>NC_060259.1:115749648-118249648 GCF_921293095.1 Ischnura elegans | reverse complement strand
TTCCGTGTGAAAACCGACCATGCGTGTGTCCACAAATATTACAAAAGAGAATCCTCAAAGAGTAGGCCGCGAAATTTTCGTCACCCATCGCGACTTTGAAGAAATAGTTTTACAGATGGAGGCACTCATGTCGCCGACGGAATTGCGGCTTGCGTTGGATTACCAAAAAAACAATTGGTTTTATTATTTTTATTTTCACCCCAGTTTTCTCGCAACTTTACTCAATATCTTGCAGAAAAATTACGTGATACTTTCCAGGACCTCTCCCCCGAGTGAGATTGGCTGAGAATGACCCACCCCAAAATGATTCAACTAGTTAATGGTTACCCCCTTATCGATATTCTATTAATTTTCTTTTTATCGATTCGGTCGATATCTGGTCATGTGACGCGGGTTGGTCAGATGCTTGCTCGAGTTGCGTGTCCAGAATCAACGTCCGTGGTTCTCTCTATCAGCTTTCTTCTATCCTCGAACGTCTATTTGTTTTACGGATGTGACACTCAACCACGAATATTTATATGGAGGACCCTCAAGTCGTCCTCTAAATGTGTTGTCAACCACCGCGTTGCATTTAAATGGGTTTTTACCAAATTCACCGCTCGCGTCGCAGACGGACAAATCGATCCAGTTTTCAGAGGGAAATGAGGTGTAATCTGCCGTTTTAACCGAAATTTATATAGATGATGATGATGTTATCTATCAAATTCATAAAAGCGCAATGACATTCCTCGCAATCACAAAAAGATACTGCAAATAATTGGGAAAAAATTGATACAGCTGCACTCATAACTGCATCGCGGACTATTTTGAAAACCAAATGAAATGCAACCGAAGTGGCAACAGAAATCACCATTTTACGGGTTGAAATGGGGCCTCCTCTATGCAGTCCTCTTGCAAGACACTTTTAAATGGCGAAGGTGAACAAAATCTATCATAAAATGGATTGCTGTATTGAGAGATATACCAGAAATGTAGATTTTTTTATTGAAACAAAGAAAAGTTTTTATGTAAATGATGGCACTCTGTCGTTGAGATTTTTCGCTAGTATCCTTTGCTTTAGGGAAAGGTTACAAAATTTCTAGGGAGTGCTTATGCTTCCATAGCATCCTCCTTGGCTACATGTTATCGTTCGGGTCTACATAATAGTGTCTAGTGGATCGGGCTGAGGAGGAGGAGGCTGGAGAGGTAGGGAGCAAGATCAGAAAAAGTATCCAAATTGAGGAATTTGTTTGGGGATGCCATCACTTCGAAGACGAATGATAGGTTACAAGCATTTTCGGATACTAGAATAAGTGGTGCATGCAAAGAGAAATTAAAATTCGTAATATTCGGAGGTTTAACATCCGTTTATGTCATTTTCCCATTAAAATCATATTCCTGAGACCGAAGATCGCTGCGGTATTTCCACGGCCGGAAGTTGATCGGATAGTATAAATCACCTTATCTAGAAAGGTGAAAAATGAATTCGAGAAAGGGATTTAATAATGAAAAACACATTGTTACTTCCACAAAATTCACATTTTCTATTTTATTACCGGTTTCGGTTATTTCACCATTTTCAAATACATACAATATATAGTGGTTGTGTATGTGGAAGTGGGGGAAAAGGTTTGGATTCGAGCTGGGATTGGTAATTCGTGGCAAAAAATATGGGGGGGACACTGTTTGTCAGGTGGGTTGTTGGGGTGGAGGATTTGGGAGGGTGATGAGTAATAAGGGGGATGGGTTGGGAAAGGTTATGTCGTTAACAAGGTTTCCATTTATGACTATTTCTCGAATTTCCAAGGTATCCTTCTTCCATTACAAATAAATTGGAGTATATCGGGGTCGAAATTACTTCCGTGCCCCATTTCCAGGAAGTGCCGGGCGAAAGCTGACGTATCGTCCTAGTTTTTCCAACATGCCCTGTGTTCCTTTACCCTGGTGTTGAAGTCTCGTCCCGTTTGGCCGATGTAGCATGAATCACAATCATTACATTTTGATTTGTAAATGCGAGATTTTAATTTTGGTTCAATAACATCTTAAGCATTATTTAACAGTCTACCCAAGGTGTTATTATTATAAAAAAGCAACTTTGTATTTGTTTATGGGGATAGCTTGGGATACAGCAGTGTACAAAGGGCCTATAAAAGGTATTTTACACCATTTAGTTGAAGTTTTCGATTTTACGGGCAGCAAGGAACTTGACTTGGTGTGAGCAATATGTATTAATTTCCTATTTAAAATTCTTGTAATCAAAGATGGTTCATATCCGTTATTATGAGCAATTTGTCGTATGGTATTTTAAAATCAGTTTCCCGAAGGGGAATGTTAAGTGGGCGATGAGCCATGGCGTGAAAGGATGCGTGTTTATGGGAGTGAGGATGGCAGGAACTGTTGGGTATTATGGCATCGGTATGGGTGGGTTTTCTATGAATGGAAAACCTGTGCCTATTATTCTCAATGGAGATGGTCAAATCTAGAAAATTTAAAGTTTTGCTCACCAACTTCTGTGGTTAGTGTGATTTTCTGGTGGAGACCATTTATTAGGGATGAAAATCGGTCAAGTTGTCGCTTGCTGCCCGTCCACAAACAAATTATATCATCAACACATCTATACCAATGAAAAACAATCTTAAGAAAAACGTCCTTAGATTTAAAAAGTTTTCTTTCCCTGCTGTCCATAAATATGTCGGCAAGAAGAGGTGAAAGCGGACAGCCCATGGCAAATCCTTCATTCATACGATATAATTTATGGTTAAATGAAAAATAATTTTGGCTTGTGAAGAGTTGCATTAGGCTCAAGAGTTCGGTGGCGGCTTACGAATTATCTAGGAATTTTTTTCGCCTCTGTGAGAGCTTCGTTTACGGGAACACATGTAAAAAGGTTAGACACATCAAAAGAAACCATTATTGAATAGGGTGGTTTCCTATTATTTTTTTATTGCCTTAATCGAAAGATTATTACTCCTGGAGTACCTATTTCGCGCTTTTAGATTTAAAAGTGACGATATCTATTTTTCGCGATTAAATGAAAAGTGAAAATTTTCAAGCGCGCGAAAACGCGACGCACAGTGGGCTGAAATCGAAAAAAGCTGGCCAAAAATCATTTTTTTCACTTTTTAATTTGGTAAAAACTTTTATATTTTCAAATTATAGAATGATCAGTGACCACATAGCTGAAATAATTTTATTTATAACTAATTTTTTTAAAGCAGGAGACGTCTGTTAATTTAATGAAAAATGGTCTCAAAATTTTTTTCCCATTTTTTGAAAAAATTGACTTAAGTTTATTGCTACTGTTGCGTTACGTTTTAATATGCCTAAATTTAAATCAGTACATAATAAAAATTAACATTTTTAGAATCCGCTGTAGTGATAGTTTTTATTCTAGCGATAATTTTTATTACTTTTATTTAAACAATTAAAATGCCCTGTTTTTCACGTATTTTTAATATAATGTAGAGAAAAACTTAATGTTTTTCACTTTGCTCCACGAAGTATTTAGCACCACATTATAAAATAAAGTGTCAACTTTAGTTATCAATTGAAAAATCCTGCCCCAATTTGCCACCCCGCCTCTCCTATCAAGTTATGTGTGAATGTCCAACCGCCCGACGCGGTGGTTAGAAGCGAGCATTTGTTCAGACATAGCTGTAGTCGAGGATAATGCGCTAAAAGTGGAACCAAATTACAGTTGTCTACACTTACATACACTGCATACATTTAGCATGCCACATAAGTCTTATTTTTCTAATTTTCTAAGGGCACGTTACGATTTCCTTCATAAGACTTATAATGGACTCAACGATTGCGCCGGCAAGTCAGATTCTTGTCTTCGGAAGCGGGCGGCTGCAAAGCATTATATATAAATTCTTGGAAAAACCAATTCTAAACACTATGCACTCGTATATTTTGCTCTCCTTGCCCTCCTAGGCCTTTTATAACTCCCATCAGCTGAAACACTGGAAAGGGCACACGTGTGGCGGAGCGCCGCCGTGGCGGCGGGCACAACCCTGCCGACCGCGTTAATCCTTATTGTACCCGAAAGCCAAACCACCATGGTATGCTCCTTATCTAGCGAGAAAGAAGTTCTGTACTCGCTTCATAACTGTCCCTTTGTAGAAATACCGCTTATTTCTTTATTGCCTCGGTCTATGACGGGGTTTTTGCACTGTTGAGGATCGCTTCCCTTCGACATCCGCGCAAACGTTTTCTACGATGTAGCTCGCTCGGGGTTTTCCACAAATGCTTCTTTCCAATTGGTTGAAAAATATACTCTTTCACGATTTTACCGAGAAAATTAGTTAGTTTGTCTTCTTGAGTGCGCAAGGATCTCAGTGCTTGTGCTATGGAAGCGAAGAACCAGGATTTATTTTCCCTATGTCGTGAAATTTCAGCGTCGAGGCCGAACTACCACTATTGAAGGATATCTCGGAGCAATAAAAAGCCATGTTTTCCAAGTAAAATATCTTGGTGATCGTGTGTCTTATTCAGGGAATTATATTCTAATTTCGCTTTCCTCATCCCATCATTTAGACTGTTGATATTTTGGATGAGAGAAAATGGAGCGCATGAAAGTAAGAAATACATGACGTTATTGTTAATGGAAGTGGAAATTCGTTGTTGTCAAAACGAAAATCGCCTCTTAAATATCTTCATGATAAGTTAAATTTGGGGACGGACGAGAAGACAAAGGAAATGTTGAAGAACGTCATGAATAAATACTTTTTCAATAGGTATATCCAGAAATGTGAAGAATGCAAGAGAACCAGTGTCAGGTTTGAAGTAAAATTTCGATGTTGGTTAGAGAAGGATATACCACTTCCCATAGATATGCATAAATCTCTTCTTGGGACTCCTTGTTCAAGCATGGTCAAGGCACGGCTAATGATGGGAACACTGCCTAACATTTTTTTTCTGATCCCAAGCTAACTTAAGACATTTCCGGTATATTTAGCATCAAAAACTCATACTATAAATATTTTTATTTATTAATTCCAAAATTTGTTATGAATATTTAGAATTTTGAAGTAGTATTTGGTGAGGACCTTTTTCCTTTTCAAATAAACATTAACGAGGAACTCATCTCGAGGTTTGCTTCAATTTTAAAAGCTCTGACATTTGGATTCGAGATAGATTACGCCAATTTCAGCGAGTACTGCTCAGAAACTGCATCCCTGTTTGTGGATTTGTATCCGTGGTACTACATGCCACCCACAGCGCACAAAGTGCGTTTTCATGGAGCATCAAATGTCAAGGCAGCAGTGCTTCCAATTGGCCAACTTTCGGAGGAAGCTTTGGAATCTCGCCACAAAGATATCAGAAGATTGCGAGCGCACCACACGCTAAAAATTTCGCGCCTAACTGAAATGGGAGATCTTTTCCGAAGGCTCCTCCTTACTTCGGATCCTCTAATATCCAATAGTTATGTATATATAAATGTTAAAAGAAATGTTTCAAATGATATACGAAACTTCCTTGTATTGGAGGATCCAACTCCTGATGAGGAAAGTGACGGCTGGGAATCTGATGAATACTGGTAGTGGGCTGGTAAATTTATCCCTTATTTTTTCTTATGTATTATATATTTATGTTAATTTATTATTGTTCATAAATAATTTTACTTGGCAATGTGGGTAATGGTATAAATTGTTTGCTAGGTGATTTCTTATGTGCGTCCTCTCAGACAAAATGTTGACGCAAAGTTAATTGACTAAATCATTAATAATGTTTAAAAAATAATTTTATTTATTTAATATGAAATTTTTTATTTAAATTATTAAATTTAATGTTAAACTACTAACTTTTTATTCCTAACTATTAATTTCAATTTAATGTTGCCTCTCTACTGAAGCGGTCCAAATAGTCGATTTTTGGTTTTTTTCTGTCTCCGCGAATTTGTTTAAAAAAAACTCCCCGGATCAATTTTTCGGAAAAATGTGATTATATTCATGTTATATAGTCTAAACAAGATTAGCAGGAAAAATTTTATCGAGCTAGCTATAAAAATATGGAGGATATGATTTTTGGCCAGCTTTTTTTAATTTCAGCCCACTGTGCGACGCTTAAGTATGAATGTCCGTAATTCTCTCCGCGTGACGGATTTCTGGTTCCCCCTCCCGCCCTGCGAGGTGACCTTGAGGCGAGGCTTAGCGCTGATACGACGCAGGCTGCTAGCGGCTAGCCTAGTACCCTGCTGGCTGGTAGCGCTTGGCTTAAATAAGGATTATTAATAACTTATCAAACGAGGAAAACTTTCCGACCTTAGCCAGTTTTAATAAGTGATTGTTAAGACATGTTTCCCTGAGCTCTGCGCCTCATGCATGCAATGGTAACCTCAGACGACGTATAACTCCTATCTTCTTGTATAGAAACTAGGTCCCTGTGACGTCACGTGGAGTGGCATCGCATGGGCGCCAATCTGGCCCTTTTCAAATGAGGATAAAAATGGACCATTGCCATTCGTCTAACCCGGTATTTCTAAAACAAAATAATTTGTATATTATGAATACACTAATGGTGGGTAACGAATCGCAATCAATGCCTTTCGTTTTCTTTGATGAAGGAAACCACCCTATTGCTCGGAAGAATCATGGAGTCTAAAGTTCGTGAAAGCTCAAATGAGTTTTTAATTCCGAATTTCGGGATGTATGATGACATGCTGCGGACAAGTGACTGTTCAACATGTATGCCAGTTTGTGCGTTGGCGATGAGACGTTATACCTGCCCCCACCATATATTGTACATATTTGAAAATGGCGTAATAGCCGAAACCGGTAATAGAATATAAACTGTGAATTTTGTGGAAGTAACAAAGTGTTTTTCATCATTAATATGGAGCCCTTTACCACGTAAATGCTTCAAGTTTCGATTTAATTTCGAGAAAGGGAATTTGATTTAAAAGCGGGAGTTCCAAACGGATGAAAGTTTGAGATTCTTAATTTTTGGACTGCGCTAATAGAAAATTTTATTCTCCATGAAAATCAAGCTCTATACAATGTCCTCATCAAGTCAGCTCAAGGGCTGAATTTTTAAAATAGTCCTACTTTATCTAATAATTATTTCCTAGAAAGAGAAATCGTCCTATAATTCTCCAAGCGGCTTGGCGATTTACCAGTCTTAACTGTGCAAATGACGCGTGCGCGCTTCCATTGAGATGGCAGGTATCCTATAGAGACGCACGCGTTCATTATGCCCAGCAGAATGAATGCCATTGAGCGCGGCATGGCTCGGATGGCGGCGCCGGTGATGCCGTCAGGTCCTGGTGCTTTCTTTGCCGTGGTGTTTTTCACTGCTTGGAGAAGATGAGATGCCGAAATATCGGGCGCTTTCTCTCCTCCGTCTCGAAATCGCCTCTTCCTCTTCGTAGATGGGATGCTGGTCACCGGGTGTATGGCAGGTTGTGCATAGCGGCGAGAACAGTCGGTATTGTTCGCCGCGTTGGAAATTTTAGCTGCTTCGATGCTCTTGGCTTCCCACGCGTGCACGTGCGGGCCGTGATGTTGTCCTCTGCTTTGGGGGGCGGGTGGTGGGAGGCGGGATGAGTGAAACGGTGAGAACCAAGTGCATGGGTCGTCGCCGCTTCTCTGCCTGTGGTGGTCCCACGCATGCAGGTGCATGGGAGTCGCGTGGCCGTTTGTGTGAGTGGTTCGTAGCTGAGGGGGGAGAGGGAGGATTGTGGGAGGTGATCGGAGACCCGGCCGAGTACAGGCAAAGGCCCGGGCGCGCGTGGCGTTGTGCTGTTGTTGTCTGCTGTGGGTGAACGGCCGATTGGCCGCCAGCAGCCGTCTGGGAAGGGAAGAGGGAGCTTCTGTGGCTTGTATTCTCCCCTCCTCACCCTCCTATTCCTCACCCTCCTGCCTTTCATGAGCCTTTTGAATCTTACATTGCATTTCATAAGTACTAAATTGTGGTCTGAATCCGCATCTGCTGCTGGGAAGCTGCGCTAGTTTTTCACACTATTCCTAAACCTCTGTCTTACCATAATGTAGTCTATTTGATATCTGCCTACATCCCCTGGACTTTTCCACGTGTACCTTCGCCCTTTATGATGTTTTATTCACATGATTGTCTGAAAAATATTTCACGTCTTCTAGAAAAAATTTCCACAGCACTCATCTATCAATTCAAGAGATCCATCAAGTAAGGCAATGGACAGCCATTATCAGTTTGTTATTATACGGGACGTTTTTTGGACAGTGTGGTGTGCATGTGGGAGTCCAAATGCATGCTGCATGCTGGTGATTGATCACCCCCTACCAAACACCCTAGAGGTGGCTCGCAGGGTATTATGTAGATGTAGATGTATCATTAGCCGATAGTTTTTAATATTAGTGCTTTCTGCCGCACATAGCGTCAAACATTTAAGGAGAGTACAGAATCGCCCCATATCTCCGCTTAAAGTATGGCGGGTAGCATATTTCATGCAAAATCTGTTTCCTGAATCAAAGGCATTGCATTCCTTAATACCTTTTTTATTTCATATCTATCATGTCTGAGCATTGGTCAGTTGCACTTTCATCATCGGTTACGATTCCAGTTCAATTCCTGTCTCCATATCTCGGACACAGTTCACTGGGGGGGAGGGGCGGTGGAGTAGGAGGACGAACAATGCATTGTGGAAGAGGAAGGCCAGAGAATTATATTATATTTTTTATGGAAGAAGTCACCCGAAGATGGTCAGAAATATATTGAAGCCGTGTCTGCAATGAATTTAAAGTATTTGTGGAAAATGGCCAAAAACTTTTGATTTACTAGTAGTTTTGTAACCTCCTGTAAATGCCGCCATTTCTTCAACACCGGAGGAGAGCAATTAAACCGTTAGAAAAATTAGTAGGTGTATTATTCCACGCAAAATCATGTAATGATGACACGAAGTAAGTTAGTGGGTGGCGATTTATTGGGTGCACAGACGGCGGTCGACTCGGCAGGACGGAGGGGAGGGACGTATCTCATGTGGGGGTGGGCGGAATTCCGATTCGGAGGGGGGTGGGGCGGTGAAGAGGGGGAGGGAGGGGGCGTGGTAATATCCGCTGCGCATGCCCACCTGCTCGTCCTCCACGATTTGAATGTGGGAGAGTGGGGCGGGGAGCGAGTGAAAAGAGTGGGCCGAAAGAACACCCACCCGCACGCCCAACCGCCCCTATATCTCGATGGAGGGAAAGGGGTCGGGAGGCACGTGCACACAAGAATAAGAAGGAGAAAAGAGGGCCCACGCATTAATCACGCGCCACGCCCCCTGCACACGGCCAACCTCCCCAACAACAACGCTCGAACACCCAAATTGAACTTACATTGATAAAAAAGAACATAATATTTGAGTTTGGGTTCCGGTTGGTACAGAAAATTAGTGGTTATAATTGTGAACATGTTTGTAATAAGTTCAATAATTTTAATCAAAATGGTATTGTGCACCTAAATAATCAAAATCATTCATCCCATATATTTTTAAGTCATATTGTGTCCATCGAAATTGTGTTTATGTGTATCTATTGTGGATGAAATCAGGTCATTATCTATTGTAATTGTTTATCTTTGAAAGGTGAGGACTTATTATGCAAAGCAAGAGTTGTACGAAACGTACTTGATTTTGTAGAGTATTCTCTTGATCAATATATGGAGCATTTATGTCAATGTGACCTGCACGCGTTCAAGCGAAAATCGAACTTAGGTTCGCCTGCATGTATTGAGGTTTGGCCTCGTAATGCGATGTGTTGGAGGGACTGGGGTGTCGAGGGGGGGATGAGAAGTGAAAGGAGGGCCCCCTTAAGCCCTCCCCCCAAAGGGGGGCTAAACTCCCCCCCTCGAAAATCCTCGCGTCCTCCGCTCCATTCCTCCGCCAAATCCTCGCTCCGCGACTTTCAATTCACGCTTCACGCTCCTCCAAATCTCCCTCGATGCACACAAGGAAGGAGGGAAGGCTGGAGCGGCTCATTTGAATGCGGGCCGCATTGCCGCGCCGGGTCCGCCGCCTCTCAGGGGAGGATTTGGGGAATACGCCCACCGCTCCCTCGGCCGTCTCTCACCCACTTCCACCCACCTGATCCACTGATATTCAGTAGAATAGCACAGACGAAGATGGCATTCCACCAAAATATAAATCTACATGCAGCGGGAATAGACGTGAGGAAACTATCTTTCGAAACTCACATTTACTTCTTTACGTAGGCGAGGCAAGGCTAATGACATCAGCGGAGAGATAGAGGATGGAGGCTTTCGAAATGTGAAGCTGCAGAACAATCATGAAGATGAAACGGATCGATCGAGTGGGTGACTAGAAAGTTCCAAGAACAATTGGAGAGAAGAGAAGCCTAGTTTAAACCCGGATATGAAGACGAAAAAACCTAATGGGCCATGTCTTGAGACATGATGGCCTGATGAAGACAATCGGAGGGACAAGGAGATGGCCAGACCGAAAAAGGAATGCAACACATAAAATATACGGAGCAGATAAAGAGGGATTTGAAAGAGAAGGAATATGTGGGTGTGAAAAGATTAGATGGTGGGAGATGCAAGTGGAGATGTTGGCTGACGGGAGAATTGAGGGAGATGTGGGTCGGAGCAAGCCAAGGGCCGCAATCCACATCCTGACTCGATGTGAAGTTCTCACTCTGCCTCAGCGGTTCGCATCTCAAACAAACAAAGTTGAATTTGACTTCTGAAGAGTTCGTATTTTAGAAACTAACCTCTTTCAACACACTTGAGTTACCTTTATTTGTAATAAATTATAAAATAATGCATTTGCCTACCAATATTATTTCATTCATGGTATTCCGCACTTGAAACACTAGCATTATTAGAGTATAATATCACTTGCGGAAGTAGTGTTTGTGGAGATATTGAACATTTTGAAAACGTGAGTATATGACGGTGGATATCTTTGATCTGCGCGACTCAAATCGAGTTTTAGTCGGGATCAAGGCTTGAGTTGCGTCCTGAAATACGGCCCTCAGGAGCCCTATTCAGTAACTAAGTCTCCTCGTTTCCGTGATTTCGGAATCGAACTTTCCGTTTCCGTGTCCGATTCCGTTTCCGTCACTCGGAAGCGTTGTTACGCTATCCACTATGCTTCGCGGAATATATTCCGTGCCCTCCCCCCTTCTTGGGCAGAAGAGGCGGAGATTGCCGAAGTTACTGATGACGTATCCTCACGGAGCCAATGGCTGATTATCGTCCGGCAATTGTTTATCATACCTTTGAAAATGGAACGCGGAGGAGGTAAGTGAAAATATGCTAATAATATGCTAATATGAGAAGAAATATTAATTTAGTATGGTATATTCAAAGTTTATGCAATTTCTTGCTGATCAAACCATTTTCCCATCAAATAAAATATTTTGATTTGGTTTGTTAACCGAGGAAGAATTAATATGCCTTAATTAATTGGTATAGCATATTTTTAATTGACAATAGTAGATTTAAATATGTTGACTTATTGAATAAGAAACACATTTTATCAATGTTCAAATCTAGCAGGTCGAAATCCAAACACAACGTCAAATTCGAAACAACTGACTCCAAAACAAATTGATTAAGTAACTTAATTAATGCATTGTTGAAAAGCGTCAATGCCTTTAAAGGCATTTATTTATTTATTTCAACGGATAACACCATTTCCCAAATTGGAACTTATTAAGAAAGTAACTACAACTTGAACAAAAACAGGCATTGACTTCTTCGGTTCAACTGCAACTTTATTTAATTCCAAACTTCGTTCATAATCATCTATTTACCATTGTATTTAGTACACATACCGTGCCAGTATTGCAAATGATTTGAGATTTCTTACCAGCTTCTACAGCATCACTTTACTGGTAAAAATATTCCATAACTTACCAGCTGGCATATCACTTTCCGTTTCCGAGAAACGGAAAGTCACTTTCCGACACCCTCCGTCATTTCGGCCGCTCTCGGACGAGTTCCCGTGACGGAAAGTTCGGATAGACCTTAGTGAATAGCTCATTCCGTAATGATGACGTCTTTCCGAGAACCAACCACGAACTATCCGAGAGATTGTCTTAGTGGATAGGGCCCCAGGATAGTCGACTAGAGATGACGATTACAACAGTGGTCCTTTATGGCGCGCATTGCAATGGATCGGACGGGCACACACCACCACCCCTCGCTGCTCGTCCCCCCCCCTCCCCTTGGAAGGGGCGCACGGGTGGCGAGAGCCCTCGAGCGGACGTGATTAAAGGCGATGCGAGTGAAGCCAGTGTCCCTTTGGGAGGAGGCGAGCGACGCTTGGTCCAATGTGAAGACCGAAAGGAGAATCATCTCAAGTCAGGACCACTCATTGGTACGGCTACCTACGGTTAAAGTCATTAGCACCACGCGCAATCAAAATGCGACATGAGTGTATCATCTTGAATCCTGATGGTCAATCATTAATCATAATTGGATTCAAGGATTGGATTCATATCAACGTGAATCCAGTTTTGGTTAATATTCTCAATTATTATGGTAGATTTCCCGGTAAAAAGAGTATCACGCCACCGTCAGCGCCACGAGGGACAATTTAAGTAAGCCCATTTGAATGCGCAGCGGAAGACAGCAAATCTAGAAGCTGGCACAAGGAGACTGCAACATAGAGGAAGCCCAATTCCATCCCATAAGAAGGCTGATCCCTGTTGCCACTTCGGTCGCATTTCAATCGGTTTTCAAAAATGTCCGCGGCGCGGTGATGTGTGCAATGCGATCCACTTTTGCCCAATATTTTGCAGAATAAGATTAGTCGTTGCGAGGAATACCTTTGAAAAGCATACTTATTCAGAGTCCGACTCGAGGATCCTCTTTTGAAATATTCGTGGGCCGACTGAAGATTCCTCTTTGCCAATATTCATGTTTGCGGGTGTGTGCTGGGCGTCTTCTGCGCATGCGTTCATAATTGAAACGGCGAATGTGCAATGAGAACTCGAGATGGTTGCGATGGATTCGCTTGGATTTCTACGACAGCAACTGCTGTATTAGCGAGGTTTATTTCGATTGGAAATTTTATATCCTTCAAATTCAATGTTCTCGACGTAGGAGTCGTGTCGGCATTTTGATAACTTCGATTGCTCAACCTTCAGCGTTGCGATTTGCGACTTTAGTGAACTAATTTAAAAGCGCGGCGGATGATACTACACCTGGAGGCAAAGTGTGGATGTAGAATCCCTTATTAGTTCAGTTCAAAATGCTTTTATTCACGAGCAAAACAGATACATAGAATTTGAAATAACAACAACAATAACAAAAGATCGTGAAGCTCGTCTAGGCTTGCGCCTCATCAGCGTTACTGTGAATGAATCACTGGTACGGGAGTTGCATTGGCCCGGCATTTGCTCTAAGGAGGTGGGAAACCCGTGAAACCATATTCGAGGTTATTATTCTCATGTATGCGGATAGAGCGAAGTTTTCGTGAGGACCGTACTCAAAAGAAAATAAGACGGGAAGATAGATCAAAAGAAATGGAATGAGAGAGCGTGGGATGGGACGGAGGTGGTTGCGTTGGTCAAGATCACGGCCCATGCAAGGAGAGAGAGAGGGAGAGAGAGCGCTGCTTGAATGGCGCAGTGCGTCGTAATGGAGCCGTAAAAACTCCCGTGGTTCGCACTGCGCGGCCCTTTGGGAGGATATGGGGAGGTGGATGGAGGCGGCGAGTGTCTGAGATTTGGGAGCGAGGGTAAACTCTCTCTTTCCCTCTCTCTCTCACCCACGAACGACATTCACACACACTCGCACTGTCAAGGAAGCTGCTTCTTTTTCTTCTTCACCCTCTTCTTCCTGCTTCATTTTTCTCTTGCTCCGTATGGCCTTGAACGAGGGTGCGGGGAGAGCAATTGAGTGTTGGAGGGGGGAATTCCTGCTTCTGGTAAGTGAAGAGGCGTGCAGAGCGGCTTTCTGGCGCCCGACCGCACCGAGATGGGATGGACCAAGGGGGGGTAGGGGGGTGGGCGACACCCTTTGGCGGATTTAGTAACGGAAGGAAACCGTTTCGAAGACGAGGGGAGGAGGGGGGGTAAGGGGGGAAGGGTTTCTCAACCCCCGCGAGACATCACGGGAGGAGCGAATTCTCTAGTGGTGCCGAGACTAGGAAATGTATGTGGCTGTGTTAAAATAAACTCCTCAGGAACCAAAGCCACGCGAGATAATTCAAAAATGTTAACTAATCCTAAAATATTAGCCGATGGGGGATTTTAGAGCGAAACTTGTTGGAAGGAATGAAAATTCCACCGAGGGAGGCCAGGAGGGAAGTGAGTGCGAAAGACAATTAAAGGAAGTCATTAGGAAAAAGAGTATGAGACAAATTAAAGGATTCCATCGGGTAAAAAGAGAGAAATTAAATCAAATTCGAACCCGAAAATATTCCATGAGCTGAAAAACGTAACCCAATCGAACGCCACGCCCAAGTTCAAACAAACACAAATAATTATTTACTTGGCAACCATTCTTTCATGCTTATCTTCATACTTTTGCTTCTATGGTCAGTTTTCTCAAATCATTCGGTATTTTGTTTTATATTTTTGGGGAAATTACTTCATGAGCATCTATCGTTGCCTGATTTTGCGCGTTAAATTAAAATACATTTAGATTAATTATATTTAAACGCTATTATTGTCCCTGGTATTAACTGTGTGGTAGCAACAGCCGAGCAGTAAGCAGGGCCCGTGTGAGACGGGGGATGTCTTCTCCTCCTTCTCTTCCCTCTCCCTCCCTTCTCCCCCCCCCCCTAAAATAAGGCAAGGGGTCTTCCATTTCCTGGTTTCTCCCTTCCCCCCTCCAACTCATTTCATTTCGCCCCCCCCCCCCCTTCCTCTTCCCCCCCTCCGATTTCTGCGCCTCATTAGCCGCCAGACCCCGTCTCTTTGTATGGTCTAATTTACGTTTTATACACGTATGAATGAAAGAGGATGAAACTGTCTCGAAATGAAGTGGCCTCATGTGTTTATGCTTGTGCTTGCATTGCTCTCGGATGAATGGGGAATGGGCACAGCGATTGTTTGTTTCAAACGTACCTTCGAGAGACTGCACAACACCACAATTCCACGGAGAGGAAGCCAAGTAGCCAATAGGGTGATTTGCACACACATACTCCCCTGAGAGCCGCTTCGAAAGGCGTGTGGGGTATTAGGACCGCAGCCGTCAACAAATAAAAAGAAAATGCGATTTTTCTAAATTTAGCATCGAAACAAATCCAAGCTTAGCGTTTAAGAAAGCCATTTATTGTTCGAGGGAAAAAGAAATAATTCCGTTCAACCTATCCGTTCGGCAAAATATCTCTCTTAATTTTATCGCTTCTCTCGGATCTGGAAATGAAGTTAGGCTCATCGACGGTCCTCTCCGTTTCGCTCTGAACTTTATCCATCCTTATATTAATAAGCAATCTAGTTGCAATCCAAGCACTTAGACTCCGATTCTGTAGCGCCTCCCAGCCTTAATTGTTCATTTTGTGAATAGCGGATGCACGAATGAATAATTATAGCACGTTAGGTAGCAGTCATTATAATACTGGCTAAAAATTTTCAACTCCGTTAGAGCGTCATTTATGTCAAAATTTAGTAAATCAAGTGGTTCGTAACAATAAAACCATTTGGAGTATTTCGCCGAGTCCAAAATTAGTTGGTCTCAGCGTTTCCCGACCTGAGTCTTAGTCAACCCGACTTCTTAGTCATTTTACGTGAAAAAAAGACCACCGACGCGTGTGTCTGAAAATATTAAGATGAACTCAACGTGGACAGGGTAAAGCATAAAATTGTTCCTAACCATACTAAGCACACGCAAAAAAACGAGCAGTTAATATAATTAATAAAAATAGCCTCTTAAAATTTGAACTTTCGCATTGGTTTTTTACAACTAAAATCGAAACCCATTAATCGAAATCAAGTGTTTCCCCGAGAAATTATAATCAGGGTTGCGAATGACGTATCCATAACGGATAGCAATCTCAAACACTCACCCATTGATCTGAGACGCTGTTTCGGGGAGCAGATAGAGCAAGCATTGGTGAGCGATGGGTCGCAAAGAGGAGCGGAGCCCTTGAGAGTACACGAAAGATAGGACTGAAAGGAGGTCGCTGTTCGACCACCAGGCAGGGTCCATGCCCTCGGAAGGAACTCAAACTTCCTCAATGGGAAAAGCAATTGATCTACCGTGAGGAATATTATCATCATTATTATTTTTACAGTAAAACTGAAGAGGTGTACCTAACAAATATCACGAATTTTGGGTGTTGGTGATAAGAAACTATTGGATTGATTACGGAATTATTATTGTGATTACGTAATTTTCCTGGATGCGTAGAAAAGATGGGGAGAAATGAGTAAAAAAGGAGCGAAAGAAAAAAGAGAGATCATAGCAAGCAGGATGACCAATATTACGGCGCCTAAGGGCAAAATTTCGTATCGGACGAATAGAGTTCAAGGCATGCAGCAGATACTATCACCTCGCCACTCTCACGCCAGTTCCGTCAAGAAATATGTACCCTTAAAAACACACCGCTACGGAAAGCTGGGAGCATTCAGATCCGTTGGAAGTACACGACAAAGTTTACTGTTGGAATCGAAATTCGTAATCAAGGCTGGCTCTATAATTCCACCATTGGCTCTATAATTCCACCCACGACAACCCGTTATTTTTGCAGAACATTTTTATACAATCTCAAAACAATCTAGTGCAAAACGCCGAACGCTGCAGCTAAGTCTGTTATTGTTAATGAAATCGCATTATTTAATAATAATATTAGCGGCAGAATCTCCTTAAAAAGCAGAATCACAACCAAGAGGACTAAATGGATGAGGGCTCAGTCTGTCCCATAGAAACTTGATATATTTCTTAAGTATTGTATGCATTAGCTCTATGATTTATGAAATGGGGCATTTTCACCGATTTCCAAAAAAAAGTCCGCAATTAAGCTATAAGTGCAGTGCGAAAAATTTGTTCTCAATACTTACAATATCGATGGCTAAGTTCTAAGAGCACGTATCTCAAAAATAGCAACTTTTCAGGAGAGGAAAAAAACGATTAATTTCTTTTACTTGCACACTGAAATTAAAAGCCAAAAGTTCATAACACTGAAAAAAGGCATTCATTTGCAAATAAAGAATCGTTCTTTGCTTGTATTCTATTTTTTTTAAGTTATTGCACTTTGTTTCAGGTATCTGACTCAAACCGGCCGAATTTAAGATACGTGTACGTTGTTAGAAGTTAGCCATCGATATAGTGTTCGAAATTTCAGGGAATAGCATTTAAAAGTTATGAATTTGACGCATCACATAATCAAGAATAAAAATTTCGATAAATAGCCATATTTCTAAAAGGGATGGACGGATCCAGGATTTTTATCGGATCCGGATTCGGATGGGATCCTTGATTTTCGGAACCGGATCTTTCGGATCGGATATTTTCGGATCAAAATGCATTTTCAATTTCCTGACGCTGAGATTCCCCCGATGATTGTTTAATCTCTTGGGAAGAGTCACAATATGTGCCAGTCGTATTTTGCTATTTTTATTTTCCAAAGCTGAAATTTTGCTACGTAAACTATGTGAAAGCTTTCAAACAAAACAGTTCATGAGTTGGACTAGAATCGCCTGCGACGGCGCATTCGAAGAAAGAATCGGAACTCTTTCCGCCATTATGGGGCGTTGCATTCACTCAAGCTATTATTTAAAATTTCGGATCCAGATCCAATGCCTTCCGCGACTTTGAATCCGATGTATCCGACGAGGGGCAATCACCGCGGATATTTGGATCCGAGGTATCCGATTCGACCATCCCTAATTTCTAGTTATTTCTAATAATAAATTCGGATAGGTCTGCAAATTAGCAACGCGAGTGACGATTTTCGCGAACCAAAATGCGCGGTGGCAGTGAACACATCAAGGGGGCGAGTAGAGATACCTCCGTCGTAATATTCGATGATATAAGATTCGCCTGACCCCTATCCCCCTGCCCTCCTCTTGCCCTCCACAAAAGCCTCGGCGTGGTCGGCAGCAGATGAGGAGCGGCAGATGAACAAATGGCGCCCTCGGACGGGAATGGATGGCATCCGGGTGGGGGGTGGAGGGGGTATAAGGGGGACACCCCCCTCCCCTACCACGCAACTCGATCGCACAATGGATGCCCCCTCCAAACGCAGTCCTCTGCTACCACGCAATGACTACCACCATTGTTACGCAAGGCGCTTTGTTGGCTGAGCTGCCATGTTTACGCGGGCGACCGCTTTGGATCTGAGCGCAGGTGGATCAGAAAAAGGGGAAAGCTCTTCGAGCTTAGAACGAGAATGGAAGTCGAGCGGCTCTCGAATATAAAGAATGAAACCGAGGGCATTATATTGAGGTGACAATCGTGGAAGTGATACACATGTTGGTTGGAGACCAATCGATGGAGGCATAAGGAGTATACCAGACATTATCTGCAAGACATGCGAAAGTCCACGTTGGAGAAACGGAAGAACAATCAGAGTCAAGGAGCACAGCGCCGTCATCCGACTGTTTTTTTTATGGAAACAAGAACACACCGGCCGAGGACACGATGCGGACAAAAGGAACTTAAATATCATCGCAAGAGAAAAATGTTACAAAAACAAAAGTTTAAGAGAACCCCTTGAGATAAAGCAACATGCAATTTTAGTGAGGACAAAGGGACAGTGAAGGGCGGCTTCCAGAAGATACCAGAATAAGAAACACGGTCCAGAATATTCGAAATCCACTCCCAAAATCAGATATGATTCAATGTGCAACATAGGAAAAATTATTTACTATCCCTGACGAAGTTTTCGGCAGAGCAGAAGAAACGTGGGCTGTGCATAAAGGCCTGGTTACACGATACATTAACACGTACGGGTCAATGTCTAAATGTATGAACTCGAGAATGAACGCCAAAATGGAACGTGTAACCACCCAACTTGTGCGAATGCATGCACAGAATATAGAACCTGTTCTAATTTGGTTAATGCATTAGTACATGTTCCGTTCCGGTCAACCAAAATCATTCACGCAAAATTTTATTAACTTGTACGCGTTAATGTACTGTGTAACCAGGCCTTTACAACTGACGCGGGATCACCCAAAAAGCTTATTTACTTAAGAGCTTACTTCGTGGGATTTACTCATGGGTATATGTAATTCCTGTAGGAAATGACATAGAAGCGTCGAAAACGGTGGTGTTCCAATTAATGAGCGGAAGAGACAAACTTTACAATAATTGTATTAAACCAGACAAACTTATGTTTTACAAGCAATGCATAATCGCGTGATTCTCCAAGCTAACCAGTTTGGACACTGGATTTTCGAAGTTGGACGATTAATGATTTCAAAGCCGTCTCCTAATAATGACATAACGTTGCATGCTGGAGGTGATTGGTCATCCCCTGCCAAGCACCTTAGAGATGGAATGCGAGGTAATATGTACATAGAGATTTACTTGCTATCACATGGAGATTTTTACGCTAACTCACTTAATCACTCACAATGTGTCTCAGCCTAAAGGCTGGTTGGAACAGGCAAAGGTACAGCTCATCCCAGACTAACAAGGAGATTTTGCCTAACTGATGTCAAGAAAGAAGATGAAACCCTTTTTATTTGAAAGTAGACACTTAGATGGGAATACATTTGAAGGGTTTTGTCCAAATACGCCCGGGTTTGAGAGAAAAAAGCATTTAAAAATTGAAAAATATGGTCGCGTTGAATTTAATTTAAAATATTTCGCCTATTGTTCAAATGAGATTTGGTAGTGGTAGCGTGCCGCGATTCTGATGAGACTCGGTGAGAGTAAATTTTTTCCAGTCTGCCACCTCCTCCATTTGTTTGTAATCCGTTCCATCCTCTTCTAATTTGTTCATTTAGGACGTTTTACATTTTTTTTTACTTGACTGTTGTTTGAGAATAAGACCTTAACTGACATTTTTGTCACTAGCTAACCCTTACTTCGAATTATTCTTTCCGTGCCAAGATTCATCAAAGCAGGAGTGATAAAACTGTGGTGCTGGCTTCGAAGTGAAGGGAACTCATTTCCAAAGCAAAAGATTTTAAACATATTGTCTCCGGAGAGTCTCCCAGGTTCCTGCTGTAGTAGTATTTAGAATATACAACAATTTTCATTCGTCTATCTATATGATCAATTTGGAGTATTCCAAGAGCTAAACATCGCAATTGCTATTCTGCCTGTTGTTGCTCTCCTGTAGTCTATTTTTTACCTTGGTAATCGTCAGGAAATACACTTATAACTTAATTTATTTTGCTGAATAAATTTTGCCGCATGTGTTTTGCCCACAAACTTACTCTCCTCTCATTGTCAGAGTCCTTATTTCCGCGTATTTAGATGCCTAGAGATTTTAACCCTAGGAAGACTGAAAAAAAATTATCGCGTAGTAGCCTGACTGGGTCCAATGGACCCTCAAACATTTTTTCCACAATATTATTAGTTTATGATGAATTTAGGCTGAGTTAAGTGATGGTTTCTATATTATTTACTTCCTCAACATATTTCTTCACCACTTTATTATTATTTAGTTATATTGTTGGAAGACATTACTGCAGCGAAGCATAATATTATTCCCTCTACCAGAAATGTCACTCCACTTTTACCATTTTTATGTATGTTCATTAGCACAATTACATTAACACAAATTACAAAACGGATTATTTGTCAATGACTAATAAGTCATAGAACAAATTGAATGAAACAAAAGTATGATACATTTACAAATGTTATTAAAAACTGTTATTTTACTACCAGCACTGATTGCATAAAATTTCTGAATGCCCTTGGCATATTTTTTGTGCCCATCGTGAAGAGGATGCTCATGCATTTCTATCTATTTTGTAATTTCACTTACTTACAACAATTATTTTCCTAGGTTGCTGAGGTTATCAAGGACTGTGTCACATTTTCTTTTTCACGATGTAAATTCTTCCTATATTTGGTTTTCTCTTGGATTTCATAAGATTTATGAGATACCACTTTGTTGGGAAACCCTGTAGGCTGTATGGCATTTATAGACGTGAGCTCGGGTGGAATCCCTCGTTTATTTTACCTCATGATCTCTACAATCGCTAAACCTTTGAATAGTAGGCGGTCTACTTTCACATTTTATGTTTCTGGCTGATTAGTCCCTCAACCATGCCTGTAATAATCTTTTCCCTTGATTGACCTCTTGACTTATATTAGAGTCTCTACCTGTGTATACTTGGATATTCCACTTGTATGAATCACTACTACCACTTGCAGCCAAAATTTTAATTTTATTTAAAATTTTAATTCCATACTTTCCTGGTTTTGATGAAACAAACTCTCTAAAGGTACAGCGCCCATGGAACATCAATAACTGTTCGTCAACTGTCATGCAGAACCTTGGCACGTGTGCATATTTCAAGTATTCATTTCACCCATCAAATATCTCTCTAATAGTCTTCAACTTAGTCTGCCTCTGCTTTTCTGTCGCATTATCAAATCGAATAACCCGCAGTATTATTTTGACTCTATAATACTGTTGAATATTGGTAGCCAGTTTAGTTTACTCCAAAGTTGTGAAACATTTTCATTTTTGACTTGTAAAAAAGATAAATACTAGCAGTCCCACAATCTTATTTATTTCAGAGTAATTTTCTTCATTCTACAGAGCTTGAAAAACTGAGTGTCGTTGGTGGACGCAAAATTAGCAAAAGTAGGAGACAGAATAAAAATTCCGCACGGCACACAGGATCTGACGCAAAATATTACGCCTTCGCATTCTACCCATTTTAGTGGCATGAGGTTTTGTTTATCACACCTCTTTCAGATTGCGTGAAATAAAAATTTTCTCCAGATAGGAATTCCCCATTTTCGTAATTCTATCATCTTCTCAGCAAGATGAAGAAAAATCGCCCAAGGGTCAGTTCTTCTCTATCCTCATTCAATATTTTAGGCTTCATGTCCACCGGAGTCACTACTACCCTCCTCCTGTCAGCGCTGTATGTTTAGGTGCTGAACACGTCCTTCTGCAATTTTTAGATGAACGCACTCCAAATTTGTGTCACTATTACCGAGCCTGTGGATAAAGTGATCATGAAATTTAACAATTTTTCATTCCAAACTTTATTTAGGTATAAATGGAATAATGGAACATTGTTAGTGTTAGTCCTTTGTTGTGAATTGAGGTAAAAATTAGCCAAGCACTGTCTCATATTATGTTTCTGATATCATTAAGCAATTCTAAGAGCTCAATTATTTTACTAGAAAAGCTAATTTTTAGAATTATTATAAACAATGTTTTTTTTATTATTGCCTCAAAAATATCTTGATAGTTATTTTGACTGTAATATCCAAAAGGCGACGCCGATTTCTTAGCTCCTCAGCTACACAGTATACCAATAGTCACTCTATGAATTCAGTCACATCGATACCACACAACACAAAATTTGGTACCACTAAGCATCCTGTAAAGATAGGAATAATAAAATTGCTGTATATAGTGGTAGATGAAAATCAATGCACCACTTCATCTAACTAATCCATCGGAAGAGTAAACGATTTGGTAAATGTGGTAAATACTGAAGTAGTACATTAGAATGAACGAGTATATTCTTTTATATAACCCATAAAGGTTTTTCTTACCATGTACGGTATCAAAATGTAATTATGGAATTCAAATTCTTCAATGTCTTCAGTCAGCTAGTTGGAATAAAAGCAAATGTCGGCAGGCAGCAAGACCACTCCTGCTTGGGATCGTAACTTCTGACTGACCACAACCAAAGCACCTCAGACGCTAGATGGGCGGTCTCACATATTAAATTGACAGATTATGGGACTGAATGTAGATAATTCACACTGTCTATGCGTCAAACCAGAGTAATTTGCAAAAACTACCCATTACGAAACGATGTGGATACATGTTTCTGACCGTATCACTCTAAATGTGACATTGTAAGAGCATATGCAAGGCTTCACACAAATCCATAAAAATTGCCCACTTATTGGTTATTAGTATCGCCTACGACTTTGTTTATAACTACATAAGCATTGAATCTCTAAAAACTACAAAGTAAATAAGAAAATTGCTTATAAGTTGAAATGAATCACCCATAGCATTGAAAATAGTCGACTGGGTCCAATGGACCCAGTCCGTCCACTATGTAACTTTGTAGTATACTATAAAATGTAACGAGCCCATTTTCGTTATTTCTTGCTATGTTTTAGAGGACATACATTTAGGAAAAGTCACGGCGTCAAAATCAGTTTCGTGCATTTTTGACATATTTATAAACTTTCAAAACTACCAACTGGACGGGCCTGGGTCCATTGGACCCAGTCCGTCGTTCTAGGGTTAAACAAGCTGTATAAGCTGGGGAACTTTTAATTACCTGGAATATACTACTCGGCCAACCCAACCTAAATTGGTTCATGGCCTGAACCTGTTGAGGTCGATGTCCATATGATAGTACTGTTTTTAGTTTGGCTTGTCGGTTCGTCCCTTCCCTTTTCTTTTTTCATGGCCTCGCCAGACTCCCATTTTCCTACACTTCTTTTGCTTTTTCCCGTAGCTCGATATTATTCGGTTTTCTCTTGCTTTCATTAGATCTTATGCCCACGAGAAATCTCTGTCGCGTAAAGGACCATGAATTGGAGGAAATACCTCCATAATATAAAGCACAAATATATAAAATTGAATAATCTGCCATTGCCACTGCCTTCTCCAATTTTTCATTATTTATTTATTACTTCGCCTCTTTACAGTAATTTGGATGATAATTGTAATAAAACAAGAAAAGCAATTAATTGAAAAGCACCATGCTCATTCTATAAAACTGCTACCCGAGCATTCGCCCTTGTGTTTCTTTATATCTTCAAGGAATCATATTTCCCTTAACTTTTTTAAACAATTCAATTCTATACTAACTTCGAGGCATATCATGCATACCTCAGCACATCATTGAACGCTGGTTAGGACAACTGATGATGCACGATTGAATGGATTTTTATTCCATCCTCACGTGAGGAAATCTCTCTTTTCCCCTGAAGGAAGAAGGTGCAGTTCTGGTTTCGAGCAATAAACTGCTTTACTTGCCTGTAAAAATGTACATCGCACAGTTGGCTTACGGATGTGCACTTCGGTGGTATAGTTTTTACGCTGCATATCGGTTCTCCTTCCTCGTCGATAAATAGTTCATCATAAATGTTACTATTTTTTTGTCCAACAAAAATCAATGAGCAATAAAAATGTATTTTTAACACATGGCCGGAGAACATTTATTAAAAATTTGAAATACAACCCAGTTGTAAGTTTTCCAGATTTAGAATCCACAACAGAAACATTTAAAAATTCACTCTCCAGTTTCTTCGCTCACTTGCGGACCAAAATCACCTCCAGGTTCTGATAAGCACAATAAAAACTTATGGAAGCAGCTTTCCTGCGCTGTATATGAGTGTATTACATTGATCACGCTCCCAAGAGCAACCTGAGCAATATTCTCCCTTTCTTGATCGCGTTCTCTTTATATCCACCTCTACGGACACCCGGTCTGATCTAAATTAATTACGAAATCTATTACATTTGGAGATTGGGCTTTTTGTTTGCTTCTGAACCGTCATTGCCGATTGCAATATTTCTTCAGCACACGTTTGCTCGCCCGCTGATACGTATTTTGTTAATTTACGTTGCACGGTTCGGTGTCTCTTCTTAAAAGATGCAACCCATGAAGCACTAGCAGGGAATTCAAATCCTGGAGATATGTGCTGAAATCACGCATAATTAGCATATTCTTGTAAAGTCCGAGTCATCACTGTCTCATTTCTGTGCCCGCCTTCGACAAAGTGATAGTATACCCATCTGTCGATCATTTCAAGCTTGTCGAGTTTCGTTCCCCCTGATTTCATATCTTTCTCCCGTATGTAACCTGGGAGACTCTCCGGAGACAATATGTTTAAAATCTTTTGCTTTGGAAATGAGTTCCCTTCACTTCGAAGCCAGCACCACAGTTTTATCACCCCTGCTTTGATGAATCTTGGCACGGAAAGAATAATTCGAAGTAAGGGTTAGCTAGTGACAAAAATGTCAGTTAAGGTCTTATTCTCAAACAACAGTCAAGTAAAAAAAATGTAAAACGTCCTAAATGAACAAATTAGAAGAGGATGGAACGGATTACAAACAAATGGAGGAGGTGGCAGACTGGAAAAAATTTACTCTCACCGAGTCTCGAGCCGTGGACTTTCTCATCAGAATCGCGGCACGCTACCACTAGGCCAAATCTCATTTGAACAATAGGCGAAATATTTTAAATTAAATTCAACGCGACCATATTTTTCAATTTTTAAATGCTTTTTTTCTCAAACCCGGGCGTATTTGGACAAAACCCTTCAAATGTATTCCCATCTAAGTGTCTACTTTCAAATAAAAAGGGTTTCATCTTCTTTCTTGACATCCGTAAGGCAAATTCTCCTTGTAAGCCATAGGTGTCACTCTCATTTCCGAGGATTTTTGTTCGGGGCAGTCCGATGGCGAATCCCGCGAACTAAGGGTCAAAGGGAAGGGGCAGTTTCTTTCCCATTGCCACCTCGAATTACAAAGATCTTCCTAGAAATTGTCGATTAGTTTCCGGGTTAATACGGCGTCAAGTAATTTTTGGCGAACAAAATGAGTCAACGCGGTATTAACCCGAAAATTAATCATCAATTTAATCACCGCGAAAGCCTCCATAATAATCTTCCTCGAAACTTCTGGCATGTATGGCAAACATGCGCATATGACATTAGCTGAGTTTTGTTTTTTAAGTAAAAGCTATCAAAGTTGGCGCTTTGTTGGACCACTCTAATAAAGGTAATTTATTCGTTGAAATAATGAAAAATATTCACGCAATTATTCATTTCCTAATAAAATTGATGAATGAAACCAGATGTCCTCATAATGGCGCCGAGAGATTCTTCACTCCCAACCCCCAATACTTTTCCTATTTTCTAATGGTTTTTCACGACTATTTTACATTTCTGGCTAAAGTTTATTTTCAAATTTCTTCACTTCACTATAATTTTTACTGGTACACTACTAGTGAAGTCTGGTATATATATTCTCGGAGCATTTTGCGAATGAACCAAGCATGTCATTCCCACCCTCCCATTCAATTGGCAATGAGGCCTAGTCTCCCTTTCATTCTGAAAAATGCGCGAATTCCGAGCAATAAATATGACGGCCAAGTGGTGACTTCTCTCTCTTCCGATGCGGTGATGGAGAGGACAGGGCCGAAATGGAGGGCGCTCGCTGGATACAACAGGTCCACCGGGATGCTGTGCGACCTCCCTCCCTCCCCACTTATCTCTCTCACTCTTTCCGTCACCATGGATACGAGGCCACCCCCCCCTCCCACCCACCCACCCGCTGGGGACCAACCCCCTCCCCACAGGGATATTGCGTGGGAGGGACAGCGCGCAACACCGCCTACCGCCAAACCCGACGACCTTCCTTCTCTGTTGCTGCCGCTGGTGGCCTACGACTAAAATCAGCCGTCTCCAAGCAACGGACCCCGCACCCGCCCCCTCTGCCCTCTCTCCGCGGGGAGCGGCACGGCACCTATAACTCCTTACCCCTCCCTCCGTACGACGAGAAACCCATAAAGAGAACGCGCTCTCGCGCCAAAGATCGTTCGCAACGATTTTCTTACGTGAATGCGAGGACATTAAACCTTAGGGACGCGGAAGCATGCACTGAATATGCATATTGCCTGCAGAATGTGATCAACAAGCGCAGTTAAAATAAAAAAATAGGAATGCACCATGGAGTGAACACAGAGTGCCACCCCGCTTCAACAACCAGGGTTCCCACTCAACCGTGAAAACCTTAAAACCGTGAATTAGCCGTGAATTTCGTCTACCGTGAAAAAACATGGAAAAAGCCGTGAATTTCGTCCTTAAACCTTAAAAATCTCTCAATCTTGATAATAATACCTTCCCAGAAATTTTCAACTTCGTTCGTTGCCAGCGCACGTCTATTCATTGTGGCGAGCATCGTCGCATGGGTCAGAAAAGCGTGGGAACGAATGTTGCCTGAAGAAAAAAAACATCTTTCCCCAGGGCAGGCCTTTTCTCTCCCCCCCTCCTGAAATATGACACCACTTCTCATCAGCTTGTTTACTTTCCTCGACTGGCTTGGTTTCCCCTCCCTCGGTCACTCCTAAGTCCCCCTTCCATCCAATTAGGCTTCCCACTGGCTGCAGCGACCGCTTTCGAAACTAAATCTAGATGGCATTTGTGTCGAAAAATTTGAACGTATATTCAACACCCTCAATCCTCTGATTGGAAGACCGCTAACCTTGACAACCTGCTATTCGCTGTGGACATTAGTGATGGGCAAAGTCGATCATTTTGGTGATTCAATCATTTTGACTCGAATCACATAAATGATTCAATCATTATGATCGAAAAGACTCAAATGAATCAAGATCGAAAAGACTCAAAAGAGTCATGATTGAAAAGACTCAAAGGAATCATGATCGAAAAGACTCAAAAGGAATCAAGATCGACAAGACTCAATCAATGGATGTAATAAATCACTTTGAATAATCGAATAAATACTGCCTCATCTGCGAAGATCATTGGTAACGCTGATTGCTATCCATATTATCATTTCATATACTATTTTGATTGTGATTTACTAGATCAGTAAATTACATTGCAAAAATGAAGGAAGTAGTGTCATGAAAATATTTGGGAAGGCAAAACTGCCACAGTTTCTTAACACTAATAGAAGAATTTCTAACTATATATCTCAAAATATAACACTAAGTACACCACACCCATGAATCTGATCTGCAGGATAATTTTATTAACGGCACAGTAAAATGTTAACAGCTTTAACTTCTACTTCTTAACGTTCTCCTACAATTTAAGAGTCTAATTCACAGTGTCCGGCGATATATGGTGGAAATGTTTAATGTTCATGATGATAAAATAAAATAAAATGGTTAATTTCCACACACTTTTTTTATTAACGAACTACCGACCCGGTTTCGACACGTAGTGTCATTATCAAGGTACCCATTTTGGCTTCCCAAGGTCTATATATACCGTCCAGCGGGGGAAGGTGGGGTGGAAAGGCTAGCAAGGGAGGGGGGGGGGGGACAGTTTGACTAAAGGAGCGCAATAAGGAAGGTCTTTGGAGGAGGGGTTGGGAATAGGGATTACGTAAATTAGTGAATCGGTGAGGAAGGAAGAGAAGTCATGACAACCAGGAGAGGAGCGGGTGTTGGCGAAGGTCAGAGATTAAAAACATCTAAGAGCGGGCAGGAATTTTCAGGGATAAAAGAGGCGATTGGGTAAAATACACTTCGTCGTTACAAAGATTATGCGGGCTATTAACAATTTCATATTTCTCGTAAAAGTCCAGCTTTTGCCCTTTGTCTATGTAATGTAAAATATCAAAATCAAAGTTACTAAAATGTTTACAATGATTCAAATGTTTAGCAAAACATGATTTTTCGTCATTATTAATAAAACTATTCCTGTGTTCAATCACACGATCTTTAAATCTTCTCCCAGTTTGTCCTACATAACAAATATCACAGTTATTACACTTCAACAAATATACACCACTTTTGTTTTCTTGGTTGTACATGTCCTTAGAGTTACACAATCGTTTCTCCAATGTTGCCGGGGTATAGAAGGCGACTTCTATACCCCGGCAACATTGGAGAAACGATTGTGTAACTCTAAGGACATGTACAACCAAGAAAACAAAAGTGGTGTATATTTGTTGAAGTGTAATAACTGTGATATTTGTTATGTAGGACAAACTGGGAGAAGATTTAAAGATCGTGTGATTGAACACAGGAATAGTTTTATTAATAATGACGAAAAATCATGTTTTGCTAAACATTTGAATCATTGTAAACATTTTAGTAACTTTGATTTTGATATTTTACATTACATAGACAAAGGGCAAAAGCTGGACTTTTACGAGAAATATGAAATTGTTAATAGCCCGCATAATCTTTGTAACGACGAAGTGTATTTTACCCAATCGCCTCTTTTATCCCTGAAAATTCCTGCCCGCTCTTAGATGTTTTTAATCTCTGACCTTCGCCAACACCCGCTCCTCTCCTGGTTGTCATGACTTCTCTTCCTTCCTCACCGATTCACTAATTTACGTAATCCCTATTCCCAACCCCTCCTCCAAAGACCTTCCTTATTGCGCTCCTTTAGTCAAACTGTCCCCCCCCCCCTCCCTTGCTAGCCTTTCCACCCCACCTTCCCCCGCTGGACGGTATATATAGACCTTGGGAAGCCAAAATGGGTACCTTGATAATGACACTACGTGTCGAAACCGGGTCGGTAGTTCGTTAATAAAAAAAGTGTGTGGAAATTAACCATTTTATTTTATTTTATCATCATGAATTTAAGAGTCATCTTAATATTTTCCTTTTACGTGTATTGGTGTTATTAATACTTATAACTGTTGGAAAACATATAAGAAAAAGATTACACAAGTATTCAGTTCTTTATAACATAGTATTTAATTTTCTCACAACTATTTCTGCCCTGTCGAAAAGAGATCAAGCACCGATCGTTCCAAATTTTGAAATAAACCGGAAACCGGGATGATTGATATGATACCGGAATTCGGAGTGATTGATGATTGATGATCGACTTGTTTAACGAAATGAATCATGAGTCATTTGATTCACCTAGTGATTCAATCTTTTTGATCGAATCGTTCATGATCGACCCATCACTAGTGGACATAACGCTCCCTGAGTTTGAACCGGGCGACAACGAGCTTTCGGCGCGACGTAACTAATTCTCGCGCGTTGCGGCCTGAAAACGAGAGAAGATTTCCGCTTATGGCAACAGAGCATTACACGATTTTCGCATGCGTCGACCTGGGACTTGCCAGTTTTACGTCGCAACCGGAAAGTTTGTGTGGAAATATTTGACGAGTAATAAAGTAAAGTGAAAGTGAAAATAACATGTTTCAGCAGGTATTTTTTATGTCTTTATATATTTCAAACCAAGTGAATTATAATTTACCTAATTGCACCTATCTAAGACAAGGTATTTTTTCCTCCTAACTCCTGCAGAAAAGAGGGTTCGTCTTACAATCGAATGCAAAATTCTCGACGTCAATCGGGTTGCATAATTTTCGTCAGGAAAAATTATGAATACTAGAGTTTGTAACCTAATATATATAGCTATACAACGAAAAATCAACGTCAAAAATACCTAAACTGTAATTTAGCTTATTTAATTTTGTGTTTAAGTGAAAAACTATTGCCATTTTAGGCAGCAGGTAAAGCGTGCGTGCCAATCAATCGCCGGGTGCACTTCTGCCGTGTCCGCGAGATCGCCTGCTTTACCCTGGGTTCGGCTCCATTCAAGTTAGAGCTTGATCAACTTACAAAATGTTTGTGTGATTGATTACAATTTACCTAAATTTTAACCAGAGGCGGATCCAGGATTTCTTTCTGGGGAGTGGGGGAGCACAAGCAAAGCCGTATCCAGGATTTTGTTCCTGGGGGGGGGGGGGGGCACAAGGATACCTCATGATACAAAACGAGCGCAATGATAATATGACCGTATTCAGAATAATGCATATTTTTTAAGTGTCTGGGGGGAATGTGCCCCCGTGCCCGCCGAGGATTGTAACGTTAAAGCCTCAATGCCGTCGCGATATAAACTGCTACAAAAGTCGTTCCATTTTTTCCAGAGCAAAAGTATGAAGGGAACATGAATTGCCTCTGATTAGAGAAATCGATTCAGTTTTGGTTTCAGAGTATTACGATAGCAGAGGAAAGAAGTCATTACACTGCCGCTTTCAAAAGAAAAGTTATACGGTGGAACCTCGATCTATCGTTCCCGCATTGATCGTTCGCCGTTTCTGGTCCCAAATAAAGTTCCTTATAGACAATGTAATTTTTTCCCGCATATATCGTTCCCCGAAGTATCGTTTCTCGCATTGATCGTTTGATAATTGCGGTTCCGACGCATAATTTTCCCGCATCCATCGTTTGACGAAAATGAGACGAAATAAATACAATGTGTCATTTATGCCTAATAACGACAAGCACATAGTTGTAATCTTCCCAAGGGATGGAACTACCATTGGGAGAAGCTCAGTGCCGTGGGAAAGTAACACAACACTACCTGAATTATATTTAAAATATATTCATTAGACAGGAACAATTCAAGTAATAGACTATTTTTGGCCTTCGTCATCTATCTCACAACCAGTCACTGCGCCGGCGAATGCGGTTGTTTTAGGCACATCATGCACATTGCTTTCGTGAATACATGTACTGGAAATGGTGTTTGATGGATATGAATTTTTATATCAGACTGAAATCCATAATAGCAGTGTAAATGCTGAGTGGAGAGCAAACTTTTTTTTAGTGAGTTGGCGTTTTCCTTCAGAATTTTGAAAGAGATATGGGTCGAATCCACAATATGACCTTTGTGTCTTGATAAAGTACTACTATTCCTGTTATTATCTAAAATATTGTTTGAAACCTTTGATGAATATCTTAATTACTCGCCAAAATCCTGCGTTTCCTGGGACATAGGCAACCTAGCAAAAAAATAAAGAATTGATCGTTTTTCCGCATTCATTTTATTATCGTTTCGTTATTAGGAAAAAAAAATTCCCCTAGTGGAGCTCCAAAAAAGGAGGGTAGTCTTAGAATCGTGTTCGTCTTAGAATTGAGCTAATACGGTGTATGAAATTGTTTTTCGATTTATTATGTTCTATAAACAATTTTCATAAAATATTTTCCGTTAAATAAGAAAGAATCAATTTATTATATTCTATAAACAATTTAAATAAAATATTTTCCGTTAAATAAGAAAGATTGGGGTGGGGGAAATTCGGCCACTGTGCAGTAATAACAACGTGCGCAAAAAACTATCTCTCGGCGAGGAATTAAAAAAGGTCCTCGGGTGTCCGGACGGAAGAAGGTCCGAAGGGTATTCGGCGTCCAGGCAAGAGCGCGGTTGGGCTGGTCCTTTTGTCGGCCCTGAATTTTGCAAACGATAGATCACGTCATAACAGATATCACTTTTCATTGCGGCGTTAACGTTCACGGCGTTTGTCGCGTACGTTAATTTTCTGTTCATATACGGCCAGTGATTTTCTTATTGTTGGCTTATTAACGGACCGTGAAAACCTGAAAAAAACCGTGAAAAATCTGAAAAATAACCGTGAAAACCTGGAAAAAGCCGTGAATTTCATTATTCAAGTAGAGTGGGAACCCTGACAACTATAAATACAGAACTACTCCAGGGTTGTACTATTAAAGCAATATCAAAGAGACGAGTGAAACCAGAGGCCACTACAGTTCCAGGATATCCCGATATCAAATATAAAAGAAAGGAAATATCTTAAGGAACGGGTTGGAATAGGAATTTTTCTTTCCCACGCTCATTTATGGACTCATTAAGTCAACAAAGGAGAATACAATGTTGCTGCCATCCAATAAATCCAAAACGTCATTGTACGTTAAGAATATTCAATTTTTAGTTACACGCTTATTATTGTAAACACTACGCACCTCATGACGAATGAGGCTACTTGCGGAGCAGAAGTATGTAGGTGTTGATGTCGATTTAGAGAGCAATGGAGTACACTTTTGAGATGTTAGCGGTTGCCATATTTTATGAGCGCCTCATTTTACACAAATAATCCACTCTCTTTAGTAAAATGATTATTTTGAACTTAGATGCGACCCGCGATCTTTCTCGGCGTCAGCACTTTTCAGCCATTCCGTCAGTGAGTAAGCCTCTTCGCAATGAATTTCGCAGTTCGGGGTGAGTTTTGCACGCTGATCTGATTGTGAGACACGGTGGCGGCCAGCTTCAGATGCTAACACCCTCAAAACGCCAACGGACAGCGAAATAATCACTCGGGGTAAGCTTGTCGCGAAAGAGAGGGACTATCACGAGAAGAGCAAACGATTCCCAAATGCAATCTTCCTCAAACCAACGATAAAAACGTCTTCCGGGCAGCCTTCCACTCATCGCTCAGGATCAACACATCATCGGTATCTTCTAACAATCAGGTTCCAGAATCTAATATGGCGAATCAGCATTTTAGAACAAAAAGGAATTTTATTCAATTATATGCTTACCAAATAATAATTACTGACATACATTGACAAACTCAAACAACACGCCCAATTTGGGGACAAATCATGCTGTTTTTATGTATTGCCAAAACGTTCGTTGCTATTTTTACTTCATAGAAATGAGTAATTTTTCAATTAATAATCGAAGCAGTAATTATTCGTGTTTAGAATTCAGGAAATTTGGGTACAATACGAATAAAAAATAATGGAGGGAGAGGCAAGTAACCTGAAGCATATTATTGGAGTCCATAGTTATACTTAATATTTGAAATACCCTACATTATTATCTACCTTTGAATCAATCATGCTGATATCTTTAAGTGATTAGTTGTTAAATATTTGATAAATTACTATCACAGATAATTTTTTCATTGAAATTTAATTTAAATAAATACCACACAATAGAGAAAGCTGATAATAAGAACCATTCGAGGGCTCTTTAAATTCTACTGCCGGCAAATACGAGGAGAGTAATGCAAAGTTAGTCGCTCTTCTGTAGAAACTGAGCTCTCTCTCTCTTTTCTGTAAATATTTCATTTCGGAATTAAAATCTTACGGGCTTTTATGAATGTCAAGGAGTGAACGTTCGTTGTGAGGTAGTGGCTACCAGAATTGCCGTGCATGCCCTATTTTCAGTAAGTTTAGTGCATTAAGATTTGCATTTGTTAATATTTTTTATGAATTCATGTAATGGATAAAATACACTATTTAAATCGATTTTTATCAATGTAAATTCAGGAAGAAGGCTTGAGCTATGGAAATTAAATGGCTCTTTGAATTCTTAAAAAAAATGCAAACCCATTGGCTCATCCGTATGAACAAAGCTGCTCTCTTCCTTCTTGTATTTAGACTCTCTCCTTTCGCAATCAATGGAGATGTACTGAGAGTTCTGGACTACCGCGGCGGCGGCAGCTGTGTTGGCTTCCACACGGACTGTGTCTTGTGTGCTGCTGCTCTTCAAGGCCCCTGGAGTGTTCGCTGCGTGCGTTGGAGGGGTCCTACAGTGAGCGTGCTGGACGCACCCGGAGGCGTCAACCGCCGATTGTTGGGCCTTTTCCTGAGAGGGCCTTCGGGGCCCCGACAAATATAACAGGATCTGCCTTTCGAATTTTCGCCTCTCCAGCGCGCCAATTCTTTGCCGATTCCATTTCGTTTCTTTTTTGTTTCGGCGATTGGGCGAGTGCCCCGTTGAAAGCGACTCTCGACGCCCCCCCCCTCCCGATCGAGTGCGGAATAAATAGCAGCAGGTCCGCTTCGAATGATCGTTCGCCGTTCGGGAGGATTACATTGGAGCGGCGAAAATAAAAAAAAAGACGCTTGAAGATCATTCTCTCGATGAAAAGGAAAGAGGAGAGTTTGTCCACGAAACACCGATGGTTGTTGTTTAGAATAACAACATCTATAGTTTCTGCAGAGTGTGGTTTTGTCTGCGATTGTACTGGGAAATGTGCGGAAGATAGATATAATTAACTGAACCAAATAACGATGAGATTTCTCGCTTGCTCGAGGTTGCGCTATGGATAGCCTCAATAGAATACAGAATAATATTCATAAGAATAAAAATTGGAAGTTATTACGAGTTGGAAATGCCTCCTATTTACAGTGAAGATAATTCTGCGATTACCAATGTTTATCAGAGTTGCATTTTTGATGGATCATTTAGTGAAGATTCAGGTCTTTCTTTCCATATGAATTTTACTATCGAGTCTCGTCGCCCCCCAAGTTATTTTCCACTTTATGTCAAAAATAGTCCAAAAACAATGCAATTTAAAATGTTTGATTATTGATTAAAAATTGATAAAAATAAATAAACTATCCCTTATTATTCTTAGGAAAGATTTATTCTTTTAGAAAATATGCGTTAAAATTTATGGAAAACCATATTAACGGCTCACTAGCGAAAGTAAATACTCGATTTTAGCAGAAATTCAGAATTGAAATTTTTTATATTTTTTTCTCGTCTTCAACAGCTTCTAATGATTTATTGGGTGAACCAAATATTTAAATAGCCATAGTTCCTTGATCCTTGGACGGATCTATCGGACTGTACTATTTTTGTTTACCAAAATAAAAGTGAAAATTTAGGGTTTTGTCAAGCTTTTTTCGATTTCCGCCCACTGTGCGTCGTTTTCAACACCCCCGCTAGATACTAGCCCCATCCATACCTTCTGTCTCCTCTTTTTTTGCCCTCGTCCGCTCTTCCCAAAATCTCAGCTCCGTCGCGAAAACCGATATCCCCGCAAGTAATAAATACCGTAATTAATTCTTCCAGAAAAATATCAGATAATATGTCTGGGTATGGTGACACATCTCACTCCTCTGGTTTTTTTAATAGGGGGTATCTATTACCGTGGGAATCAGCACAAAGTAGTTCTCCCAGGGCTGGAGGAAAGGAAGGAAGCGTTATGGGAGGGGGTAGGTTGCGCGCGCAGAGCAAAAAATATTCTTTTTTTTCCCGTCACGTAGATTGCGAAATCCGACTGAATCCTCAGTAGTTCAGTGAATGCCAACGGTGAAAGCTGGTTTGACAAGTGAGAAGGTTTCATGCTCAATTTAAGTGTTAATATGAAAAGTGTTCACAAAAGTGGTGCGCAGAAAAGAAATGAGAAGAAAAAAACTCTTTTATGTTAATTATATTTCATAAACGTAAGTGCTTGAGCGAACAAGAACAGTGGTTCCTGCATCGGTTTACTGCACAATGAGAGTTTAAGTACAGATTCAGGTACGTTGGAAAATTCATATTTTCATTTTACTAGTTTAAAAAATACCGTCTTGTGACGCGTTTCGAGTGAACTTCCCGTGCGTTCTTTCTTCTCTTACTAATTGCGTTTATTATTTAGTTCGTTTTGGACGTGTATTTTAAGTATCTGTGCGCTTATTGTTAGTTTCTATTTTCAATAAGTATACGTAAGTCAAACAAGGTAAAGAAACGATCTACTACTGCAAAATCTGCCGTGATACACCTGTTACCAAAGGCGGATCTAAGTTTGGACCAAAGGTGGAGGGGGGGGGGGGGGGAAATCGGGGGTCTTCCGAAGGGTTTTGTGGATATAGGATATTTGGGATTTTTAAGACTCAAAAACGACGGGTTTTTGCCTGTTCTTTAATAAATAAAGACTGCTATGCACACGTAGTAAGCAGATTCATCAGTAAAAATTTTATGTTGGTCATCTACATCTACATACTACCCCGCAAGCTGCCTCAATAGGCGTGTGGCGGGGGATGTCAGGACACCCGCCGTATCCATTTATAAAGGAAATGTTCTGACGAAATTACGCCTTGCATTTATTAAAGTCCTTTGTCGCGCGTGGGAGATAACGAATTCCGCACCTATCCCTTCGCCTAAATATCTCTCTTATTTTATCGCTTTGGTCGTACCTGGAACTGTAGTGGGATTCTAATATGATGATATCCGTGTCGCTCTTACAATTAAAGATCTCCATTCTCAATATCTCATGCAATCTAAGCCTAGCGCGCACTCTCCGAGTCTCTAGCGGCTCGCAACTCAATTCGTTTAACAACCGTGTAACGCTTTCTGTACGACAGCAGCAGTTTTTAAAGTGTTCCGAATCTTGACTGTTTGGAGGGAATGAGGCATTCAAGAGGACGGACTCCACGGAAACCTCCGTCGTCTATTTCAAATCTATCTGTGAAATAAAATGATCATAAAAAGTTAGGAAATTGATCTCCTGAACTATTCTTCTGGATTTTCGCGTTGCTTCCCGATTCTTTGACGCATGAATGTTCGCCGTGTTGATATTCCAAACCCTAACTCATCTGCCACTTGAAAGGAGTTCTCGGAAAGACTTATGAATTTAAGTTCGGTATCGAGTCAAATATCAGTTATATTTAAAGAATGTCAGTGGTGTTGAATTGACCTTAATTGATATTGTTTTATTTCTTACCTTATGTGTGTAGAATTGGTTGTATTACTACAGTTATTATTATTTATATTGTATTTTTGCGAGTCTCTGAACACTTAGAAAGGAAAGCACAAAAAATAATTAAATTATTGAATGGTTCCAATAATATTTGGCATTTACTGATAAAATATATATTTTTCAAATACAGCTTCTCTAATATAAAGACCAAAATAAATGAAAATTTCAAAAATGTATCCTAATATTAATCCTGTTATTTTTTACTCCACCCAAGGTTTTAATTGGCTAGCTGATTTATATGGGCGAAGCAAATTGTTACAAATTATTCTTAAAGAAAATAGTTTGAGATAGTTAATTCAGGCTTAAATTTTTGTGTTAAACGACGCAATTTTGATTGCGCCTTCACACGTACGTTAGACTGCGCAATTCCGTGTACCGTGTAAAACGGCCTTTACATTTACTTCTTCCGCAGGGCTTCCGGAGGGACCTCTTTGACTCTCGGAGACATTCTACCTCTGAGCATATTTCAAACACACCCCCCTCCCAACTGGTGATTCATTGCGTCTCGCCTTAAAACAGGTGTGTCCTTCCTTATCGAGTCGAGAGGGTGGTGCACTTCACACGCGTCATTCAGACCGTCGGCTTATGCCGGACGGCGAGTCCATCGCCTGAACGATCGCCGAGTGCTTTGTTCCTGTTATTATTATTATCGTTCGATGACTCGTGCGGTGGTGAAATAAGTGACTCTTATTTTTTTATGATTAGTTCATGTAAACCCTTATCGAAGGAGCAACCAGAATTAACGCCCAGGATGTCTTCTACGCGTCGCGTGTATTCTATCCACTGTAATCGTCGCGTATGCGTCGTCTTCATGATAGTAGTGTTAGTGTCGCCCTTATTCTCAGTTGATCTGCATCCACGCCTTTAGTGTAATTCTTTATGTCGTGGTTGCGTGTTCCTAAGCGTGTTAACGTGTTCGCTGATTACTCTTTGAAGTGTCCCTCACGATGAAACCTTGTGTTACCCCTTCTGCCCCTGCCCGAGGATTATCTCCATCGGACATCTCCAGCCACCGGAGGAAGGAATGACCCTGATTAAGGCTTCAAGTTAATTAAGGTAGGACTTCAATATTATTCAGGGTATTTTTGTCATTTTGCTGCTGTGAAGGATAGTTTATACCTACTATCACTAGCATCGTGTCCTTACCAACTTCTGCGCCCCGTTGAAACATGAATTTATTCTTTCGCTTCGCTCGCATTTTAATTGGTTTGTTATAACTTCCGTAGTGCTGCAATGATTCTCAAAAACTTTTAGTGGCGCAACTCGACTTGGAATCGCGATTAGTTACAAGAAATGGAATGTCTCTTGGAAGTGTACATTATTTAGGAAAATATAAATATATATATAATCAGACATGCAAGGCTTTAAAATTTATATTAAATCTATTTCTCGGTTGATGCACGATCAGTAGTAATCACAACCCAATTCCATTTCATTAAATATGAATGCTTTCCTTTAGATTAACCAGTTTTATTAGGGAAAGAAATGAATTAATTTGAATGTGAGGAAGAATTTCCTCAATCTCACTGAATAATGTCCAGTGAGCCTGCATTTTTGCCTTATTTCTACACTGAATTTTATTTTTTTCTATGCCTATTTCTGTAAGTCATTCTCAAGATGGCTGGATGCGTAATGTTATTGTTATGCGTGCGGGTTCTTGCCCTTGGTGTCGGGAAGCAAATAATCACACACAAGTATTTTAAGTTTTTACCCAAAGTTTATTTCCATTCAAAAACCCAGTTTCCAAATCAATTGAAGCAAAAGGCATGAGGCATTAATGAATTTGTGGGTCCAGAATAACCAACAGTTAAGATTTTACCAATGTCTCGGGAAGGAGAAGAGCTGCTGGTGATGACACGGGTGGATAGCGAGGCGCTTCGGTCGCACGGGCCATAAGGCCCGTGCTTCGACTCCAACTGACGGCTACATTACTGACTGCCCTGTGTGTTCCTGAGTCCCGGAGTGCCTGAGTGCGTGAGTGGCAATAGCAACTCCACCGTGCCATTATATAGGGAAGTGGAACCAGGATGTTTTCGTCCAAGAGGAAGGGGAAATGAAGGGTAGGAGGAAGGTTAGGCGTTCTACAGTGTGAAAAGGTGCAAATCCCGAGGCATAGTTTGTCACAGCTGGCTATTCTGAGACGTCACACAACAACATATGTATACATATTTTGGAAATGGAAATCTTTCATTTCCGGGTCACTACATTATTACTTCAATAGGGCTGATCGGGCTGTTTGTAAGCATTCTATCGCTCAGAAACAAGTGCGTAAACTTGTGATTATCGTGATAAGGTTTCATTCGACTTGAAAATAATTGAAATGACTTATGATTCCACCGGGGTGTTAGTTGGGTGAAGCGTTCTAAAGATTCCAATTGCGTTATAATTGGCTCAATACCGACGTTTCGGTATCTGGCTCTGCTGTCGTTATCACTCATTCTCTGATTACCGGCGTTCGTAATGTTGCCACCTGGTGACGTTTCATTTGGTTGATAATTCCTCTGTCAATGTAGTCCAAGCCAATTTTTTCTGTTCCTCTGAGCATCGTATTTTATTCTGCATGACCAAATGTCTATTTCTAGTCTATTCTTTAGTCTTAAAGGGTATATTTTTGATAAAGAAAATAGTTTTCGGCTGTAAAGGGTCTGAATAAAATATTGGCGCTAATTTCTCTCTACGGTGTAGGCATTTATTGTATTTTATTTTTAAGGAAGAGAACCACATATAGCATACAGATGCCATATTATAGTGGCCAGGTAACAAATAAGAGGACGAAGACGCAATATAACAAGTATGAAACAATAGTTACATTAAAAAAGAAAAAGGACAACAAGAAACTGCATTGACAGACTACTTCGGTGACTTAGGATAGGGAAAGGCTTGTGAAGGATATCAATGGAAGTGCAAAGGGGTGGATGTGTGGAGGGAGAGAGTTCAACACGGAAGTAATGCGGTAGAAAAACGAACGTTTAGTGAGTGAAAGTCTAGGAATGGGCATGTGGATTAAGGGATGAGAACGGTTAGGGCGGGGTGGAACTTTAAAATTGATAAAAGAGAGCAATTCAGGGCAGAATTGAGAATGTTATAAATAGTTTTAAATACGCTGTGAGCCTATGGATAGGTAGTGAGAATAGGTATGAAGAGGTAGGAAAGAATAGCATTAGTGGACATGTTGCGTATATGCGGTAATCTGTTTTTTACTATTTTGACAAGGAAATTGCTGACACAGTCCAGGGATGAGAGGTTGGTTTGTGGAGAGATAGACAAGATGGGACAAGATTAGGTGAGAGTATGAAGAATGATAGAGGAAATAAAGGTCGAAGTGCTTGGGGGTCCTTAATTTCAGTGAAACGGTACAGGAGTACACTTTATCGCGAGTGATAATGCCAAGGTCCTTATATGTTGGCACACGTTTCACGGAGTGATTAAAAATACTGCAGTTAAATTGATTGAGATTGTGCTCTTCTTAATCGCATAGGGAAATGTACATCACCGATTTGATTCACGTTTTGAGACACATGAGGCTATGGGGCTTATTACATAAGTCATAACTCCGGAGCTATGGAGCTATAAGAGTTATGATGGCTGCCATAGCTCAATTTGCGATTACAGTAGTCAAAATAACTCCGATTAGAGTTGCGAACTGGAGCTATCTGGGGGCTGGAATAACGCAGGCTTCAGATCCGTCCTTATGATAACTCCAGCCCGATTTCCTTTGCTTGTCAACTGTCATTTGTTGATGTCTGCCGTCGGAAGATCGGAATCTGAAGGATTTGGCAATAGATGGACCAATAAACATATATTGGGGAAGTATGATGGGTGTTTGCGGAGTATATAAGAAGGAGGCATCTGACATTAGAAATGAGACGAATAAGGGGTTCCCACAATCTGATAGAATTAGATGAAGACCATTTTAGAATGTTTTTCAGAGTGTCGAAAAACATTTTTCAATATCTCTACCGGTCTCTGGGACCCACACTAAGGAAACGCAGAATATCTGGACTAAGCGTGGAAAAACAGATAAATATTATTAAAGAATTTTGATTATATCACTATGGGCGTGTGTAATGTTGAATCCTCTTATTCTGCGTCTGAGATATACTGCGTTTCCTTAGTGAGGGTCCCAGAGACCGGTAGAGATATCAACGGACTTTGAATTTAGCGAAATTGAGACCGTGAAAACCTGAAAAAAAACCGTGAAAATCTGAAACATAACCGTGAAAATCTGGAAAAAGCCGTGAATTTCATTGTTCAGGTAGAGTGGGAACCCTGGTATATTACCCCTCCGGAATAATCCTGATATTCGTTCCATTGCGCGAGTAATTACGCCAGCCGCGGTTATTACTGTTCTATATTATCGGTTAAAATCACCCTGCCATATCTATTTATCTCGTGTCGAGATGCGCAAGAGACGAAGCTAAAAAATGAATGACAAAAAGAAGAAGGAAGGTCGTTGATCAATTAGTTGAAACGTCGTCCTGTGGCAGTGGTGATTTTTCGCGAGGGAACCAAATGTGCGGTGATTTCTGTGTTATTTTTCTGGTCTCTCTGTGAGAGAGAGATAGAGAGAGAAATGAAAAACACGATGGGGTTCCCTCAAACCTCCAGTCGCGATGGGATGATCATAAAATTCCAAAATAAAAAAGGAATGACGAAAATGTATCGCTCGTGATTGGTTAGAGCGTGCGTGGGCGGGGGCGCGAATGTGAGAATTGCAAAATTCTCCACCACGTATCGTCTAGATTTTTTGAAGACCGTAAATTTCCTGTTCAGTTTTGAGAATGCTTTTAGAGTAACTTCTAGAAGACTATTTTTAAATCCTGCAGCAAATTGGAAGCTGGGATGTTTTTTCTATGGGAAGTATATTTTTCAAGAAATCTGATATGTAAATATAAGGGACTTGGATCCATACCACTCAATTTTCACGGAGGGCTTTTGAGGGTGAACTTATCAGAGGTCTTGTTATAATCTTCATGGAATTAACACTTGCGTTCGCTTACATCTTCTTCTCACTGTGCTGCGTGACTTTCCAATGAGTGTTGACTTTCAATAGCTTATTAATGGTTTGTATGTTTTGTTTCCTTTTTTGGAAAACTGCGATGGCTATGACATTAATCCGAGTATTGTCATTCTCTCTGTTGCAAGTGTCGGCCGATTTATTTTTATATCGAATATAGAATTGATTCAAATTATTGGACTATTACTTATGCAGTTCATACTGTACTCAGAACGATGTTACTCCAGATGGTGACGGCCCCTTATCTCCTTTTACCATATCGTGGTTCTCAACTTTATGTTCTCTTCGGTTGTTTGTATTCCACATTCAAATTCTGAGACATTTAATATCACCATCATTAGTCAAAAATCCGACGCAGCTCTTCATTCCTCTCTTTTATCCGCTAGCCTTTTAATAGCAACGTATTTCTTTTCTCCTCAACATCCTTTATAACCTGTCCTATATAACTCATTCGGGGCCGTCCCTTGACCTTCTTCCCTTCCGCTTGTCCCTCTACGATTGTCTTCATCAGGCTATCATGCCTCTTTACGTAGCTAACTAAGTTGTCGCGCCTTCTGCTTAAGGTTTTTAAAATACTCCTCTTTTCTCCCACTCTTCTTAGCACTTCCTCGTTACCTACACGTTCAATCCAATTTATCTTCATCATTCTTCGGTAGCACCACATTTCGAATGCTTCCACTCTTGACTTCTCTGCTGCTGTCAACGTCCAAGACTCGCCTTCATAGAGAAATATACTCCATATGTAGCATTTGATAAATTGTTTCCTCACGTCTATGCTTGTATTTTCAGATGTAAAAAATTCCTTATTTTTGTAGAAAGCCTTCTTCGTCTGCGCTATACTACTAACTTTTTCTTTCTTGCTTTTTCCATCGTCGGTAATTCGGCTTCTTAGGTAAAAAAAAACTTTGTCACCCCTTGAAGCTTACGCTTCCCTACGTTAACGTTTTTCTTAGCCTCCTCTCTTATGCTACATACTAATATCTTAGTCTTCTTTCTGTTGATTTTCAGCTGATATCTGGCAATTTCCTTTCCATATATATGTGAAAACCTTCTTCAAATCCTTCTCTGTCTCGGTTATGACTGCTATGTCTTCAGCAAATCGCAGCATACTATGTTTTCCGTGGGTATTGACTCTCGAAGCTTTCTCCTTGATTTCATTGATGCCTTTCTCTATGCAAACATAAAAAATATGGGGAAGTGCCAATTGCAAATTAGTTAGCACCAATAATGAGTACCACCAAATAAGTAATATCTCGAGGTGTGAGAAGGTAAGCCAAGTAAGATATTTGTCTGATCGAAATTCGCTTGTTTCTCAAAGTTAGTAATTTTACCTCAGGATTTTCTAAGAAATTATATGTTTTATATGTGAGGTACTAAAAAATGTTGAAAATTTTCTACTTCATACAACTAGAAATGTTTTATATGTGATCGCGTGATGTTCGTTAGGATTGTATTTACCCTAGATTGTGTGCAATGGTATTTTATTTTATGAATAATATCCGAAACAAGCTATGCATTTCTACCATTTTGTAATATATTTTATTTTGTTGAGCAATAGTGTGATTATTTGCAGTCAATCCTTATTTCTGCCCAAAGAAGAAATTGGACCTCGCAGAATTTCAGTCATACTATGGAGTGAATTGGAAGATATGTTAATTTTGTAGTGCTAAAAGGGAGGAAGGAATATGGGTTGCCTTACGCACTTCAGATGTGTAAAAAGTCCGGGCGTGCTTATGTTGACTATTTACTCTTCTCTTCATCTTCACTAATGGAGAGGTTACAACTCATGTCCGCTTAAAATGAAACGATAGCATCAATTTTCTATACAACGGATATCTTTTTTTAAAACATGCTAAAAGCAACCGACACAGGCTTTAGTATGTAATGACATTAACAAGGTTAGGGTACTTCAAGGCAATGCATGTTGAGCATATCACTATATTGGTGTGGTGTGCCTAATTTTTATGAAATTAACTCAAGACGTCCAAATTAGTCTTTTTGACTACCTCAAATTCAACGTTCACCATGATAATGGCTTTAACCTTACCACATCAACCATGGTCAGTTATCATCTTCTTTTAAGGCACACTTGGTAAATATTTTTCATTTTTTTATTGAAAAGCTAGTGATACTGTTTAATATTTAATGAACACGAAATATTTCCTCGGAGTGAAGTTCTATACGTTACTATACGTATGACCCGCAATGGTTCATTTGTGTAGAGCGTATGTCCGACATTGTTCGTTCCGATTCGCTCTCAATTTTTACCGCTCTTTATTTGAGGCGTCGCACTTTGTGTTGAGCAGGAGGCGTTCTTTGTCGGCTCAGGAATTTTCCCGCGCTTAACCAACCTTCTGCCCGGGCGGCCTGCCCAACGGAAATCGATAAGTGATTTAATCGTAAATTTTTGGACGAGGGGCGTTTGCCACAGGGATCACCGAAGAAAATACTGACACAACCAATATCGCCGAATTTGGGCGCAAACACTGCTGAGCCTTAAAAACGAACTTGCTGATCATCTTGTGTGATATCAATTGAATGCCTACTCTTATGCTGGAATAGCGCACTAATGGTTATAAAACGGATTGCTTATATTTCTCATCTTACGAGGTTACCTGACCATACAAGTTCCAAAATAGTAATTACAGTAAATCAGTACATTTTAGTTTTATATTTTCAATATTATTTGCTAGTTTGGCTTAAAATTCGCGTATGTAACTCTCTAGCCCTCATGCACAGCTATCCTTTTCCAATGTCTTCATCAATGCTTTTTTCTTGGTTACAACAATAAACTAGTAATTTTCCGTTGTTCTTTTCTCTTTGTAGCCTTTTTGCCGTAAAATTTAATATCTATATTTATCATAATTACATTTTAATACGCTTTATTTACATAATTTAATATACTATTTTTTGAGATTTTTAATTATAAGCTGGAAATACCAATTCTTTTTTAGATCGGCAAATATGTTTTGTAGTAAATTAAATGCTGCTATGAAAACTATAAGAGTTAATACGGTGCTGTCGAAAAAAGACGTAGACCCATTATTTATTAATGATTTTTATTTATCTTCATTTCGCTGAAAGCAGCTTATGTAAGGGCTTTGCAGCGGTGGAATCTAACGGGAAGGAGGACGAAAACAAAATCCCACGATCTGGATAGAGGCAGCTGAACCAGTCGGGACTCAACATTGCGACATTCGGTTTGACAGGCGAGGACTTGCGCCGCTACAACACAGGCCGGCGAAACGACTTATAGATTACAGGGCCCCGTTTCTCTTGGTTAACTCACGGAAATGCCGATATAGTTTTGGTAGATTTTTTATTGCATGTACGCCGCAAGCAACCAAGTTTTCGCGTTCTTGAAGATCGCGCCAAAGTCGCAATGGTGATGAGATTGCCGTTCCATTGAGACCAATGACCCACTTCAACCAGCCAGTTTGCGATAAAACTTTGAGTTTCGGCTCATATGTTGGAGTTGTCGGTATGTGTTTGGCTTTGCAGGAGTAGGAAAGCAGTGTTTTGGAATGAGTATTTGCGACCACATGTGTGTGGGTCATTCTACCCAAATTCGACCTTGGGTCTCCGATTTCGACCATATTTGGTAAATCGTCCTCATTTTATTTGAGAACGAAAACACCAAGACCTTAAAAATGAATCATTGCGTGCTGTTATATCTTCCTCAACTCTTTCAGTCCAGCGATATGGCGTCTAACGCGAGGAAGCTCTTGTAAAATTATAGTTTCACTGCGCTGATATATCTTGCAAACCGTTGCATGCTTCACAAAAAAATCTTTGGGAATATCGTTTTCTTATCAAATGAAAATGATTTTCCTATCGAGGTCGAAATGGGTGACCCTAGTGGCAACCACCTCGGCTGATTGATGCAGGTATATCTTTAAAAATGCTTATAATTAATATGTGAATTGCAATCTCACTACTCATTGCATGCTGCTGTGTTCATTTGAAAAACTGTCTTTAAATTATTCATTGTTTTCGCGTGTGCTGAGTTTGAAGCGCAAACTTTCAATTTGACTGGCGTTAAATGGGTTCCTATTGAGTTTAGGTGGCCCTGCTGTCGTGCGTTTGCAGTTGAGTTGCGTACCCGGGGGGGCCCGGGATCATTTCCCGCTTGGCCCAGTGCCTCCGAGGTCGCCCTCTACCGAGGACTCTTGTCGATGCGCTCATTATCGCTCTCATCTGCACCGACATGTCCCGACGGACTCTTCCCTCACATCCGCGCTTTGATTGTCTGCCTCAGCAATTGCGAAAAAAGCGGAAAGAGATACTGGCTATTCGTGCGATTCGCTCCTCGTGCCATGATCGATGAGCCTATCGACTGGAGGCAAACATGTTAGCGTTTGTTAGGATTGAGGAATTGTGTTGTTTTTCATTTTGACAGCGTGCAACGTCCACGATCGAAGCTTTTGTTCTCGACTCATGTACATGCCATTTAATGAGGTTTATATTCATTCCTTATCGCGGTTTCTATCGAACACGATTCCATTGAAATTTAATAATGTACCCTCAATATTTTACACGCATATTGTTTCGTGGATTACCGCGTTACCTTTTGCGTGTCGTGTAATTAAATGTTTGAATGGAGATGGCGACCATAGGAGGTGGTAATTATCCTTTTTTTAAAAAAAATTACTAATTCTAAATATTGAGATTTTATTGGATGATTCTTAAATTTATGGCAAAATTACCGTTTTTAAATTCGGAGTTTTGAATTCAATGAAATGTGCTGCAATCAGACGCATAGGTCGGTTCATTGAATTTTCAAATTGACGAAATTCAATGCCATAATTTGAAATTTGTGAAATTTCGTGTGTATTACACATATATTAATTTTATTATCACTATTTCGAGGAAAACTTGGAATTTTTTTTCCACGAATCGTTAATTTTATTTTGAATGCATGGCGTAACGAAATTAAATTCTTGAAACTTAAATTGTTAAGTTGAAAGATCAATTAAATTGACAATTCCTCAACATGTGGGATTTAAGAGTAAAACAAAGGTTTTTTGGTGAACATCAGCCGAAGATATATATATAACTTGCACATTATCATTTTTTCGCTTTTTCACTTTTCAGTGTGTGATAAAAATACTCTCAAATCCAATAGAAATCAGCTGCAATACAGCCTGCCCACCTACTTCGTTTCCATTCAATTCACGGCTAGCACTGCACATTTGGAAAATACCGATTTGGCGGAATCTACTTTCACGAGTCGTAGAATCTTCTCCCATATAATAGAATTACAGCGTGAGTTGTAGATATGTCTAACTGTGCGGTTTTTATCAATGAAAGATTCTCTAGGCCTCTTTTAGTTGTTTTCAATGGCAGAGGGATCGGCAGAGCCGTCATGCGTTCTAGTGCATTCTGCCGCTTTTACCGAATGAATTTCGTGGCAATGGCTTCTAACAAACCTTCACGTCGGATCGTAGGTGTATGCTCAATTTCATATTTTGCCAGTGAAAGGCATCTCCCAGTTGAATATGATTTCCCTTTGGATGGATGCGTGAACTCCCTTTCTTTTTTACTCAATTGTTTTGATTTTGCAATTGCCGTGTATTTGGATTTGGAGAGCGTTACAAAGGGAGTTAGTTGTACGATGATTCTCATTTTTGGCGGTTAGCTAAATGCTTTCCATACTACTGAGGTGAAATGCATACCTTGTATAGCTGTCGGATTTAATCATTCGATAAACTTACGTATTTATTGATTTTACACCTATTGGTATATCTTGCTATTTTCAATGGTACACAATGTGTTTTGAATTTCTACGACCTTGTATCCAGGTTTTTATTGCGTTTTTCAATAGTATTGCGCTGATATTTTTTGGAAGCGAAGAACTCGTGAAACTCACTATATTATTTACTTTTTGGATGGGATAGATCAGAGTAATTGTCCTGACTTTTTCAGCGAAATAAAAGACCATCGTAATATTTACTTTGAACCCTTACGAAGTCCATAATGTGAATGTTGTGTTCAATTTCATCTATTTCCCTGCCAGTATGATCTGGCTTAGATGTACTATCATTTGCAAAAGTCTTGCAACAAATCGAGCGGCGCCACTTTCGCTCCACAAAGAATGTGCCCGGAAATTGTGTTTTTCGGGTGTATGCAACAATCCAATACTAGTCTAAATGGTTCAATGAATGGGGAACGGATCATTGGGTGGGTGAGGTATTTTGTCATTCTTTTCAGTCTCGGGATTTGACCGCTTCCATTTAAGTGAAATTAATGTTCATGATATTCCCCCAAACACATTGTAGCATTTAATGCAGTGGGAAAGATCGAAGGTAATTCCTCGGAGAGATTTTAAAAAGTTGGTAGCTTGGCTCTTTTTGAGTGATCTTAGCTCTTTTCAGAGAGCTGGAAATCACGACTCGTTCACTGTGAACATGGCAGACTTTTGTGTACATCTATCGACTCGGGTTGATGTTTTAATACAATATCGAAGACATTAGATACGAGGCAGCTTTGAAATTCCCAGTGTTTCATCATATAAATATCTGAGCAAACACGTAAAATATGAATTAGTTAAGCTGATCGGCATTAATCGTTGCGTAAGTAAAAGCAGAGTTCTCCGACGTCCGTCATTCGGTAAAGATGTATTCCTTTCCACGTATTCCAAGTATGACGAGGAAAACTCAATTCCAGCTAAAAGTCCCAATTTTAATGATTGTCGGATTTCAACAGGTATTGTTTGACAATATGTTCTACTGCTGAATTAGTATGATTGCGAATAATAACTCTACGCTGCTATGTCGTTACTGATTAGTTATCATATTTAGCTGCAATCTTTTTAATAATGCTGAGATGAATTGGGGATAAATTAGGATACCTACTTACTTAGCATCATAAATTAACTTCTTTACTTGCATTAAGTAGGTTATATAGTATTAGGAAATGTGTTTGTTGGCAATGTGTTTCATGTTTAGGGCAGGATTGAAATCGGTGGAACTGCAGCTCATTTCATAAAACCTTTGATGTCGAGTAAGAAGGACGTGAGCAAATCCTAACAGAATTTCTGTTTGTAATGAATGTATACGCTTGCATCATTAGAAATACAAATACCGAGTGAGAAACATAATAACAAATAATAATAACTTATAAAGACGATACCATACCGAAGTCGCAGGCGACAACGTCATTATATTCCTATTGTATATACTAACCAGCCAAAACATAGAGTATGCGAAAGCCTATGTGCTCAAGTTATAATCATATAAACGAATAAAACAATAAGATACCGAGAAAGTGATTATTTCAATCAAAATTCGTTCAACTGAGAAGCACGTGAAAGCAGCTCAGTGTTACAATGATTACAAATATGAAAATCATCGCTAGGTGACCTTGATCTAGGAATAGCTCAGTGGATGAATATATGCCTGGCGTATGCAGGGACCCGCGTTTAAATCCCTCCCATGACCGATAATTTTTTTATCCTCCGCACAGCCGTATTTTATTTTAAAGTTTTTTTTTTAATATTTATGTTAAGAGGGTACCTGCTGTTGAATTTAGGCATTTTTGCAACAATTTCTAATTTAAATGATCGTACGACGGGGATCATGCGTAGTTAGCGCGGTAGGACGAATAAATTGCGTTTCCTTGATGGACTAAGTAAATAAGGTATCAATTATCCTTTCACCACGGTGCACAGTGGGCTGAAATCGAAAAAAGCTGGACAAAACCTCGAAAGAGGTTTTTTTGAATATGGAAGTTGAAACTTTGCACAGTTGTTGCCAACACATTAGTGCATTTTTTGACGCAAAATATTTTTCATAGGCTATTTGTTTATATAAAATACATGGCCTCAAAGTTGAACAAATTTGGCGCAAATTGCCCGCTTTGAATTTTTGTCGAAATTTAGCATGTTTAAACTAATGCCACACCTTTAGTAGAAATTCAATAGCAACACAAATTTGTAAAATTGTTAAACGGTTTGTTATCATCGATTACCATCCACTTTCACGTCTTAGTTGTTGTATTTTTGACCAATACGATACAAAATGGCGGACCCTGTTTTTCGTCGAATTTTTGTGTTTATGTAAAAAAAAAAAGATCAACGAGTTACCTCGAGATATCTACACCACATATACAACAAATTATATAGATTATGATAATCAGAAGTACAGCTGCGACCACCTGCGACGCCGAAATTAAGATTTCGAACGTGCGGCACCGCTCGTAGCTGGCTGCTGGCCACGGGAATTCCCGTACTCGACGGATAGTGAATCATTTTAAGCAAATTTATTGTATAAAAGCTATGATATATTATTTACATCGTAGTTGCATCAAGCCTTTTAGAGTCTTCATCCACCGAAATAATCTGCGACCGTTCGCAACAAACAAAATAAAATCGATGTTTTTACCGTGCCGCGCAGTCCGCGGCTGCTCCCTGGGCGCATGGAATGTGGTGACGCAGCGTACATTATAAAGCGCTATTAAGTCTTTGCTGTGGATATGTTTTATTCCAACATAATTATTACTATTTCATTTCAAGTTGGTTTTTTGTCAGTTTATGTAAATGAATTCCCTCCTCTATCCATTGTTACTGGCTAGTGACTACCAAATTCCCGAATGCAAACTAGCTGACTTGAAACTCTGACAATTCCGTTCGTGCATTTTACCTCTTGGATGGGTAAAACGGCTCTACAGAACAGGGCAAAAGAATGCATAGGGAATTGAATAATCGATTACGACGTGAAACTAAGAGGGCAAGGGAGGCTTGGTGGAAAACACAATGTGAGGAAATGGAAAAGATCCAGAAGGATGGAGAAGTAGGCGCGTTGTACGCCAAAGTTAAGTCGCTATCGGGCGGCAAAAGAGGACAAACCATGTCTAAAATTAAGGCTAAGGATGGGAGGATGCTAACCGAGCGAGCAGAGGTACAGGGTAGGTGAAAGGAAAGACGTGGAGGACCTGTATGACGGAAATAACAGACCAGAGAGATTGACTCTAGAGGAGGAAAGTGCAGTGGAGGAGGACAATCTTGGGCCGGGGATATTAGATTCGGAAATAGAGAGAGCACTCAATATCCCGTGTGAGCTTCTGAAGAATCTAGGGAAGGAAGGTAAGAAAAGGTTTTTCGAACTATTGCGCAGGATCTACGAGGAGGGATGTTGGCCGGAAGATTTCGTGAAGACGGTTTTAATTCCGCTTCCGAAGAAGAAGAAAGCTGTGGAATGCGGAGACTATAGGACTATCAGCCTAATATCGCATGCGGCGAAAGTGGTACTGAGGATATTGAACAGACGAATGGAGGCGAGGGCAAACGAATATTTGGGCGAAGATCAGTTTGGTTTCAGAAAAGGGAAGTCAACTCGTGATGCAATAGCAATAATGAGGTCCCTCGTGGAGAGGAGGCTAGAATATGACCAGGACGTATATGCGTGTTTCGTGGATTTTGAGAAAGCATTTGATAGGGTGAACTGGGTGAAGCTAATGGATATTATCAAGAGAATGGGTGTATATTGGAGGGATAGACGACTGATTCGTAATCTGTATATGGCCCAGATTGCGCAAGTGAGGATAGCGGACGGAGAATCTGGGTGGGCAAGCATTGGCCGAGGTGTGAGGCAAGGCTGTCCTCTATCGCCGTTGCTCTTTAAAGTGTACGCTGAAGAGATGGTAAGGGAAGCGTGGGATGAGTTAGAAGCTGGGATAAAAGTGGGAGGAATGATGTTCAAATCAGTGAGATTCGCGGATGACCAAGCGTTGATCAGCCAGTCAGCGAGGGGGCTTCAGGCTCTAGTGGATGCGTTATACGAACGTTGCGAGGAGTATGGGATGAGGATTATTCACAAGAAAACTAAGGTTATGCGGTTTTGTAAAGCATCACGAGCGAGGAATGTGAGACTCAAGATAAAGGTGGGTGGTGAAAAACTTGAGCAGGTTGAGCAATTCAACTATTTAGGCAGTACGTTAGAGGAAAACGGATACAGTGGTAAGGACATCAGGAAGAGAATAGCATTAGCGAAGGAGGCGTTCATGAACAGGAAGGAGCTTCTGAGAGGATCGTTGTGTAAGAGTTTGAAGAAAAGGCTGGTGAAGAATTTGATTTGGAGTGTAGCTCTCTACGGCGCGGAAACGTGGACACTGAGGAAAGAAGACGAGAGAAGATTGGAGGCATTCGAGATGTGGGTATGGAGAAGAATGGAGAGGGTGAAATGGACGGAGAGGAAAAAGAACCAAGAAGTGGTCGAAGAGGAGAGGCAGCTTTTAGATGAGATACGCAGGAGACAGAAGGTATGGATGGAGTTAGTGCTTAGTGGTGAGGGGATGCTGAAAATGGTGTTGGAGGGTAGAATGTTAGGTAAACGAGGGAGGGGAAGGAAAAGAATAGGTTTTTTAGATAGATTGAAAGAGAGTAGGCCTTACAGTGAATTAAAGAAGGCAGTGCTGGAAGGAAAGGGAGGCTCCCAGATCGCTTCTCGAATACTCCATGGAAACCTAACTTAATCGGTAGAATACTATAATAATAATTAGCCTGCTTCTAACCTTAAAGACAAAATAGATTTTACAACCAGCCGACCAGCCCGCAGCTTGTTGGTATTTGCCCGTCCACCCCATGCGGTAGTCGCGAAAAGGGTCTTCTTATGACTCCACGTTGCTCGTGTGCGGTCCCTTTTACCTTTTTCGGAAATACCGTTTCTAGAAAGAAATGCATATATGAATTTAGTTTTGAATATACAGTGACAGAGGTTAGTTTTGCTGTGGTGATTTTGGATGCACTCGGATACACGCGATTTGGATATTGAGAACTCCGGGGAATCTCATCGGCTTTCTGCTTTAACTGCATTGGCGGTGTCAATCACTCATTCACCAGGAATCTATCATCCAAACTGGTAAGATATTTTCATTTGTAGTTATTTATATTTGCCTCATGCTATAAGCAATTTCCCTTTTTTATTACCATAAACGCCTCTAGAATTGACCCTTTCTTTAATTTTCATGTATTTTACTTGTTATTGGTAACTCGTTCGCCTGAAATGGAACCATTGTTGAATTGAACAACAAATTTAAAGCAATTATAAAAATGTCTGGTCTCGAGGTAACTCGTCTACTGCTTCATAAAAAAGTTGTCAAATCCGGATGTAAATCCTTTGCGGAGAGATATGAATTTTTAATGTAATATCTGACGAAAAAATAATTCTTTGGGTAATTATATGCGATTAATAAGAGACCTGAGTTGTTGCATTATCTCAATAGACTCATTTTGATCCCATTATAATCTGGTGAACGCCCGGAAAAAAAATTGACAAAGTTAGCGAAAGAACTGAGAGGAGGAAGACTGAAAGTCTTAGATCTTCTCACTCGGCGGCAACTCTATCATTCGCAGCATTCAAATTCTACTCATTCAAATTTTTATAAGGATTTCAACGATACAATATGTGTATTGCACAGATTTCTGATGAACAGCAGTATTTGTGAAAGTAAAATAATTACAAATAAGTAGTTTGATTCGGTGTTCTTGGTCTGCGAATTCTCGGACGCTACCACCACCCCTTAATTTCCCATCTCCCTTCAGTTTCCTTCGCGTATTTAAGAAAAGTCTTTCTTCATCATTCGTCTTTTCTCTTGGTAGTTAACTAACTGGGTTAAACACAGTTCTTTGGAATCAGCAGGACACCATCTTGCAGTTTGAGAGGCGACTCAATAACATCCCATGAAAATTCAGAATTTTGACGCAATGCCCCTGGCACACATACCCACCCCATCCACCCTCCCCCTTCAATTCCCCCCCCCCCGCAATCTCAGCTCTCTCTCTCTCTCTCTCTCCCTCAACGAATAATCTCCACTTGGTCCCGCCCCCTCCCCCTTATCCCTAAACCCCCTCCCCACTATCCTCAAGCGCCTTGGAAGTCGCCTGTCGTGAGGCTCTCCCTTAATGTCTCCCCCGTGTCTGGAGCAATTTCGTCTTATCTCTTCTCTGCTCCCTATTATTATTACTCGATCCCTTTTTTTCCGCCATTAGTCGCCATTTCTGCTTCCCTTGCTCTCGTGCGACATTTAAAACCCTTCCGTAACCCCTCTCCTCATCCTCCCGTCTCCAATCTTCGATCTGCTCTTCCCCGTTCGAGGTCGAGCTTTGGTTCCTTCTCTCTATTTTGGGCTTAATTAAGTTTATGAATGATCTGCTGGCAGAGGGAACCCGCTCATTGTCCAATTAAAATAACCCTTTAAGCAAGGCTTCAATAATAACTCCGTTCTCAGGATGAGGACAATTCCTGATTTTTGACGTTACTTAATTTTTTTCCTCCACAAATTAGTTGCGAGGGAATGGAGACGTCTGTTATATTTATATTTAACTACTCCATCACGGAACTTCGATCCATTAAATATTGTTATTAGTATTAGGGAAAGATTCTTTTCATATTTATCACCATGAAAAATCCATTTAACTGATATTTTATTGCAATCAGGAGGAAATGAATGTATGCAGATCTTTTGCCCTAACTTTACGAAAACAATTATTTTTATTAATTATACATTATTATATAGAAACGGTTGAATAACATATGGAAAACTTTGAATGTGACTATCACCTTTAAAACATTTTTTGACCACCATCTGGAGATGTAGTGGAAAGTCGCGTAATAACACGTTAGTAATTTAACAGGTCTTAAAAAATAAGACAATTTTTGGACTGGTGACTTAATTAAAGTCAATTCAACCAACTCAGTCGTAATTTTATCATCTGACAAAATTACGTAGTTACTCCATATCCATATCTAGTGCAGATGCGCTAGAAAACTTTATTTGTAGGCTTTTTACATCGATGTAGAGATGATTTTAACGTGCTGGGTGATATCCTTAGCATGGATTGAGTCTAGTATGACGACTTTTATCACGTCATTCAACATGATCGCTAATGATTATACCTCAGGAATACCTCTAATTAAGGTTTTTATGTGTCGAAATACACAAATATCTCCTAACAGGTTTAATATCCATGATAATACGCTGTTGAATCATTGTCTTTGATGCACCGGCTTACGGATAACATTGCAATGTAAAGCAGAAATAAACAGAAAAATGAACGTAAACAAAATTAAAACGTTATCGCCATCACAAATAATAAAAACAAAATCATTTCTACCAACCTATCTTTTATGTAAGGCCTGTTTAAAAATCTTTAAAGTGATGAAATGGTTGTGAAGTGGATGTGAAGGCTGGGCCAGACCAACCTACGCTGACGAGGAATTTACATCTACAGTTTAATGTACCACCATAGGAAATTACCGGAGCCGTAAACGCTTTGTGCATAAAAAGTATTAACTTGGTTTATGTAATTGAATTTTGGTTTGAATAGGAATGTTTATATTTATAGCAGAGAATATTGAATGATTAAGTTAGAGAAATAAATTTTCCGTTCCAAATTTTGTAGTAAATATCCTTTAGGTACACCAGAGTATCCTCACCCACCATTGTTATTTTTAAGGCATCATGAATTACCATATCCTTAGCTACCTTCCTAAAAGCGGGCTCGTAAATAGATGAAAATACAGTATTGGTACAGTATAATTGTGAAATACGCAAGTTCTTAAAAAGGCTACCATGTCTGTCGCCTAGGTCCTCCTCGCATGTCTAGGTTCATTTTATTAGAGCTGACGTTGGACTTGTCTCATCAAGATTAAGCCAGAGTTGCTGATCTGACGGTTTGTCCCTGCGATGACATCTCCTGCCTCTTGGCTCACAATGGCCGCAGGAGCAGGTGAAAGGACTTCCCACGAAAGGATGAGATGAGCCGCCGCCCGTGGACGGTGGAAATCGTAGGGAGGAGGGTAGACGTGTGTGCGGGATATTGGGGAAGTTCTTTTCTCTGGAAATGGAGCAAGTCGGGGAGTGGTTAGCCGTGAAGTTGGACGCAGATGAGAAAGTGATTGCGAGGAGAAACGTGGAGCTTGTTAGAAAGCTGACAGTGGAAGTACGCTTCTGGGCTTGGGTGCGGAGATGGGGGGTGGAAGGGGAAATGGACGGATTAAGAGGAGAAAGAAAACCTTTGACAAGATGACTGCATCGTTAGGATGAGAGTTAAGGCCAGGTAAAGAAGAGAGAAGAAGGAGATCGTGTCGTCAGGTCAATATCATATTGACTTTTGGATCTGCGTAGTGCTAAGCAAGTAAAATTCCTTTCAAAAAAGTCTACATTGCGGAAAACCAAAACAGAGGGGAGAATTAGGTACTGCAAAAGAAACAGCTTTATATTTTGGGACTGCCATTACTTGAATGAATCGTTTTAAGTTAGTCAATAGTAGTCTTTGGTGTTAGGATTTAAAAAATTTAAGTTTTATGGTTACAGAAACTGAATCGTGATAACCAAAGAGCACAGCATTCATATAATGCAACACAATAACCGTAAGCAGTACGGGTTATCACTCCATAGCTCCCTAAGAAATGGTCCAAATTAGTCACTGCCTGAGTAAAGGTCGGTGTTGAAGGCAGGTGTTTCTATTTTAATAGGTTCCCTTCCCTTCAAAGAATTGCTTCAACGTTAAGGTTTCTGCAATGAAGGACTCCACATTGTCCTCTAGTGGACCATATTTTCTTATTTATATTTGATTCATAAATGAGATGTTCCCATCATAAAATGTCCACTCCCATTTCCCGCCTTGCCATTACTTTCAATTCAGCGTGTGAAGGGGTTCATCTACTTCATTCGCTCTTACCACCTCTCTAGATTCCGCAGAGCGTTTCGATTGGGACACGAACCGTTCACTGAAAAGAGAGCACTTGTTTCTACGGTTTAGTTGTGCGATTGAGGCATCCTGAATATGGCTTCGTTTTTCATTCGTATTCCATAACTATTCTATTCCATTCCAAATAATTCCGTATTGTTTTATTTATATTTTATCCCTTTTGGGTTTTATATTTTATTCATTTTGGGAAAAGGTTATTACCTGTGTAACAAATACTTTGGAGTATTACTAGAAAATCATTTTAAGTGAATTCAAGTTATTAACCGTTAGACCCATATGCAAAGGAGAGGCAGACGTCGGCCTTGTCAGAAAGTGGCGCTTATTTTTATAGTTTTGCATGGGTGGGAAAATGGAATAAGAGGTGAGATAAAGAAATATCTTTGAAAGGAAGACTGGATTACTTTGGTGAGGGTCGCAGCGAGTATAGGAGAGGATAGAGAACTCGGATGCTTTTCGCTAAAGAAGAGGTGGGTGGAGGGTGGATGAGCTAGGATCTTGTGGGATGAATCTTTGGGATCGGGTTCTCTCACCAAACGAGGATTTCGGAGGCTAGACTTGGACTTGAGGATTAAGGAAAATCAGCAATTGGGGACGGAAAGATCAGCGTCAGTGAAGTGGGATGGAGCAAATACGACTCCTGTTAGGATTGCTTGGCTGATTAGAGCGTTAGACATTCAAAATGGAGAATTGTCAACATAAGTTCAACAGATGGTGAATTGAGTTATGTGGTGGAAGTTCGACATATTTGAATAAAAGTGCTACCTAACATCTTTAATTTAAAAATGTCAATACGTTGGCTACTTTTTACAGTTTAGTCATCCATTTGCTGCACTTTCATTAGAACTTGAAGCATTGAAGTGAAGTGAATTGTCTTTCCACCTATCATCGTTTTGAAATTTTGATATTATTAACTATGAGGCCCTCATTTTTATTAATTAACTTCTTAAGAATGGGTATCTTGCCTAATGCGGGTACCGCAGCTGGTTTTGAGAATACTTCGTATCTTTCAAAGGGAGGAAATTAGGCTCGAGAAAACTTTTTAACATGCATAGTCTCCTTGATCTCTGTTTTAATACGTGTCATATAGGTCTTCGAAAAGTCTATTTGGATGTGCATATTATATTACGTTAATCTGATTAAAATTTTGCTAAAACTTTCAATTAGTTTCCATCTGCTATATTTGGTAAACAGTTTCATTTTATCCATGATAAAAGAACACAAATGATAATTTCCACACTTTTTAATTTCAAAACTCAACAACCGACTATGGTTTCAAGGTCACCATGAAAATGACACAATGTTTTAAACCCATGGTCGGTTTATTGAGTTTCGGAATAAAAAAGGTGTGGACATTACCATTTGTGTTCTTTCATCATGGATACAACGCAATTCCACCAAATCTAGGTGGAAACGATTTTATGTTTTCGTTTTCTCTCTCTTCCAGTTCGGTCATCGCCCTCATTATGATATTTCTACCTCGTCTGTCAATCACCGATGAATTTTTCGCAGCCATATAATTTTAATCACATTAATAATGACCTCATGACGGGTATGTTATCAGTCTTAAAAAAATAATTTCAATTTTCATTTCGTATTTTATTTCCATGCGTACAGCGTCTTAACGGTGTTCCTGATTTCAAATAGCATAGATTAAGAGTACGCTGTCTACTTTAAGTAACCATCGCTTGCAATTACCTACTTTGTTTTTCCAGCCCTTAGTTACGAAGACTCATACATGGTGTTGCCTTCCTCCTCGAACGCTGCGTTTCTCCCTGTCGCAGGTTGCCCATACTTATGAAACGGCTTTTACACAATGAAAAATTCTGATGCTCAATAATTTATTTAATCGTTCAAAAACAGCTCTTGGGCATGTACATTAAATATAAAAGTTAAAATGGGCAGCATTAATTAACGTAAACAAAAAAAAGGAATGAAAAAATTAAGAATCGGGTGCATAGTGTTTGGAGCGGACTTTGAATGATGTTCGGAAGAGCATGGAGAGAAACAGGAAAGAAGAGGCAGACTCGAAATGGTGCTGAAAAAAGCAGCAAATCTTTAAAAATAAGTCGTCTCTGGGAGAGGAGATGATGGAATTAAGATTGTGGTAGTAGTTGGTTGTAACAGAAGCCACGGGTGCTGATGTGAAGCTAAAAGTGTGGGAGTATTTCAAAGAATCGGTAATTACTTTACCCTACATGGCAATTAAAATGAAAGAAAGATCATAAATATTCGAATGGTTGGATCACTGGACCAGTGAAAGGACAGATATTATGTTATAGAGATAATAACTACGCAGGTGCGGAACGCCGTGTAGGACTGTTGAAGTGAAATCAACATTAGGATTCGGGTTCTAGAATTTTCTAGTTGAAGGGACAGGCAGTGGAGTGAATGAGAGAGCAGTATTTGAGAATTGGGAGACCACAGCCAGTGAATACAGTTTTCAGGGAAATGCTATCAGTGACACTAGTGAATCTGTAAAGATCTCCTATCAATGCCACGGCCTTCTAATTTATTTCAGTGAATTGCGGAACGGAAGAGTGTTTTGGGTCGAAAGTAGATTGAAATCTGTTACTCTGGTCATTAAAATCGGCTGTTGAAAAAATTATTACCAGCGTTTTTTAAGCAGTAAAGAATGAGTGCGTCATGCAAGGGATCTTTTGCAGAGTAGCTTCCAATTCTCCTCCATAAAGTGGCTTCGTACGTCCAATATATCTTGATCATCATCACTGGTCAACAATCCTAGGATTGGTTTGACGCAGCTCTCCACTCAGTTCTCCTATCCGCTAATCTTTTCACTCCTACGTATTTCTTCTCTTTCACATCTCTCGATAGTAAATATTTTACATGTTTTAAGCTTTCTCAGGAGAATGCAGAGCAATAAAGATATACCGCATTTATTCAATTAATTTCTCCACTATTTTCTGCCAATTCGTCGGCTAATTGATAAATCCTTTACCTAGAATATTTTTAAAACTCCATGCCAGAAGTGCAGCCTTATCTCACTTGAAAAACTTTGGCCCATTGAGAAATTTGGAAAGGGGAAATGTGTGAGTGGGAAGGAAGTATTGTACGATAATTGTGTGATAATAAGGAGAATACAAAGTTGCAGAATTTTTGACGCTACTGGGTTCGAATTTGAATTTGTTAACGTGAATGAATAAAATCTACTTTTTAAATCAGATATATTATTTTGACTAATGAAACCGAAATTTGTTCGAATCCAAACAAAATTTTTTGTGGAATATGACTTCTTTGAATCGTTATTGAGAGTTATGTTTTGTAAAAAATAGTGGGTTATCATAAAAATCATCTCCTCTCCGGAAAAATCCTCAATTCTTGCTACTAAAATGAAGAAGACTGTTCTTACAATTTTTGCCATAGCCTAAGCCTTATAAGAGCTTTAGCCGCTAGAATTGATGCTTATGGGGTTGCTTGGGAAAAAGGAAACCTTTTGGGGTTATGAAAATACGGTGTTAGGAGATAAGCGGTGAACATTTTGGGGGATTAAAAGTCGTGAGATGTATTTGGGAAGAAGAGGGCGAAGAGGAGGGAAGTGCAGCGGCTTTGCGATGATGGTTTCTGAGTGTGTCAGGGAGGAGAGAAGGGGTAGGTTTTGGTATAGCGAAGGGAAGCGATTCTTCTTATCCTCTTTCCATGCCGGAACGTCGAAGGGTGACGAACTTACCGAGGATTGCGAAGCTGCAAATGCTAAGGGTGGTTTGGTGGTGGAGAGATAATCTGAATAACTTTTGGGAAGAGATTAAAGAGGAAGGAGGTGTTGGAAGGGGGACTTTCCAGTCAGCTTACCCTAAAAACGGGAGAGGTACGCAGGGGGGGGGATGTTTCTGAGATTCGTATCTCGCTGAGCACTAACTGCAGCTGAACGAGGAACAGAGGAAGCCCAGGGGTATTTATTCCAGATCAGCTATTCATAGAGGGGTGTGGTATTAATTATGTCTTCGTGATGGGGCATGTTTTGCGAAGAGTAAGGCGGAAAGGTAGCAGAAGCAAGGAGAGGCGAATGGAATCTTTCGAAATGTAATGATGAGCTAAGAGGATATCTCCAAAAAGTGGTGGATCATTTCTTTTCGAGCAATTATTCGAGGTAAAAAAATTGAAGCCGTTAATCCATAACAGCGAGTCCATTCAGCGTAATTGTTAGCCCTAGTTTTCTGAGCATCTGCGATACATACTAACTTTCCCATTAATAAATAAGTCACTATATTTAATATCAACTCATGGAACCAAAAAACAGCCGTGGTTACCCATAGGTCTTGCAGGTTAACTGTTCATCAAAAATTATACCTCGTGGACTGATCCAGCCATTTCAAAATCCATCGATTCAACTGAATTTGAATAGTGTCAGCGTGGATGACCAGTAGATGATGGATGATATATTCGAGATAGTGAACGATTCAGGGCATGGTTTAGCGAAGGATGTCATCTTTATTAATTTGCAAATTTCTCTCTAAAAGGTTTAAAGGTTTATTTAAAGATTTTCTGATGCCGAGATTTTTATATGCGTAGGAGGGAAATAAGAATATGAAAAAAAATTTGTGTGCGAAGTTAAATATGTATTGCAGACTGGTAATTTATGTCAAGAATGATTCGGACGCATATAGTTCTGTGAGATATTTTTCATGTTTATGTGCGATATCAGGAATTAATATTCCTAATTTTCATGCAAGAATCGCAACTGCGTGAACTCATGCCTTTAGGTTGATTAAAATTTCTTTTTTGGCGTGCAATAATTTAAAAAATTCTTTCAGAGAATCCAACATTATATGTGATGTGAATCGTCTACAAGGTTGCTGCTGGCATTCTGGGTGTTCTTTTTGTTAATTCAGATTTATATGGCTAATGATTGCGGCGTATACATTGAAAAATATTTTGGGGTAAAATCACCATCATTCAATGCTAATTGTTCTGCTTATCGACGCGTGAAATCTGTTATTTCGCGTTAATTTACCCGTCACGTCCGTCTTCCTCTATCCCTTTGAAAAGCAGTGTGCGGTAAAATACTATCAGTTCGTGTGCTTGGTAGCGTAAAAAGCAGTAGTTACAGTGTTGCATGGTAAAAATATGAGATGTAGAAGTTTTAGTTCTGTGCAGTAGATGAAGTAGAATTTAGGTAGTAATGATATTCTGTTCTGAGTAGTAATAAAATAAAGCTATAAAATCTGCCTGTGAGGTAAGGAATTCGTAACGTAACGTTCTAAGTACTTGTTTTGTTGTTAGTCATTGTTGGCCAAAAATGTTAGCCATTTTAAAATGCTTAAGAATTTTCATTGAAGAACATACTGTTTTCCCTCTCCATATTCCATGCTCTAGCCCGAACAAATACCTATTTCATCTATAAATCCCAAAAATAGCCAAAGTACATTTGATATTAGGGATTGAGTCTTTGATGGGATGAAAAGTTAGTAGCAGAAAGCAAAGTGAAGGTTAAGCTTTATCGTGCTTTTTCTGCGGCTCAAACTGGAGAAAATGCATGAAAGGCTTCGCTTCAAGGAGTGGAGTCTCTAGTCTAGATCGCTATAACCTAGATAGAGTTTGTGATTGTCCAGGAGTAGTAAGAAGATTTCAGGGTATATGAAAACTTTTCAAATGGAAATCGGGCTTTATATTTTTGTGTTGGACTTCCAAGTGGATCCCAAAGCTCACTTTGAGGAACTTCGATTTTCGCTCATTTTCCTCAAATAATTCAACAGCCTAAATTTTTGTTTTTGATATTTCGTATCAGAATTTAAGTTTACGTATGATATAATTGGTTTATTTCACCTATTTATCATGATTTTTTTCGTTATATATCGTCAATTTCCGAGAAAAAGTGTTGCAACGCAAGTGGGCGATGGAGATTGCCCGTATTAATTAAGATTGTCCTGATTGTTTGTACATCCGGTGGCTTACAGAGGAGTGAGTTATATCCTTGTGCAAGCGCATTATGATCGAATCACGGAGCGCGTGAGCGGGTGAAGCAATGCTAAAAAAAATCTTTTAATTTCAAATTTCTGTCGCACTCTTGAAGAGGAAGTCTTAGGGGTGAATAGTGTGAAAGGCGTCGTGGAGATGTGCCACGTAAACTCTGGCAGAGGTAATAGAGCGAATTCACGAATGGGAGTGGTAGTTGCGTGGGTTTGTTGGGGAGTGGCGGTGGGACGGGAGGGCGGTTTGCTCCACTAACGAAGGCAACCACTCGGAGCGCCGAGGGAGATTGCGGGGTGAGATTGAGAGGGGAGGGATGGGAGATGGTGATTTCTTTAAAGGGGCGTTTTGGTGGGGAATGGAAGGTCTAAGCGGGCGAGTGGGGTTGATTTCGCCGGCGTGCAAGGACGCGATAGGGAGCGATGCTTGGGACGAGGAAGGCGCTAGAGGAGCATAGAATCAAACGGACTACCCCCACGAGTGAAGACAATTGAACAATTCAAGAGAATGCGTTAACCTTTTTATCGAGTGTTAATTATGCCCATTGATCAAGTAGCTTCTCATAATCAATTGGAAAGAAGAGTAGTAAGTTTGCGGAAGTATGCGTAGCGAATAATTTAAATTCTTAGGCATATTTAATTAAAGGAGCTATTATCGTGAATCGGGCTTAAAGTTTAGTTATGTTCACCAACACAAGAACCCACAACCTATGTCCAATAGCATTAAAATATGTTAAAATATATCCTCCTTGCAGAAATTTATCCAAATATTTAAATTATATTAGAAGAATTGTTTCTCCTTGCTTCACTACCCTTTCAATTCAATGAAGGATTTTTTTACCCAAGGCATTAAGGAGGAGGTCGTGGTGAGAATTGCAAGGTTCAGTCACCGAGTGGGGTTAGTGACGCTACCACGCTATTAAATCTCTAAGATTAGTAGATGTAGGTAATACCTTAATAAGCATGCAATTATTGAAATCTAAAATATACTTTAGTTTATAAAAACAAGTTTTAATAAATATTAAGAAAGTAGAGGCCTGCGGTCCCGCAAATTATTGATAATTTTAAATATGCTTGATAGGGAAGATACCTACTCTAAGTTTTATTGTAATGCATCAGGTATCAAACACGAAAAACGTGGAGTGCATGTAGGATTATATTCGCTTTCGCTTGGAGACAAGGATGGTATCTATTGACCAGCAAGTATTAATTTTATTTTATTTAAGGTTAAGGGTAAGGCTATGATTTTTATGATCTTAGATCGTACACAACGCATTTGGTGGCAATTCAATATAAATATTACTGATCATGTGTAATTTAAGATAATATAAAATTATTTTGTCGAGCATAGTGACCTATTAAGTGGAGCAGTGGACTGGATCTCGGAAGTTGCGAAGGGGCTTCTGCAGTGGTTTTGCGTTGTAGTAGTAAAATTTAAAACCATTTCCATTGCGGAAATATAGTCAATCGTGTAAAGTAGATCGAATAAGAAACGTGGAGGTACTATGGATGGAGTGTTGGGCCTGGGATTTCGCGTTCGAACCTTGGGCGAAGTCCTCGGATTCTCAGTGCAAAACTCTTGACGAGCGAGGCGACTCAGGGTTAGACATTTTCTGCCTCACCCTAAATGCATGAATGCCTCCGAGGTTGAGCTCTAGCCTCACCAATTAAAATTATCCGGCGACTCGCGACGGCTTCAATTAAATTATTGAGCTAGTGTAATAAAAATTGAAAGAGAGTATGCTTAAAGTTTTTTTCCCCTCATGCAACTTGGCTAAAATTTTCGTTCTCATAGGTGAGATGAGGTCATACTCGTTTTTCCGAATGGCAATCTTGATTTGATTGTATGAAATGTTCAATCATTTATCACACCTCCAGCCTCAATACTCTGAAGTCTCCCTATTTCTCACCAACTCAAACAAAATGTAGTTGCTCTTTTCCGCAATAATTTTAATTCGCACGATACCTTTCGGCTCACAGAGCCATCATCAGGTACAAGACATCGTACTGTATGAGACCTTCAAATTTATATGCATTAGGAAAAGACAGAGGAGAATTAACAAGTCCGAATAAGGGGAGGAAAACACAGGTAAGGTAAGGAGACATTGAGAAAAAAGAAAACTGAGGAAATAGGGAAAGACTTCGAGTAGAAGTATTCTGGTAATAGCTGTCGAAGAATGATACAGGGGGGAAAATTGGGAAACGGGAAGGCCAGGGGGGAATAGAATGAGCGTGGTGAAAATAAGACACGCGTGTTATTAAATATGGAGATGTGGGAGTTGATGGCGAAGGAGGCGGGGAGGGTAACCGAGAAAGGAGCGGAGATAGAATTTGGGGAAGGGAATGGAGGCGGAAAAATGGGCAACTCGAAACTGAGGGTGTGGGCGGTTGGAACGGAAAGAAACTAACTGGAGTGGAGGTCGGAGTCGGTTAAAGAGTGAGTGGAGTAGAAATCTGACCAGTTGGATGTTGGCGATGAGCAATGGCTACGAGTTGATTCGGTGGGGTTGCTCGTGGGTTGCGTCGACGCCTCTCGCCTCATGGTGAAGCAGGAATGGCGGACCGTTTGCAGAGAGGAGAAGCGGGGATTGTGCCGAGGAACTCAGAGCGTTTGTGTGCCCGTGTGAGTAGGCGTCAGCAATTGAGATGAGAATACCGGGTGTGGAGTGGAACTGGGAAAATACCACAGGGATTGGCACGCGACGAATTGAAGCTGGGTCAGGGGAGGCTGATATTTCCATCTCTTGTACTTGGAAAGTTTCTATTCCTACTTGCAAGGCATAAGTAAAGCAGGTAGATAGCGTGAATGAGGTTAGAATCGAGCCGTTCGATTTGGGTCCGTCGAGATTCTTAGGCTGAGCATTCTGAACCCGCGTTCTGTGCTTATAAAGTAATCCGGAATTCTTAAATGACTCATGGCTCCATGTATTATGTCGGTAGATAGCTAGAGCGCTATTTATCTGTAGAGAACCAGATGCAATGTAAAAGATAAATGAATTATTGATTAATTTCTACTTGCATACATAGCTCAACTCTTCTGGTAAAAATCCTTTAGGTGTCGAGTGGTTTCCACCCAATGTTAATCAAACCCCACTTAATAAATACCCTGTACCTACGTGTGTACGGCTTGTACTCACGCTCACTTATCATGCTTGTGCTTTGCATTCATTAATTTTTATCAAACTAATGAAAACCTCGTAAAGAGATAGCTTCAATTTTTCTGGTCAGATGTATTGTTTCTAGAGAGGAAATCATCTTGTACAGTTTTAGAGTAACCAATCCATCCGTTGTTGAATACTTCAATATCCTTTACCCAGGCCCATTACAACTTATTATAGAAATGTATACTTAAATGTCTGTGTACAAAATAGTTTATTAGCTGTTTAACATTAGATTTCCGGGGGCGATTGTATACTTCTGCATAAGAAGTACGTCAATAAATTCAATTATAGCTCCTGCCTTAGGCGAATTACTCGCTAGCGATATAGAATGGGAGGGAAAATTGCGTTAAGAGATTGATTCGTCGTGAGGAGGAGGGAGCCTACCCGAGAAGCAAGGAGCTAATGAGACTGCCTTTCCGTCTGTTGCTGTGTGTGCAGTGGAGGTGGAGCTGAATGTCGGAGAAAGTAAAAGGAGATGGAACCAAGCGAATGAGGTTTAGGGTGGGTATTGTTGGGGGAAGGGTCTGGTCGCAATGGAGACCCGAGGAATGGGGGAGGGACTTTAAGTGGGGAGGGGGGGGGGGGGATTGTGTATTCTGCGAGATTGGGAGGAGTTGTGGGAGGAAGGGTGAATTTAGGAATTGGAGAGGACGACGATCATGTGGAAGCAATCTGTGAATTGGATTTGGATTTGATTCATTGTTTACATCCGCGGAGAATTGCTTCTCACGATAAGACTCGAATAGGACCTTGAAGCATCTTATGTAAGTGATGATACCCCTTTTAGAATTTAAAATCAGGTGTGGGTGTAAGGGAAACTATGTCCGACCCACATTGTGGACACATTGTCCAAACACACCTAGCAATTAAATGGTTCGGGATGACTTCAACATATGAACCAGTTGGATCTTTGTGTGAGGACCGTTTTCTTATTATATTTGGATCATATGGAATATGCATTCTCTGTTAATTATACTTACATAAAAATTCTCAACCTTATGTAGACATGGTGAAATATATTTTTGAAATATTAAAACTTTTTGGTAAAATATTGACATTTTTTTCTTGAGCCAAAGGGCAATTCTTGATCATCTAAAATGAAGCATCATCTTATGCTCTCTTTTTTCTTACACGTGACACAAAATTTGTGTAAATATTTTTTTCATGTATTACCTAGTGTAGTTTTTTTTATGTCTTTTCTTCAGGTCATTAAGCGTGAGCATTTATTTGGTTGTTATGCATCTTTTTTATTCACCATATCTTCATTTAATACGGAAAGCTGCTTTGCATTACTGAACCACTCATATCGCCAGTAAGACGTGAGTGTACGATTATTATTTCTGAAACAATCATGTCATTTATTAATTGCTGGATTTTCGTTTCTATCTGCGTAAAATCGGCTGTACTGTTTTTCAGGTGCCAGTGGGGATAATTTGTGGGTAACGCTGATGAAGATTCTTTTTCACAAAATTTACTCGGCTTTTGTCTCTAACAAATCTTTGCCCAACCTGAGAAACACTCACTATTCTCATTCTGTTCCCACTAACGTCAGATCCCGACCGAAGACAATTACGGGATTTAATTGGTGACCAAAGGTACCGCAAGACGGTCTTAATCGTTTCCGGGCCCCGAAAGCGGGGCTGCTCTCTCGGGGTGGTTGTGCGAAAGGGGGGGAATTATTGAGTTTGTGTGAGCAGTGTTTGTCCACTGGGCCGCCCATCGATGCGAGAGATAACATCGGTCAGTGGGCTAGGGTTTAGTTAGCGGGAGGGCAGAGTTGTCCGTGGGAAGCACTATCCTCGGGGAACGGGGTCGGAATAAGAGCTTCAGATACTAGTCGCCTTGTTTGATTTTCTGGAAGATGGGTCTGGAGGTGTGTTTGTCCAGCGGAAGGTGCGCAGTATAAATAGCTACGCCCGGGAGAACAGTCGCATGCTGGAGTGGCAGTGAACCCGGATGAAAAGTACGATACATCCAACGAACTTCCCAAAGCTTAGGCCTACATCAACGATTCATGTTAAATAAATATTTCACTATATTTATGGTAATTAGAAGATTTCTCGCACATCGGGCGAAATATTTTGAAAATAAAACAATCCGAGTGTCATCGCCTTAAATTCAGTTTCTTTGCCGCAGCTGAAAATTCTCAGTTTTTAAACGTGAAATATAGCTATAGAACAGCAAACTTTTCGGCATCATGCAATTTTTACACATACGTATATAGATGCACAACTATGAAAAGATATTAAATAAGCCGGAAAAAGGTAAGTTTAAATGTAAGAATGAACTGAAAGGTACCACCAGGTTTTAATGGAGGCTAGTGCGAAATAATAAGCGCATGTCATTTTCGAAGTAAATTTTCCCAGCTGTTCTTTGTCGACGGACGGCCAGAAGTAGATTGGCTCTCTGTGAAATGTTTCTGTAAATTGCATTTTAAAATTATCATTTATATGTAGAGACACTTATGGCTTTTTTGTCTAAGAGTAGAAACATTGTTTATTACTATTAGAAAATTAATGTTGTTTTATCAAAAACTCATACTACTTTCGTTTCACCCTAATAATCATAACTGCAGTTGCGTCTATATTTTTTATTTATTATCGCGTTGATGCGATGATTGCATTAAAATCTAGTTAGTTACATACAAATGCCGCCAAGGTTGGCGTTAGATGGTAAAATAAAATATTGACTTAAAAATATAAGGATTGAGTTATTCAAATTCTGTCAACCCTTACTTCAGTTTTTAACAGGGATGGATGTTATTTATGGTGGTAAGACTGTTTATTTTTCTTTACGAAACTTTTATCCATTAAAATCGCATAGTAGAGAAGAGATATCCTTAAACGTTTGGTATCAGCCTTCTTGAATGCGTATACTTAAGGATATATTCCGCTGCATATTTTGTAAAAACTGAAGAAATTAACAACTATGTACTTATAAAGCGTGTAAGAAGTAATGATCAAAGCTAAATCTATCTTTAATTATTAATTTATTGGTAAATGAGATGGTTTCTGAATGCAGGGTTTAGTATCGTTCATCTGCTCGTAAATGGATGTAGATTTGTGTGTCTGCCGGGAGGTGTGTATATAATATGACGTCCGTGAGTCCATCGGGATTATAATGTACGGGAGTAAACTCGGGTCACACATAAAATGCCAGTCTCACTCACCTATGTACCTATAGAGTCCAATCTAACGTTTATTGTGATATCTATTGAGCAATAAAGCAATCGAGCACTTTTGAAGCATATAGAAAGTTATTAATAGCTTTTGAGTCATATTTATGAGTGCTTTTAATCACCTAGAATAATGTTTGATTTCAGTTTCAGTTATTCTGTATGTTTTTGCTGGGGGTGTTGTGAAGCTTAACTCGGTGGAGAATCTTCATTACATAGGCCAAGTCCTAGTTGCTACTCAGGGAATACACATGCTCCCCTATTTGAGCTCAGGAATGCTACACTCTTAATCCTTGATGGTTTGCGGCAGTCACGTCGGGTTCGCTAAGCAAGAAGAGGCGAGGCTGGGTAACTGACTAGCTAACTGGGGCTGACGTCACACCAAGAGTCGAATCGGCGAACGGAGGGAGGGATTGGGAGATGTGTCGTCGGCCCTTCTGGGAATGAATGGCTCTCCCTCGGACACGATCCCAGAAAGGACGTCGAACTCGATTTACTCTCAGAGTGGCGCGTCACGGTGGCCCCGTGGAGAGAATTGACTATGGTAATAATTATGTGCACTCTTGAATAAAATTCAAACACGACAACTTAAACTGAGAAGGAGAAAATGGGTTTGAACTACCACCATTTGACAGGAATTTTGCGTTCACTTGCGTAATTGAACATGGAAATAGGTTAGTAATTTAATCAATAACTAAGCATAAGTAACAAGATGTCACCGTATAATTATCACAATGTATCCTCGATACCCTCTTGAGTTAATTACCAAGAACAGAGGGAATTAAATACAAAGGACGTAAAATTCACTTTGCACGTTCCACGCTGAATGCTTATTAATATCGAATAAGTTTTAGATTTTATTATATCATTATCTGGCTATCGAATAGAATGCGTAGTTCATATATTGAATGGAACGCAGAGAACATGAAATGGTATTATTCTTAGCCAAAGCGCAACATCTATAAAGGAAAAGTAATGGATACAAGCAATAGTTCTCTCGAATAAACAGTGCCGTCTGATTTACTTTTGCAACCGAGACATGGCCAGTTTATCATTGATGTCTGTGAAGGGAGTAAGTATAATACTTAAAATGTTATAATACTCTTTGATTCACAGCTTAAATTTAGAAGCAAATATTGTTACACCCACTCATTTTTATGACTACCTCGAGTTTGATTCACTACCGATCTTAAATCTAGAAATAACAGTGTTTTATTTTTCCCGGTGCTGCAGGTGTTTGCTGATAAACACTGAGTGGCTCGTACCATCTAATCATGGGGAGTGCTGATCACAATTATTTGCTCTTTCTCTTGATAAATAGGGTAACAAGGAGTGCCAGAAACAAGTTAAGTTTTGTGAGTTACAACACCATGCATAGAAAATGGCATCTGAATAGTAATAATGTTATGGCAATGTTTAAAATCCAAGCCCAAAAAAATATGTTTTCCAAGTATTTTGTTCATTTCCCTTTTGCGAAAAATGACTGATTCATTTGACATCTAAAACGAATTGTTTGCGTTTTCCAAAGTTTATAATCTGCAAGACATCTTCTTTAGTAAAATACTCCCGAAATAATGATTAAAGTTTTGGCTTAAACTTTTCTTTGGATGATTATGGTGATTAGATGAAAAATGGTTTCGCATTCTCCCGAGCACGTATTTCAACGCACGTACAATTTGCTTTAATCAAATTTACGGGCCGCAGAAACTTCCTTACTTAGTTGAAGTCTTCCATTCGCAGCTTTTGAACCCAAGGCAGTTGATTAAATTACCTTCGTATGGTAGCAAAATTATAGGATGAGAGTAACTGGTAGCTAGATGATTTTCGAAGTAGTAGAGTACTCATCGCTTTCATGATTAGATTATCTTAGAGAGCGCGCCATTCTCATAGTTTCATTGGCTTTCCTCGGGAATCGCAACCCTTGATACTCTCCTGTTTGGAGAGAGATTTTTGAAAACCCTACATGCAATTCAAATGTGTTCATAATTCCCAGTTTACTGAGCATATTGAAAAATCGTGGATGTAATGAACTGCAGTGTCCGTAAACCACCTAGGAATATTCGCTGTCATCATCGAAGGACTTTCATCTACTTTGACGGGAAATATGTATTACCCTATTAAGGAAACCTTCATTTGAATTTAAGTTACGTACATCCCGTGATTGATTTACGGTGTAGATGAGCTTGTTTTCACTGGTCGTTCCATCCTAAATGGCTTTCTGGGCAGCGTATTTCTTCCACATATTTACCTACTTATTAATAAAACGGAATTTCTGTGCAGTGGTGTCATTTTCACTTTCATGGAGTGATATTGCCGATTTCAAGCGGCCCGATGACAAAACAACATTTAAAACCAAAATCTCAATCTAAAGCCAAGTGATGGCAACAGTCCGTTAGCAGCCGAGTAAATACGTAATGCCACAGGTAATCTGAGTGATCAGATTGAGCCAAGTTAGTGAATGGGTTCGGAGATCGAGAAAAGTATCTGAGGATGGGAGCGAGGAAGTGGGTGGAGGGAGTTGGGTGGGAGGAAATTCAGATAATGAGAAAGGGCGGTCTGTGATAGAATTTCTTGGATTAATTTAAGACCATTATAATGGCTTTAAAGAGGTATATAGAGAATGAAGAGGCAAGAAGTCAAAATAGTGCTAGTGAGAGTGTCGCACAAATGAATGACGCTATTTCACTATACATACAGAAACCAGGGGGGTTATGTATGAAATTTTTTGTCCCAATGAATTTTCCTATTCTTGTTAGTCTATTAGGTGTCATCAGAGCACCGGCTGCTCCTGTAGGTGTAAAATGCATTTATATTGGTATGTTTTTGATTTGCAAGTCTCTCTTTTCAAGTGTAAATGAATTTGATATGCTAATTTTCGACTTTTGTAATTTTTAGATACATTTAGAAATATTTTTAAATCGGATATTCACCATTTTTCAGTTTTCTATATATGTACATAATGGGGTCATTACCGTTAATAGTTTTAGGAACATGGGTAACTTTCATGGAGCTTAATTTTCTATTTCCAAGACTATTTTTCTAACTCAGAGAAGATAAATTGAACGCTGATATTTTGCCGTGCACTCGGGAATGAAACGAAACATTTGCAGCCTTTTCGCAGTCCGTTATAGTTTGTTAAATGGATTTTTCATTCTCCAATTTTTTCAAAGTAGGTTAGCATTGGATTCTTATTTAGCATAAATATCATTTCAGCATTATGAAATCGCATTTCATTTCAGCAGATATTTTTGATTGTATAAGATGGCTATATTTATGAAACTTAAAAAAAATTCGGAAAGACATTCTTCTGCGGAATTGATTAAAAAATGTGCATCCTATGTAGCGTACGCATATCTTACATTCTCTGTTGAACTAGCATGGCGATATTGCAGTGTGTTTAATTTCATTTGGCCTTTTCCATTCCATCTTCCAATTTCCTTCCTGCGCGTCCTCTTCACTGAATTCTTCTGCCTAAATGTCATGCCGATATCTCTTCAGTCTTTTAAATTAAGGAAACTCGTCCTCTGTGCATGCTCCCGCTGTGTTGGGCAAATTTAATTTCGTCTGCGGTTAACATTTTTACTAGGATCAATATTCTTTTTCTTCCGTGGGAATTGAAATTGGCTGGAATAAATTCATCAGTAGTAGTGAAAGTTCTAAGTTCTCATACACTGTTCTGATTCCTTTAGGGAAGAATTACAGAACGGATTTTATTTAATCCTCCTGCTAAATTCGATGCATACTTTTAAAAACCAATGTGGTAGCATCAATATTTCGTTGAGTTACCTCTTGATATATGACTTGATATAAATTATTACCAGTTCTGCTAAGCTCTTTCTGTGCACGAAAAGGAGGCTTCCTTGGCTATAATCATACCAAGAAAAGAACTTAATCAAGAGATGCATTTATTTTTCTTAAGCAATACATTGATAAGAATAATTAATACTTTAACAACTACCTACCCAGTAAGGCAGGTTTTCATTACGAAGCATTTTGAAAAGCACGTCCTCTCCCCAGCACTTTAACTATTCATTTCAATTTATATTTGGGCGTATCATTCAATCGATGAATCCTACGCTCTGCTCTTCTTTCCGCTCCGCTGACTCCTCCAACTGTGCTTCCAGCATCCCTTTCCCTCTTGCTACATTCATGCCCTCTCACTTCACAGTGCCTCATTCCACCATGTCTCATCTTGAAGTTTCATCTCCTCGACCATTATGTTTGGGACTCCCACGATCCTTCTCTACTCCATGCATATCACCTCTCCGTCTTCAATTCTTGTATATTTGTATCTCATTTAACCAATAGTTTCCAAACATGTAAATACATTTTATAATGAAATCCCTTGTAGTTTTATGAGCAACTTAAGATTTATAATGTAGGCACTACAAACAATTTTAAAATTTATGAATAATATAAGATATTCATTTAGGTGTGCAGCTATTAAAATTAAACATAATTATATATTTACAGAGAAAATCACTACCCTTATTGTGACCCCATTTTCTCGATTTCAGTGGCGTTAAAACTTTAAAAATATCCATAATCTGTCGTTCCAGTAGATAGCATTATCCTGTGGTGGATTTTAGTCTAATATAACTTGACGAAGCGCGCATTAGTTTTTTGTTTGATAGCCACGAGCTCGGACAGCTGCGCCTAAAATGCTTTCCTCTGAATGATGCCTATACTTCACATCAGGGCCGAGGAAGAGTTGGCGCAGTGGCTTTGGGAAAGAGAGCCATGGGCTATGTGGGCACAGAAGTGGGAGTGACTTTGCCTCGAGGGCTTTAAAGAGCTGCAGGTCATGCTCCGCAACCGAGGACACCCACCATGTAAGACGAATCCTTGCTTACGACGTGGCAATGTGGCCAAACTTTGGACGGGGCACCCAGTGAGTTCCTTGGGGAGATGACAGCTCACGGCTCCATAGGCAACGGAACGGATTTCCGTCTTTAGATAATGCAACATAACCCTAATGCATCATTTTCGATGCTCCTTGTGGCAAGAAGACTTCATAGAGAGGGAAAATGTTGAAAGTGTGTGTGTGCATCATCAAGTCATCCGTCACTGGGACTTGATCCGTGGAACCTCTGATTTGATCTTGTGATGCGATTACCACGGAAACAAATTCTAGAAAAAATGCATAGTCTTCTCTTTACTCAAAAATAGAGTCGAATTCCATTAGGTTCCTTTCCACCCATTCAAATTTCCGTAATCTTTCCAGTTTCCTAAATAAATTTTCAATGAGTGAAAATCATAATACTTTTCTGGTTCTTATTTTATGCCAGTTTATAGAATTGAAAAACATTTAACGCGTAGTTCTGATGGATCTATTTAAATAAAGATCTAATTTTTAATTAATGTTGTTAATAAAATATACGTTCGTATGGATCATCTTTGTGATTAAAAATCAAGTTTTAAAGAAATTATGAAGTTGAAAAAACTGCATTTACACCTCTCATTTCACTGTGAAAGAAATCGTTTACTGACCAAATTAATCAATTTCATCGGATAACAACACGAAAGAAATGATTGAACCTTAAAATGGCCATCACATATGCCGTTACCTAAATCAATTCGGCTTGGCATTTCTCTTCTATTGCAATATGTTACCTAAGTTGTTCCAATATAATCCTCGGGAAACTATTATTAGGCGCAAAATATTGAGCAAAGCATTGCAATATTGAACTGAAAACAGACAAGTGATTTCTCGGAAGTGGCTCAATAAAGTGCTTTCATTCTGCTGCAAGGAACTCTATTGGAGTTTTCCCTTGAAGGGGAGAAGAAGCGTAGGCAGTGATGCATAGCACACGAAGCTAATGTTAGGGGCCTTGAAGCTGGGTTGGACGACGCGGAAATGGTAGCCAAAATTCACTCCACTGTCAACTGCCCAAATGGTTATGCAATATAGTAGTTGAATTTCAACAAATAAATAAGCGCGTAAGATTTCAATTGCCATGTAACATCCTGTGGATCTTATGATAGGCATTGAGAAGTTTTAAGATCAGAAAATTGTTGAAAGTGTGTGTGTGCAGCATCAAGTTATCCGTCACCGGGACTTGATCCGTGGAACCTCTGATTCGTAGCATGATACTTTACCCACTACACCACCGGAACGTTTAGGTTCCAAGGAAGTCTCAATGCCCAATATTTCGGCTGTGTCCACTGATGTCCCAACGAGAGTAAGCTCCATTCTAGGTGAGTCGTGGGCGAAGCATACTTCGGAGAAGAATTCGTAGCTTGATCTTTTGCGCCTTGTCATAATGCGACGGGCATGATTATTTCCCTGGTATAAGGGATATATTGCTTTTAAAACTCCCGTTTGTATGAGAGCATTACGAGGGCAAAATTTTGGAAGACAAATAGTGCTTGAACTGGCCACTCTCAGACGCCAACTAGCTTTGTGTTAATTTTTTCCGCCACTGTACATAATAAGTTGTTTTCGCTGCAGAGCAAGGATGATATACTTTAAGATAGTGCGCGGTAAAACATGATCATAAGGAAACTTACTCTTCAAATGGCTACCCGAGGTCTTTACCCTTCAGATTCAGTAAATTATAAGGTACGTGAAAAAATAATGGGATGCAAAACTGCACGTTTTTTCTCGCTCAGAAAAATCCTACCTTATGGAGACGATTCCCGTATTGACGCCGCAGCGCCCAGCTCTAATAAAAAAACAAAATAAGCTTAAATCAAAAGCTCCACGAGGGCGAAGGCCGGTCGACAAGGAGTTTTTATGTTTGGGGTCCCTTCGAGTACACAGTCTTCACAATGCAGTTGAGCAAAGGTCATTTATGTGCGAGAGAAGAAACGTACCGGGAAGAGGGAAAAAGTAAGGGACCTGCTCTATTTTCGAAGGAGTGCGCTTCAGCATCCTCATACCTTCTACAATGTAATGGGGATGTAGCAAGCAATGTGATAGCAAAGAGCCAATTTCATTTCCCAAGGCTACGAATGCTCTCTAGATATCTTGTGGAATATTGCGCGCAATTACAGCCAAAGGCTTTATGAGTACCTAAATTATTCACCACAGAGGATTCACTGTACTTCAAAATGGATGCTGGGGAAGAAAGTGGACTGTGACATTCATGGGCTAGTTTATGGGGTTTTCTCCTTGACTTACAGGCAACCCCGCGATAATATGACTTCCTTGGTGGGCCAATATGGTATCACGGCTCGTTTTGGCTGGAATGCGTTCACCAAATAAACAGAGATTTTCTCATTAATTGGGAGTCTCACCCAAAACTTAAGCGTTCAAATCATTAAATATAGTTTGATAATTGTAAATTAAAAAAACATAGACTCAATCAAGGAGAAAAACGACGTTTTTGGTATTTAAAACTCCGGAATGTTATTTCCGAATTACCCACTTTAGGCAGTTGATGTTTGTGAATTTGTATTCTCTCAGAGTATTTATTAATTATTTGAGCTATTTCATGGGTTACTATGCTTCCCAAGTTTTTGCATATAATATTTAAATTCCGAGGTGGATGCCAATGGCAAGATGGACGCCGTGCGCTCATATCATTCACGGAAATCATTCAAGCAAATTAGAACAGACCTGAAATTTCATTCGAATGATCATTGGAATGCAGGAAATTTCCGTTATACACGGTGAATGATGGTCATTCGAATGATCTTTTATTTTCTCAAGATGATATACAGGGTAGGAAAGATCATTCGAATTCGATCATTCACCGTGTGAAGCGGCCTTAAGGAGTTGCGACAAAAAATGCTGAAACTGGTCTCCCCCACCACCTCCTGAAGAATGGCAGATTCCTCGTGAAATATGTATTTCCTGTATTTCATCTTGAGAAAATAAAAAAATTTTATAATGAGTTAATTTATTCTGGCGTTCCTCTGAATATTCTAAAATAGTGCTATTATTTAATGAGATGAGTGTGCGCTCGTAATTATGTTCTTGTCGTTGCTGAGTTCTTGTTTTACATTATATTTTTTATTTAATTTCCATAACCTGACATTGGTATGATGAAATCATAAAATTCCATTTGTGGACGATAAAATTTATTTCAAATGCACAATTCGCCCTAAGCTATCGGGTAATATCAAAATTGTGACTGAATTTGAAAAAAATTCATCGGTTGGAAAGCAGATTGATGTTTTGATGAATTACGGCTTTGATAAACCGATTTGCTGATGTTACCATGGCAAAGTGACGTCGAGATTAACGAGGCGATAATCTGCTGCTCTTCTGTTCTACGATTCCATGGATGATAAATTCTTCAATTTATTGGGTCTGCGATGGATCGACCGCGATACGTCGACGCATTTTCGATTGTGACAATTGCGACACTATCGCTAAATCGGTGGACTCTGATGACACGTAGGGCAATGTCGCTATCGTACCTGAAAGCACGTAAGAGTGTTGGGGGCGAACATAATACGTACTGGCGTGTTGCAAGTGGCTCGAGAGGCCATTGATTTTTGGCACACAAGGCTGTGTGCGTACAACGGATCATAGCAGCAGAGGTCAATTCAGTGCATGTTGAAAATAGCTAGCATAACTAACTAAAATGCACAATCTGGATATAGTATTTGCGAGAATGTTTTGATGTAACTTTTAAATTCAAATTGCGGTGTGCGTATTTTTATTGCTATCCTGAAAAGTAAGCAAAACTTTCTGTAATATGGAAACGTAAATTTCAAAAATTGTTGATATTACTCTTGAGGCTTAAGTCTGAAAATAAACATTTTAGAGTGCCAACGTTTTGGGCATTTATTGTTCTTCTCAGGGCTTCAAATGAATTATTATAAAAATGGGAGATGAAAATATATTTGTATTTATGAAGCAAATTTTCCGCTTTTATGATAAGCAGTAATTTTCTATAATTTTAAATATCTCGTGAATCCATATAAATTAATTGAAATGATTGGTATGTTTTTTGTTGCTATGTTACATTGTTACCTTTAATTTTTTAACTACTCAAAATTTTAGAAAGGTAACATTTATCATATTTAAGAATATTATAATTTTTGATAGAAATAAGTTGGAGCATTGGTACCCCAAACAAAATACCTCTCAGTAGAGTATTTTCAAGTGTTCCACAATTTTCACTGCAGAATTTGTTTTATTTGGGTAAATGTTCGATAAGGAAGTGGTGCGGAAATGGAGCCGTAGTGGTAAAAGCAACATCCTCACTCAATTCGGGAAAGATAAGCAATCCCATTTTGCGGCCTACTTTCACTTCCTCTCGGAATCTTTCTCAGCTGTTCATGGACTTTCGTGGGGATTAAATGAGCAGGAAATGAAACCTATCCAATGAGGGATTCGTTCGATTTCAGACGATGCATATTTTTACCTCTCACTGCATTGTGCTGTCATTTAAGTTAGGACTAAAGTGGACCACATAATCACTTTGCGCATGCTTCCAACGCCCATTTTATTTTTTAAAGCATTCATTGCCTATTCTATTATGAACGTTATTTAATGTGGTGTTGGCGGCCTATGTTCTCTGCCGTGGTTCTCCACGGGCAACAAACGCCGACTTCGGAGACCTACCCGTATTTCTAAATGTAGTCAAAAGGAATGTGGAGTTATTTTCGTTAAAGTAATGGACAATTGATTGCACAATTTCTCACTAATGCTTTGGATTTATTGATTACATATTTCGTCAATAATTATTCATTTATGCGTCTAAAAAATTGAACATAGAATCTAATGATCCGCTGTCAAAGCTCTTTTAAACTAAATCCTTAGTGGAAAATTATTCGTCACGCATGGGAATGAAAATAATTTCTTGCTTTCTTATCAAATGAATTTTTTTACGATGCTTTCCTCTTTTGCGAATAGCTTTATGAATATAATGAACGTACAACCACGCCTTAAATGGATGGAAACCCATCCATGCGGAGTTCGAACCAGTGACCCCTGCATTAGCAGTCAAGAACTTGACCCGACCATTTATGAGAGCGGAATACGTTGTTCGCAATAAACCGCTTTGTATATGTTCATGTAGCTGTCAGTGAAAGTGTAGTCGAAAATTTTAAGACACCAGGCTGTTATCTTTAAAATTGGCGATATTATCCTCTCAACAGCTGTGAAATTAAACTCTGAAAACCTGATTTCTGATTTTAAGTTTCGACATATAATGAGGACTCTATAATTGACATCGAGGAAGGAGACATTGGGACTGCAGGAGGTTAAAGGGTTGGCCACTTCCTTATTTGTCTCAAGTTCCGTGTTTTAAGAAGAGGAAGAAGAAGTTTAATGAAACCTTCACTAGGACATCAATTTCGTTCTATGTATTTGGGTGGCGCTCAGCTCCTCGTCCGACATAAGGGTGGAATGCTGCAGGGATGTTGCCCAGGATATAACCACGAATAACTAAAGAGAGGGAAGGCATTGCGGTTTGGTGGCAGCGGTCGGGGCACTTCAAGACTACTTTCTGTCCCGGGTGATGGATGTCCTCTTGGTCCTGAAGAGGGTCGCGGACCCCTGCTGAAAATGGAGAGAAACTCTATTGTTTGGGTCCTTCGAAGCACGGATTGTCGTTTCGACCTGTTTTCTACCGCATACTCTGAGAGGGTGAATTTTATATGCTTGTAACATGAATTGTTAATTTATTCTTGTCGGGATCGGCATTCCCCGAAGCACATGAGCTAAATGTATTCTTATGTCCGTGTGATTGTGACAATATTTCATTTCCTTTCTTCTTCTGTGTGTGTTAATTTCTTTTCTGGTGACGGAAACCTTACACAGAGCCAACACATAAGGCCACATCTGGGGAAATTGGTCCCAACTGGGCTTGGTATCTTTAATGAATCGTTACCTATTTCGCCTCTCATCAAACTGAAGCACTCGTGATACTTACGTCGTTACTATGGAGCTCAATAGGTATCATGTAGATGGCATATTGAAAAAGGCATTTTCTGATATGACCTTTCATTTCTTAAAGGAAAAGGAGCTCAATTTCCTGATATACCAGCCACAAATTTTAATGAGGGGTAATTTGCTAATCGAAGTCGGCGAGTGTTAGCTGGGAAGCGAATATGAAGGGATATAAAATACTTATGTGATGCTTTATTAGCTCAAAATAGAAGGGGCCATGGTTATTAAAACAATGAAAAATATTTTTAGAATAATTGATACGTCGTATGTTATCGATGAAAATTATATTATATTATCTAGCTCTGGGACTTTGAATACAGAATAAATGATGCGTGAAACTTGGGAATCGGTAGGAATCAAAAGCGATCCCCCGGTCCAACTTGTGCAGTGTTCCCCACGGAGATGAGGCATCACTTTCAACGGGACTCGCCCAATCACGGCTGCATTCAGCGCTTGTCACTTTCGGTTTCGACAATTGGCGACAAAACTAACTCACGCTATAGGCAAATTGCCCGGATGTCTGCTCATAAAGCGACGCAATGGATGGTTATTGTTGACAAGGCATGACGATTTTCTAATCGCCATCCTTCCTCCCAATGACTCGACACAGAGAAAAGTTATCGCACCGATCCAATCAGTTCATTCGCTCGCATAAGACAACTAAGAGTGTAAGGTTAGCTCAGATTTTTGGAGAAACACTGTTAAGTATTATAATGAGAAATTCTTCATTTTCGGTTACACCCTTGCCATAGCAACGGACGCGGTAGTAAACGAGGAAGAAGAGTTACATCGCACACTGCGGAAAATCCCCAACCTCGCAATTGCAAAGAAAGATCAGTTGATCGTACGGTAGGCATTTAGCGGGACGAATTCTGGCACGTTTGTTCTAAATAATGTGAGTGTGATTATTTTCGATCTCCAATTTTGACACCGATTGCTATCAGAAGAGGAGGATACGGATCAATATGCAATCAGATAATTACAGGAGCAAACTGATACTATAACACAGCTTTTGTAGGAACCAGGTTGAAAGACCTTGCCGAATCGGAATATTGTGATTAGCATCGATTAATTGAGCAATTTAGGGTATGCCCGAGAGAAATCGAATCGGCTTTTACTTTTCTCATAAAAGTTACCAGGGTTGTTTATTTTTCATTTCAATAACATGCCCTTTCAAAGTAACTCGGAGAACAGCACCTTAAAACTCTAATTTCAGGTCTGACAGAATCAATAAAATAATGCAGTTATATTTATGAATGGAAAGGGACAGCATTTTTTACGCCATGCAATACTGAGCTTCAATAGCTTCGAGGTTAAATGTAGGCAGTGAATTCCCTCACAACGTGCAACTAATGTTTTAGCGTTCTTTTCTATACACGCGGATGCACACGGGCCTCCTAGGGCAACGGTGTTATGGTACATGAAAAAATCCAGAAATCAGAGATGAAAGGGTAAAAATTCGGCTGATTAGGACTCGAATTGTAATTTTTCAAAATTTTGTATGAAACAGGAACTTGATCAGGGCCTTTTGTATTGATAATGAAAGTTTCGTGGTGAAAGCACGACTCTTACGCGAGTGATTCGACTCCAGTAATGAGTGGCCGAGCGGCAGGTTGGTGACCCATTGAGTCTCGAATTGTCTTCACTTAAATCCTCAGCGAATAAACCCTCATGGGTTAGGTAGCTGTGTTAGATGTTACTGTCTACCTGCTTGTCGTTTATTTACTCTCTTTTCATCTTTCCATCACTTGTCCCTCTATGATTGTCTTTAATAGACATCGATGTCTCAAAATATGGCCTATAAAATTGTTCCGTCTTCTTATTAAGGTTTTCATAAGACTTCTCCTGTCTGCTAGTTTTCTCAGGACGTCCTCATTATTTGCTCCGACGATCCGTTTGAATCCAACCATCCTTCTAAAGCAATACACTTCCAAAGACTCTTCCCCCAATTTTACACTGATTTAATTTTCAATGCCTCAGTTCCGTACATCAGTATGCTCTTAATGCAATCTCTATTTAGCTGGTTTGTTGCAATTTTGTTCTTGAAGAGCCTTGAAAAGCACTACTGAAAATTATGACTTCCTGAAGATGACTGAGGTATAGTCAAGTGGAAATAAAAAGGGTCTTGTATGTTTTAATCTCAAATATCTGTCATATGAATTTATTAACAGTTGGAGTTTTAAGTTAAGCCCATCACTGATATCATAGCAGACAGGACAGCAACAGTCAGTAAGTAACAATGGATAGCAATAGTGTGTAGGTGTAATCAAGCGGTTATACTTTGATCAGATAAGGGAAGGAGGATCGTAGCTTACGGATTGACAGTATCCGAATTATTAGGGAAGCAGTTATGTGAGGGATATCTGGATCGAGGCGGCTCACAGTAGGCTGAAATAAAAAAAAAAGGTGGACAAAACCTCGAAAATGGGTTTTTTGAGTATGGAAGGTGAAACCTTGAACAGTTGTTGCCAATAAATTTGTGCATTTTTTTGGCGCAAAATGTTTTTCATGGCTTAATTTTTTATATAAAATACATAGCCTCAAAGTTGAACAAATTTGGCGCAAATTACCAGCTCTGAATTTTTTTCGAAATTCAGCATGTTTAAACTAATTTCACACCTTTAGAAGTAATTCAACAGCAACAAAAATTTATAAAATTGTTAAACGGTTTGTTAGCATTGATTACCATCAACTTTCACGACTTAGTTGTTGCATTTGTGACCAATACGGTACGAAATGACGGACCCTGTATTTCGTCGAATTTTTGTGTTTATGTATGATTTAAAAAAAGGATCTCCTAGTTACCTCGAGATATTTACACCACATGTACAACAAAGTATATAGATTATGATAACCGGAAGGACAGCTGCGACCACCTGCGACGCCGAAATTAAGATTTCGAACTTGCGGCACCGACCGGAGCTGGCTGCTGGCCACGGGAGTTGCCGTACTCGACGGATAGTGAATCATTTTAAGCAAATTAATGGTAAAAAAGCTATCATATATTAGTAATACATTTATTTTACTTTCGTTTTAACCTGGTTTCTTTACTGTCTTGTAATATTTATCGTCGATGCAGTACAAAATGGCGGACGCTAATTTCAGTAATATTTTTGCCCGTGTGTGGCTGTATAAAAAGAAGGACACCGAGTTGCTCTCAAATATTTACATCGTAATTGCATCAAGCCTTTTAGAGTCTCCATCTACAGAAATAATCTGCGACCGTTCGCAATAATAAAATCGATGTTTTTACCGTGCCGCGCAGTCCGCGGCTGCTCCCTGGACGCATGGAATATGACGCAGCGTACATCATAAAGCGCTATGAATGCATAGTCTTTGCTGAGGATGTATTTGATGTTATTATTAACTGTATAGTCTTTTAGGTTTTTTTTATCAGTCCTTCCATTTTGATGAAATGTTATCAATGAATATCTAAATAACTATTGAACTTACCCTGTGAACATGTAAGAGCATCACTCCGAGTCGGTTGAAGAACTGTCGGCTTCACTTCCAGGCTGCAGGATTTCTGGATCATCGTCACTGTAGTAACACTAAATTCCTCACTTCTATCGGCATTATTCGGGATTTATTCATAATTAGTGTTGTGGCGTTGGATAATACTGGATCCGAGGTCAGAAGGAGCGGGCGAAATAAGTCATCGTTGGTAGATATTCTTGAGAGCTTCCTGCTAAAGCTTTCTCGATGTTTTCTGGTATCTTTATTGCGTGCTTCAATTGCTTCTTCAGATAATTGCCCTAGAGGAAGAATCATCTCTGAACCTATATCTGCTCCGTTTATTAGGACCTTATGAACGGTCGGAGGGAGGCATGTAAAACCATGGATACAGAGTGAGGAAGATCACAGCGGTTTCCAAACAATAATCTATGAATTTATCTTCTTTTATGGGTTAATCGCTAAAAATAGCCTTCAAAATCTCTGAAAATCTTTTGAGAAGCTCTTCATCAATTTCCGCAAATTAAGCATAAGAGATTTAGCTAAAATTATAAGGCAGCTGCTGACAGAAATGCCAATTGAGGTTGTAAAGTCAGATCTGCTTTTTCATCATCATACGAATTAAAATATTTTTACCTAATATTTCGTATGGAAGAGCGGGATTTTCGAAGAAACGGCGAGCAGTATTGCCGTAGTTTGTAGTTCCAGCACCTTGTTTCGTCACATCAACAATCAAACCCATTTCTTCTTTAAACTTATTTTGTATTAATCCTCTTCGGTTTAATAGCAGTTGCTTTTGATCTCCGCAGGCCTGATTGAGAAAGTTATTATTATTGAATGATGATATGATAAGTAATTTTCATAGGGCAAAAGATGTGTGGTGAAATCTTCTCGGGTTTTCCACCGACCTCAGCCATCGAGTCAGCCATCGAAACGTCGGCCCTCAAGCAACTCACCCGGTGGAAAGCCCGAGTAGATTCCAACGGCGGGAATACGGCGGGAGACCACAAAATCATAAATATCACTGTCAGTTTAATTCTCGAGGTTAAGTCTCAAGACTAAAAAGAAAAACTTTTGCTCCTTGCCGATGTTTCAGAGTGTAATTGACACCGTCATCAGGGCTACAGTTTCTGGTACAATAACTTAGACGAGTAAATTATGGTTTATATATTTTACGTTTCTGAATTCGTATTACCTACTTAAAATCTGTAATATACTCGTAATAATTCTGTGATTATTTTTTATGTGTAATACTGGCCTCGATGGCTGCAGGGTAAAGTCTTCGCTTGCCAATCAAGAGGTCGCGGGTTCGAGTCCCACATGGGTTGGTTACTCCTATCTAGGGCTTGTTTGTTCGTGCTCTTGCAATCGTTATGGCATAGAAAACCACGATATATAAGGCCAATATGAGCTATTTTCGGGGGTGTGGGAATAAATAAATAAAAGAATAAATGGAATATATTATTTGCCTCAATATGTCGGACACGTTATGCGTTCAGTTATCTGAGGGAACATACAAGCCATGAGGCTAGGTTTAACTGTAACATACTTTTGGTATGAAGAACATACAAATCGTGCTTTCTGTTGCGCTAGGTACAGGGAGGTACTTAAGTATATTACATGGGAGTCAAGCAGTAAGGGAGTAGCTGAATTACTGCACTGCAAATGAGTCTGTCTAGGCATCTAGTTTTAAATATCCGGGACAGGTATTTTACCCTTAAAATGCCCGCTGGGAAATTGAATTTTTAAACCTCTCGGTTCTAGAAGCCGTCCCCTAATTTTATGCCCAACCAGTTTAACGTCGGCATCGTAAATATTTTAAACGTAGCCGGAAAATAGATCGACTTAAGAGTTCCCAGAAGAGAATCCCTTTTTTGATCCATCCTGGCGCCGGGGAGTGGTATTGATTGTCATATGATGTCTCGACTTGGTTTGCTATTTCTGTGATGAATTTCAATTCGATGATGAAGGGATTTTATCTTTCATTTTAAGACACTATTCATTTCTTGTTTTCCGTGATTTTCAGTTGTGCGGAAATGATGTCATATGAAGATAGCGGAAGGCAAAAAACGTTCTCGAATGCAATTGAATTGTGGTTTTGCTAAAAAACATTATATCGATGGCGTTCTAGTATTTAATTCATAATTATCAAAATATAAACACCAGACGATCTCACGGACCTCTGATGTCAACGTAGAGGCTGGAAACGGATTCTCTGTAGTCGACATTTGACGGAAGTATGACAGCTATTAACAATTATCTGATTGTATCCCTCTCGCATCCTTGATATCTATTCGAACTTCTTAATAAAACTAATAAAATTTAAGTTCCCTTGGTGTTTTCCCGACGAATAGCTCCTTGGAACGCTGCTCGGGTGTCCTACCGGGTTGAAATTGTTGCCGACGCGTCTTAAACGCGGCGCCACTGCTTAAATACCTAAACGCCATTGTGATGTAAAAAAATAGTCTCATGTCTATGCTTGTCGCAATTGAAATTAATGAAAAAGTTGACGCCGTATGACCACAATGAATACAAAAAAAATATACAGCCAAATATACAACAAAAACACAATAAATGTATGTGGTGCGATATGATGGAAGCATAAGCAGCTTGTGAAAAGTACCGCATCAAAATGTATTAATTACAGCCAAACTAAGGCCCATTCAACGGAACCACTACTAGTTCAGGGATGTGTTCACCATTCCGAATGCCATAAAAAATACGGCATTGAAAAACGCGGGGCAAGTTTCGTGGTCTCCCCTTGTAAGTAAAGTCAGGTTATCGTGTGAAGTAAGTCGTCATGTCCGCATATGCATCTCTCCGTTCGGGTCTTCTTGCTCTCAGTGGTCCACCAATGCCTTGTACCCTAGGGTTTTGCCTATTTTTTTCTCGGATTTTTTATTTCTACCTCTTAAAATATGCTATGGGGTGCAGAATGGATATCCTAAAAATTTCAGATCAATTGTTTAACATTTAGAGGTCGCTCAGAGAGCATAAATGCAATAACATTATATTTTTCCGATTTTTTAAGTAAAATCATTATCAGGGGTAACGCACGATTTTGCAGACTCTTAGGGCCAACATTTGCTCCATTTTAACGTCCGCTAACAGTTTTCCAGGAATACAATACTTTTCCTCGAGCTACAGCAGCGCGTCACACCAGGTATGGATGGAGAAGCTACTGAACGTCGTAGGGATGTTGAAAATTGTGTTGGTGTGTAGAATGTTGGGAAAACGAGGGAAATAATAGGATTTTATGACAGAGAAAAAAGAAGTAGAAGCCTTTCTGTGAATTGAATAGGGAATTCCATGAAGAGAAGGGAGATTTCCAAGACTCAAATACTCCATGAAACCATTACTGTTAGAGTACTTTAGTAAATAAAATAAAATCGCGAAAGATCGCTGAATTGCACTGTAAACCGTAATGTTGTATCATCGATTGATGGTTTCATCAAAATATAGCGTAATCTAATTCGTAAAATTTGATGTAAACATAAAATATATAAATATTGTAATAAAACAACTAACAAAAAAGCTAAATAATTACATAAATGAAATACACTTTTGTATGTTCCACAAGAGTTTTTAATCCCGACCTAGGTTTCGGCAGTACACACTGTCATTATCAAGGTGAATATACAAACATTTTGCGAGCTTATATAGCTTAGGGAGAGGGGGCTAAGGCAGGGAGGAGGTGGTGATGGTGGGAGGGGAAAGCTAACGAGGAATAGTTTCCTCAAGGTCAGTGGGTTTACTTGCCGAGTCCAGCAGAACTGATAATAAAGGGGAGGAGTTGGAGGGGTACAAAAGGTCGTTAACCACCTTTACATTTTTGTTTCGACATGCTCTTAAAATTTCCAACTGCTCAAGAAAATCCATCTTTCTACCTTTACACACATTGTGGAGAACCTTGACATTGAAATCACTGCTATGGTTGCAGTCTAACAGATGTTTGGCAAAATTAGAGGTTGAATCGCCTCTTACCCAACACTTCATATGTTCATTTGTTCTAGTTTTTATGCCTAATTGTAATTCTGTGTATATTGGTCAGACCGGACGTGCCATAAAAACTAGAACAAATAAACATATGAAGTGTTGGGTAAGAGGCGATTCAACCTCTAATTTTGCCAAACATCTGTTAGACTGCAACCATAGCAGTGATTTCAATGTCAAGGTTCTCCACAATGTGTGTAAAGGTAGAAAGATGGATTTTCTTGAGCAGTTGGAAATTTTAAGAGCATGTCGAAACAAAAATGTAAAGGTGGTTAACGACCTTTTGTACCCCTCCAACTCCTCCCCTTTATTATCAGTTCTGCTGGACTCGGCAAGTAAACCCACTGACCTTGAGGAAACTATTCCTCGTTAGCTTTCCCCTCCCACCATCACCACCTCCTCCCTGCCTTAGCCCCCTCTCCCTAAGCTATATAAGCTCGCAAAATGTTTGTATATTCACCTTGATAATGACAGTGTGTACTGCCGAAACCTAGGTCGGGATTAAAAACTCTTGTGGAACATACAAAAGTGTATTTCATTATGTTTCCTGCGAACAAGTTCCACCAAATATCGCCATCCAACCTTAAGCTGATCAGTGATGCTAGTAGAGCAGATAAGGCGAAATTATTCCGGAAGCTCTCCATCAAGTTCCGGATTGCGAGCTTAAATATTTATTTCAACAACTGCTGTTTGAAACTACGGCTCACTCCCCGTTACGTCAATCTTCGCACCAAAACGAAGTCTCCCGCTGCAAAGGCTGCCATGGAAGCTGCAAAGAAGATCTGGGTGAAAAGTGAATTAAGAAGATGGTTTGCAATTCGTGATTCTCTATCTCATTACTTGTATTTTCTCCATTTAAACCTAGTGAATTCTTTCCACTGGGTTGAGTGGTGCCTCATCAAGGAGAAAATTCAGTGGTATGTTTACACAGTGGCTCAAAAGAAATCAATAGTGATGTACAAAAAGTTAGACCATCTCCGATCCACCCAACTATCAGTGATTCCCCAAACTGTGTCTAATCACACGATACATGATAAGAATAGTGATAATCTCAGGATGCAGTCCTTCCATCCACGAGTTGTCAACCTTTCTCAGCACACCTTCACCCCATCACAAATGAAACTTCTTAACAAAGGTTTCAAATTCACTCCCTTCCCCACCATTCAACGCAACTTACTGACCAACTTCGTTGCTGACTGTGAGGTCGCCATGGGAAGGGAAAGCATCGGGAAGAAACAGCACCTGGCCGATTGCATCTCATCTTTCTTCAAGAAGCCGCCTGCAGACGCATCAGACTCCTGCCACCACCAGAGTACTCTCCTTCAGTTGAAAAAGACTCTCAAAGTGAAAAATCTTGTTTTAACCAAAGCAGACAAAGGTAATACCATTGTAATTTTATCCAATGATGACTATTTATACAAAGTTCATACTTTCCTGACAAACAATAATTTTGAGCTAATGCCTAAAGACCCCACTAACAAATATCAAAAGAGTGTTAGAGAAAAACTTGCTCAATGCAGTAGCCTGATAACTTCTTCTGATAAGTGGAGATTTATAAATATGAATCCGTTACCCTCCAGACTCTATGGACTACCGAAAACCCATAAAGAAAATGTTCCTGTGCGACCAATAGTATCACATGTCACTGCCCCTACACACAAACTTGCCACAAAATTAAATATTATCTTAAGAGATTTATCTGGTTTTAAATCTAAAAGGAGTATCATCAATTCTGTTGACCTTACCAAGAAATTATCTCTTTTGACTGTTCCGCCCAATGGCAAACTGATATCCTTCGATGTCTCTAATCTGTTTACCTCTGTACCCGCTAAAGAAGCCACTCGCATTGCAGTGGATTTGGTTAAAGCCCGCTCGGGTGATACCAGACTATCTGTTGAACTGAACATGCTTTTAAATCTATGTATTTCACAAAACTATTTTATTTTTGACAACAAATTCTATAAATCAAATCATGGTTTGGCTATGGGATCACCAATTTCACCTGTATTAGCAAAGATTTTTATGGACTTCTTGGAAGATAATCTTTTTAAATCCAATGACGTGTTAATAAAAAATGTTAGTTACTGGTATCGTTATGTTGACGACATTTTATGCTTGTGGACTGGTAGTTTCCGACAACTAGACAGATTTTTAGACCTCTTGAATAGCCTTCACGATTCCATTCATTTCTCTATGGAAATTGGGGGCAATACGCTGAATTTTTTAGACTTGACCATAGATATTAACTCCGGTACACATGATTTTTCAATTTTTAGGAAGCCTACTTACAGTGATGTTGTCATACCCAACGATTCGTGCCATCATCACACGCATAAAATGACGGCATTTCACTCCTTAATACACCGCTTGGTCGCCATTCCCATGTCAAATGAAAATTTAAAAAAAGAACTATCCACTATTAAGTTAATTGCTGTTCAAAACGGGTATAAATCTGTTACCATTGACAAAATCCTTAATAAGAAACTTAAAAAGCACGCAATGAAGACCGTCACAACGTTACCCTCAACATCTCATAACAGTGATAGACCTGAAACTTCTTGGGGGAAAATACCATTCCTTGGCCCCCTATCTTATCGAGTGACTAGTATGTTCCCGAAAGATAAATTAAGATTAACATTTTATAATATGACAACTGTTGGCAATTTTTTATTCAATTCAAAACCAAAATTTATTGACAAGGACCAAAGCGGTGTGTATAAATTGTATTGCAATATGCCTAATTGTAATTCTGTGTATATTGGTCAGACCGGACGTGCCATAAAAACTAGAACAAATAAACATATGAAGTGTTGGGTAAGAGGCGATTCAACCTCTAATTTTGCCAAACATCTGTTAGACTGCAACCATAGCAGTGATTTCAATGTCAAGGTTCTCCACAATGTGTGTAAAGGTAGAAAGATGGATTTTCTTGAGCAGTTGGAAATTTTAAGAGCATGTCGAAACAAAAATGTAAAGGTGGTTAACGACCTTTTGTACCCCTCCAACTCCTCCCCTTTATTATCAGTTCTGCTGGACTCGGCAAGTAAACCCACTGACCTTGAGGAAACTATTCCTCGTTAGCTTTCCCCTCCCACCATCACCACCTCCTCCCTGCCTTAGCCCCCTCTCCCTAAGCTATATAAGCTCGCAAAATGTTTGTATATTCACCTTGATAATGACAGTGTGTACTGCCGAAACCTAGGTCGGGATTAAAAACTCTTGTGGAACATACAAAAGTGTATTTCATTTATGTAATTATTTAGCTTTTTTGTTAGTTGTTTTATTACAATATTTATATATTTTATGTTTACATCAAATTTTACGAATTAGATTACGCTATATTTTGATGAAACCATCAATCGATGATACAACATTACGGTTTACAGTGCAATTCAGCGATCTTTCGCGATTTTATTTTATTTACTAAAGTACTCTAACAGTAATGGTTTCATGGAGTATTTGAGTCTTGGAAATCTCCCTTCTCTTCATGGAATTCCCTATTCAATTCACAGAAAGGCTTCTACTTCTTTTTTCTCTGTCATAAAATCCTATTATTTCCCTCGTTTTCCCAACATTCTACACACCAACACAATTTTCAACATCCCTACGACGTTCAGTAGCTTCTCCATCCATACCTGGTGTGACGCGCTGCTGTAGCTCGAGGAAAAGTATTGTATTCCTGGAAAACTGTTAGCGGACGTTAAAATGGAGCAAATGTTGGCCCTAAGAGTCTGCAAAATCGTGCGTTACCCCGGATAATGATTTTACTTAAAAAATCGGAAAAATATAATGTTATTGCATTTATGCTCTCTGAGCGACCTCTAAATGTTAAACAATTGATCTGAAATTTTTAGGATATCCATTCTGCACCCCATAGCATATTTTAAGAGGTAGAAATAAAAAATCCGAGAAAAAAATAGGCAAAACCCTAGGGTACAAGGCATTGGTGGACCACTGAGAGCAAGAAGACCCGAACGGAGAGATGCATATGCGGACATGACGACTTACTTCACACGATAACCTGACTTTACTTACAAGGGGAGACCACGAAACTTGCCCCGCGTTTTTCAATGCCGTATTTTTTATGGCATTCGGAATGGTGAACACATCCCTGAACTAGTAGGGGTTCCGTTGAATGGGCCTTAGTTTGGCTGTAATTAATACATTTTGATGCGGTACTTTTCACAAGCTGCTTATGCTTCCATCATATCGCACCACATACATTTATTGTGTTTTTGTTGTATATTTGGCTGTATATTTTTTTGTATTCATTGTGGTCATACGGCGTCAACTTTTTCATTAATTTCAATTGCGACAAGCATAGACATGAGACTATTTTTTTACATCACAATGGCGTTTAGGTATTTAAGCAGTGGCGCCGCGTTTAAGACGCGTCGGCAACAATTTCAACCCGGTAGGACACCCGAGCAGCGTTCCAAGGAGCTATTCGTCGGGAAAACACCAAGGGAACTTAAATTTTATTAGTTTTATTAAGAAGTTCGAATAGATATCAAGGATACGAGAGGGATACAATCAGATAATTGTTAATAGCTGTCATACTTCCGTCAAATGTCGACTACAGAGAATCCGTTTCCAGCCTCTACGTTGACATCAGAGGTCCGTGAGATCGTCTGGTGTTTATATTTTGATAATTATGAATTAAATACTAGAACGCCATCGATATAATGTTTTTTAGCAAAACAACAATTCAATTGCATTCGAGAACGTTTTTTGCCTTCCGCTATCTTCATATGACATCATTTCCGCACAACTGAAAATCACGGAAAACAAGAAATGAATAGTGTCTTAAAATGAAAGATAAAATCTCTTCATCATCGAATTGAAATTCATCACAGAAATAGCAAACCAAGTCGAGACATCATATGACAATCAATACCACTCCCCGGCGCCAGGATGGATCAAAAAAGGGATTCTCTTCTGGGAACTCTTAAGTCGATCTATTTTCCGGCTACGTTTAAAATATTTACGATGCCGACGTTAAACTGGTTGGGCATAAAATTAGGGGACGGCTTCTAGAACCGAGAGGTTTAAAAATTCAATTTCCCAGCTGGCATTTTAAGGGTAAAATACCTGTCCCGGATATTTAAAACTAGATGCCTAGACAGACTCATTTGCAGTGCAGTAATTCAGCTACTCCCTTACTGCTTGACTCCCATGTAATATACTTAAGTACCTCCCTGTACCTAGCGCAACAGAAAGCACGATTTGTATGTTCTTCATACCAAAAGTATGTTACAGTTAAACCTAGCCTCATGGCTTGTATGTTCCCTCAGATAACTGAACGCATAACGTGTCCGACATATTGAGGCAAATAATATATTCCATTTATTCTTTTATTTATTTATTCCCACACCCCCGAAATTTACGAAGCGAAAATATTCAATACGAAAATATTTACCCTTATTTATACATTTTTGTTAGTCTATCACCCTTTTTATAGCTTTGCTCTTTCGTGGGGATCATATTGCGGGGAATTTATATTTTAGCTAGTTAGTTCCGTCTTTGCTCTCTTGTTGATTATTATCGTTAATCTATTTGTCCCACGTTAAGTTATATCTTAATTTCGTTAATTAGTCTTCTTTGGAACTATATAGTTTTCTAGTTTTAATCCCATTAATCGACTTAATCCATATCCAGGTAACTACATTCCCTTATTTACGTTTAAAAAGAGACAAGCTAGTAAGTTTATCGGTTTGTTTTACTCTCTCAAATATCTATGAAGCGTATCTCCCGTCAGGTAAGCTTTTCTGAAATCCAAAGTTGCGATAGTGATAGGATGCCTTCGAATAGGTCACCCGTTGCCGGAGTTGATAACGCCGGTGAATGCGAGGCTCTCGGAGACCGCATTACCGCGTTGGAGACGATGGTGCGGGAACTTCGGGCCCAGTTTGAAAGGGTGGCTGATACCGCTGAGGGGAATGGTCCGAGGGGTGGTTCTTCGAAAGGTCGCCGTGCCACAGGGGCTGCACGGGTTCGCCCGATTGCAAATAGCGGCTGGTCGATCGAGAGCCTTCCTCGAGGTCCATCTCTCGATGACGGGGTCACGTCACCCCGTAAATCTGAGTTTTGGAGGGTCGTGTCTCGGAGGGACGGTGGTAGTGTCACTCTAAGACGGGGTTTGGGGGATGCTGAGGCAAATCCCGTCCCCGTCTCGAACAGGTACCAGTTGCTGTCGGATGGAAACTCCGAGGTGCCTGACGTGCCTACTCCTACCCCGAAACCGGCACCTAGGAAGGGGCGTCACAGTGGGAAGGGGGGGATCATAGTGTTAGAAAGTAGCAATGTCCGTCGTGTGATGGTCCCGTTACGGGAGAGGGCAGACCGCGAGGGTGTAAGCGACCGTGTAACGTCATGGTGCATCCCTGGTGGCGGTGTTCCTCAGGTGACGCAGGCGGTTGGTGCGGCGGTACGGGGCACGAAGTGCTCCAGACTGCGGGTCGTGGCTCATGTCGGCGTCAATGATGCCACCTTCCGTGGATCTGAGGAAATTCTAGATTCCCTCCGGAATCTGAATTCCGAAGTGAAGCGGGTGGGTGGGACCATTGGAGTCGGCATTGAGCTTTCGATTTGTAGTCTTGTCTCAAGGATCGATCGTGGTTCTCTGGTTTGCAGCCGAGTGGAAGGCATAAACCAGAGGCTGCGTCGTTTCTGCACGGACATCGGAGCCTCCTTCGTGGACCTTAGGCCGGCAATCCGATCGTGTCGGATCCCTCTGAACCGTTAGGGAGTCCATTACACGGCCGAGTCGGCTAGTCGTGTAGCGAGTAGCATATTTGAGCACTGTAGGTCTTTTTTAGAGTAGAGAGTAGGGCAGAGTGTAGATATATTAGTGGGTTGAAAAATAAAGGGGTAAGTTCAAAACTTTTCACAGACAAAGATTCTTCCAGAAATGAGAATAGAGAAGTAGAGAGAAAAATCAGCGTTTCAGGTATTACATTTAAGCACGAGAAGCGTCAGTCGAGCAACACGTTCAAAGGCAGTCAAGGCTCAAGTCATTTTGATAGTGTGTCAATAAGACATGCATATCCACTTATCAGCGGTATAGAGGCTGTGAATAGTCTATTCGACAAAAGCAAATCAGAATTATTCCCGAATCGCAATATTACTACTTCCGAAGTTTTAATCGTGGCTGTGGTTAATTGCCGTAGTTTAAGAAATAAGATTCCCGAATTCCACCATTTAATTCATAGTACGAAGTGTAACGTCATTTTTGGAACAGAAAGTTGGCTAACAGATGATGATTCAGACAATGAGATCTTCCCAAAATCGTTCACTGTTTATCGGAAAGATAGAATTAATCAAGTTGGGGGCGGAGTTTTTATAGCTGTAAAGAATTTTATCGTCAGCCAAGCGATAACGGTAACTGAGACCAGCGTTGAATCTGTGTGGTGTTTAATTAAATGTCCAAAATTCAAAACTATTTTATTATGTTCGTATTACAGACCACCTAACTCAGATATAACGTCAATGTTGGATTTTCAAAATCAAATAAACAGCGTAGCATCCAAGTATCCTGAAAGAAACTTGATTGTGGGTGGAGATTTCAACGTACCTTCTATAGATTGGGAGACTTATAGCTTCATTCCTGGTGGGAGGGATAAAGTGATCTGCGAGGCTTTATTACACACTTTCACATCTAATTCATTGTTTCAAATAGCATCCGCACCGAACAGAGGAGAAAATATTCTTGATTTATTAGCGACAAATATACCACATCAGGTAATAAACGTTGGCACTGTCGAAGGAATAAGTGACCATAGGGTAGTAACTGCAAAGTTTTCTCTAAATACCGCTGTAAACTTTAAAAAAGAGCGTAAAGTTTTCATTTTTAAAAGAGCTAATTTTGATGGGTTTAAGAGTCATATGAAAAATGCTTTCCCCGAGTTTCAAGAATCAGTATTAAAGTTAAATGTAGAGCATACTTGGAAAGCTTTTCTTTCGCTCGTAACTTCGGGAATAAATAGCTACATCCCTAGTAAAATAGTAAAAGAAGGCAGCGAACCGAGATGGTACGACGCGGAAGTGAGAAAATCATTGAGGCGACAGAGAGCGTGTCATGCTAAAATGAAAAAAGTCAGCACGGATTTATCCGCTAATGAACGCGAGCTAATAATTAAAAAATATAGGATGACTAAAGCCGCCACGAAGGAAGCGTTCAGGAATGCGTTCACGAATTTTAAAAGAAAAACACTAGTAGAGCAGTTACAGGATAACCCAAAAGCATTTTGGTCATATGTTAGGGAAGTTCAAGGTAAACGATCTACCGTATGTTCGCTGAGAAACGACAATGGAGATGTGTTGACAAGCAGTTACGATAAAGCCAATTTATTAAATTCCTACTTTAAGAGCGTGTTCACGGAGCCTTCCGAAAACTCACCCGAGACCGATGACAATCCCTGTCTACATAAGATGCCAGCTATTGACATTAGTACGCTCGGAATAGAAAATATATTGAAATCGCTTAGTCCAAATAAATCACCTGGTCCAGACGAAATCCCTTCTCGCGTATATAAAGAACTAGCCTCAGAACTTGCCCCCTACTTGCAGTTAATATTCAGTAAATCCATCAAGCAACACGAAGTACCTAATGACTGGAAAATCGCTAATGTAACGCCTATATTTAAAAGTGGAGACAAGGAACAGCCATCTAATTACAGGCCGATATCTTTAACGTCCATCTCTTGCAAAGTCCTTGAACACATCGTAGTCAGCTCGGTAATGAAACACCTAGACGCGCAAAACTTATTAATGGGAAATCAACATGGATTCAGGAAAAGCAGATCGTGCGAAACTCAGTTAGCGCTTTTCGCCCACAATATTTTAGTCTCCGGGGAAGACAACATTCCAGTAGACGCGATTTTTCTTGATTTCAAAAAGGCATTTGATAAAGTACCCCACGGAAAGTTAATAATAAAACTGAAATCTTATGGTCTAGACGAAGATGTCATTTCCTGGATTAGAGAATTTTTGAGCGACCGCGTCCAAAGAGTAATATTAGACGGTGCAGTTTCCAATGAGGTTAGAGTCACTTCTGGCGTTCCTCAGGGTAGTGTCATTGGCCCACTCCTATTCCTTCTTTATATGAACGACATTGGCGAAGTAGTACCCAGTAAGTTAGGATTATTTGCAGACGACGCTGTAGTTTACAGAGAAATCCGTTCCTGCAAATATATAGATGAACTAACGAATGACCTTGCTGCTATCCAAGCTTGGTGCGATGCTTGGCAGTTAGAATTAAATTTAGAAAAATGCGTCGTAATAAATTTCTGGAAGAAGAATAACTCCCTACAGCGTAACTATGTCATTCGGGGCACGCAGTTAAAGGCAGTTGAATCTGTGAAATATCTAGGGGTTAGACTCAATAATGATCTATCGTGGAATAAACATATTCGAGAAATAACCGGTCAAGCTAATCGTAAAATGGGTTTTGTTAAAAGAATATTAGGAAAGTGCGACGACAAAGTGAGAGAAATTAGCTACTTTTCCCTCGTTAGACCACATTTGGAATACGCTGCCAGTGTTTGGGACCCTCATGAAAAAGGCTTAATAACAGAGTTAGAAGGCGTGCAAAGAAGAGCTGTCAGGTATGTGAAAGGTCGTTACGATAGTCTTGTTAGTGTAACTGACCTCTTACATAAACTCGGATGGGAATCTCTGTCGGACCGTAGATTGAAAAATAGACTAAACCTTTTAGATAAATTCAAGGGCAGTGTCTTTTCTGACGAAGTTAACCATATCTTGCGGACGCCAACGTACTACGGAAGATCAGATCATATAAATAAAATAAGAGAGATAGATTGCAGAACAGACAGATTCCGAATGTCATTTTTTCCACGATCAATAAGAGATTATAACGGCAGCAATAGAACGCGTAAATAGATTGCATGACTTGTAGTGTAGCCTACTAACCTATGTAAAACTGAAAGCATGTTTATGAATTTCTATTCTATATTCTATTTCTAACAGCATGTAGTAGTATAGTTTGTTATTATACGGGACGTTTTTTGGACGGTGTGGTGTGCATGTGGGAGTCCAATTGCATGCTGCATGCTGGTGATTGATCACCCCCTGCCAAACACCCTAGAGTTGGCTCGCAGGGTAATTTGTAGATGTAGATGTAATTGTAGCCCAAACAAAGCAACAGAAAAGAGAAAGTCTATCGAAGTCGTGCGCAGTTGCCACATTGTGCATCGTGACTCACAGTACCCTAGCAGTTAATGAATCATTCGCTGGTTGCTTTAAAACGTTTACCTTTAGGGATGATTCGACTATTGTTAGTGCAGATTCCCTCGGTGAATCATGCGTCCAAGAACGGGTTTTTCGGAAACGGAAGTCCAAATGGTATTGAGTGCAATTTGCTGTTTTCGCTGCGAAGCAGAAAAAAGTATGGACAAAAAGTATCCTGTGTATCAAACTGTGTCTGATTGTCTTTTTGATGCAAGCATTTTGATGAAAGCTTAGCCCAACCTGACCTTAAGTTTACCTGAAGGGTGCAACAACGATACTTTCATCGTGCGAGTCCGTCATTTAAAGGAAGCGCGCCCTCTGCTGAGTCGGTGGCAACCACGCGCCTCTTTTCGCCTCCCCCTCCCACGACGGAGCTGCCAGTACGCGCATAGAAAAATCCAGATAAATAATAAGTGATATTGACGTTATTATTGATATTTAATATACATTTTATATGTGATTGCATTACTAACATTCTACGGAAGACAACAGTACCAATCAATTTTCAATTGACTCACTGGTTTCGAAGTTAGCAGAGGTTTGCGTTGTTTACAACAACTCCGTTAATTTTTATGGTATAAACAATTTGTTTTCGGCAAACTGCTAGTGATAGATTTGGCTTCTTTATATCGAAATTGCAAGTTATAGGACCGAAAACTACGGGAATTCCAAGCGCTCAAAGTTGGGCAACTTGATTTTACGCGCAAAAAACGGGTACTTTTTTGAGAAAAAATTAAGTACAGGAAATACTATTGAGCCGAAAATTTTTTAAAGTGCATGATAGAACGTACAAATAAATTCTCTTTCGTATGCTTTTATTGCATTGAAATCGATTGCTTCATTTAGACGCTAGAGCTCCTCAAACTCGAGTATCTTGCTTTTTTTACAGACAGTAGTCACTACCAAGGATTAGTTATTGGATGGAAAAAAATAAGTAAATAAGGCGACATAATTAAGGAAAGTATTTTTAATTAGATGCTTGGCGTCTGTAAAATCACATTCGAACAATCATTGTCAGTGGACTCGACCCGTATATTGAGGAAAAATGGTTAAGAAACTAATGAGGAAACTGATGGGAGTAATTACGTGTGGAAGGTATTAGGAATATAATAATTAGCTTCAAAGTACTAAATTAATACCCTAGGTTATGAAAAGAAACATTGATATATTTGTTGAATACGATAGTGTTTTCACGTTCTATTAGATCTGATTTTTAAAAAACGATTTTTTTTCAAATTCTTTACAGTTTTTTTTACCTAAAAAAAACTTTCAACTGACAGTTGGCGACTCTACAGGCAGCAAAGCACGGAGTCATCAATTCATCTTCAAGATGATTAATAACTATCAACGGATTTTGAAACGGAAAAATATTATTTTTAGACTATCACAATCACAATTTTCAAAATTGGCGAAGGATGCCATCATTAACCATGGTAGGATCACGTCAGTTATTTAGATTCGAAAACCAAAGCGCGTCCACACACAATGCGATGAGATATTTCCTCATTTTCAATATCAATTTTGTTTTGAACGCAAGTCTATACTTCATTCCTCACCATTGTAACCCCAAACTTTTTTCTGCTGACTTTCATTATCAATGACACTCTTGAAAAAAAGCGCAAATTGAATGTGCTTCCGCTAGCACCCAAGAGCACTATAAAAAAGGTCTTTAGAAGACGTTCACACCCATTCCTTGCGGGAATGCAGTAAAAAAGAGTTTTTTTCTTCCCGAGAGAAATAAGATGCTAAATTATTTCGAATCTCCGCTCCCTCGAGGCACAAAAACCCCGCGGAATGATGACTCTCCCGTCGTCGCGACGGCGGGCTGAAATCGAAAAAAGCTGGACAAAACCTCGAATATGGTTTTTTTGAGTATGGAAGTTGAAACTTTGCACAATTGTTGCCAACACATAAGTGCATTTTTGGACGCAACATGTTGTTTATAGGCTAATTTTTTATATAAAATACATAGCCTTAAAGTTGAACAAATTTGGAACAAATTACCCGCTTTGAATTTTTTTCGTAATTCAGCATGTTTAAACTAATGTCACACCTTAAGTAGTAATTCAATAGCAACAAAAATTTATGAAATTGTTAAACGGTTTGTTATCATCGATTACCATCAACTTTCGCGTCTTAGTTGTTGTATTTGTGACCAATACGATACAAAATGGCGGACCATGTTTTTCGTCGAATTGTTGTGTTTATGTTGGATTTTAAAAAAAGGATCACCGAGTTACCTCGAGATATTTACACCACATATACAACAAAGTATATAGATTATGATAACCGGAAGTACAACTGCGACCACCTGCGACGCCGAAGTTAAGATCAAATTTTCGAACGTGCGGCACCGCCCGTAGCTGGCTGCTGGCCACGGGAATTGCCGTACTCGACGGATGTTGGATAGTGAATCATTTTGAGCTAATTTATTGTATAAAAGCTATGGTATATTATTACTACAATTATTTTCCTTTTGTTGTAACCTGATTTCTTCAGTGTCTTCTAATATTTATCGTCGATGCAGTACAAAATGGCGGACGCTAATTTCAGTAGCATTTTTGCCCGCGTGTGGCTGTATAAAAAGAAGGACACCGAGTTGCTCTCAGATATTTACATCGTAATTGCATCAAGCCTTTTAGAGTCTTCATCCACAGAAATAATCTGCGACGGTTCGCAACAAACAAAATAAAATCGATGTTTTTACCGTGCCGCGCAGTCCGCGGCTGCTCCCTGGGCGCATGGAATGTCGTGACGCAGCGTACATTATAAAGCGCTATGAAGTCTTTGCTGTGGATATGTTTTATTCCAACATAATTATTACTATTTCATTTCAAGTTGGTTTTTTGTCAGTTTAGGTAAATGAATTCCCTCCTCTATCCATTTATACTGACTAGTGACTACCAAATTCCCGAATGTAAACTAGCTGACTTGAAACTCTGACAATTCCGCTCATGCATTTTACCCAGGGATGTGATCCGGTACGAAACTTTACGTTTAGTGCCCGGTCCGAAAAGGCACGAAACTATTTCGTGCCTTTTCGGACCGGGCACTAAACGATCCGATTCATTTCGGACCAGGCTGGCACGAAACTTTTCACTTTTAAAAGTTTAGGATCCCATACACTTTATTTTCCTTGTCGTATAGTTTCGTGCCGGGTGGCACGGAATTATCCGAAAAAGTGGTTAAAGTGCCTGACCTTGCTTGTTCCGCAGGGGGTTTAAGAAAGGGACCGATGCGGACACAAAAGGCCAGCTTAGTGGATGTCCCCCGAGTCCAGGCCCTTCATCGAGCTGAATGACCTTTTTCTGTCCCCTCTGCGCGCTCATCCACTGCTATTTGCGTTATTTGTTCCAAAAATATATTCGTAGCTTACCTAATTTTTCTGAAGTTATAAATGAATTATTCATTTTTCGCTTATCACATGGAAATTTCAATTTGAGTGCTAGCGTTAATTTCAACGGAGTTCATTTCAGTTTCAAATCATCCGATATGGAATAGAAATATTCTAAATGTGTCAATATGATCGTTAGAACTTCGCTTAAATTTTATCCACGCTCTGAAAAACACGGGGAATTCAGTTTATATTAAACAATCGATGGGGACAGCAAATACTTGATTATATAAAACACGACTAATTCAGTTAATTGACCGTGGACTAGCACTGTGAAGGAGTCATTTAATCCTTGGAGGGTCTGGGACTGAGGAAATAGATCGGCGTCCCGCTGAGTTGCGTCCCAGCCTTAGGGCAGTTGCGAACCTTTGCTTTCCTTCACCTTGGGCATGCTTAAGAAGTGGATCAATTATCAGGTTCAGGATGAATAGGGGACGAATTGAATGTAATAAAACAGCTAATATTTTGAAAAAGATATTTTAATGATCATAATTAAAATAGCCACCATGACAAAGAAAAAGCGCATCACGCTTACCCTTAATAGGAAATAAATACAAAAGAAGAAGTAATCTCAGAAGTAGTTAAAAAACACTGACAGATTTGTAAGTATCAAAACATTAGGTCAAAAGAAGAATACAATAAATAATTTTTATGTTACTTTATATTCATCAAATATAACAAAATCTGTACAATTAGGTGACAATGTATCCAGGTAACCAGGCGCGTGAGTCTCGGGTATTTCTCGACATGAGCTTGTTATTTCGCAAGTGATCTTATGCTACAAACATTTACAATATGAAAGCTTTATGCAATAAAAATACAAAGAAAAATGTCATAGAAACCATTACTATTGAAAAATATGTGGTTCATTTTAGCTAAATATCTCAGAAATTTAATCGATCGGAAATATCCCCTGTTAAATAAATATTTAGATTTATGACCTTGAACCGATACAAACACTTACACTCCAAAAAGCCTGTTACATTTTACTAATAATATATCATTAACCATTGTTGGACTCAAATTGGATCTTAAGGTGGTCAATGTCTGCCTCAAGTGCGAAAATAAGCGCTCGACACTCACTTGAGTCATGGGCACTGCCAAAACTGTGAACGCCAAAGCTGATAGCTGAGGGTGCGTTTGTTTTCGTTCGTTCCAGAAATTTAGTATACTGAATTTTTCAGAAGTTTTAACTCGGGGTGTTTTCCAAAATTCGAGCATCAGTTGGCTAACATTTAAAGTACCTTGCTTTCTGAGATGCCCTGTTTCCATTACTTCTCTCTCGCGACTGCTGAGAAGGGACTCCAATTCATCCTCATCTTCATTGCTATCAGGCAAAGATGTCGTATTATCAAGAGATTGGACTTCCCTCGACTCCATCATCCCTTCAATCTTAGCCCACACATCTCTTAGATGATTTTCGGCCCTCATTCGCTCCTCAGCACTAAGAATCGTGTGAAACCTTGGGTCGAGTGATATAGCACTCAAGAACGCTGGGCATTCAAATAATTTTTTTTCCCTTCTTGCAATAGCATCATATAAATCTGCAGCTGTTTTTGATTTTATTTTCTGAGTTTTAACTTTCAATCTCAACCATGTTTCCAGGAAGTCGCCTGGGGTCAGCTGCTCCCCTTGTAGAGTTAGGGATGCGAACTTCGCTGGTTCCAGCGCTTCGACAACTTCCTCCATCAACCTCCAAGTGCCCTCTGTCATCGAAATTGACCGATTAATGGCCGCATCCTGGCAGAAATCCCTCAGTGGTATGAGGCTGGCTATCATATCATAGGTGGAATTCCACCTCGTATGACAGTCTATTTTAGGTTTTTTCAGGCCTTGTGCCTGAAGCTTAGCGACCATTGAGGGGGTTCTAATGGCACCGCAGAGCTTCCTTGTTCTAAGGAGGGCCTCTTTCAATTCCTGTCTCTTAAGACAATCATTGACAGCGAGCTGCAGAGTATGGGCAGCACATCGAACCCCAATAAGTCCCAATTCAGAGACAGCCGCCGGTAGTAATTTATCGCTTTCCTCCGCAGGACTGCTGATTGTTGCTTCTTTAGCATTGGAGCTCATTGTAATCTCTCGGTCTTCTTCCTCCAGTAACTCGTCTTCCTCGTTGTCTGATTCTTCTTCGTCTTCAATATCTTGAAGACGTGATATACGGGAGTCTTCAGTGAGTAGGCGTACAGTCCGCAACATATTCGATGCGTTATCTGTGGTAATTGAATAGACCTTGCTGGGATGAATGTGATAGTCCTCTAAAATGTCCAGGATTTCTTGTCTTAAATTTTCTGCGGTGTGCTGCGTCCTTATTTCCCGGACACAGAGTGTCCGCAACACAACCTTACCATCCTTCACATACTGTAAATTTATGCCCAAGATTTGCCTAAACAGACGAGTCGCCAAGTCTATTTTAAGACAGACAAGTCTGTCTTTCACCTCCCTTTGAATTTGGCAGCGAATGAGGCTTGCCTCACGCTGCACGTCGTCACGGATATTGTATCTATTGAAGCATGGGGCCTCTTCATTGTGATTCTCCTTCAGAGCGTCAATTATGGGGTCGATTATCAAGCGAAACCCAGAATCATGAATAAGACTGAAGGGTCTAGCATTGACTGTAACAAGCTCTGTGCATGCTTTTTTTAGCACATCTTTGTTCATTTTAATTTTTAAATAGTCATGACTCCTCTTTCCCGCTATTTGTCGAGGCGTTGATGAACTGGCGGGCTCCCATCCTACAAAAAAAAACAATTACGTATTTTGGCATAAATTTTCATGATTTTTTCGAAATGAGGAAATGCAAAAAATGCTTTTATTATTTTCATACTATTTTCAGAAATTAAGTTGGGCTATCGAAAGGCATGAATTAAGTCGTAAAAGCCTCTCACCTGATTCTGAAGGACTGGAAGAAGAATCGTTAGGGGACCCAGGCCTCGCGTTTTCTTTATTTTTCTGCAACGTAGCTCTGTCTCGAGCAATCAAGAGAGCCTCTCTTCCATGGTGCCTGAGAATATGGCGTTCCAGGGTAGGGGAATGCCTTCCCTGTAATATGATAAACATTCATTAAATATATTCCTAAGTATGAAAACATTTGTATTTTCAATGAGTAATCAATTCTTTTGAAGCCAATACACATATTGGAATAATATTTACAGAAGTTAAAAGATAACATTTACTACACATAATGTTTTTCTATTACGCCGTATTTGACGGCAATTCCGGCATATCACCATATAATGTGCAGCTAATATCAGTCAGAGGTTAGATTTATATAAATACTTGCGAGAAGCAACTTATTACCTGTGAAAGTTTGGCAAACAGTTTAACGGCAGGGAAAATTTGTACTCAAAAGCAGTTAGTTATCTCGCTTTAGTTAAATTTATCCAGTCGATTAAATATGGTCGGTTTTCCCCAAAATTTCCCCTTTCCGACGCTAGAAAAATTTATTTAAGGTAAGAACTTGATTTGCACAAGTTTTTAAAAAGTAGTTGCACAAATATTATAAAAGGCTTGCTTCTCTATCATGAACTGCGATGAGCAACGGAGGAATACCATGGCAAGTAATCCACTTCGTAGCATGATATGACTGGTATGTCAAAATTATCGATGCTATTCAATAAAGAAGTAAAATGTATGAAAATCATTGCTTTAATACAGTAACAAAGGAGCAAATAATCTACCAAAACATTATGCCATTATCATCGGAAAAAACACAGATATTGATGACTTTTATTAGCATTGGGGAAAGTCGCCGTCGTATATTTTTATTTTTTTATTTTTATTTTATTTTCAAACCACTGGATACAGCTCCTATTGGCCATTTTACACCGGGGTGTTAAAAAAATGTAACAAGTAAAGGTACACAAACAAACAAGCCCTGAACCGGGGAAACCTACCCAGGCGGGACTTTAACCCGCGACCTCTTGTTTGCCAGGCGAGAGCGTTACCCCGCCGCCACCGAGGCCGACTATGTAACAAAGTGAATGATTTTACAGTAAGCTATCTCACGTCATTGAGTCCTTTTACTTGTAGTTTGGAAATCCCAAGTAGAGACCTAACAATTCTTAATGAGGTGCTGATTTCGAATTTATATCTCGAAATTTGTCAAGTTACACTCCTATGATTTAGCAAATGAAAGTAAAAAGTAAATATTTACCTTGATTACCGCGGTGCAGGTGTCTATTTTGCATCTGGAAATTTGAGCAGATTCATCGAAGGTGAAAAATTGTCGTATGAAATCCAGCGCAGGTCTTCCCATGATGAAAACACTTGACAACAGAAGCAACTCGCTATATCACTTGTATAATTTCGTTGCACTTCTCAACTGGACACTTTCACACGCACACGTCTGTCAGCTCTCAGATCTAGTGCAAGACTATTTTGAAAATGCTAACTTCTCAGCAATCGTTATTGCATAGCATGTAGGGTTTGAGGAGTTAAGAAAGAGAGTAGAGGGGTGAGGACGGAAGGAAAAATGCTTTCCAGGAGAATAAAAAGGCAGCGCAAATGCCTGTGACTTGGGAAGCACATGGGGTAAATTTTTTGGTGTCGGTCTTTCATTGAGGGATTAGTAAGGCTCAGTAGTGAAGACGTGTTTTGGATCTTTCAATGGACTCAATGGTGGGTGGAACAAAAGGCGAATAGGCCAAAGAAAGTGTAAGGGAGGAGCTGAGAATTTCAAACGGGATATTTTATGGTAAAGAAAGAAGTGAGGAATTTTTCCATTTAGGCCAGGATGCGCAAGGGTAAATGATGGGAAAACCCCGCAGAATGAAGTTAAGACAAGAATATGGAAGAACTGGGAAAACCTGGATGGAAAGGGGTATTCTTTCGGGCTATGTGGGGGTAAGGATAAACGGGGGCTAGCGGTTCGCCGTCTGTACTGAATGTTAGCAATGGGGCGGAGCGTAAGAGGGCATATCAAGGTTGATGTTAATATTGAGACAACATCAATAACGGGATAGTTTCTTCAAGAAAGGGTGAAGGAGAGGAGTAATTTTTCGTTATCAATTTGTTGGCAACTGGTCTACAACAATAAAACTGTTTACATTTTCCACAGTATTTATTTACCATACAATGCAGTTCAACTCCGAGATCAACTCTCGGAAATTTACTGTGCAAAAATACAGACACATTCCCAACTCCTCCGTTTACTGAGTGAAACGCTAAAATTTATGATCTACTTCGGACAGGTAAGAAGAAACTTCGCCACCTGAATAAAAGAATTAGTGTAGGTATAACATCTGCTGGCAATCATTACATGATTCATTTCTCCCTGCAAAACACCTGATAAACTCGTAGCATAATGTGCATTTGCAAAGGAGTGCAGTGCAAAGTCACATGGTTGCTGAAATTCTATGCAAAGTTTGTATTAGAGATAATTCATCTAGAGAGAAAGGAAAAAAAGATTGGACGTTCTGGAGGAATATTGTATTGTACAGTCTCATAAAATTAATATATTAAGTGGCCAAATTTTTGAAAACCATCCACGTCTCCTCAACATTCCATTCTCTAATAAAGATAATATTTCCCCAGACCGTTACCTTCCGTAACAGTGTCCAACATCAATTCTCATTCTTGGTTTATTTTTCGCCTTCTCCTATCCGTAGCCGCTCACTTCTCGCGTTGGAAACCCTTCCACCTTATTTTATCCTTCCCTTGCGTTTCTTGTCTCTCCTTAACCCATTGGATATTCCCCCTCACTATCCCCAGACGCCACATACTCTTGACCACTTCAATTATCTCTTTAACTATGTCTTCACCCGATGCCCAAAACTTCTCAAACAGCTCCTTGACCCTTTCTATATGAGTGGACAACCCCAGCATGTACCGTATAATCCCTCAATAGAGTCCCGAAAACGGACGTTCTCCTGTCCCATCCCTTTTTCTCCCGCGGGGAATTCCCCAGCTTGCTACCTCATTTGAGTGGCCAATGACCTTTCCTTCTCTTTGCCTCCATTCCCTCTTTCCTAGAATTTTTATAGATGAATGTTTTTCCTCTCCAGCCCCTCTTCGCCTTTGAGTGAAAGAGATGTAAGATCCGAAACTATATTCCACTAAATGGCACGAAACTATGGTGCCTTTTCGGATCGGCAATTTTTTCAGTAAAGTGCCATTTCGGGTTTGAGGAGGTTTCGTGCCATCCCATTTCGTGCAATTTCGGTTTAGTGCCTTTTCGGTTTCGTGCCTTTTCGGTTTAGTGCCTTAAAGTGGCAGCGGTCCGAAACTATTGAAATTTCGTGCTTTAAAGTGCTTTTTCGTATCGGATCACATCCCTGAATTTTTACCCCTTAGATGGGTAAAACGGCTCTATTAGCCTGTTTCTAACCTCAAAGACAAAATAGACTTTACAACCAGCCGACCAGCCCGCAGCTGGTTGGTATTTGCCCGTCCATCCCATACGGTAGTAGCGAAAAGGGTCTTTTTATGACCCCACGTTGCTCGTGTGCGGTCCCTTTTACCTTTTTCGGAAATACCGTTTCCAGAAACAAATGCATAAAATAATTTGGTTTTGAATATACGGTGAAGAGGTTAGTTTTGCTGTGGTGATTTTGGATGCACTCGGATACACGCGCTTTGGATATTGAGAACTCCGGGGAATCTCATCGGCTTTCTGCTTTAACTGCATTGGCGGTGTCAATCACTCATTCACCAGGAATCTATCATCCAAACTGGTAAGAGATTTTCATTTGTAGTTATTTATATTTGCCTCGTGCTATAAGCAATTTCCCTTTTTTATTACCATTAACGCCTCTAGAATTGACCCTTTCTTTAATTTTCATGTATGCTACTTGTTATTGGTAACTCGTTCACCTGAAATGGAACCATTGTTGAATTGAACAACAAATTTAAAGCAATTATAAAAATGTCTGGTCTCGAGGTAACTCGTCTACTGCTTCATAAAAAAGTTGTCAAATCCGGATGTAAATCCTTTGCTGAGAGATATGAATTTTTAATGTAATATCTGACGAAACCATTTCACGCGCAAGTTAATATTGAAGTTACGAAGGGCCTTAGTGAATCTCTTTAAACACATTTTTTGATTCGCTACCAAAGGAAATGGGAATCCTGCAGTAGAAATAATTAAATACTTTGGAGGAGAAATATTAAGTGACAGAAAGTACCTATATATGTACCATAAAACGTTCCAGAATTTAAAAGAGCTTCTAATTCTTCGGGTAAGTATATTCGATTAATAAGTTATCTGAGTTGTTGCATCATCTCAATAAATTTAAGTGCGATTTTTTACATATTTTGATCCCATCTGGTGGACGCCCGGAAAAAGTTTGTGACAAAGTTAGCGAAAGAACTATGAGAAGGAAGACTGAAAGTTTTAGATCTTTTCACTCGGCGGCAACTTTATCATTCACAGCATCGATGACAGTAAGAGAGGAAGGAGATGAGGCGGCCTCCAAATTAGTGAAGGAAATTACAACGACCACTCCAACCAGAGCAAGGAGAGTCCTAACTAAATGAAAGACACCCGTATCAGGTTCCTCCATGATGTCAGAATACGAGGCTCTTTCTGTTATCATATCGATGCAACTAACAAAAAACCAGTACAAGGGTCTACGGAAATAGCTGAAAAACATGGCATAAAAAGCTGAAAACCATGGTCATAAATTATACCCGAACTATGAAAGAGTGAGGTTTGCTAAAAATGCTGCGTGCCCGGATGGCATTGAGATTATAAAAATATCGTGCGAAGTCAATCTACAAAGTCTCCCCTTGAACACCGCCTCACGGATCTTGGCTTGCGTGGCAACTGTTCCTGATGCCAGAAGTGAATTGAAGTGCACTATGATTTGAAAATATGGTTTCGACGGCAGTTCTGGGCAATCACAGTATAAGCAAGTTTGGCAACAAGAGCCCAGGTTGGAGGAATATTTGTTTATGAGTTCTATGGTGCCCACGACCGTTCATAAGGTCCTAATACACGAAGCATAGCTTCAGAGATGATTTTTCCTTTAGGGCAATTATTTGAAGAAGCAATTGAAGCCCGCAATAAAGATAGCAGAAAAAAATCGAGAAAGCCTTAACAGGAAGCACTCAAGAATATCTACCAACGATGACTTATTTCGCCGGCTCCTCCTGACCTCGGATCCAGTAATATCCGACGACGCACCCCTAATTACGAAGAAATCCCGCGCCCGCCCGCGAATGCGAATTGAAAAGAAACATAAGATACATTTGCACTAACCGGGTGGTGGCTATCCGTACACATGCAAATGATGTGCGTGTTCTTATTGTCTCTCGCGATCTGCTTAAGGGGGGTTACCGTCGTGACATGGTGGGGTATTTAAGGGGGGCATATCTGCCTACGCTGCGTGGAAGGGAGGTCAGCAATTGAAGCCCATCATTCGCACTTGGACTCGCGAAGGCACATGCACCCTCGCTCATCGCCCGCTCACTCAGGTGGCCTTCACAGTTCGGCGGTTCGGCGTTGCGTTGACGCCGCGGCTAGTGAGCCAATCAGAGCCCGTCTTTGAGAATTGATGACGTCACGTCTCCAGCTTGCTGCGTCGTCGCAGAAAAACTGAATCTGTCGGATTTTCTCTGCGTCTAGGCGGCAGAACGCCGACGATTTCGAATTGGTGTTTGTTTGTGGGTATACAAATATGCAAGATTAGCTCTAATGGGAGTGGCAAATGCTATTTATTTCATTATTTACTATTATTTTGAAGTGTTCAGCTTTGATATTTCATATCTTTGCTAAACATAAGACGAATGTTAACCATAAATTAGATTACAATCACTGAGGAGCATAGATTCGCGTAACAAATACCCGTAAATGGTATCACAAGCTAAATACAGCGTGAGAGGTTGCTTGCTTGTTGATGTCTACGGTCGTTTAAATTCCAATTGATATCTAATAATTGTGCCCTCATAATCTACTCGGTTAGAGCTATTTAGATAACGTGACTAGGACAATCTGTTTGAACAACAGTTATCATTAATAAATATTCCTGATAACATTCCACGTTACTCATGTTCATTAAGTGTATGTAATTAGCTATTTTTCGAATATTCCGAGTTAGGAAATAAAATTTAAAGGTCATAATAATGCATAGGCAAGGGCCATCACTACATGCATTATAATCGACTTTATGGTCGCCATATTAACTTCAAATGCTATTTATAGCTAAGAAAAATATTTTAAGAAATGAAATTATGTAAACGTGCAGAAAACAACATATGTATTGTGCGTTTGGTTCGAAATCATAAGATGAAATGCTCACTGGCCGATTTTTAGGAGCCGACGCTTTTTGCCTTTCATTTTTTTACAACGCAGAGCTGTGAAGAACTTGCTGCGATGAGTTAGCTCCGCCACCAAGTACGCAACGCCGAGCTATGAAGGCACCCTCAGCCTCTCGTCTTCTGTCCCGCTCGCCTCAAATCCCATTTCGATCGTGTCGGTCACAGCTGCGACCCCGGCCCGAGTTTCAATTACAGTTCTATTTACAGTTTACAGTTACAGTTTTCAGTTACAGTAACAGTCATTTTCAGTTACTGGGTTCCCACTCAACCGTGAATAAGCCGTGAATTTCGTCTACCGTGAAAAAACCTGGAAAAAGCCGTGAATTTCGCCATGAAACCTTAAAAATATCTCAATCTTGATAATAATACCACGATTGACTGATCAAATTCGATATGTTAATCATGTTTCTTGGTCAGGCACGCGCAGACTCTTAGTATACGCATTTCTCTACAGACGAATATTCGAAGTGTAGTAATTGGTCCGTACTGTATGACGGCATTTTGACAGATATTTTCCATTTTAATGGCGGAAGTCTGTTATTTTGTCTAAGCGTTTCAATTTCAGTGATACCTTGTAATGGAATTGTATTCGAAAAAGGACGAATTAAATAACTTGCTTTTCTAATGGACCCAGAATGAACCATTTACGAAAATTATCTGATTTGTAACTCAAAGTTTGGTTCCCACACAAAATTAGGGCACATATAAATGCTTCGAAAGATGAGTTTGCCATTGGAATTTTACTTAAGGAAACATTTCTACGGCAAATAGGCTTTCCATTTATGGCAAAAGCTCTCCATAGAAAACGTCACCTCGTTTGACTTTATGTGAATAATAAAGTAAAAGTGAAAATAACGTGTTACAGCAAGTATTTATTTTGTCTTTATATATTTAAAACCAAAGGCATTATGCAGTGGAACCCCTAACTATCGTTCCCGCATTGATCATTTTCCGGCGTTCATCGTTCGCCGTTCCTGGTCCCAAATAAAGTTCCATAAAGGCAATATAATTTTATCCCGCATCCATCGTTCTCCGAAGTATCATTTTCCCGCATTGATCGTTTGAAGATCGTGGTCCCGTCGTATAATTTTCCCGCGTCCATCGTTTGACGAAAATGAGACGAAGTGTTTACAACATGTTGTTTGTAGCTAATAAGGACAGACACCCCCAGGAGATTGAATTACTATGGGGAGAAGCTGAGTATCGTGGGATATTACCATTAGTGCATTTCCCAAGATCCTCTGTCCCCCTCCACTGAGACCTCGCTTCCCCCCCTCTGAAGCTTTCCTCTTCTCGGAAATAAAAAAAAGGTCTAAGCTCGCGCAGGGATCGTATTACGAAGAACTTGGCTTTGAAAAAAATATCGAGTTACGCGAGAACAATAGAAACATGTTTCCCTCTCCCCCCTTTTCTCACCCACTGACCTTTTTCAGCGGAACTGCTTCAAATTTCCCAGTTTCTGGAGGTCAACTGCTGCATGAATCACCTATTAGCTCAAAAGGTGTCTAAAAATGAATTTCGGCAGTTGGCATTATAATTTTATTAGATTGAAATATTTGTGGTGTGCACGTAATTCTAAAAAGAATGAGACCAAACACGACGTATTTCTAACGATATTTAAGCATTTAAAACAAGAAAATAGTTGGAAAAATACAATGACGATTTCTGGCAAAACCCCATATCCTCGTAGCTGAGCTTCTCCGCAGTTAATGTGGCATTTTTCCGAAAACAGGATATCAGCTTATTATCAGTTATCAATTTACGAGTTATACTATAAGTCTCAGTTGTAAGAATTACTGAGGAAGGGATACTCTCCTCTAGATATTCTGTTTCTCCCATATAATCATAATAATTAAAATTTAAAAAACTAATGAAAATGAAAAGTTTGTGATTAAATTTATGGGGAAACATGTTCCCTGTGATCTTACCCCCCAATTTTCCTCCATCTTAGTTCTTTTTTTTTGTCTTTTTCTTCCGTGTTCTTAATATTTTCGTTCCGTTTTTGTTCTCATTCCGCCCGTGAGATTTTATAAACGGGGGGGAAATTCCGACGTTTTGACTGCTTTAGACTCGACTTTATTGAACTCAATGCTAGTATGAGACTAATTAACGCATTCTATGTATCCTTTGAGAGTGAAAATTTGTAATATATATATATATATATCTCAGCTCCCTTATGAATTTTTCAAAATGAATTTCTTCTTATACATTTTTTACGCGACGCGAGTTTACCAAATATCCTTTTGGCATTCAATTCTCTTTACTCCATGTTATTACGTTTTTATTTTAGTTGAATGTGAAACATCGTAGCATGTATTAAAAAATAATTAACAACGAATACTTCAAAACAACACTCGAAAATGACGACCCGTACCCGTGACAGGTATTCAAAATAGACTAAATAGTTCTCATTTTTAAATATGTGTAAGCTATTCTCCCCTAATCCATTCACCGATACTTCCCCTCTCTCAATTACCCTCCCCTTCCACCTTCCCTCCCCTCCGTCCACTTCCGCCCCCTCACCTTCAGCTCCCCTCTCCACCCAACCCTACCCTACCTATCTTCTTTCGCACCCCTCACCTTTTATTGTATTTTTTTCCGTCTTTCTCTCCTTTTCCCCTCTTCATCTCAGATGACTCGAAAAAAAGAGCTTTAGCGAACGAAATGAAATGACGTCAACATGAAAAAAAAAGAATCGACTCCGTGCGCAGAGGTCTTTCATGAGAAAAGCCGGGCGTCGTTAGGGACTCTAAACTGAGCTCCACAGAGGTAAAGAACTTTCATTGAATGAAAATGAGTTTTATCTCCTCTCAAGGAGGAAGACTGTTAGGGTTGTGGTGAGACTGAGGGACTTCCTCTGCAGTGCTCAAATGTGCAGCTCCCAATGGACATGCTCTTCTACATGTGAGGTGACTTCAGTGTGTCTGATGAAGATGCAGTCAGTCCCGTGAATGACGTTTTAATGACGGACTGCAAATGAAGTAGGAAGCGTTTGACTGTGTTCATACTTATCCGCGGTCCGGAAGCGTCAAACATTTGGGTCACAATGTGCATTGGGTCATCGCTCGTGACTCTCCGAGTTCTCTCCTACTTCATAACGGTTATTTCGAATGTGTATGGCGTGGTTCATTTTGGCCATTAAATATCCCAGTTTCTGGAATTGCTGTCAAATTCGTCCCTATGATTAATGCTGGGAGAAATAGGGCAGTTCATTGAAAATACGTGGATTCACTTTTGAGTTTATGACTTTTCGGTTATTACTGCAGTGAATTCTCATGCCTCGAAGTCCTTGGCTTCCCACGCGTGCACGTGCGGGCCGTGATGTTGTCCTCTGCTTTGGGGGGCGGGTGGTGGGAGGCGGGATGAGTGAAACGGTGAGAACCAAGTGCATTGGTCATCGCCGCTTCTATGTTCTCTGCCTGTGGTCTTCCCACGCCATGCAGGTGCATGGGAGTCGCGTGGCCGTTGTTGGGAGTGGTTCGCGGCTGAGGGGGGAGAGGGAGGATTGTGGGAGGTGACCGGAGACCCGGCCGAGTACAGGCAAAGGCCCGGGCCGTCTGTGAGGCCGTGAAGTGGCCGTCTGTTCAATATCAGACCATTTTTTACGATGTTTGAAACTGCCTGCCAATTTTTTGGCGGCCTGGAAGAAAATTGATCAAATTCTGAGATCATAATACCCTATTATCGGAAGCATTATGCAAAACAATGTATTCGGGAAAGCCAATTCATTTGTATTTAAAAATTGGACCATTTGTACCAGTGCTAACATTTCAAGTGTACTCCGGTAAAGATGCCCACAAACCTCGGCAATTTGGTCTAATTGCAGTGGTCTAATGTTGTTGTCCCCCTTTTAAATGCTGCTATTGTACCAAAAGATATAGGATAGGAGTATTTTTTATTATTAATTCACTTTGGTGAAACTCATTGGGCACCTTGCTTCTATAAATATCTGTGCAAGTGGTACAATTCAGGGGTATAGAGTAGAAAATTGTCCTCGTATAGGCTTATTGCTTCATATAGGTCCAGTATAAGATAGAATAAATGGTGGTGGCTAAAGTAAGCCTAAATGCAATAATATCGAAACATAACTGAACAGGAAAAAGTCTCTTTTGAAATATCGAAGGTCACTTGCCTCGATTATGATAAAAATGTTTGAAAATCATCTGTCCAAGGAAATAAAACTAAAGTTCCCATTAATTCTATTAGATTTGATCTCCTAAACCTGTGTCCACAATGTATTGTTATCTAAAGACGAATAGTAGACTGTAAAGGGAGAGCAAAATCCTTTTCTACAAAATGCAACGTTGGCCTTCATCCAAAACATTTTTACGAACATCATGTAAAAGTGTCAAAATGTATAATGTTTCTAGTTTATATGCTCTTTATGTATAGTCTTTTAACATCAAATCACAGTCATGATTATTGTACTCATTTCTTATTTATGACTGTAGGATGTATCAGTTCTGGCTTTGCATTCTTTCTGGAGCAACTGATCTTATTATCGGAACACCTTGCCATACTTGGAATCTAATTCTACAGGCATTGATGCAATATTCAGCGTTGTGCATATTTTAGGAGTACGAATTTACTAGGCACCCATAAACACTTTTTCTCAAAATCTGATTTTCAATTTTTACTGGTCCCTCTTCATCATGTAATTAAAGACTTTACAGTCGAATTTCATAATGAGTTCATTCAAACAGGATGTATAAAATTTTTAAATAAAGTATAAACATCTAATAGATATCTACGCATAGATGAATGGTTATCTAATAGTCATCTACCGTAGATATCTATAGACATACTGCTGTTTTGACAATAATATATTTAATAGATATCTCCGGTAGATGTTTATTAGATGAGTATTTATCTACATGTAGATATCAATTAGATATCTAATAGATTTTTATCATCGCACGTTTTCTGCGATGATGGTCGTCCCTTGGGACTCATCTTAGCGTTGCATGTGCGAAAGTCCGCAGCATGTCCTTAGAGAGTGAGTCGCCTCGACAACTGCCACGAAAGGTCCCTCCCCCGACAGTTCAGGCGCCTCTGCCCGCGGCCTCCTCAACCCTGCAAAAAGGCACCCTCAAACTCCCCTCGTATCCTCTCAGTGGTGTAAAAAGGGGTCGACGGACTGTATCCCTTCACGTTTGTGATCTCTTAAGGGTCTCTGCTCCAAAGGATGCCCGCCTACTGCCGGTTTAGAGACCATAAGCTTAATCCGCTGCCAACCATCTACGCCTCGACGCTGTCGATTCTTCGTTAGGCCACAGGCCAACGGCCATTCGTCATTCTCCAATGCCTCTCCATTGCTTACGTCTATACTGACGACTGAACGGCCACTTTAGTGGCCCCCGCGCGAGGCCACGCGCGAGCCATCGAAGCCGCCGAGGACGACGACGCCAGCAACGACGCCGCCGACTACGCATCACTACCTTACCCGTCACTAAAAGGGCGCCCGTGGGGCCGCGGCAGACTGAGCACGTCCCTACTTTCGGGCTCAGGCTCCGCGGTTATCGCTCACGGGTGTCGCCTTTCACCCGGTGACTTACCCAGGTCGTCTTGGCCGCTACCCCAGCACTAGACTCAAGTCATTGCACGCCTGGGGGAAACGGCGGGTCCCCTCGCTAGGGAGTTAGGCAAAAACCCACCCTTGACCACCTCTCAGAGTAAGGATAGGGATATATTTCCTCTGAGGACCACCTCACCGCAGCTGGCCGCCATGGAATCCATGGCGGCCACCACCGACTCGCCGGCGTCGCCAGAGGACAACGCCGCCACTGAAATGGAAACGTCGCCGCCGCCACCACTACTGCCGCCGGCATCGACGCCATCGCCTGCCGCCGCCGCAGCAGCCGCTGCCGCGGCAAAACACCGAATGGCGGTCCTAAAGAGGGCCGCAAACCAATCCTCTGAATCTAATAAATCTTGCCCCCCCGTCGCACAAACAGTGCCGACACCAACCCAGACGCAGACATCGCATGGCCAAGACGACGAGGGCTTCACCCTCGTCAAGGGTAGGAATGCGGCTCATAAGAGAGCTCGCCTAGTTAGTCCAACAGTTGAATTAGAGAACCAATTCACGCCACTAATGAGCTCTCAGCGTGGCCAGGAGCACTCAGCTCAAGACTTAGCTGCTAACGAAAATACTCAAACTCAGGGAAATGTTGAAGCCACACAAGTGGCTGCTAAATCAGTTAGAGTACCACCGTTCATAGTTCACGGAGTCCAGCAATGGCTCCCAATTTCAGAGGCTTTAGAAAAATCACTCACGGTGCCTCCAAAATGCACCTTGAAAGGATCTTCCACTGTCCAAATACAATGTGCAAACCCGGAAGATTATCATAAGGCGCGAGCAAAATTTAGAATTCACGACATACCAGATGGCATCAGAAAAGTCACCTGAGTTTGTCATTCGAAACCTACTTGCCTCAACGCCTGCCGACGCTGTCAAATCAGCGCTTGAGAGAAAAGGCTTTAATGTCAAAAACGTTATCCAATTAACAACGACACGACCAACAACTGCTGATCGTGCCGCAGGCAAGACTTCGGTGGCGCGGCGACTCACGCCCGTCTACCATGTAATCTTAGAGACAAACTCTCAATTGATCCCAATAGGGGAATCTTTTTACTTGCTGGCCATGCGAGTTAAAGTTGAACGGTACACAAAGCCTAAGGGAGTTTTGCAATGCCACAGATGCCAGGGATTCGGTCACAGTAAAAATTACTGCAACATTCAGGCCCGTTGTGTGAAGTGCGCCGGGATGCACGACACTACTGAATGCCCACGAAAAGATCGCAAGACGTCGCCGGCACCGAAGTGCGTCAATTGCGGAGGAGATCACACCGCCAACTATCGTGGATGCTTCGCATTCAAATTCGAGGCAAAACGATTAGCAGCGCGTGTCGCGAAAACAAAAAACCCTTCTTTCATTCCTGCTCCTCAACCCACTTCAAATCCTTGGCTTCGCGGTTCGACAACGAACCGAGAAGAATATCCAGCCATGCCACAAACAAAACCTAACCCATCAACCCAACCAATCCCATCTTCAAGCCCGACCAATCAGAACGCTTCTTCTGAATCCAATGATCTCTTTTCCTTCTTCACACAAATTACGGAAAAATTAAGTCTCCTAAAGACACCAACCGAGAAGAAAATGTTTCTTCTCAAGCAGATGTGCGCACTGCTTGACAATGAAGCATAATCGACTCGGCAATATTTCTTTACTCAGCTGGAATTGCAACGGCATCCGAAGCCGACAGCATGAGTTGTTAAATTTTATTTCCACTGGCATCTTTGATGTAGTCGCTCTTCAGGAGACGCATCTATCACAAAATATGACATTTCACATTCCAAATTTCAAAACATATCGGCGAGACGTCTCCAATAGATCTGGCGGAGTACTGATCGCAGTAAAATCATCAATAAAACACAAAGCATTGCCGACAAACTCCCTTAGCACTCTTCAATCCATTGGTATTTCTATTCCAACTCCAACGGGCAACCTTTTCATCTATTCTGTGTACCAACCTGCGTCAAAAAATCTTTTTCCCGAGGAAGTTCGTCTCTTACTCAACGCCGACAAGCAAATCATAGCTGCCGGTGACTGGAACTCAAAGCATGAGGAATGGGGCTGTCGACGCACTAACTTGCGTGGCAAAGTTCTCCACGAACTTTGTTCTGATGGCCAGTTTAATGTCGAAGTGCCGCTATCGGCGACGCATATTGATACCCGGGGAAATGATATCTTAGATTTCTGCCTGACAAAAAATATCCGATACCTTTCCACTCCCAAAGTACTGACTGACATTGCAAGTGATCACTTTCCCATCCAAACTGACATTCGGTGTGCACCTGATCAGATCATCCCAACACCAATTAATAAAACCAATTGGCAGTATTACGCTGACCACTGCCATCATTCCTTTTCCAACCTTCCACTCCCAAAAACCCAAACCCCAGCAGCCATCGAAGAGCACGTTGACCTAATTACATCGAAGCTCCAAGATGCGCTCGCTCTCGCTTCCCTTCCGTATCATAAACCTTCCAACAACTACCACACCTTACCTCCATTCATCCACGATCTTATTACGGAACGCAACCGAGCCCGAAGGGCATGGATGCGGAGACGAGACGAAACGGACAAACGACGCTACAATTTCTTCGCTAATCAAGTGAAGAAAGAAATTAGTGTGCACAGAAGGCGCCAATGGCACGAAAAAATAGACAGTTTGGCAGTATCGGACAATTCCATTTGGAAAATGTCTCGAGCACTGACCAAAAAGAAAACGCCTTCCACCCCATTACGACAAAATGACATGTTTATTCACGATGAAACGGACAAGGCAGAAATCTTATCTGACGCCTTTCAGGCTGCCATGACTTTGAAAGACGACTGGAAACAGACTGACGATGACTGGGAGGCAGAAGCCGTCTATGACGCGCTTGAAAACCTTCCCACACCGCCCTTCACTCCCGTGACTGAGACGGAATTAAGACTTTATTTGAAATATATCAATCCTAAAAAGGCAGCCGGCCTAGACAATATTTCAAACAGACAACTCCTTTTCTCCACCCGACCTTTAATCCTTCATTTAGTGCATCTGTTCAACAGTTGCCTAGCCGCCAGTCACTTTCCAAAACAATGGAAAGAGGCAAAAGTATTCCTTATCCCAAAACCCGGAAAAGATCCTTCATTACCACTCAACCGCAGACCGATTTCCTTACTTTCCAACCTCTCCAAACTCCTTGAAAAAGTCATCAAAAACCGTCTTGACAATTACTTACGGACAACTGACTTATTACGACCGGAGCAAATGGGTTTCCGTGAAGGACTCTCCACGACGCTCCAAGCCCTTCGACTAGCCGAATTCATTTCCCAGGGTTTTCAACGCCGTATGCACACGGCTGTGGTTTACCTAGACGTCGCCAAGGCCTTCGACCAAGTGTGGCACAAAGGCCTCATTCTGAAGCTTTGCCGGGCTAAAATCCCGCCTCATCTCGTGAAACTCATCATGAGTTTCTTGCACGCGAGATCGATTAGAGTCACTGAAGGCAGTGCTCTATCAACAATAAGAGAAACGAACTGCGGCGTACCGCAAGGCGCCATCCTCTCCCCAACCCTCTTCAACCTATACGTCAATGATCTTCCTTCTTCTCCACAAACTCAAACTTTCATGTTCGCCGATGATCCAGCTATTGCGGCGCAATCTTGGCATGGCAACTACGCCATTCGCAAGCTACAAACCCATCTTTCTCTCCTTGATAAGTGGACTCTCGCTTCCAAAATAACGATTAACGCAACCAAGAGCAAAGTCGTTGATTTCGGAAGGAAAACGAGAAATTCTGTCTCCAAAAACCTAACCTTCAACTCCCTCCCAATACCAATGGATAAATCACACAAATTCTTAGGGATACACTTCGATCAAAAACTCACTTGGAACACACACGTACAGCAGGCCCTTAAATCAGCCAATGCAGCAAGAGCCTCTATGGCTTCATTACTAAATTCTCGCTCGCAAATCTCGCGACGAGACAAGGTTACTCTCTACAAAAGTATTATCAGACCAAGGCTGCTGTACGGGTGCGAAGTATTCGGCAATACTTCCCTACAGAACAGGAAACGCTTAGAACAGTACCAAAATAAAACCTTGCGCTACATCACAAACCAATCCCGACTCGTTCCAATGAAAGAAATCAGAAACGCACACAGAGTACCAACTATTCACGAGTTCATTCAGTCGCAAGCTGTAAGACTAAAGAACTCTCTTCCACGAAACACGCTTACAAAAGATCTCTGGAATAATCCAGCACCAAGAAAACGCTTCAAAAGCTACAGACTCACACAAGAAATTCTAACTCGCTAAAAACCGAGTTCTTTCCTATCATCTTTCGCTCTAACTTAATTTTAAATATCATGTAAAGTAAACTATTGCAAATCAAAGCAACCACTTTATGAGAAAGCAATCAGCTCAAACAGCCAGTTGTTAATTAGATGTAAGTAAAATCAAATTGTATTGGAAAACCCAAAACTCTAATACATACAGGATTACTTGACAAAAAAATATTATAAAAATTAAATAAAACTAATACAAAAAAAAGTTATTAAAAACACAGAAAAGAGGCAATAGCCCACAAAAAAAATATAAATAAAATTTAACAAAAAAAGAGGCAGTTGCCCACAAAAAAAATAAACAAAATACGAAAAGAGGCTCGAGCCCACAAAAAAAATTAAAAAACAAAAGAAATTAAGTAATCCTCTCAGAAAAAAGGCATACGCATTCAAAACCTATTATTTAGTATTAGATTGCAGTGGACCGACATTTGGCCACCTGCCGGCGCCATGTAAAGCCGATTAGTTTTTAAGTTTAATTTTAGAAATATAAAACCTTAGGGAAATTCATCATCATGTAACTAATTTTAATTCTTCCTAATTTTAAGAGTGCAATGCACACGCTCACTAGAAGACTTTCTTTTCTTTTCTCCTTCACTTACACTGGAAAGGTAAATACTGGTCCCTTACACGCTTGAAAAGTCATTTCCCCTATATTGAGATTTATTCTCCAAAGCTAATTAAGTGCCAAGGGCACGCTCCAAAATGCTGAAAATGTGGTCTGAAGACGCACAGAGGCAGCAAGATAAATGCAAGGGCAAAAAGCCCAGTCAATGAGGGAATGAACGAAAAAGGATGCCCGCCTACTCCACCGCTTCTCGTCTCCAGTTGCACGGCTGTCGCTACGATCCGCGACGCTAGTCTGCTTTGCTTTCATAACCGTTCGTTGCGACGATGATAGTCAACAGGGTAGTATCCTTCATAAAAAAAACGAAAGGCATTGATTGCGATTCGTTACCCACCATTAGTGTATTCATAGTATACAAATTATTTGGTTTTAGAAATACCTGTTTTGACGAATGGCAATGGCCAATTTTAACCTCATTTGAAAAAGGCCAGATGGGCGCCCATGCGTTGCAACTCCACGTGAGGTCACAGGGACCTAGTTTTATACGATTAAATAGGAGTTTTACATCGTCTGAGATGACCAATGCATGCATGAGGCGCAGAGCTCGGGGAAAAATGTCTTAATAATCACTTATTAAAACTGGCTAAGGTCGGAAAATTTTCCTCGTTTGATAAGGTATTAATAATCCTTATTTAAACCAAGCGCTACCAGCCAGCAGGGTACTCAGCTACCCGCTAGCAGCCTGCGTCGCATCAGCGCTAAGCCTCTCCTCAAGGTCACCTCACAGGGTGGCAGCGGGAACCAGAAATACGTCGTACGGAGAGATTTCCCGGCATCTACATAATACCCTGCGAGCCACCTCTAGGGTGTTTGGTAGGGGGTGATCAATCACCAGCATGCATTTGGACTCCCACATGCACACACCACACCGTCCAAAAAAAGTCCCGTGTACCAACAAACTATACTACTATTATACTATATACTACTACTACTACTACCATATAAATTATTTTTTCAATGCGCCAGCCGAAAGGTATTAAAAAACACCTCCAGAAAACGTTTTTCTTTTTGGCCCTCTCAAATATATTTTATAAAAACATGCGTTAAAACTTTTCAAATGAACGTCATATCTTCTTGTCTCGCTCAAAGTTCTTGAAAACAATTGGAAATCTACTCCGTGAAATAAGGTTTCAAATTCCGCAAACCACATAAAAAAATATGCCTTCTTGACCGAGACATTAAAAAAAGAGTGAAAATCGTATTTTTGATCTAGCCGTCCCTGCAGCTCGATTCTGTAAATGTGATATGGCCGTCACAAGCGGATTTCGTCAATGTATTCACGGCTTTGACGCTGGAGCGATTCTGAAACTTTTTAGTGACGTCACTCTCACAGCCGCGTCATTGAAAGTATTCACGCCCAAGAGGGCCCGTGGTAGCTTCGTCGCGGCAATGCGCTCTAATTTTTCATTATGAATTTACGCTGTGATTGATAATTAATAGCACATTATTCATTAATTACGATGGTGGCTATTTCATATTGTCACTTCCCATAAGTAATATGTATTAAAAACAAATAAAAGAAATGCGTAAAGTTAAATTTACATTCGCGTCCTATTTAAATTGATTGGCCTTCATTGCGATTGAAGTTGGTGGGAAGTTAAACCTTGCGCTGAGGGTTTGGCAATTATCTTATATTTTTGCATCTTCTAGAATGTACAAGTAAAATACTCACAACTTAATGTTCATAATAATTTGGAGTAGAACCAATGGTAAAAGTATTGTGCGGTACTGAATGTTAACAGAATTATTTAATATTTGTTTCGCAAGTTCAAGCCTTCGATTTGTTTTTATTAACGAGAATGGAGGCTCTTTACATACCTCCGCTACTTTTGCATGAGCATCAATGTCGACGGAGGCAATAGATGCACATACTTCGGCGGCAGATACGCGATATCAACAATCCCTTCGAGACGTGAGATTGGCGATGGATCACTGAGTTCACACCACGATTAATTCGTAGACGATTAGATGGCTTGCCGGGGCATACTTTAGTACGTTAAGATAAACATTGATCATCTATTCCATCTCTTCCATGCATTATTGCTGCCGTTCAGTAACACGACCAACATGATTCGTTTTTCTGTCGACACAATAGAAATACTAAGACATGTAAATATCTCGCCCTCTAGCAGAAACTGTTAATAATCTACTCGTATTCGCGCCAGAAACATTTTCATCAGTATAAATCGTGAATAGTGGCATGTGCTTGCACAATCAGACATATATGTATACGCACCACAGCGCATTTAAAATTATGTACTGAAATGATGAGAACAGCTCAAACGCATACGAGAATGAACCATTAATAAATAATAAAATAACACTTGTTATCATTCCGCGTAAGCATTAGCTCCATACTATGAGGAAATTAGAGCTAATTGTGCAATTACGAGCCCGCTACGTGATAACTGACTTCGATACGCAGCACTTGACAACATATAAAAGAGGTAATATACAGTTTATAGCTACAAACTAATTAAGCAACCGTAACTTATCATTAATAGGTACTTTTAAAAGAAAAGACCTCACTCAAAATTGAGTAAAGAAGTATTATTTACTTTGGGAGTGAATATTCCACGGCATTGTATATGTTTCTCTATGGTAACTGAAGTTGCAGTTGGCCGCTGAAGTACGTTTGTGTCGGAGATTCTGATTCGTTCCTCGCGTCCGCACAGCTACCAACATAAGAAACTGAAGTGATCGTTCGCAATCCGTCAAACATCTCACGACACAGGCTTACAGGATCGCTTGAACGTCTTTCACGGTGAGAGGCGTGAGAACTCCACTGTGGTTCGAAGCACGCGAAGCACAGATATCACATTTACAGAATCGAGCTGCTGGTGGGCCTCTAGCGGGCTGGAAATGTGGGGAGGTTTGTCCTATTTGATCCCGAATTGCACACCCCAAGTACTGGAAAAATCCGGGAGGGGGGACTTTTCACCCTCTTTATCCGGCTATACCCTTTCCGTCGTAAATTAACAAACCTTTCGTATTCTACGTTCATTACTCACTGTTTGTGGCCAAGACCTATACTCGAAAATTTCTGGAGCCGAGATGAATTTCAAATTACGTTCATGAATCCTTATCTTCGCACCTTACGTAGACGATTGTTATCCTGCTTGTCGATCACATCTCCAAGGAATCATCCGGAATTTTTTCCCAAATCTTGAGCTCGGCACAGTATGGATTTTGTGGTAAGCTCGAGATATTTTTGCATCAATCCTTAAAGGACCAAGAGAGGGCTAAAAATGCCCACGTATTTATTTTTTCAATATTTTAAGTACTCATTCACCCAATACAGATTTATAACTTCGTTATATGGTCAAATATAGGTTTTAAAAGATAAATACATCTTGATGTTTATGGAATTTTTTTTCATACAACGTCATGAGAGCGTAAATACGCGGTGGACACAAAGTAATGTATTTTAACTATAAGATGTAATTACTTAGTTTCATTTTATTTTTGAGCTTATTTTTACTTTGCATTGTTTCAATTATTATTCTATTCTAAGAAATCAATATTTGTAAAAATAGTTTTCAATGTATTTATCTTACATATTGATTGAAAGCGCCAATCTGGCCTTTTTCAAATGCGGTTAAAATTGACCATTGCCATTCGTATAAACTGGGATTTGTAAAACCAAATAATTTGTATATTATGACTACACTAATGGTGGGTAACGAATCGAAATTAATGCCTTTCGTTTTCTTTGATGAAGGAAACTACCCTATTGCATCATTGTATCATTGTCATGCAATAACTTCAAAATAAGCAGGAGTTAAATGAGAAACTTATACAATATTCTACCTATTCACTGCGTGTGAAATCCATAGACTCATTTCTTATGAAATAACACTCTATAGCGATATCGGTAAAAATTTTCATGATGTTAAATTTTAGTAAGTTTTCTTTTCTCTATTTTATGGTTTTCATAGGTATCAGTGTAAATGGTTGCAATCTGGTACATTAAGAGTTTCTCCTTATAAAAAAAATTCATAATATAGGCTTTCGAATGTAGACACGTTTGCTTCTTAAAGAATATCCATCATACACTTATCTAAAAATACATTTATATTCTCTAGGTTCGTACTTTCTTAACTTATCTTTCAAGCGGATGGTGATAAAAATTCACACAATAAATATTTCATGAATAAGGAATTTCAGCGATGGAATCGAAGCAGTTAACGGGTTTATTATAATTAGGTAATCATTTACATGGTGATTTTTTAATTAAATGAGGTGATATTATGCTTATAGTTAACTTCCACCGTCGATCAGAGTGAGAAAATGATTGGCAAGGTGTGTGGGTCCATGAACACGTGATCAACGTGACGTGTTTTCTATGTTCCTAGTACGTGCGCGGAATCATCCTCTTCACATATTAGCTCACATTGTCCGACAATTCGCAAATGGAATCTCCATTTGCAGTGGCGCGAATGCACGAACGAAATAAGAGGAGGGGCTATTGTGCCACATCACGTTCACGCATTCTTGCATGAGTTCTATCAATTTACCGCTTCAGGGTCTTTTTACATGAGGCACGCGATTGCAAAATCTGACGTTCATGCGAAGGCCCAGTAAGAATTGCTAGAATGCGTGGACGTGATATGGATCACTCTAATTTCGTTCGTGAATTCGAACAATTGCAAGACATAATAAGAATTAATTTAGTTATATCCTGCGTAATTACGTGTTCCTTGTAAATCCGCCTTCACACGACGCAATAATGACTGCGACTTCGTACACACGTCATGCAGTGCAATTACGTGCTCATTTTAAGCGTATTCAAGACGTTTTTTTGACATTTTTAATTTCCGTTAAATTAAGCTATCAGCTCTCTATAATCCATACTTCGCTTTTCCCAAATTTAAAATCCTTCTTCTCTTTCGTTTCAGGAATAATCGTCGGTGTCACCAAGACAGTGACCAACTGGTGAGCTACGCATCTTCTCCGATTCATCGTGCAAATTTTGAAAAAATTCGATAATCAATTCATGGCACCAAGTAACCAAATTACCGAAGATTCTCATTAGGTTAATCAGGGTTCTGCTGACTATGCCCTTCTAGGGTTCTCTTCAGAAATGGGTTCGCGTGAGTGTGGATATCAATGCTGGCTGGATGAGCAATTTTAAGACTCGTCAGGAGAAGCAAATTCAATTAAGAAGAGAAAGCCCGGATTGTTTTGGCGGGAATAGCCTTCTTTTATTAAAATTGTCAGGCGTGGAAGACATTCCGGAATCTTCAAGTTCGATCCCATGATTCAATTCAGATCGTTAGTGAATTACAACCATTTGAGGAGGCGGTGTATCTTGGATACCTTAAAATGACCTCCAGGAACTCTTAACGCCTCGTGTAAACTGTGATTAGTAATTGGAGTCGCACCATGCCCGTGCAGTGAAAAATCGCAGCAAATAGGAATCGTGGCCATTACTGTTTCCTTATAATTTATTATCTGATGATCTTGATTATGTTCCCCGAGTTTTGTACTTTCTTACGTAGGTACTCTATTATATTACGCTTTTTACTTAGGGAATTAATGTAATCAAGGAATCTAAACCTGAAATTCTACATTTAGAAAGTAAGGGTACAAGAAAGGATGTTTTTGAGCAATTCGAAATTGTACAAAGTGATTTGAATACGCTCATGAATGAGCAAGTGTGTTCCACCCACTCCCCTCTCCTAAAGATACCCTTCCCCAAAACAAATTGTGAAATTCTTTCCCTTTCGAGACCGCGGAGTTTTCGTCTTAGCTTGACTGCTGTACCGAGCCCCAAGAGACTCTTCTTTCTCGTGGTACGGAGCATTTTTGGAGGGCATTCGTTAAGAAGGGTCTCGCTGAACCTTTTTCGACCCCTCCACGGTGGGACTCCGCATTATCTCGGACTCCGAGAGTAGTTGTGCTCCCTCCTTTCCGGGTTTACGACCATACCTGCGGCATTGGTTCGCGGTCAACTTATGTATTGCTTATATGTATTTAGCAAATGAATAATTGTTGCTTGCACGTAAATTACAGACTTTGAATTGAATTCCTCATTTTTATCTGAGCATTGTCAAATTTTAAACGAAGTTCTAAGGCCATTATCAAAGCATTTAACGCAGCAACAATTTCCATGTTGATGTTTATACATAACTCGAGATATAAGTTAATATTTTTCGTAGAATTTCGTTTAAAAATTCTAAACGTGGCTCAAAAGACGAATAATTCAATTCTTAGTTTATATTTCTTGAGAAATGAACAAATATTTATTTCGAAAATTGACTCTATAAACAATTGTATGACCGCTGTCCCTTACCGCTGAGAGGGGTTATAAAAGACGAAGGGTCCGGGTACCTGCTCCCGGATTCGGAGGGTTAATCCTAAACCCCGAAGCGTTGGGTCCCGAGACAAAGGCGACCCAAACCCACGACCGTCCTGAAAGGGGGAGAGCTAGAAAACGTATATATACGGGTTTAGTTTTCTTGACCGGGAAGCTCTCACACGTATATATACGTCCGTGGTCTCCCGGGTCAGGAAACGTCTACACGTATATATACGTGTACGGTAGGGAAAAGGTTAAGTGACCCCGACATCCACATGGTGTTTCCCGTCCGCCTATCCTCTCTATGTATTGTGTTTGACCATTTTCTTTTGCTGGCAATTTCCTTCCTTGTACCCCCGCTAACTTTCACTCCTTCTCAGCTAAACCAAAGGGACTTCTCACCCCCGCCTCTTTTTCCTGCGTCGCTACTACCAGAGGGAAGGTTTTGTTCGAAATCGCACCTTTTTCCTCCCCCCCACCCCACCCGCCAACCTCAATCCCTCCTCGTTGGCGTGTGTACCGTCACCCCGCCCGGGCGCGGGGTGACGGTACACACGAAGCCTTTGCCCCCCCCCCTTCCTTTGCCAGCACCCCCGTATTCGCCTCCTCTCCCTTTGCCACCCTCCTATTCGCCTCCCCTCTGGAGAGATTCCCTCGCGCCACAGACTAGTGTTCAATTGGGTCGTGTTTGGTCGTATTCGCCGACGGTGTTATCTACTCTGCCGCCAACTCACGTTTCGCCCTCTCCCCATACACATTGCAAATCAGCGGTGGTGGTTTTAACCCGTCCTTTCACAGTGTTATTTGTTTGCCAAGAAAACCGACTAGTACATCACTGGATCCTACATCTTACGGAAAGGATAGGTGAGCTATGAATGAAGTAATGGATTAACCTCGCTCCAATCCAAGCGCCTGAATCTGGAAGCTTCCCTAATATTTGTCGATGGTAGTCCCTCCTTCGCGTGAAGTTGAGACCACGTGTGTAGACTTGCAGTGAGTGTGTGATTGGTTACTTTGAGTGCTCTCGTTGAGGGGTTGTTCTGTTCGCCGATCGTCGCCAGAGAAGAGCGGGTTCCTCAATAGGGGCTGGGATCAGGACGAGATCCCCGCGGACCACGTTGGGGATGGCCGCCGCTCTGAGTCCCGCGACCTCGGTGGCTGCATCGGCGATATCCTGTCTCCTGTTCACGTCATTCTTCATCTCCGGACAAGGTATTTCGGCGAGAAAGCTTGCTAATTTCTATTTTAATTCAACTTCAGGGTGATATGGATTATGTGTAGCTGCTAGTTGAAGCCATTACGTGCAGTATTAAACATTATCAAAATTCGAGTTTTTTGTTGATGTCTTCATGTGTTTTTGAAAACATTATGTAGGCATATTCTTGGTCACTGAACCTGTAGAAATATTGTAAACTTGATTTCGTGTGTTAGGCTCTATTTTTAGCAACAAATGTAATTTAGGCTGCCACAAGTAGTTGTGAAAAATAATAATATTTGGCTGCACACATCTAGTATATACTTGCGGCAGCGTGACATGTGTACTTTTCAATTAATTCAGTCGATTCCGGCGCCATAGTGTTTTTTTCCCCACGACTTTCTTCCGAGAATGTGTATCAGCCTATCTTGTCCACTCTGCTAATTGGTGTGATTTTTGGTGCATCTGTGGCATGGGAGAGGCGAGCGGGGTGGGGACGCGAGCTTCCTTCACCCAAATCCATTTAGTCGCAGCTGCAGGACAATAACGGAATGGAAGCGTATATCCAAAGTTCGCACGCCTTTATAGCCACTCGAGAGGCCTCTTCATAGACCGTAGGCTCCTTTCCTGCGTTCTCGTATCTAAAAGTATTTCATTACTTCTCTAAATGTTGGTAACATCGATTTGTTTAACGCCGACGAGGCGCCAAATGAGGGACAAGTCGTCTCATTACGCATCCTTTCTTACCTTCTATCATCTTCTGATTTATATTATCAAAGATGAACGCCCTCCTAGCAGCACACGCGGGATGAATTTTGCTGCATTCGAGGCGTGGGAGGGGAAGAAGCGAGCGGGGAGGGGACGGTCGACGGACGGATCGATCTACCAATAAACACTTCAGTCGCACGTAAGTGCTATTATTACGCGCGAGAGTAACAGATTTGAGGCAAACCCCATTGAGGGGCGAATGCCAATCTACAGCTCAAATTGACATATATTCCTGTCGTGTGCCATCGCCTCTCCTCTGAAGTTACGCTTTTCACTGAGGCTTCATGGCGAACCTTTGGCCAAACCAACTTTTTGCTGTTGTTCAAGTTGGTGGTCCTCACGCGGGTGAATATAAGGCAGGGGGTCAATCCTCTTTAGGGCCTGTGTAGGATATTTGCTCGTCAATATTAAGAGGGCGCATCACTCTCGCTCGACCGCTGTTGTTTTGCCTTGATTTTCGGCGTATTTTCAATTAAAAACTGAAGCTATTTTGCCAAAATTTTCGGGATGTTTTCAGCAAACAAAAGTAATCATCATAATATCGGCTTGCCTATTCAGCAATCGCCTTGTAACCAGGCATGAAATGTGTTTCTTCTAAGGGTTCAGTTGATGAATATCTGACTTACTAAAGTAGTTTACTTCATTAGAAAAATATCCGACATTGAAACGTTCGCGATTGGTCATCATGGTGACTTTGTTGGCTCTTCTGCTGGGCAAATGTTTGGGTGGCCCTATCGTTTCCCGTCCGATGTTGGTCACTTTCTCAAGGAAATCTAGATGTGTAGGGATTTTATTCGTGTCAGCAAAATTTATGTCGGTGCTGTGTTTTGCGGAAGGAGGGAAAGGGTGATGAAGGAACGATTTGGATTCTGTTTTTCATAATTAACGGCTGCCACGGTATGGAGGCTGGTGTCCCTATTACAATGGTTTTCTTCTCCTTTCGTAATGCTTCTTCCACCAGTCTTTGCTTATAGACTTTTATTTCGGCGACCATTCTTGTACTGAGCGGTGGCAAAAATTCTTTTACTAAGTCGATTGCTAGTGGATTGACTAAATAACAATTTTTGAGAGTAAAATTTAAAGGCATGACGTGTTATAATACAAATCACGTGATCATGATACGGAATCTATTTAAACCGGTTGCGAAATCAGAGTTGGTGTGAGAAATAGTCAGTCAGTGCAAGTGAATTACTTGTGAAATCGTTATTTCCTTATCACCATCTGAACATCTTTACAATGCAGTCCCTTGATTTTGAGGATGGCTGCTTGAGTGTGCTTGAGTGCAGAAGGTATATAAAGAGAGTGGGGAAGTCACTGAGTAAAAGTATTTCAGTTACCGGTGACGATTTTTCAGGTGTTTTGGAAATCGTTGAGTTTGAAAAATCGTTGCTATTAATTTCAATCTATTTATTACTTCCTGAAAGTAATCGTTACTCTCCCATAATGACCGCACACACTGGCGTATACCAAGAGTTTTATGTGAACTGACGTTTTCCTAAGTGCGCTCCCTGAGCACATAATACTAGTTACGTTTTGAACCTAACAATAAAATTACTTTTTAATTTTGTAAATGGTACTTAGGAACTGACTACAAATTTTTAAAAGCAACAACTGGGGCCACGAAGTTTTTAAACGAACTGATTACAAGTTACTCATCCGTTGCGTATCAATCTTCATACAACCTCGCAAGCCATCTCAATGTAAGGGGGAGAAAGAGGGTGAGGCATTTGGGGTTCGAGGAGGAGTGTCGGTGGAAATATGGATCGGGGCATTGCTTCCGATTTATTGGCTTCCACTCATTCTTCAGCGGGTAAAAACGGAAGCGTCCAACTTTTAAACGCACTATGCGCGTGTGGAATTTTTGTCTTTCTCTCAAACTTTCTCTCCGCGGATCCGCCAATCGGATGGCGCTTCATCCCGCGAGAGTGTTGCGGCGAATCCGCTGCCGCAGCTTACGCGTCCCGTTCGTTTCACCATTTCGCATCTTCCACTGTCCCCAGGGAAATCGCAAAAGCAAGACGCCTCCCGAGTATTCACGGTGTGCGTTGCGAACACACATCAACGCACATCCATCCTCTCTCTCTCTCTTCCTTTCGGCCTCTGTTTGGCTGCGGACTCTCGGCGAACTCTGCCTTCCTCTCTTCCTCCTTTCATGTACGGCCATTTAGGCTATTGATTCTATTCCTAATTCAATTATATGATTGTAAAGGACTGAATTCCCGATCATACTGACTTCAGATAATTACGAATCATTCAGATATTTTCACGAATAGCGTAATTTGTGCAGAATAGTCAGTATAAATGCTCTCCCTGAGTCAAACATTGTGGAAGTAATTGAGTAATGCGAAACTGTGACAAATTCCAAGCTATACGATAACGATTTTTTCAAACGTATTGATGCCATTTTTAACATCCTCCTCTCTGCCGAGTCCCAGGAAATATACGGTCATGTCCGCCCTCAGTCCGTAGACTCACCTTTGACGCTCTTTTCCCCTGCAACCCTCTGTCCTCTCCTCCCCCTCCCTTCGACATTATACACCCATGATATCCACTTCCAGCCTCACTCTCTGTCTTTTGCACTTTTTATTTTTTGCTTAATTTAACTTAATGAGTGTGAAGGATTAAATTTTTGGTCATACTGAATTCGAAAAATTTCATATCTTTAATTTTATTTGAAGAATAGTCTCAAATTTAAAGTAGCCCTGCTCATCCGCGTGAAGCACCGAGTCTCCAAAATCTCGAAAATAAGCTTTTTTCTAAAATCCGTTGTGACACTAAGGAAGTCTATGATGAATTAGTGTAATCGTATTTCATTCTGTTTTTTGATGGATTGAAGTGGAGTATAAGCTATCCACAGATAGCCCCAGTGCTTATTTCAAAAGGAAATTTCTAAGTACTTACTACGTTTCGACGTACTATATCGGCTTAAACTATCTCAACGTACCTAATTATAATAAATATGTTTTGTGATATAGATGCTATAAAATAGTTTCCTATCGAGTTCATGAATACTTTCATTAAAATTATTTTTAAAGGGAAGTGTTTCGCGAAATTTCATCAGTTTTCATCGCTAGGAAATATTCATTTGGAATGTCATGAAAATTGAGACAAAGGTAAATGCTAGCGATAATTGGCAGAAATTTGGCCAGTGGTAGGATAGCACATATTGAACATTGCTCCAATGCTCAGAGAAATGGAAAAATTGCTGTGATTGCGCAGAGAGAACTGAATCGTCACCATTAATTCGTCGTCTTGATTAATCCGTGGATTTAACCCACCAAGTTTATATAGTTTAAAGTAATGATGCTTTCACGAATTAAGTGGGATTAAATTGTTTATTATCGTTGCGCAAAGACTCGTTTCACGTTTTCACTGCCTTCAAATGCTCCTCCCCTCCCATGGTCCACCAGCAGCCTCCTCTGGACTTTCCCGTGGAGTCGTGAGTCTGTCAAGTTTAAATCGACCGGCATTTTGTGGAGCTTTTACATCGTTTTCACGCCAATTGCAATTCCTCAACCCACCGGCGCCGGCATTCCGGACGTGCCTATCTCGAGATACGCAACGGGTGAGTCTAGCTAGAAGTGCCCTATAATGTCACCCGTGGATAGGCTGTATACATTTGAAGGCATCTTTCTGCTCTAGCGGTAGATTCTCAGTTGACGGAGCGGAATATTTCCTGAGTGGAATTGTTTCCCAACGAAGTTATGTTTATGTTGCTGCTTCTGTAGTTATCCCCCTCCTCCGCTAACTTCTCATATTCGAAGTACTCTTTTCCTTGGTGGATTTACATTTCGTTTTTTCCTTGACTACGCGTATGCTGGCATGTGATTTTATGTGAAAATGAAGCTGTCTGCTTGTGAAATTTGGGTATTGAGGTCATTCATGTCCCTCACCACATTAATGAAAATAATCATGGTTTCAGGGACTTGTGGTGTTGGGAAATGGTTATCCTTCAATCGTTTTCGTAGAGCTTGAACATTTTTACAGGATTGATTTATTAAATGGGATTTGGAGTTAATTTCCGTTAAAAAAAACTTTTTCAATACGATCGCCGGGAGTCTATGATACGAAGATACTTCGACGCTATTTCGGTCTCCACCCATTTTATATTTGCATAATAATTCTTCTCATTTATATCCTACGCAGCCTCTCCTGTACTTTTATTTTGATGTTCCTCAATATTTTGGAATACCTTAGCAATGAATAATAGGGAAATAAAGTTACATGAAACAAAAAATAAAACATGGTATTATTGCTCATTATTTTTTTAATTATTTAAATGGGGGTTTTCACTGAGATTTCTGTTTTATATTCATTGAAATGTATTGGAATTTAACCATTGCGGTAGACAGATAAACTGTTGGCCTCGATGATTTTTTTAACTCATAACTTTTCTCTGCTGAATATTACAATGAGCTTCATGATCAGGTAATAGTTAACTGACATGGTTGGATTCTTCTCAAGTAATGTAATTGCTATCGTCATCGTCATCACTATTGATCAGCAAGTCCAAGATTGGTTTGACCTCCACGCAGTTATACTGTCTGCTATTGCTTTCTCATTTACGTATTCTGTCTCTTTCACATCCTCATTTATGTGTTCAATATTTTTATTCGTAAACTTCCGTTTATATTCTTGTCATCCACATGTCATTCGTCAATTGTCTTCATCAGGCCACCATGTCTCCAGATATGATGGCCTATTTGTTTGCTTCGTTTTCTGAGCAGAGTTTTCATGAGGCTTTTTTTCTGCTGCTATTCCAAGGGCTTCCTCATTTTCGACTCGGTTGATCCATTTGAGTTTCTTCATTCTCCTGTAGCACCACATTCACTCATTCAGCGCATGACTTGATATTCTTTTAAACTCCTCAATCGTCCACAATAAGAGGTGAAAGTTATTGCCTGAATCCATTGAAAACATTCAATGACTCTTTGAACTGATGGATTAAACCCTTAGGATTATATTTAAGAATTACCAGTGGAAACTTTGTCGAATAATTAAAATGTATGTATGCTTCAAGCATAAGTGCATGGAATATTTCCTGATCTCCATTAAAAACTATTTTCTGCAGATCGCAGTAAATAGGAGATGCATATTCCACTTTACATCGATTTTATAATTCCAAATGTGATCTATTTCAATTTGTATTATCGCTTCTATGTTCAATACGAGTGGTTGAATTTTTTCAATGCAAAAGGGATGAAAAACTATGCAGTATAATTGCTGCAGCTATATTCCTCACATTCTGCAAATACTTGTACGTTGTATTTTATGAGCAATTACAGCTGCAGGAACTTGGTCTGTTGCGTCTTATTTAAGAGTAGTTTTGGATTAAAACTTGAAGTAAAATTGTCATTCCAAAAGTTTAAAACACATATAAAAATAAGCATGTCATAATCAAGCAGAGCTATTCTGCGCAGTGATTCCCTTTGGTGAAAGTAGGATTTCAGAGCGGTGCCTTTGATAATATCCGGAGACCTTGGTTCGCACAAGAATAAAATAGGGAGCATTCTTGAAATCTCCGTGAATTGCTTTCTCAGCTCGCTATTCCACTCCGAAGTAATTAATGCAGGACCATGAATAAGCTTATGCATCAAGAATATTATTTCATTGCGATGAACCTAAATTTTGAAGTCTTTCCTTGCACTGTACAGAAATCTTTCTCGCAAAAGTGAATGTAGTTGTGCAAATAAACGCCTTATTTTTTGTATTTTTCTGCAGAGGGACATTTTTTATCGTTTCCTTTAAATCCTGTGCCGCATAGAAGGCAAAATTATAGGTTAGGGCAATTGTAATAATTCAAACACGAAAGGCTTTAGAACGTAATTGCAGAGTATTTTTCAGGGGTGAATCAATTACCATATTTGCCTCCTCCAACTCACTCGTTGAAGACAATCTAATTTGATCATTTCATCCGTTGGCAATTCCGATTGACTCTAAGACAGACAAATCCAGCATTTCAAACATACAAATAATGAACTTACAAATTCCGTGGGGGCACCAGTGCTAGATTTTTAAAAGTTTTTTTATTCTTTACTTTTTTAATAATTTGATTATTGCGTCATTGTTTCTCTCACTTGTGTCCTTCAAAATATCTCATTTTTAACGAATGACACGGAAGGAAATCATTGGTAATCCTATTCTAAAGTTTCAACAGTGACAAGGAAACTTAGCGACGACTAAGCAATGTCCAGAACATGGTCGGGTATAAAGTGCCAGCGAGACACACACAAAGTGAATTTAATTTCGAATGATTTTCATTTGTGATTTGTATGTGGCATTCCTTTCCCTTGGGCTACAACCTTGTCGCGGTGGAAAGGCTTGCGCGTTCCTATGACCCCTAGAGCTGCACTGGCGGGATTAATTCTAAATTATTCCCGGTAGGGCCACCCATGCCAGATAGGTCGAAGGGTAGGAGCCAGACGAAAGGTAGTCCACGTGATGGTGTCACGTGAAAAACACTGTTGGAATTGAAGTGGGAAACCCTACCAACTATCTCTTCCCTGAACACATGGAGTACAACCAAATAAGCCTCGGAATCTCATCGCCCGGGACCCGTCCGCATAGGGCGGGTGTCGGGCACGGCAGCGAGGTCGGCAAGGTCCTCGGGGTCGCCAACATGCGAAATCCTTGCAGAGACTTATCATCATCACCATCAGTAGCAGCAATGAAGAAAGAAGAAAAGAAGTCCAAGAAGATGGAGAAGAAGAAGTCGGCTGTAAATGTAGGGACGTGGAATGTGAGGACTATGATGAGGGCGGGGAAATTAGAAAATATCAAAAGGGAAATGGATAATGGGAGGATAGACATCTTAGGATTATGCGAGGTGAGGTGGAGGGATGGGGTGGACTATTGGAGTGATGGGTAGAGGGTTCTATATAGTGGAGGGGAAGAAAGCCAGCGGGGGGTAGCTTTAGTACTAAACGGGAAGATGGGTAAGCGTGTGGTAGGTATAGACCAGGTAAACGATAGGATTCTGGCGGTAGAAATTGAGGCGCGGCCCACCAACCTTGTGGTGGTCCAAGTTTACATGCCCATCATCGGGAGGAAGAAGTAGATGAGGTGTATGAAGAGCTCGAGGAAATAATTAGAGACACACCGGGTACGAAAAATCTGGTAGTAATGGGGGACTGGAACGCCTCAGTCGGGGAAGGCAGGGATGGAAACGAAATAGGATATTTTGGTCTAGGAAAACGGAACGACAGGGGAGATAAATCAGCAGAATTTTGTAGGTGACACAAATTATTCATCACAAACACGTGGTTCAATCATCATAAAGGGCGAAGGTACACGTGGAAAAGTCCAGGGGATGCGGGGAGATATCAAATAGACTACATTATGGTAAGACAGAGGTTTAGGAATAGTGTGAAAAACTCGCGCAGCTTCCCGGCAGCGGATGCGGATTCAGATCACAATCTAGTGCTCATGAAATGCAACGTAAGATTCAAAACACATATAAGAGTTAGGAAGACGAAGAAATGGAACGTAGAAGCCCTGAAAGGGAGCATGAGGAGAGAATATCAGGAACTAGTGGACATTAGTATGCGGGACATTGACAACACCAAGACTGTTGAGGAAAGATGGGATAATATTAAAACGGGAATAGTCAAAACGGCGGAGAAGTCAATTGGTTACGTGGACAGTAGAAGGATAAAGAAGCCGTGGATAACGGAGGCAATGGTAAATGAAATGGAGGAAAGGAGGAAGTGGAAGAACCTGGACACAGAACAGGGCAAAAGAATGCATAGGGAATTGAATAATCGATTACGACGTGAAACTAAGAGGGCAAGGGAGGCTTGGTGGAAAACACAATGTGAGGAAATGGAAAAGTTCCAGAAGGATAGAGAAGTAGGCGCGTTGTACGCCAAAGTTAAGTCGCTATCGGGCGGCAAAAGAGGACAAACCATGTCTAAAATTAAGGCTAAGGATGGGAGGATGCTAACCGAGCGAGCAGAGGTACAAGGTAGGTGGAAGGAATACGTGGAGGACCTGTATGACGGAAATAACAGACCAGAGAGATTGACTCTAGAGGAGGAAAGTGCAGTGGAGGAGGACAATCTCGGGCCGGGGATATTAGATTCGGAAATAGAGAGAGCACTCCGTGATATGAAGGCTAGGAAAGCAGTAGGCGTGGACAATATCCCGTGTGAGCTTCTGAAGAATCTAGGGAAGGAATGTAAGAAAAGGTTTTTCGAACTAGTGCGCAGGAACTACGAGGAGGGATGTTGGCTGGAAGATTTCGTGAAGACGGTTTTAATTCCGCTTCCGAAGAAGAAGAAAGCTGTGGAATGCGGAGACTATAGGACTATCAGCCTAATATCGCATGCGGCGAAAGTGGTACTGAGGATATTGAACAGACGAATGGAGCCGAGGGCAAACGAATATTTGGGCGAAGATCAGTTTGGTTTCAGAAAAGGGAAGTCAACTCGTGATGCAATAGCAATAATGAGGTCCCTCGTGGAGAGGAGGCTAGAATATGACCAGGACGTATATGCGTGTTTCGTGGATTTTGAGAAAGCGTTTGATAGGGTGAACTGGGTGAAGCTAATGGATATTCTCAAGAGAATGGGTGTAGATTGGAGGGATAGACGACTGATTCGTAATCTGTATATGGCCCAGATTGCGCAAGTGAGGATAGCGGACGGAGAATCTGGGTGGGCAAGCATTGGCCGAGGTGTGAGGCAAGGCTGTCCTCTATCGCCGCTGCTCTTTAAAGTGTACGCTGAAGAGATGGTAAGGGATGCGTGGGATGAGTTAGAAGCTGGGATAAAAGTGGGAGGAATGATGTTCAAATCAGTGAGATTCGCGGATGACCAAGCGTTGATCAGCCAGTCAGCGAGGGGGCTTCAGGCTCTAGTGGATGCGTTATACGAACGTTGCGAGGAGTATGGGATGAGGATTAATCACAAGAAAACTAAGGTTATGCGGTTTTGTAAAGCATCACGAGCGAGGAATGTGAGACTCAAGATAAAGGTGGGTGGTGAAAACCTTGAGCAGGTTGAGCAATTCAACTATTTAGGCAGTACGTTAGAGGAAAACGGATACAGTAGTAAGGACATCAGGAAGAGAATAGCATTAGCGAAGGAGGCGTTCATGAACAGGAAGGATTCTGAGAGGATCGTTGTGTTAGAGTTTAAAGAAAAGGCTGGTGAAGAATTTGATTTGGAGTGTAGCTCTCTAAGGTGCGGAAACGTGGACACCGAGGAAAGAAGACGAGAGAAGATTGGAGGCATTCGAGATGTGGGTATGGAGAAGAATGGAGAGGGTGAAATGGACGGAGAGGAAAAGGAACGACGAAGTGCTGGATATGGTTGGCGAGGAGAGGCAGCTTTTAGATGAGATACGCAGGAGACAGAAGGTATGGATGGAGTTAGTGCTTAGTGGTGAGGGGATGCTGAAAATGGTGTTGGAGGGTAGAATGTTAGGTAAACGAGGGAGGGGAAGGAAAAAAATAGGTTTTTTTTAGATAGATTGAAAGAGAGTAGGCCTTACAGTGAATTAAAGAAGGCAGTGCTGGAAGGAAAGGGAGGCTCCCAGATTGCTTCTCGAATACTCCATGGAAACCTACCTTAATCGGTAGAATACTATAATAATAATAATGTGGCATTGGCATTTTGCCGTGGCATGAATTGTTTTGCCTCGCTCTCCGGGTGCTGTGCTTTTTTTCCCACATGCTGCCTTGCGTGCGTACGTCTTGTTTGATGGACCGATGTCTCCTTGCGGATTCGCATTGATGCCAAGATTTCCATTTCCGGCGCGTTTCTCGTCAACAGGAACCGACGTCAGCAGGGCGGCCGTCTTTGTCATGGAGTTGTGCGGAGGGGACCTTTGCTATTCCTCCTACCTTCCTCCGCAGGTGAATCCGGGAATTCGCTATTTTGTCTTATCTCCTGTGAAGTCTATTTGCTTCAGCTCAAATGCCCGCAAATTCGTACGCACAAAATAACTGATTCTCAGGAGCGAAAGGGTAGTTTCATAGCATTTTTATTTGGAGAAAAGAGCCATCAAGGTCTCAGGGCAGTAGGTTATTGCACATAAATTAAAATCGATTTAAAAAAAGAACAAAATAATATTTATTGTCAGCTTACAGCTCCGTATCTTTAACTAAATTTTCCTTTGCCAATAGGGTGGTTTCCTATTATTTTTTTATTGCCTCAATCGAAAGATTATTACTCCTGGAGCACGCATTTCACGATCTTAGAGTTTCGAAATACGATATCTATTTTTCGCGATTAAATGAAAAGTGAAAAATTTTCAAGTGCGCGAAAACCCGACGGCTTAGTATGAATGCGGGGAAAACTCCGTGTGACGTCGTTCTGGTTCCCGCTGCCGCAAGTGAGGTGACCTTGGGGCGAGGCTTTGAGCGCTGATGCGACGCAGGAGCAGGTTGCAGAGTACCCTGCTAGCTGATAGCGCTTGGCTTAAATAAGGATTATTAATACCTAATCAAACGAAGAAAACTTTCCGACCTTAGCCAGTTATAATAGGAGATTATTAAGACATGTTTCCCTGAGCTCGGTGCCTCATTCATGCATTGGTAATCTCAGACGATGTAAAGTCCCTACTACTCGTTTAGAAACTACGTCCCTTTGACGTCACGTGGAGTGGAATCGCATGGGCGCCAATCTGGCCTTAATCAAATGAGGATGAAATTGGCCATTTCCATTCGCCTAAACCGGTATTTCTATAACAAAATAATTTGTATCTTATAAATTTAATTTATGTATTTTTACAACAGTGGTGGATAAGTAATCGCAATCAATGCATTTATTTTTGTTTCATGAAGGAAACTACCCTATTGCTTGATGGCTTCAAAACTCGTGTCTGTGGGTGATTGAATGCCAAGATCAGATCATTACTAAACCACGAAATAGCCACGATCGGCATCGGCTTTTTCATAAGAATTATCTCTGAAATATTAAAATTGCAACCAGATTAATTTTCCTCCTTTTATTCTAAGAAGGTAAAAATTCAGCACTTTTTCATGCTCGATTTGGGGAAGAAGGATGTACAGGGTGGTGGTATTCTGTAGTCGTATTATGAAGACTATTTTTTTGTTTAGCTTCGGTTGACGGTCACTGTCTACAAATCACTACGTTTTCTAACTCAACAGCTCTCAAGAAGAGGTTACAAATATTTTTTGGAAAGCATTTGGAGAATGGTCTTTATTAGTGATAGAAACTTTGAATCCTCCGTGTTATTGTTGACTCGGGTGGGGAGATATCGCTCCGTGATTAGGCGGCGAGACCAATAGGTTAAACACTGGACGACACTCTTTAGGAAGGAAGAGAACCAATTCATTTTGAATTAGAAAATTAATGTCCGTATTTTTAGTTGCATTAAGGGTATTATTGCAAATGTAATTTATTCTCTATCCCCATTGACGCTCTCACGGTACGGATAAGTTGAGCAATTGGCAAAGAAATGACAATGGTTTAAGCTATCATTGACATCCAAAACATTTCCCTTCTAAGGTAGAGTAGACGAGGATGTAGGCCTTATAGTGAGTTGAAGAAGGCGGTAATGGAATGAAAGGTAGGCTCCCAGATCACTTCTTTAGTACTCCATGCAAACCTACCTTAATCGGTGGAATACTTCAATAGTAAGACGAGGGTAGGCGAGAAGGGGAAATTCCCAGCCACCATGATATTTAAAAGTGGCCTTTGCTACGTAAATTCAACGGAAATATTAATGGAAATGCGAAGTCATCACATTTTTATATTTTGAGAATTTCAAATTTCATCCATGAAAGGCATTTTTTAATTAAAAATTCATTGCTAGTTCTGAATACCTACCTCTAAATGCGGCAAAATGAGCTAGTATTGGTCGATCAACAGAGAAGATATTACACTGCATCAATTCCTTCCCGTAATACATAGGTACCCATCCTAAATGGTTAGTAACAGAAATATGGAATTATTTACCGTTAGAACAGGTGTCCAAACAAAGAATTTTAGAAACAAATAATACTTAAATTGGCTTCTGAAATTCATATTCGGTATCGATTGAAATTTGTAAACAATATCATCACTGCGTTGATATTTGAATTCTGGAAAATATTTTAAATGAAGTACTCATCTTTGAATTATTTTTAGTAACACGTACTCTTTCACCTTATCTTTAACAGCCACTAATTACAGCCCCGGACGTAGTCTCCTCCCCGCCCCCCACCCCACTCCTCCTGCTGCCGCCACGCCGCGGCGCGCCGCTGCATCTGGGCTGCGCTTCTCCCCCCACCCTTTCACTCTCAGCCGAGGCCCCTCGCTCCGATGACTTTTTCTTGCCCTCCGCCCTTCGCCAGCAGCATAGCCAACGGACAGATTTTTTTCCCTTCTCTGCCACCCCCCCCCCTCCCACTACACACACCAGTCACACCACCACTACTACGCAGAGCGACGTTGCCATCTCTCCCTCTGTTTACACCTCCCCGCTCACCTCCTCCCTCCAACTCGCCACCTCCCCTTTCCTCATCCGAGCCTCCGCCCCTCCTCAACTCTCTCTCTCCTCCAAGGAAGTGTTCAATCCCTCGTCCGTCTTCTCTTCTTTTAAGGCCGTTTTACACTGTACACGGAATTGCGCAGGTTAGAGCTGCATTAATTTCTAAAATGGCGTGGAATTGCGCGAATGCATGAACGAAATTAGAACAGGGGCTATTTTGCCGTCCGGCATCCACGCATTCTCGCATGTGCTCTAGCAATTCACCGCTTTACACGACGCAATTTTGATTGCGCCTTTACACGCACGTCAGACTGCGCAATTCCGTGTACCGTGTAAAACGGCCTTTAAAATACGCGCCAGCACTTTCCTTCTGATGTCGAAAAACCCGTCTTCCCTTCTGGTGTCATTAGTGTTCATCTGCATTTACATCTACATCCACATCTACGTAATAACCCGCAAGCCGCCTAAAAGGCGTGTCGCAGGGGGTGTTAGGACACCAGCCGTTTACAACTAAAAAAATTATAAAAAATGAATTGCTCTAACGAGGTTGGGACAAGCGTTTATTAAAGTCTTTTATGGTTCGGGGGAAAAACGAATTCCCATATCAATCCGTTCGGCAAAAAATCTCTTATCTTTATCGCTTCTATCGGATCTGGAAATTTAGTGTGGCTCTAATATTATGTTCTCTGTGTCGCTCTTGAAGATATCCATTCTTAACCCATTAATGCCCAGACGTATCTTTAGATACGTCACACTTTAAAAATTCCTAAATACTCTTTAATTTGTTATTTATGCAATTTCTTTAAGTAGTATGACAGAAGAAAGTCTTCAAATGGTATACAAGTGATTTAGATTATTTAAGCCTATATTTGCTATTGTTATGCTTAGTTTAACATGGCTGGTCATGAACTACTCGGAAATCGCTTCGCTATGGTCATGTGAAAATTCAATTTTCATATTAAATATTGAGTTATCTGAGTCCAGTTTTTAACTGTTTTATTTTAAATGTTCAAGGAATACTATCTTTTTAAAGAAAATCATTTTTCTTTCAAGCTCATGACAAAACTAGTCAGTGAAGTTTTGAAGTATCTAAAGATACGTCTGGGCACTTGTGGCACTAAAAATTCAAGTTTCGACTTATAGATATGATTTATTCTGTTTTAAGACTAATTATGTGATAGATCGAAGACAATTTTATATTTCTGCCATTTCATGATGCATAATATCGAACAATTAGGTAAATACAGCAAAAACAAGTATTATCTCAGAAATGTGGTGTATTCTCATTTGAATTGCGATAAAGTACCTTCATTGGAAGCATAAAATGAATCAGCATTGGATTTCTGGAAACGCAAATACTCGCGATATCAAGTTGCTTATCCGGGCACAGTAGCGGATACAGAAAAAAATCAAGGGGGGCGCAAAAGATATCTTGAGCTAACCTTACTTGTATTGTAATGAAAAATAATCAAGTCACAAAAAAGTTTAGGAAATTTTTATTTAAAATGATTATATACGTATATACAAGGCAATGCCATCTTATTATACGAAAGAATTACAATTGTAGTTCTGCAATGTTAGGCAATGCGTGCGGCCACGTAAGAGGGGGGCGCGTGCCCCCTTCACCCCCCATATTTATCCACCACTGTCCTGGCATTACTTGTATTCTGTATCGCCGACGGTGGAATGGACTGATTACTTGTTTCTCGTTAAACTTACCGCTGGCAATGAAATCCAGATTTCAAGCTGGAAATCAGTGTAGGAAATATGTAATTTTAGTGAACATTGGCAATGAAACTATGTACTACGCTACGTCACCCAAAACTTGTACTTTGTATTCAAGTTCGAGTCTCCGAAAGATATACCTGACATAAGGAGGAATTGGCGCTTTAAAACCTTCTCAACCGTCTCTTTTGTATATATTATTTTGTTTCTTTTGTTGCACACCCCTTGCTATATATGCTTCCCATTTACCGCTGAGAAGAGAAGACGTACCTTAGTGATGGAGCAGAGGTGAAACAAATCTGAAATAGCTCTACCATCAACACTATCAGCAGAAAAATTCAAGACGAATTTTCTGAACAATTGTAAAAAATGTTAGTACATTATTCGTACGTACAAATCGAAGAGATTTATAAAGTGTTTGGAATATTTCTACCCTTAGGTTATCACCGTCTACCTAGTCGATGGCTTTATCGGAGGTCATCTCCAGACTGCACCATCGAAATAGTTTCTCAGTCAATTCGAAGGGACATGTTTGAAGAAATTTTAAAGTTTCTGCATTAGGCAGATAATTATTATAATGGGGAGAGTGATGGCAAGGATAGGCTATGTAAAGTTCAACCTGTGTTTGAGATTTTGTACTAGACTTTCAAAATTGTGAGCGCTGGAGAATACTGTTTGGTGGATGAATCACTCAACCGCTACTATGGTAGGTATCGCTGCAAGCAATGTGTTATAGGGAAACGAGTAAGAATTGGGTTAAAATTAGTGTATTTCCGAATCAAGTCAACCTTTATCATGCTGTAGCCAACCTTGAGAGAACAGATCTTGGTCAAGGAGGAGATGTAGTTTAGGACTTGTGGATGATTGTAAATTACTACCAGGTACAAACATATTTGTTGACAACTTATTCACATCAGAAAAGCTGCTTAGAATGTTGACTAGAAGGAGCTTGTGTGACTGGAATATTTCGTGAAAATATAATCAATAGTGTATATAACCTTCCAGAAAAAGCTGCATTTCAAAAATCAAAAGGAAGGAAGTTAAATGGAATAGTTTATAACAATGATACATACATAGATACCATGATTACTAAAAGCATACATAATAAAATGAAAACTCCTGTTTGTTATTCTGTTTCCGAAAAAAAAGTGGATGTATCAGTTGTACAGGGATGGCTACGGTATAAAAAACTGGGATACAGGGACACACTGCTGTAACATTTCAAAATCAAATGTAAATTTATCACGTAATAATACTACAATAATACTCAAAGTTACATTATTTGATGCATAATAATTCTAATGCATGTATTAAAAACTACTGATGAAGGCATGAGTAATGAATTATACAGCAAAAACGTGCTTCAGCACAGTTAAATGATAATGTACATTTTTGACCCCTTAAGTGCCCAGATGTATCTTAAGATACGTATAGGAATTAGTACCATGCAAATGTTAGAGATTTTTTAAAACATTTTTTTACGCATCAGATATAATGTCTAATCATAATTTAAGCAAAAAAAGTAAAATGTTTTGAAAAAAATCTTCTGGGCATTAATGGGTTAGTTGTTCAAGCAATCTAAGCATAGCGCGCAGCCTCCGAGTCTCCAATGGCTCCCAACCTAATTCGCTTAACATCTGGGTTCCACTGTCTGGGTAACTCTGTCTGTAGTGTTATGTTCTTCCCACCTCGAGTATTTTTGAAATCGCTGCTGCAATGTCTTTTTTCAATTTTATTTTCTAAGTCTTCTTTCCTTATCGTCCTGAAAGTCAGTTGCGTTTATAAACTATCGGCGGAGTGGTATAGCCTTAAACGAATGTATCAGATTTAGAATTTTCCTTGGAGCATGAAGAATCCGTGATTGAAGAATGAGGTGATATATTATTTCATAATTTTGGTTGATATTTCAAAATCTAGAAATGGAAATACGTCCTTAAGTATCTTCGCAGGGATTTGTTGATTGATGTTAAGGATATCTTTTCTTCCATTAAGCGGACCTGTAAAAAAATGGTTATAATTAGGCCTCTAGCAGTGTAGAATTTAGCACGGAGCAGGTTGGTGAAATTCCAACCCGTGCCTTGAGCTGATATTCAGGGTTCAATGCTTGTCTAAAGATGCTACATTAGCACTTCTCTTCGCCTATCTGCTGTCGAATAACCTGTCGTCATTCTGGTGTTTTTTTTATTATTACGTGCTTCCCATCTCGAGTATTTTTTTAAATCGCTGTTGTTGTCTCATTTTTGGCTTTCTGTTTCTCTTTTCGTTTCTTTCTTCTTCATCGCGCTGGAAGTTAGCCGCAGTGGCGGATCTATGGGAGGCTAAGGGCCCCCCCCCCCTTGGGCATCCAATGCACACCAGATAGAATTGCAATTGTGTTCAGACCCCCACTACTGCTGGTAGCCTCCACTCCACTTAGCTCCCCCCTTGTCCCTATCCTGGATCCACCACTGGTTAGCCGCATTTATAGACTGTCGGCAAGAGTGGCAGGACCTCATGCAGTTACGTAATATTGTTCATCTTTTTATTCTACGAATCGTTTAAAAAATTTCTTTCGGTAAAATATATGTATGATGCAAAATATCATTCCGGTTCAATTTTTGTCAAAACATAAAAAATTCCCTAAAGCATCCCTTTTCCGAAAAGATTGCATATAATGAATATAAGTTGGCTTCAAATGGAAAGTGCGAGGAAGCTAATGGTTGAAGGTAAAAGAACAGTGTTGCTGAATTAGCAATATAGAGCAATAGAAAATTAAGTGAAAAATTTAACAAAACTTTATCCTCTGCCTAAAGCTGTATTCCCAGATTCAGCGTTGAAGCACCATTAGCAATTCTCTCTTCATATCTTCCGTCGAAAATCCTGTCTTCTTGTCAGGTGTCATGAATAGTATTCATTCCATCTCAAGTATTTTTCAAGCCGCTCCTGCAGTGTTTTTCCTCCTGAGAGTCTTTCTTAACTCTCTGGATGTCTGCCGCGATATAAACTGCCAGGAGAGCGATTTAGGATTTTACATTTAAATGACCACAAGTTTTTCCATTAAGCATGTAGAATATGTGCGATTGAAATGAATTTAATGTTGTGCATAGGGTATTTGGTAATTTTTTTAACGAGAGACAAAAAAAATCGTTCGAAAGCATAATTGCTCCGACATACTATTGTATGATAAATTAATTTCTACTAAAAAGTGGATGTGCGATGAAGACTTTCGAATATCTAGCAACGTAGAATTTTGCACGTGGATGCAAAATTATATTATCAAACCATTTCTGTTCTGTGATTTCATCAAGATCTGTAAACATCCACATTGCACCAAGTGAATTAACGATTGATTTATGTTCATGCGACCTTATGGAACTTCGAGGAAGTTAAGGGGTTTTATTTAATTAAATGACTAAGCGTTAAAAAAATTAAATCGATACAGAATTTAGTGAGGAGAAACTTCTTTATATTATTTTACCCCGCCTTAATTTGGACTTAAAGTTTCATTGGCGGTGTAAGCTTTAGGTCAAATCATGCATTGAAAATATTCGTATCGCATTCGCAATGAAAAAAACTTTCTTTCTTGCATTCATTTAATTATGTTAATAAATGATTCCTATCTTGGGTATTTTCAAATTGCTGCCGCAGTCTTTTTGAACCTCATTTACTTCTAAACGCTCGGCTCTCCTTCTTGATTGCCCTGAAGTTTACCGCATCCTTTAGTAACGAATGTAAATCATGGCATTAGTTGCTGGATATCCATTTGAGTGTGCCGAATACATTCCATGTATGTGATCTCCAAGGTGAAATATACTCTATTTTGGAGTTGGCAGCGTATATCTTTATTGTATTTCACTATTCTTGATCAATTTTACACCAAGAAACTGACAAGTAGGCTTATAGCTACAAATGATATGAGAATTATTACTTCGAGGCAAACGTAAGAATTTATTGTTGGGGTTAAAGTGATGAAAGCAAATAAGCAAAGTACCTAATCAAATTCTGAATAAATTGCGGTAAAAGTGGGTGTTCAAGGATGACATTATGAAGTTGGAAATCATATGAATTATCTCTTTCCCAATACGTGACTAATCGTGGTGACTCTTATTAGCGTACCCACAAAGCTTCGGGCGAGTTACTTCTGAAGCCAATATTATATATATATATATATATATATATTTTGGAGGTATAGGAGATAAAAACATTATCAGTCCAGTCTAGCCGTGTGATAGAGGAAGAATAAAAATGATCCATCGTATTTTCCAATGCTGGGCATCAAGTTGAGGTTCAGGGTCTCAGGAGCGTACTAAGTCAGGAAAAAAAGTCTAGGGAGATGGGAATAAGGGTTACAACAGTTCGAGGTCAGGAGAAGGATGAAGATGATAAGTTCTGAGCATTGCATTTGTCGCTAGTGATATGTGAAGTTTATGGACTCAAGGTCCTCGGGGAAAATGGGAATGGCTACACGCCGGATAAGAAGATAGTATCGTGCTCCGAGGTTTCCTTAGAAAAACATTGTCGTATATCTTATCATGAATACGATCGAATGTTTTTACTATTAAAGCATGGAGTTCACTTGATGAAACATTGATCGAGCAATCACGCTTATTTTATTTCTAAGCAACGCACGTTTTCATTTTATCGCCATCAAGTTATGTGCCCGAGTGTCCAACCACCCGACGAGATGATTTGATGCGGAAATTTGTTCAGCATTAGGTAAGGTTGAGGAGATGTCGCTAAAGATGAGATGACATTACAGTTTTCTACTCTTGCATACCTTATAAATTCCATATAAGTGTTATTTTTTGATTTTTTAATGTGCAAATTACGATTTTATTCATGAGAAATATGTTACGGACTAAACGATTGCGCTGGCAAGTCAGAAGCATGTCTCGGAAAGCGCGCGGCAGCAAGGAAATAGTTCATTATTCTTGGAGAACCCATATCATACCGCAATGCAACTGCATTTTGCTAAACACATTCTCCTTGGTCTTTCATACCTCCCATCAGCTCAAACATTTGAATGGGCTCAAGAGTGGCGGCGGGCACTACCCTGCCTACAGCGTTAATCCCTAATGTGCTAGTAAACCTTGCCTTTGTCTTACGATTTTTATCTAGCGTTTAAAAAGTTTTCTACTAAAAGCATAGCTGTCCGTTTGTAGAAATGCCGCTAACTGCTTTATTGCCTCGTTATTTGAAGGGTTTTTGCCATTTTGAGGATCGCTTATCTTCGAGACAGGTGATTTCTACGAGGTGGCTCCCACGGGGTTTTCCACAAATGCATATTCCCAATTGATTGAAAAACATTCCTTTCACGATTTTACCGTGCAAATTAGTCGACTTTTACTTGTCAGTTTCAAAGGATCTCAGTGCCTGTGTTACAGAAGCGAGGAACCAATGAATTTTCCCTAGAGGGTGAGATTTCAGCATTGAGTACGATCTACCACTACTGGAGGATATCTCGCAACGATAAAAAGGTTCCTATGTTTTCCAAGATAAATATCTCACTGATTTCGTGTGTTGTATTATGCAGGGAATTATATTCTAATTTTGATTTTCATAATGGAAGTGGAAATTTGTTGTCCTCAAAACGGAAATTTGCCGTTCAATATCTTCTCAATAAGTTTAACTGGGAGCAGGAAGTGAAGACGGAGGAAATAATACAGATTGTCATGTACTAATACTTTTTCAATACGTATTTCCAGAAATGTGACGAATATAAGAGAACCAGCGACAGGTTTGAAAAAAAACGTCGATGTTGGTTATAGAAGGGTATACCCACCTGACATGCATAATGATCTCCTTGAGACTCCTTGCACAGTTTGTAACCTATTATTGTTTAACGTATTCGTATTGGCTTTAATTTCCTCCTAGGCGATTTTATGTCACTATTGCGATTGAAGTCCTGGTTTTGCTGGGTAAAGCAGCAAAGTAAGGCCTAAGAAAGACTTAAGAGGTCTTTTGATATGTCTAGCAATTAGAGCAGAAAAATGACTGGTTTGAGAAAGCAACGGCAGCTGAGCTATCGCTTGCCACATCAATTACAATGCGCTCGCAAGTGAACGACGCGGCTGCGAAGATAATCACGGAAATGACCACGATCACACCACCCGAGGGAAATGGATATTACAGAAACGGAGGAAAATACATGCAACTCTAAATGAACTGACGCCAGAAGAAGCTATTTCGCTGATTGTTGATAGCAATTTAACAAAATTTCTATCCAAAATTGTTCGTAAGACTTCCAATATCTGTGGCTATCAGGTTTATCCTAGTTATGAAAGGGCTAGACGAAAAAAATCTTCATACCCGGAGGGGACACCAATGGAAAAAAATTTAAAGCGGACCTTCAAGGTCTTCTGAACCACACAGCCTCGCGTATCATAGCATCAATGCCAAGATTCAGTGATGATAACGGGGTCAGCTTTTCCCTTGAATGCAAATGAAAACTAGTTGCGGAGCTGGTGAACTTATTCTTGATGTTTTCTTATGATTTAAATACTTTCGTTAATTAATAATGGTTCATTTATGATTTCATGTTTTCCATTGCATTTTCAAAATATAAAATGTTTGCGAGGTGATTTCTGATGAGTGTTATATTAGAAAAAATGATGACACAAAGTTCAACTATTAATTAAGTACTCCTTTTGTCTTGAAATGCAGGTTTTGGCTCTCCCACAGAATTTTTTTCGTCATATTCTGTTTAATTGCTTCTTTTCATCAGCGTTAATAAAAAATATTTCTAGCTGTAACTTAAGTAAGCATTGCTTTTCGCATCCGAGTGTGATTTTCAAGCAAGATAGCTGACATATATTGTTACATTTTATTAATAATTAATTATGTTAGTTTAATATATTTCACATTAGTATATATCAAATGAGAAACCTCTCCATTTGTCATTTGCCACCCGTTTTTTCCTTCCGTTTCGAAAACTGCGAGCGATGATATTCTCATTACGTAAAAAGACTCTACAATACGTTAAAATAACATCATAAACAAAAATTCAATGGCGAAATTTTATTTTTTAATTTTGTTTTATTCCCAAACCACCGAATACAGCTCAAATTGAGCCATTTTATATTGAGTATTCAAATAGTTTAACAATTATTTACACGAACAACCAAGCCCAGGATAGGGGAAACCAACCCAGGCGGGACTCGAACCCGCGATTTACTGTTTGGCAGACGAGGACATTACCCAGCCGCCACCGAGGTCGGCGGCGTGATGTCGACGAAATGCCTGTTTACATAATGAAGATACCATCGCCAACAATTTCGGAAAAGGTGTAAACTCAAAAGGACCTTTGCATTCACAGGCCCATTTTTTCAGCGCATGAGAGAGGAACCAGAAGTTGGCTTCTACTATTTTTAATCGGCTCGCCGCCACTTAGGTGTCATATATCAATTCCGACTGCGACCCCTGCTCCAGCGACCCGTATCAAATGCCAGGTATGTGAAAGGTCGTTACGATAGTCTTGTTAGTGTAACTGACCTCTTACATAAACTCGGATGGGAATCTCTGTCGGACCGTAGATTGAAAAATAGACTAAACCTTTTAGATAAATTCAAGAGCAGTGTCTTTTCTGACGAAGTTAACCATATCTTGCGGACGCCAACGCACTACGGAAGATCAGATGATATAAATTAAATAAGTGAGATAGATTGCAGAACAGACAGATTCCGAATGTCATTTTTTCCACGATCAATAAGAGATTACAACGGCAGCAATAGAACTCGTAAATAGATTGCATGACTTGTAGTGTAGCCTACTGACCTATGTAAAACTTAAAGCATGTTTCTGAATTTCTATTCTATATTCTATTTCTAACAGCATATAGTTGTATAGTTTGTTATTATACGGGACGTTTTTTGGACGGTGCGGTGTGCATGTGGGAGTCCAAATGCTGCATGCTGGTGATTGATCACCCCCTGCCAAACACCCTAGAGGTGGCTTGCAGGGTATTATGTAGATGTAGATGTAGATGAAATATATCTTGAGTATCAAATTTCTCCTTGGAGTCGTCACACAGTCGGCTGAAAACGAAAAAAGCTGGCCAAAAATCGCTGTAGTCTTTAGTATTGCTAAATGAGTGAATCTTCTTGCGAATTGGTTGTTGTTTAGACACAATGAAACTTATTTAGGATGATTTAGTCCAGAGCATTTTTTAGGGGGGCGGTAAAATGTATAAATAGGGTAAAGTTATGCGGGAACCATATTTACCAGGGGGAAGTCGAAATTTTTATATGGGAATATCAAGGGAAAAATAGAATTTCTTCCATATTCAACTATGTTTAGGCTATCTACTAGCTTTTCATAAGGTATGTGATGATTGAAAATTGCTATTGAGTCTTTTAAACCTGAAATTTTGTTCATTGAAGAGTAATAATAAAAATGAATACCAATCTCAAATATTTGGTACTGCACATTTCTCAAAACAAAGGTGTGCCACATTAAAGTCTACTCTGAGCCAGAGGATAAAGACTCCTCATATTCTAAAATATTTTTGCCATTCACCAGAAGATTTTTCACCTCCTCTGGTATTTTTTTACTTAACGGGGAATCCACGCAGAACAAGAAATGAAAGGATCTGGCGTCAGCAGAAGTCTATGGAAAAGGTCATAGTTTGTGGCAATTGTAGAAACTTTCCTGATATGAATTATTTTCGCGAATTCCATGGTAATTGCCATACTTGATTCCTCCAGTTAAATAGAACTTCGCCGTTTTATCACTTTTCTACGTTTAGACCTCTCATTTGCACTGTCAAAATGCTGTCACGGTCTTCCAAGAGGAGTGCTTTCAGTTTAACCTAAAACAATGATGAATTAAGAAATAATTATAATTCACGAACTAAGGCAATAAGGTATAAAATACTCGCGCAGTTGTATATGCGTGTAGTACACATTATCATAATATCATTGTTTTTTTCAAATAGTGCAAATTAATACAAAATCAATGATTTCAAAATATTTTTTAATGTTCATAAATGAAAATTTTACATGTTAACTAGTAACAAAAATTTGAAATCTAAAAAAATTATGATTCATCCTTCATAAAATCGATCTCTGGTGGAAATAACTCAAATTTAGAATTAATTGACATAAGGGATAATTAAATATTGTTTATTTATGAAACGAGACACTGTAGAACATGAAAACTTATTGTTTGAGGGAAAAAACAAAATTTTATCTACGAGTCCAGGATAGGCTACCCCTCAAAGCTTTTTTCACTTTTGATTTAAACGTTTTACCTCACCATGTTCATTGCATACCGATTGCTCACAGTTGTTACACAATTGTTTTTATTCATATTGTTTCTATTATGGGCATATATATTATCTCATTTATTGTCATACTATAATTTGATGAATATCTTGGCTCAGAAATTCCTACATCAAAAAGTCCTTAGCCTGTGTTCCCAGACAAACCCAAGTTGGAACGTCTTTCAATGTGGACCTTAACCAGAATATTGGAGGAACTTTGAATTAATAGTCTTCTTGAATAATGTTTACTCACATTTCAATCTAGATCAGTATTCATCCACGCCACATACACTGCTACTGTACTCAGATGCAAGTCACTTATGAAAAACGCAAAAGGCCAACCATTTGTGCGTCTTTTACTCATGTGCGTATTTATCAACTCATCAAGGAAATCGACTTCACCTCTGGTGCAGTTGTAGTGACTGATAATTTCAGGTTTAGCATTGACATCTTCAATATTTTCATTATGATGCATGAATCATTGAAGAACTACCAGCCAACTTTTCATCTTGGGCAATGACACTAACATACCATTTTTTGTGACACCAAACAATGAAGAAACGACTTTACCACTTTTATTGGCTTGAAAATTTCCTGGAATAAATCGCTAATACTTTCCCATAGTTCCAACATAACTCAGAAGGCTCTATGCAAAATTTATAACCGAGAAATGTTTGTCACTCCTTTCATTTCTGTTCTTATTTTGGTATGGTTCAGTGAGGTGCTGTACAACTCTTCAATCCAAACACGGCATTGCTCTTCATTGGAACTCTCCTCTTCGATTGGCTGGTCATCCAAATCATCGTCACTAGTTTATTCAATGTTCAGCAGTTTTTGTGTGCCATTTTGAGACAAAACTTTTGTCTAGCCATGATCTAATAATTATAAAAAAATATGCTTTTTCATAGAATTTCTCTAAAAATACAAATTACTTCCTCAGAACTCATCTATTAGAACTTACATGAGCATGTGATGTCTTCGTGAAGGAAACTTGTAAATACTTGCCATCACTCCGATGACTGTGTTACTTTTACCCAAAAACAATTGCATATTTAGGCGGTAGTTCCGTATAAAGCCCATATTTTGGAATCAGTTATGTGCAACATCTTATATGCCTTCATCTACGTTGCCCAGTAGCACTTTGCTAGCACTCTACTCTTTTTTCACACATACCGTAGTTTATATGGGAAACAAGGATGGAGGATGTAGAGGTGAAAGATGGTGGAAAGATGGGCGGGGAGTGCAGGAGAAGGAGGAAACAGGGATGGATGGATTGTCATCAATGCGTTAGGGTTTGGAATACAGGTGGAGGATTTTTAGGAGACTGATAATGAACAGGAGCGTTCAAATTCGAAGCGAAATCATCTGCATGCTTTCTGTATAACAGGATATATCCTTTCCTTTATCCCTTGAATGGACGCTACAAATAAATTCCGAGGAGCAGTGTTTTTTTTTAAACAATTGGATCGTTTTAGTGATCATTCCCTAGGGGTTTCCCGGTGACTCAATCCAATTGAAGGAAAATTTCTCTTAGCATATGCCCTTCAACGACCGCCACGGTACAATAGCAATAAGCGAAAGAATGAAAAAAAACTGTCTCCATCCTAAATTTATGGATAGAGATAATGATGTTTGTTGCGTATTGTTCATTCCTCTCCCATCTCACTCTTCTTTACCAGGATTATCCAACCGTAATGCACCAGTGACTCTCCAGCCTACTCTATAATCCCTTTTCACCTTCCCCTATATCTGCCCCTATCTTACCACCCATGCTACCTAGAATAACATTCTGCGTACACAATCTAGTTATTTAATTTACACTTATTACATTCTCCTGCCTTGATAGCAAAAATAAACTTCGTGATTGAAGCTAACACAAACTGGATATATATGCTCGTAAGCATCCAAGTGCAGCGTGTTGCATAACTGGTGAACACTCACCTCCTGCCATACGCCATTGAGTTAGGGGTTATATAGATGTATATGTGAACATTCCCAAATAATACTTGAAAAATGACAACATAATACCTTTTATATTAACCATCTAATGATGTGCAACTGATCGCGTATGTGAAGGGTCCATCAGACCCAGCTTGGCCGGTTACGTTAGGAAAAGTTTAAATTTACCATAAACAAAAAAGAAATATTTTTAAAATTTAAAAATATATTTTTCTTATTCCATTTATCCGTATAAACAAAGTCACAGAAGTTCACAGCACTGGGATATTTTGTTCTCATGTTATAACCTGAAATAAAGGCTGTAGGGTCTGTTGGACCCTCCTTGCCCGGATAAGGGTAAACACAGCATCAGGAAGTGTTATTGGCTGTTTTAACCAAATATGATTAAACTTAAGAAATCTACCGTTAACTCTGGTGCACGCATCCCACTTTCGAAAATTGATGAAAAAACACTTTTTGAATGAAGGCTGCTAGCAATGTTTTTAATCTCTCATCTCCTCCCAAAAACATTTTTAGTGTAAAAACTCCAGTACTAACGATTTCTTCTGCTTGATGGTCCCCCTTCTATTTGCCAATATCACACTATGTACATCTCAGCGCGTCACTAATGCTGTATCCATAACTGGGGAACTAAACTATAAACGTCCTTTGGCACACACTTCAGCAAGGAATACTGAAGTGAGACTGATGTTGAGAATTCGGCTAGAAATGAGCGTGCCAATCGCATAGACGGCATATTTTGGGAAAACCTAATTTGTAGAATGGAAACACTTGCACGTGTTCATAGTGAAAGAACAAATCTGGGTGCATAAAGGGATAGCCGCCGAGGACCAAGGGCTTGGAGAGCGCGCGAACCGTTAGTTTTTTTATCATCCGCACGCGGATCCCGCGGAAAGACTCAGGGGTATAATCGTCAGAAGAGGGTACTAATCATAAATAAAAGAAAATAACAAGTAGTTGAGTACAATGCACTCACAATTAAGGGAAAATCCAGCCTCTCAAACGGACTACGACGCATGGCATCCTAAGTTCCCGAGGTCATGGGGAGTGACAACCGCCTGACATCATGTTTCCTGACCACGAAAAAATCGGAGGGGAGCAAGTTGGAGCAAGATTTTTCTTTTCCGACTAATAATATAGACTTTAGTTTAACTTCTGGTGTAAATATCTTAGGAGCGGCAAGCGGCGGTAACTACTTTTATCCTGGCATTAGGTAAAAAATTAACGAAAAACAGTGATATTTTTAACAATTCATTAGGTTAATAAATAACAATTGACTACTACAAAAGTTCCCTCTTAGTTAACTAAAAGAGTGGAAATATCAACAAATATCCTCAAAAATTCCGAATTATTAACTGTTTTCCATTGCATGGGGAACAAACGTTGGACTTTTACGCATAAATCGCGCAATCACGGTTTCATAGATTTTTATTGATTTTTGGCGAGACATAAAAATTATACAAAAAATTTTGACTGAAAATCAACTTCAGTTTCACACGCCCTGGACCTTCTAAAATGATAATATGCTATTCTCGGTTCGAAATGAAAAAGTCGATATTTTGATTTTTGGCGAGCTTTTTTCGATTTCAGCCCACTATGCGTCGCGGGTTAAGTTGAGAGGGGAGTTTCCTTCCCCCTCCCCTTTCTCTCCCTCGCGGCGCTTCGGCTTCCGTCTCCATATCCCGGCGCTGCAGCTAGATGCCTTCGTGAGCCGTTAAATTGGGAAATTCAAACGCTAGCGCGCCCCCTTAAGCGAATTAGGCTGGGAGCCGTTGGAGACTCGGAGGCTGCACGCTAAGCTTAGACTGCTTCAACAATTGAGAATGGATATCTTTAAGAGCGTCACAGGGAACATAATATTTGAGCCACACTATATTTCCAGGTCCAATAGAAGCGATAAATTAAGAGAGATGTTTTTCCGAACGGATAGATAAGGGAATTTGTTTTTCCCCCGAACCATAAAGGACTTTAATAAACGCTACTCGCAACCTCGTTAGGGCACTTCATTTTTTTATTAGCTGTAAACGGCTGGTGTCCTAGCACCCCCTGCCACACACCTTTTAGGCGGCTTGTGGGGTATTATGTATATGTAGATGGTAAACGAAGGATATGATTCATGTCGTCTGAGGAAATATATTTTTCGAATTTCCTAAGTAAGTTAAGCCTATACTTCGATCTACGCTCCTGTAAAAATTCCCATCCTAACTCGTGTAACATACTGGAAACGCTGCACTTTTTGTCGTAACAACTCATAACAAATTGGCTGCCCTGCCCTGTACTCGATTGATTTCAGCTTTTAGTCCTACTTCGTAAGTGAAGGGGAGTCCTATGCGCCTCGATGTTTATGAAGAATGGATTCTGAGGAAGGGGGCATGGGAATAAGGCCCATAGGAAGAATAAGTGGGAGAATAGTATTATAGAAATAATGGTGTATTTGCTATTTCTGCTTTTACATCTAGTTTTAATTATTGTTAGTAAATTTGATGCTTGCTCATCCGCCAATTTACTGACTTGAGTGTTCTTGGAAGATAAAACAATTGTGTCGAGGTCTACGCAATTCTGACCCTCAGCATTAGATCCACACCTTTTTTTCTGCTTTATTTCTCACAATTTAGGGTGTTGTTGATGGTGAGTCGAAGGAGCAGAAATTTTACGATTCAATCGTGCTTCTGACTCTCTTCAAAATAAATAATGCATCAGAGTGAATTGAAACAATTGTGAGCTCAATCCTTCATTATAATTGCATAGGTGTGGCTGCTTTTGAAATATCTTTCGTGAGGGGAAGCACAAAAGTGCACAAATTCTGAAACTGGGGTCTTTTTTAAATGATAGAGTTCATTAGAGCTCGGGCAGAATGCTTAAGGTTGTTGTGCCTCTTAGTTATCGCGTGAGTTGTGTTTGTCCATGAGAAAGAAGCCGTGGTGTTCGAGTTGCAGAAAGGAGAAGTAAGCGATGCCCTAAATCAAGCGAATGGTTGGGGAGAAGAGAGGCAGTTGAGAGGAATGTCGTCGAGATGGGAGGAGTAAGTAACGGTGGGATTCATGTGGGATTTTTAGGAACGGAAGCGAGGGGACGCAAGAAGGCGAAGTGGATTTTTTGGGGCGCCCCCTCCCGTTCAGTGTTTTGCCAACTGTCTTCCCCCCTCCCCCAGTTGCGAATATCCTCTCCCTATTCCCCGGCCCCTGTGTCCCGATCCCCACGGCTTCCAACAGTGTCCGTACCCACCCCAGTGGCGCTGGGGGCGGCCGCAGTCTTGGCTTCGAGAGGAATGACCACCCATCCTTCCCTCTTTCGTCTTTCTCTTCGTCTTCTTCCCCTTCCATATTCATCGTGCGCCTTTTGTTACACTCTCTCTCCCTCTCCATTTACGTCGTGATAGTCACCCTCGCCCTGGGCTGCACAACCTTCCAAATACTCTCTCCTCTTTTGTTCCTTGCTTCTTAATTTTGCTTCTTAATTATTAAGATGTGTCCTCCTTCCTTAGTTTCTTTCTTTTATTCTCATCATTGAACGGTACTTTTACAAAACTGTGAGTTCGAGACAAGTGTTGTCATTATTGAAATAGAATATATTTATTTACTCAAATAAGGCTAGAAAAGTCAAAGTTATCGAACTCCACATATGCATTTCTTTCTCTGAAACAAATGGAATAGCGACCTGCACGTAACATGTTATTCGATCGCAGTATTTTAGTCGTAACAAATACCTAACTAACTTGTGTGAAATCATAAAATTAAATGTCTTAACATTAGAGGATCTTTTTTCTTGGTAATCTCAGACGGACAACATAAGCTCTGTGAATAAGAAGACTTTTCATTATAAGTTCTCGGCAGAAGACGTTCTAATCTTGGTCTCGAGTCCGAAAAAAAACCGGTGGCTTTAGGAAAAAAACTCATCTGATTAGAGTTCTCGAGAGAACTTCACACTTTATATGCACCAGGAAAACACCAAAATTTAATGGTATGCACCAAAATCATTGTCTTTAAAAATTCATCGCTGTCACCCTTCTCACTATTAGAGAATCTAGCCTCCATGTATTTTTTCCGATAAATTTTCGTAAAAAAATCCAGTTAATGATTTTTTCAGTGTATCGTTTCTGTATGTTACGCCAATTTCCCGAAATACCGGATAATTAGGGTAATACAAGCGTTAAATCTCAACTTATAAACATATTTTATCAATTATGAAAGTACCGGTATTTTTTCGTCGGTACTACCGGGAGAGTACTACTATTTCTTTTTAATACTCATCATGAAAATACCGGTCTTACTTTTTTAAGTACCGCCCATGCTTCCAGTGCTCCTGGTGAGGGATGGGACAAAAACCCTTCGAACCTTGGGGGGGGGAGGTGGACGGAGGGGGCCGGCACGTAAGGGGGATGTAGATACGGAGAACGTTGCCTTTGGGGCGGCAGATCGGGGGATGGAGATTAAGAGGGAGGGATCGTGTAGTTGTTGGTCGTATTCGCCTGGATGAGTCTGGGATGGTCGCTGGAGGAGTTGCCCTAGGAGCAGCAGCGACATAAAGGTGGACCCAAACTATCCGGCCTACGGTTCGGGGCGCGAGGTATGCAAATGACCGCGGTGTCAAGTCGCCTGAGGGCTACCCAAACAGTTCTGTGGGCGACGGAATTCCGTCACCTACTCCGTGTGGGATGCTGTGCCTCCGAAGAGAAAAACCCACCGATTCATCGCTCTTCCATTAATTGCGGTGTTTAATAACGTACTCCGTATGACTATGGGCAAGTTATTTGTTTTTGAGTAATTGTGATTAGCATCCCATGTTATTAGACTGTTCAATTATTTGACCCTTCGCACTGTTCGTGTGCGCACATCTCTGAATTTTTTTCTGTCGGTGGCATTTGATTGGAATTTATCCATCTGAATGTCTCTATTTATTCTTATTTTACTCTAAATAATCGAAATAGCCCTCTTTTATTGATGCTTCGGTAATGAAAGGTAAAAATACATGGTCATTGATTGATGAAGGTATTCCAGATTTCCCGTGTTGCCTTTGATATAGTCCTTTCTTATTGACATCGGCGTAAGTATTACGAAGATGAACATTGAATGTTGTCATAGACTAAACTCAAAGTTTCCTTTTTATTGTTAATGTGGAAGTATGTGCTACATGAGGTACCCACTTGCTGCCATAACTTCTTACGATTCCGTGTGCTGAGCGTATTAACTGTCATAATTTCGATGGAACATTATCTGGAAGGCTGTTGTAATACATTTGATCTTCGATTGAATGAGGTTGGCTAGTTTCTGGATTCGTGCTTATTTTAGTTTTGGAAAGGATAACGATGCAGTTGGTAAATAGGAGCGACCTAGGGAACTAGATAAGGAGTAAAGTCAGTGGATTGGATCCGTAAATAGAGTTGTTGAGAGTGTCTTCGAAATTAATGAGAAACTACTTTAAGCGGTAGATTATCGGAAAGAAATTTATATATTCAAATTTGATCGCCGAGACATTTCATACTTTTGATTTATCGGTATTTGGAAACGAATTGAGCCATACTCTAACGCCCAAGTCGCTATTACTCCGTCCTACCCGGCTGCGAGAAGGGCACGCGGGTTGGTAAGCTGAAGGAATCCTTGATAAGGATTGAGAGATTGGGAGCGTGGAGGTGGTAGTCGTGTCGGGGAATGAGAGGGATATACTTGTGGGTAGGAATACTCTCACACGTTTCCAGGGTTTGGAGGGAGGAGAGAGGCCGCTGAGAGTGGAGGCGAAACGGGGGGAGCAGGCCATGGTTTTAAAGGAGTAAGTTTAAAGAAAGTTTAAAGGAGTAAAAAGGGTATTGGGTTGTTGATTTAATCTTGCTCCCATTGTGGGAGTGAAAAGCGCGTTTGTCGTCGTCTCCCGCGCCCCGTCGTCCCCTTGGGGGTGCTGCTAAGAGAGGGGGATGAAGAAAATGTACTGGTGGGTGGTCGAAAGAGATGAGGTTTCGGGAAGGGAAAGCTTCGTTGACCTAATAGCCTCCTTCGGCCGCATTCATAGTTTGCTTAGTAAGCTACTAACGCCTAAGTAGCGTCCTAAGTAGCGTTCTTAGTAGTAGCATATTACCACAATGGTAATCATAGATCGTTAGTAAGGGCTACTAAGCTTAGTATGCTACTATGTTAGTAGCCGGCTCTTAGTCGCCCTTCGTCCTTGTCTTAGGGAGCTACTAAATATGGCGGACCGTTGTGGATGATCGAACTCCGGTTTTATTTGTATACTCTTTTTTTGGTAAGGGAAGCGTGGGATGAGTTAGAAGCTGGGATAAAAGTGGGAGGAATGATGTTCAAATCAGTGAGATTCGCGGATGACCAAGCGTTGATCAGCCAGTCAGCGAGGGGGCTTCAGGCTCTAGTGGATGCGTTATACGAACGTTTGCGAGGAGTATGGGATGAGGATTAATCACAAGAAAACTAAGGTTATGCGGTTTTGTAAAGCATCACGAGCGAGGAATGTGAGACTCAAGATAAAGGTGGGTGGTGAAAAACTTGAGCAGGTTGAGCAATTCAACTATTTAGGCAGTACGTTAGAGGAAAACGGATACAGTAGTAAGGACATCAGGAAGAGAATAGCATTAGCGAAGGAGGCGTTCATGAACAGGAAGGAGCTTCTGAGAGGATCGTTGTGTAAGAGTTTAAAGAAAAGGCTGGTGAAGAATTTGATTTGGAGTGTAGCTCTCTACGGTGCGGAAACGTGGACACCGAGGAAAGAAGACGAGAGAAGATTGGAGGCATTCGAGATGTGGGTATGGAGAAGAATGGAGAGGGTGAAATGGACGGAGAGGAAAAGGAACGACGAAGTGCTGGATATGGTTGGCGAGGAGAGGCAGCTTTTAGATGAGATACGCAGGAGACAGAAGGTATGGATGGAGTTAGTGCTTAGTGGTGAGGGGATGCTGAAAATGGTGTTGGAGGGTAGAATGTTAGGTAAACGAGGGAGGGGAAGGAAAAGAATAGGTTTTTTAGATAGATTGAAAGAGAGTAGGCCTTACAGTGAATTAAAGAAGGCAGTGCTGGAAGGAAAGGGAGGCTCCCAGATCGCTTCTCGAATACTCCATGGAAACCTACCTTAATCGGTAGAATACTATAATAATAATAGATTTTTTACGCATTTGTGCCAAAATGAAATACGAGAATCCATTATTCAAGTAAGCCAGGCAACGTATGTGTTACTTAGTTACATATCACCAGTGTTTACATTTCACGCATTTCGATGCGCTGTTGTTTTAATTTTGGTTACGGTATGAGTGATTGTGAGATTGGAAGTTTGTTGCAGTTTGTTGATGTTACAATAACTTGTTTAGCAATTTGTATTAGCCTATTCATTTCATTGTCTAAGTAATGGTAATGTGAAATACCATGTAGTGATTCTTAATCGCAAGTGACGAGTGGGAAATGAGATGTGAAGAATCCTTTCGAACTTCAAGAGGTGCAAATTCTTTCAGTGTGTGCAGAGTGATCTGAAAACTGATTACCATGCTTTATTAGTGTTACGTTATAGTTTTTAAAATTAATTATGAGGCAATTTTTTTCTTTGAATCAGTTGATTTGGAATGTACTGATTATAAGTATCATAAAGACAGCTCGTGAAATCTGAAGTGAACTGTTGTGTGCGTTGTAGTGTTATTTGTGATATTATCAGCAATCAATAAGTAAAACAAGTTAGGTTAATCATGCTTTGTTTTTTACATTAACCACCTCTAGTAAACTATGTGTCTTTTGTTTACGCTGTCAATATTTGAAAAATTTAAATGTGGCGAGGCAGATTGTTGTTTCCTTAACTATAACATTTTAGGAGTTGCAAACATATGTTACTTATTGCCTGCAAGTAGGTATTTGTAACGTAATAAATTTGTCTCATTCACACATTTACTTTAATGCTATTTACTTTACGATTCATTTCTGCATTGTAAATTTTTCGTTTCTTCTCCGACATTGAGGTGAATTTCTGCTTTTCGAATATAAATGTGTATAATAGTGAAGTTGCTAGTTATGTTTTTCCATACTCATAACGCATACACAGGTGAAAACAAATACCCACGGCCGTTTGTAAAAGAATAGCTGCATCTCTAACATACTCTGCTTCGTTAGTACTCATAAATCTATCCTTTCCCTATGGTATAGCATAATTTTTGTGTACAGCAATCAAAAAATATATATGCGATACGATACCACATCGAATTATCGATTATGAAGTATAAATTTGATACATTATGCTGAATCAATTTTTTAATTGATGGTTTTACTGTGGTTTTACGAATTTTCCGCGCCGCGGAGGAATCGGATGCAGTGTTGTCAAGCGTAGCCTAGCGGGTTGAACACAAAGCGCTACCGAGTAGTATCAGCTACCGGGCTGGCTAGTGGCATACTAAGTTAGTAGCTCACTTGGAAGAATCCATGAATACCATATCTTAGTAACCGGCTAAGTTAGTCGCCCTATTAGCGTGTTTTAGCGGAAATATGTGAATACGGCCGCTGGTGTATTATGCTAGACCGTGCCACCTCTCTCACCCCATGTTATGCCCCCGTTCCCTTCTCCACCCTCGTACCCTTTATTTTTGTCTCTTCCCCATTCTCTTCTATGCAGTGCGTATGTATGTGCTTGCATATGCTTACATACATGCTTGACCTCGCCCAACGCCATCCCAAGGAAAGACGCACTCCGAAAACATTATAGTCTCTAAAACTTTATGAACGTGATAGTTATATAATTAACCCTTAGGTGCACGCTAAGCGGGGATTTTGCCGCATTTTTAAAAAATTCGAAATAGCGCGTTTACTGTGAATGGATCACTTGTGGCACACTTTGTTATTCTATTTCTGTACTTTTCCCTCCACGAAGAACATATGTTTGCGTCAATGTGACGACCAACTATTGCGTTAGAATCTTACAAAGTGAGAACGGCGTAACTTTGGGCGATTTGCCGCTAGATGGCGTTTACATCTACAACATCTACAAATTACCCTGCGAGCCACCTCTAGGGTGTTTGGCGTTCACACGATACTAAGGAACAACTGATAATCTGTCGTCACCGTGGAAACTTGGAAGCATAATCCTTTTTGCAATACGATGTTAATATGTTGTCTCGTATTTATTATATTTTTTTAAGCGTTTGCATTATTATTTATTTACTATTATTATTTGTATAAATTATGTCAACCTCAAACCACATGTCGTAATTTAAAAATTTCGTCTACATTCTCAAATATGCATTACATTTATGTAAAAATGCACTACATACACTTAACTAGTGACCGAAAAATAAGTGATGCACGTTTATTATAATGTATTATGCATTGTAGTTTGAAGACCAAGGGTCGGCACTTTTTGTTTCTACCTGCGGGAAAAGAACATAATGCTGCAAAGGCATTCTGCATAATGCTGCAAATCAAGATTCAGGAATCGTAACCTCCTTATGGACATAAATTGCATTATGATTTTATAGAATTGTGAACAAATCGAGCCGGTGATGACTAATGTAGAGTATATGATATTCCAAGGTCAGTACGTGTTTATCACCCTGTTGAGTTCTAACGAGTGCTTCAAAAGCTTGATAGTGAAGAAGGGAGGGAAGGGCACGTAAACCACGATATGGAAAATATTTTTTTGATTTCTCACATGAAAGTGAAGGGGAGGAAGAATTTTTTTGAAGACGTATTACATTCCAGCGAGAGTTAGCAGTCTGATGATAATAATATTGTTAGCCGCCCACATAATTTCAACGTTTGTCTAGATCAACGGAAAACGGTGAAACTTTTTGGCTGAACTCTTAGATACAATTTGCAAACACCCAAACAAAAGCTAAATACATTGTTCGTATTTCACCAGGGCCAGCATCATTTCCTAAGAATGCCGCAACTGAACTCGAATTGTTGCCGAAAACGATTTTACTGAACGTGATTGAAAAAAATGTCGAGAATACCAACCTATCTTGCAGATAACCTATATTGTATATTGAAGGAAAACTGTTATCTCATGTGTACTCGAGAGTCAGAGATTGCATCATTACTTCTCGTATAGAAATAATATCTTTATTTGGAATTAAATACACTCTCTCTGTAAATAAAAGTTGAAATGGAGATGCTAGAAGAGCTTTTAAAACAGATGGAACAGGCCTGATGATTTAGAGAACAGCGTTTGGGATAGCAACGGGAATTCATGAATTCGAATGGGAAAATAACAGCAAAGCATTACTATTCAAGTCTTGATTTAGCCATTTATTTGCTAGAAAATGGTCTAACATTATGAGGTACCGTGAAAAAATCCTTAAACCCACAGAGAGTTTCTACCCTGAAAAATTCGATAGGCTGCAACTTCATTTCTTGGTTTCCAGGATACCTGCACTCTTGTTTCGTACTGCACTAAACGAAACAAATGTGAAATTCTTTTGAAGTGCTTTCTGCGTTACACTACAAAGAGAACATCGAAACGAACTGCAAAAACCTGAAATGATCCTGAACTACAACTCAACCAAGGGAGGTGTCGATTCTGTGGACCAGAAGTGTGTAAATTACTCCCCTTCAAGACGAACACGAAGGTGACCTCTATCACAATTTCTCCGGTTTATTTATATAGCTACTCTTAGCGGCCTCGTGATTTCTGTAGCTAAGAATTTTGAAAAAAATCCATCGAAGACCAAGAATGGAGTTCATGGAAGCTCTCGCATGTAGCCTTGCAGATAAACATATCAAGTCCAGGGTGAAAAAAGGTAATCTTCCAGCAGACATAGGCTTTTCTAGCAATGAGACTTGGGAAAATTCCTGAATTATCTGCTTCTGCATATGAACGTCAATGTAGGGCGGGTCATTGTTTTACACGTGGAAAATGTAAAAATTATAATACGGTAAATATACGAATGTTTTCTATTAAATTGCAATAATCATTCCATCTGCGTCAAAAAATGTCACAAATGTCATTTCAGAGGCAGTGATGGCCAATAAGGACGAAAAAATTGATAAATTAATTTTGCTTGTAAAGTTTGTTATTTTTAAAATTTTAATTATTGCATTAACGATTTAGCATATACATTTCCTTTTTTGTGTGTGTTTTTTTGACTTTATTCCAGATTTCCTTTTGTCTAGATTGCCGTCTGCAATTCCTTTAGAAAAATTAGTCGAAGTATTTTTCAAGAAATTTGCACATAATTATGTGATATTTTAGTTTATAAATGAATGGGAAAAACATTTTAAGTGCTTCTATTTATTAGAAGTTAACCCAAATACATTAAAATACCCTCAAATTTGAATTTATTCTTGGGAAAATCAAAAATGTAAAAGTGCGGCAAAATCCCCGCTAGCGTGCACTGGCGCTATACTTGCAGGCGCGTGCACCTAAGGGTTAAAAGTATGTTTATTTGATTAAGTATGTTCTGTTACTTGTTGCCTTCTTGCTTCTGCGATTGTATTTCTTAGAGATTCAAATTATTTAGTAGTGATTACCAGTTCAACTATTTGGGCAGCAAATTAGAGGAAAACAGATACAGAAGTAAGGACATCAGGAAAAGAATTGCGTTAGGAAAGGAGGCGTTCTTGAAGAGGAAGGAGCTTCTGAGAGAATCGTATTGTAAGAGTTTTAAGAAAAGGTTAGTGAATAGTCTGATCTGGAGTGTAGCGCTTTACGATGCAGAAACGTGGACACTTAGGAAGGAGGACGAGAGAAGACTCGAGACATTCGAGATGTGGGTGTGGCGAAGAGTGGAGAAGGTGAAGTGGACGAAGAGGAGGAAGAACGACGAAGTGCTGGACATGGTGGGTGAGGAGATGCAGCTTTTAGATGAGATACGGAGGAGACAGAAGGTATGGATGGACTGAGTACTTAGCGAGGATGGGATGTTGAAAACAGTGTTAGAGGGAAGAATGTTAGATAAACGAGGGAAGAAAAATAATAGGATTTATTTTAGATAGAGTGAAGAGGATTAGACCTTATTGTAAATAGATGATTTTATTCGGGAGGGAAGGGAAGAAAGATGAAGAAAATTGTAAAAAAAAGTTGTAGAGCGAAGTCCGTGAAAGAATCATTCTTCCCAGAATATTTCTTAAGTACTCCATGGAAACGTACCTTAATCGTTTGAATACTTTATAATGAATTTATCACGTTTCAGTCGTAGGATTTCCACAGTTTAATGGAGATCGAATGCTCACATTAAAAAGCCCATCAAATGCTACCAAACGCTTTTTTGGTAGGAGCCACTTCCACGTAGGTGCGTTTGTTAGGGTTCAGCAATCAGTTACGATGGAATGAGTTATTGAAAAGAGAAAGTAAAAGGGATAAAGAGGAGCAAAGAAGTTTTTTCACGGCGTCAGAAAAAAAAGTTTTTGAGAAATTAATAGAAGACAGTGGGTGTGGATGGAGTTTATGCCTTGAGGAGAGAAGGATGTTTGACCAGCGGGGAAGGGGGAGTAATATCAGAGGATTCATGGATAACATGAATATTTATAGGTCTTGTGCCGCACTGGAGAAGGGAACTCTGTGTAAGAATACTGAGTTGTGAGATTGATAAGTGAAACTAATGGTTTATGTTGCATGTACGCCTACGTTAATCGGAAGGTTACATTTAATTATGAATGATAAATGAAAATGACAAACTTTGTGCATGTCCACGGTATTTGTTATCGTACGACGCGTTTCAGCGAATCACCTTCGCCATCATCAGGCATCAAATGCAGATTTCAGTCAAGAAGTCTTATAGGTATATTTACGTATATGTAACATGCATTTGTCCCTGACGATGGCAAAGGTGATTCGCTGAAACGCGCCGTACTATAATAAATATTGTGGACATACACAAAGTTTGTCATTTTCATTTATAATTGCAATATGTTCCACAACATCTCGCCGAACACCGTTGAATACATTATTATGAAACTTTACCCTCTCTCTCTCTCTCTATACGAGTGAGCCTAGAATATATTTCTCTGCATCTTCATAAAATCTACTGAGCAGCACTAGTTTTTATGTTCCCTCTCGCCCGCGAGTTTGAGCCAAGACTTAAGCTGGGAAGGTCCCGTGTCCTTTGGACCCCTCCTCCTCCGCTCTCGCCCCCTTCCCTGCGTGTACTTTTTGTTTCCTCTCCGGAGACCTCTCTCGCGCCCGATGCATTATTGACGCAGCACGTGACGCCAACGTCGCAAAAGAATGCATCTCGAGAATTTAAGTGCAGCTTCATCTCCTCCCTCGACTCTTTCGCCGTTCTTCGCGTATCCGTTCACTTCCCTGCGTTACATTTGTTTCCCTCTCCTTTGATCCCATTCTGTGGAGCCCCTCACCATTTTCCTCCCTACCTTTATCTCTGATCGCTTCATTCTTTAACCGTTGCGTCTTAGGCTTACTAATCAAGGCCATGCGAATGGGGAGATTCCCATTTTACGATTAGCTTGACCGGTTATTTCTCGAATATGTTTATTCCACGATAGATCATTATTGAGTCTAACTCCTAGATACGTATTTCACGGATTCAACAGCCTCTAATTTGGTACCCCGAATTATATAGCTACATTGTAGGGAGTTATTCTTCTGCCAGAAATTCATTACGACGCATTTTTTCAAATTTAATTATAACTGCCAAGCATCGCACCACGCTTGGATGGTAGCAAGGTCATTCGTTAGTTCATCTATATCTTTGCTGGAATGGATTTCCCTGTAAACTACAGCGTCGTCTGCAAATAATCCTAACTTACTGTGTACTACTTTGCCAATGTCGTTTATGTATAGAAGGAATAGGAGTGGGCCAATGACACTACCCTGAGGAACGCCGGAAGTGACTCTAACCTCATTGGAGACTGCACCGTCTAATACTACTCTTTGGACGCGGTCGCTCAGAAATTCTCTAATCCAGGAAATGACATCTTCGCCTAGACCATAAGATTTCAGTTTTATTATGGGGTACTTTATCAAATGCCTTTTTGAAATCAAGCAAAATCGCGTCTACTGGAATGTTGTCTTCCCCGGAGACGAAAATATCGCGGGCGAAAAGCGCTAACTGAGTTTCGCACGATCTGCTTTTCCTGAATCCATGTTGAGTTCCCATTAATATGTTTTGCGCGTCTAGGTGTTTCATTACCGACCTGACTACGATGTGTTCAAGGACTTAGCAAGAGATGGGCGTTAAAGATATCGGCCTGTAATTAGATGGCTGTTCCTTGTCTCCACTTTTAAATATTGGCGTTACATTAGCGATTTTCCCGTCATTAGGTACTTAGTGTTGCTTGATGGATTTACTGAATATTAACTGCAAGTAGGGGGCAATTTCTGAGGCTAGTGCATGTGGGAGTCCAAATGCATGCTGCATGCTGGTGATTGATCACCCCCTGCAAAACACCTTCGAGGTGGCTCGCAGGGTATTATGTAGATGTAAAGGCTTTCTTCCTGCTGCAGTCGCTGTCCACGCAAGCCAGCCATTCAATTACTATAAGCTGATAGTCTGGGCAACCCGTCCATTGCCTATTTAACTCCTACTATATAACGCCGTCTGCAGGATGGTCGAGAATCCGTGAGTTCAAAACTCTCATAAAATCCAATGATCACATTCACCTAACACTGCACAGATGCAGATTTTGTGCCGAGTGCTCCAAGGTTTCTCGTCGTTGAGTCAACGTGTGGTGTGGTATTTATGCACTATAGGAACAGTGAGTTTCGGAGGGCAGCGAGACAGATCAATCCGCCATGAAGCGTTCATTTTGATGAATTTTTGATTTCTCGGACTCGGTTCATTTATTGTTGATCGGGTAAAGAGAGAATCGCTCACAGGAGAGGGAACAATTTGGAACCACGTGTCACGCATGGGCGAGGATGTGAGTTCGTGGCGTCATTAATTCACCTGCCAAAATATTTCAAGGCGAATAGATAAAGAAATAAGGGTCCCATTTAAAATTTTAATGAATACAGATCCTTATTTTTCAAACTCTTATCAACAAAAGACAATGGGATGCAAGTGGTGAACCAGCCCATTGCAATCTGCGACTACATTCACTCTCTCCGTTCAGATGAATCGTTCATCGTGAAAGACTCATTCATGAGCGACATGGGGGCCGATTGTGTAACTTTACGTTCGAACGTAACGATCCGGTTCCCGTGGAATTTTGATCAACAACTCGAAAACAATTGAAGGAGCGACTGCGTAACTTCACTTTCAAAAGTGTTCCGGCTCTAGATCGAAAGCATCTCTTCGTCAACACATCACTTGACGATAAGGCTATCGAATCGTTCGCAGGTGAGGTTTGGGATGGAGTTTAAATGTCTACTACATTTCATGGTCACGATGCATGTCCGTGGAGTCAATTATATATATAAATCGCAGTGTTATGTTGATAATTGAGTGAATTAGTGTTGAATTGACAGATAAATACAATTTGTACGTGTCGGTTCACAATGCTATAAAGATGAGGAAGTTTACATTTGCTTCGCTATGTAATGTGTGTGCAATTGAAATGAAATGATCTTTTGTGGAATTAAGTGAGTTACACATTCTTTTTAATTTATACATGATTGCGTTGTTGTTTTAATAACGTGGATGAGTAGTGCATTTACATAGAAAAACACAATTTGTACGTGTTAGTTTACTATGTAATACAAATATGAGGACGTTTACATTCGCTTATCTATGTAATGTGTGTGTATTTCGTGTGTGTAATTGAAATGAAATCCTTTTTGCATGCTTGATGTAGACGTGGTTGCACTGTTGTATTAGCCAAATTATAGCTACGCTATAATATATTAAATAAATATATTCTCTACAATGTTTAATGTAATTCAGAACGTCGAGCGGTTATCGACTAGTGAAATAATTTAATTCATGTACTTACTCAAATAGTTTATTTTAACTTCTCAGTGGCCTCGTAAATTAAGTGGAATTTCTATGTTTTTACGTACTTCAATTATGTCTCCGATGCGATATGGTTTCCTCAAAAAGGATAAATTTCGAACTGATATTCAGGTGTTTGAGACGAGAGGAGGTATCAAACATGACTATGCATATTTGCTTTTTCTTTCAAGTAATGGGTGAACGGCTTGTGATGATGAGAATATGAAGGTATTTATTTATTTCAAAAGTTACGTTTTTTAATGTTTACCTAACTACTATTATTAAAACATGTCGTACTAATTCACACTCGTCAGTTTTTGTTCATGCAAATATTCAATATGCTGCGGACATACAAAGGTGAAGACGAGAGCCTATCAATACCGAGCATACGTTCACATATTTCCTCTAAATGAATTAAGTCAATTACAAATGATACAATTTATTACTTAGCGAATTGCAAAAGTAACGAAACGGAGACTTACCGCGTCATTTCAAAATACTCCGTGATATTTGAGTAAAAATACTTATCCCAAAAATCAGCTACGCTCCAACGGAAAGGAGGGTATTTAATACTGAATTGAAAAAGATTGATCTTTAAACTGGCTAATAGGGTGGTTTCCTTCATCAAAGAAAACGAAAGGCACTGATTGCGATTCGTTACCCACCATTAGTGTATTCATAATATACAAATTATTTTGTTTTAGAAATACCGGGTTAGACGAATGGCAAGGGTCCATTTTTATCCTCATTTGAAAAGGGCCAGATTGACGGCCATGCGATGCCACTCCACGTGACGTCACAGGGACCTAGTTTTTAAACGAGAAGATAGGAATTATACGTCGTCTGAGGTTACCAATGCATGCATGAGGCGCAGAGCTCAGGGAAACATGTCTTAACAATCATTTATTAAAACTGGCTAAGGTCGGAAAGTTTTCCTCGTTTGATAAGTTATTAATAATCCTTATTTAAGCCAAGCGCTACCAGCCAGCAGGGTACTAGGCTAGCCGCTAGCAGCCTGCGTCGTATCAGCGCTAAGCCTCGCCTCAAGGTCACCTCGCAGGGCGGGAGGGGGAACCAGAAATACGTCACGCGGAGAGACTTCCCGACATTCATACTTAAGCGTCGCGTTTTCGCGCGCTTGAAAATTTTCACTTTTCAATTAATCGCGAAAAATAGATATCGTCATTTAAAAATCTAAAAGCGTGAAATACGTACTCCAGGAGTAATAATCTTTCGATTTAGGTAATAAAAAAATAATGGGAAACCACCCTATTGTCTCTGAAACCAATATTGTTAACATAGTTTCGCTTTTCAAAACAAACACAGCCACTCTCGGCCTTACTGCGCTTGCGCCCAAGTAAAACAATCGCGTAACGTATTTCCAATTCCAAGTAAATATGACAACGTCATAACTTCCGATTGCTTGTTGACGATCGTCCATACACAATCGCACTTACAGCTATCGTTCGAATACCGGGAACTCAAGCGAGAGTGAACGGATCTCTAACGATAGAAAGGTAGCCAAGTTACACAATCGGCCCCATGGTGGTGGAGTGAAGGTGGGTTTTGTTCGAAATCTTCCTCCCCCCTCACCTCACCCGCCAACCACAGTCCCTCCTTGTTGGCGTGTGTACCGTTTCCCCGCCCCTCCCTTTGCCCCTCCCTTTGCCACCACCCTATTCGCCTCCCCTCCCTTTGCCCCCACCTTTATTCGCCGCCCCTCCGGAGAGATCCCCTCGCGCCACAGACGAAGTGTGCATTCCAGTGAAGCAGTGCGTTGGCAGACTTCGGAAGTTTCGTCTCGAGAATCCGCCCCTGGCCACTGCGACGTGCTCAGCTTCTTGTAGAAGTCTCCCGAAGAAATCCGTGGGATCGGAGCGGCCTCCTTAACCCCTAATTATTGATACCGCGAGCAAACTCCGTCCGTGAAGTACGCATTGCAAATCAGTGGTGGTGGTTTTAGCCCGTCCTTTCACAGTGTTGAGCAGTGTTATTTGTTTGCCAAGAAAACCGACTAGTACATCACTGGATCCTACATCTTACGGAAAGGATTGGTGAGCTATGTCCTGGATGAAGAAATGGATTAACCTCGCTTCAATCCAAGCTGAATCTGGAAGCTTCCCTAATATTTATCGATGATAGTTCCTCCTTAACGTGAAGTTAAGACCATGTGTGTAGACTTGCAGTGAGTGTGTGATTGGTTACTTTAAATGCTCTCATTGAGGGGTCCCCCGACCTCGGTGGCTGCATCGGCGATATCCTGTCTCCTGTTCACGTCATTCTTCATCTCCGGACAAGGTATTTCGTCGAGAAAGCTTGCTAATTTCTCTTTTAATTCACTTTCAGGGTGAAATTGATTATGTCTAGCTGCTAGTTGAAACCATTCCGCGCAGTATTCAACATTATTTAAATTTGAGTTTTTTGTTGATGTCTTCATATGTTTTTGAAAACATTATGTAGGTATATGCTTGGTCACGCAGCCTGTAGAAATATTGGAAACTTTTTTTCGTGTTTTAGGCCCTATTTTTAATGAAAAATGTAATTTTGGCTGCCAAAAGTAGCTGTGAGGAATTATAATATTTGGCTGCAATCATCTAGTACATACTTGCGGCAGCGTGACATGTGTACTTTTCAATTAATTCAATCGATTCCCGTGCCAAAGATGTTTTTTCCACGACTTTTTCCGAGAATTTGTATCAGCCTATCTTTTAAACTTTCTTGGTACATAGCATCCGCACCAAACAGAGGAGAAAATATTCTTGATTTATTAGCGACAAATATACCACATCAGGTAATAAACGTTGGCACTGTCGAAGAAATAAGTGACCACAGGGTAGTAACTGCAAAGTTTTCTCTAAATACCGCTGTAAACTTTAAAAAAGAGCGTATAGTTTTCATTTTTAAAAGAGCTGATGTTGATGGGTATAAGAGTCATCTGAAAAATGCTTTCCCCGAGTTCCAAGAATCAGTATTAAAGTTAAATGTAGAGAATACTTGGAAAGCTTTTCTTTCGCTCGTAACTTCGGGAATAAATAGCTACATCCCTAGTAAAACAGTGAAAGAAGGCAGCGAACCGAGATGATACGACGCGGAAGTGAGAAAATAATTGAGGCGATAGAGAGCGTGTCATGCTAAAATGAAAAAAGTCAGCACGGATTTATCGGCTAATGAACGCGAGCTGATAAAAAAAATATAGGATAACTAAAGCCGCCACGAAGGAAGCGTTCAGGAATGCGTTCACGAATTTTAAAAGAAAAACACTAGTAGAGCAGTTACAGGATAACCCAAAAGCATTTTGGTCATATGTTAGGGAAGTTCAAGGTAAACGATCTACCGTATGTTCGCTGAGAAACGACAATGGAGATGTGTTGACAAGCAGTTACGATAAAGCCAATTTATTAAATTCCTACTTCAAGAGCGTGTTCACGGAGCCTTCCGAAAACTCACCCGTGACCAATGTCAATCCCTGTATACATAAGATGCCAGCTATTGACATTACTACGCTCGGAATAGAAAATATATTGAAATGGCTTAGTCCAAATAAATCAACTGGACCAGAGGAAATCCCTTCTCGCGTATATAAAGAACTAGCCTCAGAAATTGCCCCTTACTTGCAGTTAATATTCAGTAAATCCATCAAGCAACACGAAGTACCTAATGACTGGAAAATCGCTAATGTAACGCCAATACTTAAAAGTGGAGACTAGGAACAGCCATCTAATTTCAGGCCGATATCTTTAACGTCCATCTCTTGCAAAGCCCTTGAACACATCGCAGTCAGGTCGGTAATGAAACACCTAGACGCACAAAACTTATTAATGGGAACTCAACATGGATTCAGGAAAGGCAGATCGTGCGAAACTCAGTTAGCGCTTTTCGCCCGCGATATTTTAGTCTCCGGGGAAGACAACATTCCAGTAGACGCGATTTTTCTTGATTTCAAAAAGGCAATTGATAAAGTACCCCACGGAAAGTTAATAATAAAACTGATATCTTATGGTCTAGACGAAGATGTCATTTCCTGGATTAGAGAATTTCTGAGCGACCGCGTCCAAAAAGTAGTATTAGACGGTGCAGTCTCCAATGAGGTTAGAGTCACTTCCGGCGTTCCTAAGGGTAGTGTCATTGGCCCACTCCTATTCCTTCTTTATATGAACGACATTGGCGAAGTAGTACACAGTAAGTTACGATTATTTGCAGACGACGCTGTAGTTTACAGGGAAATCCGTTCCAGCAAAGATATAGATGAACTAACGAATGACCTTCCTGCTATCCAAGCTTGGTGCGATGCTTGGCAGTTAGAATTAAATTTGGAAAAATGCGTCGTAATGAATTTCTGGTAGAAGAATAACTCCCTACAACGTAACTATATCATTCGGGGCATCCAATTAAAGGCAGTTGAGTCCGTGAAATATCTAGGGGTTAGACTCAATAATAATCTATCGTGGAATAAACATATTCGAGAAATAACCGGTCAAGCTAATTGTAAAATGGGTTTTTTTTAAAGAATATTGGGAAAGTGCGACGACAAAGTGAGAGAAATTATCTACTTTTCCCTCGTTAGACCACATTTGGAATACGCTGCCAGTGTTTGAGACCCTCATGAAAAAGGCCTAATAACAGAGTTAGAAGGCGTGCAAAGAAGAGCTGCCAGGTATGTGAAAGGTCGTTACGATAGTCTTGTTAGTGTAACTGACCTCTTAGATAAACTCGGATGGGAATCTCTGTCGGACCGTTGATTGAAAAATAGACTAAACCTTTTAGATAAATTCAAGAGCAGTGTCTTTTCTGACGAAGTAAACCATATCTTACGGACGCCAACGTACTACGGAAGATCAGATTATATAAATAAAATAAGAGAGATAGATTGTAGAACAGACAGATTCCGAATGTCATTTTTTCCACGATCAATAAGAGATTATAACGGCAGCAATAGAAGTCGTGAATAGATTGCATGACTTGTAGTGTACCCTACTAACCTATGTAAAACTTAATGCATGTTTCTGAATTTCTATTCTATATTATATTTCTAACAGCATATAGTAGTATAGTTTGTTATTATACGGGACATTTTTTCGACGGTGTGGTGTTCATGTGGTAGTCCAAATGCATGCTGCATGTTGGTGATTGATCACCCCCTGCCAAACACCCTAGAGGTGGCTCGCAGGGTATTATGTAGATGTAGATATTAGTCTTATAAGGTCATGTTATTTGGATGATGTCCACTCTGCTAATTGGTACGCACTTCAAAAAATGCTGCTGGTCTTGGTGATGTCAAAATTTCTCCTTTTTTAAATTCCACTGTCAATTTATAACTCGCGAAGTGCTTGAAAAATAATTATCCTTGTTTTATGGAATGCATAGGAATAATCTCGGGGATATTTTTTTTATCAGTTTGAGAATGTTTTTTATCTCCCAGGAGAAACACCTTCAGGGCTATGCTTACAGTTTTGTGTTTACATACCCTTCTGCATATTATTTATTACCAATGTATGCAGTGTTTATCGGATTAAATTTTAGGCACTGATGCACTGTATCGAAAGTAGTGGTTTGTGGTAGATCACTTGGTGATGAGGGAAATTTCCTGTGTTACCCAAATAATTGCAGTGCTTGCGGATTTTTAGACTCCTTTCACTCTTGAAGAACAAGACAATTAATAACTATGTGTAAAATTACTTGATATGGTTTTTATGAGGAATAAAATTATATTCAGTGGCTTATAAGCTGCTTAATACCATTTTTACTATCGGTGGGTATGTTATCTTTTTTGCACTTATCATTTCAGAAATTAAGTATTTTAGTAATATATTTAATTTAACAAACGCTCGGATATCGCAGCGAAACAACAGCAGCACTAGCGAATTAAACCCGGTAGTGAGCCCAAGAAAACCTTATTTTCATTTTTTTTTAAAGTCTAAAAAACGTAAAATCTCGCTGCCTCGAACGGTTTAAAAAGTAAACCGTGGTATTTTTTCAAGTTTGATTACTAAATTTATTGAAAATAAAATTGCAATCGGAATATAACCACTTATGCAAGTGTACAATGGAAACAATAGAATAGAGCAAACAGCCACGTATCGCTTATTATCAGGGTCAGTTATCAATGTTTTTCTTCATTTCTTTTCATCTAAAAGAAATATTTGTATCCATGATCTAAAATACAATGCTTTGTTACGCAGCAAGTACCATTTTTTTGTACAAAGAACGCGTGTTTCGATATCGACTGTTATCATTTTGAAATACATTAAGTACTCAAAGAAGAGGATCTCCAATATTTGGCTCTTTCAGAATAGTAGAACATTTTAGTCTGAGAAAAATAAATGCACAACTTTTCAATTAGGGCATTGGAAATTATTTTCAGGTTCTATTGGCGATAGATCTATCGCGTATAACTATGTTATTACTTAGAAATTTTCAGAAGTAGGGTGACCCTCTTTATATTTCTCCGTATCTCAATCATGAAAAATACCCATGGGAAAAGAACTAAGGGTAAAAATATTCAAATTTGATATCTGAAAATTGCTGTTTACTTTGTGCATCCTGGATATTCCAAGATAAATTCGTTAATTTTGAGCTAGTAGCCGTAATCGTAATAAGCTGTTCCAAGGGCGGGTATGCGCACTCCTTCTCGAATGAATCTCATTCTGTTTCGCGTGAAGAATGGAAGAAAATATTTACGATCCCGCCTTCCAACCTAGTTAGTACCTAATCTCCAAGATTTGTGAAACCTCTATATAGAAGTGTATAGGGGTTTGTGATCACGTGACACAAGTCCCTCCCGACCCGTCGAGAGGAGGCCGGTCCACTCCGTGGAGAGAGAAGCAGGTCCTCCTCGGCCACTTCTCTCTTTGTCGGCTTTGCTTTCAAAGGATTTCTTGCTCGACGCGGGCCCCGGTCTGTTCGATTGCTTTGCGCTTTTGTCATTGCGCGAACTCACGCGAGAAAGCGCAGGAGAACCCTTGCTCCAAAGCCATACTCGGCTATCGCGTGATTAAGCGCTGAGAACCCCTCAATGATTCCAAGCCGCCGCCTTTGAATTTTCTACCTAGGTATTTTTCATAGTGACGAAACAAATCGAGTAGCAAGTTTCGTATCAATGATCGAATAAGTTTAAATGCGTTGGAGATTATTGGTATAGATGCTGCCAACGATGGAGTTGTTCGCTCTTACCCGAAAGAGCAATTCATTGACGTAACTTGGAAGATAGTGGGGAAAGATGAGTGAAATTTTCGTCATTTCAAAATGAAAAATTTACTGCCAACTCTTCATTTGGTTATAATGTACTTTCCGGGCACCCGTCTTTTTGCGATTTTTTTTCGTCCAATACATTCATAACAGTGTCCTGATTACGAAAATGATAATTTTTTGTGGCGGAAAAGCCGGCAAATTACATAAAAAGCGAAAAAATCGGGTCACAAAAATTCCACGAAAAGTGGTCATTTTGGTACTCAAAATGTTTGCAATATTATGGCAAACACAGTCATGCAAATATTTTTTAAATCAAATGTAAAATAAGCTCTTTATTACGAATTACAAGCTGGAACTACTTTCTGGTACTGCACGGCGCGCAGCGATTCCTGGCGTACACCGCGAAATGCGAATATGCCGAGGTGGGTTTGGGTTGGGTCAGGGCAAGGTTTTCACATAGAAATCACCGTATTTCGGACTTGTGTGTAGATTCTTGTCATTTCGACCCGTCCAAATAATTTCGCTAATGCCACCATTAACCCGTCTGTCGGAGTCAGTCTACACATAAATAAGAAAGATGCCGCGCCGTAGGCGTGTTCCGCCGTGCGCTACCCAACCCACCCCCATGGTCCGTCGACCGCACACCGTGATTTAGCCAAGAATCGCTACGCGCGGTGCATTACTAGAAAGTAGTTCCAGTTTGTAATGCGTGATAATGAGCTTATTTTACATTCGATTTAAAAAATATTTGCATGACTGTGTTTGCCATAATATTACAAGCATTTTGAGTACACAAATGACCAGTTTTTATGGAATTTTTGTGACCCGATTTTTTCGCTTTTTAGGTAATTTGCCGGCTTTTCCGCCACAAAAAATATCATTTTCGTAATCAGGACACTGTTATGAATGTATTGGACGAAAAAAAATCGCAAAAAGACGGGTGCCCGGAAAGTATATAACTACCCTTCATATATTATTATTATTAGAGTATTCTACCGATTAGGGTAGGTTTGCATGGAGTACTAAAGAAGTGATCCATTAGCCGACGAAATTATGAGAGCTCTGATTTTCTCAAGTTGGAGTCATCTTTAAAGCTCTGATTTTTTAGCTCATTCAGGAAAATCAGCAGAGTGAGAAGAAGAATCGCTGCCTGGAATGACGTGAGCTGCTAGCCACAATTGGGCGATGCGCACGAACGAGGAGAAGCGGGAAGACAGGAGCACTCGAAACACATCCCCCCCATTCCATCACTCTTCTCATCATTTCGTCTTTCCCAGCATAATAAAGAATTACATTTTTCTGACGATTTCAAAATAAATAAACGCGTTAATTTCAGCCAAGTTTCCTTGAATTTGTGACGTCGTCGTAGCCCTTGAACTCATTCAGGAAAGAATACTCTTGAAGGAAAGGAAAACCACTCACTGGAGCTGACTACAATGGACCAGTTGAGTGAGGTTCATCCTGGGGGCGAGGATTAGTGGATAGGAAACGTCATCAACTCATTTGTGAATAGGGTAGTTTCCTTCATCGATGAAAACGAAAGGCATTGATTGCGATTCGTTACCCACCATTAGTGTATTCATAATACACAAATTATTTGGTTTTTGAAATATCGGTTTGGACGAATGGCAAGGGTCAATTTTATCCTAATTTAAAAAAGGCCAGATTGGCGCCCATACGATGCCACTCCACGTGATGTCACAGGGACCTAGTTTCTTCACAAGTAGATAGGAATTATGCATCGTACAGTGCATGCGTGAGGCACAGAGCTCAGGGAAACATGTCTTAGTAATCACCTATTAAAACTTCCTATGACCGTTAAGTTTTCTTCGTTTGATAAGGTATTAATAATCCTTATTTAAGCCAAGCGCTACCAGCCAGCATAGTACTCTGCTACCTGCAAGCATCGTGCGTCGTATCAGCGCTCAGAGCCTCGCCCCAAGGTCACCTCAATTGCGGCAGCGGAAAACAGAAAGACGTCTCACGGTAGTTTTACCGGCATTCATACTTACCCGTCGCGTTTTCCCGCGCTTTAAAATTTTCACTTTTCATTTAATCGTAAAAATAGATATCGTCATTTAAAAATCTAAAAGCGTGAAATACGTACGCCAGGAGTAATAATATTTTGATTTAGGCAATAAAAATTAATAGGAAACCACCCTATTTCGATCAACTTATCGCGTTTGATAGAGGATCGATCGACAAACGGAGTATTGATGGCGTTCAATTTTTTTAACTCCTCTAAAACCGATTTTCAAAACGAGCCAAGCAACTTGTTTTCCTTTGAAGTTTTTCCCCCCAATAGGGTGGTTTCCTACTATTTTCTTATTGCCTAAATCGAAAGATTATTACTCCTGGGATACAAATTTCACGCTTATAGAATTTGAAATGACGATATCTATTTTTCGCGATTAAATGAAAAGTGAAAAATTTCAAATGCGCGAAAACGCGACGCGTAAGTAGGAATGATGGGAAAAAGTCCGTGCGACGCATTTCTAGTTCCCCCTCCCGCCTTGTGAGGTGACCTTGATCGAGGCTCTGAGCGCTGATAAGACGCAGGATGCTAGCGGGTAGCTGAGTACCTTGCTGGCTGGTAGCGCTTGGCTTAAAAAAGGTTTATTAAAACCTTATCAAACGAAGAAAACTTTCCGACCTTAGCCAGTTTTAATAGGTGATTATTAAGACATGTTTCCCTGAGCTCTGTGCCTCATGCATGCATTGGTTACCTCAGACGATGTATAACTCCTCTCCTCTCGTGTAGAAACTAGGTCCCTGTGACGTCACGTGGAGTGGAATCGCATGGGCGCCAATCTGGCCTTTTTCAAATGAGGATAAAATTAGACCCTTGCCATTCGTCTAAACCGGTATTTCAAAAACCAAATAATTTGTGTATTATTAATACACTAATGGTGGGTAACGAATCGCAATCAATGCCTTTCGTTTTCTTTGATGAAGGAAACTACCCTATTATTATAGGTACTTCATAATTTACTGAATCGGAAGGGAAAAGACCTCGGGTAGCCATTTGAAGAGTAAGTTTCCTTATGATCATGTTCAACAGCGCACTATCTTGAAGCATATCTTCGTTGCTCTACAGGGAAAACAACTTATTATTTACTTTGTTATGGGATCACAAAACGCACGATCTAATAAAGTTATTTTCCGCTATCACTTCGTACCGTTCTTATTCCTCTCATTAATTAGTACGTCAAACCCCACGGAAAGTAAAAGTAATAAACAAGCATATCGAAGCGCACATGTAAACGAAGTATTCCGTCGTCTGCGGCTCCCAAAACAAATCATGTGGTCAGAAGCGGTCGGAAAAATCGTTAGAATCAAGATACACTATAGATAGTCGCACCAGTGCGCATCATTTCTGCGCAGAAAATTCGCCGAAATCATTCGCCGTGTAATGCGGTACCGGCGAATGAATTTCATTCCAATGATCATTCGAAAGATCATTCACCGTGTTAAGCAGCCTTAATGCTTCGGAAAGACCTTGGAGCGGCACAAACTGGCTTCACTTCAGCCCTCGCTCGCTTTTCAAGTTTTTTTTTATTCTTTCGAGGAACCTGGGTCTTCCATCATCCCTCCCTCCTCTCTCTCAGCTGATACCGTCTCCCCCTCCCCTCCACCGCCTCCTATACCTTAATATCATATGAACCCCTCCCCTCCTCCCTACCCGCCCCTCCTCAATCCCCTCCCTCTCTCACTTCTCCTGGTGTGGCGACGCACCGCGACCTACCCCAAAGCCCAAATCCATTGCTCCCCGCAATCTCATAGCAACTAGTCTAGTGTGCACTTCCCAAAGCCTCCATTCCCGTAGCGAAACCAGATATCCCCGCAGGTGTTTCTGAGCAGTGGAGAACCCAATTAATTCATCGAGAAAAATATCGGATTACAATGTCGCAGTATAATTACGCATCTCTCTTGTGTGTTGTTTTTTGACAGAGAGTACCGTGGGAATCAGCGCCAGGTAGTTCTCACAGGACTGAAACTTGGGAAGGAAGCGTTGTTGGAGGGGGAAGCTGCGCGCGCACACAAATATTCTCCATTTTTCCTCATTTAGTTTGCGAAAACCGTAGAGCACCTTAGTAGTTCAGTGAATGCTGGTTTGGTTAGTGAGAGAGTTTCATCCTCTTTGAAGTGTTAATATTTAACGTGTATACAGATGCGGTGCGCAGAAAAGAAATGAGAAGAAGAAAAAACTCTTTTTTCTTAATAATATCTCAAAAAACTTCAATGCTTGGCTGAACAAGAACAGTGGTTCCTGTATCGGTTTACTACAAAATGAGAGTTTAAATGCAGATTCAGGTACGTTTGAATATTCGTATTTTCATGTTAACAGTTTAAAAAATACCGTCTTGTGACGCGCTTCGAGTGAACTTTTTGTGCGGTTCTTTCATATCTCCATAATTGCGTTTGTTTTCTTAGTTCGTTTTGTACGCGTATTTTAATTTTTTGTGTGTTTTTTTCTATTTTCAATAAACGTATAGCGCCAAACTCAAACGTAGGAAAGAAACGATGTACTATTTCTACAGTGATACACCTGATGCAAAACGTGTATTAAACTTTGGAGCAAAGGGCGGGGGACCGGGGGTCTGGGGAATTCTCCCCTGCTTATTTGTGGTTTTTAAGACCAAAAAAGCGGTAGTTTTGGCAAATTATTTGATACATAAAGACACCACCGTGCACATGTAGTAGGCCGTTTTGTTAGTAAATGTTTTATGGTGGTCATCTACATCTGCATACTGCCCCGCTCCTTCCCGGTCACCTGAACTATTTTTCTGGATTTTCTGCGGGCGCGTTGCTTCTGTTTATTTGACGTATGCAAGTTCTCCGCGTTGATATTTCAAACCCCAGATCATCTGCCACTCGAAGGAAGTTTTCGGGTTTACTGTTGAGTTCTAGTTCGGCTTCGCGTCAAATATTAGCAATATTTAAAGAATGTCAATTGTGTAGAGTTGACCATGACTGCTTATTTTTTATTTCTTTCCTTAAGTGTTTATAATTTGGCTGTATTAATGTTCTTCGTAATATTTTACATTTTTACTTTTGATCTTTAAAAGCGTTATTCGAAAAGGTTATTTTAAAGGTTCTTAAATTTCAGGGCATTTTAAAGGAGCAAATTCAGTTAATATATAATAAAACCATTTAACATAATTGAATTTTGTATTTAGCTGTGAAGTTCCTACTTTTCATTATATTTTTCTTAGAATATTTTATCTTGTTTTTAGAGCCAGAATTACGTTAATATCCATTACCGGGCATGCAAATTCTAAAAAATTCCGGAGGGAGGGGGGGGCGGGAGAATCCTTCGCTGAGAGGGGCTCCATCATGAGCGTCAGCCGAGGGCCCCCAATCACCCCAGACCACCCCTGCCTGTCACTACATTCGTAGCTAGTAGAAATAATCAGAAATGACATATACATCTACATAATGCCTGCGAGCCAACTCTAGGGTGTTTGGCAGAGGGTGATCAATATTCCCGCATGCAATTGTATTCCCACATACACACCACAGGATCCAGTAAACGTTACGCATACTTATAAATTATACTACCCTATGCTGTTAGAAATAATAATAAAATTCCGAAACATGCATTCATACTCTACAAAATCATGTAATCTATTTGTGAGTTCTCACGCTGCCGTTATAATCTCTTTTCGATCGTGGAATAAAGACATTCTGAGTATGTTTTTGCTAGTCTGAAACCTACCTTAACCGGTAGAATACCTTTATAATAATAATCTCTCTTATTTTATTTACATGATCTGATCTACCGTAGTATGTTGGCGTTCGAAAGATATTGTTAACTTTGTCAGAGAAGACACTGCTCATGTATATATCTAAAAGGTTAGGTCTATTTTTCAATCTACCGTCTGACTGAGACTCCCATCCGAGTTTGTCTAACAGGTAAATTACAGTAACAAGGCTATCGTAACGATTTTTCACGTACCTGGCAGCTCTTCTTTGCACGCGCTCTAATTATTTTTTAAGCCTATTTCATGAGGGTCCCAAACACTGGCAGCGTATTCCAAATGTGGTCTAACAAGGGAAAAGTAGATAATTTCTCTCTCTTTGTCGTCGCACATTCGTAGTATTCTTTTAACAAAACCAATTTTACGATTGGCTTGACCTGTTACTTCCCGAATATGGGTATTCCACGACAGAATTCTCCGAGAAGCCTACATTTGTATGCTTCTCTAAGATAGTACGACGGCTACGTTTCACCTTGAAATGGCTATGTAAGAATGAGAATAGGCTAATATTTTTTCCTTAATTATTTGCTATTCGCGTTAATATCGATGCCTCCTTTTCACCACATCATTGAAATATGTTAACCTGGTGTGATATGAAACATTCTTTACGCGCTGGTGTTTCTGTATTACGGCTTGCAGGTCTGGGCAAAAAATTTAATTTCCACTTCGTTTTTTTGTGACTTTTTTCCTTTTTCGCGCCAATATCCCTTTTTTTTACATTTTAACCTCTGACCTTTGATGGTTTGTCTTCTTGACGGTCTGCGCTATCACCTTTGACAGTTTAGTGTTATTTGTTCTATGCCCAATAGGTTGGTTTCCTTCTATTTTTATATTGCTTAAGTAGAATGATTATTACTCCTAGAGTACGTATTTCACGTTTTTAGATTTTTAAATCACAACATCTATTTTTCGCGATTTAACGAAAAGTGAAAATTTTCAAGCGCGAGAAACGCGACGTCCAAGTATAAATGCTGGGAAAAGCCCGTATGACGTCATTCTGGTTCCGGCTTCCGCCGTGTGAGGCCACCTTATTGCGAGGCTATGAGCGCCGCTACAATGGAGGCTGCAAGCAGGTAGCGCTTGCCTTAAATAAGGATTTAATACCCTATAAAATGAAGGAAACTTTCCGACATAGTCAATTTTAAAAGGTGATTATTAAGAGATGTTTCCATGAGCTCTGTGCCTCACGCATGATTTTGTAATCTCAGACTATGTAAAACTCTTATCTACTCGTATAGAATTTTGGTACATGTGACGTCTCGTGGACTGGCATTGAATGGGCGCCAATCTGGCCTTTTTCAAATGAGGTTAAAATTGACCATTAACGTTCGTCTAAACTGGGATTTCTAAAACCAAATAAATAATTTGTATTTTATGAATACACTAATGGTGGGTAACGAATCGCAAGCAATGCCTTTCGTTTTCTTTGCCATAGGAAACCACCCTATTGACAGGCTTCAAATAACTGTAAGCGCAGATTCATGCTATCTTTAGGTTTCATTATTTGTGATGAATCTCTTACACTGTGAGTGTTCTGCGACCTGGCCCCCAAAGGGAGTAAAATATTGTCATCCCTTTCGTGCACCCATGTTATTCTACCTTACTACTTGTTTCTCAATCGCTCTCTGCATTGACGTCAGCACCATATTTATCACCATCAGTCAGCAATCCTAGGGATGACCGTACGTTCTTCAGAGCTTGTTCACGTTACTTCATTTTGTCCCCACAGAATGAATGAGAATTCGGTCATTGAATAACCGCGAAAGACTCCGTACTGATCCTATCAAGGGTTTGACGCAGCTGGCCACTATCCACTCTCTCTTATTGTTAGCCTTCTCGTGTTGACGTGTTTTTTCTCTGTGACATTCTTCAAAAAAAACCTTAGGTAAAGAGTGGACGGGAATACTTAGTTGACCTCTTTAAGAGCCGCGATGGACCGATGAAAACAATCGTAGAAGGACGAGTGAAAGGAAAGGTTGGCAAGAGACGACTCCGAGTAAGTTGCATAGAAGAGGTTATAGAGTATGTAAAACAGAAGAAATGCGTATAAAGCAAATACGCAGGCTTGATTTTGTGGACGTTTGCTATATCCATGATAGAAACACAAATGGTACTTTCCACACTTTTTAACGGAACACTAAAAGACAGACCATAGTTTCAACACTTGGTGTCATTTTCAAGGTGACAATTTCCCTTCAAAACGACACAATGTGTTGAAACCGTTGTCGGCCGTTGAGTGTTAATTTAATAGTGTGGAAATTACCATTTTTGTTTTTATCATGGATGCAGAAGAAATACATCGCTATGAAAAGGCTATAGGGTGGAAGAGAGGAATGGGGAGCTGCGTCCAGCTGATCTTAGGATTTTTTTAACGATGGCGATGACGAGGATCCATGATAAATTGGCCCTCGTAGCTCATTCGGGGCCGTCCCGTTGCCTTTTTTAACGTCCACTATTACTCAGAGGTCACAGGTCCATAGCTATAATGGTTCACACACGAACTTTATTCGCTCCCTTGCCCTCATTTGTCAGCGGCTTCCCCTGCTCTTCCATGAGTCATTTGTATCTCGCTGAATTTTTAAATCATTTTGCCGATGTGTACTCTTCCGCGATACCTCTAGTCCTGAGGGGAAAAATTACTTCCCCTATATTTTAAGCTGTTGTTAAATACATTTTCATTGATACTGCGTACAGCAGTTATGTGCACCTGTAAAAAGCTGCGTTTACATACCAAGTCGGCGTAGCCAATTGTGAGTTCACTGCCTAGCCTATAGTCTTCAGCTATGACAGGTCATTATAGGACAGATGAATGAGGGAAGTGAATTCATCAGAAATCTCGTAAACCTCTAATTTAATTTAAATATTGTCGTCGAGACTGAAAAAGAAGCTGATTTTCTTCCCACATTCCTGCATCAAAGACGACAAAAACTGAATTATTATTTTAATAACCTTCATTGCGCATCTATCATATTAACAATGAAGAAAACCCCGAAATAGATAATTGTATAACAACCTCGATAGGGCCTTCGACCCGCAGCACGGTCAGTCAATTTTCAAGGGGAATATTCTTGCCCTGTTGCCGTTGTTCTCTTGGCAACGGCTCCCTCTCTTTCCATCTCTGTACTCCCTCTCACGCACTCTGCTGCGGCTTGCCTCCCCCCTCCCTTCACACCTTCCTCTATCGTCTTAGGGCATTTTTTTTAAACACGCAACTCGATACAAGAGACGAAGGCAAAGGAACGACCAAATCTTCACTTCGCGTGTCTAAATGCAAACCTGGAAGTCTTGGGGTGGTCGGTGTTTCTTGTACGTAATACCCTGCTAGCCACCTCTAGGGTGTTTGGCAAGGGGTGATCAATCACCAGCATGCAGCACGCAATTGGACTCCCACATGCACACCACACCGTCCAAAAAACATTCCGTATACTAACAAATTATAATACTTTATGCTGTTAGAAATAATAATTGAATTAAGAAACATGCATTAAGTTTTACATAGGTTAGTAGGCTACATTACAAGTCATGCAATCTATTTACGAGTTCTTTCGCGGCCGTTATAATCTTTTATTGATCGTGGAAAAAATGACATTCGAAATCTGTCTGTTCTAAAATCTCTCTTATTTTATTTATATGATCTGATCTTCCGTAGTATTTTGGCGTCTATAGGTTTGGCGTAAGGTATAATTAGCTTCGTTAGAAAAGACACTGCTCTTGAATTTATCTGAAACGTTTAGTCTATTTTTCAATCAACGGTCCGACAGAGATTCCCATCCGAGTTTATCTAAGAGGTCGTAAAAGAAGAATTGGGTACGATGCTGTTTATTTTGCTTTTAATCAAGTTTTTACCTGTCAAACCACGGCAGTCACGTAATAGAAAGCATCATTCCATGTGGTTCATCAGGGTCATTGACTGGGGTAACATAACTAGCTAAAACTTTAAATCAAAGATTACGAAACACATTTCATAAGGATTTGACTCTTTGCGGTTGAAGACGCCGAATGGAAAAGATTTGAAGGTTTAGCTCTTTCTCCTCTTATTTCCTATTTTGAAAAAAAAAAGAAAAGTGTACTCTGAAAATGAAAGCGGTTGAAATGACTGCTGAGCGAGAATGTTGCGCTGTCTTGACGTCAATGACCACGCTGGCCGATTATGGGGTGCACGTGTTTTTTCACTTCTTGAGTGACAGGACGAAGATCAACTACCTAGCTTGACATCTGACTAATTCATTAAGTGCAATCAAGTGAAAATGTGTTAAGAAAAAGCCATGAATCACGGATGAAATCCTAGACCTCATTGAAGAACGGAGAAAGTATAAGAATACGAATACTGAGGAAGGACAGGCTTGCTACAAGAGAATAAGGAACGGGATTTGCCGCCAAGCGAGGAAAGCCAGAGAAGCGTGGATGAGGAACATATGTGAGGACATACAAAATAACCTCGTAAAAGGGAAAGTGGAAGCGGCCTATAGAATAGTGAGGAACCATTTCAAGGAACGAAACACAAAATGTAATAGCATAAGGGACAGGAATGGAAACATTCTAATTGAAAACGAAGACAAAGCCGAGAGAAGGAAGGAATACCTGGAGGAATTATACAACGGGAGCAAACTTAGCTCAAAAGTTCTCGAAGAGGAAAGTGAAGTTGAAAAGGATGACATTGGACATCTTAAGATCAGAATTTGACGCTGCAGTAAGAGACCTGCGAAAGAATAAGGCCGCAGGAATAGACGACATTCCAGCAGAGTTAATAAAAATGCAGGAGAAAAGGTCTTAACTCAACCGTATAAAACTATCTGCGATATGTACTCAACAGGAGATTTACCTAGTGACTTCGAGAAGAACATCATCATTGCCATACCCAAAAAGAAGAGAGCTGAGAAGTGCGAAGAATTTAGGACCATAAGCCTGACGACACATGCGTCGAAGATTCAGACAAGAATCATTTACAGGAGAATTGAACGAAGAGCAGAAGAATTCCTGGATGAGGACCAATTCGGATTAAGGAAAAGCAGGGGCACAAGGGAAGCAATTTTGGCTCTTAGGATGATCATAGAGAAGAGAATGGAGAAAAACAAACCAACCTTCATAGCATTTGTCGATTTAGAGAAGGCCTTTGATAACGTGGAATGGAATTCAATGCTTAGAATTTTGAAAGAAATCGGCGTACTCTACAATGATCGTAGAATTATTCATAGTTTGTATAAAAACCAAGGAGCTGTGATCAAATGTGGACCAAACGGAGCAGATGCGAGAATAAGAAAAGGGGTGAGACAAGGTTGTGCGCTTTCCCCCTTAATTTTCAATGTTTACATAGAGAAAGCCATCAACGAAATCAAGCAGAAAGCTTCGGGTGTCAATATCCACGGAGAAAAAATTAGTATGCTGCGATTTGCTGACGACATAGCAGTCATAGCCGAGACAGAGAAGGATTTGAAGAAGGCGTTGACAAACATGGAAAGGACAATGGCCAGATATCAGCTGAAAATCAACATTAAGAAGACTAAGATATTAGTTTGCGGCAAAAGAGAGGAGGCTAAAACAAACATCAACCTAGGAAAGCATAAGCTTGAAGAGGTGAACGAGTTCTCTTACCTGGGAAGCCGAATTACCAACGATGGACGAAGCAAGAAAGAAAAAGTCAGCAGTATAGCGCAGACGAAGGCTTTCTACAAAAAGAAGAATCTTCTTACAGCTGAAAATACCAGCATAGAAGTAAGGAATTAATTCATCAGATGCTACATATGGAGTATGTTTCTCTATGGAAGCGAGGCTTGGACATTGACAGCAGCAGAGAAGTCAAGAGTGGAAGCATTCGAAATGTGGTGCTACCGAAGAATGATGAAGATAAAATGGATTGACCGTGTGAGCAACCAGGAAGTGTTAAGGAGAGTGGGAGAAAAGAGAAGCCTCCTAAAAACATTAAGCAGAAGAAGGGACAACTTAGTTGGCCACATTTTGAGGCACGATGGTCTGATGAGGACAATTGTTGAAGGACAAGTGGAAGGGAAAAGGGGCAAGGGACGACCCCGAATGAGTTATATCAGACAGGTTATAAAGGATGTAAAAGAGAATAAATATGTAGCTATGAAGAGATTAGCGGATAGGAGAGAGAAATGGAGAGCTGCGTCAAACCAATCTTAGGATTGTTGACTAATAATGATGATATTAAAAAAAAATGAAATCGCATATAAAGTTAGTGCTTTATCTAGGAGAAAGGTTATGGAAGACTTATTATGAGACATCAAATAGATATACTGCTAATACTGAAAAATTAATACCTATTAATGAATATGCTTTCTATTTCAAAAAGTTGCTTTTCATGCCTCGAGAAAAATGCTTCTTAGCTCCGATGCAAATTATCTGGTATCAAAAAATTTTAATTGTCCTCATCATCACTGGTTAACAATCCTAGGATTGGTTTGACGCAGCTCTCCACTCTAATCTTATATCAGCTAATCTTTTCACACCTACGTATTTCTCCTCTTTCACATCTCTCTTTACTTGTTCCATATATTTTGTTCGAGGCCTTCCTTTTCCATTCTTGCCTTCCACTTGTCCCTCGACGATTGTCTTCATCAGGCCATCATGTCTCACGATGTGGCCTACAAGGTTGTTCCGTCTTCTTATTAAGGGCACATTCAGTGGTGGTAAGTAGTTAGCTTAACAGGTATCCACCAAGGAGATTCCAACGGGCGATTCCCTCCGCGTTTCCTGCCCTGTTTTAAAAATGCGCGAACCGGATATCCAATTTCACTTCGGAAAAAAGATCGACGGCATGAGTACTTATTCCCTTCTGTCGACTTCGGTATCGCTGTGAGCCTGCAAAAAAAGGTGAGATCACAGCGGGAAGATATTTATTGTCTTCCCTCGTCTTTAACGAGTTCCTCTTAACTACCGGGAATGCAATCAGCGGGTGAATTAATTGAATGTTACAAGAACTATGGGTTGGCTTACCCCGGTAGATCTAGGCTCTAAATAAGCTAGGAAATTGGGCGATAAAGATAATATTTCCTAGCTACTTGAGTGACGCAATTGGAATTATATATGATATGACACAATATATTATTACCATGTGTCATAATAAAATATTTCGGAAACGGATTGTTACCTCACACGCAAATCACATTTCTATGTCCAGTGAAAAAGCGCTGCGAATGAATGCTCTTTTAAAAATAATCCACAGTATATCTGCCGCCGTATTTTTATTTTTCATTATAAGAGCTCGGTGACGCAATGATTAATAATTTCTCCGAAGAAAGGAATTCAAAATGCGTTCTCATTACCATATCAAAGGGTGACTCATTTGTACAAATGTTGTTATTAACGAATAGATTATATCACAATATATGGTATGCAACTTTAGATACTAAGGATTTTTAAACGTGAAAGAATTCACAGCAAGCAAGTACTGTACCTATGACAAGTGAAATCCTTGAGTGTTATTTGAAATCATTTACTTTTGTTTCACAGCATGATGTCCAACATTGATAAAAAACTTTCAAAAAACGTGATGTATAAATTGATAACTTTGGCTTATATTTTACAGAGAATGCCTCTCATGGGTGTATTTTTCAGTTACGTTCTACTCACTTTATTTTTGCCTGTGCAGCTTTTTACCTGTGATCAATACCGAGATTAATTAGCTGCCTCGCATTATGATTATATTAGTCATAAGTGAATAGGAAGTTTTCTTCAACTTCCTCTTGTTAATTCTTTGGGAAGCATTTGTCATCTCAAGTAGTTCTTCCGGGCGTTATATAGAATCAATGTAAATTAGTGCTCAATTTGTATTTAATTTAGTTTTTTATATCTTTTAACAGACTCATCTCGTTTTCACATCTTTTCCTCTGCCATTATCGCTACGCTGCCAGAATTATTATTATACCATGCTTCTTTTTTCCTTGTACTGAATGCCTTATGATAATTCCCTCTCTTATATATTTCTCATTGCTCTAATGATATTTCTCTACTTTCTTTCCGTTCTTTTTTTTCGTTTCTTAGCTCAAAATTTCTGCTACTCACAACATGACCGTCTTTCACTTCATTATGCATGCATTCAATACGGTTGCCATTAACATACGTACTAAATTTCTTCTATTGAGTGATGTATGAGTTTCATAGCTCGGAGAAACTAATATTATGCTAATTACCAACTTAAAATATTTTTTTTATTTACCAACAGTTCTTCACCTAGTGGTGCTAATTTTTTAAAGCGGTATTCTTTTACTTAGTTTATGATTTTGACAAATAGTAATTTTTTATTTGAAGTATGTGTCTTCGAATATATTAAAAGTAATTGCGACTCAAATTCTGGTGAGTTTATCCAAATTCGTTATTTCTTACCCAATATAAATGTTGTATTTTTTATTTTTAGTACCATGTAGGGTAGTCATCAACCATTATCCATCCTGGGGAAATGTAATAAAAATTTGTGTCAGCTTGTGATGCCTTTTTTTAACAGGAGAAAAAAATATTTTATTAGGGTAACAAAACTATCGCATTTTGTTTTGTTTACCTGTGTATAAAAAGTTGTCTATTGTTTTAAGAAATAATATCAGAGAAAAGTAGGAACATGATAAATGAAGGAACAGCTTGTAATGCCTGGATTGAAATGGCATTAAATAGGAGAGATTTTAATGTGAAATAAGTTATGAGAAAAAATCAGAAAGGGAATATGTCTGGCGTGATATATTATTTTAAGCAATATTTGCAATTATTGATCCAGCAAAGAATCAAGAGGAGAAATGTTTACAGGTTGAACAAGTTTTTATTTTTAAATCTTCAGCTACCATCGTGTCACTTGGATTTCCTTTTACTTATTGGCGTTGTAATGGTGAAAATGTCACAATGCGGCGGATAATCAGTTCCATAGGCCTAGTCTAATGTAAGATTTGCCGCTTTCCCACCGCTCATGTATTTCCATCGCTGCGAGCTCTCCACGTTCTCGCTCCGGAGCGTTTTACGCGAAGACGGATGGGAGCAGGTGTCTAGGAATGCGGAAGCGGATGCTCCCTCCACTAGTGCAGTGTTTCCCAAACTTTTTCGAGCCACCATATATATTCATATATTTAACGCCACCCTAATCGGTGTCTTTAAAATAATAATCAGAATGACATTCTAATAAACCAAATGAGGAACATTTTAATAGTTAAATAAAAAACAATGACTAATTAAATGTTTAATCAGAATCCAATGGATGTATAGTTTTTTAAATCATTTATGCAAATGATTTAGTTCGCAATAAAAGGAAATTAACTAAGAATATACTTTTGACATTAAAATAAATAATTTTAAGAGAGCTATTTATGGTGATAGAATGATCAATCATGTTCATGTAAAATTATTTTAACATTCAAGTGACTTTTTATTATAGTTGTTCATGGTCTAGATGTCATTTAAGAATATTCTATAGCTAAAATTAACTACAAATTTCCATAAAATAAAATTTTAAAGAGAAGGATGAGCTTAATGACATGATATAAGTTTTACCACATCCGGTTTGATGTCTCTTAGCAGAAGTCTGACATCACCGTGTTCGCAAACCTGACGTATGTTTCTCTGCTTGGAAATATTTTTTTTTATTTTAAAGAAGAAATATAACCACATACAGCATATGCCATTTTATAGTGGCCAGGTAACAATACATAAATTAGAGGACGAAGACGCAATATAACATGTGGAAAACAATAATTACATTTACAAAAACAAAAGGACAACAAGAAACTGCAGTGACAGACTACTTCTGTGACAGATAGGATGGGGAAAGGCTTATGAAGGATTTCAATGGAAGTGCAAAGGGGTCAATGTGTGGAGGGAGTGAGTTCAACACAGAAGTAATGCAGTAGAAAAACGAACGTTTAGTGAGTGAAAGTCTAGGAATGAGCATGTGGATTAGGGGATGAGAACGGGTAGGGCGGGGTGGAACTTTAAAATTGATAAAAGAGAGCAATGCTGGGCAGTCGATGGTGGAATTGAGAATCTTATAAATAAGTTTTACATCAGCTGTGAGCCTATGGGTAGTGAGATTAGGGATGAAGAGGGAGGAGAGAATAGCATTAGTGGACATGTTGCGTAAATGCGGTATTCTATTTTTTACTATATTGGCAAATAAATTGCTGACACAGTCCAGGGATGAGAGGTTGGTTTGTGAAGAGATAGACCAAATGGGACAAGAGTATGTAAGAATTGGAGGAATGATAGATGAAAAAAAAGTTCGAAGTGCCTGGGGGTCTTTAATTTAAGTGAAACGGATCAGGAGTCCTAAAATATGCTAAAACTCTAGATATTTTATCTTAAACTCTGGTTTCAATTCAATGTCATTTTGTAGTCTAATTAATTCTTTCTCTAATAACCGAACTTGCTCAATTTCTTAAACGGATTTATCACCCAGTCTGGAATTTCCAACGAAAGAAGATCCTCAAATCTTTGCGTCATATTTTTATGTAAGGTAGCCAAATGGTCGCAAAAGACGCACAAATCATCATCACATTAACCAGCTTGCTCTTCTAGCTCAAGCAGGGAAGGCAATTGATGAAGCTCGCGGCGACCTATGTTGCGCTTAAATAAAACCAACTTCGAAATAACACACGGTTACCACAGATTTTGCCGTTGAATGATTTGTGTCGTTTCCCTGCAATTTTAAATTCATTTCATTAAACTTTCCCAAAAGTTCAGCCAAAAATGAAACGTCACTCCTAATCTCTCTAAGGTTGTTGCTGACAAAAGTATCTTTCTCCTCAAAGAACTGCACGATAGTGTCAAAAAGTTTAAGTATAGAAGCACCATAAACAATTGCCTTTTGACAGCCAACGAATTTCTGTGTGTACAAACAAACGTTTAAAATTCTAGTCGTTCTCATCACACAACTCTCGAAAGAGTCGATCATTATGAGCGTGGGCTTTAATTTTGTTAACTGCTGTAATTACAATGTTTAAGGACTTGTGAAGGCCATCACTCAGTTTTTTTACCACTAGATATTGTCCGTGAATGACACAATGCATTGCATAGACATTTAGTGCATATTTAAGTAAATGAAAGATCGTAGCACTTTTCCACAAGAATTCCTTCACCAATTGAAGCCTGAATCTGTTGAACTTATTTAGTGCATATTTTTTCAAGCATGAAATACAACTATGGTGACGACCAGTCGTCGACGGAGCTTCATCTGTCGCAACAGCAAGTATATTAGGAATATATAAGGACTTTTGTTGTGCCTGAAGAACTGCTTTACCATACGTAATATTGACTCCCCTTTAGTGTCAATTTCTACATCTACACAATACCCTGCGAGCTACCTCTAGGGTGTTTGGCAGGGGGTGATCAATCACCAGCATGCGAAATGCAATTGGACTCCCACATGCACACCACACAGTACAAAAAACGTCACGCATACTAACAAATTATACTACTATATGCTGTTAGAAATAATAATAAAATTAAGAAATATGCATAAAGTTTTACATATATTAGTAGGGTACACTACAAGTCATATAATCTATTAATGAGTTCTATCGCTGCCGTTATAATATCTTATTGATCGTGGAAAAAAAGGCATTCTGAATCTGCCTGTTCTACAAAATATCTCTCTTATATTATTTACATGATCTGATCTTCCGTAGTATGTTGGAGTCCGTAAGATATGGTTAACTTCGTCAGAAAAGACACTGCTCTTGAATTTATCTAAAAGGTTTAGTCCATTTTTCAATCTACGTCCGGAAGAGATTCCCATCCGAGTTTATCTAAGAGGTCAGTTACACTAACAAAACTATCGTAACGACCTTTCACATACCTGGCAGCACTTCTTTGTCCGCGTTCTAACTCTGTTATTAAGCCTTTTTCATGAGGGTCCCAAACACTTGCAGCGTATTCTAAATGTGCTCTAACGAGGGAAAAGTAGCTTAATTCTCTCACTTTGTCGTCGCACTTTCCTAATATTCTTTCAACAAAACCCATTTTACGACTACCTTGACCGGTTATTTCTCGAATATGTTTATTCCCCGATATTTATTAGGTCAAACTCACTGATATTTCACGGATTCAACAGGCCTCTAATTGGGTACCCCGAATTATTCAGCTACGTTGTAGGAAGTTATTCTTCTTCTAGAAATTCATTACGACGCATTTTTCCAAATCTAATTCTAACTGCCAAGCATCGCACCAAGCTTGGATAGCTGCAAGGTCATTCGTTAGTTCATCTATATCTTTGCTGGAACGGATTTCTCTGTAAACTACAGCGTCGTCTGAAAATAATCGTAACTTACTGTGTACTGCTTCGCCAATGTCGTTTATGTAAAGAAGGAATAGGAGTGGGCCTATGACACTACCATGAGGAACGTCAGAAGTGACTCTATCCTCATTGGAGACTGCACCGTCTAATACTACTCTTTGTACACGGTCGTTCAAAAGTTCTCTTATCCAGGAAATGACATCTTCATCTGGACCATTAGATTTCAATTTTATTATTAACTTTCCGAGTGGTACTTTATCAAATGCCTTTTTGACATCAAGAAAAATCGCTTATTGGAATATTGTCTTCTCCAGAGACTAAAATATCGTGGGAAGATTCTAATTGCATTACAAACAACAAATCCTGAGATAGATTTTCATCTTTAATAAAGCATATATATGACGGAAGCAATGATTCATTACCTGACAAAGTTTACTCGTCCAACTGTGATGCCAAATCTGTTGTTCTCAGTATGGTGCACAATATATTTTGGTTTTGTTAAAAGAATATTAGGAAAGTGCGACGACAAAGTGAGAGAAATTAGCTACTTTTCCCTCGTTAGACCACATTTGGAATACGCTGCCAGTGTTTGGGGCCCTCATAAAAAAGGCATAATAACTGAGTTAGAACGCGGACAAAGAAGTGCTGCCAGGTATGTGAAAAGTCGTTACGATAGTCTTGTTAGTGTAACTGACCTCTTAGATAAACTCGGATGGGAATCTCTTCCGGACCGTAAATTGAAAAATGGACTAAACCTTTTAGATAAATTCAAGAGCAGTGTATTTTCTGACGAAGTTAACCATATCTTACGGACGCCAACATACTACGGAAGATCAGATCATATAAATAAAATAAGAGAGATAGATTGTAGAGCACACAGATTCCGAATGTCATTTTTTCCACGATCAATAAGAGATTATAACGGCGGCGAGGAAACTCGTAAATAGATTAGATGACTTGTAGTGTAGCCTACTAACCTATGTAAAACTTAATGCATGTTTCTCAATTATATTATTATTTCCAACAGCATGTAGTAGTATAACTTGCTAGTATACTTGACGCTTTTTGGACCGTGTGGTGTGCATGTGGGAGTCCAAATGCATGCTTCATGCTGGTGATTGATCACCCCCTGCCAAACACCCTATAGGTGGCTCGCAGGGTATTAATTAGATGTAGATGTAGATATATCTTTCACATTTTCAGCCATTTCATCTATTCGCCATTGAACTGAAGTATTGTTAGGGAGATTAATTTTTATCGTATCACTTCGGTTTTTAGGAATTGGATTTGCTTGAAGAATTCTGTTATAATGGCTAATTAACGCCGTAGGCACTCGTACTTCGTAATTGTATTCTTTAGTAGCTATACTTTGTCCTAAGCTGATCAAGGCAGTATTCCTTTTGTCGACGGGTTCGATGTCTTGAATTATTTCCAATGTGTTCTTTGCATTCAAAGAATTATTGTGAATGTTACCCATTGTTTGAAAAAGCTATGCTACAAGGAAATTCACAATATCAGTAAAATCGCGATCGGGTGAATTAGATCAGTAACTCGGGAATTTATTGATGTCCATCCAGCAAAGGGGAAATTTAATCTTATAAATACGAAGTATGAGAGAAAAGGTCCTCGTGTTGTATAATTTATTAACCATTTCATGAAAAACGTAAGCAATATACTAGCCGTTTATTTTTGGAATATACTTCGCCATCATAAAATTATACAATATGTTATATAATAGTGCTATAACGATATCATCTGAATAATGAAAAATCACTTGCCAAAATAGCATCGATAATATCGCTGGAACCGACTTCTTTGGAAAAAGATTACTCTGGTAAATACCTACTTGGTGTAAAACTACCGAATCTAGTTATCAGATGACCTGATTCCTCTCTGCATTCACAGCCGTTTTATACGCACTGAACTTTACTGGCGAAGTTGTCTGTGACGTGAAGTTGTACCAACGATAGAACTCATGAGACTACACCCCTTCAAACGTTTCCATAGTGCAAGAAAGGCTTCGAAGCTTCGTTCTAGCATATGTTTAAGTTCATAATTTTTTTGGGGAAAAGCGAATTCCCAAACCCCTTCGGTAAAATATCTCTCTCAATTAATCGTTTCCCTCGGACGTGGAAGTAGTGGGGATCTATCATGATTTTATATGTGTCGCAATGAAAGATATCTATTGTCAATTTCTCAAGCAATCTAAGCCAATCGCGGAGCCTCCCGAGTCCCCAGTGGCTCCCAGCATAATTCATTTAACAGCTGTGAAGTAGTTTCTTTACGTCTGAAGTATTTTTGGATGTATCACGCAGCTTGCCTTCATATTTTTTTTAAGTTCACGGATTAGGTGTCTCTACTCCGTTCGCTATACGTTCCCTGCATATCCAAGGGGCGGTCGGACGAGTGCGAAGCAGCACCTTATCATTCGGAAATAGTCCTACAACACGACGAAGTCTGAACGTCCACTCCTTCTCCTTTCTTCTGAAAAGCTCTCTAAACACAGTGAACAAATAAATACCTAAAATGAAAAGGAGACTGCGTTGACTGTTCATTTTCGAATAATAACTTCCAAATAGTTGAGCCTAATACCATTGAACGAAATAAATACCTGTTGATTGATTTGAGTTAGCACATGATGAACAGTGAGCTTCACTGAACTCGAGAAGTAAAGCAGGCAGAAAAAATAGGTAAATACCATTTAAATATAATAACTACTATGGGCTTCTTGATAAACACTTTGCTAAATTTTTTCTCAGAAATAGCTAGTTAAATTGAATATATTTCGCCAATATAAACCTTATAGACTATCAATTTTGATCGATGTGTTTGTTTTTTTTTTACTCCGTGAAAGGAGTTTGCACTCTGCATATCTTTGGCGTGGAGTCAGAAAATCGCCCCATTTGAAACTGATCAGCGATTTTCGTGGTTTTTAGGGCGGTAATGCCAGCAACGAGAGCGAGAGAAGTCTTTTAAAAACCCAGAGTAGGAGGCGGGAGAATATGATCGGTTGAGTCACGAGGCATGATGATCTGCTGAACACAATCCTATTCTTTTTATTTGGCTGACGCACTCCGCCGCTTTACGGTATAATCAAATAGTAAGGATACCGCAGGAGATTGAAAGGTTTATTATAAAATTAATTGCATCAAATTTCTACGATAGAAATCGTTATTAGATAATGATATGGTTAGATGGGTAGCAGAGTAAATTCGACAATTGATTTTCATCTTTATCATTTTTTCTGCATCGTGTTAATGAAACTTACTCGGGGTTCACATCGGTTTAATGAGTTTACGACTGAAAACGTTTCTGTGGTATGAGTCCACATCCGTCCGTCATCAAGGCACAATCTGGCATTTTTTTTAACCGTGAAGTGGGTGGTCTAGCCGTTACTTTTTACATGTATTGCTGCAATAGGTCTTTCACCCTGAACTGCGATCGATGGTATCTTGGCTTCTCTTGTGTCGTGTTATTCGTTTAAAACCGACGCTATTGTCTTGAAATTTGTACAGTGTATACGAAAGATATGAGCCAATATGTTTCTGTTCTTTACAGCAAAAATATTAAATACGAGAGATCATATGGGAAAATGAAACTAAGTATGAAACTTGTCGCGAAAGTTAATCGGCCTAGCCGAGTTTTAACGGCGTATTTCATCATAGGCGTATGAATGCACCTGTGCATGTGACTCCGTAAAAATTCATATCTGATATGCCATATCAAGTAAAAGTTTAAGCAATACAGATGCAGAAATATGTTTAACAGGATTTATCGTGTATATCCTGAATAATGGATTCTAATAGCATCAAACCTAAGCGAGTAATTTGTCACCAAAGAAGACTGGCCGAGAACAAGTTTTCAAGTACCTAAATTGAGAATAAGCTTCCATCAATAGCTATAATCAAAACCACTATCGCGGTAAATGTCATTGATCTCCAATTTGATCTCTATAGTCTCTTATTGAGTCTGCCCCAATATCTTGATGTCCTATGGAGCAATTTGGTAGTGTTACTGTGGTAAAAATGTAAAACTTTCATTCTCACTCAGCCGTGTTCGTGTGGAATGGACAAGGCACGAGGCTAGACACTTATTTCCGAGAGAGTGGAGTCCCAAGTCTAACGCAAATCCACTGTCTTCAATAAATACCCAAAATGTGAAAAGATTTCCTCGGCTCTTAAGTCATTTAATGGTGAGATTAATTGAATAATTGAAGAATTTTTTCGATCATAAACTTTTTACAAACACTTCCATTCCCTAACCAACGTTGTCCCATATCGGCCACGCGCACCATTTTTAGAGAAAGCTTAAACAATTTCGGGTGGAGCTTAACCCCCTATTGCACCCCCACTGGCTACGTGCCTGGATGGATATTCATTGATGATGCCGTAATCCCGATCCTCAGCCGACCGAGAGCAACGGGGGAAAATGCTGGAGTCGTGTGATGTTACAAGAGTCGATGCAGCTAAGTGAAAGAAGTCGAGGGCACTTGACGTGACGTGGCGTTAATGCCTTCCCAACATCCTCCTCTTCGCTCGTCGTGGTGAACTTTTTTACTTCGCGGCCCGTATGAAGATGTGTGGCGCGACAAGTATTTGCCCTGGTGTCCATAGCGGACCCCTCCTCTCTGAATCATTATCATCACTTCTTTCTCCGCTAAACCACTCGAAGTAGCACATACTTTATGTTAACATGCTAAAACGGACCTTCAACAGCCACTTTAAATGCATAATCTCCCAAAAATCCCTTCTCCTTGCTTTAAGCCTTCAAATGTCGAAATCACAATAATTTTCGAGAAGTTTCAAAAGCGATTTAGTTTTATCGAATGGAAATTGCAAGGGTTGGTTATCAGGACAGTTGATGTTAAGAGAGTGGCACATATTTTGTTTGAATTAGACGTACAGGAAAATATGGCAATGCTTACGCTTACAGACCAGTTATCTTTGAAACTAGAGTCCATCCGAGTCCATTGACTTGTCAGGTGGTGCTTTATGAAGTTAAAATTTTACGTTATCCGTTTTATCCATATAAAAGTAAATAATTTCCAATTTTAAAATATTTAAAAATCATAGCAGTTGGTAGAAAGTTAAAACTTATTGTAAAATTTTCCAAGCCAAAAACGAATTTAGGAATAGAAAGCATTGATACAAAACTGCTTCGTGAGAACGCGTCTGACACATCCTAACCAATTACATAAGAAAAATTATATGGTAGATACAAAATATTTATTGACATTTTCTCGGAGATAATTTCGTTGAGAAAAGATAACAAGTCAGGGATTGGGAAAGAAACCCACTGCAATACACTATGAGAATGTATGAAGCACAATTTCGAATTGGTGTGAGAGATAATCCCACAGTACGGCCAATTAAAGGTCCAACGTATTGAAATCTCGATTGTTAGTATTTGCGAAGCCATTGGTTGTATACATTATGGGTATTATATTGTATTATTTTTATATCATGACACAAAATAAAACGTATTAAACAAAATGAACTTATTATAATCGGTCAATATGTCTCTTATCTGATATATATTTTCGAGAGGTGATGTCAGAACTGCGTCGTGACGGGAATCAGTCAAATACGGCGCGTCGTGCTTGAGTCACTCCCTTTTACATTTGGTGCACATTGGTATTCTTGTATTCCTATACATGTAAAACTCTAATTGCGGAAAGTTATTTGCTGTCTCCCAAGAACACTATGGGTGACTTATGCTAGATCAAGAATAGGGTAGTTTCCTTCATCAAAGAAAACGAAAGGCATTGATTGCGATTCCTTACCCACCATTTGTGTATTCATAATATACAAATTGTTTGGTTTTTGAAATCCAAGTTTAGACGAATGCGAATGGTCAATTTTAACCTCATTTGAAAAAGGCCAGATTGACGGCCATGCGATGCCACTCCGCGTGACGTCACAGGGACCCAGTTTCTATACGGGTTGATAGAAGTTTTAAGTCGTCTGAGATTACCAATGCATGCATGAAGCACAGAGCTCCGGGAAACATCTCTTAATAACCACCTATTAAAATTGCCGAAGTTTGGAAAGTTTCCTTCGTTTGATAGGGTAATAATAATCCGTATTTAAGCCAAGTGCTACCTGCTAGAAGGGTACTCCACGCTACCTTCAAGCTCGGCAGCAAGCAGCCTGCATCGTTGCGGCGTTCATAGCTTCGCACCCAGTTGGCCTCACACAGCAGCAGCCAGACGTCACACGGGCTTCTCTCAGCATTCATACTTAGCTGTCGCGTTTTTGCGCTCTTGAAAATGTTCACTTTTCATGTAATCGCGAAAAATAAATATCGTCATTTAAAAATCTATTGGGAACACTATTGGCAAGGCGGAAGGCAAGTCGCATGAAAAGAGTTTCACTGGTGGAAGGGGGGAGAGATTCTTCGTTAGGAACCACTTCCTATTGCTCCCAGCTAACTTGAAAGTTTCGCTCTGCACCAGTGACAGGTGCAGCTCCAACTTCTTTCCCTTCCAGCTCCCTATTCCATTTAAATTAATTATTTTTCATGCGGCATGCGGCGATTACCTTGCTTAGTTGGTTTTTAACGTTAAATCACCTTGTATCTTTAAATGCAAAGTATAATTCAATGTATTGTATCGGCTCGGGTAGTGTTAGAAATACATTGTGTGTAGTAACATGTAGTCTTCTTGGCTTTCGTGCTTAATAATTAATATTTCAATGCAAAGGTACAATGTCAATTACTGAATATCATTGTTAGACACCTTCGCGTCCAATACGTGACTCATGTTGCATTTGCCACCGAGGAACGTGGAGAATTGAAGCATGAGGTCAGTTGGCGAGAATGGAGGCGGAGCGAAAGATCTTTCTGCTATTCTCGTGGAACTTGATACCTATTTTATTTCGAAGCTAACGATCTATTGCCTTCGTAATATGAAACCTGCGTGAGCCATGGTCTGTTTTGGTCTGGTCATGGTCTGGGGCGTGTTGGGTGGTCACGGAGACGAGGATGGTGTCAGAAGGGGGATGTCAGGGGTTGATGGGAGGGGGGTAGCTGATTTTTGGAAATGCTGTTAGTAGTTACTGCTACCTTATAGAGCTGAGCTTCTCCAATATCTTGGGGGAGAATCACATAATATGCATGTCGTATCTAGCCAAGGAGAGATACTGCTACAACACTATCTGCTTACGTAATGAGCCTCATAAAGATGGCACCGAAGTATGGCAAGCCAAGAAGCTCCAAAAATATTAATTATTTTGGCATGAGAGGTAGTATTAGTTTGCTGAACGATTCAATGGAAGTAGGGGCTATGCAAAGGTCCATATTTTTCTCGTGGTACCGGTAAGGCATTGAAAATAGTTGGGCTAAGCATTTTACTCTCAGGAATCCAATGTTATGCTTTATTGGGAAGACAGTTCAGGTCGTTTCATGCTACGAGTATTGGGAAAGATAGGTGGAGGGAAACCCGGCGTCGGCATAATCCTAATCCCTACGGAAGACGCCTAGGTCATATCATATGCATTTACTGACTAGATTGTTATAATCCATGTTGTGATTTTTTTATAAATCCTTGTCGCCAGTTGGTTTTTAAAGTTTTATCGCCTTATATCTACATAATGCAATGTATTGCTGGCCTGGGCAGTGGTGTGACTAGTCGATTCCTTGATAACTAAGAATGCAGGTGGCGGACTTTATGATTCGATGGTAGTACTTGCTCATTCATCCAAGAAACCACTTATATTCTGTATGTTTACATTATGATACTGACAATGAAAACTTTGATAGACTTTAGTTGATCCTTAGTCATTTAAAGGAAATTCATACTCTGTATTTTACTTTACTGGTCGCATTATGGCATAAGTTAAATTTGAAGCCGGAGTGTTTTCTTGTCACAGAATGAAATAAGTTAGTAAAAATATTTCTATAGTAGCCAGTCACCGTTGTTATTTTTTATGGCAAAGCATAATTATAAAATTCATTCAAGTCGGACAAAAATCTAATTACAGTCCCTCTATTTGATTCATAAAATATTTTGGTCTCATCTCGTCTAGAATTAAAAGCAAAAACAAATCTTTGGAAAGAGCCTAACATTTATTTCTCTTCAATAAGTAGCTGTATAGCTTGAACTAGAATCTTTCCGTCAGTACGCCACTCTGGTGATCTTGGGGAGTGAAGGCATCGCAACTTACGATTAATTAAAGCTTTTGATTGAAGGAGAGACTGGGAATATTTGTTTTGGAGTTTGAAAATGTATGTGCCAGTGGATATGTGTGTGTTTGCAGAGGTCATTGCCATCGCACGCACTCGAGATCGTCGCTAAATGATTGAAGAGGAGACTGGAGCCGTGGACGACAGCGGTCCCTTACGAACGGATCTTTAATTTCCCAAGGGCGAGCGTCGCGCCCCAAGTGGGCGACCGGTGATTTCGTGAGCGGCTTCTCGAGAAAAAATTTCAACGGGGATGCTCTAGATTAAAGATAGGCATTTAATTGCTCGGGGACCAAGATGCGAAAGAGACTTGATATCAAGAAGCGTTAGATTGCTCTAAGGTTGGAGCGCTAAGGAACCTACGTCCTACTGCATAAAATTCTGAAGAATAATTTCCCATTTACTATGAGTTAATTTGGGTATTTACGAGGTAGGTTATTTTAAAAATTTGGTTGTCGTGTCACACCTAATATTCCAAATATCTTCTAGTGATGGATACAGACGTCGAAAAGTAATGAACTGCTTCATCTTCCGTTTTATTCTGAAGAATAATTACACATTATACTATGAGTTCATTTGGGTAATTTCGAAAAATGTTAATTTGAAAATAAATAAAACATGCCTTGCCACCACTGATATTCCAAATTTATTTTATAGATTGATAAAGAAGTCGACTTACTTTGGCGAAATTTCTCTGTAGGTCTGAATTTGGCGAATATGTTTATGTTTATATAAGGTTTGCTTGAGCATTTTATTCTTTTATTAATCCTAGATAGTGGCAATAGCAAAAAATGTATCATGCTTTTTTTTAAATATAAAACAAGAACTAGAGCTCCAGGTTGATGTAATTCATATCCGTTTCGATACCATTCTTTAAAGTCTACTGTCATTGCGTTAACTTTCCAAGTTCTCTTTACGGAAACGTTATGAATGTCGTAAAATCTCCTCCATTGATATTTGCATACAACCCGCCTATCTGCAACGACACTATTCCACGTACCAGTTGACTGCTGACCAAGTGGTCTCGAGTTCACTTTCGGAAAGCCTTCGCACTTCTAGAAAAGCTAATTTTATTTTTGCTAGACGGCCTAGGGTATGCAAATTTGGCACTATCCTGAATGTATGGGGTTCACGGGCCTTTGGCTTAGTCTGGATTTGGATCTCCGTTAACCTAGATAATCTAACCTTCCGGTTGAAACTCTGAGTGATGACTCTGAAATTTTACAGATGGTCAAAAGTTCAAATCCTAGATGAAACTTTTAGACAAATTTCCTCTTAGTGCTAGGTGCTCTAGGGAAAGGAACTAGCCTCCCTATCCCGCCTGAGTTAACTTTAAATAAGGTACATATCGTCAGCTTTATGAAAATATTTAAATCATTCAGCTTGATTTTCGCTTTATTTTGGCGAGAGAAACTTTGCTTACCCAGTAAAAATCATCTTAAGGGCTGGAATGGCATGTGATCCCCACCGAAAGCACGGTGCGGTTTGCCCCGAAGAAAGCAAAGGAACAAGTTGGAAAGAAAACTTCTCCTTCGGCATATTTGGGAGCGTTTTGTGGAAGAAGTGAAATTTTCGGCGGGGCGCACAGCATTTTTCCGCACTCCGCCGTGAAGCCGCGGTCTTTGGGGAATCGGGGGATGGAGGGCCGTGGGGGAGGGGGGACGGTGCACAAGGACGTACCCAAGGTGGTAAAGGACTTCTATCACCTTGGGACGTACCGGGGAATTTCAACAGCATCGGAGGCATGGCGCTGCGGTGGATCTGAGGGAAAGCGGTGTGCTATAGGGGCGAGTTAGGCGGTATACAACTTCGGATGGCGAGCTGCTCAGAGGCGGAGAGAGAGTTATGGCGTGGGTGTGTGTGTGTGTGATCTAGTGTTATGAGGAGAAGGGGTTGGGGTAAGAGGTGAGGGATTTTCGCGGCTGCCCTGTAAAGGGGTGGAAGGGAGAGATTAGAGTATTTTATGTGCCGAGTTCCGTTTTGAGTCGCGCTAGGAATGCACTCCGCATCGACGGACGAAGGAGCAGGGATGGTGGGATTCAATGGAAGTTTGGAGGTGAAGTGGATAGTTAGAGGAGCCAAACCGGGGAAGGAGCTTTTGAGTTGCAGGTCTGTGAAATATTGGAGACCGATATTAATGAGATATCGCAGTAAGCGCCGAGTATTGCGCGAAGCAAATCTGTGTGGTGTCATTGGTTGTCGATTTCCTTCCGTAGATTTCTAATAAATCCCTATGTAAGTTATAAGTTGCTGTGAAAAGGCTTGCTGAAAGGAGAGAGGAATGGCAAGCTGTATCAAACAATCTAAGTGTTGTTGATAAGTTTAAATTCTATTCAAAGCAACATTACTGCAAGCCATGGTAATCTATAGCTGTATCAAATAAAAACAAATTAAGATAATAATTTTCTAGCAAAGTATTTTAGAATATTTTATAAATCGTGGATTGAAATTTATTTTCCTGAACATTCTAATACGATGAGTTAAACTTTCTCCCGTGGTAATAACCTTCTTGGTGATTATTTTAATCAATGAACTGATTTTAATGAGGTGCCGTAGTCGTAACTAAGCGGTCTGGCATCACTGGTAAGTTTTGATTCGATTGAAATTAATCCATTTTATTTCATGAAAGTCACTCTGAGCTAAAGCGATTACGTGGGTTTCTCTCACAGTTTTTTTTTCTTTTCCGTTGCATTTTCGCCACTTTTTCGTCCACAAAATGTGAAATATGAAAAACTTTTCGTCATTCCAATGTTAATTTCTCTTCATGCCTCATCAAAAATATTCTTGCGTTTGTTGTTACTACTCCCTAGTTGATGATTTTAGAACTAACGATGAATTTAAGAAATGAAAACGTTAGCAGCTTTCAAAGGCCAGTACTTAGTTTTACGTCACATGACATATTACATGCTGGTTGGCATGTAACTTTGTTTAACAGCAAATAACAAAATGTTTGTTGTGATGTTGGTGTTATTTGAGTGTTTGTTGCATCATAAAAAATCAACTTATCGTCGGTTACCTCATTAATGTAGCAATATAAACCAAATATTTAAGAAACTTCTCAATACCATGTTGTAATGCTTCTTGAGTGGTAGGCGCTGAGGTAGTTAGGTAAGTGGCATGTGTTAAAATATTTTTAGCGAATTTCATCCCCTAGTATGTATATGTTATGCTCATTTGCATGCCAACCACTTTGTAGTATCTACGCCATGTGACATCAAGACTTTTCACTGTTTGAATGCTACGATGAAATTCAGCCTTTATTCTAATATCATCAACATAGGAACTAACTAGAATAATCATGTAAATTTAGGTGACATCTGTTTGACATAGGTGTTTTATAGAAATTACTGACTTTGTATAATGGTACGCTTGACATAAATTTCGAAGTTCGTGATGTTTACCTTCTTTGGTAGAACAAACTGCATTTACATTTCAATGGATTTTTTTTAAAGGACTGCTTGTTTTCGTAAACTTTTTTTTGAAAATTGAGGCTATCCATTATGCTCCGCGAACATAATATGCTGGTCTATATAACTTTAAACCTGAGCTCGTTAGCGGACAAAATATAGCACTTGCACTCACTGATTATTAGAATACAAAGTATAAAAATGATTCAGTGTAGTTAGCCATCTAATTGTGCATACTATGTTAATTTCTCAAGCTATGTTGACTGATGCCGTTCTACTTGGCTACTTTTTTACTTTTAATGAAGACTTAATTTTAACTTATGCTCGATCCTTGACACTTCAAACTTGCTGTGGGAAGACACATTACTCTTAAACTTTTCACAGAAATGCTATTTATCGACATGAAGCCGCGTTCTCTGCCCTTAAGAGATGTAAAAATTACCTATCCATTCAAATATTAGTATATTTGGATTTATTCATCATTCTAAATGCACATGAATTAATAAAAAAGGGTAATTAATGCTTCGAGAATGAACTCTTTTAAGGAAATGATAATTTGGATTACCAAGAAAGTGAAGATTTGGTGTAGTAAAGTAATTCATATGATTCAGTAGATTTTTTTCTTCCTTAAATAGTGCGCAGATCCACGGATGAGTTGGCTGATGCTTTCTCTCTGACTTGCGGGGAGTACACTGCCGCTAGTTATGGTGGCTCATTCCTCAGGTACTCCGGAAAGACAATGTTAAATACTTTGAACTAATTAGAGCTATTCTGTAGATTTAGCTGTATATATCCTTTCCTATTTATCCTTTTGATCAGCTTTATTGATTTCCCAAGCTCTTTTGACTCATGTCTTCGTTCTAAAATGCGAGATGTGTGCCTTCACCTAATAATAATGATTTTAGTTTAATATTAGGAGGGTACTATTTTAAAGGCAATGTGGGAGAACATAGATTATTAATTTTTTCTGAAACGTGATTCAGGGCTACGTTACGGCTTGATGTGGAAGGCTACACGGGATTTCCATCGGGTCAGGTTCTCCAACTCCATCTCGGCCGACGTTTCGATGGGCGAGTTGTCCATCGTCTTCAGGGCATGTCGAGTCTTGAAAATCGTCCTCCTTATCTACATGCCCTGAAGACGATGGACAACTCGCCCATCGAAACGTCGGCCGAGATGGAGTTGGAGAACCTGACCCGGTGGATATCCCGTGTAGCCTTCCACAATTCAATACGCCGGGAAAGCCTATGATCATTCTTTACGGCTTGTTCTTTGCTATAATGAAAAATTTAGCCATTTGAATACTTGCATTGCTCTCTGTACACATAATATAACATATATATAATTACTCTGAGGGTGAACTATTCAATCGGGAACATAAAGTAGATTATTCATTGCATTTAGCTAATTGATGTCATTCAGTGAATTAAGCTACCATAAACTGGGACAATTTTGCCACTTTTTTTCTTTTTCAACCGCATTCTTGTAAGTTCATGTATGGAAATAATTTAAAACCAGATGATGGCCAGATGATGATACGCTGTATCGAAACCGGTCGCAATATATTTTATTTTGTGAAACAGCTAAGTGTTTTCTTAACCTTTGTGCATCATGAAGGAGTTTCACCATGTTACGCCAACCACCATCGCATTTAATTTAAAACCATTTTAAGCCGTTATTCTTGGTCTCTACTTTCAAAATTTGTGAAAAATGACAACTTAAGTAATAGTTTATACGTTAAATAAATTGAAAATATAGTTGGCAAAGATTCTCTGGATCTGGGGCAACTTTGCCAACGGAGTTACATCCAGCGGAAACCTCAATAAAACAATGGAAACTATAATTTTTATTTAGAAAACTCTTAAATATAGAATGTTACACCAAGATACTCAAAACATTGAACGTGGAATTCTATGGTCATTCCCCTAAGTTTTCTTCTTTTTACGAGTCCTTCCAACAAGATTTTGTGTGGAGGTGCTTGGAAGTGACCAGGTGTGATTTGTCCATGGTTTCTCCAGAGGACGATTGTCTTCATCAGGCCATCATGTCTCAAGATGTGGCCAATAAGGTTGTTCCGCCTTCTTGTTATACTCCATGGGACTAATTTACGTTAATAGGGAAGTGAAGTGATCGCTGTGTAGTCAACGCCGCGCTGAGGACATTTTTCTAAACCAATTGAAATATTTTAGAGTGGCAACAGACATCAACGGAAAGGACTTGGGCTTTCTCAGTGTAGACTCATTGGCCGGAGATTTGGCCATTAACAGAGTTCGTACGGTGATTGTTTTATTTATTGTTAGTATGGGAGGAATATCCCTTAAACACGGATGGAAAATTCCAAAATCCTCTTGGCTAGGCATACTTGAGCTTACAGGTCCGATTAAAGCGACTTCGCTTGAGCTGGACTGTGTAACGTTAAATGGCCCATTCATGACATGGATTTTTTTTATCGTCGATATTTTAATCACTGTCTGTCTTGACCCCAAGAGATGGCCCTATTTGGGGACCGCAAAACATAAGCGGACACGTGCCCTCGTCCCGGCGCCCGCGCCGCCGCGATTCTGTTTGACCGTCGACGAGGCCTACCGGATATATGTGCGGCCGTATTTTTGTTGTTACGAGCACACGAGAGCAGTGGTGGATGGCAGCTTAGCAGCCTCTTCACCATTCGTTTCGAGTAGAGCCACTCCACTCCGCGCACGGCGTTTAAACATTTTATGCTCGTGCATTCGCTCCGTCGCTGAGGAGTCCACTGCGGGAGAATGCGACTAGCTTGCTGGGGACAAGCGGCGGGAGAAACAATTTCGTGTGCGGTGGACGCTTTGAAAGATTGGCACGAAGAGGGTCATTTCAATCACTACGCAATATCGTGGAAGCCCTCAAACAAACTTTATTTAAATCTCGATAGTAATTGCTTACCCACTCTGTGGTTCAACCGGAAGGATGTTTTGGATTGGTGAGGGTGGAGCTGACCCCGAACTGAAGGTGTGTGAAATTCACACATTCAGGGTGGGGTGACTGGTTCCTTTGCGGGGGCCACTTTGAACATTTTTTTTTGGGGGAACGAGGGATTCACCTGCCATTTGAACCTAGGACCTATCGATCAGCTGCTAAGAGACACTACTGCTAATTAGCAAGTATAATAGAACACCATAACCCCACAATATCGATTTTTATAGAACCTTAGAAAATGAATTTTCCAGTATTTTCCATTTTCCGGACCATCGCGACATCTACTTCTTGAGCAAATTCAGCAACAGCCCCACGCATTTCGAAGATTGGTTGATGATGTCACAAAATCATTCCTATAGGGTCACCGCTTCTCAGCCTTGTGCGTAGGTATCGTTTGGTTCATTGCTCTCTTTTGAGCACTTCCTTCCATCAAGAGGCTGTTCTCCTCTGAATTAGTAAATCAACCACAGCTCTAAATGCGTTCCCAATTACATGAAAACTGGGCGGAAAAGTTTGCGTTTTCATCTTTTGAACTTCATTGAGAATGTCTAACAGGGAACATTTATTTTCGTGTCGCAATTTTTCCTTATTCGTCGCATAACGTACATTCATATTGTGTGTATCGGGAAGGAGAAAGTCGAGCAACGTGAAAATTTCTACTGGTGACAATGGAAGGAATTAATAATGTCAGGAACGCATCTTGCTTGGTCTCATTCTCTTTAAATACATGCATATTACTAATATTTCGATCCAATAAAGGCACTATACCAGTTGCCGAAAGTTAAGTTTGACGCTACGGGGCCCATAGGTGTCTCATGTAGCAGTTGGCCTCCAGAAACGGGGATAGAGAGACTCTTCTAAAGATACCACTTCAAATAGTGCTCTGGTAACTTGAAACTTTTGCTCGACTTCAGCGAACTGCGTAGCTCCGAGTTTTTCCCCTTCCACTTCCACATTCTGCTTCGATTTATGATTTTTCATGAGGTAAGCCATTTCCTTTAATTAACGTTATTTAACAGTGTCGCGAGTGAATCGACTGGTCACATTCTTTTTTCGAATTACATGAATGACACTAATATTTCAATCCAATAAAGGCTCAATATCATTTGCTGAAAGTTATGTTTGATACTTATGGGTCCAATAAGACTCATGTAGCAGTTGGCCACCTGAAACAGGGTTTCGAAGCCTGTAGACTGAAAAAGGTCGGAGGGCGAGAAAAGGGGGAGGGGTGAAACGCTTCACCACTATTCTGGTGTAACATTATATTTTCTTTCGTAGCTAATTATTTTCGGTCTTCGTAATATGAAACCCGCGCGAGCAACGATCTGGTGCGTCTGTGGTCTAGTGGGTGGTCTTGAAGAGGGGATGTGGGGATGAGAGAAGGGGGTAGCTGGATGGGAGGGGGTAGCGGATTTAGGGAAATGTGCAACGCAGCTACTGTCCCATGGCACTGACAATGAGCTTCCTCTTGTGTTAGCGCAATCTCTTGGGGAAAATTAACGATGTTTAATCGCATTAAGGCGTAGTGTGAATCGCTTTGGGATGCGATCGGTCAAAGGCAACGATTCGTGAAACTCAGCGCACGATAAAAGCCTTATTTCACGTCCCTGACTAAAATGACCCCTCCCTGCATTTCACATTAAATTTACTATTCATTCAATGTGCAACTATTCTCACTCGATCATAGTACACCTACACATAAAATTTAGACTACCACCCAAAGTTAAGGAGGACAAGGGAATGCAAGAATCTAATTCCTTTGCAGGAATGTAAGGGATTTTATTTACGTGCCTTTGTCCTTATGGAATTGGAGAGCTTTAAACAAAGAATTAGCAAATTAAGAGCAGTTACAACATGAATGTCGGCAGTAATGCTCAACAAAGAGTTTTAACAGTAATTTACGGTTTGACCAAGTTTTTTTTAATGTTTGGTTTAAAGTTGTGGTTATAATGTCAATGATAGTTAATTAAATAAATTGGAAACCATATTATAGGCCCTTTTTAAATAGTGTAACTTTTACTTCATGTAATATTTTATGAGCTCCCAGTCCTATCATTTTAAGTATTCCTATTGTTTTTCCCCTTCTTTTAGTTCGTCAACATGGTTGGTTGCATTTTATCGTATGTAGTCTTTTATGTATTTATTCTGTCCGTATGAGGGCACATTATATTCCCGCGTGGATCACCTCCTTTCGTACTGCAAAGGAACACCACAAGCCATTTCATAAAACAGGTTTTCTGATTCCCTATTTGGGCGGCAGCCAGGTTTATGGGTGCCTCCCATTGATTTCAGACATCATCTTCATTTAATTTTTAATTCTAGTCAATTTATTTACTTTTGCTTTGCTTAACTGACATAAAACAACTATTGTTGGGGAAGGGAACGCATGAAACTAATTTTTTTCCTATGACGTTGCCTTTGTACTTAAGGAATTGAAGAGCTCAAATCAAAACACAGATTTTCTATTGGAATAAATTAGCATCATTTTCAAATTTTGTGGAGAATGAGAGTGGCGAGGCGATGGTTCTAAAAAGTCATGGGAAACAATGAATTAAAATTATTTTTTTTAATCATGTGAGGCATGAGAGAAAGAGGGAATTGTTACCGCGTTCTGCTGCACATAATTGTCTTGAAAGCAGCTACAGAAGTAAAGGGAAGGCCTAGAATTATCACTCGCGAAGACCGAGGATGTAATGAATAATTATGTGAGATGTAAAATAAGAAAGGATACGCGATATAGGGAGGAAGCATCAGCCTTCATACACGGACTGCAGCGATGCAGCGAAGCAATCTTTAAATTGATGCATTCTCCTGTCTTTTCAGTATGCTGTGGTCTCGTGTACAATTGTAGCCATCCCTCCTTCGCGTCGAGAGAATCCACATTCATTCATTCCAATTTCCATGTTGCTCGCTTCTGCTTGTATGTTATCTTTGTTGTGTTCGGCGGAAGGGATAAGTTATTTTAATATAATGAGCCACAAAAGGAGGAGCCTCGGTCTGGCTTCCCTTACTCTCCCGCTGCTTCATTCAATCTATTCATTTCGTTTTGCACCGCCCGAGGTAACGGATCCGAAGCTACGCTGGGAAAGTGGAACAAGCTCCTCCTTAAGGAGCTAGGTAGGCAGGTTGTGGAGCTGGGCGGGTGAAGAGGCTCGCGTGTTATAGATATAGAACAGCAGTGCATGAATGTTGGAGGGAGAGGGAACTAGTGGGGGGGGGGGGGGGGGAAAGAGGTTGGAAGAAGCGCGCATATAAGTATTGGTGGTAAAAAAACCAAGCTGGGAGAGATTTTTACATCTTCCACTAGGAAAATGCAAAAAAGGAGAAAAATATTAAAGACTGAGAGAGGGAAAAATGAAGGAATAATGGCGTGGGCTCAGTCGACTTGCTTCGCAGTGAGGGGTGTGAGTGAGGTGTTGTGGCTAGGAGCAGCCATAAGCAAGTGGGAGCTATGAGGGAAACTTGTTATTTTTTCCTTGTTCCTTTCAAGTTTTCATGGAATTGGTAGTGACCATCCGGAGCTGGTTAAATGGTGAAGTTGGGACTTTGAAGGTAAGGTTCTGCGCTAAGAGTGAACAGATAGCGGCTTTCATCGACATTCCGTGGCGTCTTAATATCTGCGTACTGCAAAACACCAATTTCTTCGACAATCGCCATCTATAAGCCTTGAAAAAACGGTTTTTTTATCCTCCTCTTCTCCGATTAATTTCCATCTGACAAAATACTGTTGGAGTTAACAGTCCCTTTTTTACTTCCGTGGTTCGAGCCGTCTATTCCCTCGAAAGTGATTTTGTGAAAAAATATTCCCTCCAAGTTTATTTTTATTTTTTAATTTCCTTTGATTTTCCAAAGTTCTTGCGTGAATGTCAAACACTCAAAAACACATAAGAACTATGACTAAAATGCCTTAACCACTTGGAAATCGAATCTTAAGACCGATGCCCAGTTTATTATGTGTCATTTAACACTCTAATTATATCATATTTCCGTCATAGAGACATGACGGTCGAATATGTTAGCTAATTGGGGGTTTATGTATTCCTTTATAATAACTTTCTACCCGTAGCATAATTCAGTGTGGCTTCATAAAGCGGAGATTTTCTTTCTGTAAATTTATTAATTTACTTCCATTCTTTCCCGGGTTGCGGTAAATTCCTGAGTAATCAGTCTGCGTTGATGCCAGAAAGCATGTATTTTCGTACGTTGCAGTAAAGCCTCGTAGTAATGCGGGTTAACTTCTCATCCGACAGACGGAGCGTTGCGCTTGAAATATCATCCACAAAACATTAAAGCAGAGATCAGGCAGTGTCTGAAAATTGAACCCGAGCCCACGGGATGAGAAGCCAACTCTCTAGCCACCACACCAACACGATTCTTCTCAGGACTACAATTATTCACGCCGGGAGACAGGTCACACATGCGTGATGTCTACTGGTTTTAAATTCCATCGGGAAACTTTGTCAGGAATACATCGTTTTAATTTATATATTTCGGGCTTAATTGCATTTCATTTTCCGATTCAGCTAGGAAGAAAAACTTTTCTTAATCATCTTAAGTAACTTAAAATTTTGCATGTCGTTTATACAAGTCACAAGTAATATGTGAGGAAGGATTGCCATTAGGCTCTGTGTATTGGACATGGTATTTAAAAATAATTTAAGAATCGATAATATATATTTTTTATCTACCTGCGAGTACTTGAGTTACTAACATGTTCTCTTTCTTTTTCCAGGTGAGTGTGATTCACAAGAAATTCCCTGCGTGTCTGAGTTTGTGTCTTTTAGCGAGCAGTTTGTCATAACTGTAAGTAAAAGTTAGTAAAGCGCTAAATTTATGGATACAGTCACGTATTTGCATTCATTTTTCTCCAGTGATACCAACTTCATTGCTGAATAATTCTTGAACTACATTCGGTTTATCGATTCATTTCTGTCGTGTTTGCAGCGTGGTCAGGATACCAATTGTTGCTTGAGCAGCTCGTGTCCATGTTGCATTATTTGGCAACAATTGGCATCTCGACGCGGCAGCAAACGTGACAGAAATGTATTGACATCATGCGCCAGTGAATCTGTAGGTTTTCGTTTGTCTGAGAATTATAGAGTAATTGCATAGAAATATTTCATGTGTGGAGAAAAATGCGCATGGATAGAAAACTGTGAATTGGCAATGTAATCAGACTCAGGAATTGGAAAATGCAATGAATGGGAAAAAATAAAGGAGAACTTCTCCGAGGAAGGCCAATGATTAGAACTCTGGCAATAAGAAGGAGAGGCTCCCGTGAGGGATATGAGGTGACTGCAGTTTAACAATAATTTAAATTTATCAATGAAGGGCTCATAACATCCCAAATACATATATTTAGCATTGATAGAGCTAGTAAAATACATTGTGGAATAGATGCTTGAGATTGCATTTTTTCATTGGGTTGTTGACGACAGTAAAGGTTGTGAAATTCGTGATATAAATTACTGAACTCGCTCGGACGATTTGATTTTCGTTCACTTTTGCGTTAATTTGAATTATTCTTCTGATTAGTTCTATCTTCTCTTAAACCTTTGCTTGGTTTTATTTAAATTACACATTTAAATGTGAATTAAAATAGCTGTGTTGAGATCTATTGTAGTGATCTATACTAAATGGCATCGCATCAATTTAAGCTGGGTAAATATGCAAGTGTAAGCGCGTGGTTTCTAATTGGGTTGGCACTCCAGAGGAATTATGGAATCAACTCATTTCGTGAAGGTATTTATTATCAATCACACACCGTGCGTCGCACACCTGGCCTGCGGCCTTTACACATGAGTACTTTTTGCCGACTGCCCTCTGCCTTTTCCACACGTGGCCTCCGGCTTCCCGGAAGGTGCTGATGGCAGCATCACTCCCACGCACTCACATGAGTGACTAGGCATGGGGATCAGAATAGCATTACCATCCGGTTTCACGTCTCTGCGAACTCAAGATGTTCCGCTTACAACTATACCCCCTCCAAAGTGAATTGTTGAATATCCTAAAAACACAACAATTCAATACTAGAATACATGGAAACCATTAAAATCACAATAAAACAAAGAAAGATGAAAAGTTACCCAATGATAGATGAAAGAAAGAAAAAGAAAGAAAAAAAAACTTAACGCACTTAACAGAAAACCGTACAATTTGAAATATATGAATCAATTCAAGTGGATGAATAGGTCCAGAGTTCAATCTTCGGCCGTGGCCTACACTTTTTTAGAATCACAAATTCCCACCCTCCCAAGCACTCGTCATCTTTGCACGGGAATCCCTGGATTTAAAAAACCCTCTTGGCAATTCACTGCCCACGACCCCGCCCCACACTACTGATGCACTTCACACATTACACATTATCACTGTTAAGCAATACCCTTCATTTTTACAATCTTAACTCTAACATTGCATACCCATTGTCTAGGGGTCCCCGCCCCCCATCACGTATCCTCCCCTTAGCTCTGTCAAACAATTGACCTATTAATTTATACTCATTATTCATTCCTTCAAATCAAAATTAATTACCACCATCCAATCGTGTTCTATTAACCCCACATCTTGTCCACGATCAAATACCAAACAGTTTTTTTTTTTTTTAATGGCACCAATTCTTGAGCTATTTCAAGTCCCGCTATCCCAGCGGCGACTAAAATGGCGAATACCAAGGTCATTGTTCTTGTTCGTCTTCCTCTAGAACCGTGGACAAGGGTCCTCGTGATCGGAGCGAATAGGAGTGTGAGGGTGCTGGAGCAGGGGACAGGGGAGGGGCTGCGATTCTCTCAGCTGTTCGCTGTCGGCTGCGGAGGGGGTATGGGGACCGCCTTGTGAGGAGAGGGGAAGGCGGTGGGGGAGAAGGCGGTGGAGGGGAGGCTGCTTCGTTCCGCTGGGAGGAGCTCTCCTCTTGGTTAGGAGGGGGGGGGAACAACTTCTTCTCCCTTTCCTGGCGTCTCGCCGTCTGGAGTGGAGGAGGGAGGGGAGGCAAACCCTTCCCCGCTATCCGTTCCCAGCTGGCTGGCCTGTGGAAGGTCGGCGTATCCCCGCGGCTCCACAGATTCGAACTCTATTTCACTGCAAGGGGGTAGAATTGGAGTTTGGGGAGGAAGGGGTGGATTCTTCCGGGGTCTTCCTCGGGGGCGAGCACGTCTCCTTCCTAGATCTGGGGGTGGAATAGAACCTGAGTAAGGTTTCACACGATTCACATGCACCACAATTTTTCGAAATGGGAGCTCCAACTCTAAATTGCAATCGGACAAAACTCTTATCACTCGATACGGCCCTTCCCAGGGGCAATGAAACTTTTTCACTTGCCCTGGCTTCAAACACGGGTCGCGTAAATATACGTAGTCGCCCACCTCGTATCTGCGTTGTTTTCCCTTTGTTTTTACCCCTTCTGCTTGCGTCTTTTGTGCCCTCCGATTGTTTTCCTTGCAAACTTCCCACAACTTTGTTAGTCTCGCACACAATTCTCCCACAGCCGGGTGCTCAGACGGAACATCGTTCGCCGCCACGACTTCAAAGGGGGAGGCCATCGGAAATCCGAATATCACTTCGTGGGGGGAGTACTCTGTACTACGGTGCTTTTTAATATTATACACAGAGACTGCATAGTCTAATAAAGAATCCCAATTGTTGTTATTGTAATTCACGTAATGGCTCAGTATTTGGGCGATCGTGCGATGCACTCGCTCAACCCTCCCGTTCGCCTCCGGGTGATACGATGACGTGCGTAATCGCTTCACTTCGAGCAGTCTACACATCTCGCGGAACAACTCCGATTCAAAATTGGTTCCCTGATCGGTGAGGATCGTCTTTGGGACTCCGAATCGCAAAATCCAGTTTCTAACAAGCGCCGCAGCCACCGTCTCCGCAGTTTGGTCGGCCATGGCCGTCATGACTACATACCGTGAAAAGTGATCCACAATTGTCAATATGAACCGGTTTCCTTTATCTGTTCGCGGCAAAGGGCCTACAATATCTAGCGCTAAGAACTCAAACGGCCGCGAGGCATAAGGCACTTCCTGCAAGGGGGCCTTAGAGCCTCCATACGGGCTTCTTCGATTGCACGCAATGCAGTGCTTGACGTGCTCCCTCCCGGCTCTTTCCATACCTGGCCACCAATATTGCGATACTAGTCGAGTCACCGTTGCTTCCCTACCTAAATGTCCCGCCATTATATGATCATGGCATTGTTTAAGTATTTCCTCCCTACAGCTTCTCGGCACCACAGTCCTATTCCCCCGTTTCGTTTTCCTAAACAACACGTTGTCGATTACCGCGAAATTTTTTGTCTTCCCTCCACCCTCGGCACTCCTCATCACTCCCTTGCGCATCCGCGAAGTCTATCGCTCCCTCAGCGACCACGCCCCTCACCTTCCGGCTGAGCGTGTCGGCATTTAAATGCGCCTTCCCGGGCTTGTGCGCTACTTCGTAGTCGTACTCGCTTAACTTAAGTGTCCAACGCATTAGCCTGCTGCTTGGATCCTTGAGACCAAACAACCACTTAAGAGCAGCATGGTCAGTTACGATCAAGAATTTACGGCCAAACACGTAACACTTAAACTGTCGCACTGCCCACACGACAGCGAGGAGTTCCTTCTCTGTTGTAGTATAGTTTATTTCGGGGTTTTTCATTTGCCGAGACGCGTATGCCACGGGGTGTTCCTCCCCATCGATCACCTGTGATAACACGGCTCCTATTGCGAAATTACTCGCGTCCGTAGAGATGATGAAAGGTCGGTTGAAGTCGGGGTAAATTAATACCGGACTACTCGTCAACGATTCCTTTAAACTCTCCACAGCCTCGTCACACTCAGGCGTCCAATTAAAAGTAGTCCCTTTCCGCAGCAACGCCGTCAGTGGTCGGGCGAGGACGGCGTAGTTATCCACGAACCGGCGGTAATAGTTCGTAAATCCTAAAAATGACTGAATTTCCTTTGCCGTTCTCGGGGTTGGGTAATCGCGCACCGCAGCAACTTTTTCTGGGTCGGGCCTGATCCCGTTGGCGCTGATAACATGGCCAAGGTACTTTACTTGTGGGAGGGCAAAGTGGCACTTAGTCAATTTCAACGACAGGCCGGCCGCTTCCAACTTCTCGAATACCTTGCTTAGCCGTGAGGCGTGCGTGTCAATCGAATCGCTAAACACGATGACGTCGTCTAGATAAACTAAACATTCCGACGGCGTCATCCCCCGTAGCACTCCGTCCATCATCCGTTGGAATGTCGCGGGCGCGTTTCTAAGTCCAAATGGCATACGGACGTATTCGTAATGGCCGCTGTTTACGATAAAGGCGGCCTTCTCACGCGAGTCCGCGGCCATCGGAATCTGGTGATATCCGCTAGTGAGGTCGAGGGTCGTGAAGTACTTACATCCGCCTAAATATTCCAAAGTCTCTGTGATATTGGGAAGGGGGTAAACATCTGCTTTAGTGATAGCATTAAGGGCCCTAAAGTCTATGCAGAATCGATAGTTTGGCTTGCCATCCAGTGACTTTTTCGGAACCACCACCACCGGAAACGCCCACGGGCTATTGCTAGGCTGGATGACCCCCCCGTCTAATTGCTCTTTCACGAAATTCTCTATCAGGGGCTTCAGGTGGTGCGGGGTCCTATAGGGTTTTTTATAAATCGGGCGGGCATCACCCGTCGGAATTTCGTGCTCCACTAGATGAGTGGCAGGGGGCCCGCCCGTTTGCGTAAACAAATTCTGAAATTTCTCAATCACTGGGGCTAGTACTTCTCGTTCCTCCCCTTTCAAGTGCCCCAACTTATCCCGAATGTCCCTTCCGAATTCCTTCACTTCCATTACCCCAACGCACTTTTCCTCCCATCCAGTTGTCCCCTCTTCGCGGCCCGTTTGAATGTCCTCACCCGAGTGCACCTCGCTAACTCTCGCGATCAATGTCCCCTTGTTTAGCGTAAGTGTATCAGGTCCAAAATTACTTACGTGTGTGGTGACGCTTCCCTCATCGCTCACCAAGCACACACACCTGGCCACCCAGCACTCCTCCTCCTCCAGGGCAGATTCCACCAGGCACTCCTGACCCGGCCGCCAAACTTCGGTGTCCAAGAAAATAGGCAGGAGTCGCACGCTTCTACCCGGAACGATTTCAGCGCGCAGGAGTCGAACCGGTACGTCAACTGCTCCATGGCGATGGCACGTCCTCGTGGGGTATCCTCGTGGTATCTTTTCGCCCCCTCTCCTCGCCGCGTCGGGGCGGAAAGGAAGATCACGGTCGGTCGCCGCCAGCACCGGGTCCACTACCGGTGAGAGCGGGCTCCTCGTCTCCGCTAGGGCGGCCCCATCAGCCGCGGGCGATGACGGCCCGTCGGTCGGTCTCCTCCTTCCCCCTCTCTCCTTGCGCTGGGGCGAAACCACGCCCACTTTTCCTTCCATCCCGTCGGACGGGGCCCGCTGATAACAACCCACCGCGCCCATCGTCGCCTCCCTCCTAGTCGACGCACTCTCTCGCGCGTCGGCCAAATGAACTATTTTTCCATTCAATACCAACACTCCCCGAGCGAGATCAATCACTGCACCGTTTTCTCTTAAAAAGTCCATCCCCCACAGTCCTGCATAGTCGCCCAGCGAGTCCACCACTTGCGCACGCAGCATCAGTGACATGCCACCAACTCTCAAAGGGGCCACCACTTCGCCGTAATTTCGCATGTGCCCCCCCGAAATCCCTCGTATCCTCAAGGGTGAGAAAGTAGGGGTCAAATTGCCACTGCACTGTCTAGTTATTATGGAAACTTGGGCTCCTGTGTCCACTAACACGGGCCACACCCGTCCGTCCATCTCCACTCGTACTACCAGTCCATTTGCCTCGCGGAGCGAGCAAACAGGTGTGATCGCCACCTCCTGGGGGGGCCGCGTTCGGCGATTAACTCGGCCCCACCCTAGTTTAAATCCGGCTTCCTGTCGCTCGACAGCCGCGGAGTACTCTTACAGTCCCTCGCAAAATGCCCCTGGCGGCCGCAGGCGAAGCAGAGCCCTCGGGGGCGGCTCGGACATAAGCGTGCGAAATGACCCTCCTTCCCGCACGAAAAACACGCCTTTGCCGTCGATGCAAAGACTTCCATCTCCCCAACTGGCCTCTTCGCACGCCGTTCCACCTCCACGATGCGCGTGGCGTTCTCAATGGCGTCATCAAACGTCGCTGGCATCCTCAGTCGCGTTTGTCTGCCCACCTCGCCAGAGAGACCGTTTAAGAAGGCATCCAATGCCCTCTGGTCGGCCTCTTCCCGGATGGCAGCCACCCTCTCCTCAGTGCCTTCGACAGAATAGGTCCGTACATTCGTTTCACGAACCCGATCCGCGAATTCCTGTATGGTCTCCCCCGCCTTCATCCGCAGAGTGGACAGCAACTCCCGGTAATACCGCCGGCTTTTACTCGACCTGTATCTCTCCTTCAGCAGTCCGGTAATCTCCGGATACGTCAATGCCTCTCTCCCCTCGGCCTTGGCTCGGCAATACGTATCCGCGGCCCCCTTGAGTCGCAGCCTGATCGCATGCTGTTTCTCCTCCTCCGTCCACTTACTCAGCAAGGCAGCCCTATCGAACCGTTCGAGAAAGGCATCCACATCCTCCGCTGGTCCGCCGCAGAAATTCTCAACCGAGGCTAAGAGGGCGAAATTCGGTTGTCTATCCGCGTAGTTCTCAGCGGTCGGGGCGGGGAGATGCATAGGTCTCTCGGCCTCTCGAGCCCTCATTCTAGCGTTCTCCTCCTGCAGGTCCTTTAACTGCGCAGTCAACGTGTCTAACGCGCGTTGGAGATCCATTTCTTGGCCCAATATACTGACCCTGCCCGTCATCCTCACTTACCTTCACTATAGACTTGATTCCTCTTTTTGTTGGAGGCCAACGTCGCACTCTGACACCAGTTGTAAGCGCGTGGTTTCTAATTGGGTTGGCACTCCAGAGGAATTATGGAATCAACTCATTTCGTGAAGGTATTTATTATCAATCACACACCGTGCGTCGCACACCTGGCCTGCGGCCTTTACACATGAGTACTTTTTGCCGACTGCCCTCTGCCTTTTCCACACGTGGCCTCCGGCTTCCCGGAAGGTGCTGATGGCAGCATCACTCCCACGCACTCACATGAGTGACTAGGCATGGGGATCAGAATAGCATTACCATCCGGTTTCACGTCTCTGCGAACTCAAGATGTTCCGCTTACACAAGAAAATTTATCCAGATTAGATTACTTTGGTGCAATGATTTCCAAGGGTCACACATTATACTGTAGTATACGAACCGAGCTTATCAACTGGCAAAACTCTTTTGTAAACTTCAATTGGCGAATTCATTATTAGTGAGCTACGTGTCAGTAACTTGGATTCAGTTGCAACTGTTAAATTATCATGATTTACTGATATCGCTAGTTTTGAAATATTCACAACCAAAGCATGACCAATGATCATCATACCAAGAAGTCCTCCAGCCGAAAAAAAGATAAGAATGCCTGTTTGTCATTTTAGGTAGGCCCGCAACACATTTTTAATATTTTCCAGCATTTTCGTATCCGGTGTTGGAGAATTTCTTAAGAGTAATTTTGATTTTTATCATTGGGTGGAGAATTTTATAGAATTATAGCACAGCTTTGTATAGCATTAGAATATAGTATAATAAAAAATCATCGTTACTATGAGGAAGTCTTCCGCAGCGAAGATCGAATAATTGTTAGATATTTTAAACTCTGACGAGGCTAATCACTTGGGTGCACTTATACCTAGTACCCATCTTAAGTGTTTGTCGGTCTCTTTGGCATTGGGGGAAGTTCTAGGGTGACAAAGCGAAGTTTGCTGGTACGAATCCGGCCTGGGTAGGTCGAACCTATGTTTATGATCGTCATCGGTTGTTATTTTTTTATTTTATAAAAATTGGGTCGTAATTCCTTAGTTACTGAGCTATGGCAACGCAAACATTTCTTTGGATACACTTTGGAATTACCATTGAAACTGTTTTTCGTGGGTATTCAGCTTTTTTAACATTTTATTTTATACTCTGGGTTTTTTAAGGCATTTTATAATTCATTTTGGGCGGAAATTTGCTATTATAATTGTCTGAAACAACCTTTGAGCATAATTGATCGTAAGTTTGGAGAGTGTATCAACAAGACTATCTACCGATTCGATCGATAGATTTTTCTTCCTCATAGGAAAATCTACTAGGATTGGTAGAATATTAATTGCGTATGCTTGGTTTCGCTAATAGTAGGGCCCGCCCGCCTTTGTGACGGTGCGGGACGCCTCGTCCCCTCCCTTCCTCCCCCGTCCTTTCCCTGGAGGTATCGTCGGGCTCTCATCACGGCGATGCCTCCAATCCTTTTTCCTTTCTGTTCTCCCCCTTCTGGATGCAGAGGTAAAAAGCTCGCGCTTATAGACCCTGCCCTAGGAGTGTAACCCGCGAGCCCGCCCTAAGGGTTTCGTTCCATTTGTATCAACAAGACTATTGCACAGTCTCACCTCACCCATTTTGAGATCAATAGTTTCAGACAATTGCAATGCACATTTTCGTCCAACCTAAATTATTTAATGCCCATAAAAATCCAGGGTTTCCATGGTAGCTGCAAAGTGCATAAAAAAAAATTTAGGGTTGCCGTAGCTCAGGAACTAAGGAGTTGCTGTCCCATGTTTATGGACAAATAATTCTTACTATTGTCTCCCCTACTGCCTCATGAAGTATTGCAGATTCTATCTGAAAATACTCTATATAATTCACTCATTGTCAGTGATTCAGCCCGAAAGTAAATTTGTATATGTGAGGGTGGAGCTCACCCCAGAGTTGTTAGCCGCAAATTTGAATTTCACACATCAAGGGTTCGGAGGGTCCAGCTCCTTTCCCCTTGATCAACTCGAACTTCGAGGATTTTAATCGGGGGTTGCGAAAAAGCTTCACCCGGAATATAAACTATGGACTCTTCAATCAGGAGCAGTGTGATACACCCTTTGGACAGATAATGTTTAAGGACAAGTTACATAAAATAGAGGGGTCGATAGAAAATAATAGCGGGAAAATTGATTGAATTAAAGTTAACTTAGGGTGATATTCGATCAATTTTGAATGAACGGGACTATTGGAGTGGAACTGGAAGGCGTATGGTTGTAATCGATATTTCATACGCTTTTAATTCGTAATTTGTTTCCTCTGACCATGAATAACGGAAGAAGAAGAAACCTCGGGATGAAAAATAACATGGAAATGCGTATTATAAAGTTGGGAAGTAAACTCCGGAAAAGGCATCTATACGGCTGAGACAAAACTCAATCTCAATGCCTTTTACGGCAGTATGGTGTTACATCTCTATAAGAATGATAGATTTCATCAAGTACACGTCAATTGTTTTCAAAAATACCCCGCAGATCAGAACCTATTTTTTTAAGTGCTGAATTTAACTTTGTTTTAAATTTTATTCTTTAAATTTGCCTAAACGCTTCCGCCTTCGCTTGAAGTGGGGTGATGAGAAAAACTGACCGCTTCTCAAGGTGTCCGTCCTCTACTTTCTAGCAAAATGTATGCGTTCTATGGGCCATGGGAACACAGTGTTGTTTTAAGGTGACGAGATGGTGGATAGAAGAGATGGAGGGCATGAGTGAGTCGTCGTCTCGTGCGTGGGAGGTACTTGAGATTGCGATGAGGGGAAGGAAAAGATTGTGGGAAGAAGTGGGTCAATGGAGGAATAAGAGCGGATAGGAATGCGGAGAGAATAGTATTGCTGTGTGACAGAGTGGTTAGTATTGAGTGAGGGGGGGGAGAACCTCTCAGAAAGCGGTTGGATATTTAAAGGCAGAGAAGGCCGAAGAGGATGCCGGGGCGGAAATGATAATAATAATAGTTTTATTGGACATTAAACAAATTAGAATATGCAATAGTCTTCGTCATACATATAGGAATTATCAAATACACAAAATACATATGGCAAAATCAATTGGATTATGCATCAAGAAAGGACATTACAATTTCACATTCGAAAAACTCATTAATGGAGTAAAAGGCTTATTTCAATAGCCAGTCATGAATAACTTTTTTAAACTTTGTCACACTCACAACTTTAGCTTCTGGGGGCATTCTGTTAAAAAACGAATTTTTAGTACATCAAATGAATTGCTGTTTTTGCTTAACCTGCAATAAGGGACGTCTAGGGTGTCACTATTCCTTGTGTAGTGATTATGAAAATCAGACCTTTTCCAAGGAGACCAGATTATCTTTGACATTGCACAGGGATTTATATATATACAAGCTGTAGAGAGTCATAATCCCAAGCTTGGAGAAGATAGGCTTGCAGTGATCCCTTGGGTGAGAAAATGATATTATGCTTACTGCCTTTTTTTGCATTTTAAATAAATTGTTGGCGGATGGCGAATGGCCCCAAAGTTGAATACCATAATTAATATGGCAATGAAACAATGCAAAGTATATGTTTGTAAGGTACTCTTTTGGTATCAAGTATACAAGTTTACGTAGCATATAAACTGCCTTCGACAATTTTCCAAGCGTGCCTACAGCATGTGGCTCCCAAGTCAGTTTTTGGTCGAGTTCAAATCCCAATAACTTGATGGTGGTCTGGGGATTATCAGAAGTGCTCAAAGAGAAGACGAGTGACTGAGTTTTATCATTGTTCAGAACCAGACCGTTTGCAGAAAACCAGTTTGAGGCTTCAGTAAAAAACAAGTTAGAAGTAGTGCTTGTATTAGTCAGGTGATTAGACTTGTGAATAAAAGTAGTGTCGTCTGCATAGAGTATGGACTTGCATGAGACGTTACGGGGTATGTCATTGATTATAATAAGGAATAGAAGAGGCCCAAGGACTGAGCCTTGAGGAACTCCAAAATTTAATTTCTGGGGTGAAGAAAGGTTATTATTGATGAAAACACACTGGGATCGATTGGTGAGATAGGATTTGAAGATTTGTAGTTCAAGATTATTGTAACCATAATAATGAAGATTTTGAAGAAGAATCGGATGAGAAACGCAGTCAAATGCTTTAGATAGGTCGCAGGCAGTTAGAGAAATGGAGGATTTACTTGAAAAAGCATTTAGAATTTCATCAATGGCAGACTTAACAGCTGAGGTGGTGGAAAACTCTTTGCAAAATCCAAATTGCGATGGAGAAAATAAGTTGTTAACTTCAAAGTGTTCGTATACCCGAATCTTAATGGCCTTTTCGAAATTTTTTCCAAAAACTGGTATTATAGAGATTGGCCTATAGTTGGAAGGTAAGGTTTTATCACCTTTTTTATAAATAGGTATTGTTTTAGAAATTTTCAAAGCATTATGAAATATGCCTGATTGAAAACATGAGTTCAGGATTAAAGCCAGCGGTTCTTCAATAATATTTGACAGATGTTTGATTAAATTTACTGATAGTCCATAAACATCAGTGCACTTTGAACATTTTAAATTTTTGATGATTTGAAACGACGCTAGGGCTCCACGATTCCCTCCTCTAATGGCTACTAATGTCGCTATTATTTTTCTCTGCCGCGGAGGAAATGGCTCTCCCTCTCTCTTTACACAGTGTAAATTTCAGTGAAAATTGGCTTGGAAATCTAAAAACCCTCCAAAATAACTTTCGAATAACCCTTTCAAAAAGCATAAGGTTCTCCTTTATCTTGTAAAACCTTTCTTTCATTAATTTTTTTACAAACTTTGTATGCAGATTAGGCTGTAAATCAATCAAATAATCAGAGCTTAGAATTTTATAATTGTTAAAAATAATTTTGTTCAAGTAATCTGAGTTTTTTTATTACACCTTTCATATACACTTCGAGATAGACGCGAGCGTTGTGGGGGTCCTATAACCTCGGGGGCCTCGGTAATAGCCGACCAACCAACCAGAACAGACCGCACCGATCGGACAACAATATATAATTATAAATTTATGACCGAATGGATATCATCCATTTCTTCAAGGGACATTTGACAGCAGCAAGGATAAAATACAACCTCTGCCACTTTCCCTGCTTATTTCCACTCTTTGAATAAACTTGCTTTGAAATAAATGTGTTAAGGCAGATTGAGTCATTTATGTTAAAAAATAAGCCGCTGAAAAAATTCTGTGTTAATTTTTTTATCGAGTAAACTATATCTATTATGTTGATGTTATCAATTGACCTTTCAAAAAAATACAATTAGTTCAGATTTGAATCCCCCCATAACTTCAGTGCAACAAATGCGCGTGAAGTAATCCTACTCAACTACGGGGCCACATACACATTCCGTGTTCACGTTGAGTCCAAATATGAATCTGAAGAGAGGAAATCCTCGCCACGGAGCTCACAAGAAAACTCCGACGGCCCAACCTGTGCGTGGACAAGAGTTTCCTCAGTGCTCTATCCGCTAGGGCATTTGAGCCTGTATTTTGACTCCAGTCTCGCTAGCCCGGTCGCCCCCACGTCCGTCCTCGTCGGCTCTTGTCGACGTACTGGTGAGGGATGCAGTCTACCTCATGTGCCAACCTTCCAAGTTTTTACCGACCCTACCACATCAGTTAAGTGGGGCTCGTGAGTGTCTACATACTTTTGAAAACGATAGTACATGCCACCGAGGAGAGGAGGACCAAGCCCATGTTATCAGAGCGTATGCGTTTTTGACGTAGTTCTGGAGCTGTGGCTCAGATGGCTCTGAGGCTCACAGCTCCAATCGCGCGGGCTATTTGACTCTCGCCGTACTGAGCGCTCCACGTTCACTTGACTGTATGGGATCTTATGGGGATTCGTTTCCCATGCTATTCTTCATAAGGCCGGGAGCGCGGTTGCAAGCCGTCAATTACAACATGAAAATTAATATTTCGCTCTGCATATGTTAAAAATGCATTTAAATGTAGAATAAGACGCTGCATTCATTGGTACCAATAGTTTTTCGATAAACGTTATAACAAAAGCAAAAAAAAACATTTCCTTAAATTTCCGTTAGATACGTGTATTTTTTTTACTTTATCTTCTTATCGCAATTGTTGCCTAACCGTTGGGTCAATTGAATAGAAACTTCTGGATAAATTTCCTCATACTATTTTCTCTTTGAAGGTTTTCACCTTTTTTCACAGTTAATGGGAAAAGAATTGTTATACCGATGTTACACCCAAAAGGACAAGGAAATTGGGATTTTTGTAAGGTAAAAAGTAGTCGCCTGCTAACTTACGTTTCTTACGTCATAAGTGCCTATATGCTGCAAATAAAATTTGAAGAAAATAATAAAGCTGTTTTTAGTGAAAAAATCATTTACCTATCTCAATTTGGAAGGGAGTTACAAGGTTTTGATATCACGAAAAAATATTACGGCGCCACTGAGCCGAGCTTCTCGCTTTGTCTTGCAACCTCCATGCGCGCGGAGAGAAAATTCTCGGGCGGGAAAGGATATTTTTGTCAATTCTTACTAGGAAATATGTACTCCTTCGTTACATATCCATAAAGGAGAATACTGATACGTTGTCATTTCAATACTTACCTACTTATTCAGGAAATAAAGCTAATTTTGAAGGCTTGGAACGACGAATTACGCCTTGGGTCTTTATAAAGAGATGGCTTCGAATTCTGGGGCCTTGCTACCCTGCATAAAGTTTATTTTCACTCATTTGGGGTGTTATCGAAGACAATGTTTTCGGAGGGTGAGTAGTGGGTTTCCCGAGAGGGTAGCTAAGGTTTTTTTCTCATTTTTAAGAAAGTTTACCAATTATGGTTGTAGGAAGACTGGTCTGCTGTAGAAGGGCTTTTCGGCCCTTGTATATGCTCTAAAAACATCGGTTGCTGTTTCATATTTTATAACACAATTTCCAGTGTTCAAGGTTCTTGGCTCCATTTACTATCATTTTACTTCTGCGTTTACCGCGTGAAGAATCTTGAATTTCTGTCTTTGTACGGAGAAGATCTTCTGGTATCCATATTGCGGTAATTAAATCCTATTGATTTTTTAATAGCACCAGTGTGGGATGCTTTATAAATTTTCCTGGCATTCACTTCGACAAAAATCCGAAAATTAATATTTCATAGATGAGGAAACCATTTTTGCGACTAAGTTTCTATTTTCACCGATAGAAACTCCATATACACGCTCATGTATAATTCGCACCATTTTCGATTAGTTTCTGCATTTTTTCAAAACAACATTAAAATTACTTGACCGCATTGAATTTTGTCAGTTGTACGTGGGTCGTTTAAAACATTTTTATAGAATTCCTTCGTGCAATGTGGGCATTAAATTTCAAGGCTGTCCATACATATTTTGACAGTATATATGTTTCAGAGGGCTGTTGCCACTATTCATATGAGTTACCATTTGAAGCTTTTTCTCTGCCACTGCAGTTTTTACAATACAGCTACATCAATTCACACCCTGAATCTATCCGTCTATCACGTAATAAGTCGAACTCAATTCATACTTATTGAATTTTTTCCCGGCTAATTATCGCGTATAAAAGTAGAAGGATATTCAGGGTAAATAACCCGTTAATTTTATAATGAAATTACAGTAAAATTAATAATAATTTCTTCAGGAAAAGCCAAAAGATATTGAAAATTAACTGAAAAGAAGAACATTTATTTCATTAATGTTGAACTCTACAAGAAAACTGTGTTTCCAGCACTAAGCCATGCATCTTTCCAGCATAAAGCGTGAACATCTCAAAGATCCTGGCGTAACAGAATGCAACATTTTTTCCTTTGCGAAGGCATTGCAATCCATAACCTAAAATATTTCTGAGTTTCAACCTTTAGAATCTACGAGATTCTCATACATCAGCCAAGCTTCTCAGATATGATGGCGCCGTCTCAGGTCCAGCCAGAGCCAACACAACTTATGCTTTGGAAATATTTTTTTGTGGAATCTTGATTGAGACTTCAATTTTGTAATGACATCACATTAGAAAAAATAATGAAAGGTTCTAAAAAATATTTGCTCCAAATGTAACTGAAAATAATGAGCAACACTCAGAATTAATTTTACACGTGGAATTTCAAACCCCTGCGCCTGATTTAACGACTTTGGTCCGAAAAAATATTGTATTCTTTCGAAAAAATGTTTTTCATTTTATCATCAATTTCGGTAACAAATGAACAATTTTGCAATTGACTCAGTACCTTTATTGGCTAATTCAGACAAATAAACTCTTCGAACGGATTCTAATGAAAATCCGGTTACCTTTGATTTTGGATTTGAAAATGTCAGCCTTTCTTACTGAGAACTTAGGTGTAATACTGGAAATTTTTGGAAAGCCGAAAATTCTTAACGTCATAAAAAAATTTCAACGCATCCGATAATTTGTTAATCATTTTGCTCTGTCCACATCCACATTCTTTCTCAATAAATCTTCATCCATCCGTTTGGTAGCCACACTCACTTATGTACCCCACCTCCTCAATACGTGTTTCTTTTTTCCGGAAACTAACCCTTCCCTCTGCCTCCCTCGTGAATCGTAAAACGAAACGGCGCACTCTCCCACAATTAGGATTTCCCGTTCAGTTTTTCTTTCCTTTCCCTTCTACTCCCAGTTGAGCCCCGACAACCGCGTAGTTTCCCTTTGTATATTTCCAACCCTTCCTTCACCGCCGACACTCGCTAATCCCTCAATGGGACACCGAAACTATTTAAGCTATTCATGTTCTCTTTCCCATTTTTTTTCTTTTATTAGCTCGTTCGATTTTCGGCAACCCTCTCTTAACCTCGTGTTAGTCTTTGAACTCTCAGCCTCCTCTTTACTTTTCACCTTTTCCCGAAGTAAACGCCCTGTGGTGCAGGTTTTTGAAATGGAAACAGCAATCAAAATTTGCATAATGGGGATCTGTAATCCGTCGGTTAAAATACGCCATCGCGTAAGTATTTTTATCCATTCATTTAAAGCTACAAAATATTTGATGTTATGTACCTTAGATATTTATTGACTTTTTGCAAAGAATTTGACTAGCCAAAACTAAGTTTTTGTCTTAGATAGAACTCCGAACGAAAGATTCCTATTTTCATAAATTTGCCTCCACTTTTGCGTCAACTTATCAGCGGATAGTATTTAGTTGCCTCATTTAATGGAGCCCAATAATTTTCACCAAGTGGCTTATCTATTCCGACAAAATACTACAGACGTTATTATCTGTCAAATTTGCCTTTGTGCCGGTACCGTGTTGCGGGAGGCTGCAGAACTTCGTCAAAGGACTCATTGAGTCTCGCATTGCTGAATATAAAATCCTCTGGACGTCCATTCGATGTTCGTGCATATCTCCTCTTCAAATTTTATCAAAATTCCTGGAGGTCGAGTGGTTACTTCCCTGAAGTTTTCTTACTGATAGCTTTTTCGTTTAGTTTATCAATATAGAACAAAATTCCCTAACGGAATATGACCCCGAATGGAGAAGCATTCAGAATTTAAGAATCTGTTCTTTCGGACTGATGGATAATATTTTTGCAGAAGCGGTGATTAATTAAAAGTTAGATTGCATAATTTAGAGTTTTCAATAATGAAGGATGCTTCATTTTTCACTTATAACCATCAAATCGGGGTTCCCGGTGCCCCCCTGAAAATATTTTTCTCTCTTGCCTTCGGACCGCATTCTTTGAACTGTATGAGACTGTTTCAACAGTTATTAACAGCTGAATGTTGTAAAACTGCTTTCAGTAGTAACGGGAAGAGCCAAGCAGAGAGAAGAGGGAAGGATTCATGGAAGACGCAGCTCGCTAGGCGATAAAGAAATGCACGCTTCTTTTGTCCCAAATCCTCTCTCCCACACACAGCCCGATCGGACTTCGTCTCCCGTCGGACCGAGGCGAGGTGTCGACCGTCCCCCTGTCAAACAGTTTTTGGAGGGGAAAGAGGGGAGGGAGAGGACTCAAGGTCAGCTTACCCGTGCGGGAGCACGTCACTGCCCTCTCTCGACAGCAATTCACAACAACAGATGTATATCATTTTCCCCATAAGGGCTGGCCCTCTCTTCTCCTCTCTGATGCCACACACACCCCAGCCGTCTCTCCACCGAATCGTCTGGGTCCTATCCTCTTTGCCCTTTCCCCCTCTTAAACACTCCCTCAGGTCGTGGTTTTCAAATAAAAACGTGTGCTTATATCTCCGTCCCAAACCATCCTCTTTTCGTGCGCAAGTGGAATAACCCCTGGGTCCTTTTTCCGTGGCCTCGCTCAAATCAAAACTGTTATTTGTTCGGCAAAATAGCAGATATATATAATCTCTACAGTATCAGGCTCAACTTTGTGGCAGTTCATTTCAACAATTAAAAAGAACAAACTGTGTATTTATCCACCAATTTACCCAAGTATCACGAAAATTAATTGGTGGATAAATACAAAGTTGTTTTTTTTATTATTTAGCAGATACATGTTTAATTGTGCCTCCAAAGTCGTAGAATTCCAGAAAAATTACCAAAAACTTATAAAAGTGATCGGCACGAGCCGGCACACAGTGGTCCCAAATCGAAAAAAGCTGGCCAAAATTAATTACGCCGTTGTTAACGTCCCTATAATAGCTGCGATTTGATTCACTGATTGTGTGATTGATACAAATTAGTAGCCAAACTGGTGATAGGTGTGGCTATATGGAATATTGTACGTAAAAGTAAAAAAAAATTCATCGGGAGGAAAAATCTAAAATCTTAAAAAAGTCGATAACTTTTCGAGATATATCGACTTGAATTAACATGGGAGCCTTATGGGACTAAAACTTTTTCACTTTTTTTATGTATTTCTAAATATGTGAGGAACATGACATTATCTTGACATAAACTAGATTTTTAGGTTGATTTTTTGATGTGGTTGTCATTGCGATAAATTGATATTTAGTATTTTTTATGATTTTTTGAAAGTGCCCCATGCTTTTCTTATGGCACTACGTTAGGATTTTTTTGACCAACTTGCAATCATCACAGGACAAATTCCTTGAAACGCAAGATACTATATTTTTTGGTTGATTTTTTGGCTATCTCGAAATTTTCATATGTCGAAACAATTCCGAGGAATAAACGATTTCGACTTTCCATTGTAGAGGTGGTCGAATTTTCAATCTTGGATTTCGGCGTTGAGACATGTGCCATATGAAAATTTGGAATCTTTAAGAAAAACCGTTAGAGGGTTCTCCGAACTCTCACGTTTGAGCTTACTTTCGCCGTAACCCTCTTGGTTAATTCATAATTAAATTCCGAAAAATGTCCTGCAAGCGAAAAATCATTGTCGCCATTTTTTGTGGAGCATGCAATCTTGAATATCTTAGCAACCGTTTAAGCTAGAGGAATGAAATTTTCAGAGTAATAATATTATTAAAATGGTCAACTTTTGCAATGATGACCATTCCGCTCGATCGATTCATGTGCGAGTTATATCGATACGAATCTCCTTGGATACGCTTTAATCGCTAATAACTTTTTTATTAATCAAGTTTTGAACATGAATGTCATACAAAATACGACTGAAAATGTCATTCATCCGACAAAAGTTAAATCAGGCGAATCGATTGATTAGACTCGAAGTTATGATCGATACAAGGTTGTATTCGATTGAGCCATTTTTTGGGCTTATTTACATAGTTACGGAAATAAAAATTTTAACAATATGTAGGGAAAAAAATGAATTATGCGCACACATAAATAATTTAGATGAATTATGTTTCCTACTGAAGATACATCGATTTGAATTTATATCTTTTTGTATTAGGCCCCCGTAAGAAATACACGCATCCCGTCCAATTACGTCACCAATATAAGAACATAGGCTAAATTTTGAAAGCGGGGATATTAGAGAAGGCAGGGATAAGGGAGTGACCATAGAAGGGATATCAATAGGATTGCGGATTTTACAGTACAGATGTCAGCAGTGTCTAAAGTACGATTCGATTAGTATAGCAAATACGCAAATTGGCATAACTTGATAAGTGTGTACGTTGGACCAATGAAACTTGGTAAACAGGTACATCTTGGTATTCCTCACGATACTCTATGGTAGTATGTTTTGTATTCAGTCTCACGTTCGATATATATCGAATCTACTTTTTCTTAAAATATATATGGAATTGCTATAACATGTAGGATTTAACATTCAAGGACATAGTTTACTAGGGATTAAATAGTAGATACCCATAGACTGGATTTAAAACCAATAGCATTGCGGATTTTACAGTACAGATGTCAGTATGATCGAAAAATCGATTCGATTATTATAGCAAATACGTAAATGGGCATAACTTCCATAGATTTACCGTTGGATCAATGAAATTTGGTGATTGGGTACATATTGGTATTCCTCACGATGCCCAATGAAAATTTGTTTTGTACGTAGTCTCACATTCGATATATATCGAATCTACTTTATCTTCAAATGTATCGAATTGCTATAACATGTAGGATTTTACATCCAAGGACATAGTTTACTAGAGATTAAATAGTAGATACCCATTGACTGGATTTTAAACCAATAGCCTTGCGGATTTTACAGTTGAGATGTCAGTATGATCGAAAAATCGATTCGATTATTATAGCAAATACGTAAATGGGCATAACTTCAATAGATTTACCGTTGGATCAATGAAATTTGTTGATTGGGTACATATTGGTATTCCTCACGATGCCCAATGAAAATTTGTTTTGTACGTAGTCTCACATTCGATATATATCGAATCTACTTTTTCTTAAAATGTATCGAATTGCTATAACATGTAGGATTTTACATCCAAGGACAAAGTTTACTAGGGATTAAATAGTAGATACCCATTGACTGGATTTTAAACCTATAGCCTTGCGGATTTTACAGTTCAGATGTCAGTATGATCGAAAAATCGATTCGATTATTATAGCAAATACGTAAATGGGCATAACTTCAATAGATTTACCGTTGGATCAATGAAATTTGGTGATTGGGTACATATTGGTATTCCTCACAATGCCCAATGAAAATTTGTTTTGTACGTAGTCTCACATTCGATATATATCGAATCTACCTTTTCTTAAAGTATATCGAATTGCTAATACATGTAGGATTTTACATCCACAGGCATAGTTGACCAGGTATTAAATAGTAGATACCCATAGACTGAAAATTAAACCAATGGGATTGCGGACTTTACCGTACAGATGTCAGTATGATCGAAAAATCGATTCGAATATTATAGCATATACACAAATTGGTATAACTTGAAAAGTATACCCGTTGGACCAATGAAATTTGGCGAATGTGCTCATCTTGGTAATCCTCACACTGCCCAACAGAAATATGCTTTGTATGTTGTCTAACGTGCGATATATATCGAATATGCTTTTTCTTCAAATATATCGGACCGCTGTAACATATAGGATTTTACATCCAAGGGCATAGTTGGCCAGGTATTGTATAGTAGACACACAGACTGAAAATTAAACCAATAGCATTGCGGATTTTACAGTACAGATGGCAGTGTAATCGCAGGATCGATTCAATTATTCTATCAAATACGCAAATTTGCAAAACTTGATTAGTTTATACGTTGGACCAATGAAATTTGGCAAATGGGTACATCTTGGTATTCCTCACAATGCCCAAATGAAACATATTTTGTGTATAGTCTCACGTTCGGTATTAATCGAATCTACTTTTTCTTAAAATATATCGTATTGCTATAACATATAGGATTTTACATCCAAGGACATAGTTGACCAATATAATTATGCGGAAGATAGCCATAGACTGTAAGTTAAATGAATAGCATTGCGGATTCAACAATACAAACGCCAGTATAATCGAAGAATGGATTCGATTATTATAACAAATTCATAACATTGGCACAAGTTGAATAGTGTATCCGTTGGACCAATTAAATTTGGTACTTTGTACATCTTGGTATTCCTCACAATTCCCAAAGGTAATATGTTTTGCATGTAGTCTCACGATTGATGCATATCGAATATGCTTTTTCTTAAAATATATCGAATCGTTATAACATAGGATTTTGCATGCACGTACATAGTCGACCAGGAATTGTAGTGTTGATGATCAAAGATTGGAAGGTTAATCAATCGGATTGCGTATTTTCAATGCACGTGTCAGTATACTTGATAATTCGATACGATTATGATAGCAAATATGCCAAATCTTTTTTGCAAATTGGAATATCTTGAGAATAACTATTTTTTAAGACCAAAGAAATTAGAGGAATCGTTACAATTCAGTATTTTACAAACTGCATTATGGACTTTCGTTTTGTAAGTGGAATATCTTTATATATTTATCTAAAGAATCTGCGTTGTATTTTCAAGAGTGGCTTATCACAATGCTTATGGACTTTAACAGTTGAAAAATAACCACATAATCAACACTCTCTTGAAATTTTTAAAACCTTATTCCGATTATGGGTCAATGGTTAACTTAATGGATCAAAGAATCAATTATCCGTCAAATAAAATCATATTGAAAATAACAAATATTTCTAACAGTGAAAAATTTAGTTCCTTACCCTTTCAAAAAACGGCGGGGAAATTTTTGAATATTAAACCACTTATGGGCACATGACTCGAAAATATGTCACACAACTATGTTTCCACCCCCCATAATTACCCGCTTGATGAATTCAAGCGCCCAATCGACTCGTTTGCATGTATAAAGTGGGAAACTAATTGATTGATTGTGTGATTGACACAAATTAGTAGCCCAAACTGTGATAGGTGTGGGTATATGGAATATTGGACGTAAAAGTAAAAAAAATTTCATCGGGAGGAAAAATCTGAAAAGTTGAAAAAGTCGATTAGTTTTCGAGATATATCGACTTGAATTAACATGGGAGCCTTATGGGACTACGACTTTTTCGCTTTAATTTAGTACTTTTAAACGTCCGAGGAACATGATATTCAATGGACATGGATATGATTTTTTTGTCGATTTTTTGGTGTGGTTGCCATAGCGACGAGTTGATATTTAGTATTTTTTATTACTGTTTGAATGCTCTCAATGCTTTTCTTATGGGAAAACTTTAGGAATTTTTTTGACCAACTTCCAATAATCGTACGACAAATTCCTTTGCCAAAAAGTTAGAGAATTCTTTGGTTAATTTTTTTGCTATCTTAAAATTTTCGTACGTCGAAACAATTCCGAGGAATAAACGATTTCGATTTAACATTGTCGTGATGGGCGAATATTCAAACTCGGATTTCAGCTTTGAGACATGTGCCATATGAGAATTTGGACTCTTCTGGAAAAACCGTTAGAGGGTACTTCGTACCCTCACGTTTGAGCTCACTTTCTCCGTATCCCTCTTGGTTAATTAATAATTAAATTCCGAAAAATGTCCTGCACGCGAAAAACCATTGTCGCCATTTTTTTGTGGAGCATACAATCTTGAATATCTTAGCAACCGTTTAAGCTAGAGGAATGAAATTTTCAGAGTAATAATATTAATAAATTGGTCAACTTTTGCAATGATGACCATTTCGCTCGATCGATTCATGTGCGAGTTATATCGATACCAATCTCCTTGGTTACGCTTAAATCGCTAATAACTTTTTTCTAAATCAAGGCATGAATGTGAAAGTCATAAATAATACTACTGTTAATATCTTTTCTTCGACAAAAGTTAAATCAAGCGAATCGAGCGATTACAGTCGAAGTTATGATCGATAAAAGGTTGCATTCCATTGAGCCATTTTTCAGACCTATTTACATAGTTACGGGGATAAAAATTATAAAAATATGTAAAGGAAGAAATGAATAATGCGTACACATAAATTATTTAGATGAGTATTGTTTCCTAACGAAGATATATCAATATGGATTTATATCTTTTTGTATTAGGTCCCCGTAAGAAATACACGCATCGCCCTATATACGTCACCAATATAAGAACATAGGCGAAATTTTGAAAGCGGGGATAGTAGAGAAGAGAGGGATAAGGGAATGGCCATCGAATGGAGGGGTTATCAATAGGATGCGAAGTTTTCAATACAGGTGGCAGTATAGTCGAATGTACGATTCGATTTTTAAAGCAAATACGGAAATTGGCATAAAATGATTAGTGTATACGTTGGACCAATGCAATGTAGTGAATTGGTACATCATGGTATTCCTCACAATGTGCAATGGAAACATGTTTTGTATATAGTCTCACGCTCGATATATATCGAATCTACTTTTTCTTAAAATATATCGAAATTCTATAGCATATAGGATTTTACATCTAAGGACATAGTAGACCAGGAAATATATAGTAGATACCCATAGACCAGAAATTAAACCAAAAACATTGCGAATTTTTAAGTACAGATGTCAGTATGATCGAAAAATCGATTCGATTATTATAGCAAATACGTTAATTGGCATAACTTCAATAGTGTTTCCGTTTGACCAATGAAATATGGTGAATGGGTACATCTTTGTATTCCTCACAATGCCCAATGAAAATATGTTTTGCATGTAGTCTCACATTCGATATATATCGAATCTGATTTTTCTCAATTTATATCGAATAGCTATAACATATAGGATTTTACACCCATGGGCATTGTTGACCAGCAATTATATAGAAGATGACCATATCGTGGAAATAAAATCGATATCGTTGCGGATTTTACAGTACAGATGTCAGTATAATCGAAAGATCGAATCGATTATTTTAGCAAATACGCAAATTGGCATAACTGGATTAGTAAATACGTTGGACCAATGAAAACTGGTGAATGGGTACATCTTGGTATTCCTCACATTGCCCAATGGAAATATGTTTTGCAGGTAGTCTCACATTCGATACATATCGAATCTGCTTTTTCACAAATTATATCGAATAGCTATAACATTTAGGATTTTACACCCATGGGCATTCTTGACCAGCAATTATATAGAAGATGGCCATATCGTGGAAATAAAATCGATATCGTTGCGGATTTTACAGTACAGATGTCAGTATAATCGAAAGATCGATTCGATAGTTATAGCAAATGCTGACATTAGCATATTTTGATTAGTATATACGTTGCACCAATGAAATTTTGTGAATGGGTACATCTTGGGATTCCTCACAATGCCCAATGAAAATATGTTTTGCATGTAGTCTCACATTCGATATATATCTAATCTGATTTTTCTCAATTTATATCGAATAGCTATAACATATAGGATTTTACACCCATGGGCATTGTTGACCAGCAATTATATAGAAGATGACCATATCGTGGAAATAAAATCGATATCAATGCGGATTTTACAGTACAGATGTCAGTATAATCGAAAGATCGAATCGATTATTTTAGCAAATACGCATATTGGCATAACTGGATTAGTAAATACGTTGGACCAATGAAAATTGGTGAATGGGTACATATTGGTATTCCTCACATTGCCCAATAGAATTATGTTTTGCATGTAGTCTCACATTCGATACATATCGAATCTGCTTTTTCACAAATTATATCGAATAGCTATAACATTTAGGATTTTCCACCCACGGGCATTGTTGACCAGCACTTATATAGAAGATGGCCATATCGTGGAAATAAAATCGATATCGTTGCGGATTTTACAGTACAGATGTCAGTATAATCGAAAGATCGATTCGATAATTATAGCAAATGCTGAAATTAGCATATTTTGATTAGTATATACGTTGCACCAATGAAATTTTGTGAATGGGTACATCTTGGGATTCCTCACAATGCCCAATTGAAATATTGTTTATGTTTAGTCTCACGTTCGATATATATCGAATCTACTTTTTCTTAAAATATATCGAATTGCTATAACATATAGGATTTTACATCCAAGGACATAGTTGACCAGGAAATATAGAGAAGATTTCTAATTACTGGAATAAAAATCCAGGGCATTGCGGATATTACAGTGCAGATTGCAGTTTATCGAAAGATCGATTCCATAATTGTAGCAAATACGCGAATTGGCAAAACATGATTAGTATTTACGTTGGACCAATGACACTTGGTAAATGGGTACATCTTGGTATTGCTCACAATGCCCAATTGAAATATTTTTTGTTTATAGACTCACGTTCGATATAAATCGAATTTACTTTTTCTAAAAATATATCGAATTGCTATTACATGTAGGATTTTACATCCAAGGACATAGTTGACCAGGAATTATATAGTTGATACCCATACACTGGAAGTTAAACCAATAGCATTGCGGATTAAACAGTACAGATGTCAGTATAATTGAAAAATCGATTTGATTATTTTAGCAAATATTTAAATTGGCATAACTTGATTAGTGTATCCGTTTGACCAATGAAATTTGGTGAATGGGTACATCATGGTCTTCCTCACAATGCCCAATGGAAATATGCTTTGCGTGTAGTCTCACGATCTATATATATTGAATATGCTTTTTCTTAAAATATATCGAATCGTTATTACATACAGGATTTTCTATCCACGTACATAGTTGACCAGGAAATTTAGGGTTGATGATCGAAGACTGGAACAGGATTGCGAATTTTCAATACACGTGTCAGTATACTTGATAATTCGATACGATAATGATAGCAAATATGCCAAAGCTATTTTTTTCAAATTGGAATATCTTGAGAATAACTATTTTTTAGTACCAAAGAAATTTGGGGAATCGTTACAATTTAGTATTTTACACATGGCATTATGGACATATGTTTTGCGAGTGGTACATCTTTATATATTTATCTAAGGAATCTGCGTTTCATTTTCAAGTTTCGCTTATCACAACGCTTTTGGACTTTAAGAGTTGAAAAATAACCACAAAATCATCACTGTCTTGAAAATTTAAAAACCTTATTCCAATTATGTCTCAGTGCTAAACTTAGCCTATTCAAATAAAGAACTATCCGTCAAATTAAATCATATTGAAAATAACAAATAATTTTAAAAGTAAACAATTAAGTTCCTTGCCCTTTCAAAAACCGGCAGGGAAATTTTTGAATATTTTAAACACTTATAGACACAATACTCGACAACACGTGACACAACAATGTTCCCACCCTCCTAATTACCCGCTTGAAGAATTCAAGCACCCAATCGACTCGTTGCGTCTATAAAGTGGGAAAGTAATTCATTGATTGGGTGATTGACACAAATTAGTAGCCCAAACTGTGATATTTGTGGGTATATGGAATATTGGACGTAAAAGTAAAAAAAAAATCATCGGGAGGAAAAATCTGAAAAGTTGAAAAAGTCGATTAGTTTTCGAGATATATCGACTTGGATTAACATGGGAGCCTTATGGGACTACGACTTTTTCGCTTTAATTTTGTACTTTTAAACGTCCGAGGAACATGATATTTAATAAACATGGATAAGATTTTTTGGTCGATTTTTTGGTGTGGTTGCCATAGCGACGAATTCATTTTTAGTATTTTTTATTACTGTTTGAATGCTCTCAATGCTTTTCTTATGGGAAAACTTTGGGATTTTTTTTGACCAACTTGCAATAATCGTAGGAAAATTTCCTTTGCCAAAAAGTTAGAGAATTCTTTGGTTAATTTTTTGGCTATCTTAAAATTTTCATACGTCGAAACAATTCCGAGGAATAAACGATTTCGATTTAACATTGTCGTGATGGGCGAATTTTCAAACTCGGATTTCAGCCTTGAGACATGTGCCATCCGAAAATTTGGACTCTTTAGGAAAAACCGTTAGAGGGTACTTCGTACCCTCACGTTTGAGCTCACTTTCTCCGTATCCCTCTTGGTTAATTAATAATTAAATTCCGAAAAATGTCCTGCACGCGAAAAATCATTGTCGCCATTTTTTTGTGGAGCATGCAATCTTGAATATCTTAGCAACCGTTTAAGCTAGAGAAATGAAATTTTCAGAGTAATAATATTAATAAAATAATCAACTTTTGCAATGATGACCATTCCGATCGATCGATTCATGTGCGAGTTAATTCGATACCAATCTCCTTGGTTTCGCTTAAGTCGCTAATAACTTTTTTCTAAATTAAGGCATGAATGTGAAAGTCATAAATAATACTACTGTTAATGTCTTTTCTTCGACAAAAGTTAAATCAAGCGAATTGAGCGATTACAGTCGAAGTTATGATCGATAAAAGGTTGCATTCCATTGAGCCATTTTTCAGACCTATTTACATAGTTACGGGGATAAAAATTATAAAAATATGTAAGGGAAGAAATGAATTATGCGTACACATTAATTATTTAGATGAGTATTGTTTCCTAACGAAGATATATCAATATGAACTTATATCTTTTTGTATAAGGTCCCCATAAGAAATACACGCATCGCCCTATATACGTCACCAATGTAAGAACATAGGCGAAATTTTGAAAGCGGGGATAGTAGAGAAGAGAGGGATAAGGGTATGGCCATAGAATGGAGGGGTTATCAATAGGATGCGAATTTTTCAATACAGGTGGCAGTATAGTCGAAGGTACGATTCGATTTTTATAGCAAATACGCAAATTGGCATAAAATGATAAGTGTATACGTTGGACCAATGAAATTTAGTGAATTGGTACATCATGGTTTTCCTCACAATGTGCAATGGAAACATGTTTTGTATATAGTCTCACGCTCGATATATATCGAATCTACTTTTTCTTAAAATATATCGAATTGCTATAGCATATAGGATTTTACATCTAAGGACATAGTAGACCAGGAAATATATAGTAGATACCCATAGACCAGAAATTAAACCAAAAACATTGCGAATTTCAAAGTACAGATGTCAGTATGATCGAAAAATCGATTCGATTATTATAGCAAATACGTTAATTGGCATAACTTCAATAGTGTTTCCGTTTGACCAATGAAATTTGGTGAATGGGTACACCTTTGTATTCCTCACAATGCCCAATGAAAATATGTTTTGCATGTAGCCTCACATTCGATATATATCGAATCTGCTTTTTCACAATTTATATCGAATAGCTATAACATATAGCATTTTACACCCACGGGCATTGTTGACCAGGAATTATATAGTAGATGACCATAGACTGGATATACAAGGAAATGTCATAAGTTCCCATTAAAAAAAAACGGCAGGGAAATTTGTGAATATTTGAAACACTTATGGACCCATTACTCGACAACACGTGACACAACAATGTTCCCACCCTCCTATTTACCCACTTGAAGAATTCAAGCACCCAATCGACTCGTTAAGCTAATATATAATGGCAAATCGATATGCCACTGACTGACTCATCAATATTCGCAGCCCAAACTGTGATAGGTGTGGGTATTTGGCTTATTGGACGCAAAAGTAAAAAAAAATTCTTTGGGAGAAAAAATCAGAAAACTTGAAAAAGTCGATTAGTTTTCGAGATATATCGACTTGAATTAACATGGGATCCTTATGGGACTACGACTTTTTCGCTTTAATTTAGTACTTTTAAACGTCCGAGGAACATGATAATCAATGGACATAAAGAAGATTTTTTGGTCGATTTTTTGGTATAGTTGCCATAGCGACAAATTGATATTCAGTATTTTTTATTATTTTTTGAACGTTTTCTATGCTTTTCTTATGAAAAAAGTTTAGGAATTTTTTTGACCAACTTTCAATAATCGTACGACAAATTCCTTGACTTATTTGGTAGAGAATTTTTTGGTTGATTTTTTGGCTATCTTGGAATTTTCATATGTCGAAACAATTCCGAGGAATAAACGATTTCGATTTAACATTGTCGTGATGGGCGAATTTTCAAACTCGGATTTCAGCCTTGAGACATGTGCCATATGAAAATTTGGACTCTTCTGGAAAAACCGTTAGAGGATACTTCGTACCCTCACGTTTGAGCTCACTTTCTCTGTATCCCTCTTCGTTAATTAATAATTAAATTCCGAAAAATGTCCTGCACGCGAAAAATCATTGTCGCCATTTTTTTGTGGAGCATGCAATCTTGAATATCTTAGCAACCGTTTAAGCTAGAGAAATGAAATTTTCAGAGTAATACTTTTATCACAATGGTCAACTTTTGCAATGATGACCATTTCGCTCGATCGATTCATGTGCGAGTTATATCGATACCAATCTCCTTGGATACGCTTAAATCGCTAATAACTTTTTTTTAAATCAAGGCATGAATGTGAAAGTCATATATAATACTACTGTCAATGTCTTTTCTTCGACAAAAGTTAAATCAAGCGAATCGAGCGATTACAGTCGAAGTTATGATCGATAAAAGGTTGCATTCGATTGAGCCATTTTTCAGACCTATTTACATAGTTACGGGGATAAAAATTATAAAAATATGTAAGGGAAGAAATGAATAATGCGTACAAATAAATTATTTAGATGAGTATTGTTTCCTAACGAAGATATATCAATATGAATTTATATCTTTTTGTATAAGGTCCCCGTAAGAAATAAACGCATCGCCCTATATACGTCACTAATATAAGAACATAGGCGAAATTTTGAAAGCGGGGATAGTAGAGAAGAGAGGGATAAGGGTATGGCCATCGAATGGAGGGGTTATCAATAGGATGCGAATTTTTCAATACAGGTGGCAGTATAGTCGAATGTACGATTCGATTTTTATAGCAAATACGCAAATTGGCATAAAATGATAAGTGTATACGTTGGACCAATGAAATTTATTGAATTGGTACATCATGGTATTCCTCACAATGCGCAATGGAAACATGTTTTGTATATAGTCTCACGCTCGATACATATCGAATCTACTTTTTCTTAAAATATATCGAATTGCTATAGCATATAGGATTTTACATCTAAGGACATAGTAGTCCAGGAAATATATAGCAGATACCCATAGACCAGAAATTAAACCAAAAACATTGCGAATTTTAAAGTACAGATGTCAGTATGATCGAAAAATCGATTCGATTATTATAGCAAATACGTTGATTGGCATAACGTCAATTGTGTTTCCGTTGGACCAATGAAATTTGGTGAATGGGTACATCTTTGTATTCCTTACAATGCCCAATGGAAATTTGTTTATTATGTAGTCACACGCTCGATATATATCGGATATAATTTTTATTAAAATATATCGAATTGCTATAACACATAGGATTTTACATCCAAGGACATAGGTGACCAGGAATTATATAGTAGATACCCATAGACTGTAAGTTAAACCAGAAGCAACGCGGATTTTAAAGTACAGATGTCAGTATGATCGAAGAATCTATTCGATTATTCTAGCAAATACGTTAATTGGCATAACTTCAATAGTGTTTCCGTTTGACCAATGAAATTTGGTGGATGGGTACATCTTTTTATTCCTCACAATGCCCAATGAAAACATGTTTTGCATGTAGTCTCACATTCGATATATATCGAATCTGCTTTTTCACAATTTATATCGAATAGTTATAACATATAGGATTTTACACCCATGGGCATTGTTGACCAGGAATTATATAGTAGATGACCATAGACTGGATATAAAAAAATGTCATTGCGGATTTTACATTACAGATGTCAGTATAATCGAAAGATCGAATCGATTATTGTAGCAAATACGCAAATTAGCATAACTGGATTAGTATATACGTTGGACCAATGAAAATTTGTGAATGGGTACATCTTGGTATTCCTCACATTGCCCAATGGAAATATGTTTGGCATGTAGACTCACATTCGATACATATCGAATCTGCTTTTTCACAAATTATATCGAATAGCTATAACATATAGGATTTTACACCCACGAGCATTGTTGACCTGCAATTATATAGAAGATGACCATAGCGTGGAAATAAAATCAATATCGTTGCGGATTTTACAGTACAGGTGTCAGTATAATCGAAAGATCGATTCGATAGTTATAGCAAATGCTGAAATTAGCATATTTTGATAAGTATATACGTTGCTCCAATGAAATTTTGTGAATGGGTACATCTTGGGATTCCTCACAATGCCCAATTGAAATATTGTTTGTGATTAGTCTCACGTTCGATATATATCGAATCTACTTTTTGTTAAAATATATCGAATTGCTATAACATATAGGATTTTACATCCAAGGACATAGTTGACCAGGAAATATAGAGAAGATTTCTGTTAACTGGAATTAAAATCCACGGCATTGCGGATATTACAGTGCAGATTGCAGTTTTATCGAAAGATCGATTCGATAATTGTAGCAAATACGCGAATTGGCATAACATGAGTGACAATGACACTTGGTAAATGGGTACATCTTGGTATTCCTCACAATGCCCAATTGAAATATTTTTTTTATAGTCTCACGTTCGATAGAAATCGAATTTACTTTTTCTTAAAATATATCGAATTGCTATTACATATAGGATTTTACATCCAAGGACATAGTTGACCAGGAATTATGTAGTAGATACCCATAGACTGGAAGTTAAACCAATAGCATTGCGGATTTAACAGTACAGATTTCAGTATAATTGAAAAATCGATTTGATTATTTTAGCAAATATTTAAATTGGCATAACTTGATTAGTGTATCCGTTGGACCAATGAAATTTGGTGAATGGGTACATCTTGGTCTTCCTCACAATGCCCAATGGAAATATGCTTTGCGTGTAGTCTCACGATCTATATATATTGAATATGCTTTTTCTTAAAATATATCGAATCGTTATTACATACAGGATTTTCTACCCACGTGCATAGTTGACCAGGAATTTTAGGGTTGATGATCGAAGACTGGAACAGGATTGCGAATTTTCAATACACGTGTCAGTATACTTGATAATTCGATACGATAATGATAGCAAATATGCCAAAGCTATTTTTTTGAAATTGGAATATCTTGAGAATAACTATTTTTTAGTACCAAAGAAATTTGGGGAATCGTTACAATTTAGTATTTTACACACTGCATTATGGACATATGTTTTGCGAGTGGTATAATTTTATATATTTATCTAAGGAATCTGCGTTTCATTTTCAAGTTTCGCTTATCACAACGCTTTTGGACTTTAAGAGTTGAAAAATAACCACAAAATCATCACTGTCTTGAAATTTTAAAAACCTTATTCCAATTATGTCTCAGTACTAAACTTAGCCTATTCAAATAATGAACTATCCGTCAAATGAAATCATATTGAAAATAACAAATAATTTTAAAAGTAAACAATTAAGTTCCTTACCCTTTCAAAAACCGGCAGGGAAATTTTTGAATATTTTAAACACTTATGGACACAATACTCGACAACACGTGACACAACAATGTTCCCACCTTCCTAATTACCCGCTTGAAGAATTCAAGCACCCAATCGACTCGTTATTATGTATATATTTGACCTAAAGGTCTATTCTTATTGTTTTTGACCCGCTTATTCTGAATTTATAACTATTTTTTATGTATTTGCAATAATTTTATTGCTATTTCACATTTTGTTTAAACAATTAATTTTTTTAACATTGGAATTTGAGATTATACTGGTGATAGCAAATTAAAATTATACATATCATAAAACTGAATTAGGTATTTAAAACATACATAAATGCATATAAAATGACTGCATTGTTTATTTTTGGACAAATTTTGAACAACTTATTTTGAATGAACCAAGAGAACATTTTCTACTTTCTCATTTGTTTGATCGTATTTTATACGAAAAATAAGTTAATATTAATTGGAAATTTATATTATAAGTATATTATTAATATTATTGTACTGCATTAATTGTTTAAAAATTATAATATCTAATTCTAATTAAGTAGACAATTTTATAGTTCCTTGTTACGTGCCAATGGATTTGGAAGCAATTTTAAACGGGGTTCCGTATTTCACAAGTTTCAACGGAGGCATTATTACAATCATTAAAATGTTATAAAACAATATTTCATAACTCCTATAACTCAAGTTTAACGCCAAATTTATTGATACGCTTGCAATAAGCTCTTTACGAAGTGAGGCATCAATTTAACGAGCACATGATTTGGTACGAAAAATTAAATGAGATTTTCCATTAATTTGGGCTTTTTTAATTATCAATAAAATAAGTTAATATTTCTCCTTATCTTTCTCAGTCATTGTTACGAAAAAAATTTAAATACATTCATGATCACTATCCGACAAATCCTCATCACAGTCGTCATCCACTCAAGTCTTCCAGAATTAATAAACTCTTTACCTCGACTGGTAATTGAAGTAATTTACTTCTTTGAGCCTTAGAAATACTTGATATCATTGCATCTGAAGTTAGGAGTAATCTTTTAAACAGGTCTTCATTCGTTGCTATCCAGGAAAATTTCCTTGCATGCTGCTCCCTGAATCTTCTTACGTCCTTATTCCTCGCCTCCATTGCCTCCTCAGACAAGTGGACAATAGGAAGGGCAGCTTCTTTAGATGTCCGTCGGAGGAGCAAGTACTGATGTTTCGTGAAATTACCAGAAACGATCATGGAAAGGGCTTCTTCGTGGGAGATTTTACTTTGCCTCACATCCTTGGCTCTCCATTTTGATAACACTCGCCGCGCTCTTGAGAGAGTGGTTGTTGTCACCTCATTTATTATTTTCGCCACGAACTCATCACCTTTGCTTCGACAACTCATGGATGCTCTACTGACGATGTGCTAGCTCTAAGATCCTCCGTTTTCCATCTCTAGGCCCTTTCACTGGACTTCTCAAATTGTTTAAATAAAGGCGGAGGAAATTTCAACTTCTCATTTAGGCAGTCAGCGAACTTTCTTTTAAAAAACCTGTCATTTCTTTTTCTTTCCTTCCACCGGCGAAGATAATTTGAGAGAAAAAACACTTCTCCGCAATTTTTTTAGGATAGCTTTTGAATTAACGTCCTCATCTAACTCTATCTTGTTGCTCCAGCAATCCAATAAGTATTGGTTTTTAAACGATACGGACCCTTTTCCACTTTCAAGAAATTTTTCATGCATCTCAAGACGCGTGAAAATTTTCAGAGTTATAGAACTAAAACACTATGGGCACTCTTCTTTAACCCCACAAGTCTTCTTTAAAAAGTTCGAGGATACTCGAATTTTTCAAGACTCGATCTTCACGCTTGAGGAAACTAACTTTCACGTCTTTCGTTTGGCAAAATCTAAGTAAAACTGAGTTTTGGCGAGAAAATTTCGGGCAAGCGATGTCTAGAAGTAATTTGGGGGTTCCACAGTGTGAGGTTCGCGATGCTATTATCTATATTTTCTAGTAAATATCACATTTGAAAGGTGAAAAGGCCTACTCCGTTCATCCCCGGTGGCCAAAGTGCAATTCATAACAAGTGTATAGAGAGCGGTGGTTGTGTTTTCCCGATGGGCGCAATCAATAGCCTAGGCCTTTTCGGCCGTCGTTTGCCCTGCATGTGGTTGAGGGGGCCGCTAAGGAGGCGACAGAGGGACAATGTGCCGCGTGAGGGCGAAAACTAACCCGTCTAACGGAAGGAAAGGGTGGAGTAGCATTTGAGGGATTCTTTTTTGTTTTGAATGCATTCATGTTTTACTTACTATACTATAAGCACATCTGCGAACTTTCGTTCCATAAATATATCCTTCCGCTCGAGTCCTTAAGCAATTTTTATGAGAGCATGGGCACGCGTAAATAAAAGGTAAGGTCAAATGGAAACTATTAATGATAAAACGTTCTACGTATGACAGGAGATGTTTATTCATAGGGTAAATATTTTTTGTAGAAATAAAATATCCAACAATGTTGAATAACACCCATAAATACTGGATTTCCTCGAGCCCTACCACGCGCCAGCCAGGCCGCCGCCCGCGTCAGCGCATTGCATCATTATAGTTAAATCAATGCTGAGGTCGGAGTAGCAACTGGTAGCAAAAATTTTCTTCACTACTGCGTTGCATATACTTTTCCCTTTGTATTGGTGCAAAAGACACCGTGCATTCACGTGCCTTTCTAAACGATATTGTACATTTTATTTGAAAATTCGGGTAAAAAACACTAAAAGTTACAAAATATATATAAAATAGTAAACATAGTAAAATCCGAATAAAATTTATGTCCCACTATGTAATAATGTTTATGTTTGTAGTTAAAAATGTTTTTGGCCAAATATATCGCGTAAAGGTTGTCCTGCATGACGCTGAACTTCCTCAAAATCGACCGATTTCACGCAACTGTGATTTTTACGGTGAATGCTCCATGTTTGACGGATCACTGCAGCCGCTCTGATGAACAAAAATACTAACTTAGTAGTGTATTTTGTAGACCATATCCTGTAGAATCCGAAAATAAGGTTCAATCATTCCTTGAAAATTTTCGAAAAAACGACTTTTGGCCAGCTTTTTTCGATTTGGGACCACTGTGCGGCAGTGACAGAGCACGAATTCGCAGGGATCGCAATCGATCGAAATTGATAAATCCGGATTCACTGCTAAGGTTGGAAATATCAAAGCCATCGTGAAGCCACCGGAATCAAGGAAAAAACACATTCTCATTAATGACACCGGATTAAAGATAATTTATGGATGAAACGTCATCATAAACATTTCTCCATCCCCCACATTAAGTAGTTATTATATCTTTAGATAGAGGAGAGAAAATATGAGTACAAAACCGGGAAACATTGGCCTTACCGCGAGTTGAATAGAATTTAGTCATAAAGTTGAATTTTATAATTACTCAGTACCACCTAAATGCCGAGTTAAAAATGGAATGGACTCATTTTTATCGAGTAAATGCCTGTAAAGCCGTAAATTCTTCTAGTAAATCTCTCTCATTTGAAATAAATTTTAAAAAAATCACCAAATACTATCATTTCCCAGTATATAGTGATGAGCTGTATCTCACTAAAACACAAGCATTCGGTGCATCACGCGGCATAAACTCGAATTTTCAATTCTATAGAGTCACAAAGCCCTGGCCCGGGGGAAGAGTGGACCGGATTGCAGTCTAATGCGGTGCCAGGTAAAACAAGTCACAGAAAAGTGGTGAGTATTCCTCGCCCTCCCATTCTAGAAAGACGTATGAGCATCCCATTTCCAACTAGTCATCTAGGAAGTGCAGCGCAAATGTTAAAATTCGAAAGGACTACATGAAGCAAGTGGCAACGCACGCGTTCAAGCGCACGGGTGTAAAATTATGTACGCCAAGGATGAAAATGGCCATAAAAAATTCATTTGGCATAGCCCGGATTTCCCAATAGCCGGTAAGGTGTGGTATAATTAATAACATACCTCACCTGCAATTAGGAGGTCTGGGTTCGAATTCCAGCTAAGCCAAATGATTTTTAATGGCGTATTTTATAATTGGTATTTTGTATATTGGTTTGTGTACTAAAAGTCCATTTTATGACTCAATTTATTTATTTTTTCTTGTGGCCAATTCTAATACAGATCTCTTAAGAAACTTAAGAGAAATAAATACAGACTCTTTCATTATAATACAGATGTCCTTAACCTAATGATTGAAACTTTGCAAAGAGCATTGTATCAAGCTGCCTTGAAAAATTCTAAAAAAGTTTGATGAGGAAGGGAATTTCGGTTTGATATTTGGGTGTCCCTCTTTCAACCTAACCGGACCGTGCTATCCCATCCCAATTTCTCTTTCAACGGAGGTTAAACAGTCCCTCGGGAGGTTTGAAATGAATGAGCGCACATCCCTTCGTGTGAGTTCCAACCCTTTTGCTTCTGCAATGCCTTCATCTACATCTACATAATACCCCGCAAGCCGCCTAAAAGGCGTGTGGCAGGAGGTGGCGGACACCAGCCGTTTACAGCTAAAAAAAAAAAATTAAGTGCCCAAACGAAGTTGGGACTAGCGTTTATTTAAGTCCTTTATGGTTCGGGGGAAAAACGTATTCGCATATCTATCCGTTCGGCAAAACATCTCTCTTAATTTATCACTTCTATCGGACCTGGAAATATAGTGTGGCTCTAATATTATGTTCTCTGTGTCGCTCTTAAAGATATCCATTCTCAATTGTTCAAGCAATCTAAGCCTAGCGCGCAGCCTCCGAGTCTCCAACAGCTCCCAGCCTAATTCGCTTAAAATCTGGGTAACACTGTCTGTATGCAGTTTTTGAAGTAACGCGCAGCCTTCCTTTGAATTTTATTCAGATCGCGGATTAAGTCATTCTGCACCGGATCCCATATGCTCGCTGCATATTCAAGGTGCAGTCGGACGAGAGCGAAATAGCACCTTTCCTTTACTTTCTCATCCGAAAATCTTCCCACAATACGCTTGACGAATCCTAATTTCTTCAGGGCTGTGCCGCAAATATTCTCTATATGTGTTCCCCACGTGAGGGTCGAGGTTATCGTAGCTCCCAGGTACTTCACTTCATCTGTTGCCTTTACATTAATGCCATCCACTGCATAAACGTGGTTAGAGTTGGACGAATTCCGCAAGAAATGTACCGCCATGCATTTGCTCAGATTAAGTTTGAGTCCCCACTCTTGGCTCCACAAATGAACGTTGTTTAAGTCAGATGATAGAATTTCATAGTCAGAGTGAGCACTAATTTCGCGATAGATGACAGCGTCGCCAGCAAATAAACGTATTTTACTGCTAATGCGGGAGCAGAGATCATTAATGTATATAATGAACAACAGGGGGCCGATTACGCTTCCTTGTGGAACACCTGATGTAACGTTTACAATATCGGAGCTAATTCCGTCAAGAACAACTTTTTGTTTACGATGTCTGAGAAAGTCGCGTATCCAGTTTAAAACTGTTTCGTTTAATCCGCATGACTGTAATTTGTATAAAAGTTTGTTGTGAGGTACAGTGTCGAAAGCTTTCTTTAAATCTAGAAACAGTGCGTCAACTTGTCTTTTCGATTCACTACATTTTATAACGTCGTGAAGAAAGAGCGCGAGCTGTGTTTCGCATGATCTACCTTTTCGGACCTGCCTTCCTCCTTTTCATCTCAGTATGCTCCGTCCGCCTTTCCTATCATCCTCTCTTACCCAGTTTTGCTCCTAAGCAGCTCCAAATTGAAAGATGTCGTTTTTTAAAATAGATGTATTTTTATCTACATTAAATGTGTATATGAATTGCGAGCTATTATGTATTACAAGAATAAATAGAAGCATCTGTCATAATGATTAAGAGAGAGGCGGAAATGAGCTCGATGCGAAAAATTTCCAAAACTATTTTTAAAAAACCGTAGTGGGTTTGAAAGAGTAAATTAATCTCGTTAGTTTAATAGCGTCTATTTTAACCTGGAAAGTAATGAGATATCCAGAAAATTGACGGAAAACATGGGGAAATCTTCGTCTCTGTAAAAGTGATTTGATGCTTTGAGATTTTAAGCACTGTAAACACGTCATACACATGGTGCTACGTAACCGCTTAATTAATTTTTTAAACATAACCGGGTAAGACGTAGGATGTATGGAGAAATTACGACTTTGGCTTAAAAATCAACAAGTTATTTTTCCTCAAACTTCTATGCATACGTGGTGCTGCAATTGCTTAAACTACATACGCGTCGCTATTCATCTGTATTGGTTTTACACGTTATGTTTAACTGCTTGTAATCACATTTTATTCCGAGATGGAGGGATTTTCCGGAAAATAGATTTTATACAACAGGTATACTTCCAACATCATCTGGAATGCGTAGAAAAGTTAAGGAATTTAAGTTTAATATTTGGTATTAGAATTTTCAATGCCCTTCCTCGCTCTTTCCTACCGTTTCGAATCGGCCGGTCCTTTGCCCTTTTCACGTGGGTCAAGCAGTCCTTTCCGTGGTTTGAAAAAAACAACTTTTTAATGTGTTTTTCTGGTACATCCGTTGCCTTTTCGAATTCCACGAGAATCGTCCTTTTCCTTCGGTCCTTGTCCTTTCCCCGTTGCCTTCCCTTCACTCAAATCTCCCTCTTATTCAACCTCGCTTCCCTCATTGTCGCTAGGTCGTGTTGCGTTTTTTGCGAGTGGTGTTTCCTTTCGGACGGCAGGACAGTAAAACGGTCCTTTGGCCCTCGCCAACGCACCTGGCGCGTAAAGCGGGCACGTTTGATTTTAGAAGACCCCGTCAGCATCAGCAGGTCAGAGATATTAGGGACTTTGCCTTTAGTTATATCATAATGTCCGAGCAAGTTGTCCCTCTTGGAGGTTAGGGAAATTTGTAATGCAGAATTAAAGGTGCTGTCACGTATATTAGTATGCGAATCGAAAAAAATTAATAACTCGATGCATAGATTTTTCATCGGCCAATTTCAGTATGCTACATCATCCATCGCTAATAATTATGCATATCAATTGTAACTTGAGGAAGCTGCATTGCATTGAAACCGGCAGAAATAGAATTTTCAGTTAATAAATGAACGGTTTTTTCTTCGATCTTGATGGCATTTGGTCAAATGTTTCCTTAAAATATTCCTTTCATTTGAAAGCAAGTAACTTACTCTCTTCTATAAACTTAACTAATCGTGAATCTTATAGTATTGATAGAAACTGTAACAAATATATTGTGGGTTTTAGGTGAGATAGTATTGATATACATTGTGATATAGTGAGAAAACCTTTCTTGTCTAGTTTGATTTCTTTTTAGACGACGTGGAATAAAAAGTAACCTAACATTTTACCCTATTTAAACATGATTTATCCAAATGAAAATATGCGCTAAAGAACATGGGCTTCCGCTGCTGATGTAATCCAAGAGGAGTAAAGCTCTTTTCTGAATTGAAATACTGATACTTCATAGAAATCGAGTAAAAGGGAGAGATTTTTTAATCTGTTTCGTCTATGGAATGCTGTACCTTAATTCTGTGCTGTTTCTTTCGCCTGGAGAATTATTTCCAATCAATTTAATCTTTTTTGAATTTCATCGCTACCGTCGGAGAATTGATTCGCTGCTTGATCAGCTCTAACTCAATATAACCTCGGCATTGTGATGAACTGCTGCTCAGAATGGACTTCGTTAAAAGGGCTTCATTTATTCCAAGGGCCCTTTCGCTACCGGGCGTGGGATTCCGAACGCTTTGAATAATGATCGAATCAACTGTCTTTAGCATTCGGTGCAAAGGAGAGAAATTCCGATGTTTGAAACCCGTCTCTCCACACGAGTGTTTCCTCTTAGCAACCAAAATCTCTCTTCCCTGCTCTCCAATTCGTGGGCAACACATCAGGTGCGCACATACTCGCAAAAATTGAAAAATTTCCATGAATTTTTTTTTCGCAGCGTACGCGGAATTTCTTCTTTCATTCTCGCATTATTGTTTAGAGAGTTGAGTGGAATGTTTTTGAGGACGCACGATTATTTAAGTGAAAAATGTTTTTTATATTGCTTTCAATTTCTCTTACCTCCCGGCGATTTATGGATTTTTCATAACTGCCCTGTTGATTTTTAAATTTCAAATTTAAATATTTTATTCCTCCAATATTTCTCACTTGAGGAGGTGAGCATATTTGTATTCTTTTTGTCTTGTGCCTTATGAATGTCCTTTGCAATACACGGGAAAGTTTATTCATGGAATTTATTTAAAGGAATTCATGTTATGCTAATTTGTTCTCCGATTTTCAATCTCGGTACATAACTTATGAGGAAAGCGATCTTCGTATATATCCGTCTATTTTATAATGTTAATAAATTTATTTTTTTAGGTATAGTAGTGTCGACTATGTAACTCATAGTTGGCGTAATCCGTTCTTTGACTATAGCTGACTTATTTCTATCTCTAACCATTTACTATGAACTGAAAATGCGAACTGAAATAACCATGGTCTATTAGGCTTGATTAGTTGGAATTTTTTTCAAATAAAATTTATATCTTACATTAATCGTAGCAAAAAGTAGTTTAAAATAAATTTTAATGTTTCGTTATATTTGTTTTTTTTTTACTTTATAAGCACCGCGGTAACGCAAGTATCTTCTACCGATAACCATGATCTATCCAGCATGGGAGATATTTCATCCAGTTTTTGTTCCACGGCAGACATAATATCACGCCTATACATGGCAATTTTTGCAAATATTGGGGAAGATATTGATTGAATATTCTCGATAATATTTATTTTATTTCATAACTTCCCCGTAAACAGCAAATAGAGGCCTTTACTACGGAGGATTAATTAAGCACGACACAAACATCCATGCCATGGAAAGGGACCACCTACCGAGGCGGGACTCAAACCCGCGACCTGCAGTTTGGCAGGCCCCAACGCCGCCGAGGCCGGCAAACTTTACATGATAATGTACTAAGATGGCTGTACAGATTCGTTTTCCATAGAATTAGATAAGTTATCATACTTATTTATATACTATTTTATCGGACTTGTAAATATATCGCGGTATATGAAGTTCTCACTGTCCCTCTCGAAGGTTCCTGATTGCTCTAGCAATCTTAGTGTTACACGTAGCCTCCGAATCTCCTGCGCCTCCCCACCGAATTCATGTAACATCAGTTCAACGCTTTGTGTTCGTAGAAGTTTTGATGGAACACGCAAGTTTCCTTTGCACTTGATCAGTTCATTGAACAAATCTTTCTTCGCTGGATCCGATGTGTTCGCTGCTTATTCAAGCTGTGGCCTGACGATTGCGAAGCGGCAACTATCTATCCGCTATTTCATTCGAAAACAACACACTGCAACTATCCAACATTCTTCAGGGCTTTGCACTAAATATATTTGTTCACCACGATATGTTAGGCGTCACTGCGACTCCTATAAGGATGCCGCAATCCGATGCTTTTGTGTAAGCGCCATCCACAATTCATGCTAGGAAATAGTTGGACGCTAACGCGTGATATTTACGGCCGTGAATTTCCACTGATTTATTTCTGCGCCCCACTTTTGGCTCCATTCACGACGTTTATTTTAAATTCAATGATGGATTTACAAAATCAAAGGGTTTATGTATCTCGCCATTGACTACAGCTTCCTCAGCGTATAGGCGTTTTTTTCTGCTTATTTCGCTGCAGAGGCAACTTATGTATATAAAATGAACAAAAGACGGCCAATTACGCTTCCTTCTAGGGCACTGAATGTCATGTTTTCTTCAAAAGAGCTATTCCTTCAATTAAACTACTTTTTCTTGCGATCAACCAAAAAGGCGCTCAGTCAATTTATTATTTTTTCGTTAAACCCTCACTTTCTATAAGCCTTGACTGCACCTTGTATAAAAGTTATTTTTTTCAGGTATTTTTTGAATGCGTTATTAATATCTAGAAATAAGGTGCCAACTTGTTTTTTCGATGTATCCGATGTGAGAGCATCGCAAAGAAAACGTACAAAAGGTCTTTGTTTCGTTGTTGCAGAAGTATATCGAAAGCTTTAGAAGATAGCGTGAGTTTTCTGCGAAGTCCCTAATCACTATGAATACATCCGCATTATATATAACCAGCTGGTGTACTATAGTGTTACTGGATTTTCCTGCTGTGGATTGGGCGTAAAGGATTGTTGACGTAGTTACGGAGCAGCAGTAGGCAAATATAACATCTATGGAGGTGAAAGGAAGGAAAGTGGAGGAAATGAGGAGAAGGGGTTGTGTGTGTGTGTGTGTGAATGTCTCCTTCCTTTTTTTCTTCTCTCTTCTCGGGCCATTCATTCCTCCTCACTTTTCGCTTCAACGATCGATGTTGGGTGGAGGATAAGGGTGTTGTGGAGAGGTCGCTGTTTAAGGGGATGAAGAGGGAGTGAGGAGGAGGTGGCATCCTGCTTTTTTTTTTCTTTTTTTACCTCGACTGGAGTGGGAAATTACGAGGAGAATCAAACGGTGGGGGCTAAACAGGGCGAGACTCCCTTTAAAATCTTCTCCCGCCGAGCGAATTAATAAGCGGGCCAGGGCCGCTTTCTTTCCTTTTAGGAGCTGAAGAAGTTCTGCCGCTACTCTCGTGAGTATAGGATGTTAGATATTGTTGGGGGTGAGTGAAAGAAGGAGGGGACAAGGCTAAAAACCCGTTGGAAGCTACTGAAATTTGCGTATCTTGACTTATTATGAGCAATAAGCATTAATGACGTATTCCTTCAAGAGTAAAGCACAGGTGTAAGAGTAAATCATTACACTGTTACTGGGATGGATGTTAAAACGACTAAACTTGATGTGAACCTGACTATTTTGATGACGAATCGCATTAGCCACTCTCGAATTCTACAGGCACCATGGAACTAAGCCCTGCTCACAACAGCTTTACATGACTTTACTTACGTCTAGAAAGAACAACCTGTCTTCGATGATGTTCTTTCATATCTGGAGGAAAATGTAGTTTTCTCAACTGATCCCAGCATGGGCGTACCCAGCTAGGGGAAGGGGGAGGGCAGCTGCCCCCCCCCCCCCTAGAGGCAAAAATCGCTTAAGACTTTTAGCAAAATCAGTGCTGCATTGAAACGAAAGTATTTACATAACTAAAATAATGCTATTTTTTAAGGAAATAATCTTATGAATCCCATGGCTTGCCCCCCTCCCCCGAGTTGTGATCCTGGGTACGCCCTTGAATCCCAGTCGAGTTACCCCAATTATTTTTTTTTCATTATATTCCCGACAGTGGCTCATGAAGTCGCTTATCCATTGAGTCCTTCTCGGGTACATAGTGTCCCAATATCCCTTTCTTCTGTTTTTCTTCTATACTTTTCCACTATGTACTCTATCCGTTCATGTAGTTTTCAGCACAAGGTCTTGAAGGCTCTGAATCTTTTCTAACCAGCTTTTTGCACTGTGTATCAATAGACGCTCTTTTTGGACCTTCAACTCCATAGTTACGCCTAGTCAAGTGAAGTTGTTTTTGACTAGTGCTCAAAGGTGTTTGCTGACGATGATGCATGACCTTTCTCTCTCTCTCTCTGAGACGCGTTTTTTCGAATGTAGAAGGGATGGCCGGGGTGTGCGTGAGGCATGCTGTTCCTTGTATTTTCTTTGTCCATTCATTCTCCGACGACTTAACTTTCTCCAGATGTTCCTCACAACATATTGCCCAACCCATTCGGGGAGGTATGCTAATGTTTCGATATGAAAACCTCGGGACTGATGCGGGAATAAAAGTTTGACTTGATGAATGAAGTAGATTTAGGCATCCGTTCCATCTTTTATGCTTTAGATATTGATCCATACCTTTCTTGGGAAATTTATGGGTCGCTGTTGTGTTTTATGTCTAGCTGAACGGTTCTGTGGATGTTCATGCATGAATGTATTGGGGTAAAGATGAGTCACCGTTAATATTGATTTAAGAAATCTTGCGCAGACTAGGAAATGTGAGGCGTCATTGGGCACGTGGCGACCTCATATATTTATGTGCGTACCGTGTGACTTAGAAATGTGTGAAGTTAGATTTATTGTGCCTTAAAAACATAAGCCATAGTTTTTTCTTAAATAAAAATTAAATGTCTGAATTAATCGGTGCATAAATTCGAATTATAAATTGTTCCGTCCAATAAATGTGACTATGGCGTCGCTTTATTTTAAACTTTAAATTTTTTTGTTTAAAATGAAACACTTACTTGCAATTTTCCACAAAAATAAAATTTTTACTACGACTTAAGTTTCGATGATATTACATCATTTTCAAGTAACAACTGAGAGAGGAGAAATGGGGTGGAAGGTCCTCAAGGAGCTGGTTGGAATGGATAGGGGTGCAAGGCGTGGAGGGGAGGGGGGGGGGAGGGGAGGGTGGAAAAAAACCGGAGGAGGTAAAAAGGTTGGGAATTGAAGGGTTTTTTCGGGGTTGACAAACTTGAACATAGAAATAAATGAATGCATTTGAAAACACGTGGCGGTCTTCTTGTCTTCGGGTGTTTCCGAGCGCCTTCCGTGAATGGTGTGGAAGGGGGGGAAAGACGTCTTCTGTGCTAGAAGGGTCTTCGGTGGTGCGTTCTTCTGAGGGCGTGTAGGTGGGGAGCGGGGGGTCGGCGGTTAGGGTTCACTGCATGGTTCTTGTGGGATCTCTTTCACGTCGAGTGGGCGACAGGAGGGGGGGAGAAGGGATTTTAACACTTCTGGGAAACACACTATTGGAACTTAATGGCAAGCAAGGGCGATTTTGAAAAGGTAGAGGTGGTCATTGAGAAGGGAAACCTGGGAATGTTTATGTTGGTGGATCTCTAATTGTTCCAAGGCGTCTAATTTCCTTCCTTTGATATGTTTGTGGAGCACTTTGGTTGTGAAGTTTGGATTGTGGCCACTCTCAATGATATGTTTGGCCACCATCGAAGTTGGGTTACTGTGGGCGATGCACTTCCTGTGTTCATTAAATCTCGTGTTGAAATCTCTTCCTGTCTGTCCTATATATTGCGCATGGCACTCGCAACACGTAATCTCATAAACACCACTCAGTTTTTCACCTTCGATTAGGTCTTTGTGTTTACACAAGAGTCGGGATAATGTTGTGGGGGTGTAAAAGGAAACTCTGAATTTTTCCTTAGGGATTTGGTTGGCAATCTTGTAGGAGAGATCTTTGATGAAGGGAATTTTGCACCATTTGCGGGGTTCACTTGTCTGCTGTGGGGAAAGAGAGGTGTTGAGGTTCACTGCTTGTTGTCGTCTTTTCTTTGCAAGCAAAGAGTCGATGAGTTCCACACTGTATCCACCAACATAAACATTCCCAGGTTTCCCTTCTCAATGACCACCTCAACCTTTCAAAATCGCCCTTGCTTGCCATTAAGTTCCAATAGTGTGTTTCCCAGAAGTGTTAAAATCCCTTCTCCCCCCCTCCTGTCGCCCACTCGACGTGAAAGGGATCCCACAAGAACCATGCAGTGAACCCTAACCGCCGACCCCCCGCCCCCCACCTACACGCCCTCAGAAGAACGCACCCCCGAAGACCCTTCTAGCACAGAAGACGTCTTTCCCCCCCTTCCACACCATTCACGGAAGGCGCTCGGAAACACCCGAAGACAAGAAGACCGCCACGTGTTTTCAAATGCATTCATTTATTTCTATGTTCAAGTTTGTCAACCCCGAAAAAACCCTTCAATTCCCAACCTTTTTACCTCCTCCGGTTTTTTTCCACCCTCCCCTCCCCCCCCCTCCCCTCCACGCCTTGCACCCCTATCCATTCCAACCAGCTCCTTGAGGACCTTCCACCCCATTTCTCCTCTCTCAGTTGTTACTTGAAAATGATGTAGTATCATCGAAACTTAAGTCGTAGTAAAAATTTTATTTTTGTGGAAAATTGCAAGTAAGTGTTTCATTATGAATCAATTCCACTCCATCTCGCTTGATTCCTCGAATTTTATTTTTTGTTTAAGATAAAGTATTTACTTGGAAGAACTAACCAAAAATTGTAATTATAATGGTTCTTGAGACCAGTATTTGTTTATTTTCAAATAAAATGGGTCGAAATATAATCGCTGTTATGGAAGCAAAAATATGCATGAATTATTCGACATTTAGTGGCTTTTTCGCCATTAGATAACAAATATTAGTTTAAACTGTAAAATGTCATGCTTCATAAAATATATCATATTTTATGATAATGTTTTCTTTCTTCATGAAATACGCAGTGCTTGATTTGATTGATTGCTTCGGTGATAATCCGTGAAACTCCTTTGGGTGAACATGAGAGCTTTCAGTCAAACCTGGGTTTATTAAACCTCTTGTATGTTGTAATTTTGGCGTAAATCCGGTATAATCACTTGCTGATTCTGAATCAGCGAAGTCCAGGACATTAATTTAGGCGATTACGTCCTTTTCGGCTTGTTACTACAAAATAAACTCGGCGTTAAAAAGGTACTACAGCAATGGTTTCGATGGACACTGCTTTCTGAGTGAAACTTCATGTAGCGTCCGATAATAAAAATTATCATAGTGACTGAACTCGTTGTTTTAACCATTCATTTGGCAAAATAAAAGTATTATTTGAATATCTGAGTAGGGAACATTTTATTGTAATTGATAGTGAATGTTTTCTTGGGGACCGCATTCAAAATAAGTCACCATCGTGAGAGCGGTCGTCTTTTTGCCACTGCGTTTTAGTTTACGGTTCCCTAGGATCGAAACGGCGCCGTCTGGTGGGAGCAGAAACGAATGAATAAAGAGTCATCGGTGAGGAATGTGGGTCGCGCGGATGTTTTATAGTTTTAATGGAAATCGCGATACGGGGGCGAGTGAGGTGGTAAGGTGATTGCGAGGAGTTATGGGTGAAGGCCGAACGGTTCCATGAGATATATGTATATGCTTCCTTTCCCCTGAGCGCGTGCGTTTCCCTCGGAACGCAATGAACTACGTTTGAAAACGAGCGTTTTTCTTTTCATATTTATCGATCCTCTCCAAAACAGGCGGAGGAAAAAAGACTTAAAAAGCGTCGTCTAGTTTCATGTAGGTCTTTCTCAGAGGCGCGTGCGCCGTCTAAAAAGTAGCATGGTATGTGCAAAGCTGTATTGCAGCTCAGTGCATGATCATGGAAAGACACGAATATATGGAAAATAGACACCTCTGTTGGAGGTATGGTCTGTGCAAGTAGGTCATCCCAGCTGAACATGATGTAATGAAACGGTTTCTTTGAGACTCATCTGATCACCATTGAAACCGCTGGCTATGCTAAACTCTCCTCATCCATGCATTAAGGACTATTTCGGATTGATAAAAATATCTCCTACTTCCAATAGGGTGGTTTCCTATTATTTTTTTATTGCCTAAATCGAAAGATTATTACTCCTGGAGTACGTATTTCGCGCTTTTAGATTTTTAAATGACGATTTCTATTTTTCGCGATTAAATGAAAAGTGAAAAATTTCAAGCGCGCGAAAACGCGACGCGTAAGTAGGAAAGTCCGTGCGCCGCATTTCTGGTTCCCCCTCTCTCCTTGTGAAGTGACCTTGGTCGAGGCTCTGAGCGCTGATAGGACGCAGGATGCTAGCGGATAGCTGAGTACCTTCCTGTCTGGTAGCGCATGGCTTAAAAAAGGTTTATTAATACCTTATCAAACGAAGAAAACTTTCCGACCTTAGCCAGTTTTAATAGGTGATTATTAAGACATGTTTCCCTGAGCTCTGTGCCTCATGCATGCATTGGTAACCTCAGACGATGTATAACTCCTATCCTCTCGTGTAGAAACTAGGTCCCTGTGACGTCACGCGGAGCGGAATCGCATGGGCGCCAATCTGGCCTTTTTCAAATGAGGATAAAATTTGACCCTTGCCATTCGTCTAAACCGGTATTTCTTAAACCAAATAATTTGTATATTACGAATACACTAATGGTGGGCAACGAATCGCAATCAATGCCTATCGTTTTCTTTGATGAAGGAAACTACCCTATTCATTCGGAGCAGAATCAGCTGTGTGGTATTAGCTTACTTTTCTGCTCTCCACGAGATATTGTTTGGGGATAATGGATTTAATTTTTATACCATTACTTGTATTTGTAAGTAAGTTTCATTCCATCTTCATTTGAATCACTATCACGCAAAGATCTATCAAAATATTTGTGAGCATAATAAAGTAACAATTTCTTTTCTTATGAATTAATTTCTGAAAATAGAATTTAGAGGCACACGGAAAAAAAAGATTTGATTAAAACTATGGAACTGGGGTGATAGGGAGTATTTTTGTTAAATATACTTAAACGTTGATGCAAATTATTAAGTACTTGATTTATTTTACCAAACGCTAGCGTGAGCTCTTGATATATTTCATCAAACATTTTGGTATTGCATAATTTGGTCAATTGTATGGAAGAGTTTCGTAAAAATAACCGAATTAATTCAATGCGATTCTGAGTTTGGTAACTTTTATCGAAGTTATGCTTAATTTTACGAAGGTGATTGCTTTTTTGGTAAAAAGTATCAAACTCTACATTGCTATGCAAATTTGGTTTGATAGAATTTACCAAGTGTTTTGTAATCTATCGAACGGTCTATCGTTCCTCTTATGTTTATACCAATACACATTTGCAGTTGAAAGATTCTTAAACAGGCCTTACATAAAAGATAGGTTGGTAGAAATGATTTTGTTTTCATTATTTGTGATGGTGATAACGTTTTAATTTTGTTTACGTTCATTTTTCTGTTTTTTTCCTGCTTTAAATTGCAATACTACCCGTTAGCTGGTGCATCAAAGACATTGATTGAATAGCATATTATCATAGATATTAAAGCTGTAAGGAGATGTTTGTGTATTTCGACACATAAAACTTTAATTAGAGGTATTCCTGAGGTATAATCACTCGCGATCATGTTAAATAACATGTGATAAAATCCGTGATACTAGACCCAATCCATGCTAAGGATATCACCCTGCACGTTAAAGCCATCTCTATATCGATGTAAAAAGCCTGCAAATAAAGTTTTCTTGCGCATCTGCTCTAGATATTCATATGGAGTAACTACGTAATGCAATTGTGTGCATAAAGTATACCTCTTAAGCATACAAAGGGTAACTGTAGTCACACCTTATTCACATTTCAAAACAAAAGTTAAATACTTGCAAAAATAATATATTAGCGCGTTTAAGTATGCATTATTGTGACAACCGATTTAGACTAGTTGTTAGAGTCCGTTGCTACCACGCGGGGGGCCCACGTTCAATGCTTCATGCAGGCTTGTTATTTTTCCACTTTTTTTGTATTTCTTTTGCAGAAACGTACGTCAAAATCCTAATTTTATGATTTTCAATCAGAATAGTGCTTTCTGGGTTGAAAATCTTTCACATGTGCACGCTACGTCGGTTTTATTACCCTTTCGATTTTGATAGTTTTTATCGAACTGCTGTGGCCATTTCGGTAACAATAACCAAATCAGTTTAATAGAATTTATCAAACTGGTTTGGTAATAATTACAGAATTTTTCGATGTGCCATATGAACCCAAAAGTTTGATAAATTTCATCAGAATTCGATAGTTCTAACTTAACTTTTTTGTCCGTGCATGTAACGTCACATGAAATGGATAATTTGAGTATCCGTTGATATTGGTCATTTGCGGAGTAATAATTTCCCAATTTTCAAGAGTTACCTTTTGATGAAATTATTTTTCTGAACATTTTACTAAGCAAATAGGGTAGTTTCCTTCATCAAAGAAAACGAAAGGCATTGATTGCGATTATATACCCACCATTAGTGTATTCATAATATACAAACCATTTGGTTTTAGAAAATCCCTGTTCAGGCGAATGTTAATGGTCAAACCTCATTTGAAAAAGGCCAGATAAGCGCCCATGCGATGCCACTCCACGCGGCGTCATGGGGGCCTAGATGCCATACAAGTAGTGAGGAGTTTAACATCGTCTGATATTACCAATGCATGCATGGGGTACATAGCTCAGGGAAACATTTCTTAATAATCACCTATTAAAATTGGCTATGGTTGGAAAGTTTCCTTCGTTTGATAGGGTAAATAATCCTTATTTAAGCCAAGCGCTACCTGTAAGCAGGGTACTCTGCTACCTGTTAGCATCCTGCATCGTAGTGGCGCTCATAGCCTCGCACCAAGATGGCCTCATACAGTGACAGCCGAAACCAGAATGGCGTCATACGGGCTTTTCCCAGCATTCATTCTTAGCCGTCGTCATTTAAAAATCTAATAGCGTGAAATATGTACACCAGGAGTAATAATCTTTCAATTTAGGCAATAAAAAATATAAAACCACCCTATTTGCATGAATAATTTAGAATTGGGCACAGCTACTTTATGAGCCATCTGAGGCCATGAGTATAATTTTCTCTCGGTCATAGTATCAGATGCTAGTGGTGAATAATAACGCCATTTTATGGAACCAATTTTTATTATATTATACAGAACAGAGGTCTTATTATTACATTTATTCACCTGATCACATCGCCAATTCGTCAAACAAATTTGGAAACGGAATACAATGTAATTGGTGAGTCTTTACAATCACTTCTTAAATGAATCAACCGGATTGTTTTTTCATTTAAGGGCATCCGCTATGATGTGGGCGAAGCGACTGCTAATTTAAGCGTAATATATTTTCGCATTCCATTTCTGATCAGAAAAACGTGTTCCAGATACCGTAATTTTTTGATTGAAGGGCATAAATGATTTTTTTTTCATCCGCGCGCTCTACCAGGTGCATTGTTATGGCTATAGGTTAATGCGTCATTAATTCTATGATCCACATTTTTCCGCTGAGCTCATAGCAAAGATATACTTCCCAGCGGGCGATTGTATATTTTAGAGCACTCTTAAGAGGTACCGTTAAGGATACTATTCAGCCCATTAAGTGGTAGTAGGTACCTACGGCTGACGTAGAAAAGCATCCCTCATTGGGATGACATTTAGAAATTAATACGTTCAAGTGTTGAAAAAAATAGTTTTTGCTAATAGAAAGTTTCTTTTAACATTTCCAGCAATCTTATGTCAATTGATTTAATGGTTTTCTTTAATATTTCTTCTTAATTATTCTCCCCCCTTCTGCAAAAGCATGAGTATTTTAGCAGAATTTTTGGCTATTTTGGTATCAATTTGGTGTTATACCTACAATAAGCATACAATTGCAATGAAGCAAAGGTTACTGAAAGGAACTGGAATGGCTTAAGTAGTCTCTGGCTAACATTCTTGGAAACCTATTTTTCATTTCCTCCAAAGTCGTAGAATTTTTCTTTTGAGTAGTTTATTTACAAGCAATTATTTCTAAAAACATTTTCCATTAAAAATAAGTAAAATTTCCAACATTTACCCCACCTTTTTCCTCAATTTTCGTTATTCAAGATTAATTTCCATGAGTGGTATGCATAATCTACTTTTATTATTTATTATGAGAATTTACCTGCAGAATACAGTCAAATTATAAATAAATATATCGAAGTAGTTTTATATAGCTTATGAAACATTTGGTTCGCGAACAAAAATTGTTTTTTTTTTAAATTAAGTCCCCAAAAGACTTCTTTCTCTTAATTTTAGCCTTTTTATCCGCGTGTTGCGCTAGAGTAACCTATTTGTATATTGTCATTCTTGCCAATGCTAATGTGCGCTTAATATTTGCTTAGAAGTTACGTTTGGACTGCAATTTACCCATTGTCCTCAGGCACGCTTGCGTCTTCCGAAACATTGATGTTTGCGTCGCTAATTGGTGTGGTTTAATACTATTTTAGCGTATCCAATTCCAATGTAATCAAAGCCTAAATGATACTCTGGTCGTTAATTTCTGAAATGCTTATTTGGCCTGTTTAAGTCACCATTCCCTTTTAAAGGTATGCATTCAAAGATTGCTGATTGGTGAATATCTCCCAGAGATATATTTCTCAGTTTTGTTCTAATATTAATTTTATACTATGGGAGACCCAAAAATAAACCGGAAATAACTTTTTCAAATATTCAAAATTCAATTATTTGTGCTATTAATGATATCTCTTATGTTTAATCTCTAATTTCCTGAGTTCCCGCAGCCAAAGAGTTCTAATAGAAGGTTTTTCGTCGAATTACTTACCCGTTTCTTCTGGCGTGCCTCAAGGCAGTGTATTAGGCCCACTTCTGTTTGCTCTTTACGTTGACGACATTGTTGATGACATTCTTCCCTCTAGTTGTGGTGTTCTCCTCTATGCCGACGATTGTAAAATATTTAAAAGGGTTAACACCGCGGCTGATTCCCTGGTTTTACAAACTGCTCTTCAATCGCTAGAGAAATGGTGCAATAAATGGCAGTTGCGTGTGAATCCTGGAAAATCTACTGCGATGTCTTTCTCGCTGAAGAAGAGCACTATCACCTCCACTTATACACTAAATAATCAACCCATTCCCTCTGTCTTATCCCACTCCGATTTAGGCGTCACGTTTGACCAAAAGTTAACCTTTTACGAACATATAAAAACCGTTGTTAACAAGGCTATGGCAGTGGTTGGGACCCTATATCGCATGAGCGAGATATCCGAACCGAGTGCCTTAAAATCAGTCTTCATTGGATGTGTGCAACCCATCCTCGAATATTGCTCCCCCATTTGGTCAACTGCTTCTCCCACCACACTAAAATTAATCAACCGTCCACTCAATTTCTTCTTAGCAATAGTTCGACACCGCATACATCACCTCAGATTCTCTTCACGGGCCGAAATACTTCTTTCACTTGGATTATTACACCCCAACCACCGCAGATTGACATTAGACATCAAATTTCTTTACCGCATCTTAAATGGGTCCTTCAGATCCAGTGATCTCCTATCCTTCTTTTCACTACGCATTCCTGCTCGCAAAACCCGCAATACTGAACTTCTACACCAGCCCAACTTCCGTCTGGCAATATCTCAACGATCCCTCTTTTCCCGCCTACCTTCTATTTTCAATTCAGTCTCCAATACTTCTTCCTCTCTAGACATCTTCGCCTCCCGCTCTAATTTTAATAACCAAGTGAAAAGTCTATCTTTCTGACACTGACCTTTGTATCTGTTGTATAAGCTGAAAATGATTGTTACTTATGATATTCTTATTTTTTTTACATGTTCATTATTATATTTATATAATTTATTTTGTTTATAAGCCCAATGTAAAGGCCTTAGTGCTGTTTTTGGTGTGACATAAATAAATAAATAAATAAATAGTCTCCTTCGAAAACCTCTCCCTTTACACCGATACATTGGTTAAAACGTTTTTTTCCAATGAGCGAAACACCTTTGGTAATCATCGTTTCCGATGCCATGCAGCGCCGCCTTCGATTTAATGTTAACATCCGTAATTCGTGCAAAATATCTCCGTTTCCTCACTATTTTCTCCTGGGGGACGAAAATGAAAGCACAAGGTGCGAGATCTGGTGAGTAGGGTGGGTGAGGAAGCAGCGTCAATCAATTCTTTACCAAAAACTGGAGTCACGGCAAACAGCAATACTTGCCACTTTTTGATAAGGAGTCAACCAGCGGGGGATGAATTTCGCCGCGACTCGTCTCATTTGATAATCTTCCACTAAAAGTCACTGCAATGAACTCCACGAAAGACCAAATCTTTGAACGAGTTCGTCTGTAATCACCTCTTTTCCTCATACACCAGGGTACTAGTTTTTTTCCACATTACCAGCCTGGTTCTGGACCTGGCAGGCCGGCCCAGACGTTGCATGTCTTCCATCGATATGTTGTCGCGTTTGATTTGCGAATAGCGCTCGTGCACTTGATTTCTTTTCCAGGCGTGCTCTTTATAATCTAAAGAAAATATATAAACTGTGTCCGAATCAATTTTACAGAGCAGAGAAAAAAATTTCAACGCTGCACGCTGTTCTCGAATATCAACCATTTCAAAAATCTAAGGGGTCAAATAACTCTTCGAACGCAAACTGTCATTGAGGCTCGCTGCAACTGTCAAAAGCCATTTAATTTCGCATACTGACTCAGAAATCATGAAATAACACCCATCTAATGGTAGAAGCCCAAAATATAAGAGCGACGGGCGCATCGATTTTCGTCCGGTTATTTTTGGGTCACCACTTGTTAACATATTTACGCGATTTCACTTTAATGTTTATAATATTAGTGCGTTCTCAGCAAAGCTGTATCATTCTATTCTCTTTTAGCTAAAAAATTAATTTCTAAATTCACATTCATTAGCAATCACCCTAGTAACAGATAAACTCTCATGAAGGTGTGTAAATGGAACCAGATTTTTCCATCATGTTGGCTTAGTTCATCATTTTTTATTGCAACGCTCTAAACTACGTCTTACCATCGTTAAAGAGTACGAGCAAAAAAAAAAATCCAACCGTCAACTTTTCTACTCTTAGTTATAGCTCTTGTTGCCGTAAAGAGATCATGTTTAATTCGTAGGTTTCCAAGTTTGGAGGTAGGAGAATAACCAGGTATTCCTGGCCGATATATTTCACTTTTTTTGCGTTTTTTTTTGCGAATGCGTGGCGGTTAAGAAATCACCAGAAAGGCTGCGGTAATGGTCGCAATAATCGCATTTAGCGGTAAAGTGGTGTTTTAAAAAGTTGAGTAAACAAAAGGAGTGTAAGTAGGAGGGGGTGGGCGTATTAAAACGGATGAGGTGGCGGTGTTGTTTTTTCTTCTCTTCCTCCCTCCGACCCCCCTCCTCCGTTTCGTCGACTCACGAGGGAAACACACATATGTGCTCGCTCGCTCTCTCCCCTCGTGCGTGCGTTACGTTCTCGCCAAGGACAGCGCCCGTGTCCGTTTCACCGCAGCCGAGGGAGGGGGAGGGCGGGGTAGGGTTGTGCTTTGTGGCAAGCGATTCTGGGAAGGGGGAAAGGTCAGGGATGCGAGAAACACATGCGGGGGTTGGGGGTGAGAGAAAAGGAATTGGAGTTGCAGGGAAAGGAATGCCTTATTCCGATAGGAGATGAACGGAACGGTTTTGGAATTATTTGAAGTCAAAATAGAAAACTTATTTGATCCAGTCATCTATTTAAGCATTTATTTAATCTATGTAAGTAAAGGAGGATGTCTATTTGTCTGTCCGTAATGCGTTTCCATACAGCTACGTGGACTGCCGCCAAAGTTAGTACATAGGTATATCCCATGCTCACAAACGCCGTTGTACTACTTTGGATTGTGTCCAACGCGTCCTCAGCGTCCGTTTCTTATTGCGTGACATAATACAGCCTCTGAGGTTGGACTCCTGACCTTTTGATGAGCTCAAAGAGAGAACATTAAATTCCTAAGTGATCATGAATAGTGTTGCCGCGAGACTCGAGACTTTCTCGTCTCGTCTCGAGTTTCGTCTCGTTTTCGAGACGAGACCGTAGGGTAGAATTCGAGACGAGACTCGAGACGAGACCACCTTTTGACGAGACGAGACGATACCACTTCCACGAGACTCTCGAAAGTCTCGAAATTTAGATACACGTCCTTAATTAATATTTGGTATAGTTTTATGCCTAGAGGTTTATAGGTTTATGCCTAAAACTATATCCTTCAGTTAGGACGAAATACATTTTACGTTTTTCTTAAGCATTGTATTTTAAATACAGAAGAATAATAACTTTTCGATAGATGATCAAACTATAAACTAGAATATGTGCTGAAAAACCAATTTATGAATGCATGAGCGACACTTATGGAGCCAAGTAAGGGAGTGTTAATGGCTGACTACTTTTCCTTTGGAAAATTGGAGCCTTATTTTAATGTAAAAAAGTTCTGGCTAAAATTTCGAGATCCACAGCCTTGTGTTACAAAAATTTGTTACGTTGGGTGGTTAGCCCCTCGCTCGGTATCTTTTGCTTTGGGTATTTCCTGGATATATTTTTCTTGATTTCTTCAGGGTTACAAAGTATGTCTTCAATCTGCACTTGTGAAAATATCGGTGTATCGTAAACAAAAGACTGCATTATACAAATATAAAATTAGGACGTATGACGAGACTTATTCCGCGTCGGTAAGCGATACCGCACAACATAATAGATCGTAACGAGAACGCCTGAAATCGTGTATGACTTTCGTAAATTGCAGTTTCCTTTTTCTTTCTATCGTTTTTTTGTAGCAATCCATCACAAAATTCACGTTTATATTACTTCAGTAATACTTATTACTGCGCCCTTCATTTCTAAATTTTTCCTAAGATTGCAACGACAGTATAATTTTTATTACAGCTGATAGGAATCTTAAATTACCTCTACTTTGATCGCTTCAACTCTAATGGTGAAAGGTTTTCACACGCCGTGCCAACTCCAAGTTATGCATTAAGTAGGAAAAATATATTAAAATTCTAAAATTTTTACAATTATTGAATTTCATAACAGACATAAACGTGTTTATAATTATATTCATTAAAATTCTTATATAGTTATTCATGATGAACTCCCCTGAGATCCTGCCAACTTCATTTTTTTCCTAACTATGAAGTCTGTGGTGCTGTCATCGGCACTAAATTCTCAGTAAGCTGAAGAGTCATGGTATCCTCAATTTTTTATCTCACTCATTTGAAGATACTCGGAGAAGATGAAAGTCGTGCCTCAGCAGTTTAACTTTTCTGAAAGAAAAAATTCGAATCGGTTCATAATTGGTAGAGGGTATTTCGAGGTGGTATCAGTACCTTCGTGTATTGCGATTTCATTACCCTATTGGAGTTCCATCTCTAAGGCTATGTCCGGAAACAGTTCACCCGCATGTAATTGCAAAACAATGAGCCTCGCGCGGCTGTTAGCTAATAATTGTTTCAACGTATTGCATATTGTAAGAACTTATGGAGAGAAAGTCGCACTTAAATATGTTACAATTGTAATTAATTTTTAAAAACTTATGGTGAAAAAATGTGTCCTACACAGTTATGCTACACTTGAGATAATCCGGGAAAAGCCTGTGGCGGGGGCATGAGGCTGCTGTTGGCCGCACCGCGATATAGAGGGATATATATAGGTCACCATATTTTGTCTCCGGAAGGCGTGGGCAAGGATAAATATTTGAGAGGAAAGTGTTGGTTCAAATGAAAAAACATCAACTCGGTACAATTATTTACTATAACCTGATGCCTTCTGAAATAGTTAGCGCATCAGAAAGCTCACGAACTCCATTTCTTTGGCCCAAAAATGATTTTCCCTTGGTATTCAATTAAAGTACCATGAAGATACCACCAAATAAAATCACAATATTAGATATTTCTAGCTGTCTGCACTTGGTAAAAATATATACTTCTTCTGCATAGCTTTTAATTTCCTTTTTTTATTTCCATGAAGGTAACTTTTACTTTCAACTTGTTCCTCAGGAGTAATATTTGTACCACCTAGACCTCGTCATCAAATATTATCCCATCAGGACTAGCAGCCAAAAAAGTGCATTTTGATCATCAAAACACCTCCGAGCAAAATTTTATTTTTGCTTGATCTCTCATATTCCCTGACGGCAGATTTTTCATTGGCATTCCCCCAATCGGTTGCCTAGATTCCTCTGAAGGAAGGAAGCAAAACATCGTCAGCCAATTTTAATGTTTGATTTCCTAAGATTACACATACGACCAAAGGAAGAGGCTTGAACCTCTTCCACTTTTCTGACTGCCACGTCCCATTGAGCATTTGATCTCTAGTTTCCTTCTCTTAATTTTCACGCCACCTTTGTTTTATTTTTGCTGATGAAAGGAAATCACTCATTGAATCGTGGTTGGACAATGTTACGTCACTTTGAACATCACGAAATCACGAATGAGTCTATAATGATTGTCTGATCCCTCTATTCGATGACGTTTATTTTTGGATGTTGCAGATAACTCCATACACGTTTCCTCATATATTCCTTATCCCTTTCTGAGGAAACATTTTTTTTGTAAATTCTCCTCGGCTCTTGTCCATTAGTTCTTTGTGAAAAATGTACATTGTTTTTCACATTGGAAGTTACTGATGCAATAGGGCACCTAGTTTCGTAGGACCCCTTAGACAAAAATTTACTCTCTTCCCTCTTATGTACTTTGCCACGTAAGAGTTGTAGAACTCCTTAAGATTGTTATTGAAATTATATATAATAAAAAAATAGGGGACTGACTAGATAAGAGACTGTTACCATAAGCGATATCCTCCCATAAGCCGCAACTGATGAAATGAGGGATAAAGTGTTCCTCTCCTTCTTTGGGCCCTTTGCAATAATATATATCACATTTACTATGGTTTTCGAGGGTTATATTTCCTTTTCTTTAGCCGGTTACTCTCCGATATCTCCACATCACGTAACTAGTCGGTTGTTCCATTTTATACTTTCTCACAATCAAATCACATTCGACAGCAAAGTGGAAAAACAAAAGGGTCTCTCTCAGAGGTTGAGGAAAGAATGCCCATCGGTAGTACCGAGAGTCCGGTAGTACTTGGCAGTATTTAAAAGCGGTACTACCTTATCAATACTAGAAATACCGGTACTTATATAGAGGTACTTCGACAGCGCTGCCATTTTATGTTTTATCAACCAGCTAACTACTAAATTAATTGAGCGTTGATAATATTACAAGCGAAAATAATCGTGAAGAACATAGCTATTAATAATGACGGCATAATTTACAGTACCTATTCATGAAGATTTGATTACACGATTTATATTTTTTCTGCATGTATGTTAAATGACCTTAAAGTATCAATTATAAATGAAAATATACGAATATAATATGACTTGCAAAGTAATTTTACCAGAATTTCAGCCAAATATCCAGTTCAAAATTATTACGTGTTTTGACTATGGCTACATGCTTCACTGCTTTGACTGTTCATCACTATGGCCATAAAAGATTTTTTAGCCACAGAAGGCAAGAGAATCAATGTTATTGAACCGTAAAATGTATATATTTTTCCAAACTAAACAGAAATGTGACCTACACATCTAATTTTATTCGATCGCAGTATTTTAGGCATAACTAATTCCAATTCTTGAAATGTAAAAACTACTATGTCTTTACATGGGACAAGTGTAAAAATATTTAACACACATAAATACAGCAGAAATTAAAATGACAAAAGCTTTCTCGGGCACCAAGTGAGTGGTTGTTGTATAAGTAGCCAAAGTTTGTGTCGTATTGCCACCGTCGGGTGTTTGAATAAGAAGACGTTCTGCTGACAGTGTCTTACTCTTGTCTGAGAAAAATCCAAATTTATCATTCGCTAGGAAAACACCAAGAATTAAAACGCGTACTCCGAAATCGTTTGTATAACGTTGCCTTTGACAACTACATCGCTATCACTGTTCCACAATTAGATTATCGAGCCAGTGTAATCGTCCGGTATAATAATCTAATTTTCGGAAACACCGGATAATTATTATAGATTAATACGAAAGTTTATTTTCAACTTATTAACAAATTTTATAAATTACGAATGTACCAGTATACCGGTATTTTTTCGCCGGTGCAAACGAGGGAGTACTATTATTACTATTTAACCCCTCAAGCGTGACTTTAAATGCCCGTGGTCGTTCCCTGAACGTGCGTAAAACCAACGTCTGCACTATTATTACTATTTAACCCCTCAAGCGTGACTTTAAATGCCCGTGGTCGTTCCCTGAACGCGCGTAAAACCAACGTCTGCGTCTTCTGAATGCCATGCCTCAAGCGTGAAAGACACAGTATGAGTTTGAAAGTTTCATTAGGTATTCCTATCTCTTAATCTTCCATGTATGTACTTCCAGTGAGTATATATGTGAGGCATATCTGCCTGATTTCGTTATGTGCCTCTTAATTGCCACTGTGTGCTCGAATTTTTTAAGAATATTTTTTCCAGCTGATGCCAGGATGGAGCGGCGTCTAGTGGACACGTATGGAAGATAGTCTTCCACTTACGCTCCGATTTATGTGCTTTCTTAGCGATTGTGTGTTCAATGTGGGGACGCTGACTGCCTTACTCTGTGGTTCATTATCATCTCATCTTCTGTCTCATCTTTTCCTTTCTCTTTCATCGAGGCAATGATAGTGAAGGCTTGGACCGTCCAGGCATTGTCACTCAATAGTTCTTGGAACCTCGAAGGCCTGCCAGCATCTGGTATCTTATTTATTACGTTGGAAGCAGAGGGTTGGAGTTTTTTCACGCTTACGTTTGCTTCGGTGGTTTTATTTTTTTCGGCCTTGGGCCCCTTCCGTATATGAACCCCTTCTTAGTTGACCATGCCTTCTAGCTCTCGTGAGTGGTCCGATCAGTGTGTGCTTGACTTTCTGGAACAAAAGAGTGCAGAATGTTCTGATACGACTTCGTAAGTTTCAATTGGATACTCCCTTGACTCTAGGTTCGAAGATTTATAACATCTCATTTTTCTGTGAATTTTCAAGAAAACAATTGGGAAGAGATCGGCTGTGAAGACGCGCCTGTAACCTTTGCGTGTGATTTAGTTGAAAAGAAATATCGCCTATTCGTGTGAAAAGGATCCTTGGAATTGGAGTTATTTTTCGATGATGAAATAATTACAATTATAGTGACTGAGACAAACCGCTACGTGGCATAGTTTCTTTAAAATTCACAAAGAAAATTCCAAAGAAAAAAAATGCGCTTTTAAAAGTGGGTTCCCACTACTCTGGTGGAAATAAAATTATTTCTAGGGTTGCTCATATTGATGGGAATAAATAAGAAACCACGCTTCAGAATGTATTTTATCGGAAAACATGTATTCGAGACTCAATTTTTCTCAATGTAATGGAAAAGGAAAGGTTTTCATTGCTCACCAACTTTCTCTGTTTTGTAGATAGAAAGAGGAAGGAAGTTGTAAAAAAAGGTCCTTACCACTATAAAATTTCGCCCATTAGTGAAAATTTGAATCTTAGTGAAAAAATTATAGCAGGACAGAATTTAGAACAGCACAAAGGACGGCTCTCGGATACCGATACGGAATGCTCGATCGACCAGATGGCATATTTTGTTCAACAAAACCCACAAATTGAAATATATAGGGTTGAAAGAAGAAAAAGTGTAATAAGTGAGATAAACATAAAGAGATACGAGACAAGATACAGGTGTAAAACTGCCCAGGAACCTGTGTTTTGAGTAACCCCACAGACTTTTCAACTACAAAACACGGCATACAGGGAGCAGGCAAAAGTAATCGGCGCTGAACATTGTAAGTACTTACGTATTAATAATAATCAAGTTCAAACAATTTTTAAGAGAATGTAATTTGTTGAATTTTTTTCGGTGATCGATTACGATTATGTCTACATTCCGTTTTTAGACATTTTTCGTTTTATGATACTATTTTATTCATTTATCATTTTATCAATAAAATCAATGATTTTAGCACCAGTTTGATTCAATTGGTGTCCAGATAAATATGTGTTTGCAATTTTTATTAATGGCTCTCCTATTTTTAAGACCTTCAATTCAGCGATTATGCACGCAATGGAACCGACGCTAAATTTATTACGGGGGAAACGAGACGAGACGAGAGTCTCGTACGAGACTCGAGACCGAGACGAGACTGGGGTTCTCGAGACGAGACTCGAGACGATACCAGAGGTCAGGAAACGAGACTGAGACGAGACTGGCGAAAGTCTCGTCTCGTCTCGTCTCGCGGCAACACTAATCATGAAATCCAATTTCCAAGTTTCCCACTTGTCTGGGTACTTCCTGAGCAACACCGGTAGGCCTGATCATAATTTGTACTCTCCAAGCCAATCAAAAACTTCAAATGTAGTCTCTAAAATAGATCTAAACTTCCTATATCTACTATTCGTCTCATTGGATAACCACATTCCATATTTTATTCCAGAGCGTGGGTAGCAATCCGTGGAGTTGGATTTGTTTTAATGTAAAAAATGTTGAATTTCATTAAATATATGTCTTTATTTAAAACCAACTTCTTATAAACCATGGTCTATTAAAATTACATTTCTCATATGCCTTATGTCGTTAACGTGATTCATATGCATACTCCAGACTTTGTCGTAGCTCTTATTTACATTTTAATTCTTCTACTGAGTGAAAACTGCTATTATTATTCTTCATATTCTATATTGATGGCATGATATAAAATATCGATTTTGTTTATCCGTGTATAGATCTCTCTGCTCTCTCTGTTATTGTTACCTTAAGTATCCTCTAAAAATTAAATGATAGGAATAATTTTGCATCACCTACACGATCTGGTTTATTTTCGCCTAATATTGCTTAATGTATCCCCGCGAAGGCAGTGCCGAGATAGGATTGTGTTGTGGAAGATTTTAAGATTTTTTAGAGGAGGGGCAAGGCGTTTTTGGAATGGGGGAAGGTCAACGATACGAAAGGGGAACAGAAAAAGGGATTTCGAGGTAGGGTAAGGAGTGCCTTATCCCTGTAGCCGAGGACTGGTTGGGGAGGGTGGGAGAAAAATGATAATTCTTTGCGCTGCTCGAGGGGCAGTTTTTCATCCCGCCAGGGATTCGGCTATCTGGAGTGAAAGGCTATTTGGTCATATCTGCCGGCCTACCTTGGCGGCGGCGAAGACCCCTTCCCTCTTCCTTCCCACGAGGTTTATTCTTTTCCCTCTCCCCCTCCAACAACCCTTTATAACCCTCAGTTTAGCAAAGGGTGCCGCACTCCCCTCAGAGAGCTGAAAACGATTCCCTCATCCTCTCTCTTCGTGGGGGAAAAAAGGAAGATAACGCTTTCCGTTATTCTTCTGTTTCTCCCTCGGCTCGCGTCCGCTCGCGCACCTCGCTGTTCTTTTTTATTTTCTCATCCTCACCCCATCCGCTTCGGACGCCACGGGATGTCATCGAAAATTCAGTCGGACTATTAATCATGGTTAGGATTTGGTAATAAAAGTAGCCGGGAGACTTATTCACGAGTTGGTATGTGTGTACGCGAGTCTTTAGGCATCACAGGGGCAGGATGACTGCCTTATGTACTTTTTGCCTCGGTAGATAAAAATCGAGTTCTTTGTTTAAATTTCAAGTCCATGTACTTGTTCCCGTATGCGTAATTTTTCTTCACATAGCATTTTCTTACAAGGTACGTTTTTTCTTTTAGATCGTGCAATTCGTTCATAAATATAGATCATTGCCCTAAGAATGCCACAGCTATTTCACTTTGTGAATAATTTGTGAATAGTGTCCCATCTTTTCAAAAATCGGCTAATTTTTGGTTTAAAATTGTTATTGTTCCCCTTTTATTGCTAATTACCAAGTTTCCCTGGTGTTGACTTATATTCATCTCCATATCGCACCAGTACTAAACTACAAAAATCTTTATTTCAACCCAGGTGCACCGTGAAGACTGTTTTATAGATTTTCATGCGCATACTAACGCTTTATTGTTCTGAATAATTGTTAAGATTAAATGAATTGTTCACACGGTTTAGTTTTTAATCATGGTATCACGTACTGGCATCTAGTAGTCCGTTTTTTTCAGTCTCCGTGCTATATAATGCTTGGAGACAATATTTTTCAATAGACCAGGGTTTATCATGTGAATAGTGTAACTGAGTTTTTAGTTATTTCTTATCCACATTGCTTCTTTTGAGTTCAATTTTTATTTTAATCCGTGTTTTAATGTGAGACTTGTAATGACGATATCAGAAAGGAAGGTTAAGTTGAAAAAGATGACATTTGAAATTTGGGTAAAAGCCGATTTCTGTCACTATATTTCTCACCTCACAATTACCTTACACGGTTTGAAGATTGAAGAGAAGAAATATTGTGTACGTTACCTACTTAATATTTCTCGGCGCACATCCTCACTCGATAAAAATGCAGTTTCCGTTCAGTGTCCGTCGATAATAATCTACATATCGCCTTATTTCCGCAAAAAATAAAAATACGTGTTTTCGGCAGTGGGCGTTGGAAATAATTATTATTATTAAGGTATTCTACCGATTAAGGTAGGTTTCCATGGAGTACTAAAGAGGTGATCTGGGAGCCTCCCTTTCCTTTTAGCACTGCCTTCTTTAATTCACTGTAAGGCCTACTCTCTTTCAATCTATCTAAAAATCCTATTCTTTTCCTTCCCCTCCCTCGTTTCCCCAACATTCTACCCTCCAACACCATTTTCAACATCCCTTCACCGCTAAGCACTAACTCCATCCAAACCTTCTGTCTCCTGCGTATTTCACCTAAAAGCTGCCTCTACTCGACAACCATATCCAGCACTTCGTCGTTCCTTTTCCTCTCCGTCCATTTCACCCTCTCCATTCTTCTCCATACCCACATCTCGAACGCCTCCAATCTTCTCTCGTCTTCTTTCCTCAGAGTCCACGTTTCCGCACCGTAGAGAGCTATTCTCCAAACCAAACTCTTCACTAACCTTATCTTTAAACTCTTACACAACGATCCTCTCAGAAGCTCCTTCCTGCTCATGAACGCCTCCTTCGCTAATGCTATTCTCTTCCTGATGTCCTTACTACTGTATCCGTTTTCCTCTAACGTACTGCCTAAATGGTTGAATTGCTCAACCTGCTCAAGTTTTTCACCACCCACCTTTATCTTGAGTCTCACATTCCTCGCTCGTGATGCTTTACAAAACCGCATTACCTTAGTTTTCTTGTGATTAATCCTCATCCCAAACTCCTCACAACGTTCGTATAACCATAGAGTAAGTATATTCTAGAGGGCTCACGGCATAGGAGGAAATCGTATCGACTGTTTTAATTCTCAAACAGCCGATAGATGGCCCCTGGAGTGACGAGCTAGGGGCGAGAGAGTCAGGTTTCAAGTTTCCCAGCTTCTCCCCTTTCCTTCCCGCCCTCCCCTCTTCCTCTCTCCCGAACTCTGCCTCACAGTCTCCCTCGCATGGAACAAAGGGAAGACGCTGGCTGAGAGAAGGTTGGGCTGGATCCTATAGGGGATTTTTTTCTCGCCTGGTGAGCTGCGTCTGCCACGAATCTTCCCTATGCTTGGCTTTCCTCATTCCAACTGAAAACAGTTTTACAACATGCAGCTGTAAATAAGTGTTTAAACTGTCTCATGCACCTCAAAGATTGCTCTCCGAAAGTCAAGCAGGAGAGAAAGGGAATTTTCGGTGGGTCCCGGGCCCTATAAATATATATGCGGAGAAACATTTATGATAATAGGAATTGCTGGTTTGGAGATTCTTATTTCAGAAATAAAGGACATATAAAACGTAAAAGTAATCGAACAACAACATGCGAATAAATATACAAAAGATTTCACATTTATTTAAATACAAGCTGGTAGCAATTTTCCACAACATTTTAATGCGTACGATGCGTTTCGGCTCACAGACCCATCATCTGGTACAATTCATTTATTTATTTATTTCATCCAAGTTTATTTCTGTGTCCATAATATATATTTTTATTAATTAAAATGCTCATTTGCAAACTTTGTTGTAATCCACACAGTATGCATTAAAAACCCAACCGGTTTCCTTCTTTTCAGGGCTTTAGCGTTATCGTAAACCTCTAGATAAAGACCTGAAAATATCGTAACCGGTTGAGTTTTTTCATTAGTACTTTATTGCATACTAAATGGTTTAGTTTTGAATTTATAATGTCACCATACCGCAAAGTGAATTCACAAAACATTATTTCAAATATATTTATACGTTCGTGATCGTCTATTTCATCGCCTGGTGTGGACTTAAAAGTAAAAATGAGCAAAAATTGGTCTCGATAGGCGATGGAAACTCTCAACTAGGAAATACGTAATAATGAGTTGATCTTTAATAAGAATGAAGCGATATTTAGAATCGCAATACAAGGAGGGATGTTTTGGAAATAATAAAAGATTTACTTAAGGTATCGAGACCGAATACTACAGGTTATCTTTGTGTCGGGCATGCAATCCGAGCGAGCGAGCAGCTGGAGAAATGACAAATATGAAATGACGATTATTCCTGTGAAACACTACAGCTGCCCGTTTCTATCACTATTATTATAGGATAAGGACCTTATTTTAGCAACTGCTAGATTAGGAGAGGAAAAATGTGATTTAAATGCACGTTTACAGCACTATTCATAACATCTTCTCAACCACAATATCCATCTAATTATTAATAATATTTTCACCGCGGGAATAAACTGCCTTACGTTTGTATCCTGCCGTTTTATTCTGCCGTCAACCTTGCTGTTAAGGGACATGCAAATATCCTCACTCATCGTAAATTATTATCGATAATATACGGGAACATCGGCGACCAACTCCTTCTCCATCATGTTTAGCATGCTTATTCTAGCGCTTTCATACCCCCTTTCCAGCCAAGGCCAAGTTCAGCATTCCTTCTGTTTTCTTTTTTTCGCCTCTTTAATGTTCAAGAGGCCTGTTCAGACAATTTCGCCTGCTAAAAAAGAAAGAATCCTTCACTTCCATAAGCTTCCAAATTTGTTTACATAAATATCGTCTTTTTCCTTTTCGTCCAAATTATATGCATCGTGGGACACCCCTGTCCAGTTGCATCAAAATATTTGCAATTTGCATCAAACTTTTTGGACAAAAATTTTGATGCAAATTTGACCGTGGGACACCGGCTTAACCTATGTGGCCTCTGTGTCAGCGCTTGGCGATGCTTTTTTGTCAAGGGCCCTGGAAATGGTAGGTTTCATCCTATTGGATGAAAATTTAGAACCTGCCCTATACATTTTGACACAACGGAGTTTTGTACAAATGATAGTACGAAAAGCCAGTTGGATGAAATTTTGACCGTGGAACAGGGTGCGCGTTAGTTGTATCAAATTTTGATGCAAATTTGACCGTGGGATATCGCACAGTGGGCGGAATTCGGAAAAATCCGGAGAAAATTACAAAATGACTTTTTTTGAGTTATAAACTTGAAACTTCGCAGGTATACTCAAAACTGATTGAAATTTAAGGATATGCACTTCATTTGACAAAGATCCTACCCGATTCTGAGATACACAGGCTTATACGTGAGCAACGTTCCATAAAAACGCCCGTCTTCAATTTTCTCTGAAAATCTTCCAAAGTAAGTAGAAGGTGAAGTTGTAGGTGGATTCGTGCAGAATAAAAAACCACATAATCTGTCGGCATGGTGTTCTTTCTTTAATTTTCCGCAATCTTTAAGAATATCATCGATAAATTCTTACCGTGCAGTTACAAAATGGCGGATACTGTTTTGCGACAAAGTTCTACATTGCGGTAGAGTTTCAAATGATTTTTCGGCAAAGTCACGCAAAGTAACTTATATGAGATCATTCTTTGAAGATTTTTTGAGGTATTAATGCAGTTATCTTGGGAATAAGTTTGCGACGCCGAAAATTACATTGATTTATCGATCGCGCGGCAGGGTTCGTATGCGCGCGTCGGGAGCTGGATTAGCCGCGACGGGGTTAGGTTATTGAAATTGTATGGGTTTTAATGCACAGCATTAACCGTTTTTATGTTTTTCTTCAAGACACCGGTTTTCAAATGGTGTATGGTGAAAACAGTGCAGGTATTTTCGCCGAGGTGAGTGCACGTTTCATTGAATTTCATTTCGTTTTCTTTGGATACGATTGAAGACCATGCTTCTATTAAAAGCGTTCAACCTTCGAAAAAGTGACATGTTTTACCGGGAATCATACAAAAAGACCTACCAGACAGATACTAGCTGAGACTCATACCTTTTTAACTCTCCGATCCCACACCCCCAGGATTCTACTGCGAAAACAGTCGTTTTATGACGCCGCGTAGCGGAGCCTTTGACCGTCTTAACGGGGTATGTCCACGGGAACATCTAATATCTAATAAGAATATTTGTATAAATTTGTACTATTTCAAATTGCTCTAAACCATCAAACCTTGTGACCTTACTGAAAGGGTGGAGAAAATTCTGGTTGAAAATGACAAGAATGAAAAGTCTGTACCAAATGTTTGGCGAGAGTGACGTTTCATCCCAATTTCCCATGTTCTTTCATTCTGATAATAAAACTTCTGCCTGTTTGACCAATGAAACACAAGTTGAATGATTCTCAATTAACTTTGTAAATGCCGGATTGATAGATCAATCTATGTAACATAGAATGAAAGGAGGATAACTTTTGGGAGGTTGGATGGCATCAGTAACTCGGAATGATTGTATCACTATAGCAAGGGTTTCTGTATACACCAAATTCATGTTTGTCACCAACTATGGATATGGAGAGATCGAGAAAGTTTAGTTGCTTTTTGGATTCTATTTCTACTACGAAGGTAATATTAGGATGTCGAGGATTTAAAAGATTCAGAAAATTATCTAATTGTCTCAGGGGCGGATCCAGGATTTTTTTCTGGGAGGGGCACAAGCAAGGCCGTATCCAGGATTTTGTTCTGGGTGGGGCACAAGGATACCTCGCAATACAAAACGAATGCAATGATAATGGGACCGTATTAAAAATCTTGCATATTTTTGAGGGTCTGGGGGGGGGCACGTGCCCCCGTGCCCCCCCCCCCCCTGGATCCGCCTATGAATTGTCTGACACTTCCGGTCCAGCGGCAAATGATGTAGTCAACATAACGGTATTAGAAGATGTTGGATAAGATAGAATGCCCGAATCAAATAATTGGCGTTCTGAATTGTCCGTAAATATTTCGCCTATTACAGGTGAAAGGGGGGACCACATTGCAAGGCCGTCTGTTTGGTGATAAATATTCTTACTGTACAAAAAATAATTTTAGCTGGCATGCTGTTCCATTAGACAATGAAGTTCACAAGACACACTGTTTTTAATGTTGTGGTCTCTAAGTAAGTCTCTCATAAGTAACAAAGTTGTTTGTACAGGTACAGAAGTAAATAGGTTTTTTACGTCAAAAGAAACTAGCTTGGAGTTGGATGGTAACGTATGAGATGTTGAAGTTTCTGTGGCAAAATGATGGGGCTGTTAATATTATATTTTGGTGAGAAACCAGGCAATTGCCTAAAGATGATATTTAATTTAGTGGCTAATTTATAAAATACAGCAGGAAGATAAAGCTTTTTTAACACTTTTTTGGAATCTATCCGTTGGATCACGGGGGGAATCACGAATGAGGTATCCTCCAACACATCATCACATTTGGCGATGCATTATACCTTATTACGGATTAGCACACTGTTCCTTTTTTCTGCTTTGGAAATAATCAAATCTTCTTCGTTTACCTTCTAATTGATTGATCAAAATCAACTTGGTTGTGATTAACTTTCATACGGTGAGATGTACTTGCATTAGCAAAGGTAATATAATTATATATATCGCACAATTTTGTTTTCCTACATTTTCGCGCCGGAGGGCTACTTGTACGTCGACTCCGTCGAAATTTTTTTACATCAGATGGAAGTTTTTTAACCTTCTAAAAACACATCACTAGTTTTTACTCGTCGGGACATAGGTCCCCAACAATGGAGAAAAATGAGGATTACACCTCGGGAAAATCATTGATAGATGACATTTCAGCCACTAAGAGGAAGTATCTCCGGAAAGGCTCGTCAACAGGTCGGTTGCAGTTCAAAGTTTGGACTTAAAACTTTATATTGCATGAGCTCTGCCTTCTCTTCGGGTTTCCACCGCGTCCGTTGCCTTTTGGCGAGAACAGTTTCGACAAAAGCCAACGGACGCGGTGGAAACCTGAAGAGAATGCAGAGATAATCTGATCAACGCCGCGAAAATCTTCGAACCAACCTTATGTTGCATGATTATAACAAATCCTGTATTAGTGTTGAAAATCTGTATTTAAATGAATAACTTGTTATCAAAGACAAAAAAATAGGTTTTGGATTGTTAAATTGTGTACGAAAAGCAATCAATATCTAATATACCTATAGAATCAAATGTTTTATAACAATTAATGAATGGATAACTCAAGATTCTAACGCGATAACATATTTTAGCCTAAGAATTAGGATTCCCCATGAGGCCTACGAAGCAAATTTTGCTTGCAGTTTCGATTCACAAAACTGCATAATAGGAGGTGTAATTCCGAAAAAGGGGAGGGCGGATAGTTTTGAATCGCCATATTTTTCTTGTGCCGCAACAACTTACAATCAGAATATGCCAAAAATACTCCATTCGATATTGCTAAATGATTCATTGATAAATGCTCACCGCGTAAAATGCATTTTTACATATTTAGTTTTTCGGCCCCTGGGAGAAGGGATTCATTCATATAATGAGGCAAGAATTTAAGCAATGAGTGAACCTGGGCCCAATTGCAGCCGCTATTTGTTTTACTTTTAAGAACCTCAACTAAATGCTAACACTTAAAACAAAACTTTCCTCAAACGACAATGCGTCTTGTTATTGACGAGACGACGATTATCACTACTATGATCAGAATAAGGCCTCAAGGAAAGGCAAAAACATGCATTAGATGATCCCCGGCCTCATACGTAAGACCCGAAGTAGAAATTTGGTAGAGCCGAAAGAAACCTTTCCATTTTCGACGTGGTAACAGAATGGGGCATTACTCATCTCGCTAGCGAGCAAACAAATCAAGGTCACCGACCACCCCTATTCCTAAAAATTCTTCTGCTGATCCATGCCTCTTTGTGTTCGTTTGCAGCTGCGCGCTTAAGAATTCATTACCAAGTACTTTTAAGCTTTAGTTACTAACTGTGGTGAAGAGGCTATGACCGTTCGCGAAATGCAATCAGGGCATTGTTGTTCAGTGTAGAGATCCAATCTCGCATTCCCTTTTTATTGTAATATTCCGGCACTTGGTATTGTAAATAGCATTTACACGTCACCAAAATGAGGTATTTCCTAACTAAAGTTCTGAAGCACACTACGCGAAATGTATTTCATTCGTTATGTTGATCGTTCAACGATGCGATGACCATCAATAAGATTTATATTGTCTATTGAAGCGAAAAGATTTTCCCTCACGGAAAATCTCTTCCTCGTCAAAACAAAACCCTCACCTCGCCAACCTATCTGATGGCAAAACGAACTCCTTAGGAGGCGGGCGCTTTCTGCGTAGGCCCAGGCCAGTACGGAAAGCCTGACGAGGTGCGGCCATTAAAAATGCATAACTCCCCTTGTAATAGAGATAAAGTTACAATTCTTTCACCAAAAATAAATTTATAGTTTTGTCCAAATTTCATACGCAGCATATATGGACCTATATCGTAAGATACGAAAGTTAGCAGGCGATTGATTTTTACCCTGCAAAATTACAGATTTTTCGTACGAAAGATATATAAACACACATAACAACGTTGAAACTGAGTTATGAACAAATTAAAGTTTATAAGTATGGAAAGAAATGTGCTGTGAACATTTCCTGCAAGTTTCAACTTTATACTAAGAACAGTCTGCCGGAAAATGGATTAGAAATATAAACTCGGAAAAGTGAAGCAACTAGCCGAAATTCGAGAAAATATTTTTTATAACAATTGTTATAAACAAAATTGAATAATTAATGTCTCCACTAAACGTAGCAACCCTTTCTGCTTCAGAATATATTTTTAGACTTGTGGAACGAGCAAATTAAAAAAATTGCCAAAATTCTTCTAGTGACATCTGGTTAACTGCTCTAGAACTACACCAAAAACGTATACGATTTTTGTACGTGTGGTGAGCTCCCTATATATACTTACTCTATGGTATAACGCATCCACTAGGGCCTGAAGCCCCATTGCTGACTGACTGATCAACGCCTGGTCATCCGCGAATCTCACTGATTTGAACATCATTCCTTCCACTTTTATCCCAGCTTCTAACTCATCCCACGCTTCCCTTACGATCTCTTCAGCATACACGTTAAAGAGCAGTGGCGATAGAGGACAGCCTTACTTCACACCTCGGCCAATGCTTGCCCACCCAGATTACCCGTCCGCTATCTTCACTTGCGCAGTCTGGGCCATGTACAGATTACGAATCAGTCGTCTTTCCCTCCAGTCTACACCTATTCTCTTGAGAACATCCATTAACTTTACCCAGTTCATCCTATCCAACGCTTTTTCAAAATCCACGAAACACACATATACGTCTTGCTCGTATTCTAGGTTCCTCTCCACGAGGGACCTCATTATTGCTATTGCATCACGAGTTGACTTCCCTTTTCTGAAACCAAACTGATCTTGGCCCAAATACTCGTTTGCCCTCGCCTCCATTCGTCTGTTCAATATCCTCAGCACTACTTTAGCCGCATGGGATATTAGGCTGATAGTTCTATAATCTCCGCATTCCACAGCTTTCTTCTTTTTCGGAAGCGGAATTAAAACCGTATTCACGAAATCTTCCGGCCAACACCCCTCCTCATAGATCCTGCGCACTAGTTCGAAAAACCTTTTCTTACTATCCTTCCCTAGATTCTTCAGAAGCTCACACGGGATATTGTCAACTCCTTCTGCTTTCCTAGCCTTCATATCACGAAGTGCTCTCTCTATTTCCGAATCTAATATCCCCGGCCCAAGATTGTTCTCCTCTACTGCACTTTCCTCCTCTAAACTCAATCTCTCCGGCCTGTTTCTTCCGTCATACAGATCCTCCGCTTATTCTTTCATCTACACTGTACCTATTCTCGCTCGGTTAGCACTCTCCCATCTTTAGCCTTAATTTTAGACATGGCTTGTCCTCTTTTGCCGCACGATAGCGACTTAACTTTGGCGTACAAAGCGCCTCCTTCTCCAACCTTCTGGAACTTTTCCATTTCCTCACACTGTACTTTCCACCAAGCCTCCCCTGCCCTCTTAGTTTCACGACGTAATCGATTATTTAGCTCTCTATACATTTTTTTTCCTCCTCTGTGTCCACGCTCTTCCACTTCCTTCTCTCCTCCATCTCTTTTACCATCGCCTCCGTAACCCAAGGCTTCTTTATCCTTCTGCTGTCAACGTAGCCAATTGACTTCTCCGCCGCATTAGCTATTCCAGTTTTAATATTATCCCATCTTTCCTCAACAGACTTCGTACCTTCAATCTCCCGTACACTGATGTCCACTAGTTCCCGATATTTTCTCCTCATACTCCCCTTCAGTGCTTCTACATTCCATTTCCTCACCCTCCTAGCTTTCATGAGCCTTTTGAATCTTACATTGCATTTCATAAGTACTAAATTGTGGTCTGAATCCGCATCTGCTGCTGGGAAGCTGCGCGAGTTTTTCACACTATTCCTAAACCTCTGTCTTACCATAATGTAGTCTATTTGATATCTCCCCGCATCCCCTGGACTTTTCCACGTGTACCTTTGCCCTTTATGATGTTTGAACCACGTGTTTGTGATGAATAGCTTGTTTCTCTTGCAAAATTCTGCTACTTTCTCGCCCCTGTCGTTTCGAATTCCTAATCCAAATTCTCCTATTTCGTTTCCATCCCTGCCTTCCCCGACTGATACGTTCCAGTCCCCCATGACTACCAGATTTATCTTACCCGGTGTGTCTCTAATTATTTCCTCGAGCTGTTCATACACCTCATCTACTTCTTCCTCCCTATGATTGCTAGTGGGCATGTAAACTTGGACCACCACAAGGTTGGCGGGCCGCGCCTCAATTTCTACCACCAGAATCCTATCGTTTACCTGGTCTATACCTACCACACGCTTACCCATCTTCCCGTTTAATACTAATGCTATCCCTCGCTGGCTTTCTTCCCCTCCACTATATATAACTCTATACCCATCACTCCAATAGTCCCCCCCATCCCTCCACCTCACCTCGCATAATCCTAAGATATCTATCCTCCCTTTATCCATTTCCCTTTTGATATTATCTAACTTTCCCGCCCTCATCATAGTCCTCACATTCCACGTCCCCACATTTATAGCCGACTTCTTCTTCTCCATCTTCTTGGTCTTCCATTCTTCTTTCTTCATTGCTGCTGCCGCTGATGGTGATGATGATATGTCTCTGCAAGGATTTCGCGTGTTGGCGACCCCGAGGACCTTGCCGATCTCGCTGCCGTGCCCGACACCCGCCCTTTGTGGACGGGTCCCGGGCGATGAGATTCCGAGGCTCATTTGGTTGTACTCCATGTGTTCAGGGAAGAGATAGTTGGTAGGGTTTCCCACTTCCATTCCAACAGTGTTTTTTACGTGACACCATCACGTGGACTACCTTTCGTCTGGCTCCTACCCTTCGACCTATCTGGCATGGGTGGCCCTACCGGGAATAATTTAGAATTAATCCCGCCAGTGCAGCTCTAGGGGTCATAGGAACGCGCAAGCCTTTCCACCGCGACAAGGTTGTAGCCCAAGGGAAAGGACGATGGAATTATGCGGGGAAAATTGCATTTCAGTAAACAATGGACCAGCTCTATTATAGTTCATGAAATTATGCTATGAATACCTTTCTCTTCACTTCGAGTTTATCTTTCATGACTAATCCGCACCTTATACGTGGACGTGATACATTACCTTAACATTTTTGCCAAAGTCTCCTCTGGGGTCCAACGTCCTGTATTTACTCACTTGTAACACCACGAAATGAACGCATTCCGAATTAGATGAAAGCCCGCGTGAGGAAGCGATTTGTGTACCCTGATAAGTTTTTCTTTTTTTTTAACTTAAACACTGTGACTGAGAGAAGTGTTTCCGTGAAATGCGAATGTGCGAGTTGGACTAGACTGCTCGCTGTAATAACATTTCCCCGTTATCATCCCACCGCTTGCATTGCGCCATCAGATGTCTGGAGAAGAAGTTAAAAAATTGCACAGCAAATACGAGCTGAGTTACGGAGCTCAGTGCGCTTCATCCGATAACTCGAATAACCTTTCTCTTGAGTGGACGGTCAGGCATAATATTCCCCCGGGCACGTGAGATGCAGGAGAATTCATTGTGGCAACACACACGGTTTTTTCACCGGAATGGCTCCTTCTCGTGGTCCGGGAACTCATTGCTGCTTGGCACATGACCCTGCTTGTGCATTTGATTACGGTCTGAGTGAAAGCATGTCAGGGATGAGAACATGCTCGTCTCTTGATGAGAAGACTTTTTCGTGAAACGCTCATTTTGGTTTTTTTTAGCTGTGCTCACTTGTAATGTTTAATTTTCTGGCAGTACTCCCTATTGGTTGAGTATATTTTGATGTTTGCCTGGCCCTTAAGTGCTCATAGTATCGCAATATGCCATTTTTACAAGCCTTCTTTAATTTCATGTTTACGCGTAATATCGCAAACAATTAAATTGCTTTGCCGTTCTTGCTAGAGAAAAACATTTATAACCTGTGTGAAAATGAAGTTAATTACGCCCTAAATGTGATAAAAAAATTATCGCATTTGTTTTCGCCGGCATTCAGTTTTGCTATGCTTTTTCTTTCAATATTGCTGACTCAATTTGTTTTTGTTACTTCACTTCCTAATCCTATCTATGTATGCATGTAATGCTTTATGCCTTTATATTTGCAGTGTAAGAGAATAAATAGTCACGGTCACGACATCGTGAAGCCATATACTAGAGCCTTTTCTAGGTATAGTAGATTTGGAGATAATAGTTTTAAGTCTTAATTATGTACTGCTCAATATATTTTTACTCTTTTACTTTACGCTCGACCTTTTAAGGTCTTTTCGGATCAGCCAGGGTCTTCTTTCCACCTGTCTCCTCGGCCCATTACCTAACCATTTCCCTCCTGTTTCTGATTCTCAAAAGTTTTTCGATTTCCTCCGACACGGAAGCTCTCACAAACTCTCTTCCGGGACGATGAGCTTTCATTTATGCTTTTCTATCGGGAAGAGGCGCTTCGCAATGCATTACAAATACCCCACCGCTGTTTTCAATCATTCGCATCTTCCTTTGGTGGCCTGAATGTGGGGAGAGGCCATCACGTCAACTTTCCCCGCTGTATTGAACGGACTGGGAAACTTCTAACGTGCTGCGGCGTTCTTTCGCCCTACCTTTGAGAGTTCAAGGCTCAAACTTAATCAGAGCGTCGGAAAACAAATCAAGTTTAGCCCTTACTTCTTTTGCTTTTCGAAGGAATTCACCTTTACTGTAGTTATTTTCATGACGTCACAAAGCGGACATTAAAGTTTCTATGACGTCGGTGATGCCTTCATGACATCGATGCGTATAATGTTCCAATTCTGATTAATTCCATATTTTACTATCAAATGACATATCAAAGACATAAAGTATGCTATCCATGGCTACTGTTTTCATTCAGCGGCTGGTTTCCGTGCTACTTAAAAGCTGGAACGACCCCAACGCTGTAAGTAGATCATTATGCAGCGCGGTGGACTAAGAGTGCTGGAGCTCTGATCAGAGACTCGCTGGTTCAAATACAAGAGCGGCTTTTCGCTATTCTCCCTTGTTAAGGAAAACCCTCTCAGTGTGAAGGGCACACTGTGAGAGACATTTCCAAGTAATTGGATTTTTAATCCTTGAGCTCTGTATTAACCTATCAAAGCCGGAATATGGAATGAAGTAATGAATGTGGCTATATAATCTATCCTAATATATCTCAATCGGTCTAGGGATGACTTTACATATAGTAATAAATATTAATGTAAAGCAAGAAATTTCTTAACTATCCCCTAATCAAAATCTGATGAGAGAAATGTTATGTAAGAATGTGAAGAAAAGGCTATTGAAGAATGTAATCTGGAGTGAGAGATCTTTACGGTGCGGAAACATGGACACTAGCAAGCAGATGAGATATGGCAGATGGAGGCGTTCAAGATGGGGTTATGGAGAACATCGGAAAATGTTAAGTGGGCGTAAGGAATGGCTAATAGGGTGGTTTCCTATTATTTTATTATTGCCAAAATCGAAAGATTGTTACTCCTGGAGTACGTATTTCACGCTTTTAGATTTTTAAATGACGATATCTATTTTTCGTGATTAAATGAAAAGTGAAAAATTTCAAGCGCGCGAAAACGCGACGCGTAAGTAGGAATGATGGGAAAAATTCCGTGCGACGCATTTCTGGTTCCCCCTCCCGCCTCGTGAGGTGACCTTGATCGAGGCTCTGAGCGCTGATAGGGCGCAGGATGCTAGCGGGTAGCTGAGTACCTTGCTGGCTGGTAGCGCTTGGCTTAAAAAAGGTTTATTAATACCTTATCAAACGAAGGAAACTTTCCGACCTTAGCCAGTTTTAATAGGTGATTATTAAGACATGTTTCCCTGAGCTCTGTGCCTCATGCATGCATTGGTAATCTCAGACGATGTATAACTCCTATCCTCTCGTGTAGAAACCAGGTCCCTGTGACGTCACGTGGAGTGGAATCGCATGGGCGCCAATCTGGCCTTTTTCAAATGAGGATAAAATTTGACTTGCCATTCGTCTAAACCGGTATTTCAAAAACCAAATAATTTGTGTATTATGAATACATTAATGGTGGGTAACGAATCGCAATCAATGCTTTTCGTTTTCTTTGATGAAGGAAACTACCCTATTGCTAGACATCATCCGAAGAGAGAGGGCTTTTAGATGAGATACGGAGAAGACGGACGGTATGGATGGAGCGAGTAGTGAGCGGAGAGGGGATGTTGAAAACAGTGATACAGAATAAATGAAGAAGAGGAGGAGGGAAGAGAATACAATTTTCAGATAGAATAAAAGGGAGTGGGCCTGATTTTGATTTTCAGAGGGACATCCTTGGAGGAAGGGGAAGCTGTCAGAATAATCCATGGAAACCTACCTTAATCGGAAGAATGCTTTAGTAATAATCTTTGAGGCAAAAATTAATATAATTTTTGATGAGGTGTACTAATGTTAAAATAAACCTATGTATTTCAAAGTCCCATAAATTTTTGTCAGAATTGGAACTTCGCGATAGAGATGGGTGGGACAATATTGGTACTTGCGAGTACGTTATTGGTACTTAATGTCAATTTTATTGGATTTGGCATCCGACCAATCTCAGGCTTAGTGAAGAGTCCAAAGAGGCCAAAAATACATTTATTCCTTACATTTAATGGAAATACTGGATCAGGAGACGTATTATGCCACCAAGAGATTTTACTATTTCATATTCCTTGCGCGTAGGTTGACCAACTGGCATGAACCCTACGAAATTCTTGCTACGGTTGGGAAAATCGGGTGGAGTCAAACCATTCCTCTTAAATTCCTCCATCTCTGTTCTCGCTCTCCCCGGTATAAAATCTTTCCTCGCATGTCACGAGCATTCTCTCGCACGAAAACAACCCACGACCGATTTCCCGCCATACTTTGAGGCCATTTCCGATTCGTCGCTCTGAAACTGAGGCGACATTTACATATAGGGAATGGAGTGTATAAAAATTGGGAGGGCCGGGAAAATAGAGAATGAAAATGTGTGGGGAGGAAGTACGTGCTATATTTCGGTTCTTCAAGGAGGGGAGGAGCGTGGTGCGACGGTGGTGGGCTGTGTTTTAGGGACGTTTCTCCACATGCACTTCTCTTCCTCTCTCTCTCTCCCTAAGGAAAAACTGCTGAACAATGACGTTCCATTTTTATTTCCACCTGTGGGAAGGGAATCGTATCCACGACTCCACGGGTGCAAGGAGGGGAGGGAGTTATGTCCTCGGGAGCAGCGCTGCGTCTGGAGATTCCCTCGGCACACAAATTGATCTCGGTGAATTTCGCGTTGGACAAGCGCCGGTGACGGCCGCATCTCATTCAGGGACGTTGTCTTTCACTCACTCCTTCCTTCTTCTCCTCACTCGTATCTCATGCTCTCTTCTCTGTCCTCTTTCTAGTCTCTACTCCTTTTCTTTACCCATGGGGCGTTTTTTTTCAATCCATCCTCCTTTGCTCTCGGCTAAGGTAGTACCTAGTACGCAGCGAATTCTCGCAGACGAAGCACCAGGAATAGCTCGCAATAGTAAATTGCGAAAGCATATTACTGTTCTCTAGCCGCGTATTATTGAAGAATTGAAGATAAATTATTCACGACCGCAATTTTACGGAAAAATATAGATTACACACGTTTCGAGCTAACTTTGGTCTTGCGATAACTTGAGTAGCTTAATATGTAATGAGTAACATGTTGGAACGGAGATTTCTGTGGTGTGCGCGGTGCAAGCCAAAAGGAATTCACTATTTTCTATAGTCTTAACGATATCATCAGCATTTTAACGAATTTTGTCATGTCCTGAGAATCCATGCTTCATTTTTGTACATCGTCAGATCCGTTTTCAGTGAGTAATGCTGGAAAAAAATTCATTTTTGGAAACATTTTATTTGATCATGAGATACTTAAACAGCTGAACGTTTCTCTGGCCATTCTCGCCGTCATCTTCAGATTTTGGTCAGATGGATATTAATGCTTAACAGCCGCACTGGTATTGTGGTTGAAGTTTTTCTCGATATTCAAGTTGATATGTCCTCACTGCTTTTTTTCAGTCAACTCCGTTGAATCATTCGAGTCAACTACTAAAATTTGTCTACCTTCAGATTGAACAAAATTTAGGGAATGCGCACAAAATTTGTTGCTGTAAGGAGAAGAGTTATATCCTCGGGAGACTTGCTGTGTTTGGAGATTCCCGCGGAACAAACTCTGAAAAGTTTGCATTCGCACGAGCGCTGGTGACGGTCTCAGCTCATCTTGTCAAGTCCACGCTTTCTCCGTCTTGCTCCTCCTTTCCCATGCCTCATTCACTCCACCATTTCTTCATCATTCACCCCATCTCCTTCCCCCGGCGGGGTTGTTACCTTTCCACAAACATTCTCTTTTCTTCATCCTTAAGTCCTTTTTCTGGACCTAATCCTTCAGAGCAGCACTCGCTTCCTAAATACAGCGATATATCGTTATTTCGCCCGAGTTTTTTCTTCATTTAATAAAAGCGTTACTTCAATTCATTTATCTGATTCAACATTCGTGTTTTAGGAGAAAATTTAATGATACATAAATGCATCGATTTTTATAATATCCTGAAATATTTTTTAGGAATTTACTGTTACATTACACTGACTTTATCGTTGCCTGTGTGATAAGGATCTTCTTCACTGCCTGCTTTACAGCAACAAGCGTAATAGAATGAAGTTTTTCTCGATATTCAGCTCATGGTGTCTGATATATTTTTCGAACTTTAGGGGTCGTTCTAATGTTTTGTCATTCAATACATTTCATGTCAACTCCGGTGGCGTCCTCAGGTCGTATATACGGGTTAATCGCCATTGAGGTTGCGTAAATGTCTTTAATGAATACAGCCACTGCGAAAGCTTTAGAATTTTTGTAAACTCTCTCTAACTGAGCATTATTTCTTTATATGTTATTAATTCGAAATTCTTCCGATCTCATCAAGGCTAAAATTACATTCTTCGGGCTGAAAATGATTGAGAACTAGAAAATAATGCACTCCCTCCGACGCTGTGAAAACAAACTGTTTCCTGAAGCTGCGTACTTAGGAGTTTGGTCTCTTACTTCTGTATTTACATTGGTTCATAATTTTCTGCCCGTCACGAAAATCTCTCTTTGATATTGCAATTGCCATTTTTGTCAGCAATTTGGGGAAATGGGTTGGTAGTGTTATATCGCAGTATTTCCTTTTGGTGAAATAAATTTGGAGCTGAAAAAATTTAAGAAAAAATAATTTTAAAAAGAAATCAATGGTTCATTTCACTACAGTTACAAAAGCTTTATCGGTAAAAAGAAATTTAGCTAATTTTAGGTATTTCGTGTCATGCGAATGTGTTCAAACTATAAAATTTAGCAGTTTATGTGCTTATCACTAAATTTACTACGGCTTAGTTCGAGTAAAAAGGAATTGGGAGTGAATATCCATGGAGAAAAAATTAGCATGCTAAGATTTGACGATGACATAGCCGTTATAGCAGAAACAGAGAAGGATTTGAAAAATATTCTGGTTAATATGGGTAGGGTAATGAGTAGATATCAATTGAAAATAAGCACGAAGAAAACCAAGATCTTAGTATGCAGCAGAAGAGAAGAAGTCAAGACCAACATTAAAATAGGGAGGCTAAAACTGATAGAGGTGGATGAATTCTGTTATTTGGGAAGCAAGATAACTGGTGACGGGAGAAGCAAGAAAGAAATTATCAGCAGAATAGCCCTGGCGAAGAGAGCATTCCACCAAAAGGAGACCTGCTTACAGAGGGAAACTTAAATATGGAAGTAAAGAAACAATTTATAAGAACCTACATCTGGAGTATGCTCCTATACGGTCGCTATAAGAATGATGAAAATCAAATGGATCGACCGAGTTAGTAACGAGGAAGTCCTAAGAAGGGTAGGAGAGAAGAGAAGCCTCATGAAAACCTTAATAAGAAGACGGAACATCCTTATAGGCCACATCTTGAGACATGATGGCCTGATGAAGACAATCGTCGAAGGACAGGTGGAAGGCAAGAATGGAAAAGGTAGACCTCGAACAAAATATATGGAACAAGTAAAGAGAGATGTGAAAGAGAAGAAGTACGTAGGTATGAAAAGATTAGCTGATAGGAGAACTGAGTGGAGAGCTACGTCAAACCAATACTAGGATTGTTGACCAGTGATAATGATGATGATGAACTCCATCGTGAACGTTTTACGTCGTCTATTATATTGCTGAGTAATCTCGCAGTTCTTTTATCTCCCTACGAGTTCATCTTTGTCGCTTTGCTGCTTCGTACCTCAGACAAGTCCCATGTTAGCCATTAGATTCACGTTATCGGCTCATATAGACTCTAAATGAGACTGGCACGCTCGTAATCCAATACCTTGGGGTTAGAGACACGTTTCAAGCATCAAAACTTTCCTCGTTATTGGACGCGGAGGGCACGGAAAAAGTTCCTATCTCGAGTTTTGTTCACCCTCGGCCGCAGTAGCTATAGCAGACTCCCTACCCCTCTTCCCACCGCCGCCCCAACCTTCACGATATATTCTCTTATACACGAGCCGATATCTCTACCTGATCACCTTTGGCGTTCCTGCGCACGTCCCGCTCCTGGACCATGGTATCTCATCACGTCCGGATGCTGCTCGGTCGATACCTCAAATCTTCCTCGCTGTCCCTTCTCTTCCTCCCATTACAATGTGCCAAGCAGTTTCCCCTATCAGAGTTCGTCGTAAGAAGAGGTTTTCTTTATTTAAAGGTTTATATTTTCAATCAAAAATGTATTTCTATTTTGACCAACCCCTATATTTTTGGGACTGAGTGGAATTCAAAAACTTATTATAGAAAAGATAAACATTTATGTGCAAATCATGGTTCCTCTTACTCCTCAGCAGTTACAGTTCGGTCATATTTCGAGTTGGATAATTATATTTATTCGAGCCAGTTTGAATTTTATTCAGCTCTTCTGTTGTTAAATAATACAAAAACTCAGATTTCATGGTGTCTTGGGAATTGCAGAAATGTGTTAACACCGTGGTTGCTGTATATTAAATTATTATGTATTTCAGTTACTTTTACCGGTGTAGGTGGATTTAAATGTTTTTGATGGTGATGAGACAAACAAAATAATATAATGTATTTGCTTTCAAGATTGTTATAAGAATTCTAAATTTTTACTCTCCCTCATTCAATGGACTATTTCCTTTAACTAATTTCTCTTGCTGCTATAAGTTTTGTTTTCATTGTCATAAATTAAAACTCGTTTTGAGTATGGTAAAGACTAAAATCAGGCCGTCTAGAAGATTTAAGAGGGTAAATTCCGCTGATGTATTACGCCTAAAAATCGCTCTGTATTCTTAATATCCGAGATATTGTCTCAAAAATATCCGGGATATTGCCGGCCTCGGTGGCGGTGGGGTAAAGTCCTCGCCTGCCAAACCGTAGGTCGTGGGTTTGAATCCCGCCTGGGTAGGTGATCCCTATCCAGGGCATGGATGTTAGTGTTGTACTTTGTTAATATTGGAAACCGTCGTTGTAAAAGGCCGTTATGTGCTGTTTACGGGGGATGTGATAAATAAATAAATAAAAAATAATCCTTCCTTTCAACAAATGGCATTCTCAAAGGTAATCTCGGTACAGCAAATGGCTTCATGATCACTTACCTCTCGACAAACTAAGCGTTGATAAATTCTATGCTTTCAAGAGATATCTATCTTGATGATTGAAAACAGGAAAAGGAAAGACGGGCTGGGAAAGGAAAGGCGATTGGTTGCGCATATGCATGTATTTATTCAGTCTTAATATCTGTGGGTGTTTCCGTATCTTTATCCTTTTAAACCTCCTTTAGTTTAAATATTATCTGTGGAGAACTGTTTTTATGTATAGACTACTTATTTTGCGCAAGAATAAGATCGGTCTCTGTTCCTTGATGTGACGATTGAAATCGATACATAGATTTTCTATAAATGCCAATGCTATGGAATGAACACATTACGTAAAAGTGCCACCTGTTCGATTTCGAGATAATTTTGTTGAAAGCAATAGAGTTGCTCACTTGAAAGGAAATCAAGCGGCCATCTTTCAGCTTGGTATCATACCAGAGTATCCAAAAACAATTCTTCATTCCTTTTGATTTATTTAACGAATTTAAGTATACCAGGACTAGCCACGGTGATAACTTTTACGGGAGTCACCCGCGGGTGACTCCCGTAAAAGTTATCACCGTGGCTAGTCCCGGTATACTTAAATTCGTCAAAGAGAGAACACCTATATGTGTTCAAAGTTCGGACTTTACTCTCCGGCTGTGGCGCCGTGCGCACGATTTGGACTGCTCGTCGCATAATATGCTCAGCAGTCCATACCACCTTGTCCGGTATAGTCCACAAATTTCCACAGGGAATAATAACGCCTCGGTAGCTTAACTGGCTAAAGCACTCGGCCGGAAATCGAGGGATCCGGGTTCGAATCCCGGTCAAGGCGAATGATTTTTTCTCTGTGGATTTTTCGCACAATTGATTTATTTAATTATGAGCAGTACTTTATTTTCGTTATAATGAACTATACCTGATTGGTTGTTTTGTAGTCTATTCAGTGAAAATATTTCAAGGGGATTTATAAATTCTTTTACACCTTTACGCACTAAATGACACGATGAATTTCCTTAAAAGTCATAAGCTTATCAAGATAATGCGGTGACCAGAATGATGCCTCCTGCAAAATCCCAAAACACCTCAAAAAAAGATTCACGCCTCCACCTATAATCGCTATCGAATCCCAGAGGAGCTGGTTAGGAGAAAAAACCAAAGGAGGAATAGCTGGCGCACCGCCCTTTTTCCCCCTCCTATGTTTTCCGGCTGCAAACGGGAGTTTAATTAAATTTATCTCTCTCACGTTTCACGAGCGATCGGAAGGCCACCGAGTATCACTACCGAAGCACGAAAAGCCGTCAGCTCCAACCCATCCCCAGGAAGAGGGTGTTTAAAAATTAAAAAAATAAGAAAAATAAATGCGCTCTCGGATTTGAGAGATTTCGTTTACTCTGTAATCTAAAAATTCTCTCCCGCCCGCCCTGCATAATATTTCAGCGTCGACTCTTGTCAAGGCCGTCAGCGGGAATCCCTCCTCCTCTTTGCTGATCCATCTCTTCGCCCTCTTTCTCGGTATCTCCATCGGACAAGCGACCTCGGAAGGGAGCGCCACCTTCGTGATGTTTGCTCGCAGCTTATCCCTTTGCCCTGCGTCCCAGGGTGCCGCCAGGGGCCCAGGGGGTATCGTAGATGAATTGCCCTGTGCGGAAGGGAAGGATTCAGGGTTCACGGTTGGGGTTTATGTTTTTCGTTTATCAAGGGCTATATTTATTTGTTTTTTTTTAATTTTGGGATGGGATTGCCATTTTGAGGTTGCGCATCTAGAAGAGAATAGAATGAAACTAATGGAGCCTCTCCTTTCCAGTCTATGAAGACCGAAAGAAAAATATACTCTCACGGCGTTGAACATCCTTTGCTTACTCTCTCAGTGATTCAATTCAGAGATTGGTTGGGGTAATTTCATGCATACAGATTTTTGTTTTGGGGTTTACGTCATGGCTTCACCCAAGATTAGAACCCAGGACTCAAAAGTCAGCAGCCAATCGCTCAACCCACTAGGCTACCATGATCCGCTCTAACCGTATTTTCAAAAATAAAAAAATTATAATGAAAAATAAAATTAGAAGCAATTTACCTGCAACTTACAAATCCGTGATCAAATAACGTTGTGAGTAGACAAAATTGATGAAATAGTTGCACGCGTCCTTAAATACCATGGTTATCTTCCTCTTAAAAAATCGATGTTTTTTCAAGAAATGAGAACAATGTAATCTTGGCATGTAAGATAGGTGAAAATGTGAATTTCTACGACTGCGTACCTTGCATTTGCTCCCCGCATCACTCATGTCTCCTAGCAGAGGTTGTTGAACTAAACATTTGACCTCTCCATGATTCCATGAATGTTCTAGTTTCTCGGACCTCATTTATTTCTGATGAATCGCCATTCTTCAGTTAAATTACAAAATGTTTGGCCGGTAATTTGTGCCTCGTACGGGTTAATGCGAAGCTTTTTATCGGTGATGTACTCATAAAATGAGTGATGTTTTCTTAGATCTCTTCATTTTTTGTAATGTACAATTAACAATTCAAAAATCGTAATTTTTTGAAGAAAAAGTTTTGCTTATGGCAAAATATCCCCAGAGAGGAAGAAAGTTGTTCATTAGGCTGTCATAAAGTTTTCTATCTTTGCCGAAAACATACGTATGCGCCCCTATGAGTAGTATAAAGCGTTGATTTTCATTATTAATGTAGATTTGCTGTAAAGTTGTTGTAACGTAGTGCAAAAATGCATGTAACGTAATGTGTCACGGAACGGTGACTCCGATAAATAAAGAAATCCGAATCAAATGTGCTTTTTGTTTCATATAGAGTAATATTTTTAATGATGGAGCATCATAAATGGAGAGAGGAGAAGAGAGAGAAATGGAGTGCTGCGTCAAACCAATCTTAGGATTGTTGACTAATGACGATGATGAGAGCATCATAAAGGGGACTATCATTGGCAGTGATGAATTACCAGAAGCTCTAGTCGGATGCTGTTGCAGGAGGGGATAGGGTTTGGAGATAAGTAGGTTTCGCCCCTGAACCCTTTCGCTCCCTCAGGGACTCCGGGCGCTGCGGATTCGTTCCCTGGGATACCCTTCGATTCCTTCCTTCTCCCACGGCCGCATCTGTCTCCTAGGGCGTTCTACCTCCCCCCTGCACCTCCTCCCAGCTAGGGTTTCTCCTCTCCAACCCCCACCTCCCCCACATGGGGTGAACTGGAAGAACTTCCATTCTTAGTTCTCTTCTTTTTTTTTCCTCGGAATTGAATCGAGGTGAATCCCGCTGCTGACGTGGCTTTAGTCGTACCTCTTCACGTGCCTTCTCCTCCCAACTCTCTATTCCTTCTTCCCATTTTAACTCCTCCCCATTGCTGGTTCAATTTTTTCCCCACCGAAGTGCGGAGGCCGGAGCGGAGAGGAATTCAGCAGGTAGCTGCGTTTCGTCTTCGAGTCACGGACTAGTCAAAAAGCAACCGAATGTCTTAAAGGAGCACAACATGTGAGAAGTACTCTTGTTTAATTATTATGCAAAGTAAATTTAAGTTTAATAGCTAGGTGATTCATTCAAGGCAAAAGTTATTGATATAAAAGCGACAAGTTTTTCTTCTGTTTCCAACTGGGTCAATGTGACTCTTTGACCCGAAGTAAGTCCAATCTGTCGCGCTATAAATTAAGGGACATACATTTGACGCTTTTCGTGGTTAAATTGGTTTAAAAATTGAGTTGTTAGTGATGAATTTAATCGTGATTGCGGAGTAAGGATTGTCGGCTATTATTAATTATTGTTTTCATCAGGTTATTAACAATATCTACGCCACCAATGTGATGCTTAAATCGTACTTATTTGTTATAATAATAATAAGATGCCTTTATACGGGCGACGTTGAGACTAAGTAGTCCCCTCTTCCGCCTAACCCCTTACATGAGTTATACATGAATTGCCATGAGAAAAAATTCCCCTTGACCTAGAATCGAGCCAATGACCTTTGACTTTCCGGGCCAGTCCACAGACGACTACGCTATCCAGGGTTCAGGTGTCTCATGGCAATTGTAGCGAGGGTCATGGCACTAGCTCTTAGGACCTCGCGGCCCATCAGAATGGCAACGCGAGGATAAAGGTCTTCAATGGAACCGGTTGGAAGCCTTAAACCTGCGCTAAAGCCGCGAAGGGCAGCATGTGTAAAATTTAAAAGTATGCCGCGTGAACGGTGGTGAAATATACATGAAATGCCATGAGAAAAAAATTCCCCTGGACCCAGAATCGAACCATGGACCATTAGGAATTCAGGAACCTGGATAGCGCGGTAGGCTGCGCAGTGAGCGGAAAGTCAAAGGTCCATGGTTCGATTTCCAGTTCAGGTTTTTTTTTCACATGGAATTTCATATATATTTCAATGACGTTCACGCGACTGCCATTTAAATATTATATATACCGCTATTCGCGGATGTAGCACTTCTTAGGTGCTAAACATTCCCGAGAAAACGATTATTAAAACGCGTGACTTTTTTCCCTGAGTTATTTATTATTCACACTGGAGAGGTTCATTTTTCTTTCCAGGTCCATCTTACAAAGCAAAGCACGTTTTCATGAATGCTTTAAACCACGCGAAGGCCTTCAACCAGCGGGAAGACGTGGGATACATTTATAAATTGTGAGCACATTTAAAGCAGGCTCTCACATTCAGCGGCCCTCGTTGAAAATAAGTCCTTCGCGCATCTCATAGATTTTCATGCGAGTCTTGGACACCACTTATATCTGATACCCCATTTCCATAATCGGCTCATTCTGCCGCCCTATCAATTTTCGGCTTCCAGATCTACATGTTACAATGGGGTGTTTGCATAAAAATTTTTTGCTCTTAAATATTTCTTCATCGTATAGAGGAAAGGAAGTAGATGAAGAGAACATAGGTTTCAATGCAGTAAAATAGAGAAATATATTATTAAATGAGGGTTATTGGCTTTATTAAAGCTGTATGTGATGTCTGATGCAATATGCAATTTATGATGTTCTTACCATATAAATCAATAAATATTAAAGATGATTGAAAATCAATTTTCGTTCATTCATTATTTGTCATATTTCTCATTAGTTTTCTCCCTGTAGCGCTATGATTACTGAATAAACATGTTTCGGAAAGTAACTGTATTGAATACACGTTTTCAAATGTACGTGGGTGGTTACTGTTTCATTCATACTGAGGAATAACGTAAAAATGTAAAGTTGTACGTTAAAAAAAAGTTTCACGAAGTACGCGCATTTCGGTTAGTGTAACTGACTTTTACGATGCTTTGAAGAACACTTAAAATTTTGAGATGAGAGCGTTGACCAGCTCTCCCGTTCGAGGGGGAGTCGAATAAGGAGAGAACAATGCAAGTAATCGCCTTTCTTCATAGAAGCCGGCCGTACTTACCAGCCTCGTCGAGAGCGTGCGTATTTGGATCCTTCCAAGAAACGTCAACCGAGTGGCTGAGATGGGACTAATGCCACCAGAGAGCAAAAATCAACCTCCGAATCCCGACCACTCTCAATATCGCACCTCCGCAGTGAAATTTGATACAGCGCCGGGTGTTTTTTTCGGTCGGAGCGAAGCTCGACCCCTCGTCTTTTCCTTTTCTTTTCCTTCGGTCAGCGACTAGGTACTCCCCTCCGCCCAAGGAGGTTTCCCATTCCACTGGCCGTTGCGGCCGACTTCGCAACTAAAATCCGGCGACGGTTGAATTTGGATTTTTGGATTAGGATAGAACACCCTTAAGTTTTGGCTCATTGTTCTGCCGAAGTTGTAACTCTACGAATGAGCGAAGTGGTTATGTAAACCTCTATATTAAATCGCCATGACAGTGTGGTGTTGAATTATTATTATAGTATTCTACCGATTAAGGTAGGTTTCCATGGAGTATTCGAGAAGCGATCTGGGAGCCTCCCTTTCCTTCCAGCACTGCCTTCTTTAATTCACTGTAAGGCCTACTCTCTTTCAATCTATCTAAAAAAAACCTATTCTTTTCCTTCCCCTCCCTCGTTTACCTAACATTCTACCCTCCAACACCATTTTCAGCATCCCCTCACCACTAAGCACTAACTCCATCCATACCTTCTGTCTCCTGCGTATCTCATCTAAAAGCTGCCTCTCCTCGCCAACCATATCCAGCACTTCGTCGTTCCTTTTCCTCTCCGTCCATTTCACCCTCTCCATTCTTCTCCATACCCACATCTCGAATGCCTCCAATCTTCTCTCGTCTTCTTTCCTCGGTGTCCACGTTTCCGCACCGTAGAGAGCTACACTCCAAATCAAATTCTTCACCAGCCTTTTCTTTAAACTCTTACACAACGATCCTCTCAGAAGCTCCTTCCTGTTCATGAACGCCTCCTTCGCTAATGCTATTCTCTTCCTGATGTCCTTACTACTGTATCCGTTTTCCTCTAACGTACTGCCTAAATAGTTGAATTGCTCAACCTGCTCAAGTTTTTCACCACCCACCTTTATCTTGAGTCTCACATTCCTCGCTCGTGATGCTTTACAAAACCGCATAACCTTAGTTTTCTTGTGATTAATCCTCATCCCATACTCCTCGCAAACGTTCGTATAACGCATCCACTAGAGCCTGAAGCCCCCTCGCTGACTGGCTGATCAACGCTTGGTCATCCGCGAATCTCACTGATTTGAACATCATTCCTCCCACTTTTATCCCAGCTTCTAACTCATCCCACGCTTCCCTTACCATCTCTTCAGCGTACACTTTAAAGAGCAGCGGCGATAGAGGACAGCCTTGCCTCATACCTCGGCCAATGCTTGCCCACCCAGATTCTTCGTCCGCTATCCTCACTTGCGCAATCTGGGCCATATAAAGATTACGAATCAGTCGTCTATCCCTCCAATCTACACCCATTCTCTTGAGAATATCCATTAGCTTTACCCAGTTCACCCTATCAAACGCTTTCTCAAAATCCACGAAACACGCATATACGTCCTGGTCATATTCTAGCCTCCTCTCCACGAGGGACCTCATTATTGCTATTGCATCACGAGTTGACTTCCCTTTTCTGAAACCAAACTGATCTTCGCCCAAATATTCGTTTGCCCTCGCCTCCATTCGTCTGTTCAATATCCTCAGTACCACTTTCGCCGCATGCGATATTAGGCTGATAGTCCTATAGTCTCCGCATTCCACAGCTATCTTCTTATTCGGAAGCGGAATTAAAACCGTCTTCACGAAATCTTCCGGCCAACATCCCTCCTCGTAGATCCTGCGCACTAGTTCGAAAAACCTTTTCTTACATTCCTTCCCTAGATTCTTCAGAAGCTCACACGGGATATTGTCCACGCCTACTGCTTTCCTAGCCTTCATATCACGGAGTGCTCTCTCTATTTCCGATTCTAATATCCCCGGCCCAAGATTGTCCTCCTCCACTGCACTTTCCTCCTCTAGAGTCAATCTCTCTGGTCTGTTATTTCCGTCATATAGGTCCTCCACGTATTCCTTCCACCTACCCTGTACCTCTGCTCGCTCGGTTAGCATCCTCCCATCCTTAGCCTTAATTTTAGACATGGTTTGTCCTCTTTTGCCGCCCGATAGCGACTTAACTTTGGCGTACAACGCGCCTACTTCTCCATCCTTCTGGAACTTTCCATTTCCTCGCACTGTCCTTTCCACCAAGCCTCCCTTGCCCTCTTAGTTTCACGTCGTAATCGATTATTCAATTCCCTATAAATTCTTTTGCCTTTTTCTGTGTCCACGTTCTTCCACTTCCTCCTTTCCTCCATTTCATTTACCATTGCCTCCGTTATCCACGGCTTCTTTATCCTTCTACTGTCCACGTAGCCAATTGACTTCTCCGCCGCTTTGACTATTCCCGTTTTAATATTATCCCATCTTTCCTCAACAGTCTTGGTGTTGTCAATGTCCCGCATACTAATGTCCACTAGTTCCTGATATTCTCTCCTCATGCTCCCTTTCAGGGCTTCTACGTTCCATTTCTTCGTCTTCCTAACTCTTATAAGTCTTTTGAATCTTACGTTGCATTTCATGAGCACTAGATTGTGATCTGAATCCGCATCCGCTGCCGGGAAGCTGCGCGAGTTTTTCACACTATTCCTAAACCTCTGTCTTACCATAATGTAGTCTATTTGATATCTCCCCACATCCCCTGGACTTTTCCACGTGTACCTTCGCCCTTTATGATGATTGAACCACGTGTTTGTGATAAATAATTTGTTTCTCCTACAAAATTCTGCTGCTTTCTCTCCCCTGTCGTTCCGTTTTCCTAGACCAAAATATCCTATTTCGTTTCCATCCCTGCCTTCCCCGACTGAGGCGTTCCAGTCCCCCATTACTACCAGATTTTTCGTACCCGGTGTGTCTCTAATTAATTCCTCGAGCTGTTCATACACCTCATCTACTTCTTCTTCCCTATGATTGCTAGTGGGCATGTAAACTTGGACCACCACAAGGTTGGTGGGCCGCGCCTCAATTTCTACCGCCAGAATCCTATCGCTTACCTGGTCTATACCTACCACACGCTTACCCATCTTCCCGTTTAGTACTAAAGCTACCCCCCGCTGGCTTTCTTCCCCTCCACTATATATAACCCTCTACCCATCACTCCAATAGTCCCCCCCATCCCTCCACCTCACCTCGCATAATCCTAAGATGTCTATCCTCCCTTTATCCATTTCCCTTTTGATATTTTCTAATTTCCCCGCCCTCATCATAGTCCTCACATTCCACGTCCCTACATTTACAGCCGACTTCTTCTTCTCCATCTTCTTGGACTTCTTTTCTTCTTTCTTCATTGCTGCTGCTGATGGTGATGATGATATGTCTCTGCAAGTATTTCGCATGTTGGCGACCCCGAGGACCTTGCCGACCTCGCTGCCGTGCCCGATACCCGCCCTTTGCGGACGGGTCCCGGGCGATGAGATTCCGAGGCTAATTGGTTGTACTCCATGTGTTCAGGGAAGAGATAGTTGGTAGGGTTTCCCACTTCCATTCCAACAGTGTTTTTTACGTGACACCATCACGTGGACTACCTTTCGTCTGGCTCCTACCCTTCGACCTATCTGGCATGGGTGGCCCTACCGGGAATAATCTAGAATTAATCCCGCCAGTGCAGCTCTAGGGGTCATAGGAACGCGCAAGCCTTTCCACCGCGACATGGTTGTAGCCCAAGGGAAAGGTGGTGTTGAATGAGAGCGTTAAAATTAGTCTCACTGATGAGAAACTTAATTAATGGGCGGTTTGCGCTTTTAACGTCTGAAAAATAATATACCGATTGAGCATACTTATGGTAGATATTTTTGGAAAGAGAATATGCCCATCAAGTGTCTTACACTGGAATATCTTTTTTTTGCTTCAGTGCCCAGATAGCGTGTCATTACGTGAAAAGCACCCTTTCTTAAGTCGTGATAACTCCATTAGTTCACTGCCCATTCGCTCCTCCAAAGGTAAGCACTAGGGTTGCTATTAAATAACTGTGTTGGGTATTTTAGTCTAATGGGAGCATTCAAACGTAATAGGGTGGTTTCCTGTTATTTTTTTATTGCCTTTATCGGAAGATTATTACTCCTGGAGTACGTATTTCACGCTTTTAGATTTTTAAATGACGATATCTATTTTTCGCGATGAAATGTAAAGTGAAAATTTTCAAGCGCGCGAAAAGCGACGGGTAAGGAAATCTCTCCGTGTGACGTATTTCTGGTTCCCCCTCCCGCCTCGTGAGGTGACCTTGATCGAGGCTTTGAGCGCTGATAGGACGCAGGATGCTAGAGGGTAGCTGAGTGCCTTGCTGGATGGTAGCGCTTGGCTTAAAAAAGGTTTATTAATACCTTATCAAACGAAGAAAACTTTCCGTCCTAAGCCAGTTTTAATAGGTGATTATTAAGACATGTTTCCCTGAGCTCTGCGCCTCATGCATGCATTGCTAATCTCAGACTATGTATAACTCCTATCTTCTCCTATAGAAACTAGGTCCCTGTGACGTCACGTGGAGTGGCATCGCATGGGCGCCAATCTGGCCCTTTTCAAATGAGGATAAAAATGGACCATGGCCATTCGTCTAAACCGGTATTTCTAAAACGAAATAATTTGTATATTATGAATACAGTAATGGTGGGTAACGGATCGCAATCAATGATTTTCGGTTTCTTTGATGAAGGAAACTACCCTATTTATAATTCGTGGCATGTGATGTGCCTCATCAGCTGTAAAAAGTCGTAAGGAATGGTAAACAAAGCAAGCTGTGTGTATGCCATCGAATAGCTAGGAAGATTTTACGTTCTTTTACATTTCGCTGTAAAGCAACTCAAAAGCATTAGAACTGGATCGGGCGGTGGCCAATTACTTACGAGTTCAGTCGCGCTATTATTTGATTTATGATTTATTAAATTAGGAATTTTTAATATGACTTTCTGTGATCAAGTATGAAAGACTACCAATGCCATAAATGTCCAGTGTAACTACATATGAAGCTTCAAAATATACATTGGTATTAAATATTGTTGTATATCATTCAAGAAATAAGGTTTTTAGTAAAATATGGCATTGGTAATTATATATTGGGTAATAAAAATTGTTGATGGGCCCAAAATCGAAGAAAATATGCGGTGATTGTGTAGAGTTAAGAATCGGAAAATTACACAAATTTAGGGAAGCGTTGCATGGGACATTGTCTCTAGAAGATGCATTTTTTGCTACCCCTCTGTAAAATTCTTTCTCCAGCAGTAACACTAGAATTTATCGGTCAAAATGCCAGCTCTAAATTAATGAGAAAGCCCACAATGCCAAAGTATCCTATGGAAATAAAGATGAACCGTAGGTGCGTTTAAAAAAATGTATATAGATGCAGGAATGAGGTCCTTCTATTACCGATACTAATACTAAAGTCTTACGTTTCATATTGATCCTTCACTCATTTTCCAAGTCTGCTCAACGTGACTGGTGGTGTGAATGTTTTCAGAACAGCAAATGCCATTTTTCATGCGTATACCGAGTACTTAGGTGAGTACTTTGTAACTCGGATGAATACCGATAAACACTCGGAGTCTTGCTGTATTTTTCTTCTCAGGTATTCTTAATGGATGGTATTTACCCATATATTCAAGTAGATGAAGTATCTTAGTGGTTGCTATAGTGTTTACTATGGCTACTGCTTTAATCATCTGAGTCTTCAAGTGTACCTTTTCCTACCTTTACATGCATTAGAAAACACGCCATATTACCTACCCTATTACCATAAGGGCATAACTTAAATTTATTTAACCCATGCCCTATTACCATACGAGCATAGCATTAAAATTATGGTCTGTGGCTTGGCTCTGTGCAACTTCCCAGTTTTGTTGAAATAAATCCCCTCCGGGTCCCTCAACCGGTCTTACTTTCTTTATGATGTTCTATACATGTCATGTATATGTTACGGTCTTTTTTTATGATGTTCTTCTCGCTTAAAACTCAATCTATGAAATCTAAAACGTGAAATGTGACTCTTTCTTGAAACTTTCAGAGTATACATGGGGTAGGGTTTGTCAACATTGACCTCTTTTCATTGTAAAAAAAATGCATCTGAGTAAATGCTCCAGTAAAATTTTCAAATATGGTACTGTTAAATGTTGATTAGGGTAGCCTTATGTGCTGCGAATATTTCAAGGTTATAGCTTTAATTTTAAGCGAATAATTCATCACCAGAGAAGAGTCCTGCGCTCTGATTAAATGGTGGTACATGTTTATGTCCTCTTAACTGGGTTCTCTTGATCCTCACCATATTTATTTTGCTTCCAAAGGTAATGATTAAATGTGTAAATACTTTTACGCAGTCCAATTATAGCCAACGAATAATATAATTTATTATACTCATAATATATTATTATTATTTAACATAATATTTATAATTATGATAATAGCTGTATTTAGATGAAGAAGTAATGATTTTTGGTCCCATCTGAACATTACCCTGAGCGGTGTGCTAGGGTGTTCCGTGTTCCTCGAGATGCGGTCGATGAGTGGGTGTGTGAGGATCATGGCTTGAAGGAAGGAAGCGTTGAGGGGGAGAGTCTCTTGCCTCCCCAAAGTCTCTCTCTTGTCGTCATCTCCCCTCATCCAACTCCCTTGAACGAAGAGAGGGGTCCGGGCAATGGAAGTGGATGTCGCAAATGAAACGCGTGTTTACCTACAAAATATTTGGCGAACTTTCGAGACAGGCGTAGCAAGACACAGCCACCGCACAGTGGTCCCAAATCGAAAAAAGCTGGCCAATAGTCGTTTTTTCCTATTTTTTCAAGGAATTTTCGGACCTTATATTCGGATTCTACAGGATATGGTCTACAAAGTACACTACTAAGTTAGTATTTTTGTTCATCAGAGCGGCTGCAGTGATCCGTCAAACATGGAGCATTCACCGTAAAAATCACAGTTGCGTGTAATCGGTCAATTTTGATGAAGTTCAGCGTCATGCAGGACAACCTTTACGCGATATATTTGGCCAAAAAACATTTTTAACTACAAATATAAACATTATTACATAGTGGGACATAAATTTTATTCGGATTTTACTATGTTTACTTTTTTATATATATTTTGTAACTTTTAGTGTTTTTTACCCGAATTTTCAAATAAAATGTACAATATCGTTTAGAGAAGCACGTTCATGCACGGTGTTTTTTGCACCAATACAAAGGGAAAAGTATATGCAACGTAGTAGTGAAGAAAATTTTTGCTACTATTTGCTACTCCGACTTCAGCATTGATTTCACTATAACGATGCAATGCGCTGACGCGGGCGGCGGCCTGGCTGGCTCGTGGTAGGGCTCGAGGAAATCCAGTATTTATGGGTGTTATTCAACATTGTTGGATATTTTATTTCTACAAAAAATATTTACCCTGTGAATAAACATCTTTTATCATACGTAGAGCGTTTTATAATTAATAGTTTCCACTTGACCATACCTTTTATTTACGCGTGCCCATGCTCTCATAAAAATTGCTTAAGGACTCGAGCGGAAGGATATATTTATGGAACGAAAGTTCGCAGCTGTGCTTATAGTAATCCTCAAAAACTTGAATGCATTCAAAACAAAAAAGAATCCCTCAAATGCTACTCCACCCTTTCCTTCCATTAGACGGATTAGTTTTCACCCTCACGCTGCACATTGTCCCTCTGTCGCCTCCTTAGCGGCCTCCTCAACCGCATGCAGGGCAAACGACTGCCGAAAAGGCCTAGGCTATTTATTGCGCCCATTGGGAAAACACAACCACCGCTCTCTGTACACTTGTTATGAATTGCACTTTGGCCACCGGGGATGAACGGAGTAAGCCTTTTCACCTTTCAAATGTGATATTTCCTATAAAATGGAGATAATAGCATCGTGAAACCCCCAAATTACTTCTAGACATCGCTTGCCCGAAATTTTCTCGCCAAAACTCAGTTTTACTCAGATTTTGCCAAACGAAAGACGTGAAAGTTAGTTTCCTCAAGCGTGAAGATCGAGTCTTGAAAAAGTCGAGTAACCTCGAACTTTTTATAGAAGACTTGTGGGGTTGAAGAAGAGTGCCCATAGTGTTTTAGGTCGATAACTCTGAAAATTTTCACGCGTTTTGAGATGCATGAAAAATTTCTTGAAAGTGGAAAAGGGTCCGTATCGTTTAAAAACCAATACTTATTGGATTGCTGCAGCAAAAAGTTAGAGTTAGATGAGGACGTTAATTCAAAAGTTATCCTAAAAAATTGCGGAGAAGTGTTTTTTCTCTCAAATTATCTTCGCCGGTGGAAGGAAAGAAAAAGAAATGACAGGTTTTTTAGAAGAAAGTTCGCTGACTGCCTAAATGAGAAATTGAAATTTCCTCCGCCTTTATTTAAACGTCAGCTCACTACATCCATTAAGTATTTAATGTGGAATTTGTGATGAATTTAGAGTGATTTTCATTCTACTTATTTCAATATGTTAGTCAAAATTGCTACTTTTGAAGGTTCATCAGGTTTATTGAAATTGGTCGACCAAAAAAAAAACAATTTGAGAAGTCCAGTGAAAGGGCCTAGAGAAGGAGTGTTATGTTGTGAGCTCGGCGAGTGTTATCGAAATGGAGAGCCAAGGATGTGAGGGAAAGTAAAATCTCCTACGAAGAAGCCCTTTCCATGATCGTTTCTGGTAATTTCACAAAACATCAGTACTTGCTCCTCCGACGGACATCTAAAGAACCTGCCCTTCCTATTGTCCACTTGTCCGAGGAGGCAATGGAGGTGAGGAATAAGGACATAAGAAGATTCAGGGAGCACCATGCAAGGAAATTTCCTGGATAGCAAACCTGTTTAAAAGATTACTCCTAACTTCAGATGCATTGATATCAAGTATTTCTAAGGCTCAAAGAAGGAAATTACTTCAATTACCAGTGGAGGTAAAGAGTTTATTAATCCTGGAAGAATTGAGTGGATGACGACTGTGAAGAGGATTGGTCGGATAGTGATTATGATTGTATTTAAATCTTTTTCGTAACAATGACTGAGAAAGATAAGGAGAAATGTTAACTTATTTTTTGATAATTAAAAAAGCCCAAATTAATGGAAAATCTCATTAATTTTTCGTACCAAATCATGTGCTCGTTAAATTGATGTCTCACTGCGTAAAGAGCTTATTGCAAGCGTATCAATAAATTTGGCGTTTAACTTGAGTTATGTGAGTTATGAAATATTGTTTATAACATTTCAATGATTGTATTAATGCCTCCGTTGAAACTTGTGAAATATGGAACCCCGTTTAAAATTGCTTCTAAATCCATTGGCACGTTACAAGGAACTATAAAATTACCTACTTAATTAGAATTAGATATTATAATTTTTAAACAATTAATGCAGTACAATAATATTAATAATATACTATAATATAAATTTCCAATTAATATTAACTTATTTTTCGTATCAAATACGATGAAACATATGAGAAAGTAGAAAATGTTCTCTTGGTTCATTCAAAATCAGTTGTTCAAAATTTGTCCAAAAATAAACAATGCAGTCATTTTGTATGCATTTATGTATGTTTTAAATACTAATTCAGTTTTATGATATGTATAATTTTATTTTACTATCACCAGTATAATCTCAAATTCCAATGTTAAAAAAATTATTTGTTTAAACAAAATGTGAAATAACAATAAAATTATTGCAAATACATAAAAAATATTTATAAATTCAGAATAAGCGGGTCAAAAAAAATAAGAATAGACCTTTAGGTCAAATATATACATAATAGCAACGGCGTAATTAATTTTGGCCAGCTTTTTTCGATTTGGGACCACTGTGCGCCGGTCCCTTCTTCACTGATGTGCGACATGGGATGGGCTACCGGCGTTAGCTGACGAAGCATCTTCTTGAGAAATTACTTATTGTAGACGTCGCTTATTTGGCATTACATTGTGGAATATTTGGAAGCTAACTGGGGAAAATAATGCGTTGTAATTGTTTTTATTTTGATTATAGATGAAGGTATAGATAGAACTTTTATTCTCTATGATGCGTAGAGTCCTCATTGAGGAAAATGATGCATGCTACAGCATATGAGGGGGTGAGAAGCCAAGGGGTACAAGTGATTTTTTTTCTCAACAGAGTTAGGTAAAGTTAAATGTTAGAAGAAATACACAAAAATTGGTTGCCAAGGGATACGACTGAGTCTAAGTTCAGTGCTGACGTCGAGTGGAAAATGGAATGCATAATATCAAATATTTATCTAACTGATCTCGTTTGTTTTTTTTAATGCCTAAATTCTGCACCTACTGTGAATAGAAGAAAGAAATCACTTGTACCTACCCCTTGACTTCCAAACCGCTCATATCGAAAAGGTAATGAAGACAGGAATACTAGATATCTTAGACCTATGCAAAGTGAGCTGGAACGATGATGGGGATTGCTGTAGTGGTGGGACTACAGGGTTATTGCATTGGTGGTGAGGAAAGTCCAGATAGAATACATCTTCGAGGTACCAATCTAGCCTCCACCTGGGTCTGTGGTACTACTAAATTTCACTTAGTGTGGCTTTAAAGTTAAGCTTTTGATGAGAGCATTCGCTAGCTCATTTGAAAATAGGCGTAACTTGTCTTAGCATGACGATTAGTTGGAGTAAATTAATCTTTTTCTTGATTACAGCCAATCGTAAGAAAGCAGTATTTCTTGCGTCTCCTGATAACTATGATGAATCCTCAATCATCGATTTCATTAATTGTGCGTGATCTGTCCTGTGATTGTAACCCTGCACTTTTTTGCCGACCTCATTGTAGACCATATCACGATTTACTGTGAAAGAAACCTTTAGTTGTTAAAAAGGATTTCTAAGTGTTCCGGAACGAACATCGATGTATTTAAAATCGTTTAAATGAGTTTTTGCGGCATAGATCAGCGTGGCTAACCGTTTCCCAACGCCATTTGATATTTGCGTCCGTAAATTATCACGATAAAGCGAGTGAAGGCAGTCAATCAGTTCTCAAAAGGGTATTGAAACCCTTTCGACCTCTTTAGAAGCATGTTTCTTTAGGCATACTTTGTCACGATGTTTTAGTTGATGGTTGATTTTTGTATCATCCATTGGTAAGAAGTTTCTAATAGTTTGCAATAAATTTTCCAGCCTCCTCAAATAGGCCAGTTAGCACGTCTGCGTTATACTTTTCATTATACTTCTCACACTCTCTATTTGGACGTTTCAATTTGACAAAAGCCGAATGCTTACCTAACCTTTTGTTTATGCATACTCTTCAAGCCCTTTGAAAATTTACGTAAAGAATTCGCAAATTTCATACAGAAGGCAAATCGAATGTTACCAACGCTTGGATATGATGCGTAAGAGAAAAGTATTGTTTTTCAGACTATTCAGCAATTTAAATGTACGTCCACGCACCCGGTGATAGCGTTATGGAAATTTTCCTTGTGAGGTGGCATGACATTAACGTTTGATAAAACTGGGAACGGCTATCAATACCGGACTAACTCTTATTTGCACTGATATAACTGATAACTTCAGGATTTACTTTGTAAAACCTTTCTATATTTTAAATGAAGAAATAAAATTTGTAAGGTTTACTATTATTTTATTATGGGCACGACCTGGTTTTCGTAACTTGGTTACATCGGCAGATGTGTCATCATCGTCAGGACCTGATGATGTAACCAAGTTACGAAACCCGGGTCGTCCCCATAATAAAATAATAGTGAACCTTACAAATTTTATTTCTTTATTCTTATTTGCTCGTTATATTACTTATATTATATTTTTTAAAGTTTATCAATTTGTTCCTTAAATAATTTATCTATTTATTGTATCCTAGGAACGGTGATTTAATGTCTAATTATGATAGATAGGCGTCAATGAAGTACCAATCAATTACATTCCGTTGCCTCATCATTTGTAAAGCGCTCAATGTTTCATAAAGCCTATGTAATGAGGTTACTTAAATTTCACAGATATTTCCTTGTTTTGAAATGATTAGTGGTCACACCTAGACGCAATGGCTCGGGTATAATATCTACGATGTGCTATGGCAGCCTGTTCCCAAGAGTGTGTACATTTTTCGGATTGTGAAAGGGATTAGGTGCTTTGGCGTTTAGGTGGATTAGGCTATTTTATTGTCACTAAGATAGTTATGTCCATAAGGCGAAGATTTTTGTAGCTTCTAAGTGTTTTCATAATTATGAATGAGACTTTGTGAGACGATATTACGTCTCTCATGCAATTCTTATAATTAATGCTTCAATATCGATTGCCTTATTAATATTAAAAAGTCTTAAATATGTCAAAGAGGCTATATATTCCGGTGAAAACGCATGATTTTGTAGGATACCATCACACTGACTAACGACAGTTTTGGCGTTGAAGTAAAAATGCAACGCAATGAAAATAGGTCTCATCGTAGGGAAGTACGCATTCCTCTATTTTATGATAACGACTTTCCTCGGGGGATATTTATGCTAAATGGTTACTTAAAATCTTGGACTTGAGTTGAGGCATGCCTTGAGTGAAATCTTTAAATAATACTACCAAATGCGGCATAAAAAAATTATGAGCATCACGTTAATGTGGAAATTCAGGATTAGTTTAATTAGGTCATTTTCTAAATGGGTGCTTTACGTTTAAAACAGCCTGTAGGGAGTTTTTTTTCACTTAGCCTCATCCACTTGGAATTTAATGACCCTCTGGTTCTTAGCGGTCTCCATCTCTGGTATCTTTCGGTTCCCTGCTCATGCTTTCGGATCTCTTACTCGCTTAATGCGGATCCAGCGACGCGCGTCGCGATACGTGGGAGACGCAGACGATGGCGAAAGGAATCCCGAAGGCCCCCAACCCACTCCACCCCGGCACGACTTCCACTTTCCTTTCGCTAACCTCTCTCCGCCTGCTTTTCCTTCCATTTTGTTCGTCGGCTCAAACGACTCCGAATCTTTTGATCATTTCTCTCCCTAACACACTTTCATTCACCCCAGCCGTGTGTATTTTTTTCTCTCCAGTTACGTACGCCACACAGTGCTGTATGTACATTCTATGCGAAGAAAGCGGTGGGGAAAAAGTGGAGGTTCTCTGGAAAATAGGTTTCTTCGTTGTGAAAAACTTTCTCTTCCCTCGTGCCATAAGCACGGTTTCGACGTGTGCATCCGAGCGATTTAATTATCATCATTGAATAAAAATTGCAAAATTTCATTCCCGTTCTTAAAAATACGTTAGTACGGTTCGTTTAACATTTTTCGCTTTGTGAAGAAGCCGCTTTAAATGATGCCGGTGCTTACTAATACATACGCAGAATCTGCGTTCCTGGCTCGATGCTGCGAGAGGAGGCTTAAGCGTGTAATGATTCAAGCCATAAAAGGATAGTTAAACTTGCTGATAGTGCTAGATGGTAGATTGAAAGGCTAGAACAAATTTTCTCTATTGAATCACTCCTTATTTCTATTATCTCTTATTTTTACTCTTCCAGTTTGCTCCCGAATTCTCAGCACTTCTTCGCCAACCATTCGCTTGATTCACTTTATTTTCATTACTTTTCTGCTGCACCTCATTTCAAATTTTATTTACCTTGACCTTTCTCCTGAATCATTCGTTCTATTTGCTCCTTATTGGAGCGTGTTGCTAATGCTAGTTTTTCCTGTTGAAGTGTAGTCAGAATTTTCTAAAAATCAACTTTTTATGACCGTAGTCCATGGTTTAAAACAATTAACTCTCAAGTAAATTTTATAAAATTTTTTCTCAATCAGGTTTGATGACGTAGACTTTTCCTTGTTTTACCTTATGATAGCCCAAGTCCTACCCGTTTAATACGATATTTCGATTACCCATCCAAAACTTTGCCTGCGTATCACGCTACCCAGGGAGAAAACTTAGCTTCTACTGAATTTTTGCGGCAACTCACTCCTTAAAATCATGCATACTCTGTAAGTGGAGTATCTGCAGATCTTCTGGCCGAGAGCACTCAAGTGTGTTAGAGGCCTATCTGTATTAGTGACGCCGGATCCATGCACGGCATACGTGGACTGTGAGTGAATGAGACCGACTGAGAAAGTCAAAGGCCTCGCATTTTTTTCTATCCTCCATGACAACTTTTTTGCGTACTATGATTTAATATCTTGTTTGAAGTTTCACTGTTCTCCAGAGAATCTGTTTCTTTGATTTTAGTGAAAGGAGTTACGGCCAACGAAAAATATTTAAATCACTCTCTCTAATGCTGAACGCAGCAAAAAACGTTGGCATTTGTATATTATTTTATTATGCAGCGTTTGTTTTCATTTTTGGGTTAGAATAGTTACGCATAATTTGACAAAATGCACGCTAGGGCTTTCACATACACGGTATTTTTTTCTATCCAGGGAGACGAAAGAAATGAACGGAAACAGGTCAGCCTGGTCCCCTGTGTTCATAAAGCGTACAAAAAGAATATACTATCGTATGAGCATGTTTTCAACTCATTTTTCCGTTTAAAATTGCGAATTAGCTTCATATAAATCTACTTCAAGTTTTAAAATAGGGCTGAACATATAAACTTAATTGCGATAATCGTTAGAAGTTTTAATTTTCTGTCATTTTCTTCTATAGTTTCATTCCTGTGATAGCCTATAGCAGTGGCGCAACTATGGGGGGGGGGGGGGGTGAGGGGATAGATCCCCCCCCCCCAGAGGGCTGAGAAAACTTTTTATAATATACCGCGGAATTATGAGTGAAACCCAAATATTAAGTGCCAAAATGATGTAAAATGTATTTCCAGGCAATTCATCATTCAAAAATTTCCCCCTTTGCCTTGGAGGGGGGGATCGCCCCTGTAGTACCCCCTTGCTCCTGAAAGCATATACCAAGTTAGACCTCTGGTCTACAACATATGAATATTTTACGAAGCCATTTCAAATTTGTGTAGGCATGCAATTACATTGAAAATTATGCTGAGAATTGTTCAGTAGCGTACCTGGCCTTTCATCTTCTGCAAGCATAACCATTAGGGCGGATCGCAAAAATCGATTTTTTTCAAATCCATCTGGCCCCATGAAAAAAAGTTGTGGGACCAATCAAAAATAAGGCCTGAAAAATTTGAGACCTCTACGTTAACCCCTGACCCTCGCTCAAATGCAATTTAGGGGAGGAAGGTCGAAATTCGAAAAATGTAATATTTTATGGTCATTCCTTATGGGTCGAAAATTTCGTGCATTTTGACGTATCTGCCACTGTTTAGCCACAAAATGTCTGATTTGAGTCCGCGCCCGCGAAGAAAATATTCCAACGCCCACGCAGCGTCACGGATACATGAGCAGCAAGCCGATCCCGTCCCCTCCTCACTCCCTTCTCCCCCTCCCACAACTCGAATGCAGCAAAATTAATCCCGCGTGTGCTGCTAGGAGGGCGGTCATCTTTGATAATATAAATCAGAAGATGGTAGAAGGTAAAAAACGATGCGTGGTGGGACGACTTGTTCCTTATTTGGCGCCTCGTCGGCGTTAAACAAATCGATGTTACCAACTTTTAGAGAAGTGATGAAATATTTTTACATCCGCAAACGCAGGAACGGAGACTACGATCTATGAAGACGCCTCTCTCGAGTGACTATGAACGCGTGGGAACTTAGGATATGCACTTCTATTCCGGTATTGTCCAACAGCTGTGACCACATGTATTTTGGGTGAAGGTCTCCGGCGTCCCCTCCCCGCTCGCCTCTCCCACGCCCCAAATGCATCAAAATTCACACCAAGTGCGTCTTTCTTCGATAGTCTCACTAATATTTGATGTTTCAGCATCGTCCGGTGAGGAACAATCACGAAAGAATTATTCAATTATCTCCTTTCCAGTCTGTATTTCTTATGTCAGTGTCAGTCATCGTCCTTCGCTGCTGTCAACAAAGTTTTGGTTAATTCTTTCGCGAATTTCTCGTCCGCATGTATAATAAAAGGAATATTTAAATTCAAATTTGAACTTTCATCCAAAAATTTTAATTTCCACAGCGCTAAGCTCAAATATAGCCGAAGGAACCGGAATCTCTATCCAATATATCATCAGCGGGTAGTCCTTTACGTCGATATTAAAATCCATCAATTAAAAAAATCTCGGATTGTTCTCCAAACGCATCCGTGCAGCAACGCAAATTGGGTCCCTACATTACCCTCTCAATGTTTACGTCGCATATCTAAGTCAACATAGTGCAATTAGCAACTAGACCACTGTAAGGGATGAAATACGATTTGATGCTTTCCCGGCGAATAATGTGGATAAATACTCTTTTCGCGGTTCAGCAAAATTTATCCCTTAGGATGAGCCCCGAGTCGGAGCTTGAAATGTTGGCCATTATGGAAAAATTAACCCGGTGGGAATCCCGAGAAGAGTTTACCCACACTGCAAGGGATGTTGGAATTTAGCTTATATCAAAGGGATGATGCCTCCTTTTTGGGCGGTATTCGCTTAGTACCATCATAATCAAATCCTTTTTAATTTTGTGAATCTACTTTTCACTCGGAAAGGAATCGATAATCGCAGATTTTATAACTTTTGCTAATCCTCCGACGGGGGAGGCAAACCTCCAAAATTGGAACCCTATTTCTTCAACTAACACCACACATTCCCCTCTACACTTGTATTGATAAGTCCTCTTGCCTTTTTTCATCATACAAGAGTATAGTCTTTCATTCCAATAAAATGGAGCCCTTTGATGACACCTCTCTTTTCTTATTCACAGTAATTAGCATCTTTTTCTCTCGACGTATGTAATTCTGGTATTCTAGCTTTGATGTATCTTACGAAGTTATGACTTTTGCGTCAGCTAAAGTTGCGGGAACGATCATTGTTGCTCCAAAGTTCCAAATTGAGCTTATAGTCCTTAATGTTTATTTTATGAGAAAAGTAGAGATACAAATTGGCTAATTTCTCGCCAGTTTAATTTTCTTCGGATGAATTGATGGAGAAAATTATTGATACTTTTTTCCCGTTCAAGAATTGACGACGTTGACTCTACGCCCTCCGATGATTCCCTTTTTTCCTCAGTTGTCGAGTTTCTTTAGGATTCAATCCAGCAACCATTATCTATCTTTTCGTCAGCTTGTCCCTCAAAATACTTTTTCATCGGGGGAACCATATGCTCCTCCATGCACTTACACGCAAATATCTCGCATAATTTAATATGTTCCTTTAAAATTGTTTGAATTTTATACTTCAATAAAACCCTACTTTTGGCCTATTCTGATTTTCCGTAAGTTTTAGTACTTCCTGTGGTACCGCTAAATCCATTTAGTCACATTCATAATAGAAGAGAAGCGCCTCACCATAGGTCGCACACCTTTATAGCCACTCGAGAAGCGTTTTCATTGACCGTAGGCTCCTTCCCTGCGTTCGCGGATGTAAAAATATTTCATCACTTCTCTAAAATTTGGTAACATCGATCTGTTTAACGCCGACGAGGCGCCAAATAAGGGACAAGTCGTCCCACCACGCATCGTTTTTTACCTTCTACCATCTTCTGATTTATATTATCAAAGATGAACGCCCTCCTAGCAGCACACGCGGGATTAATTTTGCTGCATTCGAGTTGTGGGAGGGGGAGAAGGGAGTGAGGAGGGGACGCGATCGGCTTGCTGCTCTTGTATCCGTGACGCTGCGTGGGCGTTGGAATATTTTATTCGTGGGCGCGGACTCAAATTAGGCATTTTGTGGCTAAACGGTGGCAGATACGTCAAAATGCACGACATTTTCGGTCTGTAAGGACAGTAACTTGGCCAAATTGATAGGGAATGACCATAATATATTATATTTTTCGAATTTCGACCCTCTCCCCCTAAATTGCATTTGAGCGAGGGGCAGGGGTTGACGTAGAAGTCTCAAATTTTTCAAGCCTTAGTTAAGATCGGTCCCACAACTTTTTTTCATTGGGCCTGATGGATTTGAAAAAAATCGATTTTTGCGATTCGCCCTAATAACCATGGCTAATGTTTGCATGGCGGTGTAGTGACTTCCTTTTGAAACTGGTCCCTTGTACTGCCGTGATGCATATTATGTTAATGAATAGGCATGCTGCTTGTTAACAAGGGAGCGTGTTCTTAGCCTCTCGATAGTGGTCTTTGTAGTTGCGGACGCACTCCGCGCCCTCGATCGCAAACTGTTATGTATCAGTTGTCAATAATTATACGCTGCAACAATCATAGTTCTTCCGCTACAAGTCAGTCATTTTACTCCGCGATCACATTTCAAACGTTTTATGATTCGGTAGCCAATATTCTGCTTCATCCAAATATTTACCGTCTCCACTTAAACGTTGGCGAATTACATTGATTGTGCAGGCAATAGATTTCCTTTTGTGCAGAAGAGCTTCGCTTCCAATTAAATAGTCAACTTGACCTATTCTCTAATTATCGATTAAGCGAATCGTATGGAACGAAATTTCATCGGAGCTACAGTTATAGATTTAAAAAAACAAAGTTTTGCATTCTGCTTATTTACCGTCCATAGTGAAATGCTCACCACTTTGCAACGTAAGTAATGGAATTTTGTATAATACGGAGCTTAAATTTAATTTAAAGGAATACCCTAATTAGGAGGAGAGTAATTTTATAGCGTATATTGATTTTTTGACCGATTTGAGCATGATTTACACCTAACTAGAAACAAAATGGAACGTAATCATGAAGCGGTGAAGGGATTTATTTTCACTGCTATTGAAATTTCCTTATTTTAACAGTTTTGTTGAAGCAAGAACTAGTTTAGAATTACATTTGTGAAACTAATGTTTCGTCGTCATGCGCTATGAAGTGAGTAATTTTCGCACTTTTTGTTGCTCCTTTATTTAATATGGAATATGGTTAGATTTAGCCAGACTTAGTAACAACCCACTAATGTCGCCAATTCAGGGAATGCCTAATTTCATTCACTTCACAGGGAGCCTAGTCACTTACGCTGAGTTGTCTCCGTGCTGGGAGAATGAAAACCATGCTTCAGCTATCCACTATTTCAATTACTTCATTTATAACGTTGGCATACGCCCTCGCCCTTTCGTGCTATATCCGAAGACGAATCCAATCCACTGTTTCCCAAATTTATTCTTTGTTTTACTGAACCTCCTCCATACCCATCCCTGCAAAACCATTTGCTATTCAATCTGGAAGAATAATTCATTGGATGCGTGCCTTTTTATTCACCTCATTATCCGCCAAACTTATATCTTGAAGTCGCACACCTCAAAATCGTATAACACACTTACACCCTCATATTCAATGAACTTACTTCATTACGCCACATCTCTTCATTGGTTCCTTGCTTACATCATATATCCCAGCATCTGTGTTGATGGAGCAGAACATCCAGACGAATGCTATTGAAATTTAATACCTATTACGTAACAGAACTGCGACTTCAGTTACGATGATATTCCTGACTAAGCACTATACATAGCCTACCAATTTCATTTAAATGCTATTAAAGTGATGAAAGAATATTGTTATTCAGTATGTATCGAGAAGAAATACGTAAGGCATAAATCTTTCCGTTTTGACGATATACTAATTACTGTTATATCATTCTTTGATGTTAGCACCGTAGTTGAAAATCTATGAGCCCCTTATGCTAATTTCATTTAAGTTAAGTAATTATTAAAAATATTCGATTAGCAAATGTAAATATTTATTTTTGAGATTTAGGCATGTTTTTGTAAAGATAAATTTTGTGATGTGTTTCTAAAAGCTCAACACACCCTGGAAATTTCACGAGGGGAGCATAGGTTTGAAATGCTTAATTGGTTTTGAAGGTATGATGTGTCTTGAAATGATAATAGACAACCTAGGTAACTTTTCACTGGAAAATTATTTTTGGTACTTGTATATAGTACCAATAAATAATTTTGAAGTGAAAAGTTACCAAGGTTGTGTATTTTCATTTCAACATGGATTTTCCTCCGAGTAAAAGCCGAATCAATTGAATTCATAATGCGTCTTCTTAAGCCTCTTCCCTGGCCCTTTTCGGCCAGAGCGATTCTCCTCCAAACCTCTTTACGAATACTACTTCTGCCGCAATCGCCTCTGCTTTCGTTTTCCTTCAAAATACTCCCAAAGTGCGGGTCCATTTGTCATTCTCTTTTTATCTTCTCTTTTCATCCACAGTTTCCTCCGCCTCGTAATTCTTTCCTTGACCCATCTCTTCCTCTTTTAGGCTCCCGTCCTGCAACCCCTGCACCCCGCTTCCCCCCCCCCCCCCCCCCCCCCCCCCCCGAAACTTTCCCTTTTTCCTCTTCCGGCGCCCTTCATGTGGATCCCTTCCTGCGTTTCCTCTAGGACCCAATTTCGAGTTCCCATTGTCCGCAGGGACTTCCTTCCCTTTCGAGGTCCTCTTGCCAATGCCGTTGCGAATGGCTTCTTGAGTTTGCGGCGATAGGTTGCGACGTGTCCCGTCCCGCTGTGGACGACGCGACTCGACTCCCATCTCTTCGCGAAAGAAATTTTCCTGGGAATACATTTTGTATGCATGTGCTCAAGTCCAATTCGATGCCTTGTCTGTGGTTGAAAAGCATTGATTGAGCGTTCATGCATCACTGTGCAGTGTAATCAAAACGTCTAAACTGCTTTCTCTTCGTCCTCTAGTTTCTGATTGGTCCGCCTTGTATTTGTGAAACGAGAGCATCTTAGCAATTTCAATTTGAAATTTTTTACGGGGTGAAAACAAAAAAAACTGCATTGCTTATCGTTACTTGGACTCATTATCAATTCTGTGGTACTCTGCAATTTTCATTTTGTTTAAACAGGTACCTTACATACCTTGGTAATGAAACAGGTACATACCTTATACCTGTTTCATTACCCAGCGTGTTTATTTAACACGAGTCCATTTTTCATACTTCTATTCTTCATCTTCGTGATGAGAACTCTGTATTTCTTTCAATCTATGAGGAAGTGCCACTGTTTCTAATTGAATATGTATACGCTCCTATTTGGTTAATTAATATCATAAGGCTAATTTAGCAAAGACCGCGTAGCTAAGAGAATTGCCGATGCCGAAAAAAATGCCGACGATAATCTCCTCACTCAAAAAGTGATGAAAACTTTTAGATGGGTACTTTTCCCCTGGAATTCTTAGTTCTTGAATTTTTTACAGCATCTTGATAATTAAAAATGGTACAATAGGTTTACAGCTATTCAAGAAACGTTTTCGAGAGGTAACTGCATCCATCCTGGTATTAGTTAGAGGAATTATATAATATCCGGCAGGTACACGATCAGTTTAACGTATCCGCCAAGTATCTACTTACTTTTTTGATGTAAGTTAATGCCTTACTGTAAATATTACTTCTTTTCCATCTAGAATTTAGCATTTTCAATTCGCCAAGAAATTTTTTATATCAAGTAGTTTACCTCCTGCTGTGTTTTTGACGAAATCATTTTCCTCTTTGATTTTTGTTGCGCAAATTTGATCACAAAATGAATAAAAATCCTTCACAGACTCTTAATTACCAATACCTTTGTACATTTCTCATAAAGTTGAACCTTTCCTCATCAGCTTCAACATGTCATAACCTTCAAAATCTGTCGTGGTATGCGATAGAACAGCCGCCGAAAGTGGAGTGTATCTCATTACTGTCGCGTGAGGCCTACGCATAGCGTCTAAAGGTTGCGATAAATTAGAAAACCATCCAATTTCCAGTGTTTCCAACCTCCCTTTCATCGGCCTGACCTGCATGAAACTCCATTCCATCAATCCCGCGCCGCCCATACCAATTCCCCTCCCACCCACCTATCAGCTAGTTCTCCTCTTTGCCGCCGTGTCCCGCCGACTCCCAAGGCATTGATTCGATTGCGAGATAACTTTGTGGGGGCCCTGGGTTTATCCTCCGGGCAAAGGCGGCCCTCCGCCCTCCCGCCGCGGCGCGCCGGCCGGCCGGCCTCTGGAAAGATTTCCTACCTATGCTGCCCTCTCAAACAATACACCCACACGCCAAAGAATCGTGAGCTAATTGGCACACTTATCTGCTCCCTTCCACGAAAATATTTCCATTAATTATGCTCTCCCCCAACCCAATTTCCCCCTCGCTTTGTTTCACGGCGAGTTCCCCCTCTCCCACCTGTGCGGGAAAAGGGGTCGCGTGCCGCTGGAATAATGGCTTCAGCCTCTCTCTCTCTCTCGTGCCTTTGACATCAGATTATCACACTACTCCCAGCGAAACAGAATGGCATCCTTCCCCGACATGCAATACAACTTCCTGCTCAACCCTCTGGGTCGTTTGAGTCCCAGGGGTGGTGAAGCGACCGGACAAAGAAATAATATGTTATTTAAACGAGGGATGCCCGGAAAGTATTGCAACATTTTTTTTCTTCGACATTTAATTTGTTCACGTACTGAGAATTACATACACGAAAGAATTATGCTTCAACTATACACCCTATTTTTCCACTTTATCTCCGACCCGTTCTATGGCTTTCCTTTCAGTGATAAGTCGTGTGTTTGCACTGTTAGTATCAACCTTTGTTTTGGTCCCCGACCGCTGCAAATCCAGCCCTCTGATGCCTTCGTCCTCTGAGCCCAGCGACGGATTGCACAGTTGACAGCAGGTGCTCCATACACTTGCACAAACGTTTTTCAATATGTCATATAGTATCTTTTTCTGCTGTGACAAATTCAATTACGCCGCGCTGCTTGTAACGTGCATCACGTACAGATGCCGTTTTGGTCCTGCAACTACTCCATCTGTCGGGAGAACCGGAAATTGAAACCACCACCTCCCACGAAACTTCAGATAATGCATATGCGACATTTCCCATTCGCACCAATGTCGTCGGCTGAAAAAAAACCTGGTGCATTTCTTCGTTGGTAATCCTCGTAAATATACTTATTTCGCGGAAACCTAGTGTGAGCATCACCAGGAAAGACTATAGCTCGGTGATGCAAGTGATGCGTGATAAGGAACAGGTGCTCCGATAGCAGGAGATTCGGGATCGTATTCAGGTCAAGTCAGAGCCGAATGACTCCTTTTAATGACGTCCAATGTGTGTTTCATGCTTCGAGGAAAGTCACCAGTTTCACGCAGTGCTCTGACAAGCGCCTGTCGTTGAATGATATTTAATTTCCGACCTTGGTTTCTATGGCATAGGAAAAATAGCATGAGCGTTGAAGTAAAGTATCTGCAGTTGAAACCTTGCTCAGAAATATTGTTTCAGGATGTGAAATTTGGAAGGTTACTTTATGACCAGGAGTTCATGGTCACCAAGTCATTCCAAGGTGCTTGAGGTAAACGGTGGAACTTCTAATCAGATAGTATTTAGAATGTGCAGTCTGTGTAATTTTTTAAGAAATGTATTCAAAGCTTGTTGATGTGCCACTTAATACATGTTACTTTCTGCTCTAAATTTTTACTTCCTTATTTTTATGCCAGTTGTTCGGTCTATCATTATAGTAATATTTTAATACAATTGTATTACTAATATATTTTTTCCATTTAGTTTTTTATTATGTTATTGCTAGTATTTTTTATTTTGTTGCTGTGTTCCCTAGTACATATGTAAATTGGAATTTTTATGCACCTTATTGTACTTAGTGGACAATTTTCCAAATCACTATACAGTATATCTATCTATTTATCGCAAAATATTGCTAAAAAAAACTGCCTAACGCAAGGATTTACGCGAAAGAGAGTGCTTCAACAACTCCGCATCTTAAAGAGATGCATTAAAATGACTTAAAGACGTGCTTTGTTCGTAATGGCCGTCACCCAAATCAAGGAATTCCTTCCCGAGCTCAAACCAGAGCCACTGTCACGTTCTCCCCGCCAGAGAGAGAGAGACGCGGGAGGAGGAAAAAAAAAATCACCGTCGCTGGAGTGCGAGATCTCCGCCGAAAAAGAAAAGAGGGAAAGTCTGCGAGGAGGGAGGGTTGGGGGAATTGCAAATTCTTGCCATCATTTCTTTTCCCTGTTCTCCTCCGAGGACGAGACATCAAGGAGGAAAAGGATTTTGAAGGGAAAGGGTGAGAGATTGAAGACGGCAGAACGCGGCCGACGACAGCTTGGACAGGAGTCGGGAATGAGCTCGTAATGGGCGCCTCTTGTGAGAGAGGAGCGAACAACTTTCGCGCAAGTGTGCGTCCCTTAGATGCGTAGTGTATGAGGGGAAGGTGGAATGCTTGGAATGGAGGTCCATGTAAGGGAATGGAGGGGACATTGCAAACAGGAGGACCTAGAAAAAATAATATAAAGGATCTGAAACGGATATTACTTGTAATACGTTATAAGCCTATTGTTTAGTAGAACAAAGTTAAAGCATAAATTTGTGAACATTATCTTTCAATAAAGTTAGGTAATGGCCTACAAACATTCAATTTAAAAAAAAGAAGAAATTGGAATGTAAGGGAAATTTCCAAAAGTATGCAATCGACTTTGTTTTTTCGGTAATCTCCCAGAGTACCAACACCTCTATGCCTCACTAAAAAAATAAAATTAGTGTCGCTGACTGGGAAACGTTATTGAATTGAGCGAGAATATCTTTTGGTAAAACGTTTTCCCAAGTCCCGTGGACAAAAATGCGACGGTTCAGCGGTGAATGGTCGGAGAGGGATGATGCTGGGGGGTGCGTTGCTCCCCTGTGCCGTTTAAACCGAAGCCGGAGAGCAATGTCACGTCATACATTGATATCAAATTTTTATGTGGTTGTCATGGCAGGAAGCACCTGGTTTAAAGTTTTTCATCAAACTAAATTCTCATTTAAGCTTTTATGCAGGGGAAGGTGGGGTAAGATTACGAACTTCCGCTTCCATTTTTCCTCAGTTCATCATCGGCATCTAAACTCACGTCGCCAATTTGGTTTGTAAGATCACAACCGTAACTAATTGTTAAAAACCTACTTCAGAAATAACTTCGACATGATATGTTGCATCCTGGTGATATTTTGGGAAAGAGTTAAAACAAATTACAGTAATCGAGTGATTCCTTACTCTGACAACTGCAAAAATGACAATCGCGAGGGAAGAAAGCGCATCTTGCTTGCCGCTGCTCTCAAATACTCTGGCTCGCCGTACGTTGCGATGAACGTTGTTATTAATGGCCTGAGACCATAAAAGAGCTAGAACTCGTGCTGCTATCTATGAATGAATAAAGGAAAAACAGAATTTTTCATCTTACCCCCTTCTTCTTCCCAAATTTCCCATATTTACCTTTCTTCTTCAATTCTTACCAAAAGTGCGTATTGAAAGTTGTAATTTTTATGAGGACTCTTCACCAGCCTCGGTGGTGGCGGGGTAACGTCCTCGCCTGCCGAAAAAGAGGTCGCGGGTTCGAATCCCGTATGGGTAGGTTTCCTCTGACCAGGACATGGTTGTTCGTGCACGGTTACTTGTTGAATTTGTCGCAAATCCCGATCTAAAATGGCCAGTATGAGCTGTATTCGGTGGTTTAAGAATAAAATAAAAAACATGTATGATTTGAAGGTGATAGTCTTCGACTGACTTTCGAATTGAGTGGAATGAAATGCGTTGCCGCACAAAGGAGGCGAGAGTCTTGATTTGATGTCTCGTAGCGAAGAAGTCATTGCGAGTTGCGATTTTGGGTTCCTTGCCCCTTTTAGAAGTCATTCATTTGCCTATGAAGGGAATGTTCATTCAATTAGTGCATACTTTACTTCGGTAACTGTTGGCTGAATGGCAGTTTTGTACAACTTCTCCTGCTCTTTGCCAACTTTCTCAGTCTCGCACATGCATTCAGCAGATGATCTGAGGGGTTACCTGATGAAACTCATCTATGAAAAATACAACGAACATAAGAGGATGGAGCTAATTGGTAAGTGACAAATACGGGGTTAAAAATGAGTATAATATATATATATTCGTTTTCTAATTCTCGAGTATTGTTCATTCAGTTTTATGTTCAAGAAGTCACAGAATGGTTCATTCAATGAGCGAAAATGTTTCGCTGTTCTTTGCAGTCAGTTTTACGTTTTAAGTATGCATTAGTTCGCTAAAATTTACTGTGGTAATTGAGTAAACACTATAAAATGTAATTTCAATAATGAGTTAGAACTATTCTGCATTTTCCCTACCCCATGAGTTTCATTCGAGAATAAGAAATTATAGCAGAGTTAAGTTCATTTCAAATGAATTTTACATGATATTACTTAATAAAATATGTCAGTTATATTTTGGATTTCATTTTTCGTTAAATTAAAATTTTAACGAGAAATACACAATTGCACGTCGCAATTCATTTCATTCGTAAAAGGGAGGTGCAAAGTGAGTATCTGATAATGAAAAATCAAAAGTGTGTTTTTTATAGTGAAAATTTCGGAAAAAGAATGGTCGTTAGCTATAATTGGCTAAAATTAAACAATTTTGAAATCAAATTGCTTTTCAGTTTTTATCATGTATGTTAGTGCGAATGGAATAATTTCCAAAAGCTACTCAGAAAAACAAAATAATAGTCAAAGAGGGAACGTGCTGACTGGCCGCTCAGGCTTAGAGGGTTATAAAGGGTAGGTACTCATTTTCTGCCTTTTCTTCGCAATTGGCGTTACTACATTGATATCGTACATTTTTAATTTAAAATCGTGATTGATTACGGATCAGAGGAATTAAATTATTTTACTATACGCATGAAAGTAAATTGAAATCATTTTTTAATTTTATCTTCAAATAAATGATGCGATCCGTGATAAGGTTTTCTGTCCACTTCATTTTTCTTTATATTCTCAATTTTATTTCGGTTTTACTCTATTTTGGCCTTCAAATTTATCATCAAATGTGTGGCTCTTAGCTACTATTCCTGGCACAGCACGCGACGCATCCTCTTTATCGATGGCTAAGTTCTAACAACACCGTTCTCAAATTCGGCCGGTTTGAGACGGATATCTTAAACAAAGGGTAATATAATTTAAAAAAAAACAAAATTCAAGCAAATAACACCTCTTTGTTTGTCATTGAATACTTCTTTATCACTTTTATGAACTTCTGGTTTTTAATTTCAGTGTAAAAACAAAAATAATAATCGTTTTTTTCCTCTACCAAAAAGTCGCTATTTTTGAGATACGTGTTGTTAGAGCCTAGCTATCGATATGTTTCTGTTTACCATGTATGTGAATGTGGGCGTATCTCTTGAGATACAGATGGAAGGATCAAATACTCCGATGCGAACACTCATTCCAGAGAGAAAATGGAGAGGCTAGGTTTGCATTTAACCACATATTTGAAATTGGATATCATTTCGCGGAATGCTGCTCCTGCTTCGGAATCAATCGTCGTCGATGTAATATACCTACCGATGGAGGTCGAGCGTTTGCTCATCCTGTGGATGGTGGAGTTATTTCATAAAATCTTGTCCGGAATTGTAGATACCATTGAGGAGAGCTGTAACCATGCATGCTCGAGTGTTTTGGAATGCCCTGGAAATTCAAATTAAAATCATGTTACTTTGAAAGTTTACCTGGAGGCAATCATATCTTTTGACCACTTGTATTATTTTTTCAAATAGAATTTTTTTTCAAAATTCTGAGTTCGAACTGTACACAGACATCTCTTATGAATTTGAATCAGCCGCATTTGGCGTATTAGAAAAGAGACTTAATTTTAGAATAATATTAACCCTCATATGGATTTACAAAATTAGTTACGTCGTTGGATTCTCGGCGCCGCAGCGGCGCCGCGTCATTTTTTGCTATTATCTTTCAAAGTTAGCCTGAATTTACAAGTTTTTTGATTGATAATGGTAAATACATCTATTATCTTTATTTCTTACCGTGTTTTGCTAGATTTAAACCCTTATTGTTGAAGTAATAACAAAAAAAATTGAACGCTGCATTCTTTTCCATTTCTTGCCGTAATGCTCTTTATTTCAGTTCCCTTTGTATGTTATTTTTGAGTGAAAGTTTTAATTTCGTGAGTAATTGTTGTTTGAAATATTTTTCTGATATGCAGAGCTCGGCAAACTCCACTTTTTAATGTTTATATTGTTTATAATTTTATGTATCTAAATGCTAAAAATGATGACCAAATAAAATTCGTTTATGCCCATATGACATAATTTTGCTTCAATGCGTCCACCCATATGTTATATCTTTGCAGTGTATATAGAAGGATAAGTTATTAAACGTTAATAATGGAACAGATGTAGGTTAAGTGTGAAGAGACGAGTGTAACTTTCGTGATTTTTACAAGATTCTGGCGATCAAGACAAATCTTACAAATATTCTGGGAGCTTATGTCCTGAAATTAAAAAAATCAAGTCTTATGGCTTTTGAAATATAAATAATATGGGATGATAAGCGGCGTGTCAAAGAACTCAACGCTTCTTTGGAGATGGAGCTAGAAGAGTCGGTACTCTTTTCCTACCACGGAGCCCCATTCCCCCACTGGGGACGTGTAGCCCAAGCGAAAGGTTTCCTTAGATATGGACGGGTAAATGTTTTGCGTGGGAGTGCATAAGATTAGGTTTTACTCCTGGATTGGTGGGAAGTCCAAAAAAAATAAATTCTTAGAAGTATGTGTTATTGGTGGTAGAGGAGAATGAGCAGCTGCCTTTTTTTCGTCCAAATCTGCGTGAGAAACTGATGATAATATGCTCTGGGGTGACAAAAATACCCTCACTTTGGAAGGACTTCCCTTACATTTTCTTTCCGTTTCCTTTCTTAGCGTTTCACTGACCCAAACATTGAGACTCTCCATACTTTCCCACTAAGCTCCCTTATTCGTCATTCACCACCTGCTTACCCCCTCCCACAAAACTTGATTGAACTTCTCACCACCCTAATGACCCACCGAGCTGGACCTTCTTGGAATGAAGGGAGGGCCACCGCGGGGCGTTTTGACAAGGCTTTTGTTCCCTGTCCTTCATGCAGCGTTAGAAGGATGAAGAAAAAGCAAGCTTTTGTATCTAATTGCCTCCTTGCACTCCCAACCTTTTTTGCGATAAGGATTTTCTACTCCTACCTGTCCTAACGATCTGGGTATTCCCCGATCCTTGGCAGTCTACACACTACCGCCCCTTCACCTCAAAACAACCTCCTGGCATTCCTTCTCCTTTCTCCTTCTCACTCATCCCTTTACGTTAGTAACACCCCCAATGCATAAAACATCTGTACATTTCAGTACACATAGAAACGAGATATATATTTACAAATTTTCACCTCATGGTAAATTGTCTTTTCATCTATTCATAATGAAACGATTTTTACCATGTAAAGTCTAAACTCATCGTCAGGAAAGAGAAATTATTTTCTATCACGAAATTAGTTGGGTAGTTATCTTGATTTCACCTCAATGGTAAACTGTCACGTCATCAGTAGCTATATAAACGCCAGCAATTTTGTATAGACTATCGTAGCCGCAAAGGGATTTTTTTCGAATGAAAAGTACAAGACATATAACAATAACTGTGCGATGTGTTCTTCACGGTAGTCGGTGAAACTTCTGAATCTCTTGGTAAGTTACAGTTACTCATTCAGCGAGAAATATTCACACAACGGTGAGGAAGCATTATTCTACGAATTCGGATAATGCATTGTGTTAAATTTTTCTTAGAATTGCTGCTTGGAGTAATTCTAAACAGAGTCACTCTAGTATTTACCCAAAGCTGACTATCACCACGGCAGTAACGTGGACGCGGAGCGGAGAAGGTGCCCAAGCAAAACTAAGTCGGAAGCCATGGAAAAACAACTTTGAATAGCCATGAGTTTCTATGAATAATTCTCGCAAAGAGATGAAGTTTTGTCAGTGAACATTATAACGAAGCAAACGTAATGATTCTTAGCTAAAAGAGAAAGCACAGTTGGTATTGTAATATTTTCCTTTTGTTAAACAATTTCACTTGGTTTATTAGTTAAAAAATTAAATAATAGGATTAAAATAGATTATAGCATTTCATATGAAACATAATTGCTTTGACATTAGCGTTGAAAGTGCAGACCCTGACGTAGCGATGAGGAAATTCTCGGCCCAAGCAAAACTAAGTCGGCGGCCCATGAGAAAACAACTTTGACTAGCCATGAGTTTTTTTGAACAATTCTTGTAAAAAGATGAAGTTTAGTCAATGAACATCATATCGAGGTAAATATTTTGATTCTTAGCTGTAATAGAAAGGAAAATAGGTATGGTAAAATTTTCCTTTTGTTTAACAATTTCATTTTGTTTTTAATGTTTAGAAATATAAATAATATGATAATAAATATATTATAGCATTTCATACGAAACATAAATGCTTTGACATTAACATTGGGAGTGCAGTCAATGACGTAGCGGCGAGGAAATACTGAGCGCCGCAGCGGCGCCGAAAATCCAACGACGTAACTTTTTCCATTAGAGGCCAATAAAATGTAAACTATCGACACTATGCTAACAAAATTTTATACGTAGACGAAGAAGGCAGAAAAAATAGACTACTGAAAATTTCAGAATGATCCATTGGAATGGAAAATTTTTACACCACTTTTAAAACCACGAGCGCCGCTAAGGCGCAGAGAATCCATATGAGGGTTAATGAAACACCGCATGTAACAAGTCGCTCAGTAGTCAGTCACTGGTTATATGCAGTGGTTTGGTAAACCTGCGTCGCCAGAGAGTGTGGAGTTTTCTCTTCAGGGGCGGACTAGGAAGCTGGTCCTCCGTCTCCCGTGCCACAACGAGCACTTCAGTCGCAAGTACCGTGGTCTTCATTAAACCCAGTCTGAAATTCACACTGAAGGAAGATGGCTTGCGGCCGTATTCATAGATTTCCGCTAAAACACGCTAGTAGGGCGACTAACTTATTCGGCTACTAAGACCTTTTAGTCGCCTACTAATAAATGGTATTCATGGATTCTATTAAGTGAGCTACTAAGAGCTACTAACTTAGTATGCTACTAGCCAGCTCGGCAGCCGATACTCGGTAGCGATTTGGGTTCAACCCGCTAGGCTACGCATTACAAAACTGCATCTGACTCCTCCGCGGCGCGGAAAATTCGTAAAACTACTTATCAAACAAAAGAAATTGATTCAGCAAAATGCATCGAAATTTTTACTTCATAATGGATTATTCGATGTGATGTCGCATCGCATAAATATTTTTGATTTCTGTACACAAACATTATGCAATACTACCATTGGGAAAGGGTAGATTTATGAGTAATACCGAAGCATTTGTATGTTTGAGATGCAGTTGTTGTTGTACAAACGGCCGTGTATTCATTGATCATATACATTGCATATTGTTTGCAATTCCGATATTTGTTTCCATTAGTGTATGCGTGACTAGTATGGAAAAATATAACTAGCAAAGTCAGTATTATACACATTTGTATTCGGAAAGCAAAGATACACCTCGAAAACAACGAAAAATTTTGCAATGCAGAAATGAATCGTTAAGAAAATAACGTTAAGATAAATTTGTGAATGATACACATTTATTACGTTACAAACACCTACGTGCGAGCAATTAGTAACATATACGCGTTAGGTTTAGAAATATTACACAATTAGTAACATATGTTTGCAACTCCTAAAATGTTAGTCAAGGAAACAACAATCTGCTTCGCTACATTTAAATATTTCAAATATTGACAGCGTGCGGAAATATACGGCATATAGTTTACTAGAGGTGGTTAATGTAAAAAACAAAGCATAATTAACGTTACTTGTTTTACTTATTTATTGCTGATCATATCACAAATAGCACTACAACGCACACAACATTTCACTTCACATTTCACGAGCTGTCTTTATGACACTTATAATCCGTACATTCCAAATCAACTGGTTCAATGAAAAGCTTGACTCACACTTAATTCAAAACACTATAACGTAACTCTAGTAAAGCATGATAAACAGTTTTCCAATCACTCTGCACACACCAAAAGAATTTGCACTCGTTGACGTTCGTAAGAATTCTTCACATCTCACTTCCCACTCATCACTAATGATTTAGAATCAGTTGATGTTATTTCACATTACCATTACTTAGAAAATGAAATAAATAGGCTGAAACAAATTTTAAACCAGAAATTGTAACATCAACAAACTTCCAATCTCACTCCCCACTATCACTCGTACCGTAACCAAAACAAAAACAACAGCGCAACGAAATACGCGAAATTTACACACTGGCGAAAGCTCACGATGAAGTGACTAGAATAAGTAATAAAATCAAACACAACTTATTAACCTACAAACGAATGAAAATTTATAAGCGTTTGCTGTATCCCTAAAGAACATCTGCTTCAAATATGGAACATACCCCTCTCGCAAAAGCTAGTAGATACCTTTGATCGAAATGATTAAACCAGTATGGAAGAAATAAATTATTTTGTCGAAGCTCATACACTCACAAATCACTTCACTTGTCGCTTCACTCTTTACTTCAGCGTCTTTATGCAATCAATTCAATTAGGGGTGCATTGAATGTACAAATTACGACTGGGCGGAGTACAAATGGGCGACTAAGAACCGGCTACTAAGATAGTAGCATACTAAGCTTAGTTGCCCTTACTAACGATCTATGAATGCCAATTTGCTAGTATGCTTCTACTTAGAACGCTACTTAGGCGTTAGTAGCTTACTAAGGAAACTATGAATACGGCCGTTGGTGATTTAACAGGTGACATACCTGACCGGCAATTGTGAGCTCTGGGTTCGAATCCGGATAATCCAAATGGTTTTTATGCCAAATTCCACACTTTGTGGAAATAAAAAAAAATATATATTCATTGGTTCTACCTGCGATTTGGACAGACTTTGGTTCGTGAAAATGTTAGTATAGGTGATATTTAAAAAGACTAAATAGCAAATGAATTTAATGGAAGACAGTTTCCCCACTTGAGCTTGGGCTATTCGATAAGATACTGAAAGCAAAACAGAATAGCTGCGACAAGTTAGCATGGGAAGTTAGTATTCAATTAATATTTGACTTAGTTTTTAATTGATTCTAGATTTTTCACCCTTACTATCTGAATTTTGCAATTTTTCTATTTATTACTATGCAACCCATTAACTAGATATTTTAATTTACGCGAATTATGTATGTATCTTTTATTTTTTCAACTCTGAGCGCTTTCACTCTGTTGAAAACCGATGCTTACATTAAATCTGCCATTCTCTGACGCCATGTGCATATTGTATGGCGATGATCCAAGAATATATTTGTGAGACTGTGCTGTGAATGAAAGTCCTTGCAAGCTGAAATATTTCCTGGGAGCTTGGGTACGTTGTTTGATGGAAGACTGAAAAGCTATTTTACATTGTTTCAAGTGTTATTATAGAAAGCCATTTCCAACAATTTCATAAAGTGCCAAAAAAGCAATTCGAACGACAATTTGTGTTTCTTATCACACTTTTTTCCAGAAGCTCTAAGAAGTATTTGGTATTTCCGCTCTACTGCGAAAAAGTCCCGATCGATGTTGTTGAAAGCAAACTGAAGTCATAGTATGGGCGTGAAATGGACCATATTTTCTTTCAATTACGCGCTCCTTCCTCGATTTAGACCTATAAATTGTTCCAAAGGGTTGAATTAGGAGCACTCTTGGGAAACTTTTCCAAACTAATTTTTCTTTTATTTGCCTGAAGGGGCTCGATTTATCTGATGTTGCTTTGATTTGCACGAGAAGAAAAAAGTTATTTTTTTCATTTTAATCATTTCTTTACTGTGGGACACGAAGTTTGTCGTTTGAAAAAAATGGCGCCGATTCCTTTCCTAATGATTTTAGTTTCTCGAAGTTGGATGCAAAGTTTCATCGTGGTGGAGGATTTTATTTTTCAGTCCCACTCTCTAGTTGGCCTAATTTTGTGCTGAAAGGGATACACGAGCCGCAGTACCTAGAGAGTATTCCGAACTTATTCCCGGGATAAAGCAGCCTTTGCCACACAGCTAATGGGGGTTTCTCGTTAAAACCAATCCATACGGACTGCTTTCACGTGCCGTGCGAGCCCTTGTGAGCATTTAGTGCCTTCTTCTCTGTACAAATAGCAAGAACGACTCTCGATCATTCGCCAAAGTGTGAATAGTCATTGAAAACATTTATTAATGTGCATGTTGGATACAAACGTTTTTGAAGTATTAAATGCGTGTAACCTATTCTTGACTGTAATGAGTATTAAACATGCTGGTGAAAAGTCAAATCGTCTACCAACACTCATAAAAGTTGCTACAGTGTTTTATTTCCTAAAATAATGGCTAACGTTATGTTTTTCTCTCATTTTAAGTATGTCGCTGGTAATTGCTGTGTGATCAATCGATTCTGTGCAGATTCGTGAATTGGGGTGAGTGATTCTGTAGAGACTAATTGTGAATCCACTTGAGCATCAAATGAGATGCTGAAAGTCAAATAGTAAAGCTGCGACAAGTTAGCATGGGAAGTTTGTGTTCAATTAATATTTGAATTAGTTTTTAATTTTTATTCTTGCTTTTTCACCTTGGCTATCCTAATTAACCAATTATTCTATTTATTCGTATGCAACCCATTACCTAGAGATTTTTATTCACACGAATTAAGTATGTATATTTTCAACTCTGAGCGCTTTGTAACACATTGCACTCTGTTGAAAACCGATTTTTACATTCTTGCCCGCCCAATTTATATTAAATGACAATGATCCAAGAATATATTTGTAAGAATGTGAGTCCTTGCATAGTGAGAATCTGAAATCTTTCCTGGGAGTGAAGCTAAAAAGATATGTAATTCTTCAAATCATCATTTAAAAGTCAGGAGTCTAAAGATTTTTTTGACCCAACTCTCCACTCAATTCTCTTATTCTGCTAATATATTCAATCCAAGATAGTATTTCTTCTACTTGGATATAAACTTTTCTCCTTCAGTCAGTGGCGGCTCGTGCTATAGGTTCACTGGTTCAGTGAACCCCCAAATTAAATTGCTGCTTTGACATTTACCTAAACGGAAACGGAATTGTAAGATTTATCTTGGAAATTTCATTAAATACGTTTCAAAATTGTTGAAAGAGGGCTGAAGTTACCGCGCGTGAGCTCTACAATTGTCGACTGCTGTGCTGAGTTCAGTAGGAAGAATGAACCTCCTGACTTAGGCGCGGGGTTGCCGGAGGGAGGGGGGCTTGCGGCGGAATAGCATGGTCTCGGAGCTGCAAAGACAGTGCAGCGACAACCGACTTCTCCCGAGAGTAACCGAACGTGTCCGAACGGTTCACGAGTCTGCCAATCCCGTAAACTGCACAACAAGAGGTTTCTCATGTCCGCCGCTAGAGTTGTTTTCGCTCCGCGCGCATTAAAATCAGCTTCAAAAATCGCCACTTGAGGCGCTGACAAGCAACGGTATTCAGAGTCCTCTGAATGGCTGTTCTCGACGCTACTCTTTCTCTATATTACTCTTCGTCAGAGTCCTCTATATTGGATTCTCAGCACCACTCCCTCACTTCATAAATAGAGGACTCTGGATACCGTTGCTCGTTAGCGTCGCAAGTGGCGATATTTGAAGCTGATTTTAATGCGCGCGGATAAGCGTGCACAGCGCTGTCAACAGCTGGCGCACGATATCGCTGCAACTCATTTGTTTACTACAATATTTAAGTTACGTCTCTGTCAGTCAGTATTGGTCAGTATCACGAATAGTGTTTCACCGTACTGAATGTGTCATCGTGGATTGTAAATTATTTCAGTTGATTGTGAGCGACTGTATAGTGTGGGCTTAGTGCTTCGAAACGTGTCAAGGATGAACAGTGTTGCATCATTACTTAGTAGTAACTTTTGTGCCCTAACTCTTGAACAAAAATGTGCAATCAAAGCACTAGGCAGACCGACGCCGCCTTTGGACATTCGTCTACAGCAAAGTTCTCGAGGCAAAAACTACACTCGTATATTCAAGTCCCATCTGTATGATAGAAATTCGTGGATTTGTGGATGTGAAGTAACCAATAGATTCTTTTGCTTCCCGTGTCTTCTATTTTATAAAGGAAAGGACACAACATGGACAACTACTGGAGTTTCAGACTTGAGTCATCTTACCCAGAAAATAAAAAAACATGAAACATCTTTGTATCATAAGAATGCCTGCTTGGATTTATCCATCTTAGGTCGTACTGAAATAAGGCAACAACTCAGTGAAGCTTTTAGGCTTAATGTTGAGAAAAATAACGACCAAGTCAGGAAAAATCGGTATGTCCTTTCAAAAATAATTGATTGTATTCGGTTTTGTGGAGAGTTTGAACTAGCTTTGCGTGGACATAATGAAAGAGATGACTCCAATAACTCCGGTATTTTCAAAGGATTAGTGAATTTCTCAGCTACATTAGACACTATTTTGAAATCACACCTGGAAGTTGCCACTGTTTTTAAAGGTACGTCCAAGGAAATTCAAAATGACCTGTTAGATTGTATGCTGCACGTCTGCAAACTACATATTCTTGAAGAAATTCGCTCAGCAGATTTTGTGTCTGTGATTGCTGATGAAACTACAGATGTGTCTGCTAAAGCTCAGATGGTTGTAGTGTTTCGCTCTGTTCTCAAAAGTGGGTTGCCTATCGAGAGATTTTGGACATTTCTAAACCCTAAACATCATGATGCTGAAACATTATTCGCCTGCATAAAACGTGTTCTTGTGGAAGTGCTAGGAGATGCCAAAAACAAACTTATCTCACAAAGCTATGATGGTACAAATGTAATGAGTGGCCAATTCAATGGTGTTCAGACACGTGTCAAGGCGGAGTATCCAAATGCACACTTTGTACATTGCTACGCGCACCAGCTCAACTTGGTCATGGTTCAAGCAACAAGTCAAAACAAAGAAGTGAGGGTATTTTTTGCAAATCTTCAAGAGGTGTGTACCTTTTTTAGCCAGTCCTCACAGAGAGCTTTTGGATGAAATAGTTGGAAAACGACTTCCTTCTGGCTCTTCAACAAGATGGAACTACAATTTAAGATCCGTATTAGTAGTTCACCAAAATATTCAAGAATTAATAGAATGCTTTGAAAAAATTGAAGAAACAAGCAAAATGACTTCTACTTTGAATAAAGCTCAAGGACTTAAACTGAAACTGCAGCAACCAGAGTTTAAATACTGGCTCGAATTCTTTTCAAAGGTTATGCCTCATGTAGATATTTTGTATAGCTCACTGCAAAAGAAAAATATAAACCCTGTTTGGGCAAAGGAAGCAATTTCCTCTTTCAAAAGAGAAATACAGAAAGTAAGGGAGAGTGTGGAAAGCCTGGCCACAGCAGATGAATCAGCAGAGCCTAGACCAAAGAGAAATAAGGTCGAAAACTGGCAAACATTGCGAAATGCAGCTGCCAAGGAAGTTTGTGACGCTATAGCAGCAGAGGCAGAACGCAGATTCGAATTCACTGGTCATCTAGTTGCAGCAAACTTGTTTGACAACGAAAATATGTCCGGCTATAGAAAAAGGTTTCCTGATGATATCCTAAACACGACAATAGAATCATTTGGTTTTCTTGACAAAAATAAACTAAGATGCGAGCTTCAGCTTATTTACAGCAGGGAAGATTTTAAAGAAGTTGAGAAGGCCACTCATTTGTTGTCATTCCTTCTTGAAAACAATTTAGAAGAATGTTTCAGTGAAACGGTGAAACTGCTAAAAGCACTGATCACAATACCAATGACAACGGCAGAAGCAGAACGTTGTTTTTCATGTCTGGAAAGAATTAAAACCTTCCTCAGAAGCACAATGGACGAAGACCGGCTTACAGCACTTACCATGATGTCAATTGAAAAAGAGATGGCCCGCAATATAGTGGACTTTAATGAGAAGGTGATTGACCATTTTGCCGCAAAAAAGGAGAGAAGAATGGACTTCATGTTTAAACATACAACAACTGCAGGAGTCGCTTAAAGGTTCTTATTAAAATTAGTGTGGTTTAAGTCTCATTTTAACAATGAATGTAACTTAACTGTGTAGAATATCTGTAGCTGTACGATTTTATTAGTTAAAATATACAATTGTAAAAAAATTGCCAAAGTATTAATTGCAACTTGATATTCTGATTACAGCAAGAATCTCAACTCTCGGCTCAGCTTTCGAGAGTGAGGATGGGAAAGTGTCATTTTGAGAATTGATTCGAGTTTAAAAAATATCAAATTTCATGCAACTTCTTTATTTCATGATGTCCCTGCGAGGAAAAATCTGGGGGGGGGGGAGACGCCATTGAGCCTGCCTCATATAGCTATTTGTGAATTTGCAATTGCCTAAATCGTGTGTACATCAAATTAAATATGCTGGGGTTCTATTACCATTAAAAACTAAGTATAAAATATTTCAATATGCAAGCATTTGTAGGATGCTAGTGAATTCACAAAAACTTAAATAAAATAATATCATTCTTATTTTTCCTTTTCCATGGTACAACTTTTATAAAACGACAATCCATAGTAAACTAAATTAATTGCATAAAAATGTAATTGTAGATACTTATTTTCAAATAATTAAATATTTTTCAAAGCAACCAAATTGGGATCAAAATAGTTTTAAAATAGTTTTTTAAGCTCTAAAAATATAAAATTTTCCTGGGATTCTCCCTCTATGGTTGGAAGGTAGACTACCCGCACCTCCCGGTTGAACCCCTGAAATAAAAGTTCACCAGCCGCCACTGCCTTCAGTTCTTTGGATGTGTTTAGGACGCTGTCTTCACTTCAGATTTTTGTCATGATTAGGATTTATCTGTGGGTATGGAGAAGAATGGAGAGGGTGAAATGGACGGAGAGGAAAAGGAACGACGAAGTGCTGGATATGGTTGGCGAGGAGAGGCAGCTTTTAGATGAGATACGCATGAGACAGAAGGTTTCGATGGAGTTAGTGCTTAGCGGGGAGGGGATGTTGAAAATAGTGTAGAGGGTAGAATGTTAGGTAAACGAGGGAGGGGAAGGAAAAGAATAGGATTTTTAGATAGATTGAAGGAGAGTAGGCCTTACAGTGAATTAAAGAAGGCAGTGCTGGAAGGAAAGGGAGATACTCCATGAAAACCTACCTTAATCGGTAGAATACTATAATAATAATGTACCCTAAAGTGAGCACTTATCTGGTAAATGGGAATTGGTCTTAGAGACTTATTCGCACTTGCTCTGAATCGCAATCTAGTTAAATTCGTGAATATTTCATTCATGTTTTACCGAGCATAATCTTCTCCTTCTTTAATCATGTTGATATAATAATATAAATGAAGGTATTTGATCGGTTAAGTTAGGTTTGGATGAAGGATTTGAGAATCACTGTGGCCGACTCCACTTCCATCTTCGATTCACTACATGGCCTTCTCTCAGTCATTCTGTTTATAAATCCTTTTCCATTCCTCCTCCTCCTAACAAGCATGCGACTCTTTAGCACGGTTTTTAACATTCCCTCTCCACTAACTCGATCCAAACCCTCATCTCAATCTCATCCAATATCTTTCTCACCTCGACCACCATGTCCAGCACTTCGTAGTTCCTCCTCCTCTCCGTCCACTGAAACTTTTCCATTCTTCTCACACCCACAATTTGGGCGTAAAGTATCTCATATCGTCCTCCTTCCTCAATGTCCACGTTTCCGCACCGTAAAGCGCTACACTCCAAATCTGACACTTCTTCACAATTATTTTCTTCAAATTCGTATTTAATAATAATGTCATTATTTTTTTCTATCATGAACGCCTCTTTTGCCTGAGGAAGTCTAGCAACCATGAAAATTCATGGCATTTTGATTTTATAAATCGCTAATGGTTGCCGTCTATTGAGTCTCGGTGTCTTTATTGACGCACATGTTATCCTGGGCGATGAATCAATATCATATGCCTTAGAACTGTGAGGATGTTCTTTATGACAAGTTTATCTCATATGCCCTCGTCACCCCGTGTACACCCACCCCTGCTTTTCCGATCACTTCTCTGTAGATTAAGTCAGGTAGGTTCATTTTTTCGCCGGAGTACCGACCATTTCATTTTCGTACGATAGACTGTCAGCCGTAACACGTAACAACACTTTTTCTTTACTTCATAATGGCGACTTAGACAGTCCACGCCATTTTTTATTCGTAGTATTTTTCACTATTAGATTTTTTTCTCTCATCTTAAATTCATTTAATTAAGGATAGAATATTTTTTGGAGTATAGGTCAAAAGGTATAGTATTAATAATTCTTGGAGTATTGGTTTTCACCTATACTCCAAGAATTATTCTATCAGTATTTTTCACTTGATGACTGACGTATTTATGATATTGACTTGGATGGACTGTGTAACATAATTACTCAGTATTTCTCTCATGAGCATAATAAATCGATGAGAGGGACCATATAGTTAATTTCCATGTCTTAATTGACCCACATCTTTTCCTGGGGGATGAATAAAGGTCATGCCTCTCGGAACTGCGAAGTAGTCGGGCCACGAATGTTCTTCTTTTACGTATTATTCTACTAAGTTTTTGTATTTGCCTTCCTCACCCCAACCAACCCCCGCTTTCTTACGACCCCTTTGTTTTCCTTGCCTGCCTCACCCCCCTCTCGCTGACTCCGTTGCCCTCACCCTGTCCCACCCGCTTATATCTCCCCTTACGTTTTCCCCAAGGATCATCCCAACTCCTGTTACCTCCCGGAGAAAACTTAGGCTCTCCTCCTCGCAAAGAAAAGACCCCTTTCCCGAAGAACCAACCGCTTCAATCCTTCGTTTCACTCTTTCATCTTCGCCCTCGCCCCTTCCAAGCGAAAAAGCCGTTTGCCCGCCACTCCAACTCTCCGCAGAAATTGGTCCCTTCTCTTCGATTTTATCATCCATAAAAATACCCCTTTTCCTCTCCTCCCTTTCCACGCAAACTACTCTTTCCTCTTCCGTACCTACTATTCTCCTCTATTCCTATGTCCTCCACTTCGTATTGGTGTTACTTTTTCCCTTTTCTCTTTCACTCTTCACTCAGCGTAACTGCGGAGTATAAAACTTTGACTTTTGGCGCCAACTGGACACGCTTTTTATTTTTAATATCCATTATAGGACTTCAAGGAATGAGATGTATATTTCAATCAATTGAAAGAATGGGTAATTTCCCTTTCAATTTGTCGAACTTACACTACATTGCGCCTGAATCGGTTGAACTTATTTCAATCAAAGTTAGAGTAATTGAGCAATATCCCATCGCCCGTTAAATTGAGGTAAAGAAGATCTCTCTGGTTTGTAACTGGTGATGCTTGCTTCTAGTACTCTATTTTTGGCGTGCAGAGAAATAAACTCTGCTGTTATCAGACGCCTTACAATATTCTGCTCTATAATTCCTCCTAATCCTTCCTATATAATCCTCGGGCCTTTACTGTTTGCGTTATACATAGATGATCTAGTTAACATTATCTCCTCCACCAATTGCAAAATATTATTATACGCAGATGACTGCAACATTTTTAAACAGATTGATTCCCCGAATGACTGCCTTGCTCTGCAGAAGGCTCTTGATGCCATAGACCAATGGTCTGAGATTTGGAGTCTGAAAATTAATCCAGCCAAGTCTACCATTCTACCATTCACCCTACGCAAGTCTATCCTGAGTATAAATTACCGATTATCTGGACATCATATTCCTTCGGTCACCTCTCAGAAGGAATTAGGGGTTATTTTTGACTCTAAGCTGCTCTTTCGTGAGCACATTTAATCCATTTCCACCCGCGCTATGTCTTTGGTGGGTATGATGTATCGCCATAGTGAGGTGTTGGATTTAATTGCTCTACTCACCTTCTTCCTTTCCTGTGTCTCTCCGGTCCTAGAATACTGCAGCCAAATCTGGGCTTCGGCCCCACCTTCTTCATTAAAGCTCCTGGAACGTCCATTGAACTTTTTCCTTTCTGTTGTCCGCTACCGCCACTTGCCTTCTCGTAACTTCTCCCTCAATAAGATTACATCCTCTCTTGGCATTTCTACTTTAGCTGATCGCCGTATCCTCAATGACCGGAGACTCTTTTTAAATATCATTAATGGCAAATACAGGTCATCAGACCTTCTTTCTTTTTTTCCGCTTCGTGTTCCTTCGCGCACGACGAGGTCGAGTGATCTATTTCATTGTTTCACCCCCCGCCTTTCTGTTTCTAAACGTTCTTTTCTATTCAGACTTCCTTCTTCCATTAACTCATATGCCAAATGTGTTCCAAATTTTGATCCTTTTTTTCATCCCACACCCAACTTGCACCATCACTATCGTAATTTTCCCCCTATTCCTCGCACCACCTGATGACCATTCTTTGTTATTATTTGTAAATACTGTTGAATTTTTTTTTTGTTGGTTACGTTGCTTAATGTTATGTAATCATTTCTCCTGTTATTGTAGTCCTCTGTAATTGGCCTCGTGCTGTTTTTGGGACTAAATAAATAAATAAATAAATAATTACCAATGGGTTTGAATAAGGAAAAAGTATAATAAGTGTGCGAACTGCTTTTTCAAACAGGAAAGGAAGAAAAGCAAGATAATTTCATAATTATGTTATTAAGGAAATATGAATTGTTATTTTGCAATCTTTTCCGTATAAATGGTATAGCTTTTGAACATTTGTTTCACGGTAGGTATGTTAGCGCATGCACAGTATTTTGATAGAGTAGGCGACTGATCGTGAAACGGAGAAATAACAATCTCTTTATTTTTTAAATTCCATCACATTCGGTTGTTAGCAAACATTTTATGAACGAGTGTATAATTTTTCGAATCTGAAATTAGTGTAAGGGTAGAAAATTACCGATGTTATTAATTTTAAATCATTTCCTTTCCTCTCCCCCAGCATTTATGTTTGTGCTTCTTTCTCCAACACCCGATCATCTTATTTCCTGCCCCTTCCCTGAATTTTTCTTGGAAACCCAACCCAAACCCCTTCTCCTTCCCTCTCTCTGGGTCGCTGTTATGTTCCACCCACTCTCCGTCTCTCTACTCAGTGGGTGGGACGAGGAAAATATCTCGCAAGGGCAACTTCTTCTTCATCTTCTACTCGCTCGGAAATCATTTTCCGTCCTGTTTCACGGTTCCCAGCTTTTTTCTCCTTCGTTCCCTGGCAGATGGACCACTGGGAAATGCTGTAATAGTTTAGGCCGGGCGCGATAGACTACCAGTGCATCTCTGATCAGGTTAAATATAAAGGGCTCCCCAGCAAAGGGAAATGGACACACTTGTGAGCTTCATCTTTTTTTGGATCTCATTGTTTTTCAACCGAGTACATGGGTGCCAATTGCATTTTCCTTAAATTGAACTAATATTTCCATTGTTCAAAGGATATTTCGATTTAATTATCATTGGTCAACAATCCTTGAATGGCTGTATCGCAGCTGTGCATTGCCTTCTCCTGCAAGATCATGCATGTAACTTTTTGGTAAATTTAAAGCTACGCAGTATATGACTAATTGTTTGGTGTATAAAGTATGATATTTATTTTCCCTTATTAGTAATTGAACCCAAAGGTCTTGAATGTTATTTACATTTTTAAATGCCAACCATTTTATTACAGCAGTTAACTTTACATTTAATGGAAAATATTTAAACATTTTTATCCTTCATTTATTTTAGAACTGTTTCTATATCACCATGAAAAGAATTTATGTTTAATCATTCCGGCTCAAATACGACCCTCGCTTTAAATAATTGGAAACAACAAAATTAAGCTGATGAAGTCAATATTGTTCTCCTACACTGATACACAAAATGTGTTTGACTAAAAAGAAAAATGAAATGTACTGTACTGCCCTACACTATCGAACGAATGCGTCAATACGCTAATGTTAGTAGAATAAATCCAATCGAGCTGGCACAATTTTCTCCAATTGAGCTGGCACAAATTCTCGGAAAAGTTATTACCAATTGAAATATAACACAATGGAAATCCAAAGAACGCAGTGACCACGCAACCATCGACATCGGTCCAAGTCACGTATCGGTCTCCACCCACCTGGCAGCTAACGTATTCCCATTGTTTCCAAGTCTCGCATTTACCCCACTCCCCCTTGACCTTGAACGTCTAGTCTCACCGCTCAACTCACACCCTCAAAGTCGCCAAGGTTAAAGTGGAACGGGAGGCCTCGTCCAACCCACCCCACGAAGTCGACGAACTTATCAAGGTTGAAGTGGTGTGGGAAACTTACCATATATAAGAGAGTGCAGATGGATGCGAGCTCATTCAACGTTAACATGGCCTCCAGAACTGTCGCTGTGCTGCAAAGAGATCCCGAAGCCTCCGTGGAGTACATCAATCTCCGGGTGGAGAAACAGACAGATCCGGATACTTACATCGTATACACCCCACATCGAGGCACAGATTTTGTGCTGTCGGTACTTTTTAACGCAGTTTACTACTGCGTATTCCGACACCAGAAAAAGGCATTTGAAGTGGTTGGAAAGAAGGTGACTTTCTCCGGCTTCGAGAATGAGAATGGGGTAGTGGAGAGATTTAATATTACTAACCAGGATGACATTACCGATCCGGAAAAGCAGCACCTCGCGGACAAGCAGTACCCTGTCATCTGGTTGGATGTGTACGAATGCTACCAGCCTCGAGTTTACGCAAAAGGAGGAGGAACGAGGACTCAAAGTGATTGTATTGACGGACTAAAACCTGTGTGTTATACAGACCATAGACAATCAAAAGTGAGATATGGTATGACAGACACCCTTAAAGGTACCCGTCTGAGAGTGATAAAGTTTATACTCAAAATTGAAGTTGATATGTATATTTATTAACAATAAATATATATTAAATACTATATTATGTTTTTTTATTTCCAAAATGAAAGACCAGGGTAAATTTTAACAACAAAAGTTTATTTTCTTCAACCACACACAGATGAGTTCGTTACATTGTTCACCATATACATGGTTTCATAGTTCATATCCCCACTAATACTTATGTTATAATCCTCTTGAAACAATTGAACAGCACGTCTGAGCGCAGACAGTTCTCTAGCACTCTCGTTTAAATAACCACATTCGATTAAATATCCCCAGATACAATCATATTGTCTCAATTGTATAGCATCGTAAATGATCAAAGTGAACATGATGATGTAAAACAATAAAATGATACATTTGACTAGAAAATCTAACATATTTTATTTCGTATACACCAATCAGCCAGCTTAAAACAATTTTTTCTGGCACACTGTAGATTACCATCCATATGAATTTCAATTAAACAACCCTCATTCGTGGTCAATTTCGTGAATGAAGGACACCCATAAAGTTCCAGATTAGCCACACAAATTCCCTTGGGAAGAAGACTTGTTAAGAAAGCAGCTTTTTGAGCACCCTTTGTGAATAGATATTTAAAAATTTTAGTATAATTGTGAAGTATACTCTCCAGTTCTGAATAATCCACATCTCCAGAGTATTCGTCCAAGCCGTGATAGTTGTTTCTCAGCCAAGAAGACTCTTTTGTAAAGAGTAATCTCTGTGGTGATTTAAATAACCACGTATTACAGCATTTATTCTGTACAGCGATGATTGCCAACTCCTTGACAATAAAATTCCCATTGCTACCCGTAAATCCTTGAAATTCGATAATGGCACTCATCGTGATGTATGTCCAACTTACAAGGTTTTTACGCCCAATGCCAGGGGTTGAACTTACATCAAGACCTTTTAACTTACAGAACTCTCATTCGTGCCAGAGGTTAAAAAGCCTTTCATTCACACACAGGCTATTCATCAGCCGAACCATAGGTTATGAGTACCATCTCTAATTCAAGACGTTCAAAATCACAATCCGTGATATTCTTTGCTAATTTTGTGGCGAGAAAATGTCTCACTTTGTCACGACTGGCTGAAAGCCTCTGGAGAAATAAATCAATCAGCTTGAAAAGTTTCACAAATGCAAACCACTCATCTTCCTTTAAATTAAAGCTCTTTTTAATAACCAAATGCGTCTTCCCAAAGTAATTCGCATACGCCAAACAGGAAGTTAAAAAGTGCTTTTCTCCTTTGTAAAAGAACAAATCCACATCCTTTTCACAGTTCAAGATGTTTACCCACTCACTTTGTGAAACAATTACACTTTTTTTCCCAACTTGATTAAATTGCACAACTGATTCACAGTCTCTACCAGGATCGTAACCAATACACACACTCTTTGTCTTTGTTTTGTTCAAATAATACACAGTTTGAAGAAGTAAATTGTCCGATTGTCCAATAGAAGGAATAAAATTTCCGGCAGGTTTCTTCCTCTTCACCGGAGGAGACTGATGGTCTGCATCCACCGACGGCTGCATGACGACTGACGTATGGTTACGTAATCGTCCTTATTTAGAGGCTGATGTAGGAGGAGGGGTGGGGGAACAGTCATCGGGGCAAGGATCAACTTCGGTTTTGAGACGGTTATACTGGAACCACTGGGCGAGAGAATGTGCATCTCTCAATGCGCAAGTGCTGTTGCGCAATTTGTGACAAGGATTGAGGCAGGAAAAGACAAGAAAGGAACATTTTTCGGGAGGGGGACAGTTTAACTCTTTTTCGAGAGAGATGAAAGTACGTCCCGTGAGATCGGTCAGGAACTCACACTCTGCTTCGCTGAATGCGTACAGAGCGGCTGCATCCTCAGTAATAGCTTCCAAAGTAGTTGAAAGTTCAGCGTGTGAAATGAATCCCTCGTTGAAGGATGTCTCATCTCGTTGCAGGGGGTCTGGGAAACGTAACTTCTTTCCTCCAGCGATGAGCTTCCCATGTTTCTTGAAACTGCCCCAAAATAAACGATTTGAATCAACGTCGACGGCTGCAAGCTCCGTCACCCCGCCTTGGCTATAAGTCACAGATACCACGATCTGCATTCTGCGGCTGTTTCTTCTCAAATAATCACCTCCTCTTCCTGCTCATCGTATTTATTCGGGAACAGCAACGCTGAGCCCTGGGATGACATTTGACCCGCCGCACCCGCTTGAAGGTCTGACGAAACAAATTCAGGGCTCGGCAGTCGTTGAGATGAGGAGAGGTGTGATGAAAGTGTGTGAGGAATTTGTGTAATGTTTGACCTAATGATTTACTAGCGGTATAGAGGCAACAGTATTCACCGCAAATATCCGAACGATAGCTTTGGATTTGAATGTGATTACGAGTGACTGAGAATGGCTTTAAAAATTTTCTTATATTTGAAACGAAAGGAGGTAAGCCGTAAGAATCGAAATACTCTGCATAATTATTATGTAAATATACCACCACCCAGTGTGAACCCGGTAATTTAGATGGATCTAAATTAATTATGTAAACTCCATTTTGTGGTAATTTCGGTAACCTATCAGATGCGTAAACTCCACGAAATATAGTGAGTGGTCTTAATAACCTATTAATTTGAATTCCATCCATGACTAAAAGTTTGTGATAATGTTTCTGTTTTTATCAATTTCCAATGTTGCATCATACTCTGAGAAAAGTAAACACGTCACCGTTTTCGATAATTCATTCTCAAACCTCGCTTCTATTCTCACCACACCTCTATCACCTAAACTTATATAATTCTCGTTTCCAGAATCATCAGGTGTTAAATCAAAAATTAGCATAAAATAACCATGTCCGAACATGTCGTAAGTGATTTGATTACCTCTATTGTAATGCTTAATACCACTGCCTGAAAATATTGTATCATACGCACGCGCCCAATACTTTTTACTTGAAAAATTGCATTGTAATCCTTCGGATGGAATTTGCACACCGTTCACAAAGAGTGAAAAATTCTCGAGCGAATAGTGAGAGAGAGCAAATGGATTCTTATTCAAACTTCCCGCATATGCTTCATTATCCACCATTGCAAAAATAATTGTATTAGGTATTCGACCCACGATTGCATTGTCAAGGCTCAAAGTTCGCCCACCAGAAGGAACGGTAAAAGTTTTCAACTCGGTACGCTTGTAGTGATATTTGGCATTATTACTAGCTAAAATTTTATTGTGTGCAACTAAAATGGACGGGTTAATATCAAAATGTTGAACGTATAAAGTTGCGTCTAAAATCTTCAATAGTCCATCTCCACCCATAAGATAGAAAGCATGATTAGATAACAATAGTCTTATACCAATATCCACTCGATCCAGCATCAATTCGGATTGATTGAAAACATCAACATGCAATTTGCCATACAACTCTACCTCCGCACTATTATTGAACCACTCTTTACGCTTGTTAAATCCTACATTGGAGGAATCTGCCTTATTGATGTCATCTCCCGTATCCAGTTCCCAACCCACATTTCGTAAATGTGTTCTGCTCGCATCAGTACCATAATTCAAAGCATTTTCCAAGTAGCTCCTATAATGGTAATTATCCTCCGACGGAGTGACCAACGTTCCATTGAAATAAACGTTACACTGTTCGAAGAGAGAGTGCAAAACATTATTAACTACACCTGGTTGATTCGTGTCAGAACTAGCGTAATCACTCCCATCTTTTTTGCAAAGTTTCACTTTCAGTCTAAAATATATGCTATTCAAATCCTTGTACGCATCCCCAGAGTCTTTGATCAGGAATTCTATGACAGATCGATTATCTAGCGAAGAAATAGGCTTATAGGATACAAGTCTTTTTGCTAAAATGTTATTTTGAACGGGTGGATTGGGTTGGAATAAATCCAACGAAGACAGCATATGCTCAGCCATTATCGCGAAAAGATATCTCTTCCAACGACCTTCTTTCCTCCTCGCCTTCTCGATGACTGTCGCTTTTTTCGCACACCACTATGTTTTATTTTATTAAGCCTTGGACGTTTCGTGATTCTCAATCCACCTCCAGACATGCCTTTTATCTTTTCCTCAGCCTTTCGTTTCAAGTTCTGACCCGCCTCGTTTATTCTACTGCGCAGTATCTCCTTAACCGGTTTTGTTCCAAGGTCTCCGAGAGCTGCTACTCCAGCGCTCGCGGCTTCCTTACCAACAGTCTTAAGTCCACTAAAAAGCAAAGGTTTCGCGAATCGCCAGAGACCAGCGAGGAAACTCCCAATACCCCTCCCCTTTTGCACCCGAAAAGAGGCTCTATACAAAGGTCCAATCTCTCCCCCCACCTGCTTGGAATAATAGCTGTAATATCGATCCATCACCGGTGCCATCTCATCGTAAAATGATGTACTAATGCAAATCAATTCTTTTTTATAAAGTGCAACACCACTATAGAGCTTTGCTCCCCACTATGAAAAGAAATCGCTTCACCAAGTTTATCACTCAATAGAATTTCCACACTCTCGATATTGTTTTTCTCGACGGGGTAATAGTAAATAGGGTTGAATGTTTGATATTCCCCAATTTTCGAATTCAAGATGCGGATGCAACGACTCACAGTGTCTCCGACTAGTTGAGGTTTCACTATATCTGTGTAAACGTAAAGATTTTTTGAGGAGTTTGTAATACCTCTTTTTTCTCTTTTTCCTATATTACCCTTAGCGTTAATCTCTGCTTTGGCCCCATCAACGATTTCAGCTAGCTCATCATCTGTCAACGTTGAATCTTTAAATGATAATCTAATAAGAACAGTTAATAATAACGATAGATCATTTTTTATCTTTTCCTTGCCTTTTCCACTAAACCCTGACAAAGTTTTATTGAATAAGCTGGTAAACGATTCATACGTTCCTGGAGACAATGAGTAATTTACTCCGCTCGCTGAAATTTGCACAGACCGTGGTAATATGCGTTCATCAACTCCAACCTGATTAATCCTTACACTCAATCTATCAATATAGCGCATTACTTCATTTGAAATGTAAGTTTGTTTTCGTGTACTGGAGGTAATGTATGGTCTTGCAAATGCCGTCGCAATGCTGTCATAAGTACCAATGGGAATTGTAAAGTATGAATCATCTTGAAGTTTCACATTTATAACTTCATTATCCCCTCGAACTAATCCCTCTTCAGTCCGGGTCCTATTATCCTTAGGAGTCAATTTGTCTGCTCCGCGAGAAGCTGGGGTAAAGTTATCGATAACGGTAGGCGTTTCTTCGGGAGCTTTTTTTACCTCAATAGAAGGAATCGAAATTTCAGCAGGTGTATCTTCGGGGGCTTTATTTACCTCAATAGATGGAATGGAAATCTCAGCAAGACCGACACACCACTCGTTATTGTCTAAATCGATGCGATGACTCAACTTTGTACGATAATGAGCTATCGTATTTCTCGGGAAAAAATCCCTCGAGCTATCGCTGGGTAGTGTGAGATAAAATTCATTCATATTTTACGGACAGAAGAAGCGGAAATCCACGAGTTAAATGACGATGGGTATCCGTCCCACTTGATAAAATACTCCAAATTAGGACCATCACCTCTACGTCTCAATATTTTCTCGATCTTGTACTCCGTGTCGGGAGACACGTTAACTTTGACTAATTCTTCCGCATAGAAACTACCCTTTATATCCTCCCCGTTCAAATCATTCAATTTATAGGTTGGAATTAGTTTCATTCGATCAATGTTTGTAACTTGAAATATTTCCTTAGTATAATTTGGTGTGTATCCTTTGGTGAATGGAATCTTCTCTTTACTAATCCTCACGTAATCACCTTTATTAAATTTTGCATCCGTCTTCTTTAAGCTTTTTCTTCGACTAGCAATGATAAATGCATTTTTAGCATTCACTTGAGAGGGAGCGATCCCAATGCTTGAATGACTGCTACGATTATAAGAACTAATGAGTTTCGGAAGTGCATCGATATATTTATAAGTTGCGTATTTCGTAAAATATTTATACATTTTTGTCTTGAGAGTTCGATTAAAGCGTTCCACGAGGCTAGCCTTAATTTCAGGATTGTTAGTAGTGTAAAACTTTACACCTTGATTCGAGAGAAAACTTTTAAACTTGCTATTAACAAATTCCCCTCCCTTATCGCTCTGAATTTTCAATGGTTTGCGTTCGCGAAATATAACCTTAAATAATTCTATAATTTCCTCTGGTCTTTTTGACTTGAGAGGACTTGCCCAAGCATAGCGGGAAAATATATCTATTACGGTTAAAATGTAACAGAACCCATTGTTGTATTTTTTCAAACTTCTCAAATCATTTAAATCACATTGCCAACACTCATCTATATAGTTTACTTCGTAACGGTTTCTAACAAACTTTTTTCTCGCCGGCTTGTGACGTGTGTACGCATCTTGAGATTCCAACCACTCGCGAATTGTATTTATCGGGATCCCAGTCGCTTTATTTAATTTACGTTCTGTGGAAAAACCAGCAGGATGTGCGGGATTGTTGTACACGCTAGCTATTACGTCGTGTCCCACTCTGCCCCGAACATTTTTGGTACCCTTTTTCGTTTGGTTCGCCTTGGAATTACTCTCGGAGATGTCCATCGTGGCTCCCTTGGAGATATTCTTTGCTCCCTTGGAGGTGTGCTTGGCTCTCTTGGAGTTGCTATTATCCGCTTCATTTTTTTCGGTGGAGAATCGCTTTCGATTTGTTCCTTTATTCGTGTCCATGTCGAATCTAACTCTGAATTTGTCCTCTTAATTTCGGCTAAGCGTCTTCTCATTGAATCGCTACCCTCATCTAGTCGTATTGGTGGTGAGTGTTTCACTATTGGAACGTGTACGGGGGATTTAAAGTCTGACACTGAGTCGAGATATTTATCTAGTATTCTTTTATACAAATGCCACTTGTCAATATCCTTCAGCCTTTTACTCGCTAACACAAGTTTCATTTCCTTATCCAATTTACTCAGCCTAGCCTTTGCATGACTTCGATCAAAGACTTCGGGACTCACTACGAGCATTTTCTGCAAACTCATTTTCCCAGCAGGCTACCGATCACACCGCTTAAAATTGAACCCAGTAGTAATGGCAAAAAGCCACCTTTTTGTACGAGAAGCGCTCGTTTTCTTTTTACACTCGTCCCCCGTTCAACCAACTTTCTCAGTGTGTTACGATGTTTGGATAATTTTCGTTTCAATCGCTTATCGATTTTATGATTTCCGTTTAGAGTATTGAGGCAGCAATCGCAAATTGTTTTAATCAACTCCTCATCCGAGCTATTCAATATAGCAGTACGTAATTTAGGCTTTGCAGATTTTAGGACGTGGAGCAAGTGTTTATTGTTCTTCAATCTTTTCATCGCGTTGGGGCATGTAAATGACAGTGGCCCCGTCTTGGGGAAAAATTTTGGTTCTAAAGCGGAATCTCTCGTCCGTGTCCTGGCCAAGATCTAGAACCAAATAACCGAATGGTTCTTGCGTAACCTGCTTATATACCCTCTCCAATTCCCCCGATTTTTCCGGATAGACCTGCCTAGCTAAATGACCAAATTGTAACTTATCTCTGGGGTTTTTGAACGCTACAATATACTTTGAATTCAATGATATATTTCTCGATTGTGGACTCTGATAGAAAATATTCTGCGTGATCAAAAACACTGAAATGTTAAAATGATGGCTACCTCTGGTGAATAGTCTGCTCACATCTTTGCTGTAGGCTCCCTCGCTCATTAAATCATCTATAACATACAAAGTGGGAACACCACCAAATTCTTCGAAAGGTGGTATTTCGGAGTAAAATTGAACTGGTATTCGTATGTTAGGCTCACTTCCTGGGGCACAGCACCAAACCATTTGCGCTATAGGACTATCTATCATAAAATCCAACTTTTCCAGAAACTGCGTGACAAATGTGGTTTTTCCACAACCTGACGGACCCGCGCAGATGCATGTGAACGGATGTTTCCAGGCTAACGTCATGATTAACACTGGAATTTTTGATTAAAAAGATCATTCTTTTATAATTTCAATCATCACCAAATGCCTGATCATGCGTGCGTTTTCGAGGAATCTTATAATGTCCCCAAGGAAGCGTGTGAATTCCATCTTCACAAACGTATCGCTTGTCATCAAATGCATTCAAAGCAACCTTATTCATTTCCATAGAGTAAATTTGATGTAATTTACTGCGGATAACGCACATTTTACGAAATTCTGTAGAATTTTCTTGTAAACAGTGGATATAATCATCGAAATTGATGCTTTTTGCAATAACTGATTTAGAAATGCCCTTTGCCTTCTTTTTTTCTTTAAATCCGTGAACTTTGTACGAGTAAAGTTTACTTCGCAACCCCACAAAATGAGACATTGTTTGCCCATTACATTCATCTTTAAATTTTCCCAACACTTTCTTGTTGTTTTCCGAATAACAGGGGTGATGTTTTGGATAATTCGATGTATCAAATGTGTCCAGGTGCTCTAGCATATCACTGTAAAAGTTATCTGTTTTAACATCGTAGATAAAACTATCTGTATCACTATAGGCTAAGGAAATTTTTTTGTCGTACTTGGGAAGCATTGTCCGGTAGTGGAAATCATACATTAAAGTTTTGCTGAGGTCTAGAACGCAAAAACCAATGTAAAGGGGGATATTCATTTTGATAGCAGTTTTTCTCAAATGAACACCGACAAGAGACTCTGTAAAGATTGTCCTGTCCAAGAACTGTGATTTATTGATTAGTTTCACTAATCTTTTTTCACTGGATACTAATTCCATGTTAATATGCTTGCGTACATTCATACAACAACGCCCGAAAAGGGAGTTCAATATGAACTTATAGAAATCCTTTTCAAAATCATTTGTCGCCATTTTTCTACGATCAGTATTGAGATCAATGTATGGTTTCAACCAAGGGGATTGGTTGAACTCAATGGCTCTATGAACCTTTTTTAGAACAAGACCTAACGAAAGAGCCTGTTTCAGATTTACGTAGTGAATTATATATTTTGACTTGTCATAAAGAGTAGTTAAAAGTTTTTTGTGTTTTCCTCCGGGTGGAATCTTATTTTCAGGACAAAGAGGAAAATCAGAATGTAAGTCGTGAAGGTGTTGTGGGTAATATAGATCGACTTCGAGTACATATCCGACATCACCCTCATCTAAAATATCCAGAATTTTTAAGCTTTCAATTTCCTTTGATGATAGCCATCTAAAATTTGAGTGAGGGAGGGGTTTAGAAAGAGCCCAACCATACAAGTTATTTGCATCCAAATATGTCAAGTAATTAATTTCTTTTTTACTGTCATGAGCCTCCACGTATTTATTATTTGCCACGCAATATCTTTTGCTACATTGAGATATTCCTCCTCGGATTCCCTTCTCTATCATCAGCAACATGTCATAATCCGTCAGCAATTCCAATTCCATTCTCGTGAATTTTAACATTGCGTCAAATGTTAATGCAGGAGCAGTATAATACCATGTAGGATCTAGTTTATAACAATCATAACATATTTGTCGAAAATTTTCAAACACGTCTGCTAAAAGTGTCACATCGCTTTTTAGATAAACATCGCTGTAATCGCCTAATGTGTTACAGTTGAAAGCTCTCCAAACATTACATGCATGCGTATAGTCAGTGTCAGATATATTTTCCTGCGTAAGTCTACTAAAAAATTTTTCCTTGCTTGGGAGCGAGGTTTCTTCGAGACGTTTGAAAGAATCAGTGTATTCGTAGGGGTACACTCCCTTTCGAGCGACAAGAGGTGTTTTTTCACCAAATATTTTCTGAGTGAATTTTAACTCTTTCAAATTTTCAACCAATGAGGCTAAAGATGCTGACATGAAGCGATAGGTATCGATAAATCTGATTCTAAAATTTTCATTGATAAATTTTCCGAAGGAAATATACTTTTCCTCCGTATTTGGAATAACAAATATCTGTTTCTCATCATAGTCCAGCTCTCGTACTATAAAATGTCCATCATACGCACTCAGGTTATGTATAAGGACGGGAAGAAAGTTTGGCATTTTATAATTAATGTTACAATTATTGTGTGCAGCTCCTCTATACTTTCCTGTCAAATGATCATGATCCTTAACTCTATCTTCATGCAATTCTTTTTCGCAAATGTGACACGTGCTCACAGTTTCAAAATCTAATTCTTCCTCTCGAGTGAGAGGATTTATAGGAATTGTTTTTTTGTAAATCGAATATACTTTTTCAGCCTCCTGCTTCATGCATTCAATAAAAACTCGCGCAGCGTTTGGACCACGATAGAGCTGAGGTTCCTCGCAGCCTTCTGGTGTCATTAACAAGTAGCAAAAGCTGAACGGTTCGTGTTTTTGTACATTGAGTGTGAAAGAGGCGTGGGGATTTGGTTCACACGTACTAACATTCTCGAGGAGACATTCAAAGTCTGCATAAATAACGTATGGAATGTGAAAAGAGTGATTGACATGCGTAAATTTCAAAGTTTTATCTTCTTCCCTTGGCATTACAATTTTTGTGGGTTCACCCGTACCTCGACATAATTCTTTGTGAGCCTCAAGTTTAGTTCTATCGTAGTAGTAATTAAGACAGCGTTTACAGACATGTGTAGTGTTAGTACTTGTAATTTGATTACGAATTAGCTTGTCGAAATTTTTAATCCAGCAATAGTGGGCAGCGTTCACGTTAGTTATGTAAAGTAAGTCTGTATGATCTTCGAGTTCAACGTCTACAATTTTTAGTGGGTACACAAGGTTCTTACCCGTCAGACCAAAAACATTTATAGAAATGTTATTTATACGCTCAAACTTGGATATATCTTTTAATTGAGCTGGGTATGTAATACAGTTCCAGTTATATGCGTTACAAAATTCGTTAGTGTTGTATGAGCTAACACGTTGAGGGTTTTTAGGGATATTTTTCGCCCAAATTGAATACTTGAAGCAAAAATGGTCGTTGTTTCTAACATTAATTACAGCCTTTTTCCTACTGATCTTTGTTGGGAGTGGAATGTAACTAGAGCCTCTTAATGGTGTATACTTGTTAATGCGCAATTCCAAGCCAAAGACTTCGGATAGGGACCATCCCGATCCTTTGGCTTGGAACTCTGATTTTTCCATTAAAAGTTTTGAAAAAGCTGTGTTAATTATCTCTTCGATATCATCAGAGATGAGCACGCGTCGATTTTGCGTTTTAAATGATGTTTCCAAATGCTCTCCCTCACTTTTTTTAAATTGGCAAATAAGGACTAAATTAAACTTTATTGAGTTATTTTCCACAGTCTGTTCACTGATTTTGGCAATAGTCTGTGCCTTATTATCATCTAAAAATGAAACTACGTCACTATTCCCGTCTTCTGCAGGAGTAATCCAAAATGTTTTTACTCGTGATGCAATAGCTGATTGAATTTCATTGAAACCTCTTCCTTGTTGCAAAGTTACATTACGTCTATGTTCGTTAGCATTTTCATGCGGTAAGGCTTCGTCCAAGCTATAAAATTTTTCACAATATATACAAAAACACCTCCTTTTTAGATGATCTAGCTCATCTTTCATTAAACTGAAGGATTCCATATCGTCTATGACATCATTGGTAAATGTAATACGTTCGTGAATATTAATAATAGCCTGTTCTAAATCTTCTTTTGTTTTATATGTGTTGTTTTTGAAATTGTTGATAATGTCTCGAATGTTTGACATGATTGATGCGTGAAATCTGGAAAATAGAAAAAATATGTCAATACCTAAGTCGCAACCTACCAGGGGAAAGATTAGGAAAAAAGTTATATCACTTACCGATGCTGTTGACAGCTAGATCAGCAAAATTACTGGTGATGTGTTTGATCTCTGGTTCGCAGAGTAGCGTAGGAACTTTCAGCTTTCAAGAGCTGAGCAGGAACTGGTAATTCCTCTCTTCGCGGAGCATATATTTATATGAAAAAATTCCACCCTCCCTTCAAACCTTCCCCTCCCAACTCTCCACCAAATTGCTCGGTGTTAACCCTGCAGCAAGTTGAGAAATGTCTACGTGCTTTGTTTTCATGCCAAAGGTTTGACTTGAGACATTGTCTACGTGCTTGAATTTCATCCTAAAGGTTTCGAGGTTATCCAGCTGTTTTCCAAATTGTAGGAGTGTGAGTGATACCTAATTTTTAACGATTCACGTTGGAGTATATAAGTAGCATACGTTTTCTCGTAGAACCATCTATTAGCTTCAAAATGTGCGCTCTCTTGAATCGTTCACAGTTTGAGGAGGTGATTACTTCCTCATCTCATATTCCTCCTCGTAATCACTGTAGATTTCCATCTCTTTATCAAATCTGTTTATCCATAATATCTGCATGTCTAGATAAAAAAACTGACGTATATAAATTATCTTTGCCACGTACTGTTGAAACCGATTTAACGTTTTACATTGAATGTAATAGGTTATCTTTATGGAAGTCATGGGTAAATAAGTTATCGGATGAATCAATGGCAAGTTATGAAATCGAACTTGATAAATTTTTTTTAGACTATAATATTCGTTTTTCATATTACGCTTATCAACTCCTTCTTGATAGAACACTAGATTTTTTACTCAGACTGGAAGACTGTATTTCATTTCATGTTGTAATTATTGGTTACATATTTCAACATAATAATAGTAGAGCCAGGTTTTGTAACAATTGCGTTAGAATGATACGTCCGTATAAGCCAGTAAGTGTATACGTTTATACTCATCACACTGTTCTTTCGTTAAATATGTTAGCTGAGTTAATTCGTAATGAGGGTAATTGGTGCACCAATTGCATTAGAACCCCATTATTTTGCATTAATGATAGACCTGATTGTTCGTATGCTTTTGGAGAACATGGCTCTGAGTCATCGAGTGAGGAAACATCTAATTTCTCATCGTCTAGCGATTTAGAGGAAAACGGTACATTCCATTCGTACACGTTTGCTTTTAACAGTCATAAAAGAAAACGATTTTTAATTGATGCTCGCGAGTATATAATTGCCAGAAAAAGAAGATCTGTTTATTCCCGTGATTCAAGTGACACCTTTTTTGATTCGTCCGACTTTTCGGACTGAAATCGTTGTTGTCTCACCCCCTTTTCCCTACGTCACACCACTCACACCATCATGATCGTCGGGTATAAATAGCCGTGGTTTCTGTGGGGTAAATCACACTCGTCGATACATCGTCACCGCTGCGCTACACTGCTGCTGTATTCGATACCTCTGCGCTACACTGTCATCGTACCACCACATCAACATCATCATCAACGCTGCGTTATCAGCATTTACTGATACCATCGTATCCCCCTTCTCCACGTGTCATCACCATCGTATCCCCACTTCATCTCTACGTGTCATCACCATCGTATCCACCCTTCATCTCTACCTGTCATCACCACCGTATTCCTCCCTTCATCTCTACGTATCCTTAGAAGAAGAAGATATAAAAATGAACAAGCCGACCACATCTGCCTGCATTGCCGAGGTCTCCGAAACCTCTCCCGTTGTGGTAGAGGGTTCTTCCACTTCCTCCACGGGGTAAGTATTATATTGTTATGTTATCTATTTATTAATGATTGCATAGGATGGATTTACTATGTTTTTCCTATTAAAATTTTTCAGAATGTCCATTGCTATTAGAATATTACATCCGTTTGCAGTTGTTCCTATACCTTGGTATGATTGTCCTGCTGGATACGATATAAGTGCTGTCCAGTGGGATATAGTTCCAAAGCGAGGGCGGGTGTTAATACCTAGCGGGATCTCTCTAGATATTCCTAAAGGATTTTACGGGAGACTCGCATCCCGCTCTAGCTTGTCGCTAAGGTATGGTGTGGAACTGGGAGCAGGTATAATAGATTCTGATTATAAAGGACACATAAAAATTCTCCTATATAATCATAGCGATGAGGATTTTTTGGTAAGAAGAGGAATGCGAATATGCCAAATCATCTTCGAAAAAATCGCCACAGATGTTTCATTTGTGGTGGTCACTAATGACGTTACTACCAATAGTAGCCGAGGCGTTGATGGTTTTGGCAGTTCTGACTATCGCAACGTTATTTGATGTGAGTGAATTATGATTTCATACAATCTTTAAGCGTTTCATAGCTATATCTAAACTTATTTTCTATTCCCTTAGATTGCAATATACTACCACAGCCCAAGACACCACCATCGTTAGCACCGATGCTGGGCCGTCTACCTCGACTGGGTAATTACTATATATTATAATCATGTACATTTATAAGCATTAGACCCGGTTATTAACAAGTATCTGATTTTTTCCCCTTAGGTTAGCACCTGTAGCTAGTCCTACGACTATCTCGCCAAGATCTTCTGCTTCCTCAAAGGTATTTAACAGGGTGGGAGAGGTTTTTCCATTGGTGTGCATTTTCTGCGTGTACATTTTACTAATATTTTTGTTTCATCGTCTTTTTTACAGATTCGTCAGAAACTCTTGGAGGCGCAGAAGACATACTCATTTGTTAAAAAGGAAGAGATGGATATCGAGAAAAGATATACGCTATCGAGGGTGGAAAACCTTCAGACGCGTTATGGGCTAAAACTTATAGGATATGTGGAATTGTCCGGAAGAATCAGAAAAATAATTCTTCCGGGCGTGTTAAAATTAACTCCGTCAGAGATAATGCTTTTGAACTATGAAGGGGTTAATATAAAGGTCTATAGGGATAAAAATAATTATTTAAAAATAGAGTGATTTTTAAATAATTATTTATGACTTTATATACTCTCTTTTATTCCTATATTTATCCCCTTTTTAATCTTGTTATATTTATCCCTTTTTTTTTTAATTTTGCTTTATTAATCCTTTATTTTAAAAATTATTGCTTGATATTATATACTTATATTATCCTCTTGCTTTATTTATGCCTTTCTTTGATCTTGTTATATTTATCCTTTATTAAAAATTATTATTATTATGTAATCCAAATTGCATCTAAATGTTTAATAATCTAAATATTTAAAAGCGTTGAGTGAAGTTAAAAGTAAAATTAATACATGGTTGTTGACTTGTTTATAAAGAGGTGTTAAAGTATTTTATAAACTAGTTTGCTTATTTTGTTGAAAGAATGTTTTTTAAAATGTATATTTTGTTTCGTTTTTGACACGATGAAATTGTTAATTTTATAACAAGATATAACTTGTATTGTTTAGTTTTGGTGCCCGCTGATAAGCCAATTTCAATTGAAAATTTAAAGTGTTGTATACATATTTTGTAAATGAATTATTATTATTATTAAAAAAATGTACACACCTTATTTACCTTTCCACTTTGATTAATTTTCCTAATATTATACTCCTATTTCCTATTAATTTTGTTTTCGTGGAGTAATTACTCCTGTATAATGCTACGGTAAAACCATAATTAATCTATGCATCAGTGGTTGGGTGCAGCGTCAACTCACTTGAAGAAAATATAAACCGTAGAAAATAAAATCATCAGAAAAATCATTGGGACTACGAACCTTCGCCGACAACAAACACTGTCTCCCAAAAAAGTGCCATTACCCATTTCCTATATCCCTATCCTAATAATTCCCTGTCCAGTATTATTACGCTTTGACTCTTTTAATCTGTAAAAACGTGATCAGCTAACCTGTCTGCAACATTGCTAAACGAAGCGTCCAAGAGACATCTGCAAGGTTGGGAACTTCGAAAAACAACAAGGAGTAATATATACTTGGATTTGAATTTCTCTTTTAAATGATAGGTAATGGAATGATGATTTGAAATCAATGTAGTATCTTGTAATAATGTGTGGTAATTAAATATGGATAATACAGCTTCCACCAATCGAATACAATCATTTTAATCGTTTAATCTGTTTGATTTCATACGTAAGCCTTCGAAGTCCTTGTTACGCGTACAGCAGCCATTTTGAATCCGGTCACCCCCACCTCGCGCGCCATGTTGCGTTTCGACTCCTCCCACAAGGTGGGCGGAGCGATGTAGGTCACACCCCACTCGGTACAAAACACAGTTGTATTCCAATAGATTTAGTTAAAAGAATAACACAACAGTGGTTATAAGATGAAAAACCAATGTAGAAAACGTGATAATTGTATTTCTACCTTTTTGGTATTATCGTTTATGAGTTTTAGCGAGTCTCTTGTTAATTGATCTCAAATGAAATGAGTTGACTTTACTAGTTACTTTTTTTCGGTATATCACTTTGCGTAATCACTATCGTATTGATTCGATTATAATTCTTTATACTCATTTGTCATTCCTAATTCAATTACACATTCGTTTATGATGTTGTAATTGCTAGTAAGTAATTAAGTTGATTCGTCATGCGGTTACGTGTGACGTTGATAATATATATTTTAAAATTACATGGAAAGAATCGTATTATTTAGTTCTCTAAGAAACCAACAGATTTTGTTGATTGTATTTTTTTAAAGATTGTTTATCTTCGTTACCTCAATAAAAATATTTTAATTAATTTATTCGATAATAATAATAGCTAAAAAGAGTAGTGAATGAAGTAAAAATTACATATCCGAGGGTGTAAAGTGTCTTCTGTAGGGGCGAGGACAGAATAACTACTAAATTATTAAATGGGAGGGAAAGTTCAAGGCTCATAGGCACGAGAAAATTATTCGTAAGCGCCAATGATGTGTAATCCGACTTAAAGATGGGAACGAACGAGGAAAGAACACGTTCACTATTTTGTTAAATTACTATGCTGAAACTTGCTACCAGATAAACTAGTGAAGGGGATCAGGTAGTTTACGGAACTTTAGCGTAAAAATCTCGTTAAATAATTTGAGTACATTTTTTAAATTCAATCCCATTCGAATTAAATAATGACGTCGATGGGTTTCTGTTCTTTTTATTAACCTGCTACTTATTTTCGTTTTCCAATGAAAGCATAATTCGTCTACAGGGTGGATATACCTCCCGATAAAATGTAAAAATATAATTGCGATTGAAGAAGGATAATTAAACTAAAATATCAACATTCGAAGATCTCGAGTTAAAATATTTTAGGCAAATTACTAGAAATTGTTTTGTAATAACATTGAAAGATGCGAGAACAATGTCGACTGCTATTTAGGATAATACCGATTGGTTTAATTAGCTTAAAAGAGAACAGTACTCACCATTTCTGCTTCGCGTCCAGTCTGTTAACAGGATAGCTGAAAGTTGACTTCGCTTGCAGTTTGAAGATACTCGCTGGGTTCGATCTCCCCGTGCAGATTGGAGACACTTGCTGCTTGCCACTTGACACTTGCACTTCTCGTGAGTTTTGGAGACACATGTTGAATTTGGTCTTCTCGTGCAGTTCGGTGACTGGTCTGATGGAAGTGAATATTTTCTGAGGTTGAGCGACGTGAATTTATACTGCATTTGGGGTGCGAGAGAAGGGGGGCTATAGGCGGGTTCAATTCGAGAAATGCACACTGTCGTTGCAATGTGGTGAAATGGAAATGCATTTTTGTCGAAGACGAGAGCGTTGGATACCAACACACGGAAGGAGGTTCGTGACTTGGAGAGGCAAGAAAAATATGTTGGAATTCTACCAGAGAACAGTTTTTGTTGCCAAGTGGGATTTGGGTGAATACGTTAGCTGCCAGGTGGGTGGAGACCGATACGTGACTTGGACCGATGTCGATGGTTGCGTGGTCACTGCGTTCTTTGGATTTCCATTGTGTTATATTTCAATTGGTAATAACTTTTCCGAGAATTTGTGCCAGCTCAATTGGAGAAAATTGTGCCAGCTCGATTGGATTTATTCTACTAATGTTTGAAAGCCCTCATTTTAAGGCCAAGTTTTGTTTTATGTCAACTAGGTATGCAAACTTCGTGCCTTTTCTTCTCTGCTGTCAGCTGTTATTGTAGTTAGGTTATTTATCAATATTAAACAAGTTGAGGGCTTATTGCTGCTGTTCTCAACAAGTGTTGTGATCGTTAAGTTTATTTTTATTCCTCTCGAGGTTTTATTCGCGTGCAGGAAGTTTGCAATTGTTACTGCCGTGCGGGCAAAAGTCTATTGAGACACCATAAATAGCGGTGACCCAATTAACCTGGTGTATAATGCTTTTCCTTGGTAAACACAGGTGACGCTATGTTTTACGTCACAATTTCGAGTGATGAAATATTGCATTGGCTAATTGAAGCATGAATTTCCGAGTTACTGCAGCTCTGAGAGTATTTCAGAATTAATTTTTTCGCGTTTCCTGGCATCGTGAAGACATGGTCACGCGAGTGTCTCGCATTTCTTGCAGTGGATATATGCCACAGCTAAAATGGAACATATACTCTTGGTACAGACCTTTCTTTTCTTATCAATGAGTTTACGATACCATAATGGTAACTATAACGCTTTGCTAAAACTTTGGCTCATTAATTTTGATGGCCTTATAAAGCTCTAGAATATGATTTGGTCCCGGTATCAATTCATGGATATATAGTGTGCAAAATTCCTCATCAAAATTTCATAATTTTTTGGTTCCAAATTGTTAATGAAAAATTATATCTATTAGCCTGACTTCTCTGGCACAGTTTTACTCAAAGTCCTCTCTAATTTGGTGTGAAAATCTTGATAATCTGGTAATTTTTGGTAAAAAAAATTATATCATCGAATATGTCTGGGTTTAGTTTAAAGAATATAGTGTGTGTTTTGTCATAAGTCAATAGCTCATTATTATTTGCCTGCTCACAGCACCGAATATAGTAATGTATTTAGAGCCTTGAGTGCATATGTCATCTGTTGCTTACCGTGTGTGTGATTAAACCTTTGATATTAATTAATTTTATTTTTCATTTCATTTATTGTGTTTCTAATGAAACAGTATACAAAATTACGAGTACACCGATATGGAAAATCTGTATTCAATAAGTATAATTAATTTTGCACGCGTGATATCAGATTATCTGAGTTCACTGGGCATTCATTTTATTTTTAATTAGATATGTTGGATTGCCGTATTTTACCAGTCTTATTTTTTCTTTCCTAAGCCTATGTTTTGATTGGTAGCCAAGCTGAAGGTTTTGCGAACTTTCAAATGTGTACGTCACCGATACACCGAGGTGTTAACTCCAAGCGTGGGATATATTGTCGGTCTTTCAGTGGTGTTGGGAAACTCTACAGGCATACATTTTGCAAGGAGATACCGTCATGGATAGTAGTTTTTTTTACCTTTCGAAAATGTATTCTTACTTCTGTTAGAACTTGGGACCATGATGTAAAGTCCGGAAACTTTCTAACTGAGAATAGGATTCTTCGTTAATAGGATTTCTATTGTCATGATCTTTCCGTGGGAGATAACGAACAGAAATTGCAGATCAATATAGAATAAAGGAATGGTAAGTCTGATTTTATGCAGAGAAAAGACTAGACTCTTCATTTTTCAGTTAATTCCATGATTTTGGTATCCTGTGACAGTTGATTATTGTACGATTTTCGGTTGAACTTTTGGGAAACGAATCGGTACCAAAAATTAGATATATTACAATTGAATACAGTGTTGGAGTTTCTCGCGTTTACTTAGAAAATAGGCTATTTTCTGTATTCATTAAACCTTTAATTTACCAGCAATTCAAAGATCCAATTATTAATAACCTCGTATCGAGGAAAATTGAGAAGTGGGAAGTAAATTACAGTGGCCTTGAGTGATGAGAAAGATTCGCCGCCAACATATCCGAGAGTGTGTACATGAGAACAAAAAAAACATTTTTTAAATGATTACAAGTCGAGAGAAAAAAAGTAGAAGAAAAAGAACCTTTGTGCCATTAACATGCTCTCTATACAACTCGTTGCCATGGATTGGTTACAATTCTTAAACATTTTCGATAGGTGTAGTTTCAAGAGCGAACACATGCTTATCAACATGCATAAACTTTTTACTAAGTTCTTCTAAGAACTTTTAACGTGAGAAAATGTAGTCAATATTGAAACCGTTCTTTCTTTTAACTTTAATCTAAGCACCTGCCGCCTGTATTCTATTGGGTTAAAGATCTGTGATTAGGATCCATGTGACATGATGAAATAAGGATTATTGGTTTCAAATTGGGGTAAAATAACGTCCTAGCTATGGCGATTTCCTGGTGGTGATGGTATTTGAAGGAGGTGATCGACAGCTGAGGTCATCTGCACCATGGAAAAAGGTTAAGGAAAGAAGAGGAGAGAAAAACACGGCGTCGGCATTAGCTTGCTCTTAACGATATGCTCCATGGGATGGGGAACAAGACTACATGGGGACCACAATAACGTCCCATGTTGCGCTTGAATTGTCCTCCACACAACAATCAAGCAGGAATCGGGGTAGTTTTCTCTGTAACCGTCTGCAAAATTCTCTGCAACCGTCGGAATTTGAACCAGATACCACGGGGAGGGAAGCCGACTCTCTAGCCCCTATATCAACCTTATCACCATGAGTTACCTTGCTGCATTCATTTTCTAGTCGTTAGCAAAAGAATGAATTGAAAGTCGCCAATATATTTAAAATTTGAGCTCCATTTTTTCATAAATTAATTGACACAAATATTTTTCTTTGCCGTTAAGTCAACACTCTAGTTACCACTCCTATACGATCCCCGACGATTCACTGATGGTGAAATTAAAAAATCAAATGCATCGCGTAATATATATTGGGAGTAAAAAGTCTTTTCCTTAAAAATCCGATGGAATAGTAAGGACTTGGATGCAACGGAAGCATGTGTGTGTGCCCTGCTGGCGTGCACTAGTATCGAGGGAGAAATCGCGGTGGAGGGGGCCGAGGGGTTTAGGGGGTTATTTAAGCGTGAAGCGTGCGTGGGTTGGAATAGTGTGTTCGGAAGGCGAGAGGCAACTGGAGACGGGGTCAGATGGGAGATCAAAGAAAGCGCCGCCGCCACGTGGCGGAAAAAAATGGAACCAGTCCAATGGGTGGGGATCACGCGAAGCCGATTTTGGGGGGGGAGGGAATGTTCTGTGATCGTGCGGCTCGTAGTAACAACACCCCCTCCCCTCATCTCACCCCAAGTCACGCCCACCCCAAGCCACAAGACATGGCTCTTCTGTTCCTCTGTTTCTTTTCCACCGCGGCGCTAAGCACTAAATCATGACATCAACAGCTCTTTTTGTAAGATTAGAGGCGTTGATTTGCGCTAATTCTTGCGCAAAAGTCTTCCCTAAAGTCATGAAAGGCACTTAAGACAACGTCGGTGGAAAAGGAATCAGATCTAAATATTATGCAGGAAATGTAAGCTGCGGAGCTGTGATGATTGAGTGGGACAAAATATCTTATCAAGAGTATCTACGCTAATAAATATTTAAAAAAGTATTCTTTGTATAGCAAGTACCATAACCAAAGGATACGAAGGAAAATTCAGATTCTACACCTTTAAGACATAAACTAGGAGACATTTTGCTCGTTGTGACCTTGGTATCAGATTTTTAACACGGACAGATAACCGACAATGTGTTCCAGGCACACATTTTTTATAGCTGCTAATTCGAATTAAAACAATTTTACTGGGTGGGAATGTTGGTACTTGAGGAATTCAACTCATATTGGCATCCATCATCACACTAGTTTACATCACATTAGCAAAGTTTTAAGTGAGCAAAGTTTCCATCGATGACTTCAACCTGTTATTAGTATTTTCCTACCTGATTAATTCTTAGGAACTTAGACATTGATGCTGAAAATTACTGCAAGACACACTCAGCAAATATAATTTATTGTCTCCAAAAAATAACTTGAATATACAGCCAATGCGGAAAAAATAAGGAAATTCGTGATAATTGTTCACGTAAATTCTATTCAAACCTTAGGTATGCGTAAAAAACATGTAGATATTGTTCTTCCCTGTATTTTGTACCCATTTCGTTCATTGGTTTGGTATCGACTTAATTCCAGTAATTTTAGTTTCGTTTCGACTTGCGTCATCACAACTTTTGTGATATGCTGATTCCTCTATGGAATTTGTTCTTACTGATAGTAAGTGAGCGGGAATTTTGAATTCATCTTTATGAAGAGGAAGAGTAGTAAAAGTGGCGCATTTTTTGTGTATCTATGAAGTAACTTTAAGAATATCTAAGCTTCTAATTTTTGTACTCAACCTGATACTCAACATTTAGGGAAAACCTGTATTTTTTTGGTATTTTTGCAATCTAACTTTTACACGAATTTTGGTTCTGCATGATGGCAGAAATAAATTAGGCAAAATATAAAATTGGAGATATGTTGATGATTGTGTTCCAGAATTATGTTCAGAACTGGTATCAGTGCTGATGGTGGAGTTTAGAAGGGTTTTAATCCCATCTCCCTACCATAGGATATTACTCCATGCTAGGACAAAGGATTTTATGAGATACTGCTTTCCTCTCGATCGTCTCTCGAGCATAACCAGCCTGTTAGCAAAGAATAAATTAATGGCGCATGTGTTTCCGTTGACTGTGTAATTTGATGTTTTTGAGAAATTTAAGCTTCAAATAAATGATTTTTTTAACCAATTACTAAATATAATTGAACAAATTGTACATAATTCTGAGAATAAAATATTATTTTTTCTCATTACCAATGTGGTAATTTACTTAGGAATAAAAAAAATGCTTTGTTTTCCTTGGAATGGCAAGAGCTACTTTCTTTCTTTTACGAATTTTATTTTGAGGTCTCTGTTTTTGTGAAGTTTTCACACAAATATTAAAAGTTCGATGAATGAATAATGGTAACACATAACCTGTGATTAGAAGGTTAAAAATACTAAAAACGAATAGAAGAGGAGAGTAATTAGACGTCATATTATTGTAAAATGCCTGCAAAGTGTAAATTGATATCCTTCAGCCAGAAATTACAGTTTGCAGAAGTCCAACGAGTGTTGGCTTTAAATTTTATTTTGGGTGGATGCTATTATATAATAAAACGTGAAGGTGTAGATGACTTCATGCTTGGTTTGTGGCCCAATATTGCCGTATTCAATTATTTACCACTTAATTTATTTAGCGCACCACGCGTTCCATTGTGATGACATGCGTTATTCGGTTATTGCAAAGGTCATTTCAACGAAATGTGTTCTTCACGTTATAAATTCAGCGTAAACAATTTGCCTCACCTCATTCAAAATATGTCTAGATGAAACTTAATTTGCCAATGCATTCTTCATTTCTGAGGGCCAACCTGTCTCCACCTTAGATCACCGTTTGACCTGGCGCCTTGAACTTCCTCACCTACATTCTGACGAGTTCCTAGAGCCACTCATGCTGGGGGTCGTTTTTCAAATCCCGTCGCGTTCATGTTAGGCCTCGATCTAGCGTTGGTTTTTCAGTGCGATCACTCCGTTTAGACAGCCCCTGCCAAGCCTCTTCGTCTCTTTGTCTAAAACTCCCTCGCGTCACGCTCGCATTTCTCATAGCTACAATTTACGGTTGGACTATGAATCGCCGAGATTTTTTTCCATCCCACCTTTTGCGAGGGCGGCAAACCTCTTAATCTTCCCCAGAGCGGTGTTCGCCCTTAGCCATTCCTTTTTAGTGTCGGTGGTTTGTGGGCCGTTCCCCTTCTTTCGCTACCATCTTTTCTCTCTCTCTCTCTGCAAGGACTTGCTCTGCGTTTGCCGCGAAATCGCGACTCTCTCTTCGCCACGTGGGTGTCGCCTCATCCTTTTCAGTCGCGTAATTAATGGCCCGGCTCATTCCCGCGCCTTCATGTTTCGTCGTCATGTTTCAAGCCATGTGCCGCTGACAGACCCGCCGACGCGACGTCGGTGGAGTTCGGTGAAGAAAAAAGAATGCTCCTTTTCCGTAGACTATGCTACCTAGATTTTCTTACGAGGAATTTAGGTCTCCGACAAAAACTTGGTTCCATTAAGTTCATAAAACTAGGTGCCTCTTAAACTTCTGATGTTTTTGTGCGTGAGCACTGGGACGCGTTCGTAACGTATTACTTGTATGAAGTTGACACCATCATCGTCAAAATATTCAAAATATATATTGTAGACCGTAGTTAACATTTCCCTGTATAGCATAGGTACACGACATTTTTATTTGCTTTTGAGTTATAATTAAAGTATTCTACCGATTAAGGTAGGTACCTTGGATAACTTAAAAACTATACTGGCAGTCTCTCCTGCCTTCATTAACTTCTCTTAAATTCAAAATAAGGCCTACCCCATTTCATCCTATCTAAAAACCCTACTTACTTCCCTCCTTTCTCTCCTTCACCTAACATTCTTCCCTCTAACACTGTTTTCAACATCTCCTCCCCGCTTAGTACTCGCTCCATTCATACCTTCTGTCTCCTCCGTATCTCATATACCAGCAACATCTCCTCACCCACCATGTCCAGCACTTCGTCGTTCATCCTCCTCACCGTCCACTTCCCCTTCTCCATTATTCGCCACATCCACGTCTCGAATGCCTCCAGTATTCTCTCGTCCTCCTTCAAGTGTCCACGTTTCTGCACCGCAAAGCGCTACAGTTTTAGGCTAGTAGTTTTTGGGTTGAGTTGCTTCATTCGTCATGCTAGATATTGCAGTCTTCAGAAAGACTTATTTTTTAAATTTGAAATTGTTATTTTTGGAGAATTCCTTCCTTTGGCATAGCTCCTTCGCTTTCCGATGCTGATTCATCTTTCCCCCAAGCTTTACTTCATTTCTTAACTTTTGGAAGTTCGTTTAAATGAAGTTTTACACCACACCAGATTGAATAAATGCAAAGTCAAGTTAAGACCTCATCCTATTCTTGGTAAGGGATTTAGTTCTTTAATAAGATGAAATGTGGTTTCTCTCCTTTGAGAATAGATGAAACCGCATGACGTAGTGTAAAAGTACTTAGTTCGTTCCGTAGACTTTTTTTTTGGTAGAAAAGACAATACACCGGTATGGTGTATAAGTATACTGTGGTAGCGTTTATTTACATTTCGTTTTCATTTTTGTTTAAACAATATGTATTAAACTGAATTTATTTTGTTTTCCGTTGGCATCAACAAATGTTATTCTCATGCTCAAGGAGAGGAAGATATTTATGCATCTCACTTTGTTTAGAGAGTGCAAAAAGTTTCCCTCATTTTTCAGCACTTTTTTATAAGACTATTTTTTTACTGGTATTTATTTTTAAATCAAAAAAGCTAATGTCTTCTGAATGAGTATTTTTAATGATTTTTTTAGTGTTCACTAAAATTTCCAACTCATTTAGCGGCGACATCTACGTGCTATCACCTACCAGCAAACATCCTAATCATTTCACTGGTAATTGAATTGAAAAAAAGCCTGAATTTAAAATGCGGTTTAAAAATCATTGAGTGTACCTACCTAGCTTTAAAAACATTTAATTCTTTTTCAGGGATTTTTAATCGAATTGATATATATTGTAGAGTGTTTTCCACTGGGATATATGTATTTAGTTGTTATAATGGTGGAATCATGTTTAAATTTTCAAGCTAACCCATTGAGAATTTAGAAACAATTTATGGATGAGCAAAGAGTGGTCAATCGCATGATATATCTTGGAATACGTTTGGGAATTTAGTTTTAAATCGTTTAACACCCGTAATTATCAAGGCTTATGAGTGAATATGGATGGATTTTTAATTGTCCTGTACCCAATTTCAGGAAAAAGCATCACGCCCACACCCCAATTCGAAATGTTCTGTGCAATTTATAAATTATATCTATTTAGAGAATGTTCCCGATCCGAGCATTCAATTAAAAATCTGATTCATCCTACGAAAATATCGAATTTTTGGTAGTTATTAAAATATAAGTTCACTGAATTCAGTGCAAATATTTGAATCCAATTCAGTAAGTAGGAAAAACGGTGATTCGCCTAAAACGGTGATCGCTTTGGAAATAAATGTTAAGCGTGATCAAAATGGATTTATCGGCAGCCCTTTGGAAATTATTTTTTCAACTCATACTATTTCACATTACTAACCCATGAGTTTTATAGTTCTTTTTGTAAGAACATTTAAACTCCGGCATTGACTCATCGTCTCTTTGGTTCACACTTCTTAATTGGTATGTGACGGTATGGTTTTTGTAGCCAATTACTTTTAGGATAAACACAATGTAAAAATGTGCCTCTGCTCGATGATCACTTCATTTTTTTCGCGTAAATTCTAGTTTTAACAAGATTCTATGAATATATTAAAGGATGCGAGGGATAATATATTGGTGAACACAAGACTGAATGGAAAATGAATTACACGAAGTATATGGGATAAGCCATTAAGAAGGAATCGTAACTTTTTTAATGTTGTGCTGGTGGGGGCAAATTGTAAGGGTTATTGGTCATCGCACAAATTACGTATTTTAAATTATGGGAAGTATCCGTCTGTTTATCTGCTAAGGCGTTTATTTTGTAGCAATGTATTATAGTTACATATAGTTATATATTATTTATACCCAAAGTACACAAGTGACTGTGAGGACATCTGTCGGAAAGGAAAAGGAGTAGTTGGGAGGCGGGGGTGAGGGTTAAACACGGACTGAAATAGGGAGAGGGGAGGGGGAGAAGGGAGAAGGGGCAGCCTTGGTTTGGGACGAGGGTTTTTTACCAGCCAGGGGAGGGCGGGGTTAAAGTGGGTGGGGAGACGAGAGCTATAGAAGGTGGCGGTGTTGGGGAAGAAGAGAGGGTTAGCGGGTTACATTTGAGTTTTCTAAATGACAATAGTCTATGGAAGGTCGTTGAGTCCGGCTGTGGAAGGTGCTGGTATGGGTTAATAATTTCCCCGAAGGACATGGGTCACTGGGGGAATTTTGGTAAAGGCACTGCTTAGTATTTGTTCTTGGAAATTTTAACGGCACACATGTGGATAGGCACTTGAGAATTTAAAGGTTGTCACTGTAAGAGTTCATTTATGGGGATGGAAAAGAGAGGGGAGTGGGAGGGGAGCACTTGTTCGTTGGCAAGGGGGGAGTTGTTCTTTAAATGTTGTATAATCTCCAACGTTTCCAGGGCATCGAGTCTCCTCCTGTTTCTTTCTGAATGTAGGATATCCGGCTTAAAATCACTATTGTGTTTACCTTCTAATAAATGATTGGCGAAGTTGGAATGAATTTTCTTCTTTTTGAAGCAGTTGCGATGCTCACTCACTCTGATATTAACACTTCTCTCCCTTCTGCCGGTGTATCTCATGTCACAATCGTCACACTTCTGGCAGTAAATTCCACTTCTTCTTTCTGGTGGGAAACGATCTTTGCAGTTGGGCAGCAATGTTTTGAGAGTTGAGGGGGTGTAATAGGCGATTCTGTATTTTTCTTTCGGGAAGCAAGAGGTAACGGAATGAGAAATTTTCCCTAGGAAGGGAATCCTGCACCAATTTTTTGGGGTGTTGATGGGGGAGAGAGAGAACACCATTGATAAGGCCTGTTTCTTCCGCACTCTATTGAGGATGTTATCAATTACTGATTGTTGATAGCCATTAACCTTTGCAATGTGTTGAATGATTTTCCATTCCTTGTTGTAATTCTGTTTTTTGAGAGGAATATTGATGAGTCTATTGATTAAATGATGGAACGCTGCTGTCTTGTGTTGGAAGGGGTGGCATGAGTCCGCGGGAATGGTAACGTCGGTGGAGGTGGGTTTTCGGTAAATATCAAAAAGATGTATTCCTTCATTTAGTTGAATGTTTAAATCTAGATAGTTAATTGAATTATTTCCTACTTCCATAGTAAATTTAATATTACTGTTCTGGGAGTTGATGTAGAAAAGCTTCTGGATAATTTTGAGTCAAAATTATTTGATTCGAATCACGTTCTAATTAAACATGTTCACTATTGGTACAGATATGTGGACGACGTGCTATGCTGTTGGACCGGCACCACTAGGCAGTTAGAACGATTCTTCACATTTATCAACTCCCAGAACAGAAATATTAAATTTACTAAATTTAATATTAAATTAAATGTATGATGCATGCAGGTTTAGTCACCTGACGATGTGACTAAGTTACGAAACCCGGGTCGTGCCCTTAATTAAACAATCAGTGAACCTTACTAAGTTTTATTTCCTTAATTCCAATTCTGAATTTCTGAAAAAAATAAAATTGTGTCCGCAATATTTCTTTTCACACGTCGTTTCTAGATGGGAGGGAATTAAACTTATCCGAGCAGGCGGAGGCGGGGGATGAAAATACGGATTTACATATGCAAATTTGCTCGAGGGTGGAGAAGCAAATCGGGTTTCCACCCCTCACTAACCCGCGTATCGCCTCCGTGCCACCAACCATCTCTAACCCAATTCCCACTCCCCCTTCTGATACCCTTATTTATTGTCCAAAACGACCCCCGAGCTATCTTTGGCCCACTCCATTGACTTGAATTCGTGTGGCTAATTCTGTTTTCCTCTTTCCGATCATTTCACAGCGCCTGACGGAGATTTTCTCCTATCTTGGCCTCCCCCTCGCGTTGAAAATCGGTTCACGGTACGCACGACTGGCCTTAATCTATCGACATCTTGTGTTGAACTTATTTTGCTTTACGTACCCTTTGGGATATAAATGAAATAATAACGACCATGATTTTAGAAATCATTCTGCAAAGTGAGGATATCATCATAATTGGAGCTTCAAAAAATGTATCATTTGGTAGAAGCTGCCAGGATATCTCTTGTGGCGTAGAGATTGGATTTGTTCTTATTAGTTTAACTTCCTTTTGTGAATTGGTAGATGGCAATTTTAATTTCTAACTTGTATGTTTCCAGCACGCTACGCGTGCACTTGTATACCGGTTAGCGCAAATGAAAATAAATGATGTTTAATGAATGACGCAGACGCCGGAGAAGGACAAGGCGAAAGAATAACGGGGTATTATGGATTACGTATAGGAAATGATAAAGAAGAAAGAAAACCTAAATTCTGCACGTGTTGCAGGCCAGTGATTAATAACAAATAATTTAAAGTTCATAACCGAGAAAGAGACGGTTGCACAATGCAACGAAACGTGAGGAGTGTTTAAATAGACTGCAACTTAGCGAAGCAGTCATTTACTTGATTCAAAAGGCAAGTGAAAAATTCAAAAGCTAGCCCGTGGCTGATACCAATAGCGGCAATAATTCTATAACGATGAAATGCCACCTAATATTAAGAAAAAGTGAAGAGAACTATGTAGAACGTATCGCAGGTAGAAAAATTGGAGGAGGCTCATCATCAGCAAAAAATCAGCTGACATTCCAAGAGGAGGTTGAGGGTAAGATGAAAGAGGATGTTACCGAGAAGTCAATAGAAGAAAGCTGGAATATCATTAAAGTTCGACCACAGGAGACGGAAAAATAAGTTCTTAAAAGAACAATTGCAGGCTCATTGAATAAAGAATAACGTGCAAGAATGCTTAAACCGAGGAAGGGTAACTAAACTATAGCAATGAAGTTCGAAATTAGTTTTTAAAAACGTGTAATTTGAGAAACGCGGAAGAAGAATATCAGCGAAGATGTGCGGAACGACCTCTCTCGGGGAAAAGTACAAGCTGCTTATGGAATACTGAGGAACCGTTTTTAGGAGCAAAGCGCAAGATACAATGTCATTTCGAGCGAGAACGAAGATCTCGTTACTGAAAATGTTGACGAATAGATGGAAGGAGTATCTGTAACAGTTACAAAGTGGTAATAATCTTGCCCCCAAATAATTAAAGATAAAATTGAAGTCGGAAGAGATGCTACGGAAGCTGCAAACTTAATACCCGAATTTGACGCCTTAATAAAGGACGTGAAGATGATTAATACGTCTGTAATTGTCAATGTTCATGCATATGTCATTGTAAATGCACAAAATATAATAATTCAGCTCTACAAAACCATGTGCGACATGTTCATAATAGGAGACATAGCAAGGGAACAAGATAGTATAGATACCTAACTACTGTAAAGGAAATTAAAACATGTTATTTCGTCTTGTTATCCATGATGATGGATAGATTCTTTTGTTGATATCAGCTCTTTCAACTCATCTTTAGGTTTCTGTAACCCTTCCGACGATATCTTACCTTTCCTCTGACGTGAACTACACTTATAAAGAATGACTCGCCACTAATCAGGGTCTAAGTTATTTGTTCGTGAGAGCGCCATCGCAGTTACAAGAGCTCATCATCTGATGGATTTCGAAAGTTCGGTCTTTCCAACTCTGTTTAAGATGCCTGCCTCGTGAGAGCGCTGCGAAGGCTGTGAAGTATGTTGTATTAAGGTGATAATTATAAAAGTGTCGCTACCATTTCACTGATTTGCTTTGTTATATATCCAAGTATTACAATTTATGCGTTGGATTTTTATTGTGTCACATGCACACTACTTGCGGCGTAACGTTTTGGAACCGGATATTACAAGCGTTAGTCCAGTCGAGAACAAAAACTTTTTCCACTTGTCGCTGACACAAATGAGGAAAATATCCACAAATCATAACAAACATAACCAAATAGAAAAATCAGATTGGAAGTATATTCCCAAAAGCTCAGCCACGATTAGTAGAAACCAACATTTGAAAATAACTGCCCTTAAAGTAAAACTTGGCCTGTGAGTGGACTAGACTTTAGGGATTAAAATACAAAACTAGCCACCAAAGCAGCCCGATCCCCCGACTCTAGTTAAATCTTTAATTACGCATTCAATTTACGATACTTTAAATGACTTTACACATGAAATGCACTGCCAACTCTGAAAAACTAGTTAAATCCGCCTGGTATTCAATTTAAAATAGTTAAGCTACAGCCTAACATACAGTCTAAAATAAAAATAAAATTTTTAAAATAGTTTAGTTCCAGTCAGTAGGAAAAATTCTGTTTGTAATAAAATGCCCCGAGTTAAATATCGAATACTCTCCTCTTAAAATAGTGCTTTTCCATGCTTACGGTCTTGTGGGTACCGGATTTGAGTGCATCAGGAGCAGTATCCCTGCGTAGCACTTGTAGATCGCATGGGCCACTCATAGCCCGTAACTAAAACAGTAATGTTGCCTCAACTTGGCTATCTATATGGTGAGGAATTTAATTTTTATCTTAAAACTGCCCCATGCAATGTTTTAAAATTTTGCGGATTTTTTTGATTTTTTGTTAGTATTAAGAGGTTGTTCACCTCCTTGTTGTTTTCCTCCATGCCTAAGCCTTCTCATCCCTTTAGCCGAAAGAGTGCCAGAGAAGTAGGAAGAGGCGATAACGGTGGCCGGATGGTGGATGCTGGCTTGGATATTTTTTGGGTCAGTCGATGAAAATGAATCGGGGAGAGAGAGGGAGTCTGTTGTAACCCGAAATGAAAAATTTCCCGCGCCCGAAAAAAAGAAAGGGAAGGATTGCCACACGAATAAAGGGAAGAATAGTTTTGAAAAGTGGTTGACGACAATGCGGGGGAGGGGGTGGGAGGAAGGTGGAAATGGAAATAAATAGGGGATGGCAAGGAGGAGTCGAGGGAGGGTCTTTTGTTGGGGGTGGGATGGGCGGGGATGATTGGGGGTAGAGTTGGGGAGGCGATGCGTCCTCGTCTCGTTGTCCATCCCTCTCCCTCCCTCCATATTGATTCCTTCGGCTCAATTTTGATCCACTGATAGCGGAGACCGCGCATTTCTAAGCCACGGATCAGAACGTGGATCTGCAGGATTTGCGGTGACATACCTTCCTACCGCAGAAGACGAGATCTTGATGTTATTAATCTGCTCAACTCCATGGGATAAGATTCACTGACATCTTTAAACATACGAAATGAATGGACTCAAACATACTCCTCCGAAAACAAGATATTGTTGCGAAAGCAAATGTAGGCTTTTATCAAAATTTTAATGCGATAAAAACAAAAGAAAGTTTACTATTAGTTTGTCAACTAAAATCCCGCCGCTTTTTTAGATTGTTGCATTCCGCGTGTCATTAAATAATTTTTGTTCAATGTATTAAGTAATTTGAAAGGAAAAAATTTTCCCAGAATGCTAACTAAGATTTTTGAAGATAAATTTCCTTTACTTTTCAGATCGATAAAATGGGATGTTAAGTTCAGTAAAATGAGCATTTTTAACCCATTCTTTTTTATTTTTATCGAAATTAAAAGGCCACAGAAGATTTTTGTAACATGTTTTCTATGTATGGAGTGGGTGCTGTAGCTGAAAGAAAGGCTCGAGATTGCTATGCGAATTAATGAAAGGATATTTCGACCTCTCTGGCCGCCCGGCTGAATTCGAAGGCAACGTAAAAATGGCAGAAATGTAGCTGCAACTTAATTCTTTGAGAGATGGTAATCTTCCATATTGCCTGAACGATAACTGCGTGAATTTAATTTTTTTAAAGCGCAGTTAACCGACTGAACTGAAAATGGCTTATGTTCATATCTTCCGAAAAAGGAAACCGTCTTCTTTCAGGACCTTGATGGGATTTTTCTCCTCCATTGTATTCCTAAATTGAAAATTTCATTCAGCGTTGTGTTATTAATTCAAATTCCAACGCACTCGAGGTGCTCTTGAAGTGCTTAAATGACTCGAACAACAATATACCTGTAAAATATAAATAGCTTTGCCTGTGAAAAGATAATTCATAGCATTGAAGTCAAAATCGGAAGAGAGGGATTCACGTTTCAACCTCTCCTTGACCTCCGTGGATGCGTTCGCGTGCCGTGCTAGCCATGGGATCAGAGGCACGCCACACGCAGAGACAAACTCTTTCTCTTCAATGACTTGTGAATGATCATGCGATGGCTCATGTTGCAGATTCCGGGAAAGGAAAATTTTTCGTGCCGTTAATTCCTGCCCGTTAATTGCTGCAAGAGATTACAAACGGCGAACGCAGAAGCAGACTTCTGTCTGACTATCCTGACATGGCGGCTCGTTCATTGCGTCTTTGTGCCAACTCTTGCAAAATGGAAGACTCGAAATTAAATTTAGCTCCACTCATCGTGTGCTGGTGAAACTTTATCACTTTGAGATTATGACTTCAATTTTAAAGCTTTACTATGCACTAACCTATCTCTAAAGGTTTAAGAGTTGTTTAAAGAGTACAAAAATAATTTCTTTTAATTTCTTTTATAATGTTGGTCATACAGGAATATCATGTGAAATATTTGACGCAGAAGATTTGGTTGGCGTATTTACACTACGGGCAGATCGTTTTGTTGTCGGAAGAATGTCTGATAGTTTAAATCCCTGATATTACCTTTGGACAAACCAAACGAAAATCCTCTCGGTTAGAAGCGACTTAAGGAAGTAAACTGCCTTCTCCGGATACCAGAGAATCGCACTCCTCAGGCTTACTCCAGGTTGAGCCCTACCCTCAACTATCAGATATCAGAGTTCACATTTGGAGTGAAACATTTCACTGTGGGTGTTGGCTCATTAAAAAAAGGATGAAATAAATAAATAGACCCAAGGAAATTAATTTCTTTCCAAGGAATGTCGTAAAAGAATAGGATAGGTAGTATTAGTGAGGGAAATGAGGCAGTAGCGTAGCCGGGGCGGGGGGGGGGGGTGGTTCGGACCCCCCTGAAATAAAGTTGTTTTCTTACTTAAAAGAAAACAAATTATTGAAAAATCATGAATTTACAAAATTTTTCGTTGATGAAAGGTGATAAAATTAGTTTAAAACCCATTTCTTGGTACCCTGTTTTTCAACTAAGTTCCCACCTCGTTTTGGACCCTCCCCGACTACGAAATTCATGTCTACGCCACTTGAGTGTGGTAGTCTAAAGGGTAATTGGCTTGGCTGCTGATCGAGGGGGTTCCAGCTAACTTTTCAAAATCCGGAGCAATCCTACAACTACCTAATGATCCCAAAGAAGTTATCGTCACTCCTACATTGTGGACTCGTGAAGCCAGGAAGCCCACGGCTCCCGCTGGTTTTGTTTATGCTGCAGGTCGTTTGGGGGGGGGGAGGGCCTTGGAGTTCAATGGGCCACGCGTATTTCGGGAGTCGACTCCACCGACCGCCAGTGTTGGATTCGCTGTCACGGAGACAAGACTCTCGCACCGCGGTCGCCTCCGTAGCAATTTCAATCCGGTGCTTTGGTATCTCGTGCATAGCCGTGCTATTTTTGCCAAGTTTTGCACGGTTCACAATAAGCGATACGTGTTCTTTGCAGTCCAACAACGGCAGAATAGTGGAACGGACGACGTTTACTTTTAAAGCCGTTAATAAAATAGTATTCACTTAGATGTAAGATAAAAAGCTTCCCCGACGATCTCGTCCCATGAATTCTCTTCTGGTTCCCCTCCGGGTCAGGTTTTTCTTACCTCTTAGCTTTCGGTGCTCGCCTCGTGTATCTAAACGTGGGTCACGGATATCCTGACGCGATGGAGAACCTAAGAAGAATACCCGTAACTTACCTGGACATTGTTTTTTGTGGATATTTAATTTTTGCGTGGAACAAAATGCTTTCCATGTGTCGCTATGCAGATATGCTCGCTTAAGATCTTGTATCTGTTCGCGTGCAGTGATGGGCTACTTTTCAAGTTCAACATTTTGTATTTTCGTTGCCGGCCATTGATTTGGTTGCAGTATGATACTATTTTGGTGGTAGTGTTGCTTATAATTTAAATTAAACGTGAAATTACCAGGCCAGTGAATGTTTCCGGATAGTGTTACTCGGTTTAGCGAGGTTACCCTTCAACCAGCATCGCAATTCGGATTTACTTATATCCTTTGCTGGTGATTCCACTGTGAACCATATTGCGGCTATCTACGTGCTTAACTTATCCACGTGAGAGTTAATGCATTTTGCTTCTTTCCGGAAGTCTGCATACCGCTGGAGTGCATGGACGATGCTGTGATTGTTGGCCAGCCATTAGACACTTGGAAAACTTCAGCCAGGAAACCGGTGAGAGCATAATTTATTATTATGGTCATCTTCAGTTCCCTAGCAATATCACATGCCTCGTTACCGTATTTTTATTTCGTCAAGTCTTGTTTGTTGGTCACTTGATTTATGATTTTTCATTTATTCCACATTTTAAACAGTAAATTTTCCACTATTTCACCTGCAACTGTAGCATCGGCGAAAGAAGCAGACGCTTCAGAGACGAAGTTGAAGGCCATGAAATGCGTTTCATAAATTGATCTCGTTTCGCGAATCTTTGTGCCGCTGCTATCATTTTTACAATGTCGACGTTGCTGATTTTATCCGTTTTCCCATCCATGGAGCCGAGTTGAATTTCTTAAAGCAATGTGAAATTGATTACTGTCGGTCTTTAGTCATTTGGCGATAGCTTTTAATGAGATCTCACCGCTTCATGACCTTACGCTCCCTCCTGTCTGTTAACCTCTTGCTCGTTGCCCCCACCATTGCGCTTGGAGCGCGGTGCATTGTGGGATTACTGGAATCAGGAAAAGCATTCAAATTGCGATGGGTGGACAATGGCTGATGAGCAGGAAGAGAATACGTCGGTCCGTAAAACAGCAGAAGTCGAAGCGGCAGCATCGTGGCAATTAGGAGATGGGAATTGGCTCGCGGCTTCCAGGGGAATCTGTGCAATATCCCACTCGATAGTTGGCGCTGCAATCCGCATCTCTCGGGTTGGAAATGAAGAGGCCGTCGTCGTTGTTGTTGCATCAGTCGGGTGAAACGATAGCCCTGCGCCGTGTCAGTTGAGTTTCCCTTTCCAATATTGTGATCGATAGCTAGCTATTCAGCGATTTATCGATTGCCTCTCCTCATTCAGAGTCACCATTCGACATTTAATTTCTTTTACCCTTCCACGCAAGATTAAATGCCTTTTGGGACTACTTAGTATGAAGAATAAAAAAATTTAAACTTCGTTTTTCCACAGAATATGTTCTAATATTCTATGGAAAAACAAAGTTTAAATTTTTTTATTCATCATGAGTAAGTTCCACTCAGTAACGTCTCAAACCATCAACTACTTAGTATTCCTGTAATATTTCCCTGATAAAAATCATCTATATTTCGGAAATTGTATAGTTGTAAAATATAAAAATATGTCCAAATAATGTGGTCGATAGCTGTTCAGCGATGCATTTTTTGCCTCCACCAAGTCTTATTCGTCGTACGACATTCTTTAATTTCTTTCCCCGTTCATCCTAAATAACTGCCTTTTGCGTCCTCTGAGTATACCTCTAACATTTGTCTGATTAATATCATTCATACTTTCCAAATTATTTAATTTAAAACATAAACGCCAAATGTTGCTTAGGGCATACGGCGGTGAATAAAATTGAAAATTTTCACTTATTGAATCTATTTGATGAAAGGACTACATTCAATGCACTGAATCAGCGTAGAGCTCCGGGATGGAAGTCCCTCAAAGCCGATTCGCCGCACGCAAGTCGACTTGCGATACTTTCAAGGTGATAGCGTAAGCTTGTCGTTGGTGATCAGTCACTGAAAAAGACCGACTGAGACGGAGTAACGATTCCTTCTAAGGAAGATCACCACCTTAGCGTTACGCTCGGAAAATAATATCAAATATACGTCTTTTAGGTGCTTGTGAATTCTGAATTTTCACAGAATAATTTAGACGTATATTTCAAGTTTTTTTCATTTTTAAATTAAATGCGGTAACTATATATTCTTAGGCAGTATAGCATGCTGTTTTTTCTATCTCAAACTGAAAAATCTTGTCTCCACATTGCCTCAGTTAATGTTTTTTGCATTTAAATTGCAAGCAAATTTTGAAAACGGTGTTATCTCTAAGCAGTAAAAGTTTTAAGTGGATAGCGGAGTTTTGAACGAATAATTTTCATAATGGTTTTATTCCGATTAAAGTATGTTTGCATAGAGCGTTCGCTAATTTTTCCGGGCGTCACCATTCCCATCATTGAGATCCCTGTTCAGTTAACAATGATACCTATTCCCTTTCATCCTATCCAAAAATTCTAGTCTCCACCTTCCTCTCCCTCGTTTACAAAGCATTCTACCCTATTGCACTGTTTTTAGCATCCCCTCCCTGCTCAGTACTTACCTACTACATACAGTAATATACATACCTTATGTCTCCTCCGTCTCTCATTTAGAAGCTGCCTCTTCTCACCCACCATTTTCAGCACTTCGTCGTACCTCCACCTCTTCGTCCACTCCCCAGTTCTCATCCAATCGCGCATTTCAAACTCTCATAGTCTATATTCTGAGGTTTCAAGCGAGATGGAGTGGAAACGGTACACAACGAAGTAGCAGAAGCAATTTCCACAATTTTAAATTTTATTTTTTTAAAATCTTATTTTTAATTTTAAATATTTAAAAAGTTTGAAATTTAAAATTGTGGAAATTGCTCCTGCTTTTTCATCCCTTCTAGTCTTTTCTCGTCCTCTTTCTCAACATCCATGTTTTTCGCGTCGTTAAGTGCTTCACTCTAAATGAAACTCGAGAGCCTTATCTAAAGGCCGTTTTACACGGTACACGGAATTGCGCAGTCTGACGTACGTGTGAAGGCGCAATCAAAATTGCGTCGTGTAAAGCGGTGAATTGCTAGAACACATGCGAGAATGCGTGGATGCGAGACGGCATAATAGCCCCTGTTCTAATTTCGTTCATGCATTCGCGCAATTCCACGCCATTTTAGAAATTAATGCAGCTCTAACCTGCGCAATTCCGTGTACCGTGTAAAACGGCCTTAAAAAATTATTCGTAATGATCGTCTCATCATCTCCTTCATGTTCATGACCGCCTCCTATCACAATGCAATTAATTTCTCGAATGTCCTTTCTACTGTATCCTCTCTTGTACTACAGAAAGAGCAATGCATGACCATATAATCCTAACATTCTGTTTTGAGCTACCTCATTAGTGCCTATGAACCACGTTTGCTCCTCTGCATTGTTTCATCTCTTGATAATGTTTCAAGCCTCCTCACCCACGTCTAGCACTTCCCCTCGGCTGCGATAGTAGCGGCTCTGTCAAGTGGTGAGGGAAAATTATATCAAGAATATTACTTCTGAACATAATAAGACAATTCTAGAATTATTATCATTGTCACGAATTATCAGACATTCTCAGCTGGTTGTCTCTAGCAGGAAACTATTCGAGTAATCCATAACAATGCGTCAAGTTTGGAGCAACACTGTTTTCTTTTGCCCGAGGTTACCTATATTTGCTTTAACCCTCGAGCGGGCGCGCTGGCGTATAAAGTACGCCAGTCTTCGAAACCCAAGGATTTTGACATTTAACGCACATTCTTGTCCACAATTGCCTCATGTATTCTTAAAATGTACTTCGAATATCTATTGTGCGTGTTTTCAAAGCTCAAAGTATTGTAGCTAATTTATTTTTAGATCGGCACGTGGAACGCCGGTGGCTTACAAAGTAAGGCGCGCGACCGGCCGTGTACCTCGTGCTTCGCTTTTCTTGAATGGCCTCGTGTATTCTTACATTGTCATATTTTCAATGTCTATAGTGTGATTTTTTAAAGCATGAGGTACTGTGGCAATTTTTTTAGATCGGCAAGAGGAACCCGACACCCGTGGTTTACAAATTACGCCGCGCGACCAGCCAAGTACCGCCTGGATACTTTTATAACTGCATAACCTATAAATGTTCAAGCTTGGACTAATTTCTACAAATAAAGATAAATTTCAACAAAAATCGAGTGTTATCATATAAATGCATGTATCGTGGACAAAGTACGCCACGTGCCCGATCGTGTAAAAATATCAGGCGCGCCCGCTCGAGGGTTAGATACCAGCTTCTTAATTGATATATTATTATTTTACCTAGTACATTGTTACTTTATCATCATAATTCTCTTATTCTGGTGAAGCATTATTTAAATACTATACCTTGTTACACGTCGGGCGTTTAAATGGATTTGCAAAAGTTACCTCTTGTAATTCTGATGAGACAGTGATCGCAATTTCAAGGGACTTCAGTGTATAATCATGGGCATTAATCAACATTTATTATCCATGAGACGCATTCTCTCCAATTCGTACATTTTAAGTGCTTTTTCTCATGGGAACAATTAGGTATTCTTTTTTAAACATATGGATAAGACAAACCCTCTGCTGAGCGCATCGGCAAATTAAATCAAGTTGCTAGCACCATAAACAATGGCTTATGAAACAATATTTGAACATTTCACACAGTTTTGTATATTCTTCAATTAATTTTCATAAATAGACGTCATTTTCAGCCCCCTTGAATTCGATCGGAGAGAAGGCATGCAAATATGTGTGGAATGTGCAAAATTCTTTCCGTTTACCATTTTTAATGTTCCAATAAACTTAATTTACTCTGCCACGGCTCCCAGGTTATTAATTGGTTTTCAAATATGACCACAGATAGATTTTATTATTACCAGTTTTGCTGTGCAGTATCTAATTGTCCCAGGAAAATATTAATAAAGACAAGGAACTGCTAAATATTCTTGCAACAAAATGTTCGCTCGAATCAATTGCATTAAAATGTATTACAATACTCCGACCATATGACTACGAATTCATTAGGGTGGGCAGATGAAATGGTTGTAATATCCACAATGCCTTTTGCCTTTGTCCATTAATTAAACAAGTTTCAAGCTGACAGAATGCGGTATGGCAGTGATGTAGCCAGAAAATTCGTTCCGGGGGGGGGGGTCCAAAACCAGGGGGGAAATATTTTTTGAAACAGGATACTTATTACTAAGTAATGGGTTTTAAACTAATTTTAACACTTATCACAATCGAAAAAACATCATTTGTTAATAGAATACTTTGTAAATTCATGATTTTTCAATAATTTTTAAGGAAATATCCTTTCCTTTTATTATGAAAAATAATTGTGCTTTTATATTTCGGGGGGGGGGGGGGGTTCCGGACCCCTTCTACCCTGGCTACGCCACTGCGGGACCCTCTCTTGGCAATTATCTCCTTTTCCATATAAATCACTTTTGAGAATCGGACTCGGGTCGGTCAACATGCGATGGCTATTCTTTTGGATGCGGTCATCGGTGATTCCGTTACGACGGCGATGCAATGAACTTCCTTTCGAGCATTCAGCTCCGCCTTCGTGCTGCCCGCTTCAACCGCCCACCGAATCCAAACGAACGCGTGGCCACTCGCCGCTTACCTCTCTGCAGTGAAGGGAACATGCCCCAAAGGGCAACACGGGCCACAGTGCGCCTCTCTCTGAATGCAGTGAGTCTTCGCCGACTAGCGGGCATTAACGGGGCCATTAGAGAGCGCCCTGCTTCTCCTCCTTCATATGTCAGGGCGAGCGGTGGTGGCCACACAGTCACTCCTGCGAATGCATTCCACAGGCACGCATTCCTCAAGAGCCCTTTTGCTTCGCTCCTGCAAGCTGGAATGTGTTTTTCAATTGGATGTAGAGTATTTCGCTTGGTCCCCTGATGGATAGCGCTATGAGGAGTTTTTGACCCCAAAAACACGCAACGTGGGCACTAGGAAAGATGGAGAACTAATAAGAGATAGATTATTGTTATACTGTCAATTTAATATAGAAAGCAACATGGAGTCGATAGAATTTATTAAAATTCTCAAATATCTTTATTTTTATATGCTCGTTATCGCTCATTGAAAAATTGCAAATAAATAACAAATTGTCTCTCTCAGTTTTATTTTTCTTTCAGGGTAATTGGAGGACTCGATAACGTTTAAACATTTTCTTAAATTAACAAGAAAACATACGTTATAAAAGTAAAAAAAATCCATTTTCTTTATCTGCATTAATTTCTGTTACTTATTGTGCTAGATGAATGCTCTTGACGTAGTAGTTATCCCTAGGTTGAGTTACAAACTTCATGAAGTTGACAAAACGATTAAGTTTACGGTGCGCGGAGTTATTTATTGCACTGGCGTGTCTACATTTTTGAATTTTTCATAAAAAATAAAAAAAGGATTAAGAAAAAATTATCTTTAGAATGGCGTTTAATTTTTTTCCGTACGAGCCCATTTATAAATTTGCAAAGTACAACGGCACATCATTCTGACGCCGACAGTAGAGTCACTAGTCAGCATAGAATACATATTTCACGTATCAAAGCACAAAGGAATATTTTTTTGCTGTTTCCGGATTTAATTTCAAATTTCCATCCATTCATTCATTCTTATTGGAGTCAAGAATGAAATGGATAACTTAATTGGTTTTGAAACAAGGCAAAAACGAACAACTATTTCGCGTTCTTCCACAGGCGAGTATTTTATTTTCATACTGCTCCTCATAGGAATTGCTGTGAGGCTATTCAACCCAAAATCACCGAGCACGGTAACTAGGTGAATTTGGGAAAAGTCTTATCAGAGAAACTATCTCTTGGATTAATTGTTCAGAAAGTATATTTCCAGTGTCTATTTATGAGTGCACGTACTAATTTTTTTCCAAGAATTTTTCTTAAATTGAAGTCGCCCCTTCACCAGCGTAAAGCTAAGAGAATTGCTATTGTGATGGTCTTTGGTATGGTTTCCGCCGAGTTTGTAGACCCCTCCCTTTGTGTCTGTTTCATTTCAATCCTGATTGGGAATGTTCTATAGTCAGTTTTTTGACCGCCAGCAGTCAAGATGATCATATTTGTAAGCTTTCCATAGTTTATAGGATAAGAAATAGCTTCTTCATTGCAATCCGTTGGGATTGAGGAAAATTGAGCATTGCTCATTTAAAAAAGCAATAGCTAATCAAGTGTTAATCAAATGCTCTTTAGAGAGACTAATTCTATGCGAATTGAAAATAGTTCAGTGTATCGGAACGCGAGAGCAGTTTGTGGATGTGAATTATTGGATTAATGCGTATGGCCACACGAGAGCGAAGTGAAGAAGCGTTTAGTCTTATGTACCCTCATTAGATCCACTGTCCTTTTTTCTACTTTAATACTTCTTTATGACATGTGGTTTTGCGTCAATTGTGAGACTGACTGGTAGGATTCAATATTTCAAATAATTTTTTTTGAAGGCTTAAAAAAGTATTTCTCACAGATTATATAAAAACCGAAATTATAAGTAAAATAACAATGAAGGTTTACTGATCAATCGGCGTCTATAGAATTTGGTGCTGGATCACCGTTGGCGGGGTATTTCGTTTTTATTCACATGAAAGCATACCAGTCTTTTAATATTATGAAAATTCAATAATTTCGTAGCATAGAACTATTTTCAATTGGTTAGAGAAACGATTTGTGCCATTTATGGTGTTTTCTGCCCAAAAGGAACTAAAGATTTTTTTGACCACTCATTCTAGAAAATTTTTATCTTCATAAAGCATGAATAACTATGATAAAGTTCAATTTTAAAATGCATTTTTATTCATGTGATTGAACTAATGAAAATATTTGGCTTCAGTCTTATAGAATGTGGTACCTGACATAGGAAGTGTGTGTTCTTAGGCGATGGTAAAACTAATTGGTAATCATCATTAGCACATTGACCTAAAAATTCTTTTGGTTCAGATGTTTTCGACTGACATTCATGCGACACTTGATACTTGATGAGTTACTCCCGCAATACTTGACATTTCCTTCGAACAACTCGTATATATTACTTACTTTTCCAGATGTTCCTTGGAAAAGGAACATGTTAATCATCTCCCTGAATGTGTCATATTCATACACCTTTAGCTTGATCCGAGATGTCCACCACCCACACCTATCCACGCATTGACTTCCGGCTGTAGTCACTGGCATGGTGTACTATGATTCATAATTTTTTTTCTTCAAATAAAACTTTTGAACAAAAATGGTGACTTGGGTTTGGTAACTCCAAGATAGTAACAAATCATGGTTGTAATAATAAATTTAGAATCAAAATTTAACTTATAAATCGAATCCCAATTATGGTAGAGACCTTCGTTAACAGGCATTCTCCGTTCAAAGTTTCATACATGGATCCATGCTTCCATAGGTGTGGATAATAGGGTGGTTTCCTATTATTTTTTTATTGCCTTAATCGAAAGATTATTACTCCTGGAGTACGTATTTCACGCTTTTAGATTTTTAAATGACAATATCTATTTTTCGCGATTAAATGAAAATTGAATATTTTCAAGCGCGCGAAAACGCGACGCTCAAGTATGAATGCTGGGAAATATCTCCGTACGTCGTATTTTTGGTTCCCCCTCCCGCCCGGTGAGGTGACCTTGAGGCGAGGCTTAGCGCTGATACGTCGCAGGCTGCCAGCGGGTAGCTGAGTACCTTGCTGAAAGGTAGCGCTTGGCTTAAAAAAGGTTTATTAATACCTTATCAAACGAAGAAAACTTTCTGACCTTAGCCAGTTTTAGTAGGTGATTATTAAGACATGTTTCCCTGAGCTCTGTGCCTCATGCATGCATTGGTAACCTCAGACGATGTATAACTCCTATCCTCTCGTGTAGAAACTAGGTCCCTGTGACGTCACGTGGAGTGGAATCGCATGGGCGCCAATCTGGCCTTTTTCAAATGAGGATAAAATTTGACCCTTGCCATTCGTCTAAACCGGTATTTCAAAAACCAAATAATTTGTGTATTATGAATACACTAATGGTGGGTAACGAATCGCAATCAATGCCTTTCGTTTTCTTGGATGAAGGAAACTACCCTATTACCGTCATATTAAAGGAATTAAGATTAATGGTTACCTCTCGAAGCCTGGGTTGGTGATTTTTCATAAAATTGTGGATAGTTACTTTAGAAGTATCTACCTACCGTCATGGTAAAAAAAATCTCAAATATCTCTCTTCTCCACCATCATTAAAAAAAGTTTTGGGGAAGACCTGAGTCAATATTTTGCATTTTATTATTTAACTTTCAAATGAGACCATATCATACAAAGCAGGCAAATAACTTGTGCCGTGAAAAAACACTACGCGTATTTTTTTCTTTATCATATATTGAAATAAAAGAGGAATTATTTACACCAATGATGAAAGGTGCTATGAAAAAACATTTGGCTCAGTAAGAAATTCAAACCTGGATCTCGCAATTTCCGGTCAGTCATGTTACTACCTAAATCACCAAGTGAATCTGGGAATAAGTTGAGTAAATATGAACCCGTGCGTAGCGTAATAAAGTATTTGGACCCAAGAGTGAGACTGCACCATTTTCATTTACTTTTTACATTAAAAACCAAGTGTTAAACTATTTTAAAGAATGCGAATAAGTAGCCGTGAGAATGGGTAGCGAGTCGGTACCCGAAACGTCGCACAGTGGGCTAGAATCGAAAAAAGCTGGCCAAAACCTCAAAATCGATTTTTTTGAGCTGGGAAATTGAAACTTCGCATACATATTCTCAAATAAATTGTACGTACCTTTCCAGATTATTTATTTCCTGTGTTTTCACGTTAACAATATATGTGAGGTCAAAGTTGAACAAATTTAGCGAAAAACGACGACCCTCGATTTTTTCTGAAAATTGCCAACTTTATCCTCGTGCACTGGTTTTATGAATAGTTTTATCGACAAACTGTTATACGATCTTAATTGACACTTCTTTTTCTTTCATTTGAAGGGTTTTTAAAGATTTTGTTTCATCAATACCCATAGATATATAGCAAAATGGCTCAAACGAATTGCCTTACCGTTAATATTCCCCGATCGCCCCCGGGCCCACATCATCCACTATATTCCCCGCATTTCAGATTTTAAGCCTCCTCTCCAAGCCTTATCTTTCGCAATCCTTTCCTTTTACTAGACGGTTGTTTGGAAGATGCAAAATCTCACCTAGCATCCTCAAGATAGTTTTTCGGACCCGCATTTTCTTTCTGAAAATTTTGTATATTTGGTCTAGAAATGTTTTGGTTTCTCCTTCATCACGGAATGATCTACATCTTTTTATATACATGGATAATGTGGAATGCTTAATACACTTTCGGCACTCTCTGATCACATAGAAATCATCTCATCAGTTGACATTTTGGGAAACCAGGGGGATGTTACTCGTTCTTTGCCATTGCATAGTTGCTTCTTCTAATCTTTGCTCGGCGTCTAAACCAAGGACTGGTTACCCGTGAATCACAGTAATAGCGATGTGGGATGTGTAATTTGTGTTGCATCGTGCATGCATACTATCCGCGAAGGAACGTGTCATAGAGACATTATTGTTGCATGGGAAAGTCTCTGCAATATCGGCGTTCCTCAAAGGGGGCATTTCTATGGATTCGTGTACCTTTTTCTTTGTTCCCATACACGATTCCATTTGATATTCTTCAGAGCTGCGTGCGATTTCTCAGTCACCCGTGGCTAACCCCTTCAGTCTAATCCCTCTTTCCCCTGTCTCTTTGGCCAGCCACCCCTTCCCCCCTCTTTTTCCTCCACCCTTTTCTTCTCTACTAGTCGTTGGTGTGAGGGTGGGGGGTGGGTGAGTGGAAGGGGGGGCTGTAGTAATCATTTCCCTTTTGCCCCCCGAGGGCTCCCCGCGCCTACCTTGTTTCCCTTGACGGACGTACTTTGGCAAATCGCTAATCCGGGCGATGTCTTTGGCCCCTATTGATCCCTTTAATCGTTGAGAAGCGAACACAAGAGATCCCTCAGGGTTTTCCGAGTAACTTTTTTGAGGCTGAGGAAAACTTAATCCACGGGATTACACGCTGACTAAATTCTTAATCTACCTGACCTACGTTCGTTCTTGAGTTTTTTATCCCTTTATTTCTTCGGAGGGATAAAATTATGCAAAATGGCGGGATTCATCGAATAATGCTGTATTTTACGTTAAAATGTTGAGTATCGTGTTATTGAAAGGGAAAATGAACTCTCTCGAAGAAGTTCAAATCCAATTTAATTTTCTGACTTCTCTGGCATGTTTAAAGCGTCTTAATTTTTAACAATGTTCAAGTCACTTCCAGGAAGAAATAGCTAGTCTGTATTTCACTGAATAATTTTGTGTAGGCTCAAATGAGGACATCAGGCTTTTTGCAGCCTTATTAGGAAAAAATATGAATGATATTTTTCGACCTTCATGTATTAAAAAATATGCAATAATTAGCATTGAATATTCCAGATGATGACAAGTCATTGATAGTGTTAAACTATTACATGTCTTAAACGATTTTACATTTGTTTCTCGCTGAAATCATACAAATAGCTATCCATGCGGCTAATTAAATGATTTTTTAATATTTTTTCTTAAAATTGGGTTACACTTTCTGGTCAACCAACGCTAGTTTCCTTTCGCCAACGTATTCAAATGCATTCATAATAATAACCTCAACATGTTTGCATTCGGAATTAATTGCATATCATTACTTGGTCTTTAAAATAATAATTAGTAACGGAGGTGCACGAATAAAGCTGATGTAATGGAAAGAAATTATTGTTACTGTTAGCCGACTGAAAAGTATGTGCTGAGGAGACATTTTTAATATATTTACTCTGTGTTTCAATCCAATGGTTGAATTTATTAAAATAGTGGTCAACTGTAGTTTCATTTTCCTTTAAAAAATTCTAGTTACTTTTTAGTATTGTCTACTCAGCCAACGGTGAAGATGAGAAAGTGGTTTCATCCCATTTTACCTCAGACCTTCACGTTTCCCACCCTCAAGCATTTTTGGTAAAGCGCGTGCGCGTGCGGAAAAATGTGTGTAGACGTAATGTGGCGCATATTTTTATCCGCAGAGGTCTGTCTCCCTTTCTCCGTCTCCTCTTTGTGTGGTCCTCTGACATGGCATTCCTTGGACGCCAAGCGTATTTGCGATGACATCCTTCGGAGATTCAAGAAGAATGGAAGGAAATGCGAGGAATGGGTAGCGGGGAGGAGAACGAGGGGGATGGAAGTGGGAGGGGGGGCAAGAGTGGAGGGAATTTGGCGAAGAGCGAATCGGGCTTTAGGAGAAGTGTAGAAGAAAACACAATGGAAGAGAGGAAAGCGTCAATGGTTATGCTTCGTCATGGGATGAAATTGAGGCAGGCAGGGAAGGTACCAGAATCTTATAAGGACTTTAATGGCGGGAATAGTTTTTAGCACTTTCAGAAAATATGTCAAAAATTGCATTGACTTTATTATTAAGTATGCACAGCAATAGTCACAATGCAGGAAAATTGGAGAGGCTATTAATTGGCTGCGTGAAAAGTTACATTGCACACGAATAAGACTGGCAATGGGTATAGAATTGGCATTAGATGAAAAGTTTGTGGTAAAAGAAATGTTGAATTTTGATTTTTTGAATATTTAAAGATAAAATATTTCACAATGAGAATGTACACAATGTGATCTAAGAAGGCCTATCCCCGAATGATCTCTACTCTAAATAAACCGAATTTATTTTTAAGCCCGAAACGCTAATTTATTGTTCAAGAAAACTTTTTTAATTTGACCGGGTCTAATGGTTTGGGCCATCCATGCATATTTATATTTTAACGACGAATAATACGGGGATGAAAAGGGAGTCATTCGCAAAACGCAATTATACATACCATTTCAATAGCCATTTAGTTAGCAAAGCAATACGAGGTTATTACGAGAGACAACGATGGTAGTGCTGACGAAAGTTGAGCTCTTGGAATCGTAGATTACTTAGGCTCAATGACAATTCGGCCACGTACGCAGTGGAGTTCTGGCACAGCTCATTGACGCTAACCTGAGCGTTCCCCCTTGACTGTTCACGGGAGAACCGTTTCACATGAGAACAAGTTGAAGGGTGGATGGTAATATTCGATGAGTATCTTGTGACCCTGCTGTGTTCGCAATGGGCGAGTACGGTTCGCATTTCAACTAATGTTCTTGACTCCTTCGAGTGGATCTTCAAACAAGTGACCCATCTGATATTAATGTTACCTTAAGGCCTAGGTTGAAGTTGACCCACGTGTGCAGCAGACAACTGTCACGCGACGGCCAAGTTATCGCAGATGAAACGTAAGAGCGGGACAAAAAAGTAAAAGTAAAAATTTTTCCGTGTGGTAGGTCTTATTCGGTGCTCCGGCAGAAGAGAAGAATTTTGATACCCGAGTCGACCTGATCCAACAATGGGGAAGGGTTCCATAAAGAGCTTGAATATTAAATCTAATTAACCATGGAAATGAAAGCAATGCTGTGCTGGCACGGACCGAAATATCGGTCTGATTGAAAACTTCAAAGAAATAAAGGAGTTAAAAAATGATTTGGGAAGAGAAAAATTTGCACCTCAAACATTATGCATGATACCAATTAGTAAAATTAAATAAGGCTATTAATTAAATGGTGATAATGACGTATTGCCTTTTGTACACCGGATAACATTTTCTGAAGTGATTCATTGGAATATCAAGATCAAAGTTCACTTTTCTACTATTAACAACTGTTACAGGAGAAATTGATTGTCACATCGCACAATTAGGTTTAGAGTAAATGATGGATCTCGCACATAATCACATCAGCCCCTTCACCTTGGCAACCAAAGCAATTGGTTCCAGTATCAACCTGGCCAGTGATGTGGTACACGTCGTAGGAGCCTGTGGATGAAGTTATTTTAAGAATACTTTCCGTTTTTCAACACGAATTCTAGCAGGGAGCTTGCTGACCACAAACAAAGCGGTGCGACCCCAGCTCCTCAGGGCCATCTCCTCTACAAACATTGAGAACAAATTTAATATGGAGGTTTATTTTTTAGCAACTCGTCCCGTGATTGCATGATTGATCATTTTATCTACGTGCTACCCCGCAAGCCACCTCATTAAGCTCGTGGCGGGGGTGTCAGCATGACAGCCGTTTACAAAGCAAAACAGAGGAGGAGATGAGCCTATTGAGCTCCACCTAGCATTTATTGAAGTCCTCTTTGTTCGGATAATGTCTAAGAATGACTACAGACATTCCTTCGAAAAACATCTTTCGTAATTATTCGTTTCTGTCTGTCTGAGAAATATGGTGGGGTTCAAAAGTGTTTTCCTTGTCGCTCTTAGACTTGTATAAACTTACTTTCTCGAGAAATCTAAGACAAGCAAGTAGCCTCCGAATCTCCATTGGATCAAAGCATAATTCGTACATAAAAGAACTAGCTAATTAGTTGACTGTAATTATACAACAAAATGGAAGAATAAGTTAAATTAGCCTTAAAAGACCAACACCAGTATAAATGATGGGTTTAGACTTATTTTTAGCGTAACGCGTGTTTTTTCAGGAAATTGCAACACTGTATTGAATCAGGCAATGTTTATGTATTTTTTAGTACATTTATGCATTTAACATTCCTTACTACATTATGAATGGAAGTAATAAGTATATCTGCCATGCGGTAGGCCAGGCAAGGGGAAGCAGGGGCGACGTAAGCGCTCTTCATTATTAATGTATTTTGTAAATTGATAAGTGAAATACTACTCACTTGTATTCATTAATAAAGGAAAAGGTTACATTAAATGACGTAATCATTTGATTTTAACGTAAACGAAAAAATATTAAAAGCAATTACTGTTTGTCAAAATGTTGGGTAATAAGCGTCCATTAATTACGTGAAGTGATTTTGGTGATTTTGAAACCTCCCTCCCCGTTAGTGACATATCGTGAGATTTGGCTCGACCCCCTCACCCCCTCCCTCTAGTCTCACGAAAGATTATTCAAAATGCGTATTTTCAGTGTAAATACGTTAATGTATGCTTCATTAACGTATTTTCAGTGTAAATACGTTAATGTATGCTTCATTGTGTTGGATTTATTAAGAAGGAAAATTTTAAATCATTTTTATGAGAAGAACAGGTTTTTCTCCATTTAACCAAGTTTTCTCACAATTTTACCCTGTTTCTTGCGGAAAAAAACTTGCCATGTTCCCACCCCCCCCAGGAGATTGGTTTAGAATCGGGTTGACCCCTATACGCCCCACATAATTAGTGGATGCACCCTAATGGTCCTTGTGGGCAGCCATACGACCCTGGTCCTTATAGTGTTCTGCAATGGAAAACATCTGTTTCGGAGATTATTTCCTGCCAAATTTATATATGGCATATTGATTGCTTGTTTCTGACGTACGTATTCAATGGACTGTCTCCTTTTTTTTGTCTAGCTCTGTTTCCGGGGGCTAGTGGTCTGCGCGACGTTCGCATCCAAGTGCCAGAGGCGGTGCGTCGCGGCGACCGGGCGAAACTCAGCTGCCACTCCGACCTCGAGGGCTCGCCCCTCTACTCCATGAAGTGATACTGCGGCGACGAGGAGTTCTACAGATACGTGCCCAAGGAGTCCCCATCCTCAAAGGTCTTCCCGCAGCTCGGCGTCAACGTGGATGTGAGTCTCATCCCTTCTCTAATGTTACGTCAACTATTCTTAACACTGTAAGAAGTTGATAAATGTTTAGATTGAGTTCACTGTGGTAAAAGGCGAAAAGAAATATATATGATTGTAATCACTTTGAGGGCTAATGACGTAATATTACGTTCTCGCGAAACTTCGTAAACTGCGGGCATTGTAAAAGTTCGTCAGTTTGAATTTCATCGTTTTTTATGTTGCCGCCGTAATAATAAGCGATTTTCCGATTACAAGACCACCACTCGTATGTGGAGCCTCACCATAATAAGTGTTATAATATCGAAATCATATAGTATTTTTCAAGATTCTTATCTATGATAAATAAATAATAATTGCTGTTATCTAGAGGTTTTTGTTTTATTCCATATTTATTAAGGGTTGCTATATTTTCCGCAATATTGTACATGTTTGAATTCAGAACTGCTTTAAAGTTATATACATGGAGCTGGATTAGAGTTGTGAATAATTTGGGTTTATTTGAGCCGAACTGGTTCTTCTGTCTAGAATATCTTAGAATTCCTCCAATTTTATTGTTTGAAGCTTAGCTTAACACTGCGGCAGAACGAAATACATTGATGATTTTTCGCTAAAAATATGCCACAGCTTGGATACCATGTATTATCAAAGCTCCTTATGCTGTGTACGTTGTACCGATAGTATTTATGAAACAGTGTATCATGTACTCTTCTCAAAAAAACGTATTCTAGGGTGCATCTTTTCTTTAATTACCACTTAAGAGTCCACTTGGATAACGGCACACCGCGTACATGCGCCCTTTTTTCAAGTAGGAAAAAATAGCACATAGGTATGACACCCGTGATTCGGTGATGACTTTGAGCAATATTTTTGCCGAATTTATATTGTATATTGTATGTATGTAACTCTTATGCGTTTATGTTGGAAAGTTTGTTTTCCGTGCGTAGATTTTTGAAATATCACAAGTGAATGCAATCGGTAAGATAACAAATCACTGAATACAAAGAAAGAAATTTACTTTTCACAAAATGTTTTTACACCAGACCTGTACAAAAGGTGTAAGATTGTAACCCCAAAACTATTCAATAAGGGGTGTCCATACCTATATTCCACAATTATTAACGTGTTTTCTGATGTAATATATTTGAATATAAATGGAATAAAGTTATACTATTATTAAAATAATTCTAGCTGTACAGGTCTATGTGTCAAAAACACAAAATAAACGGACCGCTAGATAGGAGTTTTACATCGTCTGAGAATACCAATGCATGCATGGGGCACAGAGCTCAGGAAAGCATGTCTTAATAATCACCTATTAAAACTGGCTAAGGTCGGAAAGTTTTCTTAGTTTGATAAGGTATTAATAATCCTTATTTAAGCCAAGCACTACCAGCTAGCATGGTACTCTGCTACCTGCTAGCACCCTTCGTCGTATCAGCGTTCAGAGACTCGCCTCAAGGTCACCTCAGATGCGGCAGCGGGAACCTGAACGACGCCACTCGGAGTTTTTCCTGGCATTCCTACATACCCGTCGCGTTTTCGCGCGCTTGAAAATTTTCACTTTTCATTTGATCGCGAAAAATAGTATTCGTCATTTTTAAATCTAAAAGCGTGAAATACGTACTCCAGGAGTAATAATCTTTCGATTTAGGCAATAAAAAATAATAGGAAACTACCCTAATGTGGATATTTCCCAGAAACGGTAATCAAATAACGCAATTGTATTCTACACTCAAGCTATAAGCCTACTGGTACTTGGCTTGGTACTGGTAATTGATATTATTATTTATTATTATTATAGTATTCTACCGATTAAGGTAGGTTTCCATGGAGTATTCGAGAAGCGATCTGGGAGCCTCCCTTTCCTTCCAGCACTGCCTTCTTTAATTCACTGTAAGGCCTACTCTCTTTCAATTCATCTAAAAAACCTATTCTTTTCCTTCCCCTCCCTCGTTTACCTAACATTCTACCCTCCAACACCATTTTCAGCATCCCCTCCCCGCTAAGCACTAACTCCATCCAAACCTTCTATCTCCTGCGTATCTCATCTAAAAGCTGCCTCCCCTCGCCAACCATATCCAGCACTTGGTCGTTCCTTTTCCTCTCCGTCCATTTCACCCTCTCCATTGTTCTCCATGCCCACATCTCGAATGCCTCCAATCTTCTCTCGTCTTCTTTCCTCGGTGTCCACGTTTCCGCACCGTAGAGAGCTACACTCCAAATCAAACTCTTCACCAGCCTTTTCTTTGAACTCTTACACAACGATCCTCTCAGAAGCTCCTTCCTGTTCATGAACGCCTCCTTCGCTAATGCTATTCTCTTCCTGATGTCCTTACTACTGTATCCATTTTCCTCTAACGTACTGCCTAAATAGTTGAATTGCTCAACCTGCTCAAGTTTTTCATCGCCCACCTTTATCTTGAGTCTCACATTCCTCGCTCGTGATGCTTTACAAAACCGCATAACCTTAGTTTTCTTGTGATTAATCCTCATCCCATACTCCTCGCAACGTTCGTATAACGCATCCACTAGGGCCTGAAGCCCCCTCGCTGTCTGGCTGATCAACGCTTGGTCATCCGCGAATCTCACTGATTTGAACATCATTCCTCCCACTTTTATACCAGCTTCTAACTCATCCCACGCGTCCCTTACCATCTCTTCAACGTACACGTTAAAGAGCAGCGGCGATAGAGGACAGCCTTGCCTCACACCTCGGCCAATGCTTGCCCACCCAGATTCTCCGTCCGCTATCCTCACCTGCGCAGTCTGGGCCATATACATATTACGAATCAGTCGTCTATCCCTCCAATCTACACCCATTCTCTTGAGAATATCCATTAGCTTCACCCAGTTCACCCTATCAAACGCTTTCTCAAAATCCACGAAACACGCATATACGTCCTGGTCATATTCTAGCCTCCTCTCCACGAGGGACCTCATTATTGCTATTGCATCACGAGTTGACTTTCCTTTTCTGAAACCAAACTGATCTTCGCCCAAATATTTGTTTGCCCTCGCCTCCATTCGTCTGTTCAATATCCTCAGTACCACTTTCGCCGCATGCGATATTAGGCTGATAGTCCTATAATCTCCGCATTCCACAGCTTTCTTCTTTTTCGGAAGCGGAATTAAAACCGTCTTCACGAAATCTTCCGGCCAACACCCCTCTTCGTAGATGCTGCGGACTAGTTCGAAAAACCTTTTCTTACTATCCTTCCCTAGATTCTTCAGAAGCTCACACGGGATATTGTCAACTCCTACTGCTTTCTTAGCCTTCATATCACGAAGTTCTCTCTCTATTTCCGAATCTAATATCCCCGGCCCAAGATTGTCCTCCTCCACTGCACTTTCATCCTCTAAACTCAATCTCTCAGGCCTGTTCCTTCCGTCATACAGGTCCTCCACGTATTCCTTCCACCTACCCTGTACCTCTGCTCGCTCGGTTAGCATCCTCCCATCCTTAGCCTTAATTTTAGACATGGTTTGTCCTCTTTTGCCGCCCAATAGCGACTTAACTTTGGCGTACAACGCGCCTACTTCTCCATCCTTCTGGAACTTTTCCATTTCCTCGCACTGTCCTTTCCACCAAGCCTCCCTTGCCCTCTTAGTTTCAAGTCGTATTCGATTATTCAATTCCCTATACATTCTTTTGCCCTGTTCTGTGTCCACGTTTTTCCACTTCCTTCTCTCCTCCATTTCTTTTACCATTGCCTCCGTTATCCACGGCTTCTTTATCCTTCTACTGTCCACGTAGCCAATTGACTTCTCCGCCGCTTTGACTATTCCCGTTTTAATATTATCCCATCTTTCCTCAACAGTCTTGGTGCTGTCAATGTCCCGCATACTATTGTCCACTAGTTCCTGATATTCTCTCCTCATGCTCCGTTTCAGGGCTTCTACGTTCCATTTCTTCGTCTTCCTAACTCTTATAAGTCTTTTGAATCTTACGTTGCATTTCATGAGCACTAGATTGTGGTCCGAATCCGCATCCGCTGCAGTGAAGCTGCGCGAGTTTTTCACACTATTCCTAAACCTCTGTCTTACCATAATGTAGTCTATTTGATATCTCCCCGCATCCCCTGGACTTTTCCACGTGTACCTTCGCCCTTTATAATGATTGAACCACGTGTTTGTGATGAATAATTTGTTTCTCCTACAAAATTCTGCTGCTTTCTCTCCCCTGTCGTTCCGTTTTCCTAGACCAAAATCTCCTATTTCGTTTCCAGCCCTGCCTTCCCCGACTGAGGCGTTCCAGTCCCCCATTACTACCAGATTTTTCGTACCCGGTGTGTCTCTAATTATTTCCTCGAGCTGTTCATACACCTCATCTACTTCTTCCTCCCTATGATTACAAGTGGGCATGTAAACTTGGACCACCACAAGGTTGGTGGGCCGCGCCTCAATTTCTACCACCAGAATCCTATCGCTTACCTGGTCTATACCTACCACACGCTTACCCATCTTCCCGTTTAGTACTAAAGCTACCCCCCGCTGGCTCTCTTACCCTCCACTATATATAACCCTATACCCATCACTCCAATAGTCCCCCCCATCCCTCCACCTCACCTCGCATAATCCTAAGATATCTATCCTCCCTTTATCCATTTCCCTTTTGATATTTTCTAATTTCCCCGCCCTCATCATAGTCCTCACATTCCACGTCCCTACATTTACAGCCGACGTCTTCTTCTCCATCTTCTTGGTCTTCATTTCTTCTTTCTTCATTGCTGCTGCTGCTGCTGATGGTGATGATGATAAGTCTCTGCAAGGATTTCGCATGTTGGCGACCCCGAGGACCTTGCCGACCTCGCTGCCGTGCCCGACACCCGCACTTTGCGGACGGGTCCCGGGCGATGAGATTCCGAGGCTCATTTGGTTGTACTCCATGTGTTCAGGGAAGAGATAGTTGGTAGGGTTTCCCACTTCCATTCCAACAGTGTTTTTTACGTGACACCATCACGTGGACTACCTTTCGTCTGGCTCCTACCCTTCGACCTATCTGGCATGGGTGGCCCTACCGGGAATAATTTAGAATTAATCCCGCCAGTGCAGCTCTAGGGGTCATAGGAACGCGCAAGCCTTTCCACCGCGACTAGGTTGTAGCCCAAGGGAAAGGGAAATGGCAATAATTGACAGAAAATTAAATGACAAGTTGTAATATTGTGGGAATAAAACGTACTTTTTTGGAAAACCTCTTACTTATAGCTATTGCATGCGTTTTTGGCAGGGATAATTTTGTGGCGTACAATGAAGTATAATATTATAGAGTCTCAGTGACATCCCATGTGTAGAATACATGCAAAAGATAATTGTGGCACATTTTAAAGTTAGGATTCATCAATCTAGAAACGATAGTAATATTTTTTCTCTTAAACACTCTTGAATATTATTACGTAAATGTGAAAATTAAGATTAATTACTTGGGAAAATGTTATATTGTCACTTTAGAAGTGAGTCAGTGAATATTTGTGGATAGAGTAAATTTTCTGTTATTAAATAAACTGATCAAATGAAATAGTGTGAATTTTCATCTACGTTCCGTACATAACCGCAGTGATTTAAAACGAAATTCGTAGCCATTACCGGTTAATTTAAAACTGAAATATTTTAACTCGCGTAGATGTTTTGTTTGTACCCGATATTGGTTCCAGCACCAGAAAGTTTTCACGCGGAGTCCTGAGGATTTTTCCTGGAACACTAACGTAGATGTTGCAATGAGTTCTAATGCGGTAGAGCAGCCCCAAACAATTACAATAATACAATGTCATGAATGAACTTCTCACGTTAAAATAAAATTGGTGAGAAGCTACTGTGCCGTTGGGAAAAACTCCTTCGACTATGAAGTGTATATTAAGCCGAATCTGATTAAGTAAATCACAATTTGTAGACGTGGAAAACTTTGTTCACGATAGTAGGTGTTCTCAGTGAAGTTTGGCCTCCTTAACTAAAACATAATCTTCCTCCCTGGAGTTTCTCGGCTATAATGGCGTGGCCTCCTAAAGCATTACTGTATGCTCATGGTGAAGCATACGCCAATCATCATCCAAATATCTCAAATTTTCTGGCTCCATAGCTCTACTTCCATATATGAAACCATTCACCATGTTCTACAAATACAGTGTGCAGTATGTTATCCTATTAATCTAATGCATCATTATGAATTGCAAATATGTGCAATTTTTTTTCAAAAACGTGTGTGATTCGATTTTTTGAGTGCCATTCCCGTGTTTATGAGGTTGAAATACATATAGCTCCTCTTATCCCTGTACTTAGAAAAAATGAAAATATCTCAATGTGCGTGTTCGCACGCATTTCACTCGCAATTTTATTAACTTCACTGATGATTCTGCTCGGAAAAAGTCATGGCCATGCGAAGTTGAGCATCTGCAAGGAAAGCAGGATGCTAAATATTTACCATTGGTTTTATCCTGACGCTGCTACCGTTGAAAAAAAATGCAAATTCATGTCATAGGATTTTTACTAAGACTACGGCGAGCGAGTTACTGAGGGTTCCTTATACTCCTCATCAACGAGCAAGAACTCGACGTCTAGATAATTATATTTTTACTTGTTAATTTCTTTTAGTTTAGTATCGCTCATTAACGAGCGTGTTATATAGCCAGCGCTTCGCAGCGATTCTCAATAACTCTTTAAGGCTATAGATAGCCATTTAAGGAGAAATTTTAATTGAAAATGGTTACCATTTTTTTATGCAGCGTTAAACACTAATTTACGGGCATACACTCGCTTTAATCCCTCGTGGAGCGATAGCATAACTGCAGTTTTGGTGTGCGCGCGAATAAATAATTGCTTTGCAAAGTTGACCGTCAGTACCGCGGGTGAGGTCATATTTAAGCATTTGTTTAATCCGCACGCAGTCTTTAGAGGACATACAAGACTGCACATTTCACAGTGCGATGTTGAATGAAATTAAGGCTTTATTTTTTATGAGTTATTCATACGTAATCGCCGAAGCTTTTTCCTTGAAAATTTGACTGTTAACTTACACAACCACATTGAGGGAGATCTGGATATTCTGACCTAATGGGACTGAAAACCTTTGCCTTCGGTTTTGGAGGCGAGAACTTTATCCCACCGTCACAGGGGCTGGCACATTTTTTCTCTAATTATTTAACACTAGAACCGCTGAAATTTCCAACTCCACCAAAACCGCGGCATGGGACTTTTTTGTCCCATTGTCCCGTTGATCCTGTCACGTTTAAGTATAATTGACGTTTTTTGTGGTTTGTGTGAACAAAACACGTGTATAGGTAATGCTTAAAACGTTTTATTAAGTTTAACTAGGAAAACAGTAAACTTATTTTGACGTGTTGGTTGCAAGCTCAGACCTGCAGACGCGCCGGGCAGAGGTGACGCGGCCGGCGCAGTGGTCGGAAATCGAAAAACGCCGGACCAAAGTCCGAAATGGCTTTTTTTGAGGTAGACAATTGAAATTTGGCACAAATACGGGGATATAGTTGCTGATTTTGAAATAGCAAGTCATTTTTATTAAGTCTCAGCCGTTATGGAGTTACGGAGGCTTAAACATGACGAAATTTCGAAAAACTTGCCATTTATCATTTTTCTTCGAAAATGTAAAAAGTTACGCAGAAGGTAGAGCAGTGGATGGATTTTCATGAAATTTTTAACATGTTTATCTGTCATTATAGTTTCTTGCCTGTACTTTGCATAAGTTTCAGACATTTTGGTTGATATTTGTGTGCTGTAATGTATCAAAATGGCGGAAGCTTTTTTCAAGCAAAATTTCACCTAAAGCAGTCATTATCTTTTTTATAAGAAATATGTATGTCGAGATATTTCGCCCGGCAGAAAAAAACACAGATGTAAACCTTAGAAAAAAAAAACTTGGTAAGGATTGCTATCACTCACACTCAATATCGCGAGTAAAAAAATATTTCATCAGAACAGATTTCTCCCAATTCACTTCACCACATCACTTCACCACAAATACCAAGATAGAACTACTGCTCAACATGCATTTTGTATAGGGAAGGTCCACCCAGGGAAAACCCATCATAACTGTTAAAGGGTGCGTGGTGTCATAAAAACTCCCTCAGGGACCGAGTCGTATGGTGCTGTGAAGGCGGAGGGATTTGGCGGCTTGCAGTTTGAAAATGCAAAGAGAGTGGAAAGGGAAAACAGCCAACCCCACACTCTTCCACAAAAGAGGGTATGAGGGACAAAACACCCTCATGTGCACTCAGGAATTGAAGGAGTTCATAATAGGAGGGAACACTCAAAATTAGAAATTGGATTTAGTTATTTTAAACCAAAAAGATATGAATGAAAAACACACACGCCAAATTTTAGAGCTCAAATTCGATTTTTAACCGAGATACGTAGCTTTAAAAGTCCGCTAGGAGCTTTGGCCACGCCCACGACGCGAAACGTATTTCTATTGGCTGACGCCGTGTGACGTGTGAACCTCATGAATGCCGCGGGAGAAACTCTTGAAGAAGCCGTAAACACATTAGGTTCGTGGAAATAGTGGCCAAAAGTTTATCATCATGGTGAAACAAAACGTTAATTTTGTTCTGGCTGATTCTCGAAATGTACTGACATTATCAACCGAGGCTCTGAACAATTCTTTTTTCCCAAAACGAATCATTTCATTGAAATGAAACTTCGTAAGATGAAATTTTTACAGTTTTCAGAGAGACAGTAATCACGGCAATTATAGTGGATGCTTTAATTTGTTGACATACCATCGTAAAATCCTTCACTTATTAATGGTTTTTAGTTTCCGGATTTAAATAATGAAGTAAATTTAAAAATGTGCTAAGGTTATAGCTGTTTTCTTGCTCTCTGAAGTGAGGAAGTTCGGGGTTCTCTTCGTTTCTTTTAGGATTAATGTTAAAATTTCGTTGGAACAGCATTTTTAAAAGAGAAACCTCGCTTTGGTCAACTGTGCTCCTGATAATTCTTCAAGTCAGTTTCATACTATAAAGCATGGTAAACAGTTGTCATCAAAATGATAGAGGAACTCGGAGATCGGGATTTTTACGTGAAAATATCCGTTAGTTCCCTTATATTTACATCTGAGTTACACATACAGCCTCTTTCAAAAGTTTTAGGACAAAGTTTGTGGCACCACTTATGCTTCTAAAGGAAATTTAGTATCCTATACTCCTTTCGTAGTTTTCTGCTGTGCTCCACTAGCATTCCGCTTGTGAGTGAAATTACATGTATGCACTCAAAGGGATAAATTATTTTATACTGCAAATGTATCATTCCGCTTCTATTTATGCAGGATGTAATGATTATTTCGTATGTATTTACTGCATACTTGAACCGGTTTTCACCTTTACTTTTTATAATACTTATTTTTTGAGTAATTTTATGTGACCGAGGCGGCCAAGTGACCATCGATTTGAGCTGTGCTTGTGAAGGTTGAAGGATCGGGACTGTTTTTCATAATTTTTCAGCTTTTTCTCTCGTTTTCTTTCTTATTTACAGGTTTTTTGTATTCGTAATTTCGCTGTCAATGCCAATATGATTTAATTGAAGCTAATGCAATTTTTTTAAATTAATAAAAAATATGGTGGATAAAAACCTGAGGTCGGCGTTAACGTACCTACAGTTTGCCGGCCTCGGTGGCGGTGGGGTAAAGTCCTCGCCTGCCAAACCGTAGGTCGTGGGTTCGAATCCCGCCTGGGTAGGTGATCCCTAACCAGGGCATGGATATTACCTTGTTATTATTGGAAACCCTCGTTGTAAAAGGCCGTTATGTGCTGTTTACGGGGGATGTGATAAATAAATAAGTCTGGCAAGAGTAGTCGCACATTACATTGTATAATTGGACACTTATTCTTTTTCGATTGATGATAGTTCAAACTATTTGCTAGTATTCATTCAGTACGCATTTTCCTTTGGTTTCTCTGTTTTGTTGTAAGATTAGAAAAATTAAAAAAGAAATAAAAGTTATTATTTACTATTTCTGCTTCCATTAATAAATCTGGCGGCACGGTGACTCAAATGTGCTTAGTTCTGCTTGCTTTGAGTAATACGATATCGTAGTATTTCCTAGAGTACAAATTTGTGATTATGATGTATTACTTTGTACTATTTGGCACATCACCAGGTTAGCGTCGAAGACACTTTCCGTTACACTAGTTAGCTTTTAATGCGCAAGATAGATACAAAGAGTGAAAACCGGGGAAAATATGTAGTAAATGCACACGAAATAATCATTAAATCCAACATTAATTGAAACATAATGATGTATTTGCAATTAAAAAGTCAAATTTCCCGTTAAGCGCGTACGTATTTTAGCTTATACGAAATTTTGCTATGTGTAGCCAAAGACAACAAAAGGAGTAATGGAAACTAAATCCCATTGAGAAGCAGAAGAGACTTACATTAAAATGGCCCTCACTAATTCTATAACAGCCCATCTCTGAAGGAATATGCTGTCTCCATGCGACGTCGTACCACCGCCTTCCTCGGTCTGGGTCGTTTGGCACTGCAAAAAAAATACTTTCCTTGTGTTTAACGAGAGGTAGATTCACATTAAGCACACAACAGTACACGTAAGGTTTCCTCCCACTCATTTAAAATTCTCCGTTTCATCTACCATTTATTTATACTCGAAAAAACGCCTGCGATAATGCACTCCTTATGCAAGCAATGCAGACATAATGAGGTTCACACGTCATCAACATGGCGTCGCCCTAGAAATACGTTTTTGGCGCGGAATTCAAGTTGAAACTTCAAACTCCTCTAGGGGCGAAATTATTCTGCGCTCAGTGGTAAAATTTGGTGAGAGGCTTTCTTACACCCATTGCTTTATAAATCAAGAATAATATTTGGTAGTGTAATCCCTTCTATTACTCGGAAAATTCCGTGGAGTAACCGAAGAAAAGCATATTCATCACAGTTAGGCATCACAGTCTACAAACACATGCGCTGGATATAGTATCCCTCTATGATAATAAATATATGGCATTTGGTTATCATTGACAGCATGGATGTCTTGAGTAAGGCGAATACAGGACATTAAGGTCCTCAGAAATTCGTCAGTGTGGGGAGTCGGAGTTTCGAGGCCGCGCTGAGCCGAGCCGGGCCGCGAAACGCGATCGAAAATTGGAATTTTTTCTCAGGGTCGCAAACTTTTTCCACAGATTTTTGTAGAATACTTTAAAATTATGTTTACTTAATATCCTGACAAAAAATTATGATATACATTTTTCTAAAACCAGAGATATTGACTACTTTATGTTAACTTTTGCCTAACAAAATGTCCGCCATTTTATGACCTAATGACCAATACTGCTTTCAAAATATCTTCGATAGAGGACCTTAGGGAATCCACAAAAGTGTTTTTTGCTTGAAAAAGGTAAATTTGAGGAATTTAGGTGCAAACCACTTCAACCATCACACGCAATAGATATTACCGGGGTCCGCCGCGTGGAGCCGGACCGCGACGCGCGGTCGAAAATTCGAATTTTCTCTCAGGGCCGCAGCCTTTTTCCCAACCCTTTTGCAAACAAACGTTTAAATATGTTTTCTTAGTATTATTGCGAAATATCTCGACATACATATTTCTTATAAAAAAGATAATGACTGCTTTAAGTGAAATTTTGCCTGAAAAAATCTTCCGCCATTTTATACATTACAGCACACAAATATCAACCAAAATGTCTGCAACTTATGCAAAGTACAGGCAAGAAACTATAATGACAGATGAACATGTTAAACATTTCATCAAAATCCATCCACTGCTCTACCATCTGCGTAACTTTTTACATTTTCGAAGAAAAATGATAAATGGCAAGTTTTTCGAAATTTCGTCATGTTTAAGCCTCCGTAACTCCATAACGGCTGAGACTTAATAAAAATGACTTGCTATTTCAAAATCAGCAACTATTTCCCCGTATTTGTGCCAAATTTCAATTGTCTACCTCAAAAAAAGCCATTTCGGACTTTTGTCCGGCGTTTTTCGATTTCCGACCACTGTGCGGCGCAGTGGACAGATTATTCCTTTCTGCGCTTCTAGCTGGCAGAATAAAGGTATCTGTGCATCGATACCCTTCCAATAAACTGTTATTATGCTAAATACAAAACAAGTGTACCAAAAAAAAACTGAAATAGTATGCTTTCCCCATATGGGAAAAAGTCCCATCCCGCGGTTCTAGGTAAATCGTCGTTTTTCTCGCGAACCAAACATCGTTCAATATTTTCGTTATGACAGTAAATTTCAAAGGGATCAAACCACTAGTACATGAATGGCAAACGTTTGCAAAGGGCGATGGGACAAAAAATTCCCGTCCGCGGTTCTAGTGTTAATATCCAATTATTAAGCGCCTTTGTCAAAAATAATTCCATAAGTGTGAAAATGGGACGTATTAGAAAAATTAACTATTACCTACTACAGCTCATTATAATAGTTAGTAAGTAATATAATAGTTTTACCTCGTAATTTCATCACCTTTTAGATGAGTAACTGAGTATTGGTCAGGAGAATATATTTTTACAAGTAGTTATATTCATCAGATTGCTTTTTTATGCACAGCATGAAATGAATTGTAAGCAGTGAAAAATTAAATTATTGGCCAATTATTGATTATTCAAAGAAATTAATAGTTATGATAATGCGTTTCGTTAAAATAAATAGCCTGGCGAAGATGGTCTTCGACACGGCGGCGGGCGAGGTCACATTCAAGATCTGGTTCTATCCGTTCGAGGCCGCTGTTGACCTTGTAGCTCTAGGAGTTACACCATACGATGTTGACTATAGTTGAGATTGTCCTTTCAATTACAAATAGCCCGAGCCAGGTATTTTGTACGAGAAGTGCTAAAAAAAGAACAATGGGAATTTTCTTAGTAATTAGTTCTTTGAAAAAGTATTTGTTTATTCGTTAACGTTTATGTGGTCGCCTCGGAATAGTCTCCATTTGATATTAATGAGGTCATATGTTCATAACCGCTTCTTTAAATTTCCCTGCATTTTCATCGGTTTTTGGTGTGCCGAGGTATTCGTCAAATTCAACGTCTTCACGTCTATCTTGGAAGCTCTTACGCCACTCATAAATTCATGTTTCACTATTGCCACACTGTTTTAGCAAACGGAAATCCCTGAGCTATTAAAAAAATGTGTCTAACGTTTGTGGCTGCCACTAAAAAAGTAAACAATGAATACAACGGGGAACTTAATCATATTTCGGGGGAATGTTTATAAACACATTAAAAGTAATTGACAGTCAGACTCTCCAAGCATGCGAGAAATTTAAAAATTCCCGTTAGTTTCTGAAGACACCTCGTAAATGAGTTTACGTGTACATCCATGCTCAAGTAAGAGTGAATTACGTACCCTGACAGTACACAAGTCGCAGATTCCGATTTAGAAAATGAAAATTCTCCCCCAAAAGCACCAAAGCTGGTCTGTTTTTCTTTCTCATCTTTAAGTGCATTATAATCACATTGAAAAATACATATAAATGTAACAGTGTCTTATTAATATTATTCAACTTATGGATAACTACCTCCTTTAACTAAGAATTGGTTGAGCTCATTATTTTTAACCGGCTTCATTTTTTATGCAGTTTATTAATCAGGAGAGTTCAGCAATTAAATACGACCTTCATGGTATTTAGTAGAGAAATAAATACGCTCATCAGTGTCAATTTTTAGCATTCGTAAAATATTTAAGTTTGAATACGCTGATGATCTACCCCAGATCGATTGAATTTCAGCAAATCTGTGGTATTTAATGAAAAAGCAATTCCCGTGGAGAAGGTTGCTCTCGGCGTAGGTCCCATTTAAGCGCTTTTTTTGTCCACTCGAAGCTGCAGTTGAACAGGACTGCGCATTACTTTAAACGGCGTTGACTGAGGATAAAATTGTATTTCTAATGTTAATACTTGTACCGAATAGGCAAAATAAATTATTTATTATTTAGTGAATGATCTTAGCAATGATGATTGAGATTTTATTTGTTACCGTGGAAGGACTTGTTGCCAAAGTTTTGGTTAAGTTGACGAAAATTTTATCTCACCGCCTTCTATTTCTTTCATATCTTCATGTCCATTTTGATTTTTTGACAATAATTCCATAAGTGTGACAGCTTTGAAAAAATTTATGGAAGACAGGTAATTTTGTAACGAGTAACGTGAGGTATTGTCGAGATAAAGCATTTTAGCCGATTGATTTAATTTTGGTTGAGTTTCTCATTCATAAGAGTGCCTTTTAAGTAAAAAAGCCATAAGAATGACTTTTTTATTTACGGGTATTGAACATAAAAAGTTGAAAATTATATTGATAGCCACCTACAGAGACTTTAGAGTGATGAACATTTAAAAATTGTTGCACGCGTTATTTGTCTAAATTAAATTCAATTTTTGGGCAATCTTCGCCTTAACATGAAGCGATTGCATTAGAGTCATTTGCGTTGGTGATGAAATAAGTAAATAGCCGGGCTGGCAATCCCTTACAAAAGTCTTGCTGTTATCCATACGAGGCCATCATTTAAAGATCATCCATTGTATGGTGCGATCGCGACTCAAGGTAATACAAACTTGCCAGCAAACAATTCCACTGCCCCCTTCCCCTCCAAGGCGATCAAGTATATTTATTATCGGGGACCCAATTAAGGCTTTCATTAGCTGTGATAATTCACTGAGCTCCTCTTTCTACCATTCTGGCCCCCGTATAGTGCCTCCCTCTGCGTAGATATTTATATCGTGAGCCTCTTCCCACGCAGAATTCCACTCCGTCCGCGCACTTCATAAGGCGAAGGGATCTTTTGTGCCTCTCTGCATAACCGGACGGCCGGCATCCCCACCATCGTGCTCCAGCATCCTCCTGCTCTTCAATTCTGTTGCTCCTCACTATTTCATTCCTTTCTCAGACGACGAAATAACCCCGTACACTTCTCCTGCACCATTGTCCCCTGAACACTCTGCTCATGTATTACGCCCACATTTAACTGAGCCAGAATCGCAGGACGATGCAGAAAAATCAGTCATTTTTGGTCAATATTTCAATTAATAAATGGTTTGCTCTGTCATGTTTATTTACCTCCCTATATTTGTGCACAAATTAACCATACGGGTAATTTTATTTCATGCAAACATTCAACGCTCATCGTAATACTAATCGAGATAGTATTACATGCATTTGTCACTAATATCACCATTGGCAAGGATAAATAAAATTGGAGATCAGTTTTTAGTTTTTAAGATCAGAAATTAATTTAAAAAAACCTTTATCCCCCCTTATTCCATACTTATTATTGTATATTTACAGGATATAGTCCAACCATTGTCAAAATTCCTATAAATAATAAATACTGTTATTGCTACGATTGTAGTTTTTATTGGTTGCCAATGAATACAAGAATGATTTTTGAGAACAATATGAGATTATTCAACCAAACAAAATAATTTTAGGCGAAGTATGAGACCTTGTGGAAAATCGATGCGAAGAATTTTAAACCTCCGCTATTAACCATCACATGAAACTCAGCCCTATTTTAGGATTGAAATTTTTATTGAAAATCAAGATATTGATCCGCTACACAATGCTCAATAATTGGACCACGAGGGAGGGCCTTAAGGCTTCTGCTTGGAAAATTATTTTTGCTATGGTTGAACTTAAAGATAATTGACCCATTACATAAGCCAACTAACATGGTGATCGGTGAAACTAAGTCGAAGTATATTAGCGTCTGATATTGGTATAAGAATCTTTTTTACGGCCGTCCGACGGCCTTGCCTTCCTACCACAGAATTCTCTTGGTCCAATTTATTTCGTTCCTTTTCCAGTTTTGTACATAACCCACCATTGCTGCCCTCGCCCGTTGACCGCTCGAAATTGAACGACCGGCTTGCAGCTAGTTGCAATTAACCAGAGATGTCACTTGAATGACAACACATCCTGCGCATTTTCTAATTTTGCTTACTTGATGAACATTTGAATAAATCACTGTTATATTCGCCAACAAAATACCTTTCAAAATACCTTTATTTACAATGCACTTTCGTCGTAATAGAATATAGTTAATTTTCCTTGAAAAGGATTGGTACCCTAACTCACCCCTCCAGCCTTTAAGAATGTTTTACTTTCAGAATAATTTATTTGTGGCAGTTCCGTAAAAAAGTACTCTCTAATTACTTACTACGGGAGGTAATTTATCAATTTTTTAATTAATTTTTAATTTGAATCACTGGTCACAAATCATTGATTTTTTTAGCTTAATTTATTTTACAATACATGCACATAATCTATGATTGATTGTTTTAGTAAAATATATTGTTTTTTTTCCAACATTTTAGATGATTGGTAATAATTCAATATTTTTCTCCTTTAATAACCTAGTGTCTTGAAGATTGAAAATACTCATTGGATAAGTGATCAATTCTCTTTCAAACAAAAGTTACTTCGAGCGTAGGTTTCCGCGGCGATGGTTTGATCTCTGCATTTCTCCAGGGTTTTCTTCCGCGTCAGATTGTTGGTTGACAACAGTTTCGCTGGCTATCCTGCCAGCGTCTTCAGGTCGAAGGTGTCGGCTGTTGGTTTCTGCCTCGCTTATATACTGTAGGCTGGATGGGAGCTGCACTGTGATCGGCTGTCTGACTGGGTGCTTCTCTCTGGTTGGCTCTCTCTTTGATCACTCTTTTCCAGGCAATGTGAAGGAAGTATCCATCTTCTCTATTGAAATTTAAAGGTGTTTTTTGAATTTCTATTGCTTCCCTGATTTGTCTAGGGAAGTATCGGCACTCCTTAACTAAAAGTTTCTTCTCCTAAAATTTAATGTCATGGCCGGGTTCCGACCATGCATGTTCGGCGATGGCAGAGAGTTGAAACTGCTTGTTCTTGGTCGCCCTCTGATTAGGGTGTCCCAAAAAAACCGAAAGTTTGAAAGTTGAGGGGGCATTTCCATTTTCCTATGCGAATGCATGAAAAAACATACCACAATTATTTTCAGCTCAATCGGACAATATTTGACCCTGCCGAAACGCATTCAAAGTTTGAATTTTTGAGTTTTACAAATTTCATGCAATGTTGCCTACCCTGAAGGAGGTTCGAGTGTTAAAAAACAACCAATTTTAAGTTTAAACCATCTCCTCTAGCTCTATAGTCGTTGACAGCAACACTTGAGTCAAAATGAGCTTAATAGCCACAACTCGGTGTGTTTACAAGTCCCGCTCGCCGTTGCGGCCGCCAGGCGCCAGTCGAGTGCATATTGCCCCGCCGTGTCGCGTTGAGATTCGAGTTATGCCCTTTCGGAACATCGCTCTGTTTATGTAAAAAGTATCCCGGCTTAGTCTATCAGTCACTCGTGGAGTTTAGTGTTGTGCACTAACTGAGAACGTGAGGTATTGTCGTGTGTTCCGAGGTCGAGGCTGTTTCGGCGGTGGCCAGAATGAGCGTGAAGTGGAAGGGTGCGCCGGTTATGCGAAGTGCGACAAGTGCGTGGTTGGTGGGTAATGAGTCCAAACATTTGCCCGGCAATGGTAAACTCCCAACGCTGCGTGAAGTTCTCAAAGTTTTCTTTTCCAACCTACACTGTTCTCCAGGATCGATATCAGCGGCAGATGCAGCAAGGATTACAATCAAAGAGTTACTTGTTGTGTGGGGAAAGTCTAATATCCCTACGCAGGAGGTCCGATCAGCCATTAAGAAGCTCCTGACAGCTTACAAGAACTACCGTTCCCTTCGGAAAGACAAAAATAAAACTAGTGAGAAGTCAGTGTCCGCAAGAGAGGAATTCAGCAAAATGCTCGACCGTCTGTTTGACATCAGCTGCAAAGAAGCCCTTTCAAAAATTACTGTGGAGGAGGATAAGTTGTTTTACATATCTATGAAATCTGATCGAAAAGGATATATGGCGGGTATTGATATAAAGTGGTGTAAGCGTTTAGAAAACCGTAAGAGACTTCAAGAAGAGGATTTTTTAAGGGAAAAACGGCATGAGAAAGAAAAGGAAATATTGGATGCGAAAGTGGACCTCGTTCGACAGATGTCTGCGGAGAGCACGACAAGCTCGTTGGATTCGGAAGAAGGTATTTTTTTCCGGTTGCGGGAAGGGTGAACAATATGGAAATTTATTCTAATTGTGTAGCTTCATTGCAAGTACATTTATAAAACATTGGTACGCCTGTCCCGTGGCAGTGAGGGCTCCGAGAATGGATCTTGAGCTACTTAAAGTCCTTGCTCAGAAGAAAGACCCTCACTACGCAGCAGCTTTGGCCAAGTTTTGTAACCATCTATGGTATCTTTACGAAAACTTGATTTGTATGGCCCTCTTCGATGAAATGGTTTCCGACGACGAGAAAAGAGACATTGCGAAAGCAATCAGAGACAATGAGGGGTCTGATGATGACGCACCTCGGGCTGCTCTTCTGCCTAATCGCCTTATTAGTGAGCTGACTCTCGCTGACTTCGCTTCAAAATATTCTGTGAAGTTTTTAAAAATTATTGGTATTTCGCCGACATTTTTGTACATGGAAAAGTGACGTAGACTATCAGAAGGGCCTATCTATAGTTAAGGTTGTTAATGATACTGCAGAGAGAGGAGTTCAATTAATGAAAGATTTTCTAGTCAAGAAAAAATTGACAAATGATGAGGCTCAGAGGCAACATCTGTTACTAGTTGTTAAGCTGCATAGGGAAATGTATGGAAAAAGTGGAAAAAAACTCTAGTTTTTCATATTGCTTGTTGTTCCCAGTGCTTTTGTATCCGCATTGTGACAGTATAATAATAAGAGAGCATTTTATTTCAGAGGTTTCTAATTTTAAATCCCCCAAGACCCTTAGAGCTAGGCAACATTGCATGAAATTTGGAAAACTCAAAAATTCAAACTTTGAATGAGTTTCGGCAGGGTCAAATATTGTCTGATTGAGCTGAAAATTTTTATGGGATGTTTTTTCATGCATTCGCATAGGAAAATAGAAATGCCCCCTCAACTTTCAAACTTTCGGTTTTTTTGGGACACCCTACCCTCTGATGTTCTATATGCATGGAGCGGCAAGTTTCCCCTATGTAGGATTTTCGGCAGGAGCAGGGCACCTTGTATACCTCCTCATGCAGTTCTTGAGGAATGATATCCTTGGGCCCGGGGAGGAAGTCTCTTATCTTGGTCACACAGTTATATCTGGTGATCACGTCGTGCTTTTTTAATATTCTGGCGATCCTCTCTGACGTTCCAGCAATGAAAGGGATGGTGACGTATAGCTTCCTTGACGATTCTTCTTCTCCAACGTCATCACTCTGGTTTTCAATGGTGGCCTTGCGTCGCTTTTCCTCCTCCTTCGTGGTCCTTTTAACCCCGTGGTCCTCGGAACCCGGCCATGACATTAAATTTGAGGAGAAGAAACTTTTAGTTAAGGAGTGCCGATACTTCCCTAGAGAAATCAGGGAAGCAATAGAAATTCAAAAAACACCTTTGAATTTCAATAGAGAAGATGGATACTTCCTTCACAGCGCCTGGAAAAGAGTGATCAAAGAGAGAGCCAACCAGAGAGAAGCACCCAGTCAGACAGCCGATCACAGTGCAGCTCCCATCCAGCCTACAGTATATAAGCGAGGCAGAAACCAACAGCCGACACCTTCGACCTGAAGACGCTGGCAGGATAGCCAGCGAAACTGTTGTCAACCAACAGTCTGACGCGGAAGAAAACCCTGGAGAAATGCAGAGATCAAAAGTTACTTCCTTGTATATGCATTTGCGCTGTAAATTGAAAAGGTAGTAAACAGAGGATATTTAAGGAGACTCTCAAGCCATAGCACATATTCTGGGCTCTTCACGGAGGACGTGAAGAATAATAGTGCATCGTGCATTGAAATTAAATCATTCACAGTTACGAGGATTATTCCGTTGGAATTCGCACCGCGTTAGGCAAAGGAGAGAGAGAGAGAGAGGGTTCTTGGCGATAGATTAAATATGTTCTCCATGACAGTCAGGAAGGGACTGGGCGGAGGAGTGCGTCATTGAGATGCCATGTAGCTTTCAAATTATGCAAAGGAGGTTATCATCGTTCCGCTGATTACAATATTCCAGGCCGTAAAAAAACAATCCTTCCCGCCGCTACCCCGGAGTGGAGCCCTCTCGCCCTCCCTCACCCTCACTCTGGGATCTCCCACGGCGCGGCAGTGTATCCTCCGCCACCGCATGCTTGTATAAAAAAAATCAAGATAAAGGATTTTACGAGGCGACTGGCACAGGAGACATTTCACGGCACCCTTCGTTCTGTGCTTTATTTTTATTTAGCGCGCGGTCAGGCGAGAGATAAAGAAAGAAGTAAAAGAAATAAAACAGATAAAAAGTCTCTATTTATTAAGTTGCTATGTACAAAAGTTCAGAAGACCATTCTATGTTACATTCCCCTTCTCTAGGGCTTTGTTATACTAATAGGGCGACCCACAAAGTGTGGGCCGCCCTAGTAATATGCATTGGCTTTATTACAATTATTTCGTAACCCCTCATTTAGGCCCGTATCCAGAAACCATGCTTCAGCTTGTAGCGGCGCGCTCCGCTGAATGCTGTATCCAGAAACCTCACTACTCCTAAACGCTCCAAATGGGTGGGGGCAGTGTTGCCACATTTATTTTGGGCTGGATTGATGACGTAGACGAATTTAGCGACATTTTGAGTCCCTAATATGCGGGCTTTGGGAGGAACTAAGGGCGACAATTGAATAACGAATATCGCAACGCGACTTTGTTTGCAAGCAAAATGGAAACGGGTTGGAAGTAGAATCTCGGCGTAGGAGAAGAGTTTGATTTTAAAACTAATTATTGATAGGAAAGTTGTATTGGAGTGCAAGAAAACCGATGCTGTGAGTCTTTCTTTAAAGGTTATGGCATGGAAGAAGGTGGAGGTTGAATTTAATCGGCACGATGGCGTAACGAAGGTAAGCACATTATTAGGCCGTGATTTGTGAAATTTCAGCAGAAACTCTTTTGTCTTGTTCTTAAAATCTGAATGGAAATTAATGATAAAATTTCTCTTTTTTAGTGGTGTTCATGGAAATATGGTGTCTTAGGAGATGCGGTATCTCACACGGAATTTATTCTCCGTTCCATGGGATTTTCCTGGTCCTTCAAGTTTCTTCTGTGAATGTGGTTCCGTTCATTGTGTGAAAAGAGTTCCTCTAAATCGGCAAAGTTATAATTGAGAACCTGCTGGTACATGCTGATGAATCTGGGTGCTCAGAAATCCCCCGACGTGTACCAAGTGTCTCGACAGTGTCGATCGCCGATGATTGCCGGCTGGCCTCGGCTCTGCCGCCGGGGAAAGCCGGCCGATGCCCCAGGCCCCGCACGCCGAAAATGTACCAAGCTGGGTGGAAAAGAGTAACCTTATCAAGTTTTGTTCAGGATACCCAAGTTTCGGTGCTGACTTATTTGATCATTTTTTAAATAAAATGTTTTCATCTGTTACAATTATTGTTGACAATGCGAAATGGAAGGAAAGTGAGCATTTTTTTTAATAGTGCCGTCATTAAGTTGTACGGGTCGTTGCTGCCGATGTTTCGCTCTAATTACTTACTTCTTGTGTTCGCAATGTGTGTGTAATTTGATTTGTGAATTTAAAGTTAATGTTTTCGCTCCCGATTTTCTTCGTGTGAACATTTCCTGGACAATTTTATTTGCAATTAGTGTTAATTAGATTTGTGAAGTAACAGTACGTGTCATGTTGATATTGATTTTCTTCGTGAGTACTTTTCTTGGACAAGTGTTCTTGTAAAGTGTGATCATTTTATTTGTTGAATCGAAAGTGAGTTTTACGACGTTAATAAATAAAAGTTTGTGAACTCAGTAATTCTTGTGATGGTATTTATTGCTGAATAATCCTTGGTGTCACTAGCGCAATTCGTCATTGTGGTTGACAAATATACTCGTACAACTGTCGATCGTATTGGTGTAGTTGGATATATTAGACATTGCAGTATTGTAATAGGTACATGTATAGTATTTTAATGACCAAAGGTATACGTGACATTCATTATGAGATGAATATCATGTGCTATTGAAAGCGGACCAAGAAAGCAACATGCCATTTCCATCGACCCTTCCCTTAAACTTTAACTCATCATTTTTGTGACGGCATAAATCATTATCGGTAAGTTTTCACGTAATTGAGCATGGTTTTCAATGGCTCGGAACTGACATTACTTAAACTAGCAGTAACTGAGTGTGGATGTAGCTGACTGGAAGACGGCCTTGTTGCCTTGTTGACTTGGCTGACGACAACAAAACAACCTTTGGTTGGGGATATTAGTTTTCCTATTATTTCAAAACATACCTCTATGACCTCTGACCCCATTGTGACCCTCGCTGGTAATAAAAAGTCGACAATATGGATTTGAAAACAGCAAAACTGACTTGGGCACCCTTTAAAACACATTGTTACACTCTTTTGCTGTCATGGTGGGCCGATTTAACTCTATGACCCTTGACCCCCATTATGACCTTCGGAGGTCAAAATATCAACAATACGGATGTACGAACAGCCTAACCGACTTTGGCACCCTTCAAAACCTATGGTTTGACACCTTGGTTGACATGATGGCTCGACGTTTGACTCTATGACCTTTGACCCCAATTGTGACCTTCGGAGGTCAAAAAATCAACAATACGGATCTACGAACAGCCTAACCGACTTTGGCACCCTTCAAAACCTATGGTTTGACACCTTGGTTGTCATGATTGCTCGACGTTTGACTCTATGACCTTTGACCCCAATTGTGACCTTCGGAGGTCAAAAAATCAACAATACGGATCTACGAACAGCCTAACCGACTTTGGCACCCTTGAAAACCTATGGTTTGACACCTTGGTTGTCATGATGGCTCGACGTTTGACTCTATGACCTTTGACCCCAATTGTGACCTTCGGAGGTCAAAATATCAACAATACGGATCTACGAACAGCCTAACCGACTTTGGCACCCTTCAAAACCTATGGTTTGACCCCTTGGTTTTTATGATTGCCCCACTTTTAACTCTATGACCTTTGACCCCCGTGGTGACCCTCGGAGGTCAATTAGTGAATAATGAGGGTATTTGGACAATACCAATGACTTGGGCACCCTACAAAACCCATGGATCGACACCTTTGTTGGTATGCTATTCCTTTTGCCACCCTTATGACCTTGACGGTGGCCTTACTGGGTCAACGGTTGAATATTCGTAAATAAAAGTGTTATTTTCGGTTCTCTCGTGTCCGAAAACCTAAGAATTGACATATTGGTCAATGAAATTCACACTTTTGTCTATCTTGATTTTTTTAACATTGAAACCCCATAAGGCAAATTCAAATTTTTGGTTTGGACCCACTTTGTGAGGTCAAAAGGTCAAAATTGTAAAATTTTGCTTACACTCAACAAAACTTAGGACCTTTCCCCATAAGTGTGACAATTTTCATGAATTTGTCAAATGCAAAGTTACTAAAATTACAGGTCAAAAATGACACACGACCCTTGGGACAGTCTGTATGATAAAAATTCTTGCTATGGTCCTAATACCGGATCTGACCCTTCCCCAAGTGTGCCTAGGTGGTCTGGTAATGATGTCTACGAGTGCTCTTCTTTATGAGCTGCGCAGGAATCATTCTTAATTCTCTAAAACATAGGTGTCGGAAGTTTAAAGACATGGTTGATATCTATGGGCCCTCAAACTTAATTCAGGCTAGGGAAAGTTAACAGCGTTTCCTTACCCACTTATTCTTCCCTTCTCTCAACGTGAATTAGCGTACCGATTTTGTGATTACGTACATTTTCACCACCAGGAAACTACATAAACTCACGGTGATAGTTATATTTTCGTGGACAGTTGACACGAACTTTATTTCTTAGCAATGAACGATTGAGACATGGATTCAAATTCGCCGCAAAGCGTGCCTCTCGCGGCCATATTAGGGTGCCTTCACAGCTCCGCGTTGCGTCGACGCCACGAGAGCTCCCGCTCCGCCAGCAAATTTTGCCCTTCACAGCTCTGCGTTGCGAAACGTGGATTCAAATTCGCCGCGTAGCGTGCCTCTTGTGGGCGTGACAACCGGGGCTCGCTACATCAGCGCCGCTATTTGATGCGACGGGTGGGAATCACTGAAACTAAGGGAGTGTAGAATCCTGTGTAGAGTATTTATGACACTCACACACATTTGCATTTGGCCGTTCCCTCCCCTCCATCGCCAGCGCTGGGTGATGGGCAATGGAGGGGAAGCCTCTAAAGATCCAAACGGAAATTTAGGGAAAAAGAAGGTCTCTACGTGGCCTACACAATTTCCTATGTATACCGCGATTTAAAGCTGTAACAGTGTGCGTTGGCTCGATCAACCCAGCCAGTTTACAATGAAAAATTAAAAATAGCGCACGTGTTCTGTTGTGGGTGTATTGTGTTGTTCGTGTGACATAGAATCTTATAACTAGAATTTTTAATACAGAAATATTGAATTTTTTGTAGTCATAACATAGGTTGGTACCGACCATCTCTCTACATATCCGTCGTAGCAAAGCGTCTTCTCATCTACATCTAGATCTACATAATACCCTGCGAGTCACCTCCAGGGTGCTTGGCATGGGGTGATCAATCACCAGCATGCAGCATTCAATTGGACTCCAACATGCACACCACACAGTACAAAAAACGTCACGCATACTAACCAATTATACTACTATATGCTGTTAGAAATAATAATGAATTTAGGAAACATGCATTCAGTTTTACGTACGTTAGTTTGCTACACCACATGTCATGCAATCTATTTATGAGTTCTATCGCTGCCGTTCCGGAAGATTTCGTGAAGACGGTTTTAATTCCGCTTCCGAAAAAGAAGAAAGCTGTGGAATGCGGAGATTATAGGACTATCAGCTTAATATCGCATGCGGCGAAAGTGGTGCTGAGGATATTGAACAGACGAAAGGAGGCGAGGGCAAACGAATATTTGGGAAAGATCAATTTGGTTTCAGAAAAGGGAAGTCATCTCGTGATGCAATAGAAATAATGAGGTCCCTCGTCGAGAGGAACGTAGAATATGACCAGGACGTATATGCGTGTTTCGTGGATTTTGAGAAAGCGTTTGATAGGGTGAACTGGGTAAAGTTAATGGATATTCTGAAGAGAATAGGTGTAGATTGGAGGGATAGACGACTGATTCGTAATCTTTATATGGCCCAGACTGCGCAAGTGAAGGTAGCGGACGGAAAATCTGGGTGGGCAAGCATTGGCCGAGGTGTGAGGCAAGGCTGTCCTCTATCGCCGCTGCTCTTTAACGTGTACGCTGAAGAGATGATAAGGGAAGCGTGGGATGAGTTAGAAGCTGGAGTGAAAGTTGGAGGAATGATGTTGAAATCGGTAAGGTTCGCGGATGATCGGGCGCTGATTAGCCAGTCAGCGAGGGGGCTTCAGGCTCTAGTGGACGCGTTATACGAGCGGTGCGAGGAGTATGGGATGAGGATTAATCACAAGAAAACTAAGGTTATGCGGTTTTGTAAAGCATCACGAGCGAGGAATGTGAGACTCAAGATAAAGGTGGGCGATGAAAAACTTGAGCAGGTTGAGCAATTCAACTATTTAGGCAGTACGTTAGAGGAAAACGGATACAGTAGCAAGGAAGAGAATTGCATTAGCGAAGGAGGCGTTCATGAACAGGAAGAAGCTTCTAAGAGGATCGTTGTGTAAGAGTTTAAAGAAAAGGTTAGTGAAGAGTTTGATCTGGAGTGTAGCTCTCTACGGTGCGGAAACGTGGACACTGAGGAAAGAAGACGAGAGAAGATTGTTGGCTTTCGAGATGTGGGCATGGAGAAGAATGGAGAGGGTGAAATGGACGGAGAGGAAAAGGAATGGCGTCCTGCGTCCTCGAGGACTTACTAGTCAGATATTCCAAAACGGAAAAACTCCTTGAGACTACCCCAACTACGATAACCCTTGGGAATTTATCATAGGTTTATGTTAGGCACGTGCTAAAATGAAGTGTACAAAATGTCAATTTTTCAAATTTTTTATATCTAGATCATTTTTGAATGAAAATATTATAACATGCATCAATGAAGATTCAGAGGATGACGAATAAAATTCTTTAGAGAAAATTCACCAGAAATCGATGTTTGACCAGGTATTGTTTATTTTTTATAAGTTTTTTTTGTTATTTGTATGCCAAACAGTAAAAAAGTTGAAAAATTGAACATTTTGTACTCTTCATTTTAGCACGTGCCTAACATTAACCTATGATAAAATCCCAAGGGTTTAGCGTAGTTGGGGTAGTCTCAAGTTTTTTCATTTTGGAATATCTGACTAGTAGCTCCTCGAGGACGCAGGATAAATCTCGTACACTTACAAATAAAATTATTCTCAGCTATGAAGGAGTGGGGAAGGGGTTTGGGTGTGTGGAAGCTTGAGGTTGGAATTACAATCGGTATGAGTTTGAGCGTTAGTGAGAGGACTAAATATGTGCAAGATGGTATGAAACGGGTGTTTTGGGGATAAAGGTCATGGGAAAAACAGCAAAAAATGGCCAAAATGGCATATTTTATTTTTTTCGGGGTGTTCCACCACCTAAATGTTCTTTTTTCATTGCATTAGCTGAAAGGTATTTAAATACTCCTTCGAAACACATTTTTTAATTGTGGCGCTCTCAAAAATATTTTATGAAAACTAGCGTTTGAAATTTTCAAATCGCCGCCATTTCTCCTAATGCCCCTGAAAAGTTGTGAAAAAAATTATGCTCCATTAAGAGAGCCATCAAATGGCACAAATTGCATTGAAAAATATGCTTTCTATCTCGAGATATTTAAAAAAGAGTGGAAATCGAAATTCCGAGCTAGCCGGCCCTGGTGGGCCTCTAGCGGGCTGGAAGTGTGGGGAGGTTAGTCCTATTTGATCCCAAATCCTATGCCCTAAGTCTGGGAAAAATCCGTGAGGGGGGACTTTTCAATCTCTTACTCGGCTATACCCTTTATAACGCATCATCTTCATCTGCAGCTCCAGAGCCCGGTGTGGGCTTTGGCTTTTTGTCCTTCACCATTCTTCCTACATGACCCAACCGTGTCAACCGAGGTGATTTGGCAAATCAAATTACACCCTTCTCTTTCAATGTCTTATATATCTCCATTTTCATGCTATTTCTCCATTTCTGCCCTTCTCTAATTCGGCTTTCATTTTCCGTATGACATTTCTTTCAAATTTTCTTGTGGTTTAATCATTGTTTCTTCCCCTTGACAGTGTTCATGTCTAATTGTATACTCCATAAGTCACAACTATGTGTAACGTAAAAGTGAAACCTTAAATCGACTACTAACTGGTTAAAATTATTCTCTCATAGCATTAACGTAACTGCTGAGTTGCTTTATTAGACTGTGAGGTCAAATTCCAGTATAGACAACCCGGATCCCACTTCAGCACCCCTACTCCCTTAGAAGCAATATATTGGCTATGACCTCGCAGTGTTTCGTGTTCTCGCAGATGCGCATGAATGGTACATCTACATACTACCCCGCTAGCCTACTCAATAGGCGTGTGGCTGGGGGTGTTTGACATCAATATATTAAAAGAAAATGCTCAAACAAAATTAAGACTACAATTTATAGTCCTTCATGGCTCGGGGCAATAACGAACTCGCATATCTATCCGTTCGGAAAAAATATTTCTCTTAATTTATCACTTCTTTAGGACCTGGGAATATAGTGAGGTTCTAATATGTTCTACTTGTCGCTCTGAGGATATCTATTCTCAATTGCTCCAGAGTTCTTCGCCTAGCAGGAATCCTCCAAGCATCTAGCGGCTCCCAGCCAAACTTGTTTTACGCTTTCTGTACTTCCGTGGCGCTTTTCGTCGAATCACGGGGCTTTCCTTTGCATTTTATTAATTTCACGGATGAAATCTTTCTGCGTCGTAAATTTACCTTTCTGTATCTTGCTGAAAGCCATTCCAAGTAACTTGGGGCAAGGAATGTGCCAGTTTAATGCTGATATATCCTTTTCGGGAAATAAATAATATCGCACTTGACATTGACAAAGCGTAATTTGTTGGCTGAACGAAAATTTATTAAAACATCTCTTCTACAGAGCAGACATTTCAGGTGTAATGAATTGCAGCACGTGCATGCCTAGACGAAAACACTAAGGGCCACCCTCAGCTGTTCTGGGAAGAGTGACAGTTAAATGTATCACTCTCACTTCTTTAAAAGGGTTCGTCGCGACGGCCGACCACGTGCATGCCTGGACGGATCATTTGCCTGTCAAGACAGAAACTATTAAAAGGGTTCTAGATACCCTCATTACTTTTAAAGGGGTAATAGACGCATCCTGTTTTAAAAAGGGTCATAGATATTTTCACTGCTTTTAGAGGGGGATAGACGAGTGCAGCTTAAAGGGATTGTGGCAGCTGGAACCCTCAGGAACAACTTAAAAGGCCCATTTTGGGAGAAGCTCTCCCACTCTCCTTCCCCTGCCTCAGAAACGTATACTGATCTCCCCCCTCCCTTATCTAGGAATAAGAGTATATAAACCCTTGCATCCATGGACCTCGCGGGAAGAGACCTCGCTCGCTGCCAAAGGCTACGCTACTCCAGGGTTCTGGAGTCTGTAAGATTTTCTGAAATAAATGTCTCTTTCCCACTAGCATCACTCTGAATTTCAATTCTTAAGTACCAGCAACCCTCTCAGAGAGTTGATCTAGCCACTCGGATCAATCTCTCCGTTTCAGTCGTGTGTACCGAGTTGTCGGGACATGACATAGAAACGTTATTGGTGTCAGGTGCTTGGGTGTGGTACAGTGATTGCTAGGTAGATTCTGCGTTCAGAAGACTGACGTAGATTCGAATAGAAAAAGCGAGCGGAGGAGAGCTGACGTCGCCGTGAGACGCCAGAGGTTGCACGGGGAGCAGAGACGCTGCTGCTGCCGTGGGTCGCCGAGATACGACGGAGAGCAGGCCCGCTGCCGTCACTGAGAGGAGCCGAGATTCGCCGGGGAGCTGAGACGCTGCCGCCGACGAGTAAGGACTGCCTAGACGCCGCACCGCCAGGGAGGCCGGATCGCCGCAGAGAGAGAGGCAGGAGCCAGAGACGACAAGAGGATTCGAGGAGGAGGAGCGCCGCAGACGCCGCAGAGGGGAATCAGCTGTGAGAACAGCTGTCGCAGGATCGCTGACCCATAGACTACTGGTGAGTCACACTCATTCCTTTCTCCTCACCCTAGTTATTTTGTCGTTCGGTATCTCAAATCCAAGAAAATGGCCGAGAGTAGCAATAGAGCAGGTTCAAGTGAATACTGCGGAATTATGGAGGCAATTAAATTGATTTCCCAGCCTTTCGATGGGGATAAAAGGAAGTTACGGGAATTTATAGATAATGTCGATGTGGCATTTGAACTCGTCCATCCCGATAACCACGAAAAACTGTTAAAATTTGTAAAGGCTAAAGTAACTGGCGAGGCCAGGTCGAAATTGATCGTAAGGGATCTAACAGACACTTGGGATAGAGTGAAAAGTGTTTTGGAGGAAAATTACTCCACTAAAAGAACATTAGACTACTACGCATGTAAGATGTTTAACTCGAAACAGGGCGTAGCTGAGTCAATAGCTTCGTGGGGAAGTCGCATCGACACGATGCAAACTGAATTGAGAGACGCGGCTAGGAGGGATTTGACAAATGAAGAAATAAATGGAGCAATTGCTCTCGTCAATCATTTGGCTAAGGCGTGTTTTATACAGGGGCTGAGTAATGATAGGATACAAACCATTGTCAGAAGCCGCGGAGAGAAAATTCTTCTCTCAACTGCTATTGAAATTGCGCTGGAAGAGGAAAGTGCAATATTATCGCAGAAAGAAAGGGGCAGCAAAGGGTTAATCACAGGCCCGAAAATTAGGTGCGAAAACTGCAATAAGGTAGGCCACACCTTGTCCAAGTGCTATTTGATGAAAAGCGTAGATGAACCAAGGGGTGTGAGGGCGTTGAACGAAATGCGATGTTTCAGTTGCAATCGCCCAGGCCACTTGAAGAGGGACTGCCCAATGCTCAAGAGTGACCCAGATAATCGCCCCAAGAGTCGAAACGAGGGACCTAGGGGGTGGAAGAAAAAATGGGAAAACGGGCAGGGTAAAAATGTTGCCTCAGTGAAGAGGGTGAACGCCCTTCAGGCCGACGCCGTTGACACGGTGTCGTTTTTCGTCAAGGAATGTGAGGGGGAATGCCTTGCCTTCCTTGTGGATTCGGGAGCAGATGTCAGCATAGTAAAGGCATCGTTATTGAGAAGAGGAACAGACTACTTCCCGAGGGAAAAGATGAAAGTTATGGGAGTGACGGGGGAGGTAGTGAGCACTCTAGGTTCCGTGAGTCTCACCCTAATGACGGAGGACCGAGAGACTTCCCATAAATTTCAAATCGCAGATGATAATCTTACCCTTAAGCATGATGGGATCTTGGGTAAGGACTTTTGGTGCGAAATGCAGGCAAAAATTGATTATGAGAAAAGGATGATAACCATGCAGGACGTTATCGTCAAGTTTGACTCCCGACCAGATGAGAAAATTTGCCCGCCAGCAAGAAGAATGACCCACATAACACTACCCGCTAGAAGTGAAGTGATAGTCAAGTGTCATTCAGAGAAAGACGGCGAGGGCATAGTAGAAAAGAGGGAGATTTATCCAGGGGTACACATGGCGGCATCACTTACCGTCAGTGTAGCAAACGAGTGCATCACGAGCCTCGTAAATTCGAATGAGGAGGACCTACAGATAGAAGTGCCAAGCGTGAAATTGATGCCAATTAATGGTGATGAAATTAATTGTGAGAGTAATACCTTTAGTTCAAGGGTTGACAATGAGAAAATTAATCCTAGAGAGGTAAACGCACTCGAAGGATATCAAGCTGGCTCAGAATTGGAAAGGGAGCAACTCTTGATGGATTCCTTGAGGATTGGACATTTAAATAAGGAAGAAAAGAATGAGCTCATTAATATATTGGAAAAATACCAAGACGTATTTTACCTGCCAGGTGATACCCTTTCGTGCACCAACGCTATAGAGCATGCAATACCGACTCCTCTGATTGATCCCGCCAAACCAATCAACGTGAAGCCATACAGATTACCTGAGGCACATAAGGAGGAAGTTGACAAGCAAGTGAAGAAAATGCTTCAAGATGGAATTATCGTCCCGAGCAAAAGCGCGTGGAATTCGCCCATTTTAGTCGTCCCAAAGAAATTGGATACCTCCGGAGAGAAAAAGTGGAGGATTGTCGTGGACTACAGAAAGCTGAATGACGTCTCGGTGGGGGATGCGTATCCGCTTCCGAACATTAATGAGATTCTTGACCAGCTGGGAAAGGCACGCTACTTTTCCACGCTAGATTTGGCAAGCGGATTCCATCAAATCCCCTTGAAAAGAGAAGACAGGGAGAAGACTGCCTTCAGCTGTCCTTACGGGCACTTCGAATTCGTTCGAACCCCGTTCGGTTTAAAAGGGGCGCCGCCGACATTCCAGCGCTTGATGAATACTGTTTTATCAGGGCTACAGGGCATCAAATGTTTCATCTATTTAGATGATATAGTGATTCATGGAAATTCGTTGCAGAATCACAACGAAAAGCTCAAGGAGATTTTAGATAGATTGAGAGAAAATAACCTGAAATTACACCCGGATAAGTGTGAGTTCCTGAGAAAAGAGGTGAATTATCTGGGGCATGTAATATCAGAAGATGGGGTCAAACCTGACCCAGAAAAGGTCAGGAAGGTAAAAGAATTCCCATTGCCTAAAACCACTAAGCAATTGAAGGGATTTCTTGGATTAGCGGGATATTACCGCAGATTTATCCCCGAATTCAGTAAGATAGCGAAGCCACTACATGAGCTGCTCAAGAAAAATGTTAAATTTGAATGGGGCCGTAATCAACAGGCGAGTTTTGAAAAATTGAAATTTCTTCTGACCACGGAGCCGATCCTCAAATATCCAGATTTCTCAAAAGAATTCATCCTGACGACCGATGCGAGTAATGAAGCATTGGGTTGCGTATTGTCGCAAGGTGAAATTGGGAAGGATTTGCCTGTGGCTTATGCAAGCAGATCCCTCAATAAGGCAGAGAAGAACTATTCGACAATAGAGAAGGAGTTGTTGGCTATAATATGGGGGACAAAATATTTTCGACCTTACCTCTACGGTCGGAAATTTACGATTGTAACAGACCACAAGCCCCTCACTTGGATTTTTAACATCCGAGACCCTACGTCAAGATTGATGCGTTGGCGACTCAAGTTGGAGGAGTACGAGTACAAAGTGGTGTACAAGAAAGGAAAATTAAACTCCAACGCCGACGCCCTCAGCAGAGTGCACCAGATGTCGCTCCTCGATGAAAGGGAGGAGGAAGACGGCACGAGTGAAGATGACGTCACGGAGGATGAAGGGGAGAAGTCAAGGGAGGAATCTGAAGGACCTATGCAGCTGCCCGAGGGGGAAGAAGGAAGAAAAGAAGAGGACGGGATTTCGGAAGAGAGAAAGAAGAGAATATTGAAAGAATTCCATGATTCGCCGGTGGGAGGCCACCAAGGCATGAAGAGGACGTATGAGAGGATGAAATTATTCTTCTCATGGCCGGGAATGAAAGAAGATGTGGAAGAATACATCCGCAGGTGCGTGGCATGCCAGAAGAATAAACTCACGAGAAGGAAGACCAAAATGCCGATGCAAATAACTTCAACACCCGAGTTTGTCTTCGAGAAATGCAGTTTGGACATCGTGGGCCCGCTACCTGTAACGCAGCGTGGATTTAAATATCTTCTCACCTTCCAGGATGAACTCTCAAAGTTCACGTTGGCTATTCCGTTGGAAAGGCAGGACGCCACGTCAATTGCAAAAGCTTTTGTAGAAAAAATCGTCCTCGTGTATGGTACGCCATTAACCGTACTAACTGATCAGGGAGCAAATTTCCTTAGCGAAGTATTTAAAGAAACGTGCAAAATTTTGAAAATAAGAAAGATACAAACGACAGCTTTTCACCCGCAGAGCAATGGCGCTCTGGAAAGGAGCCACAGAACGCTTACCGAATACCTCCGTCACTACATCGCTAGTGATCAATCCAATTGGGATGAATGGGTCAAATTCGCGGTATTTGTCTTTAATACAACGCCGCATACATGTACGAAGCTCACCCCTCATGAAGTGATGTTCGGTAGGAAACCGAATATACCTGGATGCTTTCAGGTGGAGCCAAAGGACAGGTGTTACACATACGACGACTACCTGGCCGACCTCAAATTAAGGATGCAAACCTGCTATAAGAAGGCAAGAGAAGGTCTCTTGGAATCAAAAGTCAAATCAAAAGAGTATTACGATAGGACAAGTAAGGCAGAATTATTTCAAGAAGGGGACAAAGTACTCCTCTATGACGAATCTGTTAGAAGAGGGAGGTCGAGGAAGCTATCAACTCAATGGGTGGGACCTTATGAAATAATTAGCGTAAATGGAGTCAATGTGACTATTAAAATGAAAAGAAAACTCATGAAGGTTCATGCAAATAGGCTGAAATTATTCTATTAATCCATTGCAGGAATGAAAATGGAGGTAGCGCTAGGACTCCTGCTGCTGTTTACCAGCATTGATAGCGCCAAGGAGATTGATTTTTCAATTGAGAAAATAGAGGACTCACCCGGGCTGTACTACGAACACAAAGGGGAGGCACAATTATATAGCTCTGAATGGAAAGTTGTTACATATGTGAATTTGTCAGATATAGATGTTAAGTACGAAAGTCTACTTAAGTACGCTAATTTTACGATAGGTTTTTGCCAAACTTATGTTAATAATACGTGGACTAATGTCACAGATTGCACCCAGATGTTGCATTATGTACCAATTAAGATTAAGGACATTAGTAATAAAAAACAATTACTTTATCAATTAGCACGTAATCAAGAAAGCCCTCTGAGAATGAAAAGAGGTGCTCTTAATTTTATAGGGGAATTAAGCAAGGTTTTGTTCGGAACGATGGACGAGGCAGATGCAAAATATTACACTGAAAAGATTAATAGATTGGAAACGGAACAGACTGGTATATTAAAACTAACCAGGGAACAAATGACCGTAGTTAAAGCCACATTGAAGACGGTAAACTCAACCATTAGGGAGGTACAAGAGAACGAAGACGCGCTGTTAAGAAACTTAAAACTTGTAGAGGATCACTTAGATCAAAAGGATGGAGAGTTAAAGGGCAAAATCCGTCTATTGTCAGTCACCTTAATTCTTGAAAAACACATGATGCAACTGAACCGCATCATTCATGAAATCGAACAGGATTACGATTTGATAGTCAGCGCTATAGTGAATGCTCAACAGGGCATATTGCAACCACACGTAATTACTCCGGTACAAATAATTGAGATGATGAAAAGGAGCAGGGATGAGATACCTAATGACTTATCCCTTCCATTCCCTATGAGTGTGGCATACAATAGTGCCTTATTAAATGTTATTGAATTTGATGTGTTTATTAACCACAATGTTCTTGTGTATGTGATTAAGGTACCATTAACGGATCACATAAAATTTAATGTTTATCAAGTGTTTCCATTTCCTATAAGAACTGAATTGAATGCTTTTAAATTTTTATTTATTCAACCAGAGAAACCATACATTTTTATGGATATTGCAAAAAGATATTATTCTAAGCTTACTGAGAGTGATTTATCTAAATGTAAGAAAATTAATATGTATTGGAGGGTATGTAAACAAGTGTATCCTATTCTGTCTACGCACTTGCATGAAGAATGCGAAGCCAAGATGCTTCAGCCAATTAGAAAAATTCCATCTGATTGTTCTGTAAGAGTAGCCATACTGAACCAAACACTTTGGACTCAATTGGACAATAATGAATGGTTATATGTGTCCGGGAGACCAGAATCCATTACCATTTTGTGTGAGAAACAAGACCCAGTGGACGTACTTATTAACGGAACTGGAAAGCTAAGGTTGTTTAAGAAGTGTAAAGGCTACGGACCGAAAGTTTTAATCCAATCACAGTTTGTGTTCAACTCTAACTATAGCAACAAGGATGTGATTCCGCCGTTGAGTTTGTCATATGACTGTTGTCTCGATGGGAACGTTGTAGAAACGGTGAATTCTATGAAAATTGATACTCACCTGAATCATATTGTGAATAATATAGAGGACTTAAAATACGCAAGTCATAAGGTGCAAGAGGTAGAGAACTTATTGTCTGAAGAAGAATGGAAGCAAAAACAGACCGAGAGAGTATATAATCTCTCATTTATGTCAATTGTTGGATTAATTGTAATTGTATTAATTTTCTGTTGCTATTGCTGTAAATGTTGTAAGGTCTATTTCCCAAGGTTTCTTAGGTCTTGTGAAAACGGTGACTCGTGCACTACTATTATATTCAGACCAAAAATTGTTAATAAGGTACACACTTCCAACGAGGTCATGGCAGATAATAAGGACCAATGTGAAGAGGGGGTTTGTTTAAATGAAATAATGTCTTCTCCAGGACCAGGCCGTCGCCCAGGGTCGAGAGGCGCTGTCTCTAAGCGTTAAGCTTAAGATGTCGAGAAAGCAACTAGGTATTTGTTGCTTTCTCTCGGTATGAGGGGAGGTGTAATGAATTGCAGCACGTGCATGCCTAGACGAAAACACTAAGGGCCACCCTCAGCTGTTCTGGGAAGAGTGACAGTTAAATGTATCACTCTCACTTCTTTAAAAGGGTTCGTCGCGACGGCCGACCACGTGCATGCCTGGACGGATCATTTGCCTGTCAAGACAGAAACTATTAAAAGGGTTCTAGATACCCTCATTACTTTTAAAGGGGTAATAGACGCATCCTGTTTTAAAAAGGGTCATAGATATTTTCACTGCTTTTAGAGGGGGATAGACGAGTGCAGCTTAAAGGGATTGTGGCAGCTGGAACCCTCAGGAACAACTTAAAAGGCCCATTTTGGGAGAAGCTCTCCCACTCTCCTTCCCCTGCCTCAGAAACGTATACTGATCTCCCCCCTCCCTTATCTAGGAATAAGAGTATATAAACCCTTGCATCCATGGACCTCGCGGGAAGAGACCTCGCTCGCTGCCAAAGGCTACGCTACTCCAGGGTTCTGGAGTCTGTAAGATTTTCTGAAATAAATGTCTCTTTCCCACTAGCATCACTCTGAATTTCAATTCTTAAGTACCAGCAACCCTCTCAGAGAGTTGATCTAGCCACTCGGATCAATCTCTCCGTTTCAGTCGTGTGTACCGAGTTGTCGGGACATGACACAGGTGCCAAGATTCCCCAAACACAAGTTCATATTTGTAGTGTTTACGATATTTGGGCTTCTTAAAGCTCAGAGCTCAAATTTATTTTTACTGTTTTTTAATCATTCAAAACCAAATTAGCCTTTAAAAAATATACCGTCTCAGTGGCATCATTGTATATTGCATGTTAATTTTCTATAGTCAAAGATATTTCTAGTGTAAATATTTGTTCCAGCAAATATTATTTTCAGTTTCTGCAATACTGCGGTTTTTTGCATTTTCATATTGCATTTTTCTGTGCAAAACTGTGTAAACATTCTCGAGTCCTTCGTCAGTCCTATCTATGTTAGTTAATTGGTCTTTCAGGCAAGGCGAATCAAATTGTGTCAGATCAGTGGACTTTTAAGTTTCAGTGTGATGCTGACCTCAAAAAACCTTTGAATACTCTTCTTTGGTGTCGATGAGCAACCATACTGCACTTTACAGCATTCAGTGCCACTGCGCGCCTCCACTTGCCAGAAGGAGGAGGAATAGCTGTGACGCCCTCCCTCTCAAAGTGACCTCCACGCGCATGTGGACGTTTCAAACGCACCCACGGAATGTTTCATGATGTCACGCGTGCGAACGTATGGCGGAGTGGACGCTCATGTTGGGATGCGTGTGTGTGTATGAAATATGGTGCAGGAGTTGGTGCGAGCGTTTGCGAAGAAGAATGGCTGAAGGCGAAATCAAAGCGGGGGCAGTCGGGGAAAGGGAATGCCGGGAAAGATGAGGGACCTCCGCTTTCCAGGTCGACATTACGTATGAAATGATCGCATGGAATAATGAAGCAATCCAAAGCATAAAAAGGTCATTTAGTTGGGGGAGCGATGAGGGTGGGAGGAGGTAAATAAAAGGCGACCGAATTTCCATTGAGCGGACGAAACAAAAACGGGAATGAACTGTCGGGGAAAACAAACAGCTAAGCCAACGACATCCGAGGGACATTTCCATGGGGGAGGGGGAGGGGAGGGATTTGAGAGGAGGGCGCGTTGGAGACGAGACTTTTCTCTCTCCCTTTCTCTCGAGTGCTTTGTTGAAGGGCGAGGAGCGTTTATGTGAAACTGGGGCTGGGCCGATGCAGTTTTATGGGGAGTGAATTGCGATGCTAGTATTTCTTTGATGGTGATGCTCCGATTCTCGAAGCTTGAGCGTTAAAAATATATGATGATACTTGCGCTTTTATCTCTGCAATATGCTTTTATCTCTGCACTAGTCTTGAAAATGGTACAGTGTACCGAAACTAGTCGGCAATAAAGTGTGTGTTTTGTAGAAAAGCAAAGTAATTTTCTTCCAACCAATGTATATTTACGTGCGAATCTCCACTGGGATGTGTGCTGTTATACTTTCGCTGTCCGTCGTTAGTAGTCCATTTATTTAGGAATAAAAGTTCAAATATACCGTGTTTTAGTCATTAGAAACCAAATTAGCATCAAAATTATGCTATTGCATGTCAGTTTTCTGTAGCCATAGGCATTTCCTGATACAAATATTTGTGGCAGTCAATACACAGAAAAATTGCGAATTTGACATCTCATTTAAATTTCAAAGTTTTTTTCTGAGCAAAGTTATTAAGAATTTATCGAGGATACCATCAGTCCTCTCTGTAATACCTGGTCTTTCAGGGTAGGTGACTGAAATTGTGTTACACCGATAGGATTTTAAGCACCATTGTGATGATATCATCAATGATACTTGATATATTATGTGATGTTATGTATTGATGAGCGTGGTAGTCCAGTGGCTAGTGCAAATGCCTACTGATTAAGGGGTCCCGGGTGAAGTATTTATTATTATTAGAGTATTCTACCGATTAAGGTAGGTTTGCATGGAGTACTAAAGAAGTGATCTGGGAGCCTTCCTTTCCTTCCATTACCGCCTTCTTCAATTCACTATAAGGCCTACTCCCTTTCAATCTGTCCAAAAATCCTACTCTTTTCCTTCCCCTCCCTCGTTTCCACTAACATTCTACCCTCTAACACCTTCTTCAACATCCCCTCCCCGCCGAGTACTCCCACCATCCATACCTTCTGTCTCCTCCGTATCTCATCCAAAAGCTGCCTCTCCTCATCCACCATATCCAGCACTTCGTCCTTCCTTATCCTCTCCGTCCATTTCACCCTCTCCATTCTTCTCCATACCCACATCTCGAATGCCTCCAATCTTCTCTCGTCTTCTTTCCTCAGTGTCCATGTTTCGGCACCATAGAGAGCTACACTCCAAATCAAACTCTTCACTAACCTTTTCTTTAAACTCTTACATAACGATCCTCTAAGAAGCTCCTTCCTGTTCATGAACGCCTCCTTTGCTAGTGCAATTCGCTTCCTGATGTCTTTGCTACTGTGTCCGTTTTCCTCTAATGTGCTGCCCAAATAGTTAAACTGCTCTACCTGTTCAAGTTTTTCCCCACCTACTTTGATCTTGAGTCTCACATTCCTCGCTCGCGATACTTTAAAAAACCGTATTACCTTAGTCTTCTTGTGATTAATCCTCATCCCATACTCCTCGCAACGTTCGTATAACGCATCCACTAGAGCCTGAAGCCCCCTCGCTGACTGGCTGATCAACGCTTGGTCATCCGCGAATCTCACTGATTTGAACATCATTCCTCCCACTTTTATCCCAGCTTCTAACTCATCCCACGCTTCCCTTACCATCTCTTCAGCGTACACTTTAAAGAGCAGCGGCGATAGAGGACAGCCTTGCCTCACACCTCGGCCAATGCTTGCCCACCCAGATTCTCCGTCCGCTATCCTCACCTGCGCAGTCTGGGTCATATACAGATTACGAATCAGTCGTCTATCCCTCCAATCTACACCCATTCTCTTGAGAATATCCATTAGCTTCACCCAGTTCACCCTATCAAACGCTTTCTCAAAATCCACGAAACACGCATATACGTCCTGGTCATATTCTAGCCTCCTCTCCACGAGGGACCTCATTATTGCTATTGCATCACGAGTTGACTTCCCTTTTCTGAAACCAAACTGATCTTCGCCCAAATATTTGTTTGCCCTCGCCTCCATTCGTCTGTTCAATATCCTCAGTACCACTTTCGCCGCATGCGATATTAGGCTGATAGTCCTATAATATCCGCATTCCACAGCTTTCTTCTTTTTCGGAAGCGGAATTAAAACCGTCTTCACGAAATCTTCCGGCCAACACCCCTCTTCGTAGATGCTGCGGACTAGTTCGAAAAACCTTTTCTTACTATCCTTCCCTAGATTCTTCAGAAGCTCACACGGGATATTGTCAACTCCTACTGCTTTCTTAGCCTTCATATCACGAAGTTCTCTCTCTATTTCCGAATCTAATATCCCCGGCCCAAGATTGTCCTCCTCCACTGCACTTTCATCCTCTAAACTCAATCTCTCTGGCCTGTTCCTTCCGTCATACAGATCCTCCACGTATTCCTTCCATCTACTCTGTACCTCTTCTCGCTCGGTTAGCACTCTTCCATCTTTAGCCTTAATTTTTAACATGGCTTGTCCTCTTTTGCCGCGCTGTAGCGACTTAACTTTGGCGTACAACGCGCCTACTTCTCCAACCTTCTGGAACTTTTCCATTTCCTCACACTGTATTTTCCACCATGCCTCCCTTGCCCTCTTAGTTTCACGACGTAATCGATTATTTAGTTCCCTATACATTTTTTCCCTCCTCTGTGTCCACGCTCTTCCACTTCCTTCTCTCCTCCATTTCTTTTGCCATCGCCTCCGTAACCCAAGGTTTTTTTATCCTTCTGCTGTCAACGTAGCCAATTGACTTCTCCGCCGCATTAGCTATTCCAGTTTTAATATTATCCCATCTTTCCTCAACAGACTTCGTACCTGCAATCTCCCGTACACTGATGTCCACTAGTGCCCGATATTCTCTCCTCATACTCCCCTTCAGTGCTTCTACATTCCATTTCCGCACCCTCCTGCCTTTCATGAGCCTTTTGAATCTTACATTGCATTTCATAAGTACTAAATTGTGGTCTGAATCCGCATCTGCTGCTGGGAAGTTGCGCGAGTTTTTCACACTATTCCTAAACCTCTGTCTTACCATAATGTGGTCTAATTGATATCTGTCTACATCCCCTGGACTTTTCCATGTGTACCTTCGCCATTTATGATGTTTGAACCACGTGTTTGTGATGAATAACTTGTTTCTCTTGCAAAATTCTGCTATTTTCTCGCCCCTGTCGTTTCGAAATCCTAATCCAAATTCTCCTATTTCGTTTCCATCCCTCCCTTCCCCGACTGAAGCATTCCAGTCCCCCATCACTACCAGATTTTTCTTACCCGGTGTGTTTCTAATTATTTCCTCAAGCTGTTCGTAAACCTCATCTACTTCTTCCTTCCTATGATTGCTGGTGGGCATGTAAACTTGGACCACCACAAGGTTGGTGGGCCGCGCCTCAATTTCTACCACCAGAATCCTATCGTTTACCTGGTCTATACCTACCACACGCTTACCCATCTTCCCGTTTAATACTAAAGCTACCCCTCGCTGGCTTTCTTCCCCTCCACTATATATAACCCTATACCCATCACTCCAATAGTCCCCTCCATCCCTCCACCTCACCTCGCATAATCCTAAGATATCTATCCTCCCTTTATCCATTTCCCTTTTGATATTTTCTAACTTTCTCGGCCTCATCATAGTCCTCACATTCCACGTCCCCACATTTATAGCCGACTTCTTCTTCTCCATCTTCTTGGTCTTCTTTTCTTCTTTCTTCATTGCTGCTGCTGATGGTGATGATGATACGTCTCTGCAAGGATTTCGCATGTTGGCGACCCCGAGGACCTGGCCGACCTCGCTACCGTGCCCGACACCCGCCCTATGCGGACGGGTCCCGGGCGATGAGATTCCGAGGCTCATTTGGTTGTACTCCATGTGTTCAGGGAAGAGATAGTTGGTAGGGTTTCCCACTTCCATTCCAACAGTTTTTTTTACGTGACACCATCACGTGGACTACCTTTCGTCTGGCTCCTACCCTTTGACCTATCTGGCATGGGTGGCCCTACCGGGAATAATTTAGAATTAATCCCGCCAGTGCAGCTCTAGGGGTCATAGGAACGCGCAAGCCTTTCCACCGCGACAAGGCTGTAGCCCAAGGGAAAGGGGTGGAGTATTTGGATGCCCCAAAAAATCCTCCAAGTGAGAGGCGACCCAGTGAAAGGAATAGGGCCTCCTACCCTGAATGTGCGAAATTCTTAGTTAGTTTGAGATGAGCTCTACCGTTATCCATCCCAGCTAACCTTTGGGTTGAATCAGAGAGTGAGAGAGTTTTCATCATGCATCGGCAAACAGACTACCCATGGCTGTTGCGTCATTATCTTCGTTAAATATTGTCTCTCATTAGTCCTATGCATAGGCGAGGTGCAGATAGAAGCTTTAATGTGAGACAGGGACTGAACCGATGCAGTTTTATGAGGAGTGCATTGCGATGTTCGTGTTTTAAATGACGATACTGATAGCTTGGGGGGGGGGGAAATATGGTGACAACTTCGCGTTTATCTCCGGCACGTTCATAAGCACACGTCGAATTTAGCAAACGTTATAATATTTTCGTTATACTCTTCCTTGAACGTATTTACCATATTACTTAGGCACCATTACGCACTCATTCCAGTTTCATCGAGTTACGAACGCTCTAAATCAAAGTAGTCTCAATCGATAGAGGCACTATCTCAGCTACTGTGCAAATCCATGTTTTAAGTTTAAATGTGTAGCAGTTAACTACATTATCACATGGGAAGCTTTGCTGCAAGGAATATTTTGCTCCACCGTCGCATTTGAATAACTATATTCCTATATAAACGCCAAATTGTCTATTGTTCTTCATAGCCATCATAAAATCCTTTGTATGTACTAGTAGTAAAGTAGTCTCTCATATATGCTGTGTAAAATAGGTCTTGACCGATGGACTATTTTCAGTTACATCATGTACTTATTATTTATGACGATATAGATTGGAAATACTCCTTGTGTAGGTAAGCAGAGCCTCGACGTTTTTATTTTTTTATTTTTCGAGGCATTTCTTTCATCTCTCGAGTCCTTTGTGAAGGTTGATGAGGGTTTGTATGAAACTGGCGCTTGACCGATACAGTTGAAGAGGTGTACTATTGCGATTCTCGTATTTTGTTATGACAATACCTCGATTCTGGGAGATTAAGCAGGAATCATACGGCATTTTCGCTACCATTTTAAATATGCATTTAGTTAACATGTTTGTGCGAATCTTGAATAGTATTTTGTGGTTTAATCTCCAATCGTGGCAATCTCAAATAAGGATATGGGTGAGTAAATGGCTTCACCGATGCAGTTTTTAACTTTTTGTATTTTTCAGTCATTGTGATACTAGTCATTGATGGGACTTTCAAATTTTTTACAACGCTGGGTATTAAGCAGAGGGCGTTAGTGTTGTATTGCAGACGAGGTTCCTTTGCGAAGGACGAAGAGCAAAGAGAATTTACGTAACCAGAACTGGATCGGTGCAGTTTTATCCGGTGCAATGATATGCTTGTATTTTTCGTTGTAATTCTCCGATTCCGGTTGATTTAGTGGCTAATATAAGTAATGCAACACTTTCCCTTTCGTACCCCTTACATTCATATATTCATGGACATCCGTTCATATTTTACTTTGATTTCATTTTGTCTCATTGGTATAAATATAATTGGACTGAACTGAAAATTATCTCGTTAATGAGCTCAGCATGTGAATTTTTTAGTTCTATTGTCATGCTTACTTTTCATGGCGATATTCCAAATTATATGCAGTCCTCCTATGGTTAATAGATCCTAACGCTTGCGATATTTCCATCGCTCGATAAACGTTTCTTCTTCCCAGAGATTCCGTGTAATTGTTCTCGCTGACATATCTGTAACTCTCCATTTCACTTTGTGTGATGATGTAGTCCTTTCTCACTAAGTATTCTCTATGTCCCACTTTTTATGTTTCGCGGAAAGATTTTCTAAATTGGAGGAATTTATTCATTGTGCTCCTATTTGAAAAAAATATATAATAAATCGATGTTATATTTTCATAACGTTTTTTTTTCACTTTATTGAAAAGTAAGAAAATATTTCTTACGTCATTTTAAATCTTAGAATCAAGAATGTCCTTTGAGTGATATACGATAAACGATTTCCTTCGTATTAATTCAGTATCGCGAAAAAACTCCGGTTCCTATTGAAAATTGTACTTCTCAATGAATTCACTCGTTCGATTTGTATTTTTACTTGGAAACGAACCATATCAGCTCCGGCCCAAAACTTTTAAGCTCCATATAATGGGCGATCGGGTTGTTGTAGTGGCTAGAGTGCTTATTTAGTGCGATTTGACTGGAATACTATTGAGGAAAAAGAAAGCTTTTTAATTATACGCTAAGAAGGGGCAATGGTGGTAGGTTGAGGTGCAATATGGAGTTGGAGAGAAATCATTTAAAACAGTAATGTGAAGCATTGGGAAAATTTTTTCTCTTTGAATACGAAAACGAAAATGCAATAAGATGAAATGTAGTACATGTAATATTGTGTACATTATTATAACACGGTGGTAAAGAAACATGTTTATTTTAACGTTGCCATGAAAAAAACGCAGATAATCACGAATAACTAGTTTCACAATGATTTGAATGCGAAGTTGAAGTAAACGTTACGGGTTAAACGAGAGTGACATGGTAGTTGAAGGAAGGGTCGAAGTTCAAAGATGAAGAGTGCAAAAGGTACATACATTCACGCACTGAGGTAGGGGGGGGAGGGAGAGGCTTTTCCCGAGGTTTTTCTCCCCCACCCCATATACCCTTCCACCCCCTTTTCCTCCATCTTTATTTCCTCGTTGAATTTCACTCCGGGTGTCGCCCTCTTCGAATTTAAAATGAGGTTGCCGAAACAGCGAAGCAAAGTGAGTGTCACCCGAAGAGATAGTTCTGTCTCCGCTACATACACACCCGCTGAGACCACGCCCCCTTCCCCTTTTCCACCTTTACATCCGTCGCTCCTCTCCGCAACTTCCTCGTCGTTACATCACACTGGTTTTGTCCCCGGGTGCGAATGGAGGATTCCCTTGCCACTCGTCACAGGACATTTCTACGATTTAGTTTGCGAGAAGAGTTCCGGGAAAATTCGTTGACGAACTCCGAATAAAAGTAGCTGATAGGCTTTGGATGCCATGTTGAGAATGTTTGACTTCGAACTAAGTTAATTTGCGTGGTTGAATTACAAAGGGGGAACATAAGGTTATATCTAATTATATCCTTGAGCCCGAAAAAACTTATTGTACTGCAACTTTTTTAGTATATTACTTATCAACAACTTGCTTTTTGCAAGTTTGTTTGTTTGCTTGTTTGCTATATGAGAAGTATTGCAATAATTTCATGCTGATAAAATGGGAAGCGTAGGATACCCTGATGCCGTTTCCGAAATTGCCAATTATCAAGTTACCTTGATCTCCAGTTCATTTGAAAATCGAGGACAGCAATCTCTAACAACAATTTCAAACCTACAACAAAATATATATCACGTGGTCATCGCAGGGAAAAAATTGGTGGTCAAAATTCAAAATTGGGTAGAGAGAGAGAGAATCGCTAGCTACTAGCGACCTAACCTCTCCCTTCGAAAAGCTGCTTCCTATAAGGTGGTTGACCGTCTCTCCACCCCCTTCCTCCCCATCAGTCGCAGCGGTGGCCACCACATCCATACCATAGTGATCTCACCCCAACCCTCTCATAGCGACCCATTAGCAGCCAAATGTTCGGGTGATTCCTCCATAAAAGGAGTCGCTCTCAGAGTGCTCGGGCAGTGTGTGTCGCTGTGCAGGAGACCAGGGAAACACTGCCCTTCAGCGCTCTCTCTGGGGACTCCTACGTGAATGCGCCCCCATTTATGCCCCCACCGGTTCGCATAAGGAACGCGTGACGAGAGGCATGGATTTTGCTCTTTTCCGACGCATGACACTGGTGAAATTTTCTTCTTGATTCTGGTCAGAGCCAGCCTACAATCAACTCACCCGGTGAAAACTTGAGAAGGTTTTAACCGAAGAGCCATAGGGTTATCTGACTGCACCAAATATAATAGCGTGAAAATTATTGCGAGAGAGTTAGAGAAAAAGATTTAAATACTCATAACCTAAGTTTCAAGGCAAGGGAATACTGAATGGATAGGGGAATTTAAAAACCGTGTTTGGGGGGAGATTGTAGGGTAAGCGAGGGACAGAATAGGAATTTGGAAAATGGAAAAAATGAATGGGTCTTACTCCGAACTGAAGAAGAAAGTCAAAGTTGGGAGGAAGGACAAGGGGAGTGTTCTGGAGAGCACTCCACCTTAACCGGTAGAATACTTAGATAAAATTCGCAAAAAAGTCATCAAACTGCCAATTTATCTCATCTGCTAAAACATGAAAAGCAATCAGTGCTTTGAAATGTGAGGGTATTGCGGTCCTCCGTCACGGAAATTCCAGCAGCAAGAAGGCATGGGGCTGAATTACCGATTTTCTTTTCGCTCTATTGTATGCCCTATATTTGTACGAAAACTATTGTTGACTCCTTATTGTAAAGGGTTGAGTAAGGTCAAAACTTATCATTACTCATGAAAGTCATCAGGAACAGTTCTGTTGGCATAACCTACCCTGTCTAAAGGCCTGTTTAAACGGTACAATATCACGTACGGGTTAATGTCTAAATGTATGAACGCGAGAATGAACGCCAAAATTCACCGTGTAACCACCCAACTTGTGCGAATGCATGCACAGAAAATAGAATCTGTTCTAATTTGGTTCATGCATTCGTACATGTTCCGTTCCGGTCCACAAAAATCATTCACGCAAACGTACATTAACTCGTATGTGTTAATGTATCGTGTAAACAGGCCTTAACGCTTGCTGTAGAAGACTCACCAATGTAAATGCAGCACCAAGCATAATTCGTATGAATTATAAATATTCTAGTAAATACTAGAATTGTAATATTTCCTTGCGTCTAGTTTTGATTCGTGGCCCAGAATAACTCGATTTTTAATAGAGTGCATTTTATTCAGTTTGACTTTCTACTGCTTTTCGTTGTCAATGACCTTTCTTTTCTAAGTTCATATGCTACTTTTATTTCAATGCCACTATGCATTTGTAGCTTCAAATGGATTTGCTGTGTTGGTCGCCTCTTTACAGACTATTGAAATTAAAGAGAAACGAGCGATTTTTGGCTTTTGTGCATGAAACGGGGAAAGAAACGGAAAAATCACAAATCGCATAGTTGATAAAGTATGACGAGAGCGTTTCTTTTCGTGTATTTTTGCGATTTTAAAATTTTATTATTTCAGTGCAACATAAATTAAAGTAGAATCATGGAAATGAATAGGTATGAAGTTTGCAGTGGTGTCCATTCGTACATATTTCGCATTCTTTCTTTTAAGTTGCTCTCTACCAGTGCCGTGGGAGTTAGGAGAGCCTTATTTCGGTCAGGCATGGGTGCCTTTAACGGTTAAATCGGTTTCCGTTTCTGAGAATTCGTTTATTTCGGGATACGTATTCTTGAAAACCGTCATTTTAAATTCACGGTAATCTGATGGCAAATGCTAAAAAAAAACACCCGGGGACCTAAGTTGGTCCTAACACCGAGGTAATAGGAAAACCGATGGAATGGGAAAAATTCAAAACACTTCCGCACAAGTCGCCAAATCATCTGTTTCACCTTGAAAACTGTACAAACGATGAAAATAATCCATTTTTCGCGGCTACGGGGTGAAAATATGTCGATATGTATGTTTTGTTTGAATAAAAATCGACGTAAAATATGATTTTTTTCGCAATAAAATTAACATCGGCTTAGATGTTTTTTGTGTGAATATCGTCGAAAAAAGCTCATTATGCAGCTCTCCGTGAGGGCTAGCTGCTTGCAAAAATTCGTTTACATTTCATGGAGTCGTGGCCGTAAACAAGGAAAAGCAAAAAACGCGGGACAGATGTGAGTCAAAATACATTTCATATTAAGGTACTGTAACACCAAGGCATGTAAACAATTGTCCTCCGATGACATATGGGTGGTTCCGCCCTGCTCTGTTGGGTTGTTCTCTATGTCATATGGTTGTAATGCTGCAATACTGGCTATGTCCAATAAGCCAGACCTGACTACGGAGCAGGCAGCACTGGGGGGCTAGTCAGGTTATTTATTATTAATTAATCAGCAAATGCTTCATTTGGTATCCGTTCCCGTTTATCACTATAGTACTGAAGTTGCGCGTTTCAAATTCTCTACTTGACACTCGAGCACTCTTTTTCGCATCTCTGTCGTCTAATGTCAACAGGCGTCCTCGGAGTGGCGTCGGATGTCATGGGCGGACGCGTCATGCTAGTGACCGGCAGCGGTGGACGTCAAATGACTGCTCGATCGAGAATCACACGGCGCGTAGCTTATTTTCCGATGCGGCCTGCATTCTTGGAAACGTTCCGTGCGGTGAGCGATGTGTGGTTTTGTTGACCGTCACGGATACGCCACGTCTCCTGCGGGCGTTTATGCCCTCTTTCCCACGGAGTTATACCTTTTTAGGGTTGATGCGTAGTTTTCCGCGGCGTTGTCTAGACGATGTCTCCATGCTTTTGGGTTTCACCGCGTGGATTTTCTTTGCGACGACAGTTTCTCCGGTATTCCAACCGTCGTCTTCAGGTCGACCTGTCGTCGCAAAGAAAATCCACGCGGTGAAACCCAGAAGCATGGAGACAAACTTTTTAGAGTTTTGCTTTCGGCGTTTATCCGAAATAATCCCTAATCCCGGGCCGTATAAGAGAGTATATAAAAAGAGCGTATATAGCCAATACATTAAGGTGGCCCTACTAACCTACGCATAACTTAATGCATGTCTATGAATTTTCCCAGTATTCCTAACAGCATGTTTAGCATTTTTAGCTTCATAGAAATATTGACTTGATGAGAGGTCGGCAAGTGTTGTCTTTCGCATGAATGTGGATGCATAATTAGTTCGTAAGCGCAACGTTTTTATGACCGTGTGGTGTGAATCTGGGAATCCTCTTGCATACTGCATGCCAGAGATTGATCACCCCCTTCCACACACCCTAGAGGTGGCTCGCAGGGTATTATGTAGACGTAGTGCGTCACTGGTACGCTCTATCTGTGCTGCCCCTAGGCTCGCTTTTTAACTGCTTTAAAAAAATGTCCGCTTTCCAGCATTTGTTGCATAGCCTTCTATTAATCCTTAATATCGATGGCTACGTTTTAACAACACGTATCTCAAAATTTGGCCGATTCGAGACGAATATCTTAAAAAAAAGTGTAATGACAACCTCTGCGATAGCTTTCAAACAAAACGGTTCATGAGTAGGACGGCGCATTCGAAGATAGAATCGGAACTCTTTCCACCCTTATGGGGCGTTGCATTCACTGAAGCTATTATTTATAATTTTGGATCCAGATCCGATGTCTTCCGCGACTTTTGATCCAATGTATCCGATTAAGGGCAATATTTTTGGAAAATCTTACCCGTTTTTAAACCCGAGACTATTCTTCACTGCCAAATATCTTCTTTTTTATCATTTTGAGGTCGCTATGGATTCATAAAAATGCAGTATTATTCCGTTTCCTCGCTCATTAACTCAGCGAATCAACGCAAAGGTTGTTTAGGATAGAGGGTAGGGATCTCGTATCATTGCCCATCGTGGGACATTGAATGTCGCACGCACAATCAGCAATACTACTTAACCTCCGAGATGGTGATGTTTGATTGGTCTTGCGCTACCAGAATAGTTTAAATAAACACTTGCGATTTTTCACGATTGTAATATATATATGCCAACCTAGGTTTCAATATTACTATATCATCTTCAAGGTACAAAATGGTGGAAAGGTACAAAACATTTTTTATCTTGAAGACGATGTAGTAACCAGGCACGCAGGTAGGAATTAAGGTTATGGAGGGTTTTAGGAGCAACTAATACTGGGGTTGTGGAATACGGGAGGTGCGGGTGCCTTCCACCAGAAATTTAATAAGATGAATGGTTCAAAATGGTGAGTTTCACGGCTTTCTGAGGGATATTTTATTAATCCTTACACTATTCTTTAAGTGATATTTATCCAATTAAGTAAAACGGATTAAATTTTAAAATTTCTCTGAGTTATGGGGGTGGTTTATCCCCCAAAAACCACCTCCCTTGCTGCGCCACTGGTAGTAACAACGAAACCTAGGTCGGAATAAATTTCATAATTGCGGAAAATTTCAAATGTTTATTTCAATATGGAACAATTCCACTCCATCAGGATTTGATCTTGGGATTTTATACTTTACGAATGGGTTGCTTCGGATAAGCTTTGACAAACTGTGGTCCAAGTGTGGGCCCCTGAGGAGACACAGTGGGCGATAATTCAAATGATAAACTCCAGTTGGAGTGACGTTATTGGACCGTTGTTTCTGAATGGAGTCCCACTTAGACCCAAGTCCCGACGGTCGTAAAATGTGTGGCGGTCTTCACGCCACCTACCCTCGTTATGATGTCCCCAGATATAATTTTCCACGACCCTCTTAATTGTTGCCGTTCAGAAGGATTCTTTATTCCCCTTGAAATTTCTAGCTCTTATATTCACGAGTCCCTTTTATTTATTTGCCACAACACGGTGAACCGAGGGTGCAACCTCCACTGCATCAACGCTCAAGAATCACCCACCGAATCAACTACGTACTAGATGAGCGGATTTGATTCGGTGGCTGATTGTTGAGCTTTTTTTTCAGTGGGGTTATCGATTTTCCACATGAGAAAACTGTAAAAAAAACGTCGGTGTTATGTTTCATGGAACCCTTAGCTGTATGCCTTAAACCCATTATGCGAGGCGTTAATTCTTAAGATCTCTACATCGACTCATCAGAGCTAGAGAAATACTCACCCCCGCTACACGCATTTCTCTAGTAAAGACACTAGTCTTCCCGCGCCTGGATTATCGTAAAGTCTTGTTCTGTAATCCCAATAATTAATCCTTTTGTTTTCCTTTCATCCAGAAGTAAATGATTAGTCTGCGACCAACTGCTAATTCTCTCGATATCCTCACTGATAATTGAGATTGTACTATAACGATATATAATAACTATATATTTTTAGTACAACGTCATTCAAAGTAAAATGATTAATTTTCGCTGATTATTTTTCTATGGCACTGTCAAGAAATAAATTAGCGCCATTCTTTTATCCGCATTACCTATCTCCTACATCCACATACAGCAATGAAAATACCTCTCTAGTCGCTTCTTTTGTGCTGCTATTTTTATAAGCTTGTACCGAGTTATTTATTCGGTACAAAAAAGTCCTCTTCGAAGTACTTGAAAAAACTTCAAAACTCTTGATGAATTAAAAAAAATTCTTTCATTACCCGTTCATAATTTAAGTAGTTGCATACATTTTTGAAAGAGTTCCCTCTCCTTTCTGTACACTATGTGTCTTAAGTGACCGAGAATTTGGGAAAAATATTTTTCTGCTACTGCTCGCATACATATTTTGCTACTTTATTATACGATTTACATGCGCACTAACGTCACGATCTTGCGTCTAAACAAAGCAAAAGTTACCAATTTACCAGTTAGCAATTTTATTTTAGTGGATTTTATTGCGGTTATCTCTTATTAATTATTTACCTTATTTTGCCGGTAAAAATATGGTATGAGTTTTAAAATACTTGCTTACAACGATATTTTCATGCAATGCGAAAGCTGTATGAACAGTTTCAATAAATGATTAATAGTGATAGTGAAAAGTGATGGTGACAAATAGTCTCGATAGTTTCCATGCCAGCAGAAATGTCTTAAAAGTAAAGAAATAAATTATATTCATCATCAAAATCAATGCAAATGCTGAAACCCGGAGACTAGCCTCGCATTTTCTTTCAGACATCAAGTTCCTCGAAGAAGTTTAGCCTAATATCCTTGCAACCATGGGCGTACCCAGTGGGGGGGGCAATTGCCCACCCCCCAGAACTAAAAATCGCAAAGTTACACAAGGAAAATCAAGACTGGATTGAAATGAAAGTTTTGAACAAATTTTCTGTAACCCCACGAATAATGATAGTAGTATTCGAGACTCAAATCACCGATGGCGGGGCTGCAGGCGCTGACAATATGGCCGACGCAGCGAGGTTAGGGTTCTGATAATAGCATAGGCGTAGTAGGAGCACAACTCTGTGGTATTAAGTATCGTCGAGGCATCCCTCTGTATCAATTGAAATATGTCGAGGAAGATTTTTCTTGGTTATGAAGAGGTATATAGATACCTAGGGGCAACAACGAAAAAAGCCTCAAGCACAATATCAATGGATAAAATATATTGCTTACGACGTAATGATAGCTTCATGTCAAAATAACTACAGAAATCAGAGAATACCGAACAATACCAATGCTTGATCAACGTGGCTTACTGCGGTAAATGCCTAGCCACCAAAGGTTCCCTCGAAGCTCTACTTTCGAATTCGGCCGATAGTTGGCGTCTCCCTTGTCTGGATTCTCGATGATTCTCGATGTTAGACATGTTACTAAAATAAAAATAGCATTTATTCAAGCAAATAATTTTAAAAACAAATAAAGCGCTGTCATAATTTTCTTTAAATGTTGATTTTATTCACCTTTTTCATTGCTAAAATTTTACACCTAAAATTCCTTCTCTCTGTTATCTTTGTTATTCTGCTGTAAAATCAAAATGCAGGGGTAAATAAAATAATAATAATTATTATTAACTTGAACGACCATGGCTTGCCCCCCTTCTCTGTTGTTTTGATCGTGAGTACGCCCTTGCTTGTAACCCCTTCTGTTGCATATTCATTCAGTTCGTTTCTCTCCTCACCTTATAGTGATCGTTAGGAAAATTTTAAATTTCTCAAATTCACACATTTCTCATGCTGTCGCCTACCATAAAACCGCCAGACCTCTTGTATAGCATTTTTTGCGTATTTTCGTTTTAAAAATAATTTATGATTTAGAGGGGGATAAAAAAATGTTTCTTCCATCGAAATGCACTGGTTTTTCGATCCAATCCAATCGTCTTTTTAATTCTACCTTCGCTTACGACTTACCCCACCATATGCTTCTTCCCACCCACACTCTGCCTTTTATTTCCTGTTCAATCTCACGCCTTCAACATTTACCTCATTGCCAGCGAAATAAACCCCATTCCCCAATCCTCCCGAAAAAACTAACTTTACATCGCAGAATATTTTCTAATCTTCCGTTTGTATAGGTCAATGCCTACGATGAGAATCTTTAGGGCATTATAAGCACCCACTGGATAAGGACGGTAGAATAAGCAATTGCGTTCTTTGTGTTTGAGCGATTTAACGTGAAGGAACGATTTAACTCTCTTTTGCTGGAACATGTAGACTATACTTACTTCCTCGGCACTACGGCCCGGTAAGGGCTTTGGCCTCCCTCAAGACGCCTGTCCATTCTCTCCTGTTCTGTACTTTCTCCCACTATCTGACAACCCTCATAGCCTTTATGTCTTCTTCCACATCCTGCATCCATCTTTTCCTAGGTCTTCCTCTTTTTCTCTTTCCATCCATATTTCCATGTAGAATCTGCTTAGGCATCCTTTCTTCACTCATTCTTTTTACATGACCTAGCCAAGCTAGCCGTTGGGTCTTCACAAATCTCACTATGTCTTCGCCTCGGATAATATTTTCTATTTCCTTGTTTGTTCTTATCCTCCAAGTTACCCCATCTGTCACGGGACCATATATCTTTCGCAAAACCTTTCGTTCAAATATCCGCATAGCTTGCTCGTTTCCAGCGGATATGCTCCACTTTTCTGCTCCATATGTCACGACCGGTCTGATAAGTGTCTTATAGATCTTGAATTTCATCTCCTTGGATAGAAGAGTTGACTTCAGGAGCTTAATATTAGCAAAGTAAGCCCTATTTCCAACAATTATCCTCTTGTTTATCTCTTCTATCATTGAATTCTTACAGTTTAAATTAGTACCTAGGTAGCTGAAATATTTTACATTTTCAAAGTTGTACTGCCCAAATGTAACGTTTTGAGTCCATCTTCAGTCTTTCGTGGTCGACATTTTCATGTATTTCGTTTTTCTCTCATTGATTCTGAGCCCTATATTCTTACTCTTCTGCTCCAAGATTTTGAATATTTTTTTTCGAAGAATCCATATTCCGTGCCATTAGAACTATGTCGTCGGCGTAGGCACATGCCTGAGTAGATTTATGAAAAATTGTCCCCTCTAACCCCAGTTCTTTCATGGCTTCATGTAGACACAGAGTAAATAGTACTGCTGATAGAGAATCTCCTTGTCTTACTCCAGTTCTTATCTTAAAGGATTCGCTAGTCTTACCCCCGATGTAGGCCTTGGCTTGAGATCCTTTCATAGTCATATTTACCAACTTAATTAGTTTTTTTGGTATTCCAAATCCCTCCAATGCCTTCAACATTTTTCTTCTATTAACACTATCAAAAGCTTGCTGGAAATCAATGAAACGCATATGTTGGTCAATGTTGTACTCATAACATGTAGACGTATACTCGTGGCTTTATGAGAATTGAACAGCTCACATACGGTCGTCTTGTCCGAGAAATAGCCTCCCATTGAGCCCATCCTCTTACGCTTTCAATCTGTCCTTGACCTTCAAGAACTCCGCGTATCTAATGAAGTCGTTGCCTATGTTCTCGGGTGACGTTTGAGCTACCAATGGCCAAATTAAGTGGCGATGGAAGTAATTGGGGGTTATTACGTTTCGTTTTCACGCTCATTTGGTCGTTCCTAGCGGTTATGGGTGACTTTTTTTTACTCTTCGTAGGTGTAACATAGGTTTTTATCAAAGACAAGTAGTCATATATTTATTGCTGCTCATCTTATTTGCCTCATTCTAAGCGTTGCTAAGGGTACCTACGTGTGGTAAATATCTTATGGGAAATGCGGTCTCTTTTTTATGAACCTTTCAATTTAATGTTGGCCTATGCTATTTTAGCTAGAAAGACGGCAATTCCGGCTCACATAGCGTTCATGGCTATTACTTGCACTAGCATCCAGAAAACATAATGAAATTCATTCTGAAAACGCGGACATGTGAGGGAAAAAATGATCCACCTAAGAAAGCATTCTACAAACATAAAGACATGACTAAGGTATCTACATCAAATTTTCCTTAGGAATAATTGTTAGCGGCCGTATGGTGGCAAAAAATTAGGGTTTAAGGGGTCGGTACCCAGTGCCTAGGATGGTACTTCAAAGTTAAAATTGAAACTGTAGGCTTAAACAACATTAATCATGACACAAGAGGAACAACCTATTCAATTCTGTACCACTAGCATGTAAATATTGTCATCATGAGGACAGTCTTTGGCGAGGGAGGGGAGGGGGTGAGGGGAAGTGTCTAGTAAGTGGTGCGGGCCGTACCTCAGCGGCGCCGCGGTGCGGGGTGCCGCCCCGGGGATGGAGTGTATTACGACGGACGATATCTCCTAAACGATTAGAGATAGGTCAAAACAAATAGAAAATCGGCTGTAGAGAACTTTACTTTTACGTTTTACATAGAATTAGCACTTTTTCTGCTCCAAAAAACTCAATACAGGGTCCTCAGTACTTAGGGCCCATGGGGCACGGGTTGCCGTTATTTCATAGTATCCAAATTTTAACATGTGAATATAAAATTTCGTCTGAAGATTTTCACAGCTTCTTTTATCTATATTGGTGGTGGCTTTCGGGTATTGCTGTGTAGAAAACATTTTCACTCAACGTTTCACTCCTCCTACTGGGAGCGTTATCAAGAGAATGGAAGGAATGTATTCTCGTCCCGAGCTTATATATGTATTTCGCTACCCATTGTTGTGCCGGATTTGAATTTTAGGCGATAGGTGTTGGTCATTATATTGTGCTAGGAACCCTCTCCATATACGGCTGAGGTTATACCCATCCTCCCTATTAAAGTTATTAGGCCTTTTCGCTATCTCGATGGATTCACGTATAAGACGCGGATGATATTCTTCCGTCTTCGCCAATACCCATGTAGCGTCAAACATTATTCTATGCCCAGGGCTGGAGGCAAAATGTTCAGCAACAGCTTATGCGTCCCACTGATGTAATTTTAACGCCCTTTCGTGCTCCTTAAGCCTTTGGGAGATTGAACGCCTGCTCTGTCCCACGTAGCTTCTGCCGCAGCAGCAGGGAACCTCATACACTCCCATAGATTGAAGGGGAGGATGGCTATCCTTCGGTGAAGGTAGGATATTCTGAATCTTCTTCACGGTGCAGAAGCGAGTCTTAATGTTGCCTTTATGGAGGATTCTGGCGATTCTATCGGTGACCCCGGAGATGTATGGAATTTTAGCGTATGTAAGTGGCTTCTTCCCCTTGTGGCCGTCATCTTGAGGAGGGTGTTTTTCTTTCATTGCTCTTTTAATGAAAGAGACACTATAACCATTACCTTTCAGTGCCCACATAAGGTGTTGCATTTCATCACTGATATGCTCAGCATCACACACGATTTTGGCTCTGTGGGTTAGCGTTTTAATGACGCAGGCCTTTTGTTGTGGGTGGTGATGCGATGTTGAATTCAGATACCTGTCTGTGTGGGTCTTCTTTCTGTACACTGAATGGCCTAGGCTTCCATCCATTTTTCTTTTGACCAGTACATCTAAGAAAGGGAGACAACCTCCTTCTTCGAGTTCTTTTGTGAATTTAATGTCTGGATGTACTGTATTTAGATGTACGTGGAATTCCTCAAGTTTTTCTTTTCCATGTGGCCAGATCACAAAAGTATCATCCACATATCTCAACCAGCATGATGGTTTCTTCTCGCTCGTCTCAAGTGCCTTCTTCTCGAAAAACTCCATATATAAATTGGCAATCACAGTTGAAAGTGGGGAACCCATTGCCGCGCCACTTTTTTTGTTCATTTATTTGCCCGTTGTTAACGAAGTAATTGTTTCTAAGGCAGAATTCTACCAATTTTGGGTAGTCTTCTGGTAGTCCATCACCTGTAAGAGTTCTTAAAATTTCCACTGAATCGGGGACAGGAACTTTGGTGAACAGCGACTTGACATCAAAGCTGACTAAAATATCTCTTTCGGTCACTCGAAGGTCTTTCAGGATCTCTATAAAATGCGCCGAATTTTTTATGAAGGAATCCGTTCTACCAACGAAATCCTGGATGCCTCTTGAGAGATAACGGGCTAACTTATAGGTCGACGAACCAATGGTATTTACAATAGGTCTCAAAGGTGTACCTTCCTTATGGATTTTTGGTAGACCATATATGCGTGGAGCTCTGGATGCGGAGGGCATTAATTTCCAATGATTTTCCTCGGGAATTGAAAACCTCTTGATCAATTCTCTCACTTTGCGCTCGATTCTGGCTGTCGGGTCTTTATTTAGTCTCTCGTAAGTATCGTCATCCAAAAGGGAGACAACTTTCTTGCCATATTCTTCCTTATCCATGATGACCGTTGCATTGCCTTTGTCAGCTGGAAGTACGAGGATGTTGTTATCACACTTCAATTCGTTCAAGTAACGTAGTTCAGCTGCTGGTAAATTTAAGTTAGGCATTTTTGAACGTCGAAGCACTCGCACAATTTCATGTCTCATGCTGTCAGCCTTGTCTGGAGAAAGTAGACGTATTGCAGCCTCTGCTCCTGCAATGATGTCTTCCGCTGGTAGGTATTTAGGCGCAATTGCAAAGTTCAACCCTTTTGAAAGAACTGAGACTGTCTCTTGGGCCAAATTCTTCTTCGATAGATTATAAACCGCACTTGGTAGTTCAGTCTGCGGTTTCTCCTGCCTCAATGCGAAATTTTCAAATTTGCGCTCAATATGGCTTCTGGCATAACAAGCCTTTATTTTTTCTGTCACCAAGGTGACGACCCAAATGGCGCTGAGGAATCAAAAAGACAACTAAAACAAACAACAAATGAACTTCAGAAAATGAATCAGAATGATAGCGTATATTAAAATCATGTGTAAAAGTGATGAGGGCCATTCATCACCCCTTCCCCCACCCCTTCCTCACTCCGTTGTGACGTTACGTCGTAAATCTAGTTGATTTTTCACGTAGGCCCAGACAAGGGAAATACTCCAACCGTCGGTCACAAGCTGGATCAGGGAAAGACTCCACAAACAAGAAAAACAGCTCACAAGAAAAAGGTAGCCAAAAACAATTTACGAGTTAATACCGTTGGATATCTATTCAAAGTAGAGTATTCAAAAATCAGAAGTATTACAGAAAACAATGATAGTAATTCATGATGCCAAAGGAAACATTGCCAGCTAAATACCAGCCGAATAATTGCTCAAAATTTGCCATGTCTCACTAGATATGCGTCCTCGACCAGGGCACGAGCAGAAGAGCGCTTGACTATTGCAAGACGAGACAGGATTTTGAGGGGAGGGGTTTTTCCAAGCGGCGGAGGGGGTACTCAAGGCGAATTCAACTACTGCGCCACTGCTCCTGTTGACCGGCTGCTCCGCAAAACATCATCCCCTGGGTTTGAGTCAACAGCATACCAGCCAGAATTCTCCCCTCAAACTTCTGGGGGGGGAACACTAAAAAATGCCACACCGTGTTACGTCACATTTGGATGCCTTAGAAACAGTGGCGGCGCGTGCGTATACGCATGTTAGCTAGTGCACACCCAAAGATGAATAAATTATAAAAGAAAACCATTCCTTTGCAACGCGAAGGATAAAAGTACTGTCTGCATATGCAAGAAACATGAGCCTCCGAACGCTACAGCTATCTCCTTTTCGAATTCACCGCTCTACAAGTGTGCGATCCCGTGGCATCATGCCGGGCGCATTTTCGGTCTGTGCGATCGCTTTTGGGAGCTCTGGCGGGACGTGGTAAGCGGGGGGGGGTATGTGCTGTTCAAAGAGGTGATGGGAGCAGACTCAAAACCATGCGAATGCGCACACGCATGTTTTGTGACTGACTAGCAGGTAGTGTAGTGGTGTAGCCGCCACCTACACTACCTGCGCCCAGGATCCTAGTCCGTCTACAGAGCCATCTGTATAGCCGTTTTCTTCACTACTTCCTCATAGGGTGTAAGGAAAAGAGAATGAATTTCAACTACCGTCACTTGTAAAGGTGTGTTGAGAATAATTATTTTCATACATGCTAATATTATTTCTGTTCATGCAATTTTAAGGGTAGAGTGTACCAGTGATATGTTTTGCTTGCTATGTATTCTATTACGACGAAATATGACGCTCATGGATTAGGATTAACATAATATAATTAAATCATCCTATATCTGCTCTAATGCACACCCTAGATAAATTACCACCAGCCGCCACTGCTTAGAAACATATCAATTGTTATTGATTTTGAGCTATCCAAGGCAACCGACTCCATAATAGCCAATAGTCTGGAAACGCAATGGCATGAGACGTACTTACACTTCGGATGGACAGGTAGCAGCCAATACGGAGAGCCCTCAGAACAGTTCCCACATCTTTGCGAACCGTAGTGAAGCGAGTCTGACTTACACCATTGTATATCCATGCAGCTGCCACTTATTGCTGAATAACATTGCATAATTACCTCCCATTGCATGGTGAACAACATTTCATAGTGAAACCCAATGGTGAAGAACTGTTAAGTCTATTGATGGAAGGGTGTGATACCGATGAAGATTAGGATTATAATCCTGAGAACAATGACCAACGCAAGGTTTAATTATGGAAAAACTTTGATATTTTGACTAACTCCATCATTTTTCTATTCGATGCCAACATAACGAAGCTCTCTCTTAGGAGAAAATGTTAATGTTTCTTTAAAAGGCTGACTTTTTTTCTGGCAGCTACTTAAGGCAGATGTTCTTACTTCTCTCGATTTTTGTACCATCCGTGGAGACAAGCAAAAGTGTATTGTGCGGGATGAGTGAAAGATTAATTATGTACATAGTGTAGACGGCATGCGAGTGACATAAGAAAGTCGTCGTAAAACCTTATTGTTTATACGTTTAAAAAAAATACTAGTCTTGCGAAAATCTGTTCAACCTTTTTCAAGCAAACTAGTCAGTGTTGTCTAATCTATGAAAGCTTGGGAAGCATTTCATTGTGTTAAATAAGTGACTTGGATTATTTCCTCGAATGTGTATTGAAATGATGCGACTGATAAGACGGAGGCTGCGGAGGCAATAATTTTTAATGGTTAAATAGTTCTTGGAGTATATGTCCAATGTAATGCTGTTAATATCTTCCATTTGTCCTGTGGAAGCACAGGTACTATAAAAGTTTGTTTGAGTGACTGAAAGAACCTATGGTCTCAATGCGTTTAAGGCATTGCAATAACGATGGATTTTTGGTATCTAAATGGTTTCTTGGTAAGTCGTGATGACCTTTTTCTCAATCGAAAAGATTTGCGTAGTTACAATTGGCGATACCTACTACATTTTATGTCCTATGGGCCTTAATATTTTAAATTTTACATTTTCCTGAATTTTTTTATAAGAAGCACTTGTAGAACAGATCACTTGGATCTCATCACAATAATGTGTGCGCTTAATCTTGTATGGTGATCGCTTGTAGCAAGCTATATCGGTTTGCATTTTTGCTATGACCTCAATGCATTTCTTTATAATAAATCGAGTTCAACCCACTGTCTTAATGCGTAGAACTTCGATCCTTGATTATGATATTGTTAGCGACCATGCCGCAGAGCTAGCTAGTACTACATTTGGTGGAGCTCTGGCAATTTAATCCACGAGAAGGACTTCCACTTTGATTCCTGATCCAATAAGAGCTCTTAGAGTATTGCATCCGATAATGAGTCCTCTCAAATGGATTTCAGATGATAAACTCCGGTTGGAGTGACATCATTGGACGGTTATTTTTGAACAGATTTCCACTTAGCCCGAAGTCCCAAGGGTCTTAAAATATATTGCAGTCTCCCATACCCTCATTATGATGTCCACCACGTATTATTTCCTTCGAGCCTCTTCATTGCTGCCGTACAGAAGGGATCTTTATTATCTTTGAATTCCATGACCTTATATTCCTAAGTCCAGTTTCTTTATTTGCCACAGCACGAGGTACCACAGGAATTTATGTACCAACGTCGCGTCCTTGCATCCATAAAGGAGCAATTTGCAGTAACTTATGGTGAAGGGTATTGTTTATATGTCTCGTGAAGTATGTAACTTCTCTTTCCGATATAAATATCGTGCGAGTTTTCAAACTTTCTGATTTTGGCTGAGCGTGATAGTTTTCGTTTTTTTGTCGGGCAATGCGACGGTTGCATTGTTGTCAAGTACGATACATTCTACTAGATACAAATATTAGAGTAATATACTAGTACTCTAGCACTATATCTGCATGTATTATACTCTTATAAATTTGAATGTAATGGTTTCATTTATTGTCATTGCTGATACCTATTTTTAGAGTTTTCGATTCTATACCAAGAAAAACTTCACGCGAGATTTTTAAGGGGGCGCCCTAGCACGGTCGCGGAAGACGATGCAGACCCTTTCTATTAACCAGTTTGTGCTTCGCTCATTATAGGTACATAGCGGTTTCTTGACTCAGAATATTTCAAGGCTTAAATCTGTGCCTTGAGACAAAGACGGGTCTTTTACCAGGTTTCCCACTGGAGATACTTGACGCTCAATTTCACGATTTTCGATTTTTTTCAATGACTATCACCACGTCGCTAAATCGCGTAAAGAAAATCCAACCAGCCAAAGCATAATATAATCCTTCAACTTCAAGCAAAGGCTGCACGTATGCCACACGTCGTAGATCAACGCTACAATTTGGGAAATTGTGAGACTTTGCAGCCAGTTTTTCGATAACGCGCAGTCGTTTCGAGTCATCCTAAACACCTTTCCTCCTTCCGCGAGTCATCCTTCACTTCTTTGCCTCCCCTCCTGGCCCTCCCTTCCGAGGCGCGCAGGCCCTCCCCTCAACAGCAACACCGGCAGGCGGTTTTCTTAGCTGCTTGATTTTGAGGTCGCATCGACGTTCTTTCGTTTGGCGTATTTCTTTTTGTAGAGCGATGGAAGTGTCTAGCAAGCCCCAAGGGAAACGACGCCGTCGAAAAGAATGAAAGCCTTGGAAAAGGAGGACGTGTAACAAACAGAGACTTCTGTCAAATTAACCCTAGAAGGGCACACTGGGGTCCAGTGGACCCCAGGAGTTTTTTTCTTTGCTGTAACTTTTGTAATGCACAAAATATTGAAAGCTCATACCAATGTAAATTTCCTTTTATATCTTAGTAAAAGGTTCATGTGTGTGGTGATTTTTTCAACGTGCTTATTGCTTTATAATTTAATGTTGAAAATGGTCTGGGGTCCATTGGACCCCAGTGTGCACTTCATGAAACTTTTTTGAAATTGCAAAAAAAATTAACACATTTGTTTATTGCCTTTTTTGCTGCAAATACATTTGTTATAATGGTATTTATATGTTTATAGTAATTAAAATGTCATTTATCATTTTTTATCACTTTGGGATATTTGAGGACATCAACTTTTTTTGTCAAATATCTTGGTTTCCTTTTTGCAAATAATTAAGGAACTTCGGAGTGAAAGACGTACGAACATACTTCAATGGAATTGATTGTAGAGCAATAGTTTTGAACATACATTACTCATAATAGTAAACTATTCATCAAACATTGACGTTTGAAATCATTTGGAGATCGAAAGAGAGAGCGAAATTTGGTTTCGGATCTGCCTGGATCAAAAGGAGCAGCGCACGACGTCAAAACTCCCCGGCAAGCTTGGGAATTACTGTTGGATAGCACTTTACGAAATAAAATAATGACGCACACAAATGAGGAAATACAACGGCAGCGTCAAAATGTCACAATTCCTCAATCGTACCACGGTGATGTAGATGTTGAGGAGATTGAGGCCTTTTTTTGGACTTCCATATTTTTCTGGGGTGCAGAAGACGTGCCACACAAATTTGTATGAACTGTGGTCAACTGAGTTTGGATCTACGTTGTATCAATGCACTATGTCTCTTCACCAATTCCTGTTTTTGCTGTCAACCTTGCGTTTTGATGATAAAAACACGAGAATGCAGCGCAGAACGATCGATAAATTTGCGCCACTTCGTAAAATTTGGGAAGGGTTTGTAGATAATTGTAAGAAATGTTGCACTCCTCATGAGTATAGTACAGTAGATGAACAACTTCTCGGTTTTTGAGGCCGTTGCCCCTTTCGGATATATATGAAAGGAAAGCCAGATAAGTATGGCATAAAAATTGTAAGGATAAATGATGCAAAAACGTTTTACATGGTAAATCCCTATCCTTACATAGGAAAAGTAGTTACCAATCCAGATGAAACTGTTCCGACATATTATGTACGGATATTGTCAGCACCAATTCATGGCACGAATAGAAATATTACGTGCGACAATTGGTTCACTTCTGTTGAGCTTGTAAAGAAGATGCTAAAAGATTATTCAATAATGATGGTGGGCACCATTCGTAAAAACAAGCGTCAAATTCCAGTGGATTTTACAAGAAGCTGTTGTTCAATCTTCACGAATTGCCTTTGACCCTGACATGACCCTGGTGTCTTTCACACCGAAAAGAAATAAAATAGTGCTTTTGTTGTCATCTTTTCATTTGGATGGAGCTATAAATGAAGGCAATGGAAAGCCCGAGATTATTTGCATGTATAATGCCACTAAAGGAGGAACAGACACATTTGATCAACTGTGTCATGAATATACAACAGCCAGAAAAACCCTTCGATGGCCAATGCGGATTTTCTATGGCATGCTAGACCAAGCTGGTATAAACGGAATGGTTCTTTACTCTCATATTGATAGTAATGAAAAAATAAATCGGAGAACATTTTTGAAAAACTTGGCTTTGTCACTCATCAAACCTCATTTGCATCAACGGATTTTGAAAAAAAAACCTGCGTTCTTCAATCAGGAATACTTCTGCAGAAATTTGAAAAATTGAAATATCAGCAATTGATAAACCTGAAATCCTTCACAGCAAAATACGATGCAGCTCATGCCCAAGGAATAGAGACAGAAAAATAAGAATTATATGCTCATCGTGCCGCGCTCCGATGTGTGACGAGCACCGAAGTTATCTGTGTACTACCTGTACTGGAGTGAGAAATTAACAACAAAGCATTTTTTTCTAAAAATTTATATTTTACCTGTAAAATAAATAATAGTAATGTACATTTTGGAGCAATAGGAAGTCCTAATGAAATTTGTGAAAAAAAATTTAAAAAAATACACTGGAAAATTTTGTTGTTTTCAATTGTTAAAATTAATACGTTTTATGGAAAGAAAAAATATGAAACATTTTTTTACTTGAACTACACAATGTAATACTTAAGCTGTTAAAACTATTTGTTTGTACATCTAAAACATTCGTAAGAGTAAATAAAAGTAGGATTGGTGACTTTCTTAAAGAATTTTTATGTCTTTAGAATGAAAAATATTTTTTTACTTTCATTTTAATATGTTTAAATAACTTATATTTACATATTTGTGTAAGAAACACTTCTATTATTGATATTTACTATATTAATAGTAAAAAAATTTCAGGGGGTTGAAATTAAAAAAATTTAAAGTTATGGGGTCCGCTGGACCCCAGTGTGCACTTTATGATTGAAAAAATAAGTGTGCACTTCTAGGGTTAACATTAATTGATCTCAATAATGTTTTCTTATCTTTTGATAAAATTATCAGAAGTGCATGTCTACAGTTGCGTTTTCTTTTAAAATGAGTAATTTTTAAGGATGCCATAGCAAGAATGAATATGAATAGATTCCGCAGTAGTGAAAATTTCTGTTCTATTGATAGTTTCTATTATTTTTTATGAAACGATGAAAATGTTTTATTTTTCACGTCGTGATAACATGGTGAGAGAAAAACTTCATGTTTATTCACATTGCTACGCATAAGATCTTACACCGCATAACAAAAAAATTATCAACTTTGATTCTCAAAAGAGAAATCTTGCACCGACCTGCCACCCCACCTCTCCTATCAAGCTATGTGCCTGAGTGTCCAACCACCCGACGCGATGATTAGATGCGGAAATTTGTTCAGCATTAGTTATAGTTGAGGATATTTCGCTAAAGATGAGACGACATTACAGTTTTCTACACTTGCATACATTATAAATTCCATATGTGTTATTTTTTTATTTTTTAAATGTACAAATTACGATTATATGCATGAGATATATGTTACGAACTCGACGATTGCGCTGGCAAGTCAGAAGCTTGTCTCGGAAAGAGCGCGGCTGCAAGGAAATAGTTTCTTATTCTTGGAGAACCCATATCTTACCGCAATGTACCCGCATTTTGCTAACCACATTCTCCTAGGTCTTTCATAGCTCCCATCAGCTCAAACATTGGAAAGGGCTCAAGAGTGGCGGCAGGCCCACCGCGGTAACCCCTATTGTGACCGTTAACCCTACCTCAGTCTTACGATTTTTATTTAGCGTTTAAAAAGTTTTCTACTAAAAGCATACCTGTCCGTTTGTATAAATGCCGCTAACTGCTTTATTGCCTCGTTATATGAAGGGTTTTTGCCATTTTGAGGATCGCTTATCTTCGATACAGGTGATTTCTACGAGGTGGCTCGCACGGAGTTTCCCACAAATGCTTCTTCCCAATTGATTGCTTCACAAATGCTTCTTCCTAGATTTGAATACTTTTGTTAATTTATAATGGTTCATACATAATTTCATGCTTTCCATTGCATTTTCAAAATATAAAATGTTTGCGAGGTGATTTCTGATGAATGCTATATCAGAAAAAATGATGACACAAAGTTCAACTATTAATTAAGTACTACTTTTGTCTTTAAATGCAGGTTTCGGCTCTCCCACGGAGTTTTTTTTCATAATGTTCTGTTTTATTGCTTCTTTTCATCGGTGTAAATAAAAAAACATTTCTAGCTCTAACTTAAGTAACTGTTGCTTTTCGCATCCAAGTGTGATTTTCAAGCAGGCTAGCTGACATATATTGTTACATTTTATTAATAATTAATTATTATAGTTGAATATATTTCACGTAAGTATATATCAAATGAGAATCCTCTCCACTTTTCGTTTGCCACCCGTTTTTCCCTTCCGTTTCGAAAACTGCGAGCGATGATGTCTTCGTTACGTAAAATGACTCTACATTCCGTTAAAATAACATCATAAACCACAATTCAATGCTGAAATTTAATTTTTTAAATTTATTTTTATTCCAAAACCACCGAATACAGTTCAAATTGAGCCATTTTGTATTGAGTATTCAAAAATTTTAACAATTATTCACACGAACAACCAAGCCCTGGATAGGGGAAACCTACCCAGGTGGGACTCGAACCCGCGATTTCTTGTTTGGCAGGCGAGGACATTACGCAGCCGACACCGAGGTCGGAGATGTTATGTTGACGACATGCATGTTTACGTAATGAAGATATCATCGCCAACAATTTCGGAAAAGGTGTAAACTCAAAAGGACCTTCGCATTCACAGGCCTATTTTTTTAGCGCATGAAAGAGGAACCAGAAGTTGGCTTCTAATATTTTTAATTGGCTCGCCGCCACTTAGGTGTCACATATCAACTCCGACTGCGAACCCTGTTCCAACGACCCGTATCAAGTTTATCCTGAGTATCAAATTTCTCCTCGGAGTCGTCGCGGGTGAAGTTGGGACGGGAGTTGCTCTTCCCCCCCCCCCTTCTCTCCCTCGAGGCGCTTCTGCTTCCGTCTCCATATCCCGGCGCTGCGGCTAGAGGCCTTTGTGAGCCGTTAAATTGGGAAATTCAAACGCTAGGGCGCCCCCTTAAGTACCGCCATGAGAGCAAAAGATAGTAGTTTTCTCTTTTTGAGGAGCAATGCGAAAGTTGCATGAAAATTGTTGATGAATTATAATTTACAGTGATACATGGAATTGGGTTTTCCGTGAGAGCAGAAATTTATTCAAAGTAAAGAAATGAATATTAGGCATCATTCAAACCAAAACCAATGCTGAAACTCTATGGAAAGCCATCCGAATTTCCGTTCGCCCAGCAATGCCATCCAAAACCCTTCCTCCCCCCCTCCCTCATCTTCAGCTTGCCTCATTCTTTTCCGATACAATTCGTATGTTATCGACTCTCTTTTTATATTCAGAGGGAACTTGATGTTTTTTCATTATCACTCTAATTCAACTTTTTGGCCTGCACACATGGCGAAAAACGGATACAGCAGTAAGGACATCAGAAAGAGAATTCCATTAGCAAAGGAGGCGTTCATGAACAGGAAGGAGCTTCAGAAAGGATCGTTATGTAAGAGTTTAAAGAAAAGGTTAGTGAAGAGTTTGTTCTGAAGTGTAGCGCTTTACGGTGTGGAAACGTTGAAACTGAGAAAAGAAGACGAGAGAAGATTGGAGGCATTCGAGATGTGGGTGTGGCGAAGAATGGAGAAGGTGAACTGGACGGAGAGGAGGAAAAACGACGAAGTGCTGGAGATGGTGGGTGATGAGAGTCAGCTTTTAGATGAGATACGGAGGAGACAATGTATGGATGGAGTTAGTGCTTAGCTGGGAAGGAATGTTGAAAACAGTGTTAGATGGGAAGAATGTTGGGTAAACGAGGTAGAGGAAGGAAAAGAGTAGGATTTATTTTGGATAGAATGCAAGGGTGTAGGCCTTTTTGTGAATTGGAGAGGGAAGTTTATGAAGGGAGGGGAAACTGTCAGAATATATCTTCAATAATCCAACTTCAGAACTTACCTTAATCGGTAGAATGCTTTAATAACTATAGCAATTCATCCGGTTTAAATATGGTATAGAATTTGTCTTGCTTATTTTAAGTCAGAAATTTTCTCTTAAGTGCGCTGAATGAGAATATGGCAAGCATGCTAATTAGGTTTGTGCATAGCTTTAGGGACTTGTAAGAAATTAAAGGAATGGGATTAAGGGTAAATTATATTTGGATGAACAAAGTATTTATACCACGACATTTCACATTGTTGACCCGATGGTTATTAGAAATTCTGTCGATAAAAATGTGTTTTTATCTTTTAAAAATTGGTTTACATTCTCCTGGAATATTCTCATTGAGTGTAATTATGTTTTAAAGCCATGATTTGTGTGATACGAGGATTTTTCGTAAGCAAAATTAAAATGGATGAATTGGGGTATTATTAGAGTATTCTTACGATTATGGAAGATAGGTCAGGTACGTCGAATCTTTTCTCCTTCATAGAAGGGAACTTATTTCCACAAAAATTTTAGAATATATGAATCAGAATATCCTCGAACAATGTGCCCTTAAGTTCGCAATCCAAAATCAAGGAATGTAATCTAAATTGAATAATAGCAATCAGCAGTAAAGCCATTTTCGATTTCAGTGAAAGTTAATGTGCTCTTTACCAGCCATGCTCTCATTAAGTATTATTACGATAAAATATTATGACTTGGGAGAAACGGTACTAATTCAATAGCATAATTAAAATGAATTAATTAGGGTTATTGTTAAAGTTTTCCAAAGATAAAGGCAGGTCAATTACTCCAAATCTTATGTTCTTTCAAGGAAAAAGACTTATTTCTATGAAAGAAATACGATCGCTCTACATGGGGATAGAAAATCTAATTAGATTAAAAAAGAAAATCGATTTTTAATAGTGAAAATCAAGGTAATCGTGATCGAGCCATTATCTTTGATTTGCGATCCAAACTTGGTTCTTTAAACTTCGATCTTGATCGTTTAGACTCATCTCAGCAGCGTCAATACCGGCCTATGATAGCGTAATCCGTTCCATTTTTATAACACTTTTCTCTGAGGCCGGTAAAATTGGAAAGGCACGCCCTCGATCTTCGAGAAGGCATAACAATAATCTTATATTTTTCAGAAAATTCAGTGAATCTAAATTGTTCCAAGCGGTGATCCTAACAGTAAACACTCGAGAGGGCGCGCCTGATATTTTTACACGACCGGGCGCGTGGCGCGCTTTGTCCACGATACATGCTATGATAACTGATATGATAACTGTCGATTTTTTTAAAAATTTATCTTTATTTTTAGAAATTATTTCAAACTTGTACATTTATAGGTGGTGCAGATATAAAGGTGCACAGATGGTACTGCTGGTACGCGGCGGGTCGCGCGGCGTAATTTATACGCCACGGGTGTTGGGTTCCTCTTGCCGATCAAAAAAACCCTCTCACACGCACACCCACTAGTAGGAAAGCGTTTGCGCTTTCATTCTTCTATCTTCCCTCTTTTTTTGTAATCGATTAGTAGAAATTTGAAAACTATAATAATCAATCGAATTGCGATTATTTGTTTTACTCTTGGATTCTCAAAACGATTTCAACTACGAGTGTACTTGGTTATTTAGTGAAAATGGTAGTTACTAAGAGTAGGAATTTTATTCAACCGGGATTTGGCAGTAATTACCCGAAAGGACACGAAGACACAACCACCGCCACCTCCCTAGCTTATTTCTTCACCGTGAATAAATCCGTTCATAAATTAATATGTTAACTTAGATGTATAGAGTCACCATTTTAATAATGAAGTCATTTTAAATAAATCAGAATTGATTTTTTTAAACGCCCTAACGTTGTACCCTACCGCGCACAGAATGGTAAAATGCTGAAGCTAATGATAATGCATTTTAGCTGGACCGGCAAACAAAGTTCAACACAACTAGCCAGTTTACATTTCAATATTTATGGAGCGTATCTGTTTGAGCTGTGTGCGTAGTGTGTTTGTTGTGATGGCAGATACTTATGGATGGATAACTTTATTTACTAAAGATATATATGGATAGAAAAAGATAGATAAAAAACTCGAATAATAAAATATATACGTATTTTCAATCTCTAAAGAGCCCTTCTAGTTGAACAATCAAGTGAGCAAGTGAGAATGAGCTTTTGAACAAGTTTTTGTCTCCAAGAAAATGGTATGATGCGCCGAAAGTTCTGTTTTAGTCGCATAAGGACCAATACCACTTCGCATGCATTTCACGGTGACCCTTTCCTTTTCGCCAGGCCGCCGTCAGGGTGAAAGGCGTAATGGAGCGATCGTATCGAGTTTTACCACCGATAAATTGCCCAGAAAATGGCATTATGTGCCGAAACCTGTGTCGGTAGAAAGAAATAAGTCTGGAATTGCGCAATTTCTTTTATTATGTTATATATATGTCCACCAAATCGCGCCGAAAACTTTTTGTCTTTTAATCCTTGTGTAGTCTCCTGCCTTCCATCTGTCCCAAAATCACAAATTTAAATAATATTTCTTCCTGTAACGACGTTTAAGGAAGTTTAGTTTTCAATTAGTTGCTTCTTGAAATTCGTTTAAATCCTGTATCCTTGGTTCTGTGATGCTCGCCTTCTGCTTTAAATGTAGTCCGTATGATCCCTATTGATTCTAATATGACTTATATTTTGAACGCCGTTTTTGTTCCATTTTATGTCTAAAATCTCATAAAACTAACATCACCCAGTTTGGATTGTACGGGTACTTAAACTCACATTAGCATGTCTAGAACCAACGTAAAGTGAATAAAATGTATCATATTGACGGATGATAACTTTTGTGATGACATTGAAAGATTCCAATTCCATTGAAAACCGTTGATCCTCATATAGCTTTGTGATGTTTTCATGCCTGTTCTTAGACAAAGGCGAATCACTTTTTTATTCGATTCCGGCGTCCACGCCCCTGCAGCCAACTATGAACGCGCGCCTCTTTTCTCCTCCCTCTCCCACGACAGAGCTGCCGGTACGGATAGTAATAATAATAATATGCCTTATTTCGGGCGAGGATGAGACTAAAATGTCCCCTCTTCCACCTAACCCCTCGATAGCGTTATTGGAAACACATTCAAACATGGTAAAAAAAACCTTTACAATACAAAAGATATACTACATACACTATTAGTGAAATGCCAAAACAGATAAACAAGTATGTGTGAAATTTTTGTGTAAAAAAGATTTCTGTTTGTGGGAAAAACATAAGAATAAGGGTGTAGTATCCTTCAGCGAAAACCCCCACTGCAGGAATACGCCCACACAATAAGGGGGGCGTGAAAACCCCGCGAAAAACTACTACATATCACTTTGTCGTAGGCGCGGCTCAGTGTCAATTATATTTACCAGCTAGTTGTGAAGTGAAAAGTGCTTTGTGTAGCCTCCTCTTATAGGATGCCGTTGATGATGAGTTTCTAGTTGAAACGTTAAGATTATTACATTCCCTACATGCTGTAACGATAAATGATTTGTTGTAAAGTGGATTATCTATATAATTAATAAGATATATTGAAGTTAATAGTGATATTTAATGTAAATATTATAAGTACTAGCATTACATTCATAGTGCGGCATACAACAGTGCCAATCAAAATTCAATTGGCCCATTGGCTCAGAAGTTAGTAGATGTTTGCGTTGCTTGCATGAAGTCCATCAATTTCAGTGGTGTAAACAACTCAATTTACACAAACTGTAAATACCATATTTGGCTTCATACATCTAAAATAAAAGGTATTGGAACGGAAACTACGGGAAAACCCAGCGTTGAAATTCCGACAACTAGATTTTGCGCATAAAAACGAGTACTTTTTTTGAGAAAAAAAATTGTACAGGAAATAATATGGAGCCAAAGATTTTTTAAGTAAATCATTCAACGTAGAAATAAATTCTCTTTCGTATGCTTTTTGCTGCATTGAAATTGACAGCCTCGTTTAAGACGATAAAGCTCCTAAAAAATCGGGGGTCTTGATTTTCTTTTTTAGACGGTAGTCACTGTGCGCCTACATAAGCATATTCAGCACTCTTTCCCATACCCATCTTGTTATCCCGGGGTTGGTTGACTCGACGGACTTTATCAGGATACAGAGAAGGAGACTGTGGGGCAGGAGGTGGTTGGCATTCGTGGGTTAAGAGGTCCGTCTTTCATCCTCTTTGGTATTCTCTCTTTGAAGATATGTCCGATAGAAGGGAAAGGGGTGTGGAGGCTGCCTTCACGAGAGACAAGACTCCACATCGATTTCCCATCCGCGGACGACTCTTCGCTTGTCGCGCGGATAACGAGTCGAGGGATTGAGGCGATCATGATACTTCCTTACGTGTCCTTTCCCTCTCGTCCTCAAATCTCATCTTCCTGCCCCATGGTCCTTCACCAACATCTCGAAAATAGGGCGTGTCAAATTTCCTCTCATTTTCCCGCGTCTAACCAAATCGACCACATCGCCCATCGTCAACGCAATGTCGACAGGAAATAAAAACATTCAGTTTTACTTTGGGGTAAAATTAAAAAAATCGTCCGCACAGTTAGTTGCCATATTTAAATTTAAATTAGCGTTTTAAATAAAACATCAAAAAATGTATTGTTTTTTTGGAACCTATAGTGATTTTTTATTATTTTTAATGCAAGTTAATTATTATTTATTTGTGATACATGTCAATTAATGGCTGGTTGAGTTCATTCTCTGTTAAAACACTGACGGACGTTTATTTTCTTTATTACGTGTAATGTGAAATGGTTTCTGTTACGTCACAGTATGATCTTTCCCTTTTGTTGACGATATTGTTACACTCCTCTGTCTCCATACTATCGCCGGCCCGCACAGAATTCATTTGTTAGGAATACTATTTTTTTTCTTTTATTTTATGCATGAATCGATTCTGAAACAGCTAATTGTGATGTACAGTTATTTTCTCATAGACCTGCAGCTCGATTCTGTAAATGTGATATGACCGTCACAAGCGGATTTTGTTAATGTATTCACGGCTTTGACGCTGGAGCGAATCTGAAACTTTTTAGTGACGTCACTCTCACTGCCGCATCCCTGAAAGTATTCACGCCAAGAGGGCCCGTGGTAGCTTCGTCGCGTCAATGCGCTCTAATTTTTCATTGTGAATTTACGCTGTGATTGATAATTAATAGCACATTATTCATTAATTACGATGGTGGCTATTTTATATTGTCACTTCCCATTAATAATATGTATTAAAAACAAATAAAGAAATGCGTAAAGTTAAATTTACATCCGCGTAGTATTTAAATTCATTGGCTTTTATTGGGATTGAAGTTGGAGAGAAGTTAAACCTTGCGCTGAGGGTTTGACAATTAACTTATATTTGTGCATCTGCTAGAATGTAGAAGTCAAATACTCACAACTTATAATGCTCATAATAATTTGGAGTAGAACCAATTGTAAAAGTATTGTGCGGTATTGAATGTTAACAGATTTATTTGATATTTGTTTCGTAAGTTCAAGCCTTCGATTTGTTTTTATTAAGGAGAGTGGAGGCTCTTTACATAGCTCCGCTAGTGTTGCATGAGCATCAATGTCGACGGAGGCAGTAGATGCACATACTTCGGCGGCAGATACGCGATATCAACAATCCCTTCGAGATGCGGGAAGAGTATTTAAGAGGTGTCTCGTATTTAAGACGTATCTCGAGGATATGCGATGGATATTGTCACTGAGCTCACACCACGATTCATTCGTAGACGTTTAGATGGCTTGCCGGGGCATTCTTTAGTACGTTAAGGTAAACATTAATCATCCATTCCATCTCTTCCATGCATTATTGCCGCCGTTCAGTAACAAGACCAGCATGATACTTTTTTCAGTTGACATAATAGAAATACTAAGACATGTAAACATCTCGTCCTGTAATAGAAACTGTTAATAATCAACTCGTATTCGCGCCAGAAACATTTTCACCAGTATAAATCATGAATAGTGGCATGTGCTTGCACTATCAGACATATAAAATGCACCGCAGCGCATTTAAAATTATGTACTGAAATAATGAGAACAGCTAACGAATACGTTAAGTAACTAAGCAACCGTAACTTATCATTAATAGGTACTTTTAAAAGAAAAGACTTCTCTCAAATTTGAGTAAAGAAGTCTTATCTCCTTTGAGAATGAATCTACCACAGCATTGTATATGTTCCTCTATGGTACCTAACTGAAGTTGCAGTTGGCCGCTGAAGTAAGTTTGTGTCGGAGATTCTGATTCGTTCTTCGGATCCGCACTGCTACCAACATAGGAAACTCATGTGATCGTTCGCAATCTGTCAAACATCTCACGACTCTGGCTTTCAGAATCGCTCGAACGTCTTTCACGGTAAGAGGCGTGAGAACTCCACTGTGGTTCAAAGCACGCGAAACGCAGATATCACATTTACAGAATCGAGCTGCAGGTGCCTCAGAAAATTAAGGAAATTATTAGTGTGGCAAGCTGTTTTTATGTGAGCTGGATAACATTTTTAAAAGTTTGTTCCTGAATCACACAAAGAATTTTTCCAAGATTTTGCTTCCGATCAAAAATTCGTACTGAAAGTTTCTTTAGAAGTTCTCAAACTGTTCAAACTATAATTTCAATAGTGCTGAGAGAGCAATGTGTTTCATTCAGCTGAGTGACGAAGTTCGTTTTTAGGATAGTTTTGGAACTCAGTTAAGAGGGCGCGTCGGTGGCTCTCAGTCTCAGAGTCCTCCGGATTGTTGATAACACACTACAAAGTTGAGGGACCCTATGAGGGAGTAGTGCAGAGAACTGCCATCCAGAGGACTCTGTCGTGGTTTGTTTGTTATCAGTCTGACGTGGTTAGTTTGTTATCCCGGCGTATTGCTCGTTTAACGCAAGCGGTGTCCCCTTAAAAGTATTCTATAAAATAGCTTAATACTCTAAATTAAAGTGCGTATAGATGAGTGGATTTGCGACGCAAAATCCCACAATTTCAAGTTATGCGAGTTACGGAATTGAACTTTTATGTTACCCAGGCATAGCTCAGACCCAGTGAACGAACCGCCGCTGGTAGAGATGGGGCGGTTCACCAAAACCTTGGTTGAGAGGTGGACAATTTATATTTATATTTTTATTAATAGGGCGCCAGGTGCATGCATTGGATGCACCACCAAGGAAGATAAGTCACCACCTTTTATGACGAAATGAAGTATAACAGATGCAAGTTTTATTTTCACCAGGATTTAATATAAATTCACCTTTCACCAACATTCTGGGAATAGTAAGGAGTTTCCCCAATTCACAATTATGCCTCCAATCAGGAAGTTTAAGTTAACACAAACTCACTCTGGTCACACTCCCCGAAAACATTTACTCTTTATCTTACCACACTTTGTAAGATAAAATAAAATAAAACAAAAATATGACTCCTGTTATTCCAAAGTAAATATTCTGCTGCTTGCACCCTCAAACTTGGGAGAGGAAAAGAAAATCCACTCTGAAGCCACATGGCGATGTACGCCATCGAGAGAAACAGCTCTTTGCACTTAAATGGGACCCGATGCGGGCGAAGCAGGAGGCGTGGCGGAGAGGACTGCCTCGGAGCGTGTCTGTTCAGACTGCGCACGTCGCAGGGTTGGAAGGGCTCCCGGGAGGGGAGGCGTGGAGGGGGAGTAGGGGGGGGGGAGAGGGGTGCGGGACGGGAGGTCACGAAAACAGTAGTCCACACTCAATTAATGCACACAGGCGAGTGCCACACATCAAAATCTGTTCCTAAGGCTCCCCCCTACAACATTCGGTCTTGCAGACCCCCCTCAATCTTCCTGCCCGTGCGGAAAAATAAACAGTCCTACTACTCCTGGATACCACCCTGTATTTCCAGGTCCGACAGAACCTGTTTTCTCGGACGCAAGTCGGATCGCGAAGAGTCCCCGTAACTAAAATTTTCCGTCAGCTGGTGGGCGTACGCAGAAGTCGCGGCGGAGACCGTGACAGATTTCTTAACACAGGAATGATCAGGGTTATGGTTATGTTTGAAGGAGTTCTTTTCCAAAATAAATCGAGGTGCTTCTTTGTTTGAAGGGCCTCATTTCAGTTAATTTTGTATTTAGTTTTTTTATTTGGACGGCCATTCAATGTTAGCTCTCATTTTAATTAATATTTAATTTGGGCCCTCAGTACTTAGAGCCTTTGGGGTATGGGTTAATGTTATTTTTAAGTAACCAAATTTGAGCTTGTGAAACTGGTTGGCCTATTCGCCAAGAATATCCTTTAATGCAACTTTTTTCTTCTCCCCCATCACGATTATTATACGCATATCTGTGCAAACATTTTGCTTACTAGGCATGTGGAATTTTATATCCACCATCACAAAAAATCAACTCCTGGGAGTGCAAACACATCATGAAAATTATTTATTAGAAAGTTGAAAACTTATTAATTTCTTATCTTTTCGCAGTGAATTCAAAATTATAACAAGCATTTTAATCGTCAAATAACATTTTTAAATATTTCTCTCCTCGCAGTAAAATCGTGATTATAACCGTGATTATATAAGGATATTATACTCCAAATAACATTGTTAATTTTTTATCTCTTCGCAGTGAATTCAAAATTTTAACAAGCATTTTAATCGTCATTTCACATTTTTAAATTTTTTTCTACTCGAAGAAAAATCGCGACTATAACAAGGATAATATACTCCAAAAAACTGTCATATTTTTTTAACACTTCACAGTTAATTCTAGATTATAACAAGGATTTTATTCGTCAAATCACATTTTAAAATTTTTGTCTCCTCGCAGTAAAATCGCGATTAGAAAAAGAATATTATACTCCAAATAACATTATTAATTTTTTATCTCTTCGCAGTGAATTCAAGATTATAACAAGCATTTTAATCGTCAATTCACATTTTTAAATTTTTCTCTCCTCGAAGGAAAATCAAGATTATGACACGGATAATATATTCCAAAAAACTGTCTTATATTCTTAACTCTTCGCAGTAAATTCAAGATTATAACAAGTATTTTATTCGTCAAATCAAATTTTTAAATTTTTCTCTACTCGCAGTAAAATCACGATTAGAAAAAAGATATTATACTCCAAATAACATTATTAATTATTTATCTCTTCGCTGTGAATTCAAGATTATAACAAGGATTTTACTCGTCAAATCAAATTTTTAAATTTTTTTCTCCTCGCAGTAAAATCGCGATTACAAAAAAGATATTATACTCCAAATAACATTATTTATTTTGTATCTCTTCGCAATGAATTCAAGATTATAATAAGCATTTTAATCGTCGATTCACAGTTTTAAATTTTTTTCTCCACGAAGAAAAATCGCGTCTATAACAAGGAAAATATACTCCAAAAAACTGTCTTATGTTTTTAACTCCTAACAGTAAATTCAAGATTATAACAAGTATTTTAATCGTCAATTCACATTTTTAAATTTTTCTCTCGCAGTAAAATCGCGATTAGAAAAAAAATATTAAAATCCAAATAACATTATTAATTTTTTATCTCTTCGCAATAAATTCAAGATTATAACAAGCATTTTAATCGTCAATTCTCATTTTTAAATTTTTCTCTCCTCGAAGAAAAATTTCGACTATAACAAGGATAATATACTCCAAAAAACTGTCTTATTTAACTGTTCACATTAAATTCAATTCAAGACAAGGATTGTATTCGAAAATCAAATTTTTAAATTTTTCTCTCCTCCAAGAAAAATCGCGATTAGAAAAACGATAATATACTCCAAAAAGCTGTCATATTTTAAAACTTTTCGCATTAAATTCAAGATTATAACACGGATTTTATTCGTCAAATCAAATTTTTAAATTTTTCTCTCCTCGCAGTAAAATCGCGATTAGAAAAAAGATATTATACTCCAAAAAACATTATTAATTTTTTATCTCTTCGCAGTGAATTCAAGATTATAACAAGCATTTTAATCGTCAATTCACATTTTTAAATTTTTCTCTCCTCGAAGGAAAATCGCGAGTAGAAAAAAGATATTATACTCCAAATAACATTATTAATTCTTAATCTCTTCGCAGTGTATTCAAGATTATAGCAAGCATTTTAATCGTCAATTCACATTTTTTAATTTTTCTCTCCTCGAAGAAAAATTGCGACTATAACAACAATAATATACTCCACAAACTATCTTATTTATTTTACTGTTCACAGTAAATTCAAAGTTACAACAAGGATTTTATTCGTCAAATCAAATTTTGAAAATTTTTCTCTCCTCGAAGAAAAATCGCTATTAGAAAAAAGATAATACACGCCAAAAAACTGTCTTACATTTTTAACTCTTCGCATTAAATTCATGATTACAGCAAGGATTTTATTCCTCAAATCAAATTTCTAAATTTTTCTCTCGTCGAAGAAAAATCGCGACTTTATCAAGGATAATATACTCCAAAAAACTGTCTTATATTTTGAAATCTTAGCAGTAAATTCAAGATTATAACAAGGATTTTATTCGTCAAATCGAATTTTTAAATTTTTCCCTCCTCGCAGTAAAATCGCGATTAGAAAAAAGATATTATACTCCAAATAACATTATTAATTTTATATCTCTTCGATGTGAATTCAAGATTATAACAAGCATTTTAATCGTCAAATCACATTCTTACATTTTTCTCTCCTCGAAGAAAAATTGCGACTATAACATGAATAAAAAACTCCAAAAACTGTTTTATTTATTTAACTGTTCACAGTAAATTCAAGATTACAACAAGGATTTTATTCGTCAAATGAAATTTTTTAATTTTTCACTCCTTGAAGAAAAATCCAGATTAGAAAAAATATAATATGCTCCAAAAAACTTATATTTTTAACTCTTCGCAGTAAATTCAAGATTAATACAAGGATTTTATTCGTCAAATCGCATTTTTAAATTTTTCTCTCCTCGCAGTAAAATCGCTATTAGAAAAAAGATATTATACTCCAAGTAACATTATTAATTTTTTATCTCTTCGCAGTGAATTCAAGATTATAACAAGCATTTTAATCGTCAATTCACATTTTTAAATTTTTCTCTCCTCGAAGGAAAATCGCGACTATGACAAGGATAATATACTACAAAAAACTGTCATAATTTTTTTTAACTCTACGTAGTAAATTTAAGATTACAACGAGGATTTTATTCGTCAAATCAAATTTTTAAATTTTTCTCTCCTTGAAGAAAAATCGCGACTAGAAAAAACATAATATACTCCAGAAAACTGTCTTATATTTTTAACGTTTCGCAGTAAATTCAAGATTATAACAAGGATTTTATTCGACAAATCAAATTTTTAAATTTATATCTCCTCGAAGAAAAATCGCGATTAGAAAAAAGATAATTCACTCCATAAAACTGTCTAATATTTTTAACTCATCGCATTAAATTCAAGATTACAACAAGGAGTTTATTCGTCAAATCAAAATTTAAAATTTTTCTCTCGTCGAAGAAAAATCGCGACTTAAACAAGGATAATATACTCCAAAAAACTGTCTTATATTTTTAACTCTTCGCAGTAAATTCAAGATTATAACAAGGATTTTATTCCTGAAATAAAATTTTTAAATTTTTCTCTCCTCGCAGTAAAATCGCGATTAGAAAAAAAGATATTATACTCAAAAGAACATTATTAATTTTTTATCTCTTCGATGTGAATTCAAGATTATAACAAGCATTTTAATCGTCAATTCACATTTTTAAATTTATCTCTCCTCGAAGAAAAATTGCGACTATAACAAGGATAATATACTCCAAAAACTGTCTTATTTATTTAACTGTTCACAGTAAATTCAAGATTACAACAAGGATTTTATTCGTCAAATCAAATTTTTCTCTCCTCGAAGAAAAATCGCGATTAGAAAAAAGATAATATACTCCAAAAAACTGTCTTATATTTTTAACTCTTCGCAGTAAATTCAAGATAATAACAAGGATTTTATTCGTCAAATCAAATTTTTAAATTTTTCTCTCCCCGCAGTAAAATCGCGATTAGAAAAAAGATATTATATTCCAAACAACATTATTAATTTTTTATCTCTTCGATGTGAATTCAAGATTATAACAAGCATTTTAATCGTTAATTCACATTTTAAAATTTTTCTCTCCTCGAAGAAAAATTACGACTATAACAAGGATAATATACTCCAAAAACTGTCTTATTTATTTAACTGTTCACAGTAAATTCAAGATTACAACAAGGATTTTATTCGTCAAATCAAATTTTTCTCTCCTCAAAGAAAAATCACGATTAGAAAAAAGATAATATACTCCAAAAAACTGTCTTATATTTTTAACTCTTCGCAGTAAATTCAAGATAATAACACGGATTTTATTCGTCAAATCAAATTTTTAAATTTTTCTCTCCTCGCAGTAAAATCGCGATTAGAAAAAAGATATTATACTCCAAATAACATTATTAATTTTTTATCTCTTCGCAGTGAATTCAAGATTATAACAAGCATTTTAATCGTCAATTCACATTTTTAAACTTTTCTCTCCTCGAAGGAAAATCGCGACTATGACATGGATAATATACTCCAAAAAACTGTCATATTTGTTTTAACTCATCGTTGTAAATTTAAGATTACAACTAGGATTTTATTCGTCAAATCAAATTTTTAAATTTTTTCTCACCTCGCAATAAAATCGCGATTAGAAAAAAGATAATATACTACAAAAAACTGTCTTATGTTTTTAACTCTTCGCAGTAAATTCAAGATTATAACAAGGATTTTATTCGTCAAATCAAATTTTAAAATTTTTCTCTCCTCGCATTAAAATCGTGATTAGAAAAAAGATATTATACTTCAAATAACATTATTAATTTTTTATCTCTTCGCAGTGAATTCAAGATTATAACAAGCATTTTAGTCGTCAATTCACATTTTTAAATTTATTTCTCCTCGAAGAAAAATTGCGACTATAACAAGGATAATATACTCCAAAACTGTCTTATTTATTTAACTGTTCACAGTAAATTCAAGATTAAAACAAGGATTTTATTTTTCAAATCAACTTTTTTAATTTTAATCTCCTCGAAGAAAAATCGCGATTAGAAAAAAGATAATATACTCCAATAAACTGTTTTATTTATTTAACTGTTCACAGTAAATTCAAGATTACAACAAGGATTTTATTCGTCAAATGAAATTTTTTAATTTTTCACTCCTTGAAGAAAAATCCCGATTAGAAAAAATATAATATGCTCCAAAAAACTGACTTATATTTTTAACTCTTCGCAGTAATTTCAAGATTAATACAAGGATTTTATTCGTCAAATCAAATTTTTAAATTTTTCTCTCCCCGCAGTAAAATCGCGATTAGAAAAAAGATATTATACTCCAAACAACATTAATAATTTTTTATCTCTTCGATGTGAATTCAAGATTATAACAAGCATTTTATTCGTCAATTCACATTTTTAAATTTATCTCTCCTCGAAGGAAAATCGCGACTATGACAAGGATAATATACTCCAAAACTGTCTTATTTATTTAACTGTTCACAGTAAATTCAAGATTAAAACAAGGATTTTATTCGTCAAATCAAATTTTTAAATTTTTATCTCCTCGAAGAAAAATCGCGATTACAAAAAGGATAATATACTCCAAAAAACTGTCTTATATTTTTAACTCTTCGCAGTGAATTCAAGATTATAACAAGCATTTTAATCGTCAATTCACATTTTTAAATTTTTCTCTCCTCGAAGAAAAATGGCGACTATAACAAGAATAATATACTCAAAAAACTGTCTTATTTATTTAACTGTTCACAGTAAATTCACGATTACAACAAGGATTTTATTCGTCAAATCATATTTTGAAAATTTTTCTCTCCTCGAAGAAAAATCGCTATTAGAAAAAAGATAATACACTCCAAAAAACTGTCTTATATTTTTAACTCTTCGTTGTAAATTCAAAATTATAACAAGGATTTTATTCGTCAAATCATATTTTTATATTTTTCTCTCCTCGCAGTAAAATCGCGATTAGAAAAAAGATATTATACTCCAAAAAACATTATTAATTTTTTATCTCTTCGCAGTTAATTCAAGATTATAACAAGCATTTTAGTCGTCAATTCACATTTTTAAATTTATTTCTCCTCGAAGAAAAATTGCGACTATAACAAGGATAATATACTCAAAAAACTGTCTTATTTATTTAACTGTTCACAGTAAATTCAAGATTACAACAAGGATTTTATTCGTCAAATCAAATTTTTCTCTCCTCGAAGAAAAATCGCGATTAGAAAAAAGATAATATACTCCAAAAAACTGTCTTATATTTTTAACTCTTCGCAGTAAATTAAAGATTACAACAAGGATTTTATTCGTCAAATCATATTTTTATATTTTTCTCTCGCAGTAAAATCGCGATTAGAAAAAAGATAATATAATCCAAAAAACTGTCTTATATTTTTAACTCTTCGCAGTAAATTCAAGATTTTAACAAGGATTTTATTCGTCAAATCAAATTTTTAGATTTTTCTCTCCTCGCAGTAAAATCGCGATTAGAAAAAAGATATTATACTCCAAATAACATTATTAAATTTTTATCTCTTCGCAGCGAATTCAAGATTATAACAAGCATTTTAATCGTCAATTCACATTTTTAAATTTACCTCTCCTCGAAGAAAAATTGCGACTATAACAAGGATAATATACTCAAAAAACTGTATTATTTATTTAACTGTTCACAGTAAATTCAAGATTAAAACAAGGATTTTATTTTTCAAATCAACTTTTTTAATTTTTATGTCCTAGAAGAAAAATCGCGATTAGAAAAAAGATAATATACTCCAATAAACTGTCTTATATTTTTAACTCTTCGCAGTTAATTCAAGATTATAACAAGGATTTTATTCGTCAAATCATATTTTTCAATTTTTCTCTCCTCAAAGAAAAATCGCGTATAGAAAAAAGATATTATACTCCAAAAAACTGTCTTATATTTTTAACTGTTCGCAGTAAATTCAAGATTATAACAAGGATTTTAATCGTCAAATGAAATTTTTAAATTTTTCTCTCCTCGAAGAAAAATCGCGACTATAACAAGGATAATATGCTCCAAAAAACTGTCTTATATTTTTAACTCTTCGAAGTAAATTCAAGATTATATCCAGGATTTTATTCGTCGAATCCGATTTTTAAATTTTTCTCTCCTCGCAGTAAAATCGCGATTAGAAAAAAGATATTATACTCCAAATAACATTATTAATTTTTTATCTCTTCGCAGTGTATTCAAGATTATAGCAAGCATTTTAATCGTCAATTCACATTTTTAAATTTTTCTCTCATCGAAGGAAAATTGCGACTATGAATCGGATAATATACTCCAAAAAACTGTCTCATATTTTTAACTCCTCGTAGTAAATTCAAGATTATAACAAGGATTTTATTCGTCAAATCAAATTTTTAAAGTTTTCTCTCCTCGTAAGAAAATCAGGATTAGAAAAAGTATATTATACTCTAAATAACATTATTAATTTTTTATCTCTTCGCAGTGAATTCAAGATTATAGCAAGCATTTTAATCGTCAATTCACATTTTTAAATTTTTCTCTCCTGGAAGGAAAATTGCGACTATGAATCGGATAATATACTCCAAAAACTGTCTTATATTTTCAACTCTTCGCAGTAAATTCAAGATTATAACAAGGATTTTTTTCGTCAAATCAAATTTATAAAGTTTTCTCTCCTCGTAGGAAAATCAGGATTAGAAAAAGTATATTATACTCCAAATAACATTATTAATTTTTTATCTCTTCGAAGTGAAATCAAGATTACAACAGGCATTTTAATCGTCAATTCACATTTTTAAATTTTTCTCTCCTCAAAGAAAAATCGTGATTAGAAAAAAAATATTTTATTCCAAATAACATTATAAATTTTTTATCTCTTCGCAGTGAATTCAAGATTATAACAAGGAATTTATTCGTCAAAACAAATTTTTAAATTTTTCTCTCCTCGCAGTATAATCGCGATTAATAAAAGATATTATACTCCAAATAACATTATTAATATTTTATCTCTTCGCAGTGAATTCAAGATTATAACAAGCATTTTAATCGTCAATTCACTTTTTTAAATTTTTCTCTCCTCGAAGAAAACTCGCGATTAGAAAAAAAATATTTTACTCCAAATAACATTATAAATTTTTTTTCTCATCGCAGTGAATTCAAAATTATAACAAGCATTTTAATCGTCAAATCACATTTTTAAAATTTTCTCTCCTCGCAGTAAAATCGCGACTACAACAAGGATAATATATGAACTCTGAAAAACTGTCTTATTATACTTTTTACTGTAATATTATACTTCAAATAACTATCTTAATTTTTTAACTCTTCGCAGTAAATTCAGGTATTAACAAGGATTTTATTCGTCAAATCACATTTTTAATTTTTTGTCTCCTCGCAGTTAAATTGCGATTGGAAAAAGTATATGATACTCAAATTAACATTATTAATTTTTTATCTCTTCGCAGTGACTTCAAGATTTTAACAAGGAATTTATTCGTCAAATCACATTTTAAAATATTTCTCTCCTCGCAGTTAAATCGCGATTAGAAAAAGGATATTATACTCCAAATACATTATTAATTTTTTATCTCTTCGCAGTGAATTCAAGCTTATATAAAGCATTTTAATCGTCAAATCACATTTGTAAATATTTTTTTCCACGCAGTAAAATCGCGATTGGAAAAAGTATATAATACTCCAAATAACATTATTTATTTTTCATATCTTCGCAGTGAATTCAAGATTATACCAAGGATTTTTATCGTCAAATCACATTTTTAAATTTTTCTCTCCTCGCAGTAAAATCGCGATTAGAAAAAGGATATTATACTCCAAATAACATTATTAATTTTTTAACTCTTCGCGGTGAATTCAAGATTATAACAAGCATTTTTATCGTCAAATCACATTTACATTTTTTTTCCTCCTCGCATTTAAAACGCAATTATAACAAAGATATTATACTTCAAATAACTATCTTAATTTTTTAACTCTTCGCAGTGAGTTCAATATTATAACAAGGATTTTATTTGTCAAAATTCATTCATAATTTTTTCTCTCCTCGCAGTAAAATCGATTTTATAACAAGGATATATTATACTCCGTCACGCGGTAACGCTGACATCATAGACGAATGCAAATCATGATAAAACATGAAAATAAATGATAATTAGTTATGAAGTATGAGTTAATGATCTTTGAAATTAGTCAATAAACAAAAAAGGCTAAAAGTAGGGTTGTTTTGTTCCTTGACATTCGTTAAAGGGGTGCGATTTCCAGATTTCGTGAGGTTCTTCTGTATGGACTAAAATTATTTTTTCAATAAATGTCAAAATAGTATTTAAGTGACTCTTTTATTGTCTTATAAGCATGGTTAATGATTTATTACTTTACGAATTATGTATTATAATCATTCATCATCAGATTATTCTCAATCTCACCCATCCCTCTCCTCTCCTATTCGCTCGCAGAATTATGAGACTCCTGCAAGACCAAGAGATCACGAACCTCCTGCGAAAGTTCTTTAAGGCCCCGACATTTGTTCAGTCAGTTCCTAATGTACTAATAAAAGGGTCCGATGTCAGGATCAGTCACCGAAAAAGTATCCTCATTCGTATGAATTCGAGATATTTTTCTCGCGTTATTCTCGCGGTATTTTCTAATATCTTTATTGCGAGATTCCTGGGCCTCCTCCGATAGTTCTCCAATAGGAAGAAGATCCGACTCGATAACATCTGCACCATGCATAAATACTTCGTGCTCCGTGGGTGGCATGTAAAACCATCCATAATGTCTCACAAAATTTTCCGCTGTATCTAAGCAGAACTTCTTAAATTTTACCGGATCAATCAAAAATCCGCAAGACAGAGATCTCAAAATTGTTGAGAATTGAACGACTAACTCTTTTTCTACTCCGGCAAATTAGTTGACTTCAAGCAACTTCGTTTTCCTAATTTTGGAGTACGTAGTAACGTCAGTGAATTGTTTACTTGTCCTACCCCTTTGTACATCGGAAGTACCTGTTAAAAAATAAGACTACTAGAACAATATCCCAGGGGACCCCACGTCACCATTAAAATGATAGGAAAATACGAACCCGAGGTGCTTGGAAGGTTGCGAAATACATCAGGGGAATCAACAATTTTGTTCAACCAGTGGCCATTCCTCTAAATAAAGAGATTGATTGTGAACTAGCTCGCCATGTTCTCTCGTCGGAATAAAAAAATTTCATGTTCAAAAAATTAATAAGCTCAAGTTTTGCCTTTCATCTCCGTGTAATCTGAAACAACCCCCTAGATATGCATTCAAATTCCTTTTTCGAGCAACTATGGTTTTCTCTTTTTTCTCAAGGGATTTTTTCCTTGCAGTTCTCGCCGCGTAAATGTCCATGAAATTTTTGACAGTCAAAAATAATTACACAGGTTTGTAAAAAGCTACACAACAGTCTTCTTTCTACAAAGTTTAAATATAAATTAGAAGGGAAAATCTAAAAAATAGTGCGGTGCCTCGTCTCAGACCAATTTAAAAAAACGGAAACTAGAAACGGAAATAAATGAAACATAGTATACCTGCTCAATAATCCTTATTTATGTGGTTGTCAGGAACTAATAAATCACTGAATCACATTTTTTAGTTATCACAACCCTATAACTTCTTTGTGAGATCACTGTTAAACACAAAAACTGTGGCCAAAATAGGACTTCTCAATTAGTAATGGGTATGCGTTCACATCGACAGAAAAGGAGAAACTGAAGGGTACCGAAATGTTTTGACCGCTATTTGGACGGAGTTAAAAAGAAGAGCCATGGAAATGTGGCCCTTCCCTCAGATAACTTGCAGGGGTAGGGTTGGACCCCGTAAAGAGAATGTGAAATGTTTAGATTTTGTGCGAAAATGCATGCTAGCGGCGGACCTACAATACAACCCGTCCAAAAGGAGGCGGGTGGAGGGTAAAGACCTCATCTATTAACACGTGTAGCTTCAATTGCAGGTCAGACCGCCCCTAGGAAAGCAATAAACTCAAGTTGGGTGGTGCACCAAGTTAAGATAACAAAAGGTCCCGACTAAGGAGCACTTCCCACGTCCCTAAGGTCCGGCATGTTTTCGGGTAACGGGTCTCTTGCCACTTCGGATTGAAAGAAAGGGAAGCCGGTTGTGGATTTTCCCATTAGCAGTGCATGTAGCCTATCGTATTTACTTCAATAGATTACCAAAACGCAATTGAAGTCGTTCTGAGAAGCGATCGAATACAATACAATTAACGCTAAAGACCTGAAAAGAAGGAAACCGGTTGGGTTTTTAATGCATACTCCGCTCGTTTCTTCTTAAGAATAGGGATTATAATGTTCCTCTCGAAGTCCTTTCGTATCTCACCTGTCTAATACATTTCACTAATGATTTTGTGTAGCTGGTTCAACGTCTTCTCTCCCGAATTTTTAATTAGTTATCTGTGTGGAATACAACAAAGGTTATTTTTGTGTCCATAATATATATTTTATTAATTAAAATGCTCATTTGCAAACTTTGTTGTATTCCACACAGTATGCATTAAAAACCCAACCGGTTTCCTTCTGTTCAGGTCATTAGCGTTATCTTAAACCTCTAGATAAACCTGAATATATCGAAACCGGTTGAGATTTTTCATTAGTACTGCATTGAATACTAAATGGTTTAGTTTTGAATTTATAATGTCACCATACCGCGAAGTGAATTCACAAAACGCTATTTCAAGTGTATATATACGTTCGTGATCGTCTATTTCATCGCCTGGTGTGGTCCTAAAAGTAAAAATGAGCGAAAATTGGTCTCGGTAGGCGATGGAAACTCTCAACTAGGAAATCCGTAATAATGAGTTGATCTTTAATAAGAAGGAAGAGATCTTTAGAATCGCAATACAAGGAGGGGTGTTTTGGAAATAATAGAAGATTTACTTAACCCATTACCGGCCGAGTAAAGAAATACTTGAAAATATATAATTTTTTCTCTTCAATTTCCCTAATAACATGCTAAATAAGGTAAATTGAAAATATGGGCCTTCAAAAAAATTTGCTTATGGCAAAAAAAAAATGTTGCGTTTTCGCAACGTTGGCCGAATCCGGTATCTATAGGCAGTTATGCAACCCGCATTACATTAAATTGCCGTCTCATAGGAATATGCTGTTTTTACTGTCGGATATAATCCTATACCTTTTTATGCCTCGTACATGACAAATATCCTCATATTGGATAAATAAAATCAATAGATATTATCTTTCCAATGAGGTGTTGTTGTTATTTGACCTAAATCCACTATAAAATAGACATGCTTTACGGTTTGAAAGAAATAAGTCAAAGCGAAAATTTTCTCAGAAGAGCATGCATTTCACATTTTTTCATTGATTGTAATTCTATCATTGCAGATTGAATTACAACAATTAATGGCTAGTTATGAAATACACAAGCATTTTGGGTGCAATGGAACATAAAATTTCGAACATTCATACATGGTTTGGCTTTTACACTGTTTCGGCAACTACTGGATTTTTTTAAAACTCTTTGGCCAAATTCGTCCTTTCATGCTTCACGAATCCGCGATGAATTACATGGCCTAACTTTTTCTATATTTATTGACGCGAATTGTACAGGGGTACGTCATCTACTGACTGATTTACTTCACTTTTTAGATGAGTCCCTACTAGATACGATTTGAAGTCTACCAGTGAAATATACTTTCGTTGCATAACATGTACAATCTCCTGGCGTTAGTGCAAACGCTGTCCAGTAAGTTGATGAGCTAGGACCTTTTTTCCCCTAAATTCTAGTGCGGTAATTTGCATTTGCATTATCAAGTAGGTCCACACCTCCCATGTATTTACCATACTCCCCAATAACACGAATAGTATTTTCTTTTATTAACATAGAATAGTATGTGAAATAGTATTTTCTTTTTCCTGCTGAAACTTTTCCCTGTGCCCAATGGAAGCGAAAAACTTGTATTGCTGTCTACAGGGACAATCTAGTTATCATTCCATCGAACAATACCTTCGGCTTTATCAAATGTTTGTTTTTATGTTCCTATCGGTCTCACGTCGATGGTTTCATTATATTCTATCAGGCACTCCTCCGATATATTTTCACGGATGCCTCCAGTGACAAATAATCCTTTTTCTTTCAAAACAGTAAATATTCTTCAAGATGAAAAGAAGTTATTGAAAAACAAACGATGATTCGGGGATCAGGGATAACCTTGAGAAATTCCAGAATAACACTTGCTTTTAAGCCTAAATTTCGAAGGAAGTAATTTTCTATCGCCTGGTTGAACCCTAAAACCGTCCGAATAACATAAGCACCAAAGTTAAAAGCAAAATCTGAAAGGCTTGTTTTAAAAGAACATTTATGTACTGTTGTGACCAAAGTAAGGTACCATTTGCTCATTATTTCAAAATTTATGCGCAAATATTCCGAATTGTAATAATTTTTAATTCAAGTCGTCAAATTGAGGTCATAATTTACAAATCTGTCATTTTTGTTCAGACAGGAATTGTCTGAAAAGTGTAAATTATTTTTTATTTATATAAAGATGTTTTGGTTCAATCATTTCCGAACCAAATCTACGCCTTATCGTCTTAATTCACCCAATATCCTGTTCTGGAAGTCGGTGATGTCGCTGAATCGTGAAGTAAGGAAGGACTAATTCGGATTGAATGAACAAAGTTTTGTGTTCCATTGCACCCGAAATGCTTTCATGTAATTCATAAATAGTCATTATTTGTTGTAATTCAATCTGTGGTGATAAAAATGCCAATTAAAAACTGGAAAATACGTTATCTTCTGTAAAAATATTCACTTTGACTCATTTCTTTCAAGCCGTAATGCATCTCTATTTTATATTGGATTGGATTTGGTTAAATAATGCAGCATCTCATTGGAAATATAATATCTAAGAATTTTAATTATCAAATATGACGATATCTGTCAAATACGAGTCATAAAAAGGCGTAGGATTATATCCGACAGTAAAAACGGCATATTCCTACGAGACGGAAATATGTAGTAATGCGGGTTGCATAACTGCCTATAGATACCGGATTCGGCCAACGTTGCGAAAACGCAACATTATTTTCCGGATCTGATTTTAGCTTAATGTTGACTCCCTGACGAAATATTAGCCTTAGTATCTATTAATTGAAATTTCTACGTCCACATGGACGAATAAAAAACTTAATAAAGGGAATATTTACTCTTAGGAAAAATTATTTATCTTGCTTAACAGGAGACTCGAAAATTGACACATTTTGAGTATTTTTATAAATATCGAAATACTTATTAAATGTCATTATAATCTCATTAAAAATCAGTTTAAACTTATTTTTATCGAAAAAAGTGAATTCTAAATGCATAAAATTCAATTGAAACATTTTTTTTGCATTTCTCAATAATGTTGCGTTTTCGCAACGTTGGCCGTAAATGGGTTAAGGTATCGAGACCGAATTCTACAGGTTATCTTTGTGGCCGGCATGCAATCCGAGCGAGCGAGCAGCTGGAGAAATGACTAATATGAAATGACGATTATACCTGTGAAACACTACCGCTGCCCGTTTCTATCACTATTATTATAGGATAAGGACCATATTTTAGCAACTGCTAGATCAGGAGAGGAAAAATGTGATTTAAATGCACGTTTACAGCACTATTCATGAATCTTCTCATCCACAATATCCATCTAATTATTAATAATATTTTCACCGCGGGAATAAACTGCCTCACGTTTGTATCCTTCCGTTTTATTCTGCCCTCAGCCTTGCTGATAAGGGACATGCAAATATCCTCACTTATCGTCAATTATTTTCGATAATATACGGAAACATCGGCGACCAACTCCTTCTCCATCATGTTTAGCATGCTTATTCCAGCGCTTTCATACCGCCTTTCCAGCCAAGGCCAAGTTCAGCATTTCTTCTGTTTTCTTTTTTTTCGCCTCCTTAATGTTCAAGAGGCCTGTTAAGACAATTTCGCCTGCTAAAAAAGACAGAATCCTTCACGTCCATAATCTTCCAAATTTGTTTACATAAATATCGTCTTTTTCCTTTTCCTTTTCGTCCAAATGATATGCATCGTGGGACACCCCCGTCCAGTTGCATCAAAATATTTGCAATGTGCATCAAAATTGGACAAAAATTTTGATGCTAATTTGACCGTGGGACACCGGCTTAACCTATGTGGCCTCTGTGTCAGTGCTTGGCGATGCTTTTTCGTCAAGGGCCCTGTGAATGGTTGGTTTCATCCTATTGGATGAAAATTTAGAACCTGCCCTATCCATTTGGACAAAACGGTGTTTTGTACAAATGACAGTACCAAAAGCCAATTGGATGAAATTTTGACCGTGGGACAGGGTGCGCGTTAATTGCATCAAATTTTAATGCAAATATTTTGATGCAAATTTGACCGTGGGATATCGCACAGTGGGCGGAAATCGGAAAAAGCGGACAAAATTACAAAATGACTTTTATTGAGTTATAAACTTGAAACTTCGCAGGTATACTCAAAACTGATTGAAATTTAAGGATATGCACTTCATTTGACAAAGATCCTACCCGATTCTGAGATACACAGGCTTAAACGTGAGCAACGTTCCATAAAAACGCCCGTCTTCAATTTTCTCTGAAAATCTTTCAAAGAAAGTAGAAGGTGAAGTTGTAGGTGGATTCTTGCAGAATAAAAAACCACATAATCTGTTGGAATGGTGTTCCTTCTTTAGTTTTCCGTAATCTTTAAGAATATCATCGATAAATTCTTACCGTGCAGTTACAAAATGGCGGATACTGTTTTGCGACAAAGTTCTACATTGAGGTAGAGTTTCAAATGATTTTTCGGCAAAGTCACGCAAAGTAAGTTATATGAGAGCATTTTTTGAAGATTTCTTGAGGTGTTTATGCAGTTATCTTGGAAATAAGTTTGCAACGCCGAAAATTACATTGTTTTATCGATCGCGCGGCAGGGTTCGTCTGCGCGCGTCGGGAGTTGGATTAGCCGCGACGCGGTAATGTTATTGAAACTGTATGGGTTTTAACGCACAGCATTCACCGTTTTTATGTTTTGCTTCAAGACACCGATTCTCAAATGGTCTGTGGTGAAGACTTTGGAAGTATTTTAGCCGAGTTGAGTGCACGTTTCATGGAAGTTCATTTCGTTTTCTTTGGATACGATCGAAGACCATGCTTCTATTAAGAGTGTTCAAACTTCGAAAAAGTGAATTGTTTTCCCGGGAATCATACAAAAGACCTACCAGAAAGATACGAGCTGAGACTTATACCTTCTTTACTCTCCAATCCCTCACCCCCAGGATTTTACTGCGAAAACGGACGTTTTATGACACCGCGGTGCGGAGCCTTAGACCGTCTCAACGGGGTATGTCCACGGGAACATCTAAGATCTAATAAGAATATTTGTTTAAATTTTTACTATTTAAAATTTCTCTAAAGCATCAAGCCTTGTGCCCTTACTGAAGGGGTGGAGAAAATTCTGGTGGAAAATGACAAGAATGAAAAGTCTGTACCAAATGTTTGGCGAGAGGTGACGTTTCATCCCAATTTCCTGCACCTTCTATGTTCTTTCATTCTGATAATAAAACTTCTGCATGTTTGACCAATGAAACTCAAGTTGCATGATTCACAATTAACTTTGTAAATGCCGGATTTATGGATGGGTTCTATTTTGTCTTTGTTACGACACAGAACTTCACCGAGAGTGCAAGGGTTGTAAAAAGAAACATTGAATTTATTTTTGGGGAATTTGTTTGCAAGCCTGTTGGAAACGTCTCCCACAAAAAATGACCGGCACCAATTTTTAGAATTCTCTATGATGGGGGAAGGGAGCAAAGCTGTGAAATAGATCGCGTTTTCAACTTTCTCTGAAGGATTTTAGTTTAAGTATTTAAGCTGTAGCCATTTGAAATAGCAATTTATTTCATTGTGGAAAGTTCACAATTGAAATTGACTGTATTTTGAGGTAGATTGACCAATCTATGTAACATAGAATGAAAGGAGGATACATTTTGGGAGGTTGGATGGCATCAGTAACTCGGAATGATTGTATCACCATAACAAGGGTTTCTGTATACACCAAATTCATGTTTGTCACCAACTGTGGATATGGAGAGATCGAGAAAGTTTAGTTGCTTTTTGGATTCTATTTCTACTACGAAGGTAATATTAGGATGTCGAGGATTTAAAAGATTCAGAAAATTATCTAATTGTATGACAATTCCGGTCCAGCGGCAAATGATGTAGTCAACATAACGGTACCAGAAGATGTTAGATGAGATAGAATGCCCGAATCAAATAATTGGCGATTTGAATTGTCCGTAAATATTTCGGCTATTACAGGTGAAAGGGAATACCACATCTCAAGGCCGTCTGTTTGGTGATAAATATTCTTATTGTACAAAAAATAATTTTGGCTGGCACGCTGTTCCATTAGACAATGAAGTTTACAAGACACACAAGACTGTTTTTAATGTTGTGGTATCTCAGTAAGTCTCTCATAAGTAACGAAGTTGTTTGTACAGGTACAGAAGTAAATAGATTTTTAACGTCAAATGAAACTAGCTTGGAGTTGGATGGTAACGTATGAGGTGTTGAAGTTTCTGTGGCAAAATGATGGGGCTATTAATATTATATTTTGGTGAAAAACCAGGCAATTGCCTAAAGATGATATTTAATTTAGGGGCTAATTTATAAAATTAGAGCAGGAAGATAAAGCTTTTTTAGCACTTTTTTGGAATGTTTCCGTTGGATCACGGGGGAGAATCACGAATGAGGTATCCTCCAACACATCATCACATTTGGCGATGCATGAGACCTTATTACGGATTAGCACACTGTTCCTTTTTTCTGCTTTGGAAATAATCAAATATTCTTCGGTTACAATCTAATTGATTGATCAAAATCAACTTGGTTGTGATTAACTTTCATTTGATCGTCAAATCACATTTCTGAATTTTTCTCACTTCGCAGTAAAATCGCGATTGTAAGAAGGATATTATACTCCAAATAACATTATTAATTTTTTATCTCTTCGCAGTGAATTCAAGATTATAACAAGGAATTTGATCGTCAAATTACATTTAAAATTTTTGTCTCCTCCATTTTACTCTTCGGTGTGAATTCAAGATTATAACAAGGATTTTGATCGTCAAATCACATTTCTGAATTTTTCTCACTTCGCAGTAAAATCGCGATTGTAAGAAGGATATTATACTCCAAATAACATTATTAATTTTTTATCTTTCCGCAGTGAATTCAAGATTATAACAAGGAACTTGATCGTCAAATTACATTTAAATTTTTTGTCTCCTCGCAGTAAAATCGCAATTGTAAGAAGGATATTATACTCTAAATAACTGTCTTAATGTTTTTACTCTTAGCAGTGAATTCGAGATTATAACATGGAGTTAAACCGTCAAATCACATTTTTAATTTTCCTCTACTCGCAGTAAAATCGCGATAACACAATCATATTATACTCCAAATAGCTGTCTTAATTTTTAAACTCTTCGCAGTGAATCCACGATGACTGTCTTAATTTCATTGCTCTTTCCAATGAATTCATGATTATAACAAGGATAATAATCGTCAAATCACATTCTTTCAATTTCTCTCCTCGCATTAAAATCGCTTTCGATTATAACAAGGACATTATACTCCAAGTAACTGTTTTAATTTTTAAACTCTTCGCAGTGAATTCAAGTTTATAACAAGGATTTATAATCGTCTAATTACATTTTTTCAATTTTTCTCTCCTCGCAGTAAAATGCGTTTATAACATGGATATTATATTCCATAAAACTGTCTTCATTTGTAATTCGTCAGCAGTGAATTCAAAATTTTTTAAGGATTTAACCGTCAAATCACATTTTTTCAATTTTCTCTCATCGCAGTAAATCGCGTTTATTGCAAGGATATTATACTCCAAATAACTGTCTTAATTTTTTCAACTATTCGCAGTGAATTCAAGATTATTACAAGGATCTTTAATTTTATCACTCCGCGAAAAGAAACGTATTTATAATATGGATTTTCATATCCAAATCACATGTATAATTTTTTCACTTCGCCTATTAAAATGGATTTAATAACAAGGGTTTTCATATCCAAATCATGGTTTCACTGTTTTCAACGCGCGTAGTAAAATCTAATTTATAACAAGGATTTTCATATCCAAATCACATTTTTAATTTTTCAATCCGCGTAGTAAAATTGACCTCATAACAAAAATGTTCATATCTAAATCAAATTTTTAATTTTTTATTCCGCATAGTGAAATCTTCTCTATTATATTGATTTTCATATCCAAATCACATTTTTATTTCTACACCTTGCGTACTAAAACCGACTTTATTAGAAGTATTTTCATAACCGTACAAACTTTTTAATTTTTTCACTCCGCGTAGTAAAATCGACTTTATAGCAAGGATTTACATATCCAAATCACATTTTAACTTTTTTCACTGCGTGTAGTAAAATCGACTTTATAACAATGATATTCTTTTCAAAATCACATTTTTACTTATTTCACTCCTCGTAGTAAAACCGAATTTATAACAAGAATTAACATATCCATAACATTTGGCTTATTTCACTCCTTTTGGTAAAATCGACTTTATAATAGTAGTAAAACAAAGTACAACTAGGATATTAATACCCTGTTCAAAATTTTAATATTTTCACCTCGCGTAATAAAATAGACTTTATAACAAGGATTTTCATATCCATAACACATTTCTTATATTTTCCATCTGTGTAGTAAAATCGACTTTATAACAAGTATTGTCATATCCAAATCACATTCTTACTTATTTCACTCCTGGTAGTAAAATCGACTTTATAATAGTAGTAAAACAGAGTACCGCCAGGATATTAATACCCTATTCAAATTTTGAATTTTTTCACCTCGCGTAATAAAATTGACTTTATAACAAGGATTTTCATATCCATAACATTTTTCTTATACTTTCTATCTGTGTAGTAAAATCGACTTTATAACAAGTATTGTCATATCCAAATCACATTCTTACTTATTTCACTCCTGGTAGTATAATCGACTTTATAATGAGGATTTTCATAACCATATCACATTTTTACTTATTTCACTCCTCGTAGTAAAATCGAATTTTTGACAAGAATTAACATATCCATATACATATTCATATATACATAGAATTCATGTTCAAATCACATTTTTTCTTTTTTCACCCCGCGTAGTAAAATCGACTTCATAACAAATACTTTCATATCCAAATCTTATTTTAATTTTTTTACTCCTCGTAGTAAATTCTACTTTTTAACAACGATTTTCATATCCAAATCACTTTTTAAATTTTTTAACTACTGTAGTAAAATCTATATTATAACAAGGATTTTCATATCCAAATCAAATTTTTAATTAATTCATCCCCGGTAATAAAATCGACTCTATAAATGTAGTAAAACTGACTCTAAAACTAGGATTTTAATACCCAATTCAAATATTTAATTTTTTCACGGCGCGTAATAAAATAGACTTTATAACGAGGATTTTCATATCCATATCACATATTTAATATTTTCACTCTGCGCAGTAAAATCGACCCTATGACGGGTAAAGAATTGTCATATGCATATCACTTTTTTAATTATTTTACTCCGCGATTTTGATATGAAAATCTTTGTTTTGAATTCGATTTCACTACGCGGAGTGAAATAAATAAATAGGTGTTTTGGATATTATTATCTTTGTCATTAACTCTAATTTACTACGCGTATGAATATGAATATATATTTTATTATATATTTTCATTAATTTTTTAAACGTTTTAAAACTTGACGTATCGAAATCCGATAAGAATTACGGTTACCATGACCAAATGTTTAATTGGAAATCGAATTCTTGGCTCTGGGTGTCCTAAACAAAGTATATCATACTTTTTTAAATATAAATTTTCCCGAGCTTAAACTATATATGTAATTTTTTATTAAATATTTGAACGTTTTAAAACTTGAGTCATCAGTATCATATAAGAAATACAGTTACTACACCCAAATGTTGAATCGCAATTCTAATTGGCCTTGGTTGCCTGGTAAAAAAATATATTTTTGAAACTATTTAATGTACCGAAATGAAACTCCACATAAAAATTGTTATTAATTTTGCTGCACATTTCAAAACTTGACCTATCAAAATCCGATAAGAATTACGTTTGCTTCGCCTAAATGTTGAATTTAAAATCTAATACTTGGCTTAGGTGTCAGGTGCCAAACATATCATATTTTTGAAACTATTAATTTGGCCGTACTGAAACTTCATACATGTATTTTTTATTAAGTTTCTAAACGTTCTGAAACTTGACCCATCAAAATCAGATAAGAATTACGGTTATCACGCCCCAATGTTGAATTTAAAATCTAATTCTTGTCTCTGGGTGTCAGATACAAAACATATCTTATTTTTGAAAATATATTATATATGCCTAACTTAAACTCCACATATATAAAAGTGCTAAATAATGTACTCAAGTTTTCACATACTTTCTTAGCATCAGTTCCATTTGCCATAGGGTACACTTCAGTCCACTTGCTCTCACTATCAACAATAACCAGGAAATATTTCTTTTGTATAACAAAAAAATCAACATGTAATCTGCCCCAAATATCAACTCAGGGCCATGATGCCTTTTGCGAACAGTGTGGTTGAAAATTTACAATTTGGCATGCTTCAGAATTTTTCACCGTCTCCTCAATATCCCTGTTAACATTTGGCCACCAGCATAATGAACGAGCAAGAGACTTCATTCTCACAATTCCTGGGTGTGACCCATGCAATAAATTCAGCATGTCGTTCTGCAATTTGAGGGGTATGATCAACTTTGACCCCATTAACAAACATCCATTTTCTATGGAGATACCATACCTATGTCTGAATAATGGGACAATTGCTGGCTCTCTGACCAAATTTGGCAATCCGCGCTTTGTAGAATCCAATACCTTAGACAATGCCACATCCTTTCTAGTTTCTTGGCCACCTCTACATAAATCAAGGGAAAATTTGCAGGCAATACACTAAACACATTTTCCACTATATTCTCCTCAGGTACTGGCAATCGAGATAATGCATCTGCAGGGCATAGCAGGGTTAACTTACGGTATTCAATTTAATACATTTATGCTGATAGTACAATGGACCATCTCTGCAACCTAGCCGCAGCAACTGTAGGCACCCCTTTGTCTGGTGCAAAAATGTGCCGCAGGGGTTGGTGGTCACTCACTAGGGTGAAGTGTTGCCCATACAAATATTTATGGAAATGCTTCACAGCAAAAATCAATGCCAATGCCTCTCTTTCTAACTGGGAGTAATTTTGTTGAGCACTGGATAATATACTGGATGCAAAAATCACTGGTTTCTCAACACCATCAATCAGGTGAATCAGCACGGCTCCAACGCCAACCATATGGTGATGCATCAGCTGATACCGAACACTATGGGATACTTAGGATCGTAATGCACCACCAATGGATGGCCCAATAAGAGTTCTTCACATTTACCAAAGGCTTGGATACATTCAAAAGTCTAGTTGTATCTCTTTTACCAGATGATTTTAGTTTTAGTAGGCTTGAAAGGTTAGGCAGGAAGCGATGATAAATATTTAACATTCCCACAAAGGATCTCACTTGTGATACTTCTTGGGGAACCTTAGCCTCCAGTATGGCCTTCATTTTGTGTGATATTGGACAAACACCTTTTGCACTTATTGTATGACCTAAATAATCCACAGACTCACAAAACCATTTACATTTATTCATATTAACCCTCGCATTATATTCATTTAGCCTGTTCAGCACCATTTCCACCCTTTCTTGGCAATCTCTGAAATCTTTCCCTGAAACTAATAAGTCATCCAAATAGCATGTAACCATGGGCAAACCCTTGACAATTTCCTGCATTACAGAATGAAAAATACCTGGAGCACTAGAGATGCCAAAGGGTAGGCGGGTAAATTGATAAAGTACATCATCAGTGTTGATGGTAAGGTACTTCAGAGATTCTAGTCCAACGCCTAACTGCAAATATGCATTTTGGAGGTCTAGCGTACAAAATACAGTCCCCCCGGCCAATGATCCAAACACATAATCTAATTTGGGCCAGGGATAGAAATCTGTGACCAAAACCCTATTTAAGGTCACCTTAAAGTCAACGCAAATCCTAACACCTCTGTCTGCTTTTGGAACACACACTATTGGGGATGCCCATTCTGAGTGTCTCACAGGTCTTAGAACCTCACCGGTTACCATTTATTCCAATCGCTTACAAACTTCCCCTTTTAAGGCAAAAGGTACTGAGTATGGCCTATGAAAAATTGGGATAGCATTCTCCCTAATCACAAGATTTGCCTTAACTGCTTGATCATGTTTGAATTTTTTCCGCTGAAAACATTTGGATATTTGCATGCATAACTGGATAGCAATTTGCTGTCCTTCAACAGCTATTTACAACAATTGCCTTCCAACATTGTATTTCACTCAAACTTGAAAATATTGTTATCATCCACATCAAGGTACCCCTAATTTGAAACGCAGCAAGAAAGCAGCCTCTTTCCTACATTCTGGCCAAATATCAAGCCAGGGGCGACCCATGAGACGCCTTACTCGCGCAGTGGAAGACACAACAACTAATTCTAATGTGTGGCTCTTACTAGCATTCCCACTGACCCAAGATACCCTAACTTCAATGTTTCCTTTGACATTAATTTGGTCACCTGTGACTGACTTCAAGGATAGGATACACTTGTGGAGTTTAGCACCGTTGAGATACCGGTGATATGTCTCTCCAGATACTAAAGACACTCTAGCACCACTATCTACCTCAAAAGCTAATAATACTCCATTCACATACATATTTACAAACAGTGGTGCAGTACCAGATACCGATTTAACAGCAGGGAAGTAAATGCATTGCGACTCTGACCTTGGTTTGGCGGGATGGGTGTTTTGCGAGTGGGAAATGTCATTTGACAGACCGATCTCCCAATCGTCTGAGTACACCTCACGAACTCCCCTGCTTCGACACATTCTGGAAGCGTGTCCCCTTCCATGGCACCTAAAGCACTCCCGATCCCGGGAGGGGCGGGAATCCTCTTTGTGGAATCTTCCGCACCGTTGACACACAGCATTCCTCTGATACCAATTTGTCCGTCACCCGTTCTCTTGACGTGGTCCCGGTTGTGCTGGAATGTCCTCTCTCCTGCGGCTCGAAACAGCATCTGGTTGGCGGTGGGAGTTCTGATTAGCGTTTGGGGATCTCCTATAAACTACCCCAACTTTCAGATTCGAGAACTTGCTAACACCGTCAAAAATTGAATTCCTCTGCGTCAGCTCCAAATCGGTGGCGATGATGCACGCCTGCTCAAACGTTAATTTACTCTCCAGAAGTAATCTCTATCTAATCAGCGCTGATTCTACACCACAAACAAGCCTATCTCTCAAAGCATCGTTCAAAAAATCTCCGAAATCACAACAATCTGCGAGTTTCTTGATAGAATGATGAACTCTTTCACGTTTTCATCAGTCTGTTGTATGAAAATTGTTCCGTTTCGCAATAGTCAGTTGTTTTGGAACATATTGAGTCGTAAGAACAGACACGAATTCCGCAAGTGCCTGTTCCATTGGCTTGTTTTGGGAACAACATGTTTTTCAACAGCGTATATGTTGATGCCCCACAAAATGTTATAAACATCGGAACCTTCACTTCCTCTTGCGTTATCCCTTTCAGTAGAATATACTGCTCAAAACATTCGGCGTATGATACAAAATCTTCCTCGTCCGGGTTGAAAGGGTCCATGCGCCCAATTAGGGCAGTCGGGCAGTCTTTACCAGAGGGTTCGCCATTGCATATGATACACAGTAATTACTACGGAGGAGGATTGGGTTGGTGTGATTGCTAGAGTGTTGGCTTCCCACCCGGTGGGCCCGGGTCAAATCCCGGCAGCGGCAGAGAATTTTCAGAGACTGCCCGATCCCTGCCTGAGTGTTGTGTAGAGGACATTTTAAGCGCAACACTCCGTCCGTCGGATGGGAAGTTTAGCCATGGTCCCCTTGGCGCCTTTCGTTAAGAGCAGGCTAATGCCGACGCCAGGTTTCTCTCCACCCTTCCTTCCATACCCCTTCCCTCATGGCGCAAATGACCTCAGCTGTCGGTCGCCTCCTCCAAGTACCATACCAATTACTCCGCAACACACGCACTGGATGCTGGACTCATCGCTTGACGCCACTTGTTATGTTTTCACCCGCGGTAGGTACATTAAAATAAACACGCGCAGATGTCTCGGGATTTTCACTATTTATTCTACCACACACGATCACATACATCCGGCCCATGTGGCCACGCAGAGCTTCCTCCTCACTCCCACCAGGGGATACCACATCACTCAATAGACAATGGACTCTCGAAATAAAAATACACCACATTTACTAAGCTTGAACCTATTATTATTGCCAATTTAGTTGTTTAAAAATATATATAATTTTGAATCTTTTTTTTTCAAATATAACACCGTCAATCACCATGGTGATGGCATGGGTCGGTCCATGTAATAATTTTTTACCAGGGTAATTGTTTGAGGGCAGCATTGCCCATATCAGTGTCTCATGGAGTACGGAGGGATTTATGATAGCAAAATGGCATCTCCTCTTATGAGAGGCAAGTCGTCTTGAATAACCCTGCCAACCTCCAATTGGACGCAATCAGGGTTTACTTATGCTGTCCTCACCTTTTAGATTTTTGTTTTATTTCCATCTTTTATCACTCAGCAACATGAAGACATCCTTCAATTATATTCAACATGGAGGAGTTCGAAGCCTGATGACGACTGTCAATTTAATTTGCTTTTTTTTCATTATTATTGAAAATGGTATTTACCTCTTATTGCCTTTAAAATGTTTGATGTAACTTTTATTCGTGGACAATTACACTTTCAAAAACTTGAACTAAAATTTTTCTTGCAGCATTAAAACATTGTCTATACCAAGTATAAAACTCAAACAATCCAATATAGCTGACAGTTGCATTCTTTCACAAAACACTGCAGGATGTTTATTGCTGCCACCATCTCCTATGAATAATTCTCCCTTTTTCCCATGTGTCACGGACATTGCTTTTTTGGGTAGGACCAATTTCTTTTAAATTTTTTAGTAAATATTATGAAAATAAAGCAACCCAAAAAGACTATTTTGGACTGCTTATATTGTTGTCACTGGTTAAATGATAGATTTTATATTAAATTATTTAGTTCAGGTTGTTAATTCAATAAACACCTCTTCGAAAATCAGTCAGACTGATATGACAACTCATAGTGCGTGGACATTAAATTTTAGGAATATTATTTTTTTGTATAATAACATTCCAGTTTTATTTTGATTTGACAGTTTTGCTTTTTTATGGCAGTTCATGGACATAATTTTTTACAATCATAGGATAATGACCATTATGCAAAGACATCTGCAAATTTGAAGTTCCTCCAGTACTCTGACATAGACTTCCAACAGGTGATTAAGGTTACCTACGCTACAGGTACGCAACCTTAAATGCACCTTAGTGTTTTTTTTTCAAGTACATTTCAAACTATCCGTGGACTTGAAATTGAGTGGTATGAAATGAATTTGCACATTTCAATAAAATTTTTGAAATTGGAAAATTCCAGCAATAGTGTCATTCATGGAAATTGTAATGCTGTTATTGATTGGGGTCCAATAGAGTTTAGCACTCTGAATCCTGACTTACCTAATTTGACTTACCTAAACACCAATAAGTCGGCAATATTTTCATGTCCAGCTTCGCAAGTGACTTACCTTTTGCTGAATGCTGAATTTTAATTTGCTTTCACCTGCTGAAACAGTTATGCATACTACATATAATTGAAGATGGAGTCGTAGAAATGAGGAAAGTCTGTTTGCTTTTATGCGGCCAGTGCAAAGTAACCCTTTTTTCACTGACAAAAATCTTTTTTCTATCAGTCTCTTCCAATGTATCGGTGGATATTCACTAAAAAGGCACTCTCCCTGTTGTATCTGTCAACAACGGGACGTCTCGTTACTCTTTTAACACTTTATTGCAAAGTCAGAACTTAAGAGACGACTCAACATGCACTGACTGGACTTGGGCCTGTCTCGTGGGTCACACCCTTAGACTGCAGTGGAGCAGGGGGATGACTCAAGTGGATGTTGGTGTATGTTTAGTTGTTGTGAAAATCCTGATGTGAAGGCCAAATAGTAGTGTTTTCAGTGGTGTGTTCATAAAGAAGTAAATATATATTGTTATTCTTACAGTCATTCACACGACGGTGTAAGCGAAAACTTCATAGGGAAAGAAAGAAATCAACACATAGTAGAAAAAGGGTGCTGTGGTAGATGGAAAAAGCCAGAAATCAAAGGGTAGAAACTGGCCTAACTGTGACTCAAACCCAGGTTGCCCACTGCCAGGACTCCTATATTTACAATGACTTTGGCAGGGGTTTATGCACATAAAGTGCCCTTTACTTTATTTACATTATTATTTATTCACATAGATTTTTAAGATTGCTTTAAGCTCTCATTGAGAGCTTTCTTCCCCTGACCACATATCTTTTTAGAGGTGATAACGTCACCATATTCTCACTGCTCCATGCCCTCCAGCAAACTGTCCATGCAGGGAAGCCCCTATCTGTGACTCTCTACTCCCTGTACTATCTGTCAAAGCCTGGGAGGACTTGTCAGCATGCAGACGCATCCACGATGGTCTACAACAGACCACAGCATTAAGAATATCATTGACAATCGGTGCATTTTGAATATTGTAATCTGACTAAGTAGCAACATCATTCATAGTAAGCACATTTTGAACATTTCAATCTGAAAAAATGACAACATTATTGTCAGCTTCAATATCACTCCTATCCATATCTTTATCTTAAATTGCAATGAGAACATGACTTACCATTTCGATTTCAATTTATTTGACTTCCCTGGACATGTAAATCTTTTTAGAACCATGCATGTCACCTAATCTGTATCCCTTCTTCCCGGGACCATATCCCAACATACATAATTACTTTTGATGTGGGATCTAGCTTTCTAGCAACCAAGCACCCTGAGGTGAGATATAGTATTGACTGTCTTCCCTGACCATACTTCTTCAGGCATTTGATGGTTGAGAGATCCAGTTGGGCATCTTTTCTTTAGAGAGATTGCTGTTAAGACAGCCTCTTCCCAATAGCGCCTGCCTAAATTTGAATCACACTACTGAGTTCTAGAGCAGTCAGAAATAGTTCCACCTGCCCTTTCAGATGAACCATCCTTGAGGTGTATCTGGACATGTTGTTTCATGAGATATACCATGAATTATAAGAAATTCTAACATTGGATATAAACAGTTACTTATATAATCCAGGGGTGCTGACTTACAGAAAATATAGAGGGGGGCCCAAACCGGGGAATTAACCCAGGAAATTGTATAAATAGTGATTAAGCATTTGAGAAGAGTCATATGATCAACATTATAGAATCCTGATAACTCCAATCTCAATATCTGGACACTCCGGGGAAAATCGACTAGCCTGACACATTTCTTCCTAACACCCATAACAAATTTTTCAGGCCCCGTGGAGTCGGCACCACTGATATAATCACCACCACAATCAGATCTCAGATATTTAACCATATGACTTGTTTGTTTTTCTACTCATGACTTAAATTCCTTAAACTTGGAAAATACTTCACTTTTGGTTGCCATGATACATATGTGGTATACTTCATAATAAAATATTTTCTGAAAAAATCATCTGGCAATATCTGGCACCACCCCACATCAAAACTCCCTTTGCTGGATAGCAGACATCAAAATTAATGCATTCCAGAAGCCAGATACTCAACCATCTGTTCGCGATGCTTACCCTGTATGCATGGAATAGACTGTGTGCTGTCTATTATGCTATAAACTAAATCCTTCAGCTTAGACAAATACCTGTAATTAAGGAGCCTTGGCCTTTTATGCCAAATTTCCTTAGATACATGGAGAAATTCATCACAAAGGGCAAAACATAATGCATATATCGTCTGCAACAAGAGGAATTTGTTAAGAAATATCAGAAATAATACCATTAGATGGACATATTAAAGATCCACTTGTCATAGCAACATTAACCTTTCCATTGCCATAGACAGTCCCTGTCTATTATAAGTACATATGACAGTGGCATAAACTACTTAACAAAATTTTTGCAACTTTATTACCAAGAATACCAACACAAATATCTGCCACCTTATTCACAATGGAAAGGTTTTTCCATTTTGATCTAACTAATAAATGCCGCCAGCAGCACTGCCTGTAAGCTGACCTGTAATGTTAACTTGGTGATCATTAAAATAAAATGGAACATTTCCAACACCTTGGCAAGTCATTAGAGAACCTTTAGCCGTTAGGATATCAACATTAACAGAAATTTTGAGATCATCAATCCAATCATCAGGAGATGTCAGATACTGCCTTCGACCGCTATCAAAGAACCACTGATCTTTTGGCATTTTAATTCTACTATATACCGCGACAGACAGAAGTACAAAGCCATTATTGACATAAAATTTCTTGGAATTTTTTAATGTATCTTTAAAACTTGAGGAATTTTCGTTTTTCAGTTTTTACACTTTGTGCATTGTAGTCATTTATGTTCTCCTTTGTTGCAGTAATGGCAAACAATTTTGCAAGGAAGTTTTCTCATTAGAGGATACAAAACCTTGCACCAAAGTATTGAAAGACTCTCATAGACCAATTTACAAAATTCTCCCAGCTTCATCACCAAGAATAGCCCACGGATAACTGCAAGATGATTCACAAGGGAAAGGATTCCATTATTGCATTCAAATATCGAACTGAAATCTTCATAATGCACTCTCATCAATAGGGTAGTTTCCTTCATCAAAGAAAACAAAAGGCAATAATTGCGATTCTTTACCCACCATTAGTGTATTCATAATATACAAATTATTTCGTTTTATAAATGCCGGTGTAGACGAATGGCAATGGTCCATTTTTAACCTCATTTGAAAAGGGCCAGATTGGCGCCCATGCGATGCCACTCCACGTGACGTCACAGGGACCTAGTTTCTATAGGAGAAGATAGGAGTTATACGTCGTCTGAGGTTACCAATGCATGCATGAGGCGCAGAGCTCAGGGAAACATGTCTTAATAATCACTTATTAAAACTGGCTAAGGTCGGAAAGTTTTCCTCGTTTGATAAGGTATTAATAATCCTTATTTAAGCCAAGCGCTACCAGGCGGCAGGGCACTAGGCTACCCGCTGGCAGCCTGCGACGTATCAGCGCTAAGCCTCGCCTCAAGGTCACCTCACCGGGCGGAGGGGGAACCAGAAATACGACGTACGGAGAGATTTCCCATCATTTCTACTAACGCGTCGCGTTTTCGCGCGCTTGAATATTTTCACTTTTCATTTAATCGCGAAAAATAGATATTATCATTTAAAAATCTAAAAGCGTGAAATACGTACTCCAGGAGTAATAATCTTTCGATTAAGGCAATAAAAAAATAATAGGAAACCACCCTATTGTCTCATCAACATAAATTCATTAGTCAGTCCAGACTTTTCAAAAGGTTTTTGAATATTTTACCTTGCTTCTTTAGTTGTGCTATATCTATAAATGTGACCCCCCCCCCTTTCAGGCCCCACTGCACAGGGGGGGGGGGGGCATGGGCAGCAGGGAAAAGTAATAGCTGGTAAACAATGCGTATACTACACTTAACCATAAAATCATATGTAGGTTTTTATATGGAATCGGGATAGAAGCCCTAATTGATTCATTTCCATTCATACAAGCATAGCATATGCATAGCACATAGCCCCACAAACATATTCGTGCCACGCACTAAATCCTTAGTGCACTAAGGATAGTGCACTAGTAGCATGCCACCACCGGGACTAGGTTAAGGCACATTATTATCAAAATGCCAATTTTCGCTGGATGATTACCATAATTAGGATATACATATAACTTAGGCATTTCATGTTCTAAACAAACATAGAGGTGGGCGAAAGTTCTACCACTACAAATAAAAAATGAGTAATACAGTACTTATCAAAATGCCCATAGGGTAAATTTTTCGCTGCAGGTGCCATCAAAGACAACAAAGGACGATTGACAACAATACCTGATTTTGATGAGGAGCGTTGGGTTGGGTTGGGGGATGTTGTTTTTATAAAACGATGGACAACAATGCCACATTACGACAAGATACCAGCACCGAAGAGTTCCACTCATGCTATTCCGCTAGAAAATAATTAAAAAATGCAAATTTCATGTATTATTGCTATTAAAGAGCATGTAAAGAAATATTATTACATATACAATACATCATTCCAGTAAACAATGTATTAGTAAATGCTAATCAAGAGGGTGTGGTTACCAAGTCAAAACCTCAATATAACCAGACTAATTTGCAGAGAACCCTATGTAAATTTCAGGAGGGGGATACGGCTCCAAATATGAAAATTTCTATTTGTCGGCAAAGAGTAAGTATATACTTACTCTATGGTATCGGTCTCGCCATGACGACGTTAAATAATTTGTTCTCAGGAAAACAATCTTACTTTTTGCCCAAATTAAATTGTTGTTAAATTTCTCACGGCTATGTATACTCTTAATTTTTAATTCAACATAAATAATTGGCACTTGTTCATTGATTCCTCCTAGGTCACTGTAAATGCTGTTCTCTGACATAGTGACAATGAGCTCCCCTCGATATTGACAGCTCATGGAAATGACATGAAAGATTCTAATGAGAAGATGCAGTTACTTTAAGAAAAAATTCACCACAAATAATATATAAGTGGACAATTTATGGAGATGTAAAAGTAATTGTAATTTCACTAGGCTTACAGCTTGGCTTTACAAAATATTGTTGCGTCCACTGCGATTGGGAAAATTGGCCAGAACTTATTCTGGCATTTTTTCTGGATGCAAAAATGTCCTTTTTCAGCCATTGGTCAATCTGAAAAACATTCTTCCACAACCTCTCGACATTAAATTATGACTTTTTGAAATTTTGTGAAAACCATGAACAAAAATGGTGCTGGTTATGAAACAAAAATTCTCTAAAATCAGTTAGGCTAAGATCAAAGAAGGATTTTGAATTGTGCCAATGATTAGGGAGTGCTGAAGGATTTGGAATTTCAACAGCAATATAATTCAACAGAAAAAAGTGCACTGAATGCATTCATAAAGGTGGTTGAAATTTTTCTAGGAAATATCATGGCTGAAAATTAATTTTTATCTGGTAGCTAACTTAATTAAATTGCATCAAAAAATGGGCAGCAATTTGTCTTTAAAAATTCCCTTCCTCAAACCTACACCTGGACTTTTTTTCCACCAAACCTTAGCACTATTAGTAATGAACATGGTGAGCATTTCAAACGGGATATTTTACACATGGAAAAATGGAGCCAAGGAAAGTTCAGCAACGTCTTAGCACATTACTCTGGGCACTGAATAAGGACTAACCAGGTACTAAATATGTGAGAAAATCCTATGCAAGCACCCATTTTTTTAAATCCATCATTTATTTGCTGAATCTTCCTCGAACCCGAATTCAATCCAGCTTTCCTAAGGAAACTAAACGTGATAGAAAAAATCTGAGCCCAGATTCAGAATCAGCATGAAGAACACCTCTACAATCACCTAACAACATGTCTGGGACAGAAAAAAGATTATTGTACACCAAAGTAATCTCCTCTCCCTGTTAGTAGACTTAGTTAGGGGAATGTCTCAAAGAGGGTATAGAGGACATCATGTCCCCTAAAACATGCCTGTTATGTGAAGCTGAAGTCTTATGAAGGTGCTTTAATATCAGCGGTAAATTTAATTACTCAATAGACATAAGGGACAAAGTCCTTCTTAAAATTAAAGTATTAGTACTCGTAGAATTTATTCTGAAAATTGATATTGAATATTTATATTTTAAATTTCTTAACCATTTGGTATATGTCATGTGTCGTGTATGGGAGACAAAATGAAAGATCATGAATTGATACATTGTATACCAAGACATTAGACTGCTCACTCGAACTCAGGCGAACATAACTTGACTGAGGACCAATGATGTCATGACCAGGACTTCTTTTATTGATGAATGAAGCATGATATCCTTCAGTATAGAGCTCCTTTCATCTTGTCTGCTGCCAAAAAAATATCCAATAAAATGTTTATGTACTTACAAGTTTCAATTTATCTAATAGGCACATTCTCATCCTTATGAAACAACCCAGGCGAAACGGAAGCGTTGAGGAAGTGTTGCGGAAGCGTCGGACGGAGTGTTCGGGAAGTGGCGGGCGAGTGTTGAGGTAGCGTTGAGGAAGTGTCGCGGAAGTGTCCGGGAAGCAGATTATGGCCCACCTGGAACGATTCCGAAAGCGTTTCGGAAGTGTTCAGGAAGTGTCCAGGAAGTGTCCATCCGACACCTGACGCTGCCACATTGCAAAAAAAGATTTCCATGTAGAAAATAAAATTTTAATCGTAAATCATGGAAATAATAATGAAGAGAAGTTTTTTGTAAAATGAAAGGTAGAAACAATTTATGAAAAAAAAATCCGCGTCCAAGAATGGAACCTTGGACCCCGAGATCTGGGTACGAGTCAAATTCGGTAACCACCTGTCTACCGCTCTTCGGTAGTAAATTAGTAATTCTTAGGCATTATAGCTGCTGCGACCCTCGCTGGCGGCGGTGGGACTCAGGAAATCTACGGCGGCACGTCCATCGTCTTCACTACCATAAATTGCTCTGTGTAAAGCCGTAGCTTTTTCTAGTGTACTACCGTGATAACATTTAAAATGCTCCCACAACACTCAGCTGCTACTTCCATTTCCGCAATACTTCCTCGACGCTCCGTTTCACGTGGGTTGTTTGTGAATTCTCTCAAATGCAACTTCAACTGTTATTTACCCTTTCCATCATACTTTATTAATTACAAATTAGCAATCCTTTGAGGAAGTCTTATGACCAAAATAGCGAAGCCGAAGTGTCGAGAGACGGGAAGTGTTGAGGAAGTGTTCGGGAAACGTTTCAACCCGGGAGTGGCGAGGAAGCATCCACGAAGCCGAAGTTTCGGGAGACGGGAAGTGTTGAGGAAGCGTCCGGGAAGTGTTTCAACCACGAAGTGGCGAGGAAGCGTTTGGCAAGCGAAGGGTCGACAGTCAGGTAGTGTTGAGAAAGTGTTCGGGAAGCTGCCGGGAAGCGTCCACATACCGTTAAACGCTTCCTGAACACTCCCGCAACACTTCCTGGACACTTCCCCGAACGCTTCCGTTTCGACTGGGAAGGGCATACCTAGGATCAAAACTAGGGGGGGCAAGCCATGGTTGTTCAAGTCGTAGGTAAGATTTCAGCATGGAAAACGTGATTGAAACCAACATTTTAAGGAAACTGTAGCAGCTCTTCATTAGTTTTTAAAATTATTTGCCTGAAAATAATATTTTTTTCAAGCAAATGCCCTGCCCCTCGCTGGGTAGGCCCATGGTGCCCTTTAATACCAACACATGATGCCAGTATCCTGTCAGAGAAAGAAAACCCTGTGATGTCCTTGATTTGTTGCTCATTAGACTGTTGTGAAGATAAGCTACAGACCATTTCACAGGGGGTTTCTTGAGTAGATTTGGAGAAAGAGCAGGGAAAGAGAAGATTTTGTCATTGAAACATGATAACATTTGGATTCTTGTCCCAAGACCTGCTGGCTAAAATATTGTGCCGTTTAAATGAGTTTTAAAACCCTAACAGTGTGATAGCAATATAGCCCTCAATTCCATCATCATGTTTCACAATAGTGCATTATATTTTAAATTTATAGTATTCTTCCAATGAAGGTTTGTTTTTCATGGAGTATATGCAAAATATTCTGCCATTCTTCCCCCCTTCAAGCACCTCCCTCTTCAATCCACAGTAAGTTCTACTCCTTTTCATTCTATCTAAAAATCCTATTCCCTTTCTTCCTGGTACACCCTCTCCAATACTCTTCCCTCCATAACACTGTTTTCAACATCCCCTCCCCGCTCAGCACTCACATTATCCAAGCCTTCCACCGTCTCCTCCGTATCTCATCTAGAAGCTCCCTCTCCTCACCCACCATGTCTGGCACTTCATTGGTCCTCCTCATCTCCAGCAGCCTCACCATACTCATACTTTGAATCCCTCCACTCTTTTCTCATCCTCCGCTGTAAGTGTCCATGTTTCCGCCCTGTAAAGTGCTACAATCCAGCTAAAACCCTTCACAAGCTTTTTCATGAAACCATTACCGACGTAACAACTCTCTTATCCATTGAAATGGAAATAATGGACGTATATAGTGTAAAACTGGAATAATAATTTAATGTGTACTTATGTCAGTGCGAGCAAAACAATTTTTCTCGGAATCAGACATGTTGATTTCCACCACTGCTGATTATAAATTAAAACTTACCCACAATTCTCCACAAACTATTTTATTCAATACATTTCGCATTATCGTCAGGTGTCTCCCATTGCATTTCCTATTACCTCCCTCAGAACTTTGTACGAAATGTACTGAAACAGTCTTGTGAGTCAAATAGCTTGCACAAACTTGCTAGTAAGTTTCAATTTACAACATGTTAGAATTCCACACATTGAAGCCTGTATCAATTCTCTTTATGTAACTCTGATGGCTTTCACCAACATGCCCCATGGAATTATATTCTGGCTGTTACTTTTCAAAAAGCAAAGAATTTTTTTACTAATCGCCCACCAAGCACATTGAGATAAGGCAAATTTAAATTAATGATTTTTTCCCATCCCATCTAGTAGTCAGAAATGGCTATAAAAGAAATAAAGGAGATCATCATCATCAGTCAACAATTCTAATTCTGTCAGTCCTGACATTGTTTCCTTCCTCAACATTAGAGTGTCTTCCCGCCACACCCGATCTACTTCTTTACTTCACATTCCTACACCCAGGCTATCGGTAATTAAGCGATCACATTTCCATAGGCTTTCCCTTTTAATAAATACTCTGCCCAGTGATATTGATCCGTTTGGTCTGACACTTAAAAATTTTACTCATCGGGCATTAGCATATTTATCGCATAAATGACTAGATATCCGGATAAATGTTTGTTTTTCTTTTTTATTCAATTTAAATTTGTAATCAAATCATTATTATTTAATTATTTAATATTTGTTGTTATAAGTGCACTTTAAATTGGCAGTATTGCTGTATGTGTATCTCTTTATTAAAATAAAAATAAAAAATAATGATTCTTGATTTGACGTACCTCTCCATCCTGCTCTCCTATTTGATATTTAGCCTTTTCAGATTGACTTCCCGAGAGAAAATAATGTATACAATTTCTGCAATGTACATACAATCAGTGGCGGAGCAAAGAGGGGCTGAGGGGGGACTATACCCCCACTAGGACATCCAATTCACTCTAAATATAATGGTAATTTTGTTCGGACCCCCACTACTGCTGGAAGATTATCCCCCACGCTCCCCAACTCTACCCCTCCCTACATCCTCATCTTGGATCCGCTACTGTATACAACGTGAACATCAAGAATATGTGCACACAGGAAAGATTTTGAGAATGAAAAGGACACATTGCAGTGGCGTAGCCAGGAATTTCTTTCAGGGGGGTCCAAAACCGGGGGGGGGGGAGAAAAACCCGGCACTAAGTAATGGGTTTTAAACTAATTTTAACAATTTTCGTTATCGAAAAATCTTAATTCGTTTAAGAAACATTTTGTAAATTCATGATTTTTCAATATTATGTTTTCTTTTATGAAGGACAATAATTGTGTTTTTATATTTCGGGAGGTCTGGACTCCCCCCTGGCTACGCCACTGACACATTGTATACAAACTTTTCTCCTTGTGTAGTTTTATACAATAAGCGTATAGAGAATATAATATGTATGTATTTTCATAGGTAAATTTTCCATTTTTTTATTCCAAAAAATATTTGCATAGTCTCCAAAATGCATTAAATATCCTTCTGAATTTCTTTTCTTTTACATCATTCACAACATAAAGTATGCAACTATGGCCATCCATTGCTCTTTCAAAATGGAGATTCACTGTCGTGGAATATAATGGGATGCATTAATTCTGCTAAAATAGTTCATCTTACTCCTAATCGAGTTCTATTGTGCTTAGAAAATTAAAATACATGATTATAAATTTGATTAAAAGGGCATAAGCCCCTGATATGAAAAGCAGTACAATATCAGATAAGATGAATGATAATGAGGTACAATAGAGGTAAAAGGCAATTACTATTCCCCCCTTGAATTTGAGAAGGGATCCGTGAAGATCCTCTGTGAGATAAGCTGATTGGGTCCCTCAGGAATTATGTTGAACCTCGCGACTTGAAAATTCCTGGATGAGTATTTCCTCCTCTGACATAGATCCCATCTTACAACCTGATCGTTAACTTATCTGTTCATTTGACCAATAATACCAGTTTTTAATAATTTACATTGTTTTCTTGCAGCCAGAATGGGTATAGAGGTGATGTGCATTTTATTAGGCTTTTTAACGAGCCATCTTTGGCTAATGAAATTAGGCACTCTATCGAGAGAGAGGTAGCTAGTCATCTGAAACTGAAACGAATTCGAAAGATACTTTTCCGGTCAAATGAAGTCCCAGAATGACCCTCTGAATGTGCTTGTGTCGACTGTGAAAGAAATGAAAGGCATTAATGAGGCAATTTATTACTTTAATTAATTAGGGTAATTATGCACCAAGCCTAGAAGCATTAGCATTGACTCCTTGCACAAAGAATTGGAAAACTTATGGTATTCCCCGTATAGAGCGTGGAATCTCAAAAATTGAAGGAAAGTAGGTGACGTGGAAAGTTGGTGTAGTGATGAGATAGTTTCGTTGGTGAAGTTTGTTCGAAATTAATGTCATGTAAGGGTCAAGGCCGAGGTAGATAATCTAAAGGCTAAGATGCAAGTATGTCTTGGAACCAGTGGCGCAATGAGAGGGTTCCAAGTTCCATTTTACTAAATTGAATTGATATCACTAATACAATAGTGCAAGGATTAATGAAATATCCATCAGAAAGCCAAAAAACTCACAATTTTTAACCATTTATCTTAAAATTATGCAATTTATTAATATCACACCAACCCCTAATCCTGGTGGATATTCCATACCCACACACACTCCGGTACTATTTGCTTCTAAACCCTTCCCCCCAGCCTTAATTCCTAGCTGCGCCCCTGCTTGTAACAGCGATGCATTGACTCTCAAATCTTGTTTACTTGACTATGAAAATGTAGAAACTCTCCCAGTCAAAGTAATCTTGAAGTCCAGCAGGGTTATTCCACTAATCGGGGCCATACGTATGGCCGGCCGTAAGTCTCGTATGGTCTGGCCCGAAATTACGGCCTAAGTCGATTCCACTCTCGAGGAGCCATATCGTATGGCCGGCCATAACGTCTTACCGCCCTTTCTCCTGGCGAGTATGAAAATTATAATTGGTACGCTAAGTTCGGTCCATTGATGGCGCCACCACTGTACCGGCAGTCGATGGAAACATCTAAAAAAGTGAAGAATGAAAACTCAGCGGCGAGAAGAAGCGGTATTTGTAAGTGTTGAAAGGCGAGAAACTGACTATATATAATTTTTGAAAATAGAAAATGGAGTTTACTCAGTACGTATATTGACACTAAATGATTAATTTGACCGTCTAATAAATATTATCTGTGTATACGGCGTTGTTTTATAAATTCGTTTCGTTTATTGTAATAATTCTTGGCACTTAGTGTCAATTGAACATGACGAATGCGCTGGATACGAGCCAAAATGTATGTTGAATTTTTCAGGGAAATAAGGAAAAGAGCGACCCGTGTACGGGAAAACCAAATAAATGTGCTCATTAATTATATGGTGGATCACCGTGATTTCGCCTGTGGGCGTTTTCAGGGGCCTCAGGGTAAGGTGACAGCTGAGAGGCAATGGCAACAGCTGGCCGAAATTCTGGAAGATCATGGGCCGAAAAAAAGTGCTGAGCAGTGGAAAAAGGTTACGAATTAGTTATTATAACACTTTCTGTCTTATCTGAAACCTTAACTCTAGTAGATTATGAAGGTAACGCAGAATAGTAATATTTGAAAATCATCAATTGTGTTTCTAGGTGTGGAAGGATTTAAAAGGCAAAGCAAGAGCAAAAAATGCAAAAATAAATGCAGAGAGAGGGCGAACCGGAAATTTTGCAGTGAGTGATCAAAATGAATAGTTACCAATACTGATTTACGGATATAGTTAACTAAAGCAGAGTGAACTGTGAAAAAGGATTGTTAACTTTATAGTGAACATTTATGTAACATAACAGGTGGACCCACAGAAACTGACAGATGTCGATGAAAAGGTTCTGGGGATAATTGGAGTCTGCACTTCCATTCCCCTTTTTGATGGAAGTGCGCATAATGATGAGGTCTCTGTACGTATATGTGATGTAGCTTTTTTGTTAAACTGTTGTTGAGTAGACTTTCAATTCTGAATCTATCATTAATCACTACAGGAGGATGCAGACATGTCACAAAACATTGAAGAAATAGAAGAACCAATTATAGAGGTAAGACAAAATATTACTCAGTAAATTTCATACTGACAAAATGACTGTTTGTGCACTCAGCAAGTCTAGAGCAGCTTAAAGGCATTAATAATAAACAAATATAACCTCTGTTTAATATGCTGTACATTTGTAGGTTGTAGTTGGAGCGAGCAACAATGGAAATCTGGAGTTGATCTCAGCAGAACATGGTTTGTTATATTGTTTTATAAGTTGCATTATCTTCTTTGTGTTATTTATTTCATGGAAAAATTAAATGGTGCTGTTTTTATCAAACAATGTTTCTCTAACTCAGCAGGGGCAGTGACTGAACCTTTTATTCCTCCTCTGAGTAAGTTTTCACAGATATAATATATTTTAAAGATTGCTCTGACAAAGTAACATGCAAGTGGAGGATGTACACCATGAAATTCATTTCCTTGTTTACAGCTTACTATAACTTAAAATCTCAGTAATATAGGTATGTCTGTTTGGTATATATAGAAGGTAAGAATTTCAATGTGGTTTCACCTGCAGTTACATACAAAATAGCTGATATTTTACTTTAGTATTAAGTCATGAACTACGAGCCTTAAAATAAGCCCTCTGTACATTTACTGCCATTAAGTTCAGTGATTGAAGTGGATATACATAACTTAAGCCATTTCATGTGATCCTTAAAGAAAGACTTATCTCCTTGTTGTACGTTTGAAGTACATAGAATGATTTGAAATGGAAACAGAGATTTAAGTGCCATTTTTTAAATTTTGGATTTAAAAAGAAACAACCAGCCCAAAAAGGCATCTCTACACAGGGAACTTGAGGATGTAGCTGAGAAGATTGACTCTTATGAGCAGAGACACCTTCAACTCCTGGAGGTATTTTTTTGTATGGTTAATCTGTGAATATAAGACTAATTTTATACCTTGAACATAATTTGTCATCCTTGATCAATCATATTAATTTAGGATATCAAAGAAGGAGTTATCAGCTTACATTCCCAACATTCCCTGCTCGTGGAAGAGACAAAAAATATTTCAAATTCAATGAAAGAGCTAGCAGCCACCAATGAAAGAATAGCTGTGGCTCTTGAGATGCTCACCGGTTCATCGAGTGGTCAATGAGGTGATTTAAATAGCACTATAAAATCCCATCCATATAACAGATTTTTAAATTAGTGTGCTTTTTTATTTCACAGGCTTGAAGATATTATAAATATTGAAGTAGAAGATTTTTAATTTTATAAAGACTGAAGTGAGTCATCAAAATTTTTATTTTCTCTGTGTTTATGCAATTTTCCTGTGAATATGCGTTTGTATTTTTCATGCATACCAAAGAATGTTTCCATTAAAGATTGTAAGTTTTTGTTATTTTTAATAATTCTTTGATATCACTGCACCTATTATTTTTAAAGATAATTTCTTTGACAATTTCCAGATGAAAGATACAGTACATAGTCAATGTCTTTAAAAAAAAGATACAACGTGATCCTCTCTTTAATCAAACTTTATGTACAAATTCATTTTATTAATATTGAGAAGAGGAAATGAAATTACTGCTTGTATTCAACTATAAGTATAAAATTACAAAAAAATAACCAGTTTGTTTTATAAAAATGAATCCAGGGGAAAAGCATCCACCATGGCAGGCAAGCAAGGCTGTAACTTTTGGAATTTTCTAAGTGAAATATAAGTTTATAATTCTTCTTTGAATAGCTCTTGCTTGCACGAGGTTATCCCCTGGTATAGGGCCTTGTAGCACATCATTAATATGTGCCTCTTCCACATTTATTTCTGGGTCTGGTAATCTATGGGAAACAATTTGGCAGTGGGCCATGAAACAAAATTATACCAAATTTTACAGCAAAGCTCATCTTTTATACTGAATGGCATTGAATGAAGATTAGAGGTTATATAAATAACTCCAAAACAATAAGGTAATACTATAACTGCACCAACTGTGACTTTATACCCTAATGGCAGTATATATCTTTAGCATAAATTAATCATTTCCATCACTGCATTTAAGTTATCAGTAATAAAAACCTACTTGCCTATAATGCAACAAAATATTGTGCAGAACTGCACATGCAGTGATAATTGAGGTTGCTTGCTGAGGTTGGTAATGGAGAACTCTATCTCTTAGGAGACATCTCCAACGTGCTTTCATGACTCCAAACAAACGCTCAACGACATTCCTTGCCCGGCAATGGGCTTGGGTGTATTCGTAGTCAGGTGTACCAGGAAGTGCATTTGCCAATGGGGTTAGAAGCCATGGCTCCAGAGCATAACCTGCATCACCTTCATAGAAGAAGAAGTTATAAGAAATGGACATCATTGCTAAAGCTATATGATATTCACCCATGAAATTACCAAGAAGGAAGAACCGTCCAAGCCTATTTTCCTCAGCTAGTCTGAGCTGGGTTCTGGCACGAGACCAACGCCAAATGAATTGGTCATGCACTGTTCCTGGATACACACACACGTCCATTACTTTTAAAGAGTCATCGCAAATCTAAAAGGAAGAATTGGTACTTAGGTAAAAAATTGCATGAGTAACTGTAGGATTAAGAGTTAATAGGCTGCCCAAGAATAGTGGGTATGCAAGTGTAAGCAGTCTTATGATGTTTTTATAAAAATTTATCTCACCATTTGGACATTCAATGAATAAAACCCCTTATGATTTTTGTACCCTTCCTCTCCTTCCAATGGCGTTACTATTGCAACATGGGTGCAATCTATTGCCCCCAAAACCCCAGGAAATCCAGCCAATGCACGAAATCTAAAGATAAAATTGAAACTTTAACTTGATATATCAATTTAAATATCAAAGTCTTAAATGTAGGTCCTATATAAAATTATATATAAATTATATATTATATATAAGGTTATAACCTCAATTGGATATCGTTCTTTTCTTGATCATTTAACGGCATTTTCACCCAAACATTAAATAAACGATTGCAAATGGCCCTAGTGACGTTCTTCACACATCGGCAAACTGTTGGTTGACTAACAGCCAAAAAGAAGTCCTGCCCTACACCTCTTTGATATCCTCCTTCGGCCAAGAATCGTAACGCGACGAGAACCTTGAAATATGAAAAATTACGGCGCTGATATTAGAAGTTGCAGCTTTATGAAACAGATAAATAAGAAATTCGTAAGCAACTGTTGCAGAAAAACATGTTCGCTTCTCGAGAACTTTCATTTAAAAAGTATTTCTAAACGCCTCACCTGTAGAGTTACGTTAAGTCCATCCGCTCTCTTTTTTTTCAATTCACCTGATAAGGAGTTACTTAAATATGTTGCGACGTCTTTTGACGCCCGAAAATATTTGATAAAAATGTCATTACCATAATCAAACGGATTGCTTGCATCTCTTAACCTCCTCCTTTCCATATTAAAACGACGTCTTTCGTCAATATGCCTCGCCAATGCGCGCTGAATACGCCTATGTTCACGCGCAAGATTCATGTTTTATAATCGTATCTTCTGTAACAAGAAACTCTTCGGAAATCCCTTTTTTAACTCCCAAGGCTAGCGATGTTACGTGCTCAATCTTCATATGGCCTGCGATATGACCGCCTCCGAGGCAGGCCATAACATAAGGCGGTAGCTAAGGCCTCGAAGCCTTAGTTACCGCCCGACTTATGGCCTTTCGCTCATAGTAGAATCGCTCGAAGCCATACGTATGTCCCGAGGCCGTAGTTATGGTCGATTTCGACTTATGGCCCGGCCATACGATTAGTGGAATAACCCTGCTGGAGTCTGGAAAGCACAGTCAAGTTGAACCCAACTCTTTGCTCCTCGCAAAGGAAACGTTGGTGGGGATCGCAGCTGCAGGGGGGGTGAGTTCGGAAAACTCCCGCCTCAATTGAGGATAACCCCATATGAGGTTGGTTCTGAGGTGGTGTAGGGGTGAATGGGCTCGTCTGGAGTGGGCAATTTGCACTTATTGGAAAGGATCGTGGACCACAAGATGCATATCGACATACTGAAGCAAAATTTTTCTAAAAGGCGATCTATGTCAGAGGAGGAAATACACATTCAGGAATTTTCAAGGTCCAATGGTCGACATAATTCATGAGGGACCCAATCAGCTTCTCAGAGATTATCTTCACGGACCACTTCCCAAATCCAACGGAGGAGTATTCATTTTCTTTTACCAATAATATATAATCTTATGATTCGTTTATGTGAGATTGTAATAATTTGGATATTATGTCCATATAATAAAATGTATAATTTTACAGTAGGGGCATAACGTTTTCCACCCTACTCCAGATTAATGCACTAATCATCCACAGCGTTACAGTTTCTTCCTCAGCGCGTATTAGGTAAAGTATGAGTCATACCCCCATGTTGCCGATGTTAATCATCCTACGATAAGAAACGCTAAATATATATGGTATTTACTCACTTAGGTGAGGAATACAATTGTTAATTTTGTTCATTATTTCATCCAAGGGCATACCCAGGATCATAACTGGGGGGGGGGGGGGGGGGAAGCAAGCCATGGGATTTATGGGATTATTTCCTTGAAAATATAGTTTTATTTTGGTTACATGTTTTATACATATATATATATAATTTTTCGTGGGTTTAAAGAAAATTAGTTGAATTCTTTCGTTTCAATTCAGTGCTGATTTTACTTAAGAGTGTTCTATCCTAATTCAAAAATCCAAATTCAACCGTCGCCGGATTTTAGTTGCGAAGTCGGCCGCAACGGCCAGTGGAATGGGAAACCTCCTTGGGCGGAGGGGAGTAACTAGTCGCTGACCGAAGGAAAAAAAAGGGAAAGACGAGGGGTCGAGCTTCGCTCCGACCGAAAAAAACACCCGGCGCTGTATCAAATTTCACTGCGGAGGTGCGATATTGAGAGAGGTCGGGATTCGGAGGTTGATTTTTGCTCTCTGGTGGCATTAGTCCCATCTCAGCCACTCGGTTGACGTTTCTTGGAAGAATCCAAATACGCACGCTCTCGACGAGGCTGGTAAGTACGGCCGGCTTCTATGAAGAAAGGCGATTACTTGCATTGTTCTCTCCTTATTCGACTCCCCCTCGAACGGGAGAGCTGGTCAACGTTCTCATCTCAAAATTGTTAAGTGTTCTTCAAAGCATCGTAAAAGTCAATTACGCTAACCGAAATGCGCGTACTTCGTGAAACTTTTTTTTAACGTACAACTTTACATTTTTACGTTATTCCTCAGTATGAATGAAATAGTAACCACCCACGTACATTTGAAAACGTGTATTCAATACAGTTACTTTCCGAAACATGTTTATTCAGTAATCATAGCGCTACAGGGAGAACACTAATGAGAAATATGACAAATAATGAATGAACGAAAATTGATTTTCAATCATCTTTAATATTTATTGATTTATATGGTAAGAACATCATAAATTGCATATTGCATCAGACATCACATACAGCTTTAATAAAGCCAATAACTCTGAATATATCGCATCGGGTAATATTGACTTTTTCTTGGATGTTTTTTTTTACAAAATGATGCCGTTCGAACTAGTGTTTTTCTGGTCTCTAATTTCTTGTAATTCTGACTGAAGTAACGTTTAATATTCAAAGTGTTCCCTAGTTTTGCTGCAACCGACGTTTTGACCCGATGCGACCGAAAGTGCTACAATTTATTCTCGCTACCTATTCATCGTGGAGACGATTAAAATTCATTCGCTCGAATTTGGCTTGATGAAATCGCCGATGACTCATCTTCCTGGAATTCACCCATGTGCAAAGTGTGTATAATGAATCATCAGCATTTCGCCTCTTTTTGCGCAGAATTATTAGATATAATTGTGAAAATCACAAATCTCTACTTTAATTCTGTTTCTGGAAATTATGCAAGAGATCGTGATACAAGCAGTTCAGTGAAGATGAATAACTGGCTCTTATTAGTCTCCTTTTTCTCTCAGGTGCGTATAAAATTTCCCATGTTGATATTAGGGAGATTTGGAGCAAAGAAGTCTATCAAATTTTTTCCCGTACACTGAACTATCGGATTTTTTTTCTACGGTGCATTAGTTTTTATGACCTCAGTACTAGACTAGAAAGTAAGAAAAGTGACTAGTAGGCTGCAGTTACTGAGTTCATTAATAAAATATCCAACAAATTTGAATTTGCAAATACACCATCAGAGTGCATCACGATCCTTGAGCAACTTATACCATTTCGAGGCCGATGTCCTTGAACGCAGTATCTATCAAAAAGCCAAAGAAATATGTTATTGAAGTCATTGCTGTGGTGGATGCTAGGAAATTTTACCTAAAAATTGAAATTTTTATGGGCAGGTAGCCAGATGCCCTTTCAAAGAATGCAATTCACCTCATGAAATTGTCAAACGCTTAGCTGAGCACATTGAATGCAGAGGAAGAAATATTACCAGTGACAGTTGGTGTACCAGCATGCCTTTAACAGTAGAACTTTATCAAAAAAAGATTGAATATGGTAAGGACGATGAGTAAGAACAAAGCAGACGTTCCTCCTGAATCTCCCCCAAGAAAAAATAGAACCTTACATCATAGGCGAGGGGCAGGGGGGGGGGCACTTGCACCCCCTCCAGAAGCAAAAATCGCAGAAGTCCTTAAGCAAAATCGGTACTGAATTGAAACGAAAGTATTCAACAAATTTCCTTTAAACCCACGAAAAATGATTTGCATTAGTAGGTATAAGATATGTACTTAACTAAAATAAAAATATTTTTTCTATGAAATGATATTAGAAACTAATAATGCGCTGTTATAATTTTCTTAAAATATTTTTTTCATTCACCTTTTCCATGCTAAAATGTCAAAACTTGGCTTGCGCCCCCTTCTAGACTATGGCTTGCCCCCCCTAGTTATGACCCTGGGTATGCCCTTGTCTTACATCCTTCCCTTTTTGCTTTACTCCCGACATTTCCGCGTTGTAATACCTACGTTTCAATAAAATCCATGTAGTATTTATTTCTGCCATTATCCATGACGCAAGTATTACTGCCTCAAGTGGTAACAAAATGCTTCCTGACTTTATATCATTTTACAATACTATCAAGGGGGTGTGGATTCAAATGATCAGCTTCGCTTAAATTATCGCTGGACGGCATGAAAATCGGCCCTGACACCATTCCTGCTATTTCGTTTTTAAAATGACCTCCAAAATCCGAATATTAACTCTGTTTTTCTCCATCACCCACCATTTTCGGAAGAGCCTCCAATTTTTACCACTTTTCGGTAATTTTGGAGAAATTAAAAGGATTATTTTTGCATTTAAATTTTTTCTAGGGGTTTTGAGGGGTGCAAAATTCTGAAAAAATATTATTAATGGTAAAGGTGTAGATTTGAGGGGAATTAGTCTCCGTCAATTGTGTAAAAACGCATTGAAAATGACCAATTTTGCCATTTTTTCGCAAATTTTCACGTATTTAAAAATATTTCCAGCTTCTATTTCACATCATCCTCCCCGAAAGATAATAATACAAAGCAGCAAGAAACAGCAGTATTAATGAAAATATTTTGCAGTTTAGCATAGCAGCAATAATTAAAATGTGTAGCAATAGCTCGGAAGATTCACTTTACTACTCTGGCCCTCGCAGTGCCTCTCCCGCTCAGGCTTGGACGGCAATTTTCTTGATTTCGCAGCTAAAAAAAGAAAAGTAATACTTTCTAGTTCCACGAAGAATGTAAAACTGAGATTGTATAATTTCATTGGATTAAAAAAGTATTCTTTCTCCCTAATCATGGAAATCCGCAAAGTATCAGCCTCTAAAATCAATTATGTATATTGAAGTTGTCATCATCTTCCCTCGGTATACCTCTAGCGATCGCAGAGTCAACTCTTTCGGTGTTCTGGACAAGGATCCTTTTTTTTCCAAGTAATTTAAATAGTGCAAAACAGTAAAAAATGTTTTACTCCGGCTTTTTGCAGGTGAATGTCAGTATGTGGGCTTGAGTTGTGAATATTACCGTGATTTAATATGTAATTAAATTACACGTGTGTAAAATCATCGTCATCGCTTCTGCTATGTTTGCGGTGAATTGACTAAAACATCGCAACAATAATCTCTTTCTTTAATTCTTTTAACTGCTTATAAATTTTTCTCTGGCTGCCAAATTGGCGGTCAGGGCTAGGATTAAGCTCCAAGTGTTTGCTGCACCACTTGTTACAGTAATTTGACCAAATACTTGGAGAAACTAATGTAACATATGGTACGAAGTTGCGCCTATATGGATGCCAATCTCTTACAAAAGGGCATAAAAATCTTTTCCAGTAGGACAAGAGCGCCAACACTGAAATTAATTTCTACGTAAGATGAAGGCTTGGTTTTTTTACTGTAATTAAATGCATTGTTGATAGAAATTATGATGCCATGTGACCCAGAAAAATGGAGACTGTTTATGGATTCGTCAAAGACAAACTTTGAAGTGGTCCTGTTGGCCAATGGGAATGAGTTACCTTCTATCCTATCTGCATACTCTGCTGATATGAAGGAGACGTACCGATATATCAGTTGAATCCTTGAGAATACTAATTATCGTGATTATAATTGGTAAGTTTGCGCTAATCTGAAAGTTGTCGCTCTACTCACGGGACTGCAATCAGGCTTCACGAAATACTGCTGCTCCCTTGAATACAACAGCCGCGCCCGGAAAAAAAAATTCCATCTTACGGAAATGGTCTCTGCGAGAAAGCTTCACTCATGGTTATGAAAATGTCGCTCATGTTTCCCTGGTTCCGACAGAAAATATTCACTTGCCACCATTGCACATCAAACTAGGACAGATGAAATACTTAGTGAAAGCAATCGACAACACAGGAGCTGAATTTCAATTTTTAACTAAAATTCCTTGTCTTAGTGAGGCTAAAACCAAGGAAGAAATTCTTTTAGGTTTTTAGAAGACTTATTTTAATTCCCACTTTCTTAGCACTCCTTCATTACTTACTCATTCGATCAATTTTATCTTCATCATTCTTCGGTGGCACCACATTTCGAATGCTAAATCATTGACTTCTCTGCTGCTATCAACGTCCTAGCCTCACTTCCCTAGAGAATCACACTCCATATGTAGCGTATGATGAATTGCTTCCTTACTTCTATGCTTGTATTCTCATATGTGAGAAGATTCATCTTTTTGTAGTAAGCCCTCTTCGCCAGCGCTATTCTACTGACTATTTCTTTCTTGCTTCGTCCATCGTTGGTAATTCGGCTTCCCAGGTAAGAAAATCTCTTCTAGCTTTTGATTTCTTACCTTAATGTTTGTCCTAGCCTCCTCTCTTTTACTACATACTAATATCATAGTCTTCCTTTTGTTGATTTTCAACTGATATCTGGCCATTTTCCTTTCTATATTTGTCAAAGTCTTCTTAAAATTCTTCTCTGTCTCGGCTATGATTGCTATGTCGTCAGCGAATCATAGAATACTATTTTTCTCAGTCAATATTGACACCCAAACCCTTCTCCTTCCAATCACCTAAAATTATAAGGTTTTCTTCACGTCTTACCTGTTTGATTACTGCGGTGATATCTTCATAGACGCCTTAAACTTCTTCATCCTAGTAGTCCGTCGTAGGTATGTTAACATGTACCACTACGGTATCTACCGGCTTAGTCTCTAGCTTTACCATAATTATCCTTTTATTTTGGGCAGAACCTTTTTCCCTGAATTTCTATCGTATGCTCCTTATCTTTTACATAATTAACGGAAGGAGGAATATTTCTCGCAATATTTTAAAGTAAATTAGTAAAGGCATTAGAAATAATTTATCCCCTACGAAATTAAAGCGGGCCAAATATTGGCAAAATCGAATCCATTAGTTCGGAATCAGACATAACATAGTCCCAAGAAGATACATTGAATGAATAACACGCCATTTGTACGTTGAAGATGTTGTTATATCATTGAAATCTAGGTCACTATAACTTTTCTTATAATCGTGGAAAATTGCAAGTGTTTGTTTCAGTATGGAAAAATTCCGCTCCATAACGTTTGAATCTTCGGATTTTATTTGTAAGTTGAATTAAGGATATGTTTTTATGTAGAGCGTTTGAAAGTCATTAATCATTCTACCAAATAAAGTTGTTAAGCATGGAACGGCAACTAAATATTATCTATCGTACAGTGGTTACAGTTATTTGTGAAAGAGGATACTCCTGCGTCACATGCAAAAGGTTTTGTGCTCTCATTCATACAAAGTACTGCGTCGAAAAAGCAACTTTGTACGCAGTCACGCGCACGAGTGCATAGTTAAATACACTAGTGCATAGTTAAATAAGTATGATAATCGACATGAAAAAATCATTTGACTAACCTGGGATTCGAACCCGGATATCCCCGATGGCCGGTCAAATATGCTACCAATTATACCTCGAAGAAACCTTTTTCCTTGAATATGAAATTCTCCTTTTACTTGTGTCTAAGATTCGTCTAGAAAAAAATTACTTGGTAATGTAGCTGACCGGAAATCGGGAGGATCTGGGTTTGAATCGCGGCTAAGCGAAATGTTTTTTTCGTGGCAAATAACAGTCTTGGTATATATGTATTCTCATTCATGGTAAATAATAGTGGAGTAAAAGAACTAAAATTCCCTTCGGAATTAATAAAATGGGAAACATATCAAGTAGAAGACCTAACTTCAATGCAGGGTTCCATCCCGGAAGGGTCATATAGTGTACTGAGGGGTTGAGAAAAATTGATCGGGTAATGCTCCTGAGAAATTTTAGTTTCTTCCCAAAGACTACAACCGCGCTGCGGTGATCATCATTCTAAACTGAAGAATTTTTAATGAAATTACATTTATTTGTCATAAATTTCTAGACGCATTATTATGCCGAAGAATTTCAACAGTTAACTATAATGAGTCTACCTGATCCTGTGCACTAGTATTTTATATGAAGTCTCGCATATTTATATCGCAATGTGGTCGTTTACTCTGACACGAAATCGTAATTTTAGTTAATAATTCGGTCGATGGATGGGCAAAAAAAACTAACTACCTCGTTCAGTCATTCTCACAAAAATTAGAATTGAAAAATCGCCCACTTCCGAGAAATGTTGCATTCATCATCAGAGTTTCGGTTCATTACGACCTGTAGTGAGAACCATTCATTGAGAGAATCAATCGCTCAGAAGAGTGTAAGCAGCACGTGAAACAGGTTGTTGGTGAGAGATATACCGCGAAGTTAGTTTGCATAACTTCACTCGAGCGAAATAAATAACCCACATTCAAGTTTTATCCGTGTGTATTCTTTGTTTTCTCGTCATTCCTGCTACACAAGTAAAATTCTTGCCTTATACTTGTAAAACTGGTTCGCAGGCAGGATCTCGTGTATCTATTTTTTGCATACAACAAGCATATTTACGTAAATAGGAGATAGTTAACGAATAAATTCGGTTATCTTGACGTCATCGCTGTATTACATCGACCAAACATCAACCCCTGCTTAGTGATACGGTGGTTCAAGTTCCAATTCTTTCTTTTGGGAGACTCACGTAATAATTAATAATAGTAATTTTAATGATAAGAATATTTTTATAAGAAAATAACTTTTCGAAGTTTTCCCCCTCGGTTGCAAGTTATCGAGAAACATATATGTCGGAAATGCAAGACAAATAAACCAGCGTGATACTTTTCATATCGTGTTTTGATGACATAACGGTTACTTTTGAAAATATTTAGACACGGAATGAAGATATGCAAGTTATATTACCTACTCGCTGAAATATTTATTCTTGATTATCGTCTGCGAGAACTTAAGAGGCAATGGTGTAACCTAGAATCTAATTGATAATGTGCAGTATATTCTCTATATTCATCTTATTTTCAATGCTTGGTTACAAAAAAATAATATATTATAGTCATAGCCAAAACATTATCGAGAGGTACTTACTTAAAAGCAGTTTCTCCTTCTGCAGTGTAAATAACATCTATTGTTGCAGGTTTGTAATGACTAAAATGGTTAAAATAATTTGATAGTCTATTTATTAGCTGCATCACGTTATTAGAGATTTTACGTGGATGAAAATACGTGTCTAAAGATATACAAACTATTATTAATGAAGCACACTTCAGAATATTCACCATTATTCCTAGTACTTCTTTTCCACCTTCCCACATAAGATATGCTTCCTCTTTGATTTCCTTTCACTTTCCATGCATAAGAACAGAAAACTTGAAAACTCGCGCTAGCCCCGTTTCAAACATGCCGCTCGCAACACAAGAACACAGGGCTTCGGATAATAACGAAAAGAAAACTGTTGGCATGCTGGGTCAGACGGGCCTCTTAGGTCGAGGAAAGCATAGAGGAAAAAAAACAGATGGAGGGGACCCAAGAGACGATGGAGGGGAGGTAGTGAGAGAGACTGCTGTGGGGTGAGAAGCTCTTTCACCGAGAGTGGGGGGTCATACAGCAGCGCCATGGAAGAAAAGATCGTAGGCGCTTGACGTTGAGAAAACACGCTCGGGAAATTGGGCTATAGCGTGGTTATTACAAAGATCACATTGATGAAACGTATCTTATTTCCAAGAAGAAGGAAGAATGTTCTCATTTCCCAAAAAAAAAATTCAAATCGCGCTTTCTACGTGGTAGAATTACATCGAGAAAACAGGCGTTTTATTGTGTTTTTCAGCGCCAATAACTAATTAACAAATGCTTTTCAAATATTTTTTTTTCGCTTGCCGAGAACAATAATCTTAGCTTAAACCATATCCTAAACAAGTTCTCTCCAGAGTGTATAATAAGCGAGCAAATGGCGAGCAACCTGAAGTCTGCAGAGCCGTTTTTCGCGGAGGTATAGAACACCCTTAAAGACCACTGCGATTTTTGCTTCTAGGGGGGGGGGCTTCTTTTTCTGCCCCCTGGTGCCCGTAGCTGGGTACGCCCATGATTTCATCGCTATCCCGTTGTGGGCTTTACAGTCCTACAACGGTGGCAAAGATGTTTTGTTAACGCACGCAGGAAGGTAAACCGCTTTAATCGCCCTGATATGAAATTCAATCACAATTTATGGCCAAAAGTTAATGACAACGGCGTAGCAGAAAGGTTTAAGATTAACATGGAGGCCAATGGCACCTAAGAAGCTCTCTAAAACATGGTGATCATACAGTATTATAATTTTTCTTTTACCGAGTTTTTTCTTACTATTCTTATTGTTGTTTTTACTAAACCCTGAATCGCATTATCATTCTTCCGTCCCTTTTGAGTGATAGCTATAGCGATCGCTCAAATGGTGGCAAACAAATGACAGTTTCACGCAATCATTTTTTAATGACGGTTCCAGGGATGGAAGATTCTTCCCTTTTTTCATCACTCGGCGTGTCCCTTTTTCCCGTCGCTGAAGCCATCGCTGGCACCTTCCCTCAGTCAATCATAAAATACGGCCGCTGATAGCGGTGGTAATGTCGCCCTATGCTTTAAATTGAATGTCAGAGGTGAATACGGAAAGAGACTGAAGAAGCGATAGAAAAAAGGACGATGGGAATGACCGATTGATTCAGACAATGATGGGTCAGTGAGAGATCACTTTTTTGGTCCCTGAAATCCAGGGGCGCAGCTAGGAATATAAGCTAGGGGGGTTTGAGGCACAACTAATACTGGGGAGTTAGGGGGTATGGAATACCCACTAGGGGGAGCGAGAGGTGCGGGGGCCCTCCCCCAGAAAAATTTAGATAAATGGTTCAAAATGGTAAGTTTTACGACCTTCTGAGGGATATTTTTATAATAATTATTATTCCATAAGTAATATTAGTCCAATTAAGTAAAATGGATTAAACTTTAAAAATTCTCTGAGGCAGGGGGGGGTTTATCCCCCCCTGCCTCAGAGAATTCAGCCTTTAAAAATTCTAGGGGGCAGGGGTGGTTTATCCCCCCCCCTGCCCCCTAGCTGCGCCACTGCTGAAATCTATCGTTGAAGATATCACTCAATCTAGGGACGGAAAAAAAGATCGTGTGATTCATTCTTAACTTACAATCGGTCGAGAGGGTATTCTTTGTTCTTTATTGAAATTGATGCTCGAAAATGTTTCTTATACGTAGAGGAAACGCTAGTGTGTCCCGTGGACGTTTCGATAACATTGTTACCAGGGGCGATTTTCAATTGTTTCCGAAAACGCTCGCATCCCGGTATTGGGTGATCCAATTGTCCCCTTAACATTTGCAATAGAGCGTCTGCAATCGCGAGGAACGGCGTGGAAAGGAGATGAACGTGATTCATGACATCAGGGGCGCAGCTAGGAATTAAGGCTGGGAGGGGTTTAGAAGGCACTGATACCGGGGTGGAGCGTGAAATACCCACCGTGATAAGCGGTAGGTGCGAGATTAATAAGTTGCAGAATTTTAAGATAAATGGTTCAAAATGGTGAGTTTTCGGCTTTCTGAGGGATGTTTTGTTAATCCTTCCCCTATTGTATTAGTGATATCAATTCAATTAAGTGAAATGGATCAACGTAAAAGTTTCTCCTAGCTAAAGGGGGGGGGTTTACAACCCACTGCACCCCCCTCGCTGCGCCACTGCATGGCATCACCTCGAATATAAATGTCAGTTATAGGTACTTCCTAATACACAGATATCAGCTCAATCACACGAGAAATTCGGATCGCTCTGTCTCTTTTGTATAGCCGCTTAAACGCGCGGTGAAGGTCACCTGAACGGAATGGATTCCTCTACTTAATAATATTCGTGCCGTTTTCATTAGAATTTGTTGATGCTTTCTCGTGCATAATGCCGAGTCCCTTCGCCACGTCTCATGGGTGGCGACGCATCAGCCGATGGGGAAATATGGCGATCGTTATTCAATTGTATGGGTTCATCCTCGTTCTATCGTCTCATGTAATAATTTTCATTTTGAGTCGACCCTATCGAATACCGCGGTGACGGCTGGTCTTTTATCCCTCGGTTCATATTATGTTCGGTACTAACTTGGAAGGGACGAATAACTCTGGATTCCGTGCGATCATGGGCGTACCCAGCGAGGGACAAGGGGGGCAGCTGACCCCCCTAGAAGCAAAAATCGCAAAAGTCTTTAAGTTAAATCAGTACTGAATTGAAACGAAAGCATCCAACATATTTTCTTATAACCCACGAAAAAAGCTATGTATTAGTGTAAGATATGTAACTAAAATAAAACTATTTCAAGGAGATTATCTCATAAACTATTGTCACAACTTGGTTTTCCCGCTCCCCTAGGCCATGGCTTGCCCTCCCACCCCCTAGTCCATTAGACATGCCCCCCTAGTTATGATCCTGGGTAAGCCCTTGCGTACGATGCCACCATAAAAAATCGCTAGCATTCACGCACGCGGTCAACACGACGCATCACCGCTGCCGATCAACCGCTTGCATTTGTTCTGTTGTTTAGGGGCTAAAAACGCAATGAACTGTGGTCCGGAACTAACCGTTCGAAGAGGCCGCGCCTTTAGACCTTCGGCATGATGCAATTCGGAGTTAAAAAATGGAGGTTGGAGGAAAAATTCGTATCGGTGCGAAGCCACTCACATAGTTCAGTTGATGAATAACCATGCGATGAGAAGGTTGGATTTTATTTGCCTTACGTGCCTTTTCTTTCTTGTGAAGTAATCATTCCCGTTTTCCAATGAAATGAAGGAAGTGTTTTGTGCCAATAAAACACGTGAATTGTTTGCTGCGCATTGTGAAGAAGTGCATTGGCGTGTGTAGAGTGAGGAGGAAATCTGAATTTGAAATTTCCTGGGTCTGTGCACGGAAATTGTTTAGTGTGTTCGATGGTGTATGCACGGAAGCATCTCGTGGTGATTGTGTGACATTGTGTAGATTGCTGAGTTACCATGAGAGTAACAGAAGAGGAGTAATATATCAACCGATTCTCGGATCTTAGGATTTGGCTTCATTCTCGTCGAAGGAGTTAAGTGGCTCCAAATCCAAGGAAAAAGACAAGTAAGGATAATTTTTATCTCTTAAAACTACACAACAATAATTACCTACACAGTTGCTTCCGAGGAAACAATTATGTTGGCTTTATTTGACACTGTGAGTGTATTTACAACTCTTTGCCGTCGCGATACAGCATTTTCGTACAATGCAACCAACTTCCGACAGCTGACTCACTAATACCAATGTTTAGAATGGACGAGACGAGATACGACAAAAAGCCACAGAATCGATCCTTCGTCCGAAATCATCTGAAATTCTGGGAAAAATTGTCGAAATCCTAAATTTCCCGTGGTTGCCCAGGATAGGCCGGACGTCAGCAGGATAATCTATATAGATACAATGAGACCCACTTCTGACCACTGACTCACTCATGCAAATATTTGGGTCTCTTATCATTTAGAAAATCGCCGGAAATCCTATTAAAAATTGTCGAAACTCGAAATTTCCTACATGCGTATCATAACTGCCAACTGCTTTTACCTTTTGGAATCTGTGTGCGTCAAAAAATCGATTTCTCAAAAATGTTATTTTTTTAATACAGATCACACAGTACGTCGATAGACCAATTTTCAAACGTAATGGTACCGTATTTAAAATCTTCTCTATTTCATAAGCGTCTGGGGGAGGGGGACGTGCCCCTCCCTCTAAATCCGCCGATGTCCATATCAACAAATTGTTTACAAGACGTCCACAGATTAAAATAGTCTGCTTAGGTACATTGTAAGTGAGGGTTTTCTAACGGTCAAAATATTCGCATGGAATATATTGCTTATCATACCGGCGTTTTCTCATTTCCAGATAAAACTTGCTGTGGGATGAAATTCTTGAAGAGAGTATGTTGGTTAACATCGACTTTAACAAATTCAATGACCCCGCTTAGGTCTACCGATTTGATCGATAGACTTTTCTTCCTCATAGGAAAATCTACTAAAATTGGTAGCATACTAATTGCGTAAGCTTGGTTTCGCTAATGGTAGGACCTGCCCGCCTTGTGACGGTGCAGGATTCCTCGTCCCTTCCCTTCCTTCCCCGTCCTTCCCCTGGAGGCGTCGTCGGGCTCTCATCGCGGCGGCGCCTCCTTTCCTTGCTCCTTCCCGTCCTTCCCCTTCTGATGGCAGAGGAGAAAAGCTAATCGCTTATAGTCCCTGCCCCAGGAGTGTATCCCGCGAGCCCGTCCTAAGGGTTTCGTTCCCACTGACCCCGCTTAGGGTAGTCATTAGTTGATAGAAGCTATAAATTCGCATGAAATTAGCAGTGGCAACTCAGATACGTGAATAGGAAACCACCGTTTTGGTAAAACTTGTATAAAAAATGCGAATATTGTACATCAATTTGGATTGACACACTTTGCGTACATTATAGACAATTTTTACAGTTATGTACGTTTTGTACAATGTACACAACTTTGTGTACATTGTATAAAAAGTGTACTAAGTACACAAATTGTGCAAAGCCAAATCTCACGAGAATTTGGCTTTGCAGTACAGCATAGTGTCATTAATACGGACGACGAAAATCAGGATTCGCTCGCGGAGAAAAAGAAGTTGACGAGCCTATGATTTACATGTATCTATAAATATATGTTTATGCAAGGATCAAACACTACGTGATGATTTCGCATTAATTCATATATATTGATGACCTTTATGAATGTGCATTTCATACAGCCCGAGAAAAGTAGCACCTGGTAGCCTTAAACATCCAAATCAGTGTCTTTTATTAATTTCTACCCCAAACACTAACATGCTGTTTATCTAAAAACCTTGAAAGTCTGAAGTACGTATATTGATGTCTCTCTCTTTATAATATAGTGCTTACATTTCCCTTCCAATTTACGGGTATATTTGTGGAATAAGAAGTAGAGTAGAGATTAATTAGCCGAATGTCAGAGTATTGGAACTTGAGTACTGTGTATTACTATGTATCGGAACTTACGAAGGGGTGACTACAAAGTATAGTCATACATATAAAGAAGTGTCTCTTTGAAATAATACGCATCAAGTTCATATCAAATGGTTTTATGTCCCTGTTGTAATTAAATGGCCACAAAACAATTGTGTACGGCATTTTGTTTCGAAGTGTTTGTTATGGTATCAATGATATCACTTCTCTTTTGGCTCTTTGCGTATAGGTACCCATACTTTTCGATAAAGTGGACTTCTGTCCGTAACGAATAGGATAAGCAATGCTCTACAGTGCTTCGAAAGAATGTACATAATTAGTCGGAGACAAACGGGGATTTTAAGTTAGAGGCAAGGTTATTCCCTAAAAGTTGAGGTCATCGTCGGTTGAAGGATGGTGTAAGGAAGAAGTTTGGAGGTGGGGGCTCAAACGGTTCCTCATAAATATGCGAAGAACAGAACGAAGAAAATCGGTCCGTAGTCGCTTTTTATTTAAATGGATTGCATTGGCGGAGGACGTATGTCAAAGTGAATGCATTTTAAATTTCGACCTTTTTCTTCCATAATAAACTAGACCCACGCAATTAACATTGAAACCCAAACCTCAGTATTATATGCTGAAAGTTAATAGAGGAACAGGAATAGAACATGTGTAAAGATAAATTCATTTCGCAAGCAGATTCGTATGAAGTAACCCTCTTATCCCAGCCTCACATTCTCTGAGATATTTATAGGTCCCGATGAATTACTGGATAATCACCCAACGATCGGAAATGTTGTCGTTTTTTGGAGGATTTAGTCGTCAGGTTTGTAAGAGTGAGCCGCCTCCCTGGACGACGACGCACAGTGGTCCGGATCCGGAAAAAGGTGGACAAAAATAATTTTTTCGACTTTCTTGAAACTCATTTAGACTATAGAAGTTATGTAGTAATATGTCTGGGGTATCACCTTTCATGCTTACTTTTTTATAAAAAAAATTGCTTGCTTAGATATATTGCGTCAAAGTAGCACTATTTCTAATGGAAACTTGATTTTTCCGTTTTTTCGAAAATTACGCATTTTAGATTTATTTTTGGCTTTACGCCGCCAATTATATTCGTAAATAACTTTGCACTATAGTAATATAGACAATTCTCTGTCATAAAATATATATTTCAACCTTATAGAGATGTTGATGATTGCTGTAGAATTATTTGAAGGGGAGTAATTTTTTTCGGAAAATATCGCATAAATGTTGAGTTATAAAAAAAGTGACGTCGATTTGCGCAAATTCGGCTATTGGTGACAATAAAGTACAGTGTTATAAAGATATTAGTGAAGAAATCAGCTGCAAATCTGTGCGAGTCAGCGAATAACAACGATTTATGTTCCCAGCCGCGGTAGACACGCTAGCATCAGGGCAGTGTAGGCACATGGTAAAATGTGTCTCCCAATGTTTCATGGGCCAGAATCACAAAAATAAGAATTTTAGCATTTAAAACCTATTTTATACTTTGTAATCATCCAAATTTTATCTGTGTGTGGACCAATAGAATAATTTTGGAACAATTTTAATTAGGTCAAGCGCAGTTGGGACGCTGGGAGAGGAGATAAAATATTTTCGTCGATCGCTTCCCAGAACGACTCCAATCGCGATTTGGTAATAGATTGAAGTAAATACGACGGGCTACATGCACTGCTACCGGTAAAACCCACAACCGCCTTCCCTTTCTTTCAATCCGAACGGGCAAGAGACCCGTTACCCGAACACGTGTTGGACCTCAGGGAAGTGGGAAGGGGTCTTTAGTCGGGACATTTTGCCATTTTTGTCATTTTGCTTTTTTGCCACTTGGTGCACCACCCAACTTGAGTTTATTGCTTTTCTAGGGGCGGTCTGGCTTGCAAGTGAAGCTGCACGTGTTAATAGATGAGGTCTTTACCCTCCACCCGCTTCCTTTTGGACGGATTTTATTGCAGGTCCGCCGCTAGGATGTATTTTCGCTCAAAATCCAAACATTTCACATTTTCTTTACGGGGTCCAACCCTACCCCAACAAGTTATCCAGGGGAATACCCACATTTCCATTGGTAAAGATTACATCTCTTTTTAACCCCATCCAAATTTCGGTCGAAACATTTTGGTACCCTTCAGTGTCAACTTTTCTGTCGATGTGAACACCTACCCATCACTAATTGCGAGGTCCTATTTTGGCTACAGTTTTTGTGATTTACAGTGATCTCGCAAAGAAGTTATAGTGTTGTGATAACTAAAAAATTGTGATTAAGTGATTTATTAGTTCCTGACAACCACATAAATAAGGATTATGGAGCAGGTATACTATGTTTCATTTATTTCCGTTTTTTTTAATTGGTTTGAGACGAGGCACCTCTCTAATTTTTCAGATTTTCCCTTCTATTTGATATTTAAACTTTTTAGGAAGAAGACTGTTGTGTAGCTTTTTGCAAACCTGTGTTTTTTATTGTTGACTGCCAACAATGTCATGGGCATTTACGCGGCGTAAATTGCACGAAAAAATGCTGGAGAAAAAAGAGAAAACCATGGATGCTCGAAAAAGGAATTTGAATGCATATCTAGAGAGTTGTTTCAGATTACACGGAGACGAGGAGGCAAAACTAGAGCTTAATAATTTTTTAAAGATGATTTTTTTTTATTCCAACGAGAGAAGATGGCGATCTAGTTCGCGATCAAACTCTTCTTTTTTGAAGAGGAATTGCACTTGGCTGGACAAATTGTTGATTTCCCTGATGTTGTATTTCGCAACCTTCAAAGCACCTCAGGTTCGTATTTTCCTTGTATTCTAATGGTGATATGGGGTCCCCTGGGATATTGTTCTAGTAGTCTTATTTTTTAATAGGTACCTACGAATTTAAAAAGAGAATGGGCCTTTTAGTTGATGTGCCGAAGCCAAAATATGGTACATCCAGTGATGGAAACTTAGCTAGGCGCTTCTTCTCGCCTATCGGCTGAAGTTACTGGCGAGGGTCAATATTTTTTAATGCTTTCTTTTCATTGTTGCAATATAACATCTTTTTATTATTGCTTTATGCAGTAATTTTTACATGAAATAATATAGTTAATTAATTTTCAGGAGAAGAGAAAGAGTTAATCTTTCAATTCTCAACAATTATAAGGTCTTTGTCTTGCGGATTTTTGATTGATTCAGTAAAATTTAAAAAGTTCTGTATGGATACAGCGGAAAATTTTGTGAGATATTATGGTTGGTTTTACATGCCACCCACTGTGCACAAAGTGTTAATACATGGTGCAGATGTCATCGAGTCGGCTCTTCTTCCTATTGGAGAACTATCGGAGGAGGCCCAGGAATCTCGCAATAAAGGCATTAGAATATATCGCGAGCATCACGCGAGAAAAATATCTCGACTTCACAGTAATGAGGATATTTTCCGGAGAGTGATTCTAATATCGGATCCTTTTGTTAGCAATTAGGAACTGAGCTAAACAAATGCCGGGGCCTTAAAGAATTTCCGCAGGAGGTTCGTGATCTCTTGGTCTTGCAAGAGTCTCAAAATTCTTCGAGTGAATGAGAAGAGGAGGATGGGTGGGATTCAGAAGAATCTGATGCTGAACAATTATAATACATAATTGTAAGTTTATGAGGAATTAACCATGCTTTTATGAGAATAAAAGAGTCACTTAAATACTATTTTGACACTTATTTAGTAATTACTTTTTAGTCCATACAGAAGAATCTCATGAAATCTGGAAATCGCACCTCTTTAACGTAAGTCAATGCACCCAAAAACCCTACTTTTAGCCGTTTTTTGTTTATTGACTAATTTGAAAGATCATTAACTCATTATATACAACTAATAATCATTTATTTTCATATTTTATCATGATTACCGTTTATCTATGCAGTCAGTGTTACAATTAGCCAGTTAATAAGTTAAAGTTCCACGATATCGCATGAAATAATAGTTTTTTCGTAAAAAATAACTGCAGAAATGAAAATAGCTCGCCAAAAAACATATTGGGAGCAATTTTTAAAGACATCCAACGAAAATCTGATTTTTGTCCAACTTTTTCGCGATCCGGACCACTGTGCGACGCGTCGTCGTCGTCCAGGGAGGCGGTTGGCACCCCAGTATACATTGGAATTTCACTTGAATGAACATGAAAATTAATTTTTCACTCACCTTATCACGATTTTTCCCGTAAATTTCTGCTCTGCTGTCATACTCGTGCCGTGTGCCCGCCACAAAGTTTCCAGTTACTTCAAGCTCATATTCGTGACAGCATCCTCGACGGACACTAGGATCAATTCCACAGAAACCGCTTAGTTCAGCGTTACTGCAAAATTAAGCGAAAGAAAACGACACGAAAAAGGGTTTGGAAGTTGGTATACCTGATCATGCATGGATCCGAGAGTTTTAATACATTTTAGAGCATTATGGCCATCTATATCATTTACAGGGAATATGTTGATAAGATAATTAAACAACAAATGGCACCAGAAAATATCAATAACTGACCACATTTTTACCACTTCTTGAGGAGTTGCTTACCAGTGAAATTGTATCATAGAATGGCAACAATCGCCTATATTGTTATATTTTAATAGAAATTTGCAAAAAAAAACGGCGCACCGAGCATTGGAATGCATATTATGATAGAAAAAAATCTATATTACCACCAATTAAACACTCACTTACTGAATCCCGTGAATTTCGACTCAGCAAGCCGCAGTTTGCTCCAAGCATACCTATAATTGTAACCACAAATTCACGCATTTTTTCACTCCTTTTAGATTTCTCCAACATTCCCTGGGTGCCCCAAATAGTCACGTCGCTGCAACTGTGTATCAATTGGATGTCACGCCGATGTTGATGGAGTTAGGGTCGGTGGTCCGCTGATGTAGACAATGTTACGCTAGCAAGCAAGTAGTTTGCAATGACACAAAAGAACGAGTCATAGTCTGCTGACAGTTAACAAGGCCGTTATGGAGGGGGGGACATTGATGTACCGCGAACTCTAGGAGGGGGAGAGGGTTTTAAATGCAATGAGGTGACACCTGGTTGAATACGGCAAAGAAAATGTCCGACAGTCAAAAGCGCCCAGGCACTCGAACTACCGAACTTGTTGCGTCACGCGAGGGAAGTAGGCGAGGCGACTGGAAAACAAAAGCAATCGGTGGCTCTATGGAAATAAGCATTTTGGAATACTAAACTATTTTTAACGAAATGATAAAAAATGTTGCATTTTAAAATTAATTTAAATTTAATCCTATTCATTAATTTGATTCCGATTCTCAATTTTTAGTGTTTATACGACAATAAATTAGACTCGCTTTCTCGTGACGTCATAAACGTCCTTCACTGACGTGACTGTTCGCTCCCGCGCAGCTGCGATCGTCTTTAGTTTCGCGGTAGCCGGCGTGGGGTGAAGAGGTAAGTAAGCCAGCCATGTATAATTTTCCCTTTTACCGTGTCATACCTATGTCATTACTATTTCGTTTAGTTTTTAAGATATCAGTAAATTTGCTGTTATTTAATCCGATAATAATTCGTGATATTACTGCTTCTAAAAGCATCATCCACCTTCGATCATGTGTTACCCTTTGCAAAGAACCGCAATGTGTGAAGGTAGTGATTTGTGAATTCTTCGCCAATGTTGTTGCCATTGTTCCTGCCAAAGGTACAAGGATAGTGGGGGTATTTCGTTTAATATTTCCGATCTGTCCCCTACAGTCACTGCTTATTTATTTTCACGGGTCCCATTGCTATCGTGATACTTATGAATTGATCATCGTGTGTATTAATCTAGCATCAGTTATGTTGGCAGCAAGTCTTACTTAGAAGATGTTTGTAAATTGTCCCTTGCCGCGATCCATTGGTCATATGGTGATCATTTTGTCTCTGATGCCTATTAAGTATGATTAATTAGAGCTAATTTGATAATTAGTGAATCTCCTACGAAGTGCGTTCCCCAAGGACGTTTGTTCTCACTAGTCAGTTGATCTCTTGGAGAGCTTGAGGTGAGCTTACATATTTCAAAGATTTGTTCCCCATCCTTGGCTGTAAGCGACTGTGATTGAATTTTTACGTCTTCGTAACTCTTACGCAAAAATATTGATTTTTTGGGTGCTTGTCGCCAAGGTAATGGAGTTTTCGTCAAACTGTCCCATTTGACCGCGGTATGCTATAGTTTGCTGTTGTCCGTCACAAGTCATTGAGCGGAGAGCCTACGGCAATCGTTTCTTAATATTCCGTGCTGAGATTTGAAATCGAGGCCTCTCCTTAGTGTTGTCGACAAGTGGTCGCTTTAAATGACAGTTATTCGGGAAATTCGTCGGAATTCAACCAACCATAACTTCTCGTGTTCGTCGCATTCCCAGTTTTCTCAGTGAACTATCTCTTCTCGGCCGTTGAATTACTGTCCATAGCAATCGATTGTTTAAGTTAGTGGATTAACTACCATATTTTACTTATTTAATTTCCGATCGAAATTTCGTAGTGGCCGGACGTTGCTGCGATCATATTTCGTAATTCATCTTTTTCATTCGTAATTCATCGTACTCTTGTTTTTTGCATTACGGCAGCGTTATGCTAATTTGTGCCTCTTTCTTATTATTTCCAGTAAGTCTATCCCGTGTGAAATTAGTGCTGTGTCAGTTATACCTACGAGTGAAATTTCTCGGAATTCTTCTACAGCGGAGAGGGATTCACAGGGTGAATGGTAAGCAAAATTTTATTTTTTTTAATATTATACTACTTTTTCTCATGTCGTATGCCAAAAAGTGTGCTTATCTTTGGCAGCTTCAACAGCATTTGATGTGTTCTTCCGCTGGTCTCTGCGGTATAGTTAAACGCATTGTAAAGGCCCCTTAACTTAATCGTTCACTTCTTCGGAATGCATTTAGTAATTAAGCTCGTTGAGAATTCCGAGTTAAGAAAACTTCTACAGAAACCTATCGTCACTTTATTGTTTTCCAAAGTATTTCCAACGGAAATTCTTGTGTCGCATATTTTCAGATTTGAAGAAATTGTTTCCGTTATTAGAAAAGAAAATATAATGACATGCTAAATGAATGGTCCCAAGATACAATCAAATAATTGTGACTTCGTTGCTTAGTCCTTTTCAAAAGAGAGACTTTGACATTCAGAGTCATTGGCTTGAATTTTAGTCTTCACAAAGCTTGATTCCGCGGTTCAAAAGACGTGGTTTATTAAGGTCCTTTTTTTTAAATTGACATTGTTACTGCAGCTACGACTTCCAAAAGGACTCTATTTTCAACCTTATCCTTCTTTTTCGTGTGTTTTTTAGAAGTACATCCTATTTCCATTGCCAATACTCTACGCATTTAGTTCTCGGTCGTCATTTCCCAAGAAAATCTTTCCTATATATTATTTTGTTTGAAGTTGTGTTGCTTGAGCAATTGAGCCCGATGACCTTGCCTTTCATAATTTCATTTTTTCCAATAATTCTTATTCTGCATGGACTTCTTTTGGTGTTTGCTTGTCTAGATTTTTTTCCGTCCACGCAGTTCTAGTAAACCTCCTGGAAACCTCGTCTGTTTTTAGTTGCACTCTTCTTTTGTGTCGATGCCTTGAGTCAGAACACTCCGTTCAAAAAGGAATATTTTCCCTCTCCCAACTCCAACGCTGATGTATACCATGAGACTTCTCTTAAATCGAAGGGTTTTCTTGGCTTACGCATTACTTTCATGATAAAAAGGGCACACTCTGACGAAGTTCCGTCTTGAATTTATTGTTTACTTATAATTTATTGTGTCATTTATCGTTATCGGGGAAAAACGAATTCCCATGCCAATCCGTTCGCCGAAATATCTCTCTTAATTTACCGTTTCTGTGGGGCCTGGAAATGCAGTACGGTTCTAACATGATCTTTTCCGTGTCGCCCTGCAAAATATCTACTTCAATTGCTCGAGCAATCTACGCCGTGGTGTGGCCTCTGCAAATAAAATTAAAACGATATTTTTTGTCTTTGCTAAGATTGCATAGGAATGTTGTTGAAGTTGATTTTAACGGGGCATTGAAGGACGGAGGGAATTTCTTAACTAATGATAGCAAAAAGTTTCCTCCATTTAAAATATTCTACAAGCCTTATTCTTACGCTACTGCGAGGAGAATTTGCTTTAATTGTCAAAGTTTGAAATTCACAAGTGCTAACAAGAGTGGCTCGAGATTTATGTCTTCTTTCTCTTACCAAGTGTAACTTCCCTCAATAAATTTACTCTTACTGTGTCGTTTAGGGCCGTTATTAGCTTGGGTACAGAAACCTAAGTGGTTAATTCCTTGTGGCGTGTAAGAACTGTTAGTTCATTCTATGAAACAATACTTTTTAAGGACAGAAAAGTCAGTGACTCTCTTACCATAACAACTGTTAATAATCCCTGCTGTGTGCATAATTTCTGTATTGTAATAAACTCTATTATGGTCTTGGAAGCAATATGGCGATATTCACACCGGCCAATGAGATAATGAAGGCACGTGCGACGAAAAGAAACTTCGAATACTTTGAGCTTTTGCATACAGTATTCGGACCCGATGTTTTTATTTTTTTAACATTACGAAGCGCCAGAGTTTGTTCCGCTTTCATTACCCTTGAGGTTTTACGAAGTTCTCAGTATTTCGCAACACATTGCAAGCTCGTACAACGAATTACTTAAAAATTGTCATTCGTTGAGCGTACGTGAAAAAAGCTGCATTATAATATAGTCTATGTTTATAAAATGCAATAAACACTCGAACTATATATACAACAAAAAATATTGGAGTCAGTGAGAGCGGAAAACTGCGATAAAATTTCAATAATTGGTGTCATATTCGGCAATTTTGTTCCCAGACAATTATTTACATGCCATTCCAACGTCTTCCTTCGTACAGCAGTCACCTCAATATCTACCAGCGGAGCGTATATCTTATCTCTTCATTCGAATACCATCTCTTTGAGCGACCTCTATACCTCGTTTCCTATGGAAGCCGTATACGCTATACGTACTGCGGGGGTAAAAAGTATCCTAACAAAATTTGTGCCACCGCCATCGCTCTGCGGGAAAATTGTTTTCCCTTCTGAATTGGTATGTCTTTCTCAGGAACTAGATAAGGAAATTTCAAATGCGGTCTCCTTTCGGCAACCACGGTTGTGACAGAATATGCACTGCCAACCCGCTCTAATCTTAATTCCTACTGTTTATTATTTATACTGGTCAACATAGATTTTATCCTAAAGACGTTGTTGGGTGATTATAGGCGTAATTTTTTCGCTGATTCCGAATGTGCGCTTAGATTCTTTCTATTATGTCTAGTCCTTAGGACAGCTTAATGTATGTTTTTTTCTTTAACGAAAGTAAGTGATTCAATTCATTTGTATATCATGATGGCATGAGCATGTGAAAATAACTTTACAGTCAAAACATGTTGTCTTATGATGTCAGGCCTTCCTATTCTCTCAAAACATGCTTCAACTTGCACTATCCTATTGTTTTGTTCAAAGCAATGCTGAATCAGCTGCTACTCCACAGCACTATGAGACCGAATGTAGGCACGTGAGGAAGTTTGTTTTTTCTCTGAAGATGGTTTGAGAAAAGTTGTTGCTCGCATGAAATTACAGCTTATTACATTGTGATCGCTGAAAGGTGGCTTAGCTTTTATCATGCCTAGATAGTGCGTGAACCATCCCAATGACTTTTGCTACGTGTGCGCTGAAATTACTTTCAAGGCTCAAAGACGGAACATTACTCCCTTTTTGTAGGTATTTGCGATCAATACTTCTTAACCTCGAGTCGAGTTGAAAACTACTCGCGCGTATCGAGTCGAGCATGGAAATAGCGAACCAAGCAATACAGCAATGCATAGTCCAACATATTTCCAATTTTTCTATCGCCCATTTTCTACTCTGAATGCTTAGTTTGATGTAAAAGGAAAAGATAATGAGGAAAGTTGTTGTAAATCTTGTCAGAATTCTGAGATGATGAAAATCAATGTCTTTTCAGTTCCTCAAAAAAAGTTCATTAAGCATAATTGACATTAATTAACCTGTAGTAATATGTCGTCAATTTAAATAATATACGCATTAAAACTGCTCAAAAGAGCCCTCAGTAAAGGAATTTGCACAATTTAAATATAGAATGTATACGGAAGTAAATCATGTAATATTTGATCCTTTCAAATTCTCATGCAGGAAAACAAATTGTTCTATATGCCCAGGCGTCTTTAGGTTTTGCCCAGGTTTCGGCGTCTCCACCTTTCATTATTACTGCCTGCTGAGAATTGTATTTTGCATCACACTTTTGTGGCTCGTCAATTACAATTTCAAGGCTTTCGTAAGATTTGACAACCTTGGGAATTTTTTAATCTAAATGGAATTTAAGTGGACGAAGCGAACGAACTATAGAACTTAGCTTTAGCTTTGTAGACCAAAACATTTTTACTTCATTTCTTGCTTCGTTTAATCAATCATAGAAGCTCTTTTTTGTAAGTTCAAGAAGGAATCCAAACATAATAAAGGAGAAATTAAAAATTAACAACGGGAGTTCCTACGTAGTACTCAAAAAGGCTAAAATATGGCACCCACTTGTGACACCGAACACCGCGAAAACCTGTATTGCACGCTAAAACCTTAAAGTTGCATTTTTTCCATAAAAAAATTAACAATTTTTACGCATGATCTCAGCGTTCTCCCTCACTCGTATGCCACCAAGAGTCGACAAGGACGGAGGCAGACGCGACCTAGCTACCGAAGGTGGAGTCAAACTGAAGGAACATAAGCCCAATCAGAATTAAGATTATCGGATAGAATTTACTGGGGTAGTTCACGCACACACTCACGTTGCGTGGTCTGAGTGTTTTTTTTCGGGCTGCGTTTCGAGGTTTTTCCTATCTTTTGATTCATATTTGGACTCACCGTTTATCTCTAACTTATACGTGGTTCCTAGGCCGAGTAGGTCTATACTGTGCACGGCAGTTGCTGTAAAGTCTATGGAGGGTTCGTATCCGAAAATATCATACTTTTTCACTTTTTAAAGGAGACATCGTAAACATCAAATTAATCTATGCAAATGACTCAAGAAAAAGTTAGTGCTGATTTTTTTTAAGGCTTAAGTCATTAAAATGATGACTTATACAACGTTAACACATTTCTAAACAGTTTCATTCACGGAGAAGAAATAATCAGGGGGGTGAAAGTAGATGTGCCTTCGTTTTTTCTGCTATTTACTGTCAAATCTCCGTTGATATTAATTCCTACATTCCACAGTAATTAAAATTCTCTCTAAATAATCAGATACATTGGTATTTGAAATCATCATTTTTTGACCGTAGAGTATGAAAAATAATTGTAGTTCGATCGATAGTCATAGTTTTTACATTTCTAGTTCTTTGTCAAAAAAACGTGAGAAATAATGTGATTAAAAGCGATTTCAGTAGGAGAGCGAACCACAATTAGTATAAGAACCAGGTGGAAATAAATTGATATCTTTACATTTTACCCCTGGCAACTTGAGAAAAACGCCGTAGTCAGCTCATTCACCTCACCTAAATATATCACAGCAAACTCTTGGGTGACCGCCATTAATAAGTTTGAAGATATGGGGGATAGCAATTGCGTTCGCAAGTGTAAAATTGTTAATAGTATTTCATCATCATTTTAGAACATGAACATCTTCTTACTACCCTGCAAGCCGCCTCAATCGGTGTTTGGCGGGGGTTCTAGGAGAACCTGCCGTTTACCCACTTAAATAATTACTTTTATGTAATTTCGCCTACCATTTATTAAAGTCCTTTTTTGTGCGAGTGAAAAACGAATTCCCATACCTATTCGTTCGGCAAAATGTCTCTTTATTTATCATATCGGGACCTGGGAACGTCGTAAAGGCCCTAATGTGATGTTCTCCGCGTCGCTCATAAAGATATACATTCACCATTGCTCAAGCAATGTAATTAAGTCTAGCGCGTAGCCTCTTTTGCCTCTTGTGGCTCCCAACCTAATTCGTTTAACATCTGCGTAAACGCTTTCTGTCCGCCCGTAGCAGTATTTGAGTGCGAATTAGCACCTATCTTTTACTTTCTCGACCGAGAATATTCTCACTATACGATTGACTAATTTTGACTTCTTCAGAACTTTGCCTGCACTTTATCTGTCGCTTTTATGTTGTGACTATCCACTGCACATACATGGGGATAGTTGGACGACCTTCGCAAGAAATGTGGCGGCATGGGTCATTTATCTATATAATGAACAAATCTTGTTTATTCCGTTAATAATAAATAAAAATGACCGTTAAAAAAAGCTTTCTCTGTTTCTCAAGGAACCTCCTAACATCGTTGATGTACCACAGAGGTTTTTTTTGCTATCAAACTTTCAGTTTTTACGGAATATATTAGTTGACGTAGAATTTCTAAGAAGTATTTACTTAATACGTCAGTGATTTTATTATCTTCTTTTGATACGTCACTCTTTTTATTGTCTGCTTTAGCTACGAAGTCCGTGTACGATTTTTCAAGCTTCTCTGCCAAATATAATGAAATTTCACGTATCAAATAAGTACTCAGTTTTGGTTTTACGAATGAATCTACTCCAATTTTTAAGGCTGCAAAAATTAATTTGTGATCAATTAAATGGTCAGTTATATTGATTTGTTTTATCAACTCATGATGGCTTACTCCTAAAAATACTGTTTTATTTCCTCTTATATACTTGTCAAGTACAGTGGAACCTGGATAATTCGAACTTCTTTAATTCGAAATATTCTTTAATTCTAATATTTATTTTAGTCCCTAACATTTTGTATTCAAATAATGCAGACAAATTCGTGGATAATTCGAATTTTATTTTGGAGAATTCAAATTTTTGGTATGTCAAAGTAAGGTATAAATTATATCCTGCGACTCAAAATAATTTTGAATCCATCGGAAAATATGCTTTATTAACGCTTTTGTCAAAAGGTTTGTGTTAGACAAAATGCGTGCCAGCGCAGAGTCTAATGACTCACCCTTCCCTTTCCACCCGCCGCGCCAACCGTTCCAAGCCGACTTCATAGTTTGTTGAAATAATTATTCCTGTTTTAAGGTGGATTAAAATTTTGATAATAGGCGTTTATCAAAGCATTTCAAGAGTGTCAATTTAATAAAGAGTTTTGGTTAGAAATATGAATTTTATATTTTCGGACGTATTAATTTAGGACTTCTTTAAATCAAATTTTTGGATAAATCAAAGTTTTTAATTGGTCCTTTGATGTTCGAACTATCCAAGGTCCACTGAAGTTGTGTGAGTGAATTGCTTGTGCGTTAAGTAAGATTATGCTGATTAATCTCCCTATACTTTGAATTCGATTTGCAGAGTAAGAATCCCAATTTGGTGATGATAGATAAAAATTACCCCAATTAATCATTACACCTTAGCTGAATCTCAAAGTAAATGCAGATATTTGAAAATCTAATGGTTAACTAATATCGATTTCGGAGTTAGGAGGCCTAAAAAAATAGCAACTATATATACTCCTTTTGTTTCTTTGTTTAATTGAAGACCATACACTTTTACTTCATAGCCGGTAATTTCGTGAAGAGTACGGTGTAAATGAGATTTAACTGATAGAGAAACTCCGCCACCAGTCCTATCGTGTCGATCGCATCTGTAAGTTTTGTATCCTTAAGGAAAAGCTTCGTTGTCGCTTATATATCCTCTACAATCCAACTCTTTGTTCCTATCACCATGTATGCGTCCTGAAATTTATGCTCAATTTTTGCGCTCTTGTTTTTAATGCTGCGGCAATTAACTACGGAAAAATTGATGTAATATTTTGTAGACTGGCTTTTGGTTGATTGTTTTCTACGCTTATGCACTAAGTGGGCAAATTATACAGGCAGTATTTATTAAATTGATTTAATTGCTTTCCCTGAAGTAAGCGGTTTGTAATTTTGTTTTTTTTTTCGGCGTTACCGCTCATAATTTAATTTTATGTTGAAAGTTTCGTAATGCGGATTACCTCGGAGGCTACTTTTAGCTAAATAACTTCAGTCGTTTAAAACAAAATTCAGTAGTACCTTTTCTTGAGTCATCTGCATAGATTATGTTGACGTTTAAGATGTGTCTTTTAAAAAGTGAAAAAAGTATAATGTATTCGGATTTGAACCCTCCCAGAACTTAACCGTGACTGCCGTGCACAGCATAGACCTACTCGGCCACAGAGTCCCTTTTTGGTATGAGGTAAACGGTGAGTCCAAATAAGAATCGTAAGATAAGAATAAACCTTGCCACGCAGACCAAACGAAAACACTTCGACGCGACGACCCAACGCGAGCGTGGACATGAGTTACCTCAGTGCATTCCATTCGCTTATCTTAATCTTCCAATTGGGCGATGCTCCTTTAGTTTGAATCCACCTTCTGTGGCTAAATCGCGCCCGCCTCCGTCCTCGTCGGCTCTTGGTGGTATACGAGTGAGGGATACAGGTCGCTTTATGTGCCAACCTCACAAGTTTTCACCGACCCGGCTCCATCAGTTTAGTGGGATTCCTGGGTGTCTGCATACTTTTGAAAACGATAGTACCTCAGTGCATTCCATTTGCTAATCTTAATTTCGATCGGGCATTTTTTTCTGGGGTTTGACTCAGCTTCGGTAGCTCAATCGCGTCTGTGTCCGTCTTCGTCGACTGTTGGTGCTGTGAGGGTAAAGGATGCAGATTGCGTCATGTGTCGGCATCCCAAGTTTTCACTGACCCAGCCCCATTAGTGTCGTGGGTTTTTTAACCCATGATTTGTTCTTGGGTTGGCAGTGGCTAGATCAAGTGTATTCATGAGACGTATAAGTATTGAGTGTAGAATACGCTCCTAAAAGTATGTAGAAGATGAGGAAATATGACATCAGTTTAGGGGTCTTTACACCATAGAACGGGGTTACAAGTTTTCATTCCTGCCCACGACAGATAACCGTGTAATACTTTGCTTGAGGTTCCTTGAAAGTAAACTGCGTTAGAATTTGTTGTGTTCTCAATTCATTGATTTATTTTTTAGCTATGCCGTGAATCAAGATGCGAGAACTTTCAATATTTGGGGGATAAAATTGAGTAGGGCAGGCGAGATGTCGTGGAAATATCACATGTTTGTTGAAGGGAATAATATAGCACTTTCTTCATGTGCAGTTACTTTCAAAAGTCTTAGGAAAAAGTTAATTGCGCCACTTCTGCTTCTCGAGGAATCTAAGTTTCCCTTACTCTTTTTGTTTTCCTTGGTTACTCACCGAAAATATTTCGTTTGCGCATGAAGAAATATTGACTCAGCATTTTCTTTTCTAGGAGAAAAATTTCGACTCGGTTCATAATTGGTAGAGGCTAATTAGAGGTGGTATTAGTAACTTCGTATATTGCGATCACATTACCCTGTTAGAGACCCATTTCTAAGGCCATGTCCGGAAACATTTGACCCGCATGTGAATCGCAAAAAAATGTGGTTCGCGCGGCTGTTAGCTGATAATTATTCCAGTGTATATTAGTGTGCATATTGTAAGCGCTCATGGAGAGAAGGTCGTACTTAAATTTGTTACAATTTTAAGTAATCTATAAAATTGGCGGTGAAAAAAATTTGTCCTTCACAGCTATGCCAAATTTGCGATTATCCGGGAAAAACCGGTGGCGGGGGCAGGAGGCTGTTGTTGGCCGCACCCCGATATACAGGGATAAATATGTCACCACATTTTCCCTCCGGTACACTGTGGGCATGTTGAAAATCAGGGATAAATATTTGAGAGGAAAGTGTCGGTTCAAATGAAAAAGCATCAATACCAGTGTAATTATTTATTGTAACCTGATGCATTCTGGCGTATTTTGGGTGACATAAAGTTCACGTAAAACTCCTTTAATTTTTCCACCATTTCTGTGGCCCAAAAATGATTTTCCCTTGGCTTTCTATTAATTGAAATACCATGAGGATACAACAAAATAAAATCACAATATGTATTTTTTATTAGATATTTCTTGCTGTTCCTGCACTTGGTAGAAATATCTGCTTCTCCTGCGTAGCTTGTAATTTCCTTCTTTTACTCTTAAGTTAATTCTTTTATTTTTAACTCCTTTCTTAGGAGTATTTGTATAGTTATAGGGACTCTTGATTTCCACCAAACCATCAGATATTATCCCATCAGGACTAGCAGGTAAGATTTAAGCAAGGAAAAGGTGACTGAAATCAACATTTAAGGAAACCGTTGAATTAAAACTTTTGGGCTATGTCGCCGCGTCAGATTTTGGGTGGCCTTTAAACGAAGAATTTAAGGAAACTGTAACAGCTCTTTAATGGTTATTAAAATTATTTACTTGAAAAAATATTATTTTTCTTAAAGAAATTTGCGGTTTGTGCTATTAAAGGGGTGGGGCAGCTGCCCCCTCCTGCCGCTCGCTGGGTACGCCCATGGGAGATAGATATCCTTTCATATGCCGCAACTGATGAAATGAGGGATCAAATGCTCCTCTCCTTCATTGGGCCATTTGCAATTATAGATGTCGCATTTACTATGCATAAACTCTTCTCGGGGTACCGCGCGGGTAAGATTGTGTAAGAGCACCGACGTTTCGGGTACCGACTCGTTACATATTCTCACGGCTACAATGCACAATATCACCCGCGCGGTATCCCGAGAAGAGTTTATGCATGTTGTTCGCCGGGAAAGTGTAACATCTTACATTTACTATGGTTTTCGAGGGTAAAAGTTCCTGATCTTTAGCCGGTTACTCTCCGAACTCCACTTCACGTAACGAGTCAGTTGTTCCATTCTTTATTTTCCCAGAATCCTATCACATTCGACACTGAGGTGGAAAAACACTAGGGTCTCTCCCAAATAAGATAATCAACAGTATTCATGAAGATTTGACTACACGATTTAGATTTTTTTGCGTGAATTTGCATGTTCAATACTCAGTATTAGGATTCGTCGTGACGCGTACAAAAAAATACAATAATTACCTCAAAATATGCATGGCAATGAGTTATAGGGTACTTAACCTTCTTTAGTCTCTTTCTTATGTACGAATCATATGACGGTACTTCTACAAAACCACGAGTTTGAGACAAGGGTTATCACCATAGCTATAAAAGATTGTAAGCACTAAGCTTATAGGAAGGGCCAGGTTCGTAGAAGGCAGAATGAGATGAGAAGTCTGGTTCCACACGTTTAATTCAGAGCACAGTTACAAACTCCCCCTTCGAGATACCGCGTAAGACTCCCCGTGTCTATTCCCTCCAAGAGGCTTCCTTCCGTGTCGCGTCCATCCCGTGACCCTCTCGGCGTCCTCCTATTGGCTGGAAAAGGCCGCAAGATCATGCACATCATACGCCTTCCCACGCCAAGATACTGCAACGTGTTACGGCATAAAGTGTTGGAGGAATACGCGGAGACCAATTCCCACGCGAGAGCAAGTTGTTAATCGGAGTAGGGTGTCAGAGTCATGCACGAGGATGGATCCCACGCAAGAGGTTGCAACGTGTTATGAGTTTCAGATACTGGACCCATCACTCGAACGTGACTCTGCGATTCTTCCATTACCCCAAGAGCGGAACCGAGCTGACACAAGACGGCAAGCGACACCCTTACAAGATGTTATTTGCCATAGAAGGCAAGAAAATCAATGTTATTGAACGGTGAAATGTATATATTTTTCTCAACGAAACAGAACTGTGAGTTACACCTCGAATTTTATTTGATCGCAGTATTTTAGATATAATTATTTCCGATTCTAGAAATGCAATATCCTACCATGTATTTACATCATACAAGTGTAAACACATTTGCACGCACGTATATGCAACAAAAATCAAAATAACAAGAACTTTCTCGGGCACAGATGAGTGCTTTTTGTATAGCCAAAGTTTCTGCATGACGGACGTCATCAGGTGCTTGAACAAGAAGACTTTTTTTAACATCAAGGTAGAAGACGTTCTGATGACGGCGTCTTAGTCTGAAAAAAAACACTGGCTGTAAGAAAAGCACTGATCAGTTCGCGAGAGAAATTCAAATGTATTATTCACCACAAAAAACACCAAACATTGAAGCGTAAGCACCGAAATCGTGTGTATGACATTCCCTTCGAAAATAGCATCTTTATAACCGTTCTCACTATAAGACAATCAAGCATCCGATGCAATTTTCAGATACGTCTCCGTAAAAACACCCAAATATCTGCTTACTTCGAAACCAATGGGTCAATTGAAAATTGATTGGTAGCGATGGGAGGTTTGCGTAGTTTACATCAAATCAATCAATTTTCAGTGGCATTAACAATTTGTTTTCCACAAAATTTTAATACTAGATGTGACTTTATTATAACAAAATTGAAAGATATTGGTACGAAAACTACGGGGATACCAAGCGCTCAAATTTGGGCAACTAGATTTTACGCGCAAGAAACTGGTATTCTTTGAGAAAGAATTACGTACAGGAAATACTATGGAGCCAAATATTTTTAAAAGTGTGTGATCCAACGTAGAAATGAATTCTCTTTTGTATGCTTTTTGTTGTATTGAAATTGAATTCTTCGTTTAGACGCTGGAGCTCCTCAAACTCGGGTGCCCAGCCTTTTTTTACAGACAGTCTCACTCTCGTGGCACGCTTGAACACGCCCGTCTCGCGTAACAAAATTCTATTCCTCTTCGGCTACGATACCGAAGCAGCAGAGGAGAAGGAAGGCAAGAGAGAGGCAGTGGGAGAGAGAGGGGAGAAGGAAAGACCCCGACGTAGGGAGGGGAAGTGTAGGTGGGGGGATCCTTCTCTGGAAGACCGCCTGTTCGCCTGTGCGCCTCTTCCCCGCCGGCAATGTGATAGTCGTCGAGCCGTAGAAAGGCCAAAACATCCACCACGCTTTACAACATTACGCGAATCTGGTTGCATGCACGCTCTACTGGTATATATATTTGAAATTATTAAAGACACAGCTTTTGTGCAGATGTTTGATCAGTTCTGATTCTCTATTTGGAGCGGAGTTATTCTCGCGAGAAAAAGGGTATTTTTTGGGAAGTTAGCAATTTTTTCCTCCTTAATCGTTCCACATGAGTAACTGTGAAAACACTTACACTATGGCTACATGTATCCCATGAATTTTACTGAAAATGGTTCCTCGTTACGTGTAAAAATGCCCCCCTAGCGATGTTAAAGGTAGCGTCCTGCAAACGGCACTTACGGACGAGGTATCCAGGCCCCTTAAGTCAGTGACGGCGCTAGCAGGTGCGGGGCTAGGGGCGAACCTTCAGTGCGGGGCCCTTCACTTAAAATATTAAACTCCCACCCCATCTACAAACTCGAGCATTTTGAATCCCTACCACTCTCTGGCTAAGTATGTGTTCCCCTACCAAATTCAGACTTCGTAATTACGCCGTTATGTTACCATCACGCAGTTGAGTTCAAAATAGTATAATGTAAATTAAATTTATAATTATATTTATTCATAAAATTATAACGTAAATTAAACATAAAAAGCGCGCTTATTACTTTAAATTACTGCATTATTATTCCTTTTTCATAATATTAGTTTTTGTCTAGCACGGACTTAACAATACAGTAATAGTTGAAAATGCGTTTTCAAACAATCGTATATTTTAATTTTTTCACGAACGCGGGGCCCCCCAAAGCTCGGGGCCCGGGGCAGTCGCCCCGGTCGCCCCGCCCTAAGGCCGGCTCTGCCTTAAGTAAACATGCTTTTTCCCCCGTTCAAGGGAAAACCTCTAAGAGACCCTCAAGTACAACGAAATTATATATTTGAGCCACCTTGAAACCTCCGAGAAATAGGTTGTCTGATTTAAATTCACATTGAAATGCCTTGCTCAATACTCTATACTAAATAATAGATTCCTGAGGATTGCTATGGAACAACTTAATATAATGCAATTGCTAAGGAATGCGAAATCGAATGGACTAAGGTAACGGAAAAATTGATTGTCTTCCAAAATTGTCTTTTCGTAATGCTGTCATATAACCGGTTTAAAAACTATGGCCTTAATACCGGTATATAATTACATCCGTCGCATTATGACAACGCGCAATAGATCCAGCTGCAAATTCTTCCCTATGTTCGCCAACGACTCTCCTAGAATCTGTGAACACCCTCGGCGTAATGGGAATTGGAAATGCTTAAGGGCTCTATCGTTCCGGTGGTGTAGAGGGTAAAGTTTCATGCAACGAGCCAGAGATTACACAGATCAGGTGTCCGTGACGAATAATTACATGCTGCACACACACTGTGGACATTTTTCTGATCTTAAAACTTCGCAACACCTAGCACGAGATCCAGCGGGTGATACAAGGCTATCGAATTCTTACGCGCTTATTCATTTGTGGAAATTCAACTCCTATCTTGCATAACCATCGGGGCAGAGAAGTGACTGTGGAGCGAATTTTGACTATCTTTTCCGCGTCGTCCGACCTGCCTTCAAGGCCCCTAACATTCGCTGCATGTGCGATGTTTCACGGTCTACTCATCCTCCCTGATTTCAAGGGAAAATGAATTCCTGGGAAGTTGCGCAGTGCTAAGTGAAGGCAGAATATCGAGCCGCCCAAACTCAGTAATTTTCAATTGAGAAACTTTGAGCTTGTGTGCAAGTATTAATCGTCATCGTAAACATTAACCTAACGCAATGTTGGTATAGGGAAGTAAACTAGTGTATCAAATGCACCAAACACATTTTTTAAATTAGAGTTCAGAATAACATAATGTCGTAAAACCACAGTTTAAATCATAGCAGTGAATACTTGATTCGAGATAACTGTCCGAAATATGGAAATATTCAAAGGCCGCTAAAACGGGTGTCCATTTTAAATACTGGCCGTGACGTCACAAGGCAGTAGCAGAAGGCAGCTTCTGCGCCTTTTAGTTCTATCACTATTATTGCATAGAAAAATAACTGAATTTGAGGATATCCGTTTTTTTGCTGCCATTAAATATCTTCAGAATATATATGTGGCTGCTTCTCTTATGAGTTCATGACTTCATCATTGCGTGATATATTAATACTCGCCGCGCTGCGCGCGCTCGTTAGGGGGCTGCGCCCCCTAAAACCCCCCCGCATCCGGCTTCGCCGGCTGCCCCCACCGGACGGCTTCGCCGTCCCACACCCGACGTCTCGGAACGGCTTCGCCGTTCCTCGTCAGGGGTCGGCTTTGCCGCCCAGATATTGAGGTAGCCCTCTGACGGAGATCTGCTAGTGCCTGGGAACGGCTTCGCCGTTCATCGTGGAGATCGCTCAACGCTCCATAGAGATGCGATGCGTTAAGGCTAACAAGGGGAGACCACGTACTATCGTTTTCATAAGTATGTAGATACCCAGGAGCCCCACTTAAATGATGTGGTAGGGTCGGTAAAAACTTGGAAGGTTGGCACATAAGGTAGCCTGCATCTCTCACCAGTACGCCGACGAGAGCCGACGAGGACGGACGCGAGGGCGACCGGGCTAGCGAGACAGGAGTCAAAACTACAGGCGCTATAGCCCAAGCGGATGGAATACACTGAGGAAACTCACGCACACGTTTTGGCCGTATGGAGATTTTTCATTTGGGCTCCCTGGCGAGGTTTTCCTCTCTTTAGATACAAAGGGCATAGCCGGATAAGAAGGTGATAAGTCCCCCCTCCCGGATTTTTCCCGTACTTGGGGTATGCAATTGGGGATCAAATAGGACAAACCTCCCCATATTTCCAGCCCGCTATGTGCCCACCAGGGCCGGCTAGATCGAAAATACGATTTTCACTCTTTTTTAAATATCTCGGTCAAGAATGCATATTTTTTATTGCAGTTTGCGGCATTTGAAACCTTATTTAATGGCACATATTTCCAATTGTTTTCAAGAACTTCGAGCGGGGCAAGAAGATATGGCGTCGATTTGAAAATTTCTAATGCACGTTTTCATAAAATTTTCTTGAAAGGGCCAAAAAGAAAAAACGTTTTCTGGAAGTGTTTTTTAATAACTTTCGGTTGGCGTATTGAAAATATAACTTTTTGGTGGTGGAACATCGCGAAAAATGCGATTGAAAATATGCGATTTTGGCCATTTGGCTCTATGCTCTGGCCCTCCAAAACACCCCTTTTTAGTTATTATAGTATTGTACCGATTAAGGTGCTCACCACAGGGACAGAATTGTATTAATACTGGTTCCGAAAATGCCTTCAGGTCCCTTGAAAACGCCCGAGTAAGCTAAAAAGAATTTCCCGTCTTCCAACCCCCTCCGTCATTCCTTTCAATGAAAATTTGTTGAACTTCCTCAATGTCCTTATAAGATATAAATTCATTTAAATTACCTCACCTATGCTAAACTATGTGGATATCATAATAAGTTTATGATAGCTGTTTGCTGAAATGAAAAAAATTATGGGTTTCAGCTTTTTCCCAGTTGGCATACAAATAAAAAAAATCTGGTGAACAGTAACTAGCCGAACAGATGAATTTTCACCATACAATTTTATATTGACTCCAGGATGTCAATGAAAATCGCTCTTGAAATGTTATTCGTCATCCTCTGAATATTCATTGATGCATGTTACTACGTTGTCCGTCAAAACAAATGCTAGTTAAAATATTATTTAATATTACTTAATAAAACCATGGTCTTGCGATTTTATCTTGGTACTGCCCGTAGGATAAATAATAAATTGTTGCTGCTATATGAGCGCAACACCCTATTCTTCTATTCCATTACCACAGTCACAGAAATATCTCAATATGCTGCCCCATACGATGCCATTCGCTGTAAGTATATTCTAAATAAAAATTATAGTTCGTTATATTTTAATGATATTTTTCCTTATTGCTATCAATACCTACCCGTCTTAATTTAGCCACGAAATCACAATTTATTCAATTCTTTAGTCGTTAATTGAGCTTGCATGCCTTTCAGCGTCGGCATCAACTCTAAATTATCTTCTAAATATGACACAACATCCCGAAATCCTCTATCCAGGATCAAAATGCCACCTTTTTTCATGAAATTATCACTGGATATGCCGATTGCAAGATTTATTTTAGAGAATCGGCATCATTTTGAATGGCCAAAAAGGGTCCGGGCATAACAATCACAACCCATCTAGGGTAAAAATAGGGAATGGTTTACAAAGAGGAGCTAGTACTGTTCATGTTTCCGGTTTGGAGCTTAAAAAGAAAAACTATCAGCCCTTGAGTGTCTGACTTAATATTCGAATTTCTCGTCAACGTTAACACACTAAGTAACTCTGTTACTTGGTCCCATGACAAACCGGTAAAAGTTCGCGGACAATCAGTTCTCTAGAAAAAGGAAGTCACTAAGTTTCGCCGTCAAACTGCGGTTAGATAAATATGCGACTTTGTCCACAAATAGACGAATTTTAGAAACATGCAAGGAAATACTTTTGCAGTAGATACGGAAAGTGGGGATTTCATAGGTAAAAACCGCTTATCATGTAGATAACCTTTACAGACTACATATTTGAAAGAAATTATCAAACTCCACCCCCTTCAATCTAGCTTATACGGGAACACGATGGAGGTAATTTGTAGCGCTATATCCACAAATGAAACAACACGCGTAGATAAAACGCGGGGAGAACTCAAATCGAGCTCATTTTCTTAATCTAAATTCTTACGTTCCGGCAGTTTTCGGAGGCCCTGAAGTCATTTACGGCACCAGTATCAATACAATTCTGTCCCTATGGTGAGCACCTTAATCGGTACAATACTATAATAACTAAAAATGGGTGTTATTGAGGGCCAGAGTATAGAGCCAAATGGCCAAAGTCGCATATTTTCAATAGCATTTTTCGCGATGTTCCACCACCTAAAAGTTATATATTCAATACGCCAGCCGAAAGGTATTAAAAAACATAATGAAACACTTACTTGCAATTTTCCACAAAAATAAAATTTTTACTACGACTTAAGTTTCGATGATACTACATCATTTTCAAGTAACAACTGAGAGAGGAGAAATGGGGTGGAAGGTCCTCAAGGAGCTGGTTGGAATGGATAGGGGTGCAAGGCGTGGAGGGGAGGGGGGGGAGGGGAGGGGGGGGGAGGGGAGGGTGGAAAAAAACCGGAGGAGGTAAAAAGGTTGGGAATTGGAGGGTTTTTTCGGGGTTGACAAACTTGAACATAGAAATAAATGAATGCATTTTAAAACACGTGGCGGTCTTCTTGTCTTCGGGTGTTTCCGAGCGCCTTCCGTGAATGGTGTGGAAGGGGGGGAAAGACGTCTTCTGTGCTAGAAGGGTCTTCGGGGGTGCGTTCTTCTGAGGGCTTGTAGGTGGGGGGCGGGGGGTCGGCGGTTAGGGTTCACCGTATGGTTCTTGTGGGATCTCTTTCACGTCGAGTGGGCGACAGGAGGGGGGGAGAAGGGATTTTAACACTTCTGGGAAACACACTATTGGAACTTAATGGCAAGCAAGGGCGATTTTGAAAGGTTGAGGTGGTCATTGAGAAGGGAAACCTGGGAATGTTTATGTTGGTGGATCTCTAATTGTTCCAAGGCGTCTAATTTCCTTCCTTTGATATGTTTGTGGAGCACTTTGGTTGTGAAGTTTGGATTGTGGCCACTCTCAATGATGTGTTTGGCCACCATCGAAGTTAGGTTACTGTGGGCGATGCACTTCCTGTGTTCATTAAATCTCGTGTTGAAATCTCTTCCTGTCTGTCCTATATATTGCGCATGGCACTCGCAACACGTAATCTCATAAACACCACTCAGTTTTTCATTTTCGATTAGGTCTTTGTGTTTACACAAGAGTCGGGATAATGTTGTGGGGGTGTAAAAGGAAACTCTGAATTTTTCCTTAGGGATTTGGTTGGCAATCTTGTAGGAGAGATCTTTGATGAAGGGAATTTTGCACCATTTGCGGGGTTCACTTGTCTGCTGTGGGGAAAGAGAGGTGTTGAGGTTCACTGCTTGTTGTCGTCTTTTCTTTGCAAGCAAAGAGTCGATGAGTTTCACACTGTATCCATTGTTAATTGCTATTGACTGGATGGTCAGGAGTTCTTGATGGAAGAGATTATTATTCATAGGGATGTTGATTAATCTATGGATTAGGGAATGAAAACCAGCTAGTTTGTGTGAAATAGGGTGACATGAATCCGCTGGGATGACCTGATCTGTGAAAGTAGGTTTTCTGTATATTGAAAAAGAAAAGCATCATCCGAGAAATGGAGGAGAAAGAACTCATCATCACCAAAGCTGACAAAGGAAACTCAACCGTGATCATGGACAAAGCGGACTACATTAGTAAGTGCAATGATTTCATATCCGCAAACAACTTTGAGTTACTTACCCAAGACCCCACCAAAAAATTTCATAAACAAGTGAAAAAAGCTTTATCCACCTCCTCAACCCTGTTGACTGATAGGGAAAAATACCTTCTTACCCCCATGAATCCCCTGTCACCAAGATTGTATGGTTTGCCTAAATTACATAAAAAAGACGCCCCTATTAGACCTATAGTGTCCAGTGTCAGTGCTCCATCACACAAACTTGCTTTCAAGTTGAATTCTATTTTCCGTGATCTAACTAATTTTTCCGCAAAATATGCCATAAAAGACTCGATTACTCTGACAAAAAAACTCAAGAATATGATTTTACCTTTAAATGCTAAATTAGTTTCTTTTGATGTTCAAAACTTATTCCCTTCAGTCCCAACCCGTGAAGCACTCACCTTAGCCAAAGAAATACTATCCAAATCAAACATCCACCCACTGATCATAGAAGAGCTATATCAATTAATGGAAATCTGTGTGGAGCAAAATTATTGCCGCTTTAACGGACAATTCTATAAGATAAATGAAGGTCTAACCATGGGATCACCACTTTCGCCCATACTAGCCGAGATTTTCATGGACCACCTAGAAGAAAAACTATTCAAGTCAAACCCACAGTACTGCCAAAACATTTTCTACTGGTTCAGATATGTTGATGACATTTTGTGCTGCTGGACCGGCACCAACAGACAGCTAGATAGTTTTCTCCAGCTCATTAACTCACTACATAACTCTATAAAATTTACAATGGAACTGGAAGTGGACAAAAAATTAAATTTCTTAGATTTGTCTGTGGAAATTCAAAAACAAAACCATGTTTTTTCAATATACAGAAAACCTACTTTCACAGATCAGGTCATCCCAGCGGATTCATGTCACCCTATTTCACACAAACTAGCTGGTTTTCATTCCCTAATCCATAGATTAATCAACATCCCTATGAATAATAATCTCTTCCATCAAGAACTCCTGACCATCCAGTCAATAGCAATTAACAATGGATACAGTGTGAAACTCATCGACTCTTTGCTTGCAAAGAAAAGACGACAACAAGCAGTGAACCTCAACACCTCTCTTTCCCCACAGCAGACAAGTGAACCCCGCAAATGGTGCAAAATTCCCTTCATCAAAGATCTCTCCTACAAGATTGCCAACCAAATCCCTAAGGAAAAATTCAGAGTTTCCTTTTACACCCCCACAACATTATCCCGACTCTTGTGTAAACACAAAGACCTAATCGAAAATGAAAAACTGAGTGGTGTTTATGAGATTACGTGTTGCGAGTGCCATGCGCAATATATAGGACAGACAGGAAGAGATTTCAACACGAGATTTAATGAACACAGGAAGTGCATCGCCCACAGTAACCTAACTTCGATGGTGGCCAAACACATCATTGAGAGTGGCCACAATCCAAACTTCACAACCAAAGTGCTCCACAAACATATCAAAGGAAGGAAATTAGACGCCTTGGAACAATTAGAGATCCACCAACATAAACATTCCCAGGTTTCCCTTCTCAATGACCACCTCAACCTTTCAAAATCGCCCTTGCTTGCCATTAAGTTCCAATAGTGTGTTTCCCAGAAGTGTTAAAATCCCTTCTCCCCCCCTCCTGTCGCCCACTCGACGTGAAAGAGATCCCACAAGAACCATACGGTGAACCCTAACCGCCGACCCCCCGCCCCCCACCTACAAGCCCTCAGAAGAACGCACCCCCGAAGACCCTTCTAGCACAGAAGACGTCTTTCCCCCCCTTCCACACCATTCACGGAAGGCGCTCGGAAACACCCGAAGACAAGAAGACCGCCACGTGTTTTAAAATGCATTCATTTATTTCTATGTTCAAGTTTGTCAACCCCGAAAAAACCCTCCAATTCCCAACCTTTTTACCTCCTCCGGTTTTTTTCCACCCTCCCCTCCCCCCCCCCCCCCTCCCCTCCCCCCCCTCCCCTCCACGCCTTGCACCCCTATCCATTCCAACCAGCTCCTTGAGGACCTTCCACCCCATTTCTCCTCTCTCAGTTGTTACTTGAAAATGATGTAGTATCATCGAAACTTAAGTCGTAGTAAAAATTTTATTTTTGTGGAAAATTGCAAGTAAGTGTTTCATTATGAATCAATTCCACTCCATCTCGCTTGATTCCTCGAATTTTATATTAAAAAACACTTCCAGAAAACGTTTTTTTCTTTTTGGCCCTTTCAAGAAAATTTTATGAAAACGTGCATTAGAAATTTTCAAATCGACGCCATATCTTCTTGCCCCGCTCGAAGTTCTTGAAAACAATTGGAAATATGTGCCATTAAATAAGGTTTCAAATGCCGCAAACTGCAATAAAAAATATGCATTCTTGACCGAGATATTTAAAAAAGAGTGAAAATCATATTTTCGATCTAGCCGGCCCTGGTGGGCACATAGCGGGCTGGAAATATGGGGAGGTTTGTCCTATTTGATCCCCAATTGCATACCCCAAGTACGGGAAAAATCCGGGAGGGGGGACTTTTCACCTTCCTATCCGGCTATGCCCTTTGGACTCTCCATGAACACGGAATGTGTGTGTGGCTCAGTAGTTGAGTAGGATTACTTCACGCGCATTTGATGCACTGAAATTATGGGGAGGGGGTTCAAATCTGAGTCAATTGTATTTTATTTATTTTGTGAAAGGTCAATTGATAACATCAACATAAGAGATGTAGATTACTAAAAAAAAATAAACGTCGAATTTTTTTAGCGACTAATTTTTTTAAAATCCTTAATCCGCCTCAATCAATGACGCAATCCGCCTTAACACATTTATTTCAAAGCAAATTTATTCAAAGAGTGGAAATAAGCAGGGGAAGAGGCAAAGGTTGTAATTTGTCCTTTGCTACTGTCCGTTGAAGAAATGGATGATATCCATGCAGTCATAAATTTTTATTATCTATATCAAAGACGAATTTAAATAATTTTTTCTCATGAAAACAATCTTAATTTTTGCAATGATGCAACAGTTCTCCCTGTTATGGATACTCTTCGTTTTGAATACAACACATGATGAGGTTCATTGATTCCTGTAACGACAGTTTAAAGGCTGTTTTCTAACATAAAGGAATTGAACTCCCCTCGAAAGCATTAGCTCATGGAACTGACATGAAAGGATCTTACCAGAGTATGTAGTAAATTTTTCATTACGCAAAATTTGTGGAAAATTAAAAGTAGCTGCATTTTTACTACGCATAAAGTTTGACTGCACGAAATATTATTGCTTCTTCTGCGATTGGGCTAGCAGAGACAGAAAAAAATCATTACTTGGAAAAAGTGGGCTATAAGGTAAGCACTCGTTACAGGATTCAAAAATGTCCTTTCATCTTTTTTTACGATCCTAAAAATATTATTTTGCCACCTCTAAGTATTAAATTAGGGCTTTTTAAAACTTTTGTGAAAGATATGTGTAAAAATGGTTCAGTTTTTACTTATTTGAAACAAATGTCCTAAAAATCAGTAAAAAACAGATAATAGAAGGATTTTGTATTGGGCCACAGATTTTTTTTAAGAAGCGCTGAAGAATTCGTAATTTTGACCACAAGAGTTCCACAAAAAAAGCGCTTTGAAGGCATTCAAAAATGCATTTGAAGATTTTCTAGGAAAGAGAATGGCTAAATATCATCACCATCTGGTGGTTGATGTAATTAAATAGCAAAAAAAATGGGCTGCTCTGCGTATTCAAAACAAATCACTTCATTGGCTCACACCTGGACTTTTTTCCTACAAACCTTGGCGTCGTTAGTGATCAACACGATAGGTGTTTCCACCAGAATATTCTACTGATACACGAACGGCACCAACAAAAGTTCAGCTACATTTTATCAGATTAGTGGTGGACACTGAAAAGGGATTCGACAGAAGCTAAATATCCGAGAATATTACGAGTGAGTACCCATTTTTCACATTATTTCAACTCACAATTTATTAACTTAAACTCCCATGAATCCCCGTTGAATCCGATTGTCCTAAAAAAACTAAACGTAGAAAACATCTGGGCCCAGTTTCGGAATCAGCCCGAAAAAGACCAGAGGATCGGCAAAAAACATGTCTAGAACAGAAAAAATTATTTTTTGGTTGATCAGTTTTATCGATTGAGTTGCAAACATCATGATCTACGGCTATAATTCTGATTTCAACAACGAGTGTATCTGGCTATTGATTGAGTATTGTCCATAATATCAGTAGAGATTTTTATCAATGGAAATTTGACAGTAGCAAGGACAAATTACAACCTCTGCCACTTCCCCTGCTTATTTCCCCTCTTTGAATAAACTTGCTTAGAAATAAATGTGTGCAGATTGTGTCTTTATGTTAAAAAATTAGTCACCAAAAATTCTGTGTTAATATTTTATTGAGTTAACTATATACTATATTATATTGATGTTATCAATTGACCTTTCACAAAATAAAAAAATACAATTGGTTCATATTCGAATCCCCCCCATAACTTCAGTGCGCGTGAAGTATTCCTGCTCAGCTACGGAGCCATAGACACATTCCGTGTTAACGGTGAGTCCAAATATGAACCTGAAGAGAGGAAATCCTCGCCACGGAGCTCGCAAGAAAACACACCGAAGGCCCAACATGAGCGTGGACGTGAGTTTCCTATCCACTGGGGCATTTGAGCTTGTAGTTTGACTCCTGTTTCGCTAGCCCGGTCGCCCCCGCGTCCGTCCTCGTCGGCTATTGCTGGCGTATTGGTGAGGGATGCAGGCTAACTCATGTGCCAACCTTCCAAGTTTTTAAAGACCCTACCACATCATTTAAGTGGGGCTCGTGGGTGTCAGCATACTTTTGAAAACGATAGTACCTTGCTCCGCCTTTTTCAATGGCGTATTTTTTATGGTCTTCGGAATGGTGAACACATCTCTGAACTAGTAGTGGTTCCGTTGTTTGGGCCTTAGCTACGCTGTAATTAATTAATTTTCATGTGGTACTTTTCACAAACGATATATAAATTTAAAATACCTTCCAGTAATAGATGGGTCAGGTGGGGTAGTGGTAGCGTTTACGACTCCCACCCTATGGGCTGGGGTTCAAGTCTTCGTAATGATAGAATATTTTGTTGTTTTCATTTTGATCATACGGCGTCAAGTTTATCGTTAATTTTAATTGCAGCATTCATAGACATGAGAAAAAATTTTTATCATCATAATGGCGTTTAGGTATTTAAGCAGTGTCATTTCAAACGCAGAGATACGACGACTACATGGGTTGGCGTCCGCTAAAATGTTAATTTTTTCTTTACTTATACTGACCAACTTCCACATTAAAAATGGGAACCACTCATGCAAGAGAACATGCCATTAATGGCTTGCGGCGAGCAACAATATGCGTACAGACATAATTAATAAGAATACAAAACGAATATAAAATGCCAATCTCTCGAACACTTGTAATTCACATTACTCCAGAGGGAGTTTACTTACACAGTACCCATGTGCTAAAAGAACCATTCCGAATTATAATTTCAATTAACAAATAGGATGAAATAAAAGTTGATAACCCTGGACCGGGCGCGCTGGCGTATAAAATACGTCAATTTTTGAAAACCAAGGATTTCAACGTTGTACGCACATTCTGGGCTAGAATGGTCTTGTGTATTCCTACAATGTACTTAGATTGCCTCTATTGCGAGTTTTCAAAGTTCGAGGTATTGTAGCTAATTTTTTAGATCAGCAAGAGGAACCCATCACCAGTGGAGTATAAATTACGCCGCGCGACCTGTCGTGTACCTTTATATCTGTATCACCTATAAATGTACTAATTCAACAAATAAAGATTAACTTTAACAAAAAACGTTTGTTATCATACATGCGAATATCATGGGCAAAGTACGCATTTTTCCCGGTCGTGTAAAATAACAGTCGCGCCATAAATCTTTAACCAAACTACTTTCAGTTTATACATTACATAGGTCTACGCGGAAAATGCTATATTTTGACTCAACACACTTTCTGATATGAATGAGTTACCTTTTAAGTAAATAATTATAATATAAATATGAATTTGATCTTACAATACCTTCAAATGATCTTCAAAACAGAATTTCATCGATAGGTAAGAGTCAGGAGCAGCCTTGAACCATTTATTCCGTATAGCTTGTGGTTAAGGCACGGGAATGAATATCTTTTCCAGGCTTTCGTTTCGACGTCGAGATGCAATTTGGAACAAAAAAATCATTCATAATTCTTTTTTAATTACTGTTTTCCGTACTAGCCAACATTTTAGGAAGCAAACTCCACCGATTCCCGGGAACTCTCGCCACGCTAAAGAAGGCGACGGAATACAGCGATACTCCACTGGTGACTACTGCCTTGTGACGTCACATCTCAATAAAAATGGAGGCACTGTGTTTCAGCGCAACATGAAATTTTCCGACTTTCAAAACGTTTTAAAGTGCATACCCCAGATGCAGGAAATAAAAGTGACTATACTAATGTTTGTTTTTTTAGGCTTAACTTTCAAATTCGGCAATAAAAAAAATTATTGCACTTCCCTATTGCCCTTAAATTTTACGGCAATTTGTGCATTGCGTATGCCTACATTTTTTAAGTATTTCATTGTTATCATGCAACTAATGCTATTTCAAAGTCTTAGATATATTTCACTGTCGACGTTTTCCGTTGTTTATTTAGTCCCCACTTTCGGTTTGTAATGACTTGAATTAGGTAAACACGTTTTTCTTCCGTTCAAGGGAAAACCTCGAAGAGACCCTCAAGTACAATGAAATTATATATTTGAGCCACCTTGAAACCTCCGAGAAATAGGTTGTCTGTTTTCAATTCATATTTAAATGCCTCTCTCAATATTCCATGCTAGGTAATAGAATGCTTAGGATTTCTGAGGAACAACTTAATGCAATGCAATTGATAAGAAGTGCGAGGTCGAATTGACTAAGGTAATGGAAAAATTGATGTCCAATTAAGGCTTAAATAATTTCTTTCTTATGGATATCCGAATCAATTATTGGATTTGCTCTCTGATCGATTGCTCTCATACTGAAAGAGATGTGAAAATAGACGTTTGTGAACTTTATAATCACTTTAAAAATTGATTTCTTATCACATTGATTCCTACGAACGCATATTTGAATGTGATCATAAATTAAAATTAGTTCTTTATTGGAACTCCGTGTGACGTCGTTCTAGTTCCCGCTGCCGCATGTGAGGTGACCTTGGGGCGAGGCTTTGAGCGCTGATACGACGCAGGATGCTAGCAGGTAGCAGAATACCCTGCTAGCTGGTAGCGCTTGGCATAAGTAATGATTATTAATGCCTTATCAGACGAAGGAAACATTAGGCCTTAGGCAATTTTAATAGATGATTATTAAGAGATATTTCCCTGACCTCTGTGCCTCATGCATGCATTGGTAATCTCAGACGATGTAAAGCTCCTATCTACTCGTTTAGAAACTAGGTCCCTGTGACGTCGCGTTGAGTGGCATCGCATGGGCGCCAATTTTCAAATGAGGTTAAAATTGACCATTAACATTCGTCTAAACTGGGATTACTAAAACCAAATAATTTGTTTACAGTCAGGTGACGCACCACGATGATGTAACCACGTCACGAAACCTTGGTCGTGCCTATATTAAAATAATAGTGAACCTTACAAAGTTTTATTTTTATTTACATCCAATAATTACGTTTCACTTCGTAAAACGAATTAAAGGATGAAAATCGGGAATCGTGTTTCTTAAACTACGGCAATTCTAATCCACATGCCCATTCCTAGACTTTCACTCACTAAACGTTCGTTTTTCTACCGCATTACTTCTGTGTTGAACTCACTCCCTCCACACATCGACCCCTTTGCACTTCCATTGAAATCCTTCATAAGCCTTTCCCTATCCTATCTGTCACCGAAGTAGTCTGTCACTGCAGTTTCTTGTTGTCCTTTTGTTTTTGTAAATGTAATTAATGTTTTCTACATGTTATATTGCGTCTTCGTCCTCTAATTTATGTATTGTTACCTGGCCACTATAAATGGCATATGCTGTATGTGGTTATATTTCTTTAAAATAAAATAAAATAAAATAAATTTACCACTGCCACGATTATTACTTCGGAACTTGTATTTTTGCGATTCGGAACTATATCGGATTCGCTCTTGTCGATTAAGCTATTTTTAGGCTCTATACCCCTGATAAATGGAACTGCAGATTATTTAGATTTTATTATCTCACCAATGACTTGAATCTTGAACACCTTTGAAATTATGACTCAACTGATATTTCTCATTCTTAAAGTTACTACCTGTATTATTGTAAATTGGTAATGCTGATTCTGAAACGCTGATTTTTTTATTTTATTACTCTCTAACTAATACTAAAACACTAACAATCACTAACTCGATTAACCCAACTACAGATAAGCCTATTTACATACCAATCACTCCTTCGATAAAACAATTTTCACATTATAAGTCAACTGATCACCAAAACAAGGTATTCTGCAACACTGTCATGCCAAGATTATACGACCGCCGCGGCGATGTCACCTCACTAGATATTTCGCACTGCGCATGCTCGGGCGGCGTCCCCAGAATTACATAAGGCACGAGCTTAGACGCGTCATAGCACCAGCAGCCCCCACCACTACCACTCTCCATATAACTGCATGGGGATGGATTGGGACGCTCTGGCCAGCGCCCCACGGCTACAAATACGAACTTCTCGCGCTATTTTTTCGTCTTTTTCCTACATTTTCGATGCATTTGATTGAAAAAAATACTTCGGTTGATTCCACGTAAGTGTTCTGTGATGGCAAACTCAATGGAAAAAAATGATGGAAATAGGGACTGTGATCATCCCGGCCACCTCTGAAAATGATTACGTGGAAGAGTCATAACTGGAGCCGTCATTTTCGCTCTCCCTGAAATAGTACGTGGTTATTGGTCGCGTCATTCTAGCTTAATTATCGCATAAATAGAGATTTATAGTGGCAATAATTAAAAAATGAAAAACTTGACAAATAATTAGCAAACAGCTCTGGGTCGTTGATAAAAACATAACGCGTTCTGGATGTTATTCAAATAACGAAATTCAGTGAAATGTATAATCCATGAAGATCAATTGGAGAATAAGGGAAAAAAATTATAATGCAATGCAATTAGATAGCCAACCACGTCATCAAATTTTGATGCATGCCTGGGTACATTCAATGAAACATAATGTGGTTTTGGCATGCCATAGTGATATTGAGACGATGCCTTTGGTGACATGCATCATGATATGTAGGACAATTAGGGAAAAATCACATTATCACACCGAATTGAAAAATCACCAAAATGAAAGCGTTCGATTAATAGTATTTAAGCTATTATAGTTCATCGTGAATTACCTACAATTTTTCATGCCATCGTATGAACATGATGCGTGACAACTAACAATTTCGATTTTACAATGAGAAAAGGAATATAATTTGGAACTTGATCACCTATTGTGACATAATATCAGCGAAACAGCCATTCGTTGTATGCCCTTCATGGAGTTCCTCTCTTCTCAAGCATTTTCAATTCTTGCACCATTACTTCGTACTCTTGGAGATCGGAAGCCATATCTGATGTACAGTCACTTTCAAAAGTCGGTCCACATACCCGGCGCAGCCGTCTCCGTTATTCTCCGAAGTCGACCTTCGTGTATTGCTAACGCGTTCCTTGTCTACTGGGGATCGATTTGACTTGATCGGTTTGTGCAAATTGACTACTTTAAGGGGGCGCCCTAGCACGGTCGCGGAAGACGATGCAGACCCTTTCTATTAACCAGTTTGTACTTCGCTCATTATAGGTACATAGCGGTTTCTTGACTCAGAATATTTTAAAGCTTAAATCTGTGCCTTGAGACAAAGACGGGTCTTTTACCAGGTTTCCCACTGGAGATACTTGACGCTCAATTTCACGATTTTCGATTTTTTTCAATGACTATCACCACGTCGCTAAATCGCGTAAAGAAAATCCAACCAGCCAAAGCATAATATAATCCTTCAACTTCAAGCAAAGGCTGCACGTATGCCACACGTCGTAGATCAACGCTACAATTTGGGAAATTGTGAGACTTTGCAGCCAGTTTTTCGATAACGCGCAGTCGTTTTGAGTAATCCTAAACACCTTTCCTCCTTCCGCGAGTCATTCTTCACTTCTTTACCTCCCCTCCTGGCCCTCCCTTCCGAGGCGCGCAGGCCCTCCCCTCAACAGCAACATCGGCAGTCATAAGTTTTCTTGGCTGCTTGATTTTGAGGTCGCATCGTCGTTCTTTCGTTTTGCGTATTTCTTTTTGTGGTGCGATGGAAGTGTCTAGCAAGCCCCAAGGGAAACGACGCACAGTGGGCTAGAATCGAAAAAAGCTGGCCAAAACCTCAAAATCGATTTTTTTTAAGCTAGGAAGTTGAAAATTCGCATACATATTCTCAAATAAGTTTTGCATAACTTTCCAGATTATTTTTTTCCTGTGTTTTCACGTTAACAATATATGTGAGGTCAAAGTTGAACAAATTTAGCGAAAAACTTCCACCCTCGTTTTTTTACGAAACTTGCCGAATTTATCCTCGTACAGTGGTTTCATGAATAGTTTTATCGACAACACTGTTATACCATCGTACTTGACACTTCTTTTTCTTTCATTTGAAAGGAATTTAAAGATTTTGTTTCATCAATAACCATAGATATATAACAAAATGGCGGAGCCTGTTTTCAGCCCATTTTTTTTACATAAACGTAGAGAAAAAGTAGATATTATCATCGACTTCCACGAAGTAACTTATATCATGTCGTTCTTTGAAGCTTATATATTATAATAATATATTATAATATTTACTTTTTCTCTACTATAGTTTCTATTATTTTTTATGAAACGATGAAAATGTCTTATTTTTCACGTCTTGATAACATGGTGAGAGAAAAACTTCATGTTAATTCACATTGCTAGGCATATGATCTTACACCGCATAACAAAAAAATTATCAACTTTGATTCTCAAAAGAGAAATCTTGCACCAACCTGCCACCCCACCTCTCCCATCAAGTTATGTGCCTGAGTGTCCAACCACCCGACGCGGTGAATAGATGAGGAAATTTGTTCAGCATTAGTTATAGTTGAGGATATTTCGCTAAAGATGAGACGACATTACAGTTTTCTACACTGCTTACATTATAAATTCCATATGTGTTATTTTTTTATTTTTTAATGTACAAATTACGATTTTATTCATGAGATATATGTTACGGACTCGACGATTGCGTCGGCAAGTCAGAAGCTTGTCTCGGAAAGGGCGCGGCTGAAAGGAAATAGTTTCTTATTCTTGGAGAACCCATATCTCACCGCAATGCACCCGCATTTTGCTTACCACATTCTCCTATGTCTTTCATAGCTCCCATCAGCTCAAACATTGGAAAGGGCTGAAGAATGGCGGCGGGCCCACAGCGGTAACCCCTATTGTGACCGTAAACCCTACCTCAGTCTTACGATTTTTATCTAGCGTTTAAAAAGTTTTCTACTAAAAGCATAACTGTCCGTTTGTAGAAATGCCGCTAACTGCTTTATTGCCTCGTTATATGAAGGTTTTTTGCCATTTTGAGGATCGCTTATCTTCGATACAGGTGATTTCTACGAGGTGGCTCGCACGGAGTTTTCCGCAAATGCTTCTTCCCAATTGTTTGAAAAACATTCCTTTCACGATTTTACCGAGCAAATTAGTCAACTTTTACTAGTAAGTGTGAAAGGATACAGTGCTTGTGCTACGGAAGCGAGGAACCAAGATCTATTTTCCCTAGAGCGTGAGATTTCAGCATTGAGGACGAACTACCACTACTGGAGGATATATCGCAACGATAAAAAGGTTCCCATGTTTTCCAAGATAAATATCTCACTGATTTCGTGTGTTGTATTATGCAGGGTATTATATTCTAATTTCGATTTTCATCTTTGATGATTCAGATTGTTGATATTTCGGATAAGAAAAATTGAGCGAATGAAAGTAACACGAAAAGAAATACATGACGTTATTGTTAATGGAAGTGGAAATTCGTTGTCCTCAAAACGTAAATTTGCCGTTCGATATCTTCTCAATAAGTTTAACTGGGAGCAGGAAGTGAAGACGAAGGAAGTAATGCAGAATGTCATGAACAAATACTTTTTCAATACGTATTTCCAGAAATGGGACGAATGCAAGAGAACCAGCGACAGGTTTGAAATAAAACGTCGATGTTGGTTCGAGAAAGGTATATCCACCTGACATGCATAATAATCTCCTTGAAACTCCTTGCACAGTTTGTAACCTATTATTGTTTAACGTATTCGTATTGGCTTTACTTTCCTCCTAGGCGATTTTATGTCACTATTGCTATCTAATTCCTGGTTTTTCTGGGTAAAGCAGCAAAGAAAGGCCTATGAAAGACTTTAAGAGGTCTAGTGATAGGTCTAACAATAAGAGCAGAAAAGTGACTGGTTCGAGAAAGCAACAGCAGCTGAGCTATCGCTAGCCACAACTATGACACTGCGCTCGCAAGGGAATGATGCGGCAGCGAAGATAATCACGGAAATGACCACGACCACCCCCACCCGAGGGAAACGGATATTACAGAAATGGAGGAAAATACCATAGAGGTATCCTCTATGGAAAATACCTTCAATTCAAAATGAACTGACGCCATGAAGAAGCAATATCGCTGATTATTGACGGCAATTTAACAAAATTTCTATCCAAAATTATTCATAAGACTGCCAAGATCCTTGGGTATCAGCTTTATCCTAGTTATGATAGGGCTAGACGAAAAAAAAATCTTCATACACAGAGGGGACATCAGTGGAAGAAAAAAATTTTAAGTGGATCTTCAAAGGCTTCTGAACCACACAGCCTCGCGCATCATAGCAACAATGCCAAGATTAAGTGATGTTAAGGGGTCAACTTTTCCCTTGAATGCAAATGAAAACTAGTTGTGGAGCTGGTGAACTTATTCTTGATTTTTTCTTATGATTTAAATACTTTTGTTAATTTATAATGGTTCATATATAATTTCATGCTTTCCATTGCATTTTCAAAATATAAAATGTTTGCGAGGTGATTTCTGATGAGTGCTATATCAGAAATAATGATGACACAAAGATCAACTATTAATTAAGAACTACTTTTGTCTTGAAATGCAGGTTTCGGCTCTCCCACGGATTTTTTTTCCTTCATGTTCTGTTTTATTGCTTCTTTTCATTGGTGTTAATAAAAAAATATTTCTAGCTCTAACTCAAGTAACCATCGCTTTTCGCATCCAAGTGTGATTTTCAAGCAAGCTAGCTGGCACATATTGTTACATTTTATTAATAATTAATTATGTTAGTTGAATATATTTCACGTAAGTATATATCAAATGAGAAACCTCTCCACTTTTCGTTTGCCACCAGTTTTACCCTTCCGTTTCGAAAACTGCGAGCGATGATGTCTTCATTACGTAAAATGACTCTACATTCCGTTAAAATAACATCATAAACCACATTTCAATGCTGAAATTTTTTATTTTGTTTTATTCCAAAACCACCGAATACAGCTCAAATTGAGCCATTTTGTATTGAGTGTTCAAAAAGTTCAACAATTATATACACGAACAACCAAGCCCTGGATAGGGGAATCCTACCCAGGCGGGACTCGAACCCGCGATTTCTTGTTTGGCAGGCGGGGACATTATCCTGCCGTCACCGAGGTCGGCGGTGTTATGTTGACGACATGGCTGTTTACGTAATGAAGATATCATCGCCAACAATTTCGTAAAAGGTGTTACCTCAAAAGGACCTTCGCATTCACAGGCCTATTTTTTCAGCGCATGAGAGAGAAACCAGAAATTGGCTTCTAATATTTTTAATTGGCTCGCCGCTACTTAGGTGTCACATATCAATTCCGACTGCGAACCCTGTTCCAACGACCCGTATCAAGTTTATCCTGAGTATCAAATTTCTCCTCGGAGTCGTCGCGGGTGAAGTTGGGAGGGGAGTTGCCTTTCCCCCCCACCCTTTCTCTCCCTTGAGGCGCTTCGGCTTCGGTCTCCATATCCCGGCGCTGCGGCTAGAGGCCTTCGTGAGCCGTTAAATCGGGAAATTCAAACGCTAGGGCGCCCCCTTAATTTGATGTTAAAAGTTTTGTAATGCGGATTTCCTCGGAGGGTAGTTTTAGTTAAATAACTTCAGTCGTTCACATAAACAGTACTAACTTTTTCTTGAGTCATCTCCATAGATTATGTTGATGTTCAGGAGATCTTAAAAAAGTGAAAAAAGTATTATAATTTCGGATTCGAACCCCCACCCTCAAAACTTCACTTCTACTACCGCGCACAGTATAGATCTACTCGGCCACGGAGCCGCATAAGTAAGAGATAAACGGCGAGTCCAAATATAAATCTAAGGATAGGAAAAACCTCGAAACGCAGCCCGAAAGAAAACATTCAGACCGCGCAACTCGAGTGTGTACGTGAGTTACCCCAGTAAATTCTATCCGCTAATCTTAATTATAATTGGGCTCATACTCCTGAAGTTTAACTCCAGCTTCGGTAGCTAGGTCGCGACCGCCTCCGTCCTCGTCGTCGGCTCTTGGTGGCATACGAGTGAGAGATGCAGGTCGCTTTATGTGCCAACCTCACAAGTTTTCACCGACTTGTTTCACCCATTTGTGAAGTGGGACTCTGGGATGTGTACATACTTTTGAAAGCGATAGTCCAAAAGAAAGTATGATAAGGTAGTAAAGTATGAGCATGAGAGAATATGAGCGGTACAGTGGTCCACTCCGATTAGGGCGCGTCAGGTTGGAAGACGGTTGGCCGCCGCGGCTGACGAATAGGTCGCCCACGTTGACTGCTTTGGTCAGGGATACCGACATGCAAAAAATATTCGGGGGGTATTCATACCGGGTATCTTGTCCCGGGAAATGTTATTAGTAGTGAGTTATAAGTTTTTTAAGCATTTTAGGAGAGCCGTATTATCAACATTAGAACCCTGACAACTCGAATCTGGACACTCCGGGGAAAACCGAAGGGCCTGACACATTTTTTACTCACACCAATAACGAATTTTTGAGGGGGCTCGGGCCCCATGGAGTCGGCACCATTGGCTATGGTGATTGACTGCTACGTATACAAAGAGCTGACACTCCTATACCAAGGCATAAGGACGACTTATCGACTCTAAAAACGATATTACTGCAGGAGTTTCATGATAGCACCTCTTGTCGGAAGATTTATAACCTACTGGGCTCGACAGATCTGTAAACGACACTACTCGACGCGACAGTCGTAATACTACTCGAAACACTCGAGGCGAGTACCAACGACTTCACTCAAATTTTCGAGTACTCGCACACCCCTACCTTTTTGAGACAGTGTTATAAGCTTTATTTTTGACTGCCTCTAGGGGTGACAAAGGTAAAGAATGGGCTTCCCATGTGATGTGTGGTTTTACTGAGGGAGAAAGTCATGAGAATTTTGCCACCCTCATGATTTGGTGGCATTTGACTTGAAAAAAGCGTTACTTAAAAAAAATTGGTCAGGACGCAAAGCACTCATTCCTGGATCTTAAAATGTCCTTTTTTCAACCTTTGGTGGATCCGAAAATATTCATTTGCCACCTATACGTATTTACCGTTCCGTGACATTGCTTAGAAAACTTACGCGACGACTGAGGGCATCTCAGGTCACACACCATTTATAATTCATAAATTATATGTTGTGTTCTAGTTTTTCCTGTAATTAAATTTCCTGTAATAAAACTTAATTATGTTTTAATGGTTCTATTATCTATTTAGTGCATTTGTTCCTTGAAATTGCCCTGAAATTTAATAAACCTGTAAAAAAAACTTTTCGAATAACTCTTTCAAAAAGCAAAAGTAAAGATGTAAAATATTACGAAGCAAATTTTGGGGCCAGATAAAGACTTTTGGTTGCTATGAATGAACTATTTCTAATTAATTTTGGCATGGAATATGGATAGGCATGTTACGGCAGTCCCACAGTCATAGGTACCCCTTACAATTAGTCAAAAACTCAATGCAAGTGAGATATGTAACTATACGTAGCCATTGTAATCTCGTATTTTTTCTCGACGGATGAATTGGGGTGTCGACTACCTACTAACACATGCGGGGATATCGGGTTTCGCTACGGAACTGGGGACTTTGGGATGAGTGAAGGGAAAAAATATCATGTCACACAGTCGCACCTACGGTTGCCACTCGGGTTTCTTCTCACGAGGGAGATTCACGCGAACTCGTCGTCGTATTCGGCCTAAGCGTAGGACAGGAGAGAGAGAAGAGACCGCGACCAGCGCCCCAAGGTACGCCGTGGCTGGCTGGGGAGCTGGCCGGCGCGCCAGCCGCTTCATGAAACACGCGAGTACACGAGCGTTGTGGGGGCCCCCCGAAGCTCGGGGTCCCCCAGAGTCCTCTAGATGGCAGCTCTCTAAACTACTCCCTAATGGGGTAATCGGGTTATGAGGGATATGTAGTGTATTATCGACAATTCAGACGACTCTGTGGGCCCCAAAAGCTCGGGGCCCTAGGCGATCGCCGACCAGCCGACCTAGGCAAACCGCCCCTTGCACACTAGTGGCGGCTGGAGGTTATTTATTCAGGGTGTGCATTAGAGCAGAAACAGGATGATTTATTTTTATTCTAATGCATGAGCATCATATTTCGTCGTAATAGAATACATAGCATGCAAGACATCCCACTGGTGCATTCAACACTTAAAACTGCATGAACAGAAATAATATAAGCATAATAATGAAAACAATTATTCTAACCACACCTTTAAAAGTGACGGGAGGTGGAATTCATTCTCCTTTCCTTCTTCCGAGCGAACTTGTCCATCACCTTGTCATTGAAACCTCCGATACCGTCCTGGAACTTTCTTTCAATTGACAACATCGCCTAAGCAGTGAGCCTGTCCTCGTCCATCTGGCTAGGTGAGAATGTTTTAACACATTTAAGGGTAGAAAAAATCCTCTCTGCTTCAATAGTGGTCATCGGAATTGTCGCAAGAATCTTCTGTAGTTAAGTTGTTTCACTGAATGAGTTTTGAATGTCATTGTCAACGATGAATCCTAGTAGGGCAGCGACACTTGACACTTTCCGGAAGTCCTCATGCATGTAAATTATTTCAAGATCAGTTTTCAAGCTCATTTTCAATTGACCCATTGGTTTCGAAGTTAGCAGAAATTTGAGTAGTTGAAAACACATCCGTAAATTTTCGTGGTATAAACAATTGTAATCTAAAAATGTTAATAATAAACCTGGCTTTCATGCATAAAAATTCCATGATATTGATACGATAACTACGAGAATTCCAAGTGCTCAAAGCTGGACAATTTGATTTTACTCGCATAAAACGGGTACTTTCTTAGAAAGTAGAGGGAGTACTATGGAGCGAAATTTTTCTTTAAGTAAATAATACAACGTAAAAATAAATTCTCTTTCATGCGCTTTTTGTTGCATTGAAATTGATTGGCTCGCTTGGAGGATAGAGCTCCTCAAACTCGGACGCCTTTTTTTTACAGACAGTAGGATCCCGGGCGCAGGTAGTGTAGGTGGCGGCCAAGGCCATACATATGAAAGGTTCTGACAGCCATTGTTGGGTCCTCTGCAGACAACGGTGACCACCGATTGGATAAAGGGAGTCACGTGACTTGGACGCGCCATTTTGATTCTTCACTCTATGTGCTGACACCTTTGCGACAGGTTGATACAGGGCAGAAATTAAGGGTGGGGGGGGTTGAGGTACAACTAATACCGAGGTGTTTCGGGGTGTGGAATACCCACCAGGATAAGCGGTAGGTGCAAGATTAACCACTCATCTGGGTATACCGTATATATTCGTCATGAGAGGTTTAACCCTCAGTGGGTATCCCGTATATATACGCCACGCCGATTTAATGTTCATTTGCAATGGGTTAGTTGTGATATTCCATTACACACCTACTGCAACTCGTAGATGGCTCCATGGAGGTCACTTTCTGCCCGGTAGATGATACATCAGACCTTTTTTTATGTACTTATGCGTCTCGTAGCATAGCTCTGTCGCTGGTTTGCGGGTTGCATTCTAATTGCCCCTTGACGTATTTTTATACCTTCATTTTCTCCGATTTTCTTGCCAATGTATCTATTATTTTTACTCTCCTGCATGTATTTTATTGAAAGCTCTGCTATTTGTAAACGCTCCGTGCTGCTTCGGTCATAATTACCGATCCCATTCTCTTCACGCAGCTTCGGTCGATATGATCGAAGGAAGTAACTTTTTTCGCCGCTTGTAGCATACCGTATATCAGGATAAACTACAAAGTGGTGTGAATACGATTAGCTGGCAAGTGCAACCATCTGAGAATGAAGTTTTCAAACTGAGAGACTATGTATTGTAATCCAGCCTTCTCTCTAGATAAGTCTCCTCTGCGTCGGTCATAATGACTGAAGCGGCGCCGCAGTGGGTGAATTGGTCGAAAATACGGCGGCAAGGAGCGTGTTAGAAATCTTTTACTTTTATACAAATGCTGCCTCTTTCCTTGGCAAGTAAATTCTATGCTATCTCGACAGCATAATCCACAAGAAAGACTCATTTTATTTCGTACTCTTCTCTACTCTGCAGTGTGTTTTTTTTTCTAAAGGCATTATTGTTTCTTTACCCTTGTAATCCTTCGCAGTTTGCTCGATTATTCTATGTGAGCGGAGTAACTGATTTTGATATTTAAGCTACCTAAGTTGTCCTCAGTTTTCCTTTGAGCTTCGGAGTGGAAAGTGTTTCGCGGTTTTGGGGATTTCTAGTGTGAATAATTAGTGAGTTTTTCGATAAATGTTTTGAAGTGCTCTCGCTTTTGGAATAAGAATAGTTTCCATAATGTTTGCTCACATTTTCTAATATGGCTTCATCTGGTAAAAGGAAACGATCTGAACCAAGTGCAGAAGAAATTATAAGCATTTTAGAAGAGAGCGAAGATGAAAGTGCCTCTGAGTATTTGGATGACGATTACGTAAACACTGATATTAGTGATAGCGAGAGTGATGAAGACGACGATCTTTTGGAAGAGGAGGTTACCAATCAACCTGGGTATCCTTACGTTTGGAGTGAACGAGAGGTAGTGGGAGAGAAGTTCAGTTTCTCAGGTTAATCTGAATTAAATGTGGATGTTGAGGTTGAGGATGACATCCTAAAATGCTTTGAATTATTTGTGGATGAGAATCTGTGCTCGATAATAATGGAGCAGACAAATATTTATGCTCAGCAATTCCTTCCGGCAAATGTTAACCTGAAGCCGCGATCTAGGGCACGGAGTTGGGTTGAGACAACTGTGAATGAAATAAGAGTGTTGCTAGGAGTTTTTATTCTACAGGGTATTGTACTGAAACCCGATTATGCGATGTATTTTACTAAAAGAGAAAGCATCGCAACTCCCTTTTTTTCTAGTTTTTGGTGAAAAACGGTTCCTTCTCCTTCTGAAATTTTTACATTTTGTGGACAACAAAACTTTCAATGCTGATGTCAGCAATAGAAATTTTTTTTAATTGAACCAGTGCTACAGTACTTGAAAAATAAATTTTCATCAAATTACTCGCCCAATCAGGCTATTGTTGTTGATGAATCTCTTCTGATGTGGAAGGGTAGACTCTCTTGGAAGCAGTACATTCCATCAAAGCAGAGTAAATTTGGTATAAAATTTTTTGTGCTTTGTGAAAGTGAGTCAGGCTACATATGGAATTTTTTTTATTTATACGGGAAAGGACACAATGTATTCCAACAAATATGAAGGAGAAAATATCACCGCCAGGATTTTACTTGATTTATCCGATGATCTTCTAGGTAAGGGGCATACTATATATGTAGACAATTGGTACACTAGCCCTAGATTAGTGGACATGTTATCCGAGAATAGAACGGATGTGGTTGGGACGATGGTGTCAAATAGGAAGGAGTTTCCTCAATCCGTAAAATCTGCCAAATTGAAGAAAGGAGAAATGGTGGCGGCATTTCGTGGGAAACAGATGGTGATGAAATGGAAAGACAAAAGAGACGTGATAATGGTGAGCACGTTTCATGGAACTGAAATGTCCGACACTGAAAAATGGGGTAAAAGAGTGGTGAAACCAATTGCGGTACAAGACTATAACAAAAACATGGGAGGCGTTGATAGAAGCGATGGACTCATGAATATGTACAAAATTGCCAGAAATCGACCAAGGAAATACTATAAAAACATTTTTCGGCACTTGTTGGACATGGCAATGTTGAATGCCTATGCGATTTACAAAAAGAACAAGGGAAAATTGAGTCGAAAATATTTTCTAATCTCGCTAGCTGAAATACTAATTGCAAAGTATGCAGTAGATGCCTAAGCACCCCAGGGAAGGCCATCTAAATCCCCTAAGCCTTCTCGCCTTACCGAGAGACATTTTCCTGATGCTGTTCCCCCAACAACCAAAAAGTGCCCCACAAAAAGATGTGTTGTGTGCTTCAAAGAGGGGAAAAGGAAGGAAACAAAATATTGCTGTCCAGATTGTTCAGTTGGCTTGTGCCCTGCTCCATGCTTCAGATTATATCATGTTCAAAATGATTTCTAAAAATATATATTCATTGAATTTTTAAATAAATGTTCTTTTGTAAGACAGATGCACTATACAAATAGATGCGGAGCTAATTTGAAGCAATGGTCATGATTTACCGCACCATTTATTTATAATTTTATTTTTCTTCGTTTATACTTCAAACAGTTTCATTTTTTGTAGCGTTTATTTGATGTTAATGTGAAGTGTGAAGTGTTTTTTTGAGTGGAGATGAAGTGTTGTAATCATTGAAAATTTTTTACCATAGGAGAGGAAAGAGTAAAAAAAAATATGTGTAAGGTGTGGTTGTCTACATTGCCCCTTGATATGAAAAATTTTCGAACATTGTATTTTACTTGTTGACATTTTTATAAACATTCTGCTGCCACTATGTTTACAAAAATTGTTAATATTCATTCTATGCGAATGTATTCATCACTAATAATTCGAATAAGTACGAATAATTCTATTGTTCCCTTTTGTAACTTTTTAAAACAATTAATGTTTATCATTAAAATTAATTTTTAATCCACAAACGTTCAACATTTCAAACGAATACTGAAAATATTAATACTATAGTGAAAAAAATAATGAAACGTTTGTGCTTACTCTTCTTACTGCAAAAATAGAACTTACGGTTCAGTGTAAAATTAAATACCCATCGCAGGTTGGACATGGGAAAATTAAACACCCAGATGAGTGGTTAATAAATTGCGGAATTTTAAGATAAATGGTTCAAAATGGTGAGTTTTACGGCTTTTTTAGGGATAATTTATTTATAATTTAGGACCAGCGCCCCAACGGTCGCCGGCCGCTGCATGATACACGCGAGTACGCGAGCGCCCCTGAATCCCCTGAATCTCGGGGCCCCCATATACCATGGGATGCCACTGGATCGCACACTTGCAGAGCGGTGAATTCGCCTAGGAGATGGATGTAGCGTTCGGAGCTTCATATCACATCAACAAGTAGACAGGATTTTTATCCTTCTCTTTGTTAAGGAATAGTTATCTTTCATAATTCATTCTCCTTTGGGTTTGCACTTGCTAACATGCGTAAATGCATGCACCGCCACTATTACACACACAGATTATTTCAATTTTATTAGTAACATTTGGTGGTTTACAGAGTCAGATGCTTTGGTTATATGAATGTATAATCCTACAACCTAGTTTGAGTTCTTTATACCGTCATAAACATGAGAACGGAATTGTACAGTAGCATCGTCAGTGCATTTATATTTATGAAATCCGAACGGATATCTATAACTAGAAAAACTTTTGAACATTAAAGAAACAGAGGAGTCTACTTTTCACAATTTTCTCTAGTATTTTGGAAAATACCGGTCCTGTAATTATTTAAATCTAATCTGTGACCTTTTTGAAAAATAGGAATAAAAATTACTATTTTTAACGGACGAGAAAAAATCCTAGCCTGCAAACTGAGGTTGGCTATTTATGTGAAGACTATGGCGATCGTGTCATTCCTTTATTTAATTATATAGGAGCTAATGCTATCACTTCCTATAGATTTCTTTGGTATCAAGAGTGATATTATTTTTTATAAATTTCATGTTCGTTTGTAGGAACGAAATGTTATCAGGGCTCTAATGTTGATCATATGGCTCTTCGACAATACTTAAAAAAAAACTTCAAATTCTCTACGTATACAATTCTCCGGTGCAGGATCCCCGGTTTGGGCCCCCCAAGATTTTTGGTAAGTCGGCATCCCTGCCCAATAGGAAGACCCCGCAGGTGGAGTCGGAGGGTTAAATGGTTGAAATTGATTTTAACACAATGCTCTTCTGGTGATTTTTGAGATTCATGTGCAACAGGAGTGTCGAATAGGGTAGTTTACTTCATCAAAGAAAACGAAAGGCATTGATGGTGATTCGTTACCCACCATTAGTGTATTCATAATATGCAAATTATTTTTTTTTAGAAATGCCGGTTTAGACGAATGGCAATGGTCAATTTTATCCTCATTTGAAAAAGGCCAGATTGGCGCCCATGCGATGCCACTCCACGTGACGTCACAGGGACCTAGTCTCTATACGAGTACATAGGATTTTTACATCGTCTGAGATTATCAATGCATGCATGACGCACAGAGCTCAGGGAAACATGTCTTAATAATCACCTATTAAAACTGCCTATGGTCGGAAAGTTTTCTTCGTTTGATAAGGTATTAATAATCCTTATTTAAGCCAAGCGCTACCAGCTAGCAGGGTACTCTGCTACCTGCTGGCATCCTGTGTCGTATCAGCGCTCAAAGCCTCGTCCCAAGATCTCCTCACTTTTGGCAGCGGGAACCAGAACGACGTCACACGGGGTTTTCCCAGCATTCATACTTAGCCGTCGCGTTTTCGCACGCTAGAAAATTTTCACTTCTCATTTAATCGCGAAAAATAGATATCGCCATTAAAAAATCTAAAAGCGTGAAATATGTACTCCAGGAGTAAATATCTTTCGATTTAGGCAATAAAAAAATAATAGAAACCACCATATTGGCACAAAATCATGCGATATTCTGTTGTTAAATTTAAATTATCCGTATTTATATAAAAAGATAGATCGAATCTTCTGATCAAGCCTATGGCTCGTCAAAGTTGCTTTGTACACATAAACGAAATCATTATCTTGTAGAATTTATAAATATATCTCACCAGGTGACCAATAACTAATGGCTTTGAATACTCACTATGTATGTTCTCGTAATATTTATTATAAACGCAAATACAATCATTACACTACATTGATTTGCGATTGCGGACTTTGGCCAACTGCCAAACATAGTGCATTGTGGGTATCACTAGGCCATAAAGATGGGCGGTGTGATTTTACGAGTTATTTTGAGAGATTAGATTACTCAAGTATTAAAAAGTTATGAAAAAACAGTTATATTCATGTTATATAACATAAAGCATTCCGTTTTGCATATATTTAGCTACTGCATATCCTGCAGTTACTGTTATACGTTATGACAGTCGTAACAGCTTATTATAAGCGAATCAAGTCTTCCGTTTTGAAAACCTTTTTATTCTTACTATATCATTTAACAACATAATCATTTACAAAGTCTGACACTGGATAAAAGTTACTTAACAATCATTTCTAATCTCTGGCCATTAATTTTCTCACGATACTCTCTTCTTTTAATAAGCAGTTACAACACAAAGCGGGGAGTACCCGATCCCCCCCCCCTCGAATTTTTCTGGGGGGCTTCGAAGCTATTGAGGGGCTGGGTTCCCTCTTGACCCACTATCTAGTCCGATGTTGCAGACATGCCTCAACATAACTAAATTTATAACCGAGCTACAGGGGTCCCACCCCCACTGATTTTTCAGGGGTACTACCATCCTTCCAGGGGGACAGGGCCTCCCTAACTACAGCCCTCCTTGGAAATAACAAAACCTGTGACGAAAAGTTAAGATTGGCCCGCCCCCCCTTCCGATGTTTCTAGGGGGCTCAAACGCTCATCCCAGTGAGAAATGGATCATCGAATCTACGTCGAATCTTCGTCGATTCGACGTCTATAGATCGATATGTGGTCGACGTCGATTTTATTTGTTCAATCGACGATTTTTCGACGTGTTATTCTCATTGGTCAGCGGGGTCAGCGTGTTGATTGGCTGAGGGGAGGACTTAGTGATGTAGTTTTAATGTCTTAAAAATAACGGTGAGACGCTATTACAACATATGTGTCTTAAATAAGAAATATAAAATTAAATAATTATTTTATTTATCCATAAACATTAGTTTTAATCTCCGAGAACAATCTTTGATTCCTTTTAATTCTGTAACTTGACCGTTGAAGTTCGATTGCGTATAGCAGTTGGTTCAGTCTGGTTCAGTCAAGCTGTTAGTTAGTTAAAAATTGGTTAGTTCTTCGCAGTAAACTCGGAACAGAGACATTCGGCGCCGTATAGAAAATTTATTGTCGCATTTATTTTGCGCGACAAACTTTGCTAGCTCTAAATCCTGTTATTGGTATTTAAAATCCTTCTGAAACTTAATGAGCTTTTGGATTCGTATTAATCATCGAAAAAGGCATGCCATTCCGTCGCTTAGTAAAGACAAGCTTCGCTACGTCTTTCATACTTCGGAATCGGTCTGCTTTTGGACCACTGTATGACAGGTAGGATTAGCTTCCCCTATTGAATGTGTTCAAGATTTCCATTTTCACACATTTGCCACATACGCCGGACCTTCTATTTGCGTCCAAGTTCTTACTTCTTTCCTGCGTGGTATGCGATATGCACAAGCTTGGCTTTGTGACTACGTTTACCTCATTTCGATACCTTTATACTCACGTCATAGATGTCAACACCTCACATTTTTTCTCAAGGATTTCTGATTATTATTGAAGATGAATACGAAGGACTTAAGATTACAAATCACCATTATAAATTTATTTCAGCCTTCGTTTGTTTAGACTTTACGTGCTCGATTGAAATACGTCGTTGGCGCAGCAATAGATGCTCTTTATTAGCCGAAAAGATGTATATTTCCGTAATTATTAGTAGGAATCGCAGGTAAAAAGACGATATCTCGTCGACATAGAAAACTCGTCGATGGCGTCGACGTCGAAAATACGTCGATGGCGTCGACGTCGAAAATACGTCGATGGCGTCGACGTCGAAAACACGTCGATGGCTTCGACGTCGAAAACACGTCGATTTTCGGACCATATAGACATCGATCGATGTGTTACCATCGACGTTTTATCGATGAGTACTTCGACGTCGAATCGACGTAGATTCGATGATCCATTTCTCACTGGGCATGCTCCTCGCCATGCTCATGATCCCCCCCGTGACTCCTCAGCTACTCCGATGTAGCTGACTTTAACATAGCCTCATCTTTTACAAACAGCTAGGGGGGTCCCAGCTCTTCCCCGAATTTTTACGGGCAAGTACCTAACTACGATCCTTCAGTGGAGGCCGGGACCCGCATTGCTACGCTCATGCAGAAGACATGCTTTAACATAACTAAATGTTTAACAAATTCAACTGTTCAACGGCCGAGGATAGTTCAATCACTTATATTTTAACCAATTACTTTCGGAGGGCCGTTTCTTCTCCGAAAAATCTTGAAGTGACTACCATCGACAGACCCCTGTACAATCGATAAGTTATAATTTTTGAATATTCATATATGTATAAATAAATTTGGTCACATGGCAGGCATGCTTAACGAGAATAAACCCATTCCAGGACTGATACTTTTAATTCACAGTTAATCAATTTCGGTGCCGATTCAATTGCGACGACGACTGCGCCATGTCGCATTTCCGTAATATTGGATAATGACTTTGAATTCTCATCATCCCAGACAGCACCGAGAAATTATTTACACGTGTGTTTTTGGTGTAAATGCGGTGTAAAAATAAAACTCGGATATTATCATAATAAAACCCGTGTATAGTAGTATTCTGCATTTAAACGCACATTTTGCTATGCTTTCGGTATGAAATCTATTCCTGCCATAATTTTTATGTTTTTTAAATTGCTTGCGTACTTCCAGATAGGAAAATGTATAATTTAAAAAATATATTTATTTAAATACGTCCGTGACTTGATCAAATGACTGGATCGTCCTTTCAAAAATTGCCACCTTGATAAATACTGTTTCAGATGTAAATTGATGAGCGTATTTAATATTGGCGAATAATTCTTTTTACAATAAAATAAGATAATGTTTTTCGTGACATTTCTGATATTTCGTGATGCTGATGGTAGCAGACATGTTGGACTATGAGTTCTTGTTAGCACCGTGTGTGGCGCTCCGTGTCGCTGGATAAACACAAGGACAAGGACCAAGGACGCAAGATGCAACGATAAAACCTCAGGCCTCAGGTACCACAACGCGCTAATATTGCAACCTCTGCCGTCTACTGCTCCTTGCTGCTTTCATAAAGAGGTGAGTTATCAATTTTTATGCGACTTACATTTGTTTGCCATACGTAATCTTATAAATGTGACCTTTACCATGAGGTTCGTGATGTCATGAAAATGGCCGAAGGACGCCATTAGGTAATAGCGCATATGTAGTTCTATTATTCATATTCTATTCTGTTATCCTTGGGATTTTTATTGGATCTTAATTTATCATTTCTCATCTGTGTGATATAAATACTTCAAATACAGCTGGGATTCGGCGGTATTCGTCTTCGGTTCTACTTCGACGCTATCTTCGTCCGGTGATAGGTATATTTTTCATAAATCTTTGAGCGTCAAAATTCCAAGTACCCTTTAAGTAACTATGTTAAGGTTCTTGGCTGATTCTATGGTTTCAATTTGCTTTGATTTCGATTCACATTTATTTGTCATCCGTAGTTAACTTTACAAATGTGTTGCTTTCCCTGAGGTCGTGGCGTCATGAAAATGGCCGAAGGTTCATTGTCAGCCTTCCCTTTTCTTAGCCATTGCGAAAATATATATTATTCTACTGTTTCATCCACTGAGTTTTTATTGGCTCTTAATTCATCATTGCTCATCCGTGTGGTTTAATTACCACAAATAGAGCCGTTATTCGACGCAATTCATATGTTTGCCGGGAGATTTATTTGTGTTATATTTTTGGGCGTCTTGATTGGGTGATTTTATTGGGCTATTTGGTCCGGATTTTTCAATTGATATTTCGGAGAATCAAGTATAAGAGTGCTAGTGTGTAGCACATTGCCACGATGCTTTAACGTCGCGGTTAGTATGCTCGTGAATGGTTAAAAAATGAAAGCTTTTTTCGTTGCTGTAATTATAATTTGTTACGGTGATATATGTTATAATATAAGCTAATTATATTTCGTTAATTTCGCAGTAACACTCGAAAATAATCCTGATAGAAAGGTGTTAATTATTTTTTTATTTACAATCTCGTGGCAGCATTTTTTTACCATCCCTTACGCTCTAAATGTTTTCAATTCGGAAAATTTTAAAATCTCAAATTTGCTCTTTCCTTGCCTTCATAGTCTAGAATAATTTTCGCGTTTATTGAATTTCACCAGAGTAATATGATGCCTGTGTATTGGAGGGATGTAAATGGCTCATTAATATACCGTGGGTGTAAATCTTAATCAGTCTACTTCATGGTCTTCATTTGCATTTCACTGCTCTGTTATCTTGGTAAGTTGTCTTCAATGTTTTATGATTTTTAACCCACATTTTCATACACACATTGAATGGATCCCACACCCTTGAATGGATCCAAAATAAGTATCGTAAATTACTTGATTACAATATTGAGAAAATACTGCATAAAGACCCAGGATGCTATATATATGTGCATTAATTGAATTTGCAAGCTCCCTCAAATCGTAGAAGACAAGTTGGAATGTTCAACTTAAATGGCATATTGTTGGATGAGATCAAATTCACTGATTTGTTTTATTTTATAACTTTTAGAGTTCCAAACATCAATACAAATATTTAGCCCCATTTTTGTGTCCATTATTACCTGCCATCCAACTACACCAAAACAGTGCAATTTATGTTGTAATAAATTTGATCTTTCTCATTCTTCTTCCTCAAGTTCTAAGAAATATAAATAAAATAATGTAACTGTGTGGTATATCAAAATGTTGCCCTCTGTCAATATACACTTTTTTTGCATTTATCTTTTTCTTGAGTATAGATTTAGTAAAAATATCATCAAATTAATTCAACACTCAAGTGTACTCATTTTAGAGAAGGGTGGGTGGAGATGGACTCACTACTTGTAACTTAGTCTCATCCACATGAGAATACTATGAATAGGATTGGAGGCAAGACTGAGGCTGGTATAATGAAAAAGTATTTTCTGAGGCATGCTCACTCAAGAGCCAGCAAAGGTCACGGCATACTCTAGAGTCTTCTGCTCTGTTAAAGATAGAAAGTTCACGGCAAGAGGATTGTTTCCTGATGATTAGGACATATTTCAGTTCATATATATTTAAGAGTTGGTTAGATTTCAATATTATATGTAGGCAGAGACATCAGCCATGCTGCAAATGACTGTACTTTTTTAATTGGTGTGGTACTAGACGTGCTCCTCATATTTTTAATAAAAACTATACTGAGATACTAAAATACCATTTCTTATATATATCACTGTGTCTCGTTTTCTCTTGTGAATATTTATCTAATGTAAGTGATGGCATGACATGGTGCATGGTGTAAAGAAATAATTTTGAGACCATACAATCATATAAATGTTTTAATGTGTCCTTTGCATTTATAAATCTAGGAAGCTCCATAGGAAACATTGGTTATGGTCGTTTGATGGAGGAGGATAAACATTCAAAGCTGGCCGTAGGAAGGAGTCTGGTGAAAAGGGTATAGACCATACTCTGTGGCGTGATGTGGAATACAGGTACCAAATACTTATTCAAAAGTTATATCTCAGGGAGGGAAAAATGTTGGCACTTAGTTTCACATGATGCCTAAATATGGTAGTATAAAATTGTTTGTTAGACCAGTTTGCACCAGGTTCCATATTTTCTAAATTTTTGTTGCGTTCATCATGGCATCTTTGTTGGAGCGCTTACTAGTTGTAGGCTTTGCAATGTCATTCGTCATTGTATGTGAAAAAGTTCATATGCTATAAGTATTGCTTCTGCATTAAGAGGTATTAGCACATAGATGAAGTGATTGATAGCTTTGCTACTTCAACAATAATAATGATTTTAATTTTTTTCAGGAATGATTCGGCATTGATGAGTGCTAGTACGAAGATAAAATCATGTTAGCATGGTATGGTAGACCAGAACAATTTTGACTCCTTAAGACATATTTAAATTTATGATTTTTTACATATTTAGTTACATTTTTCATTGAAGTACTTGAAAATTAATAACAATTTTGTTTACCTGCATGTATTCCTCTATACTCACTTTGATACCAATTTCATAGGAGTAGAAGTCCTAATTATTAAGTGTTGCTTTCTGTCCCTTCTTAGATTTTATTTTCAGTCACTGTGTGGTTTTTGCGGAGGATATGTCAATTCTAGGGTTTCTTTGAAATGAGATGGGCTTGAGTAGGTTCCGGGACTGACTTGGGTGTCGAATTAGGTCGTGAAGTACCACCAACAGGATTTTCGTACAGCTCTGATAAATTTAAGCTGGCTGTTTTCTTGGATTCAATTTTTTTAAGCAATATCCTTTGGGTTATACCCATAAAGATTCGAAGTTTCAACACATGTCTTATTAAGGTTTGCTGGCTGCTCATTGACAGCATCATAGTGTTTGTGATCAGTTTCGTCATTCATTGATTCGTCAACATTCTCTGGGTCAATGATGATTTGTGTTTGAATAGCTTTTTCAAAGATGAAGTCCACGTCATTGAACTCTTCCGGTATAAAGGGAAAGATTTCTGCTACACTGAATCCTGAAACACCATTTTGCATTGTTGGGATCTTAATATACGCTTCATGAATGTCGCAACAAGGATGAAAGTTTTTTCTGGGTCAAAGTTATGTCGTTTCCTGAAATCTTCTGGAGGTCATTAATCCATAAGGGCCTGTCCCACTGTAAATTAAACACTTTCTTGAGAGAATCATAAAAAAATCCAAAGGCTGTGATTATGCAGGGGTATAAAGACAACATGAACATGATTACCTCTATGGAATTCATAGCTATCAAGAGAGATTTGACTTCCTGGTTATTTATGGTTGTCCATAATCAATTACACATGAACTTTCATAGTTGATTTTTGTTATCCATGAAATTTTTGAGCCAATCTGCGTAGAGTTCTTCATTTGCCTATCTGTTATCAGAGCATTAGTAGATTTAGTCTCTCTGGATTAGTAATCTTTTATATCTTAAGGAGGCCAAATAACCGTAATGATGAAGGGTTAATATTGATAAAACTCTGTGGAATGTTTGCACTATTTGATAAAATCATTTTTTTTTCTACCTGTCAGTGGGAAGTAACAATTGTTGAGCTCTTGTTTCATTTGTCTCTAGTACATATATTAAAGATTCACAATCATTATCCTCATTGAATTGCTGACATTGTCATGGCACTCTTTTCACTCTTATATAACCAAACTGTTTCCTTTGTCTCTGCAGGTGATAGTATGGTTCTCGTGTTTACATAAAAGTTAAATTCTTTTGATTGTTCTTTCTGTATTTGATGGTATGGGATCACGAGTATGGTTTTTCCTATTAATGAAGCCCTTTTTGTGATTGTAGATGCTACTGAGTATTTGATAGTGAGTGGTTCATTCCACAATGAAGTTTCACAGACCGACTGTAATTCACTAGGGATTTTAAGTCTCTTGATTGCTGGGGATGCTAATGAAGTCTCATGTATGCTTTGTTTATTCTGTATTTTGTATGCTTTGTTTTGTATTCCGCCATTCACCTAATAGTGTCCAAATAAATGTTTTCTTAAATTGAAGTGTCATTAAATTTTTAATCTGCATTTGAAAGGTTTTCCCATTTACTTGGTTGAAATAAGTCACCTAGCATTAGGTGGGCTTCTTCAGTGATCACCATCATTAATGGGTGAGTTTTTCTGTGTAAGTCCTCATGCTTAGGATTGGTAAGCATTCCTCATCCATGAGATGTCAGACGCCAGTGGCAACCAAGGGGAGTTGGGTAAGTATGCATTGTTTGCCCCCTGGGGAGCAAAATCAACCACTTGGGATATTAATTTAATAGTTCGGGGGAAGTAAGTGTCTATAGGGTCTACATCTATAGGAACTTATAGATCCAGGATAATTTTAGTTGACTTCTAATTGTAAGTTTAGGGGGTTGAATTGATTGTGAATTCTACTACTTGCTTTCGTTGTATTAAACACCAGATCACATTAAATGGTGCATTTTGAGAGGATCACCTTGTCACGTTTGTTTACAGGAATGCTGAAGGAACTTCTTTCAATGAAAAAACATTGTGGTACAGCCTTCGAAATGCACCACTTCAATGTACTCACTGGTAAACTACAAGCTTCCGCTTTTTATGCATTTGGGGTCATAGGTGGTTTCTGGTGATAGTTCATTGAATTTAACAATCTTTTTGGGTGAAAAATTAAACTTTTTCTTTCAACAGAATATATTATTAGGTTATAAAGTTCACCCTAAAGATACTTCATGGAATTTACATTTTGGATGAAAAAATTGAACTTTGTTATTCCACAGATAAAAAATTAAACTTTGTAATTCCACAGAAATCAGTGTAATTGCAAAGTTTAATTTTTTGATCTGTGGAATAGCAATGTTTATTTTTTCATCCTAATCGTTCAGGTTCGAGTAATTGTCAAGAGCGACCTATCGATGAGTCGATATACATCGCCAAGAGCGAAAGGATAGCTCGATATAATCGACCAATCGATTTGGCTACAGCGATAGTACTGCCAACTAGCGGCCATATTTGAAAGTAACTCAATGTTGCGACGGTGGCGTCGCCCTCGGGAATCGTGGTACTACGTGGGACCTGAGGAATAATATACGGATAATACTCGTGTATACACCAGAAATAGCGGACATAGTACCGGAAATACACCGCAATTACACCAGTCCTACACGAGTAGAAACGGGATATACACGAGTTTTTACCCGTGTTTTATCACGATTTTACACGGGTTTCGCACTGCTTGTGCTGTATGGGATGTGGGTTCACATATTATTTATTATAAAAGCAAAGAGACTCATTACACATTAAACTATCTTACATTTTAATGCTTGAACAGTATTTCAAAGGTTGAAGTTGCCAAATATGTACTCACTAACATCTATACACATATACATGTATATGTATCTCATTGCATCCAATTTCTCATGCTACATTCTCAGAAGTGGGCTGTGCTTTTCACTATGAAAGTTGAGAGGTGGAGTATTTCTGGCACCTACAAATGGATGGACCAGGTTGTAGGCTTCTTAGATATTCGTCTTAAGCATCTAATATGGTTATCTGCTTTGGTGATAAGAAGATACGTATATACTACTTCTTCTAAAAACCCTGAAATTTATTCATGAGCCATAAGGCCTATGGCGTAAATGACTTCAGAATGATTACTATGATTCCTAGTGGCGCTCACCGATTTTACCCTATATCTTGGAACATCAGAGAAATTAATCTTATTCTTCATAATTATTTTTCTAATATTTTCCAAAACTTATCTTGTCCTTTTTCATTTCAATTTTCTGTATTAAATGGATGATAAACCACACTGTTCTTGATTTGAACATTCTGTCGAAGCAAATAAACTTGGATTTTCTTTGATATGTTTGGATATGCATCTTGTACAACTATTTCATCCAGATCCTCATTACCATTATTGTAATGTATACTCATGTCACATGTGCAAATGTTTTCATTTTTGGAAATCAAATCACAAAAATCCCTTGATTGACAATGTAACAAACCACTGCTTCAGTGAAGTTTAAGAGTTACAGATTATCAGCACATAAATAGTAAGTCAATGTATGAGATATTTTTATCCTTAATTTTCAAAACTGATAGATGACCGTACAGTGGAACCTCGTTAAAGCGAGTACGGGCTATAGCGACACCCCCGATATAACGAGAGATAGCCGATGCACCGTCAATTGACCCTATAATAAGAGTGTTAAAAAATTCGCTTTTACGAGACCCTTTCGGTGTTGGCTCTCGCCATAGCGAGGGTTTCACCGCCGGAAGACTTTCATGAAGACTCCTTTACCTCTGTAATTGCTAGCGATCTGTTAGAAATGAAGTTAATGGAGTGTTCAGTCTCAAATTTATGTGGTAAACTGTCGTTCGATAAATATAATGATGACGAAACAATGCATTGCATGATTTTTATTCAGTGCGGCGCTTATAAATTGTTTGAATAGTTAGTCGTTATTTGAGTAAGGAAATTTAGTGATGCAAAAAAACATCGCCTTTCGTCTGGATTTATGCTTACGTTTATCGAATAGATGTTTATCTGTCGCCGCACCACTCCTGTTCCTGTATATCTGTTCGCAACAGGTATTTTGGCTATTATTTGCTCCACCTCCGTTAAAGCGACAATTCGCTATAGCGAGTGTTTATTAGTGCACCGTGGGGTGTCGTTATATCGAGGTTTCACTGTATGTGGTCTGAAATCTTCTTGAAAGAAAGGTCTTCAGTGAGTCTGTGACTATAATTCTAACATCATTTGATTCCTTCAAGTGCTCTGTGACATGTGGAGCTGGTGAGCAAGGCCGACCATATTGGTGCAAACTTGAAGGAAAAGCTGTCGCTGAAGCATATATTGCCGTTCACGGGGCGGAGACCGAAATGACGGAACTCCTGTACATGTTCAGCCATGTAATGCTGGTCCTTGCAGTTACTCTGATATAGATAATTGGATTCAAGGAGAGGTAAACTCCTCTTTACGTCTGAAATTCTCATGCTTCCAGTAACATCTAGTCATGAAAGGCAGGAAAATGGATGTGACGACGGCATCAGAAATTCTGGCATAAAAATCTCATCAAAAACCTTTATTCATCTGATTTTTAGAATTCTTTGCTGCTCTTAATAAAAATTATTCAACCAAGAAATGTCAGTGAAATAAGGCTGAGTCCAACTCTTCGTAGGATAAAGCACATCAAGCTTAAATACGTACCAGCAAAAACATTTATCTCCAAGGAGATCTTAGAAGTAGGCCCAGTATGTATGATATTCCTTCATGCAGGCTTGTCTTCTTCCATAGGAATATGTGATATTTTGTTTCAATTCTTTTAGGGATTTCAAGAAAGGGTATTGTTTTGAAATCCATTTATTGTAGATGAGGTCCACATGTGTTTCCTAAGAATACTTCATGATTTTACATGACACTTGACTCAATTTCTTCACTTTGTACAATGCTTAATGAAGGCAAATATGGCTTTTTTGAGCAAATATTGGCATTTTGCGTGTTAAAAATTATTTTTATGTCAGTCAGCTGCCCATGACAGTTCCCCATAATGATGTTTTAATAAATTTCTGTATTTTTTACATACCTCTTTGCTTATAAAAGGAAATTTTGTGTTTGTCAGGCTTCTTTTAAAGTTGTCCTTATTTTTTCCTGCAAATGTCCCTCTTGTGAAGCCTTTGTTCAGTCACCTCACTTAAATCCCATGGTGGCAATTCTCCTGGTTTCATGTTTCAATTGTCTTTTGCAGGGACCAGTGCCCACCGCCCACCCGTCTTTGTCGTCTTCGCCTGTGGTTTCTCCGTCCACGGCCCTTTTGCTTCCTCGCACTCCCCCCCCCACCCTCATCGCGATGGAGTCACTCTGCTGACATTCGCGACTCTTATTCCTTCCCACTGCCAAGGCCGAGTCTAAATTATCGCTGTGAGCTGGACTCTGGGGACCTGTAAGTGTGATTAGGAACCACGTTTCATGTACTGATAAGATGGTTTCTAATGTAGCTTTGGGGAATTTATAATTCATGTTGAACCAGCCAACTGGAATAAAACTTTGAACACCTCTACAGGATGATTCAATGCCTGATGATGTCAACTATTTGACATAACCATGGTCATGTATAAAACCGTCCTGAGAAAGCATACAAAGTTTTCACTAGCTTGCAATGAGCCGTGAATGGAAAGTGCTTAGCATGCATTAATTTGGAGGGTAAACTACGTTATTTAGAGGGATTTATTCAGGCTGAATTCAAATTGAGATTCTCCTTAATATGGTGTTTGCCAAATGTTCTGGGGTCAAGCATTTGGGGAAACTCAAGTGGTACCATAGTACCTCGACAGATATGGCATTCTGCTCTTAGTTAATGCAATAATAATAAGGCAAAGGAAAAATCATTTTCCTTACCCATTTGCCGTGTACTAAATATATTGTTTTTTTTTCTTTTTCCACAGTGATGTTGGTAATATGAATTTGAAAGATTTTAATTTAAAATTTGATCACATACTGTATGTGGATCCATCCCAATTAGCTAACAATAGTGTATAAACAAAAAATTGCATTTCTTAAAATTACAAATGCATGAGCCCATAGGTCACACTAACTATTTTTGCGTGTAAGGGATTTTCAGAAAACTTGTGGTGGTGTTTAGGAGTTAGCTGTTAAAATGCTCTTATTTACTTCTTTTACATGACAACATCATTGAATTCAGCATTTCTATTTTGCAGGGAAGTTTTCACAGGGTCTTGGAAAAATTCGAATTTAGCTTGATGAAACTGAGGATTCTAACATCTTGCAAATCTTCATACTATGTATCATGAAAATCATGCTAAGAAGTGGCCTTATTGCAATCATTGTTTGCAAGTTTTGAATATATTTTACATTTGAAAGGTTCATTTTAGGAGGCAAAGTCAGAAAAGGGAGCGGCTGTGACTAAATATATACTGTTCCTCTTGTAAATTATAGTGGTCAGTTATATATTAACTGATGATTTTAAACGGGTGAGGCTGAGAACATTTTAATGCAACATTTGAGGCACTATGTTGCGTTAAGGTTTTTTTTCACTAGCATGGCATACGTTGGCATTCCTGAAACCAAAATTGATTAAAATTTGAAGATCGTTATTTTAGAGGATATTTACAGTATAAACATCCATGTTTGAATTTTTAAATAAAATACTCTCCAATAGTGCTCAGAAACCTGTCGGGAAGAAGGTGAGAGACCTGGGGGATATGTTCTTTCAATGATATGATTCAATCCTCTTACTCTCCCACGTGATCCATAGACGTTTTGTGACTTTATTAGTGATACGTACTTTGATTTTTAAATCAGTTTGTGTGGACTTCTATTTAGCTTAGCTTTTCACAGATCTAGGCTGACATTTCTTGAGATGGGTGGAGTACCAAGGAGAAGTAGCTTACTTTAGTTACAATTAGAAGTATGCACCAATTACAGTTTTAAAAAAGGAACTAGCTATAGTTACTTTTCGTAAAACTCTTTGGAAATGTCCTAAACGGTGGGGTAGCTAAGAACTTAATGGTTAAAAATGATCACCAGTTCAAGATCAAGTGCCAGCCATGGACCAATGTATATAAAAAAAAATTTCTCACTTAAATAGAATGATTCTTGCCTGAAATTGCTTACCACCTCAACTTGACAAGCCCTTCCAAGCTTTAATTAAATTTTTTTTAAGAAATGGCTAAGTAAGTAGAGGGATGATCGCTGTCTTTTTTTAGTATGTTTTGATTTCAGTTTTTCTGCCATAAAGCGGCAATTGGCGTATTCATTGCCATCTTCACAAAAATCATTACTAGAAAGGTTGTGACATACATACATGATGAATTTCATGTCCTCAATTCATTGCAGTGCAATGTCTCCTTTGGATAAGGTCGTCTGTTTCGAGAAGTCGGATGTCGCGGCTCAGGGGTGCAAGTTCTTGCCGATGCCAAGTGCTCTCTCTCCCGGGAGCCCTACAGTGCCAGGATATGCTCTGCTGACCCACACACTTCAACGGAAGGAGAAGAGAGAAGTTTGAAGAAGGAAGACGGGGCCATGGGAGAAGGTAAGCAGCCTTTCATTTCCATTCTCTATATTTATGACCTACTGTATGGTCTATGGTTCGATTCCCATCAAGTTTTCATGTAACCTAGTGTACCGATTCAGTTAGCTTAAAATATCATAATTGTATTAAATCATTTTTCACTTTTCGAACAAGTCGTACAGATGTTAGATATATTTTCATAGCCAGTAGATACTTTTTTCAAAGCAGTTATTTTTTAATTTGCATGCATGTATAATCTAAAATGTGTTCATTTAATAAGGTACAAATGTGAGTCCGCTGTTTTGCATCTTAACAATCAGCCGACCAAGGCTGCTATTTTGAATGGAATTATGATCGTGCTTTTTGCCAAAATTACAGAAAAAGTCATATCATCAGGACTGTTATGACCCGGTCAAAATTCAGTTTTTCTGAACAGAGTAATCATAGTTGACATTCCAGTGGAGGTTTTAATTTTCAAGATTTTCATGAGCACAGTCATAATAGGGTAGTTTCTTTCATCAAAGAAAACGAAATGCAATGATTGTGATTCCTTACCCACCATTAGTGTATTAGTTTTGATGAATGGCAACGGTCAATTTTAACCCTTATTTGAAAAAGGCCAGATTGGCACCCATGCGATTCCACTCCACGTGACATCGCAGGGACCTAGTTTCTGTACGAGTAGATAGGAGTTTTACATCGTCTGAGATTACTAATGCATGCATGAAGCACAGAACTCAGGGAAACATCTCTTGATAATCACACTTTAAAAATACCCAAGTTCGGAAAGTTTCCTTTGTTTGATAGTGGAATAATAATCCTTATTTAAGCCAAGCGCTACCAGCTAGTAGGGTACTCAGCTACCTGCTAGCAGCCTGCGTCATATCACCGCTCAAGCCTCGCCCCAAGGTCACCTCACAAGGTGGCAGGGGGAACCAGAAATACGTCACACGGACTTTTTCCCATCATACCTACTTAGCCGTCGCGTTTTCGCGTGCTTGAAATTTTTCACTTTTCGTTTAGTCACCAAAAAAGAAATCGTCATTTTAAAATCTAAAAGAATGAAATTCGTACTTCTGGAGTAATTATCTTTCGATTTAGGCAATAAAAAATAATAGGAAATCACCCTATTCCCTATTCTGGGTTGTGGCGGATACAGATGGGGGGTGCGGGGACCCTTGTATTGCCAACGTGCCGCATGCCACGCATATCGCAAGAGGCTTAGGTTTATGTAGTGCCTATATTTAGTAGACTATGAAGTTTCATGGTCGAAGGGAATAGGAATCAAAGTATTATCTAATCTGCTAATAAAAAGCTAATATATGGTGGCCAATTTGAGATATGAGATGGAGATGATCGGCCGGTCAATAACTTGTGCTCGAGCGTGGCAGTAAACAACATAGGAGTGATATCCGTATTTTATGAAGCGAATTTTCCTCCCTTACAAACACAATAGGAGCTAACTGAATTCCTTCAAGCATTTTAAGTAGAAAGAATACTGCATTTGAGGTTAGAAATCGTAAACATTTTCTCAATGGTTTATCGATCCACCTGCAAAAATTAAAAATGACAGACATTCCTCAATTCCTCATTGTTGGGTATCGTAAGATACGATGTAGCGCAAACACTTTTTACCTCCTCAAACATGGTTGAAAAGCTAATGTTTAGAATATAACTTTATCCAATCAAATGTTATGATGCATCAATTCATTATGAATAATTAACAACAACTGAAAACGTACTAACAAACACGTATTGTACGCTTTATAATTGTTTAGGTTGACGCGCCTAAATGACGAGAATCTTCGTCATCCGTCCCGAACGCTCGGGAAAAAAATTACAATAACGCGCAACATGTTAAGCCAAAGAAGCGTATCAAAATGCTTTTACTATTTTCCTTGATTGGATTTTTATACATTGGATTTTTGTACATCTGCTGCATCTCCAGCCACTGTATTTTTATTTTTTATTCTATTTTTCCATAATGCACACAATCTTCATTACTCATTATGTGGGAGGGAACCTCAACCTACACCCCTCCCCCTCCTGCGCTAGCCGCCTCCTTGGATACCCACTATCCACCTCTACATCAACGTGACGCTTCGGTGAACACCATGTATGGAAACTCTTCAAACGGAGCCCCTTCTGGATTTTTTCCCGCCCCCCACCACAAACAAGTAAACCGCATTGGCAGTGATGATAATTCACAATTCTACTTCCCTCCGGCACCACCTCGTCCTCGTGAGTCTACTATGACCGGAGAAAGAGTAAATCCCAGTCGCAGTTGCTATTCCTGCGGGCGCGAAGGTCATTTCTCTCGGAATTGCCGCTCAAGAACGCTGCTTCAATTGTGGAGAAAGCACGCATTTATCACAAGAGTGTGCACTAGTCTGTTGCGGCCTCTGCAAGAAATCCGGTCACCGTCCCATAGGTTGTCCCTCTAAAAAGACATTGAGCGCCCAGGGAAATGGACCAACCCCGGCCGCGGGGTCGGGGATGAGTTAATATTGGCAGTCTTACCTGCAGTGGGCATGACTCTGTCAATCAATATTTTTGGAAAATCCTGCGAATTTTTGGTAGACACCGGCGGAGCAGTAACGATTGTGCATCAAAAAGTCTTTCCATTTCATGCCCTTGAAGTTTTACCTTATCATCGCCCAATCAAGAGCGCCTCTGGTCACTCATTAACAAGGGATGTGCCCGTTATTTAGCTGACATTATCCGATACGATTCAACTCCAGAAGAGCACATTAACGGGCTTCGAGAAGTATTTGGCAGACTCCAGAGTGCAAATCTACGTCTCAAACCTCAAGTGCCATTTTTTCCAAAAGCGAGTCAACTTTTTGGGGCATGTGGTATCTGCAGGCGGAATCCAGCCCGATGAAAGCAAAGTAGAAGCCATTAGAAATTTTCCTGTACCCACAAACATACAGACATTGCAATCTTTCCTTGGACTTGTTGGTTATTATAGAAAGTTTATACCAAATTTTGCAAGTCTTTCTAGCAATCTCACCAAATTAATTAAAAAAGGCAGTGATTTCCACTGGGGAGAAGAGCAGGAGAAGGCATTTGAGAGTCTACGCCGATCACTCTCCAGCCACCCACTTCTGAGATTTCCTGATTTTTCCATAGCTTTTATTCTCAGCACGGATGCATCGACGCGAGCATTGGGAGGAATTCTTTCCAAGGAATTTGAGGATGGAGAGCACCCTGTGGCCTGTGCCAGCCGACAATTACGTGACCAAGAAAAGAAGTATTCTGAAACGGAACTGGAGTGTCTAGCAGTCGTCGAGATGATAAAAAAGTTCCGCGTTTACCTTCTCGGGCGTACTTTCACTCTGTACTCCGACCATTGCCCTCTCCGGTGGCTTTTGACCCTGAAGGAACCGAAACCACGTCTTGCGCATTGGATTATGGAGATCTCCGAATATACATTTGATATCTAACATAGGCCAGGGATACAACTGCCACATGTAGACGCTCTCTCCAGAATGACTCCAGGAGTAAACCTCATCGAAGAGCTGACCACCCACGAACCAACCTGGGACAGGGAAATGATACGTCGTGTTCTGTCGTCATGTCCAGACCTACAACCGTATCACGCATTGGCGTGAAATCACGACCCCTCTTTATTCTATGACGACGAAGGAATTCTCTACAGAGCCTTACCTGATACACAGACTGCAAGATTTCTGATCGCCACACCGAAGGCCATGAGGAAATACGTATTAAAACTCTGCCACGACAACCCTTTGGTGGGTCATCTCGGAATGGAAAAAACGCTGGAGATTGTAAGACGTCACTTCTTTTGGGATGGATGCTACTCACGACACGCATATGGATCGACGTCGGCTGCCCATTGCCCGTCCGCACCTCTCCAGGCTAATGGAGATATTTGGCAGCTCCTTATCAGACCTGGAGGGCGAAGATGAGGTACCACCGCAACCAACCCCGCCGGTGTGGGGGCCAATTGATGGTGATTGCGGCCTGATTATCCCATCTACCCCAGAGCGGCCCCCGACACCCTGTTAAAAATTCCCCATTGAAAATACCCATTAAAATTCCTTATAGGGAATTGGCAATGGGGACTACCATTCCCTATAGGAACACCCATTCCCTATAGGGACAGTTATTCCCTATAGGGACTGTAATTCCCCATTGAAAATACCCATTAAAATTCCTTATAGGGAATTGGCAATGGGGACTACCATTCCCTATAGGGACACCCATTCCCTATAGGGACACCCATTCCCTCTAGGGACACCTATTCCCTATAGGGATAGATATTCCCTGTAGGGACTGTAATTCCCTAATAAAACAGAATGAATAAAAACAATTGTTCCATTGATATGAATTTAATGCTAAATTAAACATTTTTACATTGTATAACATAAATTTGTTGACAGGCTTGCTACTCTTTAACAATACAAAAGGTTAAAGAGGGCAAGATTTGGGGTAAAACTGTACAAATTATGCAATTCCAGCTATGGTTATACACATAACTTTAAAATGTATGTTGGAAATGATGAAGTAAACAATATTCCTGTTAATACAAAGGTAGTATTGGATTTGATGGCCGCGTATAATCTTCTAAACAAAGGATATTAATTGTATGTTGATAATTGGTATAATTCGCCAGATTTGTTTCACAAGTTACACACCTTAGGAACTAATGTACTGTACTTTGTGATCTAAATGCAAAAATATGCCTAAAGATAGAGACGAATTAAAACTCCAAAAAGGTGAAGCCATATCATATTGCAGTAATAACATTACTGCAAATGGAAAGACAAGAAGGATATGTTACAATAATGAACCGTTCCGTTTATTCATTCCGTTTATTATACTCTTATTTTTCCGTAACGCTCATCCGGACAGACGGCATGCATCGAGGCTTTTCTTATAATTTCCTCCGTGGGAATGCAGGCGTAAATTTTTTCTGGGGTGTTATTGCACAGAGGAACAATGCACCACTTGTAATTTTTCCTTATTTCAGCCATGTTCTCCTTTAAACGCAACGTGGCTCTTCCAAACCTGCAGTTACTGGGCTTGGATCTTGGACTCCTACTGAACTATGACGTCACGGCGTAAGATTAGTGGGGCGGTATTTTTTAGCCCGCGAAACTCGGGAGACTTTTGGGAGTCATTTTCTAATGTATAAACTGAATTTTAAGCGGAAAAAAGTATATTGCGGTACTAAGTGTTTACTGTAGTATATCAGCATACTGTTTATAAAAAGTATGCAATTTCCCTATTAATATATAATGCTTTGCAGCCGCCCAGTACCCGAGACAAGAATCTGCGAAATCGTTGTATGTTTTATGAAGGAATTCGTAAAGTGTCCTTGGAAAAATTGGAACAATAAGACTAATATGGCATGCTAACTGTATGCAGTGTATTTACGTGTAGACAAGTGTAATTTCGTCTCACTTTTAGTGAATTATCCTCGACCACAGCTAAGTCTGAACAAATGTTAGCACCTAACCACCGCGTCGGGTGGTTGGACATTCACGCACATAACTTGATAGGAGAGGCGGGGTGGCAAATTGGGGCAGGATTTTTCAATTGATTACTAAAGTTGACACTTTATTTTATAATGTGGTGCTAAACACTTCGTGAAGCTAAGTGAAAAACATAAAGTTTTTCTCTACATTGCGTTAAAAATACATGAAAAATAGGACATTTTAATTATTTAAATAAAAGTAATAAAAATTATCGCTAGAGTAAAAACTTTCACTACATCGGATTTAAAAAATGTTCATTTTTATTCTGGAATGATTTAAATTTACTCATCTTAAAACATCACGCAACAGTAGCAAATAACTTCAGTCAATTTTTTTCAAAAAATGGGAAAAAATTTTGAGATCACTTTTCATTAAATTGACAGACATCTCCTGCTTTAAAAAAATGAGTTAAAAATAAAATTATTTCAGTAATGTGGTCACTGATCATTCTATAATTTGAAAATATAATAGTCTTTTCCGAATTAAAAAGTGAAAAAAATCATTTTTGGCCAGCTTTTTTCGATTTCAGCCCACTGTGCGACGCCAGGGAGTGGACTCGTCCATCACCAGCCGCCGCCATCTCCGAACGACTGCACCATGGAGTACACACTTCAATTGTGTTGAAATTATCGACTGCCAGAGAGTGATAACGTTTTTAATATTAAACATAAAAACAATGAGAACTTCTTCTTACGAAACAGAATTTACTACTGCTGCGCACATGGTGTGAATCGCACACCACACTACAACCAAAAATCGATATATCGATAGTGTCTTGTCAAACTATCGACTGTAGTTAGTTTGCTTTTCAATACTTCCTCTCAAACTAACTACACACAAGTTAAATTTATTGCATCAACTAGACCAAGCATTTCACACAAAGTCTTAAATCGTGGCCCTGCCAATGGCTTAGTGAGAATGTCAGCCACTTGTTTCAAACCCTCGACATGTCCAATGTTCAATGTTCCATCACTGCACTTTTCCCGTACAAAATGGTATTTAACATCTATATGTTTTGATCTCTTATGAAACTCTGGGTTAATTGCAAGTTTTACAGCGCTCATATTATCAACTAGTAACTTTGGTGAGTCTTTTAAACATGTCACTTCAGAAAATAATCTTTTCAACCATACCAGTTTTTTAGCTGCTTCACTTGCTGCCACATACTCAGCCTCAGTGGTGGATAATACAACACTTCTTTGCTTTTGACTAAACCAAGAAATGGCACCCCCTGAGTACATACAAACCACCCCAGTTCGTGAATGTCTAGTCTTTATATCACCAGCATAGTCTGCATCACTGAATCCATGCAACACTTGCTCTGGGGAATCAACTTTATACAACAGTCCATAGTCAGCTGTGCCACGCAAATACCTGAATAATCTTTTCACATTTTTCCAGTCTTTGTTTGAGGGGCTCTCAAGGGATTGGGAGACAATACTCACGGCATAGGCTATACCAGGGCGTGTAGCCACCATTAGGAACATAAGGCTCCCTACAGCCTCACGATATGGTATACTGGCATCCAAGGGTTGATCCTCAGTGCCATCGTCACCACCAGAGGCACCAGGTTCGGGGGGTGTCGAGACAGCATTTGCATCAGCAAACCAGAACCGCTCCAGAACCTTCTTCGTGTATGAACCATGGCTCACAAAAATTGAACCATTGCTTAGCTGCTGAATTCCCATCCCAAGGAAAGAACTAAGAGTGCCCATAGTGATTTTAAACTCCATCTTTAGATGCTCTAAAAACTCACTCATTTCCCCCTCATCTGTTCCAGCAATCGACCCATCATCCACATATATTACAATTAACAGTTTTTTGTCTATCCTATTCCTCACAAATAGGCAATGGTGAGCAGAGCTCCTCTTAATCCCCTGTTTTTCTAAAAATGCAACCAGTCCGTTATTCCAGCAGCGAGGCGCCTGTTTCAGTCCATATATGCTTCGATTTAAGCGACAAACTCGGTTTGTACCATCTTCATACCCCTGTGGTTGCTGCATGTACACTTCTTCTTTAAGTTTTCCATAAAGAAAAGTTGTTTTCACATCAAATTGTTGAAGCTTCAATCTTTCCTCAGCAGCCACACTAAGAACCGATCGTACAGTCTCGAATCTTGCCACTGGACTAAAAGTTTCTTCGTAGTCGATACCTAGGCGTTGAGTACAACCTTTTGCTACCAAACGTGCTTTGTAGCACTGGACTGCCCAATTGGCTGGATGGCTTTTCACTCGAAAAACCCACAGATTATTGATGACCTTTTTTTCATTCGGTAAATCAACTAGAGTCCACACTTCATTCTCTTTCAGGGAGTTCATCTCATCTTCCATGGCACTCTTCCACAAGTCTCCATCTTCTGAATTTATCGCTTCACTAAAAGATGATGGAGATGTTAACTCTGCTGCCATGACATAGTCCTTCAGATATGCAGGCTTCTTTACTTGCCTTTTGGTATGCAGCTGGGGCATCTCTTCATCTTCAGATGGTGCTTCCTCTACTTCTGAGTCGTCCACGGATTCAAGATCTCCGACCTCCTGAATATTGTGTGGTTCAGTATTATTCTCATCCACATTTCTCTTCTCAGAATGATTAGTGATTCTAAACTCTGACTTATTGGGCAAAACTTCTAGTGGTTTAAACAAAACATCTCGGCTCATTATTTCTCTTTTTGAGTTTGGCAGCCTGCACCTATATCCATCCCTTTCATCGCAGTATCCTACAAATCTGGCATATGTTGATTTCTTATCCCACTTCCTCCGGCGTTGCTTAGGAACATGTACATAGCATTCTGCACCAAACACTTTCAAGTGATCTACATTAACAGGACCTCTTTTCAGCCATACTTCCAGAGGGGATTTTCCATCTACCTTTGAAGGACCAGTACGATTCAAGACAAAGCATGCTGTATTCACTGCTTCCGCCCATAGTCATTTAGGAAGATTTTGTGCATGCAACATAGATCTTGCACTCTCCACTAGAGTTCTATTTTCACGTTCTGCCGTTCCATTCTGTTCTGGAGTGTAGGGCATGGACATCCGTATCTTAATACCTTTCTTTTGAAGGATTCTTCTAACATGTGCATTGTTAAATTCAAGCCCACCATCACTCATTAAAGTTTTTATCTTGTTACCTTCATTGTCCGCCTCACTCAAAAATATTTCAAGGTAATGAGGAACCATATCTTTTGTCTTCAAAAAGAATACTCGGCGGTAACTGGAAAAATCATCCTTCAGCAGTAAGAAGTACCTACTTCCTCCAAACGATGAGGTCTCCATCGGCCCAAAGAGATCAGTGTGGATGATCTCACCAACGGTATAAGGTCTGCAGTCTCGAGTTTTGTAACTATCGCGGTGCTGCTTTCCCATCACACATCCAACGCAGAAATCTTCTTCCGCTTGAACTTCAATACCCCTACTTTTCAGTACCTTCTTCACGTGCTGTTTACTTTGATGACAGAGCCTTTAATGCAATAATTGAAGACTAGCATCGACTGCTGTAACGTTGACTTCAGTAGAGTCCCGTGGACGTTGGACAGTCATTTTTAATTCGTACAGCCCAGTCTCCGTCTTCACTCCCACAAGTTTCACTAGCCCATTTCTTTTGAAGATGCACTTTCTCGCATCTGCACTAAACTGAAATCCCTTTTCTACAGTCCTTCCTACAGAGAGTAAATTCCTACCCAATTCTGGAACATACCAAACATCTCTAATATCACACGACTTCACCATTTCCTACCGTGATATTCACAGGCTTAGTAATAAGAGTGTAGTCCATGAAGTAACTCTTATTATTACACATATGCTGAGAGGCACCAGTGTCTTGCAAGCCATACTTCTATAGGCACATTATTACCCTCAACTAAGAAAGATAAAAAACTTGCACCCTTGCCTGAAAAATGTTGGTTCCTCTTTTTACCTTGTTCAGGGCACTTGTTTGCTAGATGACCACGCTGATAGCATTTAAAACATTTTCTAGTCTCTTCTTTACCTTTCTTCGATTCCGCTTTCACAGCAAAAGCAGATGAGTCTATTTCATTTTCCGGAAGCCTCATCTCAATTAATCGAAGTCTCTCAATCAGAAGATTGATAGAACGATCAGGAATGGGTATACTCTCCCACACACTTTTAAATTCAAAGTATTCCCTGGGCAAAGTCGACATAATTCTTCTCATTAAGAGCAATTCAGGGAGCACAGCATCGGTCAGTCGCTTCAGCTCGTCATTCAGGTCCGTGAAGTCCTTCTGGAGACGAGCAACCTACGCTGCGATGTCTTCGGATTCCTTTTTCTCCGACGAGAAAAATTTCTCCATCAACCGATCCACTCTTTGGCCCGAACTTTGCTCATATACTGACAGCAGCTTCTTACAAATTTCTTCAGCAGTGGCACATGTCGCCGTCAATTCAACATCAACATCACCCATGCTACTCACGAGTATAATTTGTGCCAGAGAGTCGGCTTTTTCATACTCTCGCACAGCAAGTCTATGCGCAGTAATTTCACCTTCAGAAGCAGCCGTGGCAAGCATACCGGGATGTCTTCCTCCGTGAACTACATCGGCCACTTCGTGATGCTTCAAGAATAATTCTATTTGCCGTTTCCATCTACTCCAATTTTCTGCACCCTTCAGTTTTCCAATATTGGCTCGGAAATCCATTTTCTAGTCCGTTTGGAACATAGAACGGAAGAACAAATCGCCAAAACTAAAGTTGCGATTGGAGTTCACAAAAATAAGGTTCTCTCACTAAAACTGACCGCACATTTGCGGTGATCAAGCAGTCTGGGTCCATAACCTGTTGAAATTATCGACTGCCAGATAGTGATAACGTTTTTAATATTAAACATAAATACAATGAGAACTTCTTCTTACAAAACAGAATTGACTACTGCTGCGCACATAGTGTGAATCGCGCACCACACTACAACCAAAAATCGATATATCGATAGTGTCTTGTCAAACTATTGATTGTAGTTAGTTTGCTTCTCAATAACTTGTGTGCTAGTGACTGGAACGGTGCGTGATGGAGGATCAGAATAGGAAGGTTTCCTGCCGCCAACACAATAAGTGATGGTGGGAACTGACCAAAAGACGGAAGAGGGCTGCCGCTCGACAGTGAAGCATTTGTGTTTTTTTGTGTTCAGTGCAATATTTCTGTTTTTGTGTTTATTGAACTATGTATGTGTTTTTGCTTAGTGAACTATTGATGTTTATTTTGTACTTAGTGAAATAATTGCGATTAGTGAACTGTTGCTATTTCCCGATTTAAAAAACAACTAAAAACTAAAAGTGAATAATGAAAATGTTATGCAAACAATACCTTACGAACATTATTATATATTTTTTATGCTTCTCAAGTGCTTCAATTTATCTGTTGTTTGTAGACAATGTTGTATAATTGTAATTTTATTTACCCCCCCCCCTCCTGCGCTCGCCGCCTCCCTTCACCCTTTTCCCAGTGACCGGCACAGAGGCAGGATTCCTTTCGACGGCTTCTGCGTTGGGCCTTTCCCGCTTGCCGCGGTCCACCCCTGTAGGATTTGGGTGCACATACCCCGACACTTTGTCGCCATCGCCTTTTGTCCCCTTTGGTCTCTTTCAAGTAGCCAGGCCCCGCTCATGTGCACGTGTTCCTAGGGAATACCCCGGTCGACGAACTGCGAGTAGCAGTTTACGGGCGACTCCCTGCGTCATCGATGCCCGGGAAAAACAATATTTAAGCGCACATCGAAGATGCATCAGGGCCATTCCCACCTACGCCTTTTCCTCGCTCACCGCAGAACCCCTTGCTGGGTCGTCTAAGGGCTCCCTTGGTCAATACACCCTTGCCGGTCGCTGACTCTGCACCTCGCCTTCCTCAGGAGATGCCCTCGCTGGGTCACCATCACTTTCCTCGGGAGACCCCCTCGCTGGGTCACCATCTCCTTCCTCGGAAGACCTCATCGCCGGGTCACCATTCCTCGCGTCGGGAGACCTCCTCGCCGGGTCACCGCCCTTCCTCGGGAGACCTCCAGCTGGGTCACCACCACCTATCCCGGGAGACCTTCCAGATGGGTCACCACACACCCTCGCAGAGTGAGTACCCCCACCCCCCCTCCTCCCCTACACCGCTCTCGCTAGGCCTCACGCTTTCATTTTATTAGTATGATCACACCCTTTGTATCAGTAATTCCATTGAGCAGCAATAAACTGTGTTCGCTCCATAAATTTATGTGTACTTATTTATTACGTGTCCCCAGCCTCATCACGGCGTGACTCGCCACCACGACAATTAGATGAATGCCTAGCTCATAAAAGTTTTGGTCCTTATTGTGTCATTTCTCATTTATTTCACTGCTGTATCTTTAAACTTGTGTTTTGGTAACCATGGCAAGGAATGCATAGATCTCTCGCTTTGATTTTAAATTTTATTGGTGGATTATAATGTTGTATATATTTTAGATATTTTCAATTCTTTGTGATACATCATTAACCCTAGAATGACGGGCTGGGTCCTATGGACCTCTATGTTTTGTTTTGTTTTGAAAGTTTATAATTATGTCAAAAATGCACGAAACTGATTTTTACGCCGTGACTTTTCCTAAATATATGTCCTTTAAAACATAGCAAGAAATAACGAGAATGGGCTCATTACATTTTATAGTACACTACAAAATTACATAGCGGACGGACTGGGTCCATTGGACCCAGTCGACTATTTTCAATGCTATGGGTGATTCATTTCAACTTATCAGCAATTTTCTTATTTACTTTGTATTTTTGGGAGATTAAATGTTTATGGTGATGTAAATAAAGTCGTAGGCGATAGTTATTACCAGTAAGTGGGCATTTTTTATGGATTGGCTTGAAGCCTTTCATATGCTCTTCCAATGTCACATTTAGAGTGACACAGTCAGAAACATGTATCCACATCGTTTCGTAATGGGTAGTTTTTGTAACTTTCTCTGGTTTGACGCACACACAGTGTGCATCATCAACATTCAGTCCCATAATCTGTTAGTTTTATATGTGAGACCATTCATCTAGCGTCTGCGGTGCTTTCGTGGTGGACAGTCAGAAGGTCACGCTCGCAAGCTGGAGTGGTCTCGCTGCCTGCCGACATTTGCTGTTATTCCAACTATCTAACTGAAGACATTGAAGAACATCTATCATTACATTTTGATACCATGCATGGTAGGTACAAAACTTTATGGATTGTATAAAAGACTATATTCCTTCATTCTAATGTACTTCTTCAGTATTTACCTCATTTACCAAATCGTTTACTCCTCAGATGGATTAGTTAGATGACAACTACAATGATATACAACAATGTCATTATTCCTATCTTTACCGGATGCTTGGTGGTACCAAATTTTGTGTAGTGAGGTATTGATTTGACTGAATTCATAGAGTGACTATTGATATACTGTGTAGTTGAGGGGCTGAGAAGTCGGCGTCGCCATTTGGATATTACAGTCAAAATAGCTATCAAGATATTTTTGAGGTAATAACAAAAAAGGATTGTTTATAATTATTGTAAGAATTAGCTGTTCTAGCTTAATTATTGAACTCTTTGAATTGCTTGATGATATCAGAAATATAATACGAGACAGTGCTTTGCTAATTTTTACCTGAATTTACAACTAAGGAGTAGCACGAACAATGTTATCTTCCATTTATATCTAAGTGAAGTTTGGAATGAAAAATTGATAAATTTCATTGTCACTTTATTCACAGGCTTGCTAATAGTGACACACATTTGGAGTGCAATTATCTAAAGATTGCAGAACGACGTGTTCAGCTTCTAAATATACAGCGCTAACAGGAGGAGGGTAGCAGGGAATCTGGTGGAGATGAAGCCTAAAATGTTGAATAAGGATGAAGAAGAACTGAACCTTGGCCGATTCTTCTTCATCTTGCTGAGAACATGATAGAAATACGAAAATGGGGAATTCCTATTGGGAGTAATTTTTATTTCGCGCAATCTGAAAGAGGAGTGGTAAAAAAAACCTCATGCCACTAAAAAGGGTAGAATGCGAAGGCGTAATATTTTGCGTCATATCCCGTGCGCCGTGCGGAATTTTTATTGTCTTATGCTCTTTTGCTAATTTTGCGTCCTAACATCTTTGATGTTGATAAAAAATGGACCACCATTGAAAGGTTTAGTTTTTCAAGCTTTGTAGAATGAAGAAGATGACTGAAATAAATAAGGTTCTGGCAATGCTAATATATATCATTTTTACAAGTAAAAAATCAAAATTTTTCAGAACTTTGGAGTAAACTAGACGGGCAGCCAATATGCAACAGTATTGTGGAGTCAAAAGTAATACTACGGGTTATTTGATTTGATAGTGCGACAGAAATGAGGGAAAGCAGAGGCAAAGACAAATTGCAGACTATTGGAGAGATATTTGATGGGCGGAATGAATATTTGAAATATGCATTCGTGCCAGGATACTGCATGACAGTTGACGAACAGTTACTGATGTTCCGTGGGCGCTGTAACTTTAGAGAGTTTGTTGAGAGATACCAGGAAAGTATGGAATTAAAATTTTGGCTGCAAGTCATAGTAGTGATTCATACAAGTGGAATGTCTAAGTATACACAGGTAGAGAATCTCATAAAAGTCGAGAGGTCAATCAAGGGAAAAGATTAGTTACAGGTATGGTTGCAGGACTAATCAGCCAGAAACATAAGTAGGTAACCCACTACTTTTCAAAGACTTAGCGATTGTAGAGATCATAAGGTAAAATAAACGAGGGATTCCACCCGAGCTCACGACTGTTAGTGCCATACAGGCTACAGGATTTCCTAAAAAAGTGGTATCTCCTGGAATCCAAGAGAAAATCAACTATCGAAAGAATTTACATGGTGAAAAAGAAAATGTGACACACTCCTTGACAACCTTAGCAACCTAGGAAAATAAGTATCGTAAGTGCAACTACAAAAGGGATAGAAAGACACGAACATCCTCTTCACAATGTGCACAAATTATATGCCAAGATCATTCAGAAATTTTATGCAATCAGTGCCTGTAGCAGCATAACAGTTTTTAATAACTTTTGTAAATTCATCATACTTTTGTTTCATTAAATTTGTTACATATCTAATTTATCATTGACAAAAAATCCACTTTATAATTTGTGTTAATGTTATTGTGCTAATGAACATTCATAAAAATGGGAAAGGTGGAGTGATATTTCTGGTAGAAGGAATAATATTATGCTTCGCTGCAGTAATAGCCTCAAACAAAATAATTCAATAATAATAAAGACAAAGAATATGTTGAGGAAGTAAATTAGATGGAAAACATCACTTAACTCAGTCTAAATTCATCATAAACTGGTAATATTGTGGAAAAAATGTTTCAGGGTCCATTGGACCCAGTCAGGCTACTACGCGATAATTTTTTTCAGTCTTCCTAGGGGTAATAATTAAGATTATATAAGTATTAATTTTACGTATCGAGGAAATAGTGTAAATTTTTGCTTGCATCATTTCCTATTATAAACTTGTGTTATGTTTACCGTGGCAAGGAATGAATATATTTCTCTTTGATTTTAGATTTTATGCAAGGGTAATAATATTCTTTATTTTAGAGATTTGTAACTGTTTGTGACACATCATTAATAATTAAGATTAGTTTTAGTAATTAAGATTAATTTTAGGTTGCCAGGAAATTGTGTAAATTTTGCTCATTTCATCTCTTCCTTGTGCTCAGGTTATTGAAGCCTAATTCATGCCCAGATGGGGGTTTAGGAAGAGACGATTGTGAGTGCACCATTGATTTCAATGGCAAAGGTGATTCCAAAGACAGTCTTCTCTCGTGTCAGAATCAATGTCACATCAATGAGAATTGACTAAGTATTGCTGCATCTATTATTGTGGTTGATGTAAAATATATTTTCTTATTGAAACACCATTTCATTGGTGTATCCCCCCATCAATGTTCTGTGGTGCTTGATTAAGGGCATTATACCTTAAATCCACCATTTGAACTATTGAAAGTTGGGGTAAATATGGTCATGGCAGAGGTTTTTCCAACAGGTGATTTCGTAAATGACAGAATCATCATCTAACTTCTGGTTTTCACATGGTTTAAGTAGAAGGATTTCACTCTTAAAAAATGCAAGAATCATTGAAAACAATCCAAGGTTTACATCTAAAAAAAACATTCGAAAATGGCGAAAAAGTGTTTTTTTTTCACAAATTCTTACTTTCATTTTTCAAATGAAGCGAACTGTTAATGAGCATCTCATTGAATTTTTGGTCCATTGTTTGAATCTAAAGAGAAAATTTTGCAATAAGACCTGTGACTGTATGTGTGAGTGCCTCATACAATGCTGTCTTCTAATTTCCAGCTGAAGATATGACCTATGCCAGGCAGATACATGGTACAAGAGTGGCTTATGGGGAAGCGGGCGATTGCTACAGCTCCCTAGACTGTCCTGAGGGTCATTTCAGCATCAACTTCAAGGGTACTGGACTCAGGGTTCATAGCAGTAGCAGGGTGCATAGCAGTTCATAGCAGGGGCAGCTGTTCATGTCAGCAGGAAAGACGTGAGTGCATGGCTCTTAACTTTTCTTCATCGTGATTAACCCATAAAGTGCTATCCATCAGCCTGGGGGATATGTGCAAGAGTATATAGGTGTGTGTGCTTGATTAAGGGCATAATGCCTTATTTAATGTAGCAAGTTCACTATTGTCAGAAATGGTATCACTATTAGTACCTTCAACTGTGGGCAGTTGAGAAATCTTATTAGCTCTGACTTTGTTCACAATATTCCACATTCCTTTGATTTGTTAGCTGCACTTGCAGCTCGATAGTTGTTAAATGTCCTGTTGGCCTCATTCAATGCATGTCGATATTGTCTTTTGCATAATTGATACTCTGTTACAAGTCCCTGTTCATCAGAACGCTTGCATAAGGGAGCAAGGCGCTTAAGTTCACGAGACATTATCAAGATCTTGTCACTTATCCATGGTTTCCTAATATGCTTGTTAGCAGTTTTTGAAAGTTTTAGGGGGAATTCACAGTCAAATACATATATTTCAGTTTTTTGTTGTTGAAACATCCACTAATTCTTTAATTATTTTACTAATAACTTCACACAACGCAGAGGACAATATTATTTTACTTCAACTCAACACAGTAACTAATAAACAGATTAGATCTCTTAGATACAATATTCAACACTCTTTCTTAATTTTTTTCTTTGGAAACAACAGAAAACAAATTACATCATTCAACACCATAAAACTTTTCTTGAAAATTACACCACAGAATTAATTCATATAATTATAACCTTAATGCAACAAATTAATCACACATTTACGTTTTAGCAAAAATTAAAATTCCTTCAATTACTTGACAGTAATAAGTTTTTATGTGCATGAACTTGATACTATTGAGAGGCTTTGTAAATATATCGGCTAACTTATATTGTGTTGGACAGTAATTTAAAGTCACTACTTTTTGTGACACCTTTTCGGAAATGAAATGATATCTTACATCAATGTGTTTACCTTTTTCTATTAAGCTGTCCAGTCTCAATTAGTCGAATAGTGCTTTGATTATCCACATGTAAACTTACACTCAATTCTTTACCAATCAATTCTTCAATAAAGGTTTTTGCATATACTTCACACATTCAGCTGCTGCAATATATTCTGCTTCTGTAGTGGAGAGAGCCACAATTGGTTGTTTACGTGACCACCAGGCTACTGGACCTCCACAGAACATCAGGACGTATCCACTTGTGCTCTTCCTAGTCTTTAAGTCACCTGCATAGTCAGAGTCAGTATAAGCAGTCAGAGTCAAGTTTGATCTTCTTTTGTACCAAATACCCAGGTTCTCTGTATTCTTTAAATACTTCAATGTTCTTTTTACATTTTCAATGTCTGTTTTTGTTGGATTTTCTAGACTTCTGCTTTCATAGTTGACTGCAAACGCCATGTTAGGTCTTGTTTTATTCGTCAAATATAAAAGACTACCAACCACTTCTCTGTAAGGAAAGTTGAGAACACTTTTATCCCTTTCTTCGTGCTCATCAACTCTTTTCCCAATTTGAAGAGGTGTGTCAGCTCCCTTGGTATTTTTCATCTCGAATTTATCTAATATATAATCTGTCAAATATAATCCCCTTATAATAATGCCCTTCTGAGATAGGAAAATAGAGTCCTTAGTTTTTGTTACCTCTATGCCAATTAAAACCTTTGGATTATTTCTTGTCTTTGTTTCAAACTCCTTTCCTAAACTATATAATAAACTGTCTATATCAGATTCATTTTCTCCTATTATGATCCCATCATCTACGTACACAGCTAAATACAGAGTTCTTTTCTCATTTCTGAATACGCACTGCTCTGATTTCAACTGAAAAAGCCCTCTGTTCAGTAAAAACTTCTTCAACCTCTGATTCCATTTCAAGGGTGCTTATTTTAATCGATATAAGGATTTTTCTAAACGGCAAATTTTATTTTTGACACTAAAACCCTCTGGCACATGCATGTAGATTTCTTCTTCTAGTTCTCCATAAAGGAAAGCTGTTTTAATATCAAATGCCTTCATTTTGTAATTATTTTTTGCTGCAATGGCAAACAGTATCCTCAGTGATGTTGTATTCACCACTGGGCTGAAGGTTTCTTCATAGTCAATTCCTCTCTCTTGTTCGCAGACTCTAACTACTAATCTAGCCTTGTATCTCCTGTCTTCTTTAATTTTGAATACCCATTTACTGGTTAAAATTTTCTTCCCTTTGGCATCTTGAGGACTGACATATTTCCATGTTTCATTTTTCATCAACGATGATTTTTCATCTTCAATTGCTTCTATCCATTTATCTTTTTCCTGTCCAGTTACAGCTTCATTATACGAAATTAAAGCCATTTTACATTGATATTCCTTCAAGTTATCTGGTGCTTTAAGTTTATTTCTATCTCTAAGATTGTAGTGTAATCCTTCATCTTCTTCTTCTTCTCTTCCAGCTGTGACACCTTCTGTTTCTTGTACTATATCTTCTTCATCTTGATTTTCTACCTTTGCTCTTTTTATGGTCTTTTTAATTTCTTTCTCTTCCTTGAAGTTATTTTGAATTTCAGGAATGAAGATTACATCTCTAACTACCTCAACTGTTCTTTTATCCATAAAAAATACTCTTACTCCTTTTGAACAATCTTCATATCCCACAAAAATCCCTCTTTTTCCCTTGGCATCCCACTTTTGTCTCTTCTGAGATGGCACATGAGCATAGACTTCTGATCCAAAAACTCTGAGCTTTTCAAAATCTCCAAAAGGTTTACCGAACCATAACTCATAAGGAGTTTTGCCTTTTATTGAGCTTGCTCCAGTTCTATTGATCACATACACTGCAGTATTAACTGCTTCGGCCCAAAATTCTTTGCTCAGTTTCTTATTCAACAACATTGTTCTAGCTGATTCTGCCAAAGTTCTCATCTCACATTCAGCTTTCCCATTTTGCTCAGGATTGTAGGGCACAGATTTTTGATGACAAATGCCCTCACCTTCAAAAATGTTTCTTACTTCCTTATTTACAAACTCAGATCCATTGTCACTTCTAAAAATTTTAATCCCTTTTCCAGTCTGATTTTTTACGTATTTTATAAAAACTTTCAGCTTTTCTTTCACTTCGCTTTTATTTCTGAGAAAATATACTACTTTGAAGTGTGATAGGTCATCTTTCAATAACAGAAAATACTTGCTTCCTCCAATCGACTCTGTCTCCATCGGTCCACATAGGTCTGCATGTATTAATTCACATATGCTTTTAGAGCTACTGCTGCTTGGAGTGAATTTTCTTTTTGCATATTTCCCTTCTACACAGGAACTGCAAAACTTGAGGTTATTTTCTATAAATGGAATCTTATTTTCTTCTAAAACTCTCTCCACTAAGGTGAAGTTTTGATGACAAAATCTATTATGCCACTCCTGCAAAGTTTCGGATTTCTTTGCCAAATATAACTCACCAGTTGATTGCCTGGTTGTTCGAAAATCCATTACGTATAATTTACCGGATCGAATTGCTTGTGCACAGATTTTATTGTCCATGTTCTTCTATACGCATTTCTTATCATCAGACTCCAGTTTGTATCCCTTATCTAGGGCTATTCCCATAGAAAAAAGGTTAGTTTTAAGTTCAGGCACATACAAGACATTATTAAGGATTGTTTCCATCCATTCTTCACCGTTGTTCGCCAGAAGTTTTACCGTCCCGCAACCAACCGCATCCAGCGTTGATCCGTCTCCAATTTTTATTTTCTTGGGTTCGCTAATCTCTTGGTATTCCTTAAATATTCCAATTTCATTGCACATGTGTTCGCTGGCTCCGCTGTCTAAGTACCAAATTTCTTCATTTACTCGTTCATTGAAAAATGCAGTAGAACTGATGAATGCATTTTTGCTTGTTTTATCTTTCCTTTCTTCATCCTTCAGGAAACGGCATTGCTTAATAAAATGTCCCGGTCTCTTGCAGTGATGACACACTTTTTGATTTTTCGATCTTTCTCGGAAATAACAGTTCTTTTCTTCGTGATTGTTTTTCTTACAAATACTGCAAAACAATGGTTTGCTATTACATTTATTTTGGTTCCTTGAGTATTTCGTTTCCGCTCTTAATGCTGAGTTCTGTATTACTTCATCGTTAGAGCTTTTAAATTTTTGTTCCTCTGCCGCCAATCTCGCTACTAAGTTTTCAATTGTTCTTTCATCTTTCGTGGTAGACTCCCATGCCGTGCTGAAGTTTTGATAATCAGTGGGCAGGACACTAAGTATCTTCGTTATTAACATGGTTTCATCAATATTTTGCTGTAGCATTTTAAGTTTGTGAACTATTGATTGGATGTTGGAAATATTCGTCATTATGTCGGCACTCTTCTCGAAACGGAAATTGTAGAACTGTTGCAGTAAATTACACTTCTGTTTCTCAGTATCACGTTCGTATATATTCGTCAGGGTTTTAAACATATCATGGGCAGTAACACAAGACATAATATGCACCATTATCTTTTTATCAATAGTCATTATTATATACTTCTGTGACTTGGTGTCCATCATCTTCCAGTGACGTATGTCTTTTTCATCTTTCACATCAGCCAGACGTTGAATTCCATCAACCACCTCCAGTAGGCCACTTGCTCGGAAGAATATTCGTATTTGGAACTTCCACAATTCGAAAGTTTCAGCTCCTTTTAGTATTTCAATGTTTGATAGATCTTCTGTCATTGTTGCCGAGTGCGTTATTTTTACAATCTTCTCTTCGTTTTTTTTTTACACCAATTTTATCTTTTTTCTTTCTTCTATTTTTTTACGTTTTCTTCAGAATCTAAGCGTTCGATGGATATAGGTTCCTGGGTCCATAACCTGTTGAATCTTCCAGTAGTTCTGTAATTATTTTACTAATAACTTCACACAATGCACAGGACAATATTATTTTACTTCAACTCAACACAGTAACTAATAAACAGATTAGATCTCTTAGATACAATATTCAACATTTGTAAAATAAATCAAAGCTCTCCTCAAAATGATTTGAATCATTTATTTCTTGCCAGCTTTCTAGTGAAAGACAGTTGGTGAAAGAGATTATGTTTGCTGAGCCAAAAAAACGCTTATACCTTCTGGATGATATGGGTTTCTCCATGGAAACTTCACCATACACAGGAAAATGGTCTGATATATTGCTATCAATGACTGTTGATTTAACACTGGAGATGTTGACATTGGTAAATATGTCATCTATCAATGATGCCGTGGCATGAGATACCCGTGTGGGTGTATCATTAATCAATGGGGTTAATGATAAAGTTTGTAACAGGTTTATAAAATCAGTTTTATCAGGGGTCTCACATAGAAAGTTACAATTAAAATCACCATAATGACATCCTGATATGTATCCATTACCCAACTGAGGAGGCTATCAAATTTTTCAAGAAATAATTGGAAATCACCAGAGGGTGGACGATACACTGAAATGCAGATAATTGTATCAGTACCGACAGACACTTTGCAGATAGCATACTCGAAAACTTGTTCCATACATAGGTCATGACATGGGATTCTGATAGATTCACTCAATAAATTGTGCCTGGTACAAATAGCTCCACCACCATTTTTCAGATTCGATCTACAGAAGTAATTAGCTAAATAATAATGCTGTAGTATAGTTTGCTGAATCTCATCAGTCTTGAGCCAGTGCTCACAAATACAGACTATGTCTACGTGGTGCTCAGTTAGAAGAAGTTCAATCTCAGCTATTTTATTTCTAATGCATTGTATATTAATGTGCAACACGGAAAATATAGCTAGTCAGGAGACACTCTCCCTGTTTGTTTTTAGAGCAAATGCTCCATTGGCGAGATCAATGTTAGCAGTATTTTTTGGCCATATAAATTTGTTAACAATTACACCCTCTGGCCAAAGGGATCGATCCCTCAATTTTTTGAAGTCATTTTGATCGATGCAAACTTAAAATGAGCCGTTGGCGCTTTTAGTGTTTTCAATAGCATCACATGATATGCAGTTCACAGAAAACTTATCTTTATAATGTGTCCTGCTACTTCCTCCTTGGGCGTCTCTTTTTCTAGGTGCCCTATATAGACGAACATGGTTCTTTTTGCCACTCGAAGGCCGAGCGTAGCATCATTTACATCTGATTTTCCGGTTCCGATGATTTGGGTTGATCTCTTCTTCTGCCCTGGGTGTTTCTTCTTTGCCGTAACGACCGTAAATTCTTTATCGTCCGCAGGTCCTCTTGCTGATTCCGTTGTTTGGTAAGTTGGAATTCGTGCGACGTCCATTGCCCCGGAGCTTCCTTAGGCGACAGCAGCGACAGTTTATTCGTTGAATTTTCACATTTTTGAATCACTTCACCGTTCGTTATCGTCACCGATTTCGGTGGTTTTGGATTATTTCCGTCACAAGTTCTGCCAGCACTTTGATGGCGATTCACTCGAGTCACTTCCGAAAACTAGACTTTTTTCTTCGAAGCGACTACAAAATTATTTTTTTATTGTACAAGTACAGCTTTTAAAACTTCGATGTCGGCAGCCATATTGGCAATGTTAGCCCTGAGGTATCGGCATTTAAAACATTTCCAATATAGATCGCGGCACTCAGATAATATTTTCAGTACGATTTCGTTCAAGTTCGTACATTTGTGGTGGTATGTACTATTATAGCCTTCGCAAATGATGTACTTATCACGCATAGTGAGGGGTATATTGCAGGAGCCACACGCAAGCGCGGCCATTTTCAGTGTGACCGCATTCCATACCGACAGCGCCTCTTACCAGTCCCAGATGATGTGGAACCATAGGAATTAGTGACTCCGCTACATTATGACTGGCAAAAGAATTACTAGCCTGACTGTCTAATATAGCCTTAAAATTTTTGTGCCCAATTTTTAAGTTAATAGCAGGACGAAGATAGCTTCCATCAATAATCATCTGTCCAATACATGTATCATGATTCAATGACTTACTAGAAGTTGTTTTTCTTCGAGGGTTAGGCACTACTCGGTTTCCATTCCCCCTCATCCCAGAATGGACCGCACCTAGTTTTCCTGCAATGACAATGTAGGGCACTTTTTTTTCAAGCGTCCAAAATTCCCACACTGGAAACATTTCCTAACTGTACTAGAATCTCCTGAAGGTTTGACTTAGTGTTCCTCTTCAAGTTGGCTGACAACTTTCCTAAGATCATCGAATGTTTTGGGCTGTGAAACTTTAACTAAAGCCCTAATCTTTTCATGCAGTAATTCGATTATATTGTGCATTGCCTTATCTTCATGATCTTCTGGGTTCAGTCTCTTGAAGAGTTGATATTTTTGAATAAAGAAAGCACTCGTCCACATGCCTGTAGGTTGTGTGTCTGTGAATAGCTTCTTCTTCACTGCACTCTTCACCCCTTCGGAATCAAACCGTGCAATGAATTCTCATTTGAAGTCCTCCCAATCCAGATATAACCGTTTTAAATTTCGCCACCTAGTAGCCACTTGCCCCTTCAGCTGTTGACTTACTATTTGTGTATTAATGTCTGTGGGTAGGTTAGTTCTACCTAACAAACTGAGTGATCCTTTAATAAAACTTTGGATTTTCTTCCAGTCTTCCATGAAATTCTGGAAGGCAGTCTTTCATCACTTTTGGTTGTAAATGTCCACTTGTATAAGGTAGAGTGACTGATGGTGGTACTATATTCCTCACTTGATCACTTACTTGTTCTTGTAACTGTAACAATCTGGAGTCAACTTCTTGCTTAACCATCTCCATGTTATGCTTTACCCTGTCCAATTCATTTTCTACTGTTACCATCCGGTTTTCTGACGTTTCCATGCCCTATTCTATATGGATGACCCTACCTTCAATTTTTTTTAGTACATAGATTCCATGTTTCCAGAAATAGTATTAGTCATTTGGTCTGACAACAGAGATGTAACCATCAAGATCATCTTCTCCAAGTCGTGGTGAACGTCGGACATCTGTAGGGGCTTTCTCTAACTCGATAGCAAGTCTTATCGACGTTGCTGCGTCGTTAGCTTATCGAAAATCTTCACTAACGACAATTGGTTTTCTCTACGCTCGCTTAACGATATTTTCTCGATAGCACTAACGAAAAATGCCGATAGCTTATCCGGGGACTCGGGAGCCCGTCTTAAGCTTATTGACGCCCGCTATAATGTTTTTAGGTATTGGTTGCTCAGTGCGTGGCAAAGTTATAATTCTGCTACCACAAAGCGATAAAGGTATTTTTACTTGAAAAATTATAGATACACTTTTGCAAAGGAGATGGAAAGCATTAAAACGTTTTGCAGCAATCAATGATTATAAAAAGTGGCAACAGAGACATTAGTTTTTGCGGGGGAGTGAACATGTTGCTTGAAGTAGATTTAAGAAAGTTATTTACCTTGTGAAAATAATATTTACACATTCCAATTAAAGTGCTCCGATTATTTTCAGTCGGTAGTTTATTTAGGCTCGATTGATGGGTCTTAACTTTTTAGGTAGGGATCTAACCACATTTTGAGGAGAGAGCAAATGTAATTAAGCATCTAGTGCAGAGAAGACGACTTAGGAATATATGAAAATACTCATTAATATATCTTTTAGAATTGATTTATCATTCTTATAACATGTGACTTGTTAAAGATTATAAAAAAATAAACACGTGACTGCGGCAAAAAATTGAGCGTAATTTTGAAAATTTTGTTGAATTCCCTCTCTCCAAAATACAATGCACGTAGCGTTCCGAAGAAAAACTCTGTCGAGGGCACACAGAAACGCTTGGTCTGCGAAAGGACGTGATTTCCAGGTGAGAATGCTGGGCGAACTACTTAAGAATGCGGCGGCGACGGTAAAAAATTTCAATGCCCTACCGCGTATCAGCTAATTAGCTGCCTCCTTCACCTAACACTGCCGCGCATGGATTGATGTTCGTTCAGTATTGCTAGAAATTGACGTCCCGGACTCCCGATGGAATAGTCAGATCTCGCAGCATAAATACGCAGGCAAGACATATGACTGTCGCTAAGCGCAATAAATTTTAAACTACGATCGTTCACGAAAGCATTGAAAAAATTACCAAGGCGGTAGCAAGAAAGTGCTACACCGGGAAATATGGGAATAAAATAATTGCGAAACTGTATTTGATTTATTTCAAGTCGCGGAAAATTCTTGAAATATTTTAATTTTAGAAGCGGAAGTAGCAATGCGGTCGAGTAATTCTGTATCCATGGATGGGAGTGAAGTTAGTTGAAATATTTCCGTCAGCAAGTGATTATAGGCTGCGCTGGTCGCCTCTTTTATTAACTGAACATAGTATGTAGGCACTTACAAGAAAATAAAGCCATCAGTAAAAGAAAGCGAGTGCTATCGCGCGATTTTGACCATGATTCAAGAGAAAACGATGTGTTCTGTCTTCATTTACCGTCACTTAATATTATTAGGATAGTTGGATGCCCTAACTATTGGTTAACGTGAACATTATTAAAGGTGTATAAGAAAAAAATAAGCGTGAAACATTTATCGCTGAAAATGTCATTCCATGTAGGTAATCCCGGCTGCATTAATGGTCTCTAGTTGTCTCGGTACGATTTGCGGAGGTAGTTAGGCCGTCTCGGGGCTGTCTTGTTGGTACGATATATGGAGGTTTTACGAGATAAAGAGGTTCACTATATAGAGGTTTGCCTATAAATTTACATGTAAATCTGACGGGACCAGAGGGTTGGTACAAAGTATGGAAGTTTACGATGTAAAGAGGTTCACTACATAGAGGTTTTACTGTATAAACCCCATTCTCAGATGCTCACATAGGGTATTGAAGTTAATATGAAAGTGAACGAAATGTCCACGTATATAATTCATTGAAAGTGTATAAAATTCATCAATAGGCATTCGTTTTTATTGAAAATATAAATTAATTTCGGATCCAAACTTTACGAATCAACAATAGATACCTATCGTGTCTTGTTGTGAGTAATTTAAAAGCAAAGCAATACATTACATACTTAAAATTACGGAATATTTATAATGTAAAATACCTTACGCTATTGGAACGCATAATGTTATATACGTGTAACATTGGTAAAGTTAAATACTGCTCCCACTATGTAAATTTTACGTTTCAAGTGTTTAATCAATCATTTTTATTATAAATAACATACAATTAGAGCGCTTCCACGGATCTAGCGTCGTATATTATGATTTAAAATAGTTAGCTTAGGCCGAAAAGTGTAAACAAAAGTGCGCCATGTTGCTAAAAATTTGTCGGTAGGTCCTACCGAGCGTTTTGAAATCGTCGGTATGTACTGACGGGTTTACCGACAACTGTCGGTGGGATAACGACAATCGTCAGTAAAACGTGTCACCTGAATCGCTCGTACCGAGACTTATCGGTAGGACCGGCTTACCGATACCGACAATCGTCGGTACGGTGTACAGAATTCCGCCTCTGGATGCCTAAGTTTTGTACCAAACTCATTACACTAGCAAGCACCTCTCTGACACCTACTTCCTCATTGTCCGATGATAGTTGTTGCTCCACTTCTACGTAGAAGCTGTCAGTATCTCTATTTTCTTTCCTCAGATAGTCTTCCAGCCTCAGAGACTAATCTGTCTTTGTTCCCCTTGTAGAAATACCAAAGCCAGCAAGCTGTTCCTTCAGCTGAACTACGGTTAAATCCTTGAAAAATACTTTCGTCTTCTTAATTTCAGCCATCTTCCAATACTTTTAATGACGAAAAAAGATGCAAGAGGACTGGCAAATTCATATGCATCAATAAAATTGTATCTCATCGATAAAACTGTATTCGGTCTGGGACTATTTTCTTTCGCGGGTGGTGCCATCTGGTGCCATCGTGCCATATCCTCCTAGAAAGATCACATGCCTTCACAAGCTGGCACCAGCCGTTGGAGATTGCATCGTTTACGTCACGTCTCACCACTTTTCAGGGATTTTTGTGGTTAAGTTTGTGAAAAATAGTGTCTGGTAATGGTGAAGTTTCCCTTATTCTTTAATTTCATTCACTGGGCTTCAGAAACGTGTTTGTGAGATATTTTTGTTAAAAATGCCTTTCGTGTGTGTATTGTCGGGATGTAATGGAAACTCCGGGACATGGTTCAAGTTTTTAGCTTTCCAAAAGATCCTGAGTTGAAGAAGAAGTGCATTTGGGCGATAAGAAGAAAACATTTCACCCCTACGAAAAACTGTGAGGTATGTACTCTTTCTCGCTGTAATTATTTAGATGTAATTTTAAGTCAGAAGTGTCTTCGGGATGTTGATGCATCAACATCCCGAACTATTCAGTACTGAAGTACTATAGTACTATTCAGTACTGAAGTACTATAGTACTATTCAGTACTAAAAATGGTGATTCAAAATATTGTAGCAGCAATTCTTTTGAAAATTCTTGCATTTTAGTTGTCTTTTTGTATTAATTCATTCGGTAAACGTGTGGTTAAAGGAGAAACTAGGAATAAGCTGCCAAGTTTATAGGATCGAATATTGCTTCTTAGCTTGCCCTATGGTGTATTACACGTCGGCTTTCATCATTTCAAATTATCTTATGCTATAGTTTAAAACAATAAAAATATCAGGCATACAAATATTTACTATATTTACAAGCCTAGTAATTTGATTTCTCATGCAGAAATACCAAAAATTGGAAATGATTTGACCTAATAAGTTACATGGTATTTTATCATGTACAGTAGAATCCTGATTTAAGGTTTTTCAGGGGGGACAAAATTTAAAACACTAAATGCGGAAAAACACTAAATGAGGACCTGCCATTTTTTTCAGGTTTTAGGGTCTGTAATGATTGTAATGGCTTTTTATGAATAAAAAATATTATTTTAAGTAACTAAAAGGTGCTGAATTCAGCAAAAAATTCTTTAATGAAATGTTTTCTGCCCTATGAAGGTTGGATAATACTTTTCAGGAATCAGCTGAAAAAATTGGTTGTAAAAATGAGTAATGAGAGGATGACAATTGTTTTAATGAAATATTTTAAGAAAATTCTAATAAACATCAACTTAAAATCATTCCCACACAGATTATTATTATGGACATTAGTGATTCCATTTTTATGCATATTTCAGTGGTCTCGATGAAATTTAGAATTTTTTCTGTAAAAGTGACATGTAGGTGACTATAGCATTTCTAATATAATAAGAAAAGGTGTAAGTAGGAACTCTAAAAATCATGAGGAATGAGTGAAATAAAGGGACACCAGAAGATTGCTAATCCCGAATTCTCAACTACCGAATATCTAGTAAAAGGGAGGTTTTCTGGAATTTTGCCTACTTAACGTTTTCTGTTGCCTCGGCGAAACAAGGGATTTATGAGCCTTTAAAAAGCCTCCTATGCGCACGTTTTGGATTTCGAGGTCATCCAAAGAAGTAGAATCTTATTTTAGTATGCGTGCAAGTCGATGGTGATTCAACTCGATGATAACACCAGATTCGTTGTCATATATCCGCGGCCTTATGCGGGTCGAATGGAGCCGGGAGAAGTTGCTTACGCGGCGCGCTGATCACCTTGACTCCGACTCGCCTTGTTTCTCGGCAGCTTTTAATAAAATTTGGTTGGACCTTGAATTACGATTAGCTAAACTCTGTTAAGTGAAAAGGTTTAATCTTCAACAGAACTGGATTTCATCCGAAAAATTGTCAGTGCCTCTGGAGTTTGGCAATTTCGTCAGGGTTATGATGTCGAAGTCAACCACCAAGGGATACCTGCCGGATTTTCGTATTTTTCCGCGCTCATCTATTCTACCGTGAGTATGCGGTGATTTTTTTTCCAGCATGAGCGATTAATTTAGAGTCATGGACCGTGATAGTTCTTCAAAACTCCGATTGTCATTCTCTTTTGACATTAATTAGCACCAGATAAATATTTTTGAATCGACAGCGATATCAACCAGCCGCATGTCGATAAATTGGCTCCGGGATATCTAAATTACGATGTAAAATAATGTTGTTCCGTAGGGAAAGAATGCTCTCACTCACAATCATGACAGGGGAAACACTTCCTCTGTTCTTTCGCTGTTCCTCCGTGGAAACTGACCTTGGAATGGATTATAGAAAGAATCTTCTAGTGAACTGCGCAATTGATATTGGGCCTCTTTTGAACAGAGAAAGTAGCCGACTGAAAAAATTTTGGGCTAATAATCGACTGCCCGTAGGGAGTAGAGTTGAAAGGGGCATAAGCCATTAATTGAAAACATAACGAGAAAACCATTATTGTAGCGGCCCTCGGAGGATAACTCGTGTCATCAGTCGTCACGTATCATCGAAGTCAAGTTCAAGAAGTGAAGGATAAGGTAGTTCGAGGTTATTAAGGGATGACTTTGCTCCATTAGATTGGATCTGATACAAAAAGTGCCTGGTGTTTGGATCAGAAGGGGAGCGAAACGTTACGAGAAGACAAATCACCCAACTTGCCAGTTGAAGGTCGCAGCGCTGCGCTCGCGGAAGACAGCAGTTGAAGAAGCGTTCCCCGGTAGATTCTATCGACTCTTGGTAAACTTTCATGAGACTGTTCTTGTTGATGAGCATAAATTCGAAGATTTGGATGAACCGTCATGAAAAAAACGTTAAATCGGGCAAAAAAATCTTGAGCGGGACAAATTTTTACGACCATAAATGCGGAAAAACGCAAAATGCGGAAACACTAAATACGGATAATTTTTACATTGTCCTAGTAGGGAATGAATCGGGACCCAAAAAAATAAACGCTAAATGCGGAAAAACGTTAAATGCGAAGACCTTAAATCCGGATCCGACTGTATTTATTAATTTTAGGTGTGTGAGCTTCACATCGCACCTTGTGATATCAGAAAATAATCTGTGGCCTTGGACGAGAAGACGAGGAGAAAATTCTTGCTGAATTGAAGGTGCCCAGATTGGAGGAAGGTACCATTGCTTCACTGTTACCTGTCGCCAAGAAGACAGCCATTGTGGCAGAAGTGACATGTTTGTGGATGTGGATTTGATTTGTGCAAGTTGATGCTGTGATAGTGGACGTTCATCGGAGAAAGTATTGAAGATAGTTTTTATGTATCGACCAGTCCTCTTTTAAATAATTTTTTATTCGAAAGAGAATAAGAGTAATTGTTTCGCTAAATTAGACGTGGGATAGAAGAGAAAATTGGAAATATTATTGTGGTTGACAATAGAAAATACATAATATATGTATTGTATTTCTGTGGGTTTTTTCTTTCCTGCCTCTTTAAAATTTCTTGTGGTGGTGACTTCATGCAAAGTAAGTATAAAATCGGAGGTGTGATCTAAGAGATACCATGTTTTATTTTACAAGTGTTTATGCTGGTGATTTGGCAGGACTTTCATATTTTTAATAGGTTGATACATTTACTGCAGTGACCTAGAGACTTTTACTCATCCCAAATAATTTTTCAAATACTTTAGCGCCTGATATGGGTAAGTTTTAGTAGCTGAGACTGAACTATACGTTAATTTTTGCTTGCATTTTGATGAATTCGATCGTACTAATAGCAGATGTGTCAGCAATCCTGTTTCATCGGCAATTTTTATTTAAAAATTTTATTTCGTCAGTCTTTAGGGTAAGCTTTTTAATGCTCGTGGGCTATGTGATGTCTTATTTAGTGTCAAAATTAATAAGAATTTACTTGACAATAGAAAATATCATTGTGGTTGGTAACATCTCAAGGTTTCCAAGTAAGTACGAGCCACTTAAGAATGCTGGATGCTGGGGATGCGTGAATTAGCGTTGAGAATCTCATTTTTCGCAGTTATTTAAGTGGCCGAACAAGTTTTGTAAGTTCTCAATAGGTAAATAATACTGTATCATGAATTCTAAATACCATGATATAGTATTATTTACCTGTTGAGAACTTACAATTCATAATAATTCGTATTAAGGTTCTCGCTACGGTCGGTAGCTATCGATTGTTTTGCGTTCGATACATTTTTCGATCGTGCGAGTTACGATATATATCTAATTTTCGACCTAATCGATTGAGATTAGCCTGAGTGCTGTGTTCCTGCGCGCTTTGTATCCTATCGTATGTGCTTCGTAGCGGACATTCACATGCTGCGCACGCGCTTCGTCAACAGGCCGCGAATGGAAATTATCCATTGATGAAAAGCGACGGAGCGGCACAGTATCCCCGTAGTCAATGGGTACTATGTACATACGAATTAGATACGGAGGGTTCTGTGTCGTCTGGGTATGATATGTGTGATATGTCATTGAGCATTTAAGTATAATTTTTAGCATGTGATTAATGTTGTATTTGCTTTCCCCAGATATAGCCAAGGTCCAGGCGCAGCTGAATGAAATTGTATCCATCCTTAGGGTAGATATGGTAGAGATAAAGGAGCAGTTAGACTCTCTATCAGATCAAGTAGCTAGACTCAAAGGGGCATCAAGCAATGGGGAGACCAAGGATGACCTAATATTTGAGCAAGAGTTCCAGTTCCCAAATCGTAGTGTGCAAGACCTGAAGAGAGTTGAAGAGAAACTGTCATCTAGCTTGGCATTCAGGAAGTACTTGGTATGTGGCTAATGGAATCACTTCAAAGTTCTAATCATTTAAGAATAATTAATTAGCTATGTAACATGTTAACATGTCAGGATAAAAGATTTTTAAGTATTTTGTAGAATACTCACAAATGTGAAAAGCCCAGACTTGATAGTTTTAATTATTGCTTAAACTACTTATAAAACTATATAGAAATTAAGAAAGCTGAGTGGGATATTTTATTTACTTTTGTTACTCTATTTCAGACCAAATACATTCAAAACAGAGCAAGCTTCCCACTTCTTGGTAATCTATCTGCTAAGGAGCAAAAGAAATTTTTCAAAGCAAGGAAAATTTTCCTCAAACTATCAATGTTTTGCTTGGTATGCATTTCGCATTTTAAGAGCATAGCATTATATAGTCTTTGATGGCTGCAATATTTGTTATGTTGGCTTGAGTAGGACAGTATAAATGCCCCACAAAGTTACCGCTTGCAATTTTTAATGGAATATCTTTCTTTCAGTTGCAATGCAAAGTAAGGTCGAAGCAGTTGGCAGCTCTCCTATTGATATGCCAGCAATCAAACATTCACTGAGTGAGTGGTTCAGGCTGGCTAAGTCCCGCACAGATGTTGGAAAGGAGAAACGGAGGGAGAAGGCTAGGCGGCAGAAGAAACAATGCAATGAGTGAAGAAACGTCCACCTCAGCGTCAACTTTTCAATTTTGAGAATTCCATTGACACCAAGACATACTATTATATGTCATATACAATATAAATAAATTGACAGTCAAAAATTTTTTGTCTGTAGTTCAATTCAAAGTTGTCTAGGTTTCTCTCCTGTTACTGTTAAATGTCCCCATATTTCATTGCCCTACATCCTCTATAATGTCAATCAAATGTGCTTCCTCATTGCTCTTGGTTGATTTCCAGCCTTATTTTCATATTTTTTGTCTTTTCATGGCCAGCGTAAGTTTTACTGATGACTTTGATGAGCTTTTTCAGTCGCTATAGCTTTGCTACCAAAATCATGGACTTAATTCCCATTAGGATAGTTTACCGTTAAGTTTTTTGATTAGCCTGTTACATAACTTTCTTTTGCCATTTAATTTCCTGACCTGAATTCTATCGCACATTATTAATATAACATGTTAAATTTTCTGATTATTAACCAAAATTTCTCTGAATGAAGTGTTTTCAGAAGGTCTTACTGTATTTGGCAAATACCAAAGGAAGTTGTACTCTTGGTTTTAGATTTTATTTATTCAGAGTACTGTGTATAAAATGAAAAAAAGTGGTAAAAAGTACTATATGTACTGGGGGATTTAGATGATGCTAAAAAATAAGGAAATTACTCAAATATAAAATCTTCAGACTGTCTACACTATGTAAACCATATATATTGCCAAAGGTATGCATTCTGTATACAGAATCCATTTTCCATCCATCTACAGTAGATACTGCGTAGACGACATTTGCATCTTTGGTAGATGCACTGTAGAGCTATTGTTGATGCTTTGTATATAGATACAAAAGGTCTACATCCCCACCCAAACCTCTACTGTATACCCATTGAATATGTATACCATCTATATACCTAGCCTCTACAGCTGAGTGTGTGCTGTGTGGAAAAGTTCTTCAGTGAGTCTGTGGCTATAATTCTAACGTCATTTGATTCCTTCAAGTGCTCTGTGACATGTGGAGCTGGTGAGCAAGGCCGACCATATTGGTGCAAACTTGAAGGAAAAGCTGTCGCTGAAGCATATATTACCGTACACAGGGCGGAGACCGAAATGATGGAATTCCTGTACATGTTCAGCCATGTATTGCTGGTCCTTGCAGTTACTCTAAGATAGATAATTGGATTCTAGGAGAGGTAAATTCCTCTTTACATCTGAAATTCTTATGCTTCCAATAACATCTAGTCATGAAAGGCAGGAAAATGGATGTCTCAATGGCATCAGAAATTCTGGCATAAAAATCTCATCAAAAACCTTTATTCATTTGTTTTTTAGAATTCTTTGCTGCTCTTAATAAAAAAATTTCAACCAAGAAATGTCAGTGAAATAAGGCTGAGTCCAACTCTTTCTAGGATAAAGCACATCAAGCTTAAATACATACCAACAAAAAAATTTATCTCCACGGAGATCTTAGAAGTAGGCCCAGTACAGTGAGTCCTCGTTTAACTACACCTACTGTTCCTGAAAAATGTGACGATAAACGAAATGACGTTAATCGAAGCATAATATCCCATAAAAACAATGTAAAAATTGAATATCGGTTCATAGACCTCACAATTCCTATGCGAAAAAATTTTAGCATATCATATTTGGGGCATTTTTTACGATGGGAATGCCAAACTATGGCATAAATACGAGTTCCTGTCTTCATCGATGACAATAATAATAATAATAACCTTTATTTGCCCAGCGGACACTGAACACAGTAAAAAATACATGAGTTGAGTGTATAGGACACGTCATATACATATAAATGTTGCAGACAATAATAAGATAAAATACACAAGTGTATGGCACCATAATTTGACCAAAAGAAGTTAATGAAGTACATAAAATTTATTCCATATTAAATATAATTATTTTTTCCCCAAAAATTCCTTTACGGAATAAAACTGTTCTTTCCTTAAAAACGTTATTAATTTCCTTTTGAACAGGACTGGGTCCATTTCGTACTTAAAATCAGTAGGGAGCCTGTTAAGCACAAGAAGGCCCATGGATTTAGGCCCCAAGGATGCATTTAAAGTCCTGCAAGTCCTCCAAGTCCATTTAAAGTAGCAGCAGTGACATAAATCCTTCTCCATTTTTGTATCTCCCCGCATTTGCTTTTCGGCTTCGCTATAGTGCGGTCCAATGAATGCTACCAGACACTACAGAGCAGGGATCCGGTGCTCCGGTCCATAGGCCCTACCCTCGCTACGAGAATTTCTTTTCGGACCGGTCAGGAGCGAAATCAAAATGGCGCAAATGAGCGAGGGCAGGCAAACTGGGATTATGAAATTGAAGAGATGGTTTTAATTGCTAATTGAGGCGGGCGGATGTCGCCTAGGCATCATCATCGCTGAAACATCGTCGCAGTAGCAGGAACCAAAATTATTGTGAACATTGTTTTCTTGGACATTGTCGTGGAAATGTCTCTGATGCTAAAATTTGCCAAAACCGTAATCGCAATTAACAGTATACACACCGTTTTACACTTTGAATAGACTGACCGTATTTCCGCCCACGAAACAAAAAACCTGTAAAGCCTGCCACTTCACCTTTTTTCTCGCACGAAATTTAAAATACGTGACGTTATCGCGAAGCGAAGGGGCGATAAACGAATCACGATCATAAAATTTTCGTGACGTTATCGCGAAATGACGTTAAATGGGGTGACGTAGAACGAGGACTCACTGTATGTATGATATTCCTTCTTGCAGGCTTGTCTTCTTCCATGGGAATATGTGATAATTTCTTTCAATTCTTTTAGGGATTTCAAGAAAGGGTATTGTTTTGAAATCCATTTATTGTAGATAAGGTCCACAGGTGTTTCCTAAGAATACTTCATGATTTCACATGACACTTGACTCAATTTCTTCACTTTGTACAATGCTTAATGAAGGCAAATATGGATTTTTTGAGCAAATATTGGCATTTTGCGTGTTAAAAATTATTTTTATGTCAGTCAGCTGCCCATCATCGTTCCCCATAATGATGTTTTAATAAATTTCTGTATTTTTGTATATACCTCTTTGCTTATAAAAGGAAATTTTGTATTTGTCAGGCTTCTTTTAAAGTTATCCTTATTTTTTCCTGCAATTGTCCCTCTTGTGAAGCCTTTGTTCAGTCACCTCACTTAAATCCCATGGTGGTAATTCTCCTGGTTTCATGTTTCAATTGTCTTTTGCAGGGACCAGTGCCCAACGCCCATCCGTCTTTGTCGTCTTCGCCTCTGGTTTCTCCGTCCACGGCCCTTTTGCTTCCTCGCACTCCCCCCCCCACCCTCATCGCGATGGAGTCACTCTGCTGACATTCGCGACTCTTATTCCTTCCCGCTGCCAAGGAAGAGTCTAAATTATCGCTGGGAGTTGAACTCTGGGGACCTGTAAGTGTGATTAGGAACCACGTTTCATGTACTGATAAGATGGTTTCTAATGTAACTTTGGGGAATTTATAATTCATGTTGAACCAGCCAACTGGAATAAAACTTTGAACACCTCTACAGGATGATTCAATGCCTGATGATGTCAACTATTTGACAAAACCATGGTCATGTATAAAACCGTCCTGAGAAAGTATACAAAGTTTTCACTAGCTTGCAATGAGCCGGGAATGGAAAGTGCTTAGTATGCATTAATTTGGAGGGTAAACTACGTTATTTAGAGGGATTTATTCAGGCTGAATTCAAATTGAGATTCTCCTTAATATGGTGTTTGCCAAATGTTCTGGGGTCAAGAATTTGGGGAAACTCAAGTGGTACCGTAGTACCTCGACAGATATGGCATTCTGCACTTAGTTTATGCAATAATAATAAGGCAAAGGAAAAATCATTTTCCTTACCCATTTGCCGTGTACTAAATATTTTGTTTTTTTTTCTTTTTCCACAGTGATGTTGGTAATATGAATTTGAAAGATTTTAATTTAAAATTTGATCACATACTTTATGTGGATCCCTCCCAATTAGCTAACAATAGTGCTTAACACCTTGAGTGCGGCATGACGTGATATCACGTCATGATGCGCTATCCCCTGATGCTGATGACGTGATAACACGTCATGCGTACCCCGAGGGTTCCGGCCCTCTGTAAGAGCTCGGTTCAGTTCTATTATGACATTTTTCGACTCTAAGTTGCTCAGTAGGGATCTAGCAGCGTATTTGTGAATGCCGTTTCAAGCAACCTTTCCTGGGAGGATCGGGAGAAATTTTTTCTTTTATCTTAAGGTAAGCCAATTTCCATTCATTTTCCCCTGTATTTTATGCTATTATTTTTATTTATTTCTATTAATGCGTGAGTATAACAAATTTTATTTGAGTTATACTTTACAAGTAATATGTATTTACTATCTGGAACTTAATTATGTGTGTTTATTAATTGTTTATTACGTTTTTATAATATTTAGCGATGATATAGATATTTTTTTCCATTCTTCCTTTTTTTAGCTCTCTGCCTTCTCTAGGCGAATTTACACGAAGGAGGATAGAGGGAGCTCCTGGAAGAGATGGGCATCAGGCATTCTCTGTAGACTCCGAGCTAGAAATTTTGAGAGGAGGGTGGGGAGGAGGTTGAACCCTCACATTCAGGTACTCCGTTGCCTCCTCCTACTCCTGATCCCTTTGTCAATCCCTGGCCCATCCCCTTTGTCCTATTCTTTCCCTGAACCTTCTAACAATACCGTCAGTCCTTCTCCATCCCAACGTCCTTTGCGGTAGACCGGTGGACCTGTAGTTCAGTGACCCCTCAAAATATCACTTTCATAGAAAACCCAGCTCTCACCATTCCACCCCCTTCCAACGACCCAAGTGTTTTTGCGTCTCCTTTTCCCAGACACCCTCTTTCGTAGTCTCCGAAAGAATAGGTTAGGAATTGGAAACAGTGACCTATGAAGAGTTTTACCTTCATAGGCCTAATATTTCACAAGGTAGGTATTCCTATAACCAATATATCCGACTAATGGAGCATTGCTATCTTGTTTGACCTGCTTTGCTTTCATGAGTCGTGATTGATTCTTTAGCATTCTTCAAGCACTTCATTTTTCACCGAACACCGGCCAAAACGATTCAGAGCCTGAAGGTTTCCTCAAATTATCAGTCAATTTAGATTAATTTCACTCCTCCATTGATTCCCTAATAATTCCTTCTTGAAACTATGCACGCTTTTTCATGTATCGTGAACCCGCCTAAAAGATTCCCCTTTATAAATTCCGTCTTTCTGTCATTAGATCCTTTATTCTTCCATCCTACATTCCTTATCCCAAGCCACTTTTACCATCATTATCTCAATCCCACTCACTGAACTCATCCAAGAGGCAGAAAGAAGTATCGATGGTGCAATATTGCACTATTGCGGTGCAAGCACTCTCGGGCATAGGAAAGAGACCGCAGATATCTACACAGGCTTCAAGGATTCTCCTCTACTCTGTCCCGAGCTTTTTTCTTTCTTTCATCAGAAGGCATAAATAGTATTATATATTTTTGTATCATATTTTGCAAATAGCATTATAGGCTAAATATATTGTTATAAAATTTGTGAGAGAGGTATTTCCTACATTGGTAAAACATACATGGCTGTACGTAGTTGTATGTAATATATAATTTGTAAATGGTTATCATTTCGATTGTAATGAAATTGTTTTGGGTAAATATAATATTTTTTTCATGTCATGTGATTCCTTTTTTCAATAGACTAGGGCTGCTTCATAAATAAGAAGTACAGTGGAACCTCGATCTGTCGTTTCTCAGGGGGATGGATGAAAAGAACGATGAATGCGGGAAAACGATAAATGCGGGAATGGTTGTCCGGGTTGCCTATGTCCCAGGATCCGCTGGATTTTTGCGAATTATGACATTCATTAATGGATTCAAACGAGATTTCAGCTGATTTCAGGAATATTATTACTTTATCGAAAAACTTAGGTCATATTGTTGATTCGACTTATCTCTCTTTCTAATATCCTAAGGGAACAAGCCGCCTTGCTAAAAAAGTTTTGAACTCAACTCGGAATTTTCACTGCTATTTCACTGTAAACATTCTTATCCATCAAATGCCATTTCAAGTACACGTATTTACGCGAGAAATGTGCGTGTTATGCCTCAAACAACTGATTTCGCCGTCGCAGTGATTGGTTATGAGATGGATCAAGAAGGCCAAAAATAGTTTATTATTGGAAATGTTCCTTTCTAGCAAGTAAATTTTTAATATGATTGAGGCAATGTGGCGTTAATCGTCAGCGGCACGCCCACCTGCTCCTCGGCTTCATCCCACTTCTTGTTTTCACCTGGGATCTCGCTCTACCCCCACCCCTGCCGTGATGTGCTACCGGACAAACCGAGGCGTTCTGCAATATTCACGCATTCTAGCCCGGATTTTTTTCTTCATCATCAATTATTTTGAGTCCATCTTTTAAAGTTCTCACTTGTATCTTCGGAAGGGCCATGGTCCGAAGACGAATAAGAATAAAACTAATAAAAATGAAACCGGACTCCATTGAACCCACACGGAAAACACTCGCTAGTTTTAAGTCAACCCACCCCGGAAAGTACGGAACCACTCGTACGAGGTGAAGTTCGGCACTAATGCTATCGCGTACGGCATAGGCAGAGCTTACTGCAGAGGGTGAAGCATGACCATATGACTGCGCAATTAAATTTTTTATCCTATAGAGAAGGCAACTTACCCACTCATTTCTAACAATAAGTAGCGTAGCTCTAGATGAGCAGATGAATTCAGATTACTAGTCGAGAGAAACAAAATATCCTGAGAAGACATCGCTTCGTTAGCAACTCAGACAAGTGAAACTTGTAGCATAACTCGTAAATTGTAACCAGACTCGTAATTGTTTTCGAAAAAAATCGCATCAACTTCCGTGAAGCTCACTATCAGCTGCGAGGATATCGGTACATATTCGCCAGAAATCACCATCGTATTATTCCAACTATTTCCTTGCTTAAAATGCTTAAATAACGTTAGAAATACGTCGTGTTTGGTATCAATCTTTACTAAATTACGTGCACATCACTAATATCTCAATATAATAAAAGTATAATACCAATTGCCGAAATTCATTTTTAGATACCTTTTGGGCTAATAGGTGATTCATGCAGCAGTTGACCTCCACCTTTGAAGCGAGTCTGCTAAAAAAAAGTTAGCGGTCGAGAGAGGGGGAGGCGTGAAAAAGGTTTCTTTTGTTCTCGAGTAACTTGATATTTTCTTTCGAAGCTAAGGTCGTCGTAATACGATCCCTGATCGAGCTGGGACCTTTTTTTTTCGGAGAAGAAGAAAGCTTCAACCGGGGAGGGGGGATACCGAATCTTGGGAAATGCGCTTATGTAACTATCCCACGGCACTCTGCTTCTCCCTATCGCATTTCAATGTCTTGGGGAAGATTCAAACTATGTGTCTGTCGTAATTAGCCATAAATAACACGTAGTAAACACTTCGTCTCATTTTTATCAAACGATGAATGCGGGAAAATTATTCGACGGGACCGCGATCTTCAAACGATAAATGCGGGAAAACGATACTTCGGGGAACGATAGATGCGGGAAAAAATTACATTGTCTTTATGGAACTTAATTTGGGACCAGGAGCGGCGAACGATGAATGCGGGAAAACGATGAATGCGGGAACGATAAATCGGGGTTCCACTGTAACTAGAGATTTCTAAGCACGATGGAATTAGTTTTTCCCTCGTGTAATTAGAAATAAAACGTTGCTTTCGGTAATCGGGTACGTAATAATGGGCATAGATGCTGAAAATCTATTCCTAGCAATACGTACTATTGAATGGTTTACTCGAATTGATATTATTATGCACCAAATGAAAAAAAATATTATAGCTGAAAAAATTTACATCATTTTCAGATTTTCGCAGAATATTCGTAGTCAGAACCGCGATACGTGGCCTAAATGAAGATTACTTGTGAGATATTTGCTTGTAAATAGGTACTATTAGTTCCAGTTTTTATGTATTAACTTTTAACTCGGTCACATCATATTGCATAAATATGTCATTTGCTTGAGTTCAGAAGATAGTAATGAGGAAGTTATGGGTTGATTATTTCTATTTCCACATCCATTATTATTTCGGCACCGGAATCTCCACCCCAACGACCCAAAAAGGACACGTGTCATCAAAATCTTTCCTCATACCTTCCTCATCTTTTTGATGTGCCGATGGCACTCCCGAAAAAGCTATTCCTTGTTCTTACAAGCGGACCGACTAAATTTTACTCTCACCCCTCGCTTCATCTCCGTACCCCGTCCAACCTTAGAACAGCCGGCAGGAGTGGTGCACGTGAAGAGACACCATAATACACCGTCGGAAAATAATCTCGAAAGCGGAGTGCCAACCATTTCAAGCACCTGCAGTGAAGGGGCTACATAATGGTATGTGAAAACCATTTTCGTTAAATATCTGATGCTTACAGTTAGTCGTATGTGAAGAAAGGAATTGGAGCTGAAAACAAGAAATGAGTAAAGGAATTTGTGTCGAGAATAGTGGCTTCAGAGGAAAATGTAAAAATTATTCAATATTATAGAACCCTACCCCGACACTTAGGATTTCTAGTACAAGGAATACGCCGAAATATCTTGCCCAGAACTACCATCATAATCAAACAGCTGTTCACGGAAACTCCTTGTATTTATAACTTGCAATACATTCATCTAAGCCAAAAATTTCCCTATGGCAGTGGCAAAATACCAATGGCGATACCAGTAGAACATTGCAAACTCATTTTCCTCGTATTTTCTTGGATACATAGCGCACAAAAAAATTGAAAGAAAACTGTGGCGCGGGGAAAAAGCCGACAGTATGCAACCCGCATTACGTTTATATCCCACTGTGCGGGTGACGTGATATCACGTCATAAATAAAAAAATTCATAGCTAACAAATTAGGGCCAAGAAAATTTTTTCATTATTTTTCCCAGCTCTTTTGGCACCCATGCATGCGTTTTGCATTAAAAAACGACAGCCGCACCGGGGGTCAATTTTGAGTTTTACATGGTCAGCATTGAAAGTGTTAAACAAAAAATTGCATTTCTTAAAATTACAAATGCATGAGCCCACAGGTCACACTAATTATTTTTGCCGTGTAAGGGATTTTCAGAAAACTTGTGGTGGTGTTGAGGAGTTAGCTGTTAAAATGCTCTTATTTACTTCTTTTACATGACAACATCATTGAATTCTGCATTTCTGTTTTGCAGGGAAGTTTTCACAGGGTCTTGGAAAAATTCGAATTTAGCTTGATGAAACTGAGGATTCTAACATCTTGCAAATCTTCATACTATGTATCATGAAAATCATGCTAAGAAGTGGTCTTATTGCAATCGTTGTTTGCAAGTTTTGAATATATTTTACATTTGAAAGGTTCATTTTAGGAGGCAAAGTCAGAAAAGGGAGTGGCTGTGACAAAATGTATGCTATACCTCTTGTAAATTATAGTGGTCAATTATATATTAACTGATGATTTTAAACGGGTGAGGAATACGAACACTTTAATGAAACATTTGAGGTACTATGTGCTCCTATTATGCTGTTGCGTTAAGGTTTTTTTCACTAGCATGGAATACGTTGGCAGTCCTCAAACCAAAATTGATTAAAATTTGAAGATCGTTATTTTAGAGGACATTTACAGTATAATCATCCATGTTTGAATTTTTTAAATAATTTACTCTCCAATAGTGCTCAGAAACCTGTTGGGAAGAAGGTGAGAGACCTGGGGGATATGTTTGAAGATTAGTTGCCTGCCATGACGAATATGAGAGAGATGCAAACGATTCTCATTGCTCCCACTCGGAAAAGCCACGTGATGTAACTCGGTGCCCACACATTCCCCTCTCTCCCAAGTGGTTGCATGGAGAGTGGGGCCTGGTAAGTTGTTTTCACTCAATCCTCTTACTCTCATACATGATCCATAGAAGTTTTGTGACTTTATTTGTGATACGTACTTTGATTTTTAAATCAGTTTGTGTGGACTTCTATTTAGCTTAGGTTTTCACAGATCTAGGCTGAGATTTCTTGAGATGGGTGGAGGACCAAGGAGAAGTAGCTTACTTTAGTTACAATTAGAAGTATGCACCAATTACAGTTTTAAAAAAGGAACTAGCTATAGTTACTTTTCGTAAAACTCTTTGGAAATGTCCTAAACGGTGGGGTAGCTAAGAACTTAATGGTTAAAAATGATCACCAGTTCAAGATCAAGTGCCAGCCATGGACCAATGTATATAAAAAAAAATTTCTCACTTAAATAGAATGATTCTTGCCTGAAATTGCTTACCACCTCAACTTGACAAGCCCTTCCAAGCTTTAATTAAATTTTTTTTAAGAAATGGCTAAGTAAGTAGAGGGATGATCGCTGTCTTTTTTTAGTATGTTTTGATTTCAGTTTTTCTGCCATAAAGCGGCAATTGGCGTATTCATTGCCATCTTCACAAAAATCATTACTAGAAAGGTTGTGACATACATACATGATGAATTTCATGTCCTCAATTCATTGCAGTGCAATGTCTCCTTTGGATAAGGTCGTCTGTTTCGAGAAGTCGGATGTTGCGGCTCAGGGGTGCAAGTTCTTGACGATGCCAAGTGCTCTCTCTCCCGGAAGCCCTACAGAGCTAGGATATGCTCTGCTGACCCACACACTTCAACGGAAGGAGAAGAGAGAAGTTTGAAGAAGGAAGACGGGGCCATGGGAGAAGGTAAGCAGCCTTTCATTTCCATTCTCTATATTTATGACCTACTGTAAGGTCTATGGTTCGATTCCCATCAAGTTTTCATGTTACCCAGTGTACCTATTCAGTTAGCTTAAAATATCACAATTGTATTAAATCATTTTTCACTTCACAGTGTTGTATATTTTAGAGATTTTTAATTCTTTGTGATACATCATTAATAGATAAGATTATATATGTATTAATTTTACGTATCGAGGAAATTGTGTAAATTTTTGCTTGCATCATCTCCTATTATAAACTTGTGTTTTATTTACCGTGGCAAGGAATGAATAGATTTCTCTTTGATTTTAGATTTTATTGGAGGGTATAATATCTTTATTTTAGAGATTTGTAACTGTTTGTGATACATCATTAATAATTAAGATTAGATTTAATAATTAAGATTAATTTTAGGTTGCCAGGAAATTGTGTAAATTTTGGTCATATCATCTCTTCCTTGTGCTCAGGTTATTGAAGCCAAATTCATGCCCAGATGGGGGTTTACGAAGAGACGATTGTGGGTGCACCATTGATTTCAATGGCAAAGGTGATTCCAAAGACAGTCTTCTTACGCGTCTGAATCAATGTCACATCAATGAGAATTGACTAAGTATTGCTGCATCTATTATTGTGGTTGATGTAAAATATATTTTCTTAGTGAAACACCATTTCATTGGTGTATCCCCCCATCAATGTTCTGTGGTGCTTGATTAAGGGCATTATGCCTTAAATCCACCATTTGAAATATTGAAAGTTGGGGTAAATATGGTCATGGCAGAGGTTTTTCCAACAGGTGATTTCGTAAATGACAGAATCATCATCTAACTTCTGGTTTTCACATGGTTTAAGTAGAAGGATTTCACTCTTAAAAAATGCAAGAATCATTGAAAACAATCCAAGGTTTTCATCTAAAAAAAACATTTGAAAATGGCGAAAAAGTGTTTTTTTTCCACAAATTATTACTTTCATTTTTCAAATGAAGCGAACAGTTAATGAGCATCTCATTGAATTTTTGGTCCATTGTTTGAATCTAAAGAGAAAATTTTACAATAAGACCTGTGACTGTATGTGTGTGTGCCTCAGGCAATGCTGTCTGCTAACTTCCAGCTGATGATATGACTGACCTATGCCAGGCAGATACATGGTACAAGAGTGGCTTATGGGGAAGCGGGCGATTGCTACAGCTCCCTAGACTGTCCTGAGGGTCATTTCAGCATCAACTTCAAGGGTACTGGACTCAGGGTTCATAGCAGTAGCAGGGTGCATAGCAGTTCATAGCAGGGGCAGCTGTTCACGTCAGCAGGAAAGACGTGAGTGCATGGCTCTTAACTTTTCTTCATCGTGATTAACCATTAAAGTGCTATCCATCAGCCTGGGAGATATGTGCAAGAGTATATAGGGCTGCAGTGGCACAGCAAGGGGGTGTTTTGAGGGATAAAACCCTCCCAGGCCTCAGAGAAATTTTTAAGTTCAATCCATTTTACTTAATTGGATTGATATTACTAATAGAATAGTTTAAGGATTAATAAAATATCCCACAGAAAGCCGTGAAACTCACCATTTTGATTCATTTATCTAAAAATACAGCAATTTATTAATCTCTCACCTACCACTTATCCTGATGGGTATTCCATACGCCACACACCCTGGTATTAGTGGCATCTAAACCCCTTAATTCCTAGCTGCATCACTGTTGGGCTGATCTATCGGCTGGGTTTTTTTGGCACCCAAGCCTTTAATTTTTTGTGCCTCATGTAGCCTTTGTAACTATTTTGTTGTATATGTCATGCTTGAATGTGACAGATATTGTAAAGAATGCATTTTAGGCTTTCTATAAATGTTTAAGTTCAAACCAGCAAATTTGCCAAAAAAGCCCTGGTACTCTTGAGCATACCAGACAAAATAGGCTGGCACTAAAAGGGATAATTATTCTACTATTTAATGGTTTGGTGTCAAAGCAATCCTCTCTGGTCGTGATTTTAAGAGGGCATGTCTGTCTTTAAGAGCAAGCCCTGGGTCATAGGAAAAGGACTAGGGTGAAATCTGCCATAAAAATCATTTGGCTTATCGAATTCAAACCTAGATATCCCAATTGAAGGTGAGATATGCTACCAGTTATACCACCAAGCCATATTTCAGACTGTGTTTACTCAACTTGGTGTTAGAGTTTCAATTCCACATTGTGGCACAGGAGATGGAGGTAGTGCTTACTAAACCACTGTGAGAGAGAAAAGCCTTATACAGTGGAACTTGGTTATAACGGCATCAGCTGTAATGTCAACTCAGGTTTAACGTCACATTTTATGCAGAATAGCCAAAATTTAACATTTTATGTTGTACAAAAACCCGTTTATATCGTCAACAAATATTGTGACGCTCGGGTATAGCGTCAAACATTTTGCAATTCTTAGGTTGGAAAAGTGGTAGTGTGTCTATTATTGGCTATTATGTCCCAAAGTTCATAGAAACCATGTGTAGAAACATCAAAAGCAAAAACAGGTCACAAGCAGGACGCTGAGCTGGTGACGGGATGCAACTCTTTTGTCTAATTGGTGTCTGGAGGGAGCGGGGGCTGTCACGCATACCTGGGTCTTATCCCTTCCCACCCCTACGTTCTACAAGGCCACTGACACAGGCCTACTGTATTGTATTGCTTGTTTCGTTAGTTACGGTAGATCATCAGTCACATCACAGTAAACAGTGTTGTATATAGCAGAACATTTACGTTTTTACTTTGTTCTTTCACTCAGATTTAAGGCTGCTTTTTTATGACGTCACTCGGATATAACGTTAAAAATCTTCAGGTCCCTTTGATGATGTTATAACCAAGTTCCACTGTATTTATGCCCATCACTGCAGTCCAGGCGGTGGAAGCTGTCTGATGGCAGGGCAAAAGGAGGGGTGGATGTGGTTGCAGCACATTTTGCAGCCAATTGCTGTCTCAGAAACGCACCTCAAACCCTCATAGCCTAGTCATACAATGTTTTCACCAAAATAAGCCTCAACTACACAGACAAGCTACTCAAATAACTGAAAAAAAAGGGATTCTTCCTTCACGGTCGTTGTCCCTCCTTTCTTCAGAGAAGCCTTTTGTTCACATGTGACTTGGCGTTTCCCTTGCCCCTACCCCAAATTCCCTTGCCCCTTCTGGCTGTAAAGGGACAACTCTCGGCGGCCGGACTCCATTCAGTTCTTTAACCAGTTTATTAGGAGCAGGAGCAACAACACAGCAACATACTGGAACAACACATTCGGAGAAGGGAAAGATGGAAACGAAATAGGAAAATTTAAATTAGGAATTCAAAATGACATGGGTGAGAAGGCAGTAAATTTTTTTATGGAGAATCTAATTCATCACTAAAGCAAAATGCTTAATTATTACAAATGGCAGAGGTGCACATGGGCAGATACTCAATAGACTGCATCATGTTAAGACAGGGGTTTAGGACTAGAGTGAAAAACTCACGCAGCTTCCCTGTGGCTGATGTAGATTCCGGTTACAACCTGGTTCTTATGAAATGCTACTAAAGGATCCAAAGGACTGAAGAATACCAGAACAGCAAGGAAAGGGAATGTTGAAGCTCTGAATGGGACAGTGAGGATAAAATAGAGGAACTAGTGTGGAATAGTATCGAGGAGGTTGGACAAATGCAGACAATAGAGGAAGGATGGGATTAGAGTGAACCATCAATAATAAAAGCTGCCAAGAAGCCAGTTGGCTAAATTGGTTGTAGAAGGATGAAAAACCTGGATAGCAGAGAAATTATAGGAGAAATGGAGGAGAGAAGGAAGTGGAAAAGTGTGGACATGGAGAAAAGCAAAAGGATGTATGGGGAAACAAATAATTGATTACAATGTGAAACTGAGACAGCAAGGGAGGCTTGAAGGAAAAGACAGTGTGAGGAAAAGGAAAAAATTCAGCAGGAAAGAGAGGCAAAGTTAAAGTCATGAGTCAATATCAGAAGGCAAAGAAATACAAGCCATGTCAAAAATTAAGGGCCTTATCTGAGCATCCCATGGTTCAGAGTAAATGGAAGTAGGTAGTATGTGGAGGATATGTAAAATAGCAGGAAAAAGCCAGGAAGATTAAATATAGTGGACATAATTGCTGTGGAATGTATGGAAATTGTATAAGAAATCCTTATGAAAATATTTAGTGGCAGATTGGAGGGATAGGCAATTCATTCATAGTTTGCACAAGGCCCAGACTGTTGAAGTGCTATTTGCCTTATTTGCAACTAGTGAGAGGATGGAGAATCAGGTTGGGCAGACATTGGCCAAGGAGCGAGGCAATACTCGTCATTGCTTTTTAATGTGTAGACTCATGAAATGGTAAGAGAGGCCTGGGATGAGATGGAAGCTGGAGTTAATATGATGGAAGATACGCTTAAATCAGTTCATTATCCAGTCAACAAGTGGCTGTAGGCTATGGTGGATGTGTTTGACTAGCATTGTGAGGTATATGGCATGATAATAAATCTCCAGAAAACGGTAGGTAAGAAGAAGGTAGTTATGCAGTTTTGAAAAGGATCACAAGCTAGGAATGTAAGACTTGGGACAAGGGAGGTGAGCAAAAACTTGAGCAGGTAGAGCAATTCAACTATTTGAGCTGCGCATTAGCGGGCAACAGATACTGCATGAGGACACCAGAAAGAGAACTGCATTAGCAAAAGAGACATTCATGAATGGGAAAGAGCTGTTGAGAGGTAATTGAGTTAAAGTTATGGGAAAGGCTAGTAAAGAGTCTAATGCTTTACGAGTTGGAAACATGGACGCTAAAGAAGGAGGACGAGAGAAGGCTGGAGGCTTTTGAGATGTGGGTGTGGAGAAGAATGGAGAAATTGAAGTGGACGTAGAGGAATGACAAAGAGCTGGTCATGGTGGGTGAGGATAGGCAGCTTCCAGAAGAAATATAGAGGGGACAGAAGGTTTGGATGGAGAAAGTTTTTAAGCAGGGAAGGGTGGTTGAAAACAGTTTTAGTGAAGGGGCGAATGCTGTGTAAATGTGGGAGATGGAGGAAGCAAAGAATATGTTTGGGTAAAATGAAAGGGAGTTTGCCTTATTTTGAATTGAAGAGGGAAATTCATGCAGAGAAGGGATCCTTACCAAATACTTCATGCAAACCTTCATGCTTCTTAGCTACCGTTTTCTGGAGATTTATTATCATGCCATATACCTCACAATGCTTGTCAAACACATCCACCATAGCCTACAGCCACTTGTTGACTGGATAATGAACTGATTTAAACTTAGTCAGTAGATAACTTCAATGATAACCACGAATTGTGGGGTTAGCTCTGAAATGGACTACACCATTGGTGTGGCTTCTTGGAAGTCCACATTCCTTTGCATTTTGGACATCTTGCATCGATCTTTGATGGATCCCAACGGCCCAAATGAAGCAACTAGTACGATGAACCTTGGTAATTTGCTATGGAACCCAATGAACCTGGGTCGCCACTGTGGCCTGAAAAACCAAAGATCTGTGGTTTCATTTGTGGGACCCGGGAATTTTGTGCTTTTGCACTTAATATTAATTTCACCGCTTTTAACTAAGCAAAGATGAAATATTCAACAACCATGAAAAGTGTTTATGTCATTGATGAACTAAGAAAAAAATAGAAGCTCTGGGGGTTAAATAAATATTCTGTAACTTTGTATGTTCCACACAGCTTCATTAAGTAAACCTTGCCTTGTTTTAACTGTCGTATGTAATTCTCAAGAGGTTATACACTTTATTACTATGTTGTATTAATCTGTTATTCCATAGTCTATTATTATATGCCATTATCATGAGGTGTTTCATCTTGAGAATGATATGTGAGGGCTGAAACTGGTTTAGGTTTATCTAGTATGATTAACTGGAATTTACTATGTTCCAAGATATTTGCCAGCAGATGTAAGGTGTCACAAAGTAAACTTACAAACCGTGAAAGATATAAATAGGGGAGGGAAGGCACGCCTACTTGTAAAAAGCACATGGAAATAAGTGTTTGATTCTCCTCACACAGGATGGTCAGTCTGTGGTGGGAAGGTGTCATGGCAAATGCGGAGCCTGCCACCCAGCAGATGAGGTGGCCTCGATGAGATGGAGGTGGCCTCCGTGGGCAATAAACAACATCCACGCTTGTGTCTTCAGGCAGGGGCAGCAGGAAGATGTTGCTCAGCCACTAAATACATTAAAATCATTGTCGTCACGCATGAATGTGATCGATGAACGCACGCCATTGGAACGATGGCAGGGTGAAAGATGAAGTTAGGGAGATGAAATTAAGCGGAGCAGGTCTCGAGCTTTCAAGACCCCCTTGTCGGAATGCTTTAATAACTAGTTTTAATAGGTGATAATTAAGACAAGTTTCCCTGAGCTCTGTGCCTCATGCATGCATTGGTAACCTCAGACGATGTAAAACTCCTATCCTCTCGTGTAGAAACTAGGTCCCTGTGACGTCACGTGGAGTGGCATCGCATGGGCGCCAATCTGGCCTTTTTCAAGTGAGGATAAAATTTGACCCTTGCCATTCGTCTAAACCGGCATTTCAAAAACCAAATAATTTGTGTATTATGAATACACTAATGGTTGGTAACGATTTGCAATCAATGCCTTTCGTTTTCTTTGATGAAGGAAACTACTTTATTGCAGCATAGGAGTAAATTTTGTGAGCATAAATGTAATTTCAAACATAATGGAACTCCATTGTTACTTGCAAATTGGTTTCCTGTTCAACAACAAATGTGCTAAGGTGAATTTATTTCAAGTATATACTTAAGCTCATGATGTGATTGTGATAGTGACTGTTTTGAGCATATGAAGGTTTTTACATATTTATGTTGATTTATGTTAAAAAATATTCCTAATGTTTGGCAGTTATTATTAAAATGTCCACTTGAGTTATGCCTCTATGATCAAACATGTGTAAAAATCCAGTTTAAGATGCAGGGGCATTGATTCCCTAGCGTGCATATGCACAATTTTCATCAGTCAGGCACGTGGTATGAGCATTATATCAAAACAATGCGTAACCGAACTATTGATTGTAAATATTTGCATATTTGCATTCTTTGTCTGATTCAATTATGATATGAAATTGATCCACGTCTCATTCTGAAATCATCTGTGCTTTTTATCCATTAAAACAGTGCCACCGGGCCAATCTATTGGCTGCGTTTATTTACACTTTTACTTTTTTCTGCCTCATGTAGCTTTTGTAACTATTTTTTAGTATCTGTCATGGTTTTACATACCTGTAAATATTGAGGGCACATGAAAAAAAATAATTACCTTCAGAAAATGCATATATTAGGCTTTTTTTACAAATTTTTAAGTGCATACCTGCGAATTTGCCAACGAGTCCCTGGCATTCATCACTATACGGCAGTCACTTAGAGCGTTGATTTGATTGCCATTGCTAGCAAAGAAACATGCCTAAAGCTCATGAATGCTTACAGGGAATTAATATTTTTGTGTGTTGTGAATATTGATCTAAAAAAATGCTGAGGCAATGTTCTTAATGTAAAAAAATCTGGGATCACAGTATAATTTGTGTGTTTAACATTTTAGAGATATGTATTCCAAAGTCAAATTGTATTGATAAAATTACATATATAAGAGAGGGCCTTATCTGATACTAATTTATTGCTGAGTATCTATTGTGACAGCGGTGCCAAATTGAGATTGATGTGATTTTTTAAATCATAATGTAACTATAAAAGAATCTTTAAATCTTACAAAGAAGTGTTCTTTTCCTTCAAATTAAATTTCCTTTCAAATTAAATTCAATTTCCTAAATTCTATTTAACATAAGAACAAAGGAGGCAGACCCAGACAAACCCACGTGGTTTATTGCACTGCCTCCTTTGTTCAACAGGTCATTTTCATGTATGCAAAAATTTCATTATCCTTTTCACCTTTTTTATTTTACCTATTTTTCATCTTTCTGGGCAGTAATTATCCTATTCAAATGTAGATGTGTTATTTACTGCTTATTCATTTTTATAGAACTATAAAAATTTCGAAAATTACTCTTTGCTCATGCATCATTGAACTGTATTATAGGTATGCATTAAAGAATGTCTTCATGAAATATGATGTTAAGTAACGTTACTGTTTGTTCCATTGAAATGAATGTATCTGCTGAATATAAATATTGCCATATTTGTTATTATTGATAAGCATTACGATGTTCATGTAGAGTTTTTGAAATATCTGAGGAATGCACAAACTGTCTGTGCTTCAGCAGAAAAATGATTTTGACAGATTCTCTTTGTGTAGAAAATTTGTTTTGGACTATATTTATCAATTTTGTCTCCTCCTCTAAAATATCTAATTATCTGTTTTCACTGTTGGAAACTGATATTTAAAATGCATCTGCAACTATGAACTTACAATTCAAGTGGTGATTTCCTATTCATGAAAGGAGATTTGGCAAAAAGTCTGTCTTTATCTGTCTATTATCTGTCCCATTGTGAAAGATTAGGTCGAACAGAATATATGTTGATATTTAAATTGTAAATAAATTTGTTTTATTTATATCATTGTCATGTTGTAATCCTGTAAAAAACTCTTGCACGAAGCTTATAAAATTGTAATTAATAGAATTTTGCCTATTTACTTTTTCCATGCACATTGTTGGGTAATTTTTTGAACCAAGAAATTGCAATTATAGAATTCCATCTTACAAAGATAATATCCATTGAAACCATTGCCCTGGAAATAATAATTTTTGGAGTACCTATTGTAAGTGGCTAGTTGGTAGTTTTTAAGTGATCTATCTTTTTTTTGGGAATGTTTACCTGGAGAGTATTAGCTAATAATATTAATTATTTAAAATTTATATGATTCCAGAGTGACTATCAATTTGATTGAAAGACAAGCAAGGAATGATCATTTCAGGTGTATATTTTTTGTAAGATTTTTAAAACTTATGATGGCTGTGGTTCACATAAGTGTATAGTAAAAACCAGAGGCAAGTTTACCATTGAGAATTTCATACAATGTTAATTTTCTATGAGTACTTTGGAGTTTTTCTTCATGCATGATAATTTCGAAATTTGATAAGTTTTCTCTTCATATAGGTATGTAACTACCATATTGACATAACTATGTATTTTTTATAGTTAATATAATTATTGCAATATGCATGGAGAAAGCTATTCTGTCCCCATTACATTATTAGCTGTCCGGTGAATGTTGTAATAATGAAAAGGTGTGGAGTAACATAACATAATGGTCTTCAATTTAAACTAATGTGTAGCAATGAAAATCGTAGCACTGCCACTATTAAGGACACCTCTCGAGTCTTATACTTCGGAGCTGCTAATATTATTCGTACTGTGTACATATTAATACCAATAAATAATATTTTTATTATATTTAATTTTCTGTGTCATATTCCACTGTTTTCCATCTAAGGTTTTCCAGAGGGTCCTCTTCTCTCCTCATCTCCATTACGAATTTCTGGTAACACACCGGCATTTTTACTGAGTGAGTGTAAAAAGGTAGTTGATCTAATAACTTGACCTTTGGGACAGAATGACAGCACCAAAGATTTATATCATTGTCATGTTCTAATCCTGAAAAAAACTCTTGTACAAAGCTTATTAAATTGTAATTAATATGTGGATAAACATTACTCAATGGATAAAGATGGGGAAATAAGCCTTACCGTGAAAGATGTAAAAATCAGTCTACATCTGCACAATAACCGCAAGCCGCCTAAAGGCCGCCGCCGTATTTCCTAATTTTATATTTGGATTTTAATTTCCAAATAATATATTTAATTTTTTCGTTCTTTGCAGTGAACTCGCATTTATTAAAAGGATTTTCATTTCCAAATCACATTTATAATTTTCTCATCCTTCGCTGTGAATTCGCGTTTACAACAAGGATTTTCATTTACAAATGTAATTTTTAATTTTTTCACTTTTCGAAGTGAAATCGCATTTATAACACAGATTTTCCTCAACAAAGCCTCGCTTCCATAGAGAAACACACTCCATATGTAGCATCTGATGAATTGTTTCCTTACATCTATGCGTAACACACCGCCATTGACATAATACTAGTTTAAACTATGTATTTTTTATAGTTAATAGTTATTGCAATATGGATGGAGAAAGTTATTCTGTCCACAATACATTATTAGCTGTAATTTTCAGGTGTAAGAAGATTCTTCTTTTTGTAGAAAGCCCTCTTCGCCTGCGCTATTCTACTGTGTATTTTTTTCTTGCTCCGTCCATCGCTGGTAATTCGGCTTCCCAGGTAAGAGAACTCGTTCACCTCTTCAAGCTTATGTTTCCTAGGTTGATGTTCGTTTTAGCCTCCTCTCTTTTGCTGCAAACTAGTATCTTAGTCTTCTTTTTGTTGATTTTCAGCTAATATCTGGCCATTTTCCTGTCCATGTTTGTCAACGTTTTCTTCAAATTTGTCTCGGCTATGTCGTCAGCAAATCGCAGCATACTAATTTTTTCTCCGTGGATATTGACACCCAAAGCTTTCTGCTTGATTTCATTGATGGCTTTCTCTATGTAAACATTAAAAATTAAGGGGGAAAGCGCACAACCTTGTCTCACCCCTTTTCTTATTCTTGCTTCTGCACCGTTTGGTCCTCATTTGATCACGGCTACTTGGTTTTTAAACAAACTATGAATAATTCTACGATCATTGTAAAGTACGCCGATTTCTTTCAAAATTCTAAGCATTGCATTCCATTCCACGTTATCTAAGGCCTTCTCTAAATCGACAAATGCTTTTGAAATGCAAATGCTATGAAGGTAGGTTTTTTTCTCCATTCCCTTCTCTAAGAGCATCCTAAATGCCAAAATTCCCTTCCCTTGTGCCCCTGCTTTTCCTAAATCCGAATTGGTCCGCGTCCAGGAATTCTTCTGCACTTTCTTCTATTCTCCTGTAAATGATTCTATAATCAGGATCTTTAATTTCAAATTACATTTTTAATTTTTTCTCGCTTCGCAGTTTATTATGTTTATAAGAAGGATACTCGTTTTTAACTCTAAATTTTAATGCTTTCTCCCGACGCAGTGAAATCATCGCTTTTAAAATAATGATTTTCTAATCCTAGTCTCTGTTTTAAATTTTCTCTCTTAGCAATGAAATCGCGGATATAACAAGGATTTTCAAGTCAAGGTCACACATTTCATTTCTTCACCCTTCGCTGTGAAATTGGGTTTATAACAAGTACTTTCATTTACAAATCAATTGTTAAAACTTTCATCTTGCGATGTGAAATCGCTTGAAAATCCTGGATTTTTATTTCCAAATCTCATTTTTAATTTTTTCACTCTATGTAATAGAGTGTAAAAAATTAAAAATGCTATAAAAACCTTTAAACAACGATTTTCAATTCGAAGACCCGTTTTTAATTTTTACACTCTTCGTAGTCGTAATGGGGTTTTTAAGAATGAATTTTTATTCCAAAAGTCAAATTATTAATTTTTATTCTATCAATTCCCACTAAAATAAATTTATTCGACTTTAAATTTTGAGCCACCGACCGTAAAATCCTTATTTATTAACCGATTTCAACCAAATAACTTTTAAAAAATGTGTTTTTATGTATTGCGTCATTCTGTGGAAAATCATTGATTTGCATAGAAGACTTTCGCAAATATAACCAATAAGTTCACAGTAGCATAAATAAATTCCACTTGAAAATTTTGAGCAAACTACCATATAATCCTTGAACCGATTTCAACCGAATAACTTTTAAAATATGTGTTTTGATGTAATACGACAAATGTGGAATATCATTGATTTGCAAAGCAGACTTTGGCAAATATAACCAATAATTTCCAAGTAGCATAAATAAATTCCACGTCAAAATTTTGGGCCACCGACCGTAAAATCCTTATTTATGAACCGATTTCAACTGAGTAACTTTTAAAATATGTGTTTTAAGTAATGCGACAGGCTGTAGATAATCATTGATTTCCAAAGCAGACTTTGGCAAATGTAACCAATAATTTCCCAGTAGCATAAATTAACCCTTAAAGGACCAACCTTTTTCCGGTTACACCGTGGCCCAAGGGAGGGTCAAAAAATGTCCACTTATATCTTTTCGTTTTAACTAATCATGAAACAGAATATACCTTCAACAATTGTGTTTTTACATCGTTAAAACATTTTAAAAGTTGTTTATCCAGCTGAAAGTCATAAAATCGCAATAAAAGTATTGAAATTTTCAAATCTTTTTAAACTGATCATAAACGAAATTATGATAAAACTTCTTCACAGAGGTTCCGGATTTCATGCTCTTATTTGAAAATTAAATTTCTAAATCACCGATAACTGTGTATCTAAAATAACAATAAGGCATAGTATTTCAAATTTAAGTCAATTTTCAGCAACCGTACTCCAGGACAACAATTTTATAATTATTTAAAATTAACCTAAAATTTTCCACTCCGTTTTCAGTTACCTAATTTAAAAGTACATGATAAATCATAATACGTCTCCTAATATAAAAAAATATGTTCTATATTGTTCGTAGCATTTATTTATGAATAACCATATTCCGATAAAGTTATAAAATTATTAACATTAGCAATAACTAATGAATAATCAACTCGAATCTTCTGATAAGGCAGCATTATTGCCTGTACATATTGTATACGTTAGTTTTTATGCCATGTTTACCGCAAATATAACTGTTACATATAATCATAGTTTTTTATAATTTGTTTGGTTTTACTCTTTTTGACGTGAGTGCGTTGCTGCACGTGTGGAAACTTCCTGTGCCAATTACTTTGATAGGAACATATGACGGCTGTATTTTTCTATCCGCGACCCCTTCCATCATCAATAAAATGTGGTTATGAGTATAATGAATGGAAAATGAGTATAAAATGAGAGAATCCATTTAGGGCAGCAATGTCGATTAGTGCAAAGAAGACAGATTGGCCCAGACCCCCAGATCTCGGGTCTGTAAATTCAAACAAACTTGAAAAAATCTTCTGACTAGCTGTTCCCTTCGATTGTTCAGGAATATGTTTTCTGTTACTCTGCATAGTTCCAACCATAGTCAATCCATAAAGTTCTTGTGCTGGCTCCACAGAATTATAGTATCTACCCATTGACATATTTCCCCCGTAATTCTTGATTGGGACCGCCAGGCGTTCACTCGTTTGAACCTCTGCTTGTTGATGGTTCATTATTTTCTGAGGCAACAATTTCCATGTTGAGCACATACCTCTCATAACATTCTTATAAGTATCTCATACCACCCTGGTTATTGTTTCATGAATACTATAAATTTACATCTTCCCCTAAACAATGATAACATTTCATCAACTAACATATCGGGTTCACAAATGTAATATTTGGGTGATATCCCATTGACCATTTGGAATACCGAAAAATAAGCGCAACTTTGTCTTTTCATCTTTGTCTTTCCCCGAGTAGACTTTTCATCAAATAGGGCAATAGTTCCTGAAATCAGTTTCAACTCTTCGCAGCAATATAGGAGGACCTTCCAAATCTATGTAACAACAAATCATGCGATTCTAACTTGCTATCACTGTTTGCACCGAACAATATCTAAACTCCTACGAAGGATTTTAGTTTTACCGTATCATTTTTAGAATTCGAGCTCGTTCTGCTTCTTCGTTTGTATGCCGTAAAATCATGTCAAGAATTTCAGTGCTGAAATTTTTTCAAATGGCTTGTGCATATCCTTTTCCTTACCAGCAGGCAGTAAACATTGCTTTTTCCGCAATATATTTTGAATGGTTCGCCTTTTCGCCTTTTCGAGCTTTGCCGACAGCATGCCATGTATCGTAAATGCTCACCGTATGATAGGTAATTTTGGGATTGTATAAATTGCATTATATTGTATACAGATTGCATCTTGAATAGCGAGAGTTCAAATCACGCAGCAGCTCAGGGTGAGGGTGAAGGTATCGAGTAAATTAGCCGGTGTGTCATAAATTTAAAAACACTAATATCACGGTAAGAAAGTGGGCTAGTTCCTGTTGCACTCATATTTTCGCATCAATAGCATTCCAGTTTGACATGAAGGTAAAATACTTCGAATTCTTGCGAGTCTGTTTAGATAGGTAACCAAAGTGTTTCGGGGGTATGCAAAAATTCATTTTGTAAAAGATGCTTCATGAATGGCTGGATAGAGCTCTTTGCGCCCTTTCCTGTTCATGAGTGAATAAAATAAATACAGTGAAAAGGTTTTTGTGAAAGTATTATAGAGGGAATGACTTCAATATTCAAAATTTTAGAAGGGTATTCAGAAGCTTTTTTTCGATATAATGTATCAGTTTATAATTCTGTCAAGCAGAGCCTATAAGAGTAAGCAAAGTGATTAGAAACAGAGAGCATTTATTTTAAACATACAGTTCAAAATTTTTAAAGAAAATTAATCCATATGTAAGATAAATACATTGAAAACTATTTTTACGAATTCTGATTTCTTAGAATAGAATAATAATTGAAACTATGTAAAGTAGAAATTTGTGATATAAAATCAAAGTAATTACATCCTATAGTTTAAATTCATAAATGCACTATGGAGCCTATTGTTGAATTAAAATAAACGTTAATACTAAATTTAAACTAATTAAGTTATAAATTATAATGCCAAATAAAACTATTTGTCCCATTACACGATTCCATTCGGTCGAAAAATATGTCACAGGTTGGACCAAGGGAGGGTTACTTTGTGTCCACCGCGTATTTACGCTCTCATAACGTTGTATGAACAAAATTTTCCATATACATCAAGATGTATTTATCTTTTTAAACCTATATTTGACAATATAACGAAGTTATACATCTTTATTGGGTGAATGAGTACTTAAAATATTGAAAAAATAAAAAGGTGGACATTTTTTAGCCCTCCCTTGGTCCTCTAAGGGTTAATTCCACTTCAAAACTTTGAGCCACCGACCGTAAAATCCTTATTTATTACCCGTTTTCAATCCGATAACTTTTAAAATGTGTGTTTTGTATAAAATGCACCATGCTTTGAAATAGAAACGATTTGAAAAGCAGACTTTGGCAAATATAACCAATAATTTACCAGTAGCATAATTCAATTCCAACTTCAAAAGTTTGAGCCACCGAGCGTAAAATCCTTGTTTATAAACCGATTTAAACCGAATAACTTTTAAAATTAGTTTTTTCTATGTAATATGCCATGCTGTGGAATATCATTGATTTGCAAAGCAGATTTTGGCAAATGTAACCAATAATTTAAGCATAAATAAATTCCACTTCAAAAGTTTGAGCCACCGCCCGTAAAATCCTTATTTATTACCCGTCTTCAATCAAATTACTTTTAAGTTGTGTGTTATTATGTAATGCACCATGCTGTGGAATATCATTGAATTGCGACGTAGACTTTGGAAAATATAACGAATCATTTCAAAAAGGCAAAATTCCAAATGTTGACCCTCCGACCGTAAAATCCGTATTTATCAACCGATTTCAATCAAATAACTTGTAAAATATGTGTTTTTACGTGAAGCACCATGCTGTGGTACATCATTGAATTGCAACGTAAACTTTGGAAAATATAACGAATCATTTCAAAAAGGCAAAATTCCAAATTTTGACCCTCCGACCGTAAAATCTTTATTTATCAACCGATTTCAATCAAATAACTTTTAAAATGTGTATTTGTACGCGAAGCATCATGCTGCGGAATATAATTGATTTGCAACGTAAACCTTGGAAAATATAACGAATCATTTCAAAAAGGCAAAATTCCGAATTTTGACCCTCCGACCGTAAAATCCTTATTTATCAACCGACTTCAATCAAATAACTTTTAAAATATGTATTTGTACGCGAAGCATCATGCTGCGGAATATAATTGAATTGCGACGTAAACTTTGGAAAATATAACGAACCATTTCAAAAAGGCAAAATTCCAAATTTTGACCCTCAGACCGTAAAATCCTTATTTATCAACCTATTTCAATCGAATAACTTTAAAAATGTGGGTTTTTACGAGAAGCACCATGCTGTGGACGCGAACGTTGGAAAATATAACGAATCATTTCAAAACGGCAAAATTCCAAATTTTGACCCTCCGACAGTAAAATCCTTATTTATCAACCGATTTCAATCGAATAACTTTAAAATTGTGTGCTTTTACGTGAAGCACCATGCCTTGGAAAATCATTTAATTGCGACGTAAACTTTGGAAAATATAACGAATCATTTCAAAAAGGCGAAATTCCAACAAACTCACTTTCTTAATTTTTTCATTTCGAGTGGTGGATTTGTGTTTGTAACAAGAATAACTCTATCGAACTCACTTTTTAAAATTTTTTCATTTTGAGTAGTGAATTCGCGTTTGTTACAAGAATATTCACATCAAACTCACTTTTTTTAATTTCTTCATTTCGAGTGTCGAATTCGCGTTCGTAACAAGGATATTCAAATCAAACTCACATTTTTAATTGTTTCATTTCGAGTGGTGTGTTCGAGTTTGTACAAAGAATATTAACCCTTTCGAGACTGCGGAGTTTTCGTCATAGCTTGACTGCTGTACCGCTCCCCAAGAGACTCTTCTTTCTCGTGGTACGGAGCATTTTTGGAGGGCATTCGTTAAGAAGGGTCTCGCTGAACCTTTTTCGACCCCTCCACGGTGGGACTCCGTATTATCTCGGACTCCAAGAATAGTTGTGCTCCCTCCTTTCCGGGTTTACGACCATACCTGCGGCATTGGTTCGCGGTCAACTTATTTATTGGTTATATGTATTTAGCAAATGGATAATTGTTGCTTGCACGTAAATTACAGACATTGAATATAATTCCTCATTTTTATCTGAGCATTGTCAAATTTTAAACGAAGTTCTAAGGCCATTATCAAAGCATTTAATGCAGCAACAATTTCCATGTTGATGTTTATGCATAACTCGAGATATAAGTTAATATTTGTCGTAGAATTTCGTTTAAAAATTGTAAACGCTGCTCAAAAGACAAACACTTCAATTATTAGTTTATATTTCTTGAGAAATGAACAAATACTTATTTCGAAAATTGACTCTATAAAAAATTGTATGTATGACCGCTGTCCCTTACCGCTGAGAGAGGTTATAAAAGACGAAGGGTCCGGGTACCTGCTCCCGGATTCGGAGGGTTAATCCTAAACCCCGAAGCGTTGGGTCTCGAGACAAAGGCGACCTAAACCCACGACCGTCCTGAAAGCTCGAAAACGTATATATACGGGTTTCGTATTCTTGACCGGGAAAATCTCACACGCATATATACGCCCGTGGTCTCCCGGGTCAGGAAACGTCCACACGTATATATACGTGTACGGTAGGGAAAAGGTTAATACGAAACTCACTTTTTTAATTTTTGCATTTTGAGTGGTGAATTCGTGTTTGTAACAAAAACAACCATATCCAACTCTTTTTTTTAATTTTTTTAAAATTGAGTAATGAATTTGCGTTTGTTACAAGAATATTCACATCAAACTAACTTTTTTAATTTTTTCATTTTGAGTGGTGGATTCATGTTTGTAAACTCAAATCAAACTCACTTTTTAAATTTTTTCATTTTGAGTCGTGAATTAGCGTCTGTTACAAGAATATTCGCATTAAACTCACTTTTTTTAAATTTTTTCATTTGGAGTGGTGAACTCGCGTTTGTTACAAGAATATTATTATCAAGCTTACTTTTTAATTTTTTCGTTTCGAGTGGTAAATTTGCGTTTGTAACAAAAATATGCATTTCAAACTCATTTTTTTAATTTTTTCATCTCGAGTGGTGAATTCGTGTTTGCAACAAGAATATTCATATCAAACTTCCTTTTTTAATTTTTTCAATACGATTGGTGAATTTGCGGTTGCAATAAGAAAAAACAACCTCAAACTCACCTATGTCATTATTTCAATTCGAGTGGTGTATTTGTGTTTTTAACAAGAATATTCATATCAATCTCACTTTTTTTAATTTTTTCATTTTGAGTGGCGAATTTGTGTTTCTAAGAATAACATTCCTATCTAACTGACATTTTTCATTTCATTATTTCCAGTAGAGAACTCGCGTTTATTAGCATGAATATTCATAACAAACTCAAGTTTTTACATTATTAAATTTAATTTTTTGAATGATCTTGAACTATAAATGACTTTGAACGGTCAATGACCTTGAATGACCTTGAACCGTAAACACTATGAATGACCTTGAACGGACAATGACCTTGCATGACATTTAACGGTCAATAAGCTGGAATGCCCTTACCCGGTAAATGACCTTGAAAGAACTTGAACAGTCAATGACCTTGAATGACCTTCAACGGTCAATGACCATGAATGACATTGAACGATCAATAGCCTTGAATGACCTTGAACGGTCAATGAACTTGAATGACCTTGAACGGTCTATGACCTTGAATGACCCTTAACGGTCAATGTCTTTGAATGACCTTGAAAGGTCAATGACCTTGAATGACCTTGATCGTCAATGACCTTGAATGAACTTGAACGGTCAATGACCCTGAATGATATTAAAGGGTCAATGACCTTGAATGACCTTTAACGGTCAATGTACTTGAAAGACCTTGAACGGTCAACGACCTTAAATGATCTTGAACGGTTAATGACGTTGAATGACCTTGAACGTTCAATGACCTGAAATGATCTTGAACGGTCAATTACCTTCAATTACCTTGAACGGTCAATGACCTTGAACGGTCATTGACGTTGAATGACCTTGAACGTTCAATGATGTAAATGATCATGAACAGTCAATGAACTTGAATGACCTTGAACGGTCATCGACCATGAATGACTTCGAAAGGCTAATGACCTTGAATGACCTTGAACGGTCAATGACCTTCAATGACATTTTAATGGTCATTGACCTTGAATGGCCTGGAACCAACAATGACCTTCAGTGACCTAGAAATGACGATAACGATCATTGACCTTGAAATGTCAATGACCTTCAATGACCTTTTGTTCATGTCCTTCAGTGACCTCGCAAAGGGACAACACAGATCGTAGAATATTATAAGCTATTAAAACATTCGAAATGAAACTTATCACCGATATCCAACCTACCCAACCCAACCCATTATATTCATAACACACCCACTTTTTTAATTTTTTCAATTCGAGTTGTGAATTCGTGTTTGGAACAAGAATATTCATATTCAAAGTCATACTTTTAATTTTTTCATTTCGAGTAAAAATTCGCGTTTGTAACAAGAATATTCATATCATACTCACTTTTAAAATTTTTTCAATTCGGGTTATTAATTCGTTTTTGTAACAAGACTCTTCATATCAAACTCACTTTTTTAATTTCTTCATTTCGAGTGGTAAATTCGCGTTTGTGGCAAAAAAAACCATATCAAACTCACTTTTTTAATGTTTTCATTTTGAGAAGTGAATTCGCGTTTGTAATAGGAATATTACTTGAATTTCACTTTTTTAATTCTTTCACTTCGAGTGGTGTATTTACGTTTTTAACAGGAATATTCATATCGATCTCAGCTTTTTAATTTTTTCATTTCAAGGTGCGAATTCGTGTTTCTAAAAAGAATATTCATATGAAACTGACTTTTTTCATTTTATCCATTCCAGTAGAGAACTAGCGTTTATTAGCAAGAATATTCATAACAAACTGACATTTTTATATTTTTGAATTTAATTTTTTGAATGACCTTGAACGGTCAATGACCTTGAATGACCTTGAACGGTCAATGACCTTTAACGGTCAATGACCTTGAATGACCTTTAACGGTCAATGACCTTGAATGACCTTTTACGGCCAATGACCTTGAATGGCCTTAAATAGTCAACGAACTTTAATGACCTTGAACGGTTAATGACGTTAAATTACCTTGAACGTTGAATGACATAAAATGATCTTGAATGGTGAATGACCTTCAATGACCTTGAACGGTCAATGACCTTATATGACCTTGAACGGTCAATGACGTTGCATGACCTTGAACGGTCAATGACGTTGCATGACCTTGATCGTTCAATGATGTAAGTGATCTTGTATGGTCAATGACCTTAACTGGCCATGAGAGGCCAATGTACTTCAATGACCTTGAATGACCTTGAACGGTCAATGACCTTGAATGACCTTGAAGGGTCAATTACCTTGAATGACCTTGAACGGTCAATAACCTTGAAAGACCTTGAACGGTCAATGAACTTGAACGACCTTTAAAGGTCAATGGCCTTGAATGACCTCGAAAGGCCAATGGCCTTGAATGACCTTGAACGGTTAATGACCTGGAATGACTTTGAACGGTCAATGACCTTTCATTACTTTAAATGGTCATAAGAATATTCATATCAATCTCCTTTTTTTAAGTTGTGCTTTCTGAGAGCTGATTTCGCGTTTGTAGCAAGAAAAAACGTATAAAACTCACTTTTTTAATTTGTCATTTCGTGTGGTAAATTCTTGTTTGTAACAAAAAAACTATATCAAACGCAGTTATTTAATTTTTTCCGTGAAGTGAAAACGTGTTTGTAACAAGACTATTCATATCAAACTCATATTTTTAATTTTTTCTTTTCGGGTAGTGAATTTGCGTTTGTAAAAAGAATATAAATACCAATCTTACTTTATTAATTTCTTTGTTTCGAGTGGTGAATTCGAGTTTGTAAGAAGAATATTAATACAAACTCACTTTTTTAATTTCTTCATTTCGAGTGGTAAATTCGCGTTTGTGGCAAGAAAAACCATATCAAACTCACTTATTTAATGCTCTCATTTTGAGAAGTGAATTCGCGTTTGTAATAGGAATATTACTTGAATTTCACTTTTTTAATTCTTTCACTTCGAGTGGTGTATTTGCGTTTTTAACAAGAATATTCATATTAATCTCACTTTTTGTAATTTTTTCATTTCGAGGTGCGAATTCTTGTTTCTAAAAAGAACATTCAAATGAAACGGAGTTTTTTCATTTTATCAATTCCAGTAGAGAACTAGCGTTTATTAGCAAGAATATTCATAACTAACTCACGTTTTTATATTTTTAATTTAATTTTTTTAATGACCTTGAACGATCAATGACCATGAATGACCTTGAACGGTCAATGACCTTGAATGACATTGAACGGTCAATAACCTCGAATGCCCTCACCAGGTCAATGACATTGAAGGACCTTGAACAGTCAATGACCTTGAATGACCTTCAACGGTCAAATACCTTGAATGACATTGAACGATCAATAACCATGAATGAACTTGACCGCACAATGACCTTGAATGTCCTTGAACGGTCAATGACCTTGAATGACCTTGAACGGTTGATGACGTTGAAAGACCTTCAACGTTCAGTGACTTAAAATGATTTTCAACGGTCAATGACCTTCAATGACCTTGAACGGTCAATGACCTTAAATGACCTTGAACGGTCAGAGTCCTTAAAAGACCTTGAAGGGTCAATGACCTTGAATGACCTCGAACGGCCAATGACCCTTAATGACTAAAATTGGTCATTGACCTTGAATGACCTGGACCCATCAATGACCTTTAGTGACCTAGAAATGACGATAACATTCATTGATCTTGAAATGTCAATGACCTTAAAAAGTTCATGTCCTTCAGTGACCTCGCAAAAGGACAACAGATCGTAGAATATTTCAAGCTATTAAAGCATTCGAAATGAAGCTTATCACCGATATCCAACCAACCCAATCCAACCCATTATATTCATAACACACTCACTTTCTTAATTTTTTCAAATCGAGTTGTGAATTCGTATTTGGAACAAAAATATTCATATCAAACTCATATGTTAAATTTTTTCATTTCGAGTGATAATTTGCGTTTGTAACAAGAATATTCATATCAAACTCACTTTCTTAATTTTTTCATTTCGAGCGGTGAATTTGTGTTTGTAAGTAAAAAAAACTATCAAACTCACTTTTTAAAAATTTTTCATTTTGAGTAGTGAATTCGCGTTTGTTACAAGAAAATTCTCATCAAACTCACTTTTTTTAATTTTTTCAATTCGAGAGGTGAAATTGCGTTTGTAACAAGAATATTAATATCAAACTTACTTTTTATTTTTTTCATTTCCAGTGATGACTTCGCGTTTGTAGTAAGATATACTCACTTTTGTTTATTAATTTCGTTTTTAAAAATGATTTCGCCTTTGTAACAAGCATATCGAAATCACTTCTTTAATTTTTTCGTTTCGAGATGTGAAATCGCGTTTGTAACAAGAATAGTAATGCCAAACTCACCTTAATTTTTTTATATCGAGTGGTCAATTAGTGTTTGTAACAAGAAAATCCATATCAAACTCACTGTTTTAATGTTTTCATTTTGAGAAGTGAATTTGCGTTTGTAATAGGAATATTCATATCAATCTCACTTTTTTAATTTTTTCATAGCGAGTGTTGAATTCGTGTTTCTAAGAAGGACATTCATATAAAACTGACATTTCTCATTTAATCATTTCCGGTAGAGAACTAGCGTTTATTAGTAAGAATATTCATACCAAACTAACCTTTTTATATTTTTAAATATAATTTTTCGAATGACCTTGAACGGTCAATAACCTTGAATGACTTTACTCGGTCAATGACCTTGAATGACCTTGAACGATCAATAGCCTTGAATGAACTTCAACGGTCAATGACCTTGGATGACCTTGAACGGTTACTGACCTTGAATGACCTTGAATGGTCAATGACCTTGAATGACCTTGAACGGTCAATGACCTTGAATGACCCTGAACGGTCAATGAACTTGAATGACTTTGAAAGGTCAATGACCTTGAACGGTCAATGACCTTGAATGACCTTGTAAGGTCAATGACCTTGAATGACCTTGAACGGTCAATGACCTTGAATGACCTTGAAAAGTCAATGACTTTGAAAACCTTGAACGGACAATGACCTTAAATGACATTGAACGATCAATAGCCTTGGGTGACCATGAACAGTCAATGAACTTGAATGACCATGAACGGTTAATAGCCTTGAATGACCTTGAACGGTCAATGACCTTGAATGACCTTGAACGGTCAATGACCTTGAATGACCTTGAAAGGTCAATGACCTTGAATGACCTTGAAAGGTCAATGACCTTGAATGACCTTGAAATGTCAATGAATTTCAATGACTTTAGTTCATTTCCTTCAGTGACCTCGCAAAGGGACAACAGACGGTAGAATATTTTAAGCTATTAAAGCATTAGAAGTGAAACTTATCACCGATATCCAACCTACCCAACCCAACCCATTATATTCATATCACACTCACTTTTATAATGTTTTCATTTCGAGTTGGGAAACCGTGTTTTGATCAAGAATATTCATATCAAACTCATATATTTATTTTTTCATTTCGAGTGAAAATTTGCGTTTGTAACAAAAATATTCATATCAAACACACTTTTTTAATTTTTTCAATTCGAGTTTTTACCTCGTGTTTGTGACAAGACTATTTATATCAAAAACACTTTTTAATATTTACATTTCGCGTGGTGAATTCGTGTTTGTAACAAGAATATTAATATCAAACTCACATTTTTAATTTTTCATTTCGTGTGAAAATTCGAGTGTTTAGCAAGAACACTCAAATGAAACTCACTTTTTTCATTTGTCATTTCGTGGAGTGAATTCGTATTTAAAAAAAACTATATCAAACTCAATTATTTAATTTTTCATTTGGAGTGGATGTTCGTTTTGGTAACAAGAATATTCAGATCAATCTCACTTTTGTAAGTTTTGCTAAGCGAGTGCCGACTTCGCGTTTGTAGTAAGAAAAAACATGTAAAACTCACTTTTTTAATATTTTCATTTGAATTCATATGAATTACACTTTAATTTTTTTTTCATTTTTGTAGTGAATTCACGTTTTTAACAAGAATATTAATATCAAACTCACCTTTTTAATTTTTCGTTTTGAGTGGCGAATTCGTGTTTGTAACAAATTCACTTTCTTAGTTTTTTAATTTCGAGTGGTGAATTTGTGTTTGCAACAAATAAACTCTATCAAACTCACTTTTTTAATTTTTTTCATTTTGAGTAGTGAATTCGCGTTTGTTACAAGAATATTCTGATCAAACTCACTTTTTTTAATTTTTTCAATTCGAGAGGTGAAATTGCGTTTGTAACAAGAATATTAATATCAAACTTATTTTTTATTTATTTCATTTCCAGTGATGACTTCGCGTTTGTAGTAAGATATACTCCCTTTTTTATTTATTTCGTTTTTAAAAATGAATTCGCCTTTGTAACAAGAATATCGAAATCACTTCTTTAATTTTTTCGTTTTCAGTGGTGAATTCGCGTTTGTAACAAGAATAGTAATGCCAAACTCTCCTTATTTTATTTCATTTCGAGTGGTTAATTATTGTTTGTAACAAGAGAAACCATATCAAACTCACTTTTTTTTATGTTTTCATTTTGAGAAGTGAATTTACGTTTGTAATAGGAGTATTCATTCAATTTCACTTTTTTAATTCTTCCAATTCGAATGGTGTATTTGCGATTGTAACAAAAATATACATATCAATCTCACCTTTTAATTTTATCATTTCGAGTGTTGAATTCGTGTTTCTAAGAAGAACATTCATATAAAGCTGTCATTTTTCATTTTATCATTTCCGGTAGAGAACTAGCGTTTATTACTAAGAATATTCATACCAAACTTACCTTTTTATATTTTTAAATTTAATGTTTTAAATGACCTTGAACTGTCAATAACCTTGAATGTTCTTACCCGGTCAATGACCTTGAAGGGCCTTGAAGAGTCAATGATTTTGAATTACATTCAACGGTCAATGACCTTGAATGACATTGAACGATCAATAGCGTTGAATGACCTTGAACGGACAATGGCCTTGAATGACCTTGAAAGGTCAATGACCTTGAATGACCTTGAATTACCTTGAATGGTCAATGACCTTGAATGACCTTGAACGGTCAATGACCTTGAATGACCTTGAAAGGTCAATGACCTTGAAAGACATTGAACGATCAATAGCCTTGGGTGACCTTGAACGGTTAAGGACCTTGAACGGTCAATGACCTTGAAAGGTCAATGACCTTGAATGACATTGAAATGTCATTGACCTTGAATGACCTTGAACGATCAATAGCCTTGAATGACCTTGAACGGTCAATGACCTTGGCTGACCTTGAATGGTTAATGACCTTGAATGACCTTGAACGGTCAATGACCTTGAATGACCTTGAGCGGTCAATGACCTTGAATGACCTTGAACGGTCAATGAACTTGAATGACCTTGAAAGGTGAATGACATTGAATGACCTTGAACGGTCAATGACCTTGAATGACCTTGAAAAGTCAATGACTTTGAAAACCTTGAACGGACAATGACGTTGAATGACATTGAACCATCAATAGCCTTGGGAGACCTTGAACAGTCAATGAACTTGAATGACCTTGAATGGTCAATAGCCTTGAATGACCTTGAACGGTCAATGACCTTGAATGACCTTGAACGGTCAATGACCTTGAATGACCTTGAAAGGTCAATGGCCTTGAATGAACTTGAAATGTCAATGACCTTCAATGACTTTTGTTCATTTCCTTCAGTGAACTCGCAAAGGGACAACAGATAGTAGAATATTTTAAGCTATTAAAGCATTAGAAACGAAACTTATCATCGATATCCAACCTATCCAACCCAACCCATTATATTTATATCAATCTCACTTCTTTAATTTTTTCATTTCGAGTGTTGAATTCGTGTTTCTTAGACCAATATTCATATAAAACTGACATTTTTCATTTTATCATTTCCGGTAGAGAACTAGCTTTTATAAGCAAGAATATTTATACCAAACTAAACTTTTTATATTTTTAAATTTAATTTTTTAAATGACCTTTAACGGTCAATAACCTTGAATGATTTTACCCGGTGAATGACCTTGAAGGACCTTTAAGAGTCCATGACTTTGAGTTACCTTCAACGATCAATGACCTTGAATGACATTGAACGATCAATAGCCTTGAATGACCTTGATCGGACAATGACCTTGAATGACCTCGAACGGTCAATGACCTTGAATGACCTTGAAAGGTCAATGACCTTGAATGACATTGAACGGTCAATGACCTTGAATGACATTGAAAGGTCAATGACCTTAAATGACCATGAAAGGTCAGTGACCTTGAATGACCTTGAACGATCAATAGCCTTGATTGACCTTGAAAAGTAAATGGCCTTGGGTGACCTTGAACGGTCAATGACCTTGAATTACCTTGAACGGTCAATGACCTTGAATGACCTTGAAAGGTCGATGACCTTGAATGACCTTGAACGGTCAATGACCTTGAATTACCTTGAACGATCAATGGCCTTGAATGACCTTGAACGGCCAATGACCTTGAATGACATTGAACGGTCAATGAACTTGAATGACCTTGAAAGGTCAATGACTTTGAATGACCTTGAACGGTCAATGACCTTGAATGACCTTGAAAGGTCAATGACTTTGAAAACCTTTAACGGACAATGACCTTGAATGACATTGAACGATCAATAGCCTTGTGTGACCTTGAACGGTCAATGACCTTGAATGACCTTGAACGGTCAATAGCCTTGAATGACCTTGAACGGTCAATGACCTTGAATGACCTTGAATGACCTTGAAATGTCAATGACCTTCAATGACTTTTGTTCATGTCCTTCAGTGACCTCGCAAAGGGACAACAGATGGTAGAATATTTTAAGCTATTAAAGCATTAGAAGTGAAACTTATCACCGATATCCAACCTACCCAACCCAACCCATTATATTCATATCACACTCACTTTTATAATGTTTTCATTTCGAGTTGGGAAACCGTGTTTTGATCAAGAATATTCATATCAAACTCATATATTTATTTTTTCATTTCGAGTGAAAATTTGCGTTTGTAACAAAAATATTCATATCAAACACACTTTTTTAATTTTTTCAATTCGAGTTTTTACCTCGTGTTTGTGACAAGACTATTTATATCAAAAACACTTTTTAATATTTACATTTCGCGTGGTGAATTCGTGTTTGTAACAAGAATATTAATATCAAACTCACATTTTTAATTTTTCATTTCGTGTGAAAATTCGAGTGTTTAGCAAGAACACTCAAATGAAACTCACTTTTTTCATTTGTCATTTCGTGGAGTGAATTCGTATTTAAAAAAACTATATCAAACTCAATTATTTAATTTTTCATTTGGAGTGGATGTTCGTTTTGGTAACAAGAATATTCAGATCAATCTCACTTTTGTAAGTTTTGCTAAGCGAGTGCCGACTTCGCGTTTGTAGTAAGAAAAAACATGTAAAACTCACTTTTTTAATATTTTCATTTGAATTCATATGAATTACACTTTAATTTTTTTTTCATTTTTGTAGTGAATTCACGTTTTTAACAAGAATATTAATATCAAACTCACCTTTTTAATTTTTCGTTTTGAGTGGCGAATTCGTGTTTGTAACAAATTCACTTTCTTAGTTTTTTAATTTCGAGTGGTGAATTTGTGTTTGCAACAAATAAACTCTATCAAACTCACTTTTTTAATTTTTTTCATTTTGAGTAGTGAATTCGCGTTTGTTACAAGAATATTCTGATCAAACTCACTTTTTTTAATTTTTTCAATTCGAGAGGTGAAATTGCGTTTGTAACAAGAATATTAATATCAAACTTATTTTTTATTTATTTCATTTCCAGTGATGACTTCGCGTTTGTAGTAAGATATACTCCCTTTTTTATTTATTTCGTTTTTAAAAATGAATTCGCCTTTGTAACAAGAATATCGAAATCACTTCTTTAATTTTTTCGTTTTCAGTGGTGAATTCGCGTTTGTAACAAGAATAGTAATGCCAAACTCTCCTTATTTTATTTCATTTCGAGTGGTTAATTATTGTTTGTAACAAGAGAAACCATATCAAACTCACTTTTTTTTATGTTTTCATTTTGAGAAGTGAATTTACGTTTGTAATAGGAGTATTCATTCAATTTCACTTTTTTAATTCTTCCAATTCGAATGGTGTATTTGCGATTGTAACAAAAATATACATATCAATCTCACCTTTTAATTTTATCATTTCGAGTGTTGAATTCGTGTTTCTAAGAAGAACATTCATATAAAGCTGTCATTTTTCATTTTATCATTTCCGGTAGAGAACTAGCGTTTATTACTAAGAATATTCATACCAAACTTACCTTTTTATATTTTTAAATTTAATGTTTTAAATGACCTTGAACTGTCAATAACCTTGAATGTTCTTACCCGGTCAATGACCTTGAAGGGCCTTGAAGAGTCAATGATTTTGAATTACCTTCAACGGTCAATGACCTTGAATGACATTGAACGATCAATAGCGTTGAATGACCTTGAACGGACAATGGCCTTGAATGACCTTGAAAGGTCAATGACCTTGAATGACCTTGAATTACCTTGAATGGTCAATGACCTTGAATGACCTTGAACGGTCAATGACCTTGAATGACCTTGAAAGGTCAATGACCTTGAAAGACATTGAACGATCAATAGCCTTGGGTGACCTTGAACGGTTAAGGACCTCGAACGGTCAATGACCTTGAAAGGTCAATGACCTTGAATGACATTGAAATGTCATTGACCTTGAATGACCTTGAACGATCAATAGCCTTGAATGACCTTGAACGGTCAATGACCTTGGCTGACCTTGAATGGTTAATGACCTTGAATGACCTTGAACGGTCAATGACCTTGAATGACCTTGAGCGGTCAATGACCTTGAATGACCTTGAACGGTCAATGAACTTGAATGACCTTGAAAGGTGAATGACATTGAATGACCTTGAACGGTCAATGACCTTGAATGACCTTGAAAAGTCAATGACTTTGAAAACCTTGAACGGACAATGACGTTGAATGACATTGAACCATCAATAGCCTTGGGAGACCTTGAACAGTCAATGAACTTGAATGACCTTGAATGGTCAATAGCCTTGAATGACCTTGAACGGTCAATGACCTTGAATGACCTTGAACGGTCAATGACCTTGAATGACCTTGAAAGGTCAATGGCCTTGAATGAACTTGAAATGTCAATGACCTTCAATGACTTTTGTTCATTTCCTTCAGTGAACTCGCAAAGGGACAACAGATAGTAGAATATTTTAAGCTATTAAAGCATTAGAAACGAAACTTATCATCGATATCCAACCTATCCAACCCAACCCATTATATTTATATCAATCTCACTTCTTTAATTTTTTCATTTCGAGTGTTGAATTCGTGTTTCTTAGACCAATATTCATATAAAACTGACATTTTTCATTTTATCATTTCCGGTAGAGAACTAGCTTTTATAAGCAAGAATATTTATACCAAACTAAACTTTTTATATTTTTAAATTTAATTTTTTAAATGACCTTTAACGGTCAATAACCTTGAATGATTTTACCCGGTGAATGACCTTGAAGGACCTTTAAGAGTCCATGACTTTGAGATACCTTCAACGATCAATGACCTTGAATGACATTGAACGATCAATAGCCTTGAATGACCTTGATCGGACAATGACCTTGAATGACCTCGAACGGTCAATGACCTTGAATGACCTTGAAAGGTCAATGACCTTGAATGACATTGAACGGTCAATGACCTTGAATGACATTGAAAGGTCAATGACCTTAAATGACCATGAAAGGTCAGTGACCTTGAATGACCTTGAACGATCAATAGCCTTGATTGACCTTGAAAAGTAAATGGCCTTGGGTGACCTTGAACGGTCAATGACCTTGAATTACCTTGAACGGTCAATGACCTTGAATGACCTTGAAAGGTCGATGACCTTGAATGACCTTGAACGGTCAATGACCTTGAATTACCTTGAACGATCAATGGCCTTGAATGACCTTGAACGGCCAATGACCTTGAATGACATTGAACGGTCAATGAACTTGAATGACCTTGAAAGGTCAATGACTTTGAATGACCTTGAACGGTCAATGACCTTGAATGACCTTGAAAGGTCAATGACTTTGAAAACCTTTAACGGACAATGACCTTGAATGACATTGAACGATCAATAGCCTTGTGTGACCTTGAACGGTCAATGACCTTGAATGACCTTGAACGGTCAATAGCCTTGAATGACCTTGAACGGTCAATGACCTTGAATGACCTTGAATGACCTTGAAATGTCAATGACCTTCAATGACTTTTGTTCATGTCCTTCAGTGACCTCGCAAAGGGACAACAGATGGTAGAATATTTTAAGCTATTAAAGCATTAGAAATGAAACTTATCACCGATATCCAACCTACCCAATCCAACCCATTATATTCATATCACACTCACTTTTTTAATTTTTTCATTTCGAGTTGGGAAACCGTGTTTGGATCAAGAATATTCATTTCAAACTCATATTTTTAATTTTTTCATTTCGAGTGAATATTTGCGTTTGTAACAAGAATAAATATATCCAAATCACTTTTTTAATTTTTCCAATTCGAGTTGTTAACTCGTGCTTGTGACTAGACTATTCATATCACACAAACTTTTTAATTTTTACATTTCGCGTGGTGAATTAATGTTTGTAACAAGAATCTTAATATCAAACTCACATTTTTAATTTTTTCATTTCGTTTGAAAATTAGTGTTTAGTAATAATACTCATATAAAACTCACTTTTTAATTTTGTCATTTCGTGAGGTGAATTCTTGTTTCAAACAAAAAAACTATATCAAACTCAATTATTTAATTTTTCATTTCGAGTCAAAGTTCGTTTTGGTAATAAGAATATTAGGTTCAATCTCACTTTTTAAGTTTCCCTTTGCGAGTGCTGATTTCGCGATTTGTAGAAGAAAAAACATGCAAAACTCACTTTTTTAATATTTTCATTTGAACTCATATGAAAGACACTTTAATTTTTTTCATTTTTAGTAGTGAATTCACGTTTGTAACAAGAATATTCATATCAAACTTACTTTATTAATTTTTTCATTTTGAGTGGTGAATTCGTGTTTGTAACAAATTCACTTTCTTAATTTTTTCATTTCGAGCGGCGAATTTGTGTTTGTAACAAGAAAAACTATCAAACTCACATTTTTAAATTTTTTCATATTGCTAAGCGAATTCGCGTTTGTTACAAGAATATTCTCATCAAGTTCACTTTTTTTAATTTTTTCAATTCGAGAGGTGAAATTGCGTTTGTAACAAGAATATCGAAATCACTTTTTTAATTTTTATTTTCAAGTGGTGAATTCGCGTTTAAAACAGGAATAGACTCACTTTAATTTTTTTCATTTCGAGTGGTCAATTAGTGTTTGTAACAAGAGAAACCATATCAAACTCACTTTTTTAATGTTTTCATTTTGAGAAGTGAATTTGCGTTTGTAATATTATTGTATTTGTATTGCATTGTATTTGTTTATTGATTCAATTTCACTATTTTAATTCTTTCAATTCGAGTGGTGTATTTGCGTTTGTAACTAAAATATTCATATCAATCTCGCCTTTTAATTTTTTTAATTCGAGTGTTGAATTCGTGTTTGTTAGAAGAACATTCATATAAAACTGACTTTTTTCATTTTATCATTTTCGGTAGAGAATTAGCGTTTATTACTAAGAATATTCATACCAAAATAACCATTTTATATTTTTAAATTTAATGTTTTAAATGACCTTGAACGGTCAATAACCTTGAATGACCTTGAACGGTCAATGACCTTGAATGACCTCGAACGGTCAATAGCCTTGAATGACCTTGAACGGTCAATGACCTTGAACGGTCAATGACCTTGAATGACCTTGAACGGTCAATGACCTTGAATGACCTTGAAATGTCAATGAGTTTCAATGACTTTTGTTCATTTCCTTTAGTGACCTCGCAAAGGGACAACAGATCGTAGAATATTTTAAGCTATTAAAGCATTAGAAATGAAACTTATCACCGATATCCACCCTACCCAACCCAACCTAACCCATTATATTCATATCACACCCACTTTTTTAATTTTTTCATTTCGAGTTGGGAAACCGTGTTTGGATCAAGAATATTCATATCAAACTCATATATTTATTTTGTCATTGCGAGTGAATATTTGCGTTTGTAACAAAAATATTCATATCAAACTCACTTTTTTAATTTTTTCAATTCGAGTTTTTAACGCGTGTTTGTGACAAGACTATTCATATCAAAAACACTTTTTAATTTTTACATTTCGCGTGGTGAATTCGTGTTTGTAACAAGAATATTAATATAAATCTCACTTTTTTAATTTTTTTATTTCGAGTGTTGAATTCGTGTTTCTAAGAAGAACATTCATATAAAACTGACATTTTTCCTTTTATCAATTCCGGTAGAGAACTAGCTTTTATTAGTAAGAATATTCATACCAAACTAAACTTTTTATAATTTTAAATTTAATTTTTTAAATGACCTTGAACGGTCAATAACCTTACCCGGTCAATGACCTTGAAGGACCTTGAAGAGTCAATTACTTTGAATTACCTTCAACGGTCAATGACCTTAAATGATATTGAACGATCAATACCCTTGAATGACCTTGAACGGACAATGACCTTGAATGACCTTGAACGGTCAATGACCTTGAATGACCTTGAACGGTCAATGACCTTGAATGACATTGAATGGTCAATGACCTTGAATGACCTTGGAAGGTCAATGACCTTGAATGACCTTGAAAGGTCAATGACCTTGAATGACCTTGAACGATCAATGACTTTGAAAACCTTGAACGGACAATGACCTTGAATGACATTGAACGATCAATAGCCTTGGGTGACCTTGAACGGTCATTGACCTTGAATTACCTTGAACGGTCAATGACCTTGAATGACCTTGAACGATGAATAGCCTTGAATGACCTTGAACGGTCAATGGCCTTGAATGACATTGAACGATCAATAGCCTTGAATGACCTTGAACGGTCATTGACCTTGAATGACCTTGAACGGTCAATGATCTTGAATGACCTTGAAAGGTCAATGAACTTGAATGACCTTGAATGGTCAATGACCTAGAATGACCACGAAAGGTCAATGACTTTGAAAACCTTTAACGGGCAATGACCTTGAATGACATTGAACGATCAATAGCCTTGTGTGACCTTGAACGGTCAATGACCTTGAATGACCTCGAACGGTCAATAGCCTTGAATGACCTTGAACGGTCAATGACCTTGAACGGTCAATGACCTTGAATGACCTTGAACGGTCAATGACCTTGAATGACCTTGAAAGGTCAATGACCTTCAATGACTTTTGTTCATTTCCTTCAGTGACCTCGCAAAGGGACAACAGATGGTAGAATATTTTAAGCTATTAAAGCATTAGAAATGAAACTTTTCACCGATATCCAACCTACCCAACCCAACCCATTATATTCATATCACACTCACTTTTTTAATTTTTTCATTTCGAGTTGGGAAACCGTGTTTGGATCAAGAATATTCATTTCAAACTCATATTTTTAATTTTTTCATTTCGAGTGAATATTTGCGTTTGTAACAAGAATATTCATATCAAACTCACTTTTTTATTTTTTTCAATTCGAGTTGTTAACTCGTGTTTGGGACTAGACTATTCATATCAAACAAACTTTTTAATTTTTACATTTCGCGTGGTGAATAAGTGTTTGTAACAAGAATCTTAATATCAAACTCACATTTTTAATTTATTCATTTCGTTTGAAAATTCGAGTGTTTATCAATAATACTCATATAAAACTCACTTTTTTATTATGTCATTTCGTGAGGTGAATTCGTGTTTCAAACAAAAAAACTACATCAAACTCAATTATTTAATTTTTCATTTCGAGTCAAAGTTCGTTTTGGTAATAAGAATATTAGGTTCAATCTCACGTTTTACGTTTTCCTTAGCGAGTGCTGATTTCGCGATTTGTAGAAGAAAAAACATGCAAAACTCACTTTTTTAATATTTTTATTTGAACTCATATGAAAGACACTAATATTTTTCATTTATAGTAGTGAATTCACGTTTGTAACAAGAATATTCATATCAAACTTACTTTATTAATTTTTTCATTTTGAGTGGTGAATTCGTGTTTCTAAGAAGAAAATTCATATAAAACTGACATTTTTCATTTTATCATTTCCGGTAGAGAACTAGCTTTTATTAGTAAGAATATTCATACCAAACTTACATTTTTATATTTTTAAATTTAATTTTTAAATGACCTTGAACGGTCAATAACCTTGAATGACCTTACCAGGTCAATGACCTTGAAGGTTTTGAAGAGTCAATGACTTTGAATTACCTTCAACGGTCGATGACCTTGAATGACATTGAACGATCAATAGCCTTGAATGACCTTGAACGGACAATGACCTTGAATGACCTTGAATGGTCAATGACCTTGAATGACCTTGAAAGGTCAATGACCTTGAATGACCTTGAACGGTCAATGAAATTGAATGACCTTGAATGACATTGAAAGGTCAAAGACCTAGAATGACCTTGAAAGGTCAATGACCTTGAATGACCTTGAATGATCAATAGCCTTGAATGACCTTGAACGGTAAATGACCTTGGGTGACCGTGAACGGTCAATGACCTTGAATGACCTTGAACGGTCAATGACCTTGAATGACCTTGAAGAATCAATGGCCTTGAATGACCTTGAAAGGTCAATGGCCTTGAAAGACCTTGAAATGTCAATGACCTTGAATGACCTTGAACGATCAATGACTTTGAAATCTTTGAACGGACAATGACATTGAATGACATTGAACGATCAATAGCCTTGGGTGACCTTGAACGGTCATTGACCTTGAATAACATTGAACGGTCAATGACCTTGAATGACCTTGAACGATCAATGGCCTTGAATGACCTTGAAAGGTCAATGACCTTGAATGACCTTGAACGGTCAATGACCTTGAATGACCTTGAAAGGTCAATGATTTGAAAACATTTAACGGACAATGACCTTGAATGACATTGAACGATCAATAGCCTTGTGTGACCTTGAACGGTCAATGACCTTGAACGACCTTGAACGGTCAATAGCCTTGAATGACCTTGAACGGTCAATGACCTTGAATGGCCTTGAACGGTCAATGACCTTGAATGACCTTGAAAGCCTAATAACCATGAATGACCTTGAAATGTAATTGACTTTTGATCATGTCCTTCAGTGACTTCGCAAAGGGACAACAGATAGTAGAATATTTTAAGCTATTAAAGCATTAGAAACGAAACTTATCATCGATATCCAACCTATCCAACCCAACCCATTATATTTATATCAATCTCACTTCTTTAATTTTTTCATTTCGAGTGTTGAATTCGTGTTTCTTAGACCAGTATTCATATAAAACTGACATTTTTCATTTTATCATTTCCGGTAGAGAACTAGCTTTTATAAGCAAGAATATTTATACCAAACTAAACTTTTTATATTTTTAAATTTAATTTTTTAAATGACCTTTAACGGTCAATAACCTTGAATGATTTTACCCGGTGAATGACCTTGAAGGACCTTTAAGAGTCCATGACTTTGAGTTACCTTCAACGATCAATGACCTTGAATGACATTGAACGATCAATAGCCTTGAATGACCTTGATCGGACAATGACCTTGAATGACCTCGAACGGTCAATGACCTTGAATGACCTTGAAAGGTCAATGACCTTGAATGACATTGAACGGTCAATGACCTTGAATGACATTGAAAGGTCAATGACCTTAAATGACCATGAAAGGTCAGTGACCTTGAATGACCTTGAACGATCAATAGCCTTGATTGACCTTGAAAAGTAAATGGCCTTGGGTGACCTTGAACGGTCAATGACCTTGAATTACCTTGAACGGTCAATGACCTTGAATGACCTTGAAAGGTCGATGACCTTGAATGACCTTGAACGGTCAATGACCTTGAATTACCTTGAACGATCAATGGCCTTGAATGACCTTGAACGGCCAATGACCTTGAATGACATTGAACGGTCAATGAACTTGAATGACCTTGAAAGGTCAATGACCTTGAATGACCTTGAACGGTCAATGACCTTGAATGACCTTGAAAGGTCAATGACTTTGAAAACCTTTAACGGACAATGACCTTGAATGACATTGAACGATCAATAGCCTTGTGTGACCTTGAACGGTCAATGACCTTGAATGACCTTGAACGGTCAATAGCCTTGAATGACCTTGAACGGTCAATGACCTTGAATGACCTTGAATGACCTTCAATGACTTTTGTTCATGTCCTTCAGTGACCTCGCAAAGGGACAACAGATGGTAGAATATTTTAAGCTATTAAAGCATTAGAAATGAAACTTATCACCGATATCCAACCTACCCAATCCAACCCATTATATTCATATCACACTCACTTTTTTAATTTTTTCATTTCGAGTTGGGAAACCGTGTTTGGATCAAGAATATTCATTTCAAACTCATATTTTTAATTTTTTCATTTCGAGTGAATATTTGCGTTTGTAACAAGAATAAATATATCCAAATCACTTTTTTAATTTTTCCAATTCGAGTTGTTAACTCGTGCTTGTGACTAGACTATTCATATCACACAAACTTTTTAATTTTTACATTTCGCGTGGTGAATTAATGTTTGTAACAAGAATCTTAATATCAAACTCACATTTTTAATTTTTTCATTTCGTTTGAAAATTAGTGTTTAGTAATAATACTCATATAAAACTCACTTTTTAATTTTGTCATTTCGTGAGGTGAATTCTTGTTTCAAACAAAAAAACTATATCAAACTCAATTATTTAATTTTTCATTTCGAGTCAAAGTTCGTTTTGGTAATAAGAATATTAGGTTCAATCTCACTTTTTAAGTTTCCCTTTGCGAGTGCTGATTTCGCGATTTGTAGAAGAAAAAACATGCAAAACTCACTTTTTTAATATTTTAATTTGAACTCATATGAAAGACACTTTAATTTTTTTCATTTTTAGTAGTGAATTCACGTTTGTAACAAGAATATTCATATCAAACTTACTTTATTAATTTTTTCATTTTGAGTGGTGAATTCGTGTTTGTAACAAATTCACTTTCTTAATTTTTTCATTTCGAGCGGCGAATTTGTGTTTGTAACAAGAAAAACTATCAAACTCACATTTTTAAATTTTTTCATATTGCTAAGCGAATTCGCGTTTGTTACAAGAATATTCTCATCAAGTTCACTTTTTTTAATTTTTTCAATTCGAGAGGTGAAATTGCGTTTGTAACAAGAATATCGAAATCACTTTTTTAATTTTTATTTTCAAGTGGTGAATTCGCGTTTAAAACAGGAATAGACTCACTTTAATTTTTTTCATTTCGAGTGGTCAATTAGTGTTTGTAACAAGAGAAACCATATCAAACTCACTTTTTTAATGTTTTCATTTTGAGAAGTGAATTTGCGTTTGTAATATTATTGTATTTGTATTGCATTGTATTTGTTTATTGATTCAATTTCACTATTTTAATTCTTTCAATTCGAGTGGTGTATTTGCGTTTGTAACTAAAATATTCATATCAATCTCGCCTTTTAATTTTTTTAATTCGAGTGTTGAATTCGTGTTTGTTAGAAGAACATTCATATAAAACTGACTTTTTTCATTTTATCATTTTCGGTAGAGAATTAGCGTTTATTACTAAGAATATTCATACCAAAATAACCATTTTATATTTTTAAATTTAATGTTTTAAATGACCTTGAACGGTCAATAACCTTGAATGACCTTGAACGGTCAATGACCTTGAATGACCTCGAACGGTCAATAGCCTTGAATGACCTTGAACGGTCAATGACCTTGAACGGTCAATGACCTTGAATGACCTTGAACGGTCAATGACCTTGAATGACCTTGAAAGGTCAATGACCTTCAATGACTTTTGTTCATGTCCTTCAGTGACCTCGCAAAGGGACAACAGATGGTAGAATATTTTAAGCTATTAAAGCATTAGAAATGAAACTTATCACCGATATCCAACCTACCCAACCCAACCCATTATATTCATATCACACTCACTTTTTTAATTTTTTCATTTCGAGTTGGGAAACCGTGTTTGGATCAAGAATATTCATTTCAAACTCATATTTTTAATTTTTTCATTTCGAGTGAATATTTGCGTTTGTAACAAGAATATTCATATCAAACTCACTTTTTTATTTTTTTCAATTCGAGTTGTTAACTCGTGTTTGGGACTAGACTATTCATATCAAACAAACTTTTTAATTTTTACATTTCGCGTGGTGAATTAGTGTTTGTAACAAGAATCTTAATATCAAACTCATATTTTTAATTTATTCATTTCGTTTGAAAATTCGAGTGTTTATCAATAATACTCATATAAAACTCACTTTTTTATTATGTCATTTCGTGAGGTGAATTCGTGTTTCAAACAAAAAAAACGATATCAAACTCAATTATTTAATTTTTCATTTCGAGTCAAAGTTCGTTTTGGTAATAAGAATATTAGGTTCAATCTCACGTTTTAAGTTTTCCTTAGCGAGTGCTGATTTCGCGATTTGTAGAAGAAAAAACATGCAAAACTCACTTTTTTAATATTTTTATTTGAACTCATATGAAAGACACTAATATTTTTCATTTATAGTAGTGAATTCACGTTTGTAACAAGAATATTCATATCAAACTTACTTTATTAATTTTTTCATTTTGAGTGGTGAATTCGTGTTTCTAAGAAGAAAATTCATATAAAACTGACATTTTTCATTTTATCATTTCCGGTAGAGAACTAGCTTTTATTAGTAAGAATATTCATACCAAACTAACATTTTTATATTTTTAAATTTAATTTTTAAATGACCTTGAACGGTCAATAACCTTCAATGACCTTACCAGGTCAATGACCTTGAAGGTTTTGAAGAGTCAATGACTTTGAATTACCTTCAACGGTCGATGACCTTGAATGACATTGAACGATCAATAGCCTTGAATGACCTTGAACGGACAATGACCTTGAATGACCTTGAATGGTCAATGACCTTGAATGACCTTGAAAGGTCAATGACCTTGAATGACCTTGAACGGTCAATGAAATTGAATGACCTTGAATGACATTGAAAGGTCAAAGACCTAGAATGACCTTGAAAGGTCAATGACCTTGAATGACCTTGAATGATCAATAGCCTTGAATGACCTTGAACGGTAAATGACCTTGGGTGACCGTGAACGGTCAATGACCTTGAATGACCTTGCACGGTCAATGACGTTGAATGACCTTGAAAAATCAATGGCATTGAATGACCTTGAAAGGTCAATGGCCTTGAAAGACCTTGAAATGTCAATGACCTTGAATGACCTTGAACGATCAATGACTTTGATAACTTAGAACGGACAATGACATTGAATGACATTGAACGATCAATAGCCTTGGGTGACCTTGAACGGTCATTGACCTTGAATAACATTGAACGGTCAATGACCTTGAATGACCTTGAACGATCAATGGCCTTGAATGACCTTGAAAGGTCAATGACCTTGAATGACCTTGAACGGTCAATGACCTTGAATGACCTTGAAAGGTCAATGATTTGAAAACATTTAACGGACAATGACCTTGAACGACCTTGAACGGTCAATAGCCTTGAATGACCTTGAACGGTCAATGACCTTGAATGGCCTTGAACGGTCAATGACCTTGAATGACCTTGAAAGCCTAATAACCATGAATGACCTTGAAATGTAATTGACTTTTGATCATGTCCTTCAGTGACTTCGCAAAGGGACAACAGATAGTAGAATATTTTAAGCTATTAAAGCATTAGAAACGAAACTTATCATCGATATCCAACCTATCCAACCCAACCCATTATATTTATATCAATCTCACTTCTTTAATTTTTTCATTTCGAGTGTCGAATTCGTGTTTCTTAGACCAATATTCATATAAAACTGACATTTTTCATTTTATCATTTCCGGTAGAGAACTAGCTTTTATAAGCAAGAATATTTATACCAAACTTAACTTTTTATATTTTTAAATTTAATTTTTTAAATGACCTTTAACGGTCAATAACCTTGAATGATTTTACCCGGTGAATGACCTTGAAGGACCTTTAAGAGTCCATGACTTTGAGTTACCTTCAACGATCAATGACCTTGAATGACATTGAACGATCAATAGCCTTGAATGACCTTGATCGGACAATGACCTTGAATGACCTCGAACGGTCAATGACCTTGAATGACCTTGAAAGGTCAATGACCTTGAATGACATTGAACGGTCAATGACCTTGAATGACATTGAAAGGTCAATGACCTTAAATGACCATGAAAGGTCAGTGACCTTGAATGACCTTGAACGATCAATAGCCTTGATTGACCTTGAAAAGTAAATGGCCTTGGGTGACCTTGAACGGTCAATGACCTTGAATTACCTTGAACGGTCAATGATCTTGAATGACCTTGAATGGTCGATGACCTTGAATGACCTTGAACGGTCAATGACCTTGAATTACCTTGAACGATCAATGGCCTTGAATGACCTTGAACGGCCAATGACCTTGAATGACATTGAACGGTCAATGAACTTGAATGACCTTGAAAGGTCAATGACCTTGAATGACCTTGAACGGTCAATGACCTTGAATGACCTTGAAAGGTCAATGACTTTGAAAACCTTTAACGGACAATGACCTTGAATGACATTGAACGATCAATAGCCTTGTGTGACCTTGAACGGTCAATGACCTTGAATGACCTTGAACGGTCAATAGCCTTGAATGACCTTGAACGGTCAATGACCTTGAATGACCTTGAATGACCTTGAAATGTCAATGACCTTCAATGACTTTTGTTCATGTCCTTCAGTGACCTCGCAAAGGGACAACAGATGGTAGAATATTTTAAGCTATTAAAGCATTAGAAATGAAACTTATCACCGATATCCAACCTACCCAATCCAACCCATTATATTCATATCACACTCACTTTTTTAATTTTTTCATTTCGAGTTGGGAAACCGTGTTTGGATCAAGAATATTCATTTCAAACTCATATTTTTAATTTTTACATTTCGAGTGAATATTTGCGTTTGTAACAAGAATAAATATATCAAAATCACTTTTTTAATTTTTTCAATTCGAGTTGTTAACTCGTGCTTGTGACTAGACTATTCATATCACACAAACTTTTTAATTTTTACATTTCGCGTGGTGAATTAATGTTTGTAACAAGAATCTTAATATCAAACTCACATTTTTAATTTTTTCATTTCGTTTGAAAATTAGTGTTTAGTAATAATACTCATATAAAACTCACTTTTTAATTTTGTCATTTCGTGAGGTGAATTCTTGTTTCAAACAAAAAAACTATATCAAACTCAATTATTTAATTTTTCATTTCGAGTCAAAGTTCGTTTTGGTAATAAGAATATTAGGTTCAATCTCACTTTTTAAGTTTCCCTTTGCGAGTGCTGATTTCGCGATTTGTAGAAGAAAAAACATGCAAAACTCACTTTTTTAATATTTTCATTTGAACTCATATGAAAGACACTTTAATTTTTTTCATTTTTAGTAGTGAATTCACGTTTGTAACAAGAATATTCATATCAAACTTACTTTATTAATTTTTTCATTTTGAGTGGTGAATTCGTGTTTGTAACAAATTCACTTTCTTAATTTTTTCATTTCGAGCGGCGAATTTGTGTTTGTAACAAGAAAAACTATCAAACTCACATTTTTAAATTTTTTCATATTGCTAAGCGAATTCGCGTTTGTTACAAGAATATTCTCATCAAGTTCACTTTTTTTAATTTTTTCAATTCGAGAGGTGAAATTGCGTTTGTAACAAGAATATCGAAATCACTTTTTTAATTTTTATTTTCAAGTGGTGAATTCGCGTTTAAAACAGGAATAGACTCACTTTAATTTTTTTCATTTCGAGTGGTCAATTAGTGTTTGTAACAAGAGAAACCATATCAAACTCACTTTTTTAATGTTTTCATTTTGAGAAGTGAATTTGCGTTTGTAATATTATTGTATTTGTATTGCATTGTATTTGTTTATTGATTCAATTTCACTATTTTAATTCTTTCAATTCGAGTGGTGTATTTGCGTTTGTAACTAAAATATTCATATCAATCTCGCCTTTTAATTTTTTTAATTCGAGTGTTGAATTCGTGTTTCTTAGAAGAACATTCATATAAAACTGACATTTTTCATTTTATCATTTTCGGTAGAGAATGAGGAACTTGCATGGGTCGTAGATTGCTCTAAAAACTATTTTGAATAAGTCAAATGGATACATTAGCTCGCAAAAATACCTTCAGTTTCTCCATTCAACATCAAAAGAAATAAAAAAATTGCAGTTAAAATCGAGAAAAATTTCTCTGAGCCGACCACTGCGCGAAGACACCCGAGCGTTGCCGAGGCCAGGCGTGACGTCATAGGTGCCTAAACAACCGTAGGGAGTAGGGAAATACGCTGAGCGCATGGTGTAAAATTTGTTTTGAGGGAGTATTTAGCCGCTCATCGTCACTTTATTTTGTTCTGTTATTCTTGGGCAAGTTTTCCTATTGCTATTGTGCCTAGATTATTACTTGGGATATTAATAATGCGGCATCGGGATGATGAAGTACAAGCGTTTCACTTCGTGTGTTTTGGTTATCAGAAAAATGGATGATAACGTTGCCACTCGTTCGAATAGTACACCTGAAATTCATCTACGTCTACATAATACCCCGCAAGCCGCCTAAAAGGCGTGTGGCATGGGGTGTTAGGACACCAGCCTTTCTTTAGGATACCAAAAATTGATGCCACGACCCTCATGGAATTTGTTAAGACAAATTATTGCTATACGTCGGCGGCAAATCGAGTTGTAAAAGAAACTTGTAATACTGGAGGATAACGATCGTAAGCTGTGCTGTTGACATTAGAGTAAGCTGTGCTGTTGAATTTGGCAACGCCGGATTAACGGAGAAGGCAGTCCTATCCGTCCTACGGTACGAATTCACAGCAAAACAGTCTGCACACAATCCACATGTGAGATCGCGAATCGGTTCCGCTGCCAACACACACACAAGCTACAACCTATTTCAATAATATAGGTAAATCCATAAACAATATACTAGCATATACCATAATAATATAGTGGGAAATAGGCAAATACTCTCATCAAAAACTGGATGTCACTATCACATTCTTATATTCATCACGTACAACTTACAATAACAGAACTCGTTATGATGAATACAACTATTTATTCACTGATTTAAACCCTTAAATTATCGCACACAAGTGACACAGGTGGCATTTCTCACTACTATTCGTTGAAATAATAGAATAACAAACTTCACACACAGTTTTTATTTCAATAGCGTGATCGTGAAATGTCATATCTACGGTGAACAACGGAGATTAGCACGCCACTGACAATTTTTACACTACTGTTAGACATTTATCGATGGCGTAGTAGCACTTTTTACAATTCAATCACGATGGAACACTGATAACTCATGGCCGATATTTTTCAACCTTGTCAAACTTTGTGCATTACAACCACTGGCACTGTGATTATTAGCAGTTGCTTAACGGGAGATGTCACGTTGAAAATAACTCTTTTTCGGCACAAAAATGTTCCTAGATGTCTCCAATCAGCGAGCAAAAGTTGCATTGACTGGAATTCACCCCATAATACAAGCACAGACAGTCCTAAACGACGAATTCTCCGGTACCTACGAATAAACGGATGAAGTTATTGTATATAAAAGCTAAGCGGACATTAGTAAACATCAAAATCGTTCTAATTACATACTTAAATGAATGATATGCCGTCGATAACATCAACTTACAATCAACGTATCCCCTTTCCAATGGCCATGGCTCAGACTCCTACAACGATGTTATTTAGGTATTATCAAATTTTTGGTTTAACTGCTCCAGTTTTATATTTTATGCCCTTACTCAGATATTAATATTATAAATAATGCAAAATACGAGGGCTTCCAAGCCTCTATCGTCGGATATTTATCTTTAAATAGAAAATAATCAACACGTCTAACAAACGAAGCTCTCACAACTGCTGGCAACTATTACAAACAATCACAACAATAGCTTCGCGTGATGTTTAGGCACCTTTGACGTCATCGAGGCTTCGTCGGCAGTGGCTTGGGGGGTTAGGGAGTTTTTCCCGCGCTTTAAAATTCGTTATATTTATCATTAAATATCTCGCGAAGGAAAACTCAGATTTACATGCGGTTTTCTTTGTTGTATTCAGAAAATAATTTTCTGTCCGCCTATGAAATAAAAAAAATTCATGCAAGTTCCCCATTAGCGTTTATTACTAAGAATATTCATACCAAAATAACCATTTTATATTTTTAAATTTAATGTTTTAAATGACCTTGAACGGTCAATAACCTTGAATGACCTTACCCGGTCAATGACCTTGAAGGACCTTGAAGAGTCAATGACTTTAAATTACCTTCAACGGTCAATGACCTTGAATGACATTGAACGATCAATAGCCTTGAATGACCTTGAACGGTCAATGACCTTGAATAACCTTGAACGGTCAATGACCTTGAACGACCTTGAATAACCTTGAAAGATCAATGACCTTAAATGACCGTGAACGGTCAATGACCTTGAATGACCTTGAAAGGTCAATGACCTTGAAAGACATTGAACGATCAATAGCCTTGGGTGACCTTGAACGGTTAAGAACCTTGAACGGTCAATGACCTTGAACGACCTTGAAAGGTCAATGAACTTGAATGACCTTGAACGATCAATAGCCTTGAATGACCTTGAACGGTCAATAACCTTTGGTGACCTTGAAGGGTTAATGACCTTGAATGAACTTAAACGGTCAATGACCTTGAATGACCGTGAAAGGCCAATGAACTTGAATGACCTAGAAAGGCCAATGACCTTGAATGACCTTGAACGGTCAATGACCTTGAATGACCTTACCCGGTCAAAGACCTTGAAGGACCTTGAAGAGTCAATGACTTTGAATTACCTTCAACGGTAAATGACCTTGAATGACATTGAACGTTAAATAGCCTTGAATGACCTTGAACGGACAATGACCTTGAATGATCTTGAACGGTCAATGACCTTGAATGACATTGAAAGGTCAATGACCTTAAATGACCATGGAAGGTCAGTCACCTTGAATGACCTTGAACGATCAATAGCCTTGATTGACCTTGAAAAGTAAATGACCTTGGGTGACCATGAACGGTTTATGACCTTGAATTACCTTGAACGGTCAATGACCTTGAATGACCTTGAAAGGTCAATGACCTTGAATAACCTGGAAAGGTCAATGACCTTGAATGACCTTGAAAGGTCAATGACTTTGAATGACCTTGAAAGGTCAATTACTTTGAATGACCTTGAACGGTCAATGACCTTGAATGACCTAGAAAGGTCAATGACCTTGAATGACCTTGAACGGTCAATGACATTGAATTACCTTTAAAAGTCAATGAATTTGAAAAACTTAAATGGACAATGACCTTGAATGACATTGAACGATCAATAGCCTTGAATGACCTTGAACGGTAAATGACCTTGGGTGACCTTGAGCAGTTAAGAACCTTGAATGACCTTGAACGGTCAATGACCTTGAATAACCTTGAAAGGTCAATGGCCTTGAATGACCTTGAAAGGTCAATGACCTTGGAAGACCTTGAAAGGTCAATGACCTTGAATGACCTTGAACGGTCAATGACCTTGAATGACCTTGAAAGGTCAATGATTTTGAATGACCTTGAACGATCAATGACTTTGAAAACCTTGAACGGACAATGACCTTGAATGACATTGAACGATCAAAAGCCTTTGGTGACCTTGAACGGTCATTGACCTTGAATAACCTTGAAAGGTCATCGACCTTTCAATATCAATAACTTTGAAAACCCTATGCTGACAATGACCTTGAATGACATTGAACGATCAATAGCCTTGAGTGACCTTGAACGGTCAATGACCTTGAACGACCTTGAACGGTCAATAGCCTTTAATGACCTTGAACGGTCAATGACCTTGAATGACCTTGAAATGTAATAGACTTTTGTTCATGTCCTTCAGTGACTTCGAAAAGGGACAACAGATTGTAAAATATTTTAAGCTATTAAAGCATTAGAAACGAAACTTATCACCGATATCCAACCTATCCAACCCAACCCATTATATTTATATCAATCTCACTTCTTTAATTTTTTCATTTCGAGTGTTGAATTCGTGTTTCTAAGAAGAACATTCATATAAACTGACAATTTTCATTTTATCATTTCCGGTAGCGAACTAGCTTTTATAAGCAAGAATATTCATACCAAACTAACCTTTTTATAGTTTTATATTTAATTTTTTAAATAACCTTGAACGGTCAATAACCTTGAATGATTTTACCCGGTCGATGACCTTGAAGGACCTTTAACAGTCCATGACTTTGAATTACCTTCAACGGTTAATGACCTTGAATGACATTGAACGATCAATAGCCTTGAATGACGTTGAACGGACAATGACCTTGAATGACCTTGAACGGTCAATGACCTTGAATGACCTTGAATGACCTCGAATGACCTTGAATGACCTTGAAAGGTCAATGACCTTGAATGACCTTGAACGGTCAATGACCTTGAATGACCTTGAAAGGTCAATGACCTTGAATGACCTGAACGATCAATAGCCTTGAATGACCTTGAACGGTAAATGACCTAGGGTGACCTTGAACGGTTAATGACCTTGAATTACCTTGAACGGTCAATGACCTGAAATGACCTTGAAAGGTCAATGACCTTGAATGATTTTGAAAGGTCAATGTCCTTGAATGAACTTGAAAGGTCAATGACTTTGAATGACCTTGAACGATCAATGACTTTGAAAACCTTGAACGGACAATGACCTTGAATGACATTGAACGATCAATAGCCTTGGGTGACCTTGAACGGTCATTGACTTTAAATAACCTTGAAAAGGTCAATGACCTTGAAAGGTCAATGGCCTTGAATGACCTTGAACGGTCTTTGACCTTGAATGACCTTGAACGGACAATGACCTTGAATGACCTTGAACGGTCTATGACCTTGAATGACATTGTACGATCAATGGCATTGAATGACCTTGAACGGTCAATGACCTTGAATGACCTTTAACGGTCAATGAACTTGAATGACCTTGAAAGGTCGATGACATTGAATGACTTTGAACGGTCAATGACCTTGAATGACCTTGAAAGGTCAATGATTTTGAAAACCTTGAATGGACAATGACCTTGAATGACATTGAACGATCAATAGCCTTGGGTGACCTAGAACGGTCAATAGCCTTGAATGACCTTGAACGGTCAATGACCTTGAATGACCTTGAACGGTCAATGACCTTGAATGACCTTGAAAGCTCAATGACCTTGAATGACCTTGAAATGTAATTGACTTTTGTTCATGTCCTTCAGTGACCTCGCAATGGGACAACAGATCGTAGAATATTTTAAGCTATGAAAGCATTAGAAATGAAACTTATCACCGATATCAAACCTACCCAATCCAACCCATTATATTCATATCATACTCACTTTTTTAATTTTTTCATTTCCAGTTGGGAAACTGTGTTTGGATCAAGAATATTCATATCAAACTCATATTTTTAATTTTTTCATTTCGAGTGAATTTTTGCGTTTGTAACAAGAATATTCATATCAAACTCACTTTATAATTTTTTTATATTCGAGTTGTTAACTCGTGTGTGTGACTAGACTATTCATATCAAACAAACTTTTTAATTTTTACATTTCGCGTGGTGAATAAATGTTTATATCAAGAATCTAAATATCAACTCACATTTTTATTTTTTTCATTTCGTTTGAAAATTCGAGTGTTTATCAATAATACTCATATAAAACTCACTTTTTTATTTTGTAATTTCGTGAGGTGAATTTGTGTTTCAAACAAAAAAACTATATGAAACTCAATTATTTAATTTTATATTTCGAGTCAAAGTTCGTTTTGGTAATAAGAATAATAGGTTCAATCTATCTTTTTTAGTGTTCCTTTGCGAGTGCTGATTTCGCGATTTGTAGAAGAAAAAACATGTGAAACTCACTTTTTTAATATTTTCATTTGAACTTATATGAAAGACACTTTAATTTTCTTCATATTTAGTAGTGAATTCACGTTTGTAACAAGAATATTCATATCAAACTTATCTTTTTAATTTTTCATTTTGAGTGATGAATCTGTGTTTGTAACAAGTTAACCATATCAAACTCACTTTTTTAAATTTTACAATTAGAGGTGAAATTGCGTTTGTAACAACAATATTCATATCAAACTTACTTCATTAATTTTTTCATTTTGAGTGGTGAATTCGTGTTTCTAAGAAGAACATTCATATAAAACTGACATTTTTCATTTTATCATTTCCGGTAGAGAACTAGCTTATATTATCAAGAATATTCATACCAAACTAACATTATTATATTTTTAAATTTAATTTTTAAATGACCTTGAACGGTCAATAACCTTGAATGACCTTACCAGGTCAATGACCTTAAAGGACCTTGAAGAGTCAATGACTTTGAAATGCCTTCAACGGTCGATGACCTTGAATGACATTGAACGATCAATAGCCTTGATGACCTTGAACGGACAATGACCTTGAATGACCTTGAACGGTCAATGACCTTGAATAACCTTGAACGACCTTGAAAGGTCAATGACCTTGAATGACCTTGAACGGACAATGAACTTGAATGACCTTGAATGACATTGAAGGTCAATGACCTAGAATGACCTTGAAAGGTCAATCACCTTGAATGACCTTGAACGATCAATAGCCTTGAATGACCTTGAACGGTAAATGACCTTGGGTGACCTTGAGCAGTTAATGACCTTGAATGACCTTGAACGGTCAATGACCTTGAATAACCTTGAAAGGTCAATGGCCTTGAATGACCTTGAAAGGTCAATGACCTTGAAAGACCTTGAAAGGTCAATGACCTTGAATGACCTTGAACGATCAATGACTTTGAAAACTTTGAACGGACAATGACATTGAATGACATTGAACGATCAATAGCCTTGGGTGACCTAGAACGGTCATTGACCTTGAATAACATTGAACGGTCAATGACCTTGAATGACCTTGAACGATCAATGGCCTTGAATGACCTTGAAAGGTCAATGACCTTGAATGACCTTGAACGGTCAATGACCTTGAATGACCTTGAAAGGTCAATAACTTTGAAAACCCTATGCTGACAATGACCTTGAATGACATTGAACGATCAATAGCCTTGAGTGACCTTGAACGGTCAATGACCTTGAACGACCTTGAACGGTCAATAGCCTTTAATGACCTTGAACGGTCAATGACCTTGAATGACCTTGAAATGTAATAGACTTTTGTTCATGTCCTTCAGTGACTTCGAAAAGGGACAACAGATTGTAAAATATTTTAAGCTATTAAAGCATTAGAAACGAAACTTATCACCGATATCCAACCTATCCAACCCAACCCATTATATTTATATCAATCTCACTTTAATTTTTTCATTTCGAGTGCTGAATTCGTGTTTCTAAGAAGAACATTCATATAAACTGACATTTTTCATTTTATCATTTCCGGTAGCGAACTAGCTTTTATAAGCAAGAATATTCATACCAAACTAACCTTTTTATATTTTTATATTTAATTTTTTAAATAACCTTGAACGGTCAATAACCTTAAATGATTTTACCCGGTCTATGACCTTGAAGGACGTTTAACAGTCCATGACTTTGAATTACCTTCAACGGTTAATGACCTTGAATGACATTGAACGATCAATAGCCTTGAATGACCTCGAACGGACAATGACCTTGAATGACCTTGAACGGTATGACCTTGAATGACCTTGAATGACCTTGAAAAATCAATGACCTTGAATGACCTTGAACGGTCAATGACCTTGAATGACCTTGAAAAGTCAATGACCTTGAATGACCTTGAACGATCAATAGCCTTGAATGACCTTGAACGGTAAACGACCTTGGGTGACCTTGAACGGTTAATGACCTTGAATTACCTTGAACGGTCAATGACCTGGAATGACCCTGAAAGGTCAATGACCTTGAATGATTTTGAAAGGTCAATGTCCTTGAATGAACTTGAAAGGTCAATGACTTTGAATGACCTTGAACGATCAATGACCTTGAACGGTCAATGAACTTGAATGACCTTGAAAGGCCAATGAACTTGAATGACCTTGAACAGTCAATGACCTTGAAATGTAATTGACTTTTGTTCATGTCCTTCAGTGACCTCGCAATGGGACAACAGATCGTAGAATATTTTAAGCTATGAAAGCATTAGAAATGAAACTTATCACCGATATCCAACCTACCCAATCCAACCCATTATATTCATATCATACTCACTTTTATAATTTTTTCATTTCCAGTTGGGAAACTGTGTTCGGATCAAGAATATTCATATCAAACTCATATTTTTAATTTTTTCATTTCGAGTGAATTTTTGCGTTTGTAACAAGAATATTCATATCAAACTCACTTTATAATTTTTTTATATTCGAGTTGTTAACTCGTGTTTGGGACTTGACTATTCATATCAAACAAACTTTTTAATTTTTACATTTCGCGTGGTGAATTAGTGTTTGTAACAAGAATCTTAATATCAAACTCACATTTTTAATTTATTCATTTCGTTTGAAAATTCGAGTGTTTATCAATAATACTCATATAAAACTCACTTTTTTATTATGTTATTTCGTGAGGTGAATTCGTGTTTCAAACAAAAAAACTATATCAAACTCATTTATTTAATTTTTCATTTCGAGTCAAAGTTCGTTTTGGTAATAAGAATATTAGGTTCAATCTCACGTTTTAAGTTTTCCTTTGCGAGTGATGATTTAGCGATTTGTAGAAGAAAAAACATGCAAAACTCACTTTTTTAATATTTTTATTTGAACTCATATGAAAGACACTAATTTTTTTCATTTATAGTAGTGAATTCACGTTTTTAACAAGAATATTCATATCAAACTTACTTTATTAATTTTTTCATTTTGAGTGGTGAATTCGTGTTTCTAAGAAGAACATTCATATAAAACTGACATTTTTCATTTTATCATTTCCGGTAGAGAACTAGCTTTTATTAGTAAGAATATTCATACCAAACTAACATTTTTATATTTTTAAATTTAATTTTTAAATGACCTTGAACGGTCAATAACCTTGAATGACCTTACCAGGTAAATAACCTTGAAGGTTTTGAAGAGTCAATGACTTTGAATTACCTTCAACGGTCGATGACCTTGAATGGCATTGAACGATAAATAGCCTTGAATGACCTTGAACGGACAATGACCTTGAATGACTTTGAACGTTCAATGACCTTGAATAACCTTGAACGACCTTTTAAGGTCAATGACCTTGAATGACCTTGAACGGACAATGAACTTGAATGACCTTGAATGACATTGAAAGGTCAATGACCTAAAATGACCTTGAAAGGTCAATCACCTTGAATGACCTTGAACGATCAATAGCCTTGAATGACCTTGAACGGTAAATGACCTTGGGTGACCTTGAGCAGTTAAGAACCTTGAATGACCTTGAACGGTCAATGACCTTGAATAACCTTGAAAGGTCAAGGCCTTGAATGACCTAGAAAGGTCAATGACCTAGAAAGACCTTGAAAGGTCAATGATCTTGAATGACCTTGAACGATCAATGACTTTGAAAACTTTGAACGGACAATGACATTGAATGACATTGAACGATCAATAGCCTTGGGTGACCTAGAACGGTCATTGACCTTGAATAACATTGAACGGTCAATGACCTTGAATGACCTTGAACGATCAATGGCCTTGAATGACCTTGAAAGGTCAATGACCTTGAAAGACCTTGAACGGTCAATGACCTTGAATGACCTTGAAAGGTCAATAACTTTGAAAACCCTATGCTGACAATGACCTTGAATGACATTGAACGATCAATAGCCTTGAGTGACCTTGAACGGTCAATGACCTTGAACGACCTTGAACGGTCAATAGCCTTTAATGACCTTGAACGGTCAATGACCTTGAATGACCTTGAAATGTAATAGACTTTTGTTCATGTCCTTCAGTGACTTCGAAAAGGGACAACAGATTATAAAATATTTTAAGCTATTAAAGCATTAGAAACGAAACTTATCACCGATATCCAACCTATCCAACCCAACCCATTAGATTTATATCAATCTCACTTCTTTAATTTTTTCATTTCGAGTGTTGAATTCGTGTTTCTAAGAACAACATTCATATAAACTGACATTTTTCATTTTATCATTTCCGGTAGCGAACTAGCTTTTATAAGCAAGAATATTCATACCAAACTAACCTTTTTATAGTTTTATATTTAATTTTTTAAATAACCTTGAACGGTCAATAACCTTGAATGATTTTACCCGGTCGATGACCTTGAAGGACCTTTAACAGTCCATGACTTTGAATTACCTTCAACGGTTAATGACCTTGAATGACATTAAACGATCAATAGCCTTGAATGACCTTGAACGGACAATGACCTTGAATGACCTTGAACGGTCAATGACCTTGAATGACCTTGAATGACCTTGAATGACCTTGAAAGGTCAATGACCTTGAATGACCTCGAACGGTCAATGACCTTGAATGACCTTGAAAGGTCAATGACCTTGAATGACCTTGAACGATCAATAGCCTTGAAAAACCTTGAACGGTAAATGACCTTGGGTGACCTTGAACGGTCAATGACCTTGAATTACCTTGAACGGTCAATGACCTGAAATGACCTTGAAAGGTCAATGACCTTGAATGATTTTGAAAGGTCAATGTCCTTGAATGAACTTGAAAGGTCAATGACTTTGAATGACCTTGAACGATCAATGACTTTGAAAACCTTGAACGGACAATGACCTTGAATGACATTGAACGATCAATAGCCTTGGGTGACCTTGAACGGTCATTGACTTTAAATAACCTTGAAAAGATCAATGAACTTGAATTACTTTGAACGATCAATAGCCTTGAATGACCTTGAACGGTCAATGACCTTGAATGGTCAATGACCTTGAATGACCTTGAAAGGTCAATGGCCTTGAATGACCTTGAACGGTCTTTGACCTTGAATGACCTTGAACGGACAATGACCTTGAATGACCTTGAACGGTCTATGACCTTGAATGACATTGTACGATCAATGGCATTGAATGACCTTGAATGACCTTTAACGGTCAATGAACTTGAATGACCTTGAAAGGTCGATGACATTGAATGACTTTGAACGGTCAATGACCTTGAATGACCTTGAAAGGTCAATGACTTTGAATGACCTTGAACGGTCAATGACCTTGAATAATGTTGAAAGGTCAATGACCTTGAATGACCTTAAACGGTCAATGACCTTGAATGACCTTTAAAAGTCAATGATTGTGAAAACCTTGAATGGACAATGACCTTGAATGACATTGAACGATCAATAGCCTTGGGTGACCTAGAACGGTCAATAGCCTTGAATGACCTTGAAAGGTCAATGACCTTGAATGACCTTGAACGGTCAATGACCTTGAATGACCTTTAACGGTCAATGAACTTGAATGACCTTGAAAGGTCGATGACATTGAATGACTTTGAACGGTCAATGACATTGAATGACCTTGAAAGGTCAATGACCTTGAATGACCTTGAACGGTCAATGACCTTGAATGATGTTGAAAGGTCAATGACCTTGAATGACCTTAAACGGTCAATGACCTTGAATGACCTTTAAAAGTCAATGATTTTGAAAACCTTGAATGGACAATGACCTTGAATGACATTGAACGATCAATAGCCTTGGGTGACCTAGAACGGTCAATAGCCTTGAATGACCTTGAACGGTCAATGACCTTGAATGACCTTGAACGGTCAATGACCTTGAATGACCTTGAAAGCTCAATGACCTTGAATTACCTTGAAATGTAATTGACTTTTGTTCATGTCCTTCAGTGACCTCGCAATGGGACAACAGATCGTAGAATATTTTAAGCTATTAAAGCATTAGAAATGAAACTTATCACCGATATCCAACCTACCCAATCCAACCCATTATATTCATATCATACTCACTTTTTTAATTTTTTCATTTCCAGTTGGGAAACCGTGTTTGGATCAAGAATATTCATATCAAACTCATATTTTTAATATTTTCATTTCAAGTGAATTTTTGCGTTTGTAACAAGAATATTCATATCAAACTCACTTTATAATTTTTTTCAATTCGAGTTGCTAACTCGTGTGTGTGACTAGACTATTCATATCAAACAAACTTTTTAATTTTTACATTTCGCGTGGTGAATAAATGTTTATATCAAGAATCTAAATATCAACTCACATTTTTAATTTTTTCGTTTCGTTTGAAAATTCGAGTGTTTATCAATAATACTCATATAAAACTCACTTTTTTATTTTGTAATTTCGTGAGGTGAATTCGTGTTTCAAACAAAAAAACTATATGATACTCAATTATTTAATTTTATATTTCGAGTCAAAGCTCGTTTTGGTAATTAGAATAATAGGTTCAATCTCACTTTTTAAGTTTTCCTTTGCGAGTGCTGATTTCGCGATTTGTAGAAGAAAAAACATGTGAAACTAACTTTTTTAATATTTTCATTTGAATTTATATGAAAGACACTTTAATTTTCTTCATATTTAGTTGTGAATTCACGTTTGTAACAAGAATATTCATATCAAACTTATCTTTTTAATTTTTCATTTTGAGTGGTGAATCTGTGTTTGTAACAAGTTAACCATATCAAACTCACTTTTTTAAATTTTCAATTCGAGAGGTGAAATTGCGTTTGTAACAACAATATTCATATCAAACTTACTTTATTAATTTTTTCATTTTGAGTGGTGAATTCGTGTTTCTAAGAAGAGCATTCATATAAAACTGACATTTTTCATTTTATCATTTCCGGTAGAGAACTAGCTTTTATTATCAAGAATATTCATACCAAACTAACATTTTTATATTTTTAAATTTAATTTTTAAATGACCTTGAACGGTCAATAACCTTGAATGACCTTACAAGGTCAATGACCTTGAAGGACCTTGAAGAGTCAATGACTTTGAATTACCTTCAACGGTCGATGACCTTGAATGACATTGAACGATCAATAGCCTTGATGACCTTGAACGGAAATGACCTTGATGGACCTTGAACGGTCAATGACCTTGAATAATCTTGAACGACCTTGAAAGGTCAATGACCTTGAATGACCTTGAACGGACAATCACCTTGAATGACCTTGAACGATCAATAGCCTTGAATGACCTTGAACGGTAAATGACCTTGGGTGACCTTGAGCAGTTAATGACCTTGAATGACCTTGAACGGTCAATGACCTTGAATAACCTTGAAAGGTCAATGGCCTTGAATGACCTTGAAAGGTCAATGACCTTGAAAGACCTTGAAAGGTCAATGACCTTGAATGACCTTGAACGATCAATGACTTTGAAAACTTTGAACGGACAATGACATTGAATGACATTGAACGATCAATAGCCTTGGGTGACCTAGAACGGTCATTGACCTTGAATAACATTGAACGGTCAATGACCTTGAATGACCTTGAACGATCAATGGCCTTGAATGACCTTGAAAGGTCAATGACCTTGAATGACCTTGAACGGTCAATGACCTTGAATGACCTTGAAAGGTCAATAACTTTGAAAACCCTATGCTGACAATGACCTTGAATGACATTGAACGATCAATAGCCTTGAGTGACCTTGAACGGTCAATGACCTTGAACGACCTTGAACGGTCAATAGCCTTTAATGACCTTGAACGGTCAATGACCTTGAATGACCTTGAAATGTAATAGACTTTTGTTCATGTCCTTCAGTGACTTCGAAAAGGGACAACAGATTGTAAAATATTTTAAGCTATTAAAGCATTAGAAACGAAACTTATCACCGATATCCAACCTATCCAACCCAACCCATTATATTTATATCAATCTCACTTCTTTAATTTTTTCATTTGGAGTGTTGAATTCGTGTTTCTAAGAAGAACATTCATATAAACTGACATTTTTCATTTTATCATTTCCGGTAGCGAACTAGCTTTTATAAGCAAGAATATTCATACCAAACTAACCTTTTTATATTTTTATATTTAATTTTTTAAATAACCTTGAACGGTCAATAACCTTGAATGATTTTACCCGGTCGATGACCTTGAAGGACGTTTAACAGTCCATGACTTTGAATTACCTTCAACGGTTAATGACCTTGAATGACATTGAACGATCAATAGCCTTGAATGACCTCGAACGGACAATGACCTTGAATGATCTTGAACGGTATGACCTTGAATGACCTTGAAAAATCAATGACCTTGAATGACCTTGAACGGTCAATGACCTTGAATGACCTTGAAAGGTCAATGACCTTGAATGACCTTGAACGATCAATAGCCTTGAATGACCTTGAACGGTAAATGACCTTGGGTGACCTTGAACGGTTAATGACCTTGAATTACCTTGAACGGTCAATGACCTGGAATGACCTTGAAAGGTCAATGACCTTGAATGATTTTGAAAGGTCAATGTCCTTGAATGAACTTGAAAGGTCAATGACTTTGAATGGCCTTGAACGATCAATGACTTTGAAAACCTTGAACGGACAATGACTTTGAATGACATTGAACGATCAATAGCCTTGGGTGACCTTGAACGGTCATTGACTTTGAATAACCTTGAACAGTATATGATCTTGAATGACCTTGAACGATCAATAGCCTTGAATGACCTTGAACGGTAAATGACCTTGAACGGTCAATGACCTTGAATGACCTTTAAAAGCCAATGATTTTGAAAACCTTGAATGGCCAATGACCTTGAATGACATTGAACGATCAATAGCCTTGGGTGACCTAGAACGGTCAATAGCCTTGAATGACCTTGAACGGTCAATGACCTTGAATGACCTTGAACGGTCAATGCCCTTGAATGACCTTGAACGGTCAATGACCTTGAATGACCTTTAACGGTCAATGAACTTGAATGACCTTGAAAGGTCGATGACATTGAATGACTTTGAACGGTCAATGACCTTGAATGACCTTGAAAGGTCAATGACCTTGAATGACCTTGAACGGTCAATGACCTTGAATGATGTTGAAAGGTCAATGACCTTGAATGACCTTAAACGGTCAATGACCTTGAATGAACTTTAAAAGTCAATGATTTTGAAAACCTTGAATGGACAATGACCTTGAATGACATTGAACGATCAATAGCCTTGGGTGACCTAGAACGGTCAATAGCCTTGAATGACCTTGAACGGTCAATGACCTTGAATGACCTTGAACGGTCAATGACCTTGAATGACCTTGAAAGCTCAATGACCTTGAATGACCTTGAAATGTAATTGACTTTTGTTCATGTCCTTCAGTGACCTCGCAATGGGACAACAGATCGTAGAATATTTTAAGCTATTAAAGCATTAGAAATGAAACTTATCACCGATATCCAACCTACCCAATCCAACCCATTATATTCATATCATACTCACTTTTTTAATTTTTTCATTTCCAGTTGGGAAACCGTGTTTGGATCAAGAATATTCATATCAAACTCATAGTTTTAATATTTTCATTTCGAGCGAATTTTTGCGTTTGTAACAAGAATATTCATATCAAACTCACTTTATAATTTTTTTCAATTCGAGTTGTTAACTCGTGTGTGTGACTAGACTATTCATATCAAACAAACTTTTTAATTTTTACATTTCGCGTGGTGAATAAATGTTTATATCAAGAATCTAAATATCAACTCACATTTTTAATTTTTTCGTTTCGTTTGAAAATTCGAGTGTTTATCAATAATACTCATATAAAACTCACTTTTTTATTTTGTAATTTCGTGAGGTGAATTCGTGTTTCAAACAAAAAAACTATATGATACTCAATTATTTAATTTTATATTTCGAGTCAAAGCTCGTTTTGGTAATTAGAATAATAGGTTCAATCTCACTTTTTAAGTTTTCCTTTGCGAGTGCTGATTTCGCGATTTGTAGAAGAAAAAACATGTGAAACTCACTTTTTTAATATTTTCATTTGAATTTATATGAAAGACACTTTAATTTTCTTCATATTTAGTTGTGAATTCACGTTTGTAACAAGAATATTCATATCAAACTTATCTTTTTAATTTTTCATTTTGAGTGGTGAATCTGTGTTTGTAACAAGTTAACCATATCAAACTCACTTTTTTAAATTTTTCAATTCGAGAGGTGAAATTGCGTTTGTAACAACAATATTCATATCAAACTTACTTTATTAATTTTTTCATTTTGAGTGGTGAATTCGTGTTTCTAAGAAGAGCATTCATATAAAACTGACATTTTTCATTTTATCATTTCCGGTAGAGAACTAGCTTTTATTATCAAGAATATTCATACCAAACTGACATTTTTATATTTTTAAATTTAATTTTTAAATGACCTTGAACGGTCAATAACCTTGAATGACCTTACCAGGTCAATGACCTTGAAGTACCTTGAAGAGTCAATGACTTTGAATTACCTTCAACGGTCGATGACCTTGAATGACATTGAACGATCAATAGCCTTGATGACCTTGAACGGACAATGACCTTGATGGAACTTGAACGGTCAATGACCTTGAATAATCTTGAACGACCTTGAAAGGTCAATGACCTTGAATGACCTTGAACGGACAATGAACTTGAATGACCTTGAATGACATTGAAGGTCAATGACCTAGAATGACCTTGAAAGGTCAATCACCTTGAATGACCTTGAACGATCAATAGCCTTGAATGACCTTGAACGGTAAATGACCTTGGGTGACCTTGAGCAGTTAATGACCTTGAATGACCTTGAACGGTCAATGACCTTGAATAACCTTGAAAGGTCAATGGCCTTGAATGACCTTGAAAGGTCAATGACCTTAAAAGACCTTGAAAGGTCAATGACCTTGAATGACCTTGAACGATCAATGACTTTGAAAACTTTGAACGGACAATTACATTGAATGACATTGAACGATCAATAGCCTTGGGTGACCTAGAACGGTCAATAGCCTTGAATGACCTTGAACGGTCAATGACCTTGAATGACCTTGAACGGTCAATGACCTTGAATGACCTTGAACGGTCAATGACCTTGAATGACCTTTAACGGTCAATGAACTTGAATGACCTTGAAAGGTCGATGACATTGAATGACTTTGAACGGTCAATGACCTTGAATGACCTTGAAAGGTCAATGACCTTGAATGACCTTGAACGGTCAATGACCTTGAATGATGTTGAAAGGTCAATGACCTTGAATGACCTTAAACGGTCAATGACGTTGAATGACCTTTAAAAGTCAATGATTTTGAAAACCTTGAATGGACAATGACCTTGAATGACATTGAACGATCAATAGCCTTGGGTGACCTAGAACGGTCAATAGCCTTGAATGACCTTGAACGGTCAATGACCTTGAATGACCTTGAACGGTCAATGACCTTGAATGACCTTGAAAGCTCAATGACCTTGAATGACCTTGCAATGTAATTGACTTTTGTTCATGTCCTTCAGTGACCTCGCAATGGGACAACAGATCGTAGAATATTTTAAGCTATTAAAGCATTAGAAATGAAACTTATCACCGATATCCAACCTACCCAATCCAACCCATTATATTCATATCATACTCACTTTTTTAATTTTTTCATTTCCAGTTGGGAAACCGTGTTTGGAATAAGAATATTCATATCAAACTCATATTTTTAATATTTTCATTTCGAGTGAATTTTTGCGTTTGTAACAAGAATATTCATATCAAACTCACTTTATAATTTTTTTCAATTCGAGTTGTTAACTCGTGTGTGTGACTAGACTATTCATATCAAACAAACTTTTTAATTTTTACATTTCGCGTGGTGAATAAATGTTTATATCAAGAATCTAAATATCAACTCACATTTTTAATTTTTTCGTTTCGTTTGAAAATTCGAGTGTTTATCAATAATACTCATATAAAACTCACTTTTTTATTTTGTAATTTCGTGAGGTGAATTCGTGTTTCAAACAAAAAAACTATATGATACTCAATTATTTAATTTTATATTTCGAGTCAAAGCTCGTTTTGGTAATTAGAATAATAGGTTCAATCTCACTTTTTAAGTTTTCCTTTGCGAGTGCTGATTTCGCGATTTGTAGAAGAAAAAACATGTGAAACTCACTTTTTTAATATTTTCATTTGAATTTATATGAAAGACACTTTAATTTTCTTCATATTTAGTTGTGAATTCACGTTTGTAACAAGAATATTCATATCAAACTTATCTTTTTAATTTTTCATTTTGAGTGGTGAATCTGTGTTTGTAACAAGTTAACCATATCAAACTCACTTTTTTAAATTTTTCAATTCGAGAGGTGAAATTGCGTTTGTAACAACAATATTCATATCAAACTTACTTTATTAATTTTTTCATTTTGAGTGGTGAATTCGTGTTTCTAAGAAGAGCATTCATATAAAACTGACATTTTTCATTTTATCATTTCCGGTAAAGAACTAGCTTTTATTATCAAGAATATTCATACCAAACTAACATTTTTATATTTTTAAATTTAATTTTTAAATGACCTTGAACGGTCAATAACCTTGAATGACCTTACCAAGTCAATGACCTTGAAGGACCTTGAAGAGTCAATGACTTTGAATTACCTTCAACGGTCGATGACCTTGAATGACATTGAACGATCAATAGCCTTGATGACCTTGAACGGACAATGACCTTGATGGACCTTGAACGGTCAATGACCTTGAATAATCTTGAACGACCTTGAAAGGTCAATGACCTTGAATGACCTTGAACGGACAATGAACTTGAATGACCTTGAATGACATTGAAGGTCAATTACCTAGAATGACCTTGAAAGGTCAATCACCTTGAATGACCTTGAACGATCAATAGCCTTGAATGACCTTGAACGGTAAATGACCTTGGGTGACCTTGAGCAGTTAATGACCTTGAATGATCTTGAACGGTCAATGACCTTGAATAACCTTGAAAGGTCAATGGCCTTGAATGACCTTGAAAGGTCAATGACCTTAAAAGACCTTGAAAGGTCAATGACCTTGAATGACCTTGAACGATCAATGACTTTGAAAACTTTGAACGGACAATTACATTGAATGACATTGAACGATCAATAGCCTTGGGTGACCTAGAACGGTCATTGACCTTGAATAACATTGAACGGTCAATGACCTTGAATGACCTTGAACGATCAATGGCCTTGAATGACCTTGAAAGGTCAATGACCTTGAATGACCTTGAACGGTCAATGACCTTGAATGACCTTGAAAGGTCAATAATTTTGAAAACCGTATGCTGACAATGACCTTGAATGACATTGAACGATCAATAGCCTTGAGTGACCTTGAACGGTCAATGACCTTGAACGACCTTGAACGGTCAATAGCCTTTAATGACCTTGAACGGTCATTGACCTTGAATGACCTTGAAATGTAATAGACTTTTGTTCATGTCCTTCAGTGACTTCGAAAAGGGACAACAGATTGTAAAATATTTTAAGCTATGAAAGCATTAGAAACGAAACTTATCACCGATATCCAACCTATCCAACCCAACCCATTATATTTAAATCAATCTCACTTCTTTAATTTTTTCATTTCGAGTTTTGAATTCGTGTTTCTAAGAAGAACATTCATATAAACTGACATTTTTCATTTTATCATTTCCGGTAGCGAACTAGCTTTTATAAGCAAGAATATTCATACCAAACTAACCTTTTTATATTTTTATATTTAATTTTTTAAATAACCTTGAACGGTCAATAACCTTGAATGATTTTACCCGGTCGATGACCTTGAAGGACCTTTAACAGTCAATGACTTTGAATTACCTTCAACGGTTAATGACCTTGAATGACATTGAACGATCAATAGCCTTGAATGACCTCGAACGGACAATGACCTTGAATGACCTTGAACGGTATGACCTTGAATGACCTTGAAAAATCAATGACCTTGAATGACCTTGAACGGTCAATGACCTTGAATGACCTTGAAAGGTCAATGACCTTGAATGACCTTGAACGATCAATAGCCTTGAATGACCTTGAACGGTAAATGACTTTGAATGACCTTGAACGATCAATGACTTTGAAAACCTTGAACGGACAATGACTTTGAATGACATTGAACGATCAATAGCCTTGGGTGACCTTGAACGGTCATTGACTTTGAATAACCTTGAACGGTATATGATCTTGAATGACCTTGAACGATCAATAGCCTTGAATGACCTTGAACGGTCAATGACCTTGAATGACCTTTAAAAGTCAATGATTTTGAAAACCTTGAATGGACAATGACCTTGAATGACATTGAACGATCTATAGCCTTGGGTGACCTAGAACGGTCAACAGCCTTGAATGACCTTGAACGGTCAATGACCTTGAATGACCTTGAACGGTCAATGACCTTGAATGACCTTGAAAGCTCAATGACCTTGAATGACCTTGAAAATAATTGACTTTTGTTCATGTCCTTCAGTGACCTCGCAATGGGACAACAGATCGTAGAATATTTTAAGCTATTAAAGCATTTGAAATGAAACTTATCACCGATATCCAACCTACCCAATCCAACCCATTATATTCATATCATACTCACTTTTTTAATTTTTTCATTTCCAGTTGGGAAACCGTGTTTGGATCAAGAATATTCATATCAAACTCATATTTTTAATTTTTTCATTTCGAGTGAATTTTTGCGTTTGTAACAAGAATATTCATATCAAACTCACTTTATAATTTTTTTCAATTCGAGTTGTTAACTCGTGTGTGTGACTAGACTATTCATATCAAACAAACTTTTTAATTTTTACATTTCGCGTGGTGAATAAATGTTTATATCAAGAATCTAAATATCAACTCACATTTTTAATTTTTTCTTTTCGTTTGAAAATTCGAGTGTTTATCAATAATACTCATATAAAACTCACTTTTTTATTTTGTAATTTCGTGAGGTGAATTCGTGTTTCAAACAAAAAAACTATATGATACTCAATTATTTAATTTTATATTTCGAGTCAAAGTTCGTTTTGGTAATTAGAATAATAGGTTCAATCTCACTTTTTAAGTTTTCCTTTGCGAGTGCTGATTTCGCGATTTGTAGAAGAAAAAACATGTGAAACTCACTTTTTTAATATTTTCATTTGAATTTATATGAAAGACACTTTAATTTTCTTCATATTTAGTAGTGAATTCACGTTTGTAACAAGAATATTCATATCAAACTTATCTTTTTAATTTTTCATTTTGAGTGGTGAATCTGTGTTTGTAACAAGTTAACCATATCAAACTCACTTTTTAAAATTTTTCAATTCGAGAGGTGAAATTGCGTTTGTAACAACAATATTCATATCAAACTTACTTTATTAATTTTTTCATTTTGAGTGGTGAATTCGTGTTTCTAAGAAGAGCATTCATATAAAACTGACATTTTTCATTTTATCATTTCCGGTAAAGAACTAGCTTTTATTATCAAGAATATTCATACCAAACTAACATTTTTATATTTTTAAATTTAATTTTTAAATGACCTTGAACGGTCAATAACCTTGAATGACCTTACCAGGTCAATGACCTTGAAGGACCTTGAAGAGTCAATGACTTTGAATTACCTTCAACGGTCGATGACCTTGAATGACATTGAACGATCAATAGCCTTGATGACCTTGAACGGACAATGACCTTGATGGACCTTGAACGGTCAATGACCTTGAATAATCTTGAACGACCTTGAAAGGTCAATGACCTTGAATGACCTTGAACGGACAATGAACTTGAATGACCTTGAATGACATTGAAGGTCAATTACCTAGAATGACCTTGAAAGGTCAATCACCTTGAATGACCTTGAACGATCAATAGCCTTGAATGACCTTGAACGGTAAATGACCTTGGGTGACCTTGAGCAGTTAATGACCTTGAATGACCTTGAACGGTCAATGAACTTGAATAACCTTGAAAGGTCAATGGCCTTGAATGACCTTGAAAGGTCAATGACCTTAAAAGACCTTGAAAGGTCAATGACCTTGAATGACCTTGAACGATCAATGACTTTGAAAACTTTGAACGGACAATGACATTGAATGACATTGAACGATCAATAGCCTTGGGTGACCTAGAACGGTCATTGACCTTGAATAACATTGAACGGTCAATGACCTTGAATGACCTTGAACAATCAATGGCCTTGAATGACCTTGAAAGGTCAATGACCTTGAATGACCTTGAACGGTCAATGACCTTGAATGACCTTGAAAGGTCAATAATTTTGAAAACCGTATGCTGACAATGACCTTGAATGACATTGAACGATCAATAGCCTTGAGTGACCTTGAACGGTCCATGACCTTGAACGACCTTGAACGGTCAATAGCCTTTAATGACCTTGAACGGTCATTGACCTTGAATGACCTTGAAATGTAATAGACTTTTGTTCATGTCCTTCAGTGACTTCGAAAAGGGACAACAGATTGTAAAATATTTTAAGCTATGAAAGCATTAGAAACGAAACTTATCACCGATATCCAACCTATCCAACCCAACCCATTATATTTAAATCAATCTCGATTCTTTAATTTTTTCATTTCGAGTTTTGAATTCGTGTTTCTAAGAAGAACATTCATATAAACTGACATTTTCATTTTATCATTTCCGGTAGCGAACTAGCTTTTATAAGCAACAATATTCATACCAAACTAACCTTTTTATATTTTTATATTTAATTTTTTAAATAACCTTGAACGGTCAATAACCTTGAATGATTTTTCCCGGTCGATGACCTTGAAGGACCTTTAACAGTCCATGACTTTGAATTACCTTCAACGGTTAATGACCTTGAATGACATTGAACGATCAATAGCCTTGAATGACCTCGAACGGACAATGACCTTGAATGACCTTGAACGGTATGACCTTGAATGACCTTGAAAAATCAATGACCTTGAATGACCTTGAACGGTCAATGACCTTGAATGACCTTGAAAGGTCAATGACCTTGAATGACCTTGAACGGACAATAGCCTTGAATGACCTTGAACGGTAAATGACCTTGGATGACCTTGAACGGTTAATGACCTTGAATTACCTTGAACGGTCAATGACCTGGAATGACCTTGAAAGGTCAATGACCTTGAATGATTTTGAAAGGTCAATGTCCTTGAATGAACTTGAAAGGTCAATGACTTTGAATGACCTTGAACGATCAATGACTTTGAAAACCTTGAACGGACAATGACCTTGAATGACATTGAACGATCAATAGCCTTGGGTGACCTTGAACGGTCATTGACTTTGAATAACCTTGAACGGTATATGATCTTGAATGACCTTGAACGATCAATAGCCTTGAATGACCTTAAACGGTCAATGACCTTTAATGGTCAATGTACTTGAATGACATTGAAAGGTCAATGGCCTTGAATGACCTTGAACGGTCTTTGACCTTGAATGACCTTGAACGGACAATGACCTTGAATGACATTGTACGATCAATGGCCTTGAATTACCTTGAACGGTCAATGACCTTGAATGACCTTTAACGGTAAATGAACTTGAATGACCTTGAAAGGTCGATGACATTGAATGACTTTGAACGGTCAATGACCTTGAATGACCTTGAACGGTCAATGACCTTGAATGATGTTGAAAGGTCAATGACCTTGAATGACCTTAAACGGTCAATGACCTTGAATGACCTTAAAAGTCAATGATTTTGAAAACCTTGAATGGACAATGACCTTGAATGACATTGAACGATCAATAGCCTTGGGTGACCGGGAACGGTCAATAGCCTTGAATGACCTTGAACGGTCAATGACCTTGAATGACCTTGAACGGTAATGACCTTGAAAGACCTTGAAAGCTCAATGACCTTGAATGACCTTGAAATGTAATTGACTTTTGTTCATGTCCTTCAGTGACCTCGCAATGGGACAACAGATCGTAGAATATTTTAAGCTATTAAAGCATTTGAAATGAAACTTATCACCGATATCCAACTTACCCAATCCAACCCATTATATTCATATCATACTCACTTTTTTAATTTTTTCATTTCCAGTTGGGAAACCGTGTTTGGATCAAGAATATTCATATCAAACTCATATTTTTAATTTTTTCATTTCGAGTGAATTTTTGCTTTTGTAACAAGAATATTCATATCAAACTCACTTTATTAATTTTTTCAATTCAAGTTGTTAACTCGTGTTTGTGACTAGACTATTCATAATAAACAAACTTTTTAATTTTTACATTTCGCGTGGTAAATAAATGTTTGTAACAAGAATCTTAATATCAACTCACATTTTTAATTTTTTCATTTCGTTTGAAAATTCGAGTGTTTATCAATAATACTCATATAAAACTCACTTTTTTATTTTGTCATTTCGTGAGGTGAATTCGTGTTTCAAACAAAAAAACTACATGAAACTCAATTATTTAATTTTTTATTTCGAGTCAAAGTTCGTTTTGGTAATTAGAATATAAGGTTCAATCTCACTTTTTAAGTTTTCCTTTGCGAGTGCTGATTTCGCGATTTGTAGAAGAAAAAACATGTGAAACTCACTTTTTTAATATTTTCATTTGAATTTATATGAAAGACACTTTAATTTTCTTCATATTTAGTAGTGAATTCACGTTTGTAACAAGAATATTCATATCAAACTTATCTTTTTAATTTTTCATTTTGAGTGGTGAATCTGTGTTTGTAACAAGTTAACCATATCAAACTCACTTTTTTAAATTTTTCAATTCAAGAGGTGAAATTGCGTTTGTAACAAGAATATTCATATCAAACTTACTTTATTAATTTTTTCATTTTGAGTGCTGAATTCGTGTTTCTAAGAAGAGCATTCATATAAAACTGACATTTTTCATTTTATCATTTCCGGTAGAGAACTAGCTTTTATTATCAAGAATATTCATACCAAACTAACATTTTTATATTTTTAAATTTAATTTTTAAATGAGCTTAAACGTACAATAACCTTGAATGACCTTACCAGGTCAATGACCTTGAAGGACCTTGAAGAGTCAATGACTTTGAATTACCTTCAACGGTCGATGACCTTGAATGACATTGAACGATCAATAGCCTTGAATGACCTTGAACTGACAATGACCTTGAATGACCTTGAACGGTCAATGACCTTGAATAACCTTGAACGACCTTGAAAGGTCAATGACCTTGAATGACATTGAAGGTCAATGACCTAGAATGACCTTGAAAGGTCAATCACCTTGAATGACCTTGAACGATCAATAGCCTTGAATGACCTTGAACGGTAAATGACCTTGGGTGACCTTGAGCCGTTAATGACCTTGAATGACCTTGAACGGTCAATGACCTTGAATAACCTTTAAAGGTCAATGGCCTTGAATGACCTTAAAAGGTCAATGACCTTGAAAGACCTTGGAAGGTCAATGACCTTGAATGACCTTGAACGATCAATGACTTTGAAAACTTTGAACGGACAATTACATTGAATGACATTGAACGATCAATAGCCTTGGGTGACCTAGAACGGTCATTGACCTTGAATAACATTGAACGGTCAATGACCTTGAATGACCTTGAACGATCAATGACCTTGAATGACCTTGAAAGGTCAATAACTTTGAAAACCCTATGCTGACAATGACCTTGAATGACATAGAACGATCAATAGCCTTGAGTGACCTTGAACGGTCAATGACCTTGAACGACCTTGAACGGTCAATAGCCTTTAATGACCTTGAACGGTCAATGACCTTGAATGACCTTGAAATATAATAGACTTTTGTTCATGTCCTTCAGTGAATTTGAAAAGGGACAACAGATTTTAAAATATTGTAAGCTATTAAAGCATTAGAAACGAAACTTATCACCGATATCCAACCTATCCAAACCAACCCATTATATTTATATCAATCTCACTTCTTTAATTTTTTCATTTCGAGTGTTGAATTCGTGTTTCTAAGAAGAACATTCATATAAACTGACATTTTTCATTTTATCATTTCCGGTAGCGAACTAGCTTTTATAAGCAAGAATATTCATACCAAACTAACGTTTTTATATTTTTATATTTAATTTTTTAAATAACCTTGATCGGTCAATAACCTTGAATGATTTTACCCGGTCGATGACCTTGAAGGACCTTTAACAGTCCATGACTTTGAATTACCTTCAACGGTTAATGACCTTGAATGACATTGAACGATCAATAGCCTTGAATGACCTTGAACGGACAATGACCTTGAATGACCTTGAACGGTATGACCTTGAATGACCTTGAATGACCTTGAAAAATCAATGACCTTGAATGACCTTGAACGGTCAATGACCTTGAATGACCTTGAACGATGAATAGCCTTGAATGACCTTGAACGGTAAATGACCTTTGGTGACCTTGAACGGTTAATGACCTTGAATTACCTTGAACGGTCAATGACCTGGAATGACCTTGAAAGGTCAATGACCTTGAATGACCTTTCAAGGTCATTGACCTTTCAACCCTATGCTGACAATGACCTTGAATGACATAGAACGATCAATAGCCTTGAGTGACCTTGAACGGTCAATGACCTTGAACGACCTTGAACGGTCAATAGCCTTTAATGACCTTGAACGGTCAATGACCTTGAATGACCTTGAAATATAATAGACTTTTGTTCATGTCCTTCAGTGAATTTGAAAAGGGACAACAGATTTTAAAATATTGTAAGCTATTAAAGCATTAGAAACGAAACTTATCACCGATATCCAACCTATCCAAACCAACCCATTATATTTATATCAATCTCACTTCTTTAATTTTTTCATTTCGAGTGTTGAATTCGTGTTTCTAAGAAGAACATTCATATAAACTGACATTTTTCATTTTATCATTTCCGGTAGCGAACTAGCTTTTATAAGCAAGAATATTCATACCAAACTAACGTTTTTATATTTTTATATTTAATTTTTTAAATAACCTTGATCGGTCAATAACCTTGAATGATTTTACCCGGTCGATGACCTTGAAGGACCTTTAACAGTCCATGACTTTGAATTACCTTCAACGGTTAATGACCTTGAATGACATTGAACGATCAATAGCCTTGAATGACCTTGAACGGACAATGACCTTGAATGACCTTGAACGGTATGACCTTGAATGACCTTGAATGACCTTGAAAAATCAATGACCTTGAATGACCTTAAAGGTCATTCAAGGTCAATGACCTTGAATGACCTTTAAGGTCAATGACCTTGAATGAACTTGAAAGGTCAATGACTTTGAATGACCTTGAACGATCAATGACTTTGAAAACCTTGAACGGACAATGACCTTGAATGACATTGAACGATCAATAGCTTTGGGTGACCTTGAACGGTCATTGACTTTAAATAACCTTGAAAAGGTCAATGACCTTGAATGACTTTGAACGATCAATAGCCTTGAATGACCTTTAACGGTCAATGAACTTGAATGACCTTGAAAGGTCGATGACATTGAATGACTTTGAACGGTCAATGACCTTGAATGACCTTGAAAGGTCAATGACCTTGAAAGGTCAATGACCTTGAATGACCTTGAACGGTCGATGACCTTGAAAGATGTTGAAAGGTCAATGACCTTGAATGACCTTCAACGGTCAATGACCTTGAATGACCTTTAAAAGTCAATGATTTTGAAAACCTTGATTGGACAATGACCTTGAATGACATTGAACGATCAATAGCCTTGGGTGACCTAGAACGGTCAATAGCCTTGAATGACCTTGAACGGTCAATGACCTTGAATGACCTTGAACGGTCAATGACCTTGAATGACCTTGAAAGCTCAATGACCTTGAATGACCTTGAAATGTAATTGACTTTTGTTCATGTCCTTCAGTGACATCGCAATGGGACAACAGATCGTAGAATATTTTAAGCTATTAAAGCATTAGAAATGAAACTTATCACCGATATCCAACCTTCACAATCCAACCCATTATATTCATATTTTACTCACTTTTTTAATTTCTTCATTTCCAGTTGGGAAACCGTGTTTGGATCTAGAATATTCATATCAAACTCATATTTTTAATGTTTTCATTTCGAGTGAATTTTTGCGTTTGTAACAACAATATTCATATCAAACTCACTTTTTTAATTTTTTCAATTCGAGTTGTTAACTCGTGTTTGTGACTAGACTATTCATATCAAACAAACTTTTTAATTTTTACATTTCGTTTGGTGAATTAGTGTTTGTAACAAGAATCTTATTATTAAACTCACATTTTTAATTTTTTCATTTCATTTGAAAATTCGAGTGTTTATCAATAATACTCATATAAAACTCACTTTTTTATTTTGTTATTTCGTGAGGTGAATTCGTGTTTCAAACAAAAAAACTATATGAAACTCAATTATTTAATTTTTTATTTCGAGTCAAAGTTCGTTTTGGTAATTAGAATATTAGGTTCAATCTCACTTTTTAAGTTTTCCTTTGCGAGTGCTGATTTCGCGATTTGTAGAAGAAAAAACATGTAAAACTCACTTTTTTAATATTTTCATTTGAACCCATATGAAAGACACTTCAATTTTTTTCATTTTTAGTAGTAAATTCACGTTGTTAACAAGAATATTAATATCAAAATTACTTTTTAATTTTTTCATTTCCGGTGATGACTTCGCGTTTGTAGTTAGATATAGTCACTTTTTTATTAATTTCGTTTTTAAAAATGAATTCGCCTTTGTAACAAGAATATCGAAATCACTTCTTTAATTTTTTCGTTTCGAGTGGTGAATTCGCGTTTGTAACAAAAAAGTAATAACAAACTCACCTTAATTTTATTTTGGAGTGGTCAATTAGTGTTTGTAACAAGAAAAACCATATCAAACTCACTTTTTTAATGTTTTCATTTTGAGAAGTGAATTTGCGTTTGTAATAGGAATATTCATTCAATTTCACTTTTTTAATTCTTTCAATTCAAGTGGTGTATTTCGTTTGTAACAAAAATATTTAAATCAATCTCACTTTTTTAATTTTTTTATTTCGAGTGTTGAATTCGTGTTTCTAGGAAGAACGTTCATAAAAAAAACTGACATTTTCATTTTATCATTTCCGGTAGAGAACTAGCTTTTATTAGTAAGAATATTCATACCAAACTAACATTTTTATATTTTTAAATTTAATTTTTAAATGACCTTGAACGGTCCATAACCTTGAATGACCTTACCAGGTCAATGACCTTGAAGGACCTTGAAGAGTCAATGACTTTGAATTACCTTCAACGGTCAATGACCTTGAATGACATTGAACGATCAATAGCCTTGAATGACCTTGAACGGACAATGACCTTGAATGACCTTGAACGGTCAATGACTTTGAATGACCTAGAACGACCTTGAAAGGTCAATGACCTTGAATGACCTTGAACGGACAATGAACTTGAATGACCTTGAATGACATTGAAAGGTCAATGACCTAAAATGACCTTGAAAGGTCAATGACCTTGAATGACCTTGAACGATCAATAGCCTTGAATGACCTTGAACGGTAAATGACCTTGGGTGACCTTGAGCAGTTAATGACCTTGAATGACCTTGAACGGTCAATGACCTTGAATAACCTTGAAAGGTCAATGGCCTTGAATGACCTTGAAAGGTCAATGACCTTGAAAGACCTTGAAAGGTCAATGACCTTGAATGACCTTGAACGATCAATGACTTTGAAAACTTTGAACGGATACTTACATTGAATGACATTGAACGATCAATAGCCTTGGGTGACCTAGAACGGTCATTGACCTTGAATAACATTGAACGGTCAATGACCTTGAATGACCTTGAACGATCAATGGCCTTGAATGACCTTGAAAGGTCAATGACCTTGAATGACCTTGAACGGTCAATGACCTTGAATGACCTTGAAAGGTCAATAACTTTGAAAACCCTATACTGACAATGACCATGAATGACATTGAACGATCAATAGCCTTGAGTGACCTTGAACGGTCAATGACCTTGAACGACCTTGAACGGTCAATAGCCTTTTATGACCTTGAACGGTCAATAACCTTGAATGACCTTGAAAATTAATAGACTTTTGTTCATGTCCTTCAGTGACTTCGAAAAGGGACAACAGATTGTAAAATATTTTAAGCTATTAAAGCATTAGAAACGAAACTTATCACCGATATCCAACCCATCCAAGCCAACCCATTATATTTACATCAATCTCACTTCTTTAATTTTTTCATTTCGAGTGTTGAATTCGTGTTTCTAAGAAAAACATTCATATAAACTGACATTTTTCATTTTATCATTTCCGGTAGCGAACTAGCTTTTATAAGCAAGAATATTCATACCAAACTAACCTTTTTATATTTTTATATTTAATTTTTTAAATAACCTTGAACGGTCAATAACCTTGAATGATTTCACCCGGTCGATGACCTTGAAGGACGTTTAACAGTCCATGACTTTGAATTACCTTCAACGGTTAATGACCTTGAATGACAATGAACGATCAATAGCCTTGAATGACCTTGAACGGAGAATGACCTTGAATGACCTTGAACGGTCAATGACCTTGAATGATCTTGAATGACCTTGAATGACCTTGAAAGGTCAATGACCTTGAATGACCTTGAACGGTCAATGACCTTGAATGACCTTGAAAAGTCAATGACCTTGAATGACCTTGAACGAACAATAGCCTTGAATGACCTTGAACGGTAAATGACCTTGGGTGACCTTGAACGGTTAATGACCTTGAATTACCTTAAACGGTCAATGACCTGGAATCACCTTTAAAGGTCAATGACCTTGAATGATTTTGAAAGGTCAATGTCCTTGAATGAACTTGAAAGGTCAATGACTTTGAATGACCTTGAACGGTCATTGACTTTGAATAACCTTGAACGGTCAATGACCTTGAATGACCTTGAACGATCAATAGCCTTGAATGACCTTGAACGGTCAATGACCTTGAATGGTCAATGACCTTGAATGACCTTGAAAGGTCAATGGCCTTAAAAGACCTTGAAAGGTCTTTGACCTTTAATGACCTTGAACGGACAATGACCTTGAATGACCTTGAACGGTCTATGACCTTGAATGACATTGAACGATCAATGGCCTTGAATGACCTTGAACGGTAAATGACCTTGAATGACCTTTAACGGTCAATGAACTTGAATGACCTTGAAAGGTCGATGACATTGAATGATTTTGAACGGTGAATGACCTTACATGACCTTGAAAGGTCAATGACCTTGAATGACCTTGAACGGTCAATGACCTTGAATGATGTTGAAAGGTCAATGACCTTGAATGACCTTCAACGGTCAATGACCTTGAATGACCTTTAAAAGTCAATGATTTTGAAAACCTTGAATGGACAATGACCTTGAATGACATTGAACGATCAATAGCCTTGGGTGACCTAGAACGGTCAATAGCCTTGAATGAGCTTGAACGGTCAATGACCTTGAACGACCTTGAACGGTCAATGACCTTGAATGACCTTGAAAGCTCAATGACCTTGAATGACCTTGAAATGTAATTGACTTTTGTTCATGTCCTTCAGTGACCTCGCAATGGGACAAAATATCGTAGAATATTTTAAGCTATTAAAGCATTAGAAATGAAACTTATCACCGATATCCAACCTACCCAATCCAACCCATTATATTCATATCATACTCACTATTTTAATTTTTTCATTTCCAGTTGGAAAACCATGTTTGGATCAAGAATATTCATATCAAACTCATATTTTTAATTTTTTCATTTCGAGTGAATTTTTGCGTTTGTAACAAGAATATTCATATCAAACTCACTTTCTTAATTTTTTCAATTCGAGTTGTTAACTCGTGTTTGTGACTAAACTATTCATATCAAACAAACTTTTTAATTTTTACATTTCGCGTGGTGAATAAATGTTTGTAACAAGATTCTTAATATCTACTCACATTTTTAATTTTTTCATTTTGTTTGAAAATTCGAGTGTTTATCAATAATACTCATATAAAACTCACTTTTTTATTTTGTCATTTCGTGAGGTGAATTCGTGTTTCAAACAAAAAAACTATATGAAACTCAATTATTTAATTTTTTATTTTGAGTCAAAGTTTATTTTGGTAATTAGAATATTAGGTTCAAAATCACTTTTTAAGTTTTCCTTTGCGAGTGCTGATTTCGCGATTTGTAGAAGAAAAAACATGTGAAACTAACTTTATTAATATTTTAATTTGCATTTATGTGAAAGACACTTTAATTTTTTTCATATTTAGTAGTGAATTCACGTTTGTAACAAGAATATTCATATCAAACTTATCTTTTCAATTTTTCATTTTGAGTGGTGAATCTGTGTTTGTAACAAGTAAACTCTATCCAACTCACTTTTTTAAATTTTTTCAATTCGAGAGGTGAAATTGCGTTTGTAACAAGAATATTAATATCAAACTAAGTTTTTATTTTTTTCATTTCCAGTGATGACTTCGCGTTTCTAGTAAGATAAACTCACTTTTTTGTTACTTTCGTTTTTAAAAATGAATTCGCCTTTGTAACAAGAATATCGAAATCACTTCTTTAATTTTTTCGTTTCGAATGGTGAATTTACGTTTGTAACAAGAATAGTAATGACAACCTCACCTTAATTTATTTCATTTCGAGTGGTCAATTAGTGTTTGTAACAAGAGAAACCATATCAAACTCACTTTTTTAACGTTTTCATTTTGAGAAGTGAATTTGGGTTTGTAATAGGAATATTCCTTCAATTTCACTTTTTTAATTCTTTCAATTCGAGTGGTGTATTTGCGTTTGTAACAAAAATATTCTTATCAATCTCGCTTTTTAATTTTTTCATTTCGAGTGTTGAATTCATGTTTCTAAGAAGAACATTCATATAAAACTGAAATTTTTCATTTTATCATTTCCGGTATAGAACTAGCGTTTATTACTAAGGATATTCATACCAAACTAACCATATTATATTTTTAAATTTAATGTTTTAAATGACCTTGAACGGTCAATGACCTTGAACGACCTTACCCGGTCAATGACCTTGAAGAACCTTGTAGAGTCAATGACTTTGAATTACCTTCAACGGTAAATGACCTTGAATGACATTGGACGATCAATAGCCTTGAATAACCTTGAATGGTCAATAACCTTGAATGACCTTGAACGGTCAATGACCTTGAATGACCTTGAATTTCCTTGAAAGGTCAATGACCCTGAACGGTCAATGACCTTGAATGACTTTGAAAGGTCAATGACCTTGAAAGACATTGAACGATCAATAGCCTTGGGTGACCTTGAACGGTTAAGGACTTTGAACGGTCAATGACCTTGAATGACCTTGAAAGGTCAATGACGTTGAATGAACTTGAACGATCAATAGCTTTGATAGACCTTGAACGGTCAATGACCTTGGGTGATCTTGAACGGTTAATGACCTTGAATGACCTTGAACGGTCAATGACCTTGAATGACCTTGAACGGTCTATGACCTTGAATGACATTGAACGATCAATGACCTTGAATGACCTTGAACGGTCAATGACCTTGAATGACCTTGAACGGTCAATGAACTTGAATGACCTTGAAAGGTCAATGAACTTGAATGACCTTGAACGGTCAATGACCTTGAATGACTTTGAACGGTCAATGACCTTGAATGACCTTGAAAGGTCAATGACCTTGAATGACCTTGAACGGGCAATGACCTTGAATAACATAGAAAGGTCAATGACCTTGAATGACCTTGTATGGTCAATGACCTTGAATGACCTTTAAAAGTCAATGATTTTGAAAACCTTGAATGGACAATGACCTTGAATGACATTGAACGATCAATAGCCTTGGTTGACCTAGAATGGTCAATAGCCTTGAATGACCTTGAACGGTCCATGACCTGGAATGACCTTGAACGGTCAATGTCCTTGAATGACCTTGAAAGCTCAATGAACTTGAATGACCTTGAAATGTAATTGACTTTTGTTCATGTCCTTCAGTGACCTCGCAAAGGGACTACAGATCGTAGAATATTTTAAGCTATTAAAGCATTAGAAATGAAATTTATCACCGATATCCAACCTACCCAATCCAACCCATTATATTCATATCATACTCACTTTTTTAATTTTTTCATTTCGAGTTGGGAAACCGTGTTTGGATCAAGAGTATTCATATCAAACTCATATTTTATATTTTTTCATTTCGAGTGAATATTTGCGTTTGTAACAAGAATATTCATATCAAAATCATTTTTTAATTTTTTCAATTCGAGTTTTTAACTCGTGTTTGTGACAAGACTATTCATATCAAAAACACTTTTTAATTTTTACATTTCTCGTGGTGAATTCGTTTTTGTAACAAGAATATCAATATCAAACTCACATTTTTGATTTTTTCATTTCGTGTGAAAATTCGAGTGTTTAGCAGGAACACTCATATAAAACTCACTTTTTTCATTGACATTTCGTGAGGTGAATTCGTGTTAAAAAAAACTATATCAAACTCAATTATTTAATTTTTCATTTGGAGTGAATGTTCGTTTTGGTAACAAGAATATTCAGATCAATCTCACTTTTTTAAGTTTTGCTAAGTTTTTCTTTGCGAGTGCTGGTCTTGCGTTTGTAGCAAGAAAAAAAATGTAAAACTCACTCTTTTATTTTCATTTGAACCCATGTGAAAGACACTTTAATTTTTTTCATTTTTAGTAGTGAATTCACGTTTTTAACAAGAATATTAATATCAAACTTACTTTTTCTTTTTTTCATTTTGAGTGTTGAATTCGTGTTTGTAGCAAATTCACTTTCTTAATCTTTTCATTTTGAGTGGTGAATGACCTTGAAACCAATGACCAATGTATGTAACAAGAAAAACCATATCAAACTCACTTTTTTAATGTTCTCATTTTGAGGAGTGAATTTGCGTTTGTTATAGGAATATTCATTCAATTTCACTTTTTTAATTATTTCAATTTGAGTGGTGTATTTGCGTTTGTAACAAAAATATTCATATCAATCTCACTTTTTTATTTTTTTCATTTCGAGTGTTGAATTCGTGTTTCTAAGAAGAACATTCATATAAAACTGACATTTTTCATTTTATCATTTCCGGTAGAGAACTAGCGTTTATTAGTAAGAAAAATAATACCAAACTAACCTTTTAATATTTTTAAATTTAATTTTTTAAATTAAATTTAAAAATATTAAATCTAAAATGACCTTACCCGGTCAATGACCTTGAATGACCTTGAAAGGTTAATGACCTGGAATGACCTTGAAAGGTCAATGACCTTGAATGACATTGAACGATCAATAGCCTTGAATGACCTTGAACGGTCAATGACCTTGAATGACCTTGAACGGTCAATGACCTTGAATGACCTTGAAAGGTCAATGACCTTGAATGGCCTTGAAAGGTCAATGACCTTGAATGACCTTGAAAGTCAATGACTTTGAAAACCTTGAACGGTTAATGACCTTGAATGACCTTGAACGGTCAATGACCTTGAATGACCTTGAAAGTTCAACGACCTTGAAAGACCTTGAAAGGTCAATGACCTTGAATGACCTTGAAAGGTCAACGACCTTGAAAGACCTTGAAAGGTCAATGACCTTGAATGACCTTGAAAGGTCAATGACCTTGAGTGGCCTTGAACGATCAATAGCCTTGAATGACCTTGAACGGTCAATGAGCTTGAATGACCTTGAGCGGTCAATGACCTTGAATGACCTTGAAATCTCAATGACCTTGAATGACCTTAAATGTAATTGACTTTTGTTCATGTCCTTCAGTGATTTCGCAAAGGGACAAGAGATTGTAGAATATTTTAAGCTATTAAAAGATTCCAAATGAAACTTATCATCGATATCCAACCTACCCAACCCAACCCATCATATTCATATCACACTCACATTTTAAATTTTTCATTTCGTGTGAAAATTCGAGTGTTTATCAATAATACTCATATAAAACTCACTTTTTTAATTTGTCATTTCGTTACGTGAATTCGTGTTTCAAACCAAAAAAACTATATCAAACTCAATTATTTAATTTTTCATTTGGAGTGAAAGTTCGTTTTGGTAACAAGAATAATCAGATCAATCTCACTTTTTTAACTTTGATTTGCGAGTGCTGATTTCACGTTTGTAGCAAGAAAAAACATGTAAAACTCACTTTTTTAATATTTTCATTTGAACTCATATGAAAGACACTAATTTTTTTCATTTTTAGTAGTGAATTCACGTTTGTAACAAGAATATTCATATCAAACTTACCTTTTTAATACCGTCATCTTTGGAAAATTATAAGGAATCATTTCAAAAAGGCAATTTCCAAATATGTACCCTCCGACCGTTAAATCCTTATTTATCAACTGATTTCAATCTAATAACTTTTAAACTGTGTGTTTTTACGCTACGCATGATGCTGCGGAATAAAATTGAATTGCAACGTTAACTTTGGAAAATATAACGAATCAATTCAAAAAGGCAAAATTCCAAAGTTTGACCCTCCGACCTCAAAATCCTTATTTATCAACTGATTTCAATTAAATAACTTTTAAAATGTTTGTTTTTTCTTCTGTTTCTAATTTAATTGGATTTTGCGGTCGGAGGGTCAAAATTTGGTATTTTGCATTTTTGAAATTATTCGTTATATTTTCAAAAGATTACGTTGCAATTCAATTATATTCCACAGCATGGTGCATTACGTAAAAACACACATTTTAAAAGTTATTTGATTGAAATCAGTTGATAAATAGGGATTTAATGGTCGGAGGGACAAATTTATAAAACGGCCTTTATGAAATGATTCGTTATATTTTCCAAAGTTAGCGTCGCAATTCAATGATATTCCACTGCATGGTGCTCTACGTTACAACATACATTTTTTAAGTTATTCGATTGAAATCAATGGATAAATAAGGATTTTACGGTCGTGGGGTTAAAATTTGGAAGTTGATTTTATTGATGATATTTTGAAAAGATTCAATATATTTTCCAAAGTTTATGTCGCAATTCAGTGATATTCCGCATCATGGTGGTTGACGTAAAAACAAACATTGTAAAAGTATTTTGATTGATATCGATTGATAAATAAGGATTTTATCGTCGGAGGGTCAAAATTTGGAATTTTGCCTTTTTGAAATGAGTCGTTTTATTTTCCAAAGTTTGCGTTGCAGTTCAATAATATTCCACAGCATTGTGTTTAACGTACAAACACACAATTTAAAAGTTATTCGATTGAAATCATAAAATTCGATCGAATCGATAAAAAAGGATTTTACGGTCGCAGAGTCAAAACTTGGAAGTTCATTTTATTGATGCTATTATGAAATGATTCCGTATATTTTCCACAGTTTATGTCGCAATTCAAAGATATTCCACAGCATGGTTTGTCAAGTATAAACGCACACGTTAAAAGTTATTCGATTGAAATCGGTTTAAAAATAAGGATTTTACGGTCGGAGGGTCAAAATTTGGAAGTTGATTTTATTGATGCTATTTTGAAATGATTCGTTATATTTTCCAAAGTACACATTGCAATTCATCTTTATTCCTCCGCATGGTGTTTCACAATAATACACACATTTTAAAAGTTATTCAACGGAATTCGGATGATATATATGGATTTTACGGTCGTAGGGTAAAAATTTGGAATTTTGCCTTTTTTAAATTATTCGTTATATTTTCCACAGTTTGTGTTGCAATTGATATAATTCCACAGCATGGTGCTTCAAGTACAAACACACAATGTAAAAGTTATTGTATATAAATCGGTTGATAAATAAGGATTTAACGGTCGGAGGGTTAAAATTTGGAATTTTGCCTTTTTGAAATGATACGTTATATTTTCCAAAGTTTGCGTAGCATTTCAATTATATTCCAATGCACGGTGCAATATGTAAAAATACACATTTTAAAAGTTATTTGATATACATCGGTTGATAAATAAGGATTTTACGGTCGGAGTGTCAAAATTTGGAATTTTGCCTTTTTGAAATGATTCAATATATTTTCCAAAGTTTACGTCGCAATTCAATGATATTCCACAGCATGGTGCTTAACGTACAAACCATCATTGTAAAAGTTATTTGATTGATATCAATTGATAAATAAGGATTTTATCGTCGGAGGGACAAAATTTGGAATTTTACCTTCTTGAAATGATATGATATATTTTCCAAAGTTTAAGTCGCATTTCTAAGATAATACAGAGCCTGGTGCTTCACGTGCAAACACACAATTTAAAAGTTATTCGTTTGAAATCGGTTGATAAAAAAGGATTTCACGGTCGGAGGGTCAGAATTGGATTTTTACTTTTGAAATGATTCGTTATATATTCCAAAGTTTGCGTCGCAATTCAATGATATTCCACAGCATGGTGCATCACGTAAAAAAACATATATTAAAAGTTATTCGATTGAAATCGGTTGATAAATAAGGATTTTACTGTCGGAGGTTCAAAATTTGGAAGTTTATTGTATTGAAGCTATTTTGAAATGGTTCGTTATATTTTCCAAAATCTACGTAGTAATTCAGTGATACTCCACAGCATGGTGCTTGACGTTAAAACACACATTTTAAAAGTTATTTCATTGATATCGATTATTAAATAAGGATTTTATCGTCGGAGGGTCAAAATTTGGAATTTTGCCTTTTTGAAATGATTCGTTTTTATTTCCAAAGTTTGCGTTGCAGTTCAATAATATTCCACAGCATGGTGCTTAACGTACAAACACACAATTTAAAAGTTATTCGCTTGAAATCAATATCGATCGAAATCGATAAATATGGATTCTGCGGTCGCAGAGTCAAAACTTGGAAGTTCATATTATTGATGCTATTTTGAAATGATTCAGTATATTTTCCACAGTCTACGTCGCAATTCAAAGATATAGCACAGAATGGTGCATCACGTATAAACACACACCTAAAAAGTTATCGATTGAAATCGGTTTATAAATAAAGATTTTACGGTCGGGGGGTCAAAATTTGGAAGTTGATTTTATTGATGCTATTTTGAAATGATTCGTTATAATTTCCAAAGTCTACATCGCAATTCAATTATATTCCACAGCTGGTGTTTCACATTAAAAAACACACATTTAAAAAGTTATTCAATAGAAATTGGATGATAAAAATGGATTTTACGGTCGGAGGGTCAAAATTTGGAATTTTGCCTTTTTGAAATTATTCGTTATTTTTTCCACAGTTTGCGCTTCAAATGAACATTATTCCACAGCATGGTGCTTCACGTACAAACACACATTTTTAAAGTTAATTGATATGCATCGGTTGATAAATAAGGATTTTACGGTCGGAGTGTCAAAATTTGGAATTTTTCCTCTTTGAAATGATTCGTTATATTTTCCAAAGTTTATGTCGCAATTCAATGATATTCCACCGCATGGTGCTTAACGTAAAAACATACTTTTTTTTAAGTTATTCGACGAAAATCGGTTGGTAAACAAGGATTTTACCGTCGGTGGGTCAAAATTTGGAAGAATATTGTATTGAAGCTATTTTGGATTGATTCGTAATATTTTCCAAAGTTTACGTCGATTTTCAATGATATTCAACAGCATGGTGCTTCACGTAAAACAGCAAATTTTAAAAGTTATTTGATTGAAATCGGTTGATAAATAAGGATTTTACGGTCGGAGGGTTAAAAAATTTAATTTTACCCTTTGAAATGCTTCGATATTTTTTCCAAAGTTTACGTCGCAGTTCAATTGTAATCCACGGCATGGTGCTTCACGTACAAACAAACATATTAAAAGTTATTCGATTGATATCGATTGATAAATAAGGATTGTACGATCGTAGGGTCAAAATTTGGAATTATGCCTTTTTAAATGATTCGTTATATTTTCCAAAAATTACGATGCAGTACAATATTATTCCACAGCATAGTGCTTTAAGTAACAACATACATTTTAAAAGTTATTTGATTGAAGTCGGTTGATAAATAAGGAATTTATGGTCGGAGGGTCAAAATTTTGATAATGGCCTATCTGAAATGATTTGTTATATTTTCCAAAGTTTACGTTGCAATTCATTAATTTTTCTACAGCATAGTTCTATACGTAAAAAAACACATTTTAAAAGTTATTTCATTGAAATCGGTTGATTTATAAGGATTTTTCGGTCGGAGGTTCAAAATTTGGAATTTTGCCTTTTTGAAATGATTCGTTATATTTTCCAAAGTCTACATTGCAGTTCAACCATATTCCTCAGCATGGTGCATCAAATAAGAACACACATTTCAAAAGTTATTTGATTTAAATCGGATGATAAATAAGGATTTTACGGTCGGTGGCTCAAAATGTTGAAGTTGATTTTATTGATGCTATTTTAAAATGATTCGTTATATTTTCCAAAGCCTACGTTGTAATTCAATCATCTTCCACAGCATGGTGCGTCATATAACAACACACATTATGAAAGTTAATTGACAGAAATCTGTTCATAAATAAGGATTTTACGGTCGGAGTGTCAAAATTTGGAAATTTTCCTCTTTGAAATGTTTCGTTATATTTTCCAAAGTTTATGTCGCAATTCAATGATATTCCACCGCATGGTGCTTAACGTAAAAACATACTTTTTTTAAAGTTATTCGACGAAAATCGGTTGGTAAACAAGGATTTTACCGTCGGTGGGTCAAAATTTGGAAGAATATTGTATTGAAGCTATTTTGGATTGATTCGTAATATTTTCCAAAGTTTACGTCGATTTTCAATGATATTCAACAGCATGGTGCTTCACGTAAAACAGCAAATTTTAAAAGTTATTTGATTGAAATCGGTTGATAAATAAGGATTTTACGGTCGGAGGGTTAAAAAATTTAATTTTACCTTTTTGAAATGCTTCGATATTTTTTCCAAAGTTTACGTCGCAGTTCAATTGTAATCCACGGCATGGTGCTTCACGTACAAACAAACATATTAAAAGTTATTCGATTGATATCGATTGATAAATAAGGATTGTACGATCGTAGGGTCAAAATTTGGAATTATGACTTTTTAAATGATTCGTTATATTTTCCAAAAATTACGTTGCAGTACAATATTATTCCACAGCATAGTGCTTTAAGTAACAACATACATTTTAAAAGTTATTTGATTGAAGTCGGTTGATAAATAAGGAATTTATGGTCGGAGGGTCAAAATTTTGATAATGGCCTATCTGAAATGATTTGTTATATTTTCCAAAGTTTACGTTGCAATTCATTAATTTTTCTACAGCATAGTTCTATACGTAAAAAAACACATTTTAAAAGTTATTTCATTGAAATCGGTTGATTTATAAGGATTTTTCGGTCGGAGGTTCAAAATTTGGAATTTTGCCTTTTTGAAATGATCGTTATATTTTCCAAAGTCTACATTGCAGTTCAACCATATTCCTCAGCATGGTGCATCAAATAAGAACACACATTTCAAAAGTTATTTGATTTAAATCGGATGATAAATAAGGATTTTACGGTCGGTGGCTCAAAATGTTGAAGTTGATTTTATTGATGCTATTTTAAAATGATTCGTTATATTTTCCAAAGCCTACGTTGTAATTCAATCATCTTCCACAGCATGGTGCGTCATATAACAACACACATTATGAAAGTTAATTGACAGAAATCTGTTCATAAATAAGGATTTTACGGTCGGAGTGTCAAAATTTGGAATTTTTCCTCTTTGAAATGTTTCGTTATATTTTCCAAAGTTTATGTCGCAATTCAATGATATTCCACCGCATGGTGCTTAACGTAAAAACATACTTTTTTTAAAGTTATTCGACGAAAATCGGTTGGTAAACAAGGATTTTACCGTCGGTGGGTCAAAATTTGGAAGAATATTGTATTGAAGCTATTATGGATTGATTCGTAATATTTTCCAAAGTTTACGTCGATTTTCAATGATATTCAACAGCATGGTGCATCACGTAAAACAGCAAATTTTAAAAGTTATTTGATTGAAATCGGTTGATAAATAAGGATTTTACGGTCGGAGGGTTAAAAAATTTAATTTTACCTTTTTGAAATGCTTCGATATTTTTTCCAAAGTTTACGTCGCAGTTCAATTGTAATCCACGGCATGGTGCTTCACGTACAAACAAACATATTAAAAGTTATTCGATTGATATCGATTGATAAATAAGGATTGTACGATCGTAGGGTCAAAATTTGGAATTATGACTTTTTAAATGATTCGTTATATTTTCCAAAAATTACGTTGCAGTACAATATTATTCCACAGCATAGTGCTTTAAGTAAGAACATACATTTTAAAAGTTATTTGATTGAAGTCGGTTGATAAATAAGGAATTTATGGTCGGAGGGTCAAAATTTTGATAATGGCCTATCTGAAATGATTTGTTATATTTTCCAAAGTTTACGTTTCAATTCATTAATTTTTCTACAGCATAGTTCTATACGTAAAAAAACACATTCTAAAAGTTATTTCATTGAAATCGGTCGATTTATAAGGATTTTGCGGTCGGAGGTTCAAAATTTGGAATTTTGCCTTTTTGAAATGATTCGTTATATTTTCCAAAGTCTACATTGCAGTTCAACCATATTCCTCAGCATGGTGCATCAAATAAGAACACACATTTCAAAAGTTATTTGATTTAAATTGGATGATAAATAAGGATTTTACGGTCGGTGGCTCAAAATGTGGAAGTTGATTTTATTGATGCTATTTTAAAATGATTCGTTATATTTTCCAAAGCCTACGTTGTAATTCAATCATCTTCCACAGCATGGTGCGTCATATAACAACACACATTATGAAAGTTAATTGACAGAAATCTGTTCATAAATAAGGATTTTACGGTCGGAGTGTCAAAATTTGGAATTTTTCCTCTTTGAAATGATACGTTATATTTTCCAAAGTTTATGTCGCAATTCAATGATATTCCACCGCATGGTGCTTAACGTAAAAACATACTTTTTTTTAAGTTATTCGACGAAAATCGGTTGGTAAACAAGGATTTACCGTCGGTGGGTCAAAATTTGGAAGAATATTGTATTGAAGCTATTTTGGATTGATTCGTAATATTTTCCGAAGTTTACGTCGATTTTCAATGATATTCAACAGCATGGTGCTTCACGTAAAACAGCAAATTTTAAAAGTTATTTGATTGAAATCGGTTGATAAATAAGGATTTTACGGTCGGAGGGTTAAAAAATTTAATTTTACCTTTTTGAAATGCTTCGATATTTTTTCCAAAGTTTACGTCGCAGTTCAATTGTAATCCACGGCATGGTGCTTCACGTACAAACAAACATATTAAAAGTTATTCGATTGATATCGATTGATAAATAAGGATTGTACGATCGTAGGGTCAAAATTTGGAATTATGACTTTTTAAATGATTCGTTATATTTTCCAAAAATTACGTTGCAGTACAATATTATTCCACAGCATAGTGCTTTAAGTAACAACATACATTTTAAAAGTTATTTGATTGAAGTCGGTTGATAAATAAGGAATTTATGGTCGGAGGGTCAAAATTTTGATAATGGCCTATCTGAAATGATTTGTTATATTTTCCAAGGTTTACGTTGCAATTCATTAATTTTTCTACAGCATAGTTCTATACGTAAAAAAACACATTTTAAAAGTTATTTCATTGAAATCGGTCGATTTAAAAGGATTTTGCGGTCGGAGGTTCAAAATTTGGAATTTTGCCTTTTTGAAATGATCGTTATATTTTCCAAAGTCTACATTGCAGTTCAACCATATTCCTCAGCATGGTGCATCAAATAAGAACACACATTTCAAAAGTTATTTGATTTAAATCGGATGATAAATAAGGATTTTACGGTCGGTGGCTCAAAATGTGGAAGTTGATTTTATTGATGCTATTTTAAAATGATTCGTTATATTTTCCAAAGCCTACGTTGTAATTCAATCATCTTCCACAGCATGGTGCGTCATATAACAACACACATTATGAAAGTTAATTGACAGAAATCTGTTCATAAATAAGGATTTTACGGTCGGAGTGTCAAAATTTGGAATTTTTCCTCTTTGAAATGTTTCGTTATATTTTCCAAAGTTTATGTCGCAATTCAATGATATTCCACCGCATGGTGCTTAACGTAAAAACATACTTTTTTTAAGTTATTCGACGAAAATCGGTTGGTAAACAAGGATTTTACCGTCGGTGGGTCAAAATTTGGAAGAATATTGTATTGAAGCTATTTTGGATTGATTCGTAATATTTTCCAAAGTTTACGTCGATTTTTAATGATATTCAACAGCATGGTGCTTCACGTAAAACAACAAATTTTAAAAGTTATTTGATTGAAATCGGTTGATAAATAAGGATTTTACGGTCGGAGGGTTAAAAAATTTAATTTTACCTTTTTGAAATGCTTCGATATTTTTTCCAAAGTTTACGTCGCAGTTCAATTGTAATCCACGGCATGGTGCTTCACGTACAAACAAACATATTAAAAGTTATTCGATTGATATCGATTGATAAATAAGGATTGTACGATCGTAGGGTCAAAATTTGGAATTATGACTTTTTAAATGATTCGTTATATTTTCCAAAAATTACGTTACAGTAGAATATTATTCCACAGCATAGTGCTTTAAGTAACAACATACATTTTAAAAGTTATTTGATTGAAGTCGGTTGATAAATAAGGAATTTATGGTCGGAGGGTCAAAATTTTAATAATGGCCTATCTGAAATGATTCGTTATATTTTCCAAAGTTTACGTTGCAATTCATTAATTTTTCTACAACATAGTTCTATACGTAAAAAAACACATTTTAAAAGTTATTTCATTGAAATCGGGTGATTTATAAGGATTTTGCGGTCGGAGGTTCAAAATTTGGAATTTTGCCTTTTTGAAATGATCGTTATATTTTCCAAAGTCTACATTGCAGTTCAACCATATTCCTCAGCATGGTGCATCAAATAAGAACACACATTTCAAAAGTTATTTGATTTAAATCGGATGATAAATAAGGATTTTACGGTCGGTGGCTCAAAATGTGGAAGTTGATTTTATTGATGCTATTTTAAAATGATTCGTTATATTTTCCAAAGCCTACGTTGTAATTCAATCATCTTCCACAGCATGGTGCGTCATAAAACAACACACATTATGAAAGTTAATTGACTGAAATCTGTTCATAAATAAGGATTTTACGGTCGGAGTGTCAAAATTTGGAATTTTTCCTCTTTGAAATGATTCGTTATATTTTCCAAAGTTTATGTCGCAATTCAATGATATTCAACCGCATGGTGCTTAACGTAAAAACATACTTTTTTAAAAGTTATTCGACGAAAATCGGTTGGTAAACAAGGATTTTACCGTCGGTGGGTCAAAATTTGGAAGAATATTGTATTGAAGCTATTTTAGATTGATTCGTAATATTTTCCAAAGTTTACGTCGATTTTCAATGATATTCAACAGCATGGTGCTTCACGTAAAACAGCAAATTTTAAAAGTTATTTGATTGAAATCGGTTGATAAATAAGGATTTTACGGTCGGAGGGTTAAAAAATTTAATTTTACCTTTTTGAAATGCTTCGATATTTTTTCCAAAGTTTACGTCGCAGTTCAATTGTAATCCACGGCATGGTGCTTCACGTACAAACAAACATATTAAAAGTTATTCGATTGATATCGATTGATAAATAAGGATTGTACGATCGTAGGGTCAAAATTTGGAATTATGACTTTTTAAATGATTCGTTATATTTTCCAAAAATTACGTTGCAGTACAATATTATTCCACAGCATAGTGCTTTAAGTAACAACATACATTTTAAAAGTTATTTGATTGAAGTCGGTTGATAAATAAGGAATTTATGGTCGGAGGGTCAAAATTTTGATAATGGCCTATCTGAAATGATTTGTTATATTTTCCAAGGTTTACGTTGCAATTCATTAATTTTTCTACAGCATAGTTCTATACGTAAAAAAACACATTTTAAAAGTTATTTCATTGAAATCGGTCGATTTAAAAGGATTTTGCGGTCGGAGGTTCAAAATTTGGAATTTTGCCTTTTTGAAATGATCGTTATATTTTCCAAAGTCTACATTGCAGTTCAACCATATTCCTCAGCATGGTGCATCAAATAAGAACACACATTTCAAAAGTTATTTGATTTAAATCGGATGATAAATAAGGATTTTACGGTCGGTGGCTCAAAATGTGGAAGTTGATTTTATTGATGCTATTTTAAAATGATTCGTTATATTTTCCAAAGCCTACGTTGTAATTCAATCATCTTCCACAGCATGGTGCGTCATATAACAACACACATTATGAAAGTTAATTGACAGAAATCTGTTCATAAATAAGGATTTTACGGTCGGAGTGTCAAAATTTGGAATTTTTCCTCTTTGAAATGTTTCGTTATATTTTCCAAAGTTTATGTCGCAATTCAATGATATTCCACCGCATGGTGCTTAACGTAAAAACATACTTTTTTTAAGTTATTCGACGAAAATCGGTTGGTAAACAAGGATTTTACCGTCGGTGGGTCAAAATTTGGAAGAATATTGTATTGAAGCTATTTTGGATTGATTCGTAATATTTTCCAAAGTTTACGTCGATTTTTAATGATATTCAACAGCATGGTGCTTCACGTAAAACAACAAATTTTAAAAGTTATTTGATTGAAATCGGTTGATAAATAAGGATTTTACGGTCGGAGGGTTAAAAAATTTAATTTTACCTTTTTGAAATGCTTCGATATTTTTTCCAAAGTTTACGTCGCAGTTCAATTGTAATCCACGGCATGGTGCTTCACGTACAAACAAACATATTAAAAGTTATTCGATTGATATCGATTGATAAATAAGGATTGTACGATCGTAGGGTCAAAATTTGGAATTATGACTTTTTAAATGATTCGTTATATTTTCCAAAAATTACGTTACAGTAGAATATTATTCCACAGCATAGTGCTTTAAGTAACAACATACATTTTAAAAGTTATTTGATTGAAGTCGGTTGATAAATAAGGAATTTATGGTCGGAGGGTCAAAATTTTAATAATGGCCTATCTGAAATGATTCGTTATATTTTCCAAAGTTTACGTTGCAATTCATTAATTTTTCTACAACATAGTTCTATACGTAAAAAAAACACATTTTAAAAGTTATTTCATTGAAATCGGGTGATTTATAAGGATTTTGCGGTCGGAGGTTCAAAATTTGGAATTTTGCCTTTTTGAAATGATCGTTATATTTTCCAAAGTCTACATTGCAGTTCAACCATATTCCTCAGCATGGTGCATCAAATAAGAACACACATTTCAAAAGTTATTTGATTTAAATCGGATGATAAATAAGGATTTTACGGTCGGTGGCTCAAAATGTGGAAGTTGATTTTATTGATGCTATTTTAAAATGATTCGTTATATTTTCCAAAGCCTACGTTGTAATTCAATCATCTTCCACAGCATTGTGCGTCATAAAACAACACACATTATGAAAGTTAATTGACTGAAATCTGTTCATAAATAAGGATTTTACGGTCGGAGTGTCAAAATTTGGAATTTTTCCTCTTTGAAATGATTCGTTATATTTTCCAAAGTTTATGTCGCAATTCAATGATATTCAACCGCATGGTGCTTAACGTAAAAACATACTTTTTTAAAAGTTATTCGACGAAAATCGGTTGGTAAACAAGGATTTTACCGTCGGTGGGTCAAAATTTGGAAGAATATTGTATTGAAGCTATTTTAGATTGATTCGTAATATTTTCCAAAGTTTACGTCGATTTTCAATGATATTCAACAGCATGGTGCTTCACGTAAAACAGCAAATTTTAAAAGTTATTTGATTGAAATCGGTTGATAAATAAGGATTTTACGGTCGGAGGGTTAAAAAATTTAATTTTACCTTTTTGAAATGCTTCGATATTTTTTCCAAAGTTTACGTCGCAGTTCAATTGTAATCCACGGCATGGTGCTTCACGTACAAACAAACATATTAAAAGTTATTCGATTGATATCGATTGATAAATAAGGATTGTACGATCGTAGGGTCAAAATTTGGAATTATGACTTTTTAAATGATTCGTTATATTTTCCAAAAATTACGATGCAGTACAATATTATTCCACAGCATAGTGCTTTAAGTAACAACATACATTTTAAAAGTTATTTGATTGAAGTCGGTTGATAAATAAGGAATTTATGGTCGGAGGGTCAAAATTTTGATAATGGCCTATCTGAAATGATTTGTTATATTTTCCAAAGTTTACGTTGTAATTCATTAATTTTTCTACAGCATAGTTCTATACGTAAAAAAACACATTTTAAAAGTTATTTCATTGAAATCGGTTGATTTATAACGATTTTTCGGTCGGAGGTTCAAAATTTGGAATTTTGCCTTATTGAAATGATTCGTTATATTTTCCAAAGTCTACATTGCAGTTCAACCATATTCCTCAGCATGGTGCATCAAATAAGAACACACATTTCAAAAGTTATTTGATTTAAATCGGATGATAAATAAGGATTTTACGGTCGGTGGCTCAAAATGTTGAAGTTGATTTTATTGATGCTATTTTAAAATGATTCGTTATATTTTCCAAAGCCTACGTTGTAATTCAATATCTTCCACAGCATGGTGCGTCATATAACAACACACATTATGAAAGTTAATTGACAGAAATCTGTTCATAAATAAGGATTTTACGGTCGGAGTGTCAAAATTTGGAATTTTTCCTCTTTGAAATGTTTCGTTATATTTTCCAAAGTTTATGTCGCAATTCAATGATATTCCACCGCATGGTGCTTAACGTAAAAACATACTTTTTTTAAAGTTATTCGACGAAAATCGGTTGGTAAACAAGGATTTTACCGTCGGTGGGTCAAAATTTGGAAGAATATTGTATTGAAGCTATTTTGGATTGATTCGTAATATTTTCCAAAGTTTACGTCGATTTTCAATGATATTCAACAGCATGGTGCTTCACGTAAAACAGCAAATTTTAAAAGTTATTTGATTGAAATCGGTTGATAAATAAGGATTTTACGGTCGGAGGGTTAAAAAATTTAATTTTACCTTTTTGAAATGCTTCGATATTTTTTCCAAAGTTTACGTCGCAGTTCAATTGTAATCCACGGCATGGTGCTTCACGTACAAACAAACATATTAAAAGTTATTCGATTGATATCGATTGATAAATAAGGATTGTACGATCGTAGGGTCAAAATTTGGAATTATGACTTTTTAAATGATTCGTTATATTTTCCAAAAATTACGTTGCAGTACAATATTATTCCACAGCATAGTGCTTTAAGTAACAACATACATTTTAAAAGTTATTTGATTGAAGTCGGTTGATAAATAAGGAATTTATGGTCGGAGGGTCAAAATTTTGATAATGGCCTATCTGAAATGATTTGTTATATTTTCCAAAGTTTACGTTTCAATTCATTAATTTTTCTACAGCATAGTTCTATACGTAAAAAAACACATTCTAAAAGTTATTTCATTGAAATCGGTCGATTTATAAGGATTTTGCGGTCGGAGGTTCAAAATTTGGAATTTTGCCTTTTTGAAATGATTCGTTATATTTTCCAAAGTCTACATTGCAGTTCAACCATATTCCTCAGCATGGTGCATCAAATAAGAACACACATTTCAAAAGTTATTTGATTTAAATCGGATGATAAATAAGGATTTTACGGTCGGTGGCTCAAAATGTGGAAGTTGATTTTATTGATGCTATTTTAAAATGATTCGTTATATTTTCCAAAGCCTACGTTGTAATTCAATCATCCTCCACAGCATGGTGCGTCATAAAACAACACACATTATGAAAGTTAATTGACTGAAATCTGTTCATAAATAAGGATTTTACGGTCGGAGTGTCAAAATTTGGAATTTTTCCTCTTTGAAATGATTCGTTATATTTTCCAAAGTTTATGTCGCAATTCAATGATATTCCACCGCATGGTGCTTAACGTAAAAACATACTTTTTTTTAAGTTATTCGACGAAAATCGGTTGGTCAACAAGGATTTACCGTCGGTGGGTCAATATTTGGAAGAATATTGTATTGAAGCTATTTTGGATTGATTCGTAATATTTTCCGAAGTTTACGTCGATTTTCAATGAAATTCAACAGCATGGTGCTTCACGTAAAACAGCAAATTTTAAAAGTTATTTGATTGAAATCGGTTGATAAATAAGGATTTTACGGTCGAAGGGTTAAAAAATTTAATTTTACCTTTTTGAAATGCTTCGATATTTTTTCCAAAGTTTACGTCGCAGTTCAATTGTAATCCACGGCATGGTGCTTCACGTACAAACAAACATATTAAAAGTTATTCGATTGATATCGATTGATAAATAAGGATTGTACGATCGTAGGGTCAAAATTTGGAATTATGACTTTTTAAATGATTCGTTATATTTTCCAAAAATTACGTTGCAGTACAATATTATTCCACAGCATAGTGCTTTAAGTAACAACATACATTTTAAAAGTTATTTGATTGAAGTCGGTTGATAAATAAGGAATTTATGGTCGGAGGGTCAAAATTTTGATAATGGCCTATCTGAAATGATTTGTTATATTTTCCAAGGTTTACGTTGCAATTCATTAATTTTTCTACAGCATAGTTCTATACGTAAAAAAACACATTTTAAAAGTTATTTCATTGAAATCGGTCGATTTATAAGGATTTTGCGGTCGGAGGTTCAAAATTTGGAATTTTGCCTTTTTGAAATGATTCGTTATATTTTCCAAAATCTACATTGCAGTTCAACCATATTCCTCAGCATGGTGCATCAAATAAGAACACACATTTCAAAAGTTATTTGATTTAAATCGGATGATAAATAAGGATTTTACGGTCGGTGGCTCAAAATGTGGAAGTTGATTTTATTGATGCTATTTTAAAATGATTCGTTATATTTTCCAAAGCCTACGTTGTAATTCAATCATCTTCCACAGCATGGTGCGTCATAAAACGACACACATTATGAAAGTTAATTGACTGAAATCTGTTCATAAATAAGGATTTTACGGTCGGAGTGTCAAAATTTGGAATTTTTCCTCTTTGAAATGATTCGTTATATTTTCCAAAGTTTATGTCGCAATTCAATGATATTCCACCGCATGGTGCTTAACGTAAAAACATACTTTTTTTTAAGTTATTCGACGGAAATCGGTTGGTAAAAAAGGATTTTACCGTCGGTGGGTCAAAATTTGGAAGAATATTGTATTGAAGCTATTTTAGATTGATTCGTAATATTTTCCAAAGTTTACGTCGATTTTCAATGATATTCAACAGCATGGTGCTTCACGTAAAACAGCAAATTTTAAAAGTTATTTGATTGAAATCGGTTGATAAATAAGGATTTTACGGTCGGAGGGTTAAAAAATTTAATTTTACCTTCTTGAAATGCTTCGATATTTTTTCCAAAGTTTACGTCGCAGTTCAATTGTAATCCACGGCATGGTGCTTCACGTACAAACAAACATATTAAAAGTTATTCGATTGATATCGATTGATAAATAAGGATTGTACGATCGTAGGGTCAAAATTTGGAATTATGACTTTTTAAATGATTCGTTATATTTTCCAAAAATTACGTTACAGTAGAATATTATTCCACAGCATAGTGCTTTAAGTAACAACATACATTTTAAAAGTTATTTGATTGAAGTCGGTTGATAAATAAGGAATTTATGGTCGGAGGGTCAAAATTTTGATAATGGCCTATCTGAAATGATTTGTTATATTTTCCAAGGTTTACGTTGCAATTCATTAATTTTTCTACAGCATAGTTCTATACGTAAAAAAACACATTTTAAAAGTTATTTCATTGAAATCGGTCGATTTATAAGGATTTTGCGGTCGGAGGTTCAAAATTTGGAATTTTGCCTTTTTGAAATGATCGTTATATTTTCCAAAGTCTACATTGCAGTTCAACCATATTCCTCAGCATGGTGCATCAAATAAGAACACACATTTCAAAAGTTATTTGATTTAAATCGGATGATAAATAAGGATTTTACGGTCGGTGGCTCAAAATGTGGAAGTTGATTTTATTGATGCTATTTTAAAATGATTCGTTATATTTTCCAAAGCCTACGTTGTAATTCAATCATCTTCCACAGCATGGTGCGTCATATAACAACACACATTATGAAAGTTAATTGACAGAAATCTGTTCATAAATAAGGATTTTACGGTCGGAGTGTCAAAATTTGGAATTTTTCCTCTTTGAAATGATTCGTTATATTTTCCAAAGTTTATGTCGCAATTCAATGATATTCCACCGCATGGTGCTTAACGTAAAAACATACTTTTTTTTAAGTTATTCGACGAAAATCGGTTGGTAAACAAGGATTTTACCGTCGGTGGGTCAAAATTTGGAAGAATATTGTATTGAAGCTATTTTGGATTGATTCCTAATATTTTCCAAAGTTTACGTCGATTTTCAATGATATTCAACAGCATGGTGCTTCACGTAAAACAGCAAATTTTAAAAGTTATTTGATTGAAATCGGTTGATAAAAAAGGATTTTACGGTCGGAGGGTTAAAAAGTTTAATTTTACCTTTTTGAAATGCTTCGATATTTTTTCCAAAGTTTACGTCGCAGTTCAATTGTAATCCACGGCATGGTGCTTCACGTACAAACAAACATATTAAAAGTTATTCGATTGATATCGATTGATAAATAAGGATTGTACGATCGTAGGGTCAAAATTTGGAATTATGACTTTTTAAATGATTCGTTATATTTTCCAAAAATTACGTTGCAGTACAATATTATTCCACAGCATAGTGCTTTAAGTAACAACATACATTTTAAAAGTTATTTGATTGAAGTCGGTTGATAAATAAGGAATTTATGGTCGGAGGGTCAAAATTTTGATAATGGCCTATCTGAAATGATTTGTTATATTTTCCAAAGTTTACGTTGCAATTCATTAATTTTTCTACAGCATAGTTCTATACGTAAAAAAACACATTTTAAAAGTTATTTCATTGAAATCGGTCGATTTATAAGGATTTTGCGGTCGGAGGTTCAAAGTTTGGAATTTTGCCTTTTTGAAATGATTCGTTATATTTTCCAAAGTCTACATTGCAGTTCAACTATATTCCTCAGCATGGTGCATCAAATAAGAACACACATTTCAAAAGTTATTTGATTTAAATCGGATGATAAATAAGGATTTTACGGTCGGTGGCTCAAAATGTGGAAGTTGATTTTATTGATGCTATTTTAAAATGATTCGTTATATTTTCCAAAGCCTACGTTGTAATTCAATCATCCTCCACAGCATGGTGCGTCATATAACAACACACATTATGAAAGTTAATTGACAGAAATCTGTTCATTAATAAGGATTTTACGGTCGGAGTGTCAAAATTTGGAATTTTTCCTCTTTGAAATGATTCGTTATATTTTCCAAAGTTTATGTCGCAATTCAATGATATTCCACCGCATGGTGCTTAACGTAAAAACATACTTTTTTTTAAGTTATTCGACGAAAATCGGTTGGTAAACAAGGATTTTACCGTCGGTGGGTCAAAATTTGGAAGAATATTGTATTGAAGCTATTTTAGATTGATTCGTAATATTTTCCAAAGTTTACGTCGATTTTCAATGATATTCAACAGCATGGTGCTTCACGTAAAACAGCAAATTTTAAAAGTTTGAAATCGGTTGATAAATAAGGATTTTACGGTCGGAGGGTTAAAAAATTTAATTTTACCTTTTTGAAATGCTTCGATATTTTTTCCAAAGTTTACGTCGCAGTTCAATTGTAATCCACTGCATGGTGCTTCACGTACAAACAAACATATTAAAAGTTATTCGATTGATATCGATTGATAAATAAGGATTGTACGATCGTAGGGTCAAAATTTGGAATTATGACTTTTTAAATGATTCGTTATATTTTCCAAAAATTACGTTGCAGTACAATATTGTTCCACAGCATAGTGCTTTAAGTAACAACATACATTTTAAAAGTTATTTGATTGAAGTCGGTTGATAAATAAGGAATTTATGGTCGGAGGGTCAAAATTTTGATAATGGCCTATCTGAAATGATTTGTTATATTTTCCAAAGTTTACGTTGTAATTCATTAATTTTTCTACAGCATAGTTCTATACGTAAAAAAACACATTTTAAAAGTTATTTCATTGAAATCGGTTGATTTATAAGGATTTTGCGGTCGGAGGTTCAAAATTTGGAATTTTGCCTTTTTGAAATGATTCGTTATATTTTCCAAAGTCTACATTGCAGTTCAACCATATTCCTCAGCATGGTGCATCAAATAAGAACACACATTTCAAAAGTTATTTGATTTAAATCGGATGATAAATAAGGATTTTACGGTCGGTGGCTCAAAATGTGGAAGTTGATTTTATTGATGCTATTTTAAAATGATTCTTTATATTTTCCAAAGCCTACGTTGTAATTCAATCATCTTCCACAACATGGTGCGTCATATAAAAACACACATTATGAAAGTTAATTGACAGAAATCTGTTCATAAATAAGGATTTTACGGTCGGTGGTTCAAAATTTTGAAGTTGATTTTATTTATGCTAAATGAAAATGATTCGTTATATTTTCCAAATCTACATCGCAATTCAATCATATTCCACAGCATGGTGTTTCACATAAAAACACACATTTTAAAAGTTATTCGATTGAAATCAGATGATAAATATGGATTTTACGGTCAGAGGGTCAAAATTTGGAGGTTGATTTTATTTATGCATTTGGAAATGATTCGCTTTTTTTTCAAACTCTACGTCACAATTAAATCAAATTCCACAGGTAATAACACACGATTTAAAAGTTATGCGATTGAAATCGGATGATAAATAAGGATTCTACGGTCGGAGGGTAAAACTTTTATTGTTGATTTTATTTATGCTATTTGGAAATGATTCGTTATATTTTCCAAAGTCTACATCGCAATTCAATCGTATTCCACAGCATGGTGCATTACATAAAAAAACACATTTTAAAAGTTATTCGATTGAAATCGGATGATAAATATGGGATTTTACGGTCGGAGGGTCAAAATTTAGAATTTGATTATATTTATGCTATTTGGAAATGATTCGTTAAATTATCCAAAGTCTCCATTGCAATTTAATCATATTCCACAGCATGGTGCTTCACATAAAAGACACATTTTAAAGGTTATTCGATTGAAATCGGATGCTAAATAAGGATTTTACGGTCAGTGGCTCAAACTTTGGAATTTGATTTTATTTATGCTATTTGGAAATGATTCGTTATATTTACCAAAGTCTACATCGCAATTCAATCATATTCCACAGCATGGTGCAACACATAAAAACAGACATTTTTATTTTTAATCAATGTAATTTTTTAATGGTCCCCCTAAATTTTTAATGTTTAATGGTCTAAAACAAACATCAACCTAGGAAAGCATAAGCTTGAAGAGGTGAACGAGGTCTCTTACCTGAGAAGCCGAATTACCAGCGATGGACGAAGCAAGTGGCTCAAACTTTGGAATTTGATTTTATTTATGCTATTTGGAAATGATTCGTTATATTTACCAAAGTCTACATTGCAATTCAATCATATTCCACAGCATGGTGCAACACATAAAAACAGACATTTTTATTTTTAATCAATGTAATTTTTTAATGGTCCCCCTAAATTTTTAATGTTTAATGTTCTAAAACAAACATCAACCTAGGAAAGCATAAGCTTGAAGAGGTGAACGAGGTCTCTTACCTGGGAAGCCGAATTACCAGCGATGGACGAAGCAAGAGAGAAATACACAGTAGAATAGCGCAGGCGAAGAGGGCTTTCTACAAAAAGAAGAATCTTTTTACAGCTGAAAATTACAGCTAATGATGTAATGTGGACAGAATAACTTTCTCCATGCATATTGCAATAATTATATTAACTATTAGAAATACATTATTTAAACTAGTATTATGTCAATGGCGGTGTGTTACGCATAGATGTAAGGAAACAATTCATCAGATGCTACATATGGAGTATGTTTCTCTATAGAAGCAAGGCTTTGTTGAGGAAAATCTGTGTTATAAATGCGATCTCACTTCGAAAAGCGAAAAAAATTAAAAATGACATTTGTAAATGAAAGTCCTTGTTGTAAACGCGAATTCACAGCGACGGATGAGAAAATTAATAATTGATTTGTAAATGAAAATCCTTGATGTAAACGCGAATTCACTGCGGAGAATGGAAAAATTATAAATGTGATTTGGAAATGAAAATCCTTTTTATAAACGCGAGTTCACTGCAAAGAACGAAAAAGTTTAAATGTATTATTTGGAAATTTAAATCCAAATATAAAATTAGGAAATACGGCGGCGGCCTTAATGCGGCTTGCGGTAATTGTGCAGATGTAGACTGATTTTTACATCTTTCACGGTAAGGCTTATTTCCCCATCTTTATCCATTGAGTAATGTTTATCCACATATTAATTACAATTTTATAAGCTTTGTACAAGAGTTTTTTACAGGATAAGAACATGACAATGATATAAATATTTGGTGCTGTCATTTTGTCTCAAGGGTCAAGTTATTAGATCAACTACCTTTTTACACTTACTCAGTAAAAATGCCGGTGTGTTACCAGAAATTCGTAATGGAGATCAGGAGAGAAGAGGACCCTCTGGAAAACCTTAGATGGAAAACAGTGGAATATGACACAGAAAATTAAATATAATAAAAACATTATTTATTGGTATTAATATGTACACAGTACAAATAATATTAGCAACTCCGAAGTATAAGACTCGAGCGGTGTCCTTAACCCATTAATGCCCAGAAGATTTTTTTCAAAATATTTTAGTTTTTTTGCTTAAATTATGATTAGACATCATATCTGGTGCGGAAAAAAATGTTTTTAAAAATCTCTAACATTTGCATAGTACTTAATCCTATACGTATCTTAAGATACGTCTGGGCACTTGTGGGGTCAAAAAAATTTACATTATCATTTAATTGTGTTAATGCACGTTTTTGCCACATTATTCATTACTAATGCCTTCATCAGTAGTCTTAATATAGTAATGAAGTAACTATAGTGAATTTGAATTTTTGTGCATCAAATAATATAATGTTGAGTACTATTGTAGTATTCTTGCGTGAACAATTTGCATTTGCACTTTGAAATTTTACAGCTTTTGATTTTTGAAATGCAGCTTTTTCTGGTAGGTTATATACATTATTGATTCTATTTTCACGAAGTGTTCAAGTGCCACACAAGCACCTTCCACTCAACTTTCTAAGCAGCTTTTCTGATGTGAATAGGTTGTCAACAAGTATGTTTGTACCTAGTGGTAATTTACACTCATCCACGAGTCCTAAAACTACATCTCCTCCTTGACCAAGATCTGTTCTCTCCAATTTTGAAAGTCTTGATCAAAATCTCAAACAAAAGTGGAATTCATTGTAACCTATCCTTGCCATCATTTTTCCCATTATAATAAGTAACTGCCAAATGCAGAAACCATAAAATTTCTTCAAACTTGTTCCTTCGCATTGATGAAGAAACTATTCCGATGGTGCAGTCTGGAGATGACCTCCGATAAAGCCATTGACTAGGAAGACGGTGATAACCTGAGAGTAACAATATTCCTTTAAAAATAACACTTTATAATTGTCTTCGATTTGTGCGTACGAATGTACTAACATTTTTAACAATTGTTCAGAAAACTTGTCTAGAATTTTTGTTTTGACAGCGTTGATGGTAGAGCTATTTCAGATATGTTTCACCTCTGCTCATTCACGAAGTCTTCTCTTATCAGCGGTAAATGGGAGCCCCTATGATGTTTTCCTGACTCATATAGCAAGGGGTGTGCTACAAAAGTAACAAAAAGTCATTTACAAAAGAAACGGTAGAGAAATTTTTAAAGCACCGATTCCTCCTTATGTCAGGTGTATCCATCGGAGACTCGAATACAAAATACAAAGTTTTGGGTGACATAGCGGGTACATAGTTTCTTTACCAATGTTCAATAAAGTTACTTATTTCCTACTCTGATTTCCGGTTTGCAATCTGAATTTCATTGCCAGCGGAAAGTTTAACGAGAAACAAAGTTATCAATCCATTCCACCGTCGGCGATAATGAATACAAGTGATGCCACGACAGCGGCAGGTACGCATGGTGGGATGGGGGCGCGCGCCCCCCTCTTACGTGGCCGCCTGCATTGTCTAACATTGCAGAACTACAATTGTAACTCCTTCACATCATAAGATGGCATTACCTTGTACATATACGTGTATAAAAATTTAAAATAACTTTCCTAAACTTTGAATGTCACTTGATTAGTTTTTGTTACGATACAAGTATAGGTAGCTCAAGATATGTTTTGCGCCCCCCTTCAAATTTTTTTTCTGTTTCCGCTTCTGTGCCAGGATAGGCTACTTGATATAGCGAGCATTTTCGCCTCGAGAAATTCAATACGGATTCATTTCATGCTTCCAATGAAGGTAATTTATCACAATTCAAATGAGGATACACCACAATTCTAAGAAAATACCTGTTTTTGCTGTATTTACCTAATTGTTCAATATTAAACTTCATGAAATGGCAGAAATATAAAATTGTCTTCAAGCTATCACATAATTAGGCTTATAAAATAATTATTTATTTTGTTAGATAAATGATAGGCTACGATGTAGTTTTTAAACAGGTATATTGTTAGCGAGGTGGTAAGCCACCTGCACCCGAGCGCGTCCAGTACGAGACTGACTTGCAGGGCGAAGCCGAAGTCGCCAGTCGACTCACAGTCGAACCGCGCCGTCGACCGGTCAACAACGGCGATACAATCGATTACCTTTTCAAACATTCCGCCCACCTCTCTTCGATACATAGAAGAGATAATTCTACAATTTTCATGATAGCAAAAAAAATACTAACAAAGCAACAAAAATATCCTGCATGAAACAAAAAAAAACTTTCAGTGTATTGAGAATATTTAAATGTCCATTCACTGCGATGATTGATTAGAAACATTATTCAAGATTATGAGTTTTGACAGCGGTCTTATCATTACTGAATTATTGAATTTCACTTTCACTACCCTCACTAGTCCATCATCACCAGGGTACACATGTATTATCCTAGCAAGAGGCCATTGCGCTGGAGGAGTGTTCTCACAACGAAGAATCACCAGGTCACCAATGCTGATTTGTGATGTCCGGTGAGTCCATTTCTGTCGCTGCTGGAGCGATTGCAGGTACTCCCTTGACCACCTTTGCCAGAAATGCTGGAGCATCTGTTGAACTATTTTCCAGCGTTTTAAAACAGGTATAATTTCATCGATTAGTGAAGGCTCTGGAATGATAAAAGATGCAGAATGAATTAGAAAATGTGCAGGAGTTAAAGCTTTGTTATCAGTAGGATCATCTGTTAGGGGAATAAGGGGGCGGGAATTTAAACAGGCTTCAACTTGACAGAGTAATGTGGAAAGCTCCTCAAAGGTCAGCTTTGTATCTCCGATGACCCGTCTGATGTGATGTTTAGTGGATTTGACGGCTGCCTCCCAAATTCCACCGAAGTGAGGAGCCGCAGGAGGGTTGAAGCGCCACTCCGTCCCGGTAGACGCCAAAGCCTCTGCAATGGTGCGGTTGTAGTCAGATGACCTCTGGAACATCCTCTTGAGCTCCTGGTTAGCACCAATAAAATTGGTACCCCTATCACTTAGCAGTAGAGAACAATGTCCACGTCGTCCCACAAACCTTCGGAACGCTGCGATGAACGATTCTGATGAGTAACTTGAAACTGCTTCTAGATGCACCGCCCGTGTACTAAGGCAAATGAAAATACAAATAAAACCTTTATAAGAGCTCTGACCTCTCCCAAATGATGCTCTTATAGATATTGGTCCCACATAGTCAACACCTGCTCTTGAAAATGGTCGACTAGGTACTATTCTATGGGCAGGTAAATTTCCCATTATTTGATATGCATGTGTTGCTCTGTAACGTTGGCAATTCAAGCACCGGTGAATAATTGTTTTAACTATCTGACGACCCTTCACTATCCAGTACTGAGTACGTAATGTCGTCAGTGTAAGCTGTACGCCTCCATGAAGAGTTGCTTTATGACAGTCCTCAATTATTAACTCAGTAAATGGATGTTTGCTGGGTAGTATCAATGGATGTTTTTCATCATCAGATAGCAATGAATGCTTGATTCTACCACCAACTCGCAAAAGTCTTCCCTTCACAAAAGGTGACAATTTCACTAATGCACTTTTCTTAGGAAGGATTCCAGCTTTCTCCAACTGATAAATTTCCTTGGCAAATGATTGGCGTTGAACCATGTACACTAATAGCAATCTCGCTCGATTAACTTCACTAGGGGTTAGGAATTGCTCAGAATAAATTGCACTAATTTTAAACCAAGCTTCATGAAACACTGGATGGATCACTTTCTTACCACTAAGAAAACGGATCATGTAAGCCATTACATGTTTGAGAGTTTTTAACGTAGAGTATTTTTTAAAAATATTTAAGGCATCGGTTTTTTCAAGCACACTAGTAGTTAATGATGCAGTCAATTTTCCCACTAGAAGCTCACTAGATAAGAATTCCTTTGCCTGGAATTTAGAACTATTTGGCCAGTACTTCTCATGTTTTGAGAGCCAACTTGGCCCAGACCACCATAATTTTTTATCTCTCAATGTTGATGGAGAACAACCCCTAGAAGCTAAATCAGCTGGGTTGAATTTCGTTCCCACGTGATGCCACTTAACATTTGGTACTAAAGAATGGATATCAGAACATCTATTGGCCACAAAAGTAGGCCATCTCGAGGGATGGTCCCTCAGCCAATACAGGACGTCTTGAGAGTCAGTCCACAAATGTATTTCAAGCAACTCAGACTCAAACATTATCCGATTCTGATTGATTAGCTTAGCAAGCAAGTGAACAGCACATAATTCCAATCGAGGAATGCTAAGTGTTCTCAAGGGGGAAACTTTAGTTTTTGCCTGAATTAATTTCACTGTAACCACTGATCCTGAGCATTCACTATCAGTACGCAGGTACAAAACTGCTGCATAAGCAGATTTAGACGTATCAGCAAATCCATGCAATTGCAAGGTATTGTTAGAATTACTAAAACCCAACCATCTAGGAATTTTGATGTTAGAAACTTGAGATAATTTACCATAATATGTTTGCCAAAAATCAGCATCAGATTGGCATAACTCTTCATCCCAACCTATTTTAATCAGCCAAAGCTTTTGCAAAAATATTTTGGCTAAAATTACAATTGGAGCGAGCCAGCCCAATGGATCAAATAACTTGGCTGCGGCTGATGGTACTCGTCTCTTTGTCCAGGGTTCAGAATATTGCTTGATTTTGACACTAAATTTGAAATAATCTTCATTCGGATGCCAAGTAAGTCCTAATACAGCAAAGTCTGAATCGTCCTCAAAGAGTAATTCTGGTTCACTGGCTAATAAGTCATTAGGCAGCTGTTCCATTAAGGCATTTGAAAGCCACTTGCGCAATGGAAATCCGCCCACCTTGCACAAGTTAATAACTTCCTGTTGTTTCAACAAGGCGGTTTGAATGTCATGACCTCCCGATAGCACATCATCCATGTAGGTTTCTTCACTAAGAATGATGGAGCCCAATGGAAAGTTAACAGCTTCATCCTTTGCCAGTTGCTTAATGACTCTATTAGCGATAAACGGACTACATTTTAATCCATATGTTAGTGTACAAAGGAGAAAAAATTGTACCTTCTCTAACGGATTAAATCTCCATAAAATAGTTTGAAGATGTCTATCTGCCTCGGGTACTAATATTTGCCTATACATCATTTTAATATCTGCAGTAAAGGCATACCTGTATTTGCGCCATGCTGAAACCAAAGATGCAATTCCTGGCAGCAAGTTAGGTCCTGCATACAGGCAATCGTTTAAGGAAAATCCTTGATTTGTTTTGAGCGAACCGTTAAAAACTGTCCGCAATCGTGTAGTAGTACTACTTGTTTTAATGACACCATGGTGTGGAAGAAAAACATATTTTTTAAGGTTCACTTCAGATTCTGGAATACACTGCATGTGCCCAGAGACTAAATATTCTTGCATAAATTTACAATAGGATTGTTGAAAATCTAAGTCCCTTTTGAATTTATTTTCCATACGGAATAATAAAGTCATTGACGGATGGTAAGTATCTCCAAGCTGTTTTAATTTTTCAGATAATATTGGAAGTCTCACAATATAGCGTCCATCTGAATTCCGTGAGTAAGTAGATTTAAAATGACTTTCACAAGCCTGTTCTTCAGGAGTGAGAGAAACACTTACAGCATTAATCTCTTCCTGTAGCCAAAAACGCTGAAGCAGGGAGTCCACCGACATTTCGGAACTATGAAGTACTGTGGGTGTTGGCGTGGACTGGGAATAGTCAAAGTTTGTCTCGCCAGAAATGATCCAACCCAAGGCCGTGGCTGTAGCAATAGGTTGATTCGGCTTTCCTTTGATGATATCTCCTTCCACCACTCTAGCATGCACGGCTGCTCCAAGAAGTAACTCGATTGGTGCATTCTGAGCGAAGTTAGGATCCGCTAACACCAAGTCCTTCAAGTGAGACCAATCGTTGACCCCGTATCGAGTGCCTGGTGTATAGGAAGTTACTCGGGGCACCACCAACACCTCAGTTTTGCAGCTGAACGATGATGGAAACCTCGGCTTTATTGTAATGCTGGAAGCAGCTCTGCATGCCACATGTTGCTTTCCTCCAAGTCCACTAACTGTCACTGGAATTGATTGTTTATGTAATTTAAGTCTTTGGCACAAAGATTCAGTTATAAAACTGGATTGAGCACACTGATCAAGTAGCGCTCGAGCAGGCACTACTTTTCCACCAGGGCCCTGTACGTTAACCCAAACAGTGGAAAGCAACACAAAATCAGATTTGCTTCTGACTTTGTTATTCAAATGAACATTAGCGCTTGTAGATGCATCTAGTAGAGAGGAAGGTTTTGATGAGTTTTCACCATCCCTTTTCTCACCACCATCGGTTAATCCTGAATTATTTAACTGAATATGTATTAACGTATGATGCCTTTTATGGCAGATTTGGCATCTCTTTTTTGATAGGCAATTGCGTAGCACATGATTACCTAAGCAATTCAAACAAAGCTCTTTTGATTCAACAAAGGTTTTGCGCTGCTCAGTAGTTTTGGCTCTAAACATTTCACAATAGGCCAGCCAATGATTACGATTGCATAAAACACATAACGGTTCCCTTGATAATGTTCGTCCAGTTATATGGCAATTCTCGGTAATGGGAAACCCTCTTCTGTCATGTAATACCTTCCGTCGGAAAGGCACTCTGTTGCGAGCTCCAGGCGAATGACTAAGTGAGCTAGGCTCCAATTTACAGCTTTCGATATTGTCCAAGCTCATGATTTTAGTCTTAAGGAAGTTTTTTAGCATTTCATAATCAGGTGGAGTTGTTGACTCCTCTAATTTAATTTCCCACGCTCGACGTGTTTGTGGGTCTAATCTCCTTTCGGTAATTATGACAATTAAATCATCCCAATGCCCTACTGGCCGTTGCAAAGCCTCAAGCGCTAGCAAAGGATTAATTGTGCCAGCATAAATACGGCGGAGTTCGGAGGCAGATTCATTTTTCATTGGCTTTAGATCTAATAAGGATGCGAGATGGGCACTGATCGATCTTCTTGTATTTTCATAATAATCTTTCAATGACTGCCAAGCAAGCATGAAATTTTGTTCTGTCACTGGAATAGTACGAATCAAATCTGCAGCTTCACCAGATAGAGCACCTTTTAAGTACTGCAACTTTGTAACGTCCGAAATATCATTGCGATCCACAATTATTGATCTCATTAAGTCCCGGAATGTTTCCCAATCTCGGAAATCACCAGAAAATTTTGGCAATTCTGCAATAGGCAATCTCACTTGTTGATCACACACTGAACGTGAAGGATTATTTTCCCGATCTATTTCACGAGTACTGGAACCCGTCTCCAGACATAAGAAATTCTTCAAATTCTCCCTTTCGCTGGAGATAAATTTCCTCGGCATAATCAAAAAACTCTGAAGTGCAATACTCATGATTGGTATCGAAAATTTCACTTTCAGTCATTTGTTCATGACAATCTTTTATTTTTTGCCAACAGCTCTCAACATTCTCCAAGCGCACTTTACAGGAGCCTCGGCTCATTTTCGCAGCACCTTCCTTTTTAAAGTTAACAAAGGCATTATTAATTTTCTTTAAATAAGACTTCTGTTTCTCAAAAAAACCTTCCATTTTTTAACACCATGAATTTAATTTAATGTCACTAAACTTATTCCCATAGGCAATAGATACGATGAGCAATAAGTTTCGATAATTTAATATAAATTGAAACGATCTTACTGATTTTGGACGTCTTTCTTCTCGGGTTGATGTTCGAGCCAGTCTGGAAAGTACACGATCCCCTTAGTGGGTTGATGAGTAAGCCAGCCTGGAATGCATGCGAGTCTCTTCGATGCGGTAGTCAGCTGATATTCACATGGCGTGAAGTTCTGGGTGATTCACCAACGGCCTTGTTGCTTCGTTGTCTTCACTGCTGAGATCTGCCGTTGAATTCACTCCGATTTGAAATAAGACTTTTAGTAAACCGCGATTAATTTTAAAGCACCTTATACCCGTTTTTCGATTGATATGAATAGCACAATCAAAAGATGATTCGGCTCACGAGGGTTCAGCATAGATGAAGAGCCGGGGATTTCAATGAAACCATGATCATGCGTTCCCGGAATAGAGAATATTTCGAATTATATCCCTATCCGGCCCGAAGGACCAAAAAAATGTTAGATAAATGATAGGCTACGATGTAGTTTTTAAACAGGTATATTGTTAGCGAGGTGGTAAGCCACCTGCACCCGAGCACGTCCAGTACGAGACTGACTTGCAGGGCGAAGCCGAAGTCGCCAGTCGACTCACAGTCGAACCGCGCCGTCGACCGGTCAACAACGGCGATACAATCGATTACCTTTTCAAACAATTTATTTAATCAATAAATAAAATGAAAGATACCTACAAGTCAAAACTTGAATTTTTAGTGCCACAAGTGCCCAGACGTATCTTTAGATACGTCAAAACTTGACTGATTAGTTTTGTAATGAGATTGAAAGAAAAATAAATGTCTTTATACAGATAATATTCCTTAAACATTTAAGATAAAACAGGTAAAAACTGGATTCAGATAACTAAAATACTTTATACGAAAATTAAATTTTCACATGACCATAGCGTAGCGATTTCAGAGTAGTTCATGATCAGCCATGTGAAATTAAGCATAAAAATTGCAAATATAGGCTTAAATAATCTAAATCGCTTGTATACCATTTGAAGACTTCATTTTGTCATATTACATAAATAAATTGCGTAAACAACATACTTAAGAGTATTTAGGAATTTTTAAAGTATGACGTATCTAAAGATACGTCTGGGCATTAATGGGTTAATAGTGGAAGTGCTACGATTTTCATTGCTACACATTAGTTTAAATTGAAGACAGTTATGTTATGTTACTCCACACCTTTTCATTATTACAACATTCACCGGACAGCTAATAATGTAATGGGGACAGAATAGCTTTCTCCATGCATATTGCAATAATTATATTTACTATAAAAAATACATAGTTATGTCAATATGGTAGTTACATACCTATATGAAGAGACAACTTATCAAATTTCGACATTATCATGCATGAAGAAAAACTCCAAAGTACTCATAGAAAATTAACATTGTATGAAATTCTCAATGGTAAACTTGCCTCTGGTTTTTACTATACACTTATGTGAACCACAGCCATCATAAGTTTTAAAAATCTTACAAAAAATATACACCTGAAATGATCATTCCTTGCTTGTCTTTCAATCAAATTGATAGTCACTCTGGAATCATATAAATTTTAAATAATAAATATTATTAGCTAATACTCTCCAGCTAAACATTCCCAAAAAAAGATAGATCACTTAAAAACAACCAAATAGCCACTTACAACAGGTACTCCAAAAATTATTATTTCCAGGGCAATGGTTTTCAATGGATATTATCTTTGTAAGATGGAATAATAAGCATTGCATAGAATAAATATATATTGCAATTTCTTGGCTAAAAAAATTACCCAACAATATGCATGGAAAAAGTAAATAGGCAAAATTCTATTAATTACAATTTTATAAGCTTTTATAAGCTTTTTTATTTTTTTTATTTTATAAGCTTTTATAACAAGAGTTTTTTTACAGGATTACAACATGACAATGATATAAATTAAACAAATTTATTTACAATTTAAATATCAACATATAATCTGTTCGACCTAATCTTTCACAATGGGACAGATAATAGACAGATAAAGACAGACTTTTTGCCAAATCTCCTTTCATAAATAGGAAATCACCACTTGAATTGTAAGTTCATAGTTGCAGATGCATTTTAAATATCAGTTTCCAACAGTGAAAACAGATAATTAGATATATTAGAGGAGGAGACAAAATTGATAAATATAGTCCAAAACAAATTTTCTACACAAAGATAATCTTTCAAAATCAATTTTCTGCTGAAGCACAGACATTTTGTGCATGCCTCAGATATTTCAAAAACTATACATGAACATCGTAATACTTATCAATAATAACAAATATGGCAATATTTAAATTCACCAGATACATTCATTTCAATGGAACAAACAGTAACGTTACTTAACATCATATTTCACAAAGACTTTCTTTAATGCATACCTATAATACAGTTCAATGATGCATGAGCAAAGAGTAATTTTCGAAATTTTTATAGTTCTATAAAAATGAATAAGCAGTAAATAACACATCTACATTTGAATAGATTACTGCCCAGAAAGATGAAAAATAGGTAAAATAAAAAAGGTGAAAAGGATAATGAAATTTTTGCATACATGAAAATGACCTGTTGAACAAAGGAGGCAGTGCAATAAACCACGTGGGTTTGTCTGGCTCTGCCTCCTTTGTTCTTTTGTTAAATAGAATTTAGGAAATTGAATTTAATTTGAAAGGAAATTTAATTTGAAGGAAAAGAACACTTCTTTGTAAGATTTAAAGATTCTTTTATAGTTAAATTATGATTTTAAAAATCACATCAATCTCAATTTGGCACCGCTGTCACAATAGATACTCAGCAATAAATTAGTATCAGATAAGGCCCTCTCTTATATATGTAATTTTATCAATGCAATTTGACTTTGGAATACATATCTCTAAAATGTTAAACACACAAATTATACTGTGATCCCAGATTTTTTTACATTAGGACATGGCCTCAGCATTTTTTTAGATCAATATTCACAACATACAAAAATGTTAATTCCCTGTAAGCATTCATGAGCTTTAGCTAGCTTCTTTGCTAGCAACGGCAATCAAATCAACGCTCTAAGTGACTGCCGTATAGTGATGAATGCCAGGGCTTCGTTGGCAAATTCGCAGGTATGCACTTAAAGTTAGTAAAACAAAAGCCTAATATATGCATTTTCTGAAGGTAATTATTTTTTTCAGCTGCCCTCAATACTTACAGGTATGTTAAACCATGACAGATACTAAAAAATAGTTACAAAAGCTACATGAAGCAGAAAAAAGTAAAAGTGTAAAAAAACTCAGCCAATAGATTGGCCAGATGGCACTGTTTTAATGGATAAAAAGCACAAATGATTTCAGAATGAGACGTGGATCAATTTCATATCATAATTGAATCAGACAAAGAATGCAAATATGCAAATATTTACAATCAATAGTTCGGTTACGCATTGTTTTGAGATAATGCTCATCCCACTTGCCTGACTCCGATGAAAATTGTGCATATGCACGCTAGGGAATCAATGCCCCTGCATCTTAAACTGGATTTTTACACATGTTTGATCATAGAGGCATAACTCAAGTGGACATTTTAATAATAACTGCCAAACATTAGGAATATTTTTCAACATAAATCAACATAAATATGTAAAAACCTTTATATGCTCAAAACAGTCACTAACACAATCACATCATGAGCTTAAGAATATACTTGAAATAAAAATTATGTTTGAAATTACATTTATGCTCACAAAATTTACTCCTATGCTGCTATAGGGTAGTTTCCTTCATCAAGGAAAACGAAAGGCATTGATTGCAAATCGTTACCCACCATTAGTGTATTCATAATACACAAATTATTCGGTTTTTGAAATCCCAGTTTAGACAAATGTTAAGGCTCCCGGATACCTAGTCCAAAAACTACGCTGCAGACGTCTGGGCAGATTCGTCTGACGCCTCTGTTATTCTATGCACATAACATTTGAATGCATATTTACGAAGAAGAAAGATCGATGTTTGAAAAAATCATCGTAATTTTTCATTTCTCGTTTTTCACGCTGCAATATTGACCACGGAAAAACACGAAATTCGGTAAAATTGGCTGTCTGCTACGGCGTGTATAATGACGGAACCCAAAATTTTTTACAGTCTTTATAAACTTTAATCCTTTATCTTCATATTAATCCATACCATTTTAATGTAGTCCTCATAGAAGCGGCAGTAAATCAATCTATGCGAACCTTTGCACGCTATTTTTGCGCTCTCCACGGCGGCGACATTCTCCCGTTCACATCGCCGTCAGCCACTGAGCGAGTCTCATCGTGGCAGTGGAAGGGGACAACGCTTGCATGGAGTCTCTTGCCTTCAGTTCGCCGGCAGCCGCCGAGCTGCCGGGTATGGCGGGAGGGGATGTTGTGTCATTGCTCTTTGCCGCGTGAGGGTCGCTCTTGTATGTGTGATGCGTGATTCGGAGCCGAATTTTGATCTTGTCCAACAACACGCTCAAGGACATGAATTGTTTCACGGTAGGAGCGCAGAACGCCACGTACTATTTAACAGTACATGACCTTATTTCCAAAATACTGTCTTACCATGATGATTTTTCCCTGAATCTTTTGTTCCGATGTAATTACAAAAAAAACATATCAATACAACCAAGATGCATTTCCCACATTGCATGCGAGGAGATATACTTCGTACATTTGCTATCGGTAATGCCGGTTTATTCTCAGCGAGGAGGATTGCTACAAATGACCCTGGTCAGTTTATATCCGCTTCAGTACTGCATTTTACCCTGATACATCAGTTCATTTCGAGATTAAAAGTTTCCTCTCATCGGTGCAATCTTCCTTGCCATAATTTTATACGAAAAATAAGATCAATTACATTAATTCTGCTAAAAATGAAAGATTAGCTTTATATTTATGAGTCTCGAATGTTTATTTTTAAGAAATTCATTAGTTTAAATGCCTAAAATTATGCAAAAATTATAATTCTTGATAGCTCGAGTCACGTCATAGATTACGCATCGTGCACCAGCGTGCAGATTTACATCCGTGTGTTCTATCACCGAAATTTTCAATTTTTTGTAATTGAAGTTCTTTATAACGTGCAAGTCAAGAACTCATGGACAACTTGTACTATGCATGATGCATGGAAACATTTTTGCTTAATTCATAAAAAACTTGCTAATTCTAAATTGTTAATTGTAATAAAAAATGCTAATTCTGCGGTGCATGCATTTGTCAATTGCCAGGAAAATATGTAAGACATCGGTCTCTTACAATCCACGCTTGCACTCTACGGTCCCTAAAATAGAATTTTTCTTGGCTTCTTTTTTGTCTATTTGATCAATTGAGACGGAAACTTAGATGAGTAAGTTATAATGCAAAAGATATGGCAGCATTTTCGAATTCGTAATTCCTACATACAGGGTAATGGTCTAATTTTTCTGTGGAATGAGTGTCGTTTTTTGGAAATTTAAAAATAGATAAGATATTTTAGGACTAGTTTTGGGTCTCTCATTATTTTAAACTTAAACAGAATATCATATCGCACACTATTTAATTGATTCAGGGATCCATAATTTTTTAAAGAGGTAACAGGATGCACGAATGAGGAGAGGATTCCGTACTCGCGTCATCGCAATCCACGCAACACCGCATATTTTGATATTTTGCAGCATAAAAATGAGATAATTTGATTCTCATCTTCCCACTGTCCTATTCGTCTCTCGTCAATCCTTAGACCCTTGGTTATTACTACTATTGGAAACTAATGAACCGCTCGTTCACATCACTGGGCCTTAGGTCGTAGGCGGCGGAAGACTGACTTGATGTTTGTGTGTTCATTGATGTTGCCACTTGGTCTTCCACCTCTGGCAGCCCTTCCTTACTCTAGAATTTTATTTATACGCTATTATTATTAATAAAACATGTGCACCTTCCCATACACAATTTCGTCGATTTACCTGCGAAGCCAATATTTGCAGTAAATACGCCGCAAAAAGCATCTTTTTTAACGCTATATTTTTTTTACTCACGTCTCGAACTGAAAGCTTTGGTTGAATAAGTAATCGTCTCCAGAATCTCCCGAAGAACAAAGGACCATATTCACCAATAAAATAGCTTTTTAACAATTTTATCAATTTACTTTTCATGCGTGAATACATTATGTGAACATTCACGCCCATTCTAACATTGGCAACAACGTCCTCCAACGATACACCGCCTGAAAATAGCCAAAATGATTGAGTCCGTCGTGCATTGATACTTATTAGTCAATTTATCTGTAGCATTTTATAAAAGTAAAATAGTAAAAAAATTATAAAATTAATTTTTTGCGATAGATATGTTATGCTTCGTTAGTTTTTACCAGAAAGACTTATGCCGGGAATTGCATTTGAAAAGGGATTTAAAAGTTTTCTTTACAGAGTAGCGCCATGCAAATTGCATTAACATATGAAAAAATATGATATAAATGTGAAAAGCATAGAAAAGAAAGCATATTTTTTTCATGAAGAAAGCATTGGTGAAGTGGTATAGCACCCTTGTCCGAAACTTATTTTATTGCTGGCACTGATAACTCAACATTTTTATATATCTCACAGCGAGCATCATTGTAATATATGGTAATGAACATATTGATAATATTAACAGTGACTCCAGAGATGCTACAAATACAGATCTAGAAGATACTCCGCAAACCAACAAAACAAAATCTGACGCAGAAATTGCCCATTTGGTGCTGGTAGAATTTATGCCACCTCCCATCCAACATAAATATTGTGGTGGATATATGTTATGGTAGAGAGAAAATTTAACTTCAAAAGTAGCTTCAGTATTCATTGGGAAGCTGAGTAAGACAACGGTAAATCCGTTAAGCGGTATGGATTCTGGTTGTAGAGTTTGAGGAACGACCCACCGACTTAGTAGCAGTTCAAGTCTACAAGTCCGCTATCATTCGTATGGAGATAGAAGTAGACGAGGTAATAATAAGTGAAATGCCTGGTTTAAAAAAACCAAGTAATGATGGGGAAGTATAACGCCTCAGTCGGGGAGGGAGGAAGGGCTGGGAAATAGGAGATTTTGGGTTAGGAAACGCGAAACGAGCGGGAAGAGAAATCAAAAAAATACTGTAGGAGAAACAAGTTATTCGTCACAAAGACCTAGTCCAATTATCCTAAAGTGCAAAAGTCCACCAGGAAGAGTCCAAGGGATACGGAGATACATCAGAAAGACCACATTATAGTAAAACAGATGTAAAGGAATGGCGAAAAATATATCGCATTCTCCCTAAGGTGAACGAAACGAAACGTAATATTCAAAAGACTCGTAAAATAATAATGGTGAGGAAATAGAACGTTGAAACTTTAATGGGAATGTGAGGATAGATTACTATAATCTATATATACCTGGTATAGAAACCTCTGGAGATTCGTATGACAAAGAAAACTTGGATAACGAAGGAAATTAAAAAAGAAATGGTGGTGACAAGGAAGTGGAAGAACGTAGACACAGTACAGGGAAAATTCTAAGTAAAAATAATCATCTATTACGGTGAGAAACTAAGAAGGGAGAAAGAATTGGTGGAAAACAAGGAGAGACACTGCGAGGAAATGGAAAAGATTCAGAAGTAACGAGAGGTAAACGCGTTGTACGTCAAGGTGAAGTCGCTATCTGGCGGCAAAAGAGGACAAGCCATGTCAAAAATTAATGCTAAAATTGGAAGAATGCTAACTGAGCAAATCGAAGTTCAGAGTAGATGGATGGGGAAAGAGGAGGATCTGCATGGCATCGGAAACAGGCAGGAAAGATTTAACATGTAGAAGAAGCAGTGGTGTGGCATAATCTTGAGCCAAGGAAGAGGCCGCTTCTAAGACATGGAAATCAAGGGAGCTCTCCCTGATATGACCTTCGTCTCCCTGATTTCGCGACAATGGAAAATAAGGCTAAGTGGTAATGAGAATATTAAAGAGAAGAATAGAGAAAAGGACTATCGATTACTTGGGCGAAGATCAGTTTGTATTCAGAAAAGGTAAGTAAAGATGTTGTTGAAGTTTATTCGGGATTGCCACCGGATAAGGTTCTCCATCTCTGCCGACGTTTCGATGGCCGGGTCGTCCATCGTCATCAAGCCCTGATGACGATGGACGACTCGGCCATCGAAACGTCGGCAGAGATGGAGAACCTTATCCGGTGGCAATCCCGAATAAACTTCAACAACATCATACGCCGGGAAAACCTCAGATCTTTCTTCGGTATGTAAAGATGCTATTGCGGTTATGAGGTCGCTCGTGAAGAGGAACCTAAGCTATAATCAGGTTGTGTTTGCCTTATTCGTGGATTTTGAAAAAGTATTTCATAGAGTGGACTGGACAAAATTATGGATATTCTCAAGAAAATAGGCGTCAATTGGAGGGATAGGCGACTCATTTGTAATCTTCATTTGGCCAATACTGCGCAAGTGAAGGTAGCGGACGGAGAAACTGGGAGGGCAAGCTTTGCCCGAGTAGCCTTGGAGATAGTGAACAGTCTTGCCTTACTAGGCAAGACTGTTCACTATCTCCATTGTTTTCTGGAGTATATGCTGAGGTGATGGCAAGAGAAGCGTGGGATGAGGTGGGAACTGAAGTAAAAGTGGGAGGAATGATGTAAAATCAATAAGGTTCACGGACGATCAGGCGTTGATTAGCCAGTCAGCGAGAGGGCTGAAGAGTATAGTGGATGCATTACACAAGAAATGCGATGAATATGGCATGAGGATTACTCACAAGAAGACTAAAGTCATAATTAAGTTAACCAAATTTCCAGGAAATATAAAATTATCCACGCAACGCTTTACTCCCTCCGAAGTAAATGTTACCATAGAGTAAGAATATATACTTACTCTATGATGTTACCCAAAATTTATTAAAACAATTAATAATGTGTTAGTAGAATCATAATTAAACTACTTGATAACCTTTTGGGAGGGGTATTAAAGTTCGAGCAATTGGTTGCTGATTCTCCAAAAAGCAATAGATTGATTGCTATAAAATATAATTTGAACCGTCCTTCCCTATATTTGTAGATTTACAGTTCTCCCTTTACGTCATCATTACCTTTTCTAAGTATTCAAAATTTTCTACCCCATAAGAGGATATAAACCTAAAGAAGAAGCTGAAACCAATGCATTAAATTTAAATCTACAAAAATGTATATTTTTCTGACGCGTAATTTTTCCGTTCAAACGCTCATTTATCTATGTAAGACGAAATTGTTTTCTTGATAGTCAGAAATTATAAGAGGATCAAATAGTTTAACATATTTTTTAAAGATTATGTAAGTGGTAACTTATTGTAGAAAATCCAAATAAATTAATTTGTTGATTGTGCGTTTAATGCTCAATATATTTCTTTTGCACGGCAGGCTGAGATTTAACAAAAATTGCTATTTTTTCGAGCATTTATTATGTTTCGTATCTGGTCTCACCTTACTAGTTTTTTCAATTCGTATTGTCATTTGTCTTGAGGTATCCTACAGGCAAGACCTAAATGGGATTCCTACTTTATCCTAATTTATTTGAAATGTGTTTTTAATGATGATTCCACGGATAAAGAAAAATAAATTGGTCAATTTATTATTTATGCGGTTCGTAAAGATTCACGAGCTACGATTGAGACACAAGATAAAAGTAAATGGACAAGAACGGAGAAAGTGAAGCGGACGGAGACGAAGAAGACGATGAAGTGTAGGACATAGCAAGGGAGGAGAGGAAACTGTGTTACAGGAAAGAATGTTGGGTAAGTGAGAGATAGAAAGGAAATAAGAGATTTGATGGAAAGGAATTTCATAGTGAATAGAAGAGGAAATCCATGATAGGAGGAAGTACAGCCAGAATGTTTAGTAAATACTCATTACAAACCTACCTTAATCGGTAGGTTACTTAAGTAATTATATATAAATTTTGACACATTTTTGTACGGATTATATTTATGAAATTTTTATAAGTGCTTAAAATACCATAGCATGCGTCTTCGTCATCCCTAACGTCCAGTTGCAGCCTTCAGGAAGAAGAAATTTCCTCCCGAGATTCTACACTTGATGATTACTGTGAAATCCGATAAGGAAATATTTATCTGAAGCGAAGATCAAAAGTTTCTTTGAAATCCAGAGGAAACAGAATACTCCACGAAATATACGAAATAATATATAAACGCATTGTATATTTTTCTTTTGTACTCCACGTGGAATTAAGAAAAAAATTAGATGGACAAGGCTTTATGGGAAAACCTCATGGACGAGAAGTTAAAAACATTTTACCTTCTTCCAGAAATACTTAAATTGGAAAAACTAAGAAATTAATATTTTTATGTATCGGGAGTTACGTTTTTCATTGAAAACGAAATCTCTAAAACATTTTGACGGGTTGAAACACCATGAAGAACGAACGATATTCTCAAAAATGTCAAGGAATAATAAAACTGTACCTTTCAATTCTTACTTGCCGGATTTTCTCGCCACTACATGAGATTGTTTTAATTAGTAACCAAATCAATTATTCAAAAATTTTTGAATCCTTCCGGGTTTTTGGAGACGAAATCTCACCAATCTCTGTGCTGTACACTTCCATAAATAATATCCATTTCCCAATCTCGAAGACCACCGTGTTGCCTTGAGATTCGTCTACTTCCATGCGGCGCAGAGGCTGAGCACGGTGACACTCAGCTGTTCAACAGTTGCAAACCCGAGCGAGAAGGTTCCCAAAATTTCAGTCATCTAAACCCCATCCCCTCCACATCGCCTCCCCTCCCTTCCCTAAGCACTGCCCCCCTATGTTCCCTGCCTCGAGTCCAAGGCCACTTGCTTGTCGGCTAGGCTCGCTAGCCACTACGCCGAGTTTTTGAGGGGTGGGGGGAAAGATCCACAACTCGAAAGTGGCCGATGTACCCGGGAGCCTTAATGGTCAATTTTAACCTCATATGATAAAGGCCAGATTGGCGCCCATGCGATTCCAGTCCACGTGACGTCACAGGGACCTAGTTTCTATAGGAGAAGATAGGAGTTATACATCGTCTGAGGCTACCAATGCATGCATGAGGCACAGAGCTCAGAGAAACGTGTCTTAATAATCACCTATTAAAACTGGCTAAGGTCGGAAAGTTTTCTTCGTTTGATAAGGTATTAATAAACCTTTTTTAAGCCAAGCGCTACAAGCCAGCAAGGTACTCAGCTACCCGCTAGCATCCTGAGTCCTATCAGCGCTCAGAGCCTCGATCAAGGTCACCTCACAAGGCGGGAGGGGGAACCAGAAATGCGTCGCACGTCCTTTTTCCCATCATTCCTACTTACGCGTCGCGTTTTCGCGCGCTTGAAAATTTTCACTTTTCATTTAATCGCGAAAAATAGATATCGTCATTTAAAAATGTAAAAGCGTGAAATACGTACTCCAGGAGTAATAATCTTTCGATTTAGGCAATAAAATAATAATAGGAAGCCACCCTATTGATTTAGTGGCAGTGTGTTTATTTTCTGATCAAATCGAGTATTCCAGTGAAATCAGCAATATCAATTGAAATATATAAACATGAATTGATACCACCAATAAAACTGATATGACTAACTGCACACTATAATAAGTTATTACGGAGGTGGAATTCTTTACAGATGATAATGTGAAAACATTCCTTTCACACCAAGCATTCCGACGAGGGGGTCTTGAAAGCTCGAGACCTGCTCGGCTTCACTTCATCTCCCTAACTTCATCTTTCACCATGCCATCCTTCCAATGGCGTGTGTTCATCGATCACATTCATGCATGACGACAATGATTTTAATGTATTTAGTGGCTAAGCAACATCTTCCTGCTGCCCCTGCCTGAAGACACAAGCGTGGATATTGTTTATTGCCCACGGAGGCCACCTCCATCTCATCGAGGCCACCTCATCTGCTGGGTGGCAGGCTCCGCATTTGCCACGACACCTTCCCACCACAGACTGACCATCCTGTGTGAGGAGAATCAAACACTTATTTCCATGTGCTTTTTACAAGTAGGCGTGCGAACCCTCCCCTATTTATATCTTTCACGGTTTATAAGTTTACTTTGTGGCACCTTACATCTGCTGGCAAATATCTTGGAACATAGTAAATTCCACATAATCATACTAGATAAACCTAAACCAGTTTCAGCCCTCACATATCATTCTCAAGATGAAACACCTCATGATAATGGCATATAATAAAAGACTATGGGATGACAGATTAATACAAAATAGTAATAAAGTGTATAACCTCTTGAGAATGACATGCGACAGTTAAAACAAGGTTAGGTTTAAGTAATAATGTTGTGTGGAACATACAAAGTTACAGAATATTTATTTAACCCCCAGAGCTTCTATTTTTTCTTAGTTCATCAATGACATAAACACCTATCATGGTTGTTGAATATTTCATCTTTGCTTAGATAAAAGCAGTGAAATTAATATTAAGTGCAAAAGCACAAAATTCCCGAGTACCACAAATCAAACCACAGATCTTTGGTTTTTCAGGCCACAGTGGCGACCACTACAATACCCAGGTTCATTGGGTTCCATAGCAAATTACCAAGGTTCATCGTACTAGTTGCTTCATTTGGGCCTTTGGGATCCATCAAAGATCGATGCAAGATGCAAGTATGACGGTTTTCATGAAATATTTGGTAAGGATCCCTTCTCTGCATGAATTTCCCTCTTCAATTCAAAATAAGGGAAACTCCCTTTCATTTTACCTAAACATATTCTTTGCTTCCTCCATCTCCTACATTTACACAGCATTCTCCCCTTCTCTAAAACTGTTTTCAACCACCCTTCCCCGCTTCAAAACTTTCTCCATCCAAACCTTCTGTCCCCTCTATATTTCTTATGGAAGCTGCCTCTCCTCACCCACCATGACCAGCTCTTTGTCATTCCTCCTCCTCTCCGTCCACTTCAATTTCTCCATTCTTTTCCACACCCACATCTCAAAAGCCTCCAGCCTTCTCTCGTCCTCCTTCTTTAGCGTCTATGTTTCCAACTCGTAAAGCATTAGACTCCAAATCTCTCTCAAGACTACTCTCAGTTTCACATTGTAATCAATTATTTGTTTCCCCATTTTGGTTTTCTCCTTTCCCTTTTGCTTTTCTCCATGTCTCACTTTTCCACTTCCTTCTCTCCTCCATTCCTTCTATAATTTCTCTGCTATCCAGGTTTTTATCCTTCTACCATATTTTAGCCAACTGGCTTCTTGGCAGCTTTTATTATTGATGGTTACTAGCCTTTCCCATAACTTTAACTCAATCACCTCTCAACAGCACTTTCCCATTCGTGAATGTCTCTTTTGCTAATGCAGTTCTCTTTCTGGTGTCCTCATGCAGTGTCTGTTGCCCGCTAATGCGCAGCTCAAATAGTTGAATTGCTCTACCTGCTCAAGTTTTTGCTCACCTCCCTTGTCCCAAGTCTTACATTCCTAGCTCGTGATCCTATTCAAAACTGCATAACTACATTCTTCTTACCTACCGTTTTCTGGAGATTCATTATCATGCCATATACCTCACAATGCTTGTCAAACACATCCACCATAGCCTACAGCCACTTGTTGACTGGATAATGAACTGATTTAAGCGTATCTTCCATCATATTAACTCCAGCTTCCATCTCATCCCAGGCCTCTCTTACCATTTCATGAGTCTACACATTAAAAAGCAATGACGAGTATTGCCTCGCTCCTTGGCCAATGTCTGCCCAACCTGATTCTCCATCCTCTCACTAGTTGCAAATAAGGCAAATAGCACTTCAACAGTCTGGGCCTTGTGCAAACTATGAATGAATTGCCTATCCCTCCAATCTGCCACTAAATATTTTCATAAGGATTTCTTATACAATTTCCATACATTCCACAGCAATTATGTCCACTATATTTAATCTTCCTGGCTTTTTCCTGCTATTTTACATATCCTCCACATACTACCTACTTCCATTTACTCTGACCATGGGATGCTCAGATAAGATCCTTCCTTATATTATGCCGTAACTTTTGACATGGCTTGCATTTCTTCGCCGTCTGATAATGACTTATGACTTTAACTTTGCCTCTTTCCTGCTGAAAATGTTTCCATTTCTCACACTGCCTTTTCCGTCAACTGCATAACTACTCTCAGTTTCACATTGTAATCAATTATTTGTTTCCCCATTTTGCTTTTCTCCTTTCCCTTTTGCTTTTCTCCATGTCCACACTTTTCCACTTCCTTCTCTCCTCCATTCCTTCTATAATTTCTCTGCTATCCAGGTTTTTATCCTTCTACCATATTTTAGCCAAATATTTTAGGCTTCTTGGCAGCTTTTATTATTGATGGTTAACTCTAATCCCATCCTTCCTCTATTTTCTGCCTCCATCTCCTGTGCCGCAATGTGAAATTGAAACTCTAACATCAAGTTGAGTAAACACAGTCTGAAATATGGCTTGGTGGTACAACTGGTATCATATCTCACCTGCAATTGGGATATCTAGGTTTGAATTCGATAATCCAAATGTTATTGATGGCAGATTTCACCCTGGTCCTCCTTTTCCTATGACCCAAGGTTTGCTCTTAAAGTTCTCTTGATGCTCTCTTGATTCATCACCAAGGAGGAATGCTTTGACACCAAACCATAAAATAGTAGAATATCATCCCTTTAAGTGCCAGCCTATTTTGTCTGGTAAGCTCAAGAGTACATGGTCTTTTTTGGCAAATTTGCTAGTTTGAACTTAAACATTTATAGAGAGCCTAAAATGCATTTTTTGCTGTACATGTCGTGTTAAAGCATGACAAAGTACTACAAAATCGAGACAAAGGCTACATGAGGCACAAAAAATAAGAGGCTTGGGTGCAAAAAAAAAAACCAGCCCATAGATCAGTCCAACAGTGATGCAGCTAGGAATTAAGGGGTTTAGATGCCACTAATACCAGGGTGTGTGGGGTATGGAATACCCATCAGTATAAGTGGTAGGTGAGAGGTTAATAAATTGCTAAATTTTAAGAAAAATTGATCAAAATGGTGAGTTTTACGGCTTTCTGTGGGATATTTTATTAATCCTTTCACCATTCTATTAGTAATATCAATCCAATTAAGTATAATGGATTGAAACTTCTCTGAGGCCTGGGGGGGATTTTATCCCTCAAACCCCCCCTCACTGTGCCACTGCAGCCAAATATACTCTTTGCACATATCCCCCAGGCTGATGGTTGGCACCATATGGGATGAAGAAAAGTTAAGAGCCATGCACTCACGTCTTTCCTGCTGACATGAACAGCTGCTCCTGATCCACGTCCCATACTGCTATGAACCCTGAGTCCGGTACCCTTGAGGTTGATGCTGAAACGACCTTGAGGATAGTCTAGGAAGCTGTAGGAATAAGCTACTCTTGTACCATGTATCTGCCTGGCAAAGGTCATATCTTCAGCTGGAAGTTAGAACATAGCATTGCATGAGGCACACACACACATACACACACATGCCTTATTGTAAAATTTTCTCTCAGGGATGGGTCTCTCAGAAAAAGCAATGGCGGCGAAATTACCCACGTAATTGGTTGAACATATGAATATCGGAATTTGTTCTTGTGTCATCTTGTGCTCGGATATCGTGAAACAAAACGTGAATGCATGAAAAAGCCAACTGTTACATGAATAGCCCACTGCCTTGCGAAATTCAATCAACATGCCGAGGGTTAGAGTGCGAGAAAATTACAAGGCTTACCTTGAGCCTGACTCGCAAGATTCTAACAGCACACTGTTCCTCGATGCACTCGTTGAAGGAAAACAAATACCATTCATGCTGATGTGCATTTCAAAGCTACAGTTGAAGACGGAGAAGTTTTTCCCGCTAATCCTGCAGACCTTAACATAACTTCTTCAATGCATAAATATCTAAGAAAATTTTTACTTATCTATCCCCATCGGTAGATGTTTATCCATACCCATTTTCTACTCTTTATGTGTTCTGGCGATTTCACTATTTTCATCTGTTGAAAACGGAAAATGGTTGCATGATTTTGAAGTTTCATCTATAAAAAAATCGAGGTCAATATTTCTAATAATTATTTGATCGAACTTTATTTAGGTTTGTGGGCAATATGTTAACGATCTGGAAGAGGTGGATGTCAATGTCAACCTTGCTGGTGGTGAAGTAGAGAAGGATGATGTACCATCTTTCACCGTGAATTCTGCTGAAGTATATGTAAGTATTTGAGGAAAAGTATTTCATAGAGTGGACTGGACATAATTATGGATATTCTCAAGAAAATAGGCGTCAATTGGAGGGATAGGCGACTCATTTGTAATCTTCATTTGGTCAATACTGCGCAAGTGAAGGTAGCGGACGGAGAAACTGGGAGGGCAAGCTTTGCCCGAGAAGTAAGGCAAGACTGTTCACTATCTCCATTGTTTTCTGGAGTATATGCTGAGGTGATGGCAAGAGAAGCGTGGGATGAGGTGGGAACTGGAGTCAAAGTGGGAGGAATGATGTAAAATCAGTAAGGTTCACGGACGATCAGGCGTTGATTAGCCAGTCAGCGAGAGGGCTGAAGAGTATAGTGGATGCATTAGACAAGAGATGTGATGAATATGGCATGAGGATTACTCACAAGAAGACTAAAGTCATAATTAAGTTAACCAAATTTCCAGGAAATATAAAATTATCCACGCAACGCTTTACTCCCTCCGAAGTAAATGTTACCATTGAGTAAGAATATAAACCTACTCTATGATGTTACCCAAAATTTATTAAAACAATTAATAATGTGTCAGTACAATCATAATTAAACTACTTGATAACATTCTGGGGAGGGGTATTAAAGTTCGAGCAATTGGTTGCTAATTCTCCAAAAAGCAATTGACTGATTGCTATAAAATATAATTTGAACCGTCCTTCCCTATATTTGTAGATTTACAGTTCTCCCTTTACGTCACCATAACCTTTTCTAAGTATTCAAAATTTTCAACCCCATAAGAGGATATAAACGTAAAGAAGAAGCTGAAACCATTGCATTCAATCTAAGATCTACCAAAATTTATATTTTTCCGACGCGTAATTTTTCCGTTCAAACGCTCATTTATCTATGTAAGACGAAATTGTTTTCTTGATGGTCAGAAATTATAAGAGGATCAAATAGTTTAACATATTTTTTAAAGATTATGTAAGTGGTAACTTATTGTAGAAAATCCAAATAAATTAATTTGTTGATAGTGCGTTTAATGCTCAATATATTTTTTTTGCACGGCAGGCTGAGATTTAACAAAAATTGCTATTTTTTCGAGCATTTATTATGTTTCATATCTGGTCTCAGCTTACTAATTTTTGCAATTCGTATTGTCATTTGTCTTGAGGTATCCTACAGGCAAGACCTAAATGGGATTCCTACTTTATCCTAATTTATTTGAAATGTGCTTTTAATGATGATTCCACGGATAAATAAAAATAAATTGGCCAATTTATTATTTATGCGGTTCGTAAAGATTCACGAGCTACGATTGAGACACAAGATAAAAGTAAATGGACAAGAACGGAGAAAGTGAAGCGGACGGAGACTAAGGCCGTGTCCCAATCCAGAAGGGTGCACCCTGCGCCCTGTGCCCTACCCGCCCTTAGGGTATCTTGCGCCCTTCGTGCTCTTCGAACCGACGCTAGCGCCAAAGATGGAATTGGTCATTTTGCGAATCATAAACAAATGAGCCACGGTTTCCGAAAATTCTGACTTTATGCTAACATAACCAATATAAATGGTTTTTATTGTAATAATTGTTACACAATGGTTCTTATCAAAGTAAGAATATAATGATTAAATAAAAAACAGCAAGAATGCTGCATATGCTGCTTCATTAGTTTTAAGATTAAGTCGTATATATAAAATATTTACTAATGTTTATCACGTGAAAAGAATTCCTCAGTGTAATGGAAAGGTTTTCTAGGTGTCGTTAAGGTTATGTACACCTGATTTTTCGGACCATGGTGAGGTTTAAGAGTGCTGGTACTACCACTTAATTACGGCTAGACGGGAATTCTGTGGTATAATGATATAACCTTTCATGAACCAGTACCACAGTCGTTGTACCACTACCTCCAGAAACCACTCAACTTGATTGAAATAGTTTTAATATAATGATCAGCTGATTACAAAAAGTAATCTTGATCGTTAGCTAGGCATCTCAAGTACCTAATAATACCATGCCAATGCCTCGTACCACAAATCCTGCATCGACACAAACTGATGTGTTATGGAACAAAATGAGAATACACGCTACGGAGGGATTAGGTGAATGCATGCTTCATCCACATTCACGAAAAACTTGTTTAAACATATTCACACACATTTACGATTACAATCTTAACTTACGATTCTTTCTATTACGATAAATGGTTTAATCTATATCGACTTGAACGAAGAGAGAACACGTTTAGGAGGTACTGAAAGATAACCTTCTTAAATATCGAATTTGTGGAATTAATTCCTTCTGGTAACAATTTCTTTGAGCTGCAATTGCCAACAGAGTAAAATTAAAAAGCTTAATAGCCTTCCCGTTCTCAAAATGGATGCATATGATACGGAAGAACTAATATTACCTGCACCTACGTAAGTAATCTAAGCAACCATTATGCAATAATCCAAATGTCAATACCGAGGTTGATGCAAAATTGAGTCGGGCAAACGATTGCAATATAATAGCACATGGTTCGAAGATGGAAATATAAGAAAATGGGCAATAATATGATGTTAATTGAGGTTGCACTTCACATCATGCCGATAAATATTGCTTACTTTTGCCAAATACGTACCTTATATACATCGGCGTCTAACCTAAGCTTTGAAGCAATAAAACAGTAACCTAACCTTCAATAGTACGAAAGCGAGAGTACATGGGACGTAAGACACATTTAAGGATTGTAGCTTCATTCATTATTTGTGCAACTCATGCTAAGAGTTATAATTATCCCTTTTAATTACGCAACGGGATTATTTAGTTAAGATGACATGAATGAACAAACCATTCCCTTGATGCCAACCTTTATGGAACTGACACTTGTCCACTTATTACGCTTTCATCCACATAATTATCACGAAAACTTCCGTTCATTTATTTAAACAACATTCACTTAAACAGGCATGAACAATTGTAAGTGGTCAATCCATTCCGCCGGCGTGGTTATCCCCGATCCTTCCGTCGCGTCGACCGCCGAAGGGCACGTAGGTACCTTTCTCGTACCCTTCGTGCCCTTCACTCCACACGCCCTTCAAACCCTTGCACTGCGCGTATTGGGACGACCCCTACCTGACGTCACTTCCTGAACGTGACGTCAGCAAGGGCACGAAGGGCGCATAACCGCGGATTGGGACACGGCCTAAGAAGAACGACGAAGTGTAGGACATAGCAAGGGAGGAGATAAAACTGTGTTACAGGAAAGAATGTTGGGTAAGTGAGAGATAGAAAGGAAATAAGAGATTAGATGGAAAGGAATTTCATAGTGAATTGAAGAGGAAATCCATGATAGGAGGAAGTACAGCCAGAATGTTTAGTAAATACTCATTACAAACCTACCTTAATCGGTAGGTTACTTTAGTAATTATATGTAAATTTTGACACATATTTTTGTACGGATTATATTTATGAAATTTTTATAAGTGCCTAAAATACCATAGCATGCGTCTTCGTCATCCCTTACGTCCAGTTGCAGCCTTCAGGAAGAAGAAATTTCCTCCTGAGATTCTCCAATTGATGATTACTGTGAAATGCGATAAGGAAATATTTATCTGAAGCGAAGATCAAAAGTTATTTGAAATCCAGGGGAAACAGAATACTCCACGAAATATACGAAATAATATATAAACGCATTGTATATTTTTCTTTTGTATTCCACGTGGAATTAAGAAAAAAATTAGATGGACAAGGCTTTATGGGAAGACCTCATGGACGAGAAGTTAAAAACATTTTACCTTCTTCCAGAAATACTTAAATTGGAAAACTAAGAAATTAATATTTTTATGCATCGGGAGTTACGATTTTCATTGAAAACGAAATCTCTAAAACATTTTGACGGGTTGAAACACCATGAAGAACAAACGATATTCTCAAAAATGTCAAGGAATAATAAAACTGTACCTTTCAATTCTTACTTACCGGATTTTCACGCTACTACATAAGATTGCTTTAATTAGTAACCAAATGAATTATTAAATTTTTTTAATACTTCCGGTTTTTTGGAGACGAAATCTCACCAATCCCTGTGCTCTACTCTTCCGTAAATAATATCCATTTACCAATCTCGAAGACCACCGTGTTGCCTTAAGGTACGTATACTTCCATGCGGCGCAGATGCTGAGCACGGTGACACTCGGCTGTTCAACAGTCGCAAACCCGAGCGAGAAGGTTCCCAAAATTTCAGTCATCTAAACCCCATCCCCTACACATCGCCTTCCCTCCCTTCCCTAAACACTGCCCCCCTATGTTCCCTGCCTCGAGTCCAAGGCCACTTGCTAGTCGGCTAGGCTCGCTGGCCACTAGGCCGAGTTTTTGAGGGTTGGGGGAAAGATCCACAACTCGAAAGTGGCCGATGTATCCGGAAGCCTTCAGGATCAAATTCTAGGCTTAATTAACGCCTTCTTCGAAAGAAAACTCAACGTTTATCGCGCGAGTAGATTGCTGCCGAAGGACCTAAAAAAAGTTACAATGACTGAGTCACTAGGAACATGTGAAAAACATGAATTATATCAACAGTTCCGATGTAAAACTCGAAAGAGCATTAGTAAGTGCATGGGTGTTGAGTCGTGACATCAATCGCGTGAATACGGAAGATAAGAATAGAGAAAAAGTTTGACATAAAAAAATCAAACAGAATTTCATCGCAACCTAAAAAATTCCATCAAAATCATTTTCGTAACAAACTTGATTGAAATAAATTAATTGAAAAACTGATAAAAAATAATTTTTAGTCACTAAAATATCAAATTGAGCAAATTTGATTTTTCAACCAATTATAAAATTTCATATAATGTTTCTTGGTAAATTTTAGCGTATTGAAGGGCATTGATTAAAGCAAAATATGAATTCGGGATTTATACGATTCCATTTGTATGCAGAGGTCAGAAAGAAGTGACAGAAAACGGCCGGCAGCTGTAATATTGAAATGACGGTGTATTTATAATAAATTACAATCAAAACCCAGTCAACTCTCCATCTTACTGCAAGCAATTTCGAAGTCACCAGAATTACTAAAAAAGATAGCATAACATAAGAGTCACAATACTGGCAAACGCCCACGTATTCGTGAGACGAATATCTAACGCTTTGAGACCACATTGAAAGTTTAAGTTACAGTGCTAACGCCTGTTATTTCAATTGTGACACAAATATTACACGACCTAATAAATAATTGGGCTCATTGGGCAATTGGCCTTGTGGACTTTGGACAACTTTTAAGCACCAGTAAAGATAAAATACCACTTCAAGAAAAATCCGGCTTGTATCAGATTAATTGTAATTCATGCCCAGCTTCCTACATAGGTCAAACAAGACGCAACATTCTTACCAGATACAAAGAACACCTCTCATATTGCAAAAACAACAAACCGGAGAAATCCAGCATTGCACAACACCTTACTGACACAGACCACGAAATTACCCTAGACAACCTTACTCTATTGAAACAAACATCAAAACACCTACTTGACGCATACGAGAGCATTTACATTTATAGAAACAAAGGGAAACTCCTTAATAGTGACGAAGGTCCCATCCCGTATTCTTCTCTATTTTCTCTATTGCACTAAGAACGTTACGCCCTCAGTTATTTTCCACTCCGTAACGGTCATCCTTACGTCACGTTCCCTCACCCTCCGTCCAAGTTAAACCTTCCCTTTCCCCCCCTTCTCCGTCCGTTAACTCTTCCCCTCCTATTCCGCCCCCCCATACCAACTTACGTCCAACCACAATTTTCCCCCTCTCCTCTTCCACCCTCTACACCACAACTATTCCCCTCCCCCTCACTCTCTTCTCCATACATTTCAGCGGTGTCTATTGTTTTTTCATCACTCAACCTTGTTGAAGTGAAGCTTTAACCTCAGTTGCGTTGAGAAGGGAATCTTGGATTCCGAAACCGGTACGCTTTTCCCGTCCAGGTGGCAGTTCCATCGCTCAGTTTTGAGCACATTCTCCCGGAGCATAACCCACGGAGTAAGTGTTGTTTGTGTGATAGTGTGTGTGTGGGTCTTAACTTGTGTAACCTTAGCGAGGCCCCCCAAAATTCTCGCGAAGGTTCCTCCATAGTTAAGCGAGTGATTGGTTTCAACGTGAGCAGCCTTAGCGAGGTCCCCCCAAACCCCTCGCGAAGATTTCTACACTGTTGATCGTGTGCGTGTGTGTTTCTTAACTTGAGTAACCTTAGCGAGGCCCCCCCTAAAACCCTCACCATGGTTCCTTCATAGTTAAGCGAGTGATTGGTTTCAACGTGAGCAGCCTTAGCGAGGTCCCCCCAAACCCCTCGCGAAGGTTTCTATACTGTTGATCGTGTGTTAGTGAAGGGTTTCCGGTTAAGAGGCTGGGGTTGGTCACTGCTGCGAATCCTCCCGTTCCAGCATACCACACAGTGTTTTGTTTATACCTGTGACGAGGTCCCTTGTTACGGCCATTGGAGTGTTACTTGGAATGACTTTCTTTTTCTCGTAACTTCGGGAATAAATAGCTACATCCCTAGTAAAACAGTAAAAGAAGGCAGCGAACCGAGATGGTACGACGCGGAAGTGAGAAAATCATTCAGGCGACAGAGCGTGTCATGCTAAAATGAAAAAAAGTCAGCACGGATTTATCCCCTATTGAACGCGAGCTAATAATTAAAAAATATAGGATGACTAAAGCCGCCACGAAGGAAGCGTTCAGGAATGCATTCACTAATTTTAAAAGAAAAACACTAGTAAAGCAGTTACGGGATAACCAAAAAGCATTTTGGCCATATGTTAGGGAAGTTCAAGATAAACGATCTACCGTATGTTCGCTGAGAAACAAACGACAATGGAGATGAGTTGACAAGCAGTTACGATAAAGCCAATTTATTAAATTCCTACTTCAAGAGCGTGTTCACCGAGCCTTCCGAGAACTCACCCGAGACCGATGACAATCCCTGTATACATTGACATTAGTACGCTCGGAATAGAAAATATATTGAAATCGCTTAGTCCAAATAAATCACATGGTCCGGACGAAATCCCTTCTCGCGTATATAAAGAACAAGCCTCAGAAATTGCCCCCTACTTGCAGGTAATATTCAGTAAATCTATCAAGCAACTAGAAGTACCTAATGAATGGAAAATCGCTAATGTAATGCCAATATTTAAAAGTGGAGAAAAGGAACAGCCATCTAATTACAGGCCGATATCTTTAACGTCCATATCATGCAAGGTCCTTGAACACATCGTAGTCAGTTCGGTAATGAAACACCTAGACGCGCAAAACTTATTCATATGAACTCAACATGGATTCAGGAAAAGCAGATCGTGCGAAGCTCAGCGCTTTTCGCCCACGATATTTTAGTCTCCGGGGAAGACACCATTCCAGTAGACGCGATTTTTCTTGATTTCAAAAAGGCATTTGATAAAGTACCCCACGGAAAGTTAATAATAAAACTGAAATCGTATGGTCTAGACGAAGATGTAATTTTTTGGATTAGAGAATTTTTGAGCGACCGCGTCCAAAGAGTAGTATTAGACGGTGCAGTCTCCAATGAGGTTGGAGTCACTTCTGACATTCCTCAGGATAGTGTCATTGGCCCACTCCTATTCCTTCTTTATATAAACGACATTGGCGAAGTAGTGCAGAGTAAGTTACGACTATTTGCAGACGACGCTGTAGTTTACAGAGAAATCCGTTCCAGCAAAGATATAGACGAACTAACTAATGACCTTGCAGCTATCCAAGCTTGGTGCGATGCTTGGCAGTTAGAATTAAATTTGAAAAAATGCGTCGTAATGAATTTCTGGAAGAAGAATAACTCCCTAGCTATATAATTCGGGGTACCCAATTAGAGACTGTTGAGTCCGTGAAATATCTGGGAGTTAGACTCCATAATGATCTATCGTGGAATAAACATATTCGAGAAATAACCGATGAAAAAGGCTTAATAACAGAGTTAGAACGCGTGCAAAGAAGAGCTGCCAGGTATGTGAAAGGTCGTAACGATAGTCTTGTTAGTGTAACTGACCTCTTAGATAAACTCGGATGGGAATCTGTGTCGGACCGTAGATTGAAAAATAGACTAAACCTTATAGATAAATTCAAGAGCAGTGTCTTTTATGACGAAGTTAACCATATCTTGCGGACGCCAACGTACTACGGAAGATCAGATCATATAAATAAAATAAGAGAGATAGATTGCAGAACAGACAGATTCCGAAAGTCATTTTTTCCACGATCTATAAATGATTATAACGGCAGCAATAGAACTCGTAAATAGATTGCATGACTTGTAGTGTAGCCTACTAGCCTATGTAAAAATTAATGCATAATTCAATTATTATTTCTAATAGCATAGAGTAGTATAATTTGTTAGTATACGGGACGTTTTTTGGACGGTGTGGGGTGCATGTGGGACTTCAAATGCATGCTGCATGCTGGTGATTGATCATCCCCTGCCAAACACCCTAGAGGTGGCTCGCAGGGTATTACGTAGATGTAGATGCCTTCATCAGAACATGTTCAATGTTTAGTTAAAATATTTTTCCTTCATTTCTATTTCGTTTTGAATTAAATTTAAGGTAAAGAGACAAAAGGACTGATTAACATATGGAATGAGAATCGATTGATGTGCACAGGGTTAAATTTTTCATTTTAAATTTTTGTTATATTCGATCGGTTGAGAGAATAACATTCCATTTCAGTGCCTTCATTTTGGTGGAAGAATCCTGCAAAAACCTCAAAAAGTCGTCTTTTGGCTGTATTTGTAATTGAGTTAGGAGCTCATTCACCTAGTCCATTGTTTTTCGCAGTATCCATATTCATTAGCTGAGAGAGAGAGAGTGAGAGAGAGTGTGTTGGAGATCTCCGTGGAGAGAGAACCTTTCTTCCTTTGGACTTAAGTCCTGCTGCCGAGGCGAACCCAACATCGGAGCCGTAAAGGTTTCTTCCGTTTTAATTCGAAAATTTTCGCCATTTGATATGGTGTGCATTTGATATCGCCGAGGCACTTTTGCTCCCATTTACCGCACTCACAAGGGAAGAGAGCGAGTCAGAGAGCTTTTCAAGTGCGGCTTCGCTAAAAACAGTTCAACAAACGAACGGAAAAAAAGGAACCGGTTGAGGCTGTGACCTTCTTGATCTCGAAATAACTCATTCAAGGACCCTTTTTGCTCTCCATAAAATGCAGCGCAATATCATCAAAAAAGCTATGGCCTTCAGGGACTCCTCGACAGAAGATGTCGTAATTGGCGTACATATAAGGGGGCTTAGTCCAGAAATGAAGTTTTTCAATCAAAGCCAACTCATTTTCAATTGAATTATAACGTTTTTCACTTAATGATTAGCAATAGAGCTGAAATTTTCAGTAATACTCAGAATCAGATGGCAATTATTGTGTCAACCAATCCCGGTAAACCCTCAAAAACCCCCCAAAAAATTAAAATTTTCATATAAGTCTACTCTTTGGGTACTATTCTTGACTATTCCACCACCCCCAACGACTCATCCCCACGGAAATTATGTGATTGGATGGTGACCGCCAGGAGTACACACATTTAAACCCCGGTATCCCCCTGAAATCCCCCCAAATGTAAAATATGTCATTTAGTCCCCTATTCGGGAACTTCTCGCAAACATAACGCCGCACAACCCGTCCCCTCTGAGCTCTAGATCCGGAATATTTGGTGAGGGCGAGCCACCGTAAACCATACGGGAAAAAATACCCGAAAACCCCCGATCACCTCCTGGAACATCGCCGAAAAAAAATAAAAAAAAATTTAAAGCCGCCTTTCCGAATAGTTTTCGTCAGAATTTAACCGGTGCCCCTACCACTTATTAAAACCCCCGATAACCCCGTGAAACCTCCCAAAAAAATTTCTAATAAATCGCCTCTCCAGGTAAAAGAAGTCGTCAGACCACTGCTCCTGACCCCTAGGACTTATCGGCACGGAATTCATGAGAACGATTTGTGACCACTGGTTTAACACAAGTATAAAACCCCCGGTATTCTGTTGGAAACTCCCGCAAAAAAATGGAAAACTTGCCATTAGTCTCCTTTTATGGGTACTTGTCGCCACTATTACTCCGCATTGCACTCTTCTTTACAATCATCGCTACGTGATCACTGTGGAGGATTAGTGACCGCATGTATCTATATAACATGAAGCCCAGTTACGACCACTCATTAATTCACTCACCTATACAAATGTTTGGAGTGAACGAGACGAGATACGGCAAAAATTCTAATGAAGACCCCCTCTAAAATTGTCTGAAACCCCAGGAAAAATTATGAAAACACTAAATTTACAATTATTTATCTGTCTATTCATCTGAAATTGATTATGGGGATTAGTTCAAAAAATGGCCACCAAAAATCAATGGCGGCGCGGCAGTCATACAAACGAACCATCATAGCAACATATTTGTTTATGCAAACAAGAGGAGCTAAATTGGGAAAGAAGATAAAGGAATTAAAACGAAAAACTGATAAATATATGGAAGGAAATAAGGAAAATAATATTTGAAGTGTCTATTTCTTTGCGTCTTCTTTCCGCAAGAACCAACATCTGTTTAAATCAAAGCGCATTCAAATGAAAAGCGGAGAAATATAAGGTACGAAATTATTGTTGTTTTTGGTATGTTACATCGAAAGTGTGGTGGTTATTAATATCAAAGTTAACAAGTGCACTAAATGCCATTTTAGAAATATGATTCGTGCTGTTGACTATAGTTCGTATCTTGTTGGAGATACACGATTGTAGTAGAAAGACTTTCAAACAAGTCTTACATAATATAGGTAGGTAAAAATGATTTTATTTTCATTTTTTGTGATGGTGATAACTTTTTATTTTTGTTTACGTTCTTTTTTCCGTTAATGTCCTTTTTAATGTACAATATGTAAGATACGTGCAAATGAATTTCTTATTCAATTATTTGTCTTGCGAAAATCACGTTTCCTTGAGTGACTAAGTTATTCAACTGTGTAAATTATCGAAAGCTTGACATTCACAATGTCTTGTACACCAAAGGCTGTGATCCGTTACTCACCAGATTTATTGCGCATTGCGTTGGATATTAAAGCTGAGATATTTGCGTATCCCGATTCATTAAAACTTTAAATAGAGGTACTTCTGAAGTGAAATCATTCGCGATCACGATAAATAATATTTCGATAAAATTCGTTATACTAGCCCCAATTCATGCCAAGGTACATTTGTTTCTAGATATTGATATTCAGTCCCAACGTAATTCGCTTACGAAGGGGAACAGCTGTTACATCTTATTCGTATATCAAGAATTTGGTTGAGTTTTGTGGAAAATAATTAATAAACGTGTTTTTAATTGTAATTCGTAAAGTCGTTATGTTATGATATTACGTATGCATTGGGTGTTACAGTGGAACGTGGTCTCAACGTTTTTTGTATTTGAATTGAATAAGTTAGAGATACTCGAAGAAATTTATTTTACTTTTTAAGCCCCTCAGAAAAACGTTTCTCTTTATAAATATTTACATTCATATTGTAGCCTACGTACCATGCGCTCGTTTTACGTGAAAGTGGAAATATTGCTTATACCTAAGCTAGCCAGCTTTAAAGTAAACGAACCTTAAGTAACAAGTAGCAAACAAAAAGTGTAAGACCCCCCACAGTGAGCATAACAGGCCGCAGGTCTTTTTCGGGGGGCCTTCAGAGCCCCCCAGCGAGCAAAGCGAGTAACACATTAAAACCCCCGAATCACCCTGGGCACCCCTCATGTATACTAATTCCCGACCACTTCCAGAAAAGCTGTAGAGCTGAAATTTGTTGCACAGGTGGAGAAAAAATATTGATTGGGAGAAAAATTCCGAAAACTCAAAAAAATTGATTAGTTTTTGAGATATATCGACTTGAATTAACATGGGAGCCTTATGGGACTAAAACCTTTTTCCAATTATAGCGAATTTGTTAATAATTTAGGAAGATGAGATTCCTGTGACGAATACTAGATTTTTTTGTCAATTTTTTGAGGTGATTGTCATTGCGATATATTGATAAGTAGTACTTTTTATGATTTTTTTGAAAATTCCCTATGCTTTTCTTACTGGCCTATCTTTGGAATTTGTTTGACCAACTTGCAATAATTGTAGGACAAATTCCTTGAAACGTAAAATACAAGATTTTTTGCTTGATTTTTTGGTTATTTGGAATATTCATAAAGTGAAAGAATACCGAGGAATAAACGATTTTCGATTTTGCATTGTTGAAATGACGAATTTTCAAACTCGGATTTCGGACATGAGACATGTGCCATATGAAAATTCGGAATTTTCGAGAAAAACCGTTTAAGGTGCTTCGCACCCTAACGTTTTCGGCTACGTTCCCCGTAACCCTCTTGGTTAATGAATAATAAAATTCCGAAAAATATCCTGCACATGAAAAATTATTGTCGCCATTATTTTGTGAAGCTCACGATCTTGAATAACTTGACAACCGTTGAAGTTATATGAATGAAATTTTCAAGGTAATACTAATATCAAAAAGGACAACTTTTGCAAAGATAACCATTCCACTGTATCGATTCATGTCAGAGTTATATCGATACCAATCTCCTTGGATACGCTTTATTCGCTAATAACTTTTTTGTTATTCTAGTTATGAATACGCAATTCAAAACGTTTACTACTGCTAACGTGTTAAGTCAGGCAAAAGTAAAATCAAGCGGATCGAATAATTAGAGGCGAAGTTATTATCGATCCAAGTGTGCATTCGATGCATGTCTTTTTCAGGCTTATTTACATAGTTACGGGGATATAATTTTTTAATATTTGCTTAGACAGCAACGTACTATACGCACATGTAAATTATTTTGATGAGTAATGATTCCTAATGAAGATATATCAAAATGAAATAATATCGATAGGTCTAATTTTCTCCTTTGTTATTGATCGTACCAGTCCGAAATTTTTAGGATAGTACGTGATTGGTGATATAAGATTTCTGTTATCTTTTGGTTTCCATGGCATAGTTTTAACTTTATGCCGAAATACGCTTTCAATGTAAAGTAAATGGGGATATATCAAAATCACTTTAGGACATGGTACTTACCATATAGGTCACATTTAGCAATGATGAACATCCCCCTTGACCCATTTTCTAACAAGAAAAATCAAATCGAAAATGTTGGAATTCGATTTTTCCCTTATATCTTTTTTTATTTAATTGGGTAAGGGACTTAAACTCTTACCAGTAGATAAAGAAATGTACAAAACAAGCTAAAAGTTGCAATAAACTAATGCGGTTGTTATAGTTGAAGTTATGATCGATAAAAATGTGTACGTTAGAGATCCCTTTTGCATAACTTTTACAATAGTTGCTGGGATAAGACTTTTAACGGTATGCTAAAAGGTAAATTAGTATTCATACATATAAAATATTTTGCAGAACAACATCCCCTTATCAAGATATGTCGATATGAAATTATATCGATAGGTGTCATTTTCTCCTACCACATTAACCGTACCTGCCCGAAATGTTTGTCTTTTAGTGCGATGAAGTGCACGGTATTTACAATAAGTCCATCTTCAGCCAACACAAACAAACTGGATGGTTTATCCACGCGATAAAAGATGTCACGTAATATTGTTTCGTTGTAAAAAAAACCATGGTTTTCCTATATCTAAGCCACGAACAGAGATACTTTGGTCTCATTTATTGTCATTGCGAATGCCAATGTAATTGAAAACTCAACCCGATAGTATTCAATTGACACATCTGTCGGAATAATATAAATTCCTTACCTCCAACCCTTAGCCGACTTCGCTGTTCCATTCGGCTTCTTATTAATTTTTATAATAAGCATTCCATTGACAGTTGAATATGATAGCCAATATTGAGACCTAAGTAAGTACATTATCACGTGTTGAAGTTGAGGTTAATTTCACGGATAAATACCTTTGGCATCTGTGAGGAAGGTCAATGTAACATGAATCAACCCTCTTTCCTTTCTTTCCTGGGGTACACCTTTTTTGCGTCTTCCTCCCCAAAGACACCTACTGAGAGGGAAATAACCCTGTCCTCTTCAGTTTCCTTACTAATGTACGCAGATTTTGTGTATTATACCACTGCCAAGGAGTACCAACAATTATGCGGTTAATGAATATGGCGAATCTCGGCAAAGGAAAGACAAGACCGAAAGCTATACTGTACAAGGAAAGATATGAATGCACATAGGTGGATCTAGGGGCCATAGGGGCACGTCCCCCCCCCCCCCCAGACTCTTAAAAAATATGCAAGATTTTTTATACGGTCCGAATATCGTTGCGTTTGTTTTGTTTTACGAGGTATCCTCAGGACCCCCGGAACAAAATCTTGGATACGACCTTGCTTGTCCCTCCCCCCAGAAAGAAATCCTGCATCCGCCCCTGTGAATGCAACTAAGTACTGTTTTTTAATACATTCTCCTAACATATACTTCATGGTTCTTATGGGAGTTTTAATCACTCAATTAAAATACAAGAGTTGAATAACACACTGAATTCAATGCAATGTGCACTCTATTGTTGTTCCGTCCCGAATAGCTGTTTATATATATTACTTCATAGCAACAATGCAAAACTAGCAATCTGGAAAACGTTAGCGGTACTGAAAGGTACCCTCCATGCACTCACGCGTAGCAGTTAGGGAAGCGTGTTTGGGGTGCAGGAATCTCGGAGAGTGAACCGATTGTCAATGAAACCACACGAAATGTGTGGAGATCTCCGTTGACGCTACCTCTACGCTCAGGCAAGCGTTCGATCTTTACCATGGAGTGGAAGTGAAAGTGACTTAAAAGCAACGATATTACTCTTCGAGGGGAGGTTTATTATCTCAATTCAAATAAAGTAGTTAAATAACACACTGATTTAAATGTAATGTGCACTCTATTGTCGTTCCGACCAGAATAACTGCCTATTTATGTCACCAAGTTATAGCCAACGTTTTGAATTATTTTAAATCATCATCAGTGCTACGAAAGAAAAAAACATGAACAATATAAAATACAAAGATTAATATATACACAGCAGGTATTTCTCCCTCATATCTATTTTATTTATTTTCGTTAGGGACTGAAACTCTAATTGGTAGATAAAAATAAGGTGCAAAATAAGATAAAAGGTAAAGAAAACTAATGTTGTAGTTACAGTTGAAGTTTTGATCGAAAAAAGTGAGCATCTTATATATCGCTTTTGCAGACCTGTTACTGTAGTTGCTGCGATTAGGCTTTTCACGGTATTTATTTATTTATTTGCAATAAACCCAAAAACAGTACATGAGACCTTTTACATTGTATTTTTAAACAAATGGATAAATAATAAAGTGGAACAAGAAACAACGACAAAAAATAAAACCTGATTAAATACACTCAGATATACATAATACTTCACTTCTATGAACGCCTCATCCGCTCATATGCTATTTGGGAAGGGTGGACAAAGAAAGAGGGATTTAAAGAAGAAGATTTCCTGATGGCAGTCGTAAATGATGAAATTAATGATGTTATGTCAACAGAAGGAGCTTTGATGGAATTGTAGGTAAGAGGTAGCCGGTAGGTAAGGGATCTCTGGGTCACTGATAAACGGTGGAGAGGTAGATGGAAAAGGGATGAGTTCCGTATTTTACGGGAAGGGACACGGAGGGAGAACATTGAAAGAATGTCGTTAGACCTGAAGTGGCCATTCATGATTCGGTGGAAAAACCTGAGGTCGCTAAGAGTACGTCTTCGCCCTAAGGGCACTATGTCAAGTTGAGAGAGGAGATCATCAGCAGTGAGATTACGGAGGGAAGGGTTACGGTTTTTCACGTTATTTACGAAGAAATTAACAGGTCTATTAAGAATTTTGAGATTTAAGGGACAGGCTGAAGACCATATGGGCGAACAATAATCAATAAGTGGAAGAACACATCCGGAAAAGACAGATTTCAGAGCTAAAGGACTCCGTATTTTTGTAAATCTGTACAGAAGTCCAACTAGAGCCATCGCTTTGGTAGATATGTGCTTAAGGTGAGGGGTGAAGGTAAGCTTGGAGTCAAAAAGGACTCCCAAATCACTGTGGCATGTGTATGATAGAAGGCAAGGTAGTATTCATACATATTAAGTATTTTGCTGAACTAAATCCTTTTATCAAGGTGTATCGATATGAAGTTATATCAGTAGGTGTCATTTTCTCCTGCCCTATAAACCATACCTGCCCGAAATTTTTGTCTATTAGTGCAATGAAATGTACGATATTTACATTAATTTCAATCTCTTGCAAACACAAATAAACTGGATGGTATACCCACGCGATAAAACATGCCACGTAAAATTGTGTCTGTGTAAAAAACAAAGTTTTCTAATATCTAAGCCACAAACAGACATACTTTGGTCTTATTCATTGTTGTTTGGGGAGTGTGTCCCCCGCCGCACATTTGAATGTGTTGGTGCGATTGGCCGGCGGGCCGTTCCTGGGCGGTGAGTGCGGGAGGGTGGACTTCCTTTTTTTTCTTAGCAGTCTACAGTCCGCTCTCGAAGGGACAGTACGGAAGAGAAAGTGCGGAAAGAGGAAAGAAATTGTGAATATTTCTGTATCTGTCGCGAATAAACCATTGGCCACTGAACAAATGGTCCTTCGGGCCGGATACCTGTTTATTCGCGAATGTGTGATAAGTACTGCATGAGGCTACAATTGCAGAGGAACAATTGTGAATTACAGTGAACATTACTCGGCCATTCGACCGGGGAGGTGCCTGTGAACTTCGTGCCGTCGCTCCGTCACGCCGCAGTGAGTTAACCCATACCTAAACTTTTGGATGGTGGACTGTGTATCTCACCCCTCCCACTGGCTCCCTATTCTCCCTCCTCTCGCAAAAGCCCCTACTCCTCTTCCCCCGTGAATGAGCGTGCTGTACTTCCCCTCACCTCGCTGTCTGTCTCTCCCCTCTCTTCTCCCACTGACTCACTATCCTCCCTCCTCTCGCGAAATCAGCTGTGCGCTGCTCGCCCTGGTTAGCGAAGTTTCTTACGGGGCTGTTACTCGTCTGTTTTGCGCACTTTTTGAGGCGCAAAGTACATTAAGAGTTCATTTTCCCACGTCTTCGTTCTGAGCATTACTTCAATACCGGCTACCCGTTAGGATCCTAGAAACATTATGTCTATGACGACGAAGCAACTGATTGCGCAGCAGGAACAACGGGATCGTGCAATTACTAGGTTAGTGCCGAATTTAAAGAAGAAGGGCGCTGCAAATATCACTAAGGAAGCCATTCAGAGTAGAATAGACTCCCTTAAGCAGTATTGGAACGATTACACTTCCACGCACTTTGAGCTGGTGACGCGGGAAGATGTGTCGAAGGAGCGTTATTTAGTGGATGGACAATATGAGAAGACGGAGGAGATTTATTATGATACGTGCGCTGAACTAAAAGCCATGCTCGCCCAGTTACCTGATTAAGAGTCTGACGACCTCATCTGGACGAGGTGGAGCTGATCAGCCCGATCACGCTAATTTCCAACTTCCCATTCAGCTTCCGAGAACAACGTTGCCGAGCTTTTCGGGTACATTTGCGGATTGGGAATCGTTCTGCGATCTATTTACAGCAAAAGTGGACGGAGAACATCGATTTTCTCCTGCTACAAAGTTGCAATATTTAAAGATATGCCTAAAGGATTCTGCAGCGGAGTTTGTAAAAAACATCTCTGTTACGGACGCCAACTACAAACCGACCTGGGAGGCCCTGAAAGCCAGGTACAGTAATCCACGACTGTGCTTGCACACTCATCTGTCCACTCTAATGAATTTGCCAAAGATGATGAAGGAGTCAGCATCGGAATTGCGGACGTTAGTTGACCGAACGATTCAGGTGGTTCGAGCGCTAGAGAACCTGGGTCGTCCAGTGGCAACATGGGACGACTGGCTTGTCTTCATCACGGCTCAGCGTTTGGATAAAGAATCGCGAAAGTCATGGGAGTCGCACCTGACCACCAAGGACCGGTTGAGTAATCTCACACCAAATAGTGAAGCGAATCCAAACTTATTTCCCAGTTTCAGGGAGCTCGTAGAGTTTCTCGAGGGTCGTATCCGTGCCTTAGAAATGATAGCTCCTCTTACGAGTTGGGACAAAGGAAGTAACACGACGCCCAAATTTTCCTCGTCTGGGGCGAAGTCTTTTCACGTTGAGACTAAGCGACTATCTTCCACAAGCACCCGTAATTGTCCTATATGCTCAATGGACCACTATATAGCCGTCTGCTCCGGTTTCCTAGAAAAGACTCCTGTTGAACGAAGAGATGAGGCTCGAAAATTACACCTCTGCTTCAACTGTCTGGGTCGTCATCGCTTCAAGGAGTGTAAGTCTGTTAAGCGCTGTGTCACTTGTCGTGGACGACATCATTCTTTGTTACATACAGTAACGGTTGGCAACGATGTATGTTCTGCTAAAGATACTGAGGCTGAACCTCAATTAAAGTCTCCTGTTGAGGCAAATGGCATAGCAGTAAACACACTCACGGCCAACGTGGCTGCTCCAATCCACTCCGTAATTCTCGCTACGGCTCAGGTACTGGTCACGGGTCCTCGAGGGGTCCAAGTACAAGCTCGGGCGCTGTTAGACAACGGCTCCGAAGCATCCTTCATTACCGAGGCCTTAGCACAGCTTCTTCATTTACCCCGCCAGCGAACGCAGATTCCTCTGTCAGGAATCGGCGCAGCTGAGGCTGGCACTGCACTGAACATCGTTCAACTCTCACTGTATTCCGTTTATTCACCATCTTTCTGCCTTGAAGTTAAGGCATTAGTACTACCGCGGCTCACGAATCAACTACCAAAAAGAGAGATAATTGAGACAGATTTGTCTTTGTTCTCCAATCTGCAGATGGCTGACCCACTATTTTATAAGCCTGAGAACATCGACCTCATCCTTGGTGCAGATGTCTACGGACTATTACTACGCCAAGGGCTGCAAAGATTCCCTCACCGACAGATCATCGCTCAGAACACTGCTCTTGGATGGGTCATCTCGGGACCAACTGTAGGGAGCGAGTCACGGCGGGCGGGATCCATTCCAAGACGGTCTCTCGTCTCATTGCATTGCGCGGCTGTACAGAATCTGCTAGATGATCTTCAGCGATTTTGGGAAGTAGAAGAAGTTCCTCCCTCCACGAGAACTTTGCGCCCCGAGGATGAGCGATGTGAGCAGCACTTCAAGGATACTCACTCTCGTGGGTCGGACGGGAGATATATCGTTCAGCTTCCAATCGTATCAGAGCTTCCTGTAACTGTAGACGAGACTCGTCGAACGGCTCCTAGTTCACTTGCGTCGACTGAGCAACGATTCGTTCGGGAGCCCGAGATAGCCGCTGCCTACCGAGACTTCATGAAGGTTTATGAGGAACTTGGGCACATGGTAAAGGTTCCAACTTCCGATTCTCAGATAAAGCGGGCTTGGTACCTACCTCATCATGCTGTTGTTCATACCCCATCGTCGAAGCTTCGAGTTGTGTTTGATGCGTCTCGCCGTACTTCACAGCACTACTGTCTGAACGATTTTCTTCTATCTGGTCCTCCTCTGCAAAGGGACCTCGGGCTGGTGCTAATCAACTGGCGACGTCACCGCTTCGTATTTACCGCTGATATTGTAAAGATGTTTCGTCAGATATGGGTACATCCTGCTGACCAGGACCTGCAAAGAATTGTCTGGCGACCGCATCCTAACACCCCAGCGGTGGAGTACCGGCTCACCACGGTCACATATGGCACAGCCTGCGCACCATTTTTGGCGATGCGTTCCCTTCTTCAACTCGCCGAAGATGAGAAGCACCGGTTTCCTCTCGGAGCTGCCTGCCTTCGCGAGGATTCATACGTCGATGACATCTTCTCGGGAGCAGATGAATTACTCATGGCTCAAAGGATCGCTACGCAACTAGTGAAACTGCTGGCCTGTGGAGGAATAGAACTCGACAAACGGGCTGTCAACCATCCAGCTCTTCTGCAACGACGTGTCTCACAGCGTCGTGAATGTGAGCAGGAAAAATCTATTGACTCAAAGGAGCCTATAAAACTCTTGGCCTTATATGGGAGCCAACAGCTGACCTGTTTGGATTTAACCTGCGAGTAACAGAAATCCACACTATGGCTCTCACTAAAAGGACGGTGCTCTCCAAGATGACGCGTCTCTTTGACCCACTAGGCTGGGTCGCTCCAGTCACTGTCGTCGCAAAAATACTCATGCAAGATATGTGGATTTTAAAGATAGGTTGGGATACACCATTACCTACGGATATTAAGGTTCGATGGACTAACTATTTCAATGCAATTCCTAGACTTTCGAAGCTGCGAATTGATCGTTGGCTGCAAACGACGCCGACCTCAAGATGCGAGCTTCACGGCTTTGCAGACGCATCGGAGAGAGCATACGCTGCAGCAATTTATCTACGTGTACTTGACGACGCAAATCAATGTCGAGTATTTCTTCTCGCCGCAAAATCCAAGGTTACCCCAGTTAAAACTATAACAATACCAAAGTTGGAGCTTTGCGGAGCCGCACTTCTTGTTCGTTTGGTCAATCATTTGCAGAAAATAAAAGCATTCTCGTCGCTACCAGTCTTTGCGTGGTTGGACAGCCAGGTAACTCTCGCCTGGCTGCGAAAGCATCCTAGTTATTGGAAAACCTTCATTGCAAATAGGGTGTCATTTATACAAACTGAGGTGCCTTCTGCTGTGTGGCAGTACGTATCTTCAGAGCAGAATCCAGCTGACCTCCCAAGTCGAGGCATAGACCCTGATGCTCTTATAAATTCATCTCTATGGTGGCGAGGACCAGAATGGCTGCTATCTACCCCGGAAAATTGGCCAAGACAACCTGAACCTGTTATTGTTCCTCAACTATTCGTCGTTCAAGCTGCAGAAGAGAATGCAATATTGAAACGGTTCTCTTCGATAACCAGGCTGATTAGAGTTATGGCCTACTGCCTAAGATTCATTGCGCGCTGTCAACGATCACGGATTCCTAATACCAACTTTCTGTCAACAAGCGAGCTCGCTGCCGCTCGTTGCAAGGTGCTCCAGCTAGCACAATCGTTTGCCTTTTCTGAGGAATTGAAATTACTACGAGTGGGCAAGCATCTGCCCAGGCGTAATCCGCTACGGGGCCTGAAGCCTTTTCTGGACGAAAACGGTATTCTTCGTGTAGGGGGTCGTCTAAAAAATTCCACTCTTTCATTTTCTGCTAAACACCCATCCATCCTTCCGAAAAGATCCCATCTAAGCCAACTTTTAGTCCAATTTGCTCACCTTTCCTCGCTTCACGGCGGACCTACCCTTACCCTCAATATTTTACGGAGCCAGACTTGGATACTGGGGGACGTGGCACTTGTTAAAAAAACTCACGCGGCAGTGTGTGATATGTCATCGTGCAAAACCACGCTTCGGCTATCAGCTGATGAGCGACCTTCCTGCAGAGCGGACGACACCAGCGCGCCCCTTCAGTGTAGCTGGACTCGACTACGCAGGCCCATTTTACCTGCGCACTACCAAAGGCAGAGGACATCGCTCATACAAGGGCTATGTAGCACTGTTCGTGTGTTTTGCTACACGAGCAATTCATCTGGAAGCCGTCAGCGACCTCACAACTCACTCGTTCCTGGCTGCCTATCGACGCTTTGCTGGACGTCGAGGTGTTTGCCGCACGCTATACAGTGACAATGCAACCACTTTCCAAGGGGCCGCCAAGGAACTGCGGAGGATGTTCGGCGCAGCTTCGGATTTCTACGCCGAAGTTGCTTCAGTCCTGGCCAATGATGGAACAAGTTGGTCTTTCATACCACCGAATTCTCCACATTTTGGTGGTCTATGGGAGGCTGGGGTAAAGTCAACGAAACATCACCTTCTCAGAGTAGTTGGTGAACATACCCTCACGTTTGATGAGTTCTCAACAGTTCTCATTCAAATTGAGGCCTGTCTCAACTCCCGACCTCTCCATCCAATGTCCTCTGATCCAGATGACCTAAATGCTCTGACCCCAGCCCACTTTTTAATTGGTGATACTTTGTTTCTAATTCCAGAACCTGAGTGTCCCAATATTTCAGGTAATTGCTTATCCAGATGGCGTCTTCTTCAACGGCTGCAGCTGAACTTTTGGAAACGCTGGTCACGAGAGTACCTTCACCACCTGCAGCAGAGGACCAAATGGCGTGATCCAAAGGAAAACTTCACTGTAGGACAGCTCGTGATCGTCCGAGACGACCGCTACCCACCTTCCAAGTGGCCATTGGGCCGCATAACTGAGGTTCATCCTGGATCGGATGGATTAGTTCGCGTGGTAACAGTGAAAATGGCGAATACCACGCGGCAACGTCCGATCGTGAGACTCAGCCCGCTGCCAATGCCAGCGGGACAGTAGCTGTGATACCGGCCGATCATGGCGGGCGGACTGCTCCCTGTGCAGTTCTTTCGTCCTTCAGACGAGGCGGGCGGAATGTTTGGGGAGTGTGTCTCCCGCCGCACATTTGAATGTGTTGGTGCGGTTGGCCGGCGGGCCGTTCCTGGGCGGTGAGTGCGGGAGGGTGGACTTCCTTTTTTTTCTTAGCAGTCTACAGTCCGCTCTCGAAGGGACAGTACGGAAGAGAAAGTGCGGAAAGAGGAAAGAAATTGTGAATATTTCTGTATCTGTCGCGAATAAACCATTGGCCACTGAACAATTGTCATTGCTATTGCCAATCTAATTAGAAATTGAACCCGTATGTATTCAATTGGCACATCAGTCGGAATAATAGGGATTTGTGGTAGTAATACATCTCCTTGGAAAATGCTATTTATAACTTAGTGTGATGGAAAGATATTTCAATCGTCATAAACAATATTGACGGTCGTCAAGGGTCGTAAGCGAAACACGCTAAACCTGAACCTTTTTTGGATGTTTATTTCTAAATTTAGTGTAAATCAGAAATAAAAGGAAATGAAACTGCAGGAATAAGAAAGTGCAATTTGTTTTCTTTCAAATGATATGTGTCTTAACTTAATGTAACCATTTCCACTAATTTTAATATGCAAAAACAAATACGTCTGCAGGCATCTGCAGGCAAGCCGCGGCGCAATCGCGGGTAGCGACTCTCCCCTCCGACCGACCGCGGCAGGGAACGGCGAAACGGTTCGGGGAGGTGGCCGACCAAGCTGGCCGCGAAGTGGGTTCGAGCCCTATAGCCCCCGAGGACTTAGTGGACAGACGTTCGAGGAACAGCAAAGCTGTTACGAGGAGTAAACCGGCAATGGCGTTCGTGACGCATCCAAGGGTCCGCTTCCCTCCCCTCTGTACTAGCACTTTGCGGTCAGATTACTCGTATAAAAATTCTATAAACACCCACAAGATTAGACGGCGACGGCCGTATCGAGGACTAACTGGCCTAGGTGCGGGGGGCGTCAGTAACCCTCGGGCGGGCCGCCCTTTACTAGAAACTGCGAAGCCGTCCCTAAGAATAAGCGGCGCAACCGCTGGGGGCTTCTACCTCCCCTGGGCGGCGAAACCGCTCCTTAACGAATAACGGCGACACAGTTACGAGGACTAAGCAGGGAACCCCGGGTTAAGCGCACTCAGCCCCTGGGCGACAAAACCACCTCTCAACGAGGAACTGCGAAACCGTCCCGAGGAATGAGCGTGGCAGCCGCGATAAAACTCCTTTATCTCCGGGCGGCGTGGTGCCCCCTACGAGGAATGGCGAAGAAGTCCAGAGGTCTGAGTAGCGCAGCTTCGGGGGAATCCCTTGCCCCTGGGCGGCGATGCTATCCCTGAAACGAGCGTAGCCGCGGTTAGTGACTCTTCCCTCCGACCGTCCGCGGTAGGGAACGGCGAAGCGGTCCAGGGAGGCGGCCGACCAAGCTGGCCGCAAAACGGCTTCTAGGGGTTTGAGCCCTATTGCCCCGGAGGACTTTGTGGACAGAGGTAGGAAGATGGGCGATGACGTGTTGAAGACTTTGCCGACGATGCCGGGGGTGGAGCAGCCAAGGGTCCGCTTCTCTCCCCCCTGGTCGGCAAAGCCGGCCCCTATCACTTTCGGGTCAGAATTTTCGAATAGAAATTCTTCGGACAACCACAAACTAAGACAGCGAAGCCAAACCAGGAGATTCTAAGTTAAAAATTGACGCTGATCTTACGACCGCTTTCTTATGAAGTTTGCACTTTCATGAAATTATGTATTACAGCTCGGAATAAGATAACTTAGCCGCGGGGGGCCTCCCTTCCCATCTGGTCACGGGGAATTTGGGAGCGGACCTTCTGAGAACGGCGAAGCCGTTACGAGGAGTTCGCTGGCGACGACGGACGTTGCGGTTGCTACCCTTACCCAACGGCCGCCGAAGCCGACACCTAGAACTTTATGTCCTTAGCTACGAGGAACGGCAAACCGTTCCGAGGAATGTGCTGGAGAAGGTGGGTGCGGCGTGCGCTATCCGGCGTAAAACAATGCCAAAAATAACATAAATTTCGATTTATAAAAGATTCACAAAACATATCTAGTACTTTCGGAATAAGATAACTTAGCCGCGGGGGGCCTCCCTTCCCATGTGGTCACGGGGAATTTGGGAGCGGTAGTAGTTCATTTGCCATAATGAGGGGCGTGAGGGACAGCTGTGAGGCTATTTATCACACCCGAATTTCTTAAACGCGAGATAGGGCTTACAACATACAGGGTTGGCCACCTCCGGGGCAGACCGCGTCGGCCTCACAAAGGCAGCGGTGTGAAAGAGACTGGTTAGCGTTACGATTGGTTACGCCGGATTCGGTCCGCGCGCTCGTGAAAGGAGAGAACAGTTGAAAGAGGAAACGAGATGAGAACATATTGACACCCGCAAGGAGCGCATTACGGCAAGTACCTCACATTAAACCCGATTTGATTTCGGCGGTCTCCGTACGCGAAAAGGTAACTGTGACTGGTTCTGGCGATATTATTTTCTACATAAAGTCATCATCACCATTGGTCAACAATGAGAAAGCCTAAATCACACGATAATTTTATCCGTCATTCCCGAATGTTCACTATCGCGATCATTAGAGTGTTCAATCTCAATTGATCTTCACCGGCAATTGTTTTTCGCGGCCACTCTAATGATAAGGATTCCAATTACTTTTTTCACCACTTGTCTGGTCGCTGGTTCCGTCACTGAAACCGTCACTAAAACCTCATATCAGCCAATCAGAACGCGCCAATCAGAACGCTGCAATCGCTCCGTATGTAGCGATTGCAGCGCAACGTTTGACAATCGTGGGAACGACATAGATAAACAAGCACGCCATATATTTTCGTCCTAGTATTCGGGTCCTATGACAACGAGCTGTGATATTGGAAATGATGCGAAAGGCGACGGCGGGAGGGACCTTGTGATTCAGAAAAATGATCACTAGAGCGATCATTTCAATTCCCGTCGCGAAAAGCCATCGCTTTAGTGATCACTTTTCGCAACGAAAGAAAATGATCGCGTGACTCAGGATTGGTTTGACGGAGTTCTCCATTCTTCTCTGCTATTCTCTAGCCTTGTTATATCGAAGTATTTCTTCCCTTCTACATTTTGTCTTCTACAACCTGTCCTAAGTAACTCATTCCGGGCCGTCCCTCACCCTTCTTTCCTTCCACCTGTCCATCTGCGATTGTTTTCATCAGGCCATCATGTCTCATGATGTGGACAAGTAAATTCTTCTGCTTAAGATAACACTCTCCTCTCCTCCCACTCTTTTAAGCACTTCCTCACTACTTACACGATTGATTAATTTCTATTGATAATTTCTACATAAGATACAGCGGATAATTTGGAAGATTGGACGGAATGAATACTGAAAAAGTTAAACATCATATCAGAGAAAATAGTTTTTAAAACTCTTGGTGTAGGTAGTAAGATTATGGTATTTAAAAATGAAATAATGAGACGTATTCTATTTTTTGACTCACTCAATGCAAAAAACAATTATAAAAGTAATTAACTGGACGAGGCAAAATGTTTTTAATAATAGGAGCACTAAATAGGCAAGATCAGAAAAAGTTTGCAGAATAAAACAGGAGTGATATCTGTAAAAAAATTTCGTACGGAAATTACAATTTTCCACTCATCCTGCTGAAGACATAATGAGACAATTAAGGCAGAGAACCATATGATGTACCACATATGGGTTAAAAGGACTGCAAATGTAAAGGAAATTATGACCTGCTTCCATAGTTATTTTTGGTTGAATTCAAGTTGCAAAAATTCGCAGGTGTTGCAGCGATTACTAAGGAAGAAGGTTGGCCAAAAATCATCTCCAAATGTAGCCTTGAATTCAAGTTACCAGCATTGGATGCGTTAATATGACATTAGTATTCCAATTTGGGAGAGGAGATATGCCGGGATAGCTCGAAAAATGCTCAATACAAATCAACAACTACAGGTTAGATTTGATAATTATAATGGGATAGCCTAGCACTAAAAAGGGGAACCTTACTCACACAACAGACAGACAGTGTGAAATAATTTCGCTTTGAAGTGAGCCACCATTTTCATCCGAAAATCCAAAAGAGGGTAAATCAACAATTGCACTTCATCCCATAATTCGAAGATGCTCTCGATAAGATGTAAACTGAATCAAAATAGAAGCAGTGGGCAACGAGCCAGTCATATAAATATAATAAAACATTAAATAACGGCCATACCCCATTTTCATAACTGCTGACTAAAACGCGATTCATATTGTAAACGGCAAGGAAAACAAAACACTTGAATGACAACCAGCTTTGTTTAAAAGTACGCCAAACGTTGCAGTGTTAAAACAGGAACTCACACACTACGTAAGTATTTAGGAAGCAAATAAAAATTGCCATGCAAATGCACTATTTTACAAATTCGGATAGTTAGATGCCATACAAATGTCGTTGGTCGCGATAACATATACAGCAAATGAGTCTGTAGATTTTAAGAGTTTTCTTTTTTACCGCAGAGTGCGGAGAAATCAAATGTCGCTAGGGTAACATAAAAGCATCTACATCTACATAATACCCCGCAAGCCGCCTAAAAGGCGTGTGGCAGGGGGTGTTAGTACACCAGGGCGGTGATTCTCGTTCTCCTTTCGCCCGGGTCTTCGCTTCGCTACGGCAACTCGAAGTGAAGCGAAAATTTTCTCCGCGATTTTCTCGTTCTTTTCGCCCAGTCTATCGCTACAGTTCGGGTAACTTCGTGCTCTTGGCGAAATACTGTGACGAAGGTAATAAAGAATACCGTTAGGTCAATAATTCTCATACCAGCAATTGAACGCGAAAAGTGAAACAAACGAAAACCGAAATTGGAAAATCAAGTGTGGAGTATGGGGAAAGGATTATTTACGTTTGTTTTGAAGTGATGATTTGCCTTGAAAACAAAGGTGAAGACAAGATTTTTGGTTTTAATCGTTGACTATTAATATGGTCAATCATCTGTGTCTCGTCAAAATAAAAGTGCTCGCGTCGATTTGTGAATATTTGGCAAGTACATATGTTAATTGTATGAGTACTGCGATACTAGTAAACCATAAATTACACGGTGATAATGAATGACTATTTGTGAATGGATCGAATCAAAGTGGAGTCCCTTTGCAATAAATAGTGGTATATTAACCCTGTTTGTGCTTATTACACTGGATCGAAGATTCTCATTTGTATTGTGAAACCAATTGAAATGGTTTTCTATTGAGTAGACCACCAGAGCGATTTTAGGAACATTTTGTGGCTATAATCATAATGACGATAAATTTTAATCATATTTTTGCAGTAAGATATATCTTCTTAGCGTTAGTATGGCCAGTATAAGTACGAGTAATACGAGTAATAGCCAGTATAAGTACGCTAGTATATCATCATCTCTGTGTTCCTTACGGAATTAGGAACAATTTGCAAATTGTGAATAATCAAAGCCTTTCCTGTTTTCAAAGTACTCACCATGGCCATAATTTCAATGACAGAATTTATAACCAACCACCGTTTAATGGACAAATTCATCAGGGTTCATTATAAACGATAACGTGCAGAATGACTTTTGTCACACTGAAGATGTCATTGTTATTTATTATTATTATTATTATTATTATTATTAAAATATTTAGTTACAAGTCGACCATGAAGTCGGGTGGTAACATAGATTTAGGTAGTGCATTAAGACACAATTAGATTAGATTAAGCTATGAACAATTAATTCATAAATAATTCATGGTAATACCTTTAATGATTTTTGTGTTTTTATAGAAGTATGTTCAGTTTTATTAAAATGTTCACAATAAGGAGGTATCTTCTGCCATATGCCACTCATGTAACAGACACGAAAAGAATTGAGTCATATAATTGTCAGCGAGTAGCAGATATTTGATAACTTTATTATCTCATCTTATTTATGACTATTGATATACTGTTGAGAAGCAATATGTTTCATGAAATCCATAATCTCTGGCAAATAAAATTTCAATTAGGGACAGAACTAAGTTTAAATTTCTTCATTAGAGAGACAAAAACCTATTGCATGACACCAATTAGCCCTTACCATTGAAATATAAGGTGAAACACATTTTGATACTGGCTGTCGAAAGTGTAGTTGATATAGTAATAGGGAGGACTGTGAGTCTTAAAGGTGAGAATGTATTCATTTTCATCATAAAATTGAATTGATGTTCAGAAATCACTTATTGTGAACATAACTTCACTGTCTAATATTAAATTAAAGAAGAATGAAAAAATTAAAGTTTGAATACTTATGCAAAACCCTACAACAGTTACTTCAAGGGCTCATGGCCTAGTAAACTTGCCATCCAATTATTAAATAAATGTAAATTTTGCAGCAAACCTTTCATACTTTACAAGTAGGTTGCATGTTGTTACAACAATATGCATCTGTAACAAAATATTGCTACTATTTTTACAAACCTTGTGTTGGAATATGTTATAAGTGCTATCGTAACTAGACTTTATATATAATCAACAGCAAAGGCTTGTATTCTATGAAAGATTTAAGGAAAAGAGATGGGGTGCAGAGATATTAAATATAAGACACGATCTCTGGTATTATTTTGTGGAATTGCTTCATTGCAGAATAAATTAAATAACTTTGTTTTATTCCACACTATATTTTAAATGGCACAACCTGGGTTCCAGCATCTAATGTTATCATCAGGTGAAAGCACCTGCTTGCTTCTATAATCACTTCATAAATAGAACAAGGTGAGGAATTCATGTTATCGCATTTATGAAAATGGAATCACTCATGCCACTCAAGGCGGAGCATAGGCCAATGCTCAATTTTCAAGCATTTAGTATGAATTAAGTGGAGCAATTGCTTCAGAGAGTGAGCAAATGCTCAGAAATGAATGCATCTTCTCCGGACTAGATGCATCGAGGTAGTTTTTCGTGATAAAGGGCATTGTTCGATATTCGGCTTTTATGATAACCTTGTATTATAGAGGATATTATTATTATTATTTTAATATATTTTCACAGCATTTTTGCTGGTTTTAGGCGAGGTACGGGTATCACCAAGTACTCTCGTCTTTTTACTCTGTTTTGAAAAATTTTCTGACAATCCGGCAAGTATTTAAAATTGCTGCTTTTTGTTTTGTAATAAACAAGTTTTTCGGCAGTCCAATAGTTTGAAGACCTTGATGGAGTGAATGAGGAACTACTCCTGTGGCGGAGATAATGATAGGTATTACGTGTACTTTATCTGATTTCCACAATCTCTTAATTTCATTTTTAAGTTCTTCGTACTTTTCCATTTTGCTGATGTAGGCTATAGTTGTATTATGTGAATTAGGTACAGCAATGTCTATCATGTATGTTTCATTGTGAGTTTTATCTTGTACTACTAGATCAGGTCTATTGCTATGGACTGTTTTATCGGTAATAATTGAACGGTCATAATAAATCTTACAGTGGTCGTTTTCAAGGATGGTTTTAGGTGTGTACTTATAATAAGGAACTCCATTTTCTATGAGTTTATACTTCAGGGCTAATTTCTGGTGTATGATGTTACATATTTCTCATTACATATGTTACATATTACTTACATTATTACATATGTTACATATTGATTGTGACCGTGCAGGTAGTCTTTTTGAGATAAGTTACTGCATCCACTTGTGATGTGCTGTATCGTGTCAGAGGTATTACCACATTTTCTGCATCTGTCATCCAATAAATTTGGGTTTTTAATAATATATTTTTCATATTTTTTTGTTTTCACCACCTGGTCTTGTATTGCGATCATAAATCCTTCTGTTTCTGGGAAGAGTTGCCCATGCCTGAACCATGCGTGCGATGCGTCTTTATCGATTTCAGGGGCCTCCAGGGCATGAGGGTGTCTTCCGTGAAGGGATTTATCTTTCCATATTGACATTTTACTGTCTATAGTAACAGTGGTTTCACTAACTTGCATACTTTCGTCAGATGGGTTTAACGGTGTGTATTTATTGTCTGCGTCACAGATAGTTCTCAGGAGATCCGAGGTAGATTTTTTGCTGAAAAAATATTTCCATAACTGAGAAAGTTGTGAGTTGTGCTGATTCTTGATGTCTACGATACCCCTTCCACCAAATTTTCTAGGCAACATGCTCCTCTCTATATTCGAGTTTTTATGGAGCATATTTTTCTCTGTCATTTGGGATCGAATTTTTCTTTGTAGGTCGTCTAGATCTGTTTGTGACCATTTGATTATACCGAAGGAGTTTGTCAGGAGAGGGATGGCAAAGGTATTATTGAATTAGTGAGGTTTTTGCAGTTCAATTCCGTGCGAACAAGTTTCTTGATTCTATTTTGGAATTCAGTCGAAAGTTTTTGCTTTATCGTAGAGTGGTCTAGTCGTCTTGCTTGTTGGAACCCTAGGTATTTATAGGTATCTCCCTCATCCATGGCCTATATTATTTGCCCATCCTGTAGTAAAATATCATTCCTTTGTACTTTACCTCGGACTATTGTGATAGTTTTACATTTATCTATTCCAAATTCCATTTTTATATCCTTAGAAAATATTTCAGTTAAACGGACTAATTGATTTAGATTATTATTAGATCCTGCATATAGCTTGAGATCGTCCACATAGAAAAGATGCGGTAGAGTGTGCGATCTTAGTTCTTTTCCTTTTATTTTCACTCCATATTGAGTATTATTCAGGTTTGATAGAGGGTTTAGCGCAAGGCAGAACCACAATGCACTCAAAGAGTCACTTTGAAATATTCCCCGTTTGATTTTGATATTATTTGTCTGCAAAAGACCCTCGTCAGTTTTTATGTGCAAGATGGTGCTCCATTTTTTCATCACAGTATGGAGACATTCAATAACTTCTGGGTGAATTTTATAGATGTTTAGTAGTTCAATAAGCCAGGAATGGGGAACAGAGTCAAAAGCTTTTTTGTAACCTATGTAGCAACTGAGTAGTTTCCTATTCTTTTATTGTATTTGTTTAAGAATAATTGAATCAATTATCAACTTTTCCTTGCAACCTTTGCTTCCTCTGCGACACCCCTTTTGCTTTCCCGTAAAAATGTGGTTCTCATCTATATGGTAGTTGATTACTTCTGTTATGCAAGAGGTGAAAATTTTATAAAATGTTTGTAGACAAGTTATCGGTCTATATTTTGATGGATCGTTACATGCGACTTCTTTTGGCAATAAATATGTTTTACCTTCCATTAAAAAAACTGGAATATTTTCTGGAAACTTTTAAAATTCGTTTGTATATTTCAGTAGATTCTTATGGCAGCTGGTGAATTTTTTGTACCAAAAGTTGTGTATATTATCATTTCCTGGGCTTTTCCAGTTACGGGTTCGGCTAAAAATTTTTTTCAGAATTTCCATTGTAATAATGGGGGAAGCATAGTTTCTATGTTTTCCGCTGCTGTTCTTTCATTTCTCATCCAGGTCGCATTTCCATTATGGGATGTATCATTCGACCATATACTTGACCAAAATTTCTCCACTTCCTGAGAGTAAGAATTACTCAGGTTTTTATTTTCACAAGAAATAGATTTCTTCTGTTTGTTATTGCCCAATGTTCTGTAAGAGTTTCCTTGTTTATTTTCAAATTGGGAATTCTGTTGTTTTCTTCTTGTGCATTTATTATATCTGATGAGTCTCATTTTTGTGGTTGGAAGTTTTTGCTTTTGCCAATGTAACCAGCCCGTTCAATGGGTCCTCCCTTCCCATGATGCCTACGTCCCAAGGAAGTGGTTATTTGCAAGAAATAAAAAAAAATGGAAAATTTTGAAATCCCAGATGGGTGTTGGGGTTCGCCCACGAGTAAAATACGCTGATGATTCGGATGGAAATGACGGTTAGCCACCTTACAATACAGAAATAACAACTTATTATAACATCAAAAAAAATTGTTGAACAATGAAAGGACCAAGTTATAACAACCAAAGAGAAATAAAAAAAATCGTTGAACAATGAAAGGACCAAGTTATAACAACCAAAGAGAAAAAAAAATATCCCTTTTCCCACACACGAACAGTGTTCACTGTATATGAGGAGGGGGGTCTTCACTGGGGGGGGGGGAATGGAGTGCAGATACTTTACGTTCTGTCCTTGACGTTACTGCGTCCGTATGGCTCCGCAGTGTCGAACTTCCTTTCCTTGGTTTCAATTATTTCACTCACCACTCACTACAACATCGTTGCACTCCTTTTTCTATTACTGTTCTGTTTTTCTGTTTCTTTTACTGTTCACTGGGGGCCATGTAACGGTTAGCCACCAACCATTTTCTTTTTATGTCGTATGCTTTGTTTTGAACTCGCGGGCTATCGAATCGGATGATTCGATAGCATAGCTGGTTTTCGCACGCCGCCGTCCCTAGGGACGGCATAAAAAGGTGCGGCGTGAGAGGACACAGGACAGAAAAAGGAGTTACGTGTTATGTGTTAAATGAATTCACCCGTTTTCCCACATTTTCTACATTTATCTGCAATTTAAAGTTTAAATATATTTTTTTCATAGTTGTGAGTTCGTATAACTCTGTCTTGGATTGTCATCACAAACCCTTCAGTCTCCGGGTATAAATAGCCATCTTGGAGCCATTTCAGAGATGCGTTTCTGTCAACCTAATCCTCCTGTGTTGGTTGGGAACTTTCCATGCAAGATTTGAGACTTCCATTCCTGCTTTTGTTGGTTTAGGTCTGGTATTTGAATCCGATTTTGGTTCCCTCCAAAGTTCAATGGTGTGTATCCCACGTCAGCCTTTTTTACCTCTTTCATTAATGCATCTTTTGACGATTTTAAGGAGGATCTCATTGACTGTTCCTGAGATCGCCATTATCGGAGAATATTTATTAGGCCTCTACCTCCTTCCTTTCTTGAGATATATAACCTGATTACTGAAGCCTTATCATGTAAACATCGAAATTTATTCAAAAGTCGCCTAGTCAGTCGGTCCAGCTCATTTAGATCCGTGTCAGACAATTTTAAAATTCCGAAGGAGTAAGCCAGCACAGGCACTGCCCAGGTATTTAGAGCCGTTATCATGTTCCTTCCAGATAGCTTTGCATTCAGGATCTTCGTCACCCGACTTTTATATGCATTTTCTCGGGCTTTCTTTAATACAGTATGGTCTATCCCATGATTTTGATAAAAGCCTAAGTATTTATATGACCCATCTACAGGAAGTATCTCTATATCGTCTATACATTCCAGTGGTGTCTGAGGTTTTCCCTTATTTAAGTGAACACTGGCACATTTAACCAGTCCGAATTCCATACATATATCCTCACTAAACGTTTTCGCAGTTCTGATGAGTACCTGAAAATTTTCTTTAGATTCGGCGTACAGTTTCAGATCATCCATAAACATTAAGTGATTGACTCTAGTATCATTACTACGATTTAACCAATATCCGATGTTACATTTCATTAATAGAGTTGACAGTGGGTTTATTGCTAAAAAGAACCATAGCGGTGACAGTGAGTCACCTTGAAATAATGTTTGAAAAATGTTGAAAATGTTGATGAAAATGTTGTTGAAAACGTTGTTGAAAATGTTGTTGAAAATTTTGCTGAAAATGTTGCTGAAAATGTTATTGAAAATGTTGCTGAAAATATTGTTGAAATTGTTGTTGAAAATGTTGTTGAAAATGTTGTTGTTGTTGTTGAAAATGTTGTTGAAAATGTAGTAGGAAATGTTGTTGGAAATGTTGTTGGAAATGTTGTTGGAAATGTTGTTGAAAATGTTGTTGAAAATGTTGTTGAAAATGTTGTTGAAAATATTGTTGAAAATGTTGTTGAAAATGTTGTTGAAAATGTTGTTGAAAATGTTGTTGACAATGTTGTTGACAATGTTGTTGAAAATGTTGTTGAAAATGTTGAAAATATTGTTGAAAATGTTGTTGAAAATGTTGTTGAAAATGTTGTTGACAATGTTGTCGAAAATGTTGTCGAAAATACTGTCGAAAATGTTGTTGAAAATGTTGCTGAAAATGTTATTGAAAATGTTGTTGAAAATGTTGTAGGAAATGTTGTTGGAAATGTTGTTGGAAATGTTGTTGAAAATGTTGTTGAAAATGTTGTTGAAAATGTTGTAGAAAATGTTGTTGTTGTTGAAAATGTTGTTGTTGTTATTGTTGTTGTTGTTGAAAATGTTGTTGTTATTGTTGTTGTTGTTGAAAATGTTGTTGTTGTTGAAAATGTTATTGTTGCTGAAAATATTGTTGTTGAAAATGTTGTTGTTGTTGAAATGTTGTTTTGGTTGAAAATGTTGTTTTGGTTGAAAATGTTGTTGTTGTTGTTGTTGAAAATGTTGTTGTTGTTAAAAATTTTGTTGTTGTTGAAAATGTTGTTGTTGTTGTTGTTGTTGTTCTTGTTGTTGCATTCAAATGGCAGTGGGTTACTCCCACTGACATTTTTAAAACTATCAAAAGCTTCAGTTGGTGCTACTTTCGATTGAAAATTTCTCTCAGCATTGTGGACGCCAATGGCCTGGTTAGTGATAGGTATGTGTTTATGATAGAGCTTCGCTACATACATCGAGATCCAAAATTCCATTAGTACATGTTCATTTCTTTCAGTAGTTGGTTCTCAAAATGATTTTTATGGAATTTCATAGTTTGAAAAAATTAGAAACGAAATCCATAATGGTCTTAGTGTACCCCAAAATTAAGTACTTGACGACATTTTCTTTACTTCTGTATTTATGAGATAAAGTTATGCATAGCTTTCTACCGCAAGAACATAGTTTATGCAACTAGCACATGTGCCTTTCGATTTTGATTTTCTAGTACATGTTCCATTACGAAGGCCTCGCTTTAAGAACTCTTCAGTGAATATTTTAGAAATGGGATTGGTGGATCTTAAAATTGTCCTCCACCACATATTAGAACAATAAAAAAAGTGAAATAATTTACGTTTTCGTATAACCGAACCGGCAATTTCCCCCACTTTAGCAGAAGCTACGTGACCCTTCAATAGCCTAGGCTTCATCTCCTAAAATACAACCTTCATTTTTGAAGACCAGGCGTTTGTAATCCACGGCCCGTATATGTCCCTTGACGCCATTTCGAAATGGCCCGCAAAACGATTAAAAGCAGTTAATGTTACTTTATAGATATTTCTCAGTAAGAGCATGGATTCCTTAAACTAAGCACACCAATATTTTACTAATAAAAGTGACCTGATAAGGCTGTTAATTGCATCCCATATTGCCATACCAACCTAAGCCAACAGCCTGTGAGTAGAGTATGCGCGTGCGAGTTTTTTTTCCAACCCCTACTTTCTATGAAAAGATGGAAAACTTGCTGGGCATGAAATGCCACGGGGCCGCCATAATATTGTACACAGCGTAATAATCACTAAGCTCACTACAAGTAATTTCTAATTTGTACGTAATAAATATAAATTAAAATAACCTTCGACCATCTACCTTCACGGAGTTCAGAAAACTACAAATACATTTGCTAGTTAATGAAATATGAATATTGCGGTTCCCTGCTCCAGACATTGAAAATAAAAAATTGAATCGATTGAAAAACAGGAATACTCCAATGCCACAAGTAAGTTTTTTTGTGAGCAAATTATCAATTTTTATTTTTATTTGAAAGTGGCAGACTCTTTTGTCTATTGATTTGCTATTGCACGCGACATAGTTTTCTTCAAATAAGCACGAATGCATAAGATTGCACCAGTAGCGATAATAAATAATTGTGTGTGACCAATGTGTGTACCGCATGAAATGACCTGTTGTAGCATTAAGACCGAAAATAGGATAAAATAATTCCAATGTTTACAAAAATAAACAAAAACTAATTCTTTAAAATTCCCAATTTTATCTTTTTTACCCAAAAAACTCATGAAACTCTGCTAATTTATTCTACTATCTAAATCCTCCATTGATTTAGAATTACTGCCATAAAATATAGACGTTACCACAAATATATACGCAAATAACAGAGGACTAAAATAGTTGACTATAGAGTTCGACTCATAATTAAGTACCCCTGTGTGAACGGAAGGGCTATTGTTGAGCGTAAATAGTAGAAATGAGTTGTTTAATGTATACCAAAGTGCCGTTTGTAGACGAGGCTGTTGTAGTACTGCAGCAGTAGCAGGGGAAGTCTGTCTTCAGCGAGCACGCCGTGTGCAAAATGTTGCGCAAAAGGTATTTAAACTGAGGCATTTGCTCCGGAGTATAAGGTAGAGGTTATTCATACCAAATGGAGCAAATGCTTATGCTCTTACCTTTTGCTCAAAGCAAATGCTCATGCTCCAAGCTTATGCTCATGAGCATTTGCTCAACTTTTATTCATCCCGCCCATTGTTGTAAGTGTTGAAGATATTATACCTAATGGATTTTTGAACTTTTACACTCAATAGTGATAGTCCAATGGATGGTAAATGAAAAAATTTATAAAAGCTATGTATGGGATTGAAATCCCCAAGAAACTAACATGTGTACCAGATATGTGATGTAAAATGACTGTTAAAGGAATATGTCTTCACTTATCCTTTTGAAATTTATTAAACATATTAGTTAGTTAAATGTCGACAAGTAGTAGTAAAGGTTAATATTTTAGGAAGAAACCACGCTAAGAATTACATTCAAGAATTTGAGAGAGTTATTAGTAAAATTAGACATTGCAATATTTCCACAGAGTATATTATGATGAAACTCAGTAGAAATATTGCAAAGTCTAATTTTACTAATATGAAGAACTTACACCATATCTTGCCCAACATCATACAACATACTTTGAAAGAGCTTAAAAAATTTCAGTGGTCACTGATGAGCATGGAAAATAATGGGTGGTGAATGCAGTCATTTCCTGTAAATTCAGCCTCATTAGCAAATACATAGGTATACAGACAACAGCTTTCCCCAATAGGCAGAGTAGCCCAGCTGGCTCAATATTATAAAAAATACAACTGACTCCGATTATTTCAAATATTCCATTAGCGGACAAGGATTGAGAACCATAATATATAATATTTCTTTGATTAATCTGGCTTTGATGTTCTATGATTCTTCAGGTGTAAGGGTCCAAATTCTCTACTTGTCAAAACTTGTCATCCCGCCCATTGTTATAAGTGTTGAAGATATTATACCTAATGGATTTTTGAACTTTTGCACTCAATAGTGATAGTCCAATTGATGGTAAATGAAAAAATTAATAAAAGCTATGTATGGGATTGAAATCCCCAAGAAACTAACATGTGTACCAGATATGTGAAGTAAAATGACTGTTAAAGGAATATGTCTTCACTTATCCTTTTGAAACTTATTTAAGGCAATACATTAGAAAAGAAAATTTGCATAGAAGGGAAGATTTTCTTGCTTAAGGTGCCTTTCCAAGTTTTTTTCCATCAAAAGGATGAGAGGTCATTACTTTAGTCACAAAAAATACAATAATTAGTAAACGTCCACACTCTAAATGCTCATTTTCCAAACGAGTTCATTTATAATTAATTTGTCAAACCATCTTATGAGCAAATCAGTCATTCTCACTTTTTTTACCCACACGAGCTGTATTGACTGCATCAATTTGCGTTCCTCAACTTCTAAGGAAAACTCAAACAGCATCTATAATAAACTACGTACGTAATGTGCTAATTCCTTTCTTTTTCACGCAATCTTTCACTAGCCCCACTCATTCCCATATATTTATCATCAAGAAATACCAAGCCGTACGCCACATATTGTTATTGGAGTAACCTGCAATTTTTATTTAAGTACTTTGACAAACATATCCTTCGGAAAAGGCATTACGAAAACATTTTAACAGCTTACACCCTTTCACTTCATAAAATATATCCTCACAGTTAATTATGAATTCTATAGTTACATCTCATGCTAGTAAATCATAATGCAAATAGTAGGTACGATCTTTTTCTCACTTTCGATTGCCAATACGAAACTTGGCTGTTCTTCTAATTCAAACTGTCTTCGTAAACACCATCACATTTTGAAACCGTTGATGAAGTCAGCAAAACCAAGTAATATTAGATTTATAAACCAACACCCCTGTTTCACCTCCTATCTTTCCTCCCGGCTGGCACAAAGCATAACAAACGCCTACTTCGGCACAAATATTGCATAACTTCAACATTTTCTGGGGTTGAACACACGATCTCCGAATGCAGTCCACAAAATAGGAAATTATTTATTGGATGGTGATTATAATCAAAGTTGAGAGGTTTGTAAGTATCTAGTAGCGTATAACCGTAGCCACCGATACGGTATAACCCACTTAAGATCCCATCTATTGAATTACAAAGAACGACAAGACGGATTAAACTACACACAGGTTGTATGCCAAGCATTTGAATAACAATTAAACTAATTGGGATAAAAAATATTACATAATAATGGTGTATGGCTGTAATTAATTCACCAGTCGTTCTCTCACCAATTCTTTCGCCAAGTCGCTAGAGCGAGTTCATTGTCGTCGCTAGCAAAATTCGCTCTTGGCGAATGTTTACATTCGAAAATTGCTCGCCAGACAGAACGAGAATAACTTTTTCGTCGCCAAAGGAACGAAGCGAAGCTTTACTGGCGAAATGGCTAGCGAATGAAAACGAGAATACGAATTCAGTCACCGTTCGCCAATTTTTTCGACAAATCGCGGTTGCTATAGCCAGAAAGACCCAGAATAGACCCCCAGCTGTTTGCAGCTAAAAAAAATGAAGTAACGAAGTAGAAAAAATGACCTCCAACTAGGTTGGTACTAGCGTTTATTAAAGTCCTTTATGGTTCGGGGGAGAAACGAATTCCCATATCTATCCGTTCGGCAAAACATCTCTCTTAATTTATCGCTTCTATCCGACCTGGCCTTTCCCTTGGGCTACAACCTTGTCGCGGTGGAAAGGCTTGCGCGTTCCTATGACCCCTAGAGCTGCACTGGCGGGGTTAATTATAAATTATTCCCGGTAGGGCCACCCATGCCAGATAGGTCGAAGGGTAGGAGCCAGACGAAAGGTAGTCCACGTGATGGTGTCACGTAAAAAACACTGTTGGAATGGAAGTGGGAAACCCTACCAACTATCTTTTCCCTGAAAACATGGAGTACAACCAAATGAGCGTCGGAATCTCATCGCCCGGGACCCGTCCGCAAAGGGCGGGTGTCGGGCACGGCAGCGAGGTCGGCAAGGTCCTCGGGGTCGCCAACGTGCGAAATCCTTGCAGAGACTTATCATCATCATCATCAGCTGAAGCAGCAATGGAGAAGGAAGAAAAGAAGACCAAGAAGATGGAAAAGAAGTCGGCTATAAATGTGGGGACGTGGAATGTGAGGACTATGATGAGGGCGGGGAAGTTAGAAAATATCAAAAGGGAAATGGATAAAGGGAGGATATATATCTTAGGATTATGCGAGGTGAGGTGGAGGGATGGCGGGGACTATTGGAGTGATGAGTATAGGGTTATATATAGTGGAGGGGAAGAGAGTCAGCGAGGGGTAGCTTTAGTATATACGGGAAGATGGGTAAGCGTGTGGTAGGTATAGACCAGGTAAGCGATAGGATTCTGGTGGTAGAAATTGAGGCGCGGCCCACCAACCTTGTGGTGGTCCAAGTTTACATGCCCACTAGCAATCATAGGGAAGAAGAAGTAGATGAGGTGTATGAACAGCTCGAGGAACTAATTAGAGACACACCGGGTAAGAAAAATCTGGTAGTGATGGGGGACTGGAATGCCTCAGTGGGGGAAGGGAGGGATGGGCACGAAATAGGAGATTTTGGTCTAGGAATACGAAACGACAGGGGAGAGAAAGCAGCAGAATTTTGTAGGAAAAACAAATTATTCATCACTAACACGTGGTTCAATCATCATAAAGGGCGAAGGTACACATGGAAAAGTCCAGGGGATGTGGGGAGATATCAAATAGACTACATTATGGTAAGACAGAGGTTTAGGAATAGTGTGAACAACTCGCGCAGCTTCCCCGCAGCGGATGCGGATTCGGACCACAATCTAGTACTCATGAAATGCAATGTAACATTCAAAAGACTTATGAAAGTTAAGAAGGCGAAGAAATGGAACGTAGAAGCCCTGAAGGGGAGTATGAGGAGAGAATATCAGGAACTAGTGGACATTAGTATACGGGAGATTGAAAGTACTAAGACTGTTGAGGAAAGATGGGATAATATTAAAACGGGAATAGTCAAAGCGGCGGAGAAGTCAATTGGTTACGTTGACAGTAGAAGGATAAGGAAGCCGTGGATAACGGAGGCAATGGTAAATGAAATGGAGGAGAGGAGGAAGTGGAAGAACGTGGACACGGAACAGGGAAAAAGAATGTATAGGGAACTGAATAATCGATTACTTACTTAAGAGAGATTGACTCTAGAGGAGGAAAGTGCAGTGGAGGAGGATAATCTTGGGCCGGGGATATTAGATTCGGAAAAAGAGAGAGCACTTCGTGATATGAAGGCTAGGAAAGCAGTAGGCGTGGACAATATCCCGTGTGAGCTTCTGAAGAATCTAGGGAAGGAAGGTAAGAATAGGTTTTTCGAACTAGTGCGCAGGATCTATGAGGAGGGATGCTGGCCGGAAGATTTCGTGAAGACGGTTTTAATTCCGCTTCCGAAAAAGAAGAAATCTGTGGAATGCGGAGATGATAGGACTATCAGCTTAATATCGCATGCGGCGAAAGTGGTGCTGAGGATATTGAACAGACGAATGGAGGCGAGGGCAAACGAGTATTTGGGCGAAGATCAATTTGGTTTCAGAAAGGGGAAGTCAACTCGTGATGCAATAGCAATAATGAGGTCCCTCGTGGAGAGGAACCTAGAATACGACCAGGACGTATATGCGTGTTTCGTGGATTTTGAAAAAGCGTTTGATAGAGTGAACTGGGTAAAGTTATTGGATATTCTGAAGAGAATAGGTGTAGATTGGAGGGATAGACGACTGATTCGTAATCTGTATATGGCCCAGACTGCGCAAGTGAGGGTAGCGGACGGAGAATCCGGGTGGGCAAGCATTGGCCGAGGTGTGAGGCAAGGCTGTCCTCTATCGCCGCTGCTCTTTAACGTGTACGCTGAAGAGATGGTAAGGGAAGCATGGGATGAGTTAGAAGCTGGAATAAAAGTGGGAGGAATGATGTTCAAATCAGTGAGATTCGCGGATGATCTGGCGCTGATTAGCCAGTCAGCAAGGGGGCTTCAGGCTCTAGTGGATGCGTTATACGAGCGTTGCGAGGAATATGGGATGAGGATTAATCACAAGAAAACTAAGGTAATGCGGTTTTGTAAAGCATCACGAGCGAGGAATGTGAGACTTAAGATAAAGATGGGTGGTGAAAAACTTGAGCAGGTCGAGCAATTCAACTATTTAGGCAGTACGTTAGAGGAAAACGGATACAGTAGTAAGGACATTAGGAAGAGAATTGCATTAGCGAAGGAGGCGTTCATGAACCGGAAGGAGCTTCTAAGAGGATCGTTATGTAAGAGTTTAAAGAAAAGGTTAGTGAAGAGTTTGATCTGGAGTGTAGCTCTCTACGGTGCGGAAACGTGGACACTGAGGAAAGAAGACGAGAGAAGATTGGAGGCATTCGAGATGTGGGTATGGAGAAGAATGGAGAGGGTGAAATGGACGGAGAGGAAAAGGAACGACGAAGTGCTGGATATGGTTGGCGAGGAGAGGCAGCTTTTAGATGAGATACGGAGGAGACAGAAGGTATGGATGGAGTTAGTGCTTAGTGGTGAGGGGATGTTGAAAATGGTGCTAGAGGGTAGAATGTTAGGGAAACGAGGGAGGGGAAGGAGAAGAATAGGATTTTTAGATAGATTGAAAGAGAGTAGGCCTTACTGTGAGTTAAAGAAGGCAGTGCTGGAAGGAAAGGGAGGCTCCCAGATCACTTCTTGCGTACTCCATGGAAACCTACCTTAATCGGTAGAATACTATAATAATAATTTCATGTGTGTAGCACAGAATACATGTTAAAAATGATGTAACGGTCATGATTTCTTGTTCTAAAAATATGTGTAAATAAAATTAATATAAATCTTGAAAATCCTCTCTCTTATATTTTATTCATTCAAAATTTGATGGCTATTGCCCAACGTCACCTGAGGGTGACACCCCTCCTGTTCTAAAACCAATGTAAAAAATGCTTCAAAAACAACTTTAACCACCTAATGGAGATGATTTTAGCTCAAAATGATCAAATTAACATTAATTTACTAAAAATTCTGAGCATGGGAACTGACGGGTTAATTATTTTCTATCGACAATTAGAATTGTATTTAAGAAGACGCGCAGTGTTAAAATAAATCAGGGAATTAATTTGGCCTTGGATTCAAATAACTAAATAGAAATATTTTATTAAGAGTTGCTTTATACCACATGTTTACAAGAAAGATTCCAATTATGTACTGTAGTTTTTTTATTTTCCAGTATTTTTTTTAGAATTGAGTTTAATATTGGTGTGGTTTAATGACGCAAAATAGCGGGCCCTTTTTCAAGTAAAATCTGGCATAAAGTAGACAGTATCTTTAGTTTGAGAAATAAATGCTATTCCATTTTTCATCAGCTTATATGGACCTATATCGTAAGATACGAAAGTTAGCAGGCGATTGATTTTTACCCTGCAAAATTCCAGATTTTTCGTCCGAAAGATATATAAACACACATAACAACGTTGAAACTGAGTTATGAACAAATAAAAGTTTACCAGTACGGAAAAAATCTGCTATAAACATTTCCTGCAAGTTTCAACTTTATACTACGAACAGTCTTCCGGAAAATGGATTAGGAATATATACTCGGAAAAGTCAAGTAACTAGCCGAAATTCGAGAAAATATTTTTTGTAACAATTGTTATAAACAAAATCGAATAATTAATGTGTCCACTAAACGTATCAACCTTTTCTGCTCCAGAATATATTTTTAGACTTGTGGAACGAGCAAATTTAAAAAATTGCCTAAATTCTATTAGTGACGTCTGGTTAACTGCTCTAGAACTACACCAAAAACGTATACGATTTTTGTACGTGCGTTGAGCCCTCTATATATACTTACTCCATGGTACTACCCTGTTTTTCAAATATTTTCACCGTGGTTTTCGACCCCTTCCTCGCCCGAACGAAAGTCCTGGCTACCCCATAGCCCACTTACTTGATTCGTCTTATCCAAATCGATAGCTCTCCGGAGTAGAATGTTTAATGAGCATAGATGATCATACATGATCATATTTTCGTCTCTAATTTCAATAACGAAGAGAATGAGGGCTTACGGTCACGTTTCTTTACGACCTAACTGAAAACATTATCTGACATATGAATAAAAATATTCATAAAAGGATTGAGAAAGCTGTAGTAGCAAAATAATAGCCGCATTAAAAATATAAGACGATATTTTATTATTTGAATCGATTGATTTTTTCCATGACCGATAGCTTCCCTCAAGCTAAAACTAGAGTGCCCCCTCTCAAACTTCTACTACAAAAATGAAATTTTTTCTCAGTATTATCTCAGATATGTATTTTACTATTCCGACACGAGAAAATATTGACCAAGTTTCACTCTACATACCCTCAAAATCTGAAACAGAGATCAAGTAAGTTTTAAACCAGAAATTTGTCGCGAGAAGGAAAAACTACCATCGGTTGAAAAATAAATGTATCTTCATCACAATGTGACGCTGAACTGGGGTGGGAATGCTGAGAATATGTCAAACATACATTAGACACAGATGCCTTATTGAGGAAATAACGGATGTTAAATAGGGTCGAAGACGATTCATCTATAAGATGAAAAATACGAGAAAGCGCTATCAAGGATTATAACTGACACATCTCTTAATAATGGAGGTGTTATGACAATAAATAAGGAATATGCGATCTAAGAAGATCGATATTTATCCATGATTAGCGATTTCTACGTGAACCAGAGAAAGCACGGTCAATGTTTGAGGACAAGTTATGTAAACATGCAAAGTGGAACACTTCCGTCAGCATACACTAGCACTACATTTCTTTTATCGGGAAAAGATGTATTGAGAGTTCAGACCAAGAACAAATCCACATTGTGGAGCGAAGAACAGGGCATAACTAACTAATGGCAATAATACGGTTCCACTATACTTAAGAACCCGGCCTCAAGCATATCTTAGATAACCGTAAATGAACAGTGGAAACGAGACCCCAGGGCGGGCTCGCAAGGTTACACTCCTGGGGCAGGAACTGTAAGAGCTTGCTTTTCTCCTCTGCACCCAGGAGGGGAAGGAACAAGGAAGGAGGCGCCACCGCGATAGGAGCACGATGACGCCTCCTGGGAGGGGATAGGGAAGGAAGGGATGGGACGAGGAATCCCGCTCCGTCACAAAGGCAGGCGGGTCCTACTATTAGCGAAACCAGGAAAAGCCATTATTTTCTAACAACCTTGGAGGATTATTCTATGAGGAAGAATAATCCAACAATCAGATCGTTAGATAACCGTAAATGAACAGCAAGCTGCGAGTATTACATAAAAATATACGCATAAAATATTCGTAGCGCCTCGGGAAATTAGGTTGGTGAGGGATCAAACATACGCCAAATTACTCACGAAATTTTCAGCTTTTAATATTCATGAATGGTATTTTTTTTATTCTTGAAATTCAAGGAGCCGTAGGGGAAAGCTTTGGGCTTCCTATCTTGAATGAATGAAATCCATACACCTGTGGCTTAGTATTGCGTGAGCTTTACCCTCACCTATCCAAACCAACTTTCGGATTGAGGCACTGCGAGAAAGAATGTTAAGAGCATTACTGTTCGTGACGTACGCTCAGAATGATGCGAATGTTACCAAAACCATACGAAAGATTTATGATTATGAATTTCTTCCTTTTAATTAAGTCAGAGACAAGATATTTTTTAAGATTAAAGGGGGAAAGACTTTTGCCAACCTTAAGATTGAAATTGGGGGAAAAAGAAACTACTTCCTTTGGCAATGTAACAACAACTTTAATAAAATCCTACTTCCTGCAGGAGAATACAAAGGTATATTTGTGGGTGTAAAACTGAAGACACCGCAAGATGAAGAAATGAATTTTGCAAATAAAATATTTTTTGCATAAAATTACAACCTGTCTACGTTTAATTTCAAATAACTTCGTCAAATCACCAATCGCCAATTTTGAAGTTTAAACGCTTTTTTTTCCTAGTTTAACGCATGGTTTCTGTCGTAAATGAGATTTATAAAGAGTAGAATATTATAACAATTGTATTCAACCGGTTGCTTACTTAATCTGTCATTGCGTCTAGTTTATTTAAATACATATAATTTCCTTTTGAAATGCTCGAGTTCGCAACTGTTGATAGGCTTTAAAATAGGCGCCTTTTCCTTCTTCCCTACCACCTATAACCCATACTTCTAAGAAGTTATTTTTTTGGATTTCCCACCAATCCAGGAGTTAAGCCTCATCTGGTGCTCAAGCTAGATCTGATGCACTCCCACGCATCTCATCTAACCGCCCATCTCTAAGGAAGGTTCCGCGGTAGGAAAAAAAATACCGGCTCTTCTCGCTCCACCTCCAAAGCGGGGTTGGGTTCTTTGACACGTTACTTATTATCCCATACCTTTTATATTTCAAAACCCATAAGACTTGATTTTTTTAATTGCAGGATATAAGCTCGCCGAATAATCGTAAGATTTGTCTTGATCGCCAGAATCCTGTAAAAATCACGAAAGTACCACTAGTCTCTTCTCTCTTCACCTACAACTGTTCGATTATTTAAGTTTAATAGCTTATCCTTCTATAAACACTGCCAAGATATAACATATGGGTGAACGCAGCGAAGCAAAATTATGTCATACGGGGCGTTATGTCATACATAAATTATGGCATAAAAGAATTTTATTCGGTCCTCATTTTTAGTATTTAGATGGCTAAAAATACTAACAATATAAACATTAAAAAGCGGAGTTTTTCCAGCACTGCATATCAGGAAAAATATTTCAAACAACCATTACACACGAAATTAAAAATATCATTTCAAAGAACCTGACAAAGGGAACAGATATAGGGAGAATTACGTCAAAAAATACAGAAGAATGCAGCGTTCCAGATTTGTTTTTATAACTTCCATAATATTGGGTTAAATCTAGAAAAATAGGGTGAGAAATAAAGATAATAGATGCATTTACCATTATTAATCAGAAAAATTGTAAATTCAGGCTAACTTTGGAAGATAATAACAAAAAATGACGCAGCGCAGCTGCGGCGCCGTGAATCCAACGACGTAACTAATTTTGTAAATCCATATGAGGGTTAAGAAATGCCTATACATAAATACGCAGCAGATCAAAGGACCACTAAACAGTACAGACACACAAACATTTATCCGCCTTTCCTCACATATTCTTTCGTAAAAAACTGTGAGATTAACAAAAGAAGAAGCCACCTTATTAAATTATCAGATAATATAGTTAAATTTTCCATGGTATTTTGCATAGAAGGAACAAAAAATACCCTACTGTTTTGCGAATTACAATTCCGTTAATTATACTCAAAAGTAAATTACATTGCGATGCGACGATGATTTTCTAGAAGCTACGAGGAAAAAGGAAAATAAAACAAAGCTGATATTGTTGCTAATCAGCCAAGGTAGCGTAGCTTAGCAAAGTAGATGGAGGCCTAGGCATTACCATGAATACTACAAGATGGAAACTTAAAATATAGTGCATTAAAAAACTTTCTACGCACTGTAAACAATAAATATCATTATAATTACATTTAGGCATAAAATTTTTCATAGAAGTTTAAAATTTATCGCTTTTCAAAGAAATGCTCCCTGTAAAATGTCTGCGAAAACATAACTGCGCTCCAAAGTATGCCTCATATACATACAGGTGATATATATGTTTTATGCTGAACTATATTTGCACCCGCATTGTAATGTTAGTGTCTACACGCAGGCTTTCACTACCATTTGAACCCAAGGATATATTTACGCGAAATACTGATGCTAGTGAAATTGAGGTACGTAATACAAGAATTAATATAGTATGAACGGGAAAATTCCTTTTGGAGGTGAAAAAAGGAGCTTCCTTATTACACAGCTGGAGATTATTTACTATGAAAATTCGCTCAGAAGATTGGGAAGAATAATAATAATTCGATTGTAATTTATAGATAAAATTAAAGGTAGAGATGTATTTTTTAACCTCGGTTTTTCTGAAAATAATCATTTAACAGGTGCTCCAACTTAAAAAATGAAAATGTCCTTTGTACACGGTTATTCTGGGCCATTTCCGCAAATCTCCAAGGAAAAATATCGTCCAGCCGAAATCCTGGGGAATAGCATGCACTCTATGAGTCCGGCGGAGTTAAAATTAGAATGCAAGGACTTCTAAAGCAGATGAGGCGAGGGATTGGAGAGGCAGGGGGGACGACTTGAACCAAAGGGGAACAGCGGTGGGGGCAGGGACCCCCCCCCCAACAAACATACATAAATACACGTCACCTCACCATGGGCACGTATAATAACTAAAAAATTACCATCAAAAATTACAAAATAATATATAAAAAATATAACAAAAAAATGAGAAATGATAGTACAAAATTGTAAAAAAAAATTGAAAAAAATATACATAATAATAAAAACTACTGCAAGGGAAAAATTATTATTCCCATATATTATGCACTATTTTTGTATGTTTATCATAAATTGATTTTTGAATTGTTATTTACATATCTCGGTTTCGGGCTATCACACAAAGACACAAATATGCTTCTGTTGTATTCATCATTTATTTCAAATTTTAATGCAATGTTTACTGTTTAGCTAGTAATCTTAAATTTAAGTTCAGTTTTTAAGTTTAACTTTCTCACAAACATAACACTAAACTGACAACGACACAAGCACGCCATTTAGTAATTTTCTATGTTAACTGGTTGGTTAGGGTGAGCAAACGCTCACCGGTACAGCTGACAAGTTCGCGAGCCTACGGCGCGGTCATTCCTGTGATCAAAACCATGGGCGCGCACGAGTCCTTCCGGTAACAGAGGGTGCGTCGGAGCATCGTCCCCTGGACAGGCAATTTTGAACGGGACCCTCACTCACCCAGGCGACGCATCTACTGCCTCCGTTTCTTATTCCTCCGAGACGCTTTTCTTCTTCATTACCTAAGCTGGCACCTAGCAGAAAATACCTGGGTTTGCAGAGTAAACCTTTCTCTAAACTCACGTGTATCTTTACCTCCAATTCCCAATTTTATCGGCGGCATTCTTTTATGTTTGAGATCCAGTCAAATTCGAAAAGGGTCCACACTACGTTCTCTGAATATGTCAATATGAGAGCGTTAGTTTTAAACAAGTAATACAAAAAAAAAAACGATAAAATGTCGATTGATCCGGCGTATTACGAGTTTACAACTTATCTATGAACGTAAGAATATAAGGGTACACACGTGCAACAGACCCTTGCTGATATTAGACAGTATATTTTAAAATTTTAATTTAGCATTTTCTCAAATAAAATAATTTCGCACATGAGTTACAGGCGAATTTTATCAAATGTCTAATCCATAAACTTACAAATTGCAATGAGATGGCGTTAGTTTTTTTCTAACAAATTGAACGGCATAGAAAAAGACACGAGTGACGCTTCCTCAGAGGTGCGAGGAAAATGAACTGATGCCGAGTGGGGCCGAATTGTGGCAGTGCCATTACCAGGGGGCTTAGGGCGTCAAAAGCCCTCCGATGAAATGCAATGGGATTTCAGTTGATGCCTTGTTCAATCAAGGTAAACATCCAAGTCCGAATAAAAATATATAATAATGACTATCTTCATGGTCGTCCTTTTGATTAATGCATCCATTAAAAATACTGAGAGTATCACGATAGAGGAAAACGGATACAGTAGTTACGGCATCAGGAAGAGAATTGCGATAGCAAACAAGGCGTTCGTGAACCGGAAAGAATTTCGAAAGGTTCGCTAGGTATGTAAGAGTTTAAAGAAAAGGTTAGTGAAGAGTCTGATCTGGAGTGTAGCGCTTTACGTTGCAGAAACGTAGACAATTAAGGAGGCCGAGAGAAAACTGAAGGCATTCGAGATGCGGGTGTGGCGAAGAATGGAGAAGGAAGAGAAACGACGAAGTGCTGGATGTGGTGGGTGAGAAGGGGCAGCTTTTAAAAGAGATACGGAGGAGACATAAGGTATGGAAGGAGCTGGTACTTAGCAAGGAGGGGATGTTGAAAAAAGTGTTAGAGGGTAGAATGTTAGGTAAACGAGGGAGAGAGATAGAGTATGATATTTCGATCTAATGAAAGGGATAAGGTCTTACAGTGAATTGAAGAGGGAAGTTCATGATGGAAACGGAGACGCCCAGAATTGCTCCTTCTGTATTCCATGGAAACCTACCTAAATCGGTGGAATACTTTGATGATGATGATAATAATAGTAATAATGATAGGTCACCAGTTTGGGTGGTTGAAAAATCATTCTTGGCCAACGTTTCGGAATCTAATGATTTCCATCTTCAGAGCCACAGAGAAGAATCATAAGAGGGCTTAACGCCTCCATCTAAAGAGTTATTTTTATCTTAAAAAATCCTTAGATGAAGTCAGGGTAACTTTTAACTTCGGTCCCTGAGGCATGAAATCAGAGGTTGATATGATCCAATGTCATATTTAGCTATATTTCCATACTTTTCGGGCCCGGAAAAACCTAAATCGTGCATATAACAGATGATTTCAGGCTGAACAATTTGAAAACTATCCCGTAAAGAAAATAAAAAATTAAGAGCAAATTTTATTATTTCATTTTCCATAAATCGTGAACATTAATCACGGCTCTTAAGTGAGACTGATTTCAAAGATATGAATACCGAATCATCACATTTTACGTAGGTATAACCTCGAAGGATATACTCATAGAAGTAAATTGTACCAATGGTAGTCATTATTTTAAGGAATATTAAGAACAACTATAATGAATTATCGAAGGTGAAAAACTAATTATCGCACATAATAATTACAAAATCACTATCAATAATACACGAGCTAGAATATTTTGCCAAAATATTTGTCATTCAAACACTATTATATACTATAACATTATATAATTCAATTTTGTAATAAAAAAATATTATTTAATCATTTAATATTTGCACTTTAAATTGGCAGTCTCGCTGCATGTGTGCTTCTTTATTAAAATAAATTAATAAAAATAAATAATTTAGCGAAAAAATTAATACCAAAAGTAAATAGTAAATCATGATATGAAAAGCATCTTTATAATTTTTCACGGTGGAAAGCTCGCCGCTTTGCGAACTGCATGGGATGCCGCTCCCCAGATGTCGCTCAAGTTACCACATCTCAAAATTTCCTTGAAAACACTGTGAATTAATGAAATGTTTAATTGGTCCCCAACTTTAAGATTGAGAGATGAACACTAAGGGACGCAGGCCGTGGGCACATTTCCTCGAGTTGGAGCGGGTTGACTCGGGTGGTTGGGTGATCATGGCTGCCAGTAGGGAGACGGTTGTAGGGGACGATTCTGGCCACGCCTGGCGTCGAGCGGCGGGAATGAGGACGAAGGGTTGGCCCCAGTGGAACGGACGATTAAAGAAGTTTGAGAACTGCGATCTACAGAACCATTCATAATTCTAGGAATGAAGAGAGGGAGATTGGGGGGATGGCCCAAGACACTTGTTTTGAGAGATACACAAGAAAGGGCGGGGCTGTGAGGGCTATTTCCAAAAAGCTCTATCTAAAAATTAAATCCTCAAAAAAAAGCAAACTGAAGATGCAATAAATCTATCACCATAAGCACTGACATAGACGAGAACTGACGGCTTTTTTCTCATAATAACAAAAACATAATCAAACAACAGACAAAAGCAAGAAAAGTAAAATTTTCCTGTGATGGTGTTACCGACTAAAAAACGCAGAATTTATGGCTGTGACAAGATAAAGGAAGTGCAATAAAACTTTATATAAAATGGAAAAGGAACAGCAAATTTCAGTTCCTCAAAAAATTTACATCCTTTCCTTCACGGAAAGAATAGTTCTGTAAACGAAAACTTTTTTCATGGTAGAGAACGATTGCAAAAAATTGTTATTTAAGAAATCCTGACGTTGCTTTACATAATATAGGTAATCAACAGTGTTTTGATTGAGGAAAACTATTGATTTACATTATTTTTCTGATAATAACCATATCATGATCACTTTACTGGAAAGGGAGCTTATTTATAAAAGCATAATGCCCGATAAAACAAAATAATTTCACATCAACAGTAGTCGCATTATTTCATAAAATGTTTCTACAAAATTCACTATTTTTCCTCGAACACCGGCATCTCCTGCTTTTCAATAAGACTCCAGTCAACAGCTTATTTGGAGTGGAAATGAGGTGGGGGTTTAATATTACGTCAGAAAGTTTGAGGTGGCAGAAATAGTATAGATTAGTTTTTTTGGTGTGTTACGTATGAGAAAACAGGGTAATATTCATGACTGAAGGATAATAAATGCATGGAGGAAATGAGAGAAACCCAGTGCAAGTATTCATCCCCTCTTAATGAAAAGCATCAAATGAAACGCTGCAAAACGCCCGATGCATTCAAACTATGATATTCCAGAATTAATTGAAAGTGATGTGGATGTATGGAATATTTGAACAATTTAGCACATTCTTTAGATAAAAAATTCACACAAATTCATTAAAATTGGACATCAGATTACACGTCGTTGAGGCAGTTTGCAAACATACTGATAAAGAATAATCCTCCCCATAGTTTTATAATAATTGAGGAAAACGCTCAATTTCTACTCGAACCTTATGACTATATAATTACTTGTATTCGACCTTTCGATGATTCGACTATTCAAATTTTCCTCAAGTCCTCCTATATCGATAGCGAGAAATAACGATGAAATATCATCGTTAAGTGGGAAATATTCACTAAATCAAAGAGAAGAAAATCATAAATTTGCAATTTTGCAAGGAAACACTTGCTTACTCATGGTAGATTGTTGAAGTTTCCCTCGGTAAGTTAGTGACTCGTCACCATCCTAATTACCAAAAAACGAGTACGCGACACCTAAGCCATGGGCAAGTCTAGTGAATGGAAACAGTGCTAAATGCAACTGTCGTTTCTTTCTTTCGTCGAGCGGTGCCCGTGAAGGAGGAAACCGCGACGAGAAATCACACGTCTTGTAAATGTAAATGTAAATGTAGTAAATGTAGATTCTCTTTCCTTGGGGAGTTATCCGACACACACAACAATCAGCTCCCTTTGACAGCTGTAAAAATCACCTAAGTGACATGAAGCATCAAAGCATGGAGATGAAATTTCAAAGCCTCACATTCCTTCACGAACACTGAGGAGAACCACTAATTATAGGGATCACATTGTCGCAAATACTCCAAATTTCCGAGATATACGGTCCCTAAGCATGAATAATTTCCTAACTTGGCGTAAGAATGTCGAACTCATTATGTTCAAAAGCAGTTTGCGAGCAACTAACATATACTCATACATTGATATTTCTTTCCAAGCAAAATTAAACCATTCCTCGTGAAAAATGTAGTAATTTGTGGCATAGATATTGCTATAGTCCTAATACACATAGGTGAATAAATTATAAGTTGAAAAAGCTTCAAATTGAATTGCTAAAGATATATACATGTAAAATAAATTCATAGAAATTCCTTCGGTCCGCGATTTTTTCCTTGCAATTATACAGAAGATTCATCCGACCCAAGTTTAAGTAAACTGAATGTAGGGCGCCAAGGTATGTAAGATAATTTGGATTCAGACTAGCTCACAATGGCTAGAAAATTCAATCGTGATTCTCAGGTAAACCTTAAAAAACAATCATTTGGAATGGACTAGGAGCGCCCACTGCTTAGGCTTCGAATTAGTGTGTCAAGATAATTTAATGGATGTAGATTACTCGATTTCCATAATAGATGGGATCTATGAATTATTTAACTTCCAGATGGATACTTCGAACTTCATAATGAATTTCAATTAAAATACCAACGTATATCCAATTAAATGGGTCACACTGAATAATTAAAAGGGCATTCTAAAGATGAGAAATCAGTGTGTTAAAAACAATTTAAAAAATAAAATTATATGGTAATAAATTTCTAATTGGGCCATACTTGAGTATTACTCTTTTTAACCCGAATTCAGCAATACTACTGCCCAGATATTGATGGAACTTGATACTGGATGAAGGAAGCATAGGTTGTAGGTACTGAGGGATGATTTTATTGAAGAATCACGGGTATTAAAGCATAGAACTTAATGATAAAAGGGTAGCATTAAAGGGTAAAATATAAGGCTGTCGCACGATAGAAAACTAAAAAAAATTTAATAATAGCATCAGAAATAAGCAATTATCATAGATTTCATCTTATTCCCTGTTTCCCAGTCAATGATGTAAAAAAGCGCCGAGTGAATAATGTCCTCCATAATAACAATCAAATGTTTGCGCTGCAGCTAAAAACGTGAGGATCATTCTCGGATGGCCATACTGGAATAATGTCCCAGGAAACCATACGCGTCATACAGAAGTAGCGCCACATTTTAAACTCGTCACGGATATGAAGTGTCTTAGTGAAGGGAATACAAGACGGAAAAAATGACGAGGCAAGGCAATGGGGAGTGGGAAACACGGATCAGGAAAGTGCTCTTGGTACAAGTTAGCTCAAAGCAAGAGCCCACTGCAGGGAACAACATTATGAGGAAGAGCATGTATATATAATATTATCTTCGTAAGGATAAAACGAAAGCGACACAACCACTTTTCAGTGGAAGACGAGCATTCAGAGATCGGAAGAGAAGCCAGGGTGGAGTAAAAAATAATTTATCATAGAATGCGCGTTCCGCTGTAAGGTAAACGGTCATTTTCTCGACTTTGATTTGTTTCAGCTTAATTTAATTAAAAAAATATATTAGGTGTGATAAATTGGTTCCCCTGTGATAAACGGGGTTGGAAAAATCAACCTATTAAAGAAAATCAAAGAACGCATAGGGCTCAACACTATCGACTCTTCACATTGCCAACCATTGACTAATTTCTGAGACCAAGTGGAGTAACCGATGATTATTTTTAAAATGAAACTTTTTAGAGTTTAAATACATCAACAGAAGTATGTGCAAGTCCCTATAGTTATTTGATCACCCATAAAAAATACCAAATAAAGACTCTTTTAAGTGTGCATGAGTACAAAAAGAAGTATTGGTACATTAATCAACGAATTTATGCCTCTAGCTACGGATCTTAATGTCTTCCTTACTTCTTCCAATTTTTTTAATTTTTCCTTGCTATTTCCAAACCGGTAACAGTCACTTCCAAGTATTTGTTAAAGTATATAGCTATAGTAAGCTCCGAGGAGCCTACTAAATAAGCAGCCAAGGCACCCAACCTGGATTACATCGACAGTGGAAACGAGACACCTCGGGCGGGAGGGGAAGGATGGGAAGGAACAAAGAAGGAGGCCCCGCCGCGATAGGAGCCCGACGACGCCTCCTGGGAGGGGATAGGGAAGGAAGGGAAGGGACGAGGAATCCCGCACCGTCACAAAGGCGGGCGGGGCCTACGAACATCGAAACCAAGCGTACGCAATTAATGTTCTAGCGACCTTGGAGGATTATTCTATGAGGAAGAATAATCCAGCGATCAAATCGGTAGATAAAGGATTACATCGACAGTCAACACTGATCAGCTCCATTGGAGATGTAACTCAAAGAGAACATCACAAACACTTTGTTAAAAAGGAACAAAAAAATGATTCACCCAGTAAAAATATCTGCCCCGTAAACAAATGGATTCACAATAATCAACAAAATAAAATACAAGTATAAAAACTGACTTATTTATATCGTTAATCACCTTCCCAATGGTATAATGAGTTCTCTTTTTATAACATCCTTTTTAATACTTGTTCCAATTTATAATACCAGAAAATAATAAAAAATATAATTATATTATCGATGCTTGATTAAACTGCTTTAATTCTAAATGCAAATCATATTCAACAAAAGAAACTAAGTATCAGCCATTATGGGAGTTTCATATCGGCACTTGCTAACGGTTGTATTCTTTCCTATACCATTTCAATAGAATGCTCTGGCTTTGGTAGGAAATCCAAACATATCCCTGAGATTACTCAAAAGGACTCCATTTAATGCCTTTGTCTCGGTCTTTGCAAGAACTAAGCTCAGACGAACTTAAAAAAGCTATCCAGCGATATCCCAACCTGCTTCGCCACGCGTCGTCAGTGGACACCCCCCATCCAAATCGAGATGAAACTAACAGGGAACTAAAGACTCGCTGAGAGTTTCGTTAACAATGGTCTCACTAATTATTTATCTCTCTCGCAGAAAGGCTCTTGACCTCAAGAAGTTAACATTACTATTATATGCCTTAAAAATCCTGGAGGAATATGACACCACCAAACTAGATTATTCCATTAGCCACCATTCAACAGTCCTGACTATCTTTCTTTTATAGTAACCTTTCTCTTTACAATACTTCTGCTATGATCTTACTGGCTATCATGCTACATTGCTAGAGATCTCTATGGTTTTTGGATTATTTCTAGCCATCGGGGGCTATGGGTCACTTGGCATTACTCTCTTTAATGCCTTTACTTCAAAGATCCCTGTTAAAAACCCTTAACGTAAACAGAAGCGAACTTATGTCATGATAGTAAAAAACCTGATTTTAACGAATTCAAATTAATTTCCAAGCCACACCATTCAAGATGTTAAATCTGTAGCAATGCATCTTGATTTCTTTCATTAATCTTTGCCAAATAAATTGGTTTCGAATAGGATTCTCAGATTCCTTTTTTGGAGTGTTACGTTATTGTGTACAAAATTTTATTTAAAAATAAAACTTTGTAGAAATGAAATGATTTATTAGAAAGTTAAAGCTATTATTTTCTACAAAGCAAATCCTGAAGCTATTTGATGTTAAGCGGAATGTTTTTAAAGGGGAATGAGATACCAAAAGCCTTCTAAAAAAAGTGAGCCGAAGAAAAAATAAATAGGGGCGGGAAAGAGAGTTGGGAGAGCAAGCAGGCTGGATTAGGTCGTCAGTGGACACCGCCCCTTGCGATCGAGACGGAGCTTTACGAGAGTGAAGAGCTTCCCGAATACTTCGTAGCTCAAGCGTCGAGGCAATAATTCGTGGTCAACGGAGGGAGGCCAGAAATAAGGTATTCTCGGGTCTTTAAAAAAAAAACGTCTCGCATTGCCTGGCAACCACCTGCTCCGCCCATCCCCGGTGCTCCAAAGGACCTCGCCCCGGCGACGACACACTCGATTGCTCGACCGTGGGCGTCGCTTCTGCTCCTTCGTCGAGGCGTTAGTGGAGGACGGTCCACGAAGCCGCTAACCCAGATCTTCACCTGAGCGTAGGACCCACTCCGGGGGGGGGGGGAGGAACGGGTGAATGAAATGTCGATCCCATTCCTGCGCACCCATTGACAGCGATTAAGGTGGCCGCAACGTCCCTCTGAATATCCACAAATTTGAGAGAAACTTCGTCATGGGTTTTTTAATCCTAGGATGAAAGTGAAAACACACAAGCCTCTGACTTCATTTCCACTGGTATTCAATCGTGCGTAGTCTAGATAAGTTGAAAAACAATATAAAAGTTATAAATTCATCACCCTCACATGGCAACGAGCGTAATTATAAAAAACGCATTTTCAATAACATGTTAGCTGACTTCACAGACCAGAAGCAGGTCTAATCAATTTTTAAGGAAGAAAAAGCAAGTGAATGTAATTCCATTTCAGAAAGGAAAGTAAGTCGCAAATTGCAATTATCAGTTTAGGTGTTATAATACTGAATTCTTTATCAAATTTAGAGAAACAATTTATCAACCTCAAGTATAAAAAAATTTACACCTTTAAAAATGCTGGGGCAAAATAATCCCATTACACACAAAAGCATATGTTAACAGGAGCCTAAACTAAATATTCACAGTTAAATAAGTTCTAAACAAGTGATGCGTCACGTAAAAAGACTGTTCGAGAGCGTGTGATATATGGCATCTATGGACAAAAAATTTAGCTAATTTATTCACTGACTTGCACAAGCGATCGATAGTAATGTGGCATTTTTTAGTGTCCCCCCCCCAGAAGTTTGAGGGGAGAATTCTGGCTGGTATGCTGTTCACTCACACCCAGGGATGTTGTTTTGCGGAACAGCCGGTCAACAGGAGCAGTGGCGCAGTAGTGAATTCGCCTGGAATACCTCCTCCGCCGCTTGGAAAAACCCCTCCCCTCAAATCCTGTCTCGTCTTGTCCTGCATAGGCAAGCTCTCTTGTGCTCGTGGCCTGGTCGTTGACACATGTCTAGTGAGACATGGCAAATTTAGTGCAATTATTCTGCTGGTTTTTAGCTGGTAATGTTTCCTTTGGCATCATGAATTACTATCATTGTTTTCTGTAATACTTCTGATTTTTTTTAATACTCTACTTTGAATAGATAGCGAACGGTAATAACTCGTAAATTATTTTTGGCTACCTTATTCTTGTGAGCTGTTTTTCTTGTTTGTGGAGTCTTTCCCTGATCCAGCTTGAGTCCGACGGTTGGAGTATTTCCCTTGTCTGGGCCTACGTGAAAAATCAACTAGATTTACGACGTAACGTCACAGTAATATCGCTCATGGAACCATTAAAATCGCTCAGTACTGCGTTTCTAACACTCACGTGCGATATAACCAATCTATTATGTCAGGCTAAACCCAATCTTGAGGGTCTAAGTCCCCAAGGTATGTGGAACTATTAAAAAGTTTATTAATTGTATCCAATACAGAAAATTAAACGTAAAAAATCCATAAAAAGCTTCAAATGTGCTTCAGGTTTAGCTGTGGAGGAAAAACGGAGGTGGGGCGGTTATGTATAATATGACGGGCATGAGCTCAAAATTGAAGTAACGAGACAAAACGTTTGAGAAAGGATGAGGACAAGACAGAGACTGTGGAGGTAAACAGAAGGGCGAATAGAAGATTTTGACAGTAGTACTTTGCTTCTACGGCTCGATTAAGGAATGCCTTTCATTTCGAGAAGGAAATGTTACTAAGAGGTTGAACAATACCGGAACACACAAAGAACATGCTCAAGGAAGAGGAGAAGTTGAGAAGCAGCGACCCTCTCGGCAGAAGCACGTGACGTCATCCACTCGGTGAAGGGGTAAAGGCTGTTCGTTTACCACATCGACTATCGCGAGAAGCAGAGAAGCGAAAACCGATAAATCTTAGGGCAAGCCTATTGTGAGAACATAAGGCACCCTTTTGGTTCAATTTGAACGGGAAACAAGCATCCAAAGTTAAAGGAGATGGTGAACTGTTATGATGTGATAAATTCCTAGGTAAAAGTAAGTTGGTAAATTAATTTTATAGGGGCAATATTGCCTTTTGACAGCAGCAGTGAAGTCAAGAGTAGAAGCATTCCAAATGTGGTGCTACCGAACAATTATGAAGATTAAATGTATCTATCGAGTATGTAGTGAGGAAATACTGAGAAGAGTGAGAGAAAAAAGAAGTCTTCTTAAAACCTGAAGGAAAAAAACGGGACAACTCAGTTGGCTACTTCATGAGACATGATAGCCTGATGAAAATAGGTGGAATGGAAGAATGGCAAGGGGTGGTCACAAATGAGTTAAATGCAACAAGTTATAAGGGATGTTAAAGAGAAGAAATTCGTCGCTATGAAAAGGTTAGCGGATAGGAGAGAGGAGTGGAGTGGAGCTCCGTCAAACCGATCTTCGGATTGTGGACTGATGGTGATTAAGAACATTTGCCCGCATTGTATTAATGGTGTTACCCTTTCCTTTCAATCGGAGACGGAAATAAGCTCGCCAAAGTAGAGGATGAGCAAATGATGTGGCAAGTAGGCGTTTGTCAGCCGATGTCGGGAGGCGATCCATCCGCACGGGTGTGTGTGTGTTGGGCGAACAGGGGGTGGGACGCGCGTAGGCGCCGCCAGACGGATTTAACATCGGCCGCGGCCGCATCGAACTCCCCGCTACACATCCTGACAACCACGGGAAATGTCTCGCTCGGAATCCGCGCCGTCACCAGAAGATTTGCACACAAATGCGAAGGATTCGCGAAGGAAAAGGAGGCCCATGACCCTCACGATGCCGCACACATAATTGTGCTTCACTTCGAACACCAAGCACATACACGAGACAAGTGATCAATGCACTCTTACCTTCCGAAGGAATAATTATGCATAGGGCATTCATAACGGAATTCAGCCTTCACCTGTTGATGCCTCAGCAGCCATTTTCAGTCGCATAAAGGTGCTCGTACTTAAATTGTAATTTGGTAGAGTTATTTGTTGTTTGCTGCTATGTTGCGAGGAGATTTTTTTTAAGTAAGTACCATTTTTAAGTATAAAATGAAACAGTAAACATTTTGCAATAATTGTATTTTTACATTAAACCCCACACCTTAATCTACTTTTCCACATAATTTCCGTTAATATAAAGACACTAATCATATCGAACAACAACCTTTCGTATACCGTCGTCAAAGAAAATTGTCGACCGATTTGACATACTCACATATAAAAACGCTCCACGTACATTGTTGCAATTAATTTTGGTGGATCATATTATAATAAATTTTACTTTCATATCTAATATCAGTTCTTTTATTGCAGCTTTTTATGTTTTAAGAAATGAAAATCATTCCTATAGCTGACCTATTAGTTTAAATAATGTTCCCTACGAAGAATTTTGATGTTTAAAAAATCGAAATGATGTTTATACGTTTTGTTTGCGCATATAAACATAAATGCTCGCAATTTTTCAATGAATAAAGCGAAACGTTTAATCTACCCACCAGGAAGTGCATATGGTGATTTGGATGAGCCTGGAGAGAAGAATGCTGGATGTTAGTCGGGTAGCCGGATTAAAAAATTAAGATGATTGACCATATTGTTGGAAGAAACAGGGCTGATGAAGACAATAAAAATATGGCGGAAAATATGGGCGGGGCATTTATAAAGGAGGGGTGAAATAAGAAATTGATGATGTAGGCATTGGAGGGGAATGTGGCAGGACAGGAAAAAAAGTTAATACAGAAAAAAATGAAGAATGGTTAATAAGAGGAGACCGATCCATTTGTCCAGGGTACTCGCCGAATTCCTGGAAGTTTCACTAAGTTTTTCCAGTAGATTGAAGGTCTCAGATTGGTCCAGGTTTTCCCAGTTCCCCAGAATAGCTTATCTACATTTTATAATCAATAAGTGATGCTCATGTGCGCTCTTGAAAATGTTGATGTAACAAAAAATCGTACAGCTTGCAAATACTATGGCTCTTGTGGCTCTATGGCTGTTGCTTATAAATGTTACAGCAACATTTTCAAGAGACCAAGACGCAATTCGTTGTTTCAGCGACATTTTCACGTAGGCTCTAGAAAATGAAGCTGTGATAACAAAACGCGTTCAGATAAAATAAATTCAGTGATAATATTATATTTTTTTAATTTTTATTATTTTGCTAACGACGATATGCTCAAGTATCTTGCTTATGATCGATGTTAATGAAATTGGACGGTAGTTGCCTGGGTCATGTCTGTTTCCCTTTTTAAATATGGGTGTAACGCTTGCAATGTTCCAGTCTAGCGGTAACTCTCCTTCTGATAGTGACTTCTTGAATATAATCTCTAAGTAAGGTGTGATTTGTGGAGCTTACACCTTGAAAAAGACGCGGGTATTCTCTCCGGACCCGGGGATTAACTATTCTAAATCGATTGTAGTTGTTTAGTTATCCCATCACGCTGTAAAGATATTTCTTCCATCGATTCCTCTGTACATGTGATTTCTAAATTAAATCGTCAGAAGTGTAGACACTTTCGAAGTGGGAGCTTAATGTGCTAGCTTTGTCAACATTTTCGGTGACAAGTTCACCATCTTTATCAAATAACGAATCAACGGTTGAGTGTTATTCCTGAAGCTTTCTCGAGTATGACCAAAAGGATTGAGGATTTTCTTCGAGTATTTCTTCTTGTACTTTTACTTGAAATTTACTTAACTTGAACGTTACTTAGAAGTACTTTTCTTGAACTTTCGCATTGATTTCTTAATTATTGAACGTTACAGCGTAATTTTCTTTAGCTTCAAGTGCCTTCAATTTATTACATGACGTAATGGACTGTACGCGTTGTATAGTTTTCTCTGCTTCCAAAGTTCCCTTCTGACGTCGTTGTTGAATGTATTATTAAATATATGAATTTTTGGTTTTGAATTCCAGTGTACAATTAAAAATATGAATAGTTTATTTTGCTCTCCCGAAAAGTAGTTTTTTTAGATACTTGTTTTTAGAACTTAGCCATCGCTCTGCATAAGTTAGTAAGCTACAATTCAAGTCATCTAACGTATTAGTGAGTCCTAACACTGCCGTTATAGTCTCTTTTTGATCGTGGAAAAGAAGAAATTATGAATGAGTCTGTCCTCCAGCCTATGTCACTTAATTTATTTATATAATCTGATCTTCTGTAGTACGTTGGCGCTCGTAATATGACTAAGTTCGTCGGAAAATAGACTGCTTTTGAATTTATCATATGACTGCTTTTGAATTTATCATATATTATTATAGTATTTTACCGATTGAGGTAGGTTTTCATGGAGTACTAAATAAGTGATTTGGGAGCCTCACTTTCCGTCCAGCGCTACCATCTTTAATTCACTGTAACGCCTACTCCCTTTCAATCTATCTAAGAATCCCATTCTTTTCCTTTCCCTCCCTCGTTTCTCGAACATTGTACCCTCTAACACCATTTTGAACATCCCCTCACCACTAAGCACTAACTCCATCCATACCTTCTGTCTCCTCCGTATCTCATCTAAAAGCTGCCTCTCCTCGCCAACCATATCCAGCACTTCGTCGTTCCTTTTCCTCTCCGTCCATTTTACCTTCTCCATTATTCTCCATACCCACATCGTATGTGTATCATGCAACAGTCACCCAAGACTATCGTAACGACTTTTCACTTACCTGGCGGTTCCTCTTTGCACGCGTTCTAACTCTATTTTTTAAGCCTATTTCAAGAGGACCCCAAACACTGGCAGCGTATTCTAAATGGAGTCTAATGAGGGCAAAGTAGCTAATTTCTCTCACTAAAATGTAAAAGGCACGTGTGGATCTTTCTTGTGTGAAAATAAAATAAATGCGGGACAATCATAAAAATGGAAAAATGAGACAAAGTAAACTCTTCTGGAGGAATCGAATGCATTCAAACAAAAAATATTGGGTAAATATTTAGACGTGAACCCTAAGCCTTTCCGAATATTCATAAGAGAGGTACAGGGAAATAGCGCTGTTATAATAACGCTGTTACAAATAATGGTTGAAAAACCCCTGCCAAACACCCTAGAGGTGGTTACACTGACAAGTATTTTTTGAATTTGTCACACATAAATGAACCCACCTACTACTCAGTCCTCTCTCAGCCATTGTGGCGAAGTTCTTTGTAGATATGGTATCTAATGCGCTAGAAAAAATGCACCCCATTAATGACCATCCAGAATGGTTGTGCTATTTGCATTGTACAGGGAGGGTCGCAGGAATGAAGGCGATGCCGGAAATTCCGATCTGGACTCAGTCTAATGACTGTCGGTGAAGACTAGCTTTGGTTTCGACCAGGTAAAACAATTGGCTGGTCATAAGGATAACTTAAAAGCTTACGTAATTTTTCCATGGGCACATGAGACAGTAATTCATACAATGAACTAACCGTCTTTACCGATATTCTGAGCATTAATCGGTACCGTACAATAGTATCAATGCTGTACATTGATATTAACCAATGCTACCCGGATCCTGGTAAGATTTCGATCGAATTAAAATCTAGTTCTAAAAACTAGTTCAAAATTTGCGAGCCACATTGCTTGGCGCTAATCTAGGTGCTTAGCCATGGGGCCCCGAAGGCAAAACATCTACTGGAAAAAAAGGTTATACTGTCATTATTTTAAAGGCAGGGAATATCAGATATCAGTAAATTAAAGTCATTTAGATACATCTACATAATACCTAGCGACCCACGTCTAATGTGTTTGGCAAGAGGTTATCAATCACGAGAAAGCAGTATGCAACAGAATTCCCACATGCACATCAAATGGTACACAGATCGTAAAGCATCATAACGAATTATACCAAAAGTCCCGAATCGCAATCTATATCGCAACTAGTTCCAAATTAATAACCATGGCTGGGGTCAATGGCCGTAGTTTAATATATAAAATTTCCGATTTCCACCATTTTATTCATCGAACGAAATATAACGTTATTATTGGAACAGGAAGTTGGCTAAAAGATGATGATCAGGCAATGAGATCCTCCCAAAATCGTTCACGGTCAATCGGAAAGATAGAATTAATGGAGCTGGAGACGGAGTATTTGTAGCTTTAAAGAATTCAATCGTCAACCAAGCGGTAAACGTAACTGAGACCAGCGTGGAATCTGTGTGGTGCTCTATTAGTTTCCCAAAATCCAAAACTATATTAATATGCACGTATTACAGACCACCAACCCAGCCTCAGGAGAAATTATTCTTGATTTAGAAGCGACAAATGTACCTCATCAGGTAATAAACGTGAGCACACTCGAAGGAATGGGTGACCATAGGGTATAACTACAAAGCTTTCTCTAAATACCGCTGAAAATTTTAATGAAGAACGTTAAGTTTTCATTTTTAAAAGAGCTGATTTTGATCGTTTTAAGATTCATCTGGAAATGCTTTCCCCGCGTTTCAAGAAGCAATAATAAAGTTAAATGTTGAGGGAACTTGGCAAGGGCTTGTTGACCTCGTAGCTTCGGGTGAATGAATACAAAGCTACATCCCAAGTAAAATAAAAAAAGAAGGCAGCGAACCGAGATGGTATGATGCGGAAGTGAGAAAATCATTGAGGCGTCAGAAAACGACCCATACTAACATTTAAAAAAGTCGACACGAGTTTATCCGATAATGAGCGCGAGTTAATAAATGAACAATATAGTTGTCCCCAGCCACCACGAACGAAGCGTTCAGGAATGCATTCACGATTTTTTAAAGAAAAACGGTAGTAGAGAAGTTACAGGATAACCCAAGAGAATTTCGGTCTTATGTCCGGGAAGTGGAATGTAAAACGATCGATTTTCTCCACGATCAATGAGAAACTATAACGGCAGCAATAGACTCATAAGTAGATTAAATGACATGTAGTGTAGCGTACTAACCTATGTAAAACTTAATGCATGGTGGTGATCGATCACCCCCTGTCAAACACCGTAGAGTTGGCACGCAGGTTATTATGTAGATGTAGATGAATACATCGTATTCAGCTTATTAATGACACACCTAGACGCGAAAACTTGTTAATGAGAGGTCAACATGGATTCACGGAAAGTAGATCATGCGAAACCTCAATAACAATCTCTCGTGGAATAACCATACTTGGGAAATAACAGGTTAAGCCAATGGCAACTTGGGTTTTGTTAAAAGAATACTAGGATAGTGCGACGGCACAGTGAGATGCGAGGGTCATTCAGTAAGTTTTTAGAAAAAGTTATAAAAACAAATTATATTGGGTCAATTGTTTCATATTTTTCATTATAGTCTTCCAAGAGCAATATACATTTGTTAGGAATTTTTCCAGGCATTTTAAGCCGCCTTGAAAATATGGAAACATGCATTCATGTTTACATAAGTTAGTAAGCTAAAATACAACGCATGTAATCTATTTGTGAGTTCTAATGCTGTCTGTACAGTCTCTTATAAATCGTGGAAAAAGGAACATTCTGAACCTATCTGTTCCACATTCTATCTCGTTTATATGATTTTAATGATTCGATCTGTGTAGTATGCTGGCCTTGGTAAGATATGTCTATCTTCGTCAGAAAATACATTCCTCTTGAACTTATCTATTAAGTTAACCCATTAACGGCCAAGGCTAATATTCGGTAGAAATATTTGAATTTATCATCATATTTAGTCTTAATAGATACTAGAAAAGAAATTTTGAAAATTTTGAGGCTCTAAAAAATTTATTTATAACAAAAAAATAATGGTGCGTTTTCGCACCTTTGGCGGAATGTGGGTACTTCGGTTAACATACCTTAAAAATACTAAAATCTTTTTCTTTTCCACCTTTTTAATTTATAAACACATATAAACGCATAATTTAGTATTTAAATCATTAAGTAACCGTTCATACTCTAACAAATCCCTTTTATTAATGAAAATTATTTGAATATAAGGGCACATTACATTTTACCCAAAAATACACATTGTGCCTATAACATTACGTACACCTTTCCTTGTTACCTTTTTCTCGATAATATGACCTGCATTAACTTCTTTAGTGTCTGCTAGTAAGGAATTACGAGCAGGTTTGTCTTTTTTCGGATTTGATGGTCCTTCTGCATGTATTTCTTAGTGATTGCCATAACTGAATCGGTCACCTTTGATTGACGTTAGCGCGTCATATGACCTTTGAGAAATCAATTGGAGACATTTTGAACCAACTGGCCCTCTTATAGAATTTTAATGAATTGGTTAACACACTTTCCAGTAAATTGGTAAACAATGTCCACCACCACTTTTTCCCTCTGATTTTGATTCTATAATTCGCGTTTGCATTATCGTGATGTATAACCCACCAGTGGGATTATTGGAATGGCAGAAACTGGGGAATAGTTATGCCTTTTCTTTCAAATGGTAAATTGGCTATTAGTTGCTGGCCACAATTGCAACAGAGGATTCATTCCATTTGACCGCGAACAATTCAGATTCCTCGTCAAAAGCATGATCAATTTTCAGAGGTTTTTTCCAAAAGCTTTAGAGTCTTCAAGAGGGCACTTTCCAGTTACCCGAGTGGTTCAAGTTGCAAAGGATCGCCTTTCCTTCAGTGTTTGGAACAAGGAACATGTATAAGAGAAGTTTTCAATAAATAACCGATGCTGAGTAATATCGGGAATTATTTTCAAGAGATGTGAAACAACGATAGCTCCTAATCCTACCTTCACTCCATTAGAGTTATATTGATTTAGCCCCTGCATACGAAGACAAATTGGATGAGGTAAAGAGCAAAGGCTCCATAATTTGAACCCTAATCAAACCGGTTTATTTTGTATCAGCATTTTCGCTGAGTGGCGTCCAAAATACGGAACCATTTGCTCATCCATAGGAGGGTTATGAGAAAAAATTCCAAACTGCAAAATATTAGCTTTCAGCATAGTAAATATTGGTCTCAGCTTTGCACATTTGTCCGTTTTGTCGAGAGAAAAGGTGGATATTTTCCTTTATCTCTTTCTACCCATAGTTTGACGAACTAATTCAACCCATTTATCTTCATAATATCTTTAGACGAGTCCTGCTGCAGGAGCACATGATACCTAGAGAGAATCAAAATATCAAGACACTTCTCAAGTCTACAACACTAATTGTAGCTGATACCTACTGCTATAAGTAACATAAATTACTTTTTTTGAAAAATATACCATTCCCTCCCAAACCTCGTCATCAAGAAAGCGGAGGAAAATGTCAGATGGAGACATACCTCCAAATTCACGTCTTATTTTTTCGTCATATTCCTTCTCTTTTAATATTGGACGACACAAAACTTAGCATCAATATCCTTTTTCCGTTTTGGAAAATTAGTGCCTTTTATCAGACGACTGGATATCTTTTTTGGTACTCTGATGGCTTTCCTTCTTCTTCTTGCGCACTCAGCCGGTGCTCCACTATGCCATCGCCTCGATGCGTTTGCAATGTTACCGCGATGTCATTGTTAATCGGCTTCGCAGTTCAAATGTTATCATCGACGTCTTCTTCATCAGTCAAGTTCTTAACGTCTGGCGGTATTTAGACAACATCCGTGGCGTCATTCACAGAATCCAGGGTTTCCTCTAAAGTGGTCAAGATATATTGGGTGGACATACACCTTCTTTAATTATCCACCGACAGTAGTCTCGGAAAATTTGATGAAATGAAAAAGATAATTTTTTTCACTCCTACGTCGCCTGAAACGTTGATATTGAAGATGTAGAATCACCCATTTACACCCGTCATACCTAACGAATGCGAATAGACCAATGAGACTAACTTCTTGAAGCTTTCTTCTAGTTTTTGAAGGTAAGATCCATTGAACTATACATAGCAGTGATCCGTTTTTGATGACCAGCGCTGTTTGAGAAACAGTACATTACACACAGTTGAAAACCGATAGGTCTTGTGGCGGGGAATCGAGCTGCTCATTAGTACACAATGGCTAAAAGAAGCCACATTTTAGAAGACGACAGCTGTGGGACCAATAAGATAAGAAAGTACATTTTTATGATATTTACCACCCAACAGGGATCAAATTGATTCACCGAATAATTACAGGGCGGCGTACAATATTAGTGACCAAGGTTTGCTACATTTGTCTCTCGGTACGGTGCCTCAGTCCTAATCCGCCATACCCCCAAACGCCAAAGGTGCGAAAACGCACCATTATATACAAGTGTCAAAATTGTACATCTCTAAATATATTGTTTGGTTTTAAAAAATCTGAGTAATTAAGCATTATTAGTACACTTATAATACTAGTATTAGGATTCATAAATATTCTTAGTGCACTCGTAAAAAAATATTAAGTAGATAGCCCTCGATGAGCCAGAAATTTAGTAAACTTGAAAAATTATAACTAAATAATCACGTCAAAATTATTAAAGAAAATGGTTTTAAAAATAAGTTTACCATCTAAAGGCTAATTTACCATGGAAAAACTATTAAATAACGGTGTAAATATTTTTTCACGAACTAATTAAAAAATGGTGCGTTTTCGCACCTTTGGCCGTAAATGGGTTAAGTTTATTTTTCAGTCTGCGGTCTCATAGAGATTTCCATTCGAGTCTATCGATGAGGTATTAACACTAACAAAACTGACGTAAAGAATTTTAACGTACCCGGCAGCGTCTCTTTGACTGGATGGTTATTAATGGGGTGCATTTTTGTCAGCACTTAAGATTCTTTATCTACAAAGAACTTTGCCGCAATTTTTATTTCATTTCTCTGGAGAATTCCGCTACCGAAAAAGAAGAAAGCTATTGAATGCGGAGACTATAGGACTATTAGCCTAATATCTCACGCGGCAAAAGAGGTGCTGAGGATATTGAACAGACGAATGGAGGCGAGGGCAAACGAGTATTTGGGCGAAGATCAATTTGGTTTCAGAAAGGGGAAATCAACTCGTGATGCAATAGCAATAATGAGGTCCCTCGTAGAGAGAAACCTAGAATACGACCAGGACGTATATGCGTGTTTCGTGGATTTTGAAAAAGCGTTTGATAGGGTGAACTGGGTAAAGTTAATGGATATTCTCAAGAGAATAGGTGTAGATTGGAGGGATAGACGACTGATTCGTAATCTTTATATGGCCCAGACTGCGCAAGTGAGGGAAGCGGACGGAGAATCCGGGTGGGCAAGCATTGGCCGAGGTGTGAGGCAAGGCTGTCCTCTATCGCCGCTGCTCTTTAACGTGTACGCTGAAGAGATGGTAAGGGAAGCATGGGATGAGTTAGAAGCTGGAATAAAAGTGGGAGGAATGATGTTCAAATCAGTGAGATTCGCGGATGATCAGGCGCTGATTAGCCAGTCAGCAAGGGGGCTTCAGGCTCTAGTGGATGCGTTATACGAGCGTTGCGAGGAATATGGGATGAGGATTAATCACAAGAAAACTAAGGTAATGCGGTTTTGTAAAGCATCACGAGCGAGGAATGTGAGACTTAAGATAAAGATGGGTGGTGAAAAACTTGAGCAGGTTGAGCAATTCAACTATTTAGGCAGTACGTTAGAGGAAAACGGATACAGTAGTAAGGACATTAGGAAGAGAATTGCATTAGCGAAGGAGGCGTTCATGAACCGGAAGGAGCTTCTAAGAGGATCGTTATGTAAGAGTTTAAAGAAAAGGTTAGTGAAGAGTTTGATCTGGAGTGTAGCTCTCTACGGTGCGGAAACGTGGACACTAAGGAAAGAAGACGAGAGAAGATTGGAGGCATTCGAGATGTGGGCATGGAGAAGAATGGAGAAGGTGAAGTGGACGGAGAGGAGGAGAAACGACGAAGTGCTGGACATGGTGGGTGAGGATAGGCAGCTTTTAGATGAGATACGGAGAAGGCAGAAGGTATGGATGGAGCGAGTACTTAGCGGGGAGTGGATGTTGCAAACAGTGTTGGACGGTAGAATGTTGGGTAAACGAGGGAGAGGAAGGAATAGCAATTTTTGGTCGAATGAATGGGAGTTGGTCTTATTGTGAAATGAAGAGGGATGTGCATGATGTAAGGGGAGTCTCCAGGATTCCTTCTTAAGCACTCCATGGAAACCTACCTTAATCGGTAGAATACTCTAATAATAATTGTAAGTACTACTCGCAAATTTGTATTGAACCCACTGACAAGTCCAAGTGGCTTAGTGGGACCTAAGTTGATGAGCAAATATTTAACTTTTTAATGTACATTGCATTCTTATATGAAAATTATTAAATTATTAGTTATTTTTATAATTATTAGTAAGAAGTTGCCATGTTGAGCCACTTCTTCGTTGTGGAAATATTACTATGTCTTATTCAGCTAATGTTAATAACTTACGCCACATGCCGTACTATAGTTTCATAGATCAAACTGCCAGGAAAGTTTGCTGGTTTTGTAATGAATCTTAATTTTTTGTGCGGTGGTCGCATCGGAGTGAGCCAAAGAGGATGGAAGTGTCGCTCTCCACGGAACCGCATCGCACCCTCGTCGTCTCCGCGAGACTCGAAAGCAAAGGAGGGGCGGGGCAAAGGGGCTGGGGTGGACGTCGCCCCTTGAGGGGGCAGCGGGGAGGGAGGCAGTTTGGGTGGGCCGTCGCCCCCCGCGCGTCTCCTACCGCCAGACAGCGTGCACCGCAGGCGTTGCCCCCTTCATCTTTTTTACTTTTTATTCCTCCTCCCAAACATCGACGCGAGGGCGTACGTAAGGAGATTCGATCCTTCCTTTACCTCAACGTGACTTCGTGACCCAGCACCGAGGCCACACGTGAATCATTCCAAACACACAAGTCAGCAGTCCTCTGTCGCATCCTACCGGTTGAAAAATCCATACATCAATGTAACATAATTTTTCTACCCAACATTCGGATACAAAATTTATATTTGGCTCTCCGAATTCGTGTTCACAAATGCTCTCCGAATGTTCAAACGGCAAAACAATTGCAAAGTGAGTTGCTCTATAGCCTATAAAATTGTATATTATTCACATATTTCATGATTTCTATATCATTGGAACATACATGGGCATAGTGAATTCCGCATCAATAAACCAGTCTAAATGTATACACAAAGTCCTTTTATTCATCTAGTATATTCATCGATAAAAAATAATTGCTGAAGTACAAATCTTCTCGATGCAGCTAACATTTCCTGATTGGCAAATTCTGAAAATACCTTTGAAAATAACTCTCCCATTAGGGTGTCGATTGCATCATGGCACGAGTGCAAGCGAAAATAACACTGAACAGACAAATCAAACTATTTAATTTTGAAACTTAATATCACATCAAGCAAAACGGTTTTTTTATGCAGGAAAGGCGTTCCCTCCTCCAAGAATTATTTCAACGCATCATTTTACTTCCTTAGGATTATTCAAGCGGAGGTGAAAATTTAATTGTTTTTACTGCAATATTGGGCAGGTTGCCTATCACTCCCGTTTCAGAAAAACAGAATTCCCACTAAGTATGCGTAAAATATCAATTACTTTCCTGAGAGAAGTTCAACTTGTTAGCAGTTAATATCTAGAAGGGGACAACGCCTCCGTGTCCTCGGCAGTGCCTAACCGTTGGGGACGTGAGGGGACTCCGTCCTGAAGGGAACAGCGGACCACCCAAATCAAAATGTCTCTTTCGGTCCATATGCCCGAGTGCATACTCGCCATGGCATATTTCATTTCTTGCGGAAGGAAAACACACTTTCTCTGGTTTGAAAATTATCTGCTTGCAATTTCGCACGATTATATAATTTATTACGACCTAGGTTTCGTTGTCACTACATCATCTTCAAGGTAAAAATGGTGTGTAGTGCTTTCAATTTAAACAATTTTTAACTGAAGTTGGGGAATGTAAGGGTAGAAAGGAGGTAATCACCACTTGCCACTTGAAGATAATGTAGAAAAATCGAAACCTAAGTTTCAATACATTTTATAATCGTGGAAAATTGCAAGTATACATTTTTTCAATATGGAGAAATTCCGCTCCATCACGCTTGAGTCTTCGGATTTATACTTTCTCTAGCGCTGGCGAGGAAACTCAACGAGGAGTAGCTTTAGTTATACGGGTAGCTCAGTAAGAGAATGAGAGGTATACATCAAGTAATTGAGAGTATTCAGGAGGTAAAAATTGAGGTGGGCCTAGGTACCAATCCAGTGGCACTTCAAGTTTACCAATTCCACCAACTACGCGGGCACTGAATCGATATAAATCACAACTATTATCTCCCATGCAACTTTTTATAGCATTAAATAAATCGGCTTTATATTGCCATAAATAACCTTATTGGTGAGGTAGCATTTTAAATGCAAAAAAAACTCACAAAAAATGAACAATGTAGTTTTCATTCGGCATAATCATGCGATCTTCATAAAAAATTAAATTCCACTCCTAATCCTTAGCATTAGCCACATTCGAAAATCTTGCAAAATTCATTCCAGAAAAATAACTTAGTTACTTCTTGCCTCTTCGAGCATAATTTGAGAAGCAACTCACAACGCATCTTGCCATGTTTACGACCCTTACATTTCCGGCGTAGCTTCAAATAATCAGCCACTGGGAATGAAGGAATAATGCGAATCCTCGGGACGGGACGTAACCGATCGGGACTCGAGAGGTTGCCGTACTCGAGAGGGAAGTGGACTACCCAACCGAGAGACTCGCTTTCGGATCACATACCCTCATGAACACTCCCCGCATCGAGAACCAATCGCAACGACTGTTGTTCGCTGTCAAACTCTCAGCGATGCGAAGCAGAAAATTAACGGACTATCTTACAGTGGTGGGGCATTAATTGTTCATCAAGGAATGAGGCTAGTATAAAATTGAATTTTACAAAGTAATTTCCCGTCGATAGCGGAACATATTTCGTAAAACTTAATTTATAATCACTGACTGCACATACATGCTCTAAAATATCATAATAAACAAATCGCATAGCGGAGTTAGCTAGCAATAATTTAATAATAAAAGTAAGCCTCGATGCTTTCAGATTTTTTTTATTTTTTTTAAATGAAAACATTATCTTATCCATATTGGTCTCATTGAGTTGATGCGTAGTTTTCCGTGGCGTTGTTTTGATGATGTCCTTTTTTTTTTCTGAGTTCCACCGCTTGGATCTTCTTTGTGATGACAGTTTCTACGGTATTACAACCGGCGTCTTCAGGTCGATGTCGGGATTTTATTTTTGATGACTTATATAGTTCATTTTTGGCGCCAACTTTTCATGCTGAATGCTGATTGGTCCACCTTCTTTTCTCTCGTATGACCCTCTTCCACGAGCTTTGGTGAGGGTAGCCATCTTCTCTATTCATATTTTCGGGTGTCTTGAATATTTCGATACCCTCCTTTATTAGCCTGGGAAAATATCTATTTCCGTTTGTAACAACTGTTGCTTCGTCAAACAGTATCTGGTGTCCGGGTTCGCTCCATGCATGCTCCGCAATGGCGGAGGGCTGAAATTGCTTATTTCTTGTGGCCCTTCTGTGTTCCTGGATGCGCACTTTCATTGATCTACACGTCTCTCCTATGTAGTCTTTGCCGCATGAACATGGCACCTTATAGATTTCTCCTTGAATGTGGTGCACATAACGTCTTTTCGACCCGGTAGCACATCGCCAGTCTTGGTGACACGTGAATCTTGTTACGACGTGCTGTCGTAGAATCCTAGCAATCTTCTCTGAGGTGCCAGATACAAACGGAATTACTGCGTGTGCCCTTGCTTCCGTCTCATCCTCATTCTCATTTGTCTTTTGATTAGATGTTAAAACGTCTTCGTTTCACTCCATCTTTCTTCGATGTTCCCCTTTTCAGGACCAGTTGCCCTCTGTAGCCATTTCGCCACAGTGTTTTTACGAGATGTTTTTTCTCCGACAATATGGACTCGGCGTCGGAGATATCGTAGGCTCGTCGCATTAGTGAGGAAATCACTGAGTGTTTCTGAGCTGGATGGTGATGGGTGGCTGCGTGAAGATAGCGATCAGACGGAAGCATGGGCACACGCAGTAATTCCGTTCCGTACAGATTCTTCACCACCCCGGTCTGCACACAGACTCCGAGCATCCCCAATAAGACAGTTCCTTACGTAACACGAGGATCGTCACAGCTTAACAATAAAAAAGCAACAGTGTATTACAGGTTTTAAATGGAAAATTTTTATGGTCCAGGTGCTAACCAGCAATAACCATAAGCATTTTTAGGAAAAATAATAATTATTTAAGTATTCTATCAGTTGAAGTAGGTTTCCATGGATAATTTAAGAAGTATTCATGCAGTCTTACCTCCCTTCATGGACTTCCCTCTTCATTTCACAATAAGACCAACTCCCATTCATTCGACAAAAAATTGCTATTCCTTCCTCTCCCTCGTTTACCCAACATTCTACCGTCCAACACTGTTTTCAACATCCACTCCCCGCAAAGTACTCCCTCCATCCATACCTTCTGTCTCCTCCGTATCTCATCTAAAAGCTGCCTCTCCTCACCCACCATGTCCAGTACTTCGTCGTTCCTTTTCCTCTCCGACCATTTCACCCTCTCCATTCTTCTCCATACCCACATCTCGAATGCCTCCAATCTTCTCTCGTCTTCTTTCCTCAGTGTCCACGTTTCTGCTCCGTCAAGTGTAATAATCCAGATCAGACTATTTACTAACCTCTTCATAAAACTCTTGCATAATTATTCCCTCAGAAGGTCCTTCCTGTTCATGAACGCCTCCTTTACTGATGCAATTCTCTTCCTAATGCCATTACCACTGCATCCATTTTCCTCTAATGTACTGCCTAAATAGTTGAACTGCTCTACCTGCTCAAGTTTTTCACCACCCACCTTTATCTTGAGTTTCACATTCCTTAGTCCTGAAGCTTTACAAAACCACATAACCTTGGTCTTCTTGGGATTAATCCTCATCCCATATTCCTCGCAACTCTCGTATATGACATCCACTGGAGCCTGAAGCCTCCTCGCTGACTGGCTAGTAAACGCCTGGTCATCCGCGAATCTCACTGATTTGAACATCACTCCTCCTACTTTTACTCCAGCTTCTAACTCATCCCACGCTTCCCTACGAACTAATAAATTTATCAAAAGTCGACAATCCCGAAGTTGGTCTGACGCAGTACTCCACTCCTCTCAGTTATCCGCTAGCCTTTTCATAGAGACGTATTTCTTCTCTTTTGCATGCCTAAAAAGCTTTCTCATTTGAATTTGGGCACGTCCCTTGACCATCTTATCATAAAAAATATGTATCTCATAATTTCATTAAAAAAATTTGATCCTTTAAATAAAACATCAAAAAGTCCACGGTGAAAATCGCCAACAGGTGCACTAAGTTCTCAAAAGTATTTGTTATTTTGTGAAAAAGATTTCCCCACATAATTCGAGTGTTGAGAGGTAACACGGATTCATATCATGTTATCCATGCTCTGCCGAAATTACGAACCCAGGCCTTAAGCATAAAAAGCCCAATTCATAGCGCACATGAGCATTAAATACGATGCCAAGTGGAGCGAGTGTGGAATTACCCGTTTCAGGGAGACGGTGGAAATTACGCACCGACTCACAAACTGAAATTTAATAGAAACGATTCGATCTAGATGGCATTGATAAGGGACTGAGACAGGGAAGATCATAGGAGCTAGATAAAGGGAGGATAGACGGCGAGTAGCGGAGTGTATTCTGCTTTCTAGCGTTCCTCACGAGCGATAGGTAGGTACCAACGCACTCTCAGATTGCAATCCGGGAGAACTAAGTCTTCGTCACCCGAACGACGGTGGAAGTGGAGACAGCAAGCGGTTTTTTTCTAACCGAGCACGCCGCCATGAGATGCACAACATGAGGTGAACGATATTGGTATGAAAACCGCAACGAGTGAAATTTACGTGGGTGTAAAATTAAGTTTGAATGCGGCGGCATTCCACACACTTCTAAGAATCTGAATTTATGAAGGCGCGATGAAAAGCAAATATTCCTCCCGCACTTTACTAAAACATAATTATAATATCATAGATGGCATTCGATGAGGTTACACAGAGTAGAAAGAGTACAGCCAACATAGATAATTCATAACTTATATATTTATATAAATATCCGGCTCCATTTTCACAGAGAAGTCAAGAGTGGAAGAATTCGAAATGTGGTGCTACCGAAGAATGATGAAGATAAAATGGATTGACCGTGTGAGTAACGAGGAAGTGCTACGAAGAGTGGGAGAAAAGAGAAGCCTCATAAAAGCCTTAACCAGAATACCCATGCATAAGCATAAAAGAAAAAGCATAAGCATAAAAAGTAAAACGTGTTTAACTCGCACCAACACACAATCGAAAGCAGACTCGAAGAATTAGAAAGTGATATCTAATATACTCAGTAAGGTCATAAGATTAATTAATAGAGCGTAATACTTAAACATACCTCAAACCATTGATTCATAAAACAACAAAATACTGATCGATAATCACTTCGTCAACAAACTGATGTGGTAGCCGAGTTGAATTTGTGCAGTGAGAAGAAATGCTTTTCTAGCACGCCGCGCTGGTATTTCAGTAGCCGACGTTCATTGACATATATGGAACACATATACCTACGCTTCTTTGGCCCCTCAAGACAAATTATCCCCCCGGGAGCCCAGACTCCGCTGCAACCTTAGATCGCTTGAGAACCCACACTCCCATTAGCTGGCTCCTTAAAGCTGAGGGCTATAATAACCCTTGAGGAGGGAAAAAAATCGTAGAAGTCGACAAATGAGTCCTAAAACACCTCGTCCATCTCCTCAACATCCCGTTTCTTTTATAATCCGACAACAACAACTAGCTTTAACGACATAAAGAAGTCTAAATATAAATAAACCCAGATTTTTTTATTACCTCGAACGTTGAAAAACGAGGAAATTCAAAAAACTGTAAATGTTGAGGTGTCTACCGTGAAAGATTAAAATTTATGGAAGCATTAACGGTGCAAATCCGTATAAGTAAGTAAAATTAAGGTAAAAAATAAAGGTTATCCGAATAATGCTGCAAGTAAAAATACCGAAACCAGGAGAAGACTTTAATAAATAAAACTTTAAAAAGGGTGGATACCGATGGCAAGCATTGCCAGTTCGTATTCTCCTCCCCCTGATTGCTCGACAACCCTTTCTGGATTTACAATGCTGGGCGCAGTTGCGTGTTGGCAACGCGTTGACATCGGTATTCGATGGAATAGCATTGCTGGTTGACGGGAGAGAACTTTCACCCTAATGGTATCGATGGCGAGCCAATTATACGATAAAAGCATTTGGCGTTCGCATTCCTCTTTTGCTCCCTTCAGATTGGATGCAGTATCTCTACTAATGGGGTTTATCACCGTTGTAACCTCAATGATACCAAATATTCCCTAAGGCAGTGCCTTTCATTTTACCATGACCGTCCGTAATGACAGGTAAGAAACACTAGCCACTGTGCCACTAGACGTTAGATGCTGCTCATTGAGATAGACAATAAGTAATTTCTCAGAGTTCACGAGTCTAAAAAATAGACGGAAAATTCAACTATTTCCCCGATTTGTATTTCCAAGAAGTGCTTTTAATGAAATCAATGATGGTCGAATGTTTTAGATAAATGTTTGAAAACACTAATATCATTATGTATTGGAACATTTCTTTTTCAACCCCATAAAGAGCAGATTCCACTCCATCCAACATTAGCCTTCAGACTTCACTCCAGAAGTTTAACGAAGAGAAAACGGCAAATGCGTAGATACAAAATATCTAGAATCTATCACACCTATTCGATGCATAACTCTTTTTTTGATATAAAGGCAGAACCCAGATACGTGGGTGGTACTATTTCACAGCTACATCCACATAAAGTCTCCCAGCTGCTATCTAAGCGAACTGGTTTCAAAAAAGTGACTTAAAAGAAATCTGCTTCGCGTCTTAGTGAATGATATCGGTCATTATCGAGACAGAATTTCGGTTATCGATTTACGGGAAACGAATCAGATTGTGAACTACCCACTCGCTGGACTGCCCGGCGTGGGTGTCGCACGAGCCGGATCAAAAGCCAAACAGAATGCCCACTTGCCCTGCATAACTTATCGCCTCCCTTGCGAACAAGATTACTGTCTGATATCGCCCATTCCAATGGCCTGAAGGCCTGGCCCGAAGTTTCTCTCGTCACAAAAGGGTTCGTTATTCAGGCGAACGGATACAGCTCCTTCCCATATTCCATCGCCACTTGCTCCTGGTGAATCTTGACCTTTCAAAGAATTAACGTCACCAATTAGCCGGGAGAGACCCAAAAAATGCCTCACTTCATCGCGAAGAAGAGAGAAATTGATGGGGTCACAGCACCTTGCGTCCCACGTGAGGAAAAGAAAAACGTCGCGCGCTTCACACCGAAGGTTCTAAATACAGGATTTGAAGTTTCCTCTCGGAATCAACAGCTATTGAAGCTGCCAATATGAAGGCGATATCTCATGAGTCATTACAGAACCAGCCACGCAGAATAGACAGATGGTAGGTGCTAACACTCAGGTCAATGGCATGGGTTGATTCCGCCGTGGAGTGGGCGCCGCACAGTGATCCCAAATCCAAAAAGGCTGGCCCAAAGTCAAATTCTCTACGTTCATCTATGGAGAATACACATATCACAAGAATAATAACTCCGTGCATTCATCCTCTTCAGAGTTGGTGATGGAAAAATCGATTTCGATTAAAATCGAGTTTAAAATACCAAAGATCGAGGAAATTGAGATCGCGATATGATATTCGAGTTTCGATTCAAACTCGATTTTTTACCGCGACCTTGACCAATTCGTTTGATTTCAGCAGCGTAAGTACTGGCCCATGATAACGTCATTCATCTCATGTGAAAGAGGCCCGTAAAATTGAAAGGCTCTCGATAATCAAGAAATCACCTCAATCATTTGACCTTTCTCAAATGTTATGTAGAAGTCGAATAGTTCCAAGCGTTGATTCCAAAACTTAAATTCGGGTGCATTTGTGAATTTTTAAAACTAACAATTCAAGCATGCGTAATAAGTATATTTTAAGGATTTCTTCTGCACCGCAAATGTGTTTTGAGTGTTTTAGAATGCAATACAAACATGTTTTGTAAAAGCTCTATTTAAAAGAGCAAGCGTCGATTTTTTGGATTTTTTTAGTTTTCGGTTCGTTGAGAAGTCGAAGTTATCCAGGAGCAGATATCGATAGTGACCATAACTTAGTTATTATTAAATGCCACCTTAAATTAAAAAAAATTGAAGAAAGCCGTGAAAAACATAGGGCAGGTTGAAAAATTGAAGGAGGTTCAGCATCAACTGGCTTTTCAAGAGGCTGTAGAAAAGAAAATATCGAAGGATACGGCCAATAAACCAATGGAATAGAGTTGGAAAACCATTAGAAGTGGTCTGCAGGCAGCAGCTGAGGAAGTTCTTGGTAAAAGAAGACTCGTTATGAAAAAAACCATAGATGACGCAGGAAGTATTAGATCTCATTGAAGAAAGAAGAAAACACAAGGCTGCAAAAACAGAGGAAGGAAAGAATTGTTACAAAAGGATGAGGAGCGAAATATGTCGTAAAGCGCGGAAGGCTCGAGAAACGTGGACTAAAAATATTTGTGAAGACGTACAAAGCATTCTTAAACATTGAAAAGTAGAGGCCGCTTATAGGATAGTGAAGAACCACTTTAAGGAAAGGGGCATAAGATGTAATACCCTTAGGGGCAAAAACGGAGAACTAATGCTTGAAAACGAAGAAAAAGGGAAGAGATGGAAGAAATATCTGGAAGATTTGTACAAAGGAAGCAGCTTAAGAACGAATACTATCGAGAAGGAGAGGCAATTGGATGCCGATGACATGGGAGCACCAATTTTAAGATCGGAATTCGATGCGGCTGTAAGAGACCCTAGGATAAATAAAGCGTCTGGCATTGATGATATTCCCGCAGAGCTAATTAAAAATGCAGGAGAGAAGACGTTGGACCAGTTATACAAAATCATAAGTGAAATGTGTTCCACAGGTGAGATACCAAAGGACTTCGAGAGGAACATTATAATCCCTATTCCCAAGAAGAAAAGAGCGGTGAACTGCGAAGATTTTAGAACCATAAGCCTAACTACATATGCGACGAAGGTACTGACAAGGATCATCTATAGAAGAATAGAACGAAAATCTGAAGAGTACTTGAATGAGGACCTATTTGGATTCAGAAAAAACAAAGGCACAAGGGAAGCAATATTGGTCCTTAGACTACTCATAGAGAAGAGAATGGAAAAGAACAAGCCAACGTTTGTTGCGCTCGTGGACTTAGAGAAAGCATTTGACAACGTGGATTGGAGCAAAATGCTTGGAATCTAAAACAAAATTGGGGTTCTTTACAATGACAGAAGAATCATTCACAGTTTATACAAAAACCAAGTAGCGGTGATAAAATCAGGGCCCATCTGTGAAGAAGCAACATCACAGATTGATTCAAAAATACCACATCACCGGGCAAAGAAAGATCATTTCCACCAATACGACCCCACGAAACAGTTGACAATATATTCTTTCGTGCATCGGGGTATGAGGGATAGGAACGGTTTATCTATAGTAAAGTCTCTTTCAGTTTCTATGCTTATTTGCATTTATATAGCAATATCATACCAACTTGGGGATAAGCAATCGTGTTGTATTGTAATAACGAGCATTTAAGTTTTCTACGAGTATTTAAGTATTAAGGTAGGTTTGCAGGGAGCTTCAAGAAGAATTCTGGCAGTCTCTATCTCGTCAAGGCATTCCCTCTTCAGATCAAAATAAGGACAACTCCCTCTCATTCCATCTATAAATCCTATACTCTTCCTTCCCCTCCCTCGATTACCCAAAATTCTACCCTCTAAACCATCAAATTTCTATTTTATTTTTCAACGATGATTATAATTTTATTTAAAGTTATTAACCACCTACATCCATCCCGTCATGCTCTACGTTTGGGTGAATTAAAACAAAAATTTTATTTCCTTCATTTAAAGCGGACGAGAGTGGTGGGTCTTGGGACAATGATTACCGACCTATTGAAAGAATTTGGGCACCCAAGACGGAGTAGGTTGGCACCCGAGGGAAGGGTGGTATCAAGGAATTTAGATGATGGGGCCCCATTATAGTCTGGCGTCTGCGGCTAGACAGCTCACCGACGGACTATCAACTCAACCATTGGCAATAAAAGAGTAAAATATTCTTACACCAAGACCTTGCGTCCAAAAGAAATGTTTGACAACTGCACAACACATGGGCACCTCGCAATGAGCTATATATTCAATGGCTCCTTCCATCAGCAATAAAAAGGGAAGATTTTTACAGCAGGAATAGAATCGATGGCACCTAATAACGGGTAGATGGTTGCTAGAGCTAGAGGAACCAACTTCAACCACTGACTTAGCCAGAAAATCATTTCAACTCCGGATAATATCGTCATAAGGGATAGCGTTGCGGTGGGTGAAAAGGCCCACAAAGGGTGAGAACAGAAGTGTTGTTCAACTCGAGGTCGAGAAGAATTTTTCTCTAATTTTAACTAGGATTGAACAGTTGTTAAAGAAAGGACTGAAGCTACGAGTAAATAGCTAAGGTAGGAATTGGTAAAGTATCCAATTAAGGACACCAAAGACGAGCATTAATTGTAACGGCAGCATTATTTAACCGTATGCGGGGAATATAATGACATGCTAATGCACCAAACATTGAAGTTTATAGAGTGAGTGAGTAAGAATCATAGCGTACAAACAAAATCAACTGATTTGGGCGTTACTTGGTGGAACGATTAAATATTCATGGTGAAACAAAACACAGTACTATTCCACAAACTTTTATTTTAGCTGTCAACTAGTTTCGACGTTTACACCGTCATTATCAAGACTAACTGAGCAATAGCGTACAACGTCCAGCCTTACTTATCAAAAAATAGTGTGAGTAGAGGAGGAGGGGGGGAACTAAATGAGGAGACGCATTGTTGGTTGGGCATTGTTAGTTGGATTGGAGGGTCAAAACACAAAGTATAAAAGCTTGGGGGGGGGGTGGGGGGCAGGCAGATAAAGAGTCAGGTGGTAACGAGGTTAATGGGAAGGGGAGGAGGAAGGATTGTCAAGGAAGAAGTCAGATTTTAAAACAGTAGATAAAAAATTAGAATATTTGAATACAGTCACATCATTAACAATTTCGATGTTTCATGCAAGAGTGCATTTGGTGATTTCTAAAATTTCTTAAATATCCAGTTTTACACTTTTGTCCTGTACATGTAAAATTTTAATATTTAAATCACTGTTGTGGCCGGGTTCGGACAGGTGTTTAGAAAAATGGGAAATGGAGTCTTTCAAACGAGCACTTCTTTTGTGTTCATCAACACGAGTTTTAAACTTGCGGCTCGTTTGACCGACGAGATCCTTCCCTCCACGGGTCATCAAACTTTCTGACCACAACTTTACGGACCAAGAAGTCAACTTCCTTAGCAAGGGTTACAAATACTCACTTTCCCAACCCATCAGCAAGAAGGCTGCTTGTAATTTCATGGTCGATTGTGAAGTAGCCCTTCGTAGTGAACCTCCCGGCAAAGAGCACCAAATCGCTGAACATATTTCTAAAAACCTCACTAGAATCCCAAATTCTTCACCTGCCTCTTCCTCCTACTTGTTAAAATCTATTAAGTCGGCCGCCACAAACTACGATCTCATCTTCACCAAAGCTGACAAAGGTTCTAGTATCGTCATCCTCAACAAAAGTGATTACCTAACGAAGTGCTATGACTTTATCTCAACAATTAGTGTATTCATAATATACAAATTACTTGGTTTTAGAAATCCCAGTTTAGACGAATGGCAAAAGGAGGGAACGCTCAAAATTAAAAATTGGTTTTCGTTATTTAAAACCAAAAATATATGATTGAAAAACACACACGCCAAATTTTAGAGCTCAAAGTCGATTTTTAACCGAGATAAGTAGCTTTGAAAGTCCGCTAGGAGCTTTGGCCACGCCCACGGCGCGAAACATATTTCTATTGGCTGACGTCGCGTGACGTGTGAACCTCATGAATGTCGCGAGAGTAATGCTTGAAGAAGCCGTAAACATACTGCGTTCGTGGAAATAGTGGACAAAAGTTTATTGTCATGGCAAAACACAATGTTAATTTTGTTCTGGCAGATGCCAGAAGTATACTGACATTATTAATAGGGACTCCGGACAATTTTTTGTCTCAAAAAGAATCATTTCATTGTAATGAAACTTCTTAAGATGAAATGTTTACACTTGTGAAAGAGAGTGTAATCACGGCAATTATTTTTTATGTTTTAATTTGTGGACTTACCATCATAAAATCCTTTACTTATTATTGTTTTTTAGTTTCCAGATGTAAATTGTGAAATAAACGAACAAATGTGCTATAGCTATAGCTGTTTTCTTGCTCTCTGAAGGGAGGAAATTCGGGATTCTCTCCGTTTCTATTAGGATTAGCATTCAAATTTCGTTGGAAAAGCGTTTTTTTTAAGCAGAGGTCTCGCTTTGGTCCACCTATGTTCCTGATAAATGTTCAAGTCAGTTTTGTACTATGAAAAATGGTAAACAATTGTCATCAAAATGAAAGAGTAACTTAGAGATGGGGATTTTTACATGAAAATATCCGTAAGTTCACTTATATTTACATAAGAGTTACACGTACAGTCACTTTCAAAAGTTTTAGGACAAAGTTTGTGGCACTACTTCTGCTTCTCAATGAAATTTAGTATCCTAATCTCCTTTCGTAGTTATCTGCTGCACTCCGCTGACATTCCGCTTGTGATTATATACATGCACACAAAGGGACAAATTATTTTATACTGCAAATTTATCATTCCACTTCTATTTATGTAGGGTGTAATGATTATTTCGTGAGCATTTACTGCATACTTGCACCGGTTTTTACCCTTAGTGGTTAAAGTAATTATATATATGATTTTTGTCATGTGACGGGTAGCCGTGGCGGTGGCCTAGTGAGCAACGCTTTGAGCTCGGGTAGTAAAGAGTGAGAGGTCGGGACTGTCTCTCATAATTTCTTCAGCTCCTTTTCCTTTTTATGAACAGGTTTTTTTATAATCGTAATTTCGCTATATTTGATGTTATGCTTTTAATATTGCCGATGCGAATTTTTAAAATTAATAGAAAAATGGTGGATAAAATCCTAGCGTCAGCATTTACGTACAGTTTGAAGTCTGGCGAAAGAAGTCACACATTATAATTTATTATTTGTCAATTATACATTTTCGAGTAATGATAGTTCAAACTATTTGCTAGTATTCATTCAATAAGTATTTGCCTCCGGTTTCTCAGTTTTGTTGTAAGATTTGCAAAGTTATCCGTGTTTATTATTTACTATTTGTTCTTCTATTTATAGACCTGGCGGCACCGGTACTCAAATGTGCTTATTTCTGTTTATCGTGAGTAATTCGATATCATAGTGTTCCTATAGTACGAATTTGAGATTATCAAGAATTAGTTTGTACTATTTGACACATAATCAGGTTAGCGTCGAAGACCCTTTCCGTTGCAGTGGTTGCTTTTTAATGCGCAAGATAGAAACAAAGAGTGAACACCGGGGAAAATATGCAATAAATGCACACGAAATAATCATTATATCCAACATTAATTGAAGCAGAATGAGATATTTGCAATTAAAAAGTAAAATTTCCCGTGCGTATTTATTTAAGCACCTACGAAATTTTTGCGTGTGTGGTCAAAGACAACAAAAGGAGTAATGGAAACTAAATCTCTTTGAGAAGCAGAAGAGATTTACATTAAAATGGCTCTCACACATTCTATAACAGCCTATTTCTGTGGGAATATGCAGTCTCCGTACAGCGTCGCACCACCGCCTTCCCCGGTCGGGGTCGTTTGGCACCACAAAAAATACTTTTCTGGCGTTTAACGAGAGGTAAATTCACATCTCGGCACACAACAATATACATAAGGTTTCCTACCACTCCTTTAAAATTCTCCAATTTATCGAGTATTTACTTATACTCGAAATAACGTACACGACAATGCACTCCTTATGCAAGCGATGTGGACATCATGACGTCATCAACATGGCGTCGACCGAGAAATACGTTTTTGGCGCAGATTCAAATTGAAACTTCAAACTGCTCTAGGGGCGAAATTATTCTGCGCTCAATGGTAAAATTTGGTGAGAGCCTTTCTCACACCCATACTTTATAAATCAGGCAAAATGTTTGGTAGTGTAATCCCTTCTATTCCTCACTCTGACAAAGTGTCTATTTGAAAGTTTTTCCAGCTCCTCGAACTTCGTTGAAATGAAGTTAATACATGAAAAATTCTTTCCGATACGAATGCTCAATACAGCACAGAAAAGAGAGGGGAAAATGCAAATGCCAGCGAGAGAATATGGCGGGAGAAATGGGCGGGAAAGGAGAATGAGGAAGGGAAAATGGTTTGGATGGCGAATTGAGGGCAGAGGGGCCTGGGGAGGGAAGTAGTGGAAGCAGCACCATGCTTCTGTTTGATGTAATTAAAAAAAGAGCAGAAAGAAGGCCTTTACTCCATCGATTTCCCATGCAAATAGCCATGCGCAGCTGGGATAGCGGTTGAATGACCACAGAATGGCCCCGTCGGATGCACCAGTCCAAAAAACGGGCAGGATCACTCCGCACATGGCTCGCTACCGCCTCCATCCCCCTTGCCACGATGTTCCCTCGTCCCCGTCCCCCTAAAACTCCCTCGCCGTGGTCCGGCCAGCGATTACATGCGGCGCGACTTTATCGGGGCTTAAGCCAGCTTGTATTATGGATCCTTCTCCCATTTCACATTTCTGGTAAACATTCCCCGTCTCGCCGGCACAAGGGGGAGTGGCCAGCACCGCTAAGCCACACTTCTCGTAGTTGGAGAAATTCCGCGAGGCGGTCCGGATTCTGGAGCCGGAGGGAAAAAAATGGGACGGTGGCGGAAACTGAAGGAAAACGCCTTGGTGAGAGGGTGTTTTTAAAGAGAAATTAACTGCATTGGGAAATAATCCGTGAACTAGGTTGAATTCCCCTCTGCAAGAGCTGGCGAGTTTTTGGGTGAAAATGTTCTGTTTCAACAATTACTTGTTTCAAAGTGAATCGTGAAAATTGACTTATTCAGCTTTAAGATATAGCAAGCCAATAAGTTTGAGAGTCGAATCTCCACTACGCCAATGGGGAAATGGTGGATCACACATTTAGAGAAAATAAAAAGGTAAATATTTTTAAATTCATCGAGTAAATTAGAGATAAGATGTATTATTTGAATCGGGTAAAAGTTTATAAATGCTAGAATTGGACCACCAAAGGAACGATTGAAAAGATTCAAATTTAGGGTTTCCCTACTTGCTCCTTAATTGACTTTTGTTGAAATTGCAACCTAGGAAATTAAGGAAAAATGTTGGTATTCCAAAAAATAATATCAAGAATAAGGTTTTGACTCCGTTACATCCCATGCCCAGAATATGTTCAAAAACTTAGGGAACACAATGGAAAAGAGCCATCGTCACCAGTCAACAATCCTAAGAATGGTTAGACGCAGCTCTACACTCAGTTCTCCTATCATCTAATCGTTTCACACCTACACATTTCTTCTCTTTCGCATTCACCTTTAACTGTTCAAATTATTTAAGGGTACAGTGAATAAAGTGAGCAATCTGGTGCAATGTAGGCCAAATATATTCTTGAAATAAAAATAGGTGATCAATTTTTTGTCAGTATGTTTATATATATATGTATATATATACATGTATATGCCTTTGAAGTAAATTGCCGCATTCTTAGCAAACGGCTTCTACGTCGCGAGGTAGGTACAAAAGCATTTATTTAAGTTTCCAAGTGCTAAGAAACTATTTGGGTTTGGGCTAAAAATGTCAATACAAAATCAATAAGCTGAGAGGCCGTAGCTTAACTTGTTTTCACGTACGAGTAACCCATAAATGAATCGAAAATGTAGTTACCTGAACTCGTAAAAAATTAATGATTAAATCTTCACAAAGCATAATTATTTACACGGAATAAGTGAGTCCTCAATTTCGCGCTTTAACTTCACCAGAGACTTTCAATGTTGTCCAGCCTGAAAGGTGGACTTATCAAATTGTTCCTGAATGCTGGACACGAACTAGAACGGTGAAGCAGTAGTAGGAAGAATATGGCATTCTAGATAGCATATGGGAATCTTGGTCTCCGTTCTTTTTATGCCTCCATGGAAATAAATGAGTCTTACACAGTTCCATAAATTCACAATTGAAATGGATTAACCTATAGTAATGTGTCGATAGTTTAATTATTGCATGTATCCAATCTGCTGGGAAGATCTCTGAGTAAAAGTATTTTTACAATTGTAATAAATATTTAACGCTTAAACAAATCAAGTGATACTCTGCCCTTTCAAATTCTCATGCACAAAAACCAATTGATCTACATGCTCAGGAAGTAGTTTCGACGTCTTTATACTGCAGTATTAATCCCTGCAGAAAATTGTCTTTTACCACTCAATTGTGTGGCAGTATAAGTTATTTCTTTCAACAATTGCAAGACTTGGGAACCTAACTAATGTTTGTAAAACATCATATCAACAATTTTTGGAATCTTGTAACTGAACATAGGGCGTATGTAATGCTCAAAAAGGCTAAATGACGGCACCATTTGTTTTGTAAAACAAAAACCTAAAAACATCATATTTTTTATAGAAATCTTAAACATTTTCACGTTTTCTTTCGTCGCTTGAGTAATGAAAGTAGGGTAGGGTAAAAAATATAGCATAAGAAAATATGAGCAATGCAAGGGCCCAATCCGAATACACCGCCGGAGACGAAGTCGAGTGGCGGCCGCAACTGAAGAAAATATATTCGGCGCCCACATCGACTGCTGTAGTACTATTGTGGTGGACTGCTATATACACTGCTGCCTGAAACTCCCAGGTCGAGGCATTATAAGGACTTATCAACTTTAAAAACGACAATATTAAATGGCTTCTACCCCTGACAGCAGATTTATGAGCTTGCTGACCCCGACTGCTATGTAGACGAAACTACTCCACTCGAATTTTCCAGCACTTGCAAATATTTATTACTTTTCATTTGCCATGTGAGCCGGAATCTTTTCGGGCGTTTGTAAATCGGAATCTACCAAATGTTAAATCTGGTATGTGATTGGTTTATGAATAATATTTGATTCGTAATAAAAACATTAACCACAAGCTCCGATGTAAGCTGAGACTATGAAATGAATACAATCCGCCAAAAAAAGGGAAAATTTAATTGCTTCAAAAATTATTCACACCAATCTAACTCTAATCTCAGCCTTAATTGATTCATACCAATTTTATTACCACATGGACATCGATCTACTCGTTCAGATGACGCGAATTTATGGTTTTCTTCAATTTATGTTTTTTGGTCAAATAGTTTACCACTCTGTCAAATGCGGAATTATGGTGGGTGAACCTGCGGTCTCTATGGCCCGTGGCTTTTCGCGTATGATTTGGTGAAAACTGGTGCCCATACGAGGAAATAGCATGGGGGGATTTTGAGTAGTGTCAGCATTATTGTATGAATTCCTAAAATATGTGAATTATATTTAATTTGTAGGGGTAAATTATGTGAATGATGTCACGGATGGCAGTTGCAATTTTTCCTCAATTCCATATTCAAAGCCACATATACTCTCAAATCATACTACCAATAATAATTAACTTTTATCCAAAAATTAATGTAATTAGCTTCATAAAATTAGCTGCTTAGCTTTACATACCTCGGATAAATTGCTACCACGGTTCGCTAAGAGGTAGAAATGATTTCTCAAATTAATAAACTGAAATTGATTACCGTAGGGGTTGATTTTACTTCCGTAGGTTATTTGAAACCGTTAATTGCGGTGCACTTATTAGTCGGTCGAAATAAATTGCAGCCAATCTCAGGTCCCAAATGTGTCTCAATCAAAAATGTTGTCGCTGGATATACGCAATAGGGTGGGTCGAAAAAAGGTTTGTTTTTCTGATCAAATTTGCCCTATGTGGGAAAGTTGCGAAATGATATAAGGATCTCGCACACAAATTTTTTTTCAAATCGGATAATATTAACCACTGCCGCCCGAGCTCTAAAGTTTAAAATTTTGCGAAAAATCAGGCTGATTTCTGAATCAAACGGCCATGAAGACGAATTTTATGAAAATATGGGATAATGAATAATATCAAAGAGTGGATACGTGTTTATTGAATTACAGTATTCTACCGATTAAGGTAGGTTTAAATGGAGTATTAATGAAGTGATCTGGGAGCCTTACTTTCCTTCCATTACCGCCATCTTCAATTCACTATAAGGCCTACTCCCCTCGTTTATGAAAATTATATTTGACGTTTTTTTGACAAAATCTATGGTTAAAAAAAGTCTATGAATTAACAACAAAATTGGAGTATAGACCACCCGCACAACACAACTCATTTTTGCCTACATTTATAAAATTCCATTTTGGGGGCTAAATTGCTGGTAAATTAATATTTACTTCGATTGAATTTCATTTCTTAACAAATAAGTCATCATATGGTAATAAATGATCCCACAAAAAGTAATAATAAGGTAAATTATTTGAAATTAACATCAATCATAATGACGAATAACGTCCCTGTGGAGCTATTTTCAACAAGAAATTCAACCAAGGCTGAGAAAAAACATAACCTGAACACCAAGCATTTCACTAAGTAGCTCTCTGCTAGTTTCGTAAAGAAACTACCCAGAACACACCACGAGGAAGAGGCTACCATCGAGTTCCACCCGTGTCCCCCCCAGCCAGCCTTCCGAAGTACACGATTGTGAAAGCACATCAATTACTCTGACAAAACTATTTTGTGATTTTTTTCGAATTTCGGCTGAAATCGGCAACTGCTTGTGTATGGCAGGGAAAAAGTACTTCTAATACAGATGTTTCCGTAACAAGGTCTTCCAAGTTTTTGTTTGTCATCCCAGCTACTATTGGTGGTTGATTTACCTCAATTGGTTCCCAGTCAACCGAGTCAATATAATTTTGAGCATCGAAGTTTAGAAAGATTTTGTGCTTTCCAGGCGAGTGGACTGGGTGAAGAGTTCTCGGGATCGCCACCGGGTCAGGAACTCCATTTCTGACGTCGTTTCGATGACCGAGTCTGGCATCGAAACGTCGGCAGATGTGGAGTTCCTGACCCGGTGGAAATCCCGAGAACTCTTCACTCTATCGAAGGTTAGCTTTGGAAAATTCGAATTTCCTCAATTCCTCCTGCTGAGTTTCTCTCGATTTCAATGTATTTGTGATCGCCATTGCACGGATTTGTCTGCGTTCATCGGCTAACATTGCAAGCAGAATATTCTCTGGGCGAGCAAAATTACATTTCCCTGTATCATAGAGTAGCGGCGTAATTTGATGTCTCTATCAATATACTTCATAAGAAGAATCATGTTCATAATATGCTTCGTGCCTTCTGTTCAATATTGTCTCAATTTTATTGAAAACTGCATTGGAGCGTACACTTCGATTACAAATTTTGCCAGGGTCATCAGTTCTTTTGACGGTGCTGAACGATGCAATGAAGCAGGCAAAAAAACCAATGCAAAGGTCTTTTTATAGCCATTTCCATTCTCCTGATTACTCCGACATGGCTTCCGGTGTTAACTTCAGTTCCATCGCACACAATTTCTTGCAGTCCATCTATAATGATCATTTCCTCCCCTAGAAAATTCGATATGGAATCTTAGAGGCCAATAGCTTTGCTGAAACATGGGATGACATGCCATAAGTAGCATAAACCGGGCTCTTGAACGAGAGTTACATGCTCCTCACCTATTGTTTTTCACTTTGATTGACTATAAATGAAAGCAGAGTCTTTCCTCTCGTCAAAGTAAAGCGCTTGCAGTTTAACAGTTCCCACATTCCTCCGAAGCGCAATCTTTCTCTTTTCCTTCTAACTTTGTTCTTGTCAACAAAAAGTACATTGACTCCTTTAGTAACCAACCAATTACCTATTGGGTGCGCAGATGTAAGTGCCGCAGAGGTATGGTTTGAAATGCAGAATTATCCACAGGATGATGCAAATCTTGGCAATTTCAAATTACTTACACTGACCTTTTTCCATGAAATCCTCTCCTTCACTTGCATTAAATAACTCTCCGTTCAATGTCATTTCATCACTTTAGTCTTCCGAACAGAATTGTTATGACAAAATAGGGTGGAACATTCGGGTGTTCCTATTTTCCTTCCAACCTGCAAAGCCTCGTCTTCCTATTTTTAGTCTCCTGCACATCGATGGCGCCTATAATCATTTCCCTGCCACTTCTCCGTCCTTAGAGAATTTCTATTCTAAACTAGGCATTTTCGAAATAATATCACAAACAGAATCAGTCTCACTAAAGCAATTTACATGCCGCAACATCAAAAAGCTGACGTGCGTGACGAAGAAAATCTTGCTTCAGATCAATGAAAGAATTCTTGTTGAAAGATCGAATAATAATCCGATTATTTCCATGACATTGAATAATATGTCAAAAAATTTGCCTATATCCAACAACTGGGATAGAGGATCTATGCCAAATGCCTTCAATGGCATAAGTCACTGTCTCCGCGATTCCCGGCAGAGAAATATTGGTATTTTAACTTTCTTCTTCAATGTACCGAGAGTACAAAAACATTTTCATCATCTCTTCATAAGTGGGCAAATCATTACCCATGAAATTTTCGGGTGCAACAAATATCACGCACTCCACTCCACGGTACGCTTTCCCTCTATTCTAACTATTGCGTCAATCCTCCCGTAATCCTTTGGAAGGTTAGCTGGGGGGCACGGGTGGAACTCGATGGTAGCCTCTTCCTCGTGGTGAGTTCTATTCTCCAAGGTTGGAGGTGAGTGTTTATGCTCCGGACACTGCCAGCTGAGTGGATTCTTATTTTTGGGCTACAAGATGAACAGATTTGATTCGATGGGCGACTACAGAGCGTTTTTGCAGTGGAGGTATCGAATTTACATCAATAAATTTTACTCTTTAATGCTTCCATAATTAAAAATGCCAATTATTGACGTTTTTTGCACAGGAAAAAAATCTCAGCCTACTAATATTTATAACAAGGGGACAGGATTTTACGCCATCTGCATCGCACTAAATGCCTTCAAATAGTTGATTGTTATTTAAAGACAAAATATTATCTAGAGGCGTATCTGAAAATAAAATTAGATGCTATATTATATTTTTTCCTGAAAATATATCCAAACGCCAATCGATGGCGCATCATATCATGGACAGGGCCATCGCATAAGAGAAATAAGTGGCAGCCCGGGTAATATGGCAACCTATTCATCAGGGAAATCGAAACGGAGGATATAAGATTATTCACTAACTCTTGGTTAACTATGTGGTATTCCATTATTTCCTGGATATAGACAGTTACTTATACCACTTATTTTATAAGAGCGCGACCCGGGTTTCAATGAGTAATCATCATCATCAGGCGCTAATTATAATTTGTTTATCTTGTTGTTAATCTTTTTGTTACCTAGTTACTTGATGAATTTTGAAACAGACGCCAGAATAGGTGAAAAGGATGGGTAGAGGTATTCATTTATAAGGGTACTATCTTGATTTTCAATAATTTTTAAAATTTCTAACTGTTCCCTAGAATCCAGTTCTCGACGGTCATTGCAAAAATTTAAAATATTCATTTTAAAGTCGCTTCTGTGGCAGTTGCATATTAAGTGCTTAGCAAAATTACTCTTTTGATCTTTATTATGTTTGAAAGCACTTAAATGTTCTTTTTTCCTAATTTCAAAACTTCTTCCTGTCTGTCCCACGTACACACCATTGCAATCGCTGCATTTCAAAGAATATACTCCACATCTATCCAATCGGTCTATATGGTCCTTGCATTTAACGATCAGTCTCCTTAAGGTGGAATAAGGTTTAAAAGCCAAGCGGAATTTGTCCTTGGGTAAATGATGAGCCATTTTCAGAGAAAGTGCATCGAGGTACGTCACTGTGCACCACTGCTTCTTTTTATCCTCGTCCGCCGAAAACATTTGGTCGATAGCCAATCTTCTCTGTTTTTTTAAAATCAGTTTATTTATTAAATTTTGAGAATAACCGTTGGCAGAAGCAATTTGTTTTATGGTGATGATTTCTTTCTTAAAGTCTTCTTTGGAAAGTGGTATGCTTAACAGGCGATGAATCATGGAATGAAAAGCCATAAGTTTGTGAGAGTAATGGTGTCTTGAACTTGCTGGGATGACATGATCGGTATTACAGGGTTTCCGAAAAATGGAGAAGGAATACCGGCATTTATCGAGTTTGATTGTAAGATCCAGATAATTTAAGCAATGGTTGGAGTCTCTTTCACAGGTAAATGAAATTGTAGGATGGATGTCATTCAAAAAACTCAAGAACATATCCAGTTGCCGATCAGTTCCATTCCAAAGCACAATAATATCGTCAACGTACCGGTACCAGTATACCACAGAATTTAGTAGGCTATGCCCTGAGCTAAAAATTTTCCTTTCCAAACTATCAACAAAAACATCTGCCAGCAACGGAGAAAGTGGTGAGCCCATAGCGAGGCCACTACTTTGTTTGTAAAATTTACCATAGAACTTGAAATAATTTTGTGCCACACATATTTTGAGAAGGGTGGATAATTCGTCCTTCATTTTCTTTGCAATATTGGCTGCCCCCAGGAGATCTATTGCTAGGCCGGTTGCTTCCTCTGGTGGCACACAAGTGAAAAGGTTGACGATATCAAAAGATACTAGTCTTGAGTTCTTCGGAGGTATGATGTCTTTAATTTTGTCCACAAGATCAAGTGAATTTTTGATACCACGCTTAGACATAAATGCAGAGTGCTGCGAGATCAGTTGAGTCAAGGTATGGGCAAGTTTGTGCGCTGGAGCGCTTATACTCGACACCACTGGTCTGATTGGTGCGTCCGGTTTGTGAATTTTAATGAGCCCATAAAGTCTAGGAGGAATAGGGTTTTTAGATAACAAAAAATGCCTATCCTTGGGTTGGAAAAGTTCTTTTGAGCTTCGTATGGCATCTCTGATAGATTTTTGGTACTTCTGCGTAGGGTCTTTCTCCAACAGTGACAAATTTGATTTTTGAATAAATTCATAGCACTTCTTAATATAATCCTCCCGCTTCAAAATCACCAGGCAATTTCCTTTATCAGCTTTCTGAATCACCAAATCTTCAGTCACTAGCTGTCTTTGAATTGATCGAACTGTTTTCAGCACTTGCACTGCATCTCTAGAAGGTCGTGAGTCACAAATAGCTGGATAAATCTTACATATCTCGTGGGCAACAACATGTTTCAGGCTTGTATCCGCTCGTTTAAGGGCAACATCGAACTCAATCGCTAACATTAACAACAAGATAAACAAATTATAATTAGCGCCTGATGATGATGATTACTCATTGAAACCCGGGTCGCGCTCTTATAAAATAAGGGATATAACATTGGCAAGCTGCGAGAACCCATGCATCTGTCATTCATCCAAAGGCTTAAGCTTCGGACATTTCGCCGCGAAATTGCTATGTGCACCCCCTCCATCTCCAACCATCGGAGTAACTACCCTTTTTACCCATATGTACTCATCCTTCATCCCTGCGGATAAATTACGTCTCGCAAATTCACGGTGAGACGAGAGAACGCCGGAATATTTATAAAATCAAATCACAGGTCCCAATTGAATGCTCTTGCACGAGAAAAGGATGGAGTTTGTTATAAGCCACCCCCAAAAAAGCGTACGATTCATTGAAGCGAATTTAACCTCTGCGAGGAAAATGAGCTAGGAAAGAATTGAAAATATTTCTTACTACTTAGTATAGAGATGGCATTGAAACACTACCTGTTTTGAATGAAAATGATTAATTAGGAGAGATATTTTAGCATTCGAAACGCAAATTCTATGACGCAGACTATCATACTAAAGAGAGGTCATAATTTTCATCTGGAATATTCTCTTCCCTGGGAGAAAGGTGAGGTTGGAAGTGAACCAACTATTAGCGCTGGAACAGGCTACAATCAAATATTTGGTTTCGAACATATCATGTTGGTAATAAGCATTGACCTCAACTCCTGTTTGACGCATTGAATGTAAAGAGAAGCCCTTTGGTTCAGTAAATATACCTCATTGTTCATCTCTACAAATCTATCCCCACGAAGAATCCCATAAAAAAGCTTGGGAAAAAATAGAACGAAAGATTTTTTATTCCACCTTTGACTTTGGCAAGCTGAAAGAAACCTCGCATCAGTCATTTACTTAAAGGCATAAGCTACGGAAGATTTTCCGCACTGCACCTAAGTCCACCTCCTCAAGTCCTGGGAGCCACAGTCACTAGTTAACAAGAATGCTTTCATTGATCTGAAGCAAGATTTTCTTCGTCACGCACGTCAGCTTTTTGATGTTGCGGCATGTAAATTGCTTTAGTGAGACTGATTCTGTTTGTGATATTATTTCGAAAATGCCTAGTTTAGAATAGAAATTCTCTAAGGACGGAGAAGTGGCAGGGAAATGATTATAGGCGCCATCGATGTGCAGGAGACTAAAAATAGGAAGACGAGGCTTTGCAGGTTGGAAGGAAAATAGGAACACCCGAATGTTCCACCCTGTTTTGTCATAACAATTCTGTTCGGAAGACTCAGGTGATGAAATGACATTGAACGGAGAGTTATTTAATGCAAGTGAAGGAGAGGATTTCATGGAAAAAGGTTAGTGTAAGTAATTTGAAATTGCCAAGATTTGCATCATCCTGTGGATAATTCTGCATATCAAACCGTACCTCTGCAGCACATGCATCTGCGCACCTAATAGATATCGTGTTGGTTACTCAAGGAGTCGATGTACTTTTTGTGGACAAGAACAAAGTTAGAAGGGAAAGAGAAATTATGCGCACGTCTCTTCGGAGGATTATGGGAACTGTAAAACTGCAAGCGCTTTCCTTCTACGAGAGAGAAGACTCAATATATAGTCAATCGAAGTGGAAAACATAGGTGAGGAGCATGTAACTCTCGCTCAAGAGCCCGGTTCACGCTACTTATGGCATGTCATCCCATGTTTCAGCAAAGCTATTGGCCTCTAAGATTCCATATCGAATTTTCTAGCGGAGGAAATGATCATTATCGATGGACTGCAAGAAATTGTGTGCGATAGAACTGAGGTTTACACCGGAAGCCATGCCGGGGTAACCAGGAGAATGGAAATAACCCTAAGAAGACCTTTGCATTGGTTTGTTTGCCTGCTTCATTTCAATGAACTATCGTTCAGCATTGTCAAAAGAACTGATGACCCTGGCAAAATTTGTAATCGAAGTTTACGCTCCAATGCGGTTTTCAATAAAATTGAGACAATATTGAACAGAAGGCCCGAAGTATATTATGAACATGATTATTCTAATGAAATATAGAGACATCAAATTACGCCGCTACTCTATGATCTAAGGAAATGCAATTTTCTCCCCGAGGAATATTCTGCTTGCAATGCTAGCCGATGAACGCAGACAATTTCGTACAATGGCCATCACAAATTCATTGAGGTAATTCGAATTTTCCGAAGCTAAACTTCGATGGAGTGAAGAGTTCTCGGGATCGCCACCGGGACAGGAACTCCATATCTGCCGACGTTTCGATGTCCGACTCGGTCTTCGTCCTCAGGGCTGTGAATGAACACTTCACAGCCCTGAGGACGATGACCGAGTCGGACATCGAAACGTCGGCAGATATGGAGTTCCTGACCCGGTGGCAATCCCGAGAACACTTCACTCGCCGGGAAAGCACAAAATTTTTCTAAACTTCGATGCTCAAAATTATATCGACTTGGTTGACTAGGAACCAATTGAGGTAAATCAACCACCAATAGTAGCTGGGATGACAAACAAAAACTTGGAAGACCTTGTTACGGAAAGATCTGTATTAGAAGTACTTTTCCCTGCCATACACAATCAGTTGAAAGTATGGTACAAATGATAATGTTAGCATCAAAATCCGTGTGCAGTATAGAACGCAGGCATGGATAGGCATTATCGTGCATAAGAGAGAGAGAAATTCAGCCGAAATTTGAAAAAAATCACAAAAAAATTTTGTCAGAGTAATTGATGTGCTTTCACGATCGTGTACTTCGGAAGGTTAGCTGGGGGGACACGGGTGGAACTCGATGGTAGCCTCTTCCTCGTGGTGAGTTCTGGGTAGTTTCTTTACGAAACTAGCAGGGAGCTACTTAGTGAAATGCTTCGTGCTCAGGTTCTGTTTTTTTCTCAGCCTTGGCTGAATTTCTTGTTGAAAATAGCTCCACAGGGACGTTATTCGTCATTATGATTGATGTTAATTTCAAATAATTTACCTTATTATTACTTTTTTGTGGGACTATTTACTACCATATGATGAAACATTTGATAAAAAATTAAATTCAATCGAAATAAATATATTTTTACCTTCAATTTAGCCCCAACAATGGAATTTTATAAATGTAGGCAAAAATGAGTTGTGTTGTGCGGGTGGTCTATCCTTGGATATTCCTACGGATGAGTTAACGTGTGCGTGGCACTATTGCTGGGAGCTGCTCATCGATAAAAATTATATTACCTGCGAACCACGCGTTCAACATTCCGATAGATCAGACGCTATTGGAAATGAAATATTTCGCAGAATAATGGAGATGCTGGAAGAGTATCAATTGGTTGAAGAGGAGGAACTGGTAGTTCGGGACATTGGTGACGACAGTGAATTGTATTCGAGTGTTTCTGAAGTGGAGTCCGAAACTGAAGACGGAGAAGACTCGGATTCCTTTGATACCGAGGGAGAGGTAACCTCTCCAGTCCAAAATATTCCTCTTGAATATAAGAAGAAAGTGGTGGCCCTCGCAATGCTGTATCCATCATGCAGTTTAACAACTCCGCAGAAGAAGGGGATATCCCGTCTCAAACGGAAGGGTGATACGAGGGTGGTCTGAAAAGTTTTCAACCTAAAAAAAAAAAATTTTTTTTCTGAAATTTTTTTTTTAATTTTTCAACATAGTCTCCTTTTAATTCTATACACTTCTCCCAGCGATGCTCCCATCTCTGCAACCCGTCCAAATAGTACTCGGCGCTTTCCTGTGCAAAATAATTGTCTACGAAGGTGATTGCCGCTTCATTGGATGAAAATCTCTATCCTCCGAGAGCAATTTTTAGATTGGGGAACAGAAAGAAGTCCCTTGGGACTAGATCTGGTGGGTAAGGTGGATGGTCAAGCAGTTCAAACCGTAATTCGTGGATTTTAGCTATTGCAATCGCTGAGGTGTGAGACGGTGCGTTGTCTTGGTGAAACAGGATTTTCTTTTTCTGCAAATGTGGCCGATTTTCCGCAAGTTCTGCCTTCAGCTTGTCAAGTAATGATGCGTAGTATTTTCCTGTAATGGTTTTTCCTTTTGCAAGATAATTGATTAAAATAACTCCATGACTATCCCAAAAAACTGTCGCCATCACTTTCCCAGCCGAAAAAACAGTTTTAGCTTTCTTTTGGAGCCGGTTCCCCCTGTGCAGTCCACTGTTTGGACTGTATTTTCGCTTCGGGCGTATGGTGGTGTATCCAAGTTTCATCAACAGTAATTAGTCGGCACCAAAACTCGGATTTATTGCGTTTAAACTTCGCCAATAGAGCGTTGGAAATGTTCATTCGAACAAGTTTTTGCTCTAACGTGAGCAAACGCGGCACCCAACGCGCGGACAGCTTTCTCATTCCAAAATGTTGATGTAAGATGTTACAAACACGTTCTTTTGATTTGTTCATGACCTTTGCTATCTCTCTCACTTTAATTCGGCGGTCTTCTAGCCCTATTTGGTGAAATTTGGCGATATTTTCGTCTGTAGTTGCAGTTTTTGGACGTCCCGAACGTTCATCGTCTCCCAAGCTCTTACGGCCACGTTTCAATTCAGCTGCCCAAAACTTCACTGTTGTAAATGATGGTGAAGAGTCTCCATACACAGAATCCAACTCAGCCTTGATTTGCGTAGGCGTTTTGCCTTTCAGAAACAAATATTTAATGACAGCTCGATACTCGAGTTTGTCCATTATCACAAAATCACTCACATCAACTCACTAAAATGACTGTTACATAAAAACTGCGCGTCCAAAATGGCTGAAACTTTGGTTAGTAACAGTAAACAAATGAACAATTAAATTTAATAGCTTTTATTTACTAGTGTTGCCATCTTCACGTTGAGGTCGGAAACTTTTCAGTCCACCCTCGTATTAGAAAATGGGAGGAAGACAAGAAAAGGTGAAACGAGGCACGACAAGTTCGCTGCCATCAATGCATCGACACATGAGAGGTTTTTGGAGGCTAGGGACAATTACGCGCAAGTGACGACGAGAACTTTAATGCAGTGGGCCATGGTAGCAGCATCGCCACTTCAATCTGAAAAGTTTCGTTTTACTGCCAGTATTTCTTGGGCAGCAAGGTTTAAATCAAAATTTAACATACGGCAAAGGAAGATAACAAAATTCATCAGCGCAAGAGACGCAACAACACTTGAGGAGATTCTGCAAAGTGCAGAGACGTTCAGGACGCAGATGAGATCCCTAATCCCCCGTTTCGATGCTGACCTGGTTATTAATACTGACCAAACGGGCTGCCAGTATCAGTCTTCATTTGATAGGTCTCTCGACCTGAAGGGAGTTAAAACGGTTCTGGTGAAGAAGAAAAGCTTGAATAAGTTAACTCACTCGTACACAGCCCAGTATGGCATGACTCAGTCAGGAAAGCTATTACGCAAGGTGTTTTTGTGCCTCCAAGAACCTGGTGGAAAATTTGGACCCACAGTGAAAAGAAATGTCGATTATTTGACCGAAAGATTAAAAAATGTGTTTGTAACGTGCTCAAAATCGGGAAAACTGACGACAAATATTTATGAGACCTTTTTAGAAAATGTGATGAAACCAAATGCCAACGGAGAGAAGTTTCTACTTTTAATAGATTCGTGGGGAGGGCGGACAAAACCCGCAATTTACGATAACATTTTTGCGGATGACAAGGGAGAGGCATCGTGCACACTGAAAGTGATATCTCCAAAATGTACCCCATTATGCCAGCCATGCGACGTGTATTTTTTCAGGCAGGTGAAAATATTTATAAAACATTTACAGAATTCCTCGGTTCTATTGGAGGAAAATCGGGATATTGCGTCAAGAGAAGACGCAATAAAAATATATGCGTTAATTCATAACCAATTAAGTGCTCCGATTTTCCAAAACATGTTAAAATATGCATGGTTTGCTTCGAAGCTCGCTGGCACGAGACAAATTTTCGTAAATGTAAATGATGTGTGTTTTCCTTCAAAAATTATGGACAGTCGTTGCGGTTGTTGAAAAAACGCCTTTTCGGCTTGTTCGTGGTGCCGCAAATCACTTTGCTTTGCATGTCTTTATGATGAGTTCCATCCTGAAAATTGCAAATAAAGGATTAACTGGAGTGGTGAGGCAGTGTACCGGCCTTCCACATCCAAATCTCGGTAAAGAATTAAGGGGCATTCCTAAATTCAATCCCTGCGTGTAATGTGGATTACACTAGTTGTGCAGTACACCGTCCGTCGGATGGGACGTTAAGTCGTGGTCCCCTTGGCGCCTTTCGTTAAGAGCAGGCCAATGCCGACGCCGGGTTTCTATCCACCCTTCATCCTCAGTTCCTAATCTCAAACATCCATTCCTGATTTACATTTAAAAAAAACTATTTTAAAAACATATTCCATAGTAGTAACGAAGATAAGAAAACGAACTTTAAAAATTCAAACAATAAAATTCTTAAAAATTAATACTGAAAAAGTTTCCTGAGCGAGCACCGAACTCGCTACCTTCACCTCCACAGTCGGGTACCGTATCCACTGGGCTGTCGCTCACTGAGCTCGATCGGCGTTGCGAAGGTCGTGCATCCCCCTTGTTAGTGATACGCCTTTAAATTTTAAACCGCCATTACTAATGTAAACGAGCATTAAAATGGTTCCTTATTTCCTATTTACACACCGTCATCCTGCCCTGGATCGATCCAGCAAGCTGCGATTCAACGTGCTATTTATACTATTGAGCATTATTATATATACATATTTATTATATATATTACATTGAGCATTATTATATTTAGTGGAACCCCGATCTATCGTTCCCGCATTGATCGTTTTCCCACATTCATCGTTCGTCCTTCTTGGTCCCAAGTAAAGTTCCATAAAGGCAATGTAATTTTTTCCCGCATCCATCGTTCCCCGGAGTATCGTTTTCCCGCATTGAGCGTTTGAAGATCGCGGTCCCATCACATAATTTTCCCGCATCCATGGTTTGACTAAAATGAGAAATGATGTGTCCACAAAGTGTTATTTGTGGCTAATAACGTCAGACACACCCAGGAGATTGAATTACCAAAGGGAGAAGCTGAGTGCCTTGAGATGGTTACATTAGCGCATTTCCCAAGATCCGCTATCCCCCTCCATTCAGCACAAGCCTTCCCCCCATGAAGCTTTCCTCTTCTCCGAAATAAAAAAAGGTCCCAGCTCGCGCAGGGATCTTATTACAAAGACCTTAGCTTCGAAAAAAATATCAAGTTACACGAGAACAATAGAAACGTGTTTCGCCCCCCTCTTTTCTCACCCTCTGACCTTTTTCAGCCTACCTCCTTCAAAGTTTCCAATTTCTGGAGATTTACTGCTGCATGAATCACCTATTAGCCCAAAATGTGTTTAACAATGAATTTCGGTAATTGGCATTATACTTTCATTAGACTGAAATATTTGTAAAGTGCACGTAATTAAAAAAAGAATGAGACCAAACACGACGTATTTCTAACGGTATGGAAGCATTTAAAACAAGGAAATTGCTGGAAAATTATAATGGTGATTTCTGGCGAAACTCGATATCCTCGTAGCTGAGATTCTCGGCAGTTAATGTGGCATTTTTCCGAAAACAGAATATCAGGTTATTATCAGTTACCAATTTACGAATTATACTATAAGTATCAGTTGTAATATTTACTGAGAAATTGACATCTTCTCAGGATATTTTGTATCACCCCACTAACAATCCGAATTCATCCACTCATCTGGCGCTAAGCTACGAGTGTTTTCTGTGTGGGTTCAACAAAAAAGAGGTTTCATTTTTATTAGATTTATTTTTATCCGTCTTCGGACCATCGCCATACCGAAGACACAAGTGAATACTGCAAAATGTGGACTGAAAATAATTGAGTATGAAGAAAAGCATCCGGGAAAGAAGCGCGTGAATATTGGAGAATGCCTCGGGGTGTCCGCTAGCACATGACGGTAGGGGTGGAGGTAGAGCGAGCTACCAGGTGAAAGCAAGAAGTGGAATGAAGCCGAGGCTCAGGCGGGCGTGCCGCTGACGATTAACGCAACATTGCTCACGCTATACACATTGCCTAAATTACATGAAAAATATACTTAGTATGCAGGAACATTACAAATAATTATTTGTTTTAATTATAATTGTAATATATTGTCGATCAATGCGGGAACGATAGATCGGGGTTCCACTGCATATATTATATATTTTAGCATGTGAATTCTATAAGAGAATTGTTTGTATTTTGCTAACTGATTTAGCTAATAATGGTTTTATTTTGCTTAATTGTGCCATTATTTTATCTATGGTAAATTATCCGCCGCTGCACAGTCAACTTGTATGCGAAAAGCATAAGGCTGCATTGAACATGTCTGAACATAACGCTGCTATAAGCGCCAAGGGTCTACGCCTAGGGTCTCCAAAATACGTCCCGCGGAGAGTTTTCATCCGGCCCGCGCACTCGTTTCAAGTAGCGCGCGATTCTCGCTCGTTTTACATTGTGAGACGTCGCTAGGAGCATTACAGCGCTGCACTGCACGTCAAGGTCCGTAAAGGTCCTTTACCGACCTTGCTTCACGTCAAAGTCGCCTTCAACTGTTCGTAAATAAGAAATACGCCACCGGATTCTTCTGTAAATTTTGGTATGGAATACTTCAGTCATGCGGAAATTTGCTATCCGGCCCGCGGGGCCATTCGGAATGTTGCCCTCGTGGCCTGGTAAATGGAAGACCCCTGGTCTACGTCACCTAATGGCAAGAAGAAATGAAAAAACAGCTTCCTTCTTGGTACTCAGCGGTGGTACCCGTTCTACTTCAACACATCCCGGACGGTATCTACATATATACGTACAAACGACGCTTTTGTAGGTCATTACTAACTATATATCCAGTCTAGAGTGATAGCATTCGAAGTAAGTTGCTGCTGAAGAATGATGAAGATAAACGAACGAGTAAGTTATGAGGAAGTACTGAGAATATTGGGAAAAAAGACGTCTCCTTGAAAAACGTGGAGAAGACGGGATAACTTAGTTAGCCACATTATGAGGCATTATGGTCTGATGGAAACAGTCGTAGAAGGGCATTGGAAACGGATAACCAGGGTGGGCCTGCGAAGAAAGTTACTTTGGGGGCGCTATTTTTTGGGTCCTGCTTGATATTTCGCACGATGAATCGGTTATCACTGTCAGTAAATTTCTATGGAGGTCCACTTCGGCGATTGTTTAGAACAATTTTGGTGTTCCCGAACCGAATTACTACGTCGTACAGAGTTGACTTAGGTCGTCCGACAAGTCCAGCTATTTGATTCCGTGATTTGCACTGATGAATGGGTCTAATAATGAACTTTCACCCAGTTTCAGTCGTATCAGTTGCATTTCGTCCCATTTATGTCATCATTTCAGGTCGCAGCTAAGTCAAAGATGCAACTCACGTCCGCGCAGTTGACAGAAGACGTGTGCGCCTAAAGCTGAACTGCGCGGACACCGGCGCGCTCCGAGAAATAAGCGCATATCATCGACGTGCGCAAGGCCGTACTCCAGGATCAAAACTTGGAGGCGGAGGGGGACAAGCCATGGTTGTTCAAGTGATAGGTAAGATTCAAGCATGGAGAAAGTGAGTGAAAACAACATTTTAAGGAATGTGTAATAGCTCTTTGTTAGTTTTTAAAATTATTTGCTTGAAAAAATATTATTTTCCTCAAAGACATTTGGGATTTTTGCTTCTAGCTGCGTTACCCCTTGCCTGGTACGTCTATGGATGTGGACCGTGTATCCGAATAGTTTCTGCCCGAAAGTTTTTCTTATTCGTGTATTGGACTCCATTTCCGGCAAAGTAGTCTCTTTGCTCCGGTCTATACTTTTTAAACCTTTAGTCGAGCAGTGAAAGATTATAATTTAGTCATATGAAATCCGCAGAACAAGTACAAAACAGTCAAAATAGCAAAAGAGGTTGGAAGCAAGACCTGTGCGACTTCTTTTTGCACTGTATAGTGACACTTTTACACTCTATCATATACACTGTGTGTATATGATAAAGAAATCAGTTTAACGGCACACGTAAGTCTAAGGATGATTTCCGAGTCGATGATCTGAAATGTCTGCAGAGTCAAACAGTATATTTCACGCAAATGATTCACTGGAGATGAACCAAATCTTTCCTCTCTATTTAGTGGCTAGTTACATAAAAGCTGCCAATGAGGGTGCTTTATATGGTAAGTTCACCATCATTCACCATCCATCTGAACATTTTTTGAGCATAAAGAGGACTTAAGTTTGCAGAACTTCCCAATTCAATGCCTGTGTATAAACACATCACCCAGTATGTATACCATCATGACTGAATTAGAATTATCAGACACGGTCAAAAACATCTACATTCACATGGCGGATGCGAAATTTTAGTCTCGGACCTATTTTATTTCTTTTCAAAGTAGATGATTGCAATTAATTAATCGGAATTTCGCCACCTTTGAGCATATCCCCTTAAGGAATAATATCAAAATCAATTCTAATTAATGCATGCGTGGGCATTACCACTTCATTTCTCAATAAATTCTTTAATTACGGCTTCGAAAATGGGGAAACCAACGTCTGTGCATAGGGTTCTATAGAGAAAAAAGTAATTCAATTAGTTACTTGAAACAAAATGAACTTTACTTCACTTAGAACAATAAAAACATTAAATGACCCTGATTTTACGATTGGTAAGAATATAAAGATATATGCATTTTATGAGTCGGTATAGTTTATATGATCACAAGCCATAGTAGTCAATCGTCGTAGCTGGTTGAAAGCGTTTGATTGATCTCATTATTGAAAAATTAAAATGAAATGCTAATGTGGAACTGATTCCACGATTGGTAAGGATATCATAATATGTGCATTTTAGTGAGTCGGCAAAATTAATATGATCACAAACCATAGAATTTAATCGTCATAACTGGTTGAAATCGTTCGATCGGCTTCATTATTGGAAAATTATGTCTGCATAGTGAATAAAAAAACGTGTAAAACGTGAAACAAAATGAACTTTTCTTCACTTAGAACAATAAAAACATTGAAATGTTTTGAAATGTGAAGTGTAATGACGAAATGAATAACAAAATAATTATGGCTGCGTCAAAAAGAAGTGGACTAGAAAGAATTAGCAACCTATAACCTATATTCAACGAAAATTAATGCAATACATACCGACATTATTCGATACGAAAGATCGTCTACATGAAATGCAAATTTTCCTCTCTTCTAAATGAGTGAGATCCTCATACCACGCGAGAATGCAAAAATTGAAATAATACTTGAAAGGAGGGCTAGCTTCCTATAATCTTCCATTCTCGGTCAACTCACGCGAGCACATAAATTCTTGATTTCAGCGGCATCCCATCGCGCATTAGGAGTTGCTGAGGCGACAGTTACCAAGGGAGTAGCCGGGAACAAAACTATGAGGGGGAGGGCAAGCCATGGTTGTTCAAGTTATATGTAAGATTTAAGCATGGAAAAGGTGAATTAAAACAACATTTTAAGGAAAACTTTAACAGCTCTTTATTAGTTTTTAGAATTATTTGCCTGTAAAAATATTGTTTTCCTGAAAGACTTATGCGATTTTTGCTTCTAGGGGGGGAGGCAGCTGCGAATCCGATTTTACAAGCGTTTCACACACAACAAATAGCACTGTAGAAACTTAAATAATTCCGATATATCCTGGCCACGAAGAAATTTTAAGCAAAAGGTGTTAATACATGCTTCGGTAGGATTCTCTTTATCTTCCACATGGTGAAGAGCCGGCCTCACGGAAACCGTAAGAATTTGTTGTTGCAACTCATGTACACACAGTTTCCATGACACAACACTCGGGTGCACAAAGTGCAATGCTGTTTAAATGCAATGATTGAGATTATCGAGCCCATGAAGCATCCTAAGACCGCAATCAAGGGATAATTCATACTCATTCAATTAAATAACTGCGCTGCATCTAATGCAGCACAGATTTGCACTTATGCAATACAACTCTTGCAAATTGTCCCATGACCGCAGTATATAATTATTTCGGAAGACTTCACGTGGCCTAAAAATCTCAAACAAACAATTGAAGAAACCCATGCGATAACACAAGTCCGCGAAACACAGTGCCTACGCAAATGTCGGATGCTCTATCTTCTCATCGTCAAAGATGGAGATTCGAATTATCTCGTTAATAAAATAAACTAAACTCTAAGCGCACTGCAATTCCACTAGATTTCCACACGGAGATTTGGCGCTTCACTAAGACTACAACAAAGTTTCCGAACAAGAGAAGATCAGGCAGGTAACACCCGGCAAGGGAGGAGGTTCAACTTTCCTCGGAAGTTGTTGGAGGGACAGCCGGTTTCCCAAATTGATCAACGGGCGAGGGAGAGGCGGCGGAAATTCGCGGAAGACACATGCAGAAAGAGGGGCGAAGCCCGTGCAAAGAACGCACATCCGATGGGTTCGAAGTCATGGCCTCGACTGCGGCCAGAGCCCCGTAAGAAGGAGGGTGTGTTTGTTGAATGGGGAGTGAGGGGAAGGAGATGGAGGGAGGGTGGTGGGGTCAGGAGTGTGAGGCTCACCGCTTTGAGCGAGAGGAAGAAAAAACTTACGAGGAAAGAAGGTATTTTGGAATGATAATAATAATATTATTAATAATGATAATAACATTTGTTGCCGCATAACACTTAATATTTCATGCAGCCATAGAGTACGAATATACTTACTGCATGATGAAGCTTAATCTACAGTAAGCTAGTGATTTCTCACAAAATATCAATGGAAAATGCTCCACACAAAATATCAAATCGTTCAAATAACTCTTTCGGACTACACGCACAAAGAAAATCATATTAATTTACTTCAATTTATTTATTTCAACTACCCCCGAAAACAGCACAACGTGGCCTTTACCTCGCGAGTTTAAACAATCAACAACAGGCGATCAAACACACCCATGTTCCAGAAGGGGAAAGCTATCCAGGCGGGACGCGAACCCGCGACCTTCGATATGGTAGGCGAGAACTTATCGCCTCCACGATCTAGATCAAATGATTGAGCTATCTTTTTTTTATGAAAACTCATTGTCTTTTCCAATATAGTGACAACATAAGTATATTCTCTAGACAATGCTGAAAACACTCTCATTGAATAACCACTACCCACCCTGTTCCCTCGCTCCGCAAAATACCCCTGCGCCCTTTCCCTTCGCCCTCTCTCTTGGTCGTCGCAGCCGCGGGAGCGCATTCAATGCAGCGCCGCCGTGGTCAACACTCGCACTATCGTTGAGGAATTCACACATTAGCCGAGAACAGTGACGACTAAGATCACCCGAGGGGGGGGTAGTACGTTGGGCGAAGAGAAGAAAGGGGTAGGGTCGTCTTCACAGCATCTCAAGACGCCTCTGCAACTAGCTAACGATTAGCGATAATATGAAGCCGAGAATTGTTGACAAATCTCCCTTCAAAATTAACCCTTAACCGGCGACGTGCGGTCTGAGAGATCGCTGCGTTTCTAAAATTACGAATATTTTTAAAGTTGCCATTTCAAAATATCTATAATCCTCCTGAGTGTCATAATATTATATGATATCGACATAGCACTCTTAACATTCAATGTTGTCATTATTTATTACTGAAAATTTGCAACTGAATTCGATTAGCGGTCTGTGAGACCTTACGTCACTAAATTCATAAAAAAAAAACGATATACGTTATGCTGGTGGAAATGGTTCAAAAAGTAGTTAAAAATGATTTTTTGTGATTTGTCAAGAATAATAATAATCATTAATTTGTAAGCAAGCATTTTTAGTAGCAAGACGCGGATAATTCAGCACTAAATTTAAAAAAGTAAGATAATAATAACTCAAGCGCTTTTGATATCAGTTTTTTGATTCTGTTTCAAATAACAATTTTTATTGAAACATTTCTTCGTATTGGGAATGTATACTATTAAGTATAAGTTTTATAATAGTTAAGCAGTCAATGAAAATTAAACTAAGCAATAAAAAAGACTGCAACGTTTTATAAATTTTTGATTCATTGCGGTCTCCCAGACCGCACGTCACTGGTAGTGTAACAAGAATCGCACGTCACTGGTTAAGGGTTAATACCAACCGAACTGAAGATTTTCAGATAGTTATTTTTGCGACAAACATTAAGTAAGAAACGAGCTGCGTGGTAGCCTGGTAGAGTGGTTGGTATAGCGCTGGTTTGCTCAACAAGGGGGACGGGGTTCGATATTCCGACAGTCTTCGCACACCCGTAAAGAAAATCCCCCGAATACTGAGAGGTGGCCTAGGGCCAGGCAACTGGCCCACCTAACATGAATGTGAGATATTCATTCAATGGTTTCCGGCTAAACTTTCTGGAAATTAATACACGAAAACGAAAAGGAGACTTCGATGCTTTCCACAGATTTATTTCGTCCGTTCGACATGTTTCGAACCATAGAGGTCATTATCAAGTAATTAGGCGCTTGATTCTTCTCCAATACGATAAAAGTATAGGTAGCTCAAAATACCTTTTGCGCCCACCCCCCAATCCCATTGAGTTTTTTTCTGTATCCGTTACCGCCTTTCACAGTGATGCCAAAGTGGTCATTAAATGGGGAACATGCACAATTTTTTAAAAGTACTATGATGAGAAGGTCCCTCCCTGAAATGTACTTGCCGAAAATCTGGCGGATGAATTATGTTTGTTAGCTGAGTTATGAGTCTTTCAAGATTAATCTTCATCGGCTGCTTAAAAATACGACGTCATCGGAGCGTGCTCCGCTATCCACTGATGATAGACTGAGGAAGTGGATAGAAAATCGGTCTATACAGGGGCTTCAACGAAAATTTGACGAAAATAATTGCAATTTTTACCTCGATATCTTTCATTCATGGCTCTACCGCTCTACTCTCTTAGCGAAGTGAATGGTGTACCATCCAATGACGTCAGAAGGCGTCTCAGGACACGTGACTTTAAGCGATATTCGATCACTTTTTATTAGCATTTAATGACGTTTGTGGAATACTAGGAGTGCTTTGGCTTATATATTTGGACTCGTGAGAAACTTGTCTAATCAGTGAGACTTACTAGCATGATGAACAAATTTCATGCATGTTCCCCATTATCAAACGGCCGTGACACCTTTATCGAGACTGACAAACGCGAAGCAATGGGCACGAAAAGAGATTACTTTCCGATGCGATGTGATGAGATGGGAAAAAGTGGAACACGCGATACACTCACCTTGGAGTGCAAATGTGAAATGACCAAGGACTGTCAGAAGAGGAGATGAGGGCTGCGAAAGAGGTCGCGGAATTTCTCATTTCTCGTAAGTTTTATTGTGGTCACCAGAACGAAGGTAGGAAGGCAGGTGAACAGTACGAACCGTCGGGAGATACCTGGCATTGACTTTCAAAATTAGAGTTTGATGACGGCCTCAGCCGAACTTATTATTATTATAGTATTCTACCGATTAAGGTAGGTTTCCATGGAGTGCGCAAGAAGTGATCTGGGAGCCTCCCTTTCCTTCCAGCACTGCCTTCTTTAACTCACAGTAAGGCCTACTCTCTTTCAATCTATCTAAAAATCCTATTCTTCTCCTTCCCGTCCCTCGTTTCTCTAACATTCTACCCTCTAGCACCATTTTCAACATTCCCTCACCACTAAGCACTAACTCCATCCATACCTTCTGTCTCCTCCGTATCTCATCTAAAAGCTGCCTCTCCTCGCCAACCATATCCAGCACTTCGTCGTTCCTTTTCCTCTCCGTCCATTTCACCCTCTCCATTCTTCTCCATACCCACATCTCGAATGCCTCCAATCTTCTCTCATCTTCTTTCCTTAGTGTCCACGTTTCCGCACCGTAGAGAGCTACACTCCAGATCAAACTCTTCACTAACCTTTTCTTTAAACTCTTACATAACGATCCTCTTAGAAGCTCCTTCCTGTTCATGAAGGCCTCCTTCGCTAATGCAATTCTCTTCCTGATGTCCTTACTACTGTATCCATTTTCCTCTAACGTACTGCCTAAATAGTTGAATTGCTAAACCTGCTCAAGTTTTTCACCACCATCCTTCATCTTAAGTCTCACATTCCTCGCTCGTGATGCTTTACAAAACCGCATTACCTTAGTTTTCTAGCCGAACTTATAACCTTCCTAATTAATGTATTGGACGCAGTGGAGAGCTAGGAGGAGAATAAAAGTCTTACTATGCTAAAACTCGAAAAAAATAAATAAAACTCAAGATCGGGAAAGAATTAAAATAAAAGAATGTATTCTATTTATTTGACGACGATATTTAACAAATCTAGCAGTGTTAGCCCAACTTTGGGACTTAATTCCTCATATTGCTTTACCTAAATTTATTTTATTTTATTATTCCATTCAGTGTACAGAGTAATATTGTCAATTTAAAGTGGCTCAAAAGGGAGAAAATATTCTTAAAAATATTAGGAGAAATTAGTTCATGAAATGTAAGGAAGATTAGAAACAAAAAATATGACGAGGATCAAATGCATAAAATATAACGAGAATCAAATCCTCAAAAATACCGAAAACATCTACATTAATATAATGAGAATCGGAACAAGGGCAAGAAATGTCAAAGAAGAGACGCTATTGATGATCAGAATGGCAAGATAGTGCCATGTTTGTAAGGACGTTCGGGGATAGAGAAGCGACAGTTACCTTATCTTTCTGTGCACTAACGGCTCTTAATTTTAGTAACACCACTGTTTGATTGGCTTAGGCTTTAAATTTTTTTGGTGGACGTCATCAATTCTTCCACAGAAGAGCATTTTAGCGGGGCAATAATACAACTTCTGTGAAATTGTGGCCATTGAAGGGGTCTGTGAGTTGTAATAGCATCTATTTAGATGGCTATACTCCAATAGGGTGGTTTCCTATTATTTTTTATTGCCTAAATCGAAAGATTATTACTCCTGGAGCACGTATTTCACGCTTTTAGATTTTTAAGTGACGATATCTATTTTTTGCGGTTAAATGAAAAGTGAAAATTATCAAGCGCGCGAAATAGCGACGGGTAAGTATGAATGCCGGGAAAACTCCAGTGTGACGTCGTTCTGCTTCCCGCTGCCGCAAGTAAGGTGACCTTGGGGCGAGGCTCTGAGCGCTGATACGACGCAGGATGCTAGCAGGTAGCAGAGTACCATGCTAGCTGGTAGCACTTGGCTTAAATAAGGATTATTAATACCCTATCAAGAGAAGAAAACTTTCCGACCTTAGGCAGTTTTAGTAGGTGATTATTAAGACATGTTTCCCTGACCTCTGTGCCTCATGCATTCATTGGTAATATCAGACGATGTAAAACTCCTATCTACTCGTATAGAAACTAGGTCCCTATGACGTCACGTGGAGTGGCATCGCATGGGCGCCAATCTGGCCTTTTTCAAATACGGTTAAAATTGACCATTGACATTCGTCTAAACCGGTATTTCTAAAACCAAATAATTTGTATATTATGATTAAACTAATGGTGGGTAAGGAAGAGCAATCACTGCCTTCCGTTTTCTTTGATGAAGGAAACTACCCTATTAAAATTCGTCTTTGGATCAGGGTTTTTAGCAGCATAGCCGCACAATCCGTAAATCGTATTCAAAAAGTACTGTTTTTTACTACACATCTGCATTTTTGATTGCTGAATATATTTTGAGTGAGAAACGGTTTGTTTTTGAAATACCGGTTTAGACGAATGGCAAGGGTCAATTTTATCCTCATTTGAAAAAGGCCAGATTGGCGCCCATGCGATGCCTCTCCACGTGACGTCACAAGGACCTAATTTCTATATGAGTAGATAGGAGTTTTACATCGTCTGAGATTACCAATGCATGCATGAGGCACAGAGCTCAGGGAAACATGTCTCAATAATCACCTATTATAACTGGCTAAGGTCGGAAAGTTTTCTTCGTTTGATAAGGTATTAATAAGCCTTTTTTAAGCCAAGCGCTACCAGCCAGCAAGGTACTCAGCTACCCGCTAGCATCTACGTCCTATCAGCGCTCAGAGCATCGATCAAGGTCACCTCACAAGGCGGGAGGGGTAACCAGAAATTCGTCGCACGGACTTTTTCCCATCATTCATACTTAGCCGTCGTGTTTTCGCGCGCTTGAAATTTTTCACTTTTCATTTAATCGCGAAAAATAGATATCGTTATTTAAAAATCTAAAAGCGTGAAATACGTACTCCAGGAGTAATAATCTTTTGATTTAGGCAATAAAAAATAATAGAAAACCACCCTATTCTATACATTAAAATTTACCTTAGACTCACGTTTTCTGCATGTATAAACAGTTCCTAAGTATTAAGGGGATCCATTAGAGAAAACCACCACTCGGTCCGTTCAGGAGTTGCGGGCGAAGGCGCGATGTTTGTGTACTTGATCGGTTGCTTCGGCAACAGAGTGGGATTGGAAAGTGTGTGGCGATTGGTGTGAGGGGGCGGGAGTTTGATGGATGGCCTGGAAAGAGGAGGGGGGGCACCGCCATGGATGAGGAGTTGATGTGGGGAGAAGTGGATGGGGTGCAGAAAGGTGCTGGGAGAAGGAGAGGTAGAATGAAGTCTGAGAGTTCATGGTGAAGCGTAAGCATTATTGACTATTGGAAGAGCGATACGAGAGATACCGTAAAACAACGTGAAAATAATTCAGCTGTCCGAAGGCATTTTCACTGGAAATATAATCAAATCCTAGGAATCTATCATTTTAATAAACATTTTGGTGAGATGTATCAGGTTCCTGCGTCAATATTTCCTCAACTTCTTTATTTTAAAATTACATAAACTTTTTTTAAACGACAATGAAAACTTAATCTAGATATTATAAGGTATTGATACAGGAAGCACGCTGGATGATGATATGATTAGCCTAGATAGTATGAAGTCTAGGTCCTGAATAGAACTCGTACACTCTAATTGAAATCTAGTTCAATAGCTCTGGTGAGACTTAATCGATAGACAATATTCAATGACAAGTGACACGGAGTTGCAATAGTCTATCGGAAAAATTATGTCCATATATCTTTAACAAAATTGAAAATTTCTTCACCACAAACAAGAGTGAAGCTTCAAATATCATTCTTTTTTTTCACGTACTTTTAAATTGGATTCGATTTCCAAAACCAATTAAATTTTCCAAAATTACCTGGTAAAATTATTTTTGTTAAGACGTCAAAATAAGGATTTCTGCCAGGTAATACGTCTTTTGAAAATTAAATATGTCCTTGGTAATAAGGTAACTATGGACAGTACTTACTAGATTATCAAGGAAAGCCTGCATAAAAAAGTTTTTTAAACTTGCAGTCCTATTACATTCCTTAACATTGATTAAAAAAATATGCATTAAAAGTTTCTGGAAGAAGAGAGTTGACGATTGAGTAAAATTGATCCTGAAAGTGCAACGAAGGCAATCGTGCATCCACCCTCGAAGTTACTCGCTGCTCCTCTGTAAATGGAGTTGGGCAAAAAAGGGGATTGCAGAGGGTTCGTCCGATGCCTCACCTCCCACCGTTGCCCGTGGCGATCCCGGAAGGAGAAACCAAGGCTTAGTCTCCAACGGGAGCAATAAAGCGGATGCCCTGGTTTCCGATAGAAAGGCACACGCGGAATACTATCATGGGAAGAGTCGATAAAGGGATGAACCCAGATAAGTTTTCCGATTCGCTGCAGAGTCAATTGCATTTTTTATTCCAAAAAATTCAACGAAATGCTACAAAATTGGTGGCATGGAATAACAATTTTTTCCCGCATAAGCAATACAATGACTTCTTTCGTGTAATCGTTTCCATAAATTATGTGCAAAATACAAAACGGATATTTGTCCATCTTCAGGTTTATGCCGGTATTCGAAACAGCGGGCCAATAAAGAAACCCTCCTTACTGCTATACTCTTAGCGAATAATGACTTGGTTTAAAAAACAAAAACGTGGCTACCCTACCTCTGCGCTGATGGTCAACACCTCTCTTAGCCAATACGCCTTGAAAAGTGGACTGAATTGAACCCCTTGACCAATACTACTTCAGCCATTTATCATGGAAAAATTACGCAAGAAATGAGACTGAATTTTCTGCTACTTTAAATAAATATGCAATAAGGATGCATGATTTATTACAGTCGGTCGCAATTTGATGCGTAGCTATGGGCAAATTCGTGTGTTTGAAAGATTCGATCTTTAATAATCAAGTAACAAGAGCAATTCCATCAATTGATTCATTCACTACGTTATTATGATTCACAATCAATCCAAGGAATATTAGATGCACCATTCCACGAAAACGACAGCCTTTGTGGTTGCAAAGGACTCAAAGATGGGAAATAATCATATGATAAGCAGAGATACGGAAGAAGCATCAACAGATACTTAATTTGTAATTAAATATTATTCTTCCAATAGAGAAGTTTAATTTTGTAAATGGAGGAGAGAAATTTTCCGAGTTTTAAGACTGATTAAATTGATCCTCCTCGTTAGACTAAGTCAACAACAGTTTAGCGCGTATTGTCACGGTAAATGAGAACGGTATATAACTACCTACACTTCGATAGGATTTACTCTGGATGCCGTAATGCGCTGATCATATTTTGGCACTGCCAGATAAAATGTTATTTTATCATCGAAGTGAATCTCTCCTCAGGGCCCCACAAAAAGAAAATATGATTCTGTGGAACTGTATACGTTTTAAAGTGCCTTTTTCCAAATTCACACCCAACAAATGGCACCATTTCAGAAACTAGTGCAATCATTTAACGGATCATGAAAAACCATACAAAAAAGCAAATACACATTTCCCTTCGGTTTCATAAAGTGTATATCGCTGAAATTCTCCTTATACCAATGATCCACTCTTTCTGTACAGACAAAATGTCATCCATCACCACACCTAAGATTTTAGCGTCAGAGCTTAATCGGCAGTAGTAAAGGTCGATTTGATAAAAATATAACCCCAGGTGATTAATAACCCACTTAAATAAAACGTAATAAAAGATTTAATATTGAGATAAATCAATACTTAATCAATAAACATAAATAAATAGGTGATCAAAATTTCAATAAACATTTAAAATAAATATATTTTTGAAAGGAAAGTTAAACTGTTAATTACTGTCAACTCTCTAAAACTATAAGTATTGTATTAAAAACTGAATATGTAGGCTAGATCAAATGCATTATTTTAATGAACTTTTAATTCTATAATTTCTACCTATATATTATATGATTTTAAGTTATCCATTACGTAAGAATTATAAAATTACACAACCCTATATATTGGGAGGGAAAGCAAACGTTACAGTTACAGCGTATTTTCTCCATAAACTGCAATGTATCTTAACCTAGTTCCAGAGGTTTGGTTCTAAAAGTAAATTCTATTATGCCCATTCTATATTATTTTTTTAAGCCCAATTCTTTTTTCCATGTCCTATTCCAATCTGTTGAGAATCGACGGAAAATAACAAAGAGAGAATCCACGTGATTCATTTCGTTCGATAGTCCTCTCTTTCCCTTTTCTTTTTCCTTCCATTTCCCATCGCATTTCTCCCGGCTACGTCTCAAAGGCCTCAGCACTCATCTCTCCAACCCCGACTTCCTCTCATCTCGGCGTCATAAAAAGTAAAAATAGCTACAAGCCGCCTTTCCCAAATTCCTTTAATCGAATTCCCGGGCGTTGGAAATGTAGGGCGATACAAGGAGATCACATTCTGCCACGAATCGAGTATCTTGCTACCTCGTCCTTAGGTTTCTCTTCGGTGCAGGTATTTTCTTTTCTATCTTCCTGATATTACTTTCGAGAACAATGCCGTAATGCGTGTTACGCCGTAGCCAGATATTTCATAATTTCGCTCCTTCACCTCGTTCAGCAAAAGTACAAAAAAGTCGTGATCAAGAAATCTATTACAGGAGGTTGAATGAATTATTTCAGATTGCAGTATTTCGCATGTTTTGCGAATTATGTGAATGAAATGAGGATTAAAAAATCATTACAATGAATTTTTAGGATCCTGAAAGAAAATTGATACGGGATGCAGACAAGTATAGCTCACATTTTAAATATTTTTTTCGGAATAGGGCCCGATTCACGACAAAATTGGAGTACTACTCCAACAAACATAAACCACTATTGACTGTGCCTCCTATAATAGCTGTCATTAATTAAGTCCTTAATTAGTATTTCTATACCGAATCCTGGAGCCAATCGGGAGCCAACACTTGGTAAACAATGCCGTCAAAATTATGTCGATCAACTCAGAATTCCTCACGTACGTTCATCTCATATCTCATCTTTATTTTTTTATGATCTTGAAATCTGCGGAAAAGAAAAGAAGTAAGTGGCCATGGCACTTGGGGTCGGCGGAAGGGATTTCATCGAAAACAGACAAAGGCACATGTCTCACACAAAAAAAAACTTCAGATGATGAAGGGAGGGAGGGCCATGAGACAGGCAAGGGGCCTCTGTCGCAGGCGGCGATAAACAAGACGGAGGAGGCCATCTACATTGCATTGTCGCCTCGGGGTTGTGTTTCGCCCCCGGCCGGAGGTCTGCGCGCCAGCCGAGAGAATATCGGGTGTCCTCCCCTAATCGGTCCCTTATCATCGCGTCTCGTTACACTCGCAGGGAAGGAAGGAAGACGAATGGTGATGATGGGTGCTGCGGAAGAATTCGGGGAGACAAGGCATGCGGTGGCAATGTATTAATATGAGGGCATGTGACAGCGGCCACAGCGGCAGCAGACTGGTGTGGTGTTTGTAGGGGACGACTGAAAGCTAAGCTCTGGTGCATTAGCAGCGAATACGTTGGATAAGGCTTTCTCGGGTTCCAAGTCGGCTGAGAGGGTCAATATTCCCCAGAGTTTCGAGGCCCAACATGTTTCTGGTCATTTATTTTGATGAAGCGGAAATACTCTGCCGAACATCCGATTATTGGGATAGAATATTTAAATGGGCAATTAAAATTTGGTTGGAAAACAGACATTCCAATAGAGACACTGAGTACGCGCTGATCAACACTTGGGAGACAGTGCTGAAAACCATTAGGTCATTCGAGGACGAAAATCAGCGCCAACCAATGGGAAGAGACCACAACTGCGATTATTATTATAGTATTCTACCGATTAAGGTAGGTTTTCATGGTGTACCTCCCTTTCCTTCCAGCTCTGCCTTCTTTAATTCACTGTAAGGCCTACTCTCCTTCAATCTATCTAAAAATCCTATTCTTTTCCTTCCCCTCCCTCGTTTACCTAACATTCTACCCTCCAACACCATTTTCAACATCCCCTCACCACTAAGCACTAACTCCATCCATACCTTCTGTCTCCTCCGTATCTCTTCTAAAAGCTGCCTCTCCTCGCCAACCATATCCAGCACTTCAATGGGAAGAGACCACAACTGCGATACAAGTAAAAACTACATGCCCAGGTCACGCCACCAGAGTCATTCCTAGATGACGCGGAACGTGTCGGACATTTAGGGTGGGTCGTGCCTATCCCCGGAACACTTGGTTTTCCCGAGGATTTTCGCAGGGAGATATCCTAATGCTTTAATTTAGAGTTGAGCCCGAGATCCTTGGCATAGATCGGAAGCCATAAGTTCCATTCAAAATCCTTCAACTCACCGTTGACGGTAATAGAGTAGTTGAGGGCGGAAAGTAAAAAATACACCGTACAGTTATTTTTTGTTGTGGAAATCATTTACAGTGTAGATACGATTACAGCTGGCCTCACAGTAGCTATGCCCCTTAATTCAGTCAAAAATGTTTTAACAGACGCTAAGTGTTGCCACGAGACGAGACTTGCGCCAGTCTCGTCTCGTTTTTTTAAATAAATTTACCACCACAAAAAGCAATTTCCTTCGCGAACTTAATCGCTAAATCGGTGCCTCGAAATAGGAAAGCCATTAATATAAATTTTAAAAATATATTGATGTGGACACTCATCACGCCAATGTTTGTAAAATTTGTAAAATTTGTAAAATTATTTATTTTATTGATGAATTTTTATTAAATGAATAAACTCGTAGCATAAAAAAACTCAAAAAAGGGAATATAGACACATATATATTGCAGAGAAATCCACAGAAAAATATAATCGTAAAATAAACGTAAAAATATGTTAACCCCTCGAGCGCAGCGGTTATCTAATTGAATCCCATCCCAGCGGCAGGATGAGATTTAGATGACTTCGCCTGTTTGGCATGCTATCTTTCAATAGTTTGTAATTTTCATGACATATGATCAATATCGTTGAAAACTTTTGTAAATATGCATAAAATAATGCGCTTTTCTGTGATAATTTTTCAAGCCATTTTAATAAACATTTATTGTTTTATGTACCTCGTTCTCTAAACTAATAAATAAATGTTCAGTTTTCAAGTAGTTAAATTTATTTTAAATTTAGCTGCAACATCTCTAAATTTCCATGCTTTTTTTTATATTATTATGATGTATTAGAGTGATTTGGAGTTGAAATTTCATAGCAATTGGATATTTTCGATAGGATTACCCGTTTCGCCTACTTGAAAATTCATAACTTCGCCCATTTCTTTGACTTCGTTCTGTTATAACCGAATATTTCATATAGGTACTTCCTTTCTGTTGTTTTAAACGTCAATATGGAAATTTTCAAATGAATTTACCAAAGTAATTCTGCTTTGTACGACATGATTGGGATAAATTCATGCATAAGCTTACTGAACATTGTCACACCAGTACACGCTGTCTCTTATTTTCCCATGATTGGCACAAACTGCACACTTCCTTTTGGGGGTTTCTTCACAGCAGCAGTTCTCTTTAGGAAATGTCATTCGGTGGGTTTTGATACTAAATTGTCAAAGGAGTGACGGCCATGTCCAAACCGTCCGTATAGAGTTGCATATTTAAAAGCTATTACCTCAACCAGCTACACGCGATATGATAATCGGGCCAATTTTTTATTCGTGTTTTCCAAGTGAAAATGAAAACATATGAAAATGACTGCGGAATTCAATAGTCTGCTAAATAACTTCATACACCACCTATTACGGCGTTTTCTTCCCATTAGGTACGAATGTAATCACAGGCTCTGGCGGTCAAGGGTGATTGGGGGCCCTCGGCTGGCGCTCATGATGGGCCCCCTCAGCGGAGGTTTCACCCGCCTCCACCCCTCCGGAATATTTTAGGATTTTGAATGTGCCGTAATGGATTTTAATGCTGTTCTGGCTCTCAAAACAAGGTAAAATTTTATAAGAAAAAATATAATGAAAAGTAGGAACTTAACAGATTAATATAAAATTTTCTTATATTTTATTGTTTTATAATCCATTTACTGAATTTGCTCCTTGAAAATTCCCTGAAATTAAAAAACCTCCAGGATAACCTTTTTCGAATAACGCTTTTAAAGAAAAAAGTAATAATGTAAAATATTACGAAGCACATTTTGGGGCCATATAAAGACTTTTGGTTGTTATGCGATAACTATGTTTCATTATTTTTTTCATGGCATATAGATGTAGTCACAAGTATGCCGCTTTTATCCATACTCGTTGGCTATTGTTTCAAAGCGTAGATAAAAAATTGTGCGAAAATGGATTTACTAATGTTGTAGAAAAATGAAAGCCTGAATTAACAAAAAATATCTCAAACTATTCTTTTTGAAAGGATAATGTTTAACGATATGTTTCGTCCATATAATTCAGCAAAAAAACAGCAGGAAACATATTAGGATACATTTTTAATATTTTAACTTATTTTGATTTTGATATTTATTATAGAAAAATGATGCGATGTTAAAAAAATATTTTTACGAGTAACTGTAAAACATTAATGAACACGATAAATAATTCAATTAATTTTTGCGCTTTCCTTCTAAGTCATTATATGTTCAGGGACTCGTAAAATACATAAAATATAAATAATTACAACTGTATTAAAACCACCAACTTCTACGCACCTAAGGTAGCAAATACAAATTAGCAATTAAGATTCACTGTAAACAATTGTAGTTTTTTAAGTAATGCTGATATTTTACGCGAAGCCAAGCTTCCTATCCCATTACGCCCTTCAAGTGGCAGATCAGCTGGGGTTTGTGATATCAACACAGAGAACATGCATACGTCAAAGAAACAGAAGCAACGCGCCCGCAGAAAATCCAGAAAAATTGTTCAGGAGACCAATTTCCTAACTTTTTTTGGATCATTTTATTTCAGAGATGTATTTAAGAAAGCCAGTAGAGGTATCCGTGGAGTGCTTCCTCTTGAAGGGCTCAATCCCTCCTAACCATCAGATTCTCGACTCATCAAAAACAGCTACGGGTGTACAGAAAGCTTTACACAAATGTTAAACAAATTGGGTTGGGAGCCGCTAAAGACTCGGAGGCTACGCGCTAGGCTTAGGTAGCTTGAATAATTAAGTATGGATATCTTCATGATCGACACGGAGATAATATAAGCACCCCACTAAATTTCCAGGTGCGACACAAACCATTAAAAAAATTGAGATATTTAGGCGAAAGGTTAGGTGCAGGAACTCGTTATCTCCCATGCACGACAAAGAACTCAAATGAATGCTAGGCGTAATTTCGTAAGAACATTTCATTTACATATGAATAAGGCGGGTGTCCTGACATCTCTCGCCACACGCCTATTGAGGCAGCTTGCGGGGACAGGAGGGAGAAGATACGCGAACAGCGCCCAACGACTCACAAGCAGAATAGGCAGCAGTTTTCAAGATGGTACAGTTGAATAAAGAATTTGATTTTTAAGACTAAATTAGTCAACTCGCTGGTTTAAACCGGATTATCATCGAAACACTGAAAAAAAAATCTGAAGGCATAAAATCACTATGAATATTTTATTGGAATGAAATAAAAATTTCTTCATGAAGCAGAGAAATTATAACTTGGCCGCAAATCGAGGGATCTTATTTGAAATCCCAGTCAGGGCGAATGATTTTTCCTCTAAAAAATTTCCTACAAATCTTTTAATAGATTTTTTCTGGAAGTTACTGGCCCCTTTTAGTATGGACTGCATGCTACTGAAATAAGGTTTACCTCCGCTAACTGGTGTTTCTGGAGAAAATAAATACGACGACGAGTTCGTGCGAATCTCCCTCGTGAGATGAGACCACGGTGGACACCTCAAATGCATATGTCAGTATATTTTGGGGGCCACTACGCATCATGTGACATTCCATTTTTTTCTCTGGTCCTCTCTTCCCAAAGCCTATCATTTCCTTAGCGAAACCCGATATCCCCACAGGTGTTTCTGGGTAGTCGATGCCCCAATTCATTCGTTAAGAAAAAATATCATATTCCTCTCTTTTTTGATTTTTTTTACAGAGAGTATCGTGGGAATCAGTGCCAAGCATTTCTGACAGGACTGGAAGTAGGGAAGGAAGATTTGTTGGAGGGGGGGAAGCTGCGCGCGCAGACAAATATTCTCTATTTTTCCTCACACAGATCGAGAAATCTTTAGTACACCTTTGCAGTTAAGTGAATGCTAGTTTGGTAAGTGAGAGAGTTTCATCCTCTTTGAAGTGTTAATATAAAACGTGTTTGCAGAAGCGGTGCATAGAAAAGAAATAAGAAGAAGAAAAAACTCTTTTGTGTTAATAATATCTCTAATACGTCAGTGCTTGGCTGAACAAGAACAGTGGTTCCTGCATCGGTTTACTACACAATGAGAGTTTAGATACAGATTCAGGTACGTTGGAATATTCGAAATTTTATTTCAATAGTTTTAAAAATACCGTCTTATGACGCGCTTCGAGGGAACCTTCCGTGCGGTTCTTTCTTCTCTCCATTATTGCGTTTATTTTTTCAGTTCGTTTTGTAGTAGTATTTTAATTTTTTGTGCACTTCGGTTCTATTTTCAACATACATATTGCGCAAAGCGCAATCAAGGGAAAGAAACAATCTACTATTTCACAACCTAAAGTGATACGCATGATATAAAAGTCGGATTTAACTTTAGGTCATAGGGCGGGGGACTGGAGGTCTGTGGAATTCCCCCTGCTTATTTGGGATGTCTAACACTCAAAAAACGGCAGTTATTGGCAAATAATTTGAATAATGAAGACACTACCGTGCACATATAGTAGACCCTTTTCCTGTCTAAAATTCCCCCGTTTACAACTTTTGTGCAAGATTTCATGTTTTTATAACGATGTTCCGAATGATGCTAGATCGCTAACGAGATAAGAAAAAACATCTGCGGAAGTTTACAAAGCGCTTTCTCTTCATTTTTATGCCACAATATTTTTTCTGCCAATGCCGAAAAATGCCACTTTTCATCAATTGTAAGTTCACCAATCCAACCATGGCTGAGAGAATACTTCTCGTACATAACGCAATAAATATTAGTACTTTTAATTGAAAAATCGCGAAGAAAATGGTCAAAATACCGCAGTGATACAGTGAATCCCCATTCGTAGCCATGCGCTACGACGATGAGCGTCCCAACTATGACGTCACGCCGCTTTAAAAGTGGGCGGGGAAGGAAGGGGAGATGTTGGCCACACGGCGAGACATGTGTAGGGGTGGGGAATGACGGGTCTAGTTGTAGTATGGTCTAAGGCGTGGTGGTATGGTATGGGGAGGGAGGGGTGTGGGTAGACGTGCCCCCACCTCCCGCGCGAATTCGTCCTCACCTGATCCCCCTGGAGGTGATCCTAGTGCTAGAAGAGGTCAACGTGGCAAAGGCGCTAAGTAAAGCGATAGTTCACGCAGTCTGCCGCGTCACCATCAATAAATGGCCTTTCTTTCTTACTTTTCATCCCTTGAGTGTCACAAGCGAGACTCTTATTCTTACGGACTATGGCTGTGGAGCAGGGTACTTTTTTTTGCCAATCACAGTGCAATGGAAATAGATTAATGCGAATAAATTATATTCTGCTCCGACGGTAGCAATGTGTAGGGAGACGTTAAGGACCGTGGCAGATATTTATGCCAAAAAATGAAAAACATACACTCAACATCAATCACTCGATCAATCTTCCATCCTTTTTGAGGCATCGCTCGAATTAACGCCGAAAAAATCACTAGTTGAGGTGAATTATTTAATGTGGTGGCTCCAGCGCTTTTTCCTTCTTGAAACGAGTACTTTTTTCATTCACCAAAAACTTCAATCGAAGGATAAATATTCAAACAGTAAGAGAGCGATCGTGATGCAACGAAAATTTCTAGAGCGCAACTCCAACGCTGGATGGATGAACGCCTACGATTATTTGCTATCACGACTGACTTTCTATACAATAAGAGATTGAAATATATAAAGGACAAGGAAAGTAACTATATAAAATAAGCATAAATAATAAAAGGAATAATCAAATAATGTGTTTCGATCGATTCCAACAACGAAGAAACAGCCAACTAAAGAAAATATTTCAAGCACAGCTTTTTTTAATTTCCAGAAGGAGTGGGGGAATTCTGAAGCCAAGAGGGGGTGGGGGTGCATTTTGGGATAGGATGGAGGGGGTGGTATAGAGGATGAAATGAATGAGACGGGAGTTGAGTTCCATCAAGGACGCAACTGGCAATAAGATGCATGTAGATTTTTAAAACCAATGAAAACATCTGGGAAGATTAAAAACTTTTCAAGCTATTTAATATACATAAATTTCGTAAAACTCTAAGTCCTAAAACTTCAATGACGTTAAGTCTTTCTGCTTGGACACTTTCCCTCCTTTTATCTCCTTGGAAGAAAAACTCGATGGGGAAGGGCTGGGGCTCAAATTCAGGCAGTCTTCGGACATCTCCAGGAAAAATTCAAGTGATGCTCAGCAAGTGGAGTAAAGGCCGTTTTACACGGAGCACGTTCTTGCACAACCTGACGTGTGCACGAAGGCGCAGTCAAAATTGCGTCATGTAAAGCGGTGAATCACTATGAGAGTAGCGACAATCGACATGCGAGAATGCGTGGATGTGTAACGGCAAAGTAGCCCTTTTTCTAATTCCATTCATGCATTCGCACAATTCCCCGACATTTTATAAATTAATTCAGTTCTAACCTACGCAATTCCGTGCCCAGTGGCGTAGCCAGGAGGAGGTCCGGGAGGTTCGGACCCCCGGAAATATAAAAACACAAATATTTTACTTTATTAAAGAAAACAAAATATTTAAAAATCATGAACCTAAAAAAATGTTACTTAAACAAATGAAGTTTTTTCGATTACGAAAAGTGTTAAAATTAGTTTAAAACCCATTACTTACTACCCTGTTTTTCGAAAATTCCCGCCCCTGGTTTTGGACCCCCCCCCCAATCGAAATTCCTGGCTACTCCACTGTCCGTCCCCATGTAAAACGGGCTTGAGCCCTTTTTCCAAGAAATTGTTACACCCTCTGTCTAAAATGTGAGCCCTACCTCGTCTCTCCTTCGGTTTGCGGCACTGAGTGAGTCATAACATTATGGTGTAAAAAAACCTTGCCATGCCGTGTGATTGAGTGGTCAGACCTTGGTTCTGAGGTGCGCGCGAGAATGCAATCCCAGCACTTGACGCTTCTCTCGCGATTAAGCACGCGAAGTCCATTCTCCATGGAATGCACTCAAAGAAAGAAACCTTTCAGTGCACCTCTTGCAGTGCCCAGCGATTGCATAATGAGAGTCATTCGTAGCAATATTTATTAATTTTATTTTCTGGTGATTATTTTCTGTCACTAATATATCTGTTATCCACACACAAAAGTGAATGAGACCATATTGCATCCACCCGCTAGCCGCGTCGCCGTACTCTCCGCCGCCGCCGGCCAGAACCAGAGTCGTCCGTGCGTTCGAAAAAACGATTTAAAATTCGGGGTTGCAAATTGGTGCAAGGTTTGACTTTAGATTCACAATATAGAAGCTTCAAAGAACGACATGATATAAGTTACTTAGTGTAAGCCGGTGATAATGTCTACTTATTTTCTACTTTTATGTAAAAAAATGGGTTGAAAACAGGCTCCGCCATTTTGTTATGCATCTATTGTTATTTATGAAACAAAATCTTTAAATACCCTTAAAATGAAAGAATAAGAAGTGTCAATTAAGGTGGTATAACAGTTTTTTCGATAAAACTATTTATAAAACTACTGCACGAGGATAAATTCGGCAGTTTTCAGAAAAAATCGAGGGTCGTCCTTTTTCGCTAAATATGTTCAGCTTTGACCTCACATATATTGTAAACGTGAAAACACAGGAAATAAATAATCTTGGTAGTTTTGCACAATTTATTTGAGAATATATATATGAAGTTTCAACTTCCTATCTAAAAAAAATCGATTTTGAGGTTTTGGCCAGCTTTTTCCGATTCTAGCCCACTGTGGGATGGTTTGTTTGAAAGGGAAATTATTAAAAATAATGACTCTTAAACCTTTTGATACACATGAGTCAGTAATTTTGGCTTTCTTCTCTCACTTTGTACAAAGATCATAGTGTCGATAATTGTGAGACTAATGCACGAGTTCATGTCCACGAGCAAAAGGTAGTGGCATTGCAATATTTTAGTTGCAGGCAGTGGTCCGCGTTTATCCATTTTTCTGGGCAATACTTCGTCCAAGAAAGGCGCTAAACAGGGCGTACGTATTTATGGAAGATCAAATTCTGCATCGGCACTTTAATGCACCTGAGGAAGCCAACTGGAACGTTGGAGTATAATTGTCCAGTAAAATAGATAAACGCGGAAGGAAACCCGGATGGATAATTGTCTTGAGTCATTATCTCCGCGGAAGTCTACAAAGGAAATAACGCATGGGGGAGAATTGGGGGGAGTTACGGCCTCCAAGCAATATAAAAAGAGAGTCTCTGATGGCCGTAAAATTTGGCAGCACTCGTCAAATTAAGCAACTGGAGCGAAACCCTAGGTCGGGCTCGCGAGGATACACTCCCGGGGGCAGGGTCTATAAGCGCGAGCTTTTCTCCTCTGCACCCAGGAGGGGAAGGCCGGGAAGGAACAACGAAGGAGGCGCCGCCGCGATGGGAGCCCGACGACGCCTCCTGGGAGGGGATAGGGAAGGAAGGGAAGGGACGAGGAATCCCGCACCGTCACAAGGCAGGCGGGTCCTACCATCAGCGAAACCAGGCATCAGCCATTGCTATCTTAACGATCTTGGAGGATTATCCTATGGGGAAGAATCATCCAACGATCAAATCGTTAGATCGTCAAACTTAGCAATTATTCTACCCGAATAACCGTCCTGTGGAAGTTTACGGGAGTATTGCTTCCTATCCAGGGACTGACACAGCCGCAGACACACTACCCGAACGAAACCTTTGCCATGCAGTAGAGACCTCGATAAGGTAGCCTTGGGTTGTAACCTAGAGGGAGCCTTCGTGGGGCTAATAGGAACCCCACTATGGATGTCGCCTTATTACCACAAATACACTACCTGCGATCCTCTGTAGAGCAAATGGGGACCTGCAAAGGCCGACGGATTATCTTCGCCGCTAAAAACGGGTACTCCTTATCCTTCCTGACTCTGGCCATGGGACCTGAAATGCCCTCTTCATCCTCATCGCGGGCGCGACCCGCTTTTCCCTTGGATACACGCGCCGACTGTAGTTCAGGAGTCAGGGGGCTGCTTACTCGCTCGTTGCGTACGTGACTGCGGTCCACAATGAGCCGCCGCTTTGGGAAGATAACTACTGCCTCGGAGTAAGGAAGAGAGAGCTGAAGAGGTGGGGAGGAAGGAAACAGTTTGAGTGGAAGGGAGAGAAATAAAGGATGGCGTAAAGGGAAAGAGAGAAAATGTCTGTGTACGAAGTGAGAAGCGGCGAAAAGAGGTAAAGAGGGAGTGGGAGGGGCTTTCCTGAAACTAGTCAAGAGTGTATCGCACCACCACAAAACAGGAACTTACGGAATCACAATGGTCACATCGCCGATGTCGTGCGGAATTTTTTTTCTTCGCATGCTACAAATTTGCCATGTTGTTGGAGAGTAATTATGCTGATCTTGTCGGAGAAGAGTGCATGCGACTCGATTTCTAACGTGATTGCTTCAATGTGTTGTTTTTTTAACTTTAGTTTTAAATGAGTCAAAGAAGGAATTATTGATATTTTAGAATAAAATATTACCTTTAAAGGACGAATATGCTAAAGTAGTGCGTAAGGAATGAGCAGGGAATCGGTGCTCAGACTTGAAATTCAGCAATTTCTCAAATAAAACTGAGATCAGTTTATTTCGTTTTCAAAGGAGGAGATCCCGTGATAAAAGTAAAAAAATATAATCAGGGTCATATTTTCTAAAAAAAAAGGGTTTTTTTAAGGAATGTGTTTTTTTAAGGCAAGAAAATTTTTCATTGCAACTCGTATGAAAGATTAAATTGACAAATCTGCCGCAGGTTTGCATAAATATTGTAGGATTGGGTTTTATTAGGAATGGATTAGGTTAGGTCTATAATTCTGTGGCACTATTCTCGCTCGTTTTAAAAACTTATCATTACAATAGTGTCGTAAATGAGTGCGATATAAATGGTGACCTCGATGGACTAAACAAATATTGAATACCTACACTTTATATTAACATATGTTATCACAATTCCCTTATTCGGTCTAAAATATAATCGTCTCATAAAGTATAAAGGCGGCCATGCAAAATAAGGGAAAGAAGGAGTAGAATGGGCTTTTTGTTCAATAGGGTGGTTTCCTATTATTTTTTATTGCCTAAATCGAAAGATTATTACTCCTGGAGTGCGCATTGGTCGCCTTCGCATTTTTAAAGACGATATCTGTTTTTCGCGATTAAATGAAAAGTCAAAATTTTCAAGCGCGCGAAAACGCGACAGCTAAGTATGAATACTGGGAAAACCCCGTGTGACATCATTCTGGTTCCCGCTGCCGTCGAGTGAGGTGACATTGGGGCGAGGATGTGTGCGCCGCTGCGATGCAGGCTGCTAGCAGGTAGCAGAGTACCATGCTAGAAGGTAGCGCTTGGCTTAAATAAGGATTATTAATACCTTATCAAACGAGGGAAACTTTCCGACCTTAAGGCGGCTTTACACGGTGAATGATCATTCGAAAGATCTTTCGAAAGATCATTCGAAGGATCATTCGCAAGAAATTCATTCGCCGGTACCGCTATACACGGTGAAAGATTTCGGTGAATGATTTCGGTGAAATTTCTGCGCAGAAATGATGCGCATTGGTGCGACTAGCGATAGTGTATTTCGATTCTAACGATATTTCCGACCGTTTCTCACCACATGATTTGTTTTGGAACTCGCAGACGATGGAACGCTTTGTTTACATGTGCGCTTCAATATACTTTGGTATTGCTTTGACTTTCGGTGGGGTATGACCCACTAAGTAATGAGAGGAATTAGAACGGTACGAATTGACAGCGGAAAACCACTTTAATAAATCGTGCGTTTTGTAATCCCGCTACGAAGTACATAATTGGTTGTTTTCGCTGCAGAGCAAAGATGATTATGCTTCAAGATAATGTGCTCTGTAACATGTTCATAAGGGAACTTACTCTTCAAATGACTGCCCGAGGGTCTTTTCCCTTCCGATTCATTAAATTATAAAGTTAGTGAAAATATAATTTGGGGAAAAACTGCGCATTGTTACTCGTTCAGAAAAATCCTATTTCAGTCCTGTATTGACGCCGCAGCGTCCAGCTCCCATAAAAAAAGAGCAGAATAAGCTTAAAGCAAAAGCTCCTCAAGGTTGAAGGCCGGTCGACCATGAGCCTTTATGTTTGGGGTCCCTTCGGGTACACAGCCTTTACAATGTAGTCGAACAAAGGTCATTCCTGTGCGAGAGAAGAAAGGTAACGGGAAGAGAAAAAAGGAAGCGACCTGTTCTATTTTCGAAAGAGTGCACTTCAGCATCCTCATACTTTCTGCAATGAAGTTGGCTCAGTGTCATCTCATTGCTTGCTATTGAAGCAGAGGAAGAAATTGGACTGTGATATACATGGGCTAACTTGTAGGCTTTGCCCCTTGAATTATAGGCAACCCCGTGAGATTGTGACTTCCTAGGTGGGCAAATGTGATGTCATGGCTCGTTTTGGCTGGAATGTGTTCACCGAATAAACAGATATTTTGTCATTAATTGGGAGTCACACCCCAAACTTTAGCGTTCAAATTATTAAATACAGTTTGATAATTGTAAATCAAACAAAATATAGACGCAATCGAGGAGAAAAACGACGATTTTGAACTTTAAAAATCCGGAATGTTTTTTCCAAAATACTCTATTTTGAGGAATGATGTTTGTGAATTTACTTTCTTTCAAAGTAAATATTAATGATTTAAGCTATCGCATGAGTTAATATGCTTCCAAAGTTTATATATATGATCTTAAAATTCCGAGGTGGTGCTAATGGCAAGATGGACGTCATGCGCTCATATCATTCACGGAATCATTCAAGCAAATTAAGGCCGCTTTACACGGTGAAAGATCATTCGAAAGATCTTTCGAAAGATCATTCGAATGATCCATCATTCACCGTGTATAACGGAAATTTCCTGGAAATTTCCAGCGTGAATGATCATTCGAATGAAATTTCAGGCCTTCTCTAATTTGCTTGAATGATTTCCGTGAATGATATGAGCGCACGGCGTCCATCTTGCCATTGGCATCCACCTCGGAATTTAAATATTTTATATAAAAACTTTGGAAGTACAGTAACCTACGAAATAGCTCAAATAATTAATATGTACTTTGAGAGGACATAAATTCACAAACATCAACTGTCTAAAGGCAGTAATTTGGAAATAACATTTCAGATATTAAATGAATAAAAACGTCATTTTTCTCCTCGATTTCGTCTATATTTTGTTCAATTTACAATTATTAAACTATATTTCATGATTTGAGCGCTAAAGTTTCGGGTGAGAGTCCCAATTAATCACACAATATCTGTTTATTCGGTGAACACATTCCAGCCAACACGAGCCGCTACGTTATCTTGGCTCACCTATGGGAATACAATATTGCCTAACTCTAATCATTCAAGGAACTCACCCGAAAGAAATTTCGAGCATGTCCTAAAGGCCGCTTTACACGGTGAAAGATCATTCGAAAGATCTTTCGAAAGATCATTCGAATGATCTTTCGCAAGAAATTCATTCGTAAATATTGGCCTCAGATTTGCAAATTTGTCCGATTTGTCGAGAGAAAAGGTGTCAAAAAATTTTCCTTTATCTCTTTCTACTCATAGTTTGACGAACTAATTCAACCATTTATCTTTATAATATCTTTAGACAAGTACAAGTCCTGCTGCGGGAGCACATGGTACCTATTTTATTTATTTATATGTTGAATGCTAATTTTTTGTAGTTGGGAATTTTTTCACAAAACCTTTCTATAGATGAGCAAATGGTTCCGTATTTTGGATGCCACTCAGCGAAAATGTGGATATAAAATAAACTGGTTTGATTGGGGCTCAAATTATGGTGCCTTTGCTCTACAGATGGTTACCTCATCCAATTTTTTTTCGTATGGAGGGGCTAAATAAATCAAATCCTCATGGATCGAAGGTAGGATTTGTAGTTATCATTGTTTCACATTTCTTGAAAATAATTCCCGTTATCACTCAGCATCGGTTATTTTTTGACAACTTCTCTCATACATGTTCCTTGTTCCAAACACTGAAGGAAAGGCGATCCTTTGCAACTTGAACCACTCGGGTAACTGGAAAGTGCCCGCTTGAAGGCTCTACAGCTCTTGGAAAAAACCTCGAGGCTCAATTGTTTATGCTTTTGACGAGGAATCTAAATTGTTCGCGGTCAAATGGAATGAATCCTCTGTTGCATTGCGACCAGAAATCATAACCAATTTACATTATACTTTATACATTATATATATATATATATATATATATATATACATTACATGAAATGACATTTGTGCCAATAGAAATTCAGGGTTCGACGAGTGGCTAAGAAAACAGGAGAACTATCGGCAGGCACTTCCAAAAAATAAAAAGATTCGTAAACCCTATTAGGCCATAATCCCGGAACTGTATGGGTGAAATGCCTCCAGAGGAAATGAACCTAGATACCCCATCATCAGCGTCGCGACGAGAAATACTGCCAACTTAGTGACGAGTTGGGCACGAGGAAAAAGGGGGGCAGGGTGGGGGGAGAGAGGCATTAATTTGAAATCCGGGGCCGTTAAACGGTTAACGGAACAACGTAAAAATCTTACTCCACCGGCAGTTCCCAAAATCGATTGGGCAGTTATCCGGGAGGCACACCCAGAAGCGACACTTTTTTTACTTCCTTTTATCATTATTATTATTATTTTTGAAGGGCCGTTCGGACGTGGATGGAAGGCCTCCGATAATGGGAGGATTAAAACATAAAAAGAGGAGGAGGGATGTAAAAAAGAAATGTCACGAGAGGGAGTCCAAGTGTGTTAGAGTGTGCGAGCCTATATACATACAAACGCTGAAAGAGGTTAGAATATTGGGTAAACGAAGAAGAGGAAGAAAGAGGATAGGATCTTTAGGTATAATGAAAGGGAGAGCGCCTTATGGTGAATTGCCTCAGTTCCGAAGACGCCAGAATTAATGGAGCCTACTGAGGGAAGAAGTTCAACAGAATAATAAAATACAGGTTCGACGCATGTATGCATAGAAACGTATATATATATAAAGGAATATATTGCGGTAGAAAAGGGAACGTGGCTCTTGCCCAAATGTTACCACGGAGTAAGAGAAGGATGCCATTAACCGGTTCAACCAACTCACCCAACTGCGATCCCCCCCATACCACGTGGCAGGAGATAGAACAACTCGGGGAGGATAGTTCCGTGAGTGTGTGGACTGATAGGCGGGAGGACGAAATGAGAAGATGAAACACACCACGCGACGCCGTTCGCGGCCATATGAAAGGGAATCAAATTTGATATCTCGAATATAAAACGGCAGTTATTTTTACCTCCCCCCCCCCCCCCCCCCGTCGCCTCAAAGGAGGCAGTGACAAACGTCCCGAAAGAGTACTGTGGGGGCGGGCGCGGAAGGCCATGACCCCCGCCTCCTCGTCGTCGGGGGGCAGTTACGGAGGAACGGGTAAAAACGAGGCGATTTGGCCCGCTACGGAACGGCCGCGAGGGCAGATGTTTCATAAATACTCCGCGGGCCGAGATTTTCATGGGCTGATTGGATGGATGATGAGAGAGGCACGGGGAGTGATGTGAAACGGCCAACTCCAACACCTTCGCCCTCCATCGCCATTCCACCCGGGACGACGAGTTCATATCTGCAAATGGACATGGAGGGCGGGAGAGGACCCACGCTTCGTTATTTTCCCAGCGACGGAGAGCTCGAGGGCGGCTCATAATAAATGTCGGAAATCAATGAAGGCCGGGGAGCAAAATAGCACGATGCACGGGGGCGTGTGTGAGTGGAAAATTGTTCCTAGCCGCCACTCGCCCCAGGCCACTCGACCTCACGGAAGAGGACAATCAAAAGAGATGTTGGCGCCGCGACGAAAACTAGGCTGGGAGTCTCTTCCGGCGGGAATTAGGTTTGAAAGTCCAAATTCGCAGTCGAAATCGACTTCACGCCCGACCTAATACAATGCAGATATCGTGAATTTGAAAAGAAAACAAAATCTGCGGTTTAAATCAAAACATTACAAAGCCCCTTATTCGAAACGAGGGAAATATTTCCTCGTGTTTCTGATTCCGAAACAGAAGCATATTGATGGAACGGACACATTAACACACTTTTAATTTAAGAGGTGCTCATAAAGTTGGACGGGATTAAATTCGATATTTTCAATCACAAAACAAAACTGAAAACTATTTTATTAACATTTCAAAGAAATAAATGGAAAATATTGTTTATCCACCAATCCTGGTTAACAAACCGCAATCAATTGATTAAAAAATATTAATATCGGCTAGATTATAATAAAACTGAATGGATACTTTTTATATAGAATAATTTTCTGCTACGAATATTCCATCGGTTTTTCCCCGCAGCAAAAAAACTAATTTTAGAAAAATCTTCTCGGGATACCGCGCGGGTTAGAATATTTAAGAGCGCCGACGTTTCGGGTACCGACTCGCTACCCATTCTCACGGCTACTGATGGAAATTCGAAAAGACCGTTGAAGCCCAGCGTTAGGATGGCAAAAAATTGGAGATATCCTTAATGATCGGGCGTACCGTAAGTTGAATGGTGATCCCACGGACTCAATTACGAGGAAGACCATAACTTTAATTAAAAAGTCAGGCATTTCTGAAGAAGTGGCCAAAAGTATTTTTCCTCATGCTCCGGCACCTCCCAGATTGTATGGACTACCGAAAATACACAAGGAAAGTGTTCCTTTAAGACCTATTGTGAGTGCTATTGGATCTCCCACGCATAATTTGGCTAAATATCTTACCGGTATTTTGTCTCCGTGTGTAGGTGTTTGTGAACACCACATTAAAAACTCTTCGCATTTTGTGGGAATCTTGGAAAACCTTTCTTTGGAGAAGACGGACATGATGGTCAGCTTGGATGTTGTTTCCTTGTTTCCGCGGGTACCCTTAGCTGATACGTTCAAACTTCTGGAGGAGAAATTTGACAGTGGGACGGTAACGTTATTCCATCATACGCTTACTTCCACCTTTTTTAAGTGCAACGGTAGTGTCTACTAAATGGCAGATGGAGTTGCAATGGGATACCCTTTGTCACCAGCCATTGCGAATTTTTATATGCCAAGTTTTGAAGAGAGAGCACTTTCATCTGCTCCGTTGCGCCCTAAATGCTTCCTCAGATATGTTGATGACACCTTCATCATAGAGTGGACGCTCTTCACACTTTTTTGGACCATATGAACGACCAACACCCGAACATCAAGTTCACTATGGAGTTAGAGCGGAATAATAAGATTGCCTTTCTTGATGTCCTCGTCCATAGGAAAGATAATGGCAAACTGAGTCATAGTGCCTTTCGAAAACCCACACATACGGATCTGTACCTCAATGGCCATAGTCACCATCATCCTTCCCAACGTGAAGCAGTTCTTTCCACCCTAATACATCGTGCGAGAACAATTTCCGACGCGGAGAGTCTTCCTTCGGAATTGGACCATCTTAAGAACACCTTCCGCCAGAATGGGTACGGAGAGCGGCAGATCACTTTGGCCTTCAGAAAATCCTCCGCAACTGCAAAGAGCTCGGTTATGAAGAAAGACCAACCTAAACCGACAGCCAGGGCCTTTTTACCCTATGTTTCTACTATTTCGGTTAAAATTTCTAGGAATTTGAAGAGGTATATCATCGAAACCATCCATCGCCCTATGACGAGTTTAAGAGATCACCTCGTCTGTGTAAAAGATCCAATTGGCCTTATGACTCCTGGAGTTTATAAAATTCCCTGTGAGTGTGGTAATGTCTACGTGGGTGAGACTGGGCGAACAATATCTGCTCGTCTGAAAGAACATCAAAGGCATTTCCGACTTGGTCAACCGGAAAAATCAGCCATAGTCGAGCATAGCTTGGATGAGGACCACAAAATACAGTGGGATGACACCAGAGTTTTATGACGATGGAGTCATTTTTGGGACGGTTGAACCAAAGAGGCGATTGAAATAAAACTTGAAAAAAAAGAAAGTAAACAGAGACACCGGATTTTCTATCAGCAGCTCTTGGAATAGAACCCTTAAAAGAGTTATGCTTGCCAGAGCTAAGTCTACTCTGTTCCACGGTCTTCCGCGACAACAATCGGATCTCGACCAATCCGGCTCCTCCTAACGCTGGGCTTCAACGGTCTTTTCGAATTTTCCATCAGTAGCCGTGAGAATGGGTAGCGAGTCGGTACCCGAAACGTCGGCGCTCTTAAATATTCTACCCCGCGCGGTATCCCGAGAAGATTTTTCTAAAGTTGTTCGCCGGAAAAGTGTAAAACCATATATAAAACACTAAATACTTACAATAAATAAACCACAAATAATTTCTAAATTTAATCAAATGGAGTACTTTAAAATTTATCACACCAATTGTGAATTTCATATGCATCCTCCTTCGTTAGTAACTAAAAATCAAAATGAATACTCCTAGGTTAAGTGACAAGACCAAGCAGCAAGAAACACACTGCTAGGACGAACGAAGAGCGCCAAAGCTCAACACGGGAAATACGACCACGATTGGGTGACTGGAAATAGATGAGAAGACAATCGCATCCATTTCAGACTCACTCACCATGGCCAGGCAAGAGAGGAAACCATTGAAGTGAGAGTTTTTAGGCCTCATCGTCACCCAAAATTATCACTCTTGCATGATATACGTGAATCTTGTTTGTAAAGGGATCGGTGGATAAAATTGGAGAGTGATAGGGACTAATAACGTCAATTAGGCGACGAAAATGAGATGAGGAGCACTAACAGGAGCTAATGAGACCCGTGGCCAGATTTGCTTCCTGAGATGGACATGATAAATATTTCAATGAACGTAAGAAGGAGGAGGAGGTAGGAAGAAAGGAGGGGGATTGCGGTGGGAGGATTCCGTACCCCTTCCCACCCTCTAAAACCCTCTTCGAAACCTGAGCAGCGAACCACGGTCACCGTTAAGCCTCGTACACGGAGCGCAGACGGGCGACCTCCCCAAAAAATTTAAATCTCCTTCCTCTCTATACGGCAGTTGCCTCACTATGCTCACAATCCTCACCTCTCTCCCACAATCACAGAGTAAGACTATACACCTCAATCATCTGACCCGTCCTCCTGTACGGATGTGAGATTTTTGCACTATCAACAAGCATTCGAAAAAAGCTGGAAATCTTCCAGAACAAAACCCTCCGCCTCCTCCTTAACCAATCCCGCCTAGTCAGAACATAAGAAATCCGATCAAGACACAAACTTCCCACAATCAACACGTACCTCCATAAACTAGCTAATAACTTTAAGTCCAGACTCGGGGCAACCCAAAATACACTACTCACAAACATCTGGGATTATGACCCAACAATCCCTACTACATACAAACTGCCTCAATTAATTACTCGTCTATGAGTCTTTCCGATATCTTTCTTTCTTGTAGAATAGTCATTCAATGCAATGTATAAATAGGCATTTATAATGTTATGTCTATAAAAAAGATGATGATGAAATTAAAAAGAAAAGAAAACAAAAATACAAAAAAAATTATAAAATATGGAAAACAAAAAGAAAAAATCATAAAAGAAAACAAAAATTTATACATTTAATTCAAAGAAATGAATAACAAAAAAAGAGAAAATAAAAGACAAAAAAATCATAAGAAAAAAAATATATAAAAAAATATATAAATAATAAAACAAAAAAAATATAATAAAAATTAATAAAAAGAGGGTAAAGTAACTCCACACTCATCATCCAAATTTAAAGGTAAATACCCCAATTACCAAGGTAAAGAAAACCTGCTATTAAAACTTTAATTACGTACCATTCTATTCATTTAATTTCAATATGTAAATGTCAAATCCCATATTAGTTATAAGCTTCTGCTCACACAAACAAAACACTACCCACACAACATAGACAATTGCGCCAACAGAATTGTAATCTCCTGTAATCTGGCTGGTTAGGGTGAAGGAATTCACCGGTACAGCGGGACAGCGCCTCCGGCGCGTTAATTAATGAATGTGATCCTCTCTCTACGACACCCACCCCTGCCCGTCGTCCCGTCTTCTTAATTTTCTAATTGATTTCCCTAGCTTCTTCCACCCACCCCACACCTCAACAGTTTCCCTCCCGCCCCTCTTCCCCGCCCATTCGCAAGTCGACCTCTTAATTCCGTCAGGTGGGGAGGAAAAGTTAACTTTTGAGTCAGGGGGGCTCGGGGGGTTGCGGGAAAGGGGATGGAAAGGGGTGGAGGAGAGGGGAAAATGAGCGACCAGCCGCAGAGAAAAGCCTCCGGTGAGGAGAGAGAGAGAGAGGTGACGTGCAGCGCGGCCAACGGCTGAAAATTAAAACTACACAAAACGCCCGAGACGGATTCGGAAGAAGGTGTCATGGAAGGAGAGCTCATTGGCTTTTATTTCGACGGGGAGGGAAACTAATCAAAACGTCTTCAGCTATTCAGTCAAGAGGCTAATTCCCACGCCTGGATATTAATTTTCCTCCTACTGTACCAAACCGGTATTAATAAAAGTCGAGCGAAAAGAATATTAACACGCAAAAACTTCGCCTGAAATACGCAGAAAAACACGAGGATGTGGCAAAATAAAAACGTTTAGACTTCACGTATTGAAAGCAGAGAAATTCCAATGATTGCCCATTGACTAATTATTGATACCACAATGGAAGTAGAAAACATCGAGCACGAATAAACGAATTATATACGAGTGATTGCACACACAGCTCGAAAATTCCAAATGTAGGTCAGTGCATTTCCAACTACGGAGAATTCGAAGGCAAGTGTCAGATATTAAATAAAAACCCACGCAAACAGCTTTCGAATACGAAAATGCTTGAATATAAATTGAGAGAGAAATCTTCATCGGCCGCGATGTACAACTTTTAGGGCTAAATCCATCCGAATATATTATTTCCATTATGCCGGGAAATTCAAACGGCTCAACTCCGTGCGCGTGTAATTGAAGAGCAAATTTTCGACGGCAAAGGAGAAACACACCAACAAATTCCAGCCGCATTGAGAGAGTCTTCGCGTAAGGGAAAAACTCATATTAAAAACTTAACATCAAAAACCTGTTTTGCAGCCAGAAAGTCTTTTTCTCGCTCATAACTTCCTCCCTACTCCTCTTTTCCCCCGGTAAATCCCCGGATCCGCAGCTATTTTAGAAGAATAGTATTTCCTCCCACTCTCTCGTCTCGCGCCCGTCAAAAAAATCTGAGGGCGGAGAGGGACGGAGGCTGGAGGCTGAGCGTGGGGTCGGCGTATCTGCTTTTTTTCGACTTCTCTCCCGCCTCTTTTTTTCTATATTTTCCAAGGGATTGGAGAATAAAGGCTTTAAAAAAATAAAGGAATGGGAAGGGTTAAATTCGCGGGGAGGATAGGAGTGGGAGAGGGTGGGACTTCGTAGAGGAGTAGGGGAGGACGAGGTAAGATAGATTCTCTCTGATCCTAGATCCAATTCCACCAGAGGGGGAGGAGTAGGGTTTGGAGAGAAAAACAGGAAAGACGACAGACCTTTTCAAATTTTTTGTACATTTTTCCTCTTTCTCTCCACCACTCCTTCCCCGAAAGGCTGCGTCGAAGAGAACGGGAGGAGAGTGACGTGTGCAGCGGTGGTATTCACGAAGAAGTCCAGTCGAGGGCGGAGAGAGAGAGAGAGAGAGAGACAAACACACACGGTGGAGGCCTTTTCACATGAATGGCCGCGCCGTAGGCGCGAACTTGACAGCTGTGCCGGTGAGATATTTCTCACCCTAACCAGCCAGTTAACAAATAAAGACAGAAAATGGCGTGCGTGTATCGTTGTCGGTGTAGTGATTTGTTCGCGAGAAAGAGAAACTTAAAATTAGAATAAACCTAGATAATTACACTATAATATAAACAAAAATATTAGACATGGCATTGCTTTGAGAAATCGATGAATACATTGTTACATAGAGATGTTTGTGGCATTGTGATTTCCCAGCACATAAAAGTAGAAATACAGAAGCAGTTTGACATAATAAGAAAAGTAGAGAATGATGAGTGGGAAGAATGATTTTTTTCCCTTGCAGTGGTTTAATTATTTTTTTATATTTTTTTATATCTATATATTTGTTTTCGATTTTTTATAGTACAGTATGTACTATCTTTTGTCATTTTTTTTGATTGAATATAATTTATTTATGATATTAGTTTTTTTATGTTTTTTTAATAATGATATATAATTTATATTTTTTTCAGGATTATTTTTTACCACTGCGTTATATATATTTTTTTTCGGACATGTGCATATTAGAGTTTTATGAAAGAGAGCCAGTTAAGGACAGTTGGCTGTAGAACAAACAGATTTAAATGCAGTTACGGAATAAGTTCATAATAATTAAAGTACTTAAAAATTAGTGATAGATATTGGTCTAAAGCTATAAGATTTTCAAGAAGATAGGAAAGACTCATAGAAGAGTGATTTGGTGAGGCAGTGTATACTTTGTCGGGATACTTGGGTCGTAATCCCATATGTCTGTAAGTAGTGTGTTATTCGTGCTCTTCAGCCTGAACTTAAAATTATGTACAAGGGAGGAAACGAAGTCATTCATAGTCGGAATGTTGTGAGCGGAGAGAACGTCAGAGAAACGCACGAGTTTGCTGATACGGAGAAGATGGCGGAGAGACTTATTCTGGAAAGTTTCCAATTTATTACGAATGCTCTTATTCTTCGCATAGATCTCGCACGCGTATAGTACAATAGGGCGAACTATGGATTTGTACAATCGGGCTATTGACTGATGAGAAAGAGGAGAGGTAGGAGAGCACAGACAAGAGATTGCCTGCCGGACTCCGATGGCTTTGGAGGTAACGGATTTTAGGTGAGTGATAAAGGTAAGCTTGCCGTCAAGAATGACGCCGAGAAATTTGTGCGTGGTAGCTCTTGGAATCTTTAGCTTGTTGATGTGTCCGTCGTGTGACACGGTGGAGGGACAGCAGCCCCGCTTTTAATGGCGAAATCTCGGACAGGGCGGGAGAGAGCAGCGGGAGCGGGCAGAGAGAGAGAGAGAGAGAGAGAGCACGGTGGACGGGAGACAGACGGGGGGCCACGCTGAAAGGGGATTTCTTGGGAGTGGAATCGCCCTCGCTTCAAATGACGGCTCGGGGGAAACGGCGGTAACGAACGGGCAGACGGATAAACCGTCGCACGAAACTAACCCAACCGAGTCAAAAAACCTTCGCGCAGAACCCGCATTCCCGCTAAGGGAAAAGGAACGCGCGGGAGACGAAATCAAGTGACACAAGACACTGACACAGAGAATGTCGAAACGTATTGTAACGATAACACAAGAACTGCAAGAAAAATGTTATTATAGACAACGAATGTACGAAAGAAGAAGAAAAATGTTCAAATTGGATAATATGCAAGGACAATAGCTCGTGCGATTCCACATATTTTCAAGAGCCAACAAAGTGAGGCTGAATACAATAGCAGACGATTACTAACGAGATTAAGATGGCAAAACATTTTTAATAAGTCTAGATAAAAACGGAAAAAAATTAAAGAAGAGAGGAGAAGAGAAATCTGGAGGAATCTGAAGAAGGAGAGAAATACATCTCCGGGGTCACCGATAGAATCGCCAGAATCCTCCAAAAAGGCAACATTAAGACTCGCTTCTGCACCGTGAAGAAAATTCAAAATATCCTACCTTCACCGAAGGATAGCCATCCTCCTCCCCTTCAATCTATGGGAGTGTATGAGGTTCCCTGCTGCTGCGGCAGAAGCTACGTGGGACAGAGCAAGCGTTCAATCTCCCAAAGGCTTAAAGAGCACGAAAGAGCGTTACAATTACATCAGTGGGACGCATCAGCTGTCGCTGAACATTTTGCCTCCAGCCCTGGGCATAGAATAATAATGTTTGACGCTACACGGGTATTGGCGAAGACGGAAGAATATCATCCGCGCCTTATACGTGAATCCATCGAGATAGCGAAAAGGCCAAATGACTTTAATAGGGAGGAGGGGTATAACCTCAGCCGTGTATTGAGAGGGTTCCTAGCTCAATATAATGACCAACGGCTATCGCCTAAAATTCAAATCCGGCACAACAATGGGTAGCGAAAAAAAACATAAATAATCTCGGGACAAGAATAAATTCCTTCCATTCTCTTGATAACGCTCCCAGTAGGAGGAGTGAAACGTTGAGTGAAAATGTTTTCTAAACAGCAATACACGAAAAGCTCCACCAATTCTATTCTCTTCCTGATATCCTTAATACTGTATCCGTTTTCCTCTAACGTACTGCGTAAATAGTTGAATTGCTCTACCTGCTCAAGTTTTTCACCACCCACCTTTACCTTGAGTCTCACATTCCTCGATCGTGATGCTTTACAAAACCTCATAACCTTAGTTTTCTTATGATTGATCCTTATCCCATACTTCGAAAAAAAATGAAATTCTCACTGGGTGTCGGGACAGACAGTGGCGAATTTTAGACGCTCCGCATCCCACCGCGTTCACATTTTCTTCCTCTCTGTATCTGTCCGCCTTGCTCGCTCACCACCCAATCTGGCTGCAACATACGTTCTTCCCCAGGTGCGGGTGACAGCGAGGGCTGCGGAAGATTTTTGCGGAGGATGCGCGAAAATACGCGGGAGATGGGCGGTCGCAGCAGCCGGCATGCCACAGTTGGAATGGGGACCGTGTAAAAAGCCTTGGCGCCTCCCTCGCGAAAAATCATTACACGAATTTGACACGGTTGAGTGGAATGAAGACTGAGGCGGTGGCACCGAAAGCCATGAAGAGAGTCATCAGCATCGGAGTTATCACGAAATCAAGTAAAAAAGCAAACACCAGAATGAGATTATTTCCTCCGTATGAATAAATAATAAAATAAACATAGTGCAAAGAGTAAAAAATGTGCCCCATGTAATTAGAGAGCTAATAAAATCTCAATTGAGGCTAAAGATAGATTTTAATAAGGATTTGAACGAAAGAGTAGCACCGCAAATATGCGATTATCTTAGATCATTAATACCTAATGCCAAATAATAAGCTTCAAGCGATGAGCGCATGATTTGATTGTCTCTAGATAGATTGCTGCGTTACCTATGACGCTTCATGGCACATTGACCAACATTCCATTTAAATTGCGTGAACCGGAGAAAAAAATCTATATTAATTAAATTTTATCGAGCGGAGTTCACCTTCCACATTTGCAATCAATAAATATTGAATATATCAAACGTCTTTAATGGATTTTTGAGGGCATGAAATATGATTATCACGTCAGGAAATAAAATATCAGTTATTTCAGCTTAAAATACGACCCGAATTTAAAGGCTTCATGTAAGATGCAAAAACAGTTTACCACGTCTCATGCTTCGGAAACATGCATGAAAATCCTAATAAAAGAGGCTGCTTCAAACCGACTAATTTCTCAAAAAACTCATTTTAGAAAAAGTATTCAAAAAGGATGACGTTAAATAACTGACCAGCCAATAGGAATTATTCCCACTACTAATCATCGAGAGAAGATTCTCTTCTTCAAAAAAGTTTGAGTCTCAACAAACATAAGAATTTCCACCATTTTCCCTGTAAGATTAAGAGGAGGAGAAGACACGAGTTACAATCCAAACGAAAGAGACCACCATGAAATTGGGCAGATGGCGAAACAATACACCCAAGGCGCATCATGGACACAATTCGGCGCCGAGCGATTACGCAAACATCGACTGTTGAATGCGATTACGCATCGAAGAAAATAAGGAATTAATGGATCCGACTGGAAACAAGGTGATCACCGATTAAACCTAATAATTCAGGCGGCGGATTGGCGGAATGATAGGGGAACGGAGGCGGGGACAGAGAGAGAGAGAGGGAGAGAGAGAGGGTGGGAAGACAGGGCGAATGAAAAATGGTGAAGTGCGGAAGAGGGATGCGTGCGAATTTACGGGGCAAAAAAAACGACAGGATTTGGAGGGAAGGGGTTGAGGAGAGTAAGAGGTAGAGGCTGGGACGAGGGTGGAGGCAAAAATACAGAGATTAAGGAAAGAAAAGAAAAGGGATAAGAAGAGTAAAAAAAAGCTGATCATTAGCAGATTGATGATGGAAACAGGACCAACATTCAGCTCAGAAGATGGTGGTCCTCACGTGCAGATAAACAGCTTTCGCACGTGAAAAAGAGAATCGCGATGATCAAGATTAAGATGGAAAGAGAGGCGAATGTAAGGCGAAGCACTGCAAAATGTGACGCGAAGAGCGGGGGACATCAAAAATAATGAAGCGGACGAGATACGAAAAAAAGGTTATGCTGTTAAAAGGGATGTTATTGCTTTGTTAAGGGCTATGATAGGGTAGTTTCCTTCATCAAAGAAACCGAAAGGCATTGATTGCGATTCGTTACCCACCAGTAGTGTATACGTAATATATAAATTATTTGGTTTTAGAAATACCGGTTTTGACGAATGGCAATGGTCCATTTTTATCCTCATTTGAAAAGGGCCAGATTGGTGCCCATGCGATGCCACTCCACGTGACGTCACAGGGACCTAGTTCTATAGGAGAAGATAGGAGTTATACATCGTCTGAGATTACCAATGCATGCATGAGGCGCATAGCTCAGGGAAACATGTCTCAATAATCACCTATTAAAACTGGCTAAGGTCGGAAATATTTCTTCGTTTGATAAGGTATTAACAAAACCTTTTTTAAGCCAAGCGCTACAACCCAGCAAGGTACTCAGCTACCCGCTAGCATCCTGCGTCCTATCAGCGCTCAGAGCCTCGATCAAGGTCACCTCACAAGGCGGGAGGGGGAACCAGAAATACGTCACACGGAGAGATTTCCTTACCCGTCGCGTTTTCGCGCGCTTGAAATTTTTCACTTTTCATTTGATCGCGAAAAATAGATACCGTCATTTAAAAATCTAAAAGCGTGAAATACGTACTCCAGGAGTAATAATCTTCCGATATAGGCAATAAAAAATAATAGGAAACCACCCTATTGGTATGGTAAGGGTTAATATTCCGAGAAGGAGTGGGTAAGCATGGAAAAGAGCAGGAAAGAGAGAAAAAAAGGACTGAGTCGCAGTAATGGCCGGGGGTACGCGAACAGGTATCGTGGAAAGCTCACGTAAAGAGATGCGCCCGAAAATTAACGTCCGTAAAAATAAAACAATGCTTAAAACAAATGGGGCCACGGGAAATAGGGGGTAATGATATATGAGAGGATTCTTCTTTTTTATTCAAAGATTCCACCCAGACTCGAGAGTTATGCGATCATTGGTTGGTTAAATATAATCGGGTGTTTTCCCGGCGTAGGTGTTGGATGAAAAGTTCTCGGGCTTTCCACCGGGTAATAAAATCCTTCTCCGCCGACGTTTCGATGTCTATTAGGGGCATCATCCTCAGGGCAACTGAGTGTCGAGACAAAATTCGAACTTCATTTATAGGAACGGCCAGGTGGTCAGGTGCCGTGTGATTGGTCGGCTTCGTCGCGTTGGGTCATCGTGCGCTCTGATTGGTTCTTGCCATCTCTGGTTAAGCGAATGGTCTTCAACACCGGTTTCCACGAGCTGCTTAGGTTGAAACCACTGTCGCGATTGAAATTGTTGGGCTCTAGTCGGATCTCGATGGCTTCCTTAACAAGTCGATCCCAATAACCATAAGCCCGGGCGATGACCGCCGTCTCCTCGAACCGGATAGGGTTATCGCAGCTGATGCTGTGCTCCGCGATGGCAGACTTTTCGGGTTGTCCTAGTCTGAGATGGCGACGGTGCTCTTTCAGACGTGTTTCAATCGTCCGGGCCGTCTCACCCACATAGACCTTACCACAGCCGCAGGGCACCCTGTAGACTCCAGATGTCTTGAGGCCTCTCGGGTCCTTGGCTTCCACAAGAATGTCCCGTATTTTAGAAGGTGGCTTGTGGATGGTTTGGATGTTGTTTCTCTTCAGTATTCTCAAGATCTTCCCAGAAACTGAAGAGATATAGGGAAGACAAGCCCTGGCAATAGGTGGATCAGCCGTCTCCTTCGTCATGCGGTGCCGTGTACCAATGGCCCTTTTTAGGGCCATCGAGAACATCCTGTCACCGTATCCGTTAAGTCGGAAGGTTCTTCTCAAATATTCCAACTCAGAAGGTAGGCTGTTTTTATCTGAGATGACTGTGGCACGGTGGATCAAGGTGGAAATGACGGCCGCTCGTTGAGAGGGATGGTGATGACTACCTCCGTGGAGGTAGAGGTCCGTGTGCGTAGCTTTCCGATATACACTGTGCCCCAGTGTTCCGTCCAGTCTCCGGTGAACCAAGCTGTCGAGGAATGGCAGCCGACGGTTTTCTTCAACTTTCATGGTGAAAGATATGTTGGGATGTTGGCCATTCATGTGATTCAAGAACGCATCCAAGGATTCCCTACCATGGGGCCAAATGAGAAAGGTGTCGTCAACGTAGCGGAAAAATACCTTGGGACGGAGTGGAGCAGAGTTCAACGCCTTCTCTTCCAAGTGTTCCATGAAGAAGTTCGCTATGACGGGGGATAATGGTGACCCCATGGCAACGCCGTCTGCCTGCTCGTAAAATTCTCCACGGTACTGGAAGTAAGTGGAGGTCAGGGTACGCAGAAACAGCTTCACTGTGCGGTGGTCAAACTTATCAGCCAGGAGTTTCAGCGTGTCTTGCAGAGGGACTCGGGTGAAGAGGGAGACCACATCGAGACTGACCAGCAGGTCATTCTCGTCTGTACGAAGTTCCTCCAGTGTTCCCACAAACTCCGCAGAATTCTTGATGTGGTGCTCACAGCCTCCAACATAGGGGGACAGGATGCCGGCGAGATAACGTGCCAGGTTGTAAGTGGGGGCTACGATGGCACTCACGATGGGTCGCAATGGAGTCCCTTCCATTGGTTGGTTCAATTCCATAGAAAAAATGGTGGAGAGAAATGAACCTTACTGGAGTTGATAGCGTTTACACGGTAACAATTAGGGTTCTTCGTCAATCACTTCAACATAGTTTTGCTCCTTTGTTCCCGCAACTGCTTTATAAAGGCATTGTAAGGCGAATGGAGTGGCCTATTTACCCTTTAGTACTCTAACATACAAATTTGTCACTTCAGAAGCACACCTATAGACCATCAAACGACATTAGTTAACTAATATTGACAAAAATATAGAAAATACCTGGGGATTAATCAATGCATTCAACTCAACACTATTTCGGAGGATACGGTAAGTATGACTGCTCATGCATAGTAGTAAAACCTTGCATGCACAAATTATGATTAACTAAAATAAAAATATATTTTAGAGGTCAATGAACCTATAAAACCTATAACATGACCATACGATAATTAAGCATACTCGTTCGAGCTTCATTTAAATCATAAATATCTCATTTCGAGTCAAACTCTCAGGCCATACTTCGTAGGCTTGTTAATGTATCCAGTAGAAAATATGAACCCCTATTTTCCAAACAAATCTCATTGTTTCGGAGGAATTTTAACATCTTTTCCTACAGATATTCAGAACTATTTTCTCTAATGCATATAAGAAATAAGTGCACCAAAATAGTATCTTAACAAGAATATAAATAGCCAATGAATTATTAGGAAAACGCCGTCGCGTAAAAGCTGATAGTCAGTCTTGAAGAGCGAAAATAGGCAGTTACCCTCGATAAATCAGGAAAATGGTTTAGATAGTAAATGAATGGGAGGAAAAAAAGAACAGAAAATTAAAAACTACGGCATACATTTTGATGTGGCTTCTTGGCCAAGGGCCGAAATACGACAGGAAAGGAAAACCAGTCGGAGATCTTAAAGAGGAAGCGCAAAATTCCTGCTCCAGATTGGAGGAGAGGAAATCACTGTGCTTCTCATTCCTCTACCAAAGATTTATTCCGTCCTAACTCTTCTATTTTAAAGAGACAATTTTCCACTATAAAATGAAGCAAAATACGTCTTAAGAATGCCATTTAGCCTCAATATCAACAAAATCAAACCACTCATCCAATAAGAGAGGATACTAGAATTTTTTCCTTCGTCAATCGCACGCATTAGAGAAATAAAACATTGAAAATGATAAGGCAACATTAGGTGTAATCGACTCAGTATAATTTGCCTTACTAGCATCAGATATAACACAGGAATTCGCCAGCTTTAAGTCGAAACAAAAAAGTAAAGAACCAACCCTAATTATGAAAAATGCCTCCATATGTGACAAAACAATTACTTCACATTTAAATGACGCATAAATATCGTGACAGTACATGAATGGAAGACGGCTATTACGAGTGATGTGATAAAACGCGGACTGACAAGGAAGCTGTTGGTCTAACAAGTACCCAAAACGCCGCCGCTAATGATGTTTTTAGAGGCTACAAGAAAGAATATTTAATTTGCTAACGACAGAGATTTAATTTAAAAGAAGAGGTTGGCTAAGACCAACCAGCTCGGAATGCGACAACGCACGGCGGCGAACGACGACAGCACTCTCGAGAGAAAATTAGAAATGCCTTTGCGGGGAAGGAGCGCTCATCGAACGGGAGGCGATCGAAACCACCGAGAGAACCACACGGCCGAGAAGGGGTGCACCCGAAAACGCGTCCCAACTTTTTAGAATCCCCCTTTTTATGGAACTGCCCCATCTCCACTGAGCGCAACTTTGCGATTGGAAGATGGGAAGGCGGACGCTAAACTAGAGACACATCGCGGGAACGGGAGGAGTGAAAGCGAATAATGAGCCTGAAAAGGAATAAATAAGCGTCCGATGGAACGGATTGGGATGGAGAGAGAGAGAGGGAGAGAATGGGAGAAAGAGAGCGAAAGAGTGGATGCAACGGGAGAGAGAAGAGAGGAGAAAAAAACAGGCGAGGAGGCTCGCTCGACGCTTTTAATGGCTGAAAGGCTTTTCGGTGACTAGGGGGGTTGGAGGGGGTGGTAGGGGTTTAGAGGAACGGGGATGAAAAGTTGGAGAGGGTGCGGGGAATAGGCAGTAACAATCCACGCTGCGCCGGTGGGGATTTATTACCCCCCAGGGGGTGTGGGAGGTTAAAACAGCGCATGCGCGCTGAAGCAGGATGAAAAATGAGCTCGCGCTGGCAATGGAAACAGAATAGAAGAGTCCCCCTCTCCCCCCCCCCCCCCCCCAACTCCCTCGTATATCACTGGGAGCGCGCTGCTACACTCGCACACAAACCCGCAATAGCAGCCAGGCCCCAAAATTTCGTCGAGGCACCCAAAGCCTCCACCCAATCCCGCTCGCTCGCCGCACCACCCCCTCCGAGTGCAGACGAGAGAGAAAAGAGGTGGCGAGGGGATGAGGAGAGGGCTGAATTTTCGCGAGCCCTCCGACGAAGAGACGCAAAGGGAGGAATACTTTGGAACTGTGGAGTGAAGACGGAGTCGTTCCGAGGCGGAGTGGGAGGGATGCGATGGAAAGAAGAATAATAAACTTTCCCTCGACCGCTCTTTCTATTCAGTAAAGGCAAAACAAATTAAACAGAAAGTTAAACCAAACCTACGAGGACAGAGTTTGGAGTAGGGATAGAAGGCAGGGATTACTAAGGCAAATCTACAGGTTAAGTTGGGTTTACGGTCGACACTTTACTAATTACCTCGGCTTGTCCCCATCCCCACGTTGAATCTTGCTCCTCATTTTTAGGTTAAGACTTCACGAGGATTCAAGAAGAGGAAGAAACTTATAAATGTTTCAATCTCTTTAATCGTTTCAGTATAAATTGAATGCATACAATTCGTTAAATAGAACTTCCAAATGCTAAAATTAACTAAATAATAATGGAAGGAAAGCTGTTAGCATTGCTTTTGGTAGATGCAAAGGTACGTTAACACACGATATTTACTAATCACTTTAGTATCTTCTCTTTCCACATTGAATCTCATCCAACGGTAGAGCATGAGGCCGATTATTCATGACGGGGAACGAAACACAGAAGTGAGCAATAAACTGTTTCTCCGCCACTCTCTGTCCCTCTTCGATAGGAGGAGAACATGCTAAACAGAACTTTGAGTAAAACTCACGATGCTAGAGTTTGGGGTAGATGGGAATGGAGCGGGAGGTGACGCGAGATTGCGAGCGATAGACGCGACCCATCCCACTCGGTGGACACTCTTTTCAAAAACGGCAATAGTAGGCCGTCCTCGCCATTCCCCCATCCCTCCTCCACGGGGCCCTAGATTCGCTCCCAGCCAGCCCCGTGAGAGCACAATGCAGCGACAAGACTCCGGGCGGCGAGCCCTAAGGCAACCGTTGCCCAGCACGCGTTGGATCGCGGATCGAAATAAAACCAGGAAAGCCTCAGGAGAGAGAGAGAAGAGAACCGATGGAGGACACAGAGGACAAAGGAGACGAAGATCTGATGCAGTAGGATGCAAGTGCATTCTAATTGTAGGCCCAACACGGAAAAGGTATAAAAATAAAACTGCGAAAGGCTTGGGAAGTGAAATACGGCAGAGAATAATAACATTCTCCCCAATTCTCTCCACCAACATCACTGAGTGCAGAATACGATAAAAGCACTTTGAATAAAACCGTAACATTCTAGGTTTAAGATATTTTTTCACAGAGAATTAAACAATATTTCAGTTTGCCCGCCCCGCGTGGTGTCCCCCCATAGAGGGAGAGATAAATGAATACCAACTAGAATACACTTCTGTGAATATTCACCAATCTTCTTTACCCATCATTCCCCTCATGTTCACCGAAAATGTTTCCGAGCGTCCACTTCCACCAAGCCCTTCCGAGCATCAACTTGCCCCGCGGAGCCGCGTACCTGGCTCACACCAAGATTCGCCCCAGTGAGCGAGAGAGGGAGACGTAACGATTCAGGCAGAGGGCGGGGGATCCGAGGATGAAGGTGCATCTCAATCGCAGGTATGGAGCGCGCACAAAACACTCGGCAATGCTCCTCTCCTCTCATTTGTTACGGAATCGAATTCAGAGATGAAACTCGCGACGAAGTAATTACTTCACACGGATCCGCCGGATTCGCTCGCGCATCCCCGCCACCACTCAAGCCGAAGGGATTTGCGCTCACATCCCGGCCAAACGACAGCGAAGAAATGATGGAAGGGAAACGTGGGATAATTATCCCAGGGCGACCGATTACACCGGGCAAAGCCGACCACGGGAGAGAAGAGTCCAGGGAGCGGCGCTGTTTTAAGTCTCAAAGTCTTTACAGTCTTGCAGCGAGAAATAAACGTGTCATTCCAGAAAAATCCAACAAGCAGTTGAGTATTCGGTGCCCTCCCCGTTAACTTAAAGGGGGCGGAACATTTAAAATACTACAAATTTTGCATTAACACCTGCTGCCTCACGCTGGTAATAATAACACTCCAGACATAACGAGTGATTGATGACACGTGACTAAAAATATATCTGCGCAAGTAAAAAGCGAGGGCATAAAAAAGCGGAGAAGAAATTGATATTATTTTCCTACAGTCAACAATTGAAGTAGAAGTTATGCTGAAAAAAACAGTGGTGCTGTGCATTAGGCTGGCCCTTATTTTTCAGAATTGCGAAAAGTTATGTTTTCCTAGTCTCAAAATGATCCAAATGGGGTTTAAATTCACGTGTTCAAATTTGGTTACTTTAAAATAACGGCAATCCGTGCCCCAAGGGCCCTAAGTACTAAGGACCCTCAATTGAGTTTTTTGGGGTCAAAAAAGTGCTATTTCTATGTAAAACGTAAAAGAAAGTTCCTTTAGTTTAGGACCGATTTTCTGTTTGTTTTGACCTATCTCTAAGCATTTAGGAGATATCGTCCGTCGTAATGCAATCCATCCCCCAGGGCGCCACCCCGCACCGCGACGCCGCTGAAGTAAGGCCCGCACCACTTACTAGAGACTTCCCCTCCACCCCCTCCCCTCCCACGACAAAGACTTTGCTCCTGATGACAAGATTTACATGTCAGTGGTACAGAATTGAACAGGTTGCTCTTCTTCTGTCATGGTTAATGTTGTTAAAGCCTACAATGTCAATTTCAACCCTTCAACGCCGTCCTATATACTGGGTACTCTGGTACCAAGCCCTCAAACCTTAATTTTTTGCCACCATACGGCCGCGAGCCATTCCAGCATGCTTTGTTCCGAAGCACTCTTTATGTAAAAAGTATTATAAAAATGTGATGCAATTGTGTCCGTGAATCATAACGGATTGAAGGAAATGAGCAGAGCTTCCAGGGCTCCAACAGTAGATAGACATATTCGAGAAAGAAGAATATGAGGCAGTCAGTTCACTGATGAAGATCAATGTGGTGAAAAAGTTAATTCGTGTGCTTAACTCGCAAAGGATAGGAAGTGCTAAGTTTTTTTAGAATTTAAGGAGAAAAGTGGTGAAATAACTAGTTTATCATGAATACACATGACGTTCATTTTAAGAATACGCCAACAAGGAAAGACTAAATCCAGGCATTGAACCGGTTGGAAAAGGAAGAGAAGAAATACTTGGCTGAAAGTTACCTACAGTGAGAGTAGTACTGCGTGTTTTTTCTATCACCTAATGGGTTCGAAATGTATGGGACATAGGGGGAGAAAAACCGTAAGAAACGCGTTTTATCCATGGTACAAATCGAGAATTCCTGTTACTACGGATAATAAGGCGATTCAGAAGTTAGAAAAATTACGCAAAGAATGGATGAACACATAGATAGAGAGCGCGGACTACAGTGGAGTCAAAGGGGAGGGAATCTTTTGTGACAAAACTTGATGATTTGTTTGACATAGCAATGAGCGGTACCGTTGAATTTCTGACGCACGAGGAGGAAAGAACAGTTAATCTTTCAGATAAATGTTCTTGGGCTGAAGAAAAAAAATTCTTACGCAATCAAAGAGGAGCACGAAATGAGTGATTGATGGAATACATTTCAATGTATTCAAGAAGAAAGAAAAATATTTGGTTCTCCGCTGTTGTTGTGCTGCGTCTGCTTCCAACAGTGACCCGCAGTTCCTGAAAATAATTGCTACGAGTAATTACGAAAGTGTTAACCTGGACATAGCGAAGCAGAACAAAAGAGGTTTTCAAACTACTTGTGGTACCTGAGTGAGGAGTTGGTAGGCCTGTCATTCTTTGACGGATCCTTTTCTAGGAGCGAATAGGAAAGAGTGATACGCCGTATGAGGACATATGAGGTAAAATATAATCCATCGCAGAAGGCATCCTGGCATCCTATAAACATAAAGACATGACTAAGGTTCTATATCAAATTTTATCTCTACTAACACGAGAAAGCTATTCACTGCATTCTTTTATGTGCCCATGCGGGAATGGAATGAACATCTAAGAACGATTTGCAAATTATTCTGGGTCCTCAAGTGGTAAATGATTGAGCAGGGAGAGGGGTGAAACCAATTCGAGATTTTAAATCAGTCACATAGAAGGAATACAGCTTTCAAAATGTATTACTAAGTGTGATTTTCCATTGTAGTACAACCACTAACGTGCGCAAAGACACTTTAGGTGCTAAATATGGTGCATCAGTGAAACATTAGAAATACCCTGAAAATGTATTTTATTGTAGTTGATATGTACTGAAATTCAAGGACGGAGTGAAAATAAATCACTTGGATTAGAAATATTTTCACGGAAATTAAATTCTTTTCAACGTATGCACATTTCTTCAGAGGCTAGATCTTATCAGTGGGACCAATTCTTTGCCGTGGGAGGGGAGGAGGTAGAGGGGAAGTCTCTAGTAAGTGGTGCGGGCCTTACTTCAGCGGCGTCGCGGTGCGGGGTGGCGCCCTGGGGGATGGATTGCATTACGACGGACGATATCTCCTAAATGCTTAGAGATAGGTCAAAACAAACAGAAAATCGGTCCTAAACTAAAGGAACTTTCTTTTACGTTTTACATAGAAATAGCACTTTTTTGACCCCAAAAAACTCAATTGAGGGTCCTTAGTACTTAGGGCCCTTGGGGCACGGATTGCCGTTATTTTAAAGTAACCAAATTTGAACACGTGAATTTAAACCCCATTTGGATCATTTTGAGACCAGCAAAAACATAACTTTTCGCAATTCTGAAAAATAAGGGCCGGCCTACTGTGTATTTCAACTTCTGACAATGAAAATATCTGATACTTTCCTCGCTACAAACACGAAAATTGGCAGAGGGAAATTAATGAAGTCGCTAAACGCAGAAGGTTAGATAAAAATCAAAGAGCGACCGAAAAATTGCCTTCCTGCGCTTGCTGATTGTGGCTATTTAAGCGACAGCGCTACGTTTCTTTAAAAAAAGTCATTATTAAGTAAAAGAGCAGTTTTATAACAATTTGTTCGCGAAATATTTGAATCACGAGGAAGAGTATGGATATTTCCGCAGATTTCTTCGAGTCAAGCATGACTACAGCAATCAAGGTTAAAATTTAAGAGTGCTCAGATTCTTCTATGGCAAAAAGAAAGCCAGTTCCAGCAATATGCGTCAATTTAGGAAGAGAACCACTTTCGCCATGCACCTGAATGAAGCCGGCCAATGTAATGCCGGGACTTACTTCGTTTGTCTCCTCCCGAAAGCACATCCTCACGGTGAGTCGCCACTACTGGGCAGGAGCCGCAAAACCAATTACTACACATTTGAATGACTGGCAATTTACTCCGTTCCTTTTTTACTCCCGTCCACTATTAGCTTTTTCATGTCAGATGGACGCAATCACGGCCCTGATTGACCCGCAAGGACATTTGCACTCTGCAAAGCTTTGTTTTCCGGAGGCAGATAGCAATGCCGTGCCATCCCATTCCGGCGAGCGCATTCCTGTCGACAGCTTTGCATTTGAATATTAAATGAAGCGCATCGGCTTGGTTTTTTTCCGAACTCGCTGCTGCAAGGGGCCCATCGTGTGCATTATAGCCTCTTGGAGGCGCGGGAGAGGGGAAGGAAAGCAGTCCCGGAGGATGGGAAGAAATAGCAAATATGTGAATGGGCGGATTCAGACGTAAATTTGGAAGTATACCTAATATTCAATTCATAATTAATTAATTCATAATCTTACAGTAGAATTATTTAGCAAGAACTGGGCAGGATGATAATAGGTTGATGGGTTGGAGATCACCTTCCAAAGGGTTGTCCTGCGCCAGAGCTCTTAACATGCCGGCACATTCCTCCTCCTCCTCCCACATATATGTCCACCGATTGACCGGAAACTGCCATCTCCCGAAATGCCTATACTTCCGCCCCCGGTGGGCAGGGGCGGGCATGACCCACATCAAAGCCACGACGACCCGCTCCCCCGCCTCCCATTTGGGCCACTGCCCTCGTGCCCACTCACACATCGACACTCTCTCAGATCGATAAATATCGATAGTGGGAAATCAATGGAGATGGTGGGGCCGCCGCGACTGGATGGAGGAATGGAAAGAGGAGGACTGGTGAGGGGCAGGGATTGGTGTGAGAGTAAGGAGCCAGAGAGAAGAGGAAGAAGAGCATATTTCTTGAAAAAGGAAGGATTCCCTCCTGAAACGCCATGGCAATCAAATAAGTAGAGAAACAACTAAATGATAGCAGTCTTTCCGGAGCAATTAAAGAGTATTTTAAAAACTGTCGCCACAAGATATCCCACAATTTCTATGGCGTGCCTTGAACGGTAATAGTGAGTTAGGAACAAAATTCGGACATCCGACAGTAAGGAAAGATGTCACCAGATGCCACAAAATTGGAATGTCACGACACTTGACCTTGACAAACAAAATTAGGAACATACGATGGAGCTTTTCCTCTTCACGGTAATGATTTTCGCATTCGCAAATTATCGATGCTGAAAATTATCGGAATAAATATTTTAAAATAATACTAAGGTAATGCGGTTTTGTAAAGCATCACGAGCGAGGAATGTGAGACTTAAGATAAAGGTGGGTGGTGAAAAACTTGTGCAGATTGAGCAATTCTACTATTTAGGCAGTACGTTAGAGGAAAACGGATACAGTAGTAAGGACATCAGGAAGAGAATAGCATTAGCGAAGGAGGCGTTCATGAGGAGGAAGGAGCTTCTGAGAGGATCGTTGTGTAAGAGTTTAAAGAAAAGGTTATTGAAGAGTTTGATTTGGAGTGTAGCTCTCTACGGTGCGGAAACGTGGACTCTGAGGAAAGAAGACGAGAGAAGATTGGAGGCGTTCGAGATGTGGGTATGGAGAAGAATGGAGAGGGTGAAATGGACGGAGAGGAAAAGGAACGACGAAGTGCTGGATATGGTTGGCGAGGAGAGGCAGCTTTTAGATGAGATACGCAGGAGACAGAAGGTTTGGATGGAGTTAGCGCTTAGCGGTGAAGGGATATTGAAAATGGTGTTGGAGGCTAGAATGTTGGGGAAACGAGGGAGGGGAAGGAAAAGAATAGGGTTTTTGGATAGATTGAAAGAGAGTAGGCCTTACAGTGAATTAAAGAAGGCAGTGCTGGAAGGAAAGGGAGGCTCCCAGATCACCACTTTAGTACTCCATGGAAACCTACCTTAATCGGTAGAATACTATAATAATAATAATAGACGTCCGAAGCAATGGCGGAAAGGTGGGAGGGCAGGGCGGCGGCGGCGGCGGTCGTTCACTCCCCCGGCGGCGGCACCGACCCTTTTCCCGACCAACTGGCCGCTTTAATCTCAGCCGCACGGAGGGTGACGACCGGGCGACTTCAACAGGCGACGGAAACTTCATCAAGAGGAACTAGCCGAGAGTGCAGGGAGTACGGAATTCTTGAAAAAATTACACGTCACCACTTCCTCACATTCTTATTACCGCAATTACGTAATTGGGTGAGATATTTTTATGCCCTGCACCTATTAATTGCCTACAATGAAAATCTAAAAAACTTAAAAAGGTACATGTAACATAGATAATTAATTTTAATTCATCATTACGGAAAAGCGCAAATAACAGACTTTCACTCACTTCTATAGAAAGGAAATATGAATGTAAAATTTACATTACGAAGACTGCTTGAACAGAATGAAATATTTAATGCGTTCAAACGCCACTTAAAATAATTTAGAGACCGAAAAATATTTCAGCGTGCCATTTTGAAGAGGTGAATTTAAAAACATGGAGTTTCCTTCATACTTCAAAGTATTTGAGCACAAGTAGAAACAAAAACGCAACTTACTAATTTTGGATACAAAAATTCACAGGACCAGGCAAGTGTAACCCGAAATAAGCGCTAGTAGCATTTCTCGTACTTTGACTAATATCTACCACGCTCCTTATGCCCAATTTTAACAATCCGTCCCCACAAAACACAGTCACAAGACTTACTCCATCAGCATTCATCAATGAAACAAATACACCCACGTATTTACACGCGTCTTAATTTGCCTTCCATGAATTAGCATCTTCCATCGGGAGTCAGCTTCATGCATTACAACGAAGACTAGCCCCCCGGACACAAATCCACCGTACAGAGAGCAATATGTAAATGTAAAATACACTTACGATATTTCTCCAAACGGTGCGAAAGCCTCCCGCAAAGTTTGCGTCTCAATCTCTGGACTCAGGTCTCCCACGAATATATGGTAATGCTCTGTAAAGAGAGAGAGAGAAAAGAAGTAATTAAAATCAAGGGAACACTTTACATTCCAGCATTAAATCAGTCACCAGCATACGCACACCAGTCGCGCACACAAACGAAGGACACGGCCAACCCTTCATGGGAAAATTCAGAATGGCGGAGGGCTCGCGTCTCTTATTTTCCTTTTAGAATTTACGTGGTAAGTGGCTTTTTTTTAATACATCCCGATAATTTTATGTGATGTAAGCTCTATGGGGCTAGCATATGATGTTTTTTTGTATTGCTATGAGGAATAAGGTGCATTGCTATCCTAGGAACCATAGGGACAAAATTGGAGTGTTCTTGGCAGTTAAATCAGCCATAAAGCTCGCGAGGACATAGTTCATATCTAAGGCAGCCGTGATATCTTTCAGTGCCCAAGTGGCCATTTAAAGAAAATATACTTCCTAAACATGGCGTTGTAATTGCCTCGGCATGGGCTTGTGGAAAGGCATTTCGATTATCTCTTGGCACTCTCTTTCCTTTGCCAAGTTAAAACGACATTATTCACTCTTGAGTACCAGTTAAAACTCGCTGCATGGTAATTTTTCCTTGTATTTCATCAAGGTGTGTATACATTTATCATGATCTTCTTTTTTTTAAATAATCATACACGGATACCCTCGCGAGCTCCAGTCGGACATGAGAAAAAGGGGGAAGTGGTCTGGAAAGCGATATATTTTCCGTGGGAGGTTTCATCTGCGACAGATAAAGCATCTACATCTACATAATACCCTGCGAGCCACCTCTAGGGTGTTTGGCAGGGGGTGATCAATCACCAGCATAGTGAAGAAACAGAGTGTCTTATTTCAGAGGTATCTTCTCTTAACCATCGGCATGGGCGATGTTGAGCAGACCGTCGAGGGCTGACACGAATTTTAATTCTCTTTCCATTTGCGACTCAGTTCTTCGTCCTGACTTCTGCAATAATCGCCACTAATGGTAAAGAATTTCCAAATTTCCGATTCTATGCTGAAACTATCGCAATTTCTCCCAAAGAAACCTCCTTTCAATAGAAGTCTAGAACAATATCGAAATTAAAAAAGAAAACTTAAGAAAGTTATAGAAAAGAAACCTTAGCACTTGTCCATTGCATGGCAATTTATAGCCAACATATATGTTCTCAAAATGACCAATTAAGAATATTTGGTCGGGGTTTAAAATTTCCACATCCAAATTCTACAATGCCGGCACTACATATACAGGCTGGTTTTAAAAAGTGTCTTCGACGCGAAGATCAGGAAGTCGTCGGACACTAAAGTTCCTCTGTTTTAAATATTTCAAAACCCAGAAGCGAAACAAAATTAATTTAAACTCCGCTGCTCATAGCTAAGTTTTGATTCATCAAGTTGGGTGGAGGGGGATAAGAAAGAATAGTTTCGACCCATTACGTTTGACATACGAGCGGAGAGGTTAAAATATTGAGTTTAAAAATCGATTGGCCAGTTTGTGTTCGCCGTACTCCTGTTAATGGTAAAAGTACGAGTGATCAATGGCCCCAATCTAATGGCGGTAGGCCGAACCTCTATTTAATTCAACCATAGTTCGTACTCACAATCAGTGTTGGGGTTGAAACTAAACCGTTCGACAGTGAAGCAAGTGGTCCATGCGGAGTGAAACATTATCTGCATTTCGTTTCGTCCCAGAGTTTCACTTTAGTGTCGACCCGAAGTAGTTTTAACTCCGATTTTGTTTCAACCCTGAGTTTAGCTCCCCCGGTATCCATTTCATTTCGTTTCTGCATTTCGCTCCCGGGAACTAAACTTGAAATTTTACTGGTCTTGACTTACGTTTAGATTCTATTGCCATCCCTGCATGGAAGGATATTGGGATGGAAAAATGAGAGGGAGAGTAGGAGGGACGTGTTACGCAAAAACAAAAAAAGTTATTTTTTCCGGAGGACAAGGGCAAGGACAGAGCGCCAGATGGGGAAGAAGGGTTGATGGACGTAGCCAGGTGACGCCCATCTAGATGAGAGAAGGGACAAGGGAAGAATAAATCCAAAGGGACAGAAATCACGGCCATATACGCGAGCAACTTCATTTACAGAGTAAATTCTTTGCGTGTAACAAGCAATTTTGGACGCAGTCACGCGCACGGGTACTGTACACCAAAGTACTGTACACCAAAGATGAATTTCGCCATAAAAAGATATTTGACTTAGCCGGTATTCCAACCAAGATCTCCCTACTGCCGGTCACATGTGCTAGCCAGTTACTGAGAAAATAGCTTAGTGCTGTAATTGGCTATCACGCCAGACCAGAAATGGGAGATCCGGGTTCGAATCCCGGCTAAGTCAATTTTTTTTTATGGCAAACTTCATCCTTTGTGTACTTTAATTCCTTATGATCGCCTCACATCGCTAAATGCGTACTCGTTCTAATTCAAGAAACCAGTAACGTAAGCAAAGTTTTTTTTCCTGTTGCTGAAGTCTCGTTTTGAGTTTATGCTTCAGAAAATACTATGTTTTCTAACGTACTAAATATATTCACTTAGTAACCATATATCTGGCTCAAGTATGGAATCTCATTGAGTCATTACAACTCAAAACAAAGGTTGAAAAAGTCTTCAGATAAGCACCTATTTTATTATACTGCATTGCTCCTCAAGTGTAAAGGAGCTTTGTAATGCATGGGGTGACAAATTCGCTAAATTTACGATTATTGGCCGGTTGCAAGAAACTTTCACTATTGGTTCGATAGCTATGGGTCTCATAAAGTTATGGAACTCATAAATTATTTTGGGTTGCAAGAAACAATCGGTCTCATAACCTATCTCCCAATAGTTATTGCTTCGAGCACGTAGTTATTATGAAATCCAACAGATGGCGTTACCGTCGCAACTATAGCAACATAAACAAATTTGAAGAGCGAATTTTGAAAGATATTAAATATACACGAAAATAAAACAACAAGAAAATAAAATACTATCAGTCATTTTCAATTGCAATTTAGAATAGCCTTGTCCATAATAAATCATGACTATTCCAACCCAAAATCTCCTTAACATTATTTGCCAACCAATTGCAATGCATTTTGAATGCTAATGAGGGCTTTCATATCGCTTTGGTGTATGTTGCATTATAACTTTAGCGTGAATCGTAGGGGCTCCAATACAAAGATGCTGCACTCCTAGACACAAATTTAGCAATCGTTTTAGTCAGACTCATTGCTTGGTCCTTTCTGCCAGGCAATAAGCCCAGTGTACATCTTGGCACACAACCCATGTAATTTTATCATTGATTTTATTTTTTCCTGCTATGGCAAAAGTAAACTTTATGTTTTTTTAGTCATTTATTTTACTGAAAATAAGTATGTAACTCAAACAGTAGTGATATAATTGATTCAAAGCAATATAAGCAAACATAAAATACAATATACTGGGCTGTTAACATTTATTTATGAAAGTAAGTTTGGGGTGTATAGCCAAAGTTTAATTGAAATAGGTATCAATTATTGTATTTCTAACAGCATTCCCCAGAGCATTTGGGTTTTCCTCAATAGCTTGATCTTCTGTCTCCCCAAAGTCATCCACATCATCAATATGCTCATCAGGAATTATAGCCAAATCATTCAGAATGGCTGTTGCAACTATTACAGACAATGTTGTATTTATAGTAGTCCTTAGACCAAGTGATAAGCAGGGGAACCTCCTTTTCCATACCCCTATTGCCCTCTCAACAATGTTCCTTGTTTTTATATGGGAAGAATTATATCGATGCTCTGCAGCTGTGGCTGGATTGGCTACGGGTGTCATTAGGTAGGGCCTGCAAGGATAGGCACTGTCTCCCAAAAGATAACCACTACCTAACTCTTTAGCTTCCAATTGAGCACGAATAAAGGAAGAATTGAAAACTGTACTATCGTGCGTGGACCCAGGCCATCGGGAAACAATATCGATAATTTTTAGGTCTGCATCACAAACAACCTGCACGTTGATGGAGAAATAGCCTTTTCTATTGCGGAACAGTTCTGCATTATCTCCCCCTGGAGACTGAATTGGTATGTGAGTGCCATCGATGCAACCAATCACAGTAGGAAACCCAGCAACATTAAAAAGCTTTGTTTTCATATTTACGAAATTTTCATTTTTAAGGGAAACAAATGTACTTTGGACGGAGGAGGGCCAATTGATGTGTTAATTTCTTAATAATCCGGCAAACTGTTGATTTATGAACTCTAAATGTATCTCCTACAACTATTTGAAAGGTTCCTGTAGCAAAAAATCTTAGGGCAATGAGTAATTGATTGAGAGGTGTGATGGACTTGCTTCTTCTAGTCAGTGGCTTTAAATTATTTTCAATTTTTTGTAGAACGTCCATAACCAAATTCTTATTTAATCTGAATCTTTCACAAAATTCTTCATCATTGTAGAGGTGGAATGGATTTTGTCGCTCCCTTATGACTCTCATTTTTGGTACAACTCTCATTATATCAAGTACTTCTTCATCAGAGGATGTTGAGGACGCTTCACTCTCCTCCATTCTATGAAATTATAAGATAATTAGGAAGTGAATACTCCAATAAAATTCAATGCATGGTAGCATAAAAACATGTTACCATATACTATTTTATGAACACAGGTCACAATATCTAGGTGCTAAAACAGCTTAAATTCAAATTTTAAATTAAATAATGCTTATATTCAAATATTTTCGAATGTCTATCTTCAATGAGAAAAAACTTTGACTTTTCCATTAGTGTTAAATTATCTAGTTGAAGAAACTTGTTCATTTTTTCTGATCCAATTTGTGTAGTATCCATGACTCAAAAATTTCTAGTAATACCCCAGTAGTCTACCACATTAGGCCGATGTTGGACCAAGCTGGCAATGCTGGCTTTCAATGGCCATGGAATGCCAATGAAAGCCCATAATGACCCAATATTGGCTACCCCTTGTAACCCCACATTGGCTACCCCACGAAACACAATATGGGCTACCCCATCTGGTTACATTGGTTTCCCCATGAAACTCAACATTGGCTCCCCATTACATCTATGATGATAAATCACTGAGTTCATTATAATATATTACGTCTCAGCACTTATGGTTCCATGATAGCTTTCCTACTTACATATTCATAGCCCACTTATTTGAGGCTATGTATGTAAAGTTATACTTAAAGACTCTTACACCGTTGCACAATAATAGGGATAACAATAGTTAACGGTGTTTTTATGGCTATGGAAATGTTTTAATTTTTTTAAAATCAGCATTACAAGCTATGAGGGAAAATATTTGTAAATGAAATCCTGTAACTGGGGTGACATGTTCCGACCAGAAAATTCATGAAGCATATCCATAAACTATCAAGAGGCAATAACATGGTTTATTACTGATATTCACTTCAAAATTGAAATTATAAAAAGTTATCACAATATTTACTCTTAAAAATATTCAGAAAATACACAGGCATAAGCAAAATTGCAGCAGATGTAGCTACAACTCAAAAGAATGAATAATAATGTCCTCATAGTAGTACACCAACTTCTATGCACACTTTTTTCCCTTCAATCATAAATGCTAAATGCAAGATATAATTGTGTGATCATCTTTTGAAGATTTTGAAAAAGTGCTGATAAATTCTAAGGAACATTACAAACCTGTTGGATAAATGTGATTTTACCAATCATCATGAGTATTTTTAAATATGTTTGACTTTTCTTTTAAGGAAGATAAAAACAGAATGCACAACAATTCGGCATGGTGTGGGAAAATACCTCTCAACACTACTATAACTCATGCAGAAAATCAATTATTCAATAATAATTGCTATTTTCTGAAGAGAATTAGTTCCATGCATTGGTATATTACACTAAATTGAAAGTGAAATGCTGATTTAAGGACCTCGAACATATGTGATCATTTCATCAATGGATAGTATGAAACAAGGTTACTTTCTAATTATGTAATGATCACAGGAGCTATAGAAATCAAATGAATTCCAATTTGCTGAAAATCACTAAATTCACCTTCAGTACACTGTCCTCACGGGTTCTCTAACAGCAGAATTATTGTAGCTGCTCCATCAAACACATATGAATTTATTACTATTGAAGACACTTCAAATAAGTACATGATTGCTTAGATCTTAGCACTTGCCACTGCCCAAACAAAATACTTTATTATTATGTAGCTGAGACAGACAATTACTGTTGGGACTAAATGTTGTAACATTTCATGCCAATTGTAACGTTTTTTACAGGTTAATCACTCTTTCACGATTTTTATATTAATTCCATACTCTTATGTTGTAAACTTTATCGGTCAAAAAAGAATTTGAGACAAACCAAATTTCAATAATAAAGGAAGTTTTCAGTGTTGTCCTCAATGCTTCTATCAAAGTTAAGTAATCCCTCAATTACACACAGCTATCAAACAATTCTGCTCCAGGAACATTCTGAAATACACTTTTTCAAGTTTACTCGAGATGACCCGGATAATTAATGTTCAATGTTCGTAAAATAAACATACGACAACTTTCATACCACAAAGTTTACACTCCGACTGAATTTAACTATTTGCCCTCCTTCATAGTAAAACTTACAGTCGATAAAGTGAACATAAAACACTGCGACGATCTCAAGGATATGTAATATCAATACAATTAGAAGATGAGTGACATCATAATCTTTAAAATCTAAAAATGATGGAATACTAGCTAAATACTGCAAGCTTGCCTTGCCCATACCTGGTAACTGACGAAGTACAATACAAATAACTCAATTTCACAGGATGAATTTACAATTCAGGACACAGATTACCCCTGTTAATTTAAATTAAAGGAAAATAATATCCCTTCAGATGTGTCACGGACGACAAAGACGACAAATAACAGGCGATGCTCGTTCTTGCGTTCTTGCACACGTCGATTATCTTTTTTTCATAGCGCGGCAGATTCAAGTGTTATATTGCAAGTAACGAGAAGTTCTCACAGTATTTATTTCAAATTGTACGCCACACGCCGTCTATTATGACAAAACTCATTCAAAAGCAAACAAAACTGCAATATAATGATAGTTAGAGGTTTTATGAGCATGGTAAAAATCAGTTTCTCTTGCTAAATTCTACTCTTACCTCAGAAATCATCCAACCAGCTGATTAGTCGTCCGCCATTTTCAAGAGTTATGGAACTCATAACTATTTAACCCCGCTCATTCGGCCCGATAAGTTATGGAACGGTTTATAGGACTCATAAAGTTATTGAACGTTCCTGCAACGCAAATTGTTTGGTTGCTTTGGCTTATGAGTCCCATAACTTTATTGAATACATATGTATCGTTCCTGCAACCGGCCCTATGCCACCATATGGGCGATTCCTACGAATCTGTGAGGCAAATTTAACGAAAACTACAAAAATTTCTACTGATTTATGTCAAGACAAAATAATCTTTAGAGAGACAAAATAAACTCTAAAGTGAAAAAAATGCTCTAAAATCTCATATCCATTCGAGATTTTTTACTAAATAGGGTGGTTTCCTATTATTTTTTATTGCCTAAATCGAAAGATTATTACTCCTGGAGTACGTATTTCACATACATGTCATTACAAGTAATACATGAAATTATATATTCAATGAATGATTTATTGCAGTAAAAACGTTATTTCTATTTTCATGCATTTTGTGTAACCATTCTAAAATGGTGATATTGTTTGGTGATACGGTAATTTGATATATTTTCGATGAAGGAAAAACTATAAAAAAAACGCCAAAATAGTAGTATTCAGTCTTTCAATTAGTACAAATATCTCCATCATTATGATTCATAAATTTGTAGTTCATCCATGAAATTGAGTGTTCAGTGAAGAATTTACTGTAGCTAAAAAATTATTTCTACTTTAATGCGTTTCGTTTAATCAATCCAAAATGGCGTCTGTGAGACGCCGCGCGACCAATAGCGTTCCCAAATGTGACCCGACTGACTGACGGAGGGATTGAAGCCTAAGGGCCGTATCCAGAAACTATGCTTCAGCTTGTAGCGGCGCGCACCGCTGAATGCTGTATCCAGAAACCTCACTACTCCAAAACGCTCCAAATGGGTGGGGGTAGTGCTGCCACATTTATTTTGGGCTGGATTGATGACGTAGACGAATTTAGCGACATTTTGAGTCCCTACTATGCGGGCTTTGAGAGGAACTAAGGGCGACAATTGAATAACGAATATCGCAACGCGACTTTGTTTGTAAGCAAAATGGAAACGGGTTGGAAGAAGAATCTCGGCGTAAGAGAAGATTTTGATTTTAAAACTAATTATTGATAGGAAAGTTGTATTGGAGTGCAAGAAAACCAATGCTGTGAGTCTTTCTTTAAAGGCTATGGCATGGAAGAAGGTGGAGGTTGAATTTAATCGGCGCGATGGCGTAACGAAGGTAAGCACATTAGTAGGCCATGATTTGTGAAATTTCAGCGGAGAATCTTTTGTCTTGTTCTTAAAATCTGAATGGAAATTATTGATATAATTTCTCTTTTTTAGTGGTGTTCGTGGAAATAAGGTGTCTTAGGAGATGCGGTATCTCACACGGAATTTATTCTCGGTTCCATGGGATTTTCTTGGTTCTTCAAGTTTCTTCTGTGAATCTGGTTCCGTTCATTGTGTGAAAAGTGTCCCTTTAAATCGGCAAAGTTATCATTGAGAACCAGCTGGTACATGCTGATAAATCTTCGTGTTCAGAAATCTCGCGACGTGTACCAAGTGTCTCGACTAGTGTCGATCGCCGGCCGATGCCCCAGACCCCGCACCCCGAAAATGCACCAATCTGGGCGGAAAAGAGTAACCTCATAAAGTTTTGTTCAGGACACCCTAGTTTCGGTGCTGACTTTATTGATCATTTTTTAAATAAAATGTTTTCATCTGTTACAATTATTGTTGACAATGCGAAATGAAAGGAAAGTGAGCATTTTTTTTAAATAGTGCCGTTATTAAGTTGTACGGGTCGTCGCTGCCGATGTTTCGCACTAATTACTGACTTCTTATGTCCGCAATGTATGTGTAATTTGATTTGTGAAGTTACAGTTAGTGTATTCGCTCCCGATTTTCTTCGTGTGAACATTTCCTGGACAATTTTATTTGCAATTTGTGTTAATTAGATTTGTGAAGTAACAGTACGTGTCGTGTTGATGTTGATTTTCTTCGTGAGTACTTTTTTTGGACAAGTGTTCTTGTAAAGTGTGATCATTTTATTTGTTGAATTGAAAGTGAGTTTTACGACGTTAATAAATACAAGTTTGTGAACTCAGTAATTCTTGTGGTGGTATTTATTGCTGAATAATCCTTGGTGTCACTTGCGCAATTCGTCATTGTGGTTGACAAATATACTCGTACAACTGTCGATTGCATTGGTATAGTTGGATATTTTAGACTTTGAGGTAATATAATAGATACATGTATTGTATTGCAACGTCCAAAGATTTACGTGACATTCATTATGAGATGAATATCATGTGCTATTGTAAACGGACTGCGAAGCAATATGCCATTTCCATCGACCCATCCCTTAAACTTTAACTCATCATTTTTGTGACGGCATAAATCATTATAGGTAAGTTTTCACGTAATTGAACATGGTTTTCAATGGCTCGGAACTGACATTACTTAAACTAGCAGTAACTGAGTATGGACGAGGCTGACTGGAAGACGGCTTTGTTGCTCTGAGTATTTTACGCAAATTTTGGATGTCAGAGGCACAAAGCTGGTGATTGCAACTTTATTTGGGCACTTATATATAATATTAGTGGTTTTCAAGGAAAGCCACGGTATATACCAAAGTTATTAGCTATTAGAATGGCAAAGTCGACGAGGTTTCAGCATAGTTGCGTTGACAATGGTTATTTTTCGTAAAAAAGTATTTCAAAAGCATCAAGGCGAGACATTAATATGTTCCTAATTTATTTTTCTTTAATTATAAATGGTTTTCAAGGCATGACAGGGCCCGTTTAGAAGTTAATTGCAATGAAAACGGTGAATCCTAAGAGGTTTCATCTCGGTATTGTTGACAGTATTTATTGGTAGTTAAATTAGGTAAAATATTTACTCATTAGGATAAAAGATGGTTATTGAAGCATTCTTACTATATTTTTAAGTAATAATAAATAATTATCATGAGCTTATAGCCCTTTAAACATCAATAATTATTAATTATAAATGCGAGATGATAAGCAGACGAAACCCGGCGGCCATATTACTTGTAGCGAGTAGCATGCCATGGACCTCACTAGACTTTTGCAGCGGTGAGCGTAGCGGTGCTCGGCCGCTACAGCGGCTCCGTCATCATCTGATGACGTATCTAGCAGTAGTGATGTTTCTGGATACGGGCCTAAACAAGTGCTTTAAAAAGGGAATTAAGCAAGGTCTGGAGCTTATAATCCCTGAAAAAGCTAGCAGGACCCTAAAAAAAGGACGGAGCTCAAACGATTCTAGAATCGCAAACCGAGGGCACGGAATCACATAAATGTCTACGCTAAACGGAGTCAGAACCTCATATAAACTCAATCTACCTTTTTTTTTCAAAAACTTTTTTTCGTTCGACTAATCGACTTCTTCATACTTAGCCTTCGAAACGTCGGTGCTGATAAACCCTTTGACCCGGCTGGAAACCCGAGAACTCTTCCTCCAGTCTATTCGCCGGGAAAACCTTAGATCCTTCATGAATACAGTAACTTTGTATTTTCCACACTTCTTTAAATATTCCACATAAAGACAATTATTTTTTAAATGTTTTTAATCCAATAACTATGCCAATAAAAATGGATAATTCCGACATTTCTTTTAGGATTGTTCTTATACTATGTAATTGACGATCGTGAATCATCCTACACTTCGCAAACGGGCAGAAACTTCAGGATTAGAATGAAACATCCCTATAAATGAACGTATCACATAGCAGTGGTACTTTCAATCTTAGTGCAATGTGCAACGGCCATGGCTGACACCGAGAGTCTTATTGACGAGGCATTTTAAGAAAACATTCCGGAATAACGGGCACGAATAAAAAAATATACCAATTGAAAACGGATCATAAAAGGATATTTAGATATTTCCTCTCGTATAATGCCTTTATCATATACAAATGATAATTAAGAATCCATTCACATCTGAAAAATTGGTGGAAACTTCAAGATTAGTGCGAAAAATCCACAGAAAAAAAACCTTAGAGAAGCACAAGAGAGCGATCCGACTGGGGCAATCAACAAAGTCCGAGGTAGCCGAACACGCAGCGCTTGGCCACATCATCGACCTCAAGGAAGTCAAAATCCTCGCCAAAGTTAAAGGTTTTAAACAGACACTCGTCAGAAAAGCCATTGAAATATCCAAATAAGATAAGAATAATTTCAACAGAGACACCGGCATTAAAATTAGCCGTACTTGGCAACCTATAATAAGAAAAAACAAGCAGCAATCCACTCCTCCAACCTCCGGCTCGCCTCCCCCACCACCTGACGCAGATAACTGTATAAAAGATCCTTAATTCCCATCTCTTCAGAGTCCCTTGAAATAGCGACCAGCATCGGTCGGGAAATGTTGGGACCACCAATGATTTGACGCGGCGACATAGCCCAAAAGTTTTTAATCATAATATCATTGGGGCTTAAGTTCTGTTCCTGACTTAATTCCACCTCGTACAGCAACTTGAGAACTTTGACGCGCCACCACTTTAAAACTATCAGGCCGATCTTAATGAATCTTTGCTTAGGCATTAACTAACTCAAAAAGTTTTTTATAAACACCATTTGTAGTTGCTAGGTGATAAGGAAAGTTCTATTCCCGACACTTTAAGGCTATCCTCGTATAGTGGGCACAGTATTAAGGCCGCTTTACACGGGGAATGGAATTGCGCATGTGAGAACTACGTTAATTTCTAAAATGGCGTGGAATTGAGCGAAAGCATGACCAAAATTAGAACAGGAGCTATTTCGCCATATCACGTCCACGCATTCTCGCATATTTTCTACCAATTCACCGCTTTGCACGACGCAATATTTACTGCGCCTTCGTACACACGTCAGATTGTGCAATCACGTGTCCCGTGTAAAACGGCTTTTATGTTTGCCACCCTCTCTCCTAGCTTTAAGTATCTGAGAGGAAACTGTCGTGGTATTTTATGGGTTCCTTGGGGCTGGCGTGAGAGCGTTCGAAGATCGCGTCTGGAGTTAAGGGAGGATTTTTCAGGGTCAGCCAGATACTTGTTTACAGGGTTCGGTCAGCTGGTCAGACGTCATAATTTTGGCAGATGTCCACCAAAGTCAAGTTGGCATTAAAATGTCCAATCCAGGGGCGGTCTGGCCAAGTCGGCTGATCGGCGATCACCGAGGGCCCCGAGCTTAGGGGACCTCCACAACGCACGCGTCTAAGTATCGTGAAGTGTACCGATATTAAAAATGATGATACAAAAAAAAAAGAATAAGATTCTTAACACCAAAATGTTTTGTAATTATAAAGTTCTGTGTTTTCATTAGTAGCTATGTTTACAACACACTAATAAAAAGAGAGAAAATGTCATTTAAAAAATAAATGAAGATGTTGGAAGATTAAAGAGAACCTGACGCTTATTTGAAAGGGCTGTTGGAAAAGTTTATTTAGACATTTTTATATTTCTTGGAAAAAATTCTTTAAATATTTTAAAAAGTCATAATACATTATTACAGTTAAAAATATGTGAAATGGTATATTTCAATTCCATTTGCCTAGCTGTCTTTTGTCTAACGCATCTAGAATAGCGTCAAAATACTCTTTCCAGAATTGTAATTTCTAAAATTTTTCGGGGGGTCGGCATGATGAGGAGGGCCCAACCGTGACACCCAACCGTGGGCCCTCAATCACCCCAGACCACCCCTGTTTCAACCAGGGGTTTAGCTTAATGGGCCACCAGTACGCTGGACAAATATTGCAGTTGCACTCCCTAGGAAACTTATCCCGCGAGTATCGTTCGCAAAGGTCTCTTTTAACGCCACCCACTACAGCCTCCTGGTCCAGATTGTGATAAAAATACTCTAAAATTGTGTGCTCGCCGAACAATGTCCAAGGTGCAGTCGGAGGTTCTGCTATGCTCCTGCCAGGGTTAAATAAATATCTCCCATAGCCAACGCTAGAGTTGCTACTCCTTAGTGCTGGAACCCTGTCAACGAGACTTCGGCCTAGCCTATAGGATGAAAGATCAATCTACGTTTTGTTCTTTCATTCGGGACATATCAACAGTTAGTTTTTTTCTTTTTATTACAACGGGGCGAGACCTGTCCTCACTTATCCAAACCAAACTTCAGCTTGAATCGCTGAATAAGTGAAGTACTTGGTAGGGATAATAGTGTCTCCCTAAAAAAGCACAGGATTCGGTTAGACTGAGTGCTCTGCTACTAACGGATAGTCACACTACGTGGTGAACTCTATCTTCACCTATCCAAACAAACCTTCAGGTTGAACCACTGATAAGTTAAGGTATTTGGCAGGGATAGTAGTGGCCCACTAAAAAAGGGATAGTATTGGACTAGGCCGAGCGCTCTGCCATCAAATCGAACGGTTTCCCGTTCAAATCCTGGGCGAGACATCCCAGAAAAAAACAAATGTTGCGAGGTGGCCGAGGGGGGATTTTTTTTGAACCACTCGAGATAATATCGAGCGAGAAGAACACCAAGCAAGGGGTCTGAACTGTGGCCTATGAGATATTTTAGGGTTTTAAAAAATGAGCTGAGTATTGCCAGATTACTTTTTCCTCGCCGTGAATAACCTCCATATGATAGAGAAATGAGCGGAGCAGAAGCGACTCCACGGGATAATAATCTGGTGGCCTCCCCTTACCTTTGACATCGCATTACTACAGCTGCTAAAATGAATGTCATCACGCCCGTACTGAAATATGTGTCGCTGTACCGATCAGGATAATCTCCACACTAACACATACAAGGAAGAGCTGCTGGCCACTACCCTGGCAAATGAGGGGCGTAATTGTTGGCAATTGGTAATTAATGAAATTAAAATTCACTAACTCATGATTAACTTTGTGGTATTCCATTATAATTTTTCTTTGATATTACACAATTCCTTTCCCTTGGGCAACAACCTTGTCGCGGTGGAAAGGTTTGCGCGTTCCTATGACCCTAAGAGCTGCACTGGCGGGATTAATTCTAAATTATTCCCGGTAGGGCCACCCATTCCAGATAGGTCGAAGGGTAGGAGCCAGACCAAAGGTGGTCCACGTGATGGTGTCACGTAAAAAACACTGTTGGAATGGAAGTGGGAAACCCTACCAACTATCTCTTCCCTGTAAACATGGAGTACAACCAAATGAGCCTTGGAATCTCATCGCCCGGGACCCGTCCGCAAAGGGCGGGTGTCGGGCACGGCAGCGAGGTCGGCAAGGTCATCGGGGTCACCAACGTGCGAAATCCTTGCAGAGACTTATCATCATCATCATCAGCTGAAGCAGCAATGAAGAAGGAAGAAAAGAAGACCAAGAAGATGGAAAAGAAGAAGTCGGCTATTAATGAAGGGACGTGGAATGTAAGGACTATGATGAGGGCGGGGAAGTTAGAAAATATCAAAAGGGAAATGGATAAAGGGAGGATAGATATCTTAGGATTATGCGAGGTGAGGTGGAAGGATGGCGGGGACTATTGGAGTGATGGGTATAGGGTTATATATAGTGGAGGGGAAGAGAGTCAGCGAGGGGTAGCTTTAGTACTAAACGGGAAGATGGGTAAGCGTGTGGTAGGTATAGACCAGATAAGCGATAGGATTCTGGTGGTAGAAATTGAGGCGCGGCCCACCCACCTTGTGGTGGTCCAAGTTTACATGCCCACTAGCAATCATAGGGAAGAAGAAGTAGATGAGTTGTATGAACAGCTCGAGGAAATAATTAGAGACACACCGGGTAAGAAAAATCTGGTAGTGATGGGGGACTGGAATGCCTCAGTGGGGGAAGGGAGGGATGGGCACGAAATAGGAGTTTTTGGTCTAGAAATGCGAAACGACAGGGGAGAGAAAGCAGCAGAGTTTTGTAGGAGAAACAAATTATTCATCACAAACACGTGGTTCAATCATCATAAAGGGCGAAGGTACAAGTGGAAAAGTCCAGGGTATGTGGGGAGATATCAAATAGACTACATTATGGTAAGACAGAGGTTTAGGAATAGTGTGAAAAACTCGCGCAGCTTCCCCGCAGCGGATGCGGATTCGGACCACAATCTAGTGCTCATGAAATGCAACGTAAGATTCAAAAGACTTATGAAAGTTAGGAAGGCGAAGAAATGGAACGTAGAAGCCCTGAAGGGGAGTATGAGGAGAGAATATCAGGAACTAGTGGACATTAGTATGCGGGAGATTGAAGGTACTAAGACTGTTGAGGAAAGATGGGATAATATTAAAACGGGAATAGTCAAAGCGGCGGAGAAGTCAATTGGTTATGTTGACAGTAGAAGGATAAAGAAGCCGTGGATAATGGAGAACATGATAAGGGAAATGGAGGAGAGGAGGAAGTGGAAGAACGTGGACACAGAACAGGGAAAAAGAATGTATAGGGAACTGAATAATCGATTACGACGTGAAACTAAGAGGGCAAGGGAGGCTTGGTGGAAAAGACAGTGTGAGGAAATAGAAAAGTTCCCGAAGGATGGAGAAATAGGCGCGTTGTACGCCAAAGTTAAGTCGCTATCGGGCGGCAAAAGAGGACAAGCCATGTCTAAATTAAGGCTAAAGATGGGAGGATGCTAACCGAGCAAGAAGAGGTACAGAGTAGATGGAAGGAATACGTGGAGGACCTGTATGACGGAAGAAACTGGCCGGAGAGATTGAGTTTAGAGGATGAAAGTGCGGTGGAGGAGGATAATCTTGGGCCGGGGATATTAGATTCGGAAATAGAGAGAGCACTTCGTGATATGAAGGCTAGGAAATCAGTAGGCGTGGACAATATCCCGTGTGAGCTTCTGAAGAATCTAGGCAAGGAAGGTAAGAAAAGGTTTTTCGAACTAGTGCGCAGGATCTATGACGAGGGATGCTGGCCGAAAGATTTCGTGAAGACGGTTTTAATTCCGCTTCCGAAAAAGAAGAAAGCTGTGGAATGCGGAGATTATAGGACTATCAGCTTAATATCGCACGCGGCGAAAGTGGTGCTGAGGATATTGAACAGACGAATGGAGGCGAGGGCAAACGAGTATTTGGGCGAAGATCAATTTGGTTTCAGAAAGGGGAAATCAACTCGTGATGCAATAGCAATAATGAGGTCCCTCGTGGAGAGGAACCTAGAATACGACCAGGACGTATATGCATGTTTCGTGGATTTTGAAAAAGCGTTTGATAGGGTGAACTGGGTAAAGTTAATGGATATTCTCAAGAGAATAGGTGTAGATTGGAGGGATAGACGACTGATTCGTAATCTTTATATGGCCCAGACTGCGCAAGTGAGGGTAGCGGACGGAGAATCTGGGTGGGCAAGCATTGGCCGGGGTGTGAGGCAAGGCTGTCCTCTATCGCCGCTGCTCTTTAACGTGTACGCTGAAGAGATGGTAAGGGAAGCGTGGGATGAGTTAGAAGTTGGGATAAAAGTGGGAGGAATGATGTTCAAATCAGTGAGATTCGCGGATGATCAGGCGCTGATTAGCCAGTCAGCAAGGGGGCTTCAGGCTCTAGTGGATGCGTTATACGAGCGTTGCGAGGAATATGGGATGAGGATTAATCACAAGAAAACTAAGGTAATGCGGTTTTGTAAAGCATCACGAGCGAGGAATGTGAGACTCAAGATGAAGGTGGGTGGTGAAAAACTTGAGCAGGTTGAGCATTTCAACTATTTAGGCAGTACGGTAGAGGAAAATGGATACAGTAGTAAGGACATCAGGAAGAGAATTGCATTAGCGAAGGAGGCGTTCATGAACAGGAAGGAGCTTCTAAGAGGATCGTTATGTAAGAGTTTAAAGAAAAGGTTAGTGAAGAGTTTGATCTGGAGTGTAGCTCTCTACGGTGCGGAAACGTGGACACTGAGGAAAGAAGACGAGAGAAGATTGGAGGCATTCGAGATGTGGGTATGGAGGAGAATGGAGAGGGTGAAATGGACGGAGAGGAAAAGGAACGACGAAGTGCTGGATATGGTGGGTGAGGAGAGGCAGCTTTTGGATGAGATACGGAGGAGACAGAAGGTATTTATGGAGTTAGTGCTTAGTGGTGAGGGGATGTTGAAAATGGTGCTAGAGGCTTGAATATTAGGGAAACGAGGGAGGGGAAGGAGAAGAATAGGATTTTTAGATAGATTGTAAGAGAGTAGGCCTTACTGTGAGTTAAAGAAGGCAGTGCTGGAAGGAAAGGGAGGCTCCCAGATCACTTCTTGCGTACTCCATGGAAACCTACCTTAATCGGTAGAATACTATAATAAATAAAATAAAATTACACAATTACTTACACCACTTCTTTTACAGAGCGCGACCCGGGTTTCGATGCATTATCATCATCATATAATAATAATGATAATCTGTGTAATTATAATTTATCTGATCTTAATAATTTGCGCCTGAAGATGATGATAATTCTTCGAAAACCGGGTCGTGCTATGTAAAAGAAGTGGTATAAGTAATTGTGTAATATCCAAGAAAATTGGTAATTAACGAACAAAGTATATGAAACGGGTAAACAATGCGAAAGAGAATGAACACGTTGGTGTGAAAAGATTAGCTGATAGGAGAATTAAGTGGAGATCTACGTCAAATCAATCTTAGGATTGCTCACCAGTGATGATGATGATAATAGGAATAACCTCGACCGATTTGCACAAATTCCAATAGGAGACTTGCGGAATTATTCCGATCGGCTGTCACACGAGCAGATAATTCCGAGTTCTTACGAGCACGATTGTACTTCGTTGTACCAGCAAATTTTCATTCTGAAGAATAGATTAGTCCTCGTAATGATTCGTCGAAATGGAAAATTCCAAACGCAAAAAATCCTGGTCGCAAACACTCCACTTGGAACAAAAATCAAACGGAACAACTCCCATCAGCGTCTAACACTCACCCTTCCTCAAGGAAAGGAAATGGCCGCCTCAACCCTGGTAATGTGAATTTGTGAAATTCTAGCACATTAGGGCTACTGAAGGGTGAGCTCTGCACACAACGATCTTAACCGGCCTTCTGGTTGAAATTGCAAGGAAGAGAAGTTTTAAGCATGAAATCCGATCGTGGAAATATGAATTCCTGTACTTAACTAAACAGTCTAATAATTAATGTTATTACACCTTCATGGAGGAAAATCTTATTCAAGAAAAGGTGAATCAAGGAAATGTCCCAGTCAAGTGTCAAAGACCAGCGGGAATAGCTTCGCTCGGACTCGATTATCCCCGGTTCTCATAAGCAAAGGAGAGGAAGAATAGTGACAGGAAATATGGCCGGAGAAAACCGAGGTCAGAGTCACGAATAATATTCATAAATTATGTATTACAACGCAATGAATAAAAAAGTAGTCATATTACTTACATTACGCCATCTGCTCAGATATAGAACAGCGTGAACGTACCAAGAATATTGCAATACGGAATTTTCCACTCGGTCAATAAATGTGCCGTCATTCACCGCGCATCAACATTTCTAGTTAAAGCGCCCTTTACATTTATTTGAAAAGTCATTGAGGCCAGCCATTTTTTGTTAATTATTGCGTTGCCTTCACCACGAATACATATTACAGAAGAGGATCCTCAAGTCGGCCTCTTAATAAGTTGTCGCCCACCGCGCATTTAAATGGGTTTACGAAAGTCGCCACTCGCGTCGCTGATGTACAAATTGATCCGAGTATCACGGGGAGAGGATCTAACGATTTGATCGTTGGATCCTTCTTCCTCATAGAAGGGTCCTCCTATATCGTTAGAAAATCAATTGCGTAAGCTTGGTTTCGCTGTTAGTAGGACCCGCACGCCTTTGTGACGGTGCGGGATTCCTCGTCCCTTCCCCTCCTTCCCTATGCCCTCCCAGGTGCGTCGTCGGACCTAGCTAAAGCTAGCGCTTACAAGAATGCTTGTTAGAATCCCTGCCCCAGGAGTGTAACCGGCGAGCCCGCCCTGGAGTCTCGTTTCCACTATCACGGGGAGATATGGTATAATTAGGGCTTTTAACAGAAATTTATTAAAATGATGATGTGATCTATCAAACTGATAACTTTTCAACGATATTCCTCACTATTCTAAATATTGTATGGTACCTTTTCGGATTAAAAGAATTTGGAAATTCATGCACCTTTCGCTTAGTAAAGGATGAGCTCTGCCCACGCCGATCTAAACCAACCATATAGTTGAAACACTAAGCAAGAGAGTTTTAGAGTGAATTCCGGTCGTGGAGCAATGAGCATGGATTCCTCTATCGATTCCCCTTGCATAACACCATTGAGAAAACCGCGGGTCGATTCAAGGAAAGGGAATCAAGGGAAAGGTCCTTGTCACGTGACAAAGACCACCGCGGGAATAGCTTGGCTCGGTGTCGTTGCGCCCCAGCTCTCATAAGCAAGGGAGAGAAACAGCAGCGACGCGTCATGAGACCGGAGAAAACCAAGGACAGAGTGCCGAATGTCACTTATAAATTACAAATTACAACGTCCGAGGGATACAATATCATGTAACTTCCGCGACGGCCTCAACTGAGAGTGTGTACGTACCAAGAATATCACAATAGCGGATTCTCAAGTCGAGTAAATAAATGTGCTGCCAGTCACCGCGCATAAAGTGAGTTTAAGTAAGTCGCCATTAGCCTCGCTGACGGCATAACGATACGTATTTCAAATGGAAATACGATAAAATTAGGGCAATAAACCGAAATTTATATCCTTGATAATGTGATCTACTGAATTACTTTACAATTAATTTAATTAAATCACAAAAGTTTTTAAAAGTCTTTCAAATTAATAAACTTTCAGTAAATTACCTCTTCATAGTAAACATTGCCTAGTATCCATTTGGAGTAAGTAAATAGTTGTCACTCACAACTGCACCGTGGACATTTTTGAATACTAATAAAAACACGTTCTAAATTGCAAATGAATATCCAATGGGCCAGACTGGGACCACCTCTAATTAGTCCCTTTGCATTAGTGATGAGCGATATATCCAAGAACCCTACATAAGTCCGATTGTCTTCGTGCGCTCCGATCGTCATCTGCCCAAAATTCGTGTCGCAAGTTAATATGGTTCCTAATTCCGCCGATGGCAGCGCTGACCATTACTTGTAGGCAGCCTCATCGCCATTTTGCCGTTACCTCTCATGGGAGATAAGCGAGCGTCTCTTCTAAAATCGAAGATTACTCAGGAGGAAATGGGTGTACGTAATTATTGGTAGCCAGGATTCTTTTGCGGAAATTCATCTGCGAAGGGGAATAATAAACGTCAGGGTGTGAAGATCAGGAGGTTGTTTAAAGACAAAGTAAGTACACGTGAGTCATTGTCGTCCGCCATTGCGGTTGCATGAAAATTTGAAGTCATTTTGCTCCTAATTTTGTGCGTTAATTCTCATTATTCTCATTATTTTAATAAATATCGAAATTTAAAAGGCTATTACGATACTTTTTCAGATGGAGTCCGAGCTTGAGAATTGGATGAAGGCTATTCCAAGGAAGGATTGCGCTTTAGCACTTACCGTGTTTGAAAATGTGTTTTTGAGTGTATGGCCTACACTTTTGCCCTGAAGATATCACATTATTAATTATGTAGGCGTATAATTATTTTAATTTGTGATTAGTAGTGACAGCATTGATTTTATTGTGTTGGTGTGTATCTTTTAGCGTAGCTTGTTTACATCGATTGCTTTAGTGTTCGCTACGAATCTACGACTTCCGCAGAAGTTTTTATGTTGTAAGAAAACATTTCTGTGGCTTGAAATCACATGTGGAAGGATTGAAAGGTCATTCGTAGAGAAAAAATGATTGAGTGTTGTGATTGTGAATTCGTGTGATACAATTCTCTGCTGATTATAATTTGTGTTTTTAGAAACGATTATTGAAGTGTAAATGTTTGCCTTTTGATATTATTCGTATGTTACTTCAACCACCTTTGCGACGATAAGACTCTGAATTACTGAATAGACTGGATCAGGGTAAAATTGTGATATATCGCTGCAAGTATGAAGACTTTGCCTTGTTCTAGTGCAATGTATGCAGTTTCAAGATGAGTAATTCATTAAATTTCTTTTTGTCTCGGTCAATCATTCTGTTTATTGCCCCTTTATTCCGTTGGAATGGAAGGTACGTATTCGGTGATCTTAAAATGAAGAAAATATTTTTTAAAGTCGTGTTAGGTGTTCGGTTAGTACCTATGGTGAAAGAAATAGTATTGCTTGATACAAAATCCGTGCGCACCGATATCGGCATCAGTGAGGGTGAGAGTGTTGTATTTTCCATGGGCGATGCTGTCTGTGTACGTGAAAGAATGCCCTCAAAGGTATTTTTTAGTACAATGACGGTAAGAAAGTTTAAGGTTTGTGCGTTTTAATTCTATATTCTGCTGGTCACAGCATTTCTTGAAGTTACGTAGAAAGTGAACTGAATACATGAAAGTTTTTCGATAACGATGCATCGATCTTGCATAGCAGAGTAGTTGTTTAAGTATACTTTGATTTCAGAACCATTTACTTATTCAACCGTGGATACCTATGGTCCGAGTATACCTCTTTTTTAATGAGTGATATCGGAGCAATTTGTTTCAATCGTGAAATGAAGGAATAAATATAAATTCGTAATGTATTCATATGACGTAGTGTAATGTGAGTGTAAAATTAGCAATTAGTAAAGTTAATCACTGCTCCCACAGCATAAAAATTATATTTCGAGGGTTAAATCAATCATTTACTGTACATACCTAAAATTTGAGCGCTTCCATGTCTGTATAGCGTCCGAGATAATAGTTTAAATTCATCAGCTTGTACCGAAAAATTGTAAACAAAGATCTGCCATGTTTCAAATGTGTCGGTAGGCTGCACTTTCACCTGAGCTTTTCTCGAAATAGTCTGTCAAGGTATCATTGCGAAGAGACTTGCATGCTGCAAATTTCTTGTATATTCATTCATTTATCGATTTCCTTCCATGATTATTTCGTGCACCTGAGGTTCATTGGCGGATTTTCGACATTTTCAGACAGTTAAAAAAGTTTCTTGTTGATGGCACCGGTGGGAATATAATTTCACTTAGCTGTACTATCACAGGCATCTGGGTTTATTCCATCCCATCAAATACAGATATGACTATTATCTAACTCATCCTATGAGAAAAATTGGTAAAACTCATCATTGTTCGCCGTAATTTGGTAAAACTAAATTGAGAAATAACATTGTTTCCCTAGTGTAACGTCTGCTAACTGCCTCGCACGCGGTAGGCGGCGCCACAGTGGCCAAAGTAGGAACTTGAATTACTTGCGCCGCCATTGATAACATATTTCAGATAGGACATTACCGTATTTATGTAGGGTTCTTGGATATATCGCTAACTGTGATCGAATCACCATTACTGAAAAGTAGCAGTCACTGTCGGTGATTCAATATTCGAAATCACAGTGATCGGTGATTCAATCACTGGATTCGGTGAAGATAGCTCTGGCTGCTACCAAGTGATATGCGATATATCGCCACCTGTGATTGAAGAGAAGTAGCCGATCACTGCCGGTGACTAAACCACCAAATACTTGAAATCACTGCGACTGTGAATACGGTGAAGTTAGCTTCGGCGGCTACCATGATGCTACCAACAGTAAAATAAGGATTTCTTATTCCTCTTTTATGATACACAAGACATTATGTGCGAAATATACAGCTAAAGCTTTGAATAAGGATGGTTTGATTATAAATATGTATAAAATATGATTGCACCTCATCAATTCTTTTACCACATCAAATTTACTTAATTATTGTAATATAAACTCGGAATCAGAACTATAACCTCAAAAAAATATTTTTCCTAATTTCACAATTTTCTATAAGTTTATTTGTTCCTATTGAGAAGAGCTCATTCCTTGGAATTGGACAAAGTAGCAAGAAAGGCAGCGCCACAAATCACCGATGACTTTTAAGAGCTATTCACCTCGGTGATCGCAATCACAGCTAAGAATCACCGTTACTGATGAGTAGCAGTCACGGGTAACGAAGTGATCCGAAAATCACAGTTCCGCTCATCACTACCTTGCATTCGCTCCAGCTCTCATAAGCAAGGGAGAGGCACAGCAGCGACGCGTTATGCGGCCGGAGAAAACCAAGGACAGACTCACCGTGCGGAGACCGCAATGGATGGAAAAATAAATATGAACCCGTCGAGGGGGAGGTGCGAGGGAGACGCCGAATTGAAATTCTCCAGGCGAAATGGGAGAAAGTGGGCGAGGAGGTAATGGAAAGGAAAGGCCAAAAGCAGAGCAAGAGTATTCGAGGCATAACAGGCGCTGCACGAGGAAATCCGCGGGAACAAAAACAATCGACCAAAAACCCCCAGCGACACCGGCAGTGCATTGGGCACACAAAGACAGGAGGGAAGTCACCAATGATAATATGATGGGCAAACGTATCATCGGCTAGACCGCAATCGTTTTATCTTTGCGGCTGAACTGGCGTGGCTAAATTAAGCAGAGCAGAGGCGCGGGAAAGTTTCTCGACACGTGACTTCCTCTCTGCCAATCAGCAGAGAGCAGGCGTGACCCAGTGCTTCGGAAATTCAGTCTCTTGTCAGACCTTTGTCTACATCTACATAATACCCCGTAAGCCGCCTAAAAGGCGTGTGGCAGGGGGTATGCTTATTAAAGTCCTTTATGTTTCGGGGGAAAAACGAATTCCCATATCTATCCGTTCGGCAAAACATGTCTTATTTTATCGAATCTATCGGACCTGGAAATTTAGTGTGGCTCTAATATTATGTTCTCTGTGTCTCTCTTAAAGGTATCTATTCTCAATTTTTCAAGCAATCTAGCCTCCGAGTCTCCAACGGCTCTCAGCCTAATTTGCTTAGCTTCTGGGTAACACTGTCGCGTTAACCGTTTTAACATCGTGAATCTGTTCGTGGAGCAGAGTTGCCAAACCTAACGCGTTCTCCTTTTATTTCTTTAAGCATGCATTTCACCAACGGCACTGCATTCTGCGTGTTAGTTGACAATGTCATGGGATTCTGTGTAGGGATTATCTTTAAAACATTCCAAATGAGTAGGTATATTGTCTCGGAGCCGGTCCAAAAATACTTTTAGACAGCCATAACTCACACGTTTTCAGTGACAAACTGGGGCGACTATGTACATTTGCCAACGTTAAGTTCGCTCTAATTCTTTCCCACGGTGTTACCGCTTGTCTACTAGCGAGCTCACCAAGAGTGCCCGGTATCCTCAAAAAGTCATCCGAAACATAAAGTGAACAGATTATAGTCTAATCCAGAGGAGAACGATGCGGACACAAAAAGTCGCCGATGCCACTGAAGATAATGTAGTGAATCTACCAGAATATAGTAGACATTTATCAGTGGCGTAGCTAGGAATTTCGTTCGGGGGCTGTCCAAAACCAAGGGGGAAATTTTGATAAACAGGGTACCACGTAATGGGTTCTAAACTAATTTAATAATATTATTTATTAGAACAATACCCCTAAGAGCACAAATTTTACATAAGTGGTGAGCTAATTACATACATAATGCATATTCATTACAAGTGAAAATACATATAAACATAAATCAATAGCATATTACAGTAGATAATGCAGTTTCGGTTATCAAGTTGAATTTAATCGAAGCATAAAAATGTAAATATGTCATTTTATGAAGTATTTTTAACATGATAATAAATATAAAAAATTGAAATTTGCTGACATTTTGTCATTAATAACATTTAATGAATAATAAACCAAAAAATATTTAAGAAAAAACGTGATTCGAAGTGATGATGACAATTTAAACACTTTTCATAATCGAAAAAACTCATTTTTTAAAATAAATATTTCATAAATTCGTGATTTTGCAATATTTTGCTATCTTTTATGAAGGAAAATGATGTTTTTATTAGTGATGGGTCGATTCCAAAATTTTATCGATTCTGACCTCGATTCCGATTCTGACATTTCGATTCCGATTCTACCGATACCGATTCCATCGATTCTGATGCCATAGGCTCCAAGAAAAATATCACTTAATTCCAGGCAACAAGAAAACCACTTTAAAAAATATTACTCTGTGAAAGAGTCAGTTGACGAAAGCATCTTTCATATCATTACTATGTAATTAAAATATAATAGCTAAATTTCAATTATAAAAAAAATTTCAAATAGTCTCATTTCAAAAAAAAAAAATTTATAATAAAAAAAATTCAAAAATAGGTATTACTTTAGAATATTGGCACTCATAATATGTCGCCATTATACGAGGGTTGTACCAAAAGTAAGGTTCCCATATTTTTTACAAATAGAAAAAAAATTAATTGTTATAAGTTTTTATATCGTTGAAAAGCTTATACTTTTGCCTATTTTTCAATGTAGTCTCCATTTTTTTCGAGATACTTTTGAAGACGGTGCTCTAGCTTTTGTATCCCTAAGTTATAGTAGTCTCCCGCCAACCCGTTGAGGAAGCGTGTAACCTCCGTCTGGACTTCATCGTCGCTCTTGAAGCGTTTGCCGCCTAAGTGTTCCTTTAGCTTGGGGAAGAGGTGATAATCGCTAGGGGCTAAGTCCGGGCTGTACGGGGGATGGGGCATAACAGTCAACCCGAATTTATCCAAAAGTTCCTGAGTTTGACGAGCGGCGTGTGGTCGAGCGTTGTCATGCAGAAGCACTACTCCCTCCGTCAGTCGTCCACTTCGGCGATTCTGGATAGCTCGCCGGAGTTTAGTCAATGATTCACAATATCTTTTGGAGTTTATTGTCGTCCCCGGTTGCATGAAATCGATGAGGAGTACCCCCTTTCGTATGTATATCCAAACTAGCTTATCATGGAATCAGGTCTTGTGAGGGTTTCTTCTAATAATATCCCGAAGGTGGATGCTTCAATGATTGACCGTGCTGATTATGTTGGACTATACCTACATGCCTTGGCACGAAGTTTTAATGTTGAACTGGAGCATTTTTGTTGTCTTGCCTCATTCATAATAAAGAGATATGGACGGGAAACCTCATCGGAAATTAGGTCTAACTTAAGTGAATTAAGTAAGATTGTTTACAGTAGGTAATTGGCCAAAAGTTTGTTAGCACGATTCGAAGGTTTACGGAAGTAAAAGTGCCGGCAGGTAGATAACTATCGATATTTGTATTATTGTCATTTCAAATACCGATCATATTTTAATTTATCTATTTAACTATTTTCTATTCTATTATTATTTAACCTACTGACTCGCGAAAAATAATTTTTCATATTCAGTTACGGCCCGTGGTGACTGGATGAATATCCATAGTTAACTATTAAATTGCCGTTACTGAGCTGGGTTCTTCTTCTTCTGGGCTATTTAAGGTTTTAAACGTAAGCACAAATAACTGAAGTTACATTTTGGTCCAGTTTAAGCAGTAATCTGATCTTAATTTCTTTAAAAAAACGCACTTTTAGTCGACGTATTTGTTCTTTCGTAGAATTAATGTATTCAAAAGCAGAGTTCTGATTATCTCAATGTTTCTACAAGTTATTTTCAGGTCGCTAACATAGATATGTCAGTCATATGTACATTTGCTTGGTTGAGGTTTATGAATAGCATTTGTGAGGCATATCTAAAAATTGGTTATTGAAAACTTGGTCCGGATGAATGACGGAAATCTCTCGGGCGGGAAATCAAAAGTTTGATAGTTAGATCAGACGATTACTTTTCATTCATTCGGTTTCAATATGCTTCTCGAAGCATTTGTTAGCAGAATTTTTAATTGGTTCATTTTATATTTCTTCACAGGATAAGTTTATTGGTTTTCAAGGTAAAAGTGTCTTGTTATGACCGGTTATGACTATCCATTAAGCGAGGAATCCCTGCGCGCGGTGCATTTCCAAAAAGTAGTCCCGACTTGTGATACGTAATAATGAGCTTATTTCACATCCGATTTGGAAAATATTAGCATCACTGTGTTTGGAATTAAATTAAAAACATTTTGAATATCGAAACTATCACTTTTTATCGAAAATTAATTTTCCGTTTTTTAGTTAGTAGTACGGGTACAGTTACTAAGTTAGTTACTAATAAGTGACTTAGTTTTCACGAATTAAGTCGTACTATTTTCAAGGGTCATCACTGTTTAAGCGTCTCTTAATTTTAATGTCACTATAAATCTGCAAACGAACGCAAATGCGAGAACCGCGGAGTAAGAAATACGATTAGGTAGTTCGAGGTAGAAAAGTTGATAAAGAGTCTTGTCGCCAGTGTAACCGAGAAACAAATGAATTAAAAGATGTAGATGATGGCATGTACACACTTTAAATCTAGTTCGTAAGGCATTCCATTGCTTCTTTCCAAACTCAGTATACGCTGTAGAGGGGCTCACCCTAAAGAACAAGGAATGCCTGAGAACACGTCGAACAAAATGACGTCACAGCCTTGAGAATATGGCCGACTAGTGTTTCAGCGAATCATTAATTTTACAAATTTTAATAATTAATATCTCGCTTAAAAAGTACCTCTCTATTCTCAGTTTCGGAATTTAGCCTAATTGAGGCGTAAATTCTTTTTTAAGATCACATCCCAAAAATGTGCACATACTCTATTCTCAAGCAGAAAAACCAATTATTCTACATGCTCAGCCAGCAGGTTTTGACGTCTCCATGTAACAGCATTACTGCCTGCAGAAAATTGCCTTTTGCTACACATGTGTGTTATTGGGCAAGTACTTTCCCACCAAAATTACAAGATTTCGGAGACTTTGGAATTTTTATTAAAAATTATATCAACGATTTTTTTAGATCTTGAATCTTCATGGAATTCAAGTGGACGAAGCGAACAACTATAGAACTAAACTTTAGTTTTGTAGAGCCAAATAAAATGCTATACTTCTCACGTCATTTAATCAACCTTAAAATCTCTTGCTTTTTTTAAGTTCAAGAAAGAAACTAAACACTACAAATGAATATCACATCGGACGGACGCAGTAATAAAAAAGGCTAAAAGAGCCTTGTGGTGTGAAAACTCCCCCTACCGCGCGACTCACCTCGGCGAAGGTGGAAAGGGAAAAAGGGTATCGGTTGTTGCCTTTCACGGAAACAATTCATTTTTCTCTCTCTTAAGCATGCTGACTTAATCTCTTCACTTTACTTCAATACCCGAGGCATATTTCTTACGCGTGGGATGGTTCCGAAAAATATCCAATTCTTAGTATTTTCACTCGAGTAATCTACATCTACAAATTACCCTGCGAGCCACCTCTAGGGTGTTTGGCAGGGGGTGATCAATCACCAGCATGCAGCATGCATTTGGACTCCCACATGCACACCACACCGTCCAAGAAACGTCCCGTATAATAACAAACTATACTACTATATGCTGTTAGAAATAGAATATAGAATAGAGATTCAGAAACATGCAGTAAGTTTTACATTTACAAGATTATCCATGCTTTAAATGACAATTTTCAAGACTAATGTTTTAAAAAACTTGAAAAATCGGCCTCAGTTACCTACCGAGCCTTTAAGTTCCGCAGCGTGTAGCTCAGCCTTGACGAGCGATTGAAAAATCGCTCTTATTTCCTTCGTCGCGAACTTTTTTTTTTCAAGATTTCTACTTAGTACTCTTTAGAAATCTCTATTTTATATTGTGGTTCAAATTTTCCGAGTTATATTTTTCGTAAACGAAAGATAATGTCTACTTTATGTCAAATTTCACGTGATAAACGGGTTGGCCATTTTGCGTTTTAAAACCAGACAGATGAGAGTCAAAGTCTTCAAAAGTCATTGAAAGTATAGGCAAAGCACCAGATCAAAGGAATATTGCGATTTTTATTCCAAAAAAACTCATACCAACGCAAAACCACTTGGATTAATTCAAAGATTTTTTGAGGAAAAACAATATCTCGCGTGGCATTGCAAAATTGGTCATGTTTGGGTCTCCGTATCTCACTAAAGGTTCGTATTTATGTAAAATGGCATATAAATCAATATTTGGTAATGATTTATGAGTATTTACGCTGAGTTTCAAGTCTCTATCCCCAAAAAGGTCATTTTGGACTATATTCAAGCTTTTTCTGATATCGCACCAGTGTGCGCGGGGTAGGAAGACGATCAGCCGCCGCGGCTGGCGTAAAGGTATTCGGCGCTCACGTCGACAACTATAGTGTACCTATTCGGCAAGCTGAAACTACCAGGCCAAGGCATTAGAATGACTTATCGGCTTAAAAAACTGCATTATTACATGAGTTTCATGATAGCGCTTCCTGTCGGCAGATTGCTGGACCTACTAGCCTCGAAAGCTCTGTAACCTTAATTACTCGACTCGACATTCGTAATGCTACTCGAAACGCTCGAGTCTAGTACCAACTACTCGATCGACTTGAATTTTCGAGTACTCGCACATCCCAAGAAGATATGTGTTTTGTTATTACGATTACGTGGCGCGAAAATTCAAATGACTGTTGGAAACGCAGTCGTATATTTTGTTGTTTGAAGTACTACTGGAATCGGAATCGATTTTTCGCCTTGGAAAGAACTCGTTTTCGATTCCGGTTCTTGGCCGAGAATCGACGAATCGAAGGATCGAGGAATCGAACCGACCCATCACTAGTTTTTATATTTCGGTGGGGTTTGGACCCCCCGGATGTTTCACCCGTGATTAGATATGATGCATTTAGGTGGGATAAATGAGCCGGCCGTGGTGTTCCTCTTAAGTTGCCAGGAATGAAATTCCAAGACAAGGGCAATAGATTTCCCAATAGATATCTATATTTCCGTACGATAGCTAAAAAGTTATTTATTATTATTATAGTATTCTACCGATTAAGGTAGGTTTCCATGGAGTACGCAAGAAGTGATCTGGGAGCCTCCCTTTCCTTCCAGCACTGCCTTCTTTAACTCACAGTAAGGCCTACTCTCTTTCAATCTACCTAAACATCCTATTCTTCTCCTTCCACTCCCTCGTTTCCCCAACATTCTACCCTCCAACACCATTTTCAATATCCCTTCACCGCTAAGCGCTAACTCCATCCAAACCTTCTGTCTCCTGCGTATCTCATCTAAAAGCTGCCTCTCCTCGCCAACCATATCCAGCACTTCGTCGTTCCTTTTCCTCTCCGTCCATTTCACCCTCTCCATTCTTCTCCATACCCACATCTCGAATGCCTCCAATCTTCTCTCGTCTTCTTTCCTCAGTGTCCACGTTTCCGCACCGTAGAGAGCTACACTCCAGATCAAACTCTTCACTAACCTTTTCTTTAAACTCTTACATAACGATCCTCTTAGAAGCTCCTTCCTGTTCATAAACGCCTCCTTCGCTAATGCTATTCTCTTCCTGATGTCCTTACTACTGTATCCATTTTCCTCTACCGTACTGCCTAAATAGTTGAATTGCTCAACCTGCTCAAGTTTTTCACCACCCACCTTCATCTTCAGTCTCACATTCCTCGCTCGTGATGCTTTACAAAACCGCATTACCTTAGTTTTCTTGTGATTAATCCTCATCCCATATTCCTCGCAACGCTCGTATAACGCATCCACTAGAGCCTGAAGCCCCCTTGCTGACTGGCTAATCAGCGCCTGATCATCCGCGAATCTCACTGATTTGAACATCATTCCTCCCACTTTTATCCCAACTTCTAACTCATCCCACGCTTCCCTTACCATCTCTTCAGCGTACACGTTAAAGAGCAGCGGCGATAGAGGACAGCCTTGCCTCACACCTCGGCCAATGCTTGCCCACCCAGATTCTCCGACCGCTACCCTCACTAGCGCAGTCTGGGCTATATAAAGATTACGAATCAGTCGTCTATCCCTCCAATCTACACCTATTCTCTTGAGAATATCCATTAATTTTACCCAGTTCACCCTATCAAACGCTTTTTCAAAATCCACGAAACACGCATATACGTCCTGCTCATAACCTAGGTTCCTCTCCACGAGGGACCTCATTATTGCTATTGCATCACGAGTTGATTCCCCCTTTCTGAAACCAAATTGATCTTCGCCCAAATACTCGTTTGCCCTCGCCTCCATTCGTCTGTTCAATATCCTCAGCACCACCTTCGCCGCGTGCGATATTAAGCTGATAGTCCTATAATCTCCGCATTCCACAGCTTTCTGCTTTTTCGGAAGCGGAATTAAAACCGTCTTCACGAAATCTTCCGGCCAGCATCCCTCCTCATAGATCCTGCGCACTAGTTCGAAAAACCTTTTCTTACTATCCTTCCCTAGATTCTTCAGAAGCTCACACGGGATATTGCCCACGCCTACTGCTTTCCTAGCCTTCATATCACGAAGTGCTCTCTCTATTTCCGAATCGAATATCCCCGGCCCAAGATTATCCTCCTCCACTGCACTTTCCTCCTCTAGAGTCAATCTCTCTGGTCTGTTGATTCCGTCATAAAGGTCCTCATACAGGTTCCGTCATACAGCTCCTTCCATCTACTCTGTACCTCTTCTCGCTCGGTTAGCATCCTCCCATCTTTAGCCTTAATTTTAGACATGGCTTGTCCTCTTTTGCCGCCCGATAGCGACTTAACTTTGGCGTACAACGCGCCTATTTCTCCATCCTTCTGGAACTTTTCTATTTCCTCGCACTGTCTTTTCCACCAAGCCTCCCTTGCCCTCTTAGTTTCACGTCGTAATCGATTATTCAGTTCCCTATACATTCTTTTTCCCTGTTCTGTGTCCACGTTCTTCCACTTCCTCCTCTCCTCCATTTCCCTTATCATGTTCTCCGTTATCCACGCCTTCTTTATCCTTCTACTGTCAACATAACCAATTGACTTCTCCGCCGCTTTGACTATTCCCGTTTTAATATTATCCCATCTTTCCTCAACAGTCTTAGTACCTTCAATCTCCCGCATACTAATTTCCACTAGTTCCTGATATTCTCTCCTCATACTCCCCTTCAGGGCTTCTACGTTCCATTTCTTCGCCTTCCTAACTTTCATAAGTCTTTTGAATCTTACGTTGCATTTCATGAGCACTAGATTGTGGTCCGAATCCGCATCCGCTGCGGGGAAGCTGCGCGAGTTTTTCACACTATTCCTAAACCTCTGTCTTACCATAATGTAGTCTATTTGATATCTCCCCACATACCCTGGACTTTTCCACGTGTACCTTCGCCCTTTATGATGATTGAACCACGTGTTTGTGATGAATAATTTGTTTCTCCTACAAAACTCTGCTGCTATCTCTCCCCTGTCGTTTCGCATTTCTAGACCAAAATCTCCTATTTCGTGCTCATCCCTCCCTTCCCTCACTGAGGCATTCCAGTCCCCCATCACTACCAGATTTTTCTTACCCGGTGTGTCTCTAATTATTTCCTCGAGCTGTTCATACACCTCATCTACTTCTTCTTCCCTATGATTGCTAGTGGACATGTAATTTTGGGCCACCACAAGGTTGGTTGGCCGCGCCTCAATTTCTACCACCAGAATCCTATCGCTTACCTGGTCTATACCTACCACACGCTTGCCCATCTTCCCGTTTAATACTAAAGCTACCCCTCGCTGACTCTCTTCCCCTCCACTATATATAACCCTGTACTCATCACTTCAATAGTCCCCGCCATCCCTCCACCTCACCTCGCATAATCCTAAGATATCTATCCTCCCTTTATCCATTTCCCTTTTGATATTTTCTAACTTCCCCGCCCTCATCATAGTCCTTACATTCCACGTCCCTACATTAATAGCCGACTTCTTCTTTTCCATCTTCTTGGTCTTCTTTTCTTCCTTCTTCATTGCTGCTTCAGCTGATGATGATGATGATAAGTCTCTGCAAGGATTTCGCACGTTGGTGACCCCGATGACCTTGTCGACCTCGCTGCCGTGCACGACACCCGCCCTTTGCGGACGGGTCCCGGGCGAAGAGATTCCGAGGCTCATTTGGTTGTACTCCATGTTTACAGGGAAGAGATAGTTGGTAGGGTTTCCCACTTCCATTCCAACAGTGTTTTTCACGTGACACCATCACGTGGACTACCTTTCGTCTGGCTCCTACCCTTCGATCTATCTGGCATGGGTGGCCCTACCGGGAATAATTTAGAATTTATCCCGCCAGTGCAGCTCTTAGGGTCATAGGAACGCGCAAGCCTTTCCACCGCGACATGGTTGTAGCCCAAGGGAAAGGAAAAAGTTATTTAAAAGTTGGAGAAATGGATAATATTCATTTGGTATTATATGAAGAGTACTTATAGTCGTCGGATATTTAAGTAAAAGAGTTGAAATACTATTTTTTCTACCTGTCACCATAATCAAATTAGAGTCATTAACTGAATACCTTTCTTCGTCTAAAAATTCATTGTTGATTTTTTTCTTGAGTCACCTGCATAGATCTTGTTGAAATTAAAAATACATCTTTTAAAATATGAAAAAAGTATGTTTACGTCGGACTCGATCCTTCGAAGGTTTCTCACGAAATTACAGCGCACAGTATATACCCACTCGGTCAGGGAACCTCGTAGTAATGAGAGGTAAACGGCGAGTCCAAATATGAATCCAATGATAGGAAAAACATCGCCACGGAGACAGAAAGAAAATACACAGACAGCCCAACGTCTGTGGGGCCTCAATGCATTCCATCTGCTAATCTTAATTTCGATTGGGCACTTGCTCCTGGAGTTTGACTCCAAGTTCAGTTGCACAGTCGCATCCCACAGTGGTCCGGATCCGGAAAAAGGTGGACAAAAATCATTTTTTCGACTTTCTTGAAACTCACTTAGACTGTAGAAGTTATGTATTAATATGTATGGGGTATCACCTTTCATGCTTACTTTTTATAAAATAATTGCTTGCTTACATATATTGCGTCAAAGTAGCACTATTTCAAATAGAAACTTGATTTTTCCGTTTTTTCGAAAATTACGCATTTTAGATTTATTTTTGGCTTTACGCCGCCAATTATATTCGTAAACTAACTTTGCAGTATAGTAATATAGACATATCACTGTCATAAAATATATATTTCAACCTTATAGAGATGTTGATGAATGCTATAGAATTATTTGAAGGGGAGTAATGTTTTTAGAAAAAAATCGCATAAATGTTGAGTTATAAAAAAAGTGACGTCGATTTGCGCAAATTTGGCTATTGGTTTTCACCTTCGACCTGAAGACGCTGGCAGGATAGCCAGCGAAACTGTTGTCTACTAACAAGCTGACGCGGAAGGAAACCCGGAAGAAATGCAGAGGTCAAACCATCGCCGCGGAAACCTACGTTCTAACATTGGCTATTGGTGACAATAAAGTACAGTATTATAAAGATATGTCCCAATGTTTCATAGGCCAGAATCACAAAAATAAGAATTTTCGCATTTTAAAACCTATTTTATTCTTTGTAATCAACCAAACTTTATCTGTGTGTGGACCAATAGAATAATTTCGGAACAATTTGAATTAGGTTAAGCGCAGTTGGGACGCTGGGAGAGGAGATAAAATATTTTCGTCGATCGCTTCTCAGAACATCAATCAGGATTTGGTAATAGGTTGAAGTAAATATGACAGGCTACATGCACTGCTACCGGGAAAACCCACAACCGCCTTCCCTTTCTTTCAATCCGAACGGGCAAGAGACCCATTACCCGAACAAGTGTCGGACCTCAGGGCAGTGGGAAGGGGCCTTTAGTCGGGACATTTTCCATCTTTTGTCATTTTGCTATTTTGCCACTTAGTGCACCACCCAACTTGAGTTTATTGCTTTTATAGGGGCGGTCTGGCTTGCAAGTGAAGCTGCACGTGTTAATAGATGAGGTCTTTACCCTCCACCCGCTTCCTTTCGGACGGATTTTATTGCAGGTTCGCCGCTAGCATGTATTTTCGCTCAAAATCCAAACATTTCACATTTTATTTACGGGGTCCAACCCTAACCCAACAAATTATCCAGGGGGATACCCACATTTCCATTGGTAAAGATTACTCCTCTTTTTAACCCCATCTAAATTTCGGTCGAAGCATTTTGGTACCCTTCATTTTCAACTTTTCTGTCGATGTGAACACATACCCATCACTAATTGCGAAGTCCTATTTTGGCTACAGTCTTGGTGATTTAAAGTGATCTCGCAAAGAAGTTATAGAGTTGTGATAACTAAATAAATTGTGATTTAGTGATTTATTAGTTCATGACAACCACATCAATAAGTATTATGGAGCAGGTATACTATGTTTAATTTATTTCCGTTTCTTGTTTCCGTTTTTTTAAATTGGTCTGAGACGAGGCATCGCTCTAATTTTTCATATTTTCCCTTCTATTTGATATTTAAAGTTTTTAGAAAGAAGACTGTTGTGTAGCTTTTTGCAAACCTGTGTTTTTTATTGTTGACTGTCAACAATTTCATGGGCATTCACGCGGCGTAAATTACAAGAAAAAATGCTGGAGAAAAAAGAGAAAACCATGGATGCTCGAAAAGGAATTTGAATGCACATCTAGAGAGTTGTTTCAGATTACACGGAGACGAGGAGGTAAAACTAGAGCTCAATAATTTTTTAAAGATGAAACTTTTTTCATTCCAACGAGAGAAGATGGCGAGCTTGTTCGCTATCAAACTCTTCTTTTTTGAAGAGGAATTGCACTTGATTGGACAAAATTGTTGATTTCCCTTATGTTGTATTTCGCAACCTTCAAAGCACCTCAGGTTCGTATTTTCCTTGCATTCTAATGGTGATATGGGGTCCCCTGGGATATTGTTCTAGTAATATTATTTTTAAATTGGTACTTACGAATTTAAAAAGAGAATGGGCCTTTTAGTTGATGTGCCGAAGCCAAAATATGGCACATCCAGTGATGGAAACTCAGCTAGGTGCTTCTTCAAAAATTCTCGCCTGTCGGCTGAAATTACTGGCGAGGGTCAATATTTTTTAATGCTTTCTTTTCATTGTTGCAATATAACATCTTTTTATTATTGCTTTATGTAGTACTTTTCACATGACAGAACATAGTTAATTAATTTTCAGGAGTAGAGGAAGAGTTAATCTTTCACTTCTCAACAATTTTAAGGTCTTTGTCTTGCGGATTTTTGATTGATTCAGTAAAATTTAAAAAGTTCTGTATGGATGCAACGGAAAATTTTGTGAGACATTATGGTTGGTTTTACATGCCACCCACTGTGCACAAAGTGTTAATACATGGTGCAGATGTCATCGAACCGGCTCTTCTTCCTATTAGAGAACTGTCGGAGGAGGCCCAGGAATCTCGCAATAAAGACATTAGAATATATCGCGAGCATCACGCGAGACAAAACATCTCGACTTCACACTAATGAGGATATTTTCCGGAGACTGATCCTAATATCGGATCCTTTTATTAGCACATTAATAACTGAACTAAACAAATGCCGGGCCTTAAAGATCTTCCACAGGAGGTTCGTGATCTCTTGGTCTTGCAAGAGTCACAAAATTCTTCGAGTGAATGAGAAGAGGAGGATGGGTGGGATTCAGAAGAATCTAATGCTGAACAATTAAAATACATGATTGTAAATTTATGAGGAATTAACCATGCTTTTATGATAAAAAAGAGTCACTTAAATACTATTTTGACTCTTATTTAGTAATTACTATTTAGTCCATACAGAAGAATCTCACGAAATCTGGAAATCGCACCTCTTAAACGTAAGTGAATGCACCCAAAAACCCTACTTTTAGCCGTTTTTTTGTTTATTGACTAATTTGAAATATCATTAACTCATTCTATACAACTAATTATCATTTATTTTCATATTTTATCATGATTACCGTTTATCTATGCAGTCAGCGTTACAATTAGCCAGTTAATAAGTAAAAGTTCCACGATATTGCATGAAATAATAGTTTTTTCGTAAAAATAACTGCAGAAATGAAAATAGCTCGCCAAAAAACATGTAGGGAGCAATTTTTAAAGACATCCAACGAAAATCTGATTTTTGTCCAACTTTTTCGCGATCCGGACCACTGTGCGTCCGTATCCGTCCTCGTCGGCTCGCCACGAAGGCAACGGATGCAGGTGGCTTCATGTGCCAACCTTCCAAGTTTACTCCGACCCGGCCCCATCAATTAAGCGGGTCTCGTGAGTGTCTACATATTATTGAAAACGATAGAATATTCGTGTAATACGAAAAAGGACTTGATGGAGCAGTTTACCTCACTGAAATAGGTATTTTCCATATTATTGGTGCACTGATGTTTCGGTGAAAACGTATAATGATATCCGCGGAAAGCAAAAATAGAATTTTCTCTATTCAAAATTTTAAAACGACAGTAGTGTTTAATTAAGTTAATATGAGTTAAAGTGGAAAAAAATGTTACTGCCATACTATGCCGCTGAAAAAAAATTTTGGACTCTAGAGGTTCGAACTGGCGCCTTGGGATTGCTGCCGTGGTAAGTCTTCTCCTTAACCACTAGTCCATCTCACTCGTTGACTGCGAAGTAGATTCATTACGAGCTTTGTCAGACAAGGAATGAACAAGTCTTCTAGTGTCACTAAACCAAGCTGATTTTAAACACTCACTGGCATTATTTACTGTGATATTGCGGCGGATATTTTATATGTATGTTATGTTCGCTATCGCTGATCGAAAAGCTTCAGCGTTAATTGTAAGACAATATACTTCGACGGATCGGCCAACTTACGAGAGAAGGTAAATTGACGTTCTGGACGTAGATGTATTATCTATTAGAAGCTGCATAAATTATTTGGTCTTAAACATTGCACATATCCCGCATACATTTCCCTTTAATGATGTTGTTATAAAAATATTACGGGATGTGGTAATGTTGTTCTAATTTCCCTCCCACTGGTGCAATAGAAAATACCGAAACTCGATTTCCAAACTGCGGCGAAAGTGGCGCCGCTCCATTTGTTGCAATACTTTTGAATCCGACTGTACGTTTGATCGATGCCTCATCGCATTGTCACGTATTATTTTCACAAGTAAATACAAGATAATGTAATAAATACCATCCATTTTTGGGGCCAATACATATTTTTATAGAAATTCTCCGGCAGTGACTACCATGCATTAAACAAATTACAACACTTTTAACAGTCAGCATGGATCTACCGGAACGCGCTTTTCCCGACGGTGCAGCTAAGAGAAGCTATCGTGCTAACCGAATTCATAGAAATAATTACGAGGATGTGCACCAACTTAAATACATTGACATAAACACCCATATTATGTTATATTTCCTTCTTCATATAAAAGGAAATAAATGTGATAAATATTCGGCAATCCAATTTAAATAAAATAACATATACCGGATGCAATTCACATACCATACCAATTAACATGAAATAATTATGCATCAATCAACTTTCATTAAATTAACAAGTCGGGCCTTTTTACATGACGAGAGTAATGAGCCAATTTTACATAGACACTGCAGAAAAAATAAAATAATCTATGTCATTAATTGAACTCCCAAATGACCAATTTCACAAAAACGAAACTCCACCACTAACAAGGAGAGGTCGCCAAAGTGATGTTCAGGATCTGGATGCGGATGTTATTTTCTTAAACTATATAGGTAAGGTAGAAAAAGTGTCACGGCTTTCTTCCACATAGGCCCGGGTTCGAGAGATATGCGCATGTAAATATTTCGCGCAGCATCAGGTCCCTTGAGTAAGCACTTCCTCTAAACTACGGCCGTGGCGGTGCAGACTAGGGCGTTAGTCCTGGGAGCTTTAGTGTGTAAGTAAGTTGGTGTCCCGGGTTCGAGACCCAGCGCCGGCAATATTTTTTCTCTCTTCCAATTTTTGAAATCACTGTTACATTTTACCCCAATTCGTTTTAATTAGTTACTTCGCGATTTTTTAAATTTAATATCAATTAATGTATTTTAAACGAAACTCCGAATTGTGCCTTACCACGCGAATAAGAGGACGTATATAAATACTTACGCGTGAATTTCCGGGGAATTTAATCATCCTCGCCCTAGCCATTGATCCCATAGCCTCTTCGTATATTCGTAATCTCAAGTCTTTCTTATCAACAAATAAACACCATTGCCTATCCTCGCATTCAGTTACTGACCCTAGCTAGTTTCCTCTTCCACCCATCCAGCACAATGATCCTGCTTTCCAGCAGCCTACCCAAGCCGTTTTCGAGGCCTTCTTTGTATACCTTTCGCACCCGCTTTCACACAATTGGGCCTCGGCGCCTCATTCAGGGATTATCGAGGGTCAGTTGTGGACGCAGGGTTGTTGGGACGGAATGTCTTTGAAGGACGCTATAAGGCAGGTCATAAGGGACGTATGGTGAGTGGAAGGACATTTTGTTGTAAAGATCGAGATTCGTTGGGAAGACAGTGCGTGGGCGGTTAGAAATCTAATGGAGGGAATGCCTGGTGGAAATGAAATTTTGAATAAAAAACGTTTAAGCTGGAAAATACTGGTGCTTAAGGAATGTAAAAAAGGCATTGAAAGTGGAGGCACACGCGTCAAAAACCGGGGTACGATTCACGAATGGATGTACAATCGGTTAATTGATGCGAGGCAGAGGTGTGCATCGGTGCACATGATGAGCACATTACACGAAAATTCACGCGTAAGTATTTATATATGTCCTCTTATTCGCGTAGTAAGGCACAATTCGGTGTTTCGTTTAAAATACATTAATTGATATTAAATTTAAAAAATCGCGAAGTAACTAATTAAAACGAATTGGGGTAAAATGTAACAGTGATTTCAAAAATTGGAAGAGAGAAATAATATTGCCGGCGCTGGGTCTCGAACCCGGGACACCAACTTCCTTACATACTAAAGCTCCCAGGACGCCCTAGTCCGCACCGCCACGGCCGTAGTTTAGAGGAAGCGCTTACTCAAGGGACCTGATGCTGCGCGAAATATTTACATGCGTATATCTCTCGAACCCGGGCCTATGTGGAAGAAAGCCGTGACACTTTTTCTACCTTACCTATATAGTTTAAGAAAATAACATCCGCATCCAGATCCTGAACATCACTTTGGCGACCTCTCCTTGTAAGATAGAATAAAAAGCATCACTCTCGCACAGTGATAATTAACCGCCTTTCATATGAAATGATGTGTCTCGGTAATGGTACATCTCAATACAAACACACGTTACACATAAGTGAGCATCTCCTTCGTTTTATGGACGATTGCACTCACTTTTAATTGATATCTCCATGGTCAGAAGAGGTGAGGATAGAATGGTTCCACATCAATAGTTAAACGGCCATTCCGTAACCAACATGTCGTCAACGGACAGTTCGTAACCACGACATCTCTTAACCGCAACAATGGGAAACCAGACAATTCGTAACTGACTATTTCGTAAACGCGACATTGCGTATAAAGACGTTAAGAAAACCGGAAATTATTAAACTAATTCATTGAGAATATGAGAAATATTTACACTAAAACTACCAAGTGTGCAACAGTATAGCCACCGGGTCAGGAACTGCATAACTGCCGACGTTTCGATGTCCGACTCGGTCATCGCCCTCAGGACTGTGAATGTCGAGTGAGAATTTTCCTTGCTTACATACAGTCACTCTGGTGGTCAGGTGGCTGCTGATTTGCTGTCGTCAGCGGCGCGCTTTGATTGGCTGGCGTGTAAGCAGTAATGCAGTTCCTGACGCGGAGGTGGTCCCGAGAATTCTTCACGCAGTTTAATCGCCGGGAAAGAATTAAATCTTTTTCCTTTGCAACAGTAGCTTGAACTTACGAATTTTAGAAATTTTTCCAGCCTCGGAACACTTATTCGGTAGTCTTTTAGCTTTATCCTTGTTTGAAACGTACACTCATAATGTTGCTGGAACCGAATTAGCTGTTTTTACATTTTTTAACAACTGCTTTAATAGTATAAGATTACTTGCTGACCCGGCGAACTTCGTGCTGCCTAACAATCAATGAACTTACAGTTTACTTACACCATTTATAAATCAAGAGCGGCTGTATCGTTTTTAATCATGTTTAATTTATTATAATAAAATAAGGATACAAATTCAATAAAACTACGTAAATGAGTACCAAAATTGCTTGTCAGAAAGACATTTTCTTTATTGAATCTACATAGGGTGAATCGGAGCACGTTTACGCGGATTTTTTTCAACGAATTTTCTTACGTTTTAGCTTAAGAAATTTTGGGCATTGTGGTTTAATAAAGCAGTTCATGAAAAAAAATTATACGCATTCAGTTGTTGGCTGTTTGCGTTATTAGCTGTAAAAAAATGTTTTTAGGTCCAAGTCTGTTGCATACACTTGGCCCATTCAGGGGGCAGGTTGACACGACCCCAGACCGACGCTTGACTGATGCTCAAAATCGTGCAAGAAAAGCCCCTATGAAGCAGCATTCGCATTAAATGACTTAAGGCGCGCCAGTTTTAGTATCTCTGTTTGGAAAAAATGCACTGCGTAAACGTACTGCATGCGTAAACGCACCACGGTGAGCCCTACACATTCGGGTTTAATGCCTTGCGTCAAGTCCTTCTGAGAAACAACAGTTTTTGTTTTGTTATCAGGCGCAAGATGAAGCGGATGAAGCTAAATAAATATAGCGAAGCAAAGCAGTGACGCAGCGAGGGGAGGTTTTGGGGGATAACCCCCCCCCCAAGAGCTTAGAGATTTTTTTTTATGACAGATTTTGTTATTAATATTTGGGGGACGGATGACTAACAAACAAAACATATTTAACTATTCACACAGCCACAAAACCCACTATTTTGAACCATTTATTTTAAAAAATGTCTGGGGGAAGTGCCCCCACACTTCCCGCTTACCTTAGCGAGTTTTCTATACCCTACAGACCCGTGGTATTAGCTGCGCCCAAAACCCCCTATCCTAGCTACGCACTTGAAGCGAAGGAAGAAATACAGAGGATGGTTTATCGACTCGTGAACATAGCACGCTAAATTGACCATGAGAAAATCATGGGTTTTCATTAGCGCATGAGCACAAACAACACAAAAACTGAAAGAATGTCCATGCGATTTTTTAATCGTTAACACGAATGCAACACGAATTGTAAATTGAATACGTTTAAGCTCAAAAGGGCATATGAGTTGAGGTCATGGAATCTACGGAATGAGGACTTCCTAACCTTTGAATTTTCCTTTGAGTAAAGTTGCGTGAATCACATTCATCACCAATTTTTTTAATGATCAAACACGTTCCGTTGGATAGTTATGGTTGGTTTAGGCTTCGAAAGATCATGAGCACAGAAACTACATTTCTCTGTAAATCGTGCCTTGGTAAGCCAGGTACGTCCAAGGACTTAAAATATTCAGATAGATATTTGGTGATTTCGTCTTCGTTTGTTACACATTTAAATGATTCGAATCCATGCAGAGTACGAACTATTTGAATTTACCTCGTTTTAGTCATCCGCATCTTCGTACTTGCTCGCTAAATCAACCATCTTTGATTCTTTTGGTGATCAATCATATTCTGGAACTCTTTGTTGATGAGCTCACCCCCGCTGAAACTAATTTGCAATCATTCCAAGGAAATGAGTTGAAACTACTCGATTCCTCGACAGGAACACGGACATTACCGTTTGTCAACAATTGCTTGGAGATTTGTTTACAAACACGGTAGTGAAGTGTCAACTCGAGCTGGGCCACGGCTGGGCTTACAATCAGCTCGAATTAAATTTTTTAAATGTAATTTCAATTTAATTAATATTTTGAATATATATTTAGTAATTAAAATGCTATATTGTTACTAAATTCAGTTATTAAAGTGGTTAAAACAAAACAAATTATTTAATTTGTAGTTTTGACCGATTTATCAATTGTTGTGTTACTATAACTCCTAAAAGCATGCCCATAGGAAAGAGATGAATTTCTTTTGTGAAATTATCCTTTTTTTAATGGCCTATATGTTAACCCCGCCTGAGACGAATCCAAAGAACCAAATCTCATTGACATCGGTGCAGCCGTTCTCGAGTTATAAGTGTTCTAACTAACACGATTTTCGACTTTCTTTTATATTTATAGATTTACGCTATTGAAAGTTTGAAGAATTAAAATATATAAATTAGCCGTTTCTGTATGTGCTGGAGTAGCTGAATTTATATTATTTTCACTATGCATTACATTTGCCTGTTATTACTTGTATAATTCATGCTAATATTACTCATTCTCTCCAGTATTTGATTTCATCACTTCCGGTTACGGAACATTAGAGTCCATATTCATCATAAGAGCTGCCGAGTTCAAGTAATAGTCGGTTACGTATTGATGTGATGTGATAAGTGGTAGAACTCACCCCAGACTAAGCATCTAGCAGGTAAATTTCCAGACACAGGTAGGTGGAAAAGTTTCTTTCCCTGAGACAACTCGCTATTGAGGGATTTAAGTTGGGGGTGTCTCAAGGCTTCACCTGAGATTGAATCCGGAATCCTAAGGTCAGAAGTCAAGCTCTCAACCCACTAATATGTTACCACGCCCCCAAAAGTTTTTATTTAAAAAGTGGACGTACATATATATTACTATGCTCAACTTCTTCCTGCTCACTATGACCATACGTAAACTTATTTAACGACATTGTCGCATGCATGGCCAAATATGTATGATCCATTACCAGGCTAGTGTCCCTATTTAATCACAATCTGCGAAATACACACTTAAAATATAATAAGAGTTAGCATTCAAACATAACTAACCCTCCGGATATTAAATTAATCTTGAGAGACCTCATAAATAATATTCTTGCAGCCATACTGACTCTCCCCAAACTACAAGTTAAGTTCAACTCCTGAACATGGCCTCAAACACAGGAATGTAATAATAATCAAATATCTTCTAACTATATAAAAAGATTCTCTTTCAAATCAAACTGATTTTGTCCCAAACAGTACTTTTTACGGAAGGATCACGTATCAAGGAATACTAAAAACCATATTGTAGATGGACGCTTTTTTAAGCGCGAAATCCAATAAAAAAAGTCGCTACGCAGCAACCTTGAATGGAATTCTAACATAACGCTGAAGGGAAATCGATACGTCACTAAAAAATATGACTAACGCGGCAACGCCGCCGCACATCACGGGGCAAAGCGTGTGGAAAAAAAAGAGAACATAAAAAACTTATAACGGCTAAGTTAGCACGCATAGCGAAATCCGATACGGCAAAAATTCGACATGCTGTGTACTGTGTACGCGACGGGAGCTTACTCACTGGAAGGAATAACGAGCGCAAAAATGCAGGAGAATGCTGCGTACCATGCTTGGAGGGGCAAGCGTGTTTTGTGTGAATGTCTCGTTTCCGGTGCTCCAACATAAAAACATTGCAATGAACACGTTTCGCATACTTCCCCAGCCGCAGAACAGCATGTAGTACATGCACGGCTTCCAGGATCGCGATACTACGCTTAACGGCTCGACTGGACAACTGTAAAGGTGACTTGTAACTCATCATATTCAGGTCAAGGCTGAGGGCATTCCGATAATTGCTTTTGCTAAGTATTCATCATATTAAGATAGTTATCCAATGGGCATTTAAGTAGCATTCTGACACTCTTCCCTCCTTCCTTAATTGGGTGGTTTCCTATCATATTTTTTCCTAAATGGAAAGATTATTACTCCTGGAGTACGTATTTCACGCTTATTGATTTTTAAATGACGATATCTTTTATCGCGATTGATTCGAAAGTGAAAATTTTCAAGCGCGCTAAAACGCTACGGTTAAGTATGAATTCAGGGAAAAACCCGTGGGACGTCTGGCTGTGTGAGGCCAGCTGGGTGAGAGGCTATGAACGCCGCTGCTGCTTGCTGCCGAGCATAGCGGTAGCGTAGAGTATTCAACTAGCACGTAGCGTTTGGCTTAAATAAGGATTATTAATTCCCAATCAAACGAAGGAAACTTTCCGACCATAGGCATTTTAATAAGTAATTATTTAGAGGTGTTTCCCTGAGCTCTATGCCTCGTTCATGCATTGGTAATCTCAGACGATGTAAAACTCCTATGTACTCGTATAGCATCTGGGCCCCTGTGACGTCACGTGGAGTAATTAACTTCTCCCTCCATTAACTTCTCTCCTAAATTAACTGTAAAGCCAACTCTATACCATTCTTCGTAAAATCCTATTTTCTTCCTACCTCTACCTGGTTAACCCTCTAACACTGTTTTCAATCCTCTGAATCTCATCTAAAATCTGCCTCCCCTCACCCGCCATGTACAGCACTTCGTTCTTCCTCCTCCTTTCCGTCCACTTCACCTTCTCCATTCTTCCCCACACCCACAACTCGAACGCCTCCAAGTCCTCCTTCCTAAGTATCCATGTATCGGTACCGTAAAGCGCTACAATCCATATCAAACTCTTCGCTAGACTTTTGGGAGCAGAATAACACAGGTAGGAGAGACTGGGGCACAGTGGGACACGGGGTACAGTGGGACAATTGATTTATTTAAACAATTTACTCGGTCAAAGAGCAACTGTACTAAAATTAAGGATATCTTGTCACGGGAAATAATGCACAAAAATCTTATTGCATAATGTTAAGTAGCTTCGCATAAATGTTATAAAATGTGTTTTTGCTATGATTTTCGCAACTTTCATCTTGTGAATATTTGTGCAATTTTCCTAATTTTAACAAGCTTCATGTAAAATGAATTGTCGAATACATAATTTAGAGTTTAATATTTTTTAAACATATTTTCTGAAAGTAACATGTTTAAAATTTTTACTGACAAATATAAGACTTCAGGATGACAAGACATGCGGGGCACAGTGGGACACCTCAAATTGGGGCACAGTGGGACAACTTGAATTGGGGCACAGTGGGACAACTCGGATTGGGTCATACTTGGACGCCAACTTACAGCCCAGATGCTTCGAACTATCAATCTCCGTAATCTAAAAGCACTCTAATTTCATGTCATGGTGACTTCATAGTGTTTTGGCTCCATATTGGTACTTTAGGATTTGAAGCAGTACATTTCAATACAAAAAAGTGAGGACAAATGTATAGGATGGCAACAGCAATGCACATAAGATAAGTAAAGCCGAAGTGAATAATGTAAGTGAACCCCGATCGTATGCGACAATTTGTCTAAATTTCTTAAATCCCACAATTGTTACGTAGATAATGCTCTTAATACGGAACAGTTCAGTCCTGGCCATAAGCGAGCTTTAGGTAGTGAGAAAAGAGTCTCATAAACATTAGTTGCTGCGGCATTTCTCCTTTTAATAGGCCTGCTCAGGGAACATTCAGTGATTTGCGTGAAAGGAAGAATAACGGGCAATTAAAATTTATTTTTAAAGAGAACTTTGAGGAAAGAATGATGGTTACGTATTATTATTATTATTATTATTATTATTATTATTATTATAGTATTCTACCGATTAAGGTAGGTTTCCATGGAGTACGCAGGAAGTGATCTGGGAGCCTCCCTTTCCTTCCAGCACTGACTTCTTTAACTCACAGTAAGGCCTACTCTCTTTCAATCTATCTAAAAATCCTATTCTTCTCCTTCCCCTCCCTCGTTTCCCTAACATTCTACCCTCTAGCACCATTTTCAACATCCCCTCACCACTAAGCACAAACTCCATCCATACCTTCTGTCTCCTCCGTATCTCATCTAAAAGCTGCCTCTCCTCGCCAACCATATCCAGCACTTCGTAGTTCCTTTTCCTCTCCGTCCATTTCACCCTCTCCATTCTTCTCCATACCCACATCTCGAATGCCTCCAATCTTCTCTCGTCTTCTCTCCTCAGTGTCCACGTTTCCGCACCGTAGAGAGCTACACTCCAGATCAAACTCTTCACTAACCTTTTCTTTAAACTCTTACATAACGATCCTCTTAGAAGCTCCTTCCTGTTCATGAGCGCCTCCTTCGCTAATGCAATTCTCTTCCTAATGTCCTTACTACTGTATCCATTTTCCTCTAACGTACTGCCTAAATAGTTGAATTGCTCAACCTGCTTAAGCTTTTTACCACCCATCTTTATCTTAAGTCTCACATTCCTCGCTCGTGATGCTTTACAAAACCGCATTACCTTAGTTTTCTTTTGATTAATCCTCATCCCATATTCCTCGCAACGCTCGTATAACGCATTCACTAGAGCCTGAAGCCCCCTTCCTGACTGGCTAATCAGCGCCTGATCATCCGCGAATCTCACTGATTTGAACATCATTCCTCCCACTTTTATTCCAGCTTCTAACTCATCCCATGCTTCCCTTACCATCTCTTCAGCGTACACGTTAAAGAGCAGCGGCGATAGAGGACAGCCTTGCCTCACACCTCGGCCAATGCTTGCCCACCCGGATTCTCCGTCCGCTACCCTCACTTGCGCAGTCTGGGCCATATAAAGATTACGAATCAGTCGTCTATCCCTCCAATCTACACCCATTCTCTTGAGAATATCCATTAATTTTACCCAGTTCACCCTATCAAACGCTTTTTCAAAATACACGAAACACGCATATACGTCCTGCTCATATTCTAGGTTCCTCTCCACGAGGGACCTCATTATTGCTATTGCATCACGAGTTGACTTCCCCTTTCTGAAACCAAATTGATCTTCGCCCAAATACTCGTTTGCCCTCGCCTCCATTCGTCTGTTCAATATTCTCAGCACCACTTTCGCCGCATGTGATATTAAGCTGATAGTCCTGTAATATCCGCATTCCACAGCTTTCTGCTTTTTCGGAAGCGGAATTAAAACCGTCTTCACGAAATCTTCCGGCCAGCATCCCTCCTCATAGATCCTGCGCACTAGTTCGAAAAACCTTTTCTTACTATCCTTCCCTAGATTCTTCAGAAGCTCACACGGGATATTGCCCACGCCTACTGCTTTCCTAGCCTTCATATCACGAAGTGCTCTCTCTATTTCCGAATCGAATATCCCCGGCCCAAGATTATCCTCCTCCACTGCACTTTCCTCCTCTAGAGTCAATCTCTCTGGTCTGTTGATTCCGTCATAAAGGTCCTCATACAGGTTCCGTCATACAGCTCCTTCCATCTACTCTGTACCTCTTCTCGCTCGGTTAGCATCCTCCCATCTTTAGCCCTAATTTTAGACATGGCTTGTCCTCTTTTGCCGCCTGATAGTGACTTAACTTTGGCGTACAACGCGCCTATTTCTCCATCCTCCTGGAACTTTTCCATTTCCTCACACTGTCTTTTCCACCAAGCCTCCCTTGCCCTCTTAGTTTCACGTCGTAATCGATTATTCAGTTTCCTATACATTCTTTTTCCCTGTTCTGTGTCCACGTTCTTCCACTTCCTCCTCTCCTCCATTTCCCTTATCATGTTCTCCGTTATCCATGGCTTCTTTATCCTTCTACTGTCAACGTAACCAATTGACTTCTCCGCCGCTTTGACTATTCCCGTTTTAATATTATTCCATCTTTCCTCAACAGTCTTAGTACCTTCAATCTCCCGTATACTTATGTCCACTAGTTCCTGATATTCTCTCCTCATACACCCCTTCAGGGCTTCTACGTTCCATTTCTTCGCCTTCCTAACTTTCATAAGTCTTTTGAATCTTACATTGCATTTCATGAGCACTAGGTTGTGGTCCGAATCCGCATCCGCTGCGGGGAAGCTGCGCGAGTTTTTCACACTATTCCTAAACCTCTGTCTTACCATAATGTAGTGTATTTGATATCTCCCCACATCCCCTGGACTTTTCCACGTGTACCTTCTCCCTTTATGATGATTGAACCCCGTGTTTGTGATGAATAATTTGTTTCTCCTACAAAATTCTGCTGCTTTCTCTCCCCTATCGTTTCGTATTCCTAGACCAAAATCTCCTATTTCGTTTCCATCCCTCCCTTCCCCCACTTAGGCATTCCAGTCCCCCATCACTACTAGCCATCACCTCGCATAATCCTAAGATATCTATCCTCCCTTTATCCATTTCCTGTTTGATATTTTCTAACTTCCCCGCCCTCATCATAGTCCTCACATTCCACGTCCCCACATTTATAGCCGCCATCTTCTTCTCCATCTTCTTGGTCTTCTTTTCTTCCTTCTTCATTGCTGCTGCAGCTGATGATGATGATGATGATGATAAGTTACGTATTATGATCTATTTAATTGAAATTATTTATAAATTGAAAATTTGAGATTCACAGCTTATAAAATTAATTACCACCATAGTAAATGGTGGATAACAACTGCAGCACGACTTCACCACCGACATTTTCCGCTGCACAAGAAAAAATTTGCATATGAGTTTGCTCAGAACAATGGAAAGTAATACTCGCCATCCTGCGATCAGAAAGAAATTGCTGATGATGATTTATTTTATGGTTTTATGAAGCGGAATCCTTCGATTAACCATCGAAAACTTCACTGATAAAAGCCATGGTCCTCTACAGGACGGTTGTGAGTGAATTTTTTCCGATCCGTCAGATCTTTATGTGAAACACGCATTTTCTGCTGGAAGTGTGTACAATCATGATGAAAGTGGTTCCACTACCGTTCAACTCCAAGGAAAAGTGATAGCCCCCATAGGTGAAAAACAAGTAGGTGAAGATAACTCCTTTGAAAGAGGCTCCTAGATGACATTTTGCTATATAATAAATGCTCAGGTTATTAAAATTCCTCCATTTTTTTGTTATCTGGAGTGAAATTCCTCCCAAAAATACTGTTTAACTTATGAGACCTGGGGGGGTGTGCTTGAATCGCTCGGGATTGATTCCGGCACGGAATAATCCCGATTTCTAGCAGATTGTCGGTTTCGAGTGTTGCTATCTAGATTCAACCCGAGCGATAGACGTGGCAACGTCGGGTTGAGGACGTAAATACGGCCGTTGTTAACGCCGAGCCTACAAATATTTACAAAACAATCGACAGCAGAAATTCAGATACCGCTGATATAAATGAATATAACTAAATAACATAAGGAAATACTTCTTCAATTTGTGAAGGTTAGTAACTCGAACCAATTTTGATTCTATTGCTTGTAATATATAATGTTTTATATCAGTGTTTACTTTTCAGAAAATGAAAGCATTAATAACGGAAAACTAAAAAATAATTTTACTGCCAAAGATGGAGCAATGCATTGGCAGAAGGTGACACTGAAACCAGCTGAAACTTAAAGAATGTATGAGGTTATCGAAGGAGTGGAGAAAGAAAAGAATGAAAATTGAATGAATATGTGTATCGCGAAGTAAATACTTATCATTGTCATCCACGAATCATCGACACGGTTTCTCACAATTTTGTAAGTGCTATAACGTTTTCGCCCCATTGATAATAAAAAAGACTAGGTTAATGAAGCGTTACGCATGTTTTTGTTTGGCGATAATTTTAATAGCTGTGAATGGGACAATGTATCGTTATCATGAGTGATATATCTCTTTACAGTCTTCGCGATATATATATATATATATATATATATATATAAATATAAAAATGCTGGGCATGGGATGCTAAAAGGGCAAAGCAGCCGCCCAATCAAAATATGTAATCCACACTGCGAGTGGGGCACCAGTAGCTCAATATTTCCAGAGGTGGGTGGCAGATATAATAAGTGCAAATGAAATACATGGCTATTTCAATGCTAATGAGTCGGTGTTTTTTTTTTATGAGTTGAGGTTTTTTTAAAGTCGTTCTTTGAATAATAATTCAGTATACACAATGGTATTACTTTAATACTGTTCTAAAATTGCTATTAATAGTGTAAAATCATATTATACTATGTAATTTAATAATTTAAATAGTCTAAATATTAACATTATGAACATAAAAACCCGCTTTGTCCTTTATAAATATTATATTATTTACAAAATATTTTATTTCAGATACCAACACCAGTGTAGAGTAATTGAAAGAATTCCAGAGAAGCCACTGTTACTGCAGGAAAAAAGTACTCTACCCGAAGAAAAGCAATTAGAGGAAACAAAACAAATTCGTGCAAAATTGCTTAGCTTGCAAAGGGAGGAATTAAAATTAGGAATCATTGAGGCCAAGCTCGACAAAATTAATCTTTAGTTGTCAAACTTTGTATTCGATTATTTGTGTTTAATATAAAATTGAGTTCTATCATTGAAATATTTCATATGAATACCTCTCCTATAACCAATAACTAAACTGATAAATTCTTCTCGGGTTCTCAGCCAGGTTTATTTTTTTATATAGGCCGACGTTTCGAGAGACGACTTGTCTCCCATCTTCAAGGCCGTGTTACTCTTTAAAAGTCCAATTTCACCTGGCTGAGAACCCGAGAACATCAATAGTATTCACCAGGAGAAATTAAAATCGTGAAATAACTAAAGTGTTTACCTCCATCCAAATTATCTCCATCTCAATAATCATAAATATTATCCTTAGTAACTTTTCCCCTATTAATATTCTTAAGAATTAGTAAGTATTTATACTATCAAGAATAATAAGAATAAAAATAAATTAGGATTACTGCTGGGGAAGGTAAAATTAAATGAAATCTCTAGATTAAATAAGATTTTTTTATTTGAACCACTTGAAATACAGTATGCAATAGCAATTAATTAATCGAGACTCCTTGAGCCCAAAAAAGGCATTTTTTGACACAACTTTCAGTAAATATTAGGCTTCTGTGCATTATAGATAAGTTATTTTGTTTCAATTCTCATTTGTTAACTTTGAAGGTAAACATAATTAACGAGAACTCTTCCAAGTAACTTTCGGCGACCAAAAATTTTTAAATGTACTACCTTCAAGTACGTCCTTTGATTTCGTTCAGCAGCAACAGGAAACATAGTTAACCACAGTATACACATCACACAGACATTCGATATTCGTGTCGGGTTCTTCAACGCGTACAGCGGTAAATTCGAAAATGTTAATTTATATGGTCCTCGAAAATTAACATAATGAATCTGGATGTAAATCACACGCGCAGCCGCGTATGTAGTGCAAAAATCTGAAATCGTATCATAACCTGAAGTTATCGCAATGAATATGCTTTTAAAACTTAGGAAACTCAAATAATTCAAGATGAAGGGACTTAATTACGTTAATAAAATTTACTCATAGGCACGTTACCCTGATACGATTTTAGCAAAAAATGTTACTCGCCTTAGTTTCTACCGAAAGCGATGAGGAATGACATCTGTGAGAGATTCAATCAAATCTGTTGTCAATACCTCTGAGAGATAAAAAAAGGCTCTTGAATTCGCCGTCGCTAACATTGAAGGAATCCTCTGTTTCCCTCAAGTATCTCTGGCGCGACCGGAGTTTAAGCCCCTTGTCGCATTGGCGGCGGTTTCTGGAACTATTTATTGCGAAAAAACATTATCGAAACCATTGATAAAACGATTTCCCGTTCCTTTTAGTGCAACCCGTCCTACCCAACCCGCCCGGGCGATCTTACGTGGATAGATATTTTATATTAAATATATATATTATTATATTTATATATTTTATTTTTCCTAAATAGTTCTAGAAACCGCCGCCAATGCGACAAGGGGCTTAAACTCCGGTTCACCCGTATCTCTTTCCAAAAACTTCATCGTCTTCCTATTCTAATTCTCTCATTAACCGCAAATAAACCATAACATCCGCCATATTGTTCAAGATTTCGACACGGAATTATAATCTCACCTAACTACGACCACTCGGCTTTCATTCCGGCACGGAATCAGCAGATCCCGAGCAAAATCCCATCTCGAAGGTTTCAAGCACACCAAATCACATTCCGTGTCGAGATTTTCCGGGCGAGTCCTTGGTTACGTATCGGAATTAATCTCGAGCGATTCAAGCACACCCCCCCTGTAGGTGCCGCAAACCCATCTGGATGGATGACTATCAATGTAATTTTACTGGTTTTAAAGCATTTCATCAATCATGCAAAGTGTTCTCAAGATAATAATCCATTACTAATTTTGCACAACCATGAATCGCATACTTCTGTTGATGCTATTGTGTTAGTAAAAATGAATGTAGTGGTAATATTTACTTTGCCACCTCACTGGAGTCACAAACCGCAGCCATTAGATAACCGTGTTCGACCCTTTGAAAAAATATTAAAATGACTGCGTATGGCCTATAAACAACTCAGGAGAGAATTACTAATTGCAACTCGGCAGAGTTAGTGGGTACAGCATATGAAAAAGAATTTACATCCAATAATATTATTCCTACGTTTAGTTCAACCGGGGAATGCCCTGTTAACCCAAGGATTTTTAATGACAAACATCTTGCACAAGCACATGTCGAAGATCAGTGTTGTCGAATAAGAATTTCTTTTCGAACCCGAGGAGAATCTCGAAAGCCCAGGACATCCCGGGCTGAAACTTCGTTTTAGAGGGCAAAGTTGTCACCCCTGAGGAAATACGTCCGTCTACCATGCTAATATCTAAAAATACTAGACAGCAGAAAAGACAGGAGATCCCTACGGATAGGCTAGTTAAAAAGGCACTGGAAAATGAAAATAACAAAGGAAAGGGAGAAAAAACAGCCTGCTTATAAGAAAATATAAAAAAATGAGCGATAAAAATGTAAAGAAAATTAAAGATTTTCATACGAGAGGACTACCAAAGAGGATTGGAAATGGAAGAAATAGCTACAATGTTAGAATAAAGTCTCTAAATTTACCATAAAGAGCAGTTGACAGTAATTAAGCCATTAAATAATTAATTTTTGTGAAAAACATTGCAAGCAGTGATTTAAAATTCATACTAACATGACTAAATATTTTTTATCCGCTCATTTGTCTTGAATAATAATTTTCTTGATTAATATGTTCACTCACATATATATATCACATATTAATGTAAATAAATTCATTTGAACCCTCAAATAATTTAAAATTTGTATTTTATTGGCCAATGCAAGCCTGCAATACACTTTTCATCAAAAAAGAAACCTAAGAATTTCAACTATTTTAGCCTAATTGTACTACCTGCTGATTTTTTTATACGATTTAGAATATATTCTCCAAGCGATGGCACCAACATTTTCCATTTACCTTTATTCTGTGGGAAATAAAAATGAAATGCTAAAACTGTCCCACTGTGCCCCAGTCTCCCCTATGCTTAGCAGGTAAAGTCTCCGAGGAGGTCAAGAGGCAAATACTAGGAGGAGGTAACAACCGATACAGGGAAGAAGAAAATCGTGGAACTGAAGAAACTAGCTTCGGACATGCAAAAATAGAGGGAAACAGTATAACTATCTTCGAATTATATCAACTTGAATGTAAAGGCTGTTAAAAAGAAACTGCTCTAAGAAAGAAGCTATTAAAAAAAAGAAAGAAGTCTTTCCACTCAGCTCTCTAGTCAGCTTATCTTTTCCCTCCTAAGTATTTCCTCTATTTGATGTCCTTCTTTGACTCATCCACATACTTTATCCTGGGTATTACTTTTCCATTCCCGTCATTCATTTGTCCTGCCATGATTGCCTTCATCAGACCATCATACCTCGAGATAAGTTGGAAGTAAGTACGCCCTCGAGTAAGCCCAATTAAGTTGTACCTCTTTCTGGAGGATGCTAACCGAGTGGAAAGAGGTACAGAGTAGATGGAAGGAATACGTGGAGGGTTTGTATGACAAAAGAAACAAGCCGGAGAGATTGAGTATAGAGGAGGAAAGTGCGGTGCAGGAGGTTAATCTAGGGCCGGGGATATTAGATTCGGAAATAGAGAGAGCACTTCGTGATATGAAGGCTAGGAAAGCAGTAAGAGTTGACAATATCCCGTGTGAGCTTCTGAAGAATTTAGGGAAGGATAGTAAGAAGAGGTTTTTCGAATGCGCAGTGAGCAGGTGCGAGGGATCTATGAGGAGGTATGTTGGCCGGAAGATTTCGTGAGGACGATTTTAATTCCGCTTCCGAAAAAGAAGAAAGCTGTAGAATGCCGAGATAATAGGACTATCAGCCTAATATCGCATGCGGCGAAAGAGGTACTGAGGATATTGAACAGACGAATGGAGGCGAGGGCAAACGAGTATTTGGGCGAAGATCAGCCTGGTTTCACAAGAGGGAAGTCAACTCGTGATGCAATAGCAGTATTGAGGTCCCTCGTCGAGAGGAACCTAGAATATGAGCAGGACGTATATGCGTGTTTCGTGGATTTTGAGAAAGCGTTTGATAGAGTGAACTGGGTAAAGTTGATGCATATTCTCAAGAGAATAGGGGTAGATTGGAGGGATAGACGACTGATTCGTAATCTGTATATGGCCCAGACTGCGCAAGTGAGGGTAGCGGACGGAGAATCTGGGTGGGCAAGCATCGGCCGAGGTGTTAGGCAAGGCTGTCCTCTATCACCTATATCTCTTTAATGTGTACGCTGAGGAGATGGTAAGGGAAGCGTGGGATGAGTTAGAAGCTGGGATAAAAGTGGGAGGAATGATGTTCAAAACAGGTAGATTCGCGGATGACCAGGCGTTGATTAGCCAGTCAGCGAGGGGGCTTCAGGCTCTAGTGGATGCGCTATACGAGCGTCGCGAGAAGTATGGAATGAGGATTAATCACAAGAAAACTAAGGTTATGTGGTTTTGTAAAGCATCACGAGCGAGGAATGTGAGACTCAAGATAAAGGTGGGTGGTGAAAAACTTGAGCAGGTTGAGCAATTCAACTATTTAGGCAGTACGTTAGAGGAAAACGGATACAGTATTAAGGATATCAGGAAGAGATTAACATAAGCGAAGGAGGCGTTCAGGATCAGGAGGGAGCTTCTGACAGGATCATTGTGTAAGAGTTTGAGGAAAAGGTTAGTGAAGAGTTTGATCTGGAGTGTGGCGCTCTACGGTGCGGAGACGTGAACACTGAGGAAGGAAGACGAGAGAAGATTGGAGGCATTCGAGATGTGGGTATGGAGAAGAATGGATAGGGTGAAATGGACGGAGAGGATAAGGAACGACGAAGTGCTGGATATGGTGGGTGAGGAGAGGCAGCTTTTGGATGAGATACGGAGGAGACAGAAGGTATGGATGGAGTTAGTGCTTAGTGGTGAGGGGATGTTGAAAATGGTGCTAGAGGCTAGAATGTTAGGGAAACGAGGGAAGGGAAGGAGAAGAATAGGATTTTTAGATAGATTGAAAGAGAGTAGGCCTTACTGTGAGTTAAAGAAGTCAGTGCTGGAAGGAAAGAGAGGCTCCCAGAATACCTCTTGAGTACTCCATGGAAACCTACCTTAATCGGTAGAATACTATAATAATAATAATAATAATGGTGCACTCAGCCGTGAATGTATCAATAGAGGTGCCGCAAAAAGAGTGGGAGAGAGAGAGAGAGACAGAGGGAGAGAGCTATTTATTAGCCCAATTACTGATGGCAGCTCGAAATTTATCTACCATAAATACCAATAATTGGGGTAAACTGTTATAATGTCAAAATATTCGCTATTAACCATGGGTGAGCAATTTAATAATCGATTTAAATGCATGACGCTGGAGAAACTAAGCACGCAATGTATTTCAAATCAAATTTAAAGTCGCCAACAGTATAAAAAAACATGAAAGAAAGGTGTGATGACCACAGTGTAATGAAAATCTTTAGCCAGTCTCTCTGCACCTTTTATCAAGTCTTACAGGGCATTGACGGGGGTAAACAACGTTTCCAGGGAACGCACTACCCTGAAATATGAAAAAGGCGAATATTCATCGACCACAGCCTTCTCTATTTAACGAGCTCCGTTTTTGTGATAATAAATCGGATTTAATTACTTAGACAAATTTTAGAAGGAAGGCCATGCTATTCATGCTGCAAAAGGCGTAGTTTCAAGAGAAAAAAAATAAGTACCGAAGGACAAACGAAATAGTAGATTGCGACATTTTGTAGAACCGCGTAACGGTTTGCATAGTAACAGAAAACATTTTGTATCGGTCACAGACTTAAAGATTACAGATTTATATTATCCGGCCAAGGTGTCGACAAATATTCAAGGCGATTCTTATTCCATCCTCAATGTTCCCTTTTGTGGGTGGTTATTACAATTAGTAAGTAGGTACCATTTATACATGCAGCACGAGGAGAGAGTTTGATGTGTGCCCCCTCTGCTTCTCCGGTCGATGAGATGGCAATGGGGATCGGGAGGGAGGCGTAGAGAGAGAACTAAGGCAGGGAATAGGGAGGTTTTCTATCATTTCTTTATTGCCTAAATCGAAAGATTATTACTCCTAGAATACATATTTCATGCTTTTAGAATTTTAAATGACGACATCTATTTTTCGCGATTAAATGAAAAGTGAAAATTTTCAAGTGCGCGAAAACGCGACGGCTAAGTATGAATGCTGGGAAAAGCCCGCGTGGCGTCTGGCTGCTGCTGGGTGAGGCCACCTGGGTGCGAGGATATGAACGTTGCTACGATTAAGGCTGTTTGCTTCCGAGTATGGCGGTCGCGTAGAGTACCCCACTAGCAGGTAGCGCTTGGCTTAACTACGGATTATTAATACGATTTAAGTTTCCCGATTCAATTAACTCCCGTTTCCGCAACGATTTAAGCACTGGAATTGGAGCTGAAGCATCGCATAACACAGCCTAACTCAGGACACTTCCAGAAGCCCTCTTTTTACTTCAAATTACGCAGTATGAACATGCTAGCAAGGTATGGAGGGTCACCCCAACAAACTTGTCCGGAGGCGATAACTATCCTTATACAATGTCCACCCGCCATGAACAAATGCATCCATAATCTGTGGGATGCCTACTTTACTGCGTTAATAGTGGGGAAATCACAGTATCCGGGCGATAACGAGGCGATGCTTTCTCGCGCACCATCAAACAGGCGCCCTTCTTATCTACGAATAAGGTTGTAATGAATCAGACGATTGCGTACTTACGGCAGACAGCACACAAACAAGCAAGCATGTGCTCAACCACCTGCAAGCATACGAATTACACCTTCTTCCCATTCCCTGGAGTCACTTACCTGGAAAGAGAAAAAAAGAGCATAATAATAATGTTGAATTATAAAAAAAAATTATGAGTTATTCTGTGGCATATAATCCTGTCGAAAATATATGCAGTTAAAGTTCACATACTGTGAAAATAGAAATAAATGAAGAGAAAAAAACACAGGAAAAAAGAGTTTTTACTCAATTGTCTGACATGAACTTAACTTTGTAAAGTGGATTGTTCAGGCTTAACGGTGTGAAAATCCATTTTAAACAATTAATAGTTTGGAGTAAAGTTAAGAGTGTTGAGTAACACTCCAACCCCAACGCAACCCTCCCCTACCAAAGCATAATAGTAACCAAATAAACAACAAAATAACTATAAAAACAACGATTTCTTTACCTGAATATGTCGCATCTGCGACGAAACCGGTCGTCTTAAAATAAATGGTGTAAAAAAGCGCCTGACCTTTTAATTGTTTAACTTCCATAGAATAGAGGGAACTTCCGAGTGTTCCTACATTCAAGAAAAGATGCCAATTTGGAATGTGTTTCCAGGTGAGAGAGAGGAGGGGAAGGGGCCGTGTTGCCATAGCAGAGCCGAGGAGAGAGCGGGTCGAGGTTTATAGGAAATATTTTTAGATCTGCGCACGCAGGAAAGGAGACTACGATCTATGAAGACGCCACTCGAGTGGCTATGAAAGTTTGGGAACTTAGGTTATGCACTTCTATTCCGGTATTGTCCGACAGCTATGACTAAACGGATGAATAAGGGTGAAGGCCGCCGGCGTAACCTCCCCGCTCCCCTCTCGAACGCCCCAGATGCACCAAAATTCACACCAAGTGCGTCTTTCTTCGTTAGTCTTACTAATATTTGATGTATCAGCATCGTCCATTGTGGAACAATCATGAAGGAATTACTCAATTACCTGCTTTCCAGTTTGTATTTCTTACGTTGGTGTCATTCCTCGTCTTTTGCTGCCTTCAACAAAGTTTTGGTAAATTCTTTCGCGAATCTCTCGTCATAGCTGTCGGACAATACCGGAATAGAAGTGCATAACCTAAGTTCCCAAACTTTCATAGCCACTCGAGAGGCGTCTTCATAGATCGTAGTCTCCTTTCCTACGTGCGCAGATCTAAAAATATTTCATCACTTCTCTAAAAGTTGGTAACATCTATTTCTTTAACGCCGACGAGGCGCCAAGTAAGGGACAAGTCGTCTCACTACGCATCGTTTTTTTACCTTCTACCATCTTCTGATTTATATTATCAAAGATAAACGACCTCCTATCAGCATGCGCGGAATGAATTTTGCTGTATTAGAGGCGTGGGAGAGGGAGAAGCGAGCGTGGAGGGGAAGGGATCGGCCTGCGGCTCTGGTATCCGCGACGCAGCGTGGGCGTTGGAATATTTTCTTCGCGGACGCGGACTCAAATTAGGTATTTTGTGGCTAAACGGTGGCAGATACGTCAAAATGCACGAAAATTTTGCCCTAATAGGACAGTAACTCGGCAAAATCTACAGGGAATGACCATAAAATATTACATTTTTCGAATTTCGACCTTCCCCCCTAAATTGCATTTGAGCGAGGGTCAGGGGTCCACGTACAGGTCTGAAAATTTTCAGGCCTTATTTTTGATCGGTCCCACAACTTTTTTTCATTGGGCCAGATGGATTTGAAAAAAATTGATTTTTGCGATCCGCCCTAATGCACAGCTGTAATGCACATCTGTAGGTATTCCATCACACCATTTTAAATAAAAATAGCTTTCTCAGTTTCTTTGAGGATTTAATTAATACCTTTTGAATAAAATCCCTAGATTCAAGTGTGATGTAGTAGTTTTTTCATACTGAAATAAATACCTGCAGCTTTCCACGATTATCGGACAGATTTTCTAAGATTATAACATTTTCAGAACTTAAATTTATTATTTCTTGAGTGATCATTAAGGCAATTAATGGAAAAACTAGGGTGGATTGATGTGGAGAATAAACGGTTGAAATATATCGTGTTTTCTTTGTATGGTGAAAAACATGAGGCTTAGGACATCACTAGCCCAAACATCGGAAAGAAGTAATTTATCCAGAATGGGAAGAAGGAGTTCGTGAGAGAGAGAGGAGCATATGCGACGCCTTGAGTAGTCAAAGACATTAAGATGAGCGCGTTCAGGAATTAGTCTCCATGTTATGGCCTTCCTTGTGCAATTTGTTCACGGTGATATTCTTCCCACCCTTCAGGGAGGCATTTGTTCGAGCGGCGGTCGGTCAGCTGAGACTGACCGAACTCATACTTCATAAAAAAAAACCTTTCCTCTTTCTTCATCCAAGAGAGAATCTCACCAGAAAAAAAACTAATTACGTCTCATATTCTTTTCAATTTTAAGGCGTGCCTAAAGAAAAACGCAGTAATTATACTATTCTGATAAAATAAATGTTTTTCTTACTTAACTTTATGCAAATTTAGTTGAAAAATACCGAAATATCCAAATATCTAACCGCGAACCATGGCTTAAAGGAAATTTAATTGTGTTTAAAGTTATATATTAATTTTATTTCAACCAAAACGCCAGTTTCATTGGTCTTGGCACAAAGAGCGCGAGAAAAATGATGCCACCATAGTTAAAGGTACTTTAAACGAGTAATAATTGAAATGCATTCGAACCTGATTTTTAAAAAATCTCCTTAATTGGAAATTAGTGGGCAGCAACTTCTAGAAAAAGAGTAAATTGAAAATACATTCCATAGCGCTCTTTTCATTTGAGCAAAACCTTGCGAGGAAAGCGACCACCCCAACGAGGAGTACGTACGCTTATGAGGATGTTGGGTATAAAATACGGGCGGGTCTATGTCTCCATGGATTGGCTTGGTATTATGGGCAGTTTCCTCTCGGAGCTCTTCTTCCCACTATCCCCCCCCTCTTCGAAACACCGTAACGCGCATGCCGACTACGATCGGTGTCCACTCAGCAACTTTTTCGTCTAACATTAACATAGCTTCACCTTAGATTAATTACGGCATTGATAGTTCACTTGTCCGTAGACATGGCAAGACCACGGATTTTTCAAGTTTCGATACCCGTGACGAGAGCCCAGACACCGCTTTCCCCATTACTCAGGTGACGAAGGAAGGGAGAATTACCTCATCGACTGCGACGAGGCCACACTGGCTCGCGGCGAGCGCAAGGGGAGGGGGCACGAGTACGGCAAACAAAACAGACCCCATTCAAGGCGAAGGCGATGCCGCAAGCCTCAGCGCCGCGCCACATCGGGCCCGACCGTTAGTCAGCTATGCGAGAGTGACGGGAGGGAAGGAAAACAGACCACCCCAAAACAACGGCGATAACCCACTCCAACCTCTTAAATTCGTCACGAAAAAAATCATACCTTTGAAATCGGGTCCCACAAGGAAGACGGGAAATATAGTGGGGCTCTAACGTGATATTCTCCGAGTCGCTTTTAAATATATATATCCTCAATTTCTCAAGAAATTAAAGCTTAGAGCGCAGCTCAGAGTCTCTAACGGCTTCTATCCTAATTCGTTTAACATGTGTGTAACGATTTCTGTGCACCCTTTTTTGATTAATCGCGCAGCTTTCCTTTGTAGAAGTAAACTGAAAACTTCACATAGGTTTTTTTATTAAAGTGAAGCAATTTCACCCCCTGACGCCTAAAACTATTAATTATAATATAATAATCTAAAAGACAAGTATCGACAATTATCAAAATACACGTCACCCGTACTGTACTCAGCCGTTTGGAAGCAGTTAAACATCTTCGTTAAGTGAATATAGCATTGGCGCAGCACAGTTTAATCATGCGAACTCGATGAACTTAAAACGGGCGGCACCAAATTCCTCTACCAGTCATTTGAATATACTACGATCGGTTAATGTAAGACACAATCAAATAAGTCTAAGAGGACATACTGCTTATTGAATTAGCAAAACATCAATCAAATTTGATGAGACAAACAAATAGAACTGTTGAATAGACGATTCAAATTCCATACAAAGAGTGCAAAAAATCCAACGCGGAGCTCACTCGGTGATCCTTGTCATCCCTAATGACGATAACGGAGTTACCCGTCGAAACGTAGCTCTTTAACCCGGTGCAAAACCGGAGAAAGTTTTACAACTTTTATTCACCGGGAAATACTACGATATTTTCAAAGTCTCTAATACCTTACAAAGCTAAATAAACCAAGGATGAAGTTCGCCATTACAAAATATTTGACATAGCCGACCGGTAATCGGGAGACCCGGGTTCGAATCCCGGCTAATTGATATACCTTTTTCATGACGAACTTCATTCTTTGGCGTTTTAAAGTTTGCACCTGTGCGCGTGACTGCGTACAAAGTCACTCGTTTCATGATCAGTGCCTTACAAAGTATTTGAGCCCGTGGTTTAGGTATTAATAAATATAAGTCTTAAGATAACGAAGAAATCCAACCTGTTGATGTCAACGACGGAAAAGGGAGGGATACAGGAAGCTCCTTCTTTTGCGACTTAAAACAATAGCAAATACGAGTCCGTCATAGACACTGGGAGGAAACTGCTAGATGGGCAAATAAGATATGAAAATTTAGTCGGTACCTACGTGGGGAGGTGGGTGCGTACACAGCGAGGGAGTGGGGTGGGGGAGATGGCTTTTGTAAGGGGGGTTGTGTTACGGGGGTGGGGGGATTTACGACGGCGACGCAGGGTTCCGGTTTTATAGCCACCGCCAAAGTTACTCGAATCTGGAGGAAAGGAGGCTGGCGGGCGAGGAGAAGGAATTTAATGAGAAGGAGCGCGGATGGTCTCAGAGGAAGAGAAGAGGAAGGGTTGCAGGCGATGAGAAGGAGAGAAGATGAGGAGAAGGAATGGGTTTCAAGGGGGGGGGGGGAAACTACGAAAAAGGGGATGAAGAGAGAGAAAAGCACGAGAAAAGGAATACCGTTCAATCTCAGGAATCCGGCCATGTAGTAACATAAGTGCAGTTTTGCGCCGGAAAAACACAAAATAAAATGGCAGCTGGAGAACATTTAAAGAACTCCAAGCTGAAATTCTTGAACGCCATGTTAATTTGTTTATTTAAGTTGTCCGGCAACGCGTTCCTAATCTCCGTAATTCCTCTCGCTCTGAAATAATGTATGCCCCCTTATTGGCCTCACCATCCATGCGTAGGAATATTTACGATCTTTCTTTCATTTACACTGCCTCAAGTTGTAAGCATCGATCCTCTGAAATACTCCCATTCTTTTCACTTCACATTTCCACAAACTACACCAGCATAAATTTCGTCTTTCTCTCTACCAGAGAACACTTTGTTGCAGACTTCCTACCTTGTTCAACACCATTTTGTACACCTAGCCTTACGCGGATCTCACATCGCCCTTCGAAACATTCAAGAGGCAGCCTCGTGAAGCCTTCTCCTCCTGAACCTTAATATTTGTCCTTTTACATTTTTTTATAGTTCATATTCGTTTACGATGCAGACTTTAAGTTTTGTACTCAATGTTCAAGTTTTAATTCTAGATAGGCTGACTAAATTTTTGCTACCCGCGCGCTTACACGAGAGAAGTTTATTCAGTCTATAGCTATGTTACTTCATTAAACACGCGGACCTCGGAAACAATTTTTCTCAAAAACGAATCATTAAGTAGCGTGTAACTGACAGATAAAAAATCGAAATAAATAAAGATGATAGGGAGGCAGTGCGAAATGACCTTTTGCGTTGAAGAAGAATCGATTATTACTACGACTGGCCTTGCGTCAATCCAATTCCTCCAGCATTCAACCTCATAAGGTAAATTATACGGTTAATATTTATCCCTTATTCATTCCCTCCCCGTACTGGGTGCGAGAAAACCGTAATAGCTCCCTTTAGACTCAAGTTGACTCGGCCAGGACTCATTCCTAAGGCAGTCAGGTGACGGGTGTCAGCGCGACAACAGTTCGCATTGCAAGAACCATTCATCAATACGAATTTCGTGTATATTTAGCGACTGCATTCCTATGTTGCAACAATAGTTGACATTTCCTAAATTAGTATTTTAGAAAGAGTGGCGAATGGTATTTGTTTCGGGTATATCTCCGGTAATTTAGCGTTTTTGATAACACGGCCATGCTGCTTGAATCCGATGTAGGGTTGGTGTTTAGAAATAATGGGATCTTTAGGACAATTCTCTATTCTTCCTATCTACCTCGCAGTTGTCTTCGTAACTTATCCATTCGATTCATTGGATTTGTGTCATGCCTTTATACGCACAACAGGGTGTTTGAGGAGGAATGTGCAATACTTGAGGAGGTGGGAGGGGAGGCAAATCTGGAAGAAATACGTCACTATATCTTTTCTGTTCAATGCCGAGGCAGACGACCAGTAGGGCGCCCAAGAATAAGGTGTGATGATCAAGTGCAGAAAGATATGCAATGACTCAACGTAACACTGGAGCTGACGCAGGGCCGAGATGTACGGCGAGCAGCTGTTGACGACGCCAAAAACCTTTTGGGGTTTCCACACGAACAGATAGATAGAACGAAGCGCATAAGACTGCATGAATCGAATTAGAACTGGATTAATTTCATATGAATGTAATCATTAAAACAATGTGGTTGGCTGCACGGAGTATTTTCGCGTTCATGCATTTAAAAATTATCTCGCACGTTTCTACATCTGTCTACATCAACATAATACCCTGCGAGCCACCTCTAGGGTGTTTGGCAGGGTGTGATCAATCACCAGCATGCATCATGCAATTGGACTCCCACATGCACACCACACCGTCCAAAAAACGTCACGTATACTAAAAAAATTATGGTACTATATACTGTTAGAAATAATAATAAAATTAAGAAACATGCAATAAGTTTTACATAGGTTAGTTGGCTACACTACAAGTCATAAAATCTATTTATGAGTTCAATCGCTGCCGTTATAATCTCTTATTCATCGTGGAAAAAAATGACATTCTGAACCTGTCAGTTCTACAATCTATCTCTCTTATTTTATTTATATGATCTGATTCGTAGTAAAAGTTTGAAAGTACCCAGTGAAGAGACCTTTATGGGTGCGGGACTGCTCATCCACAGTGCCGCACCCAGGGCGTGGAGAGAGGGGCGGAGTGAAGAGGTGCCGTTGAAGAAGGGTAGGCGAGGGGCAATCGCTCTTGCGAGGCGATTCGACCATTTCTCATCCGCTCACGTTTCCAACGGCGGCGTCTGCCTCGAGAAGGAGGCAAGGCGACTGAAGCACCCGAGCGGAGAGTCGCGAATACTAGGGATATGCATGCATTCCCAGCATGGATACTATTAACATGGTCATCAATTCCTCGATTGTTGAGATCACTCATCATCATGATTAAACAGTCCTACGATTAGTTTGATGCAGCTCCCCTATATGCTAGCCTTTTCTTAGTGAACTACTTCTTCTCTCTTACATCCTTAATGATGTCACATGTTACTCATCAGCGTTCCCACGCAATATAATTATAAAATGCACGGCTTTTTCCAGGTTTCCTTTCGAGGGCGGGAGATTGATTTGCAAGTATGTTGAGTAATACCTCGCTGATTCCACTATTCCTTGAATTAGGTTTTACAGTGTAAGTATCCCAGTTTATGGATGGAAGATTAAAATCTCCACCGATTACTATTCACTTTTACTGTCTCCCTGAGTAAATGCGGATATTTGATTTTCTAGAAGGTACATAATATCGACTTCAGAGTACGGCGGTCTATAAAAAGAGCAAACATGAATACTCCTTTTGTTTCGTTGTTTAATTGTACCCCATACGCTTTCTATTTTGTTGTCAATTATTTCGTGGGCGGCGCTGTGTAAATGTGATTTAACTGCTATAAAAACTCCGCTACCTGTTCTATTGCGTCGATCGCATCTGTAAATTTTATACTCTGGAGGAAAAACTTCGCTTTCTCTTATATCTTCCGTAAGCCAACTGTCTGTCCCCATGACCACGTCAGCGTCCTGAAAAATATGCTCGATGTCGGACCTATGTTTTTAGAACCGAAATGAACGTCATATGCGAGGAAACGGGAGAAGTGCGAATAGGAGAGAAAAAGAATTTTAGGTGCAGGATATAAAAGCCAAGCTAGAAATTACGACATCAAAAAGAAGACATAAGGGATGTTATAGGTATGTGTGGGTCTAGTAATCTACCAGGAGCTTCACCCTGCAACAAATTGATTCATCTAATGCAACAAAAATCCCGTGGACTTACAATCAGCAAATTATTATTTCAATGGGGTAGAATATCTCCTAAGATTAAAATTCACAAGCATTCCCTGCTGGTTTTTGTATTAATATTTTAACTGTGAAAACCTTGAAGGACTGGACGGAAACGAAAATTTATTCCGGGGAAAATAGGGAGAAAATCATTATGTTTTCTGCATTTCCCACAGGAGATTTTCCACACGTAGGTCCCCTTAGCAACGCTTAGAATGAGGCAAATAAGATGAGCAGCCATAAATATATGACTTCTTGTCTTCGATAAAAATCTATGATGCACCTACGAAGAGTAAAAAAATCACCCATAACCGCTAGGAACGACCAAATGTGCGTGAAAATGAAACGTATTTACCCACAATTAATTCCATCGCCACTTAATTACGGCATTTGTAGCTCAAGCTTCACCCGAGAACAAAGGCAACGACTTCATTGGATCAAATCGCGGAGTTCTTGGAGGTCTAAGACAGATTGAAAGCGTAAGAGGATTGGCTCAATGGGAGGCTATTTCTCGGGCAAGGCGACCTTATGTGTGCCGTTCAATAAGCCACGAATATATGTCTACATGTTCCAGCAAAAGAAAGAGAGTTAAATCGTTTCATCACGATAAATTGCTCAAGCACACACATAGCGCAATTGCTTTCTCTACCGTCCTTATAGCGGATGCTTAAAATGCCCTAAAGATGCTCATCGCAGGCATTGACCTATACAAACGGAAGATAAGAAAATATTCTGCGATGTAAAGTTAGATTTTTCGGGAGGATTGGGGTTTATTTCACTGGCAGTGAGGTAAATGTGGAAGCCGTGATATTGAACAGGAATAAAAGGCAGAGTGTGGGTGGGAAGCAGCATATGGTGGGGTAAGTCGTAAGCGAAGATAGAATTAAAAAAAGGAATGAATTGGATCGGGAAACCAGTGCATTTCGATTGAATGAAACTGTAGAAGTATTTTTTATCCCCCCTCTAAATCATAAAATGATTTTTAAACAAAAAATACGCAAAGAAAATTACAATACCAGAGGTCTGGTGGTTTTATGGTAGGTGACAGCATGAGAAATGTGTAAATTTGAGAAATTACAGATTTTCCTAACGATCGCTATAAGGTGAGGAGAGAAAATAAAGCACTAAATGAATGTGCAACAGAAGGGGTTGCAAGCAAGGGAGTACCAACGATCAAAACAAGGGGGAAGGGGGGCAAGCCATGGTCGTTCAAGTGAATAATAATAATTTTATTTACTCCTACATTTTCATTTTTCAGCAGAATATCAAAGATAACAGAGAGAAGGAATTCTAGATGTAACAATTTAGAAAAGGTAAAGGTGAATTAAGAGAAAATTATCACAGCGCTTGCACTTGATGTCTGAACGAAAATGCGAGGCTAGTCCCCTGGTTTCAGCATTTGTATTGATTTTGATGATGAATATAATTTATTTATTTCCTTTGAAGACATTTCTGCTGGCATGGAAACTACCGACACTATTTATCACCATCCTTTTCACTATCACTATTAATCATTTATTGAAACTGTTCATACAGCTTTCGCACAACATAAAAGAATCTTTGTAAGTATTTTTAAACTCGCATCACATTTTTACAGGCAAAATTATGGAAATAATTTACGAGCGATAACAGCTTTAAATTTACTAAAAGAAAATTACTAACTAATACATTGGTAACTTTTGCTTTGTTTAGACGCAAGATCGTGACGTTAGTGCGTATGTAAATCGCATGGTAAACTAGAAAAACATGCATCCGAGCAGTAACAGAAAAATATATTCCCCTAATTCTCGGTCATTTAAGACACATAGTGTACGGAAAGGAGAGGGAGGCTCACTGAAACAATACACCGAGAGACCTACTCATGGACCGTTTTGTTTGAAAGCTCTCGCAGAGGTTGTCATTACACTTTTTTTTTAATATTCGTCTCAAACCGGCCAAATTTTGAGATACGTGATGTAAGAACGTAGCCATCGATATTGAGGATTAATAGATGGCTATGCAACAATCGCCAGAGAGCGGACATTTTTTAAAACCCGTTGAAAAGCGAGCCGAGGGGCAGCACTGATAGAGCTTACCAGTGACGCACTACGTTTACATAATACCCTGCGAGCCACCTCTAGGGTGTGTGGAAGGGGGTGATCAATCTCTGGCATGCAGTATGTAAGAGGATTCCCAGATTCACACCACACGGTCATAAAAACGTTGCGCTTACGAACTAATTATAAATCCACATTCATTCAAAAGACAACACTTGCCGACCTCTCATCAAGTCAATATTTCTATGAAGCTAAAAATGCTAAACATGCTCCTAGGAATGCTAGGAAAATTCAAAGACATGCATTTTGTTATGCGTAGGTTAGATAGGGCCACCTTTATGCATTGGCTATACGCTCTCTACGATTTTTATCCGGGATTAGGGATTATTTCGGATAAACGCCGAGGAAAAAACTCTAAAAAGTTCGCCTCCATGCTTCTGGGTTACAACGCGTGCATTTTCTTTGTTCTGTTTCTCCGGTATTCCAACCGGCGTCTTCAGGTCAACCTGTCGTCACAAATAAACTGTCGTCGCAAAGAAAATCCACGCGGTGAAGCCCAGAAGCATGGAGACACCATGTAGACAACGCCGCGGAAAACTACGCATCAACTCTAAAAAGGTATACCTCCGTGGGAGAGAGTGCATAAACGCCCCCGCGAGATGTGGCGTATCCGTGACGGTCAACAAAAGCACTCATCGCTCACCGCACGGAACGTTTCCAAGAATTCAGGCCGCGCCGGAATATACGCTACGCGCGGTGTGATTCTAGTTCGAGCTAGATTTTCACGCTTTTTCTCTCTCTCTCATTCCTGACCGTATTCCCCCGCCGTGGGCACCGCGAAGAAGTCCAGCCAAGAGAAACGGAGGGGTCGGCGGATTTTCGCAGAATTTGCGGAGGCGGTATCCACAGATATCAGGAAAATTCCGCGGCCCGGGATGCACGCAAGAACTGCGAGAAACTGCAAGTCATGCACTCACAAGCTAGGGGCCAATTAAACGCGGCGAGTTCGCGCGACCCGTTTCTGACCAGGGGCCGTATTCTGTATTTTGTCGGTACCGCACCGATCGGTTTCCCTTTCAAGCCCTCCGACAGCACATCATTCCGTACCGACAACGGCTTCCGTACCGACAACGGTACTTTCAGCGATTCTGTAAGGTCGTCGGTTTCAAAGCAGTCGGTACGGTTCCCCCTCCTTCCCAAACAGGGAAAATCCGAATATATCCGAAGTTAGAAGTCATCTAACGTGTCTCCACCAATGAAAAAAGGGTAAAAACAAGTGAAGACTCATTGGCACAGTTTGTTGTCGTCATTCTCAATCTTTTTATTTGTGGAAATTACGACTTATTGCTAAATTAAGGTAATCGATATGGGATAAGTTGTTAACAATGCTTATCTAATGTGTGGTGATAATGCTGTACCTACATAGAGTCGAAGGAAACAATATTACAACATCACAATAAAGTTTGTATGTGATGGAGATTGTTGTTGCTGGAATGAATAAATGGAAACTATCCTTGAGATCGTAGTTTATTTTAAATATTGGTTCCGTATATTGCTATTTATTCATGATTTGGTAATATAGTTTTCATTAAGTAAGTTCCGTCTAAATGTTATCAACGGAAGGTTATGCCATTGGCACCATAGCAGACGAAAATAACATATCATGGAACGTGAACGTTGGATTCAAAGGCAAATGTGAATGTCATATTAGAGGAACAAGTGAGGAAATTGTTATAAAAATATGGAGCTGGATGTAATTAAAAGAAGTGTAATGACGAGGAAGTAAAGAAATTGTGATTGGGTGAAATACATAAGTTTAAGTTGCGCATTCCAAGTGAGAGAAAATGATAATATTGCGGCAAACCTCATACTTATTAACAAATATCTTCTGTCATCTTCAAGGGAATCAATGGCTGACGATAACATGAAATATAGTTGCCTGTTACAAATGAAAGAAACTGATACCGTTGTGGCAAACTTTATACTTAGACAAAAAGATCTTATTTCTATGCCGAGAGAAACGCCAAATGACGATTGAGTGAAATAATAGTTGCCTATTCAGAGTGAGATAAAGTGATAACATTGCGTCTAAACTCATATTTAATTTAAAATATATTTTTTATGTCAAAGGAGCAAATAAATGATGACAGAGAGAAATAAAAGCCTATTACAAGCCAGTGAAAGTAGTAACCTAAATGAGAGAAAGTCATTATATGTCAGCAAACTTCATGTTTATTAACCAATATCTTATATTTCTGTCAAGGTAATCAATATAGATGATGACACAGTGAAGTAAAGAGGCGTATTCGAAGGGGCAGAAAAAGATAACATTGCAGCAAACCTCATTATTTACTCGGTGATGAGGTTAAAACAAAATAAAACGTACAATGCGCACCGGGGAGTTCATGAAACCCACTAGTCGGTGGCCGTACCGACACCTTTTTGCTGTCGGTACAGCTACCGACGATCTCCCGTCCTCATGTCGGTGCCGCACCGATCGGGTTCGTACAGAATCGCACGACTTCTTACCGGGAGTAGGTGTGACGTCGCACACGACGAATAGGTACCGCACCGATCGGTTTGGAGTTGCAGAATACGGCCCCAGAGGTGTCCGAGTCTCCGAGATTCCATTACCATTCGCAAGTCTATCGATATGAACGGAAGAGTGAGGTAACGGAAGAATTGCCGGCCTCGGTGGCGGCAGGGTAACGTTCTCGCCTGCCAAACAAGAGGTCGCGGGTTCGAGTCCCGCCTGGGTAGGTTTCCCCTGTCCAGGGCATGGTTGTTCGTGCACGTTTAATTATTAAATTTGTTGAATACCCAGATGTAAAATGGCCAACATGAGCTGTATTCGGTGGTTTGGGAAAAAAAAAATCCCGCTAAAAGTAGTGGCAGGAATGTTTATGTAAAAAATAAAAAAAACGCGGAAATGAAATCCCACATCCGTTATTATGCCTAAAAAAGAGACAATATGCACAGCGGTAATAATGAAAACATTTGGGTATTTTTAGGTTTTAAACGATTGGCTTATTAATTTCTTCTTCATGAAATTGAAGGACATTAGAAAAAAAAACATTGGTATTTTAAATAATGCTGGACTGATGGATGCAGGTATCTTTCCGGCTAATCAAAATAGCGCTATATAGGAAATGATGCTTTACAAATTTGCTTTTGCTGGAAACTCTATAATCAATAAATGAGTTAAAAAAATTAATACCTACGAATACCTCGCTTTGGATTTCTAACGCGATTACTGTTGGTTAGTCGGTATCAGTTTTAACAGGGCTTTACCGAACCAATAACCAACGATGTAATAGGCATATAATTGAAAGAATCGTCATCTAAAAGTCGTGGTGAGCTATTGTAAAAAGTATTTATCAAAATGATGGATGAAATTAATATGTGATACATAATCAAATTAAAAAAATTGGAAGCATCGTCGCTAAAATAGTGGACAAAACATTCCAAAATAATGTAAACGGGGTCTAAAAAACAGAGCAAGCATCAGAAAGCTCGCCTTATATCACAGAGCGGTATATTTCACTCAACTAATATTCGGGATAAAAATGCTCGAATATTTCAATTTTCCACACAGGCTGAACGAGAAGGATGGAATTAAATCTTTCATATTTATAGCAGGAATAGGAAAACATGATTTGATCTCGGTACTTGGAAAAACAAAAGAGCTCTTTCTGGAGATTAACTCCGTCCCTTGTATACATACATATGTATCCATACAAACCTTTCGTTTACCTACACCTGTTCTCTTTCACTCCGCGATGATAAAAAGGTAATCTCAACCTAAACCCACAAGGATGTGGCGTTACTAAATTTCCCTCAGCCACACGTGTAAGCTTTCCGCAATGTCTACAGCGCTAGGACCAAATCGAAAACTGAGCGTGCAGAAATTCTGCGTCAAACGCATCAATCCTGATCCCAGTGGCAATTGGTACGACTGAGATAGACTAAAGTATGACCGCGCAAACTGCATGCTGGCCGACGAGCTACAAACTAATTATATAGCTTTATATTAAATGTTATCCTTAGGAGCGACACGGAGATCATCGTATTGGTGCCCCACTATATTTCCAAGTCCGACAGAAGCGATAAATTAAGAGAGATACTCTCCCTACCGCATGGATATGGGAATTCGCTTCTCCCCGAACAATAGAGGACTTTAAAAAACGCTAGTCGTTATTTCGTCAGAGCAATTCCTTTTTTTTGGGTAACTGGCTGGTGTCCAAACAACCGCTACTACACGTCTTCTCAGGCGGCGGGTATTACGTAGATTTAGATTAAAATATATAGAGCAGAAAAAATGACAAAAATTGCATCGAAAAATTCATCACCTGATTTTGGCAACAAATTTAAGAGTCATCCATAGAGAGGGAGAGAAATGGTAAAAAAAATCTTCCTTAAATAAGGTTCATGGTTTAAAACGCAACTAATTGAATTTTTAAAAGCACTTTGTGTTAGATAAAAGGTGGATGCTGGATATTGAACTCACGACGGCTGCTGGGGAAACAAACATCTCGGAGGTCGATTAATCATTACTACCCACGACGCGGTCTGCAAAATTTCCTCTGAGAACCCTTTCTCAGCGAACCGATGAAGTGATTAAAAACCTGCGAAGTCGATATATTTCCTTCGTTTCGTCCAACAGCGTGGCAAGCACAGAAAAGACGTCGAGGCCTGGGAAGGGGGTGGGTTTGTGTATAAGGCCATTCACACACCTTGGGAGAGAGCAGAAACCCGGCTTCCTCACTCCACTTTCCGGTCTGAGCGCACTAATTAAAAGTCACCCAAAGACTCGACTCGCGTGAGGGAACTCCGCATCTGACGGGAAAATTGAAAATAAAATCTTCCACGGAGAGAATGGTGGTCGAGTAAGCCGAGGAAACTGCTCTTTTTATAACCATTCAATCGGCTTATTCCTTCAATTTTTTACCCTCTTTCAAAGCCTTATCCAGTTTCTGGGGTCGACCAAGGGAGACTGACAATGGAACCCTTCGCCTGCGAATATACACTCGTGCCGAGGAAAAATTCAGAATACTTCAGCTGGTCGCGCTTTTATTTGAACGCCTTTGATGAGTTAGGCACGCGGTAGGGATAATGATGGTTCGATTGCCCCTTAGCCTACCCATTTGGCCACCCATGTCATGAGCCAATCGTGAGATTCTAAATGCTCATTAACAAATGAATAAAAAAACGATTTAATCCGCTAATTGTGAAAATTTACCCTCTGATTCCCACATCTATTAAACGAACCAATAACAGGATATGGTAATGGAAATCACTCCACGATTTCACAATTTATGTATACTTACACATTTAGTAAAACACAAGTGCATGGACTTGAAACTTCTATTACACCAATGAATTTTTATAACACATGTAACTGCGTACACATAACGAAATATGTTATGCATGGTTTTTTTTCCAAGTATAAATACATAGGTATACTCTGACAATAAGGCGTCAAACTGTATAAATAAACCCTTTCCTTATATTGTCAGCATATCAGCTTCCATTGAAAGAGACGATAAATTATTTGCCACCATTACCAAATCCTATCCAATAATCGATTTTTAAAACAAGCGAAATATCTCGATTGCAATAAAAATACGGGAAGGAAATGAGACAGTATACGGCAAGATATTCCTCCACATACATTTCGAAACCAACCAGCTCCCTCAAGTGCGGAGGAAGGCAGGAAAACAGCGGCGAGGGCTAAAGCAAATGATCCCACCTGGCCTAGCGAAGCGGGAATATCATGGGAAGAATCAAAGGCAGCGGTGCAATGCAGGGGCAAATATCGCAGGAGCAAGAGATCCGAAGCTTCGAATAAGATAGTGGGAGGAGGGTGAGAGAGACAGAGAGAGAGAGAGGAGGGTAATACTTGGGGGGGGGAGGGGGGTTCTAGTTATATAGGAGCAGAAATGCTCGGGTATCGGAGAGACATTCGCGGAAAACCGAGAGAAAATAAAACGATGGAATGGAAATACGTTTATCCAATTGAGCTTATATCAATCTGAGAGCGGAAGTATGGTAAGTATCCAACCCGGATGATGACGATGATGAAGTAGAGCCCAGGTTAGCGAGCCGTTGAGGCAAAGGGAGGGAGGGGAGAATTTTTTTCCTTCATCCCGAGATGAGAGAAGGAAGAAAAAACTACGGAATATCCCGCATGAGAAATAATAATGAAAAAATCACATCCCGCTCCTCAGAACTCTCTCTCCCTCTCAAGCCTTAGCGCCAACACCTGATGCCCAGATAATTTCTCATTTTTTGCGCTTATTCAGATCTAGTTCGGTGGGCTGAGGGAAGGTAGGGGCTGGGCGGGGGCGGCGGTCAGGGGAAGCGGACAGTGGGAAGGGCAGAGCGCCCCCTCCGGAAACCATGCGTTCCCTTCCCTTTGCACGACGAAATTAAATAAAAAGAGGCTCTCAGCCCCTTTGCCCCTCAACCCTTACTTCCCATCCCTCAGGATTTCGACCCCTGTCATTTCAAACCCCTCCAAGCACCTAGCCTTCATCCCCCTATCATAATGTAGAAATCCTTCATTTCTGGGGAATATTTTTACATTCCTTTCCCTTCGTCACCATCGCAGCCCATTCCATTCCCTTCCCTTGCCCCCTCTCCCCTAATAAACGCTGAATCCTCCCCCTCCCCTCATCGGTATCCGGAATTCTATCGCAGACGTTTTTAAGGCCGCCCGACTTCCAGGCCGATTTATCATAAGTGAATGTATTACGCTGGTCTTTTGTTTCCTGATGACTGAGAAGGTTTTCTTCAATCGGATTATTGATGCTCCTTTACTTAGGTTTCCTCCTTCAAATAAGTACCGCAAGCCCCCGGCAGCCCGAGTCCGGGGATGAGGAGACATGCGAGCTAGATTTTTTTGCAGGAGCTTTTTAGTTTTTCAAAAACCTATTACGAATCCTCAACCGACACACAGACAACCGCTTACGTTGAAAAAATCAGAGCGTCAGACTCTCCTCCGACACTTCTAATACATTAGTCCCAGAAAGACGAAGTATCAAAGCAGAAAGAAGCTTTGAAGCCTATGATTACTATTTTACATACTGCAATAAGACTACGTGCCTAGATCAAGTATTTTCAAAGCCAAAGAGCGTTAGCAACATTTTTTAAATTTATTTTTACTATGAATGTAAGTTTAGACATATCAAAATCCAAAACGGCACATGTCCATCCGGGGGATAACTTTTTAGAAATAACGGTTATTCAAATATCATTGGGGATACTTGAGACGTTGATTCTATTTTTTAGTCGATATCAATAAATATATGAATATGAATGAACATATGAATAAATGATACAAAATTTTAAGAGGAAAATAGAGGCGAGTACTTGGAAATATTTGATTTTGCACAGAAAAAGGTGTCTGACTCTATACTTGGTTGAGTGGGTCTGGTTGAGCAGCTTTGAACTGCACGGCTTAAATTATTTCTCACTGCATAGATTCTCACTCAACACTGGGTTGCAAAGGAAGTAAGATAACTTTCACAAAAGGAGCAGTAACAAGTAGCTGGAGCGCGATGTCATCAAATGATTACGGGAAAAACGTCTTCAAATCTTTGAGGCGCCCAGGATTTCCTTCCCAAAAGTTATCTCAGACATTAGCTTAGCCAAAGCATCTCCTGCGGTAAGCGGGGAAAATTCCGAGGTTAAACTCCGTCAGTTGGATAGAGAAACCCATGAATCTTTGGATCACGTCGACCGATTATCCAACCCCCGACTAAAAACTGCCCTGGCTTCCATTCTCTATAAACTTCTTCATCCCCTCCCCAAGACACCCCCCGCCAGTTACCACTTCCACCCAGCATCTCCATATACCTACTCACACCATCCACTCCTCCGGCCCCGCGCGATTTTTCCCGTATACCGCGACCATCACGGAGGGTTAAAGGGATAGATATCTCCCCTCAGAAAAATGGCCCCGGTTAAATAGCGATGGCGGACTCTTTATTCCCGAACAACCTCGAAACGAATGAAGAGCGAAATCAATCAAAACCCCTCCCACCATTCAATTCTTCCCCTCTCTGAACGCACAAAACCTTGCAGAAGTGACCTTTCACACTTCGCACAAGGCTTTGTACTCCCTCACACACTTCTTCAATTCCCCGTCACCAAAACCCGCCGTATATATTCAAACCCTCCTCCACCCCCCGAAACCCACACCAGAACTTCCTCCCGATCTTCTGTCGTCGTCGTCTACGACTTCAATCCCTTCAAGCTTCCTTCCCCCTTCACCCTCCAAACCCCCCCCCACCCGTTCCCTCCCCATATTTTTACGGCGTATATTCGAGGAGCCGATTGATCAGGTCGGGGGACGAATTGATAGTCGGGCCTATGTTTATAAAATGCACTAATACCATCATTATTATGACATAACTGGCACAAATTAAGTTGCCGAAGGGGCATGAACAAAATAAAATTTAATGGGATTATTACACTACTAATTCTGGTACTCTTTAGATACCCAGTACCACGAAAACTAATCCACAATATGAGGGAAAAAATCACCAATTTTCTCAATTTTTCTATTCAACGTACGTTTATAAAGTAAAGACAAGTATTTTTTCGTTTTATAATCCGTCAGATATATCCCAAGAAATTTGCAATAAAAGGTTCGGTGACGGCCATAACCCTATCGCAGAGAAGTTATATACAATATAACAAGTTAACAACTGTTCAATCTGTTCACGCATTCTGAAAGAGGAGTGGTAAACAAAACCTCATGCCACTAAAAAAGGTAGAACTCGAAGGCGTAATATTTGGCGTCATATCCCGTCAACGTGCGAAATTTTTATTCTTTCTTCTGCTCTGTTGATAATTTTGCGTCCTAATATTTTTGATGTTGTTAGAAAATGGACCACAATTTTAAAGCATATACTTTTGCATGCTTTCTAGAATGAAGAAGATTACTCACAAATAAATGAGGACCTGGGATTGCTAATATTTATCGTTTTTACAAGTACAAAATGAAAATATTTCACAACTTTCGAGTAAACTAGACGGGCGACTAATTTTTAACAGTATAATAGGGAGGAATTAATTCAAAATAACACTGCGGGTTATTCGATTTGATGAAGCGACAGAAATGAGGAAAAACAGAGGCAAAGATAAGTTTCAGACTATTAGAGAGATATTTGATGTGCGGAACTCCTATCTACTCGTATAGATACTAGGTCCCAGTGATGTCACGTAGAGTGGAATCGCCTTAATCGCGGTTAATCGCCAATCTGGCCTTTTTCAAATGAGGTTAAAATTTACCGTTGCCATTCGTCTAAACTGGGATTTCTAAAACCAAATAATTTGTGTATTATGAATACACTAATGGTGGATAACGATTCGCAATCAATGCCTTTCGTTTTCTTTGATAAAGGAAACTACCCTCTTCTCCTCATAGGTTGCTGGCATGGTGCAGTTAATGAAAGCATATAATCAAACACACTTGGCGTGACTACGCGAAATTATCTTGTTTCATGCTGATTTTCGGTTCATGTTCAACAAACGTTTTTTCTACCGTACAACCAGTATCACCGCATTGCGCCAATTTTTTCATTTTGAGTGGTGAAATCGCGTTTGCAACAAGAATATTCCTATCAAACTCACTTTTTTAATTTTTTCATTAAGAGTGGTGAGCCAAGCGATAACCGTAACTGAGACCAGCGTTGAATCTGTGTGGTGTTTAATTAAGTGTCAAAAATTCAAAACTATTTCATTATGTTTGTATTACAGACCACCTAACTCAGATATAACGTCAATGTTGGATTTTCAAAATCAAATAAACAGCGTAGCATCCAAGTATCCTGAATGAAACTTGATTGTGGGTGGAGATTTCAACGTACCTTCCATAGATTGGGAGACATATAGCTTCATTACTAGTGGGAGGGATAAAGTGATCTGAGAGGCTTTATTACATACTTTTACATCTAATTATATGTTTCAAATAGCATCCGCACCAAACAGAGGAGAAAACATTCTTGATTTATTAGCGACGAATATACCACATGAGGTAATAAACGTTGTCACAGTCGAAGGAATAAGTGACCATAGGGTAGTAACTGCAAATTTTTCTCTAAATACCGCTGTAAACTTTAAAAAAGAGCGTAAAGTTTTCATTTTTAAAAGAGCTGATTTTGATGGGTTTAAGAGTCATCTGAAAAATGCTTTCCCCGAGTTTCAAGAATCAGTGTTAAAGTTAAATGTAGAGAATACTTGGAAAGCTTTTCTTTCGCTCGTAACGTCGGAAAGAAACAGCTACATCCCTAGTAAAACAGTAAAAGAAGGCAGCGAACCGAGATGGTACGACACGGAAGTGAAAAGATTGAGGCGACAGAGGCAATTGTCATTGAGGCGACAGAGAGCGTGTCATGCTAAAATGAAAAAAGTCAGCACGGATTTATCCGCTAATGAACGCGAGCTAATAATAAAAAAATATAGGATGACTAAAGCCGCCACGAAGGGAGCGTTCAGGAATGCGTTCACGAATTTTAAAAGAAAATCACTAGTAGAGCAGTTACAGGATAACCCAAAAGCATTTTGGTCATATGTTAGGGAAGTTCAAGGTAAACGATCTACCGTATGTTCGCTGAGAAACGACAATGGTGATGTGTTGACAAGCAGTTACGATAAAGCCAATTTATTAAATTCCTACTTCAAGAGCGTGTTCACGGAGCCTTCCGAAAACTCACCCGAGACCGATTACAATCCCTGTATACATAAGATGCCAGCTATCGACATTAGTACGCTCGGAATAGAAAATATATTGAAATCGCTTAGTACAAATAAATCAACAGGCCCAGACGAAATCCCTTCTCGCGTATATAAAGAACTATCCTCAGAAATTTCCCCTTACTTGCAGTTAATATTCAGTAAATCCATCAAGCAACACGAAGTACCTAATGACTGGAAAATCTGAGAGTAAAAGAACGAACACCAATGCAGCTTCCACTTAAATCTTTATTAGATACGACCATGGTTTCGTAGCGATGCTACATCATCAGGTGGACAAAAAGTAAACGACATGGGTATATATAGTTGAAAAAACCGTTGCCAACACGTGGGGGTGGAGTGGAGGAGGCTTAAGGAGGAAGGGATGGGGGAGGGGTGATGAGCCGTTGTTGGGTGAGGTGATTCAGTCTCCAGCTCTGCCCGGGCGTCTAACCTGCATCCTCTCGTGAAGGGAGTACCGCAACGGTTGTCTCAGTGGGTGGGTAATGGGTGAGGTAAGGGAAATGTAGGAGGGGGGAGCGTGAGGGATACAAGTGTTCGTTAACCAGTTGGTCTGAGTTGAGGTGAGTCAGGATCTCAAGCTCTTCTAAGGCGTCTAATCTGGGCCCCTTCCTCTCGACATGCAGGACTTTTGTAATGAATTCACTGCTGTGGCCTTCTTCTATTAAATGCTTGGCAAATTGGGAGTTTTCCTTCTTGTTAATGAAACAGGCCCGGTGTTCTGCAGCTCTGGTGGCAAACTTCCTCCCTGTTTGGCCGATGTAGATGGCTGGCCAATCTGAGCATTGTAGCATATAGACGCCACTCAGCTGTTCTATCTTCTCTTTGTCCTTGTTGGAGCCGATTAAATTCTTGATGGTGGTGTTACTATAAAAGGCGGCTCTAACTGTATCTTTGGGGAGCAGCCGCTGTATTTTTAGGGACAAATTACCCAAAAATGAAACTCTGCGCCACTTTTGTTTATTATCTGGTGCGGTGGATGCCCGGTATATCAATTCTCTCACCACTTGAGCACGTTTCCTTCTGTATAGGGTGTCCACTAATTGTGTGGAGTACCCGTTGTTAATCTCTATGGCCTTTATCGTGAGAAGTTCCTTCTTGGTGTTTCTGACATTGGTATGTGGCATAGTCGGTGGATCATGGAGCGTAGGGCCGCTGTTTTCTGGTGAAAGCTGTCTTGATTTTGCATTAACCCTCTGGTTACCGACCCTCATTTTATTACGTTGGTTACCGTTGGGGTCCTTTAGGGGCCCCAACGTATTTGTTTATGAATCGGGGAAATAAAAACAATTTTTAACATAAATGCATTGATGTTATTGAAAAAACATCATAGTAGGCCAAATAATGACAAAAAAAGAAATAATTTTCGCATGAAAATATTTATAAATAAACAAAAAATTTTTTTACAAAAAATATGAAAATTCAGCTATTTGTCTCAATTATTGAGTTTTTAATTAAAGATCAGAACGCACCATAGTAATACAGAAAATTATACAATGTCATCATAAAAATATTAGTGAGTGAACAAAAATTTATTTGTGAAAAAGAGGAAAATTCAATTACACCCTTCATTATTACATACATGTAGAGGCTCAATGAGACCTTTGACCACTCTGGTCCCTTGGTTCTTCTCAGCTCACTGCGCAGGTAATTTCCCTGTGTAAACTTGCAAATTGAAGAGGTACGAAGTTTTGACATCAGCTGCAACCCAGATTTTTATGCCATATCTCCCTGGTTTGGATTTAATATATTGCCTAAAAGGGCTCTTTCATTTGAAGGATATTTCCAGCTGCTCATCAGCAGTGACGCAATCAAACGGTTCAAACATATTTTGGAAATTCCCAATGAAAATATCCCATACATTACGGACAGCAGCTAATTTGTTTTCTTTGGGCCCTAGTATCTTTGTCATCAAATCGCATGAATCTCGTGATTCGTTGAAAGCTTGTGCGGGACATAGATGCTGTGAAAAAAAGCTCTACGAATGCTGGTATCAGTTGACCACAACTCCTTTACATTCTCTTTTGAGCAACGAAGAGCACCAGCTGTCAATAGTATTCCAATATATGCATCCAGTTCATCAATACTCAAATTTGTCCAGTTATTTTCTTTATGGTGCTTTACTAACATCTCATGGAACACTTTTTGGGCGTACAAATTAGTGCATTCCTTTACTCCACCTTTGATATCGTCGTTCATAAAAAAATACTGGACTGTTGAATATGCTCATTTCACGTTGATATTTATAAAAATTCAAGTGCATTCCGATGGGAGAGGGAATGAACATCGGGCATTGAAGGGTGGTTTTGAAGGCAGGAAGAGGGCTTGTGGGAGGAAGAAGGGTTGGGAAGGTATGGGGCTGAGTTAACCCAGTTGGGGTTTTCCTATGTTGGTATTTGGGCAGTGGAGGTGTAGTTGAGAAGTGGAATGGGAAGGTTTTGCGAGGAACACATCAATTCGGTGTACTTCCTTAGAATTTCTATGCACAATAGCCAATGGTTATGAGCGAGTCCAAGCCATTGATGAAAATACTGGTGATTTGGAGGGAAGATTGACGAAGGGAGTAGAATGGCACTGGAACTGGCATCGGGATAACTATTTCTTGGAATATACTAATGGCTAACTTCTGGTTCAGTTACAGGTAATCTTTTTGAAAAGGTGGTCAGAAAAAAGAGGATATGGAAATTTTATCATTTGTGTAACAGGTCACCGAGTAGAACGGGAAATACGGGGACAAGGGACCCAAGCCCAAGCAAGTAAGGAAACAACGTGTCCCCTCGTAGTCCATCCCATTGGGTTGATAGTGGTGCCCAGCAGGGAGCTTACTAATAGCTTGGACCTGCTGATCACCATCGCCTACTGTGCATATGAATTCTCAGAAAATACACCGCATTGATGCGTTCCTTGCTAATGCTTCCGTTTTCTCTTTTCAACTGCTACACCCTCCGCTGCCCGAAGGCCTTCAATGCAGGACAACCCCGGCCAGCCCTTTATCAGTCATTTCCCCCTCCCACACCCCTTCAGCCTCATACACTCAGCACCACCCTTCGATGGCCAGTGCCCAATCCCTCTCTTACCGGTATGCAACGCAATTTGTATACATGCTGATGCGAAGTGATGCAAATCCTGGGTAGTAAATATATACCTTGGTTAGTGGTCCATCTCTATGTATGATCGCTATTTTTACTGCGGCAAGAAATGTCAAACCGGACGTTATGATCGATGAAAAAAGTGGAAATTTCTTTGCGTAAATGGTATTACGACACAAAGTTGTATCGAAGAACCGCAGATATTTACCAGCAAGCAAACTTGTTGAAACGTAAAATGAAGTCGAAACAGTTCGAATGCGAAGTACCTCTGTAGTAGTGGATATAAGTATAACTGAAACGAGCAGAGAACTACCACTGTGAAGAACACGCACTCTAAATCACAGATATAAGTTTTATCTTTCACCAATTTAGTATAGTCAGATACAACGAAACAGTATTTCACAGGGAAAATGTATGGATTATACGTACGGACAACATGGGCTAAAGATCACCAAAGAAGGAACGTAAAGCAGGAAAGAGGACCGCAATATAGATAGAGAAGTGGGGATAAGCTATAAAGAGGCTCTTTCCGAGCGATCATTGTAATATTACTCTTATATTAGAACATTCGTGCAGTTTGAGATGACTGACAGTACGCTAAGTAAACACAATCCTATGTTAAAAATTTTCTTGATCAGATATTATCATGAAAATCGCCAAAATCCAAAGCTTGATGACAGAGAATAAAATAAATAATACTTAATAATATCAATTTATTATAATTAAATTAGTTATATGAATAGAAGTAATACATATTAATAATTATTGATAAGGAATCACTTGCAGACGCATACATTTGCAAAACAGTCAAACATTCAGTCTGGAACGTTGGTTACCAAGTGGGGTCCTTCTGGGACCCCATACGTATTTTAATTGATACAGCTTCCAAATAAACGTAATTTTGATCCTACTTTGGCCAATAATTCGGATTTAAAAAGTTGTTCACATACCTGGAGACACATGAACGTGAACATTTTTTTTTTCCTATTTATTCACAATTTTTCAAGTGTGGGGTCCCTAAAGGACCCCGCTTGGTAACCAGAGGGTTAATGATAGTGTCGGGGTAACACTGCTTCCTGTGGATTGAAAATTCAAACTTTTGGTGGTGGGTTTGAATACATAGATCAAGAAAATTCAGGCTCCCCTCACTTTCCAGTTCCATTGTGAATTGAATGTGCTTATGTGCTGACTGGAAAATCGCTAATGTAACGCCAATATTTAAAAGTGGAGACAAGGAACAGCCATCTAATTGCAGGCCGATATCTTTAACGTCCATCTCTTGCAAAGTCCTTGAACACATCGTAGTCAGCTCGGTAATGAAACACCTTGACGTGCAAAACTTATTAATGGGAACTCAACATGGATTCAGGAAAAGCAGATCGTGCGAAACTCAGTTAGCGCTTTTCGCCCACGACATTTTAGTCTCCGGGGTAGACAACATTCCAGTAGACGCGATTTTTCTTGATTTCAAAAATGCATTTGATTAAGTACCCCACGGAAAGTTAATAATAAAACTGAAATCTTATGGTCTAGACGAAGATGTCATTTCCTGGATTAGAGAATTTTTGAACGACCGCGTCCAAAGAGTAGTATTAGACGGTGCAGTCTCCAATGAGGTTAGAGTCACTTCTGGCGTTCCTCAGGATAGTGTCACTAGCCCACTCCTATTCCTTTATATAAACGACATTGGCGAAGTAGTGCCGAGTAAGTTACGATTATTTGCAGAAGACGCTGTAGTTTACAGAGAAATCCGTTCCAGCAAAGATATAGATGAACTAACGAATGACCTTGCTGCTATCCAAGCTTGGTGCGATGCTTGGCAGTTAGAATTAAATTTGGAAAAATGCGTCGTAATGAATTTCTGGAAGAAGAATAACTCCCTACAGCGTAACTATATCATTCGGGGCACCCAGTTAAAGTCAGTTGATTCCGTGAAATATCTAGGCGTTAGACTCAATAATGATCTATCGTGGAAAAAACATATTCGAGAAATAACCGGTCAAGCTAATCCTAAAATAGGTTTGGTGAAAAGAATACTGGGGAAGTGCGACGACAAAGTGAGAGAAATTAGCTACTTTTCCCTCGTTAGACCACATTTGGAATACGCTGCCAGTGTTTGGGACCCTCATGAAAAGGCTCCCGGATACCTAGTCCAAAAACTACGCTGCAGACGTCTGGGCAGATTCGTCTGACGCCTCTGTTATTCTATGCACATAAAATTTGAATGCATATTTACGAAGAAGAAAAATCGATATTTGAAAAGATCATCGTAATTTTTCATTTCTCATTTTTCACGCTGCAATATTGACCACGGAAAAACACGAAATTCGGTAAAATTGGCTGCCTGCTACGGCGTGTATAATGACGGAACCCAAATTTTTTTAGTCTTTGTAAACTTTAATCTTTTCACTAGATTGCGCGCCGAAGGCGCGTTTAAAGCCGTTCCGGTAAAGCGATGTTTACCCCTACCAGCCAGTTTACAATACAATAATTTTGGGCGCAGTTGTATATGTTGTCGGGGTAGTGTGTTGTTTGTGTTAGCAGAAACTTACATATTAAACATCAAAATACACTAAGCTACATACATCTTGCAATTTCTTTTACAGAAGAATGATGAGTACAAGGTAATTAAAACGGAGTTGGAAAGAACGTCCACATTTGTAATGGGCTCTTTTGATTTTTTTTTTTTTTTTTTTTTCCTCCTCTGTTGAATACGTTTTATTTTTTCATTGTTTTTAATAGTTTTTATATATATTTTTTTTTTATTGGCCCCTTTATTTTTCTTTTTAGTTAATTTTGTAAACTTTAATCCTTTATCTTCATATTAATCCATACGATTTTAATGTAGTTCTCATAGAAGCGGCACTAAATCAATCAATGCGAACCTTTGCCCGCTATTTTTGCGCTCTCCACGGCGGCGAAATTCTCCCGTTCACATCGCCCTCAGCCACTGAGCGAGTCTCATCGTGGCAGTGGAAGGGGACAACGCTTGCATAGAGTCCTTTGCCTTCAGTTCGCCGGCAGCCGCCGAGCTGCCGGGTATGGCGGAAGAGAATGCTGTGTCATTGCTCTTTGCCGCGTGAGGGTCGCTCTTGTATGTGTGATGCGTGCTTCGGAGCCGAATTTTAATCTAGTCCAACAACACGCTCAAGGACATGAATTTTTTCACGGTAGGAGCGCAGAACGCCACGTAATATTTAACAGTACATGACCTTATTGCCAAAATACTGTCTTACCATGATGGTTTTTCCCTGAATCTTTTGTTCCAATGTAATTACAAAAAATTAATATCAATACAACCAAGATGCATTTCCCACATTGCATGCGAGGAGGTATACTTCGTACATTTGCTATCGGTAATGCCGGTTTATTCTCAGTGAGGAGGATTGCTACAAATGACCCTGGTCAGTTTATATCCGCTTCAGTACTGCATATTACCCTGATACATCAGTTCATTTCAAGATTAAAAGTTTCCTCTCATCGGTGCAACCTTCCTTGCCATAATTTTATACGAAAAATAAGATCAACTGCATTAATTCTGCTAAAAATGAAAGATTAGCTTTATATTTATGAGTCTCGAATGTTTATTTTTAAGAAATTCATTAGTTTAAATGCCTTAAAATTATGTAACAACTATAATTCTTGATAGCTCGAGTCACGTCATAGATTACGCATCGTGTACCAGCGTGCAGATTTACATCCGTGTGTTCTATCACCGAAATTTTCAATTTTTTGTCATTGAAGTTTTTTATAACGTGCAAGTCAAGAACTCATGGACAACTTGTACTATGCATGATGCATGGAAACATGTTTGCTTAATTCATAAAAAAACTTGCTAATTCTAAATTGGTAATTGTAATAAAAAATGCTAATTCTTCGGTGCATGCATTTGTCAATTGCCAGGAAAATATTTAAGACATCGGTCTCTTACAACCCACGCACGCACTCTACGGTCCCTAAAATAGAATTTTTCTTGGCTTCTTTTTTGTCTATTTGATCAATTGAGACGGAAACTTAGATGAGTAAGTTATAATGCAAAAGTTATGGCAGCATTTTCGAATTCGTAATTCCTACATACAGGGTAATGGTCTAATTTTTCTGTGGAATGAGTGTCGTTTTTTGGAAACTTAAAAATAGATAAGATATTTTAGGACTAGTTTTGGGTCTCTCATGATTTTAAACTTAAACAGAATATCATATCGCACACTATTTAATTGATTCAGGGATCCATAATTTTTAAAGAGGTAACAGGATGCACGAATGAGGAAAGGATTCCGCACTCGCGTCATCGCAATCCACGCAACACCGCATATTTTGATATTTTGCTGCAAAAAAATGAGATAATTTGATTCTCATCTTCCCACTGTCCTATTCGTCTCTTGTCAATCCTTAGACCCTTGGTTTTTACTACAAGTTCGCTCGCAGTTTCATCATTATCAACTAAGCCTTATAAACCGAAAAAATAGGCATTAGTTTCAAATAATGTTACATTTTCATGGGTATCGAGTGAATGACCTCTGGTTAAATTAGAATAAAATAACTATGGCAAATGCTTATTTCTTTTATCGGAATAATCTTATATTTCCCTTGGATTGGAACTCCCCGAAGATTTTTTTAATCTGGGACAGAAGTCATTGGAATATATGGTTGCACTGGACGCCTCCTCCGAGACGATACAAGTTCAAATCACACAAGTCCTAAAACAGAGTAGCTATTATGGACTTATCTTGAACTGTTCGTGATATCTGGTGATTTTTCCGGGTATTCTTCCGCGTTTATCCATTTTTAGGACGATATTTCGCCAAGGTTCCAGTTGGTTTCCTCAGGTCCACTGAAGTGTCGATGAAGAACAAAGAAGGCCGCTACTACCCGAGAATAATCAGGGAGGCAATTGAAATCGCCAAAACAACAAAGAACTTCAACCTTGAAGACGGCTACACTCAAAACAGGTACAGGTCTTCAAAGATCGCGACCAATCAAGGCACACCTCCACAAAAAAGCGGAAAACGGGGTGTATATAAGATGAACAACTTTCTGCATCTTTTCAGTGACATCAAAACTATCGAAAAACTTGCCCAACATCCTTGCATCTGGGCGGAGACCTCAATGGCAAAAATACCGACTGGGGCTGCCGTACCACCAACCTGCACGGTAAGCTCCTGAAGAAAATAGCTGCTTCCCACGCAATTCAAATTTCCGCTCCTGATTCACCGACTCACTTCCCCCCTTTCCCATACCTTCCGGACATCCTAGACTTAGTCCTAACCGCAAACCTTCCCACCACTATCGCACCGAGCACCATTGATAATGCTGCCTCGGACCACTGTCTAATGATATTTACCATACCACTCTCCCACGAAATTCTGCCTCCTCCTAACCCCCAAATAAACTGGAAGCAATTTACAGAACTCTCCTCCAAGACTTCACTACCAGATCCCCGAACCTTGAAAACTGAAGCACAGTTGGACCAAGCAGTTGAAGACTTCACCGGTCTCATCCAAAACTTCCTCAAGTCTGCCACCTTTCCACCAAAACCTGAGGACATGGCTGGAGAATGCCTACCAGCAGTTATCCAAGACACCATCCAGAAACGAAATGCTGCTAGCAGACTTTGGCAACGAATGTTCCTTCCAGCGGACCACAATCTGTATCGAGCCTTAAAAAACCGAGCCACCTCCCTGCTCCGCGAATACAACGCCAAGAAATGGGATTCAATGGTAGAAGCTCTATCACACAAGCACCATTCAGTCTGGGAACTTGCCAGAAATCTTAAAGGAAAACGCCCCCAACCCAAACCACTCATCAGACAAGACATCACGGCTGTAACCAACGCTTCTAAAGCCTGCCTCTTTGCAGACCATCTGGCCGAAACCTTTCAAAATCATCTCCCCTCTACTCTGGAAGCAGACGCTACTACGGCATCCAACTCTCTCAAGAACTCACCATCACCACCATTTCCAATCATAGCTCCTGCTGAACTGCAAGAAATAATAAACAATCTCAAACCTCGCTCCGCAGCGGGCTCAGATAAAATATCAAATCGGGCTATTAAAAACCTCCACCCAAAAGCCATTGCTCACCTTAGAAATCTGTTAAACGCCATCTACCTACTTTCCCACTTCCCTCAACCTTGGCGCGCAGCCAAAATCATCATGATCCCAAAATCTGGCAAGCCCCAAAACGACCCAAATAACTGCCGGCCAATTAACCTACTCAACTGCCTCGGTAAAATCCTAGAAAGAACTAACCTAGCCCGATTAAACCCCGAAATAGAAGACGCAAAACTCCTCCAAAATGAACAAACCGGCTTCCGACAGCACCATGCAACTACGCATCAAATCACTCGCCTTGTAGAATACATATCCTTTGGCTTCAATATCAACAAACAAACGCATGGGGTGTTCTTGGACCTGCAAAAGCCTTTGACTGAGTCTGGCACTCCGGAATAATCCTTTAACTCTCCAACCTCCCGATATCCACCTACATCCAAAAATTGCTCCTCTCTTTCCTATCAAACCGCTCCTTCTATGTACCAGTCAACTCCGCCTGCTCCCCACCCAAACCCAAAACCCAAGCGTCGCAGCCAAATACGTCCAAGAACGCCTCCATGATGTTAAAAAGTGGATGGACAACTGGAAGCTAAACATAAACGCCAGTAAATGCAGCGCCATAACTTTCGCTAGAAAAGCGAAATATAAAAACATCACAAAAACCTACTATGGAACTGAAGAAATCCCTGATTCCAAGGACGTAAAATTCCTAAGAATAATGCTGGATCCAAAGCTCTCTTGGAACAATCATGTAGCTTACGCCACCAATAAGACACAAGCAGAAACCAATTCCCTCAACCCACTGCTCAACAGGAGAAGCCGAATGAAACTCGACACCAAAAGAACAATCTACCTTGCCATGTTACGCCCTCTTCTCACGTACGGCTACCCAGCATGGGCAGGGACTTCATACTCCAATCTAAACAAACTATGCGCCCGTTCAATGGTGTCAGGCTCAACTTTGTGGAAGTTAAAGTTCACAAATGAATAAACGACTTCGTTTTCTTCCACTAATTTATTTTCACGGTACGACATGTTTCGACCTTGAGCGGTACTCGTAAATGACCGCTCAAGGTCGAAACATGTCGTACCGTGAAAATAAATTAGTGGAAGAAAACGAAGTCGTTTTTTCATTTGTGAAACTATGCGCCATCCAAAACAAGATACTCAGACGAACTGATGATGCACCATGGTTCGTCAGAAATGAATATATCGCCAATAACCTAAACATTCCTCCCCTCTCCCAACCCCTAACCAACCTAAAGGAAAAATTTGAAAAATCAATAAATAAAATAGACAACACTCTCATACACGACATATGGGACTACCATCTTTTCAGTGGAACTGAGGAAGTGGACCTGAAATGTAGGGGAAATATTATCCTAAAAATGGATAGACGCGGAAGAATACCCGGAAATCAACAGATGTCATAATCTCCGCGGAAGCTTACTTGGAAACTATTGAACCGCTCGTTCACATCACTGGACCTTAGGTCGTAGGCGGCGGAAGACTGACTTGATGTTCGTGTGTCCATTGATGTTGCCACTTGGTCTTCCACCTCTGGCAGCCCTTCCTTACTCTAGAATTTTATATATACGCTATTATTATTAATAAAACATGTGCACCTTCTCATACACAATTTCGTCGATTTACCTGCGAAGCCAATATTTGCAGTAAATACGCCGCAATAAGCATCTTTTTTAACGCTATATTTTTTTACTCACGTCCAAACTGAAAGCTTTGGTTGAATAAGTAATCGTCTCCAGAATCTCCCGAAGAACAAAGGAACATATTAACCAAATAAATAACGTTTTAACAATTTTATCAATTTACTTTTCATGCGTAAATAGATTATGTGAACATTCACGCACATTCTAACATTGGCAACAACGTCCTCCAACGATACACCGCCTGAAAATAGCCAAAATTATTGAGTCCGTCGTGCATCGATACCTATTAGTCAATTTATCAGTAGCATTTTATAAAAGTAAAATTGGAAAAACATTATAAAATTAATTTTTTGCGATAGATATGTTATGCTTCGTTAGTTTTTACCAGAAAGACTTCTGCCGGGAATAGCATTTGAAAAGGGATTTAAAAGTTTTCTTTACAGAGTAGCACCATGCAAATTGCATTAACATATGAAAAAATATGATATAAAAGTGAAAAGCAAAGAAAAGAAAGCATATTTTTTTCATGAAGAAAGTATTAGTGAAGTGGTACAGCACCCTTGTCCGAAACTTATTTTATTGCTGGCACTGATAACTCAACATTTTTATATGTCTCACAGCGAGCATCATTGTAATATATGGTAATGAACAAATTGATAATATTAACAGTGTCTCCAGAGATGCTACAAATACAGATCTAGAAGATACTCCGCAAACCAACAAAACAAAATCTGACGAAGAAATTGCCCATATGGTGCTGGTAGAATTTATACCACCTCCCATCCCACATACATATTGTGGTGGATATATGTCATGGTAGAGAGAAAAGTTAACTTCAAAAGTAGCTTCAGTATTAATTGGGAAGCTGAGTAAGACAACGGTATTAATAAATCCGGTAAGCGGTATGGATTCTGGTTGTAGAGTTTGAGGAACGACTTAGTACGTTGAACGACTTGGTAGCAGTTCAAGTCTACAAGTCCGCTATCATTCGTATGGAGATAGAAGTAGACGAGGTAATAATAAGTGAAATGCCTGGTTTAAAAAAACCAAGTAATGATGGGGAAGTATAATGCCTCAGTCGGGGAGGGAGGAAGGGCTGGGAAATAGGAGATTTTGGGTTAGGAAACGCGAAACGAGCGGGAAGAGAAATCAATAAAATATTGCAGGAGAAACAAGTTATTCGTCACAAAGACCTAGTCCAATTATCCTTAAGTGCAAAAGTCCACCAGGAAGAGTCCAAGGGATACGGAGATACATCAGAAAGACCACATAATAGTAAAACAGACGTTTAGGAATGACGAAAAATCTAGCGCATTCTCCCTAAGGTGAACGAAACGAAACGTAATATTTAAAAGACTCGTAAAATAATAAAGGTGAGGAAATAGAACGTGGAAACTTTAATGGGAATGTGAGGATAGATTACTAGAAACCTCTGGAGATTCGTATGACAAAGAAAACTTGGATAACGAAGGAAATTAAAAAAGAAATGGCGGTGATAAGGAAGTGGAAGAACGTAGACACAGGGCAGTGAAAATTCTAAGTAAAAATAATCATCTATTACGGTGGGAAACTAAGAAGGGAGAAAGAATTGGTGGAAAACAAGGAGAGACACTGCGAGGAAATGGAAAAGATTCAGAAGTAACGAGAGGTAGACGCGTTGTACGTCAAGGTGAAGTCGCTATCTGGCGGCAAAAGAGGACAAGCCATGTCAAAAATTAATGCTAAAAATGGAAGAATGCTAGCAGAGCAAATCGAGGTTCAGAGTAGAGGGATGGGGAAAGAGGAGGATCCGCATGACAGCGGAAACAGGCAGGAAAGATTTAACATGTAGAAGGGGCAGTGGTGTAGCATAATCTTGAGCCAAGGAAGAGGCCGCTTCTAAGACATGGAAATCAAGGGAGCTCTCCCTGATATGACCTTCGTCTCCCTGATTTCGCGACAATGGAAAATAAGGCAAAGTGGTAATGAGAATATTAAAGAGAAGAATAGAGAAAAGGACTATCAATCACTTGGGCGAAGATCAGTTTGTATTCAGAAAAGGTAAGTAAAGATGCTATTGCGGTTATGAGGTCGCTCGTGAAGAGGAACCTAAGCTATAATCAGGTTGTGTTTGCCTTATCCGTGGATTTTGAAAAAGTATTTCATAGAGTGGACTGGACAAAATTATGGATATTCTCAAGAAAATAGGCGTCAATTGGAGGAATAGGCGACTCATTTGTAATCTCATTTGGCCAATACTGCGCAAGTGAAGGTAGCGGAGGGATAAACTGGGAGGGCAAGCTTTGGCCGAGGAGTAAGGCAAGACTGTTCACTATCTCCATTGTTTTCTGGAGTATATGCTGAGGTGATGGCAAGAGAAGCGTGGGATGAGGTGGCAACTGGAGTCAAAGTGGGAGGAATGATGTAAAATCAGTAAGGTTCACGGACGATCAGGCGTTGATTAGCCAGTCAGCGAGAGGGCTGAAGAGTATAGTGGATGCATTAGACAAGAGATGCGATGAATATGGCATGAGGATTATCACAAGAAGACTAAAGTCATAATTAAGTTAACCAAATTTCCAGGAAATATAAAATTATCCACACAACGCTTTACTCCCTCCGAAGTAAATGTTAACATAGAGTAAGAATATATACTTACTCTATGATGTTACCCACAATTTATTAAAACTATTAATAATGTGTTAGTGCAATCATAATTAAACTACTTGATAACCTGCTGGTGATGGGGTATTAAAATTCAAGCAGTTGGGTGCTAATTCTCCAAAAAGCAATAGACCGATGGCTACAAAATATAATTTGAACCGTTCTTCCCTATAAATTTGTAGATTTACAGTTCTCCCTTTACGTCATCATAACCTTTTCTAAGTATTCAAAATTTTCTACTCCATAAGAGGATATAAACGTAAAGAAGAAGCTGAAACCAATGCATTAAATATAAGATCTACAAAAATTTATATATTGCCGACGCGTAATTATTCCGTTTAAACGCTCATTTATCTATGTAAGACGAAATTGTTTTCTTGATGGTCAGAAATTATAAGAGGATCAAATAGTTTAACATATTTTTTAAAGATTAAGTTAGTGGTAACTTATTGTAGAAAATCCAAATAAATTAATTTGTTGATAGTGCGTTTAATGCGCAATAAATGTTTTTGCACGGCTGGTTGAGATTTAACAAAAATTGCTATTTTTTCGAGCATTTATTATGTTTCGTATCTGGTCTCAGCTTACTATTTTTTTTCAATTCGTATTGTCATTTGTCTTGAGGTATCCTACAGGCAAGACTTAAATGGGATTCCTACTTTATCCTAATTTATTTGAAATGCGCTTTTAATGATGATTCCACGGATAAATAAAAATAAATTGGCCAATTTATTATTTATGCGGTTCGTAAAGATTCACGAGCTACGATTGAGACACAAGATAAAAGTAAATGGACAAGAACGGAGAAAGTGAAGCGGACGGAGACGAAGAAGACGACGAAGTGTAGGACATAGCAAGGGAGGAGAGGAAACTGTGTTACAGGAAAGAATGTTGGGTAAGTGAGAGATAGAAAGGAAATAAGAGATTTGATGGAAAGGAATTTCATAGTGAATAGAAGAGGAAATCCATGATAGGAGGAAGTACAGCCAGAATGTTTAGTAAATACTCATTACAAACCTACCTTAATCGGTAGGTTACTTTAGCAATTATATGTAAATTTTGACACATATTTTTGTACGGATTATATTTATGAAATTTTTATGAGTGCCTAAAATACCATAGCATGCGTCTTCGTCATCCCTAACGTCCAGTTGCAGCCATCAGGAAGAAGAAATTTCCTCCCGAGATTCTCCAATTGATGATTACTGTGAAATCCGATAAGGAAATATTTATCTGAAGCGAAGATCAAAAGTTCCTTTGATATCCAGGGGAAACAGAATACTCCACGAAATATACGAAATAATATATAAACGCATTGTATATTTTTCTTTTGTACTCCACGTGGAATTAAGAAAAAAATTAGATGGACAAGGCTTTATGGGAAGACCTCATGGACGAGAAGTTAAAAACATTTTACCTTCTTCCAGAAATACTTAAATTGGAAAACTAAGAAATTAATATTTTTGTGTATCGGGAGTTACGATTTTCATTGAAAACGAAATCTCTAAAACATTTTGACGGGTTGAAACACCATGAAGAACAAACGATATTCTCAAAAATGTCAAGGAATAATAAAACTGTACCTTTCAATTCTTACTTGCCGGATTTTCTTGCTACTACATGAGATTGCTTTAATTAGTAACCAAATCAATTATTAAAATTTTTTTTAATACTTCCGGGTTTTTGGAGACGAAATATCACCAATCTCTGTGCTCTACACTTCCGTAAATAATATCCATTTCCCAATCTCCAAGACCACCGTGTGCCTTGAGATACGTCTACTTCCATGCGGCGCAGATGCTGAGCACGGTGACACTCGGCTGTTCAACAGTCGCAAACCCGAGCGAGAAGGTTCACAAAATTTCAGTCATCTAAATCCCATCCCCTCCACATCGCCTCCCCTCCCTTCCCTCAACACTGCCCCCCTATGTTCCCTGCCTCGAGCCCAAGGCCACTTGCTAGTCGGCTAGGCTCGCTAGCCACTAGGCATAGTTTTTGAGGTGTGGGGGAAAGACCCACAACTCGAAAGTGGCCGATGTATCCGGAAGCCTTAGTAGGTAGACACAAGAAACTCTGAGACGACCTGTTACCTAACGAGTAAACTAAGGAGTGAAGAACAGATATCTTTCAGAGCGAAACAAAGAACATTATCTTCTAATCGTAACGACTTTTCAGGACCGGAAACGATTTTAGAACAGAGTTCATCGAACAAACAAATATTAATAGGAATTTCTTTTAGGAACAATAACGGCTTGTTACAAATTCAAGGTTGGACTGTGGCAACACATATCTCACAGCGCAAGCCTAAATTTATCGTTGCATCTTATCACAGTTTAACGGCGATGTCCTATCACCCTACAACGCCAATTGAGGTCTCTCTTAGGTATTGGTACAGATACCGTGGATTTAGTTGTAGACTTCACTGGTCCTCCTACCATGAATCTAACGTTAGGCCCATTTACATTTTCGTTATGGATGCAGGTTCTTTGCCGTGCCCCCCTCCTTATCCCCCCCCGCACCTGACCCCAGCACTCTCTTCGGCTGCAAAGTTTTCCCATCTCGAGAGAGGGCGCTAGTAGCGGGGATGGGCGGCGTTTTATGGCGCGTGAGACTAGTACGCAGCTCCGCCGAGAGCAGCGCTGCACCTCATTGATTTCCCATAACGCCCTGCTTGCCTAGTCTGGTCCTCATGCTGAAGGGCAAAAAAAAGTATCCAAATAATAAAAGTAAACTTTGAGGAAACTTCTCCCAGGTATTAGAAGTAATTCATCAAGAAGTTCCGGCTTTTTATCCCGTCATTTTCTCGATAAAAAATTTGAAGGGGCAGTTTTCCACTTGAGAAAATTTCATGAGCACTTTCAACGAAACCTTGTAATAAGCACCACCAGAGCAGAGGCGGATACAGATGGGGGGCGCGCGCCCCCCCTTTGCGGGGACGCTCACATTGCCGAACATTGTAGAATCACAGTTGTAACTTACTTGTAACGTAAGATATTGACTTATATACGTGTATAATGAGTTTAAATAAAACTTTGTTCAACTTCGCACGTGGCTTGATTAATTTTTTATTACGATAAAAGTAAAGGTAGCTCAAGATATCTTTTGCGCCCCCCCCCCCCCCTTGTGTTTTTTCTGTATCCGCCACTGCACCAGAGATTGTTGAAAGCCAAGGAAAAAGCAGAAATGCCTTCGGGGCGACTTTTGCAATAGCATTAGCGATCGTTGGGACCGAACTCGAAAAGTAATTGATATCGTTTTACAACTTCTCTCTGTAAATTTACAATGTAAAATTCAACTTCGTTTGCCAACGTGCTTGTGTTGATTCATTCATTCATAACATTGGAATCCTACATCACTCTACAGACGCGTACCATTTCTTCCCTGTCCGTATCAGTTATTGCGCGTTCCCTATGTTCCTTCTTCCTTGATCAACAACGAACGCCTTTGTCCAGCAGGGCACACTTCAAGTATATGTTAAAGACACTTTAAAAGTAGGTCGTCCAATGATACCCGCTCACGAACATAACCGGTCGTGAGCTAAAAGTGAAAATCGTTCACAAAGATGAAATTCTCAAATCCACCTCAATAAAAGCATGCCTTGCTGGAGTGTAAAAACTTCACAGAGGAACAACCACTTGCCTTGATCGGAGTTTCTGGGCTATTTGGAAACCTTTGAGTTGAGGGCATTTTTATTCAAATCTATACGGAGGCCTTTTATGACCTATGCGAATCATTATTCTCTGAAAATACCCTCTCTAATTTTTTTGTCATCATCACCTGATAGTTATTTTCGGCTTCCTAGTCAACTATATTAATCTGTGACCATCAAAAATGCGAGAAAAGTTTTATTCTCAGCACGCAAACATTGGCCACGCCGTGCGCGCACGCTTCGAATTCAATCCATTCTCGCTGAAATTGAGTGTAAAATTCAAATTTCTGTCTGAATTTTTTACCGAGCGCGACTGATTTCATTTCGCGCCGAACACAAAGGAGACGACGTGAAGAGAAATCATTTTTGTGAATGCCTCCACACACATTCTCTTGTCGGCGGGGGCGCGTTAGAATACACGGCATTCCTCTCCTTTCTCATAATGCCATTTAGCGGATCTCTCCTGTGGGAAGCAAAGAGGTAGGACGGAATCCTTAACGCTAAATTTCACAAACCATGTCTGCTGAGTGAGAGAGAGAGATAGCGAGAGCGCCGGAAATACGCGGGCGATGGCGGTGAAACAGCCAGACAAAATACCACCACCTCCCCTCCCGGGATATTTCCCAAATCGATTTGTTTTCTGGAGGGGCTTAACCCCTTCGAAATACGCACAATGTATTGGAATGCGGGGATAGGCGATGTGACGAAAAGCATCCACAGCTCTCTCTATCTCTCTCTCTATTCGCCATCCGCTGTAAACGGCGCGGGATGTGCGTGAGACACCTTATTAGAATGTTTCCGTGAAATTAGTAAAATACAAAGGAAGGCTGCGCGATTCGTCAAAAACTGCTACGGGCGTACCGAAGCAGATTTAAAGTGTATTATTGTAATTAATACACTTTGAAATCTGCGTCGGTCACGGTCTCTAAGTCAATAAGTGCGTAAGACACGGTCTCAGGCGCTACTTTTTGGAATTGATTCATTGTAGAGTAAAATAGAATAAATTTGTTTTATTCCACACTTTATTTTAAATAGCACGACCCAGGTTTCAGCTTTTGTGCTTCCATCAGGATATTATCATGCTGATGATAGCATTAGATGCTGAAACCAGGGTGGTGCTATTTAAAATAAAGTGTGGAATAAAGCAAAGTTATCTTCTTTTACTCTATTCAAAGGTATTAGGTTGGGAGACGCTAGGGACTCGTAGGCCACACGCCAGGCTTAGATTGCTTGAGCAATGAAGACTAGATATGTATCTCAGCGACACGGAGAACATCACATTAGAATTCCACCTCATTACAGGTCCGACAGAAAGGAGAAAAATGAGCGGGTTATTATTCCGAGAGCATAGGTGGAGGAAATCGTTTTTCCGCAGTGGACCAAAGGAGTGTTATAAACGCCAACCGGAACTTCGAGCGTGTATTTCCGTTTAATTTTTCAACGGCTGTTACCCTAATTACCTCTCAAACGGCCATTGAGGTGGCTTGCGGGGCAGTATTAATATGTAGATATAGATTAGTGTAACTTCTCGGCATTACCGATATTTAGTGGAGAAATATGTAGCAATGAATAAATAACAAACCTATTGTATTCCCAACTGTATTCAACGGTATTTTACTTCTCAGATTTCCGTCAGGGCAACACATGTCGCATTGTCCCGCTAATGGAGTAATTCGACATCAGTCATCATGGCGCTGAGGCGTTAAAATGCGTCTAAATTGCAGCGAGGTCAAGAGGAGAAGAATAAATTTCTTATTTATCATCTTTCTTACCATTGTGCGTATATTAATTCAGTTGCCGCTGCGGGTTATACTGTTTTTGTATAAAATACGAAGATATAAACTAGCTATCACAGATAGATATGAATGAAAAGTTAAAGGAATATCATCGCTTATACAAGGTTAGTCATTACTAAAGTATGTTACAATACATTAATTTAATGAGAGGTTTGAAATTGAAATTGATTTCACAAAAAGTATTCAACATCTAGGCTGACAATGTTTACAGCATGTGGTATTATTAGAATAAAGTGTTGTACATTTAGTGGGAAAATTATTCGAGAGCATAATATCATTTTCCTTGACCGACAAATACGGAACAACATCATCAGCAACACAAGAGCAGCGAAATCGAGAATAAATATCGAGATAAGAGTAGAAACGTCGCGAACTGGCCTTCGGACCTTGGGAGATAATATCTGTAGCGAGTTATATTCTTCCTATTTCTAACCTACCACCATTAAAAAACTTGCTTGATCGTTTCGATTGAACCTAGAGGAATTTTAAACGATTATAAGAATGGAAGATGAGGCCAGATGAAATATTATTATTAGACCTTGCGACTTTAAAGCCTTAAATATTCCACTGAATCCCACACAAACGAGTTGGTAGGTTGAGTGCAATTCAAACACCGACAATATCATTGACAGCAGGCTGTTGAGCGATCGGTAAAGAAAAGAAATAGTAAAATGGCAGTAGACAGGGATTAGCAGCCTTCAACAGCCAGTCAGGGCTTTTTTGACTCTTCATCTAGCCCTCGGTTGGCACCATGTCATCTGCTCCCCGAACACGATTGCCGAAGTCAATCGAAAACCTCTTTCTGAGATACTTACATTCTTCTAAATTAAATTGGCATTTGGATAGCCAATCCTGGGAAAGATTCACTCAACGTGATTCGTAGCTCAACTTCATTACTATACGGAAGGCATCACCTAACCGGATATTCACGCAAAGTCGGATTCGATAGGAATTCCAACTTATTGAGCAAAGTACGCACGTTCTTAATACTGGTGGGCAATATTTTAATTTGCTCTCATAAAATCAATTTTGAACGGATTTTCATCGCTGACAACCATTTATAAGGAAACTTGCATCATCATAATTTCCGAGGATGCACATCGCTCTCTCGTACAGTCTTTTCCAGCCACTTATTCATATTTGGCTTTTAACCTCACGCAATCATGCGTATATTTCTTTGTGTGAAAGTAAAAAATATCTAGCATACTGCACCGCAACAATGTGCACGAGTTCCTACTGATAAATTCCCGACAACCTAATAATATGATGAACCCCCTTTTAGCAAAATTGTGACTAATAACTCATTTCATAATAATATTTTTGCTGTAATTAGCCTAAGCATTTTGAAATTTGTAAATGTGTACTTAAATAAAGTAAAGATTGAAAAAAAATTCAGAGCTAATGAAGCAGACCATAGTCGACATTTTTTCCATCTCAAATTTTTAAATTATACGTACCTAATAACTTTACAATATTTTCGCAAGTGCAATACCTGTGAATTTGAGAAAAAGACAAATTTTGAGCAGCGAGTACTATAATCCCCAGAAAATTTCACAATTTTCGCCTAAGTTTAACTCGAGGAATGCGTGCTAACCAAAAAAGGGTCGAGCAGGTGGCGTGCATAATCTGGACGGATCCGATGCGGATGCGAGAGATACGAAGCAATGACGATAAACACGCAATGGTAACATTAATTTTATAAACCGTTGCTATTCCAGATGGGACGATGACAGAATAGCATTTGAAATCTCTCTGCTTTGGAGTCTACTTCCTTAATTTTACTCTCGTGATCGCCTCTACCGTATTGCTACACTAGGGAAGGATATTTTTGAAGTCGCGTGAGAAAAACTACCCTCCGAATTTACTAAATCAATTAAGGCGATGTTTTGACATTTTGACTTGAAGGCATCGGAAAGGCAAATATCGACTCGGCCCGAGGCGTCTTCGGCCAGAGGGGTGCTCACCGTGGAAATAGGCGGCGAGGGCTGGCTCTTGTGAGGGTTTCTCCATCAATCGCCAATGCCAATGGAACTTCCGTGACATAATTCTATTGGTAACTAAATTCCACGTTAGCATTCTTCATGTTCTCCATCAGAATGATTCCCGTTACTAAATGCAGCGGCTGAGAAGTCAAGAGTGGAAGGATTCGAAATGCTTTTGTTGCTACCGATGCATAATAAAGATAAAAAGAATCGACCAAGTCAGTAACGAGGAAGTGCAATGACGGTTGAGAGAAAACAGAAGTCTTCTGAAAGCCTTATATAGATTACGGGAAAACTCACATGGCCGCATAATGAGGGATGATGTCCTGATGAAAACAATGGCGGAAGGACAGGTGGACGGGAAGAAGGGCAAGGGACGGCTCCCAACAAATGACAGGTACAAAAGACATAAAAGGGACGAAATAGATCACTATTAAAAGGTTAAATAGCAAATAGGAGAGCGAAATGGTGAGCGGCGTCAAACCACTGTTAGTGCTGTTTATTAATGATGAACTCAACATGAATTACGAAGTACAGGATTCAGTACTCCGGCGAAATCCAGTTAAAACTAGCAATGAAAAGTTCCGATTGCCCCTTGATAGACATTTCATGCAGGCCTTGAGTATGCAATTTCCACGAGCACATAACCTCATGTGTATGACAGTTTAATGAGATAGCATTAATCCAATAGTTCCTAATTCACTCCTCAATGATGAAAAACAGTTCTTCACGCGTTAATATCGATTTTTCGATACTGACGCGACCATATAAGCAAAAAAAAACAGAAATTGGAAGTTATAGTATCATTAATTACATTGTTTTTAATAGGCAGTGCAATTTTTACTCAACAAATGGTAGAGAAATGGTTGCATCTTCAAAGGCATTTTGCAAACGGGTTACCAAAATCTTTTTCTCACTCGGGCCGTTAACTTAAGCAACCGGAATAATAAAACGACGAGGTGAAGGCAAAATTGTATCACCTGGAAACCGGTATTACTTATTTCATACAATACCAATTTTAGTAATAAGTAAATATTGAATAATTGATAATATTATCACCATTTCTTATTGCATTTGCTATTGTAGCCTATATCTCTAAGTACTATACGTAGTCTATATCACTTATACTAAAAAATAAAATATGCTTGATGACTCATGGTCGACGAGAAAATACGCTGAAAAGTAAATACATTTTGATAAGCAGTAGTATTTCGGAGGAAGAAAATCCATGTTGCCCAGCATTTACGAGTCCGACAACTGCAATTTGATTAAGCTATTTGACAATCATGATACGAGTTTATTTCATTAAAGGATTCACAAAAGAATGACACTAAAGGATATTTGTTCTATTTTATAATTTGGCGCTTAAAAATGAATCAAAATCTGTATTACCAGCAAAGGACAACCTCCTTGAGATACAATTTTCATTTCTTTGCCACATCTTCTCCATTTTAGTTCCGTTTTACAGAAGTTCTGCCTCCTTAAAAGAGAGCGATACCACGGCTTATACCCAGGCGAACATTTTATTACTTATATCAGGGCATGGAACAATTCAATACACGATCTAACTTTAGACAGCTATCTCAAGAGCGACATAGCTTCAAAGATCGAAGCACTTATTTCCCATTCTGCCTTCGCTTTCTCGCTCATAGAACACGGGTGCAACCTGAAACAATTATCTATTTAATCATCAGGGAACGACATGAAATGATTTCTCATATATGGCGTAGAGAATTCCTATCGGAAAAATATCAACTAATTTATAATAATCTATATCCAACATGGAAACTTCTAAAAGCAAAAACATCGAAAGAGAAAGATTAATCTCATCAATGAAAACGACACCGATAAAGAGGAAGCTGTAATTTATTTTCGATATTAGTAGATACGAATAATGAAAAATTTAGCGTCAAAGCTGAAGTTTGAGTTAAGTTTTTACAATTATAAGTGACTCAAACAATGTACTTAAACAATGAATTATCTGAGTTTTAGCACTGATTAGCTCAAATGCATACCTTAAATAAGAGAACTGAATAACCGACGCATTATCGGATAATCGCTTGCTGCATCCATCAAAAACTAAGGCGGAGAACAAAACACATGTCCATTAGCGATTTACATCAAGGAATAGCGAAAAGGACAGGACGGTTGATAATCCCTACGATAAATGATCACCATGAATCTGAAATTACCGGATGAGAAGGTGGCAGGCAGATTCAATACTGTTACTTTATTGATTGAGGATTTTTGTGCGTGGCACAGAAACCATATTAAAATAAAAAATGCCTACAACTCTGTACAACTTTAATTAACTGGAGTTGCACTTCACTAACGTCGCAGTCTTTCAACGACTACATTTAATACAGTGTTTCAAAGCTCCGAGTCGAAATATAAACAACTCCTGGCCATATTTCTCAAAAGACTTATGAAAGTTAGGAAGGCGAAGAAATGGAACGTAGAAGCCCTGAAGGGGAGTATGAGGAGAGAATATCAGGAACTAGTGGACATTAGTATACGGGAGATTGAAGGTACTAAGACTGTTGAGGAAAGATGGGATAATATTAAAACGGGAATAGTCAAAGCGGCGGAGAAGTCAATTGGTTATGTTGACAGTAGAAGGATAAAGAAGCCGTGGATAACGGAGAACATGATAAGGGAAATGGAGGAGAGGAGGAAGTGGAAGAACGTGGACACAGAACAGGGAAAAAGAATGTATAGGGAACTGAATAATCGATTACGACGTGAAACTAAGAGGGCAAGGGAGGCTTGGTGGAAAAGACAGTGTGAGGAAATAGAAAAGTTCCAGAAGGATGGAGAAATAGGCGCGTTGTACGCCAAAGTTAAGTCGCTATCGGGCGGCAAAAGAGGACAAGCCATGTCTAAATTAAGGCTAAAGATGGGAGGATGCTAACCGAGCAAGAAGAGGTACAGAGTAGATGGAAGGAATACGTGGAGGACCTGTATGACGGAATGAACAGACCAGAGAGATTGACTCTAGAGGAGGAAAGTGCAGTGGAGGAGGATAATCTTGGGCCGGGGATATTAGATTCGGAAATAGAGAGAGCACTTCGTGATATGAAGGCTAGGAAAGCAGTAGGCGTGGACAATATCCCGTGTGAGCTTCTGAAGAATCTAGGGAAGGAAGGTAAGAAAAGGTTTTTCAAACTAGTGCGCAGGATCTATGAGGAGGGATGCTGGCCGGAAGATTTCGTGAAGACGGTTTTAATTCCGCTTCCGAAAAAGCAGAAAGCTGTGGAATGCGGAGATTATAGGACTATCAGCTTAATATCGCAAGCGGCGAAAGTGGTGCTGAGGATATTGAACAGACGAATGGAGGCGAGGGCAAACGAGTATTTGGGCGAAGATCAATTTGGTTTCAGAAAGGGGAAATCAACTCGTGATGCAATAGCAATAATGAGGTCCCTCGTAGAGAGAAACCTAGAATACGACCAGGACGTATATGCGTGTTTCGTGGATTTTGAAAAAGCGTTTGATAGGGTGAACTGGGTAAAGTTAATGGATATTCTCAAGAGAATAGGTGTAGATTGGAGGGATAGACGACTGATTCGTAATCTTTATATGGCCCAGACTGCGCAAGTGAGGGTAGCGGACGGAGAATCTGGGTGGGCAAGCATTGGCCGAGGTGTGAGGCAAGGCTGTCCTCTATCGCCGCAGCTCTTTAACGTGTACGCTGAAGAGATGGTAAGGGAAGCGTGGGATGAGTTAGAAGTTGGGATAAAAGTGGGAGGAATGATGTTCAAATCAGTGAGATTCGCGGATGATCAGGCGCTGATTAGCCAGTCAGCAAGGGGGCTTCAGGCTCTAGTGGATGCGTTATACGAGCGTTGCGAGGAATATGGGATGAGGATTAATCAAAAGAAAACTAAGGTAATGCGGTTTTGTAAAGCATCACGAGCGAGGAATGTGAGACTCAAGATGAAGGTGGGTGGTGAAAAACTTGAGCAGGTTGAGCAATTCAACTATTTAGGCAGTACGTTAGAGGAAAATGGATACAGTAGTAAGGACATCAGGAAGAGAATTGCATTAGCGAAGGAGGCGTTCATGAACAGGAAGGAGCTTCTAAGAGGATCGTTATGTAAGAGTTTAAAGAAAAGGTTAGTGAAGAGTTTGATCTGGAGTGTAGCTCTCTACGGTGCGGAAACGTGGACACTGAGGAAAGAAGATGAGAGAAGATTGGAGGCATTCGAGATGTGGGTATGGAGAAGAATGGAGAGGGTGAAATGGACGGAGAGGAAAAGGAACGACGAAGTGCTGGATATGGTTGGCGAGGAGAGGCAGCTTTTAGATGAGATACGGAGGAGACAGAAGGTATGGATGGAGTTAGTGCTTAGTGGTGAGGGGATGTTGAAAATGGTGCTAGAGGCTAGAATGTTAGGGAAACGAGGGAGGGGAAGGAGAAGAATAGGATTTTTAGATAGATTGAAAGAGAGTAGGTCTTACTGTGAGTTAAAGAAGGCAGTGCTGGAAGGAAAGGGAGGCTCCCAGATCACTTCTTGCGTACTCCATGGAAGCCTACTTTAATCGGTAGAATACTATAATAATAATTTACGGATAATCGGCATCGTATGGCGTTGAATATTATCCCTGGCACATTTAGCTAGCGACATATTGAACGCTTTCAGCTTATCTTTCTCGGAAAATTCAGTTCTTATCAACCCATTGTACTGCCGAATAGCAAAAGAGGAGCTGGTCCCATCCAGTTCATATGCGCCAATGTCACCTCAGGAATCGACTCTCTCCACACAAACCCGGGCACCATCGTCTGACCACTGGGAGTGACATCTGAAGGAATAAGGGCGATCGACAACGCATTTGGACGCTCGCAATGAATCGAGCATAATGTAATCACCTCGTGGCCGCGCAGCGCTCCCAGCGCCACCGCCGAAAGGCACGGGAAGCTTTAAAGAAGCAGTTAAGAGTGCATCGCGCACGGTGTCATTAATTCATGGGTACATCACGAGCGGCGCCACGGGTTCAGGAGACAATCACTGCCGCTAAAGAGCGCCATGGCCACGCAAAACGGCAATTTCCAGAGGTCGTGGAATGGCCAATGTTTAATGCCACAATCGCCCAGGCCACACTACCGGCCATCAAAGAGCAATTGTATCGAAAGGGCAACAAAGAGACGCGTTCACCAATAATCCAATGAGGAGGTCTTTCCACGGCACTAAACAACTGAGAAGATGCAAATATTTCATGCTTTCGGGGTCACCCGCGTAATGACGATGAAATAGCCAGCGTTTCTTTTTCCTCGCCCGAGATATTTTCAGGGTTGCTGCATTCCTGCACGTATGCATATGCTTTGCTTTTTTATGTTTTATTTACCCTGCAGGACTCGCGCCCCTTTTTGGAACGCGAGTACTCGCGCGGAGCCTGTCAGGCTCAATTTTCTTTTTCAAGTCCTCACCCATTAAAGTCGATTATTTTTCCTCTTATTTTGTTAAAATCAAACTAATATTGCTGAAATAGTCCATTTCATGAAAATCAAGTCCATTTACATCTGAAAAAATATGTAATTATTTCTTCATATCGATTGTGATATAAAATAGATCACCATTACTTGTTATTGATTTATTGACTCGTTAAACCACTACACAGTGTTAATATTAGGACAGAAAAAATATAATAAGGCAAATTTAGCAATGACCATTATTCTGCAAGCATGCACTATACAATAAATGTGTATGCTCGAGGCAAATACACTTTCTACTATTTTCGCAGACATACTCGATAAATATATTTTTCGTGTATCCACAGTCTGCACGCATTTTTCAAATTCCTGTGAAGTTTGGGTTCCTTGTGTTTTACTTGCGTTTGGTTAATCTATTCTGTGAGGTTTGATAGGCTCGTCTTATAATTAGCCCTAACTCTTTGGGGAGCGATTTTATGGTTCCCCTTCTCTACGCGTGTTCATCCACGAGCCCAGCTGACAATTGCCTATATAACGCTCTCTGAGATTTTACTTCTAAGTTTTTGTTTCCGAGGTAAAAAATGTAGGAATTTACCACAGCAATATTTAGCATAACTTTAATATTTGGCATAGCACAACGCCATGTATTTCTTGATACATTGTATGCTGTGCATAACTGATCTAGTGTATTCCCGATTTTGTCTCATCTCCACTAAATTCATCATTTTTTGTTATAGTTCATGGTTGATATCATAAACACAAATTTATTCTTTCTTGGAGTGTATGACGCAAAAAACCGTTCTAGCAGAAATCAAATAAACTGTATTTTTAATTTTTTGTTTCAACGAAAAAAGTAGGCAATTCCCGCTTATTTTTGCGAACTGTTCCAATCACGGCAAGTCGGAATTTCAAGAGTTCATTTACTAAACAAAAACTGGCAAATAAATTGTCAATTGAAATATTTCTACCAGTACTGCTTATGTGGAGCATAACCTCTTCACGATATCAGAAGGGCTGTTGTTGACCGAAAACGATCCATCAGGTTGTTTACCAGCATACACTTCAAAGTTCTAAGTATAAAATATTCTAGCATCTACCTAGCAAATGAAAATTTTTTTCCCGTATTTGTTGGGCATACTTGGGATTTATTTGCTGGAATGCGAAAAGACCTCGAAAATCTACAATTTTCTCATAAATGGTTGTGTATTCACCAATAATGTAAGAACTATTACGATTGACTGTCAAATTTTTCAAATAACTCATGCATTGCAGCTATCCTATCATTTTTTGTCTTCTTTTATGTTATTCTTTGTATTTTATATAATTTTCGCAATCAAAAAATGCTGAAACAGAATACTCAAGGTGTTGTGGCGGAAACTGGCGCAGTTGAAACTTCAGCGAGAAGAGCACCGCCAATATCTGTGCACTCTCCAGTCGGAATGACCGTGTCCTCCGAATTTTATGGCCACCGTGTGGCGAAGTGAATAGAATTTTCGAGAAGAGGTGTAATTATGATGAGCTGTAACTTATAATATTGTGTAAAATCAATACAAGTAGCTTACTTCGTGTCAACTATAGCGCGCTTGTAATTACAGTAGGAAGAGCAACAATGGCTTCTCAGACATACTCCCATGTGAATATTTTGACTTTCAAAATATCAAGTCAATTTGGCAGAAAAAGAACCTTTACTAGGAGTATAGTGTTAGAGGTTATCCATAAAAGACTACATTTTGTCTGTACAGGCAATCAGAGAAAAAGAATACGCTAAGAGTGAGAATCAAAAATGTAACGCGAGCACTCGCGTAGAGCCTAAGGGGCTCACACCGCGTGCATACGAAGCAAAAGTATCATATTACAACCTTATGATAGACTGATCGGAATATTCTGCGCATGTAAAACGTAGATAAAAGAGTAAGGAAAAGGTAGAGAAAATCTGAGCGCATCATTGAGAATTGGTCAAGAACTATTAAGAAAATATCAACAATGTGAGCCTATCAGGCTCAGCGCGAGTTCCGGAGGGTTAAGAATAACGAACTTATAACTGAGATTTGAGTTCACTCTAGAATGCCACTAGCGTGTGAACTTATTATATACATTCAGTCAAAACAAAATTAGTGGCCGAAATGAAGTCAACAATGCCACTTTAGCGAGACCGTTATCGCTGTAAGATCTCATGAGAAAATTGTGATTTTCAAAGATATTCTTAAGGAAATAATAGGTAAACTCGAATTAAATATTTTATTGCTGTTAATAATGGAGGTGAATATTTTATAAAGCCGATTTATGGCCTCAGAGAGGAACAAATTTTAAAAAATCGACGATATTTATTAAATTTATTCTACATTTCCTCTTATTCAAGCTAACGAAACACCTGCTGCCGCAAAGCTATACCAATAAAACGGCATAAACCTATGAAGTTCCTGGTCATATGTAAACGCTAAGTTATACGACATAGAAGATTCATAAATCACAGGCACGTTCGAAATCAGTGGACCCTTCTCTCCGTCAAATATTATCCTAAAATTTCAATAATAACGTCACAGGATATTGAGATGCCTACACCACAGCTTCATCAAAGCCTTGTGGAAATTATGAATACGAAGATATCACCTGCAAACGTCAGTCACGTCGAAAATATAAGTGGTTTTCCGACCGAGCGACCAAATCTGTAAGCTGGGAACAAATTGTAAGTACCTACATCTACATAATACCCTGCAAGCCACCTCTAGGGTGTTTGGCAGGGGGCGACCAATCACCAACATGCAGCATGCAAGAGGACCGCCACATGCACACCGCACGGTCAGAGAAATATTATGAATGAATGAATATTATGAATGTATTCTAATGAATGTGGCAGTATAACTTTTTAGTGTGCGTGACGTTTTTTGGACCGTGTGAATGTAGGATCCCTATTGCATGTTCTATGCTAGTGATTAAAGCTTATCTTTCACTCAGTAGGTTTTCGCAGGTTTTTCACACCCCACTTTTCTTGTGTGGGCGTTTTCCTGCAGTGGGTTTTTTCGCTGAAGGATATTACACCATTATCCATATGTTTTTTCCTTACTTTCCTTACTTACAAACTTAAATCCTTTTTACACAAAAATTTCACATATAGTTATTTATATTTTTTGACATTTCACAAACAGTGTATAGTATGTTCTTTTAGTCCAGGAAATGAAGCTCATAAAAGTGCAAAACCTTGCAATTTTTTCAAACTGAATCGATTTGCACCAAAATTTGGGATTAGACTAAGTATACCCCCTACTTCAAAATCTATACTATGCCGAAGGGCGCTTTTTATTTTTTAGGGGTGAAAACTACCCCTTAAAGCTGAAACTTAAAAAATTATTTTTTAAAGCTAATTACGTGTAAAATTTAGTTTAAATTATATGTTTAATTATTTTTTTTGTTTGAAAATAATTGTAAGGCGTTTCAACTCATAATAATCAACCCTTATTGGGGGTTAATGTAAAAAAGAATTTTCAAACTGAATCGATTTGCATAAAAATTTGTGTTTATACTAATCATACCTCCTTTAAAAAATTGTTTCAAACCGAATCGATTTGCATAAATAGTTGGTATTAGACTAATCATACCCCCTTCTTCAAAATCTATACTATGCCTAAGGGCGCCTTTTATTTTTTAGGGGTGAAAACTACCGCTAAAAGCTGAAACTTAAAAAATTATATTTTAAAGCTAAATACGAGTAAAATTCAGTTTAAATTATTTGTATAATTATTTTTTTTGTTTGGGAAATAATTTTAAGGCGTTTCAACTCATAATAATCAACCCTTATTGGGGGTTAATGTATAAAAGAATTTTCAAACTGAATCGATTTGCATAAAAATTTGTTTATACTAATCATACCTCCTTTAAAAAATTGTTTCAAACCGAATCGATTTGCATAAATAGTTGGTATTAGAATAATCATACCCCCTTCTTCAAAATCAATATTATGCCGTAGGGCGCCTTTTAATTTTTTGGGGGTGAAAACTACCCCTAAAAGCTAAAACTTAAAAAATTATATTTTAAAACTAAATACGGGTAAAATTTAGTTTAAATTTTTTTTATAATTATGTTTTTTGTTTGGAAAATAATTTTAAGGCGTTTCAACCCATAATAATCAACCCTTATCGGGGGTTAATGTAAAAAAAATTATTTACCCTAAAAATAAAAATTATTTATCACATTGTATCTTCTTATTCACTTTCTTACTCCTTTTATTATGTATTCACTTTTTTCTCTCATGATTTTAATCACAGCACAGAAAAGATATAACTATAGAATAAACAGAACAAACTTCGTCATGGTTACATAAACAAATAAATGTACATTTATGTAGACATTACATGAAACACAATCAAACGGAGACTGTATGGCTTCCAGTCTTCCCACCACATGCATGCTCACAGGTCACTGTGAGCGAGAGCACACATACTCACATATGTGAACGTATACATACATCTTATGGGTATGTGTGTTTATTTTGTAGCAAATTTGAGTGTATCGTTAGCTTCTAACGTAAAGTACACGAAGTATATACTGATTATGAGGAATATTATGCTCTGAATTGTGGATTTCGAATTTTTCGACAATAAATTTGATTGGTATTTCAAACATAGCTCCTTTATTTTTTAGGATAGAAAGTTCATTTAAATTGTATTTTGTAGGGTTTTTACTGACTACAAGGTCATGTAAATTAAATTTTTTTCAAGTCATTAATTTTGAAAGAGGAGGGATTTAAGGGTTTAAATAAGGTGGAGCTCCCATGGAAATAGAGGTTTTAATTATCAATATCTCACCAAATATTTATTGTAAAGAGAATAAAAACACACCAAAATATTTGAAAATAAAGAAGCTACAATTTATTACTCTTGAGTTATTTTCATATCTCCAGTTTTTTTGGAGTTATTTTGAAAAAAGAGCATTTTTAACGAAATTGTAGAAAATGACTTTTCAAATTTTCCTCCAATGTTTTTCAAAATTTAGCGTTGTAAATTAAAAAAACTTCTAGGATCAATTAACAACACTTAAATAAAGAGAAATAATGAAGGGCATTGATCAATATTGTCTAGTGTGGTAATAGGGAGTTGTTTCCACTGATGTTTTCGTACAAAAAAGCAGGGACTGATCTTATTTTTAATCATAACTCGCTCAAATTTCATGATAAAAAATATTTTTTCTCATTATAAGAAAGTTTTTTAAAAACACTTTTAAACAGGTTACATAATTTTTCCTCGAAAATTACGTTTTTCCCGCTATTTGGTATTGAATCTTTCAAATTTAGCGTATGACAAACAATAGATAACCATCAACAAGTTGTAGCTCGGTCCGAATTGGTCATAAAGAAAATATAAAATAAGATTTTTATTTCATTTTTTACAAGCTACAGTTTTGTAATTCACAATTTCCTAATAAAATTAATACTTTTCAAGTTATTTGCCTATAATTGATTAAAATCGTTGATTTTTTCGTCAAAAAACTGTTACTTTCAATAGCAAATAACTCGAAAAATATTAATTTTACGCAAAAAATGGACAGAACATTTTATTCTTAGAATTCATTTTTCTATCGATTACTGTGGTCAAAATATAATTAAAATTTTCCACCCCCGAGATGGGGTGGAAACCACCCCCAGGGTAAAAGCGCCCGTCGGCATAATATAGATTTTGATTCTTGGTATATTCCCTACTTATTGTGAAAATTTCAAGAAAATCGATTCAGTTTGAAAAAATTGCAAGCCAAAATGCTTCATTTCCTGGACTATTTGTACAGTAAACGTTTGTCTACCATTTTTTAATATGCTTGCATTGACGTTATCGAGGGGTTAGGTGGAAGAGGGGACTTTTCAGTCTCAACCTCGCCCGAATAAGGCATTTTATTATTGTTATTGATCACCCCTAATCACTGAACTAATTGACTTAATCGCACGCACGGCAACGGAATTAAAAGTAAGAAGGTAATCGTGCTGCTACTGATTTCATGAAGGTGATAACAATAGCCATGTAAAAGAAAAATCGACGGGATTCTGTTTCATACATTCGCCATGGTAATCATACTGAGTGCGCAAAAAATGGTCCAAGGTCCAGCAATGGTCCAAGTCTCCGCTCTTAGATATTTCTTTTCAATAACACGACAAATTAGTGCAGCGTATGCAACTTATGCTACGTAACAGTACTTACATCTAATGTCAACAATGCAAAGATCCGGAATAGGACGGGCTACCATTTCCCAAATGATTATGTTGTTGTGTGACCTCCAAAATAGCCATCTATGCCAAACTATGCTGTACCTTTTACTTTCGAAAGAGAGTCAAATTCCTCTTTCAACATCCTAGTTTCACCTTTCCTATAAATTGGCCGGGTGGAGACTCAATGAGAATAGCCACTCGTAGGTGATCATTCGCTCAGCCAGGGTGCTTCATCGGTCGGGTCATTCACTGGTCAGTTATTGACTATTGGTTACTCTACGGCAATTCACTGACGGGGCAGTCACGAAGCAGCCGCCAGTCGGAGTCGAAGCGCGGGCCATACCGCAGAGCCACCCATACGATCCCCAGCTGTGACGTTTTTTTATTTCCTCACAAATATTGTCAATACACTTTATAAACACTTTTTATAAGTTAAAGGTAACGTAACTCTCAGCGAAAAACTCGGGAGCAAAGAAGACACACCCGCTCGCCTCAACTTATACAACCACACTCCCTTATTCTCTCTTCTGCTTCGTCAACAGCAATTGATCCATTCTATTTTTGCTGCTCGTTATCGCCTGCTTCATTGCCATTCTCACATTAGCATTCTCACAATTGTCACATTAGCATTCGACCCAAAATAACTCAAAATTAAGTGTTACACAGCGGCTCCTCTACTTCCCGAGGCATTGGTAATATCTTAATAATTTGATAACTGTTCATTGAATTGATTTGGCAAGTTAATTTTAGAAGGAAATAAACTTTGGGGAAAATACTTCAAATAGTTGTGCGTGATTACTCGTTTCCCGGCAAGAACCGTAGTCTTTATCATAATCATGTAAACGCAATTATTTTGACAGAGCTCGGAGACTACGCTCATAGCGAATATTAGCTCCCTCTAAGAATAACCAAAAATGGAGAGACACTGAGGTGGTGAAAGCATTGTAATGATTTCCTTTAACTTTCAAATAGGACAGTGAAGTCTAACGGAATATCTATGTTAACTTCCAGTTTTCAAATTCTTTAGAAGCGTGATTGGCTCAATATCCCTCCAGAAATTAATTCACGCAATATCACGTGACCGCATTCGTAAAAAATACAAAAATACATAAAAATGATGCAATCTTAAGAATTGTAAATGCAATCTTGTATTTTCTTCTTTCTCCAATGAGATCTAATACTTCCTGCGTGATCCATGGTTTTTTCATAACGACTCTTCTTTTACCAAGAACTTCCTCAGCTGCTGCCTGCAGACCACTTCTAATGGCTTTCCAGCTCTCTTTCATTGGTTTTTTGGTCGTATCCTCCCCTGTAGAAAAAAAAAGCGGGACGCATCGACTCGACCCGTAATCCCTCTCTGTGACCTATAACTTGATTAAAACCTATGCTGTCTTCTTGAATAAGGGCATAAAAAGTAAACTCATGAGGTAAGACGAAGTGCTGGACATGGAGGGAGAGAAGAGAATGATTTCAGGTGAGATAGGGAAGAGACAGCGGGTTTGGATTGAGGGGAGATTTAAAAGCGTGCTGGAGGGAAAAACGCGAGGAAGAGGAGAATGGGATACGTGGGACGTAGAATGGGAAGGAGAAGTGCCTTATTGTGAATTGAAGATGGCAGTCCAAGATGGGAGCAGAGAGTGATTCCCAAAAGGTCCATGTGGGCCATCCTTAACTGTTAGATCAATTACATCAGCAAGAATAGAGCGATGCAATAATAAACCAGGTAGGGAAGGCTTCTAGATTCAGAGACCTTAATGAGAGCTAAGAAAGGGGATCGTGAATATGAGGGACTTGAATTCTCTCCTCCTTAACTTAATTCACGCTTCGCTTGCCACTTATGCCTAAATATTAAATTAATATTGAATCGGCGAACCTTCTAATCGGTTTTCAAAAATGCCCGCAGCGCGGCGATGTGTGCCAAACTTTCAACATTTTTAACGGAGTATTTGCATTCGCGAGTTAAAGCATTTATAAGCCATTCATTCCATTGACTATATCATCAAGAACATATGATTCAGTTTACAGACTTAATTACCTAGAGGTCATTCATTTGCGGCGAAATTTGAGCCACTCCGGTGTCAGGGACGCGACTTTATCAAATCCATTTGCTGGAGAGTCTTTCATTGAAATGCGTGTGGATTCAGGTAATGCAGCGTTGACTTGTCTTCGCAACGGATTGAGCTACATAGCGAGGAGAATTCGAAACACGTATTCACAAGCGGGAGCACACAGCCACATCAGCGGTGACATAAAAAAACAATACCGCACAAATCTCTTCCTCGAGTCAAGCGTGGAGTAACAATGGCGGCGGAAAGGGGCGTGGTCCGAATTCTGACAGCGACGAAGTGGCAACAACGGAGCAAAACAAATGACGTCGTGCAAGCGGCAGCGGCAACCGTCTCTTACAGATCCAATGCGGACATCTTGAGCTTTCCCAAAAGTCAGTCTTGAGAACTTCATTCGCGCCGTCACCATCAAGGCCTTTGTTTAAGAGAAACCCTTCATGTGCCCACAAGTCTTTTTTACACGCCGCAATTCCTGATTACACAAAGTGCCAACTTCAAACAATCCCTTACTTTGATAATTATTTTCGGGTTAATTGCGCCTGTCGTCTAATCATATTCAGTTCACGCGACATTAACGGGAAAAATTACTTATTAATCACCGCGGAATCCTCCGCAACTAGTCCTTACTTTGATGTGAAGTAATTCATTGGGCTTATTATTTTACCATTTAGAGTGATTTCGGCTGAATTCAGAAAAAAAGGCATCTTTAGCAAATGGTTGAATTATGCGATCGTCACCTCCGTCCCTTTTGGGCGAATTCGCTCCAATGATGGCGGAAAAACGATCGTTTGACGCTATAATCATCCGAAATTGATCCAAGGATAGTACGTCCAATTCCTATTTCCCTCACTCGGCTCGTATCCTTTTCCGTATAATGCAACCATCGCCATCTTTCAGCCGATCATAATCGCAATACCACTAAAAGAGATAGTAACGCCACGTTTGACTGTCTGTGGAACTAAAGTTGTAAATACGGAAGAAGCGATTGAATAGTTTGGAAGTTGAAGGGTCAGACGATCACTTGCTTAGTCCCTGAAAACCGATCGCCTAAGCTATCACTCTGTGCGGCGGAAAAATGATCGTGTGATGAAGTGACTTAAGTATTCGAAATAAATAATGAAATCCAGCATTAATTTAAGAACCGCAATTTCAATGGAATTTAAAGAAACAGAGGCATGATTTGTGGTTACTCACTAAGTGACTCAAAGCGGAGTTTGGTTTTGTATAGATGCGGATAGAGCACACCTAAAACTAAGCCGCAGAGATAAGTAACATTCTCAAAAATATACACCACTTCCAAAAAATTGGATTTCGTAAAGATCTCAGAAAAAGACGTTAAAATCAATGTGGAAGATGTATCAGAAATCAAAATGCAATTTATAAAATGTTTCTTCTTACTGTCCGAAGCAAAAGTTAAGAGACTCGAGTTTGGATGCTCCTAAATTCAGCTTTACCTTTTTAATACCCTTTCAGCTATTTTGATGATATTTGTATAATTAATTTTCTTCTTACATTGCACGTTTATTGATAAGATTGAAAATTTTTACCTTACTCGGCAAGTATAGATATTAGTGCATAAACTAAAAAAGCACCTGTTTTATAAGCATAAGTAGACCTCAGCTTTAAACATTGGTCAAAGTTAAAGAAGCATTACGAACCAGCTCTTTGGACTGAGCGTACATCTACATGATATCCCGCGAGCCCAATCTACGGTGCTTGTCATGGGATGACCAATCCCCAGCATGCAGCATGTAATTCATCTCCACAAGCACATCACACGGCCATAAATATAGGTATTACGTATAATATCAAAAAATACGCCCACATTCGAATGTAAAACTTACCAACGGTTAATAATTCCGACGGTAAATTAATGTAAGGTTAGAAAAATGGAAAAACATAAACATCCTAGCAAGTGACGCCATTAATAAAATTAATCAACTCGCCGTTGCTTTTCCTGATAGTCCGATAAAAGAGTGACATTTGAAATCTATTTTGCAGTCTTTTTCTTTTATTTTCTCCTAGTGATAACATATACCCTAGTGCGACGGTTAACGAAGTATATAGTTCACGTCATTTGTGAACAAATCTCCTCCGAACTTACTAAGTAAGTTTGAGTCAACATTTTGTTCCACGCTCCTGTAAAGATGCCATTGACCTCGAATAGAGCCAAGTCTCTAGCAATAATGGACATTTTAATCTACACCACACAATTGTCAAGGTACTTCTTCTACAAAATACACTCCCTCTCGCACAAAGCTGACGTCCACGCAGGAACCGCCATGTTTTCATCTACATAATACCCCGTAAGCCGCCTAAAAGGCGTGTGGCAGGGGGGTGTTAGGACACCAGCCGTTTACAGCTAAAAAAATGAAGTGCTCTAACGAGGTTGGGACAAGCGTTTATTAAAGTCCTTTATGGTTCGCGGGAAAAAAGAATTCGCATATCCTTCCGTTCGGCAAAACATCTCTCTTAATTTATCACTTCTATCGGACCTGGAAATATAGTGTGGCTCTAATATTATGTTCTCTGTGTCGGTCTCAAAGATATCCATTCTCAATTGTTCAAGCAATCTAAGCCTAGCGCGCAGCCTCCGAGTCTCCAACGGCTCCCAGCCTAACTCGCTTAACATCTGGGTAACACTGTCTGTACGCCCGTAGCAGTTTTTGACGAAACGCGCAGCCTTCCTTTGTATTTTATTAAGTTCGCGGATTAAGTCTTCCTGCACCGGATTCCATACGCTCGCTGCATATTCAAGGTGAGGTCGGACGAGAGCGAAATAGCACCTTTCTGTTACTTTCTCATCCGAAAATCTTCCCACAATATGCTTGACGAATCCTAATTTCTTCAGGGCTATGTCGCAAATATTCATTATGTGTGTTCCCCACGTAAGGTTCGAGGTTATCGTAACTCCCAGGTACTTCACTTCGTCCGTTGCTTTTATGCTAATGCCATCCTCTGCATAAACATGGTTAGAGTTGGACGAATTCCGCAAGAAATGTACCGCCATGTATTTACTCAGATTAAGTTCGAAAGTTTCAAACGAAATCGAAGGCCTCCCCGATGAATCAACCTGGCAAATTGTTCTCGGGCTATCCACCGAATTAGAGCCTGCATAATAGATTCGGACGTACGGACAGCCGCCGAGTCCATTCGATCGACTAACCTTAGATTGATATCGTTGGACTCGTGAAATACGTCCAGTTTGGGGATAAACCCTGGTTCAATAGATATTTAAGTGGAAGGGGATTCAAACTAAGTGATGAGAGGAAAAGTTTTTGCAGAATAAACGCCACCAAAACCACCGAATTAAAGTATTAAAAAACTCACGGAAAATGAAAGAATACATTTTATTAGGTTAAGTAATGTATTTGAAAAGCACGACCCGGGTTTCTTAACGTAGTTACATCGTCAGAATATCTTATGAAACCAGGATGGTGCGTTTTCACATATATTAGTAAAGTTAATAAAAATTATTCTTTCATGTCTCATTTCATGAAATGTTTCACAGAGTTAAACCTGAAATTAATGAGTTATACTAAAAAACTAACTCGAATTCTTAGCGGAATTTGTTTATTAAAAATTATAAGACGGAATAAAAACGTAAAAAATAAGAAATTGAATAGAAGGGGCAGATACATTGTGGAGATCTATTATAAGACATGAACTTAGAGTACTTGGCACTTTTCCACATAAAACACTATTTCACCCGAGTCAACCTGTTTCATGGCTACGCAACATGAGCATGACAGTCTTGACAATACTGTAGTGCAGTGAAATATGTTGACTCGGGTTAGATAGTGTTTTATGTGGAAAAGTGCCAAGAACAATCACTTAATATCTTATAACGAAAACAATAACGCATATTAAAGTGCAGGAAGAATATTGCGGAGAGGGATAAATACGGAGGTAATGGACAATGATGTACAAATTTCACATCGCTGGAACGGGTGCAGGGGTAAGAAAAAAAGAAAACAGAATTTGCAGATGGAACCAAAAAATGATAAATAAGAAATAGAAGACTTCTCCAAACAAATAATTAGCAATCAGTTACATCGTAATCACATGCTTACTTTTGGAACTCTAAACAGCGAATGAACAAGAGGGATTCAAAGATATTCATTATCTGCTGTAAAAAAATATTAAAATCGATATACAAAGGTGTGACGGACAGAAACACTACAAAAAATTCTTTTTCAAGAATAAAACTACATTTTCAGCTTATTTCAACTAAAATTTGCCAGCCTCGGTGGCGGCGGGGTGAAGTCCCCTTCTACCAAACAAGAGGTCACCGGTTCGAGTCCCTATGCGGGGTAAGGTTGTTTGTATATGTTTAATTGTTAATTTTGTTAATACCCTGATATAAAATGGCCAATATGAGCTGTATTCGGTAGTTTAGGAATAAAAGTTAAAAAATAAAGAAATAAAATTTCATAGTGAAGATACAAGTTCAAGTAATAAGATACCTTATAGAACAAAAGCTATGGCCCTTTTGAACCTTAATTCTTATAAATTTGATGTAAGTATTCATGCTCAGATTAAATTTATTTATGTTCGTACAAGCATAAAAGATACGCTACCTAGAAATAATAATTATTGGAAAAAAATTCGAATCAATGGTGGAATACTGGAGGTTATTTTTCCCACGATTTCAATTCCACTTCCTCACGCTGGGGAGTTGTCATTTTTTCGCATACAGGAGTCATGGTGTTTCCTGGGTCGTCCGCATGCCGCAAATTCGGCGCCACGGTCGCGTAACAAGATGCCTTCTGCAAAGCTCTGATCGCCCGCCTCAGCCGATACAATCAAACGGCACCCCCCAGATTTCCCACAATTCCACCCTCGCCGGATTGAGTTGCCCTGCGAAATCGAAGACCCTGGTGCGAGGAATATCAAAAGGGTCGGGAAGGAGACACCCCAGGGTAAACTGGGGGCGAATACCCCAGAAGGGGAGGTTCTCGCGATATGAAAATCCACATTCCTCATGCGCGCGGAAATGAAGTCGGAGGGATATCCAAAGAGGCTGACAGAGCGTGTTTGGTGGATGTGAAGAAATCGTGGGAATTTTCATCCTGCCGAGCTGAGAGGATCAACCGGAAGTTCACCGTGGAAAAATAAGAGTCGACTGAGATTAGAGATCACCAATGAAATAGTCCGCAAAAACTTGTAACAGAACAGTCATGAAATACAAAAATTTGATACGAAGCCAATAAATGTGACGATGTGGTATTATTGCAGAGATTTCAAACACCTAGAAAAAGAGGAATTGTTTTACATCACTTGACAATCGAGTTTTCAATAATCTAAAAATGACTTTACCAATGGTTAATTTTACCTTTGCAAAGAATACACATTATCACGCTGTCTTTAAATGCTAAGTTTTGCTACTTATTATACTTCTGAGTAGTATGATAATCAAATTCATGTATGAAGTGCCAATTCATATTCTTTATTTATACAGTTAAAATAGCCAATACTTGCCCGAAAGCAGGTCGCATTATGAAAATATATCTTCGCATCAATTCAAACGTGACAGCCAGGGATTTCTGTTTTGGATGTAAAGAATTATACTTTCTCAGAAAAATAAATCCTTTGCAACTGGGAGATCCTATTGCCAAATATTGAGAAAATCAACTCGCGCTGCAGTATTTTTCAAAGAGTTAACACGAAAAATGTATGTTTTTTAAATTTTACCTACAGTTTAAAGAATCGGCAGTGTCGGATCCCTCTGAACCGTTCGGGAGTCCCTTACACGGCCGAGTCGGCTAGTAGTGTAGCGAGTAGCATATTTGAGCACTGAAGGTCTTTTTTAGAGTAGAGAGTAGGGCAGAGTGTAGATATATTAGTGGGTTGAAAAATAAAGGGGTAAATTCAAAACTTTTCACAGACAAAAATTCTTCCAGAAATGAGAATAGAGAAGTAGAAAGAAAAATCAGCGTTTCAAGTATTAAATTTAAGCACGAGAAGCGTCATTCGAGCAATATGTTCAAAGGCAGTCAAAGCTCAAGTCATTTTGATAGTGTGACAATAAGACATTCATTTCCATTTATCAGCGGTATAGAGCCTGTGAATAGTCTATTCGAAAAAAGCAAATCAGAATTATTCCCGAATCGCAATATTACTACTTCCGAAGTTTTAATCGTAGCTGTGGTTAATTGCCGAAGTTTAAGAAATAAGATTCCCGAATTCCACCATTTAATTCATAGTACGCAGTGTAACGTCATTTTTGGAACAGAAAGTTGGCTAACAGATGATGATTCTGACAATGAGATCTTCCCAAAATCGTTCACTGTTTATCGGAAAGATAGATTTCATCGAGTTGAGGGCGGAGATTTTATAGCTTTAAGGAATTCAATCGTCAGCCAAGCGATAACCGTAACTGAGACCAGCGTTGAATCTGTGTGGTGTTCAATTAAATGTCCAAAATTCAAAACTATTTTATTATGTTCGTATTACAGACCACCTAACTCAGATATAACGTCAATGTTGGATTTTCAAAATCAAATCAACAGCGTCGCATCCAAGTATCCTGAAAGAAACTTGATTGTGGGTGGAGATTTCAACGTACCTTCTATAGATTGGGAGACTTATAGCTTCATTCCTGGTGGGAGGGATAAAGTGATCTGCGAGGCCTTATTACACACTTTTACATCTAATTCATTGTTTCAAATAGCATCCGCACCAAACAGAGGAGAAAATATTCTTGATTTATTAGCGACGAATATGCCACATGAGGTAATAAACGTTGTCACTGTCGAAGGAATAAGTGACCATTATGTAGTAACTGCAAAGTTTTCTCTAAATACCGCTGTAAACTTAAATAAAGAGGGTAAAGTTTTCATATTTAAAAGACCTGATTTTGATGGGTTTAAGAGTCATCTGAAAAATGCTTTCCCCGAGTTTCAAGAATCAGTGTTAAAGTTAAATGTAGAGAATACTTGGAAAGCTTTTCTTTCGCTCGTAACTTCGGGAATAAATAGCTACATCCCTAGTAAAATAGTAAAAGAAGGCAGCGAACCGAGATGGTACGACGCGGAAGTGAGAAAATCATTGAGGCGACAGAGAGCGTGTCATGCTAAAATGAAAAAAGTAAGCACGGATTTATCCGCTAATGAACGCGAGCTAATAATAAAAAAATATAGGATGACTAAAGCCGCCACGAAGGAAGCGTTCAGGAATGCGTTCACGAATTTTAAAAGAAAAACACTAGTAGAGCAGTTACAGGATAACCCAAAAGCATTTTGGTCATATGTTAGGGAAGTTCAAGGTAAATGATCTACCGTATGTTCGCTGAGAAACGACAATGGAGATATGTTGACAAGCAGTTACGATAAAGCCAATTTATTAAATTCCTACTTTAAGAGCGTGTTCACGGAGCCTTCCGAAAACTCACCCGAGACCGATGACAATCCCTGTGTACATAAGATGCCATCTATTGACATTAGTACGCTCGGAATAGAAAATATATTGAAATCGCTCAGTCCAAATAAATCACCTGGTCCAGACGAAATCCCTTCCCGCGTATATAAAGAACTATCCTCAGAAATTTCCCCTTACTTGCAGTTAATATTCAGTAAATCCATCAAGCAACACGAAGTACCTAATGACTGGAAAATCGCTAATGTAACGCCAATATTTAAAAGTGGAGACAAGGAACAGCCATCTAATTACAGGCCGATATCTTTAACGTCCATCTCTTGCAAAGTCCTTGAACACATCGTTGTCAGCTCGGTAATGAAACACCTAGACGCGCAACACTTATTACTGGGAACTCAACATGGATTCAGGAAAAGCAGATCGTGCGAAACTCAGTAAGCGCTTTTCGCCCACGATATTTAAGTCTCCGGGGAAGACAACATTCCAGTAGACGCGATTTTTTTTTATTTCAAAAAGGCATTTGATAAAGTATCCCACGGAAAGTTAATGATAAAACTGAAATCTTATGGTCCAGACGAAGATGTCATTTCCTGGATTAGAGGATTTTTGAGCGACCGCGTCCAAAGAGTAGTATTAGACGGTGCAGTCTCTAATGAGGTTAGAGTCACTTCTGGCGTTCCTCAGGGTAGTGTCATTGACCCACTCCTATTCCTTCTCTATATAAACGACATTGGCGAAGTAGTGCAGAGTAACTTACGATTATTTGCAGACGACGCTGTAGTTTATAGAGAAATCCGTTCCAGCAAAGATATAGATGAACTAACGAATGACCTTGCTGCTATCCAAGCTTGGTGCGATGCTTGGCAGTTAGAATTAAATTTAGAAAAATGCGTCGTAATGAATTTCTGGAAGAAATATAACTCCCTACAGCGTAACTATATCATTCGGGGCACCCAGTTAAAGGCAGTTGAATCCGTGAAATATCTAGGGGTTAGACTCAATAATGATCTATCGTGGAATAAACATATTCGAGAAATAACCGGTCAAGCTAATCGTAAAATGGGTTTTGTTAAAAGAATATTAGGAAAGTGCGACGACAAAGTGAGAGAAATTAGCTACTTTTCCCTCGTTAGACCACATTTGGAATACGCTGCCAGTGTTTGGGACCCTCATGAAAAAGGCTTAATAACAGAGTTAGAACGCGTGCAAAGAAGAGCTGCCAGGTATGTGAAAGGTCGGTACGATAGTTACTGTAACTGACCTCTTAGATAAACTGGGATGGGAATGTCTGTCGGACCGTAGATTGAAAAATAGACTAAACCTTTTAGATAAATTCAAGAGCAGTGTCTTTTCTGACGAAGTTAACCATATCTTGCGGACGCCAACATACTACGGAAGATCAGATCATATAAATAAAATAAGAGAGATAGATTGCAGAACAGACAGATTCCGAATGTCATTTTTTCCTCGATCAATAAGAGATTATAACGGCAGCAATGGACCTCGTAAATAGATTGCATGACTTGTAGTGTAGTCTACTAACCTCTGTAAAACTTAATGCATGTTTCTGAATCTCTATTCTATATTCTATTTCTAACAGCATACTTATAGTAGTACAGTTTGTTATTATACGGGACGTTTTTTGTACGGTGTGGTGTGCATGTGGGAGTCCAAATGCATGCTGCATGCTGGTGATTGATCACCCCCTGCCAAACACCCTAGAGGTGGCTCGCAGGGTATTATGTAGATGTAGATGTACATTTCCCTCACCAAATCCCTTATTTCATTCCTAAAATGTTTTCCATTTTACTTGTTAAAGTTTTAAACGTAAAAATGATCGGGAACCTATTAAAATAGTTACTTATAAAATGCATATAAAGAGGAAGGTTCAGGAGAGAACGGTTGCAATGCGGCTGGTTAACGTACAGCTGATGACGACACGAGCGAAATGAAAAACGCGTCACTCTGATAGAGAGAGAGAGAGGGAGAGTGAGATAGAGAGAGAGAGGTAGAGAGGCAGGAGGTCGCCCGTTTGGTGGATGGCAAATAATTCATTGAGGCTCGAATAGATTAGAGTACTTAAAGGTATGAGGAGTGGCTGCTATCAGAATCAGCGGCTTATATGTGATGCATCTAATGTACAATAAGGTACAAATGGTTCAACTGAGTGAGCAACGAGTACGTAAAGGGACAAGAAAAGAGATAAGACATGGGAAAATCCGAGGAGAAACATAAAGAGCTCACAGAGCACATTGTGTGAAATAACGGCCTCTTGGTGAAGGTAACCGTCGAAGGCCCAGCACCAGAGAAGAAAGGCAAAGTAGAGCCCAGTCTAAACATGCACAGCGAAGTCTAGCGATCGGAGGGGAGAGTGGTTGTGGTGGAGGAACTTGAGAAGGAGGGAAGTGGTTCCGACCCACAATTAGCCTGCCATACACCACGAAGAGAGTCTAATGTACCGAGAAAAAGGTGACAATTTCAACCAACATCCCCGGGTGTTAGTACTTCTCCAAAGTAGACTCATTCACGCTCAAAACCAACGTCCTTGCAGGGCCCACCATGTTTGAAGCGGAAATTATAATCTCGGACGCGTGTATGGAGGTGAATTCGAAGGATGCAAGGGGTAAGAGTAATGCATCAACGTATGGTGACACGATGAATGCGCTCAGAATGCGCATTGCTTAGTCATAAAATTTACTGAAAATTAAACTGATGATGATACGAACACGTTGCTGTCTTAGGGTCTACGTTTGATGAGCTATCAGGACGAGAGTGGGCACGAGAGGAAAGAGCGAAGACGCGCCGGACGGCATCTCCCCGGGCCCACTCCCCACGTGCGTCGGTGACCTCACTCCATCCACGCTCGCATTCCTTCGAGGGCTCGCTTGCGCCCCTTCCCATTGGAAGACAGGGCCGTGAGAGAAAGGTCGTCTTTGTGCCAGAGACAAAATCCTACCCAAGAAACGCGGAAATTCCACCTGAGGTATCGCCGGTGACTTTCCTATTTGTCTAGGCCAGCAAGAGAAGCGGACGAATATTTCGAAGACGGGGTTGAGAGGGAAAGGAGACCAGCGAAGAAATCAAGCCAACTACTTTGTGGATACGAACAGCATAGTAATAATAATGGAAATAAAAGATGAAAGCTTCTTACGTGATAACTTTCTCTGATCAATTCTACGTTGCAAAAGATATTTTTATTCCAAATAGCAAACTGAAAGTACTTCATTAAAATACCGATTTTGATAATTCAGCGTGCCTTAAAATTCCAACCAAAGGTAAAAAATCGATATGCTTAAGCGCACACTCATTACAAAATCAGTACGTATTTCAATATACGCATGCATGGTTCACCAAAATGTCCATCTGTTATCAAATTCAGAATTTGCCTAAAAAATCGGGCACGTACCGTAAATGTTTCTTCATGTTAACATGTCAATCTTCATAACCTCACCGCCACTGATGCCATGTTGTACTTAGGGAAGAGCAATTAACACTTAAATACGTTAAAAATTATATAATACACAAGAAACTAGATGTTTTAAAGCGTTGGGAGCAAGTAATGTACGTATAAAGAAAAAGTCGTACACATTGGCAAGTGGAACACTTCAAATATTTGGCTAGCACAATACAAGGGAAGGGACAATGCTGCAAGGACAATCACATCAGCAAAAGAGGCTCCCACGATACAGGAAAGACCTTTTGAGAGGATCACTATGAAAGAGTTTCAATAAGTGACTTGCGAAGACATCGATTGGCAGAGGAGTGCATTTCGGTGCGGAAACGTGGAAAATTAGGAAGGAGGACGAGAAGACAAAAGGCGAGAAGAGAGTAGAGCAGATCAAAATATGAGTGTGGAGAAGATTGATGATGATGAATTGGACGGAAAGGAAGAGGAGAGACGAAGAGCTGGGTATGGTTGGTGAGGAGTGGAGCTTCCATTTGAGATACGGAGGAGACAGAAGGTATAGACAGAGCGAGTACTTAGCGGGAGATGTGACAACGGTGTTTGAATGTAGACGAGGGAGAGGAAGGAAGAGAATAGGACTATTAGCCGCGGAATGAAAGAGATTAGGCTTTAATGTGAGCTGAAGAGGAAACTTGATTTTGGGAGGAGAAACAGGGAGGGGTAGTCTTCGAAGTACTCCGAGCAAACCTACCTCAACCGGTAGATCAGTTGAAAATACTTTAAAATCCGGATGAGTCTTTGCCGCGTTTCACTGGGCAGCTAGCTGCTGCCTTCAGAGAAAATTTTATCGAGGGGAAACAAGAAAACTGACTAAAAAATGGAAAAATGACTTGCTGTTATCCACGGATGATCTTCTGACAACCGCTTCGATCTGCACGTAGATCAGTATAAATGTATTCTACTCAAACTGCCTCTATTTTGTCGCAAGCCAATCCTTATTCCGTGAGCGAGTATGTACATCCAATTGAAGCGTAAAGAAAATCCACATGCACTCGATGCAACCCCGTTAATATCTCGCAATTCACAGCACACACAGCAAAATATCAAGTGATTAATACCAAGTATTATTCATTACGTTGTAAATTCCTACGAATGAAGCGTCCAGACAATTTATCCCCAGGGCCCATGTTGCACGTGTCAATAAAGGCGGATTAAGTAACGTTACCAATTGTGGATGAATTTCGCCTTTACACTCGCAAAGAGAAACTTAATCAATCGGAGGGATTAAATTTCCCAATTTCCGCTTAACTGACCGGTGAAAATATTGCACCATTGTTAATATGAAGTACTCAATAAAAATATTGGGAAAAAAAATTATTCTCAGTCGTGATTTGTGGAAAAATCCCCAAAATTCTGGAATTTGAAGTACCAAATTGGAGATTATTGCATTTCCAGATTGAGATATTAATATTTACGAACAATATGTGACCAAACCAGAAAAATTATTTCTTTCGAGAGTCCAGATTTTAACTTATTATTTGTTTTCTTTCACTGATAATTTATTTTACATTCCATATAATCCGTTTAGTGGGATGCGATGAATTAATGTCAACCGGGAGAAATAAAACATCGAGAGACCTTCAGTGATAAAACAAAATCGCAGCGATTTAGTTAAGCTGGGGTGGGGAGGGGGATGTCGATGCCAACGACCTCGAACGCTGATGCGGAAAAAAAGAGCCGTAAAAAATCCGAGAGTTGGGAGGAATATAGCACAAAAACTACCCTTCCACAGAAACTCGCATACCGCCTGATCGGCCAATTATTTATTTTGATTTTGGAGTACAAAACCCTGAGGGAAATATGATAAAAAATGGAAAAAAAGCTCGGGAAAAGAGGGCAGAATGTCAGTATTTGAGTAAAAGTTTTCGGAAGTCCATGGAAAAGAAGAAAATTCCTGAAAAAAGTCCTCAATAGCAACAAAATTGTTGGTGGTTTTGGTGGTATAAAAAAGTTAATCTAGACCACTCATTCACTTTCATTGGAGGAGTTTTTGGGAAAAATTAATCGATTGATTCAGCCTCAAGCGATCGCAGAAGAGAAATCAAAAAAATTAAAAGAGGGATGGAAAAAACTCGGCTACCGTTGCTGACTCATGGCGGCAGTTGTGGTCACGTGACGAGGGGCAGACAGGGCCTCCAGGCGCCCCCTCCCTCTAAAAACAAAACAAAAATGAAAGGCGTAGAAAAACTAAAAGGCAGGCCCCCCTCAATATCATTCGTCGGGTCCAGGGTGGGGAAATCACTCGACGCCAACACCCGATTCTCCCAGAGAGGAGGATCTCCTCGCTTCTGACGGAGCGTCGCCCGAAGCACCGTTGCCTCATGTAAGGCAGTGGGCGCAAGCAGCGAACTTTCGCGAGGAGCAATTGTGAGCTTTGTTTATTTCAACAATATTCGTACCCACAATTGTAGTAAGAGTACAGGACCGAACAGAGTATGCATTACATTTCCATACAGTCCAGACCACGAGCATAGAAAAAAATCGTCTTCCTGGACTCGTGAGATTTTGCTATTAGCGAATATTAGGTGCCTCAAGTAGCATAAGGTATTTGATGTGGCTTTACTTTACGAATACAGTTTGTGTTCTGCGCTTGGATCGAAGCATTTTATTTGCTCATATCGTGGAATTTTACCGGTGTTAATGGCCTGCTCAGCACGCTTCCAATGCCAAAGGAGACGAACAGAGGCAGCTTCGAAACAAGAAAACCTCCGTCGACGAGAACCAGCACAAAAAAAAGTCGAAATGGAGAGTAACCACGTCACATACTTGACCACAGAAAACGATAATTCCGATATAGAAACCGTTGAAGAGAGTTCATCGAATCGAGGTAAGAGGGCAGTGGCAGTGAGGCTGGAGTCTCCTCTGAAACCAAGACTCGCTCACGATCATCCGGCGGAGAGAAATCATTGAACGCGGAAAGGGCGAACAAAATCAAAATAAATTCAACTGGAAAGACTACAATGAAAGACACAAACCATAAGTATAATGGCCAAATGCGAGAAAGTAAATGAGAAACGAATAGTGGTTCTTGTATTCAGAGAGTGGAACGCCACATTATCAATCATAGTATCTGCTCCCACAACATATTTTATGCATTTGATAATGGTGAAATAGCCAAAACCGGTCATAAAATATAAATTTTTATAAACTTGTGGAAGGAACAAAGTGTCTTTGATTATTGATATGGAGCCCTTCCACTACGTACGTGCTACAAGTTTCGATTTAATGAGTGGAAGGAAACTTTTCAGCCATGTCTGATGAACTTATGTCGAACTACTCGGTGATAATAACAACGCCTGATTATAAAGGGGAGTAGGGCCTTCCTCTCTGTAAAAATTGGTCATTATCTGATTCTTGAACTCAGGTCTTCAATTTCTCTGTCGAAAAACTTAGGGTTCAGTCCAAGCAGAAAGCACACATATCTTTGACATCATTTCACCAGGGACGAGGTGGTATGAATAAAAAAAGCACGTATCTACAGGAGACGCATCAGCGCAGGGGTTATTTGCACCCTGCAACAGAAACACTGTATTGGTAATATGGACAGAGTTTAAGTTAGATTATTTCCACACGTGGAGGTGTAGGAATTTTTCCCCACAGATCAATGCTTCATGCATTGGTACCGGTTGTTTATGTAATGACTATGTATGATTACTGGGATTTTTCTTTACCAATGCCGCATTGTGTAATACGCTGTTTTCATTTAACTACTCCAAAATTGGTCGTCAAATTTCACAGTTTTGAAATGATCGCCTCACGAAATTTTGAAGAGAATTAAACAGCCCAAGCAAAACAGTAGTATTATTATCCAGATTTGAAATACCCTTCTTCTCACCACACTAATAAAAGAAGCAATAATCTGATTCATCCTGGTCGATCCCAAGGCATTGCATTTGCAGGGTAATTAAAAGTGATGACCATGCATTAAAAAATAGGCAACTTCTACTTGCACAGAAAATGTACCTTTAAACATTTTTATGAGAGCCCAGATTCAAAAGACATTTCAAGTGCTGCCACGCTTCGCTCCATCATATTCTCGAATGAAATCTCAAAAAAAAGCGATGAAAAATTGTCATTATTCCATAAACAAAGCCATGGCATAAAGCAATCATTTGGTTCAGAAAAATGTCCCTGTAAATCTACCTGATGAGAACGCTATAGATTTAGGAAACAATTTAGCTTCCTAATCGATATTGCCGAAGTGCCAATATAATGCGTTCCACAACAAATATTAGGTAATGCGTCAATGACATGTATTTTCAAAGTGGACAGCCGACATTCATGCAATAGTGAACATTTTAAGTATATCGGAGATATTCAGCACGAAAAATCTTTGATGGGCATATATTGACATTTTATTATTTATTATATGAATATATATTGACATTTTCTCTGAAAAAGTATCTTCATTTAAGCATGAGTCGTAATATTTCAATTGTTTAGGTAAAATTATTTGAACAAATAATTGGGAATTGACGATAATACGGAATCGATTGAAAGCGGTCGAGTGAATAAAATTAATTGCGAAAAATTGGTGGTAATTTATAATTTACAATGTGCTAGAATTCCACCAGATTAAGCCAGAATCAACTCATTGAATGTTTCTTTGAATCCCTTCACTTCACTTCTCCACGTTTATGCAACTTCAATGATTCTTTGTGGCATTGAATGCTGTTTCTATTTCCTCGGAAAAAACATCTATCGTGAAAATTTTTCAAATGTTTATCCGTCCACATTTAAAAAGTACGTTTTAACAACAATTTCTGATTACGCTCCTAAATTAGAATTGGATTTAAAAGAGGCTACGACAATTCTAATTTTCAAAGAAGAGCTAAACTTAGGCTATAGGTTATCGTCGCTCGCAAACTCACTCTCAAATGCCACGACATGAAGTCGTTAAAACTGAATTTCAAATCACGAATAAATACGAAGTAAATATTTTCATGAACAGCTGTCCTAAGTTAATGCTAATGTCATTATGACTCATAAGTTATTGCCAATGGTAATACAAATAATATTGCTGATGGTAATGGTATTGGTAATACCATTGGCAATGGTAGTATTTTCTTGACTCGAATGTTTTAAGAGGCGGTTACGATTAACAGCTTGAAGAAATGAAGAGTAACTGCAACTCCACATGACAAAACACTAGTTATTTAGCTTTAGCAAAACATCAAATAATGCGACGTCTAAGCGGAACCTGGGTTGTTTAATAAATATACTTTTTATGCATGAAAGTGTAGTAATATCATTTTCTACTAAAATTTTGGTTTAATTCCGCAAAGTAGCGCCACTGTAATTCATTCTTGAAAGTAATTAGAGCAATTTCAAAAGAAATTAAATAAGAATAAAACGGTAAGTGTAAATTGGTAAAAATATAAAAATAAATGAACGATAGTTGCTGCAATGAAATTACTTTTAATTTAGAGGAGGCCATCGAGGCTCGTACCGCCTTATTCTGAATAATCAGACCTACCAATAGTGAGTCCCCACTTGTTTTGCTATTTGACGTGGTGGAGGACGAGGAAGGTGGCTAGCAGAGGCGAGTTGAGTTGCGCCGATATATCGGTCGATATCCGAGCGAGAATTTACGGCTGCGGTCGCATCGGTGCCTACGACAAATAAAATCGGGAGGCGGGGGGAGACTCAGGGGGGCGTTTTACGAACCGCAGGGCCACGGGTCACGGCGAAATGGCCCGGGACCCAATCCATAGAGACCGATCCCAACTACCTTGGGGTCTTATTAAAGAGTCACCCGGCGACAGTCCATGCCAGTCGCTTTCTTACTGCGAGAGGGTCCTTCCAAAAGAACCCCAACAATCAAACCAAATAGAAAAAACGGGGAAGGGAATTTGGGTTTAGAATTTGAAATTTCAATTTCATAACTCACAAATGACGCGCAGCATTTGAAATTCTCTACTTATTACCAGACATAGGAAAAGTATTGAATAAATGTAGTCGGGCTTAAATATCATTGCACTGGGAAATTTGTAATTAATTATAATCACAAATTACTCTTTGAAAAAGGTAATCATCAGGATTAAAATTAGATTACAAGTGAGTGGGTGACAGGCCAAGGGGTACAAGTGATTTTTTTCCCAACAGGGTTAGGTAAAGTTAATTTTTAGACGAAATACACAATAACTTGGTAGCCAAGGGATACAAGTGAGACTCTATTCTGTGCTGATATCGAGTGGAAAATCAAATGCACCGCTAAATATCTAATTGATCTGGTTTGTTTTATAAACCTAATTTCTGTACCTAAAACTGCACAGAAAAAAGAAATCACCTGTATCCCTTGGCTCCTCACCCACTCAACAATATTTAATTTTGCTTCTGCACATGATGCAATCACATGAAATATTCTATCAAACAGGGAGCACAAACATGTAGTGGCGGATATAATAGCACTTTGGGTATCCAATTCACACTAGATAGAATGGACATTTTCTTCGGACCCCCACTACTGCCGAGCCCCTCTTAGACACCCCCTTGTCCCTATCCTGGATCCTCCACTGCATACATGTAAGCATCCAGTAATTCCAATTGGATGAAATAACTATTAAAATGCTTTATTTAGGCAGCGTAGACATTAATTAATTTGTTCCACCAAGAATGTTAACCTGTGGCTCAGATAAGTGCCTTTTGATCAGCGCGCGTGGAACTCATTTTCACTTTTGTATCACTTTTGATTGATTATATATGACGATTTCTCTCACGATCTTTGATTTTGATCGCGGTTATAAATTAATTTTAATAATGTAACGATTGAAAGTAGAAATTACCAAATATGTTTTCTTTAAGAGTAATTCGACTCTTTTTCTTCGCTAAATCACATTAATGCAAACCATACGAGACATACGTAACAATTTGTGAATCATCTGACCTGGGGGGGTGTGCTTCAATCGCTCGAGATTAATTCCGATACGTAACCAAGGACTCACCCGGAAAATTTCGATACGGAATGTGATTTGGTGTGCTTGAAACGCTCGAGATGAGATTTTGCTCGGGATCTGCTGATTCCGTGCCGGAATGAAAGCCGAGTGGTCGTAGTTAGGTGAGATTATAATTCCGTGTCGCAATCTTGAACAATATGGCGGATGTTATGGTTTATTTGCGGTTAATGAGAGAATTAGAATAGGAAGAAGGTGAAGTTTTTGGAAGAACGAGATACTTCAGGGAAACAGAGGATTCCTTCGATGTGAGCGACGGCGAATTCAAGAGCCCTTTTTGTCTCTCAAAGGTATTTGACAAGAGATTTGACTGAATCTCTCACAGATGTCATTCCGAAGGAATATCCTCATCGCTTTCAGTAGAAACTAAGGCGAGTAACATTTTTGCTGAAATCGTATCAGGGTAATGTGCTTATGAGTAAATTTTGTTAACGTAATTAAGTCCCTTCACCTTGAATTCTTTGAGTTTCCTAAATTTTAAAAGCATATTCATTGCCATAAATTCAGGTTATGATGCAATTTCAGATGTTTGCACGACATACGCGGCTGCACGTGTGATGTACATCCAGAAACATTATGTTAATTTTCGAAGACCATACAAATTAACATGCTCGAATGTACCACTGTACGCGTTGAAGAACCCGGCACGAATATCGAATGTCTGTGTGCTGTGTATGCTGTGGTTAACTATGTTTCCTGTTGCTGCTGAACGAAATCAAAGGATGTACTTGAAGGTGCATTTAGTAATTTTTGGACGCCGAAAGTTACTTGGAAGAGTTCTCGTTATTTATGCTTACCTTCAAAGTTAACAAATGTGGATTGAAACAAAATAACGTATCTATAATGGACAGAAGCCTAATATTCACTGAAAGTTGTGACAAAAATGCCTTTTTTGGGTTCAAGGAGTCTAGATCAATTAATAAAATGCTATTGCATACTGTATTTCAAGTGGTTCAAATAAAAAAATGTTATTTAATCTAGAGATTTCATTTAATTTCACCTTCCCTAGTTGTAATCCTAATTTTTTTTACTCTTTTTAGCCCTGCTAGTATGAATATACTAATTTAAAGAATATTATTAGGGGAAAAGTTACTAAGGTTAATATTTATGATTATCATGGGAATGCAATTTGGATGGAGGTAAACAAATTAGTTATTAAACGATTTAATTTCTCCGGGTGAATACTATTGATGAATTCTTTGATATTGATGATTCTTTGATGAATTCATCTCGGGTTCTCAGCCAGGTGAAATTTTGTGAAATTGGACTTTCAAAGAGTAACACGACCTTGAAGATGGGACACAAGTCGTCTCTCAAAACGTCGGCTTATACAAAATAATTAACCTGGCTGAGAATCCGAGAAGAATTCATCAATTTAGTTATTGGTTATAGGAGAGGTATTCATATGAAATATTTCAATGGTAGAATTCAATTATTATATTGAACACAAATAATCAAATACAAAGTTTGACAACTAAAAATTAATTTTGTCGATCTTGGCCTTAATGTTTACTAGTTTTAGTTCCTCCCTTTCCAATCTAAGCAACTTTGCATTATCTTTTTTTGTTTCCTCTAATAGCTTCCCTTTCCCTTGGGCTACAACCTTGTCGCGGTGGAAAAGCTTGCGCGTTCCTATGACCCCTAGAGCTGCACTGGCGGGATTAATTGTAAATTATTCCCGGTAGGGCCACCCATGCCAGATAGGTCGAAGGGTAGGAGCCAGACGAAAGGTAGTCCACGTGATGATGTCACGTGAAAAACACTGTTGGAATGGAAGGGGGAAACCCTACCAACTATCTCTTCCCTGTAAACATGGAGTACAACCAAATGAGCCTCGGAATCTCATCGCCCGGGACCCGTCCGCAAAGGGCGGGTGTCGGGCACGGCAGCGAGGTCGGCAAGGTCCTCGGGGTCGCCAACATGCGAAATCCTTGCAGAGACTTATCATCATCAGCATCATCAGCTGCAGCAGCAATGAAGATGGAAGAAAAGAAGACCAAGAAGATGGAGAAGAAGAAGGCGGCTATAAATGTGGGGACGTGGAATGTGAGGACTATGATGAGGGCGGGGAAGTTAGAAAATATCAAAAGGGAAATGGATAAAGGGAGGATAGATATCTTAGGATTATGCGAGGTGAGGTGGAGGGATGGGGGGGACTATTGGAGTGATGGGTATAGGGTTATATATAGTGGAGGGGAAGAAAGCCAGCGGGGGGTAGCTTTAGTACTAAACGGGAAGATGGGTAAGCGTGTGGTAGGTATAGACCAGGTAAGCGATAGGATTCTGGTGGTAGAAATTGAGGCGCGGCCCACCAACCTTGTGGTGGTCCAAGTTTACATGCCCACTAGCAATCATAGGGAAGAAGAAGTAGATGAGGTGTATGAACAGCTCGAGGAAATAATTATGGACACACCGGGTAAGAAAAATCTGGTAGTGATGGGGGACTGGAATGCCTCAGTGGGGGAAGGGAGGGATGGCCACGAAATAGGAGATTTTGGTCTAGGAATACGAAACGATAGGGGAGAGAAAGCAGCAGAATTTTGTAGGAGAAACAAATTATTCATCACAAACACGTGGTTCAATCATCATAAAGGGCGAAGGTACACGTGGAAAAGTCCAGAGGATGTGGGGAGATATCAAAAAGACTACATTATGGTAAGACAGAGGTTTAGGAATAGTGTGAAAAACTCGCGCAGCTTCCCCGCAGCGGATGCGGATTCGGACCACAATCTAGTACTCATGAAATGCAATGTAAAATTAAAAAGACTTATGAAAGTTAGGAAAGCGAAGAAATGGAACGTAGAAGCCCTGAAAGGGGAGTATGAGGAGAGAATATCAGGAACTAGTGGACATTAGTATACGGGAGATTGAAAGTACTAAGACTGTTGAGGAAAGATGGGATAATATTAAAACGGGAATAGTCAAAGCGGCGGAGAAGTCAATTGGTTACGTTGACAGTAGAAGGATAAAGAAGACGTGGATAACGGAGAACATGATAAGGGAAATGGAGGAGAGGAGGAAGTGGAAGAACGTGGACACAGAACAGGGAAAAAGAATGTGTAGGGAACTGAATAATCGATTACGACGTGAAACTAAGAGGGCAAGGGAGGCTTGGTGGAAAAGACAGTGTGAGGAAATGGAAAAGTTCCAGAAGGATGGAGAAATAAGCGCGTTGTACGCCAAAGTTAAGTCGCTATCGGGCGGCAACAGAGGACAAGCCATGTCTAAAATTAAGGCTAAAGATGGGAGGATGCTAACCGAGCGAGAAGAGGTACAGAGTAGATGGAAGGAATACGTGGAGGACCTGTATGACGGAATGAAGAGACCAGAGAGATTGACTCTAGAGGAGGAAAGTGCAGTGGAGGAGGATAATCTTGGGCCGGGGATATTAGATTCGGAAATAGAGAGAGCACTTCGTGATATGAAGGCTAGGAAAGCAGTAGGCGTGGACAATATCCCGTGTGAGCTTCTGAAGAATCTAGGGAAGGAAGGTAAGAAAAGGTTTTTCAAACTAGTGCGCAGGATCTATGAGGAGGGATGCTGGCCGGAAGATTTCGTGAAGACGGTTTTAATTCCGCTTCCGAAAAAGCAGAAAGCTGTGGAATGCGGAGATTATAGGACTATCAGCTTAATATCGCAAGCGGCGAAAGTGGTGCTGAGGATATTGAACAGACGAATGGAGGCGAGGGCAAACGAGTATTTGGGCGAAGATCAATTTGGTTTCAGAGAGGGGAAATCAACTCGTGATGCAATAGCAATAATGAGGTCCCTCGTAGAGAGGAACCTAGAATACGACCAGGACGTATATGCGTGTTTCGTGGATTTTGAAAAAGCGTTTGATAGGGTGAACTGGGTAAAATTAATGGATATTCTCAAGAGAATAGGTGTAGATTGGAGGGATAGACGACTGCTTCGTAATCTGTATATGGCCCAGACTGCGCAAGTAAGGGTAGCGGACGGAGAATCTGGGTGGGCAAGCATTAGCCGAGGTGTGAGGCAAGGCTGTCCTCTATCGCCGCTGCTCTTTAACGTGTACGCTGAAGAGATGGTAAGGGATGTATGGGATGAGTTAGAAGCTGGAATTAAAGTGTGAGGAATGATGTTCAAATCAGTGAGATTAGAAATTAGTTCCAGTTACTTATGAGGTTACTTACCTTCACAAATTGAAGAAGTATTTCCTTATGTTGTTTAGTTGTATTGATTTATATCAGCGGTATCTGAATTTCTGCTGTCAATTGTTTTGTAAATCTTTGTAGGCTCGGCGTTAAGAACGGCCGTATTTACGTCCTAAACCCGACGTTGCCACGTCTATCGCTCGGGTTTAATCTAGATAGCAACACTCAAAGCCAACAATCGGCTAGAAAATTTCAAGCACACCAAATCCCGAGCAAAAAGATTCCGACACGGAATGAGAGATCGGGATTATTCCGTGCCGGAATCAATCCCGAGCGATTCAAGCACACCCCCTCTGCTCATTCATTTTTTTTCAATTAGAAATTGCAGTAGAAAGGCATTTGGCACTGCGATTTCAATTTTGGCATTCATCGGTTTTTATCACTCGGAGACCCATCGCTAGTTTTAACTCTGGCGATAGTGGAAGGGGTACTTGGGGATGGGGGAAAAAGGAAAAGACTGACGAGCAAGAAGGGTCTTTCGACCAAAACTATAAGGTTACATGGGGAATTCCAGCAGGGTGATTCCACTAAACGGGGCCATACGTATGGCCGGCCTAAGTTTCTTATGGCCTGACCCGAAATTACGGCCTATACCGATTCCACTCTCGAGGGGCCATATCGTATGGCCCGACCAAAAGTCTTTAACGCCCTTTCTGCAGGCGAGTATGAGAATTATAATTGGTACTATAAGTTGGGTTCACTTCTTTTTAACACTAGTAGTCCAGGAAATGAAGCATTTTGGCTTGCAATTTTTTCAAACTGAATCGATTTTCTTGAAATTTTCATAATAAGTAGGGAATATACCAAGAATCAAAATCTATATCATGCCGACGGGCGCTTTTACCCTTGGGGTGGTTTCCACCCCATCTCGGGGGTGGAAATTTTTAATTATATTTTGACCAAAGGAATCGATAGAAAAATACCTCCTAAGAATAAAATTTCCCTTCCATTTTTTGCGTAAAATTAATATTTTTCGAGTTATTTGCGATTGAAAGTAACAGTTTTTTGACGAAAAAATCAACGATTTTAATCGATTATAGGCAAATAACTTGAAAAGTATTAATTTTATTAGGAAATTGTGAATTACAAAACTGTAGCTTGTAAAAAATTAAATAAAAATCTTATTTTATATTTCCTTTATGACCAATTCGGACCGAGCTACAACTTGTTGATGGTTATCTATTGTTTGTCATACGCTAAATTTGAAAGATTCAATACTAAATAGCGGGAAAAATGTAATTTTCGAGGAATAATTATGTAATCTGTTTTAAAGTGTTTTTAAAAAACTTTCTTATAATGAGAAAAAATATTTTTTATCATGAAATTTGAGCGAGTTATGATTAAAAATAAGATCAGTCCCTACTTTTTTGTACGAAAAAATCAGTGAAAACAACTCCTTAATACCACACTAGACAAAATTGATCAATGCCCTTCGGTATTTCTCTTTATTTAAGTATTGTTAATTGCTCCTAGAAGTTTTTTTAATTTACAACTCTGAATTTTGAAAAAATTAAAGGAAAAAGTGAAAAGTCATTTTTTACAATTTCGTTAAAAATGCTCTTTTTTTCAAAATAACTCCAAAAAAATTGGAGATATGAAAAAAATGCAAGGGTAATAAATTGTAGCTTCTTTATTTTCAAATATTTTGGAGTGTTTTAATTTTCTATACAATGAATATTTGGTGAGATATTGATAATTAAAACCTCTATTTCCAAGGGAGCTCCACCTAATTTAAACCCTTAAATCCCTCCCCTTTCAAAATTAATGACTTGAAAAAAATTTAATTTACATGACCTTGTAGTCAGTAAAAACCCTACAAAATACAATTTAAATGAACTTGCTATCATAAAAAATAAAGGAGCTATGTTTGAAAAACCAATCAAATTTATTTTCGAAAAATTCGAAATCCACAATTCAGAGCATAATATTCCTCATAATCAGCATATTATTCGTGTATTTTACGTTACAAGCTAACGATACACTCAAATATGCTACAAAATAAACACACATACCCATAAGATGTATATATACATACACATATGTGAGTATGTGTGCTCTCGCTCACAGTGACCTGTGAGCATGCATGTGGTGGGAAGACTGGAAGCCATACAGTCTCCGTTTGATTGTGTTTCATGTAATGTCTACATAAATGCACATTTATTTGTTTATGTTACCATAGAAAAAAGTGAATTAATGAAAGGAGTAAGAAAGTGAATAACAAGATACAATGTGATAAATAATTTTTATTTTTAGGGTAAATAATTTTTTTTACATTAACCCCCAATAAGGGCTGATGATTATGAGTTGAAACGCCTTAAAATCATTTTCCAAACAAAAAAAAATAATTGTACAAATAATTTAAACTAAATTTTACCCGTATTTAGCTTTAAAATATAATTTTTTAAGTTCCAGCATTTAGGGGTAGTTCTCACCCCTAAAAAATAAAACGCGCCCTTCGGCATAATATAGATTTTGAAGAACGGGGATATGATTAGTCTAATCCGAAATATTTATGCAAATCGATTCGGTTTGAAAAAAAATTTTAAAGGAGGTATGATTAGTATAAACACAAATTTGTATGAAAATAGATTCAGTTTGAAATTTCTTTTTTACGTTAACCCCCAATAAGGGTTGATTATAATGGGTTGAAACACCTTAAAATTATTTCCCAAACATAAAAAAATAATTATACATATAATTTGAACTAAATTTTACACGTATTTAGCTTTAAAAAATAATTTTTTAAGTTCCAGCTTTTAGGGGTAGTTTTCACCCCTAAAAAATAAAAAGCGCCCTTCGGCATAGTAAAGATTTTAAAGTAGGGGCAATTATTAGTCTAATCCCAAATTTTGGTGCGAATCGATTCGGTTTGAAAAAATTGCAAGGTTTTTCACTTTTATGAGCTTCATTTCCTAGACTATAGTCATTTTTTGAGAAGGAAGTTTGTTCCAACGTGGATACAAAATTAATTCTATGTTTCTTAACTGAAATGGACTCCTATTAAAAGATAAATTTGGATTTTCTTTAAACTCTGATCTGGCAGCAGACGCTGGAGATCTTTAAAAAAAGTGAAGAACGCAAATCACGGACGAGAAGAAGCAGAAGAAATTTGTACACGAGATGTGCCCGACAGTATTAAAATATTCGTGAATTGTACATGTAATGGATAGAGTTAGAACATGACATCCTATTGTAGTTCTAACCCCCTTTCTCTCCTTCCAATTGTGTAACTATTGTCTCATGGCTACAATAATTTGCCCTCAAAAGCCGTAGAAATCCAGCCAATGCACGAAATGTAAAGATAAAATTGAAACTTTAAGTTTCATTAATTTTATTATCAGAGGCTTATGTTTAGGTAGCTGTATAAAATTAAGACATCAATATGATACTATCATTCTTTCCTTGATTTATGGGCGACATTTGTCCTTTACGCATCGACTTACTGAAGATTGCCTTACTACCAAAAAACTGTGTTGCCCTATGTTTCTTGGATATCCTCCCTCATGAACCGTAATGATACGAGAATCTTAAAATATAAAACATTTAATAGCGGATATTTCAAGGTACCTACAGCTTTTCGAAACAAGTAAGAAATCTGCTAGCAAATGTAGCACTGAAAGCACATAAAAGTCCGTTCCTCCGTTCACTTTAACAGAGCATCCATTAAAAAATTATTTCTTACTTTTTAACTACATGCGAAAATTTAGTTCATCCACTATATCTTTTTACGAATTAAGTAACAACTTCTTTTGACACGCGGAAAGGTTTAATGAAAATATCCATCATCGTATGCGAACGGATTACACGTATCCCGTATACTCCTTTCCAGATGAAATTGGCGTCTTTATTTTATATATCTAGCCAATGCCCGTTGAATCCGTATATGTGCTCCCCCGCAATATTCATAAATTTCTTGAAACAACCGCTATATAATCGATGGCTACTCGTAAATTTATTTTATAACTCCTTAGGCGAACAATGCTATTTCGTATGGCCTGTGTTATGACCGCCTCCTAGGCAGGCTATAATATTACGGCCTCTAGGCCATAGCTACCGCCCGACTTATGGCCTTTCGCTCAGAGTAGAATCGCTCGAAGCCATACATATGTCTCGAGGCCGTAGATATGGCCGATTTCGACTTATATTAGTCGATACGAATCCATACGAGGCCATACGATTAGTGGAATAACCCTGCAGGAGTACAATTCCGACTTCAGGCCTTAGTAGATAGCCAATAGATAAAGTATTTGGCCAATATATATCTAAATACGTCGAATTCAATACCTTTTATTTTTGAATCGTACTTCGTTGGTAATAGCTGAAAAAGAACTCAACAAGCGAAACTATTTGACCATTAAATTAACGGAACTAGCGTCCCATAGTTGAATATTTAACCAATACACCGATTGATTATTTCAAATTTTAGGCTTTCCATCGTCACCGTAAAACATTTTTCCTATTACAAGTTAATTTTCATCAAATTTTTCCATAAATATCATTCTCCCTAAGTTTGCAAATGACGAAATATGAACAATAATAGCTCAAATACGACCAAAATGTACATGAAAAGAGGGGATAATTGTTCAAAAAGGATATAAATCTGTCATAATCACGTCAAATTTGAAAAAATATATTTTTAATTACCACAGTAATTTATATTTTAATTTTACTGCGATAAAAGTTGCAAAAATTAGGTATTTTGTAGCTTTCTTCATGAAGTGACTCGTGAACGAGTGAATGAACATAATGAAGAAATAATTTAACTATCTAAGTAAAGGATATAAGGAACAAATCGAATTCGCGATCGACACGGGCAGCGATGTGGTCGAAAAAATAATGGATTTCAATTATCGATGCTAGTAATTAATATATCTGCGCAGAAATCAGAATTATCAAGACTTTATGAAATGACATCACATGAAATCATGACTTCAGTCAATGGCATCGACTCCATGGGACCTGAGGGGGCCCGAGCCCCCTCAAAACTTCGTTATGAGTACGAGGAAAAAATGTGTCAGGCTTGTCGATTTCCCCCGGAGTGTTCAGATATCGAGATTCGAGTTATCAGGGTTCTAATGTTGATCATATGACTCTCCTAAAATGCTTGAAAAAACTTAATACTAACTACTTATAAAATTTCCTGAGGCAATATCCCCCCCCCCAATATTTTTTGTATGTCGGCATCCCTGACTTCAGCGCATCGCAGACGTACATAATAAGTCCTTCGGACCGGGAAACCTCGAAACCTGGTAACGAACTGGTAACTAGCCTCGGTGTTGCTTCATATCTTCCTGTTGTATTAATGAAAAATCCTCAGGTACCGATTAGTTAATTTCGCGCCAATTACGATTTTAATGTGCCCACATCTCGTAAGTCTAACTCGGCTTCAATTCAAGGAAGTAGATTTATTTTTACGCTCAATGAAGCACGATGCTCAAAACTCATGGTGTCAGTCATATTCTGATTGACCTTGTTTGACATTTACTTTTCAGTGGTATCGGTTCTGATCCTTCTTTGAATTCGCCCAAAAATTTACGGGTTTTCACATTTTGTTTACATTTACATGTCGCAAGTGACTCAAGGAAAAAGTTCATCTCTCTTCTACTCTCAAATTTTGGTGAAATTGTTACCGAGAACATCATCAGTGTGAGCCACCGCTGGTGGCGGATAAGCCAACCATCATTAGCATCACCGTTATTGTTTGCACGCAATACATAGCAAATACTTAAATTTAGTTTTCGTTTCGTTAATTTCGTTTCAACTATGGTAAAAAATAATGAAATTTGCTTCAAAAGTTGAGGTTCAGTCTTGTAATTACATGATAAAAGAAGAAATAAATTGGTGTATACAGTTTTCCAATGTGGCGATTAGTAATTCGTTGCTACACTTTGGTTCTCACAATTCTTTCCCACTAATGATCATTTGATAGTAGCGAGATCGGCGGCAGCTGAGTTAGAGCCCTCGCGCTTCAGGACGACTTGTCATGGGATACCGCCTCAACAGCAAAACGGACTTCGGGCGGGGGGAAGAGTGGGAGGGAGGACTTTTTTTCTGTCGCGGTCGAAATGTGATATGGAGGAGAGGAAGAAAGGCCTTCCCCACCTCCCACCGTCGCGACGCCACAGAAGAGGCGAGGAAATATGACGGTGGAGTGAGGAAGACGAGTCACGGGAGGGTAGGGCGAAACGTCGAAATGCGAGTCGAGTTGATCAAGATGAAAACTCTGAATTGAGAGGCGGATTCTGGGAGTTGAGGGGCCACAGAGATCATCGTCCCCCAAAATTTTATGAAGCATTTTTAATTTTCATTGACTAGTTTAATCATTATTGTATCCTTGAATGTCTAAAATTGTCCCATTTCATTTTTTATTGGGTCTGAAAATTAAATTTCAGGCTCCAAAATGCGTAAAAAATTGGTATTTAAGAACATTTTCCACGGGAGAACTTTCTCTCCCGGGCGGAGGTTCCATTATCCCCGGACCCAGGTCATGACAACCAACCGCAAAAGTTGTGCAGTGTCCGCCCCTGTCTGCGATGCCTCATGGCTACCAAATTATAGTTCTTGCGGGGTGAATTGTGAAGTGCATGCTGATTATTTATTTCGCATTCTAACAAAAAAATAGTCATAAACAAGCACGTTTTTCCTTTTAAATGAAATGTAATAAAAAATAAACGGTGCAGTCTATTTTTAAGATTCGATGACGACCATAACGGAGCAAATAGGAAGAGGAGAGAGCGGAAGCGCTCGAAATGTGGGTGCGGAGGGAATTGGAGAGGGCGAAGGGGACGGAGAGGATGATTAAAACGACGAAGTGCTGGACATGGTGGGCGAGGAGAGAAAGATTTTAGACGCGATAAGGAAGAGGCAGAGGGTTTGGATTGAGGGATTTGATCAGAGCGGGGGGAAGGAGGGGGTGCTGAAAGCTAAACTGTGCTGTCGGGATGATTGCGAGGGAGAGGGAATGAGATGTTCTCCGTGCGAATGAGGGAGGGCGGGAGGCATTGCGCCTGGAAGAGGGAAGTGCATTGTGGGAGTGGAGACGGCCACAGTGATTCTCAAATGCAAACCTACTTTAAACGGTAGAATATCTTAATAATTTGTTTTATTAATGCTTTTATGTCAAAAAAGCAAATTCGGGCCTTTTGGTCCCGGCTTGCTTCCAACAACAGATCGACGCTATTCATATCTACTTGAAGCCTTAATTAACGTTTCGTCTTAAGACCCTCATCCGCCTATTCGACCGTACCGCCTCCGTGATTGCGTATCACGCCACCACCAAATGAAGCATCCGTCTGCAGGCGACACGAGGTGGTACCGTCATCGACTCGGACGACCGGGCTCGAATCCGGACAGAGAAAAACAAGCCAACAAGTTGCTATAAGGAGACATTGACCAGAGGCTGAAGCACCTTCGCCGCAGCCAATGAGATGCGCTTCTGTCCGTTATTGATATTTTTGTCGGTCAATATAAGCACTGGCGTCTCCCTGAATACTAAATCAGCTTTCTCACGTAGAAACGAGTTTTGCCCATAGTTGACCGCATCCTCAACTGAGCAACGCCCTTGTAATTGGAATGATGTGGGCAGATATCTGGATTACACCGCCATAGCATGCACTAAATCGCCAATTAAACCAAACCCACCGCCGGGAATATCGCATAAATAGTACATAAAATATTTTTATGAGAAAAAGTAAAAAAGACATTCATTTCAATGGGTTCAATACACTTGGGTAGGAGAGCACAAGCAACCAAGCACAAACTTACAAAAAAGCAACGCCTTCAGCAACTCAGCCCCAGGCGAAACAACAATATTTGGGATCACGGTAAAACTCACCTGAAAAGATAAAAAGACATTCGCACTTTAATATGATGGCAAATACAATGAAAATTGACATTATTACTATCCCGACTACAGACATAAGTGTGCGAAATGGAACACTCAACTCATCAGTTATAATGAAACAGCGATTATTTAAATGAGCAAATATTTAAAAAATTCCTTAGAGTTGCTCCTTCATGTAATTACAGAGCGTCCAGGATTTCGTTGTGGAAAGTCATCACGAGTACATCAAACTGATAACTTAGGCAGGTATGTACCAAGGTGTTGTGACAATGAAGGTCGGAATTGTGTTCGAAATAAATACACATATTGTACGGCATTAGGAAACCATAAACTTCACGAGGTGAAGGATTTCTGCTAATTGTTTAGCCGAGTTACCAGCGATAATAATAATAATAATAAACATTGACGAAGGAAGATTCATAAAGGAAATAGTAAGCTAAATATACTAAACCAAGAGGGAATTCCTAAAAAGGAGAGACTTCTTGCAGCTGAAAATATAAGCGATGAAGTTATGATTAAATTTATCATGACTTACATTTGGAGCTTGCTTCTTTATGGCGATGAGGTATGGAAGATAACAGCAGTTGGAAGATTTCAAAATGTGGTGAAATAGAATGATGGCGAAGTTCAAATGCGTAGATCACGTGAATAATGCGGTAGTTCAAAAGTAGCAGAGAAGTCTTTGGAAAATATCATATCCGATGCGAGGGCCTGACGCACCTCCTTTTCTCCGTGGATTCCCATCAAAGTTGGCCAGATTGAATGAACCACCTCTTAAGACATTATCGGTGAGTCTTAATACGAATCCGAAGAGAGGAAGTGCCTCGCCACGGAACCCGAAAGTAAACACTCCGTTGGCCCAACGTGTGCGTGCTCGTGAGTTTCCTCAGGGCATCACATTTTGCCCCACATGTTTGACTCCGACTTTGCTGGCCCGGCCCAATCTCCGTCCGTCCTCATCGGCGTCAAATCGAAGGATCGCTTGTCTGCCAATCCTCCTAGTTTTTACGCACCCGGCCCATTTCAGTACGATGGGACCCGTACCAGTGTACGCATTATTGAAAACGTCAGTAACGGGATGGATGTTATTTAAAGAGCTGCGTCACATGTGCCGGTATGACTACGCGATTTATTTTCTCCTCATAATTTTTCACTCGAGAGAAGATGAAAAATGAAAACTAATTCGTTGCATTTACCGTATTTATGCTTGCTATAAATTTTATCTCTTCCCTTAAACGGATTGAATAAGCGTTCTCAAAGCTTATCTAAAGTATACACAGATATGTCATTCAGTAGAGTAGGATTTTAATTTCCGGCGAAAATTATGACTTAGATTCATTTATCTAACAATTCCTCTTCCTTCTGGCCTAACTAAGTTCGGAGTTGACGTAGATAATTTTCCCGTCTCCTGAACAGAAGCTTAGCGAAGTCCTATTACAAATCGAATAGAAGAATAATTTACCCATAGAAATTACCTCACACATGAAAAGAGCCATTCATTGCGCTTCAATGCACAGAGGACGTAATACTCTTAAAATGGAAAAAGTACAGCTTTAATAGATTGAATTGCAATCACTTAGTAGCAAGAGGGCTTAACACTCCCAATCAGACGGCCTGATTTCCTGACCTGTACTTATTATAATCTTACTCTTTCAACCTGAAATTTCTAGGGCACCTTAGAGTCTTGACACAGTTTAGGTATCTGCATCTCAGGTATAAAAATGAAAGCATTTCATTAGGTATTGATGTAAAGTCAATGCCATACTCAGATGAAAATGGTCTGCAATACAATAATCCCGTAATTATTAAGCAATACGACTGATTTAACGTGTGTGGTGCCGTTTCTCATCTCGTTTTCACAGAGTATTCAGCTTATTAAAAGCAAATGTCACCTCAAAGAAAACTTTCGGGTTGGGAGGGGGCGATTTGAACCCTCTATCTCATGTAAATAATGAGTAAAAAAATCTAAGACTCAATCATCGTAAGCAACGGTTTCGTTAGGGGGAATAATTTTGGGATGTTAAGAAGCCCTCCGTCTCTCTAAATGGTGGGACTAAATATCAAGCACTCACCTCTGCCGGAAGCAATCAAATGGCGTCGTAGGGCGCGTTGTCCTGAGGAGCTCCAGCGACCACGAGACGCCCAGTACATCCGCTTGCGACTGCGTCGACCGTCTCGCATGCAATGAACCCAACGGACGAAATCCACGCGGTGCAGAGTATTTACGGCCACGCGCCTCCTGGCGGTACAACGAGGGTCTAGCTGCAGTCAGCATGACGGTCTCGTTTTCCCGACCAACAATCCGTTTGCCCGGATCTTATCACTTGGAGCCCAGCGACTCCACTCCCGCCCGACTTAGGAAGGAATCGAATGTCTCCACGCGAGTCAACCAGATGTCTGCTGCTGTTTCGACCAACCGCTAAGTCGCCCCTCGGCGAAGCCACCGAATATTTGAACACACACGCAGCTACTCTCCATATACTCGGAAAACCTATTTAGATTTAAGGCGGTGAGACTTATCAGACGAATACCTGCGGCGCCCTGGTAGATCAGAAACCGCTACTTACGAAAAGAGAATCCCACGAACATAAAACGGCGTGACAATCAATCCTTCCTAACCATATGCCCTCTGCCTAACTTATGTTACTGGCACACCGAGGCCCAACGGTGATAATAAATCCCTGAAATGACTACATTGAAACTCAGCATCGTAGACAGCACCGTACACTTGGAATGGCGAAAAACCAAAGCAAAATAAATTTCGGCGTGGCTTCACGCAGTTTCGTAATGAAATGTGATAGGTTTTTCTTGCATTTATTGCCGCTGAAGCAGAATTTTCGGCCTTGTAAATTGACACGTCCAGTTGTTTGGTGTTCCCAGCTGGAGACCTCCATTGCGCAAAAATATTTCGTTAATTTTAGTGGATAGACAATACATTACTTAAAAAAAGGAACGTTCTTAGGTATTTAATTTGTGCATGTTTACTATTCATACTCTTAAATAATACGTATGAAGGTTTAGTTGCGTGACTCTGCATAATGGGAAAATAAAAAAAAATTATGCAAGAAAATAAGATAATTGTTTCCTATACATTTCGAGGAATTTCGCGTAAACGATAATCCGGCCATCATGGTTACGTTTATCTTGGATTACCAAGATATCACCTCACATAACCACGCATATTATTAAGTATATCTACGCAGACCATCATATATTAGTCACAAGTCCTGATATTTAGCTACTTACACAGGATACACAAAATCTTTCTATCAAAATGTTTTACACCGACTTTAACCTGGTTTAATTTCACGGATGGAATGAAACACGATATATGAACTAGTCTGGCACTTAGAAAGGAGCAAGCGAGGGAAGGCTGTCAAAATAAAGGGCGGAGGGAAACCTGGCGCTGGCAGCAACAAAAGACGCAAAGGTTTGTTGCTCAATCCGAGGGCCTAGATTCGAACCCGGGCATACGGAGTGGCGTTCCACGCTGGTGACCTCCAAGAGGCGAGGGCAATTCGTCGCAATGTCTCTGCCTGCACTATTATTCGCATTCTATTTTGACTCAAAATCCTCAACTCTCTTCAGTGCTCATTTCCATTTTCCTTCATCTATAGTTTCTCCTTTTCCTTACGTCCAATGTTTCACTCCCGTTTAGAGTCACACACACCACATGCACCAGCCAACGAATTCATTCACCGATAGTGTCCATAAATATCCAAAGCGTGGCGACGAGTGTCGAGCGATCGTTATATTCACAATGATTTCCATCAAACATTAGCACTCGCGAGAAATAGCTATGAGAAGTTACGACATTCATGAATCACATAAATATCCTCTCGAATATATAAATTTCGGTCAGCAGTCCTTTTCACGGCTTATTCGTAGGCGACATTCGTAGGGATCGCTCCGCTGGCAGTAACTTGAGTGGAAACTTCAGTAAATCCATTTAAATGCACAATGAGTGACAACGCAACGCGATGGAGGGCGGTGGGAGAATACGGCGCTACAATATTCACGGATGGTGTCATGATGGGAGCGACGATTTATTTTTATTTTATTGCTGACTGACAGCAAAGCAGCAAATGGATTTTGACGTGCGAGCAACGGGATTGCATCTGCGAATGCGCATTCGCTGCGAACGCAAGGCGTGAATGCGGTTCGAATGAAATTACAATCCGCGAATTGCATTCAATCGAATGCGTGGTCACTTGTGATGGGTTTCGGAGGCTGCGCTAGTTTATAAGATAGCAGGGATGATATGTGTCTCGGAGGGTGAGAATGGAATTGGAGCACGGTGGTCGCAGATTTGAGGGGAGAAGCGATTCCTATTCGTAGTAGTATCTCCTCCCCCCTCCCCGCTAATTGCAATTGTGAGCGGGGTGCATTTGACGGATTCATTGCAGCCATTTTATCGCCACCGAGGAAAATTCTGCTCCTTCAATGAAGCTGCAGAAATGGATTTAGGAGAGACGTGGTCAAACGACTCCACGAAAATCAAATTAAAGCGAAATAAGTAGGAAATTTACTGAATGATAAGGCGTTACACATGAACAGAGGGGTATAGCTTGTCTAACACAAGAATACGGAATGGATCATTTGGAAAGGGTTATCATTCGAATTTACCTAAGCACCCACTAATCCCTCCATTCTATTGAAATTTTATAAAACTTCTCTTGACACAAACGCAGAGAGAGATTTCTATAATTTCTCCTTGGAAGTGATGGAAAATTTCAACCGAATTTGTTAAACATAAGGATTCAGCAGGCTGATTTTTGGGGTTATTACCGCGTCGATTCATCTCTGCAGACGGCAGTTTCGCCGGCATTGCAGCAGGCTTCTGAAGAGGTGAATCAAAGCGTGAAAAACGTACTCCAGGAGTAATAATCTTTCGATTTAGGTAATAAAAAAATAATAGGAAACCACCCTATTGTTTTCAAGAACTTCGAGCGAGGCAAAAAGATATAGCGTCGATTTGAAAATTTCTTATGCATGTTTTCATGAAACTTTCTTGAGATGGCCAAAAAGAAAAAACCTTTTCTGGAGATGTTTTTTATACCTTTCGGCTGGCGTATTGAAAATATAACTTTTAGGTGGTGGAACATTGCGAAAAATGCGATTGAAAATATGTGATTTTGGCCATTTGGCTCAATGCTCTGGCACTCCATAGCACCCATTTTTAGTTATTACTTATAGTATTCTAACGATTAAAGTGTTCACCACAGGGACAGAATTGTATGGATACTGGTGCCGAAAATGGCTTCAGGGCCTCCGAAAACTGCCGGAATGTAAGAATATCGATTAAGAAAATGAGCTCGATTTGAGTTTTCCCCGCGTTGTATCTACGCGCAGGCGTTGTTTCATTTGTGGATATACCGCTACAAATTATCTCCATCCTGTTCCCGTAGAAGCTAGATTGCAGGTGAGAGGAGGTTGGTCATTTCTTTCAAAAATGTGGTCTGTAAAGGTTATCTACATGATAAGCGGTTTTTACCAATGAAATTCCCACTTTCCGTATCTACTGCATAAGTATTTCCATGCAACTTTCTAAAATTCGTCTATTTGTGGACAAAGTCGCATATTTATCTAACCGCAGTTTGACGGCGAAACTTAGTGACTTCCATTCTCGAGAGAATAGATTGTCCGCGAACTTTTACTGGTTTGTCATGGGACCAAGTAACAGAGTAACTTAGTGTGTTAACGTCGACGAGAAATTCGGATATCAGGTCAGTCACTCAAGGGCTGATAGTTTGTCTTTTCAAGCTCTAAACCGGAAACTAGAACAGTACTAGTTCCTCTTCGTAAACCATTCCCTATTTTTACCCTCGATGGGATGTGATTTTTATGCCCGGACTCTTTTTGGCCAATCAAAATGATGCTGATTCTCTAAAATCAATCTTGTAATCGGCATATCCAGTGAAAATTTCATGAAAAAGGGTAACACTTTGGTTCTGGATAAAGGATTTCGGGATGTTGTGTCATATTTAGAAGATAATTTAGAGTTCAGCGTGCTGATGCCGACGCTGAAAGGCATGCGAGCTCAATTAACGACTAACGAATTGAATAAATTTTGATTCGTGGCTAAATGAAGACGGATAGATCATTGTAATATTAGGGAAAAATATCATTAAAATATAACGAACGATAATTTTCATTCAGAATATGCTTACAGCGAATGGCAGCGTTTGAGGCAGCATATTGAGATATTACTGTGACTGTGGTAATGGAAGAGAAGAATAGGGTGTTGCGCTCATGTAGCAGCAACAATTTATTATTTATCCTATGGGCAGTACCAAGATAAAATCGCAAGACCTTGATTTTATTCAGTAATATTAAATAATATTTCAACTAGCATTTGTTTTAACGGATAACGTAGTAACATGCATCAATGAATATTCAGAGGATGACGAATAACCTTTCAAGAGCGATTTTCATTGACATCCTGGAGTCAATATAAAATTGTATGGTGAAAATTCATCTGTTCGGCTTGTTACTTTTCACCAGATATTTTTATTTGTATGCCAAATGAGCCATTTTTTTATTTCAAAAGTTGAAACCCATGATTTATTTTCATTTCAGCAAACAGCTATCATAAACTTATCATGATATCCACATAGTATAGCATAAGTGAGATAATTTCAATGAATTTGTATCTGATTAGGACATTGAGGAAGTTAAATAAATTCTCATGTATATTTATATTATATAGTATATTACGGTAAAATCAAACCTATTCCAGCGTTTGAAAGGAATGACGGAGGGGTTTGAAAGCGGTGAAATTCCTTTTAGCTTACTCGGGCGTTTTCAAGGGCCCTGAAGGCATTTTCGGAACCAGTATCAATACAATTCTGTACCTGTGGTCAGCACCTTAATCGGTAGAATACTATAATAACTAATGACGGGTGTGATGGAGGGCCAGAGCATAAGAGCCAAATGGCCAAAATCGCATATTTTAAATCGCATTTTTCGTTATGTTCCACCACCTAAAAGTTATATTTTCAATAAACCAGCCGAAAGGTATTAAAAAAACACCTCCAGAAAAGGTTTTTTCTTTTTGGCCCTCTCAAGAAAGTTTTATGAAAACATGCATTAGAAATTTTCAAAACGACGATATATCTTCTTGCCCCGCTCGAAGTTCTTGAAAACAATAGGGTAGTTTCCTTCATCAAAGAAAACGAAAGGCATTGATTGCGATTTGTTACCCACCATTAGTGTATTCATAATATACAAATTATTTGGTTTTGGAAATACCAGTTTAGACGAATGGCAAGGGTCAAATTTTATCCTCATTTGAAAAGGGCCAGATTGGCGCCCATGCGATTCCGCTCCACGTGACGTCACAGGGACCTAGTTTCTACACGAGAGGATAGGAGTTATACATCGTCTGAGGTTACCAATACATGCATGAGGCACAGAGCTCAGGGGAACATGTCTTAATAATCACCTATTAAAACTGGCTAGGGTCGGAAAGTTTCCCTGATTTGATAGGGTATTAATAATCCTTATTTGATACAAGCGCTACCAGCCAACAAGGTACTCAGCTACCCGCTAGCATCCTGTGCCCTATCAGCGCTCAGAGCCTCGATCAAGGTCACCTCACAAGGCGGGGGGGGGGGGGGGGGGAACCAGAAATGGGTCGCACGACTTTTTCCCATCATTCCTACGTACGCGTCGCGTTTTCGCGCGCTTGAAATTTTCCACTTTTCATTTAATCGCGAAAAATAGATATCGTCATTTAAAAATCTAAATGCGTGAAATACGTACTCCAGGAGTAGTAATCTTTCGATTTAGGGAATAAAAAAATAATAGAAAACCTCACTATTGAAAATATGTGCCATTAAATAAAGTTTCAAATGCCGCCAACCGCATTAAAAAACGTGCATTCTTGACCGAGATATTTAAAAAAGAGTGAAAATCGTTTTTTCGATCTAGCCGGCCCTGGTGGGCATCTAGCGGGCTGGAAATATTGGGATGTTTGTCCTATTTGATCCCAAATCGCACACCCCAAGCACGGGAAAAATCCGCGAGGGGCACTTTTCACCTTCTATTAGATTTTGATATTTTCAATATTTAATATTTTTAATACTTATAGAAAAAACCTTGCAATTTTTGTGAAAACGTAAAATCATATTTAAATTTCTCTTCATTCAATTACTGGGAACTCATAATTCAATTATAACAAAATTCAACGCAAATTAACCCATTAGTGCATAGCGTCCGGTATATCGGACGCGCGTATTTAATTTTTTTCTGGGCTCCAGTTGACATGCCCTACATTTTAATACTACATTAGGTTCAAAAGGACGTCTATCTTCACCGCTCCGCTAAGAATTTAGTTGCTTTCTTGTATTTATCAGCTTGAGAAGCATTTATGTGAGACATGGAATTGAACAAATGTTCAGTCACTTACACGGGGTAAGGAAATTATTTTTATTGAAGTATTTAGCTCAATACTTTGATTACTATTATCTTTTTGTTCAAAAGGTTAATTTTTTATTTCCTATTTCCTCAAGTTTTAGTATACTATTTGTATTTTTTATCGACAATTAAAACTGACCGTCCGATATATTGGACGCCATGCACGGGGGTCAGTTCTAGTAACTCCAATTTCTCCATGCTTCCGGTGCAACCGCGTGGGTTTGTTGGTGATGACCACTCTATGTATTCCAATTATTGTGATAATTTCTTGAGGGAAAGTTACTAAAACTAGAGTGTGACTTCGTAGGCTTCCGAGGTGTTCAGGTTCCAATTTCTCCATGTTTCCGGTGCAACCGCGTGGGTTGGTGATGACAACTGGATCCTTACTGAACTTTTAACCGTGCATTCCGACAGATCGTTTCCCTTCTTACGTTTTTTTCATATTTTCCCATTGAAATATCAATATGACCACGAATTCCAAGATTTAAGTTTCACCGTCTCTGGGTACTATTGCAACTACTGGGTATTTATGCAAGGGATAAAGTTATACCAGGGTAAAAACATTGGACGCAAAACTTTTCTACGAATATCATGTAAAAGTGTCGAAATATAATATTTCTAGTTTATATGTTCTTTATGTATCGTCTTTTAATACCAAATCACTGTCATAATTATTGTACTCATTTATTAAATACTTTTAGCAAACCTTCTATAGGACATACTACAGCAACCCACACTACTGCCCCCGGTGCATGATGTATCGGACGGGCTGTATAATTTAACCTATTGATTGTAAAAATTTCAAAATTGCATAAATTAGTTAAAATGAACCTTAAGAGCTAGAATAATAACTTTATAAATAAATATTTGACAAAAACAACTTCATGCACCAATGGTTAATATACACCAAATGAAAAAATGTTTTTTTGTATGTGAAATCGGACTTCCATAAAGTAACACAGCCTTGAGTATAGGAGACAAGTCGTCTCCCGATACTTCGGCTAGTATAAAACATTAACCTGGCTTAAAACCCGAGAAATATACGTCAAAAGTATTTACCAGGAAAAATTTAAATCGTTTAATGCGCACCGCTGTTTCAGCTGTATCCATGCGATAATTTTATTGTTGCTGCCGATTGTTGTGAACAACTTTCTTTCGTTAAGAAAAATGGATGAAAGTGAGTTTCGTGTGGTGATCAAACAGTTGTTTTAAATAGGGTTAATGCCAAAAACTATTACATTCTGAGCATTATGAAGTTCACGCCACATCTGTTCTTGGGCATGAAACTATTATACAATAGTGTCCTTTACTATTATATTTTCACAGACTAAATCGAAGGGAATACGTATTTCACTCTTTTAAATATTTACATGAAGTTATCAATTTTTCTCGATTTAAGGAAAGGTGAACATTTTCAAGTGTACGATAACGTGACGGCTAAGTATGAATGCTGGGAAAAGACTATATGACGTCATTTTAGTTCCAGGCAACGCCGTGTGAGGTGACCTTGGGGCGAGGATATGTGCGCCGCTTTGATGCAGACTGCTAGCAGGTGGCAGTGAACCCTTTTACCGCTTGGATTAAATAAGGGTTATTAATACCTTATCAAACGCAGGAAACTTTCCGACCATAGTCACTTTTAATAGAAGATTATTAAGAGATGTTTCCCTGAGCTCAGTGCCTCATACATTCATTGGTAAACTCAGACAATGTAAAACTCCTATCTACTCGTATAGAATCTAGGACCTTGTGACGTCACGATGAGTGACATCACGTGGGCGCGAATCTGGCCTTTTTCAAATGAATTTTTAAAGTTGAAAATTAACATTTGTCTAAACTGGGATTTTTAAAACCAACTGATTTGAATGTTATGAATTCACTAATGGTGGGTAACGAATCGCAATCAATGACTTTCGTTTATGGAGGAAAATACCATTTTGTTACAAAACTTTCCATATGCACAAGATTCACCCCCAATGACCTTTCCTCATTTCCCAACTTAAATAAATAGCTTAGTGGGCAAAGGTTTACGTATAAGGAGCAATAAATTTAGCCTATTTTGAGTTCTATCCCGAAATTCCACTTTGTGGACGGCTTTAAATGCTTGTAAAAATGCCCATAAAAGTTTATATGGCTGAAAGAGGACACAGTTGAAAAATATAAAAAAACATGATTAGGTAAATTGTTTTTTACCCTTTTCTTAAGACTTATTGAAAGACTCACGAATCAATACATACTTTGCTTTTTTCGTTGTTTGTTTTTTTATTTTTAGTCGCTTTGGAGAAATAAAGAAGGCTATTTGCACTTTTCACCGTGTTTAAATCCGCAATTCTATACATCTGTATACTAATATTCTTGCTTAACTTTAAATGATGACTTTATACGAATAATCTGTAATTTACATTAGAATCTTAAATAAATATTACTTCCTTAACAATCATTGACAACATAAGTAACATTTGTATTTCCCTACAATTGGTAACGCACGATAATTTTACCTTTATATTAAGATGGAGCATAACTATTTTGAAACAGAAATATCACTTGGATAAAATTGGGAAAATAGACTACTGAACCGATACGTGTTTGATGTTTTTTCCATGTAAAATAAGTGACCATAAAACCTGGTATCGTCTACCTCTAAGATAGCTTGACAAAAGGCTTATCGATTATAAATAAAGTATCGATTGCCATGAAAATAACGGTTACATCGAAAGTACCTATTCTTCTTCCACCGTAAGAAGTAATTCCTCGTTCACATTACGATTGTCCGAGCGATCGTCCAAACGATTGTTTGCCGAACTAGCCGTGTGAATGCATGTCCTCATAATAGTTACTTACGTTGCCACCTTTCGATGGCTAGGCGCTGGGAGACCGGAAACGGAAGCGAAAAAAGAAAAGTTCGTGAAACTCCCTTCGCTCTATTATTTCTTTATGGATTTGTCCGAGGAAGGAAGAATATGGGCGGAAGAAAATTTATTCGGTAAATACACGTTGAGCGAAATAATATCTCGACCCTGCTTACCTCAACACCTTTGCTAACCGTCAATTGGACGTTCACTTTGGACATCAGCACTGGAGGGCAGCACATGTTTTAATCATCGTTGTGTGAATGCACGATAGTTTCAACAATTGCTGGAACAATTGTAATCTGATCGATTTAATAAAATAACTAATAAAAATATCATTTCATAAAAAGTAATCCCATTATTTATACTCAATAACTTACCAAAACTGGATGAAGTATTATATCTCAATAATGTAAACGTGATAAAACTTCAAGACATATTGAGACAAGACGTTCTCAAAGGAAAGTGACCAAAGAAAAAGGAATAATTGAAGGTAATACATTTGTATCTAATAATTCTCAATGTGTTATTCGTGAATCCAAAGGTAAATGGTGGCTTTGCTGGAATCAGAAAAAAAACAGCCAGAGTCTTCGAACCATTGACCGAAAATTTGGCCATCAAAATCGATTTGACCGAAAAAAAATCAATTTGTTTAAGCTTTTTAATGTTCGACAACCAATAAAATTTGAGGAGAAAATTGAAGCATGCACGCCTAAGAAGGAGAAAATAATTTTAATATGATTAAAAGAGTTATCAGGGAATCTAGGAATAAATGCATTATAACAATCATTATTTCGCAAGGAAAACTATGATTATTGGTCAATGAACCATAAACAAAAGAATACGTACTCCGCAATACATAAATATAATTTAAGCGATTTATTGGGAGTTGATTAAATTCCTGAGATACGATACGTATGAGAGACGTAACGATCAAAACAATTATTTTTTTCAGCTCCGAAAATCATCAAATGAAATGAACTCAAATATGCATGAGACATGGTCCCATCCAAACTGAAATATAAAATTCACGGTTTTTTTTTCAAGGTTATCAAGGTCTAGATGAAGTCAAATTCACGGTCTACAGAAATACCATTTTAGGCTGAAATATGGATCACGTAACGAACATCGGCCGCAGGTTAACTAAAAATTTGACAAACGCGACGGTCGCCGTGAATGGGAACGCAGCAATCAAAGTGAAAGAAACCTCTCCTCACATCGCTGGTAAATTTCAGATCCGGCTTGAGTTTGTGAGCGGGAAAACGGAGGGACCAGGGTGCCACGGAAATTAAGAAGTGTCAGAGTTTTAGTGTCGATTTTCCAGAATAAGTGTAAGATTGATTATTACCATACGTGCCGACATGATTTGGTCTACGAAAGGAGTTCAAAATCTGAATTTGAGAGAGAGAGAGAGAGAGAGAGAGTCACTGAAGCATGTGAACATGGCGGGCGGCAGGTGAGGAGGAGGGGTGGTGGAGGGGAGGGAGACGGCCTCAGCCGTCAGTTGCGCCGCGTCGCGCGAGCCGCATCGCTTAGCGCCACTCTTGGCGCCAGGCTGCGCGGGCCGCAAAGCCTAAACGGTGAGAGATACGCAAAAACCGACGAAATTTTAGCCCAAAGCTCCTTAACTAACCCTGACTACCTCTACTTTGACATTTCTTAGGAAATTGTATGATAAATTAAGGGTGTTGGTATTTAGGCGCCCCTCGCTAACTAATTATTTTAACTTTTTCAAAAATATTTCTTTGCCTATCCTTGTATACCCGAGGGTCATCGAAATCCGAGTGACGATTTTGGAATTTCCAAAAATAAGTTTTTTTGGGATAGCCTACCCTTCCCACCCCGCTGCCGATGCACGGCCGAGCCGGAAATATCTCCCGCTGGAGCTTCGAAAGGAGGGAGCGAATACAGTGGGAGGGGATAACTGTGACTAAAAAAGAAGTTACCCGCTTTTTCCAGTCACCTTTTCAAATCTGTAATCAGTAGCTAGTTTCGATTACAGTATTGCATAAAAAACTACCTGAGTTACTATAGCTATAGTTACTTTTCATAAGGCTTTTAAAATAGCGGGAGAGGTCAATGAACAAGAATCAATTATATGGCGCTTTCTAAAATACAAGAATAATACACTGCATTTCGTACAAGTAAAAAATGAACGTACAGCAATAATGATTCCCTGATAAAAAATTGATGGTTTGGTTTTTGTGACTAACATTTAAGATTATTGCGAAACATTCAGTCAAGGCACTTAGATGTCGCACTCTAGAGAAGGTAGAGATTACTTTAAGAAAACACTGGGTAAATTACAAGCATGAAATGAAGGCATTTTAAGAAAAAATAACTAACATTTAATTCTCAGTGGCGGGTTACGATTGTGCACCATTTTCGCGTGTGAATGGGTGGGTTTCTCGGTAAAATAAATCCGTTCGCAGTAAATAAAAGGGCGATAGGTTAAGTGGCAAGCCGATAAGAACGGTGATCGCGCAAGGATTGTTCCAAACTGAATGCATATATGTGTACCCTTTAGTGGCTACGCACGAGCAAGGCAGGAACGAAGGTGGATGACCTACCAACTATATTATAAAACTATGTATACAACTATATAGAAGAAACTCCAAAGATGCCATGGCTCTACAATTGTCAATGAAATATTCTCCTCGACAATCTCGAGTGTGACTCGACGTCTCAACGACATTTCATGAAAAAGGATCCATTATTCGCAGTTATAAATCTTTCATAAAATCCTTTATCATTATATTATTGTAGAACGCTGCAATACAAAATTGCAACCACATCAAGCGGATCATAATAATTTGCAATTCGCATGCAGCACTCCTTTGAAGTCACTTATCATGCAAGAAAATTTCCCCAGCAGGACTGTTCATGAACAATTCATTTAATTGTTGCAGTAAAAATTGTTCTCAAAATATTTCACGGAATTTGTATCCACATAGTTTACGATTCAAATATAACTTTCATAAAGGAGAAAATATAACAAAAACTGGCAATTATTGATGCGCAAAAACTCCCTGTACAATATATTTCAGGAGTGATATTTACCATTTTCAATTGCACACGAGTCATTGAACATATAGTGCCCCCTATTTCGTAAAACAAATCTACCCAGGAAAGCGCCACCACATGCGGATAAAACAGAGATAACATCGCGCTTGGCTGCTCCAATTCCGAAATGCTTATTTAATTCAATTACTGCTCAGCGCTATTCGAGAAATTCCCTCGGTAGTTTACGCCAAAAAAGAGATTTACATTGCCATGAAACGCACGAAGAAACCACTGCGCCACCAATTTCAAGTGAGACTTATTTCAGACCGCAATACTTGCTCGCACATAGCTTAAACCTCTCGCACCCCTTTAAAACACGGAAACGTCCACCATCGCAAAAAGGACTCCAAGTAAACACGGCAGGAAAGGACAAGGAAGAGAGGAAAAAAAAGATCGTCCAATTTCTTGCAGCGTTCACAAAAATAAATCCGCCGCTGGAGTATCTCTTATGCTCGCACTCCATCGGCGCGAATTGAAGGCTCGCAACGCCGTATAATTAATATCCGGCAACAGCAGACATCAAGTGCAGAGCTTAGATTCCAAATTTCGCGCACCTGATCCATTAGGTCAACGACCCTGGAAAAATTATAATCGCCTTCGGTGTGGGATCAACAGCAAAAAAAGCGAAAATATTTCATTTCACGCGGAATAATTCACGGATATAAATAGGGAAGTTACCACTTGGACGGCTTAAGGAAACATTATGGCTGCCAATCAGTGGCGCCGACTTCATGGGGTCTGAGCCCCCTCAAAAATTCGTTACGGATGCGAGGAAAAATGTTTCAGGCTTGTTGATTTTCCCCGGAGTGTTCAAATATCGAGTTATCAGGGTTTTAATGTTGATCATTTGATTCTTCTAAAATACTTAAAAAACTTAAACTCACTACTCATAAAATTTCCCGGGGCAAGATTCCCTGTTTGGGCCCCCCCAAATATTTTTTGTAAGTTGGCATCCCTGCTGCAAATTCAAGGAAAACGCATAATGAAGTGACTATATGCTACTGTACTTTAAAGTTGAGATATGAGGCCTAAATTTTACGGCTTCCAAAATGGCGTATACTGAGGCCTTTACCTATATAAAATACTCGCATTCAGTATGTGAGTGAGGAAGTGAGGAAAGGGGGGGGGAGGTGGTGCTCCCAAATGAGACGACGAGGAAGGAAGGACTTGCAAGGGGAGCGACGAAAGACCACGCCCCCCCTCCCGACCCTTCTCACAAGGAGAGGCCTAGTTCGCGGGGCCAGTGCAGTTGGGGGGAGGGAGGGAAAGGGGTTGAAATGAGAGTTGGACAGGAGGGTTGGGGGTTTGGGAAGTGCAGCCTCCCCTGGCTAAAATCTCGGGCCGAGACGAAACGAGTTTGAGCGGGTCAAACGAATGAATACCGAAGTCGGCCTTCTCCTTGTTTTCTCTCTCTCTCTCTATCTCTCCCCCACGGATTGAATTCCACCGTCGTTTAACGCGTTCAATTTCTCCAAGAAGCCTCGAGGCATGAGGCGTGATATTAATCATGACCGCGGAGCCATTTTCTTCTCAGACCGGCGGGCAGGAACAACGAAAAAAATCTTTGGGCAACTACTCGAAGCGGAACGTGTAATTGAAACAATCTGAGCAAAGAGAGGCCACTCACGAACTTGGCGGTGCCGCGCAAGTCGGAGGATTGATTTCATTAAAGCCATCTCTCTTTCCATCCATGGGCAATCCATTTTGCCAATGAGTAGCGTACTTCGTGGAGTCAAGGTAATTGATCCCCACGATGTAAGACGCTGATTTATTTTCCCCCTGAAATACGAGGTATCAGACCGCATTGATTGAAATCAACACATAGGTAGAGCTACTAACTTATTAGCTTTTTTCTCCTTCATAGCAGGACATAAATTCTATAAGTTTCACATGGTAAAAATAACATCACGCAAATAAATTAAGATGATAAAGAAAATGTTTACTTCAAGGTGAGATAGTGATTCCACCATCATGCCTGAACAGGAGAAGTTGCAACAGCTTCAGGAAGGAAATGATTTTAAGTTGACTGCAATGCAAATCAAGAGATCTAAGCTTCATCAATTTTGGTCAAACAGTTAAATCACTATGAGACAAGATGAGGAAATCTCTGCAACACGAGAAAACTAATGTCTTGAAGAATTGAGTACTCAGAATGAAAATTGTGTTGCAATTAGATAAATACTCCCACTTAGTGAAACTAAATAAATAAAATACACATTCAGACAAGAGTTATTCCTCTATGATCATTATAAAAAGAGACTTGGCAGGATATTTCAAATGGAGCATTAATGAAGGGAACAAAGCACGGAAATAAATCCACAATACGAACAATATGTAACTACTACAAGACGCAACTACTCGCATACCGTATCAGTACTTTATACAGGAACAACAAACAGTCATTACTCAAACCATGAGACTACTCATACATCTTGCGTTTGATAACTCAAAACTTACCAATAATTGGCCGGCAAATAAATTTGGCATCGAAGCAAGAGAGTGAGAGCAAAAGAGGATTCACATTAAATCTGACAGAAAAAAATCGTCATCGAAAGCCGTTATGAATCCAATTCTAGCAGAACATAGAGCAATAGCATGATAGAAAAAAATGTTCACACGCAAAATCGATAAAGCAGAAGTTGATGGCAACAGGGGTGGCTGTAGTCAAGGAAGTCGAAGGACATAAACAGAAAATACAAAGCTGAACGTGTCATAGGTGGACAGATACATGGGTGAAACCAGAAAGAACTAGGAAATTCCATAACTGATGAAAAACGCCCTGAAATATTAACCAGAGTTGAGCAGTAAATGTCTGTCAAATAAGACAGCATCTTCAAATGAAAAAATGCATTTAAATGTGAGGAAATGTTCAATGCTGAGTGAATGACATTATAGCCATCACAATATTTTTCCATGATGGTAAAATGAGGAATAAAGAAGAAAATAGTGGGATTATCAAGAGGAAAGAAGCATCCGAGAAGAGTAAGGAAGGGAAGAGCAGAATGGAGGGGTACGAGAGCTCGGGAGATTGCTGTTCATTGGCCGCTTTTCCCTTACGGTTCGATTCACGGCACTCAATGACAGTCGCTTCTAATGAGGCTTTGCTTCAATGACGCTTCAAGCGAGCGCAGACTGCACAGACGGGTACAGGGAATAACGGCCCCCCGTAATTCTCACGTGAATGAATACGAAGCGCTTATCAAAGAATCAAGAGAGAAGGAGAGATTTCCTCAGCGCCGAGCGATTTTGATTATCGCCCCGGCAAGTTGTAAATTTCACACTTTTAAAGACGGCATGAACAAACAATGCGTCACGCTCCACTTATCACGCCACTACGGTCCAACAGAACTTCTGATAACACGGTTTTTACCACTAAGTTGTACTATTTGTATCGTGATTTGCATGGAAACTACCGACGGTCCACGATTCTACCAGCGAGAGTATAAACTGCAAGGATATTAAGAACCCACAGACCATTAACGTAGGATGAATAAAATGATAGACGATGCAAAATAAAATTAAATGATGTCTGAAATGCTGTCAATCAATGGATCAAAAACGAGCAAAATAATGAAAGTTATAAAAAACAATGTCAAAAAGGCATACATTTACATTTGCATTTAATTTTTTACTTTAACATTTAATCTGAAAAGACCCCAATGAGAAAGAGAAGAAGATTCTATATTAGAAGAAAAGTATGTGAAAATAAAACCGGGGTTTTATTTTCACATACTTGGTGAAAATAAAACCGCCGTTTGACGTGTGAACTTCATGAATGCCGCGGGAGTAACGCTTGAAGAAGCCGCAAACACATTGGGTTCGTGGAAATAGTGGCCAAAAGTTTATCATCATTGTGAAAAAAACGTTAATTTTCTTCTGGCTGATTATCGAAATGTACTGACACCATCAACTAAGCCTCGATGAACAATTTTTTGTCATAAAACGAATCATTTCATTGAAATGAAACTTCTTAAGATGAAATGTTTAAAGTTTTGATAGAGACAGTAACCACGGCAGTTATAGTGGATGCTTCAACATGTGGACATACCATCGTAAAATCCTCTACTTATTAATGTTTTTTAGTCTCCGGATGTAAATTATGAAATAAATAAAAAATGTGCTTTAGTTATAGCTGATTTCTTGCTCGAGGAAGTTCGGGGTTCTCTCCGTTCCTTTTAGGATTAGCATACAAATTTCGTTGGAACAGCAGAGGCCTCGCTTTGGTCAACTGTGCTCCCGAAAATTCTTCAAGTCAGTTTCGTTATATAAAAAATGGAAGGCAGTTGTCTTCATAATGATAGAGGAACTCAGAGATGGGGATTTTTACGTGAAAATATGCGTTAGTTCCCTTATATTTACATCTGAGCTACGCGTACAGTGACTTTCAAAACTTTTAGGACAGAGTTTGTGGCACCACTTATGCTTCTAAGTGAAATTTAGTATCTTATACTCCTTTCGTAGTATTCTGCTGTGCTCCACTAACATTCCGCTTGTGAGTGAATGTATATGCACTCAAAGAGAAAAATTATTTTACACTGCAAATTTATCATTCCGCATTTACTGCATACTTGAACCGGTTTTCACCCTTACTTTTTATAATACTTACTTTTTGAGTAATTTTATGTTACCGAGGCGGCCAAGTGGCCATCGATTTGAGCTATGTTGGTGAAGGTTGAAGGATTGGGACTGTCTTTCATAATTTTTTCAGCATTTTCTCTCGTATTTTCCTTATTTACAGATTTTTTGTTTTCGTAATTTCGGTAATACGCTTTCAATGAAGCTAATGCAAATTTTTCAAACTAAGAGAAAATATGCTGGATAATATCATGACGTCGGCATTAACGCACAGTTTGAAGTCTAGCGAGAGGAGTCACACATTACATTGTATAATTTGGCAATTATTCTAGTATTCATTCAGTACGCATTTGCCTTTGGTTTCTCTGGTTTGCTGTAAGATAAGAAAAGTTAAAAAAGAAAGAAAAATTGTATTAAGTAATTATTTCTTTCTACCACTGGCTCAACGATCGCAGGCAAAAAAACAACCAAGGTGTGATCGTAATAGATAACTAAGTCACCTCTGCCCAGTCACTCCACATTTCTCATTCCGTTACCTCTTGCTTCCCGAAGGAAAAATACAGAATCGCCTATTACACCCCCTCAACTCTCAAAACATTGCTGCCCAACTGCAAAGATCGGTTCCCACCAGAAAGAAGAAGTGGAATTTACTGCCTGAAAACGCGACGATTGTGACATGAGATACAACGGCAGAACAGAGAGAAGTGTTAAAATCAGAGTGAGTGAGCATCGCAACTGCTTCAAAAAGAAGAAAGATCAATCCAACCTCGCCAACCATTTATTAGATGGTAAACACAATAGTGATTTTAAGCCGGATATCCTACATTCAGAAAGAAACAGGAGACTCGATGCCCTGGAAACGTTGGAGATTATACAACATTTAAAGAACAACACCCCCCTTGCCAACGAACAAGTGCTCCCCTCCCACTCCCCTCTCTTTTCCATCCCCATAAATGAACTCTTACAGTGACAATCTTTAAATTCTCAAGTGCCTATCCACATGTGTGCCGTTAAAATTTCCAAGAACAAATACTAAGCAATGCCTTTACCAAAATTCCCCAAGTGACCCATGTCCTTTGGGGAAATTATTAACCATACCAACACCTTCCACAGCCGGACTCAACGACCTTCCATAGACTATTGTCATTTAGAAAACTCAAACCCGCTAACCCTCTCTTCTTCCCCAACACCGCCAACTTCTTTAGCTCTCGTCTCCTCACCCACTTTAACCCCGCCCTGCCCTGGCTGGTAAATAACCCTCGTCCCGAACCAAGGCTGCCCCTTCTCCCTTCTCCCCCTCCCCTCTCCCAATTTCAGTCCGTGTTTAACCCTCAACCCCGCCTCCCAACTACTCCTTTTCCTTTCCGACAGATGTCCTCACAGTCACTTGTGCAGTTTGTGTATAAATGTATGATGCATGCAGGTTTAGTCACCTGACGATGTAACTAAGTTACGAAACCCGGGTCGTGCCTTTCATTAAACAACCAGTGAACGTTAAAAAGTTTTATTTCTTTAATTCCAAATTGATTCATATAATGCGACCAACATCCCGTAGACTTAAACTCAACAAATTACTATTTCAATGGGATAGAATATCTCCTACGATTAAAATTCACAAGCATTCCCTGCTGGTTTTTGTATTAATATTTTAACGGTGAAAACCTTGAGGGGCTGGACGGAAACTAAAATTTATTGCGGGGAAAATAGGGAGAAGCCCATTTTGTTTCCTGGATGCTAGTGCAAGTAATAGACATGTACGCTTTCTGAGCCGGAATAGTCGTCTTTCTAGCTATAATAGCATAGGCCAACATTAAAATTGAAAGGTTCATGAAAAAGAGACCGCATTTCCCATTAGAGATTGTCCACACGTAGGTACCCTTAGTAACGCTTAGAATGAGGCAAATAAGATGAGCAGCCATAAATATATGACTACCTATCTTCGACAAAAATCTAAGTTACACCTACGAATAGTAAAAAAGTCTCCCATAACCGTTAGAATCGACCAAAGCAACGTGAAAACGAAACATAATTTTCCCCCAATTATTTCCATCGCCACTTAATTTGGCCTTTTGTAGCTCAAACTTCACCCGAGGACAAAGGGAACGACTTCATTGGATTAACCCTAGAAAGACGGACTGGGTCCAATGGACCCAGCTGGTAGTTTTGAACGTTTATAATTATGTCAAAAATGCACGAAACTGATTTTGACGCCGTGACTTTTCCTAAATGCATGTCCTCCATAAAATAGCGAGAAATAACGAGAATGGACGGATTACATTTTATGGTATACTACTGGTACTATGGTATCCTATGGAATTAACCGTAGGAAGCAATTAGCTTGAGATCCCAGGAACCATAGGCAAAAAAAGGCGTCAAACGAAAATTAAGTGCGGAACCAGGTGAATTCAACACCAAAATTACCGTAGGATTTTGTTTATTTTGAATTGACGTGAAATGCTTGAGCCACAGTCAGGTTTTTCCAGCGCTTAACTTCCATGTTTGATTAAATCAAACCATGACTCATGGAAGAAGACATCCCTGAACGAAAAATAGAATGGATACCATTATAGAATGGACAGTTAAACTCCGAAATTGACGTAGAAAGCGGATAAGGAGCAATTCAACTCAATTTTATAACAGTGCGTGAGCTGTGTTTTAAATTCCTATTAATAAGTAATGATAGATGGCGTCCATTGCAATTTTCTCTATTTTTAACGCCCTTGAAATATTTATTTTATTTTTCTAATAAATGCGTATTTTTTTCTATTCATTTTTACACAAACCGGCTTACGCCTCGAGTTCTCTCCGATCGGCTGAACAAAAACCCATTTAACGGCGGCCTTTGCCGAATGATTACAGAAAGAGAAACCAATCTTTACTTAGTACGAAAAACCGGTTGTCGTTACAGAATATTCGTAGCAGTTAATAGAATTCAAAGCAGCTATCCTTTGGCTTTTCCAATCTCTATATGACTAACTATTCATTCTACCTAAGGCATAAAATACGTTTAATGACTCATTAAATCCAAAATTCAACTATAATGCTAGTAAGCCGGCTGAACGTGAGCTTAAGTTTCCTAAACGGTTAACGCTATGAAAAATAAATATCATTTTCAATCCACTCACAGGATTTCAGATAAGGTTTATGATTTTATTACTATGTCACAGTTTAAGTATATAAACATTACATTTTTTAATTAAATTAATCCGTTTGGCATCCTCCTCGTACACACCTCCGTTGGCAAGATAAAGAACGAGACACGAGCCACTATAAACAGTCCTGAAGACAAGTACTTTTTCAACAAAAATATCTGAATACTTCAAAGAGACTCAACTCAGAAGGCAAGTAAAAAAATAATAGAAAAAATATTGACAGGAGAAAAAATATAGGATAGGATTGATATGAGATAGGGGTTTTTCGTTCCAGCTTTCAAAGGCAAACACGATCGAAGTACAGAGCGGAGCGCAGACAAAGACTGCGAAAGCATCTTTTTATGCGACCAAAACTTTCCCCTCGGCCGGGAAACTTAAGAGAACCTTCACCTCAGCTGTGGAGACGACGTCCCAACAAACTTCTCGGACCAGGCAACTTAATATGAAATTCTGCGCCGATCAACTTCCTAAAAAAATTCGCCATGATAATTTCACGGACAGCCACCTCGGGCGACGGTCGCAGGTTTATTCCGTCAGACGCATTCCCCAGCGATTCCAACTTTAGGAATTCTGCGCGGAGGGGGGCTTTTTTCCTCAAAAAATACTCGCACGTGGAAGGGGAGGTGGCAATGCAAATATTTCAGGGCATATATAAAAGAGGTTTCTAAAAACGCCCAGAGGACCTGTGAAATAGGTTTAACTGACATGATTAACCCTAATACGGGCAACATATTTTTCTGACGTAATCGGGCAAGGCTTACTTAAAACCTATGCTTTTAATTTAAACCATTAAACAGTGAAAAGATATTACTCTTCACATCAGTTGGTACGTATTGTGCACCTTAGAATCATTTAACATAAAATTGATTCAATTTTGTTTAACAAAAGTTTTACATTAGTTTTTAATTTCATTCATAGTCAAACAGCGAGAACAGTGGACTCTTATTACTAATTCTTTCTGTTTTCACTACATAAAACACCAAATATTTATCGTCACATGTAAATAGTCATAATTTTACATAATTTTGACAATTCGAACCAAATATTTGTAAAATTCACATTACTTTATACATTTCGTGCTAACAGACTCACCTTGCCCGGATTTGTGGGAATTCAGGGAAAAAAATTATTTCTATGTTAATTTCATTCCGAAAGAAGTTTGAATTACTCCAATGTATAGGAAATATATAATTAGAAGAAGTAAAAAATGTACAACTTGCTGAATTTCAATAACATAATAAAATTCTCAAAAATGTGATGCGTTTGAGTCCAAGAGCCTTGCCCGCATTTGGTTTAGGAACAGCTTTTGGATAAAATAAAAAACAATTTATGAATAGCATAGAAATGAATATAGTGGAAAATTTAAAATTGAATACAGAATTGCGCACATCAAAATTATTTTGGACACTATGCGCAGCCTTGTTCACAAGTTCATCTAGATCTACAAACTAATCCAAGAGCTGCGGGATAGATGAGTGGCGCGATATTGAAATCATCGCTAGAAATGGTAATGGATGGAACGCATTTCTTTAATCGTTTTGAGGCTGATTTTATGCAAAAACAACGATCACGAGTAATACGGCAGATTTGTCAATGATTTTCGGATAATTATCAAAAGACATAATTACCTCATGAAATGAAAAGGCTTAAGTTAATTGTGCTTCAAAATATTTTTCTATACTCTGACTTGGCTCCTACGTTGTGAGCGATCTCCAAATACAATGGGGCATTCCAGAATGCAGACGACGAGTGTGATTGAAACGATTAAAGCGACCAAGAAGACGCAACTGAGGTATAGAACTACTACAGATAAGTTCTTAAAATCTCAATATATTGAGATTTTAAGAAGTTATCTGTGTTACTGTGGATGATGGAAGCGGCGTGGCTCATTTTCGAAGTGATCTCCAGGTCTGACAGAAACGATAAAATGATTGAGATATTTTGCCGAACGGATAGGTTTACGAGCGGCTTTTCTCCTGACGAATAAAGGACTTCAATAAATGCTCGGTGCGACTCAGCAATCATGACACTAAATTATTTTCTTATCTTGTCAATGGACGGTGTCCTACGCCCCACCCATCTCACTTACGCAATATGTCCTCTGATGCTGTATTGGCCTCCCTTTCCTTGTCTAATCTGCAGAATCTCAGACTTAAAACGGACTTCAACTTTCTACACAATATCTTGGACTCGACTTTTGACTGCCCTGAACTCCTCTCTCAGTTGAATTTGAGAATACCGACTCGTTCCACCTGCCCGCTCTCCCTACTCCATCTGCCTGTTTTTCCCAGAATTTCCCTGACCAAGCGCTCACCCTTATATCGTCTCTCCTCCCTTCTAAATTCGCTCCCTCCTTCCATAGATCCTTTTTACCTGCCACGAAAAAATTCACCGCACAAGTTCTGACCCATATGTCTGCTAATTGAATGTTATACTTTCCCTACTGGTTAATTCTTTGTTTGTTTTTATGTTATTATTGTATTGTGTCTAATTCATGTCATTGTTAAAAATTTCACTGTTAATTGGCGTCAATGCTGTATGTGAAATTTACTTAAATAAAAGAAAATACAATTTAAAAAATTCCTATTGGAGCTGCTTTTGGTGTAATATGAAGATGTAACGCACGGGAGCGCCGGCCACTCCACGTTTAATGGCCTTTTTAAGCAAAAGTCGACCCGCCGCTGCGGCCAGCATTCATACTCCACTCGGTCACTATTATCAGCTATTATGTAGAGACCTTGCGGCTACCAAAGGCAACCACTCGGAAAATTATTCATCGCGGAAGAGCTCCATTTCTCGCCAGAGGCACGGATAGTACAATTAGAAGCACGATGAATGCGGCAAATTTTTGGAGGCGGCGTGGAATAAGCGAGGAGTGCGATACTGGAGCAAGAGGATACCCTCCTCTCCCAACACAATCCCATTGGTTGCTCTACAGTGCAGACATTTTGAAAAAGAGATCGATCACACACTTTTGCATAGAATGGGACCTATATTTCTCTATAATGGAAACCACAAATACAATGGGTCCGAACCCTAGATTGCACGCTTGCAAGGCTGATGGGGCCAGCCATCAGGTATCCTGGCACTCGACTCTTTCTTGATCCATCAATCCAACTAATTGTTTACCCTGCCCGACACTGGCAGACAGCACAAAAATGAGAACAATTTTAGGGATCGACAGCCAGAAACCATACAACTTTGATCCGGGCCAGGGTGCTGGAGATCTTACGGGAAGAGGTGTGTCAATGCGTCTTTGGCCGCCTAAACTCTGGGTAGTGACGTGAAATATCAACCCTTAGAGGGTGGCATAAGCCCATAGGCCTCGGACGATATTCACTACAACATCCAAAAGGCTAATCATTTAAATGAACTGGATCTACCGAAACGATTGTTATATTATCTTCGTATGGCCAGCTAATAGGGTGGTTTCCTATTATTTTTTTATAGCCTAAATCGAAAGATTATTACTCCTGGAGTACGTATTTCACGCTTTTACATTTTTAAATGACGATATCTATTTTTCGCGATTAAATTAAAAGTGAAAAATTTCAAGCGCGCGAAAACGCGACGCTTAAGTATGAATGTCGGGAAGTCTCTCCGCGTGACGTATTTCTGGTTCCCCCTCCCGCCCTGCGAGGTGACCTTGAGGCGAGGCTTAGCGCTGATATGACGCAGGTTGCTAGCGGCTAGCCTAGTACCCTGCTGGCTGGTAGCGCTTGGCTTAAATAAGGATTATTAATAACTTATCAAAAGAGGAAAACTTTCCGACCTTAGCCAGTTTTAATAAGTGATTGTTAAGACATGTTTCCCTGAGCTCTGCGCCTCATGCATGCAATGGTAACCTCAGACGACGTATAACTCCTATCTTCTCGTATAGAAACTAGGTCCCTGTGACGTCACGTGGAGTGGCATCGCATGGGCGCCAATCTGGCCCTTTTCAAATGAGGATAAAAATGGACCATTACCATTCGTCTAACCCTGTATTTCTAAAACAAAATAATTTGTATATTATGAATACACTAATGGTGGGTAACGAATCGCAATCAATGCCTTTCGTTTTCTTTGATGAAGGAAACCACCCTATTTTTGCCGCATCCTACCTTTAGCGACGAAAGACCGAAATAAAAGCCCGGAATTACCCATTATGTTAACAATTTTAACCATAAGTATAAAATTATGAACCTAGTAGACTTTGAACCAAGTTCTTATTCATAAATTGCGCACTCAAAATTGAATTGAAATGTTAAAACGATAATCGTTTTGAGGCTCACTAACACATAAGAGGTAATTACCACTTGCACAATTTTTAATACTTAACCGTTTCCGCTTTCAGCCAATAAAGAGACCATTACAGGAACTTACCTGCAAAGAAAACATGAAATTTTAGATAAAGACAATGCGTCTAAACACTATGAATAATAAAAAAAATTCTTCAAGTAGGAAAAAATGGAATTTTTGAAGCGGGAATGAATGTATGTATGTAACTAGAAAATTCATTAAAGCAAATATATAAATGTTGATGAAATTTTAATTATTCTCCAAACTGAAAAAAAATTCGGCCTACTGAAGCTATACTTTCACTCAGAGCCTCATCTCTGAGCTAGATACAGATAACTTAAGGGTGCAGCCCCTCTGAACAAAGTAAGCCCCACATGTGTAAATTTCATGCATCCATGTTCGCGAAACGGCGGAGTCATTAAAGGGAACACAAGAATAGTTACTTGGTTCCAGAATGCAATGTCCCTCACTCTGTCCATACGCTCCTCTAACTAACTTTTCATTTCGCAAGTTTTTTTAAATATCCACCTTACGATAGCCGCATTAGACTTTTACGGGATAGGGACGTTAAAATATAAACGTGCCTTTTAAATGTCTTTAAAAATACATATTTGAATTCTGTACAAAAATCCCTGATTGACATCGAAAACATACTCAATCAGGTACATACTTGGAAACTTAAAGAGTCCAGTAGTAGTAAAACGTACGGTCAAATTTTAATCAATGCTTCTAACAAAAGTACAACAGTTAGCAATTTAGGAGGATATACCTACTTAGTTAACTTTGAAAAGTATAATCAATAAAAAATGATGGTCCAAAAGACGGTAAAAGACCTAGTTAGTTGAAATGCAACACATTAGCTACATGTACAGATTTTTTTGGCCAGCGCACTTGGATTATTGTTGACCGAAAAAATGAATTGTGCAACCCATCACGCAAAGGTTACTGTTTTTAATTCTTACACGTGAATATTTCAGTGACCGTAAACTATTACATTGGCAGATATGTGGCAAATGAAGTGAAACTAGAGACTCGTAAGAGTCAGAAACACATTATTATTTCAACGGAATGATAAGTTAAGGAAAGGACTACACAGGAAGATTCATGCAGGTATATGTAAAAACCAGGATATCACAACTTCAAAACACACAGAAAATAGCAATAATTATCTTTCCTAGAAATTTGCTTCACCGTGCATTACTCATGCAGATGCGATAGGCCTTGCTTTAATATATCGCAAAGAGATGTTGTTTCCTGAGGTAAGACGGAAAGCAAGATATTCTTCATAATAAAGAAGGGATCATTACTTTGGGTGCTAGGTCTACCCTATTAAGAACCCTATTTAATTTTCTTAGGAAAGACCGAAAGCACGATATTCTGCAGAATAATAGGAAAATCGAAATTAATATTGGTGAAAAACTATGACAAATGCCGAAGGACGGTAGAGAAAAATTGTGGTATGTTAGCAATAATTTTTTATGATTATTTTTAGACGTCATGAATGAGAACAGCGTACTAAAATTATTATTATATTGTACAAGTAATAAGTTGGCTATTTTCCAGGTGGTAACAATTTATACAAAATATAAAAAAACAAAAATATTGTGAGTGAAAAATACAAATTTATTATTTCAAACATAAAAACGTTTACCAATCTAATCACAGAGAAAAGAGAGTAGTACATCCTGTTGGTAAGACAAATGCGAGATACAGAGGTTAGAATGTGGGAAAGAGGCGATGGAGAATAGGGCAAGGAGGAGACGTGATCGGAGCCGAGAATATAAGGTCCACAGAAGAAAGAAGAGGGAGCGGTCCTATTGATTGTTTCAGGAATAGACGGATGTCGGCGAGGGTGGGTGTGGGTGAGGGGGAGTAGGGAGGGTGGCCGTGTAATAGAGAGACGAACACGCTCGGGGTTGTGCGCCTCACAGACACAGCACCCTGCACCCGCTTCCACGTCCGCTTGGGGGGAATCACGGCGGCGCAGGGCCCGAGGGACGAAATTGAGGCCTCGTGGGCGGGCGGGGGGGGGAAGTACAAGGGAGGGAAAGGTGTGGAACGGGGTTGAAAAAAGTGGATTGTGCGGCGAGCTGAACGTTTGGAAAAAACAGGACGGGGAATCGCTTAAAAAGAGAGCGAATGGCGAAAAAGAGGAAGACAAGGGGGAGTCAAAGGTGAAGGAATAAAAGAAGAATTAAAGACTTGATAACAACTACAGTCTGATTAAACAAGGAATAAAATAATTTAGAGCCATAAATTCGGTAATAGCGCAGCAATAATGACGTGACGACGTGTGTAATGTAGAAGTGGAAGATTAAAAAAAATCATAATATGGAAAGGGTATTCTCCGAATCTTTTAACCCCGACAAAGGAATATATTATGGAATTTTCTGTTGAAAATTCAACCGCAAAAGTATTACTCGGCTCGAATTATTCACCAGTATAGTTTGCTATGATAGGATTAAAACTTATAAATTTCCATCAGGACTACAGTAATTCTTCATAAAATAGTAGCACTTGCACTACGTGACGTCTGTGAAAAGAGCGAATTTTTAAAATTTTTCCTTTCAACGAACGAGAGTTAAAGAATCAAGTCTTGTCAAGGTAGTGAACTAACTTCTCGTCTGTAGGAATGTAAGATGGGGAGAAGACGTGCCACCTCGCCGTCTCCCAGGATTGGGGAATAAACTTGAAGTACAGGAAGGTTTCTCGACGTGATCGGTTCTAACCTGGGTCGATTCCGACCTAATTCCAAATAGAATGAGGAAAATGAGCGCTGGGAAGGAAAAATCCTGTCACGAAGGTCTTTCACGTATTATCGCTCTAAGCGCGATCGGAGAATGCTCCGAATTAAAGGCAGCTCAAAATATATGTTACAGGAAAAGACTCCAGTTAATCCTTCGTTAATTTAATATGCTTTTAAGAGAAAAAAATCTTTTAAATTTCATCACAAATCAATTTAATATTTCGTAAAATAGTTTCAGCAGTTAGGGATGCCCACTTTAAAAAAGTATTTGGCGGGCCCAAACCGCAGATCTTGACCAGGGAAATGTTATAAGTAGCGAGTTTTAAGTTTCTAACGGCCGTATTCATAGATTTCCGCTAAAACACGCTAGTAGGGCGACTAACTTAGTCGGCTACTAAGACCTTTTAGCCGCCTACTAAGATATGGTATTCATGGATTGTATTACGTGAGCTAATAAGAGGTACTAACTTAGTATGCTACTAGCCAGCTCGGCAGCCGATACTCGGTAGCGATTTGGGTTCAACCCGCTAGGCTACGCTTGACAACACTGCATCTGACTCCTCCGCGGCGCGGAAAATTCGTAACACTATCAAACAAAAGATATTGATTCAGCAAAATGCATTGAAATTTTTACTTCATACTGGATAATTCGATGTGATATCGCATCCCAGACATATTTTTTGATTGCTGTACAGAAACATTATGCAATACCTTTGGGAAAGGGTAGATTTATGAGTAATACCGAAGCATTTGTATGTTTGAGATGCAGTTATTGCTTTACAAACGGCCGTATATTTATTGATCATATACATTGCGTATTGTTTGCACTTCTGATATTTGTTTCCATTAGTGTATGCGTGATTAGTATGGAAAAACATAACTAGCTACGTCAGTACTATACATTTATGTATTCGGAAAGCAGAAATACACCTCAATGTCGGAGTAGAAACAAAAAATTTTGCAATGCAGAAATGAATCGTTAAGAAAATAACGTTGAAATAAATGTGTGAATGATACACATTTATTACGTTACAAACACCTACGTGCGAGCAATTAGTAACATATGTTTGCAACTCCTAAAATGTTACTCAAGGAAACAACAATCTGCTTCGCTACATTTAAATATTTCAAATATTGACAGCGTGCGGAAATATACGGTATATAGTTTACTTTAGGTGGTTAATGTAAAAAACAAAGCATAATTAACGTAACTTGTTTTACTTATTTATTGCTGATCATATCACAAATAGCACTACAACACACACAACATTTCACGATCTGTCTTTATGACACTTATAATCCGTACATTCTGAATAAACTGGTTCAATGAAAAGCTTGACTCACACTTAATTTAAAACACTATAACGTAACTCAAGTAAACAATGATAATCAGTTTTCCAATCACTCTGCACACACCAAAAGAATTTGCACTCGTTGACGTCCGAAAGAATTCTTCACATCTCACTTCCCACTCATCACTAATGATTTAGAATCAGTTGATGTTATTTAAAATTACCATTACGTAGACAATGAAATAAATAGGCTGAAACAAATTTTTAAACCAGAAATTGTAACATCAACAAACTTCCAATCTCACTCTCCACTATCACTCGTACCGTAACCAAAACAAAAACAACAGCGCAACGAAATACGCGAAATGTAAACACTGCCGAAAGCTCACGATAAAGTGACTAGAAGAAGTAATATAATCAAACACAAATTATAAGCGTACAAACGCATGAAAATTTATAAGCGTTTGCTGTATCCCTAAAGAACAACTGCTTCAAATATGAAACATATCCCCTTCGTAACAGCTAGTAGATCCCTTTGATCGAAATGGTTAAACCAGTATGAAAGAAATATATTTAGAAAGAAAATAATTTTGTCGAACCTCATACACTCACAAATCACTTCACTTGTCGCTTTACTCTTTACTTCATCGTCTATATGCAATCAATTCACTTAGGGGCGCATTGAATGTACAAATTGTGTTCACTTACACTAGAGGCACAAGTTCACTACAAGTCGTAGCTTCCTCGCAGCTACGAAAAACTTTCAATTCCTGCCAACAATTACACTACATACGTTTCCTGCCTTACTTGAAGAATGGATTCTCGTATTCCATTTTGGCACAAATGCATAAAAACTCTATAACAGTATACAAATAAAACCGGAGTTCGATCATCCACAACGGTCCGCCATATTTAGTAGCTCCCTTAAACAAGGCCGGAGGGCGACTAAGAACCGGCTACTAAGATAGTAGCATACTAAGCTTAGTAGCCCTTACTAACGATCTATGAATACCATTTTGCTAGTATGCTACTACTTAGAACGCTACTTGGGCGTTAGTAGCTTACTAAGGAAACTATGAATACGGCCGTAAGCATTTTAGAACAGCCTTATGATCAAAATTAGAACCCAGATAACTCGAATCTCGATATCTGGACACTCCAGGGTAAATCGACAAGCCTGGCACATTTTTTCCTCACACCCATTAGGAATTTTTGAGGGTGCTCGGGCCCCCTCAAGCTCCACGGTGACAGTGACACTGACATGAGTACATAGTAAAATATGCGTGCACACATCAGACCGGAAGATGTGGTTATAAAAACCGCATTAGATATTATTTTGTGGAAACTATTAATACCCCGAATGAAATGAAACTGGGGTCAAGTTTCCCCTCTTAATATATGGATGGATAATTGTAAGCTCTAACAACACGTCTCTCAAAAATTGCAACTTTTCACGGGAGCAAAAAAAGCGATCATTTTTTTACGTGTACACTGAAATTAAAGACCAAAGGTTCATAAGACTGAAAAAGAAGCATTCCTATGCAAACAAAGAGTGGTTCTTTGCTTTTATTTTACTTTTTAAATGTTAATACACAATGAGATTCGTGACACGAGGTCAATTTATAAAACGCCTTTTATGGCCTTCGACTTCGTCTCTGAAGCGTCTGCTTCTTTCAACTATGCAACAGTTGCAGGTGAAATAGTGGAAAATTTATTGTTTAAAATGTGGAATAATTGAAAAAAATAATAAATTTAGTGGCCATCAAACAAGACTTTACGAAATATTAATACGGTATTTGGCAAGTGATATTGCTAGGGAACTGAAGATGACCATAATAATAATAAATTATGCTCTCACCGGTTTCCTGGCTGAAGTTTTCCAAGTATCTAATGGCTGCTCAACAATCACAGCATCGTCCATGCACTCCAGCGGTATGCAGACTTCCGGCAAGAAGCATAATGCATTAACTCTCACGTGGATAAGTTAAGCACGTAGATAGCCACAATATGGTCACAGTGGAATCACCATCAAAAGATATAAGTAAATCTGAATTGCGATGCTGGTTGAAGGAATACCTCGCTAAACCGAGTAATACTATTCGCAAACACTCACTGGCCTGGTAATTTCACGTTTAATTTAAATTATAAGCGACAGTACCACCAAAAGCGCGCATCTCTGCATAGCGACACATGCAAAGTATTCTGTGCAACGCAAAAAAAGAAATATCCACAAAAAACAAGGTCCAGGTAATTTGCAGGTATTCTTCTCAGGTTCTCCATCACGTCAGGATATCCGTGACCCACGTTTAGATACACGAGTCGAGCACCGAAAACTAAGAGCTAAGAAAAACCTGACCCGGAGGAGAACCAGAAGAGAATTCATGGGACGAGATCGTCGGGAAAGATTTTTATCGTATATCCAAGTGAATACTATTTCCTTAACGGCTTTAAATGTACTCACTGTCCGTTCCACAGTTCTCCCGTTGTTGAAGCGCAAAGAACACATTGTGAACCGTGAAAAATTTAGCACAAATAGCACGACTATGCACGAGATATCAAAGAATCGGATTGAAATTCCTACGGAGGCGATCGCGGTGCGAGAGTCTTGTCTCCGTGACAGCGAATCCAACACTGGCGGTTGGTGGAGTCGACTCCCGAAATACGCGTGGGCCATTGAACTCCAAGGCCTCTCCCCCTCCTCCCCCCCCAGCGACCTGCAGTAGTAAACAAACCCAGCGGGTCCCGTGGGCCTCCCGCATTCATGAGTCCGATGACTCCTTTGGGATGATTAGATAGTTGTCGGATAGCTCCGGATTTTGAAAAGGTAGCTGGAACCCCCTCGATCAGCAGCCAAGCCATCTACTCTTTAGACTACCACTCTCGGATGGCGTACACAGGAATTTCGTTGGGGGGGGTCCTAGACCAGGTGGGAATTTTTTGTAAAACAGGGTACCAATAAATGGGTTTTAAAATAATTTTGACGCCTTTAATAATCGGAAAAACTTCATTTGTTAAAGAAATATTTTGTTTATTCATGATTTTTCAATATTTTGTTTTCTTTTACGAAAAAAAATAACTTTATTTCATGGGGGGTCCGAACCAAGGGGTGCTACCCCATAGCACCATCTACGCTACTGCCTCATTTCCCTCAATAAAACTACCTATCCTACTATTTTACGACATTCCTTTGAAAGATATTAATTTCCTTGGGTCTATTTCTTTATTTCATCTTTTCTAATGAGCCTACACGAACAGTCAGTGTTTCACTCCTAATGTGAACTCTGATCGTTGAAGGTAGGGCTCAACCTGGAGTAAGCCATAGGCGTGCGATTCTCTGGTATCCAGAGAAAGCAATTTACTTCCTTAAGTCGCCGCAAACCAAGAGAATTTTCGTTTGGTTTGTCCAAAGGTTATATTAGGGATTTATACTATCACACATTCTTCCGACAACAAAACGATCTGCCCGTAGTGTAAACACGCCAACCAAATCAACTGCGTCAAATATTCCGTATAAAATTACTGTATGACCAACATTATAAAATAAATTAAAAGAAATTCTTCTATGTACTCTTTAAACAACTCTTAAACCTTTAGAAATAGGCAAGTGCATAGAAAGACTTTAATATTGAAGTCATAATGCCAAAGTGAAAAAGTTTCACCAGCACACGTGGAGTGGAGCTAAATTTAATTTCGAGTCTTCCATTTTCCAAGAAATTGGCGCAAAGACGCAATGAACGAGCCGCCATGTCAGCAAAGTAAGACAGACGTCTGCTTCTGCGTTCGCCGTTTGTAATCTCTTGCAGCAATTGACGGTACGAAAAGTTGTTCTTTCCCGGAATCTGCAACATGAGCCACCGCATGACCATTCAAAAGTCATGTAAGAGGAAGAGTTGGGCTCTGCGAGTGGCGTGCATCTGATCCCATGGCCAGCACGAGGCTAGCACGGCACGCAAATGCATCCACGGAGGTCAAGGAGAGGTTGAAACGTGAATCCCTCTCCACATTTTGACTTCAAAACTATGAACTATCTTCTCACAGGCAAAGCTCTTAGTATTTTACAGCTGTTGTTCGAGTCATTTAAACACTTCAAGAGCACTTCGAGTGCGTTGAGTGTTGAATGATTAGCACAATGATGAATGAAATTTCAAATTTAGGAATACCATGAAGGAGAAAAATCCCATCAAGGTCCTGAAAGAAGAGGGTTTCCTTTTTCGGAAGATATGAACATTAGCCATTTTCAGGTTAGCCGGTTAACTGCGCTTTAAAAGAATCAAATGCACGCAGTTATCGTTCACGCAATATGGAAGATTACCATCCCTCAAAGAATTAGGTGAGCAACTACGTTTCTGCCGTTTTTTACATTGCCATCGAATTCAGCCGGACTGCCAGAGAGGTCAAAATACCCTTTTAAAATTCGCATAGCAATCTCAAGCCTTTGTTACAGCTACAGCACCCACTCCATGCATGGAAAAATGTCGCAAGAAGCTTCTGTGGCCTTATAATTTCGATTAAAATTAAAAAGAATGTGTCAAAAATGCTTCTTTTTTCGGAACTTGGCATCCCATTTTATTGATCTGAAAAGCAAAGGAAATTTATCTTTAAAAACTCTAAGTCTACATTCCGGGAAAATTTTCTTTTCAAACTACTTAATAGATTAAGCTTTAATTATTTAATGACACACGGTATATTACAACCTAAAAAACTGGCGGAAATTTAGTTCACAAACTAACAGATACCTTTCTTATGTTTTTATCGCATTAAAATTTGATAAAAGTATATTTTTGCTTTCGCAAGCATATCTTGTTTTCGGAGGTGTGTGTTCGAATCTAAACATTTCGTATGTTTAAAGATTCCAGTGAATCTTATTCCATGGAGTAGAACAGATTAGTAACATCAAGATCTCGTCTTCTGCCGTAGGAAGGTATATCATGATGAAGATTTCCACGCTTAATAATTCCAAAACTCAACAACCGACCATGGTTTCAACACATAGTGGCATTTCCAAGTACATACACAATGTGTTCAAACCATGGTCGGTTGTTGAGTTTTGAAATTAAAAAGTGTGGAATTTACCGTTAGTGCTCTTTCATCGAACTCCCGCCAAATCAAGCCGGAACGATTTTATGCGTTGAGGACTACCATGAGAAAATAAATTCGGCAATAAAAGTGTGATTTGGGATAAGAGAACTCTAAGCAAGTATACTGGGAGTGGCACGCGATTTGAGGAAATGGAGTGAACCAATCCTGGGATTAAAGTAGCGGTTACAACTATAGCATTGCATCCCTTGCGAGAGACCCTAAGTAGTGAGTGGAGTTGAACTTCAGGGTTGAGTATAGAAAAAAACGGACCGATTAAAAAATTATTTTGATCGGAGGGTTTGATGGCTTAACACGAAATTAAATCCGCGAGGGATCTGCCGACGGCCAGAACACCAGATGATGATGATGATGATGGATTTGATCATGGCTTGAATTCACATTTTTCTGGCCTCATTTCCAGTAGGTTAACGTCCTCGCCCAATAAATCAACGGTCGCGGGTTCACATCCCATTTGAGCGCTTTCTGCGTAGATAAGCTTGAATTCGCTTATCTTTTCCATTAGCTAATTTAAACAATAGGTAGGTAAAGCATTCTAATTTCAACAGTCATAATAGCGTTACTATACGTGTTTGAGTGTGTCTCCGCCGCTGTGGGGGAAGGGAAGAGGCCTTGAGCGGAATGCGAGGAATGTCGACGACGCCAGCAGCCGGCTGCGCAGGTGAGGTGCGCGTTGATCTCGGGAGATCCAGGCGGCGGCTTCCCACGCGCAAGGCGCATCGGACGAAATCAACCTCACACCACAGCCCAGCACCTCCTCCGCTGCCTCAGCCGCCGTGACGGCATCCCGTGGCAGGGGCACCGCCCCTCCATCCCCCATCCACTTCTTCCCCTCACTCCGCTGCCGCGGGAGGGGTTTCAATCCTCCAACCCCTCATCGCTTCTTCCCCTCTCGCCCCAGCCAGCTTTCCGCCTCTTACACCTCCTCCCACGTGTCCACGGCTCGCGCGACGCAAGACAAGGCTGGCGCTCCTGCGTACGAGAGCCGATCTGACGAACATCCTTCGGCGGGGAGCGAGACAGTGTTTGCTTTCAAAACAAAAAAGATCACGCCTGTCACTGCTGGCCCTAATAAAGAATTTGGAATCATTCTACCGGCGTTGCCTGATACGCCTATACATATTTATGGACTGAAAGTGGGAGAACTGGGAGCCTTCCGATCTGAAACCTTGGGCAGAAGCAACCCCAGAAGAAGCCGCGCCATCAACTGCTCCGGCCGCGGACTTCACGCAACCCCCTGTGGGAAGAAGACAACGCAATCGGCTAAACGCCTACTCCCTAGTCGCCAAAAGAGCGCCCGAAGGGCTGCGGCTGGCTGCGCCTGTACCTAAATTTGGGCGTAGCCGTCGCGGTTCTCACCTTCGGGTGGCGTCTTTTCACCTGCGGCAAATTCCCTTGGTCTTCCTGGCCGTTAGTACCCGGGCTTCTGGGCCGTTAGAATCGCCCATTGCACCCCCGGGGAAAGCGGCCGGGTCCACTTATTAGGGACCCCAAACAGCCCTCCCTGCCCTCCCCAACGCTACCATCAGGCCGCCATGGAGTCCATGGCGGCCACAACGAGCTCTGCGTCATCAGCCGCCGAGGACACCAATGCCCTGCTGCGGACAGTAAAGGAACTGCTCGCTAAACTGCCGGCAGACGCCATACAGGACCTTATGGGGACCATTTTCAACTCGGTATCAGCAGTAAACCCGAATTCCACCACTCCGGCCATCCCAGTTCCGGCCGCGTCACCATCTGTTCCTACACCCACCACTCTAAACCCACCAGCAAACCCGGCCAGCCAGAGGAGGTCCGCGCAGGCCCCTTGTCAGAGTCTGGACTCTACCTTTCAGTCGGCTTCCGCACGCAACCGCGGAAAGCAAATCACAATCACACCCATATTTGCTGACAAAAACAAATTTGCCCCTCTGGCACAAGTCAATGGCGACAGCGCCAAAATTAAAGACGTCAACAACAAAACGACGATCAAAAAGTCCAACTCTAAGTCAAAAGCGTCCACCAACCAAGAACCTAAACCCCAAAGACAAAAAACTCCCACCACTGTGCCTAACCAAGCCATAAGTGACACGGCCCTTAAGGGGACCAATTACCAGATTGTTATTGAAACTGAACCCCCACACAATGACAATTCCAACGATACCACTCCCGAGGTCCTAGGACAAGCCATTCCAGTAGAGGCCCTTAAGAGGGCCAATTACCAGATTGTTATTGAAACTGAACCCCCACACAATGACAATTCCAACGATACCACTCCCGAGGTCCTAGGACAAGCCATTCCAGTAGAGGCCCTTAAGAGGGCCAAAATGAAAAAGTCAGCAAAAACGCCCTCTGGTACCAAATCTAATCCTGCCAATCACATGCTTACACCTCCTAACACGGTAAACACCACAATGGCCGCTAAATGCACAAATGTCAACCCCACAACAGGCGATCTAATGGATTGCAATGCATCCACCCCACAAGATGAGCTTCACTCAACAATGGCAGTCAATAAAAAACAGAAAATACCTCCCATTCAAGTAGCAGATACTTCCAAATGGCCAGCCCTACATGCCCAATTAATTAAAAATTGCCAATTTCCTCCAATCTCTCACGCAACATCGAACTCTTCTGCGATTATCAAGTGCTCTAACGCAGCCGACTTCATTGCAGCCAAAGCAACATTGAACAACCTAAATATCCCCTACAGCACATACTGCCTGCAAGAAAACAGGCGCAGAGAATTCTCTCTGCGAGGTACTTTTGCCTCAGTTGATGACAATGAAATACTAACAGATCTGCAAAATCTAGGATTCCCTGTAATCTCATGCTCCAGAATCTTCTCCACCCGACCGTCTCAAAGGCAGCGAGACCAAGGCCATACCTCAGTCCCCAAATACCCAACACAGGTTGTCCATGTAATAACAGAACACACAATAGACGCAGCTAAATTCATGGCAATCAATCACCTCGTCGGTCTCGGCGTTAAAATAGATACCTTCAAAAAACCAGCTATTCCCGTTCAATGTCATAGGTGTCAGGCCATAGGTCACACCAAGAACCACTGCTGCCTTCCCCCCAAATGTGTGAAATGTGCAGGCGACCACGCGTCGTCAGATTGCACAAAAACTGATAAGGAACCAGCTAAATGCGCTCTCTGCTCTTCTGATCACACCGCCAGCTACAGAGGCTGCGAAAAACATCGAGCGGCAAAAGCTGCAATGGCAGCCCGTCGTCTTGCAAACTCAACCAACCAAGCCACTCCCCTTCCTCCCTCACTACCTCGTTCATACGCCGCCGCCATCAATCACGGATTCCCTCCACTTGATCCATCCGCTATTCCCCAACCTGCTGACAACGAACTATTCACGTGGTTCAGTAACATTAGCACACACCTCTCCTCTCTCCACTCAAAAGTGGAAAAGAAACAATTCCTCCTGAATCAACTGCTACTCCTACAGGACCAACCATAAACAAGTCCAGACTCGGGGCAACCCACAATACACTTCCCCAATACATCTGGGATTATAACCCAAAAATCCCTACTACATACAAACTGCCTCAATTCATTACTCGCCTATGAGTCTTTCCTATGTCTTTCTTCTAGAAAATTAGTCATTCATTCACTCTAATTAAAGGTATATAAAATGTCATATCTAATCTAACAATTGATGATGACAATATAATATGAAAAGAAAAGAAAAAAATATATATATAAAGAAAAGAAAACATAAAAAAAAATGATAAAAATCATAAAAAAATGGAAAACAAAAATAAAAAAAAATTATAAAAGATTATAAAAATCAAAAGAAAAAAAAAATATTTATATATGTATAAAAAGAGAGTAAAGTAACTCCACCCTCATCATCCATAGCAAAATGTAACAAACTCCTTATCATCAAGGTAAAGATAACCTGTTATTATGTAATATTGTATTAAATTAATCCCAATGTAAATATCTACCTCCTCAATAGTTTTAAGTTTCTGCTCACACAAACAAATCACTACCCTCACAACACAAACAACTGCGCACAAAAATTGTTCTAATGTAACCTGGCTGGTTAGGGTGAATTGGGTTCACCGGTACAGCTATAATCGCGCCTTCGGCGCATCAATTAATGTGTTAGTGGGAGAACTGCTCCGAGGTGGGAAATCCATCTCGCATGCAGCCCCATTATCTCATCTGCGTATTTGTATCTACTTAAAATCAAGATATCTGGTTGAAACATTTTTGGTGGACCATGGTGGTATTTCAATAAATAAAAATTAGGTCGAGGCCAGGAGAATAGTCACCACAACTGAAAAAATTATTCTCAACAATGTCCCCACTGAGGTACTCTTACCCTCGCTGGGTATGCCCATGAATCGCAGTGCTTAGAAGTAAATGAAGGATGAGAAAAAAATTGGCGTAAAATACATCACTTGGTAATTAGGTGATTTTACGTTTCCTTTTAGTGTGAATGGAACGCCACAAATTCTCTCTTTAATATTTCCGATTGGAAGAAAATAACGTCACGCCACCCTTATTATTGAAATATTACCAAACAAGGCTGCTTGATATTGTTAATTTTGGAGTAAAATACATCTACTGGTAGTTTAATGCCTCCTTTATAGTGTTAATGGAACGCCACAAAATCTCTCGTTTATTTTCCGATCGGAAGAAAATATCGTCACATGCTTTCGCACGGGATAGTGCAGCGGGACGGGTGCAGTGGAGGAGGATAATCTTGGGCCGGGGATATTAGATTCGGAGATAGAGAGAGCACTTCGTGATATGAAGGCTAGGATAGCAGTAGGCGTTGACAATATCCCGTGTGAGCTTCTAAAGAATCTAGGGAAGAAAGGTAAGAATAGGTTTTTCGAACTAGTGCGCAGGATCTATGAGGAGGGATGTTGGCCGGAGGATTTCGTGAAGACGGTTTTAATTCCGCTTCCAAAGAAGAAGAAAGCTGTGGAATGCGGAGATTATAGGACTATCAGCCTAATATCGCATGCGGCGAAAGTGGTACGGAGGATATTGAACAGACGAATGGAGGCGAGGGCAAACGAGTATTTGGGCCAAGATCAGTTTGTTTTCAGAAGAGGGAAGTCAACTCGTGATGCAATAACAATAATAAGGTCCCTCGTGGAAAGGAACGTAGAACAAGACCAAGACGTATATGCGTGTTTCGTAGATTTTGAAAAAGCTACAACGATTAAAGCTTTTTATTTTTTAATTCAAAATAAGGAATTCACATTTCATTACGTGGTGTCTGTGACTAGATGAAGATATGATTTAAAGGCTCAAGAGAAGATCAATCATGGAGCAATAATAGCCCGAATCGAAGCAAACTCGGTTTCGTGGTCGTAATGTGCAGTGCGATGCAATTTGTACAGAAACCGCAAAAAGCAGAAAACGTGGTGACGTCCTTCCCACTATTAGGGCCGTATAAAGTGACGGATAACGAGGGAGTAATGAGTGTGAAGGTAGCTTTTTGATCTTTGGAAGGAAATGTAGATTCGAAACCAATGTATCCTAGCAACTAACCAGGACGATTTTCTGCCAACTTGGAACTCAGTCATTCAACCCGGGGGTCTTTGGAAATGGCGAGGCTAGAGCTCTTTCCAGACCAATGTTGATTAACTTCTAAAGCTAACTTTATCTAAAAAGCTAACTTGATTTAAAAAGCTAACTTAGTCTTGATCTAAAAATGATATGCAAGATTACTTGCAAAGTTTCGAGATATTTTTATAACTCCTTCAGGGCGTATTTGCCAAAAATTGTTTATTTAATCAAACAAGTAACATTACTTTGCAAATAAACCTTAAAGAAAAGATAAAAATATATGGAAACGTAGGAGGCCAGTAACTTCTCTTGTGCCACTTCCCGCTTTCAGTATTCACATCGAAGGCTGTTCTAAGAATTTGAACAGAGAACCCACCAGTCGCTACCGAGCACTCTACTAGTTACGTTACCAGTGTCTAAAAATTTTCAAGCCCCCGGTTACGTTCTCATTTTGACGCTTGGGCAACGAATATTTCGAAGATGCTATTCGCTTAGTCGAAAATCGATCGGTTCAGCCAACAAAAAATCAACCAACATATCAAGTCATCATATTACACGTTCCGTGGTAAGCTTTTTTTACTCACGCCCTTAGTCAGAAACCTTAGGACACTAATTATAGGCTGCTACGAAATCCAGGCCAAAAAATCATGGTCTTAGCGAAGCACTAAAACCGTTTTTCACAACGGCCAAATAAATAAATACTACGGTCTAGACGGTTCTGTGTCTTGTAACGCCGTATAGTTAGATTTTCACTCGCCATATCCGCAGAACTTCGAGACGAATTCATAAACGCGGCAGTAAAAACACCTTGGGCTAAAATAAAGAATGGTCTCAGCATGGCTAATTCAAAGTTGCGTATCCATCAATTAGCCACAGGAAAACTATTTATAAATACCTTCTATTCCTTGCAATATCTTCGTAAGGTAGGAATGGAATCGGGCATGGAACAGTGCTAAATTAAAAATGTGTGCAAAAGAGTATTGCGTAAACTTGGCGCGGACATGAAAGACAAGATTCCAGCAAATAACAGCTGTCACGGACACACCGGTTACACAAATCCACGGACTTGGAACTGGCCATGCTCCCGTTCCTTCCATGGCGCTCCTTTTAGAGATATTGTGGTCGCACCGAAAAACGAGCAAGTTTCACATATGGAGACAAGAGAGAATAATTCTCCCACGCTATTGTAAAGAGAAGGGCGGTCCGTTATGCCCTCGATGGAAAGATCAAGCAGAATGCGAAAGAAGAAGACAATTGACATCTCACCTTGAACCCACATCCCAATCGGAGCATATTATAAAATTATCGGTGTGCACACGAAATTCACTTAAAAAAGGTTTCTTTTCGCTCAGAGCCAATCTTGTAAAACGCGTTAATATCGCAGGTTATCATTTGATGATTATGAGGAACTAATAACCATTCAACCCAAGCGAAATGCGAACAAAATAACTTCTCATATCAACATATAAAGAGTATACCCAATAGTTAAAATTAGCATTAAATGGCAAAGAAGGGACTCATTACTTCAGAATGTGAATCCTACATTTGTAGTGGAATGTAATCATATCATTTGAAGAGGAAACAAAGTTCTAGCAGGCAAAAAAAGGCAGACCCTTGCGGGCACATTCCATTCACCAATATCCACATAGCCCATCTGCCAGGCAACCCAATTACTCCGTTTTGACGTGCACTGCACAGCGTTCGATGGTCCTATGCGAATTTTATTTATGACGTCACAGTTTTCAAGCAAAACTAAAAGCTCCTAAGTGGTTCTCCATTCTTAACATAGTTATTTCAGCGGGATCAATGCCACGCAGAACTAAAATAAAACGTAATTACGCCATCCAGTAGGACTCATAACGATAAGATGGTAGCAGGTGAAGAGCCCGAAATCAGTTATACGCTTACTTAAAATTATTTTGTAGGCATTAATGCTCATATCTTCGATTTAAGCAAGCATTTAATGGTATCTGAATCCTTCCCTTCAGTTAAAATACCATCAAACCATGAATTGATGTCAATGTTTTTTATTACATTGATACATGAAATGACGCAGAATGTTGAATAGCCAAAAACTCAGAATCGACGACATTCCTCAGTATAAATAAAAAATGCTTCTTAACATTGAAACAATAGTAAAATATCCCTCGATTGCAATTGAAGTGTTAACTCATCGTAAATGCCTTAAATGTGTCACTGAATTGGGTGAGGGGAAATTATGATGAATGGTCAAATACGAATATCTCTCCGGGAACGTTAACCGGCCATAAACGCGGAAACACAGATCTTCCCTGGCAGGAATAAAAATCGAAAAATTCCGTCGATAAAAGTAAAAAAAGAAAAATTACATACGCACTTCATTCAACTCGAAGAAAAACCCGCCAGCGAAGTCAAGCGGGCCCTGCCTTCAATTCTCACGGACTGGCACACGAAATAGCGATAAGGACAGTGGCATTTGCTCCCTCTCGAGGCCTCAAAAAGATAAGATACGGGAGTGGAGGGGGTGAAGAGGTGTCAGAAGGTGGAGTAAGAAGGGAGGAGCGATATGGGATTCGGGGGGAGGTGAGGGGGCATCGGAGGGGAGGGAAGCGTCCGGAAGAGGCTTGACTCACACAGCCAGCGGTCTGCAGGAAAGAAAAACACGGAGAACTCTCTTCACCACTCCCTCACTCCGCCGTAGAATCATCCGCGGCTCACCTGGCCTCCCCTCCCTCCCTCCACAGAGCCTCGCCTCTAAAATCCAAACCTCCCCTGCTGCGCTTCGCGAACTCACACCACCGATATGATCCGTCCACACTGACAAGGCGTGAGTGGCGCTAGCCAGGCCAGGGTGATTTTGTTATTATATTCAATGCCGAAATTAGACAATTTTTAATAGGGTAGTTTAACCTATTAAAATTGCCTATGCTCGAAAAGTTTCCTTTGTTTGATAGGATATTTATAATCCTTATTTAAGCCAAGCGCTACCTACAACCAGGGTGTTCAGCTACCTGCTAGCAGCCTGCATCGTGAGGGCGCTCATAGCCTCGCACCTAGCTGGCCTCACACGGTGGTAAGCGGAACCAGAATGACGTCACGCGTGATTTCCTCAGCATTCATACTTAGCCGCCGCGTTTTCGCGCTCTTGAAAATGTTCACTTTTCACTCAATCGCGAAAAATTGATATCGTCATTAAAAAATCTAAAAGCGTGAAATACGTACGCATCCAAGAGAAATAATATTTCGAATAAGGCAAACATAGGAAACCACCCTATTTTGATGAATGGCGATGTAACACTGTATCAATAATTGTAAACATAAATGAAATTTTATTTTGATTGAGAATTCGATCTCGGGAAACACTTTTTTTACGAATACGAAACGCGTTAATGCTAACTGGCATCGTGACAATAACTTTACTTAAAAATTGACAGTAAGTGTATTATCTGGGGATTATTATTATAGTATTCTACCGATTAAGGTAGGTTTCCATGGAGTACTAAAGAGGTGATCTGGGAGCCTCCCTTTCCTTCCAGCACTGCCTCTTTAATTCACTGTAAGGCCTACTCTCTTTCAATCTATCCAAAAACCCTATTCTTTTCCTTCCCCTCCCTCGTTTCCCCAACATTCTACCCTCCAACACCATTTTCAACATCCCTTCACCGCTAAGCGCTAACTCCATCCAAACCTTCTGTCTCCTGCGTATCTCATCCAAAAGCTGCCTCACCTCGCCAACCATATCCAGCACTTCGTCGTTCCTTTTCCTCTCCGTCCATTTCACCCTCTCCATTCTTCTCCATACCCACATCTCGAACGCCTCCAATTTTCTCTCGTCTTCTTTCCTCAGAGTCCACGTTTCCGCACCGTAGAGAGCTACACTCCAAATCAAACTCTTCACTAACCTTTTCTTTAAACTCTTACACAACGATCCTGTCAGAAGCTCCCTCCTGATCCTGAACGCCTCCTTCGCTTATGTTATTCTCTTCCTGATATCCTTAATACTGTATCCGTTTTCCTCTAACGTACTGCCTAAATAGTAGAATTGCTCAACCTGCTCAAGTTTTTCACCACCCATCTTTATCTTAAGTCTCACATTCCTCGCTCGTGATGCTTTACAAAACCGCATTACCTTAGTATTATTTTAAAATATTTATTCCGATAATTCTCAGCATCGATAATTTGCGAATGCGAAAATCATTACCGTGAAGTTAATTCAACTCATGCATCGAAAGTTAAATTTACGAAAATGATTTTTTCTGTCGATCAATGACTTTAACTATAACTGATATCGTGACGAAAGTTATACTTGAATATTGAAAGTAAGTACAACATCGGAATATTACTAATTCAAAATATATTAATGAGTCACGACTGCGATAAATAATATCATCACATCATTGAGGTTACATGTAAGAATTGCGATAACAATAAGCACCTGATATCTTGACGCTAGCTATACATAAACATTGAGAGTAGGTACAGTATTAAGTATTTTTTCTCATATATTTACTCTTTTTTATCCATTAGATACAGGAATATGCTCACGAAGGTGTGCTCGCTCAATGTTCTTTAGATGAGAAAGGCACAAATTGCAGTTGAAATTAACCGATAGAAAAGTGCATTGTTTTGTTTTTATTTAAACTAAATTTTACCATCGATTTCACGATTTATGCGTCGTCCGTGCTGAGACGAGACGAGAAAAAAAGGCGAAAAACGACCATTCGATAAGGAATTGAGCCCTCTAAATTCAAGCACTCAATTGCCCCATTGGGAGGTTGCATTTATGAGGCTGAAAAGTTAAAACCACAGGCAGTTTGAATTTACCCCAGTAAACATGTCAAATTTCCTAAGGCATGAATTACACGATGAATTATGTCCTGCGGTGCATCCATGGCATCAATGAAGAAATTTCTCGCGTCAAATTCCGCTTCTCTCTTCCTCCGATGTCTTTTCTGCCCCTCGCGATCGATTCATCCCCAATTCGGTCCCCTAAATTGCCCGCTTCTGGCCCTCCGCTCAGCTCACCTCCTCCCTCTTAAGCTTTCCCTCCTCCTTCCACCTCACCACTCCTCCCATTTCGCCGTTAGATACCAGCCAGACCACCCATTCACATGTATCCTCAGCATCTTTCACGCAAAGTCCGAACCCACGCCTCTCTTTCCAAAAAATAAGCTCCAAAAAATGTTGGCTCACCCAAGGAGTCGACGGCAGCGTTTCCAGTTCTTGTGAGGCTTTGAATTACGCGGCCAACACGACAACTGGCAACATAGTACCAGACAAAAACTATAGCAACACTAAAACTGGAGGAAAAATGGGGCCATTATATGGGATACAATAAACACTGAGTTTATTTAATCCCGGTGAAGAGAGGGTGAATTTTTAACTGTTTTTCGGTTTTCTGTTTTTTTTTTCTTCGAAACCATGGCCAACATACTTTCAATGTTTGCTTCTTTCACGAGAAAACGGTACGTTATTCTATTAGAAACCGAATTTTCCTCGAAAATATCTTACTCTCCAAAGGAATATACAAATTTTGGCTCCAAAAGGAGTCGATGGCAGGGTTGCCGGCTGCAGTCATACTCCCCAGTAGTCGACAATTTGCAACTGGCAACAGTGTGTCTCTCAAACCCAGAGCACAAGTTTTGAGCGCGTAAACGTGAGCTTCAGATAAATACCGAAATATCATTAGCATTGTAAACCAAAATAATATCACCGATATTTATGTATAGAAAAGAAAGCCGGAAATCGTGTTAGTTAGAACACTTATAACTCGAGAAAGGCTTCACCGGTTTTAATGGCATTAGTTTCTTTGGATTCGTCTCTGCTCTAGATAACATATAGGGCATTAAGAATAAGTTCCCAAAAAATCATCTCTTTCTTAGTAATGTGTTTTTAGGAGTAAGTAACGCAACAACAACAGATAAGTCGGTCAAAACTACAAGTTAAATTATTTGTTCTAATTTTACCAATTTAATAACTTGACTTCGTACCAATATAACATTTACATTAGGTACTAACTATATTCATAATATTGAAATTGCATTAAAAATTAATTCGAGCTCATTGTAAGCGCAGCTCGAGTTGACTCTTCACTACCGTGTTGGTAAACAAATCTCCAAGCAATTGTTGACAAACGGTATTGCCCGTGTTCCTGGAGAGATATCGAGCAGTTTTTTTACACTTGGTCGTAATGTTTGCAAATTAGTTTCTTCGGATGGTGAGCTCAGCAACAAAGTGTTCCAGAATATGATTGATTACCAAAAAAAACAAAATTGGTTGATTGAGCGAACAATTATGACGGCCCAGAACGAAGATGTGGATTACTCAAACTAGGTAAATCAGGATCAAATAGTTGATACCTTGCATGAATTCCAATCTTTTAACTGTGTAACAAACGAAGATAAAATAATCGACTATCTATCTGAATTTTTTAAGTCCTTGGACATACGTGGCTTACCAAGGCACAATAAACAGCTAAATGAAGGCTATGTGTTCATGATCTTTCGAAACCTAAACCAACCACAACTATCCAACGGTCGCTTTTGGTGATTTAAAAAAAATGATAATGAATATGATTCACGCGACTTTACTCAATGGAAAACTCATAGATGAGGAAGATCTCATTCCGAAGATTCCATGATCGCAACTTATCTGCCCTTTTGAGCTTAAACATATTCAATTTCCAATTCGTGTTGCATTCGTGATAACGATTAACAAATCGCAAGGTCAATCTTTTAGTTTTTGTGATGTTTGTGCTCATGTACTAATGAAAACCATGATTTACTCATGGTCAACTAAACGTAGTATGTTCATGAATCGGTAAACCATCCGCTGCGTTTCTTCCTCCTCTTCTGTGGGCGCAGATAGGAATTAAGGATAGATAGGAATTAAGGTTTTAAGCGCAGCTAATATTAGCGGGTCTGTCGGGTATAGAAAACTCGCCAGGGTAAGCGAGAGGTGTGGGAGCCTTCCCCCAGACATTTTTTTGAGATAATTGCTCCAAAATAGTGGTATTTGCGGCTGTGATCATCGGCTGCTATTCAGTATAAGCGTTGCAAAAAATAGCATATGCTATTCTGCGGGTCATTATTGCAACGACCCCGTATTCTGAATGACGTGTAGTAATAATTTTGTTCGGAATAGCATCATGCTATTTCTTGCGCGAGCTATTAGGAAGCTCCGCCTCTTCCCGTATGAAAAACTTTCTGAACAGCTTTTGCAACCAATGAGGGAGAAGATATTTTATATATATTTCTGTATTTTACGGAACATTGACTTGCAATTACAAATAATTGCTTCATTTGCATATAAAAATTATATTAAACCGTGGATGTATATATAATACGCTTTGAAAATCCCATTTAGGAAATCAGGTGTTTGTTGTTGTTGTGATAATATCACAATGGCTTCAGACAGGTGGGTTAGGTCATAATTTTACTGTTACAATGATGATTTATCGGGCATAAATATTGAATCATTTACCTATATCCGATCGGTTCTTTACCGTGAGATATATGTTATGCGAAATAATCATTAAAAGCTAAATGTTTGATTTTCTTCGTTATTGTCTTAGGCTTCGAAGTCTGTTTGTTCGTTGCATGTCAAAATAAATATGTATCAACTTTTATTGCTTTGGTCGTGACGATATAGCCTTACTGTATGGACTAGAAGCTTTCGTTTCTAATACTAGTTTTATATAATATGACTCCATAATTTCAGTATTCAATCACTGTTGAGGAAATGAAGTGGGTGGCAACGTCACAGCAGTGCTTTCATGTATTATGATGGAACATTATCGATATTTCAGCTGCAGATTTGGAAAAAGCAGAGGGAGGTGATGGTGAATTTGAGGATGGATGGAGCAGCTGTGAAAAAGTGAATCTAACAGTAGTGAATCGTGTGAAAAGTGCTGTTGTGTCACTTATTATTGTTTTCGTATCAGCTGATTTTAATATGCTCATTGAAATTTATGATAGACCCTGAACTGTGCCGATATACTGAAACTTAATTGTGTGAATAACTTACTTGCCTATAGAGGAAACAATTTCTATTGAATTCCACGTGATATATATTACATTAATGATGTAAGTACATGGATATTACATTAAACGATTGTAGTGAATCATATTTGTTCGGAAACTTTATTGGTGTTCGGAGAAATCCTTTGTTTTGAAGCAAGTAATTTAAGTCGACTGCCCGTGTTATAATTTAGTAAATTTTAAGTTATAGTTGTAGAAGGTAGCGAATAGTGGGGAAAATAGTTTCGACTCGTTGCATGTATTTGTATATACTGTCCAATTGAGGAAACGGCTGATCAAAGTATATGGTATTGTTATGGTAATATATGGTTTTCATTGAAAGCTATAACTATTATTATATTTGGCAAATTAGTGTGTCAACGCAAGCTTGAAAATTTTCAAGAATCGACCTGATAGCTTACATTTAGGATGCTTTAGTCGCAAGTCAAGTGATGAAATAAAATTATGAATTGTAAATATGAATAAAACACGGAAAATTTGGGCTAATCGTATTAATTCTTTGCATTTATTGTTATTTTTTTCGTACTGTCGATGAAGTAAACTTGTGCCTCACATATTAAGCTCGAATGTAAATTTCTAGCCATTTCACTTAACTAGTTAAATATTCGTCACTTAAACTACGATTATTTAATTAAAATAAAGCTGATATCATTTTATTTTTGGCTATTATTCCATTTTTCAAAACTTGATTAGGTTACTTTAACCTCAGAAAAACAATTTGACATCGCAATGCGCACGTTTTCTGGGTTGCAATACCGAATAGCTCGGCCTCGAAGACCGCGTTATATTATAGCAAGCCTACCGGTTGCAATTCGCCGTTCAGAATAGTGAATTGCAACGGGCCTATGCTATTTTGAGATTTACGTTTTCCGGTGTAGTAAAAACACGAATTGCAACCGTTCTGAATACCGAATAGCATATGCGCTGCAATACGCTATATTATAGCAACATCGGTTGCAATATCGGAGATTAGCATAATGCTATTCCATCCTGAATAGCACCCTTAGTCAAATGTGCTTTGCACTATTATAATCCATTTTCGGGTGTACGTCTGCGTGCTTAATATTTGAGTCAACGTTTCATTTCACTTACTGGAAACGTCGTCAGGAGAATGAAAATATAAACATCTCTCTTACCGTTGGAAAAACTGGTCCATTGTTGTCAAGGTATTTGAAAAAGTAATTAAAAATAAAATAAAAGCCAACTTCTTTAAAACATCTACTATAAAAGGAAGATGAAAAGTGGAGTATTGTTATTAAATTTTCGAAATATATCTCTTCCACACATGGCTTAAATTATATCCATCATCCCTGTTAAAATTCATAAGTCGTTTAGAAATTTCTATCGCCTATCTAATAAGCCGTGGATGATATGCAGATTTTCTTGTAATGGCTGTGGCCTCATCCAGGAGGATCTTGTGTCCTGGCCCCGACATAATGGGGGAATAGCATCGATGACGGATGGAAGTAGGTCTATGATCTTCCTCAACGTGCCAAACCTGGTTTCAACGTTGGCTTAAAAGTTTAAAAAAAAATTAAAAATTCCAAGGATGCGAGCAATCCGGTCCGTTGTTCCTGATTTGTAAGACAGAACTGCAAAAGCACTTGGTTTTTTTCTCCATCGGGCCTTGACCTCCCTTAAAGCTCTCCTAATGAATGAATTAGCATATCCGTTTCCTTTTAAAATTGAAGTAAGATGTTCCATTTCACTTTCCATGCTATCTTCATCAAAAACGGCAAAGGCTCTATGTCTTAAGGTCTTGGTAACGCAGGACTTCTGACGCGGGTGATGGTGTGATGCCGCGTTCAAGTACCTGTCTGTGTGGGTCTTCTTCCTAAAGACCGAATGTCCCAAGCTTCCGTCTTGCCTTTTTCTTACTAGAACATCAAGAAACGGTAAGGAGCAATCTTCTTCGATTTCTTTGGTGAACTTGATGTTATCATGAATATTATTCAGGTGTTCATGGAAATATTCAAGAGCCTCTTTCCCAAGTGGCCAAATAACAAAAGTGTCTTCAACATATCGGAGCCAGCATACCGGTTGATATTCACTCGATGAAAGAGCATCGGCTTCAAACTTCTCCATGAAGAGGTTAGCTATGACCGGAGGGAGAGGAGATCCCATAGCAGCTCCCTCTACTTGGGAATATATTTCTCCGTCGTAGCGTAGATAGCTGCATTTGAGGCATAATTGGAACCACCCTTCCCCGACCCCAACAGTCACGCGGCACACACCGTGAAAAACTAGGGTGAGGTGAAGGGGTGTCGCGGAGTCGGACCAATTAGGGCGGACCAAGAAGACCCTTGCGGAGCTATTTTCCGCCACGGACACATCGAGCGGGATAACAGCTTGCGGGTCCTCGAGTCACGACTCACTCCGACCACGGGAGAGGCGGGAAGAGAAAAGGCGGGCTCGGGGGTGGAGGAGTAAGCGGGAGGCATTTCCACACTCTTTCCCACCGCGCGACACTCCACTCCCAAAAAAACCCACCGACTACAGAGCGCCCTTCCCTCCACCCCTCCCCCACCACGCACTCCCCACGGCTAATGAAAATTAATAACCACGGGCAACCCCGGAGCGAACCAGCCATGGAGCCGACGACTACTTCATGTGACTACTACTACTACTCCTGTCGCATTCCCCACACCACTGAGGCAGCCCCACATCCGATGTCGTGAGGGGACCCGTGTTGAAGGTCCGCCAAAAGCGCATTTCAGAGAGTGAGAACTAAAATGGATAGGAAGCGGACTGATGGCTTACTACTATTATTTGCAGACTTAGGGCCACGTGACTCATTATTCATGATTATTATTACAGTATTCCACCGATTAAGGTAGGTTTCCATGGAGTACCAAAGATGTGGTCCGGGAGCCTCCCTTTCGAGTGGCGATAGTTTACATGCAAGTTCCACGAGTGCTGGGCCGTATAAAAAGCTACAAAATAAACTGTTATAAGGATTAGTTAAGTTGACGTCATTACTTCAGGGTACAGAGAGCTCGGTCGTTCCCAACCTTTGAAAAGTAGAGAATCCACCAAGGTTCTTAGAGTAAAGGTTGCCTCATTCGCGACTCGGGCTCCCATTGGCTTGACGTCACTGTAGACCCAACTTCCAGCGCCATTTCAAATTCTAGCCTTTCCGCGGGCATAACTGCTTACCGCAGCGAGTTCTTGAAGCACCCTTCAAAACCTATCGTTTGACACGTTGGTTGTCATGATTGCCCGAGGTTTAACCCTATGACCTTTGACCCCCATTGTGACCCTCGGAGGTCTAAAAATCAACACTACGGATCTATGAACTGCTTAACCGACTTTAGCACCCTTCAAAACCTATGGTTTGACACGCTGGTTATCATGATTTCCCGACGTTTAACCCGATGACCTTTGACCCCCATTGTGACCCTCAGAGGTCAAAAAATCAACACTACGGATCTATGAACTGCCTAACCGACTTTGGCACCCTTCAAAACCCATGGTTTGACACGTTGGTTGTCATGATGGCACGACGTTCAACTCTATGACCTTTGACCCCCATTGTGACCCTCGGAGGTCAATTAGTGAATAATAAGGGTTTTTGGACTTTACCAATGACTTGGGCACCCTATAAAACCCATGGATCGACACCTTTGTCGGTATACTATTCTTTTTGCCACCTTTATGACCTTGACGGTGACCTTACTGGGTCAACAGTTGAATTTTCGTGAATAAAAGTATTATTTTCGGGTTTCTCGTGTCCGAAAACCTAAGAATAGTCATCTTGGTCAATGAAATTCAGACTTTTTTCTATCTCGATTTTTTAAACATTGAAACCCCATAAGGCAAATTGAAATTTTTGGTTTGGACCCACATTGTGAGGTCAAAAGGTCAAAATTGTAAAATTTTGCGTACACTCAACAAAACTTAGGACCTTTTCCCATAAGTACATATGCCAATTTCGAAAATTTCTCAATAGCTCTCAAAGGCATGCGAAAGGACTCAAAATTATACTTAGTACTAGAAATTTGTTTACCTGTTATCTTACCATTGGTACAGGATGTTACTCATAGCATACGAGTTAAACGATGAATTTGCAAAATAGTCCCTGCACGAATGAGTGCTCAAAATATTAAGTTCAATTTGCCTTAAAAGGGAAGAATTCCAGATTTTCCCATGCAATAGGGGCATCTAAGTTCTTGATTACGAAATCTTTAGCATATCCACTTAGGTTGTCTGACCGATTCACTTTCACCACTTTCTTCACATGTGTGGGGGGCGAGACACGGTCAATGATTCGATTAGTTAATATATACAATAAAACGATTTTTCAATTTAAGCATCCGTCTGTGATATGAGACATTCCGTCCAGCTTTCTTCGTTTTCGACAAGCTGTTGGAGCACGTTGCCACAGTACAACGGCAGCCTGGCATATCCGACGATTAATGGCGCTCTTTACCCACAAAAAGTTCGTCTTATGAGTAGTGGATTACAAAGACGATTTCCTGTGAAATTGCAGGAAATGTGTTCAGATTCGTGTTAAACACAAGGCGGTGCAAGGTCTCAGGAACATATTCTCTCTCAATTTCTAGCGTGGAAACAATGAAATGGCTAGGATCAGCTGGGATGCAGGGTCTACAGTGACGTAACGGGGCTTCTGCTGGCGCATGCGCAGTTACGAATGAGGCAACCTTACCGTCTAAGAACCTTGAGAATCCACAACGGAGAAGGAGGAAGGGGCGCGGGCCGGAGGAGAAGGCAGGCAGGAGACGGAGGGGAGAACCCGCAGGGCGTCGCGTTATTCCATTTTTTATGAGCAATCATTTTTCACGAATACATACAAGCGAGCGGTTCAACGATACCGACGCGAAAAAAGGGGGAAAAAAGATCGTTGGAGCGTAGGGAGGAATGAAGAGGAAACAGAAATGAGGACGTGGAAGACAAAGGTGGGATTGACCAGGAGGGAGGATGATGCTATGGGACGATGGGGAGCGAATTTTTTTTTTTTCGTCAAACGATTTGGACCGACGTGGATTTACGCGTTTTGGGCAATTGGTAGGAACTTTCTTTCCCTTTCACACCGAAAGCAATGGAGAGAAAGAGAGGGAAAAGGGTGGGTAAAGATGCGCGGCTTATTGAAGAGAACGGCTACATAAATCATGTTTGTAGCCCAATATCCAGCCAGAGAGACCGGTGAATAACTGCTAGGCAGAGACATAGTATATCTCAAATGATTGTGAATTTAAAGTAAATAGCTCTCCACAATAGTAGGACATCAGAAGGCCCGAATGAGCCACAAACGCATATCATGGTATATCATCATATCAAATCATAATATGGTCAGCATAAAATTGTATTAATAAAGAGTCCTTTACATAACATTCTACCCTGTAACACTGTTTTCAACACCCCCTCCCCAATACAACTCCAAATAAACCGGAAAAAATTATACACCTCCTTTATTCCAGTTCATTAGTGACATTACCTCTCCTACTACTCGCGTACCAGTAAGTATTGATGAGTTTCCCATGCAGGTTTATCGCGGAACACATTTCATCAATACCCTACACCATATTCATGAAACCGGACTAAAACTTATCTGGCGTCCTACTTGACTGCTTTAAACCGATTTCGATACGTGAGTATCGACTGGGAGCTCAGCCTCTGGGAGGGTCTCTGACGCCAGACAGGGGTGGCTCCTTTACGACAAACCTTGCGGAGACTGTAGAACGCCCTAATATCCTCGCGCACACGACCCAACCGACCTTTATGGCAAATGGCAAGGAGAAGTGGTCGAGGTGACGACGCAGTGGGCCGTCGGAAATAGTCGGAGCGAGGGTAACGCGGTGCACTACCGATCGCACGGATTCTTCCCCGGATCTATCCGCCACCGCCACCGACTCCCGTCCTTACCATCGCATTTTCTACGCGAGTGGCGGGGAGAAGTCGACGGTCCGACGACTGGAGAAAAAGAGACAGGGTCATTCTCCCGGCAGTTAGCCTATCTCGGGCGTCGGCGCGCGGAGGATCGAGAGCAAAAGGATGCGAAAGGGGTGGCTCATGACCTTCTGTGGCCCCGTCATCGAAGAAGCCGACTCGGTGAAGGGTGAACGGAACGCGACGAAAAATTCACGTTGAAGGCTGACCACATGCTGAACAGGGTTCAAAGCTTGAACATTGAAATAAACACTGGCAATGTTCCAAGACTATAAACTTTATTCTGACCAAGGTTTCGATGTTATTACATCACTTTCAAGGTATGACGCTTGGTTCTTCAGATTCTATTCCAAGGTTGGAGATTAAACTGTGCAATTAAGGACCATTTTAAGAGTAATGGCATCGTTCCACAGGGTAGTTGTGCTTTATCAAAGCGTTTATTTCCTTGTAAAAAACTCCTTTCCGATTCATTTTCAACTGCGTATGAAAATGCAGCCGAAATTCATCGGCCGAAAAAATAATATGGTTAGTGATAGTTTTGTGGGGCCAAGAAATGGTCAGGTTAACTGGACGGAAGGGCGACCCTTTTTCGAACCCTTTCTCGGGGTCTCAGAGATAATCCGGGTGCTCGGGAGACGGGCGCCACAGCATGAGGTAACCGCTGCCGATATGACCTGTCGTAGTATATTTTTTACTTTACTAATGCCAGTACTTGGAGGTAAACAATTACACCTATCATACTCATTGCCGTTGGGTGATTAAATGCGTCTTTTGATCGATGTTCTACGATGAGAAATAAGGATTTTACGAAAAGTGATCAAAACCCCATTGCCTCCGCTGAATTGGCAACGCCAAAATTTTGTGAGTGGATGGAGGAACGCGATAAGCTCCTTTTTTTCCCCCCACCCCAATTTTTCGCCGCCTCTAGGGTGTTTGGCTGGGGGTGATCAATCAACAGCATGCAGCATGCAATTGGACTCACACATCACACCACACGGTCGACAAAACGTCACGCATACTAAAAAATTATACAACTTTATGCTGTCAGCAATAATAATAAAATTAAGAAACATGCATCAAGTTTCACATAGGTTAGTTGGCTACACCACAAGTCATGCAATCCATTTATGAGTTCTATTGCTGCCGTTATAATCTCTTATTGATCGTGGAAAAAATTACATTTTGAATCCGTCCGTTATACAATCTATCTCTCTTATTTTATTTGTATGATCTGATCTTCCGTAGTATGTTGGCGTTCGCAAGATATGGTCAACTTCGTCAGAAAAGACACTGCTTTTGAATTTATCTAAAAGGTTTTGTCTATTTTTCAATCTACGGTCCGACAGAGATGCCCATCCGAGTTTTTCTAAGAGGTCAGTTACACTATACTTGCTGCACGCTGGTGGTTGGTCACCCCCTGCCAAAGACCCGAAAGGCTACTCGCATGCAGTTATGCAGATGTAGAAGAATAAATAAAGTAGTGCAGGTCGGTGAAAACTCACTTAGTAACTCAGTAACTTACTTAGGAAATTTGAAGAAGATATTTTCTCAGACTACGTGAATCAAATCCTTCGTTTACCATCGTACTGTAGTACACGTGATCATAGAATAAAACAAAAGAAATAGACTGCAAAACCGAGATTTAAAAGGCCTTCTTCCCTCGTTACTATTAAGGATATCTCAATTGATCAAAGGTTGGCTCAATGGATAGAATTAATGACGTCGATCGCTAGGATCACTCATTGCATGTTTTTCTTCATAGTTCTAACCTTGCAAGTATTTGCTCTAGGAATTACTAACCAATAGCAAGTATTTTAATGAATAACCACACATATTTTGCTAGTATGCGTAATATTTCTATGACCATGCCGTGTGCATGTGGCGGTCCTGTTGCATGCTGCATGTTGGTGATTTGTCACCCCTGTCAAACACCCTATAGGTGCCTCTCAGATTAGTATGTAGATGGCGATTACATGCTTTTATTTTTCCATACACTTGTGGTGATCTTGGTGATTGGTCACCCCTGCCAGACACCCTTGCTTCGCATGTAGTTTTGTAGATATAGAAGAATAAGAAGTAGTGGGGGTCAGCGAAAGCTCATACCCTCCCAAGCACCTTTGAGGAACCTCGTCACCAGAATTCCTGAAACACGTGGACAAGCTAAACATTGGGGTGGGGGGAGAACAAGGAGCTTTTCGCGTTCCTCCATCCACTCACAAAATTTCGGCTCATATATATTGCAAACAATAGAATAAAAATTGGTTCCAGTTACTTACATTCACAAATTGAAGTATTTCCTTATGTTGTTTATTTATATTAATTTATATCAGCGGTATCTGAATTTCTGCTGTCGATTATTCTGTAAATATTTGTAGGGTTGGCGTTAACAACGGCCGTATTTACGTCCTCAACCCGACGTTGCCACATCTATCGCTCGTGTTGAATCTAGATAGCAACACTCGAAACCGACAAACGGCTAGAAAATTTCAAGCACACCAAATCCCGAGCAAAAAGATTCCGACACGGAATGAGAGATCGGGATTATTCCGTGCCGGAATAAATCCCGAGCGTTTCAAGCACACCCCCCCAGGGGCCGTATTTCGTCGGTACCGCACCGATCGGTTTCCCTTTCAAGCCCACCGACAGGACATCATTCCGTACCGACAACGGCTTCCGTACCGACGACGGCACTTTCAGCGATTCTGTTAGGTCGTCGGTTCCAAACCAGTCGGTACGGTTCCCCCTCCTTCCCAAACTGAGAAAATCCGAATACATGTAAAGTTAGAAGTCATCTAACGTGTCTCTATCAATGAAAGAAGGGTAAAAACAAGTGAAGACTCATTGGCAAAGTTTGTTGTCGTCATTCTCAATCTTTTTATTTGCGGATATTACGACTTGTTGTTAGATAAGATAATCGATATTTCATGAGTTGTTAACAATGCTTATATAATGTGTGGTAATAATCCTGTACCTACAGAATCGAAGGAAACAATATTACAACATCACAATAAAGTTTGTATGTGATGGAGATTGTTGTTGCTGGAATGAATTATTGAAACTATCCTTGAGATCGTAGTTTCTTTTAAATATTGGTTGCGTATATTGCTATATATTCATGATTTGGTAATATAGATGTTCTATGAGGAGGGATGTTGGCCGGAGAATTTCCTGAAGACGGTTTTAATTCTGCTTCCGAAAAAGAAGAAAGCTGTGGAATGCGGAGATTATAGGACGATCAGCCTAATATCCCATGCGGCTAAAGTAGTGCTGAGGATATTGAACAGACGAATGGAGGCGAGGGCAAACGAGTATTTGGTCCAAGATCAGTTTGGTTTCAGAAAAGGGAAGTCAACTCGTGATGCAATAGCAATAATGAGGTCCCTCGTGGAGAGGAACCTAGAATAAGAGCAGGACGTATATGTCTGTTTCGTGGATTTTGAAAAAGCGTTTGATAGGGTGAACTGGGTAAAATTAATGGATATTCTCAAGAGAATAGGTGTAGACTGGAGGGATAGACGACTGATTCGTAATCTGTATATGGCCCAGACTGCGCAAGTGAGGGTAGCGGACGGAGAATCTGGGTGGGCAAGCATTGGCCGAGGTGTGAGGCAAGGCTGTCCTCTATCGCCACTGCTCTTTAACGTGTATGCTGAAGAGATGGTAAGGGAAGCGTGGGATGAGTTAGAAGCTGGAATAAAAGTGGGAGGAATGATGTTCAAATCAGTGAGATTCGCGGATGACCAGACGTTGATCAGTCAGTCAGGCCCTAGTGGATGCGTTATACGAACGTTGCGAGGAGTATGGGATGAGGATTAATCACAAGAAAACTAAGGTTATGCGGTTTTTTAAAGCATCACGAGCGAGGAATGTGAGACTCAAGATAAAGGTGGGTGGTGAAAAACTTGAGCAGGTTGAGCAATTCAACTATTTAGGCAGTACGTTAGAGGAAAACGGATACAGTAGTAAGGACATCAGGAAGAGAATAGCATTAGCGAAGGAGGCGTTCATGAGCAGGAAGGATCTTCTGAGGGGATCGTTGTGTAAGAGTTTAAAGAAAAGGTTAGTGAAAAGTTTGATTTGGAGTGTAGCTCTCTACGGTGCGGAAACGTGGACTCTGAGGAAAGAAGACGAGAGAAAATTGGAGGCGTTCGAGATGTGGGTATGGAGAAGAATGGAGAGGATGAAATGGACGGAGAGGAAAAGGAGCGACGAAGTGCTGGATATGGTTGGCGAGGAGAGGCAGCTTTTGGATGAGATACGCAGGAGACAGAAGGTCTGGATGGAGTTAGTGCTTAGCGGTGGAGGGATTCTGAAAATGGTGTTGGAGGGTAGAATGTTGGGGAAACGAGGGAGGGGAAGGAAAAGAATAGGATTTTTAGATAGATTGAAGGAGAGTAGGCCTTACAGCGAATTGAAGAAGACGGTGCTGGAAGGAAGGGGAGGCTCCCAGATCACCTCTTTAGTACTCCATGGAAACCTACCTTAATCGGTATAATACTATAATAATAATAATATAGATGTCATTAAGTAAGTTCCGTCTAAATGATATCAACGGAAGGTTATGCCATTGGCAACGTAGCAGACGAAAATAACATACCATGGAACGTGTACGTAGGTTTCACAAGCAAATGTAAATGTCATATTAGAGGAACAAGTTAGGAAATTGTTATAAAAATATGGAGCTGGGTGTAATTAAAAGAAATGTAATGACGAGGAAGTAAAGAAATTGTGATTGGGTGAAATACATATGTTTAAGCTGCGCATTCCAAGTGAGAGAAAATGATAGTATTGCGGCAAACCTCATACTTATTAACAAATACCTTCTTTTATCGTCAAGGGAATCAATGGCTGACGATAAAATGAAATAAAGTTGCCTATTACAAATGAAAGAAACTCATACCGTTGTGGCAAACTTTATACTTAGACAAAAAGATCTTATTTCTATGCCGAGAGAAACGCCAAATGACGATTGAGTGAAATAATAGTTGCCTATTCAGAGTGAGATAAAGTGATAACATTGCGTCTAAACTCATATTTAATTTAAAATATATTTTTTATGTCAAAGGAGCAAATAAATGATGACAGAGAGAAATAAAAGCCTATTACAAGCCAGTGAAAGTAGTAACCTAAATGAGAGAAAGTCATTATATGTCAGCAAACTTCATGTTTATTAACCAATATCTTATATTTCTGTCAAGGTAATCAATATAGATGATGACACAGTGAAGTATAGAGGCGTATTCGAAGGGGCAGAAAAAGATAACATTGCAGCAAACCTCATTATTTACTCGGTGATGAGGTTAAAACAAAATAAAACGTACAATGCGCACCGGGGATGAAACCCACTAGTCGTTGGCCGTACCGACACCTTTTTGCTGTCAGTACGGCTACAAACGATGGTAAGGTGATACCGGTGATGATCTAAGGAAGTGGTTACGTGCCCGCAGCCAGGGAAGTATCGAGCTTGCAAGAAGAAGAGATCACAAGACATTGGATAGAGTTTTTTTCCCAAAAGAAGCCGTCAAATACTTCTCGTGAAGAGTGGCGAGTACAATATTGTCAAAACGTTTTGGGATATCGCAGATAGTGTTCGGACCAGAAATTACTTAAAACATAAAATATGATTATTTCACAATGAATTGGATTAAAATCAGGCCGCAAAAACAATGAATGGGAAAAGTGTCGCTCGTTGCCAGCGATAATTGTAACTGCTTCGCCAAAAAAAAACACAATTAAAAAGCGATTCTCTATTAAGATCATCGTAATAACTATTTAAAAATTTGTCAAGAGTTCATCGATTCACGGCAAAAATTGACTCCCTTGTAACATAGTCTTCAACCACTTATTTTCGCCAAACTTTCCGTAAAAGATGCCTCACTGAGTGGTCTCTATATAGAAATTAACCTGCATGGCTCTCTTACCGTTACGCGAAGTGATAATTTTTTCGATTCTGCTAACGCGTAGTTACGTTATGCTCTGCCAATGGAGAAAAGCGGTACTCGGGCACATGGCGGTCATTATTGGCCATTACAGATGGCCGTCAAACGAAGGGAATAAGTCGTCCAAACAGGACAAAAGATAATGACCCTGGCATTAGTCAAGCTGTGAGAGTGAATCTCTTCCGATCGTCACTCATAATATTCGGCTTCCTTGACATTTGAATCATGATCCGTTTGATTCTTTCAACTTTTATTCGCTCGAAATCATAGAAATTTCACTTTATTCGGAAACACATTGCGCAGGGGCGGCTTGCCCATAAGGACTCTCGGACGCCGCCCCTGTCAAATATTTTAAAAAGGAAAAAAATAAATACCCATTCAGCTGTAATTAAACATCTATTAATCAAGGTGTTTTTTCAATCGCATACATCGAAAATGTAGGAAAAACACGCAGAAATAGCACGAGAAGTTCGTATTTGCAGCGGCGGGGCGCAAGCCAGAACGTCCCAATCCATTACCTACATCTACATCTACATAATACCCCGCAAGCCGCCTAAAAGGCGTGAGGCAGGGGGTGTTAGGACACCAGCCGTTTACAGCTTTAAAAAAATGAAGTACTCTAACGAGGTTGGTACTAGCGTTTATTAAAGTCCTTTATGGTTCGGGGGAAAAACGAATTCGCATATCCTTCCGTTCGGCAAAACATCTCTCTTAATTTATCACTTCTATCGGACCTGAAAATATAGTGTGGCTCTAATATTATGTTCACTGTGTCGCTCTTAAAGATATCCATTCTCAATTGTTCAAGCAATCTAAGCCTAGCGCGCAGCCTCCGAGTCTCCAACGGCTCCCAGCCTAGCTCGCTTAACATCTGGGTAACACTGTCTGTACGCCCGTAGCAGTTTTTGACGAAACGCGCAGCCTTCCTTTGAATTTTATTCAGTTCGCGGATTAAGTCTTTCTGCACCGGATCCCATATGCTCGCTGCATATTCAAGGTGCGGTCGGACGAGAGCGAAATAGCACCTTTCCTTTACTTTCTCATCCGAAAATCTTCCCACAATACGCTTGACGAATCCTATTTTTTCAGGGCTGTGTCGCAAATATTCTTTATATGTGTTCCCCACGCGAGGTTCAAGGTTATCGTAACTCCCAGGTACTTCACTTCGTCTGTCGCCTTTACATTAATGCCATCGACTGCATAAACGTGGTTAGAGTTGGACGAATTCCGCAAGAAATGTACCGCCATGCATTTGCTCAGATTAAGTTTGAGTCCCCACTCTTGGCTCCACAAATGAACGTTGTTTAAGTCAGATGATAGAATTTCATAGTCAGAGTGATCACTAATCTCGCGATTGATGACAGCGTCGTCAGCAAATAAACGTATTTTACTGCCAATGCGGAAGCAGAGATCATTAATGTATATAATGAACAACAGGGGGCCGATTACGCTTCCTTGTGGAACACCTGATGTAACGTTTACAACATCGGAGCTAATTCAAGAACAACTTTTTGTTTACGATCTCTGAGAAAGTCGCGAATCCAGTTTAAAACTGTTTCGTTTAATCCGCATGACTGTAATTTGTATAAAAGTTTGTTGTGAGGTACAGTGTCGAAAGCTTTCTTAAAATCTAGAAACAGTGCGTCAACTAGTCTTTTCGATTCACCAGATTTAATAACGTCGTGAAGAAAGAGCGCGAGCTGAGTTTCGCATGACCTACCTTTTCGGAATCCGTGCTGACAGTCATGGAGGAAGTTACGTCTGTCCAAGAAAGTCATGATATTGCTAACGACGATATGCTCAAGTATCTTGCCTATAATCGATGTTAATGAAATCGGACGGTAGTTATCATGCAGTTTTATGAAGAGTGGTAGTTGTGGGGGCTGTGTCTTATCAACTTAACATCTTATCGTCTTAACGACTTATCTAGTGAGTTGACATCGCCGCGCAGCCGCCCGGCGGCCGTATAATCTTGGAATTCCAGTTTTTCAGAATACCTTGTTCCGGTGACCAGTTCACTTATTATGTGTAAATTGCCTTAATGTAAATAGGCCTAGTTGTAGTTGAGTTAATCGAGTTAGTGATTGTTTTGTGTATTAGTGGTCCCTAGATTGCCTGAAAAACTCATTAAAATACACAAAAAAAATCAAAAATTTTGACCCCCTAGTAGAGTGTGACAATCCCAGCATTTGACTCGCGAGCCGCCATTGACATTGGGCCTACATGGGTTTTAATGAATGACGGCTTTATTTTAATGAATCGTGTATGGCGTTTCGGTATAATTTAAACGTATCTGACTTCAATACGACTGGACATAACGCACAAAATATTACCTTTTTTCAATCGCTTCCTTCCAACGATGTTAGTAAAATCAAATGCGAAATATTATCCGTGGAAAGTGAACCAAATATTTGACTTTAGTATGCAATTCTTAATGCGAATCAAAATGGAGGAGGGTGGAGAAACTAACTTTTGTTGCATTTGTACACTATTTTTATCCTAATTTAGTATTAGCTGCATTTGTTTCCACAAACGTTTAAGACTGCTGTAAAACTGAATTGAAATATTTTAATTAAATCAGATTCTAGGTGAAACCTTTCCCTTGGGCTAAAACCTTGTCGCGGTGGAAAGGCTTGCGCATTCCTATGACCCCTAGAGCTGCACTGGCGGGATTAATTCTAAATTATTCCCGGTAGGGCCACCCATGCCAGATAGGTCGAAGGGTAGGAGCCAGACGAAAGGTAGTCCACGTGATGGTGTCACGTGAAAAACACTGTTGGAATGGAAGTGGGAAACCCTACCAACTATCTCTTCCCTGTAAACATGGAGTACAACCAAATGAGCCTCGGAATCTCATCGCCCGGGACCCGTCCGCAAAGGGCGGGTGTCGGGCACGGTAGCGAGGTCGGCAAGGTCCTCGGGGTCGCCAACATGCGAAATCCTTGCAGAGACTTATCATCATCATCATCATCAGCTGCAGCAGCAATGAAGAAGGAAGAAAAGAAGACCAAGAAGATGGAGAAGAAGAAGGCGGCTATATATGTGGGGACGTGGAATGTGAGGACTATGATGAGGGCGGGGAAGTTAGAAAATATCAAAAGGGAAATGGATAAAGGGAGGATAGATATCTTAGGATTATGCGAAGTGAGGTAGAGGGATGGCGGGGACTATTGGAGTGATGGGTATAGGGTTATATATAGTGGAGGGGAAGACAGCCAGCGAGGGGTAGCTTTAGTATTAAACGGGAAGATGGCTAAGCGTGTGGTAGGTATAGACCAGGTAAGCGATAGGATTCTGGTGGTAGAAATTGAGGCGCGGCCCACCAACCTGGTGGTGGTCCAAGTTTACATGCCCACTAGCAATCATAGGGAAGAAGAAGTAGATGAGGTGTATGAACAGCTCGAGGAAATAATTAGAGACACACCGGGTAAGAAAAATCTGGTAGTGATAGGGGACTGGAATGCCTCAGTGGGGGATGGGAGGGATGGGCACGAAATAGGAGATTTTGGTCTAGGAATACGAAACGACAGGGGAGAGAAAGCAGCAGAATTTTGTAGGAGAAACTAATTATTCATCACTAACACGTGGTTCAATCATCATAAAGGGCGAAGGTACACGTGGAAAAGTCCAGGGGATGTGGGGAGATATCAAATAGACTACATTATGGTAAGACAGAGGTTTAGGAATAGTGTGAAAAACTAGCGCAGCTTCCCCGCAGCGGATGCGGTTTCGGACCACAATCTAGTGCTCATGAAATGCAATGTAAGATTCAAAAGACTTATGAAAGTTAGGAAGGCGAAGAAATGGAACGTAGAAGCCCTGAAGGGGAGTATGAGGAGAGAATATCAGGAACTAGTGGACATTAGTATACGGGAGATTGAAAGTTCTAAGAATGTTGAGGAAAGATGGGATAATATTAAACGGGAATAGTCAAAGCGGCGGAAAAGTCAATTGGTTACGTTGGCAGTAGAAGGATAAGGAAGCCGTGGATAACGGAGAACATGATAAGCGAAATGGAGGAGAGGAGGAAGTGGAAGAACGTGGACACAGAACAGGGAAAAAGAATGTATAGGGAACTGAATAATCGATTACGACGTGAAACTAAGAGGGCAAGGGAGGCTTGGTGGAAAAGACAGTGTGAGGAAATGGAAAAGTTCAAGAAGGATGGAGAAATAGGCGCGTTGTACGCCAAAGTTAAGTCGCTATCGGGCGGCAAAAGAGGACAAGCCATGTCTAAAATTAAGGCTAAAGATGGGAGGATGCTAACCGATCGAGAAGAGGTACAGAGTAGATGGAAGGAATGCGTGGAGGACCTGTATGACGGAATGAACAGACCAGAGAGATTGACTCTAGAGGAGGAAAGTGCAGTGGAGGAGGATAATCTTTGGCCGGGGATATTCGATTCGGAAATAGAGAGAGCACTTCGTGATATGAAGGCTAGGAAAGCAGTAGGCGTGGACAATATCCCGTGTGAGCTTCTGAAGAATCTAGGGAAGGATAGTAAGAAAAGGTTTTTCGAACTAGTGCGCAGGATCTATGAGGAGGGATGCTGGCCGGAAGATTTCGTGAAGACGGTTTTAATTCCGCTTCCGAAAAAGAAGAAAGCTGTGGAATGCGGAGATTATAGGACTATCAGCTTTATATCGCATGCGGCGAAAGTGGTGCTGAGGATATTGAACAGACGAATGGAGGCGAGGGCAAACGAGTATTTGGTCCAAGATCAGTTTGGTTTCAGAAAAGGGAAGTCAACTCGTGATGCAATAGCAATAATGAGGTCCCTCGTGGAGAGGAACCTAGAATAAGAGCAGGACGTATATGTCTGTTTCGTGGATTTTGAAAAAGCGTTTGATAGGGTGAACTGGGTGAAATTAATGGATATTCTCAACAGAATAGGTGTAGATTGGAGGGATAGACGACTGATTCGTAATCTGTATATGGCCCAGACTGCGCAAGTGAGGGTAGCGGACGGAGAATCCGGGTGGGCAAGCATTGGCCGAGGTGTGAGGCAAGGCTGTTCTCTATCGCCGCTGCTCTTTAACGTGTACGCTGAAGAGATGGTAAGGGAAGCATGGGATGAGTTAGAAGCCGGAATAAAAGTGGGAGGAATGATGTTCAAATCATTGAGATTCGCGGATGATCAGGCGCTGATTAGCCAGTCAGCAAGGGGGCTTCAGGCTCTAGTGGATGCGTTATACGAGCGTTGCGAGGAATATGGGATGAGGATTAATCAAAAGAAAACTAAGGTAATGCTGTTTTGTAAAGCATCACGAGCGAGGAATGTGAGACTCAAGATAAATGTGGGTGGTAAAAAACTTGAGCAGGTTGAGCAATTCAAATATTTAGGCAGTACGTTAGAGGAAAATGGATACAGTAGTAAGGACATTAGGAAGAGAATTGCATTAGCGAAGGAGGCGTTCATGAACAGGAAGGAGCTTCTAAGAGGATCGTTATGTAAGACTTTAAAGAAAAGGTTAGTGAAGAGTTTGACCTGGAGTGTAGCTCTCTACGGTGCGGAAACGTGGACACTGAGGAAAGAAGACGAGAGAAGATTGGAGGCATTCGAGATGTGGGTATGGAGAAGAATGGAGAGGGTGAAATGGACGGAGAGGAAAAGGAACGACCAAGTGCTGGATATGGTTGGCGAGGAGAGGCAGCTTTTAGATGAGATACGGAGGAGACAGAAGGTATGGATGGAGTTTGTGCTTAGTGGTGAGGGGATGTTGAAAATGGTGCTAGAGGGTAGAATGTTAGGGAAACGAGGGAGGGGAAGGAGAAGAATAGGATTTTTAGATAGATTGAAAGAGAGTAGGCCTTACTGTGAGTTAAAGAAGGCAGTGCTGGAAGGAAAGGGAGGCTCCCAGATCACTTCTTGCGTACTCCATGGAAACCTACCTTAATCGGTAGAATACTATAATAATAATCTTGGTCAAAATCACATGAAATTCTGGTGCACATTTTTATAAAAAAACTGATGACAGAATATTTATCAAGAAACGAATGAATCGTGCAGATTAATTCAAATTTAATACGGGTAAGGAGAATCATTTTTCAATATAATTAAGAGCTATCATATATGCATAAATACTAGAGATTTAATCATTTATATTATTACTATGGCCCTCTGAAAAAAACTCCTATATACTTAGACAAGTCTCTCTCTAAAAGAGCACCCGTCTCTTTCACTAAGAGAATAAAAATATTCAATCGCACGACACTAGCAGAACTGAAAGTAACTGAATACTTTATTATCGTTAGTTTGGGCAGGAGAAAAAACTTTATAAAGCTTAACTAGGCCGTCATACCTTCGCCAAAAGAGAGGTACAAGGAGTTGAGTCACGGCCCATTTAAGCTTACAATCTTGTGTATAGGAAAAGACTCAATCCGCCTGCTCTTTCCATAGACTTGTGCCGAAATAAATTACAGGGAAAAGCAACCGTAAATATGAGATTCATTGTTTTACCTCTCTGATACTATCTCCGGGTTACACCTGCTTCATATGTAACTTATTTGTAAATTTTATGCATTCAACGTCTACTCCATACTATTTCTTTAAATTATACAATTTATCGCATCATTTTGGACTTAGTCATACGCTGATGTGAGTGAATTCTTTCCATAATAATGGGTTAAAAAAACATAGACTGCCGATTTTGTTTACGGATCACATCATCATTGGTTAATAAAAACCAACCGTCAGAATGTTATTCTTCGATTTTAGCATTTACATATACTGGGTAATCATCATGAGCTAGAAAGAGCTAAAAATATACTCCATTCAGTTAAACTTGTGAGAGATTAAATAAACCTAAACGAGGCTGCCATTTACATCCACACGGTACCGAATAAATAACGCTTTTTTAAAACTATCAATGCATTTTAGATTGCAAGCTAAAAATTCCTTCAGGATTTTCTGCAAATAGTTCTCCTGAACAGCCTACCAGCTACTCTTCCGCTGTTTTGGCTTAGACGACTGAAAGAAATAGCCATCCCATGTGTAAGTTCTAAGCTTAGATTGGTGCTTAAATAATACAATAAAATAAAATATCCTGATAACGGTGTTTAACGAGACATCGAACGTTCTCCCGTTACGGACGCTGCCGCTGCTGTACTCTTCGGTCAGTTGCTGCGACTCTCGAGATATTATTGTGCCTTTCGCGCGCGAGTTTACTTTTTCTTGTGAATCGGAAAATAAATTACTGAATAAAGTGCTGCGTCAAGACGCAAAAGCGCCAATCGGCGCCATGGACGAAGAATCGCAAGGTTCTGAGGCCAGCGGACAATGGTCCGAAGCAGATGACTCCAACTCATCCCCACCTTCCTCCCCGGCATCTGACCTTCAGTCCTCGCCAGAATCACCTCCTGCCAGCCCTGCCCAACCCGTCACAACCAACCCCGTTCCGGACTCGGTGAGTCCATGCATTGCTTCCTCTCCTTCAATTCCTCCTCCTAATCCTAGCGTAATTCCCACTGCAGATTCAGTTCAAAATAGTTCTAATTCAACTACTACTGTCCAAGTCACTTTGCCAATAGAGAAACTCCAAGACCCTAATGTAAGAGCCATCTTAGGGCTCCCACTATTGCAATCCGCTGATGACCCTGATTCAATTGACGGTTTTATTGATACTAGAAAGCGTAGACGCATTCTTAATTCTCCTCCGCTAACTCCACCGCCAGTGCCTACCAGCAATAGGTTCGCTCCGCTAGATCCAGTCTCTCAAATTGGCCCTCTTAAGGACCCACTCCCAAAACCTACCGCTCTGCAGCCCACCAATGCTAATAATTCTGGCCGTAGTCGTAGCCAACCGTCTGTAACCAATCTTCCTCAGCCTTCGCATCAACCTAGCGCCCCTCAGGCGCCACAGAATTCACGAAAATATCGTATTCCTCCGATATTTCTCAAGGATCAAACTCAATGGTCCATAAAAAATCGAGCAATGATTACTGCAACTAGTAAACCACCAGTATGCAACACCACCGGCTCTCAGATTCGCGTCCAGTGCCAATCTGCCGATGACTTTCGTGCCCTAATTAAATTATTCGATGAAATATCCTGGGAATACTACTCGTATCAATTGGCTGAAGACAAGAAGACATTCCTAGTTGTCCGCGGCCTTCTCTCCGCAACTTCCACGGAAGAAATTAAAGAATCTCTTCTTGAGAAAGGATTGGAAGTAGATGATGTTGTTCAGTTGAGAACCACTAGGCCCCTTAAGTCAGAAAAAGAACGTCGCGAACGTCAATTACGAGAAAATCCCGACTCAACTCTGCCTCCACTTCCTGTTCGACTATTGCCGTTATTTCAATTAAAGCTTTTGTCTTCCGCTGATGAAGAAAAATTCAAGAAAATCACTCATCTCTGCGGCCTTGGTGTTAAAATAGAAACCTTCCGGCCTTCCCCTGGACCGCCGCAATGCACCAGATGTCAGAGACATGGCTACACATACAAATCTTGTGGAATGCAACCACGCTGTGTCCGTTGCGGGGAAAACCACTCCCACAAAGAATGTCAACATTTCAAACCGGCACCCGCCAAATGCGCAAACTGTTCCGGCGATCATCCCGCCAACTTTAAACAGTGCCCTAACTACGTTAGCTTTGCTGAAAAACTTAGAAGCAATCGCCGTCAACAAACCAACCAACCAGAATTCACTCCTGATTCCTTTCCTTCGCTACTGCAACCGACTCCTCCTCCTATCCTTTCCAATGAACCTTCCATCTCTCCTGCATCCCAGTCTGCTGACCACGGTATTACTTCCTTCCTCTCATCATTCCTCACTCCTAACCTTAAGCAAAAACTGACTTCCTGGCTATCTGGCCTAATTAAAAAACTCCTTACTCCCTCCGATTCTCCTAAATCTGAAATTATTATCTCTGAAATTATCCAAATGGCACTCTCTTTGATGAGTGATAGCTAGCCGCCCAGCCAAGCAGTTAAAGATTCTTCACTGGAATGTTTGCGGCATCCATGAAAAGCAAGAGGAACTTCGACAATTAATTAAATTGCATTGCTGCGACGCGGTTTTTCTACAAGAAACCTGGCTCTCCGACAAGAAAACTGTATACTTCCCTGGCTTCTCTCAATATCGTCTAGACCGACTTCATGCACAAGGCGGCGGCGTTCTTCTGTTAATAAAATCGTCCACTCCGTCTTCTCAACTTCCAAACCCGAATACTTCCTCCGTCGAAGCCGTCGGCGCGAAAATACGCACTACGCTCGGCGATATTCATCTATGGTCGGCCTACCGTCCTCCGAAACCGCCGAAAAAAGAAGATTTTGAACATCTAAACTCCCTCTTGAAAGCGCGGACAATCATCACTGGAGATCTGAATGCGAAACATCATAATTGGGGCTGTAATACCACCAACAAAGCTGGAAAAATGCTCCTCGGCCTGCAGCGTCGACGCAATCTGAATATTATTGCACCGGATTCACCAACTCATCATTCCAGCCACGGCATATCGGACATTCTCGACATAGCACTTTCATCAAATATTCCCTCAACTGAATATTCTGCAGTATTAGACTATCAACTTTCAGATCATCTTCCTGTCATCTTCACCGTCAACTGTCTTCCGGCGCGTAATTCGTCTAATTCCAAACGAGGCATTAACTACAATAAATTTAGTCGCCTCGTCGGAGATAATTGCCACCTGCTCAACGCGCTTCCAATCTCCACTCGCCAGGAAGCGAACTTATTCATTGAAAAGCTCACTACAATTGTTCAAGACGCCGCCAACGATGCGTCATACGCAATTCCGCCGAAAAATCATCCCGAAGCCCTTCCAGCTAACATAATTTCCACGATACAGCAGCGAAATTCAGCCCGAAAGATCTGGCAACGCAGCAGACTTCGAGAAGATCGTCTTATTTATAATGCCCTTCGAAATAAAGTTCAACGTGCCATCAAAGAGCTGCGAAAAAATAACTGGAATGCGAAAATCGAATCCCTCCGCGGCGAAGATGGTACCATCTGGCCGATAGCTAAAGCCCTTAAAAAACCCCGCCGACAAACGCCTGCTCTCCAAACTTCTTCAGGACTGGCAGTTACAAACGAGGAAAAGGCGCAAATCTTCGCTGAACTACTCGAAAAACGTTTTTGCAATGATCTCCCGTCACCGCGCGAAGAAGAATGCTGTGAAACTTGGCTCAGTTTACTCCATTGCCCGATTTCGGAACCGGATTTTACCACACCGGCGGAAATCATCGCCATCATCAAGCAGCTAAAGAGGAAATCAGCGCCTGGCCCCGACGGCATTGGTAACCGCCTATTACGCAATCTTCCAAATCCCATCTTTAAAATTTTGGCACGGCTCTTCAATAGTTCACTAAAACTCTCATATTTTCCAACTTCATGGAAATTGGCAAAAGTCATCATGATTCCAAAACCCAATAAACCGGCTTCCCAACCGTCCTCATACCGCCCGATTAGCTTACTAAATACTTTCTCCAAGCTATTCGAATCAATTATTCACATTCGTCTACGTAACTTCGTTCATGACAACAATATTTTGCGCGCCGAGCAAACTGGCTTTCGAAACAATACGTCCACAACTCACCAAGTGCTGCGACTAGTGGAAGACATCACTACTGGCTTCAATTCAAAATTAATCTCGCACTGCGTGCTGCTTGACCTTGAAGCTGCCTTCGATCGAGTATGGACCCTGGGCCTAATCAAAAAACTTACTGACCTCAACCTTCCTCCTTACCTTACCAAAATCATTCAATCTTTTACCTCAGACCGATCATTCTTTGTCCAAATCAATTCCTCAGCATCCTTTTTCCAACCCATTTCTTCCGGTGTCCCTCAAGGCGCAATCCTTTCCCCAATCCTATTCAACCTTTATGTCAATGATACTCCTTCCCTTCCTCAAACCCGCTTGTATCAATACGCCGATGATACCACTCTACTGGCCCAGGGATCCGATCCGTACACAACGGCTGACATACTCCAAGACCACCTGGACGACTATGAGGACTGGGCATCTGAATGGAAGCTTAGCGTCAATGCACAAAAATGCAACCACATCATCTTCAGCAGAAGACCAAGAGCCGGAGATGGCCACGAAGTCTACTATGGAAACAAACGCATCCCAAAATGCACCACGGCCAAATATCTAGGCGTTCTGCTTGATAAACGACTCACCTGGGCTAACCATATCCAATCCAGCATCAAGAAATCGAATGGAATATACTCTGCCTTATTCCCGTTGCTGAAATCTGATTCACCGCTTGCGCTAAAAACAAAGTTACTGCTTTACAATTCATCCATCAAACCGCTTTTAACATACGCCTCTCCCGTATGGCTCCATGCTGCTGCCACCCACTTAAAACGCATACAATCTTGCGAAAATAAAATTATTAGGAAAATTATTGGAGCCCCTTGGTTTATTAGTAACAGGCAAATACGAAGAGACTTACGAATTACCCCTATTTTAACATTCCTTAAATCTGCAATAGACAAATTTCAACACTCTCTTGGCAAAACTAATAATGAACTCATTATGAATCTCTGGGATTACGTCATTCCGAATAAACCCAAACATAAAACTCCTAAATTTGCCCTTCATCCTTCCCACATCCCTTTACCCTAACCTAATGCAATGCATGGACTGAAACTTCGAAAGAAAAGCAAAATATAGTATATAAACCAACCCCGTTCCTGATTCGCTAAGAAGACAGCTGATTGGCTGGGAGCTTAGAAGAAGGTATATAAGAAAACTCCGGTGCGGTGCGGTGTTTAACGAGAGAAGGCTTAGATTTCGGCTTGATTCGGCAAGAGTATTGATTTCTCCATGTCTTCGTCTAAATGTTATAGATACTTGTGGCGAATTTTATCGTGAAATCCTGTATACAATGATTTAATTGGTTAACATTTTGCGCATATTTGTTATTTTCCATCATCTGTGAAGTATAATGTAAGGATACATAGTTATAGGTTAACCTGTAAATAAAGAAATCCATAAAACTGGTATAGAATAGAATATCCGATATCATTTGGTAAATAGAACATCAGAAAAAACTTTCCCCTCACGTCCTTCCATTACCTGCTCAATAATGTCTTCAATCGTTGCCATATGTCTTATATATATTAGAGTTATTTATGAAATTTCAATTATTGTATCAAGATTGCAACGGCGCGAAAGAATCGTATATGCATCGATCTTCATTTCCTAACTCTTTTTTCTTGGCGCACTAGCGCTAACCATCGTAAGTTCGGCAGTGTTAGGTGCTAAGGCCTACGATGTTAACGTTCACACGACGTTTTGAGGTTACGCGCGTACGGATCAACGTCGCGACGATCGTTGAGAATATTAAGCCTCTCGTTAAGAATGGGTTCACGCTGAGCGATTTGGCTGAGCTAAGCCGGATGAGCTGATCCGAGCGTGTAGAACAGGCACTAGTGCCCCGTTTACACAACGATCGTCGCGACGTTGATCCGTACGATCTTAACCTCAAAACGTCGTGTAAACGCGCAGAGTTACCATCGTAGGCCTTAGTACCTAACACTGCCGAACTTACGATTGTTAGCGCTAGTGTGCCAAGAAAAAAGAGTTAGGAAATGAAGATCGATGCATATAAGATTCTTTCGCGCCGTTGCAATCTTGATACAATAACTTAAATTTCATTAATAACTCTAATATATATAAGATATATGGCAACGATTGAAGACATTATTTAAAAGGTAATGGAAGGACATAATGGAAAGTTTTTTCTGATGGTCTATTTAGCAAATGATATCGGATATTCTATACTATACCAGTTTAATCTATTTCTTTATTCACAGGTTAACCCATAACCATGTATCCTTGCATTATACTTCACAGATGATGGAAAATAACAAACATACTCAAAATATTAACCAATTAAAATCGTTGCATACAGGATTTCACGATAAAATTCGCCAGATATAACTAACATTTAGATGAAGACATGGAGAAATAAATACTTGTGCTGAATTAATCAGATATCTAAGCCTTTTCTAGTTAAATAATAACAGCAATATGTACTTTCTTTAATTCGTGAATATTCTTGAATGTTTTGACATATTCTTTCGAAGAATCTAGAATCTTAAAGGCTTCACGGACTGTTATGACTAGTTTTAGTTTTACCTCATCATTCTGGATAGCTGGGAGTTGAAGACATAATTTGCTCCATGGTAATTAAAAACAATCAGATGAGGATTTGTATAGCTGTGACGGGATCCATTAAAATTTACTAATAGAGGATATAGGAACAATCTAAATATTAATTGATATTTTGTAGAGGAATAGGCCTTTGTTGGAGGATCCTTGTTGTGCAAGAGTTTTCAAATTGAATAGGGAATGAATATATGAAGTGTTTTAATCAGACAGTGAGATTCCGAATTTTTAACCATTTAATTTGAGAAATTTATTTTGGACACGTTCAAACCGGATTGAGTCGATATTGTAATAAAGTGACCAGTTAACAATATATTCCAATTTGGAACGTAGCAAAGCGACATATCTACTGTCTTTACCGCATGAATATTGTTAAAATTTGGACCGATTCCCATAATGAATCCTACATCCTTTAAATTTTTACCAACACTTCGGTCTAACTTTAGTTATAGCACATGAAAACATTAATATTCTTTTGCTTCTTTATTTCCAAGATTTCAATTTTTCTCACGCAGTGTCGTCGTCAGTTGTTATCTGACACAATTCCACAACGAGGGCAGCACTGAGTTACGATGGTAACTTTTAGACGTGTAAACGTGCAGTAGTCGCGATCAACGTCGGTACGATCGTGGTGTAAACGGGGCATAGGGTCCGGCTGGTCGGCTCAATGTCCACCCCACTCCGTCCCGCTTTCTAGCATGCATTGCAAAACATGGGGAATTTCGGGGGGGGCAGGAAGGGTGGAGGGAGAGAAAAGGGGCACGGGACGACAGCAAGGGGCGAGAGGGGAAGGTACCCCAGGTGGAAGAACGAGGGGGGGAGAGGAGTGGTGTTGGAGGCGCCCCCATGTCGCCACCCCCAAGTTTGGACACGCACTGCAGACGCTCACCAACCCTCCCCCCCTCCCCCTCCACCTCCACCTCCACCCCAACGTAGTCACTTCTCCCTCCACTCCTTTGCGTTCGACCAAAAACTCACCCATTTCTCTTCCACCCCCTCCCTCCACCAACATGAGATACCTTCATCGTCATTAAAATCTCTCAATGCCAAAAATTGGACGCACGAATGGGCGAAATTCGTAAGCTAACGGAGCTATGGACCATAGCTAAGGTATTTAAGACATGAAATGAAGGTTACGTAAGAAATAAACAAAGCATAAAGGAAGTTTATAAACATTTTATACATAAACTTTGTAGAATTCCTTAATGGGCTCGTTCACTTTTGTGTTATTTTTATATTAGTCGATTGTAATAGAGTGAAAATTGAATGGACCCGTATTTTCCTTTTTTTACCTGACGTCAATTTCTTGATCTATTCGCGACGTAAAATAAACGGCGCACAGTGGGCTAGAATCGAAAAAAGCTGGCCAAAACCTCAAAATCGATTTTTTTGAGCTAGGAAGTTGAAACTTCGCATACACATTCTCAAATAAATTGTGCATAACTACCCAGATTATTTTGGTCCTGTGTTTTCACTTTAACAATATATGTGAGGTCAAAGTTGAGCAAATTTAGCGAAAAACGACCACGCTCGATTTTTTCTGAAAATTGCCGACTTTATCCTCGTGCAGTGGTTTTATAAATAGTTTTATCGACAAAACTGTTATACCACCTCAATTGACACTTCTTATTCTTTCATTTGAAAGGTTTTTAAAGATTTTGTTTCATCAATAACCATAGATACATAAGAAAATGGCGGAGCCTGTTTTCAACCCATTATTTTACATAAACGTAGAAAAAAAGTAGACATTGTCACCGGCTTACACTAAGTAACTTATATCATGTCGTTCTTTGAAGCTTCTACATTGTGAATCTAAAGTCAAACCTTGCACCAATTTGTAACCCCGAATTTTAAATCGTTTTTTCGAACGCACGGACGACTCCGGTTCTGGCCGGCGGCGGCGGAGAGTACGGCGACGCGGCAAGCGGGTGGATGCAATATGGTCTCATTCACTTTTATGTGTGGATAACAGATGTATTAGTGACAGAAAATAATCACCAGAAAGTAAAATTTATAAATATTGCTTCGAATGACTCTCATTATGCAATCGCTGGGCTCTGCAAGAGGTGCACTGAAAGGTTTCTTTCTTTGAGTGCATTCCATGGAAAATGGACTTAAATCGCGTGCTTAAACTGGGGAAACGGACTCTTTTATTAACTTACAAGCTCTTTTTCTAGGCAAGAGCCCTCGATGATCCATGGCCTCCACTTCCTAACCTGCCATACATATTTAAAGGCCTTCGGACAACGGTCGTTTTATAGTATTGTTGTAGTGCCGAGTCCTTCGAACTTGTTTTTGGTTTGAACTCCTTTTAGCTTCAAAAGCTTCGGAAGGCATATTACTCACATCGAATAATGTATTCTTTCTAAGAATAACAGTTCATTTTAATCTATGTCTTATATTCAATATAAAGTATTGATTTAAAACTCTTACCTGTATATCAACGTCATTATTCTTAATGAACTGCGCTGCTGACAAAATGGTTATTTTTCAGGAATAGTTTACCATACAAACATAACATAAACAAAAGCAACACAATTTACGCTTTTCCCAACTAACATTCTGCAATTAGCACTGTCAGCAATAAAAGGTTACTGTTTCTCATTCACTATCTGACGAGTTTTTATCACTTTCACTGTCTGAGCTAAAGCATTGTTTTCCTTTTTCAAAAACAGATCCATTACATTGTTCGGTAAGCTGTGCGTTTCCTCCAGTTTAATTGGTATAATTTTTGTCATTATCAGTTATGACATTAGGAGTTGTCTTCGAAATAAATCCCTATTTGTGGCCACTCGTGCCATTTTTCTAGTCAACCGTTCACGGAACTTTCTCACGTCCTTATATCGTGCCTATATTGCTTCCCCTGTCATTTGTCGCAATTAAGAATGGACTCTGTTGCAATGTCAGCTCCTCGAATGAAGACCTTATGCACGGTTGGTGGCATACCATAATTGTATTAAAAGCGTCAGTGAGAGAGAGAGAGAGAGAAAATTAAATTATTTGGAGAGGAAATCTAGAATAATTGTGATGACTTTTGAATACTCGTGCCTGTTTCATGCTTCGCCTAACGAACAGCATTTTTTACCTAAACAAGAAGGCACAAAGGTGCTCATGAGCAATAATTCATGAGACATAGGCCCTCGTTCCCACGTGCAATCGCATGTCCTCACTGCTATCAAAGCCGTGTTTGCAAATTAAAGTGCACTTTATATGCGACGCGAGACTAGGATCTGTGGAAATGCACGTTAAGATTCGAGTCGCAGTAAGAGAACAGAACCATTTTTGGAAACTTCTTATATAACCTCTGCTACAATAATTTCACTCGGGTAAATGAAATCATATGCTCGCGTCACTCTCTCATCGCTGGGGTTAATATTATATCCCTGGCATTTCAGATTTTCGAATATTCTTGCACCGAAATTTGGTGAGCTGCATGGACACAATTACTTATTGAGAGGGCCTCTTAATCTGACATAACATAATATTCGGGGTTGCATTTTATCCACTTGGCAAGAGTTCTTCTTGCCTCCGAGGATGGTCACTGTATCTTCCTTTTGCACTCGTTTTCCTCCTATTCGTTCTTTCGATACAACCCTGAAAACATGAATTGACGTCCATCTGCACTGGCTTAACTAGAGCAACATGTGAATTGTGCTGCATAAGGAATAGTTATTAATTGCTTTAAATCAAGAATATAAACTAAATAAGAATAATGAACTCTTCAAGCACCAAGGCAGTACTTGATTTGGCAAAATTCGGCAAAATCAAGTATTGTATTGAGCCATTTTCCATCACGTTTAAGGAATATATTAACTGTTATTTTTTAAAAGTTTATTAGTTAGTAAAAGAGTCCGTTTCCCCAGTTTAAGCACGCGATTTAAGTCCATTCTCCATGGAATGCACTCAAAGAAAGAAACCTTTCAGTGCACCTCTTGCAGAGCCCAGCGATTGCATAATGAGAGTCATTCGAAGCAATATTTATAAATTTTACTTTCTGGTGATTATTTTCTGTCACTAATACATCTGTTATCCACACATAAAAGTGAATGAGACCATATTGCATCCACCCGCTTGCCGCGTCGCCGTACTCTCCGCCGCCGCCGGCCAGAACCGGAGTCGTCCGTGCGTTCGAAAAAACGATTTAAAATTCGGGGTTGCAAATTGGTGCAAGGTTTGACTTTAGATTCACAATGTAGAAGCTTCAAAGAACGACATGATATAAGTTACTTAGTGTAAGCCGGTGACAATGTCTACTTTTTTTCTACGTTTATGTAAAAAAATGGGTTGAAAACAGGCTCCGCCATTTTCTTATGTATCTATGGTTATTGATGAAACAAAATCTTTAAAAACCTTTCAAATGAAAGAATAAGAAGTGTCAATTGAGGTGGTATAACAGTTTTGTCGATAAAACTATTTATAAAACCACTGCACGAGGATAAAGTCGGCAATTTTCAGAAAAAATCGAGCGTGGTCGTTTTTCGCTAAATTTGCTCAACTTTGACCTCACATATATTGTTAAAGTGAAAACACAGGACCAAAATAATCTGGGTAGTTATGCACAATTTATTTGAGAATGTGTATGCGAAGTTTCAACTTCCTAGCTCAAAAAAATCGATTTTGAGGTTTTGGCCAGCTTTTTTCGATTCTAGCCCACTGTGCGGCGTTTACTCTTTCGCTGATAAGATGGTGACGTCACCGTGCCAATCGGATCCCCCTTTCCAAGCAGCTCCTCCATCTCACGCTTGGGAAACGCGAAGGTAGGTCCTCGTTTTATATGCTCATATAAACGATTCCTAACCTGAAGATATGGGATCGCTACTCTCGACCGATTTCCTCTACGGGAAATCCAGAACACCAACCTCATCGCCGGAATTCCTAAAAAATTCCCAGTCCTGGAATAGGACAGCATTCATGAAATAACATCATAGTGCCTGAAAAGGCGGAATGATGTGAAAACAAAAGCAACACTCTGAGAAAGGTACTCCCCGAAGTAAATGTACCACAATTACTGAATTTTTACCCATCTACTGAATTTTTCTCCCCGAATCTGATTTTAAGGCTATGCAATCCCATTCATGAATAAATAATCATATGCTGTGAAATCTTTCCTTAAAAAGTGTTTACTATTATTTGGAAATGTATCGAAGAACAGCACCAAATATTCTCCGTAGCACTCGAAAAATAAGTCGCATGATCCAAAAGAATACGGAAAATTCCAAAAAGAGAATGATAAATGTTTATCAACTACCTGAGAACCCTCTCTGTTAAGGTTTCGATTTTATTCGAAGTATTCAAAATATTTAAATAAAAAAAGGACAAAATTTTGGTGATGATAGAAGTGTCTCGATCATCGATATTTCTTTACAACGACGAGGAGTGGTTATTTTTTCAGGGTTAGAACGAACTAACCTCGATTCGCGAACTTTTTTCCACCAATACCCACGCATCTTTTTCTATGGTTAGCACAATTCGCCTGAGAATTTTTCTTAAATAATAAATAAACCGATAATTATCGCGGGAAAATGAGGTGCCTTTCCTCTCAGAGAATACGCGCTTTGCAAATCATGCCCCCTATCGAGATATCATCAAAGGACAGACTCAAATGCAGATATTGACGAGAAATGTCTTGTAGTGGAGATAATTTCAAATATTTCTCACTCCCACCGTTTTGTAAATTATTTTGTACATTCAAAGACCAACATTAATTTCTTGCATGAATCACCATTATAATCTGTTCTTGTATTCAAAACGAATTCGACTTAAGGCACTGCGGTTTTCACTCTATTTTTCTTAATTGTATTATGCGGATCACAACGAAATAAAATGTTACTACTCCAAGTGAATGAATATAAAGGATGAATTTCATCAACAAAGGCAAAAATATAGTTAACGAAATTGCATTCCTTATCTGATGCCACTTCTCAGAGAGCAGGATAAAAACAAGTCCGAGGCTCATTCCGTTGTACTCCATGTGTTCAGGGAAGAGATAGTTAGTAGGGTTCCCCACTTCCATTCCAACAGTGTTTTTTACGTGACACCATCACGTGGACTACCTTTCGTCTAGGTCCTGCCCTTTGACCTATCCTCCCTCCTATGCCTCCACCGAAAAAGAGAAACGACATTTAATGGAAACTTTCCAGATGACCGGCTTCCGGAGAGAAAACATCTTGAAGATTTTCCACTAAATGGAACGTAAGCAGTCGCTGATGGCCCCGAAAAGGACCAATGAAGAGAGCCCTACTACCGAAAAGGCGAGAGCACACGCTATCCTACCTTACGTTGCCGGTACCACGGAAAAGATCGCGAGATCCCTGCAGAAACACAACTTCATCACCAGATTCAAATGCGTCACCAACATGTCGAATAGCCTCGTCAACACGAAAGACCGCCACCCTAAATACATCTGTGGAGGAGTTTATCAAATTAAATGCAGCTGCGGTGAGTATTGGCCAAACATCACGAGCACTGAAAAGCCGAGTCCAAGAGCACAGAAGAGCAGTAAAAAATAGGCATTTCCCCCAGTCAGCCGTGGCGGAACACCAATGGAGTGGACCGACACACAATATTGACTTTGACAACGCCTCCTTTTGAACAAAGAAGGCCGCTACTACACGAGAATAATCAGGGAGGCAATTGAAATCGCCAAAACAAATAACTTCAACCGTGAAGACGGCTACAATCTCGCCAGCGCACAGTGGGCGGAAATCGGAAAAAGCCGGACAAAATTACAAAATGGCTTTTTTTGAGTTATAAACTTGAAACTTCACAGGTAGACTCAGAAATGATTGAAAATTATGGATATGTACTTCATTTGACATAGATCCCATCCGTTACTGAGATATAGAGGCTCAAACGTGAGTAAATTTCCATAAAAACGCTCGTCTTCCATTTTCTGTGAAAATCTTCCAAAGTAAGTGGATGGTGAATTTATGGGTGGATTCTTGCGGAATAAAAAACCACATACCTGTTGGTGTTTTTTCTTTAATTTTCCGAAATCTCAAAGAATACCGTCCATAAATTCTTACCGTGCAGTAATAAAATGGCGGATACTGTTTTTCAACAAAGTTTTGCATTTGGGTAGAGTTTCAAATGGGTTTTCGGCAAAGTCACGCGGAGTAACTTATATGAGAGCATTCTTTGAAGATTTCTTCAGGTTTCTCTACGCTCTAGGCCGTTTGGCCAAATTAAGATGGTTAATAATTCAATGGTATAAACTCCTAAAGTAAAAGCTATGATTCCGATACTCCGTGAGACAACAAGCAAGCTTCCCGTCTGCGGGAGAGGAAGCTATTGACAATTTCCGTTTCTATTTAATGCTCCACATTAAAGGAAAAACGATTGAGCAAACAAAAAACGCTAAGACCATAGGATTTGAATTAAAATCGTTATGTACGATTCTATCGCGTCGCTAAAAAATCAAGTTTACACATTTAAAGGCCATTCACTTTATCTCAGGACCAAAATTCCAAAAATTACTAATTATGTAAATAATAGTTGTGAGTTTTTACGTTATCGTTTACGTTTTAAAGTCAAAACATATTCAGCCCGAAAGTTTGATAATAAGATGAAAAGAAACGATGATTTCCATATTAAAGCACAATGACATACAACGTAAACGCAAGCTCTGAGGGAGATTTGCAAGAATTTAATGTCTGCGTCATCAATAAGATACAAGTAGTGAAAGTAAGTTACGATTATTTGCAGACGACGCTGTAGTTTACAGAGATATCCGTTCCAGCAAATATATAGATAAACTAACGAATGACCTTGCTGCTATCCAAGCTTGGTGCGATGCTTGGCAGTTAGAACTAAATTTGGAAAAATGCGTCGTAATGAATTTCTGGAAGAAGAATAACTCCCTACAACGTAGCTATGTCATTCGGGGCACCCAGTTAAAGGCAGTTGAATCCGTGAAATATCTAGAAGTTAGGCTCAATAATGATCTATCGGGGAAATAAACATTTTCGAGAAATAACCGGTCAAGCTAATCGTAAAATGGGTTTCGTGAAAAGAATGTTAGGAAAGTGCGACGGTAAGGTGAGAGAAATTACCTACTTTTCCCTCGTTAGACCACATTTGGAATACGCTGCCAGTGTTCGGGACCCTCACGATAAAGGCTTAATAACAGAGTTAGAACGCGTGCAAAGAAGAGCTGCCAGGTATGTGAAAGGTCGTTACGATAGTCTTGTTAGTGTAACTGACCTCTTAGATAAACTCGGATGGGAAACTCTCTGTCGGACCGTAGATGGAAAAATTGACTAAACCTTATAGATAAATCAAAAAGCAGTGTCTTTTCTGACGAAGTTAACCACATCTTACGGACGCCAACATACCACGGAAGATCAGGTCATATAAATAAAATAAGAGAGATAGAATGTAGAACAGACAGATTCCGAATGTAATTTTTTCCACGATCGATAAGAGATATTGACGGCAGCAATAGAACTCGTAAATAGATTGCATGACTTGTAGTGTAGCCTAGTAACCTATGTAAAACTTAATGCATGTTTCTTAACTCAATTATTTTGGTCATATGTTAGGGAAGTTCAAGGTAAACAATCTACCGTATGTTCGCTGAGAAACGACAATGGAGACGTGTTGACAAGCAGTTACGATAAAGCATATTTATTAAATTCCTACTTCAAGAGCGTGTTCACGGAGCCTTCCGAAAACTCACCCGAGACCGATGACAAACCCTGCATACATACGATGCCAGCTATTGACATTAGTACGCTCGGAATAGAAAATATATGTTGAAATCGCTTAGTCCAAATAGAACCTGGTCCAGACGAAATCCCTCCTCGCATATATAAAGAACTAGCCTCAGAAATTGCCCCCTACTTGCAGTTAATATTCAGTAAATCCATCAAGCAACACGAAGTACCTAATGACTGGAAAATCGCTAATGTAACGCCAATATTTAAAAGTGGCGACAAGGAACAGCCATCTAAATACAGGCCGATATATTTAACGTCCAGTGGATAAAATAACGAAAATGTTTAAACATTATCTAGTCCTACAGTTTGCCCCGAAAGAAAAAAACAAAACTAATAGAAACACGTCTGACTTTATTTGCAATTTTTCTATGATCCGAAAATACATGATTTTTATGTAGTATAGATTAGGTATGGGCATTAAAAAAATACGCAGGAGCGAACGAATGCTGCGTTGCCACGTCTTGCGCGCTAAACTTTACTTCCTAGTAACCAGCAATGGCCTGGCGCGGCCCCGTTTGGCAACACGACATTAGTAAAAGTTATTGACATTTACAAATATAAATATTTTTATAGATTATGGATCATAGAAAATTTTCAAATAAATTAGGAAGTGTTTCTATCAATTTTATTTTTTCTTTCGGGGTAAACTGTAGGACTAGATAGTATTTAAACATTTTCGTTCTTTTGAAACAAAATATGCGTTATAAAAATGGCCAAAAGCCATTTTATTAATGTACATTAATGGTTGCAACTTTTTGTAGAAGATGAATGTTGTAGACGTAGTAGTTTTCCCTAAGTTGAGTTACAAAGCTCATGAAGTTGACAAAACGGCTAATTTTATGGTGCGCGGAGTCATTTATTGCACCGGCGTGTCTACATTTTTGAATTTTTCATAAAACGAAAAATTTAAAAGAATTGAGAATAAAATTTACTGTAAAATAACGTATTATATATAATTATGGCATGCACCGAAGTGCAGAATTAAATTCGCAAAGTACAGCGGCACATCATTTTGACGACGACAGTACCTGCCGTTATTGATGCGCAAAATAAAAAGAGACTCCGTATGATAAGACCCTTCCGCAGGATAAGGGTTAGAAGATGGGATATGCAAAGGAGAGCTGGAGATGGAGAGTAGGAGATTAGAGTAATTCTTGTTTGAGCGGGCGATTGGGGATGAAGAAGGAGAAAAAAAGTCTCACGAACGAACAATGACACCTATGACGGCTTTACGAAGAAAATGATCCAATTCATTAGATACAATTAACAACTAAAGCTTGCAAGAATTTTTTCATACACCTGGTCATTGATATTGTATTTGATGGACTTTTGAATTTTTAACGTTTACACCGTGTATTTAACTCTAATTCTTTCGTATGACGTCATACTTGTGCTGTGTTTGAATTCACCTTCTTTTTCCTTCCCCATCCACCTCACACCAAACAAGGCTCTCTCGCAATCTTCACCTTCTCTGCCATTCCTCTTTAACCCTCCTCGCTGAAAGAGATTTAAGGAATGGGCTTTTAGTATTCCCTGCCTACACGACTACATGGTATTGTCAAAGTGTGGTATTAGAGTGGAATAAACGAAGCGAATCCGTACTCGCCAAACCTTATCCTTCACATACCGGATGCTCTAGGTACCAAAAAATCCTCACGGCAGTTCGTTCACGAAAACATCCCATAATTGAAGAAAGTACCGGTGGATATTCTCCGGGGAAAGTTCCCGGAGTGCATTATTGTACATAATTAATAAACTCCGTTCTCCACCCCCAAGGAACAAGACAGTGGAATGCACACATCGAAGAAGAAAAAAGGGAAGGTTTTCAAATTAGTAAATGGAAGCTTAAAACTTTGAAAGAATCCTTGGGATAGGGGATGAATATTCTTTCAAACCCCTGCACGGGTCAATGCACAAGGTGATAAAGACGAATTTGGCGTTTCCAGAGATCTCTTTTGTTCAAATGGTAAGAGTTACAGAGCTGCAACACCTCTTCAAATGACTAGGTTTATTGAAAAAGTACAAAGCAATTTTTTTATTAAATCAAAAATAATAACATCACCTGGAGTCCTAATTGAGAGAAAACAATTGTTTGGTGAGGGAAAAGAGTAAATATTAAATGAATAGAATATTTTGGTACATCATGCACCGACGTTAGCACTTTTAAAACGATGGCAAGTGGGCAACAGGCTGGTGTCTCATCCAACGGACGGAACATTGTATACCTGGCATTCGCATCCATCAGCGAGAGAGAAATGGAATTCAAAGTATGCATGATTACTTTCAGAGGAACATTGCAGAATAAACACATAAAATTTAAGATTGATTCGCGCACTTTAATAGGTCGCACAGTTCTGCGGCTCGTTCCGCATAAAAATGCAGATTCTTTAAACTATTTCCTCCTTTTTCAACCACCCTGCAATACAATCCATGCTCGAAACTTAATTTTCCCAAACTGCTTTCTCCCTGCTCTACTGAGTTACCACCAGAGCCGGATTACAGGTTGATACCCCATGTTGAGGGAGCCTCATCCTTTGATCACCTAGCGCAATATACAGCCTTTTCTCCGCTCCACTAAACTTTTCTCGGGACAACTTAGGCATCCCTCGAGGATTCTAACCATTCCAAGCTTTCCTTTCTCATCTCCGTCCGATATCGGAGAACGAGAGTCCTTTGATGAGGACGCCTCGTTTGGGAATGATAAGAAAAGAGAAGGAGAAAATGATGAAAGGAGAAAAGAATGTAAGAAGGTTCCCGATTTGAAGAATGAAGGGGAGAGATGGGTCAATCGTAACGGTCGAATAAGCAGACCGGGTAAATACCCTGGTTATTGAGGAAATAAATGTTACTGACCCATTTGTTGACCAAGAGAATTCCTAAAATAAGGATTACTACCAATATTGAAATAATTGATTAATCACCAAATGACTTAAATATACCATTGGGAAATCAAAATCTTTTTTCAACACTCACATTTATTTAAACAATGTGCGTCGCTACCAAGCTGATGGAACCACATTAATTTCTCCTTCCAATACCATAAGGCCAATTTCTGCGCGAATGTATAACCGTGAAATCAGTAAATGGAAATTCATCCATTTATTGAGTTCATGATTATTCATTCGCGCAAATTCACTCCCTCCCCTTTCTAACCCCGTCTATTTCACCTATAATATAACATTTCCAACATAAATAAAACGTTTTGACGCTAAAACGCACACTTTTATTTTTTCACCGGACTTTTTACAGCATTTCCTACACACCCACTCATTTCACATTACCTACAGATTGATATGTTTGAATATTTAGATAATTGCCTACTTATTGCCTTCAATAGAATTATGATGATAAAAAATACATTTTTTGGAGCGTAACTTGGTTTCGAAAATAGCAAATCTCTGCAACATGAGCATTTTTTCACATGTGGTATCACTTTCTGCTGTGGAGTTGTGGAACAAACCTCCGGAAGCGATGAAGGGAGAAACACGCCCAGATATCTCCGAGAACAAAAGACCCGAGTGAGCGGAGTCATGACGCGTGCTGTGGATCAATGAGGCTTAAATAGCAGATGCCGCCGCTGTGGGGAGACGAGGGGGTTGCACTGCTCATGCACAAGGATAGGGCGGGAGACGTCGAAGGCAATTCGCAAAGAAAATCCGCGAGATGGGGCAAAATTGCTTCCACTAGCCTTCACCCCCAATGCCTGTCTCCCATTCCTTGACTAAACATCCCTTCCCTCCCTCCCTCGCCATCCCTCGCTCTATTCCTCACGCTCTCATGTCGACTCCCTTTCCACATTGCGAACGTCTGCTACCAGCAGTAACACTCAGCCACAGCCTGCATTCTGCACCGCAGAGCCATCCTGTTGCTCTAGCGACATGCCCAATGAAATGCACCCGCGACGTAAAATACCCCGGCATTTATCGCTGAAAATACATGCAGACGCACACACTACAGCGAGGTTATAAAAATTCATTCTTCCCGATAATAACCGCTGTCACAGAACTGCTCGAGTAATTTTTGTTTCATCCACGTGAATGTAGCTCGGTGCATGTTGGGAGGGATTTAAAACCTCATGCCAAATAACCTGCAAGTGGATCAAATGGCAATTTGCGATGGTAGATGGCTTCGCACAGGAAATATGACATCTCCACAGACGTTTCCATGTCGTTCTATTCCCTCCTTTTGCATAACTGAAACCTCGTTCATTAAATTATAATTTGGGATTAATTTAATCTTTTACGATTTGAGCAAATGGAGCATGGTCGTACGCAGTAACTTCGAGCTGCCTAGCCGGACTTGAGATAGTCATTAGTTGGAAAGAATATTACTTTATTCTATTTCAATCACAATGCTCAGAATGTTAAAAAAAAAAATATTAGAAAATCTTAATGTGGCTGAAAGTCCCCTTTTACGATGTCCGTGTGAATTTGATGTCAATGAGGCCCATAGAGTTCTGCTATAGCAATCAAGCCAAAAGAAGATGCACGTTCAACATTATTAAAGATTTTCCCCTGGAGGAAACGTGGGAGCAAAACTAGTCGGAGAAAGTTTAGGAAAGTGGAGAGCCTTCATCAAAAAAAAATAACACTTTTCCACTAAACAACTCCAGAATAAAAAACAACCACGTAAATAAATGTTTTAAAAACTACCTTGATATTTGGATCAAAACACTAAAATAACTAAAAACTCCTTTTCAGTTATTTTGCCTCAAACTTAAATCTTGGAAGTGTAAAATTATTGACAAACCAAATATTATACAGTCTGTTACATCTCTTATGCACATTTTTAAATGCAATTTTTTTAGTTTGAGTGTGCTAAGAATTATCATAGTTATTTCTAATGACGACATTTTCTCAACTTCAAACAAAAAACTTTATCATTTTCTATCATCATGGAGTGTAAATATAAAAACGCAATCGATTATTAAAGAAAATACGCAAATTGTATTACTTGAGAAGAGGAATACGTATGATATTAATTGGGAAGATTTTACATTTATGCCAGGAGAAATCATCTAGAATTTTTTTTTGTCGGTAACAACGTCTACTTCTACTAGTCTACTCCTGTGTATGTGATTCATTTAAAGCAAGATAATTAGCGTTTACATTTTCTGTTCCACCGTTCACAATGGCGAAGAATCAAAAACCGAGGTAAAAAAATGCTAGTATGCGAAACACTGTTACCGGGAAATCGTAGCCACAATGACATCATAAATGTAGCTATAGAATGTAACGTATAACTATTTTAAAGAAATTTGATTTTTGGATTTGGCAGTACTCCAGCTCCTTAGACACATAGATATTTTGATTATGGTGCAGTATTCAGGGATAAAATATTCAATGCTCAATTACCCTTTTAATTCTGGCAAAATCCAGTGCAATGCAATTGAGAACTGGCACAAGCAAGGCTAGGATAAGGGACGATCAAGATACCATTGCATGTTTATGCATTTAAAGTAGCATGAATGCTGCTCATCTAAGTATCAAAATTTAATTGCTGGCTATTAATACTGATTTCCACAGTTAAAACCCGTTAAATAACTACAACAATATTCCTTACGAATTAATACCTGTTGCATTTGATTGCCTTTCAATACACAGAAATATCGCATTATGGGATCTATAAAATTAACTCAACAAAACATTTAGAAGAGAAGGAGATATTGACGAATGCAGAGCGCTGAGAACTCGGCTATCTTGCTGTAACAATGCTGAAATGAAACTATAAAAAGAACGAAGCCTACACCATTGTTCATTACATTCGCTGGATTTATATAGGGGGATATGATGACCCTTCGTTAATGCAATATGCAATCTGTACTGGAAATATTTATCACACCTATTTCACTATATTTCGACTCAGCCAATTTTACACAACCTTAATACTGAAATGAAATTCCACGCAAAGGTTTGCCACGATATCCGATTAGATAGGGAAAACGTAACGCGCTGATTACCACTCTTAAAAAAGTATAATTGAAACTTTTCTAATCATTAAATTTTATAGAATTATTAATGTGAAGTTCCTAGAAAATTTGCAATTGCTAAGACGCTCGTTCCAATTCACCTTAATAAAAAAATATCCATAGACTTCGAGCAAATTCATTATCGTACATTTTACAATGCTCTACATACTCGATTCCTCTCTCCCCTGTCCGAGGATTTAATTTCAACTCGAAATTGTTTTTGGGTCTTCTCTTCTCCCACTTACGGCAGCCTATCACGGCTCACTAACTGTTCTTAACAATAGTTCAATCCGTAGGGGAGACTCTTGCCCCATTGTTAACAAACGTATTCTATTACTTTTGACTTTTCACCTTGAAAAATTACTTACTAGCTGACAAAACAAGATAATACGTCAAATTAGGTTTTGTTGCAGATACATTCGACCTTTGGTTTTCACAAGAAATTAACCATCGACAGTGGGTCTAATAAAGATGGTCAGAATACTATACCTCGCCCACTATGCACTACCCTTCTTTCCGCGTCCCTTATACTATTTTTTAAATGAAATGTCAATCATTACAATGATAGCACCAGTTCAAATTCGCATGAATGGGAGGATATACAAGTGGAATTCATGAAGAATAGCCACTTAATATTTCATTTTCCTTCAATTAGCTTCCCTATGCACCAAGACCCCTCGCCTCTGTCTAAAGGCACAAGTTTACCGTGACAGATGGGATGGTCGAAAAATTAGTTTGACAAATGAAGTAAAAAACGTACCAGAAGATAAGACAGCAGAAAAAAGGATCGGGTAGGGCTTTAGAAAAAGAAAAAATACTTATGTAACCATGTTAACCCACGAATCTCATCTCTTGAAAGAGTTGACTCTCGTATTGCTCATTTGCTCCAAATTGGGCTCGCGAGGAAGCCGCTTCGGATATGGCGTGTAAGGTTTCACTGTATCATGATAGGTAGGTGGCCTACGCGTGGCCTAATATTCAGAGCCTTGAGGCTTTTAATCAAATTCCAGAATTTTATCCGGAGATGGCACCGAAATTATGGCAATATCATCAAGTAGCAAGTAGTTATGCTGCAACAATATTTTTTTCTGTTCAATGCTTAATTTCAAACGAAGTAATAAAAATACGTATAACAGTGGAAGCTCAATTGCTGATGAAAAATGAAACTCAAGGTAACATGTTTCGTGCTTTTTCAAATTTTATAAAGTAAAGCGAGATTTACTGGCTACACTTAACCTATATATATGGGAAAATAAGATGCGAAACGTGAATAAAAAATTCGAAATAGATTCCTGGAGATATTTACATTTTCAAATCAATAAAATCCTAAGGAATAAAGAAAATCTGTTACCAAATAAATAGATATACCGCTTATTACTAATAAATATTTAAGCAAAGAGTTTCGTGCAGTAAAGGATTTTATGAACTACAATTTCATTTGAGCAACAGATACATTACAGCAAGGTTCTTTCACTTTCTAGGATGAAGATATCTGATGTCATTGTAAGAAATTAATGTATCCAGAGCTCATTGAAGGCTGCGAGGAAATTATGCTAGAATATACTATGCTTACTTCCAATAAACGTATAATTATCTTTAAAAACATACCTGAGTGAGCTCTCTCAACCCGAAACAATTAAGACGAACACTCACCTGAAACGAGAAGAAAATTGGATCAGACTAGATTGGGAAATGGACTAAAATTCTAACTGTATACACGAGGGCGAGTCAATAAATAAGTCGCACATATAAATTGAGGCAAGCGTAATAAAAGTGACTTTCTAACATTTATTTCAATATTCCACATGTTCAACCCGTACATTCAGGCACTTTTTCCACCTCTTTCCAAGTCCTTGAAAGCCATCCGCAAATAAGACCTTTGGTTGTTGTCGCAGCAAACGTGTTACGTCATAGATTAAGGCATCATCTCTATCACAATGACGGCCATCCAAATGATTTTTAGGGGCCCCAACAGATGGGAGCCCTACAGTACGCGGTATGTCATAAATCGCCACGCGCCGGCCATCTCAGATGAGTTCATCCACACGCTGCGATTTGGCTGCTGCAGTTGACACCTCCACAGGACGCTCCCCATCTCTGATGCTTTTCCTTTCCTGGTTAAACCTCCAATTGATCCAATTGATCGGTTAGAAACAGTCTTCACTAGAGACGGGACGCATCTTGCGAGTCACTTCTCGTGTGGACAGTCCTTTGGGCCACAAAAATCGCACAACTGCACCATCTCGTGAACTAATCGCACTTGATCTCGTGTACAGTCATGCAATGCAAGTGCTATCGTGAACTGACGGCCTCCGGCTGACTGTGAGAGCCTGCAACATCCTACGATAAGCATGAATGTGATGCCGTCTACTGGCTAAAGATGCGCGCGTAATTTCAATTGATATAAGGTACATACATGTTTGCAACTATTTTGTTGACTCACCCTCTCACATAATTCCATTCATGTTACACTATTATGCATTCAATTCAGCTATTAATCAAAAACATAGTTGGCACAATAACTTTTACAAACTTTTTATTCTGGGGCAGTGAAATAATATGATAGAAATAATATAATTACAGGTTTACTACAGAAATTTGACTTTGAAGACTTAGAGTGAGCTTGAATTTTAAAGATGTAATCAAATATATCTAATGAAATGATATCCCACAGCAGCTACACTAGATTTCATGACTGTAATTTCAACACGTGCATGGCACCACTTATAATACCAGATATCAGGATTACATTTTTTCACAGAAACACGCTTCACCACTGCACCTACCACCCTTAAGCCCGTATGACACTTGCCAATTTATTGGCCAATATATCAGCGCGCAATATTGGTTAAAATATTGGGCTTTAGGCATCGTATGACACGTACCAATATTTACACCAATATTGGCCGTTATAGTGTTCTAATACCCCACTAGAGAACGCCACATAACACAAAATGACAAAAGAGCATCTCAAGACGCAGATTGATTGCCAATGAGCTACAGAATGGGAGGTGGCATAATAATTGTAAATTTAATAACTATTTCGAGGGGCTGCAAAGATATTTTCGAATTGCTCGAAATTTCATTCGGGTGAGTTCCTTGAATGATGAGAGATTGGAAATATTGTGATCTCATAGGTGAGCCAAGATAACGTAGCGGCTCGTTTTGGCTGGAATATGTTCATCGAATAAACAGAGATTGTGTCATCAATTGGGACTTTCAACCGATACTTTAGCGCTCAAATCATGAAAAATAGTTTAATAATTGTAATTTAAACAAAATATAGACGCAATCGAGGAGAATCACGACGTTTTTATTCATTAAATATCCGAAATGTTATTTCCGAATTACCAACTTTAGACAGTTGATGTTTGTGAATTTATGTTCTCTCAAAGTACATATTAATTATTTGAGCTATTCCATGGATTGCTATGCTTCTAAAGTTTTTATATATGATATTAAAATTCCGAGGTGAAATGTTTTGCAAAGAGCTTCTAGATTTGGCCACTAGGAGTCGACAAGACTGAGTTCTGATTGGAGATTGGCCTCGAGAAAATAGAACCCGTTCTAAAATCTAGATTGGCCAAGAAATTGTGCCCAATATTGTGAAACGGAGATTGGGCTAGAAATTGGTGTGTGTCAGTGGGTCCACAATCCAATATCCAATGGATTGGCCAATAAATTGGGAAGTGTCATACGGGCTTTACTTCATCAATGATTTCTTTTTACCAGCCATACACTTTCAATGAGGAGAGAAGCCAGTATGTAGCTCTTCAGTACCCAAGGGTTTCAAAAAGGTGCTAAAAAGTGGTTGATTATGGTGAGATGTTCTCAATCAAAGAGATATTGCAAGAGCCAATGAAAAACTTCATTCACTACATGGCACGTTTCGAACGTTTCACATCGTTCGAAAATGATTCTAGAGCATCGAAACGTTTCGTGTAGTGAACTATTTCAGCGGAACTTCCAAATATTTTTTCATTTCTGCTCACTATTAAGGTTTTTATAAAGAAGCTATGAGATGAAAAATTTTAGTAGGGGTGATTTCATTACCACATTGGTTGTGTGATGGTGAGCAATGATTAAATTTCTTCAGAGTAAGCCATTTTCTTTAAACGTCTTCATTGGCATACTCTGATATATATTTATATATCAATATGAACTTTTCTCCATCTTCTCACTTGAATTCTATCTTTAACACTTCAACTTTGCCGGGGCTAAACTACCCAGACAAAAATAGCGATTTACAAAGCGGATCGAGTGCATGATGCTAAACGTAGTTTCACGGCATATCCTTTACTTTGGTATCATTCAAAAGCGCCGAGGTGAAGACGAACCTATTTATTCCTTCGGTTGAAAACCGCCGTTGGAGAGAGGGGGGAGGAGATAAGACTCTGGGGCGGAAATAAGAGAGGAAGGGTCCGAGGCAGGAGAGGAGGGAGTCTATTTATATGGGTGGTCCGGCAATTCCGAGAAACATTCGCATTTTGGCCAACGGTGTGCTCTTCAAAGGCAGAGGAAAGAAAGAAGGGGGAGGCTGTAGGAGGGGGGGGGCGAAGAGCGAGATGGAGATTGAGGAGCTGGAAAGGAACCGAAAGCTGGAGAGGAAACGGAAGAGGAAGAGGTTTGACGGGGAGTGGGAATCGAAGCGAGAGAGAAGAAAAAATGCCCGAACCGAAGAGAAAGGAAATCGAGAGGCGAAAAAAATTCGATGCTTTCGGTGCACCCCTTATGATTATTTTTTGACCTGATTTTGAAGAGGGGGGAAGGTAAATATAGAGAGTGGAGAGAGAAGCCAAAGAAGAAAATTGAGTCCATGAAAACTTCATCCCTTCCTTCCACTCCACTCATGAAGCAAATCCCTCCACTCATAAAAATACACAAAAGTAAAATACACAAAAAATCAAAACTTTTGACCCCCTAGTAGAGTGTGACAATCCCAGCATTTGACTCGCGAGCCGCCATTGACATTGGGCCTACATGGGTTTTAATGAATGACGGCTTTATTTTAATGAATCGTGTATGGCGTTTCGGTATAATTTAAACGTATCTGACTTCAATACGACTGGACATAACGCACAAAATATTACCTTTTTTCAATCGCTTCCTTCCAACGATGTTAGTAAAATCAAATGCGAAATATTATCCGTGGAATGTGAACCAAACATTTGACTGTGGTATGCAATTCTTAATGCGAATCAAAATGGAAGAGGATGGAGAAACTAACTTTTGTTGCATTTGTAAACTACTTTTATTCTAATTTAGTATTAGCTGCATTTGTTTTCACAAACGTTTAAGACTGCTGTAAAACTGAATTGAAATATTTTAATTTAATCGGATTCTAGGTCAAAATCACATGAAATTCTGGTGCACATTTTTATAAAAAAACTGATGACAGAATATTTATCAAGAAACGAATGAATCGTGCAGATTAATTCAAATTTAATACGGGTAAGGAGAATCATTTTTCAATATAATTAAGAGCTATCATATATGCATAAATACTAGAGATTTAATCATTTATATTATTACTATGGCCCTCTGAAAAAAACTCCTATATACTTAGACAAGTCTCTCTCTAAAAGAGCACCCGTCTCTTTCACTAAGAGAATAAAAATATTCAATCGCACGACACTAGCAGAACTGAAAGTAACTGAATACTTTATTATCGTTGTTAGTTTGGGCAGGAGAAAAAACTTTATAAAGCTTAACTAGGCCGTCATACCTTCGCCAAAAGAGAGGTACAAGGAGTTGAGTCACGGCCCATTTAAGCTTACAATCTTGTGTATAGGACATGACTCAATCCGCCTGCTCTTTCCATAGACTTGTGCCGAAATAAATTACAGGGAAAATCAACCGTAAATATGAGATTCATTGTTTTACCTCTCTGATACTATCTCCGGGTTATACCTGCTTCATATGTAACTTATTTGTAAATTTAATGCATTCAACGTCTACTCCATACTATTTCTTTGAATTATACAATTTATCGCATCATTTTGGACTTAGTCATACGCTGATGTGAGTGAATTCTTTCTATAATAATGGGTTAAAAAAACATAGACCGCCGATTTTGTTTACGGATCACATCATCACTGGTTAATAAAAACCAACCGTCAGTATGTTATTCATCGATTTTAGCATTTACATATACTGGGTAATCATCATGAGCTAGAAGGAGCTAAAAATATACTCCATTCAGTTAAACTTGTGAGAGATTAAATAAACCTATACGCGGCTGCCATTTACATCCACACGGTACCGAATAAATAACGCTTTCTTTAAACTATCAATGCATTTTAGATTGCAAGCTAAAAATCCCGTCAGGATTTTCTGCAAATAGTTCTCCTGGACAGCCTACCATCTACTCTTCCGCTGTTTTGGCTTAGGCTGAAAGAAATAGCCATCCCATATGTAAGTTCTAAGCTTAGATTGGTGCTTAAATAATACAATAAAATAAAATATCCCGATAATCCACTTTTGAGAAATCGACCTAAAAATAATCATTCCAGTTTGGAATTGCAAAAAAACATATTGAATGATATGAGAAAAAATCATTATACAGTAGGTAGTCAAATGTTTTAAGCATGCCAGGACTATAGTTATAGTGGCTATAGCCACGGTGAAAACTTTACGGGGTCACTCGTAATGTAAGCGAAATTTCAAATATTCTTCATAGGAAAAATCATGAGTCTGTTTAATTACTTATTTGCACCAAGATTCAATAGAACACAACAGTCAAATTACACAAATAGCTAACATTCTTAGCACACATTACAAAATTATTCGGTACATGTAACGTCATGATTTCAATGAGGATTGTATGCCCCTAAAATTGATTAATTTGGAAATTGCTAGTAAGTTTACATGAAGACTACTGTTCATTATTCCAGACTTAGGATTCATTTGAATCCGAAAGTGTATTTTTTCCATCCTTTGAAATAAATTAATAAATATTTAAGGCTGGGTAAATTAATCAAATTTCAAAGTAGTACAAAGGGTCGGGTTTTTCTGTAATCAGAAAAGTCCTTCCCATTCCAACCTCATTGGTTTGTTTGCTTTTATGTAATATTTCAGTCATACTGTTGGAAAGTTACTGCACTGAAAATGTGTAATACACGAGTGTTCCTACCGCTTATTGGCTTTGAGTTGTATTCTCACGTGTAAAGATTTTTTGGATTAATTCATGCACTTATTCATTGTACATAACGAATGAGGACCATAGGAGCCTATTGGGCCTAGTGCAATTTTTTTTAGGTAATAGCTGATAATTCTTGGTAATTATTTGCACTTATCCTCCTTAATTGGTTTCTAAGATCCTCAATTATACAGTAAAACCTCTTTACATCGTAATGGAGGGGACCAAAATTTGGGCAATTGGATGTATGGAGGTATAAGTTAGGCTGTCCGTGGAAAATCTCCTTGGTATGATAGGTGGAGGTTTTATGAGATAGAGAGGTTCACTACAAAGAGGTTTGCCTATAAATTTACATGTAAATATGACAGACTGTAGGGTGGTATGAAGTATGGAGGTTTATAATGCAAAGAGGTTCACTGCATAGAGGTTATACTGTAAGTATCTATGCATAATAATATGTTTTGTATCTTTGCTTTACGTACTTCAAATCCTAAATTCATGTGACGTGTAATAAGATCCCTTTCACTACAGTAATTTCTCCTGTGTTTTGAAATTTTGATTTGATTACTAATTTTGTGCAATATGCATAAAAAACTGGATTGAGATACCATGGATTGGAAGTGGTTTTATGTTCATCGTACTATACATTGTACAGCGCAGTATAATGTCCCAAGTTTGATGTATGATAAGTACATTTGAGAGATTCAGCCATAATAGTGTGAGTGGAAACCAAATTGGAAATAGGAAAGATTCACTTTATTACTTTTCATTGATACGAATGCACTTTGAGATATGAATGGATAACTGCAGCTGAAAAATTTTCCATCCGGTTACAGCAGGCTATATGCTTTTTGAAACATCCTACCATGTTTGGTTGGCAACTGAAAATAATCAGCAACAACACTGATTCGGTTGACAACCGAACATCATCTGTAGCCGTCTGAACGTACGCTACCGAGAATCATCTGCCTGAGTGAATTCTTCCAATTTCCAATTTGATATCCACCCTTACCATTATGTCTGAAGCCTTCTCATTTAAACTCAACTGATTTGGGATATACTTGTTAGAATGATGAAATATTCATGATGAAACAAAAACCAAATTCTGTTCCCAAGACTTTTTATTTGGTATCAACTATATTGTATGATGTCGGGCAAGATACGGTGGAAGTTCTTAATATTAGTAAAATAAGACATTTCAATATTTTCACTGAGTTGTAGTATGGCACTACGCCTTTCGTCATTAAAAATAACATTATCAGTTGATCGCACTTAATAACGTTGTTTGTAATGACGGAATGCGTAGTGTCATAATAAAACTCAGTGGAAATATTGCAACATTTAATTTTACTAATGCTATCAACTAGTTTCAACGGTTATAGCATCATCACCAAGACAATTTGTCTTGATAGTAAATAAAAAGTTTGTGAAGCAGTATTTGGTTTTCGTTTCACCTTCTAATTTAATTATATTGTATCAAATGTAGGACATTATACTGTAGTACACATGACAATATGTAGCCTGATATTTAATGTAAAATGTTGTTCATTAATTTTTATGATGGAAACTTATTTGTTAATATAATTTCTAGAATTTCAATGTATAAATATTATTTTAACGTGCAACCCATGTTTATTGATTTGAGCTTTCGCTAACTTTTTACAATGTTGTTTAGACGGGTAGAACGTACGAGTGGTACTTGGGAGTTTCGTTCCAATTAATTCTTAAAAACTAATCCTTATCCGCTTTACTTGTGAATTTTGTTGACTCGTCTCATACTTGCTAAAGAATAATTTCTGTTGCAATAACGATTTTTCGTGTACAGACACCAACTTTAAATAAAGCCTTTTGCAGCGTAATCAGATTTTTTTACTTATTTGAAGCAGTAATACTCCTATCCTTATAAGATTCCTACAAAATCCTGTCCCTAAATTCGCGCTGGTTGAAGGAAATAATAAAAAATAAGTCTCGCGGCTGAGCTTAAAGCCACTGAGTGCGTCCACCGGGTTGCGGATGGTGGGTCGACCTTTAGATATAGAGGTTAGCTGCGAGACAAGCGAGTTCTCTCGTCGAATAAGCAGTCGTGGACAAAAAGCGGCGGTATTCTGAGGGGGTATTGGGCTACCCTTGGGTAAGGTAGGCCATTTAAAAGATACCAAAACCTGTGAAGATACCGTGACTTGGCGACTGGGGGCCACCAATAATTATGCCTCTCATCACCCGGGGGAGAGGGTAGCAGCTCTTCTTCACATGTGCGAAGGTGGAGACCATACTGGTCGGTACAGCGACACACATTCCACTACGGGCGTGGTAACATTTACTTTAACGGCTGTAGTACTGCGATGTGGAAGGCAAGGGGAAACCACCACATTATCATCCCGAGGAGTCACAGCTACTCCACTCAATTTATATAATGACATGATGGAATTCTCTCGGGTAAAATATTCCGGAGGTAAACTAGTCCCCCATTCGGATCTCCGGTCGGGGACTACTCGATAGGGTACATCGGTCAAACGAGATAGAATGTTACGGATAGGAACATGGAACGTCAGATCACTTCGTACCTGCGGTAAGCTAGAGAACTTGAAGGTGGAGATGCGAAGAATGAACCTCGATGTATTAGGCATCAGCGAAATGAAGTGGCCCAAGGAAGGAGACTTTTGGAGTGGAAGCTACAGAATGATACACACGGGATCGCTAAATGGTAATGCTGGAGTAGGCATAATGCTTAGAAAGAGCGCCAGGATGCGTGTTAAAAGCTACCTGCAGTTTAATGAAAGTATAGTAATGGTGAAGATACATACTAAACCTGTAGCTACTGTAGTGGTACAGGTTTATGTGCCCACGTCAGATTATGAAGACGAAGAAGTAGAAGATGTCTACCAAGATATAGCGGAAGTTATCAAGCAGGTAAGAGGGGAAGAAAATCATATTATTTTAGGGGACTGGAACGCTGTCGTCGGCGAAGGTCAAGACGGAATAATAACTGGGAAATATGGGTTGGGTAACCGAAACGAAAGAGGAGAAAGGCTACTTGAATTCTGCACGAAGCACAGGATAGTGGTTGCCAACACTTTATTCAAAAATCCCCTGCGAAGAAGATACACATGGAAGATGCCAGGAGACCGTAGAAGATTCCAAATCGACTACATTCTAGTGAAACAAAGATTCAGGAACCAGGTGAAGGACTGCAAAAGCCATCCAGGGGCAGATGTCGATAGTGACCATAACCTAGTTATGATGAAATGCCACCTTAAATTAAAAAAGTTGAAGAAAGCCGTGAGAAACATATGGCAGGTTGAAAAATTGAGGGAGGTTCAGCATCAACTGGCTTTTAAAGCGGCTGTAGAAAATAAAATAGGGGAGGATCCGACCAACAAACCAATGGCAGAGAGTTGGAAAACCATTAGAAGTGGTCTGCAGGCGGCAGCTGAGGAAGTTCTTGGTAAAAGAAGAGTCGTTATGAAAAAACAATGGATCACGCAGGAAGTATTAGATCTCATTGAAGAAAGAAGAAAATACAAGGCTGCGAAAACAGAGGAAGGACAGAATCGTTACAAGAGGATAAGGAACGAAATATGTCGTAAAGCGCGGAAGGCTAGAGAAACGTGGATAAAAAGCATTTGCGAAGACGTGCAAAACAATCTTAAACATGGAAAAGTAGAGGCCGCTTATAGGATAGTGAGGAACCACTTTAAGGAAAGGGGCGTAAGATGTAATACCCTTACGGACAAAAAAAGGGAGAACTATTGATTGAAAACGAAGGAAAAGGGAAGAGATGGAAGGAATATCTGGAAGATTTGTACAAAGGAAGTCGCCTCAGAACGAATTCTATCGAAAACGAGAGGGAAGTGGATGCCGATGACATGGGAGCCCCAATTTTAAGATCGGAATTTGATGCGGCTGTAAGAGACCTCAGGATAAATAAAGCGTCTGGCATTGATGACATTCCTGCAGAACTAATCAAAAATTCAGGAGAAAAGACGTAGAACCAGCTATACAAAATCATTAGTGAAATGTATACGACAGGTGAGATACCAAAGGATTTCGAGAGGAACATTATAATCCCTATTCCTAAGAAGAAACGAGCGGAGAAGTGCGAAGATTTTAGGACCATAAGCCTTACTACACATGCATCAAAGATACTGACAAGGATCATCTATGGAAGAATAGAACGAAAAGCAGAAGAGTACTTGGATGAGGACCAATTTGGATTCAGAAAAAACAAAGGCACAAGGGAAGCAATACTGGCCCTAAGACTGCTCATAGAAAAGAGAATGGAAAAGAACAAGCCAACATTCGTTGCGTTTGTGGACTTAGAGAAAGCATTTGATAACGTGGATTGGAGCACAATGCTTGGAAACCTAAAGGAAATTGGGGTTCTTTATAATGACAGAAGAATCATCCACAGTTTATACAAAAACCAAGTAGCCGTGATAAAATCAGGGCCCAGCTGTGAAGAAGCAAGAATTAAGAAAGGAGTGCGACAAGGCTGTACATTGTCACCCGTAATTTTCAACGTTTACATTGAAAAAGCCATTAAGGAAATCAAAGAAAAGGCATTGGGAGTGAATATCCATGGAGAAAAAATAAGCATGCTAAGATTTGCCGATGACATAGCCGTTATAGCAGAAACAGAGAAGGATTTGAAAAATATTCTGGTTAATATGGGCAGGGTAATGAGTAGATATCAACTGAAAATAAGCACGAAGAAAACCAAGATCTTAGTATGCAGCAGAAGAGAAGAAGTCAAGACCAACATTAAAATAGGGAGGCAAAAACTGATAGAAGTGGATGAATTCTGTTATTTGGGAAGCAAGATAACTAGTGACGGGAGAAGCAAGAAAGAAATTATCAGCAGAATAGCCCAGGCGAAGAGAGCATTCCAACAAAAGAGAGACCTGCTTACAGCAGGAAACTTAAATATGGATGTAAAGAAACAATTTATAAGAACCTACATCTGGAGTATGCTCCTATACGGAAGTAAGGCATGGACAATGACCGCAGCGGAGAAAGCAAGGAGAAAGCAAGCAAGGCCTTTGAAATGTGGTGCTACAGAAGAATGATGAAAATCAAATGGATCGACCGAGTTAGTAACGAGGAAGTCCTAAGAAGGGTAGGAGAGAAGAGAAGCCTCATGAAAACCTTAACAAGGAGACGGAACAACCTTATAGGCCACATCTTGAGACATGATGGCCTGATGAAGACAATCGTCGAAGGACAGGTGGAAGGCAAGAATGGAAAAGGTAGACCTCGAACAAAATATATGGAACAAGTAAAGAGAGATGTGAAAGAGAAGGAATACGTAGGAGTGAAAAGATTAGCTAATAGGAGAACTGAGTGGAGAGCTGCGTCAAACCAATCCTAGGATTGTTGACCAATGATGATGAATACGTAAATATAGCAATATATGCAGACGACATTGGCAGTCGATTCCGATTGGCTGTTATCTTGACGTCACACGATTGCCACGCCACGGTGGCCGAGGTAGCGGCTCCACCCCGCTTCGCCGCGAATTTCTCCCCCTCTCACCCTCAGTCAACTCGCCGTGCCCGTAAGAAGGCTGGTGTGTTTGCTGAATGGGGAGAGAGGAGAAGGGGATGGAGGGAGGGTAGTGGTTCAGGAGCGTGAAACTCACTGCTTTGTGCGAGAGGAAGAAAAAACATTAGACTCGCGCAGTAACGGAGCAATAAAAATATTTATTTTCATATAAAAAATATATATATCTTGTTATTGCGCCTCAGTAAATTGGCAATAATTGCACATGTGGGCTTTTGAAATAAATAAATAAGTTAACCCTGTATCCAGTTTAAGCTATAGTAAGTTGGTGATTCGTCACAAAAGAAAAATGGAAAATTCTGAATAAAAATACAACAAATTGCTAAACTATTTCGTTATGATTGCATGGATAAAAATACAATTCGATCCTCATAAAAAGATTGAGCTTATTCTTGCAGAGGCAATCCTTTGGCTTTTCCAATATATATCTCCAGCTACATAATACCCTGCGAGCCACCTCTAGGGTGTTTGGCAGGGGGTGATCGATCACCAGCATGCAGCATGTAATTGGACTCCAACATGCACACCACACGGTCCACAAAGCGTCACGCATACTAACAAATTATACTACTTTATGCTGTTAGAAATAATAATAAAATTAAGAAACATGCATTAAGTTATACATAGGTTAGTTGGCTTCACCACAAGTAATGCAATCTATTTATGAGTTCTATCGCTGCCGTTATAACCTCTTATTGATCGTGGAAGAAATGACATTTTGAATCTGTCTATTCTAAAATCTATCTCTCAAGCATGCACTATCCAACATATGTATATTCTTTAGCCAATGCAGAAAATATCTTCGCTCTTAGCCAAATACGGAAAAGGAAAAAAGGAAAAAATATAATGGAGGGAGGACATTCCTGGTTCATATATAAATGATACCATCACATACAGAGGATTCATATTCATGAGCCATTAGTTTAAGTATGCCGATTCATTCCGTCGCTGTCAAATTCTCTTCTTTCTCTTCTATTCTTTTGGAGAATAGAGTGGTTTCCTTTTATTTTTTTTATTGCCTAAATCGAAAAATTATTACTCCTGTAGTACGTATTTCACGCTTTTAGATTTTTAAATGACGATATCTATTTTTGCGATGAAATGAAGATAAAATTTTCAAGCGCGCGAAAAGGCAATGGGTAAGTTAAAATGCCGGGAAATCTCCATGTGACGTCGTTCTGGTTCCCGCTGCCGCAAGTGAGGTGACCTTGGGGCGAGGCTTTGAGCGCTGATACGACACAGGATGCTTGCAGGTAGCAGAGTACCCTGCTAGCTGGAAGCGCTTGGCTTAGATATGGATTATTAATACCTTACTTATCAAACTGTGGGAATCGGAATATACCCTGCGTGGCGGGAAAGGAGGCGTGATGCTACTTTTCCCGCCCAAGAGTGCGTGGGTCCAAGGAGCATTTCCGAGAGTTTGGACCATGCACTAGGGTACTCTACCCTTTCCCGCTGCGACCCCATTCCCCTCACCCGCACCCCCGGGAAGTAGATATATAGGGCAGAAATTCTGCCCCGCGTGGACAGTTTTTAGTTTGGCAGTACAGTGAGTGCGTTTGCTAGTGCCTGGGTTGGACGAGTTCGTCGTTCTAGGACTTTGACGCGGGAGCTGCGGTGGTTTAAGGACGGAATGTCAAGTTTAAGGACGGAATATCAAGAGCAATAAAAGATGTGTTAGTTACTCCGAATGGGTATTTCATTCGCTCTCCCATCGGGACCTTATCGAGGCATAAGACCTACTAGTTGGTAGCAGTGTCGTCCCGTCACGACAAAACGAAAGAAAATTTCCAACCTTAGAGAGTTTTAATGGGTGATTATTTAGACATGTTTCCCAGAGCTATGTGCCTCACGCATGCATTGGTAATCTCAGACGATATAAAACTCCTACCTACTCGTACAAAAACTAGGTCCCTGTGACGCCACGTGGAGTGGCATCGCATGGGCGCCAATCTGGCCTTTTTCAAAAGCGGTTAAAATTGACAATTGCCATTCGTCCGAACCGTTATTTCTAAAACCAAATAATTTTTATATTATGAATACACTAATGGTGGACAACTTGGGTGCCAATCTGGCCTACTTCAAATGAGGATAAAACTGAACCTTGCCATTTGTTAAACCGGTATTTCTAAAACCAAATAATTTGCATATTATGAATACACTAATGGTGGGTAACCAATCGCAATCAATGCCTTTCGTTTTCTTTGATGAAGGAAACTACCCTATTAGGGCGCTGATTTTGCTACAAGACTTTTGCGATTTTTGCTTCTAGGAAGGCGGCTGCCTCCCTGCCCCTACCTGGGTAAAAAATTCTTGAAAATTCAGAATGCATTCACTCACGAGTCAAGAAAAATATTAAGTAACTAACGGGATGCTATAAAACCATATACTTTTAAAAGAAAACTACCACTCAATAATTCATCATATGTAAAGTAAAGAATGGCCCTTTTTTCAGTGTGCGAAATATCCATCGGGAAAAAATCATTCGCCTTGACCGGTATCCCGGGATTTTTTCTCCGTGGAATTTTTGCACCATTTGTGCACTGCGGGGTACTCCCGTGAATAGTTATCAACGAGGCTAGTCCCAGTACACAGAAATTCTTTTTTCAGTGGTCTAAAAATATCTTCAAAAAACATTTGGACTCACTCAATAGAACTAATACAAAATCATAACGACTCTGATTCCCAGAGAATTTTCCATAATGATATTAGAAGAAAAATAATTGTCTCTTTCCGCACTCAAGAATATATTCTCCATCTAAATGATAAGTAATTACTTATCGTCGGCCTCGGTGGCGGTGGGGTGAAGTCCTCGCCTGCCAAACCGTAGGTCGCAGGTTTGAATCCCACCTGAGGCCGTATTCTGTATTTCGTCGGTACCGCACCGGTCGGTTTCCCTTCCCAGCCCACCGACAGTACATCATTCCGTACCGACGACGGTTTCCATACCGACAACGGCAAATTCAGCGATTCAGTATGGTCGTCGGTATCAATCCAGTCGGTACGGTTCCCTCTCCTTCCCAAACAGGCAAAATCCGAATACACCCGAAGTTGGAAGTCATCAAACGTGTCTCCACCAATGAGAAGGGTAAAAACAAGTGAAGACTGATTGGCACAGTTTGTTGTCGTCATTCTCAATCTTTTTATTTGCGGAAATTACGACTTATTGCTAGATAAGATAATCGATATTGGAAGAGTTGTTAACAATGCTTATATAATGTGTGGTAGTAATGCTGTACCTACAGAATCGAAGGAAACAATATTACAACATCACAATAAAGTTTGTATGTGATGGAGATTGTTGTTGCTGCAATGAATTATTGAAACTATCCTTGAGATCGTAGATTCTTTTTTTAAATATTGGTTCCGTACATTGCTATTTATTCATGATTTGGTAATATAGTTGTCATTAAGTAAGTTCCGTCTAAATGTTATCAACGGAAGGTTATGCCATTGGCACCGTAGCTGACGAAAATAACATACCATGGAACGTGAATGTAGGATTCAAATGTAAATGTCATATTAGAGGAACAAGTTAGGAAATTGTTATAAAAATATGGAGCTGGGTGTAATTAAAAGAATTGTAATGGCGAGGAAGTAAATAAATAGTGATTGGGTGAAATACATATGTATAAGTTGCGCATTCCAAGTGAGAGAAAATGATAATATTGCGGCAAACCTCATACTTATTAACAAATATCTTCTTTTATCGTCAAGGGAATCAATGGCTGACGATGAAATGAAATATAGTTGCCTGTTACAAATGATAGAAACTGATACCGTTGTGGCAACTTCATTCTTAAATAAAAAGATCTTATTTCTATGCCGAGAGAAACGCCAAATTGATGATTGAGTGAAATAACAGTCGCCTTTTCAGAGTAATATAAAGTGATAACATTGCGGCAAAACTCATATTTAATCAAAAATATCTTTTTTATGTCAAAGGAGCAAATAAATGATGATAGAGAGAAATAAAGCCTATTACAAGCGAGTGAAATTTCAATCAAGTGGTAACATAAATGTGAGAAAGTCATTATATGTTAACAAACCTCATGTTTATTAACCATTATCTTATATTTCTGTCAAGGTAATTAATAAAGATGATGACACAGTGAATTATAGAGGCGTATTCAAAGAGGCAGAAAAATATAACATTGAAGAAAACCTCATTGTTGACTCGGTGATGAGGTAAAAACAAAATAAAACGTACAATGCGCACTAGGGAGTTTCGCTTGGGAGGAATGTCGCTTTTCCCGCCATGAGACACTGAAAAGTCACATCTACATATATTGCAAAATGCATAAGTCTGTCCCTTCCTCGACTCACTTAAACACGGAAACTCTTCCTTCTACATGCTTCTAAACACTGCGTTGTATTTCTTCGACATTTTGGTCGAAAAATAGTCACGGCCTACGGGATACACAGCCAACAAGCACTACAGTTGGTTACACAATACACACACGATGTAGCGGAAACGAGCACACAATACAAAATGGTTTCGTGAACAACCAACGTGAACCAACGCCAGAACAACGCTATCGCTTCGCTTGGAACGACTATCGATTACATCGTCCATCGATATATCGAAGGCGCGGGATTTTCAAATAATACGAGAATATTACCGAAACTGCTCTGAAAATCGGGAGATAAGTCCTTACGATCGGGAGATCGGGAGTAAGAAGGAAAAATCGGGAGTCTCCCGCTTAAATCGGGAGAGTTGCTTTTGTCTGCTTTTTAGATTCGTCGATTGCTATTTCAATTTACTTCTCAGAGGAGTGGACAGCTTGGATAGATTGTCCTTCGGGTTTATAGCATGTCAGTTATTCTATGGATGCGGACACTTTGTTAGAATTATTTTCTACAAAAATAATACTAAAAAGCTAATAACCTAAGCAAAGACGATGTTGTAATGAGGTTGTACAGTAGGGCGGATCGCAAAAATCGATTTTTTTCAAATCCATCTGGCCCAGTGAAAAAAAGTTGTGGGACCGATCAAAAATAAGGCCTGAAAATTTTGAGACCTGTACGTGAACCCCTGACCCTCGCTCAAATGCAATTTAGGGGGGGAGGGTCAAAATTCGAAAAATACAATATTTTATGGTCATTCCCTATAGATTTAGCCGAGTTACTGCCCTTTCAGGGCAAAAATTTCGTGCATTTTGACGTATCTGCCACCGTTTAGCCACAAAATGCCTAATTTGAGTCCGCGTCCGCGAAGAAAATATTCCAACGCCCACGCAGCGTCGCGGATACCAGTGCCGCAGGCCGATCCCTTCCCCTCCACGCTCACTTCTCCCCCTCCCACGCCTCTAATACAGCAAAATTCATCCCGCGCATGCTGATAGGAGGTCGTTTATCGTTGATAATATAAATCAGAAGATGGTAGAAGGTAAAAAGCGATGCGTAGTGAGACGACTCGTCCCTTATTTGGCGCCTCGGCGGCGTTAAACAAATCGATGTTACCAACTTTTAGAGAAGTTATGAAATAATTTTAGACCTGCGCACGCAGGAAAGGAGACTACGGTCTTGAAGACGCCTCTCGAGTGGCTATGAAGGTTTGGGAACTTAGGTTATGCATTTCTATTCCGCTATTGTCCGACAGCTGTGACTAAATTGATGAATAAGGGTGAAGGCCGCCGGCGTACCCTCCCCGCTCTAGAGGGTAAAAAGCGATGCGTAGTGAGACGACTTGTCCCTTATTTGGCGCCTCGTCGGCGTTAAACAAATCGATGTTACCAACTTTTAGACATGTGATGAAATAATTTTAGACCTGCGCACGCAGGAAAGGAGACTACGGTCAATGAAGACGCCTCTCGAGTGGCTATGAAGGTTTGGGAACTTAGGTTATGCATTTCTATTCCGCTATTGTCCGACAGCTGTGGCTAAATTGATGAATAAGGGTGAAGGCCGCCGGCGTACCCTCCCCGCTCTAGAGGGTAAAAAGCGATGCGTAGTGAGACGACTTGTCCCTTATTTGGCGCCTCGTCGGCGTTAAACAAATCGATGTTACCAACTTTTAGACATGTGATGAAATAATTTTAGACCTGCGCACGCAGGAAAGGAGACTACGGTCAATGAAGACGCCTCTCGAGTGGCTATGAAGGTGTGCGAACTATGGTGACGCGCTTCTCTTCCATTATGAATGTGACTAACTGGATTTAGCGGTACCACAGGAAGTACTAAAACTTACGGAAAATGGTAATAGGCCAAAAGTGGGTTTTATTGAAGTTTAATACTCAAACAATTTTAAAGGAACATTTTAAATTATGCGATATTTTTGCGTGTTAGTGCATGGAGGAGCATAAGGTTCCCCCAATGAAAAGTATTTTGAGAGACAATCTGACGAAAAGAAAGATGATGGCTGCTGGATTGAACCCTAAAGAAACTCGACAACTGAGGGAAAAAGGGAATCAAAGGAGAGTGTTGAGTCGACATCGTCAATTCTTGTACGGGAAAATAGTATCAAAATTTTCTTCACCAATTCATCCGAAGAGAATTAAACTGGCGAGAAATTAGCCGATTTGTATCTCTACTTTCCTCATGAAATAAACATTAAGGACTGTAACCTCAAATTGGAACTTCTTCGGGGAAAATGCGTCTGCCAACTGTGATAGAGGTATATGCAAGAACCAAGCAACAGCAATGCTCGTTCCCGCAACTTTAGCTAACGCAAAAGTCATAACTTCGTAAGATACCGTATTTTCCGGCGTATAAGACGACTGGGCGTATAAGACGACCCCCAACTTTTTTGTTAAAATATATAATTCATGCTATACTCTCCGTATAAGACTACCCCTTTTCCAACGCACACTACCGGTAAATAAAAAACATCAGATTTGATTTCAATATAGAAATTTTTAATTAATATGCTTATGACATCATGGCATGACATGATAGCATGAAAACGGTCACTAATAAACATAAGTCAGTTCCTCATAAAACATATAAAACTAAAACAGTGCAAGTGGATTAAACTTTTCCTAAAGCAGTCTGATACAAGGAAGTTAACAAACGATAGAGAGAGCTCGCAAGTCACTGCGAGTCAGCAACGCAGTTTCCATTTAAAAACCTTTAAAATCCTCCTGTTCGTCATTTGATATCATCAGTACATCAATAACGTCTTGTTCTACATTTGTAAGGCAATCATCATATGGATCAAATTCCGTATCAGATGGTGTGGTCTCAGCTTCGACTTCCTCTTCATTTTGCCACAAGTAGTCGTCCTCCATACCATCTAACGAATTTGATATGCCACACTTTTTGAAAGACTTGATTACTGTTTTTGCATCAATGTCATTCCAGGCTTTTATAACAAATTTGCACAAAACATCCAACTGTGGAGCACGCATGTTTCCTCCTTTTGTGAATGACTTCTCACCGCTAACCATCCACTCATTCCACTGTTCTCGAATGCGATCTTTAAACGGCTTATTTAGGCACACATCCAGTGGCTGTACCAATGATGTCAATCCTGCAGGAATAACTGCTGAATCTGTATTTAGTCTCGCAAGCCTTTCCTTGGTGCTGGGAGTTAAATGAGCCCTGAACATATCCCACACCAGTAGGCTACGTTTTTTAATAAGTCCACCTGGTCGCCTGCTCCATACGTTATCAAGCCATAGCTTTACCCCTTCTTCATCCATCCAGCCTTTTTCATTCACATGTACAAAACAACCAACAGGGAACTTGAGTTTCGGCATTGTTTTTCTTTTAAAAATAACCATTGGTCTCAGTTTGGCGCCATCAGCTGTGCAAGCTAGTACCACTGTAAAACTGGACTTCTCATGTCCTGTTGTTTTAATTAAAATAGTTTTTTCACCTTTTAGATGGACAGTCTTATTTCCAACCATATCAAAATTCATTGAGGTTTCATCCATATTTCCGATACTATTTAACGCATAGCCATGTTTATTGCGCTGTTTTATTACGTATCGATGGAAGTTATTTAATTTGGCATCAAGATCTGCAGGTAATTTCAGTGCAATTTTTGTCTTTTGCCTCAGTACTGCCTTTTGCTTCGTATGTCAGTGTTAAAGCCAGTTGTCTGATTTATATTCCGTGCTCACGCGCCTGTTAATGCATTGCATTCACAACTGTCCTCTGCTGATTGTGTTGAAGTGCCTCCGACCGTTGGTTTAATTGTCTTGCTTGGTTCTCCCTTGGCCTCCTTTTAACATGGAAGTTCACAAAGCCTGGTATGTTAGATCTCAGCACTGGGTTAGGGTTAGGGTTCTGCAAATGTGTGAAGTGTTTGTTCAGTGCGGCCACCCCTCCTCCTTGCTGCCACATTCCCGGCGTATAAGACGACCCCGACTTTTTAAAAAAGATTTTAGGTGCTAGAAAGTCGTCTTATACGCCGGAAAATACGGTATATCAAAGCTAGTGTACCAGAATTAGTTACGTATACAGAAAAAGATGCTAATTCCTGTAAATAAGAAAAGAGGGGTGTAATCAAAGGGTTCCATTTTATTGGAATGAAAGACTATACTCTTGTCTGATGAAAAAAGGCAAGAGGACTTATCAATACAAGTTTAGAGGGGAATGTGTGGTGTTAGTTGAAGAAACAGGGTCCCACTTTTGGAAGTTTGCCTCCCCCGTCGGAGGATTAGCAAAAGTTATAAAATCTGCGATTATCGATTCCTTTCCGAGTGAAAATTAGATACACAGAATTAAAAAGGATTTGATTATGATGGTACCAAGCGAATACCGCCCAAAAAGGAGGCATCATCCCTTTGCTATAAGCATAATTCCAACATCCCTTGCAGTGTGGGTAAACTCTTCTCGGGATTCCCACCGGGTTAACTTTTCCATAATGGCCAACATTTCAAGCTCCGACTGGGGGCTCATCCTAAGGGATAAATTTTGTTGAATCCCGAAAAGAGTTTACCCACATCATTCGCCGGGAAAGCATCAAATCGTATTTCATCCCTTACAGTGGTCTTTTTGCTAATTGCACTATGTTGACTTGGATTTTCGACATGAACGTTGGGAGGGTAATCTAGGGACCCAATTTGCGTTGCTGCAAGGATGCGTTTGGCGACCAATCCGAGATTTTTTTAATTGCTGGATTTCAATATCGACATAAAGGCTGATGATATATTGGAGAGAGACTCTGGTTCCTTCGGCTATATCTGAGCTTAGTGCTGTGGAATTTAAAAATCTATTGATGAAAGTTCAAATTTAAATTTCAATATTCCTTTTATTATACATACGGACGAAAGATTCGCGAAAGAATGTACCAAAACTTTGTTGACATCAGCAAAAGACGAGGAATGACACTAACATAAGAAATACAGACTGGAAAGCAGGTAATTGAGTAATTCCTTCGTGATTGTTCCTCACTGGACGATGCTGATACATCAAATATTAGTAAGACTAACGAAGAAAGACGCACTTGGTGCGAATTTTGTTGCATCTGGGGCGTTCGAGAGGAGAGCGGGGAGGGTACGCCGGCGGCCTTCACCCTTATTCATCCATTTAGTCACAGCTGTCGGACAATACCGGAATAGAAATGCATAACCTAAGTTCTCAAACCTTCATAGCCACTCGAGAGGCGTCTTCAAGACCGTAGTCTCCTTTCCTGCGTGCGCAGGTCTAAAATTATTTCATAACTTCTCTAAAAGTTGGTAACATCGATTTGTTTAACGCCGCCGAGGCGCCAAATAAGGGACGAGTCGTCTCACTACGCATCGCTTTTTACCTTCTACCATCTTCTGATTTATATTATCAACGATAAACGACCTCCTATCAGCATGCGCGGGATGAATTTTGCTGTATTAGAGGCGTGGGAGGGGGAGAAGTGAGCGTGGAGGGGAAGGGATCGGCCTGCGGCACTGGTATCCGCGACGCTGCGTGGGCGTTGGAATATTTTCTTCGCGGACGCGGACTCAAATTAGGCATTTTGTGGCTAAACGGTGGCAGATACGTCAAAATGCACGAAATTTTTGCCCTGAAAGGGCAGTAACTCGGCTAAATCTATAGGGAATGACCATAAAATATTGTATTTTTCGAATTTTGACCCTCCCCCCCTAAATTGCATTTGAGCGAGGGTCAGGGGTTCACGTACAGGTCTCAAAATTTTCAGGCCTTATTTTTGATCGGTCCCACAACTTTTTTTCACTGGGCCAGATGGATTTGAAAAAAATCGATTTTTGCGATCCGCCCTATTGTACAGTCCTTTCCAGTATTTCAAACATGAATTTACGTTCCTTGTATTTTCTTATGTATTATTTGAGGGTGGTTCGTTATTTTTCACATTACATTAATCCTTGAGGCAGCTTCTCCGGTTTGGAGTTCGGTGTATATAGAAGTTCAGTACGAGTGAAGACCATATTCAAGATAAGACATGAAAATGCATGCATTTACTCTACGATATGAAGGTCCAAAAATCCTGAAAGTAAGAAATTGGATGTTCCATTGATCTGATAACCGCATCACACCACTCCCCCACACTTCGATTGCTGACTCGCTTTGAGCAGCCACAGGAGAAACCTATGATGATGTCGCCTGATTCAGCGGTTACATCTTTAGTCGGAGACAGCCCGAGTGTCGCCTCTGCTCAGATGGCCAGCACACACGTCCGATGCAAAGATCACCCATCATTTCAGTTTGCTGCACACGTTAAGAGCATGGGTGGATTGGGGGCGGACTTCCTGAGGCGCCATGGAAAAAAATGCAATACCTCTCTGCGGGAATTCTACCTCCATGACAATCCTTAAAGATTGGTTCTTATATATCCATCAATTATTTTAAAATATTTTTCATTAAGTTAGTGAAATCTAAATTTTTGCAAGGCCACCTAACGACTACCATGCTTTCAATTATTCCACCAATGACGGGAAGTCATTATTATAAATAACATTTTTATCATTCAGAAAATAAAGCATAGGTTCTGATTAAGTTAAGTTAACATCTGGTCTAATATAGCCAGGATATATTAATAAGAAACCTCAACAATCCCACTTCGTCTTTTCCCAAGATTTTATAATTGGTTTAAAACTCAAGCTAATTTCAGGGTTGACCTAATCCAATACTGCCTGTATTTCACACTTGAAAATATTATTCCGCTCAACATGTCTTCTTTGGCGCCGGATTAATCGTTTTCCGTAAAACCTACACCATCATCGTGAAATTGTCCATATGTATGAAATAGACTCTGATCAATATTTGTATATATGTCAAGTTTAAAAATCTTACCTCAGTATTTTCTTGGATGCAAATTTTTACATACAAGATAAAGGCAAATCTTGACAATTTAAATGCAAGGATTAGAGGTCTGCGGCCTTGAATAGGAATTTCAAGATGAAATGCTCCAACAGTCGTAACATTATTGCACTTGTCTGCGTAACACCTACCCAGGTAATACTGCATTGGTTTGCGGAGATGGACTTAAGACCGCACAGACCAAACAGCCTCTCGACAGACAAGCCACGACAATAACTCACACACACAAAGAGAGCCGGGCTAAAACTGCCAGGAGAATAAGCTCAATGAGAGCGGGTCAATGTATAAAGCTCCTACAGCCGTAAAGTCGTCCGATTTACACTGACCCCAATATTGCTGCATTGGTTTGCGGAGATGGACGAGAAACCACAGGGACCAAACACAGCCTCTCAACCGGCAAGCCACGACAATCAATCACTCTCAAACACACACGCAATGAGAGCCAGGCTAAAACTGCCAGGAGAATAAGCTCAATGAGAGCGGGTCAATGTATAAAGCTCCAACAGCCGTAAAGTCGTCCGATTTACACTGACCCCAATATTGCTGCATTGGTTTGCGGAGATGGACGAAAGACTGGAGGGACCAAAAGCCTCTCAACCGGCAAGCCTTGACAATCAATCACTCTCCCAAACACACACGCACATACACAGGCTAAGAATTCCCAGGCGAATAAGCTCACGGAGAGCGGGTCAAGGTGTATGAGACAAGATAGGTGCGAATAGCCAGCCGCTAATCAAGAGGCCGAAGTAGCATTAATCGGAGCATTTCAATGCGAAGTAATATCTTCACAATAACATAAGGTTGAAGTGATGGGAAAGTGCGGACATGGTCAGAATAAATTGATTTTTCCTGTTTATTCAAACATTAACTTTCCCAATTCATAGTGAACTTCATTCACTCCGAAAATTTCAAGATGATAAAGCATAAGATTTAAAGGTACTGCTAATACGTCACCGAAGACAATTGACTACCGGGCGAGAGAAAAGGTATGCGTCCTCTTTAAGTAAAATTTTAATATTTTAAACTCAGGACACCGTGAACTTTTCAATACCATAGCTTATGATTTAAAAACATAAGTCGTCACGAAAAAAGACAAAATACGAGCGAGATTGATGCTTTCCCACCGATCACCAATGAAGTGATTTTAATTCACATTAGCTTGGACTTCCTGGAGTCACATAGTATGGAGGTAGAATATTCAGAAGAGTAGAACATGAAAAAGAAAAGTTGTGTATCTATCCTTATGAAAAAAGGAAATGTTCACCATCAATGACTAACTTTGCAAAGTGCCAATGACAAACAGAAACCTGGAAAGCTATATATTTGGTCCATGTGAGTCATTGTGACTCAGAGTCAATTGCTCTGTTCTACTTAGTCATTAAGTAAAGGCCATTTCGTATTAAGGCATGTATTCGTAGCCTTCAAAATGCAATCCTGGCGGTCAAAACAGTAGTTTCTATTCACAGAGCAGAGTGAGAGCCTTTGATGGAGTACGTCTGGCCATCTGAGCATTTCCAATGGTCCAGTCTGAAGTAAGATGTTAAATATAAGTATGGTGTGTGCCTCTGAGCGAAAAGATTGGAATGCGACCGAAGCATCGAATGACATAAATTCCGCTTGTGTACATAGATCTCAGAAAAGCTTATGAGAAATCAGTTCCCCTGTGACTCGTTCATTAAAATTAATGAATGGGCTGTGACTCAGTGGTTGAGATGAGAGGGAAAGCATGACGGACCGTGACATCGCTGCCTCCTCGTGGCATCATCCGCGTCCGTGACGCCACCAACCATTATCGCACTCTTGTCCACTGAAGTCGATATAATGGAGTGGTGAGACCTCAACCTACAGTGAAGCCTAGATACAGTGAATCTGGCCATCATTGAGAGGACCTCCACTGACCAGAGCTCTAGAGGTAAGCCGCCAGGGCGGAAAGCCTGCAAACCTCATGAAGTAATAGCAGCGATTGTTCCTCTATTTAGCAAAAAAAATGCTTCAATGTGTTTAAAATTATTCAATATAACTTACTAATCACTCCTCAAAGAAGAAGTCAGTTGAAATGACAATCGACAAATCCAAAAAGTATCAAGGATAACAAAGTACCTCCGGATTTTGTACGCTAAGGCACTTACGTAAGGCAAGGATAAGATTTTAAGGAAAAATAGTTGAGGAATAGTCAAATATTCTCACAAAAACATAATTTTCTGATTTTGGATAAACACCAAAGGTTGCATAACAGCTTACTACACATACTATGCTGTCTAGAGCTCTGCCGGACATAAATAAGAAGTCAAATATTGACCTTAAGTGAGTCTTCATAATAGCTGAACAACTCCTGATAGATTTTCCTTTGCATAGAAAATATTTTGACAACTTCAAGTGACATGCCTCTGAAGATGAAAACAATAGTAGTATGCGATCCATTTTCATGTCATGGAAAGAGAAAAGTTACTAGGGTACGAATCGACCTCATAACATTGAGATTGGTAAATAGCCGCGCTATCTACTACACCACAAATTCATTTACTAGAGGACACATTCTTGTATGACAATACTCCGGCCAGTCTCTTTCTTATTATTTCCAATGAAGCGTTCACGAGCATATAAGAACTGAAACATCAAGTTTTCTCAGGCAACCCAACACATTTACATGATCAGACTAGCAGCACTCCCACGATAACAATACGCTTACCAGACAAAAGCTTCGTGGTTCATTTCCAAGCTAACTTTTAATCCCATCTATTGAACTACGGAGGACAAGACGAGTGAAACAACACACAGGTTGTATACCAAGCATTTGAATAACAATAAAACCAATGGGGATAAAAAATTTCTAATAGGAATAGGAAATAGCTTTTCTGGTGAAATACCTTGCGAATGAAAAGGAGAATACGAATTCAGTCACCGTTTGCCAATCTTTTCGACAAATTGTATTGGCTGTAGCCGGGAAGAACCAAAGTCAGGCCCTAATCACAGCAAATGCACGGCGGTACATTTCTTGCGGAATTCACCCAATTTTAACCATGTTTACGCTGTGAATGGAATTCACATGAAGGCATCAAACAAAGTGAAGTACCTGGGAGTTACGATAATTTCGAAACTCTCATGGGGAACATTATTAGGAATATTACAAATAGCCCAGAAGAAGTTAGGATTCGTCAGTCGTATTGTGGGAAGATTTTCAGATGAGAAAGTAAAAGAGAAGTGCTATTTCGCAATTGTTCAACCACACCTTCAATATGCAGCCAGCGCATGGGATCCGGTGCAGAAAGACATAACCCGCGAACTAAACAACATACAAAGGAAGGCTCTGTGTTTCGTCAAAAACTGTTACGGGCTTACAGATAACATTACCCAGATGTTAAGCGAATTAGACTGGGAGCAGCTAGAGACTCGGAGGCTGAACTCTAGGCTTAGATTGCTCAAACAATTGACAATAGACATCTTCAGGAGCACCACTGAGCACATCATCTTAGAGCCCCACTATATTTCCAGGTCCTGCAAGCGATAAATTAAAAGAGATATTTTGACAAAGATGGATTTGGGAATTCATTTTTCCCCCGAACCATGGAGAATAAAAGACTACAGTGAATGCAGGGCATAATTTTGTTTGAGCACTTGCTTTTCATACATGGATGGCTGGTGTCCTAACTTCCCCGTCCTCAAGCCAATTTAGGTGGCTTGCGGGGTAGTATGTAGATGTAGAATCTACTTTGAATCCGGTCCTCGATAAAAAATTAACTTTAAAGTTGACTTAAAGTTGAGCCAAGTGTCACCCCATACTCCGCGGAAATGGGGATTTGCAAAAATAAGTAAATTTCATTCATCGGATCGCTGCCTCCAACTGGTGCTATGCCTTCTTAATAGATAGCAAATTTCTCAAGAAATACGTCTCAACGTAAGTAATATTAATGCTATACAGCAACATCTATTACCACCAAAAACACTTTTCCTACACATAAAGCATTATATATTGCTGCCTCTATGCGTGTATGGTATAAACTTTATCGTAACGCATATAAAAAAACTTAATAAATGCATCATAAATACGGCCAGAGAGTAGAAGAGAGGGCCAGCCCTTATGGGGAAAAAGATATACATGTGTTGTTGTGAATTGCTGTCAAGAGAGGGCAGTGACGTACTCCCGCATGGGTTAGCTGACCTTGGGTCCTCTCCTTCCCCTCTTTCCCTCCAAAAACTGTTTAACGGGGGGACACTCAGGACAGTCGACACCTCAGTCCGACGGGAGATGAAGTCAGATCGGGCTGTGTGTGGGAGAGAGCTGTTGGGACAAAAGAAGCATGGATAGGAGGGATTGTTTTATCACCTAGCGAGCTGCATCTTCCTCGAATCCTTCCCTCTTCTCTCTGCTTGGCTATTCCAGTTACTGCTAAAACAGTCTCATACAGTTCAAAGAATGTGGTCTGAAGAGAAAGAAATTTCAGGGGGACAGGGCCCCAATTTGATGGTTATAAGTGAAAAATGAAGCATCCTTCATTATTGAAAATTTAGGTAATTTAACCTTGTGATGTATGATTTTTGTGTGTCACTTGTTTTTGGTAATTTTAAGTGTAGGGGACAAGGTGGCATTGTGTGGGTTCCCGGATATCCGGTGCAAGGTGTACGGCCGTATGGCCGCGGTTGTATCGTTGGATTGTGTTAAATAAATCTGTGTAAAGTACCGCGTGTGTTTTCAATCCTCCAACGTTGGGTGTAACAAACACGACAGTTGGCGACGACGGTTGGGATAAGTTTATAAATTGTGATTTTTATGAAATGGCGACGCCGTTGGTGACTAATTCGCTTATTGGGCGCATGGACCCGTTTGATCCGGAAAAGGAGGACTTCTCTTCGTACGCAGAACGTTTTGAGCAATTTTTCTTGCTCAATGGCATATCACAGTCAAGCGTGCAAGTGCCGTTATTTATAACTTTTTGTGGAGCACCTACACCTACACGCTCTTAAAAAACATCCTGTTTCCCAAGAAGCCGTATGAGCAGCCGTTCGAAGTGCTTCCCAAGTAACATTGACCGTTGGGCCTCGGTTGGGGAACCGTAGTCACGGTTGGCTCATTGTGGGTGGATATGCCTACCAAATTCCGCTGTTGGCCCAACGCAGATATTCTTCGTTGGCCCAACGAAACGGTTTATGCTATTGGCCCAACGGAAATCCCCAACGATGGCCCTACGAAATGGATTATCATTGGGCCACCGTTGGGACATCATACCATTTCCTCAATTTCCGACATGAGCGCTGCAAACAAAATTCCGACAAGATCTTCAACGTACAGATGGGCGAAATTCCATTGTAATCGATTTATTGTATCAAATGCTTATCGGATCGGTAGCATCTATTCATTAAAAAATAGGGATGGCATAATCGATTGCTTTGACAGTCAGTGCTACCGACTATGTGATGTATCCAATTATATTCCAAGTTGATATATCAAATGAAGTTAATGCCAAACAAATGGTAAGCTTTACCTCATCTCTCATCATATCGTAATGCGTCAGATTCACGTGACTTTGTAAATTAGTGGTATTCCTACACGTAATCCCAGCTAGCACATTATAAGTCATTGAGATAAGGTGAAAGGAAGAAATAAGGAAGTCGCTTCTCAAGTAAGCTTGTTATGGGTTTCTTACGGCCAGGGCGACAAACATCCAGAGTAATGGCAAAATGGATGCCAAACTTTCAGCACTTCCGTAGATGCTGTTATTATCCCATCGTTACAGAGTGTTAATTAAGGCCTTTATGCATTAAAACAATGTTTTTATTATTGGCGCTTCTATATTATGAGGAGAAATAACATCATACCGCCATAATTTGAAAATCATTCACATTTATGAACTGATAGCTTAACGAAGGTCGTAAGAAAAACACAATTTCACAAGAATACCAACGTAGAATAATATAAAAATGCCGGAAGGAACATCTAAAATACGTATTGTAGTCGTCGGGTTATCAAACCATAATTTAAAATTCATAAATGTTAAAATGTATGGACCTTGAATAAATTCAGTTTTTCATGCACATGCCAAACAAGTTTTTTTTACATAATTGGATATTTAATTAGTAACTACGCCACCCACTCTCAACAATTGCCGTGGTGTAGTGGTTAGCGAGTTATTCTTCGGTTCCGAGGGTCGCACGTTCGGATCCATCCTGACGTTATTTTTTTTCTTTCCGCCGCATGGATAGAGTACTTGTACTATGCTTTATATCTTCACTAGCCGGTTGCTTGCAGTTATTAATTTTTTTCTATTTACGGGAAAATCTGTTATCAGTTGTTCAGCCCTTCTAAAAACTCGCTAAATTTCCCCAATAGCCTTTAAATTCATGTCAAGATGAGCCGCGTAGCATGTGTAGTACGCTGTTCAGCCGCCTTTGGCGCTCCAACAGAAGTGACTTACATTGCCTGAGGATATTTGACGGCATTCCTTACCTAAACGCCCCTAACGTCTTACCCTTGCCTTATATAAGTCCCTTAGCTTACGATAAGCTGCTTATCAATTTTTTCCGTAAGAAAACCATAAGAAACGGTTAACTCACTTACTTTGTGCTATCTGGGATGATAAATTTACTGCAATATAATGACATTTCGCAGTTTTTCCCAAGTTTTTATGAAAAAATTTCCATAATTGACTTTCTAAGGGAGCCGTATAAATTTTTTCTTTCACTAGAATATACAGTCTACTTGGATTAAATTTCAAAATAACAATATAGCCGCCGGCAGGGGCGCAGCTAAGAATTAAGGCTAGGCCCTATTGGAAAATTCTTATAAGTCTTACAGAAATTCTTATAAGAATTCTGTAAGACTTACAGGATTCTATAAGTCTTACACAAATTCTTATAGGATTCTATAAGTCTTACAGAAATTCTTATAAGAACTCTGCATTTCTCAGAATTCTATAAGAATGTTGTGCGGGTTGCATACCGTTCGGGTTTTTATCCAGCAGGCGTGTCACCATAACTTATGCTGGCAACTGATAATTATTTAAGGAATTCTGCATAAGAAAATTTTTGGAAATTATGTATAACTCTTTTTTAAGTAATGTTCTGCTAATTTTATGGTGTTTTCAGCATGGTATTTTACATAAATGGTTCCAAGAAGCGGAGGCTTCTTTAATGCGACTTGTTAGTATATATATATCCCGGAGGGCACATGAAAAATTTTAGACTTATAAGATCTGTCTGTTTCGAGTCTAACTTAACCGATGGAAGTTCGATATGGGCCGTGAATAAGCACGATGTATACTACGATTGCATACGTTGCAGGATACGGTTCACATGGTTCCCTAGCAACCTAACAACCAAAACTTGTTTGGTTGTTAGGTTGCTAGGGATTGCTTATATATGTTAATCATTCACTATGTCTTTGTGATAGCAGTTAAATAAAATAAGTCGAGTGCTTCTAACAAAAATAAGGCATTGACCTCATTTGGTAAGTCTTACAAAACTGGCATTCCTAAAATCATGTCACCTTAAACAGATAGTTTCGTGGAATTTGAAACTTTTCATCATTAATATAGGTAGTCGATATGTAAATTTTTTTCAGTTTGTGGCATATCTAGTATAAGTGGAAGTTTTAATGAAAACAGTGTTTCAATGGACAAAGAGAGTAATTTAGTCCTCTCTGAAGAGAATGACATTGAATTTGTATGAGTAAACCTAAATAACATCTGCACAATTATTATTTTATGGAAAATACATCAACTATTATACTTAATCAGTGTTTCTGTGTTTCCTATTAATATCCCTAAACCTTGCACTTATTAATCCAATTAAGTAAAATGGACTAAACTTAAAAATTTCGTTACCGAAGACCAGAGAATAGGAATTGTGAAGGCAATTGAATCAAATAACTCAGGGGTGTACACCTTGCAGTGTGACATGTTTGAAATTAAGGAGGATGTCTTTGAATTACCTCTTAGAAGTGGTACCATTGGTATATTTGTAGTAAATAAATTAGTACCTGGATGCAAATTGCAGTCCACCCAGATTTTATCTAAGTGTGTTTTGTTGCCCTACAAAGAAGATGGACAGTTTTTGTGTGTGCCATATTGTAATATGGAAAGGTGCTGTTGAAATTTTCCTAATTTTGTCCTAATAAAAATTGTCCTAACTTGTGAAAATAAAAGTTGGGGACCTTCTAAACTGATATTGATTTTTTGTTTTCCACTTTTAACCACTGTAACCTTACTTTGTCCTATAAAATTGATTGTTAATGTATTTAATTTCATTGTTGTTTTATAGGGAGTTAAAGGTAAAGATTCTATCTACCGGTATCGTATCAAGTGAGAAGGTTAATTAATTTAACTCTCATTCTATAAAAATGAGAAATGCCAGTAAAATATAGCTTTTGTTGGGAAACGGATGGCAGAATTTAAAAGGGCCAACGGTGTATCGTTGGAGAGGGGTTGGCCTCTGGTTGGGAATACGAAGGCCCGACTGTAATGCTCTGTTGGCCCATCGTTGGGGAATCGTTGGTTGGGATACGGTTGGCGAGGTGGCCAAATCATACCATGGGCCAACCACTGTGTCCCACCATCTGCCAACAGAGGGCCAACCAAAAATGTTACTTGGGTTTTGTCTACGCTAAAGTCGCACTTTTCCCCAAAGCGTCTGACAATTTCGGAGCGTTACAAATTTTATTCCCGTTCGCAGCAGGTGGGAGAAAGTGTTAAGGAATTCATAATTGCCTTGAAGAAACTGGCCGAATTCTGTGAATTTGGTGACTTTCTTAATGATGCGCTAAGGGATAGGCTTGTGTGCGGCCTGGAGTCGACTGTGGTGAGGCAGAGGCTTCTGCTAGAGAGCCAGCTAACGTTTGAGCAGGCGTGCACGATTGCCGCGGATGTGGAGTTAGCCCAAAGGAGTTCCGCCTTGGAATCGGCAAAACCGCAAGCCGAAGTGGATGCTGTTCGCCGTAGAGTCACCGCCCCAGACCATCGCCAGCGACCGCAGCAAGAGACGGCTCCATGGGGGAGAGAATCCGCTCCTGCGCATCGGGGGTCACGGCAGTGGAGCACCCGGCCGAGCAATGGACCTCAGAGAGGCGGTTCTTGTCAGCGGTGCGGCCGTTTCCATCGCGAGGATTTGTGCCCGGCCCGTGAGTGGGAGTGCTTCAGGTGTCATCGAAGGGGGCATTCCTCTAAAATGTGCCGGAGTGGCAATGTCCGCGAGGTGTATTTGGACGAATGGCAAGATGATCAGCCCCATCAATCTACTGAATCGAGGTCAGAGTATGTTCCTCTAAGTAATTCAATTGTTCTTCCAAGAGAAATGGTAACTTGTTCTAATGTGCCCACAGTTAGTTCGGTGTCAGGTAGCGCTCCTGTGATAATTAATATACTTGCAAATGGAATACGTCTAGCTTTTGAAGTTGATAGTGGAGCTAGTGTGTCCCTAATTTCTAAAGACACTTACAAGAGTTTCTTGAGTGGTATTTTTCTTAACAAATGTTCCCTAGCCCTTAAGTCTGTAACCGGAGATCAACTTTGTGTCCATGGGAAAATAAGTGTAAATGCATCCCTTCCAGAGAGTGGGAAAAGTAAAGGTCATCCTTTAGAATTGATTGTTGTCTCGTCCAAGGGAAAAATAAAACCACTGTTGGGTCGACCATGGCTGGATGCCTTTCCAGGTTGGAGGAAGGTGTTCCTGGGCAGTGTAAATGATGTAAAACAATTGAGTATGGAAATGGAGGGCATGTCCATTTTTCAATTTGAATCTAAACCTGATCCCCAAGTAAGGGTGTGTGAGTCAATTCTAAATGTGGAAGAAATGGTTTCAAAGTATGTTTACAGGTTCCCTGGTGTTTTTAATAGTAAGAAATCTGATAGCATTAATCTTTTTAAGGCAAATCTGGTAGTGAAGGAGGGGGCTACTCCGATATTTCACCGAGCTTACTCAGTTCCATTTGCATTAAAAGCTGAGGTTCAGAGGCAGCTGGAAGAAATGGTGCAGGGTGGGATATTAAAACCCGTTCGCCATTCTGAGTGGGCTTCCCCTATATTGTGTGTACCAAAACAAGGTGGGGGGGTACGAATTTGTGTGGATTTTAAGGTAACACTAAATAAAGTCCTGGTCACTGATTTTTACCCATTGCCAAAATTGGAGGAGGTCTTTGCTTCATTAGCTGGAGGAACTGTCTTTGTCACTCTAGATCTCCAAAATGCATACTTGCAACTCGGAGTGGGCTTGGAGTCCCAGAAGTACCTCACTATAAATACTGACCAGGGATTATTTCAATTTACCCGCCTACCTTTTGGCGTTTCTAGTGCACCTGGAATATTCCAGTCAGTAATGCAGGAGATTCTCAAGGGATTACCAATGGTAGTGTGTTATTTGGATGACCTTTTGATCTCTGGAAGGGATTTTCAAGATTGCAAAAACAGAGTGGAAATGGTATTAAAGAGACTGAATGAATATAATGTAAAAGTGAACATTGCCAAATGTAAGTGGTTCTCTAAATCTGTTGACTATCTGGGTCATACTATCAATGCGGAGGGTGTTCGACCAATGGCATATAAAATGGATGCCATTGTGAAAGCTGAACCTTCCAAAGATGTCACTCAGCTGAGGTCTTATGTAGGGATGTTAAACTTCTACCATAGATTTTTGCCTAACCTCTCAAGTGTCATAAAACCTTTGTATAATATGACTAAGAAAAATGCTTCTTGGGAATGGACTGAGGATTGCAACCGAGCCTTTGAAGATAGCAAAAAATTACTTTTAGGACATTCCTTATTGGTGCATTATAACCCCAAGTTCCCCATCCTGGTTTCAGCTGATGCGTCTTCTTATGGGGTAGGGGCAGTCCTAAGCCACATAATTGAGGGTGTGGAAAAACCTGTGCTGTTTGCATCAAGTACCCTTTCGGCTGCACAACAAAACTATTCTCAGTTGGACAGGGAAGCATTAGCTCTGATCTTTGCAGTTAAAAGGTTCCACAAGTATCTGTATGGCCAGAAGTTCACACTCATCAGTGATCATCAACCCCTTCGCCATATCCTTGCTCCTGATAAGGGAATACCGACTGTTGCAGCTGCAAGACTTCAAAGGTGGTCAATTGTTCTAGCTGCTTATAAATATAAAATAGAGTATCGTAAGTCTGCCTTAATGTGTCCTGCAGATGCACTTTCTAGGCTTCCAATTTCCTCAGAAGACTGTGTTGAAAATGTACTCAGTGTGCTCCCCATTAATTTTCCATTGACCTACAGTGAAGTTGCTGAAGAAACTGCCTCAGATGTAGTTCTAAGTAAGGTTATGGAATTAACTAAGCAAGGTTGGCCACATTTTGTTGAGGATCATGCTATTGCTCCCTTTTTCCGACGAAGGTTTGAAATTTCTTTGGAAAATGGCTGTCTTCTTATGGGCACCAGGGTAATTATTCCTAAATCCCTGCTGGAGTCAATTTTGAGATTATTGCACGATTCCCATCCTGGTATTGTGAGAATGAAAGCTTTAGCTCGCTCAGTGTGTTGGTGGCCAAACATGAATAGGGATATTGAAGATATGGTCCGAAACTGTGAACAGTGCCAGGTTTCAAATTTTAGACCAGATTGTTCGGCAAATGTAGCCTGGCCTATGGCTGATGTTTGGTGTAGGTTACATGTAGATTTTTTTGTAATACAGCAGAAAATGTTCCTTATTGTGATTGATAGCTGTACTAAGTGGATTGAAGCCTTTTATATGCCATATGGGACAAATTCGCAAAAAGTGTGTGAGCATTTAAATAATTTGTTTTGTACTTTTGGTTTCCCTTTGCAATTAATGTCTGATAATGGCCCACCCTTTGATTCCAAACATTTTATTGAATTTTGTAAGTCAAAAGGCATTGAGGTCCTAAAGTCACCTGCCTACCACCCTCAATCAAATGGCCTTGCAGAAAGGGCAGTTCAGACCATTAAGAAAACCCTAAAAAAGGAACTGAGCTCTAGTACGGCAGACAGCAAAAACATTCAAGGGGTTCTTAATAAAATTTTGTTTTCTTACCGTACCACCCCCCTTTCCTCTGGTGGGTTAAGCCCATCGGACTTAATGTTGAAATTCAAACCCCGCACCCTCCTCTCATTAATCAAACCTCGGTCCCCCCTTCCCCTTATTCATAATCATGAGTATCCAGAGTATAAGGAGGGGGAAGTGGTACTGGTGAGAATAAAACCAAAAAGTGAACCGGTTCGGGGGATTATTCAGAGAAGAGTTAGCCAAGTGATGTACAAAGTGAACATTGGAGGTGAAACTCGGCTAGTCCACATGAACCAAATTAAATCCTTGTCATTACCCTATGTCACTTCTAACTATAATAACACCTTGGATTTTCCATCTCCAGGAGCACCAGCTAGATACAGGGTGGACTCACCATCTCAACCTCCACATTCCTCATTGGAGACCCATAACTCTACCCTGCCAGCATGCCTGTACCCACTGATTCCTGTCCTGTCCCCAGCTACCAGTCCTGAAAGCATCCTCCAAGACCAACCTCTGGATACCACCTTCAGTGAGCCTCGTCGCTCCTCTCGGCAAAGCAAGGCACCTGTACGCCTTAACCTGTGAGGTTGAAGGGAGGGTTTTTGAAACCTAGCAGGGGAGGAATGTGATGTATGATTTTTGTGTGTCACTTGTTTTTGGTAATTTTAAGTGTAGGGGACAAGGTGGCATTGTGTGGGTTCCCGGATATCCGGTGCAAGGTGTACGGCCGTATGGCCGCGGTTGTATCGTTGGATTGTGTTAAATAAATCTGTGTAAAGTACCGCGTGTGTTTTCAATCCTCCAACGTTGGGTGTAACAAACACGACAAACCTTAAATTAATCATCGCTTCTGCAAAAATATTATCCATCAGTCCAAAAGAACAGATTCTTAAATTCTGAATGCTTCTCCATTCTGGGTCATATTCCTTTAAGGAATTTTGTTCTATATTGATAAACTAAACGAATGAGCTATCAGTGAGAAAACTTCAGTATTAGAAAAGTATCCACTCGACCTCCAGGGATATTGATGAAATTTTGAGAGGAGATATGCAAGAATATCGAATGGACGTTCAGAAGATTTTATATTCAGCAATGTGAGACTCAATGAGTCCTTTGACGTAGTTCTGCAGCCTTCCGCAATATGGTACTGGCACAAAGGCAAATTTGAAAGATTATAATGTCTATAATATTTTGTCGGAAGAGATAAGCCACTTTGTGAAACTTATTGGGCTCCATTGAATGAGGCATTTAATAATTATCCGCTGATAAGTTGACGCAAAAGTGGAGACAAATTTACGAAAGTAGGAATCTTTCATTCGGAGTTTCTTATTTCAGGAATGAAGAGCATATAAAACGTAAAAGTTGGCGCACAAAAACATGCGAAAAGAATCACACAAAATAGTTCACTATCTAAATCCATTTGATTAACTCAAACATTCTCTCGCGAACAGATGTTTTTATACACGCTGAAAATAGTGTATTTTCAGGCAAATTCTTTAGTAAACGACCACACACATTCCTGCAAAATGTTTTTCCTCTTTTGGAAGTTTTTTTACTTGTTTACAATTGTAGGGATAAAAGTCCCTAACAATGAAGGAAATTGAGGGCTTGACCTCGGGAAAATTATTTATAGATTACATGTCAGCCACATCTCCGTAGGGGCTTGTCAACAGGACATTTGCAGCTAGAACTTTGAAATTTATGTTGCACACTGGGAACAAATACTGTACTAACATTGAAAATCAATGTTGTATTGAATAATTTGTTATCTAAGACAAACAATTAAATTTGGCTCATTACACTCTTTGCAAAAAGTCAATAAATATCTAAGGTACATAACATCAAATATATATTGTAGCCTTCAATGAATGGATAGCTCAAAATACTTACACGATGGCAGTTTGAGGTTTTGGATGTTGGGTTAAGTCGACAAAGTTTTATTTGTGATCAGGGAAGCTCAAACAGAAAATCCCTAAAAGACATGGTCCTCTCGTTTAAAAACCTTATTTCGAGGTAAAAAATAGAAAAATTTATTTCATATTTGATGTGCCTCATCTTGTCAAATCTTTAAGAAATAACTTACAAACTAGTGACCTTGTAGCGGATGGAAAAATAATTTAATTCGAGAATATCCGCAATGTCTATAAGAGGGACACTTCGAGCTCAACCATAAGAGCAATGTGAGAATTAACGCCGGCTCATTTGTGGCCAAATGCCTTTCAGAAGATGTCAGTGAAGCTGGCTACTCAAATATTCAGTTTGTCCGTCGCCGCCACAATCCGTGCGGCAATCCACAGGAGAGCTGACACTATCACCAGCTACCTCTACTGTGGACTTCATTGAGATGATAAACAAATTTTTTGATTTGCTCAACTGTAAATTAAATGTCCGCCTTTGTGATAGCAATATTAAAACCAAAAAACTGCTGCATGAAGGGTATTCGATAAATGAGTGGGAGAACAAAAGTAGGCGTAAGTCGATCTCCGTGTTTCGACGGCTTTCTATGGTCGATTAGGTCCATTATGGCACTTTTAGAATCCAGAGAAGAGGGAGTTGCGACAGCAAAACTAAACCAAGACGCCTTGGAAAACTTTTTCTCTGTGAAGAGGCAGAAGGGGGATTTAATTGCAATCCCACAGTAAAGGGATTCAGAACGAGCTACAGGCAAGTTTCAGTGAAAGAAGTTTGCTGAAACCTCCTAGACCTTCAGGCTACGACGTGGATGATAGCTACATGCTGGACATACAGAATGAGGAATGGATTAGATCCATGGAGCCATGCTCTTCAACTTTGCCTACCGATATGGAAGCAGGTGAAGAAGACAATTCAACAAACTCCTCCGAGGAGCATGTTGACATCAACTCTGATATCGGAACGGATGTGATCACCCTCGAGGATTGCTCCGACATATACTTCTCAGGGTGCTTGGTAAGAAGACTGATAGAAAGATTTTCCTGTCCCAAGTGCAAGAAAATATTTGTAGGCAAGGAAATATTTGTAGGCAAGGAAGACATGAGTGATAAGTCTCAACTCCTAATAAGGCTAATATAAAATGGCAATTTCACTCACTGACTGACTCATTGATACAAATTTGCAGCCCTAACTGATAGGAGTGGATATTTGGCTTATTGGACGTAGAAGTTAAAAAAAATTCATCGGGAGGAAAAATCTGAAAACTTGAAGGAGTCGATTAGTTTTTGAGATACATATATCAACTTGAATTAACATGGGAGCCTTATGCAACTAAAACTTTTTCGCTTTAATTTTGTACTTTTAAACGTCCGAGGAACATGATATTCAATGGATATAGACTAGATTTTTCGGTCAATTTTTGGGTGTGGTTGATATAGCGACGAATTGATATTTAATATTTTTTATTACTGTTTGAACGCTCTCAATGATTTTCATATGGGAAACCTTTAGGAATTCTTTTGGCCAACTTGCAATAATCGTACGACAAATTCCTTGAAATATAAGGTGCAGGATTTTTCGGTTGATTTTTTAGCTACCTTGGAATTTTCATATGTCGAAACAATTCCGAGGAATAAACGATTTCGATTTTACATTGTCGTGATAGGCAAATTTTCAAACTCGGATAACAGCGTTGAGACAAGTGCCATATGAAAATTTGGAATCTCCTGGAAAAACCGTACAGGGTTCTTCGAACCCTAACGTTTCAGCCTGTTTTCCCCGTAAACCTCTTGGTTAATTCATTATTATATTCCGAAAAATATCCTGCACTCGAAAAATCATTGTCCCCATGATTTTGTGAAACTTATGATCTTGAATATCTTAGCAACCGTTCAAGCTAGAGGAATGAAATTTTCAGGGTACTACTTTTATCAAAAAGGTCAACCTTTGACATGATGGCCATTCTGCTCGATCGATTCATGTGCGAGTTATATCGATACTTATCTCCTTAGTTACGCTTTAATTGCTAATAACTTTTTTGTTAATGAAGGTATGAATATGAAAGTCAGATATATAAAAGCTGCTAATGTGTTTTATCCGACAACAGTTAAATCAAGCGGATCGAATGATTAGAGCCAAAGTAATTATCGATCCAAGTGTGCATTAGATAGATCCCTTTTTTTTGACTTATTTACATAGTTACGGGGATATAAATTTTAATATATTGGTAAAATAGAATAGCTCTATGCACACATGCAAATAATTTTGATGGGTAACCATTTCTTATGAAAATATATCGATATGAAATTATATCGATAGGACTCATTTTCTCCTTTGCTACTGACCGTACCTCTCCGATCTTTTCAGGGTAGTACCTAATCGGTAATATATATGTTTTGTTATAATAACGGCTCCATGGCAACCATAGTTCCCATTGTAACCCATGTTCTCATTACCCCCGCCTCCCCAATGATGAAATTTATAAACTTGTGTTACTGAAATTTTTGCTTTTTTGAAGCATTTAAAACGTAAGTGAATCGCTCATTTGTTCCCATTTTAACTGTGCAGTTAAAATATTAGTGAAATAAAAATATTTCTTTCTCCGTGGCTTTTTTGTCAAATCGAATCGAGAAAAATCTCACGTTGTTGGTCTTGAGTCCAATCGCCAGAGGGGTCCAACTCTGCATTAAATCAGGTAGATCTGATTTTTTTGTGTGCTGTCTGGGATGGTGAGAGGATGAGAACCTGAGTTGTCGTGATTCTCACCCCTGTGGTTTTTCCGAGTACTTGAAAAAACAGAGAAAAACTGGCACTTTTTTTAGTTTATTTATCTCAGAATATTGGAATTTTGCATGATGACAGTTCTGTGATTGTTTCCATCATAATTCTTTGAGTTTAGAAATATGATTTTCAGTGGTTCGTTAGAATTAAATTTGAGTTAGTTGTAGAAACGTCGCCTTCACAAATTCTCAGCTTGCTACCATCGTGAGTAGATTTGAGCTGTTTGGCTCTGTAATTCCTTACGAGTTGGCAATCCAATTATTTAAGCATGATTGACTGAGAACCAATGCCACTGCCCCAGTAGCATCTTTTGTCGGCCCGACTTCGGTTCGACATCGTTTTTGTGTCGTATATGTCGGCCGACATATACGACATCAGATCGAAGTAGGACCGACATCGCTTCACAGCGTACTGCAGCCGACTTAAGGCGATGTTGGACTGACCTAGGGACGACGTCGAGGTAAAACCTTGGTGAAAAAGTATTCAGTGGCGTGACTGTGTGGGGGATGAGGGGATATATTCCCCCCAAAGCTCAGAGAAATAATAAATTTATTTATAAATTTTATCTTGTTCTGAAATATAACCACTGCATCTACTTAAAGTAAAATCTGTAGTGCCAAAATGATGTAAAATGTATTTCTAGGCATGTCATTTTTTTTAAATGTTCCTGTACCACTGTTGCCTGGGGAGGGGTGGCCATCCCACCCTTCCCCCCCCCCCCCTTAAGGCTCGTGGCGAGTAGCAATGTGTGTGCAGATGTAACAAATAAGAACACAAAACAAATATAAATTGTCATATCTCTCTAAAACTTGTAATTCACATTACTCCAAAGTTTTCTTCAAGTACCTATACGTACTAAAAGAGCTATTCCGAAACATTAGTTCAATTAACATATAGGATTGAGCAAAGTTTATTATATATGTTTTATCATTTATGTTCGGAATGCCCAAGAACGCCGTCCGCCTGGGTTAAAATGAAATGCAGATTAATTCAAAAATCAATCAAATCTTAAAAAATCCTGCCATGAAAAGATTTTCCTCGTTTCATGAAGAAAAATGTGATTTAACTTCGAAATGTGATTTAACTCGTGATTTATAATTAACTGAGGCGATGAAACAAAAAAAAAGATATATGTATCAGTGGGTTTTAATCCTCAAGTCATAAGGCGATACTTAATTTTTTGAATGCCAAGATTTAGACTCCCGCCCGTGATTTCGGCCTATCGATTGTGGATACCATCGATCCCATCGATCGTCGATTCCACCAATAGTCGATTTCCTTCGATACACACATGTGTCCATTATGGTCCATTACCACTTTCACGTACAACGAAGACAAGAATAATGTTACGTTAACTGTGTTGTGTTCGCCGTTTGCAAAATTGATCCTGCCGAAGTTTATCAGATCTTAATTTTTTCTTTTACTTGTTTCACCACCACGTAGAATCATCTTCTTTATCACGTAACTTGGTAGTGTTTTGTTAGCTGTTGGCGAAACTTCTCCAACGAAACTTTATCAACCGCTGAAGTTCTACTTAATTGCTTCCTTCATCAGAATATGGGTAAGTAAAAGTGTTGCCATTGCAACATTTTTCATTTTAAATGAAGCATATTCTTAATATTTTCAACCTTCTCACACTTTCTGAGACTGAACTCAGTCAATCCATCTTCCGTGGATTGAAAAACATTGCGTTTGCTTAAACTTAAATATATTTTTGTGCTTGACGCATTTAATCACCGTAGTGTGAGAGTATTGTGAAGAAAAACTTCTCGGCTTTACTATTGATTGAGTCATTTAAAGTCATTTACATTTTTTTTTAATTCGCTGTTGAGTGATATTAGTTTTGCTTCCTTCAAAATGTAATCATATTTGTTGAAGATCAGAGGGTATTTCAGTCTTTAGTTTTATACAAATTGGATTTAATTTATTAAGAATTAAAATCTCAAATCAATTTAGTACTTCGAATTTTCAAGGTTTTTTTCAAAGTTATCCATTAACTTAGAACTGATGAGGAATTTTTTCGAAATTTCCTTTGTTGAATGTTGGTATTTATATAGCTTTAGGGAGAATCCCATGAATAGAGGTTACTTTTTAACAAAATTACTAACTTTAATTAGACAAATTAGATGTATCACTAATAGATTTTAATAAAGTGTTTATCTATTGTTCACAGGTGTAGCAAGGAAGAATTTTCCTAATGCCAGTTATGAAGAAATACGAAGAAAAGTGAGCTGGTTCTTCATGGATTCTTGTGACCTTAAGGAAGGATGATCAGGCAAAAAATTATATTCATCCTATTGGCCTTTATTATTTGTTTAAATCGAATAAAGGCATTTCTAACGGTATCATTATTTATCAACACTTTGAAGTATTTGGCTGGTTATATTTAACATCGAAATTCTGACTACTTCTTGAACTGACTTTTAACTTACTATGCTTAATGAATTTACTCATGCGATAAGATTGGTTTTTTTACATTGGATGGATAGACTGATTAAATATTTCTGGATCCGCTAAAACCTCTTGACAGTAATTAAGCACAAGAGGTGGAATACCATCTGGGCCTGGCCCCTTTGTTGTGTGTAATGACTTCAATTTCTTATATATTTCTGAGATTCTGTGGTACATTGGGAAAAATATGTGTTATATTTAGTTAAATGTAATTGTTTAGTCATAACAGCACACTATGCATTTTCCATTTTCTCCGTAGACCCTGTTAGACCTAAATCTTACTGATTTTTTTCTTTATCCAATTAATTGTCAGCAGGAAGTCTCAAACTAACTGGTAAGTGTTCCCACAGTGTGCCAGAACAATGCAAAACACACCAGCATGTTACATTATGTTGATGAACACTCTCTACTGCCTAGACAGGATGTTTTAAAATGCATGTAAATGCTACTAAATGCTGAAGCTGTCACTCACACTAAATGACACAACGGATGCACTAGTACTTTCATGATTACACTAAATACATACTGCCACCAGAACAGTTTTTAGTTTTTGTTTTGCTAATTTTGATATTTTGTGGATACTCTTACAATATTATTTGATGAAAATTGGATATTAGGTAATATCCAAGTTGGATATTATATTCGAGACTCAAATGACCGATGGCGGCGCTGCTGCCCTATTGGAAATTTCTTATAAGAAAATTTCTTATCAGAAATTGGACATATTTCTTACAAGAAAATTTCTTATAAAAATTTTCTTATAAGAATTTTTCTGTAAGAAAATTTCTTATCAGAAATTGGGCATATTTCTTATAAGAAAATTTCTTATAAGAATTTTTCTATAAGAAAATTTCTTATCAGAAATTGGGCATATTTCTTATAAGATAATTTCTTATAAGAATTTTTCTTATAAGAAAATTTCTTCTAACTATCAGTTACAAAATGTTATTTATAACAAATTTTCTGATGGAAATATTTACTATAAATATTATATCAACATGCTTAAAACACTTGCGCAAACTTCTATAAAAAGCTACATAAGATTTACATCCCTACTGAGAGTACAAAGTTAGCATTATACCTAATTCAATCCAAATGTAGACGCCTATATCTTATACAGCAAACCTAATGATTTTCCATGAACCAAATGTAGATGTCTATCATCAGTGTACATCAAAAAGGACATTGAAGCTCTGTAAAGTTCACCTGGCTGGCCAGACACGGCGAGATACCATAGAGGTCTTTCAGGGCATGGGTTCTGTATAGGGTTAATGTCCCTACATGCTAAAAGAAACTAAAATCAATGAAACCAACGATAGCCTAGAATGATGGACTGATAATTGAATACAACTTTGGCAATCATTACGCAATGAAAGATACAGGAATTGCAATATGGAATATGATTTAACCTGGAAAATTGAAGAAGCAAATGAAATAAAATTCAAGTTCGACTGGGGATAGGTACTTCAAGAAATTATACGGGAAGGAAAAGTAAAATTTGATAAATCAAATGCATATGAGCAATGTTTATTTGAGAAACCAGAGAGATGAGACCTCTACATGCAGATTTGGATAGATAATGAAAGAAATAAACAAAGCAAAATGGAATTTGATGCCATTTTGGAGAAAAGGATACGTAGAATATGGCTAACCATAAGTGCAAGATTTAGGGAAATTAATAGGAATCACAGAAACACTGATTGAGAATAATAGTTGATGTATTTTTCATAAAATAATAACTGTGCAGATGTTGGCATACTCATACAAATTCATTCTCATTCTCTTCAGAGACGACTAAATCACTCACTTTGTCCATTAAAACACTGTTTTCATTAAAACTTCCTCTTATGTTAGATATGCCACAATCTGAAAAATATACATGGCTATCTAAATTGATGATGAAAAGTTTAAAATTCAACGAAACTATCTGTTTAAGGTAACAAAATTTTAGGAATACCAGTTTTTTAATACTTACCAAATGAGGTCAATGCCTTGTTTTGGTTAGAAGCACACGACTTATTTTATTAAACTGCTATCACAAAGACATAGTGAATGATTAACATATAAAAGCAATCCCTAGCAACCTAACAATCAAACAAGTTTTGGTTGTTAGGTTGCTAGGGAACCATGTGAACAGTATCCTGCAACGTATGCAATCGCAGTATACATCGTGGTTATTCATGGCCCATATCGAACTTCCATCGGCCAAGTAATCTGTAGACTCGAAACAGACAGATCTTTTAAGTCTACAATTTTTCATGTGCCCTCAGCGATATATATACTAACAAGTCGCATTAAAGAAGCCTCTGCTTCTTGGAACCATTTATGTCAAATACCATGCTGAAAAAAAACTAGGAAATTAGCAGAACATTATTTAAAAAAGAGTTATACATAATTTCAAAAAATTATCTTTTGTAAAATTCCTTAAATAATTATCAATTGCCAACATAAGTTATGGTGACACTGGATAAAAACCTAAAAGGTATGCGACCCGCGCAGCATTATTGTAGAATTCTATAAGAAATGCAGATTTCTTATAAGAATTTTTGTAAGACTTATAGAATCCTATAAGAATTTCTATAAGACTTATAGAATCCTATAAGAAATATGTAAGACTTATAGAATCCAATAAGCCTTATAGAATCCTATAAGTCTTACAGAATTCTTATAAGAATTTCTGTAAGACTTATAAGAAATTTTCAATAGGGTGTCAGTGACGTCAATTTCCAATATGGCCGCCAGAGTGATGGTAAAATCAAAACAATCATAAAGCTTTAGCGTACGGAAAGAACATAAACCATAATATCAAGAGCTAATAAGATAGAAATATTCTTTTAAAACCTTCGTACGGTGTATTTATCGGCTTCTTTCGTCCGTAAAAAGATCTAGAACTGAGGAAAACTGCTTGACGATGCCCTATTGGAAATTTCTTATAAGTCTTACAGAAATTCTTATAAGAATTCTGTAAGACTTATATGATTCTATAAGTCTTACAGAATTCTTATAGGATTCTATAAGTCTGATAGAAATTCTCATAGGATTCTATAAGTCTTACAAAAATTCTTATAAGAAATCTGCATTTCTTATAGAATTCTACAATAATGCTGTGCGGGTCGCATACCTTTTAGGTTTTTATCCAGCAGGCGTGTCACCATAACTTATGTTGGCAATAGATAATTATTTAAGGAATTCTACATAAGATAATTTTTGGAAATTATGTATAACTCTTTTTTAAGTAATGTTCTGTTAATTTCCTGGTTTTTTCAGCATGGTATTTGACATAAATGGTTCCAAGAAGTGGAGGCTTCTTTAATGCGACTTGTTAGTATATATATCGCTGAGGGCATATGAAAAATTGTAGACTTAAAAGATCTGTCTGTTTCGAGTCTACAGATCACTTGACCGATGGAAGTTCGATATGGGCCATGAATAACCACGATGTATACTACGATTGCATACGTTGCAGGATACTGTTCACATGGTTCCCTAGCAACCTAACAACCAAAACTTGTTAGGTTGCTAGGGATTGCTTTTATATGTTAATCATTCACTATGTCTTTGTGATAGCAGTTTAATAAAATAAGTCGCGTGCTTCTAACCAAAATAAGGCATTGACCTCATTTGGTAAGTATTAAAAAACTGGCATTCCTAAAATTATGTTACCTTAAACAGATAGTTTCGTTGAATTTTAAACTTTTCATCATTAATTTAGATAGACATGTATATTTTTCAGATTGTGGCATATCTAACATAAGAGGAAGTTTTAATGAAAACAGTGTTTTATGGACAAAGTGAGTGATTTAGTCGTATCTGAAGATAATGAGAATGATTTTGTATGAGTATGCCAACATCTGCACAGTTATTATTTTATGGAAAATACATCAACTATTATTCTCAATCAGTGTTTCTGTGATTCCTATTAATTTCCCTAAATCTTGCAATTATTGTTAGCCATATTCTACATATCCTTTTCTTCAAAATGGCATCAAATTCCATTTTGCTTTGCTTATTTCTTTCATTATCTATCCAAATCTGCATGTAGAGGTCTCATTCTCTCTGGTATCTTAAATAAACATTGCTCATATGCATTTGATTTATCAAATTTTACTCTTCCTTCCCATATAATTTCTTGAAGTACCTATCCCCAGTGGAACTTGAATTTTATTTCATTTGCTTCTTCAATTTTCCAGGTTAAATCATATTCCATATTGCAATTCCTGTATCTTTCATTGCATAATGATTGCCAAAGTTGTATTCAATTATCAGTATATCATTCTAGGCTATCGTTGGTTTCATTAATTTTAGTTTCTTTTAGCATGTGGGGACATTAACCCTATACAGAACCCATGCCCTGAAAGACCTCTATGGTATCTCGCCTTGTCTGGCCAGCCAGGTGAACTTTACAGGGCTTCAATGTCCTTTTTGATGTACATTAATGATAGACATCTACATTTGGTTCATGGGAAATCATTAGGTTTGCTGTATAAGATATAGGCGTCTACATTTGGATTGAATTAGGTATAATGCTAACTTTGTATCAGTAGGGATGTAAATCTTATGTAGCTTTTAATAGAAGTTTGCGCAAGTGTTTTAAGCATGTTGATATAATATTTATAATAAATATTTCCATCAGAAAATTTGTTATAAATAACATTGTGTAACTGATGGTTAGAAGAAATTTTCTTATAAGAAATATGCCCAATTTCTGATAAGAAATTTTCTTATAGACAAATTCTTACAAGAAATTTTCTTATAAGAAATATGCCCAATTTCTGATAAGAAATTTTCTTATAGAAAAATTCTTATAAGAAATTTTCTTATAAGAAAAATTCTTATAAGAAATTTTCTTATAAGAAATATGTCCAATTTCTGATAAGAAATTTTCTTATAAGAAATTTCCAATAGGGTGTCCCTATTGGAAATTTCTTATAAGTCTTACAGAAATTCTTATAAGAATTCTGTAAGACTTAAAGGATTCTATAAGTCTTACAGAATTCTTATAGGATTCTATAAGTCTTACCGATTTCTTATAGGTTTCTATAAGTCTTATAGAAATTCTTATGGGATTCTATAAGTCTTACTAAAATTCTTATAAGAAATCTACATTTCTTATAGAATTCTACAATAATGCTGCGCGGGTCGCATACCTTTTAGGTTTTTATCCATCAGGCGTGTCACCATTACTTATGTTGACAATTGATAATTATTTAAGGAATTCTACATAAGATAATTTTTGGAAATTATGTATAACTCTTTTTTAAGTAATGTTCTGCTAATTTCCTGGTTTTTTCAGCATGGTATTTGACATAAATGGTTCCAAGAAGCGGAGGCTTCTTTAATGCGACTTGTTAGTATATATATCGCTGAGGGCACATGAAAAATTGTAGACTTAAAAGATCTGTCTGTTTCGAGTCTACAGATTACTTGACCGATGGAAGTTCGATATGGGCCATGAATAACCACGATGTATACTACGATTGCATACGTTGCAGGATACTATTCACATGGTTCCCTAGCAACCTAACAACCAAAACTTGTTTGGTTGTTAGGTTGCTAGGGATTGCTTTTATATGTTAATCATTCACAATGTCTTTGTGATAGCAGTTTAATAAAATAAGTCGTGTGCTTCTAACCAAAATAAGGCATTGACCTCATTTGGTAAGTATTAAAAAACTGGCATTCCTAAAATTATGTTACCTTAAACAGATAGTTTCATTGATTTTAAACTTTTCATCATTAATTTAGATAGACATGTATATTTTTCAGATTGTGGCATATCTAACATAAGAGGAAGTTTTAATGAAAACAGTGTTTTAATGGACAAAGTGAGTGATTTAGTCGTCTCTGAAGAGAATGAGAATGAATTTGTATGAGTATGCCAACATCTGCACAGTTATTATTTTATGGAAAATACATCAACTATTATTCTCAATCAGTGTTTCTGTGATTCCTATTAATTTCCCCAAATCTTGCAATTATTGTTAGCCATATTCTACATATCCTTTTCTCCAAAATGGCATCAAATTCCATTTTGCTTTGCTTATTTCTTTCATTATCTATCCAAATCTGCATGTAGAGGTCTCATTCTCTCTGGTATCTTAAATAAACATTGCTCATATGCATTTGATTTATCAAATTTTACTCTTCCTTCCCATATAATTTCTTGAAGTACCTATCCCGAGTGGAACTTGAATTTTATTTCATTTGCTTCTTCAATTTTCCAGGTTAAATCATATTCCATATTGCAATTCCTGTATCTTTCATTGTGTAATGATTGCCAAAGTTGTATTCAATTATCAGTATATCATTCTAGGCTATCGTTGGTTTCATTGATTTTAGTTTCTTTTATCATGTGGGGACATTAACCCTACACAGAACCCATGCCCTGAAAGACCTCTATGGTATCTCGCCTTGTCTGGCCAGCCAGGTGAACTTTACAGGGCTTCAATGTCCTTTTTGATGTACACTGATGATAGACATCTACATTTGGTTCATGGGAAATCATTAGGTTTGCTGTATAAGATATAGGCGTCTACATTTGGATTGAATTAGGTATAATGCTAGCTTTGTACTCTCAGTAGGGATGTAAATCTTATGTAGCTTTTTATAGAAGTTTGCGCAAGTGTTTTAAGCATGTTGATATAATATTTATAATAAATATTTCCATCAGAAAATTTGTTATAAATAACATTTTGTAACTGATAGTTAGAAGAAATTTTCTTATAAGAAAAATTCTTATAAGAAATTTTCTTATAAGAAATATGTCCAATTTCTGATAAGAAATTTTCTTATAGAAAAATTCTTACAAGAAATTTTCTTATAAGAAATATGCCCAATTTCTGATAAGAAATTTTCTTATAGAAAAATTCTTATAAGAAATATGTCCAATTTCTGATAAGAAATTTTCTTATAAGAAATTTCCAATAGGGGTAACCCTATTGGAAATTTCTTATAAGAAAATTTCCTATCAGAAATTGGGCATTTTTCTTATCAAAAGTATCAATTACAAAATGTTATTTATTAGAAATTTTCTCATGGAAATATTTATTATAAATATCATATCATCATGCTGAAAACACTTGTGTAAACTTCTATAAAAAGCTACATGAGATTTACATCCCTCCTGAGAGTACAAAGTTAGCATTATACCTAATTTTTTCCAAATGTACGAGGTGCCGTAGGTGCCTATATCTGGTACACAGCAAACCTAATGATTTCCCATGTACCAAATGTAATGTCTATCTTTAGTGTGCATCAAGCAAGGACATTCAAGTTCTGTAAAGTTCACCTGACTGGCCAGACAATGCGAGATACCATAGAGGTCCTTCAGGTCATGGGATCTGCATAGGGTTAACGCCCCCCACATTTTAAAACAAACTATAATAGCAATGAAACCAACGATATCCTGGAATGATGGACTGATAATAGAATATGGCTTTGGCAATCACTACACAATGAAATATATAGGAATTGCAATATGGAATGATTTAACCTGGAAAATTGAAGAAGCAAATGAAATAAAATTCAAGTTCGACTTGGGATACTTCAAGAAATTATTTGGGAAGGAAAAGGAAAAATTGATAAATCAAATACATAGGAGAAATGTTTATTTAAGATACCAGAGAGAATGACCTCTACATGCAGATTTGGATAGATAATGAAAGAAATAAATAAAGTAAAATGGAATTTGATGCCATTTGGAGAAAAGGATAGGTAGAATATGGCTAACAATTAGTGCAAGATTTAGGGAAATTAATAGGAATCCCAGAAACACTGATTGAGAATAATAGTTGATGTATTTTCCATAAAATAATAATTGTGCAGATGTTATTTAGGTTTACTCATACAAATTCATTCTCATTCTCTTCAGAGACGACTAAATCACTCACTTTGTCCATTGAAACACTGTTTTCATTAAAACTTCCACTTATATTAGATATGTCATAATCTGAAAAATATACATGTCTATCTAAATTAATGATGAAAAGTTTAAAATTCCACGAAACTGTCTGTTTAAGGTAACATGATTTTAGGAATGCCAGTTTTGAAAGACTTACCAAACGAGGTCAATGCCTTATTTTTGTTAGAAGCACACGACTTATTTCATTAAACAGGTCACACAAAAACATGGTGAATGATTAACATATAAAAGCAATACCTAGCAACCTAACAACCAAACAAGGTTTCCATGGCAACCGTATCCTGCAACGTATGCAATCGTAGTACACATCGTGGTTATTCATGGCCCATATCAAACTTCCATCGGTTAAGTAATCTATAGACTCGAAACAGACAGATTTTTTAAGTGTACAATTTTTCGTGTGCTCTTAGGGATATATATTAACAAGTCTCATAAGAAGAAGCCTCAACTTCTTTGAACCATTTATGTCAAATACCATGCTGAAAACGCCAATAAAATAGCAGAACATTACTTAACAAAGAGTTATACATTATTTCCAAAAAAATCTTATAAGAATTTCTTAAATAATTATAAATTGCCAACATAAGTTATGGTGACTTAAATGCATGACGGATAAAAACCTGAAAGTTATGTGACCTGCGCAACATTCTTATAGAATTCTATAAGAAATGCAAAGTTCTTATAAGAATTTCTGTAAGACTTATAGAATCCTATAAGAATTTCTGTAAGACTTATAGAATCCTATAAGAATTCTGTAAGACTTATAGAATCCTATCAGAATTCTGTAAGACTTATAGATATCTATAAGTCTTACAGAATTCTTATAAGAATTTCTGTAAGACTTATAAGAAATTTCCAATAGGGAACTAAAGGTGTTTATAATGTAACTGATCATTACGAGTTAGGTTTGATTCTCGACTTGCATCTATCCGACTCGTATCGCGTTACTTCCTAGCCATTTCTATGGAATACACTACAAAAGAACTTAATATTATTTCGTACACAATCTGCCGCTTCAATACATGGAACCATAATCCATTTCAGACAGTTTTCGTGTTGTATTTGGGTGCTACAGCCGTCTGCTTTACTGATGTGGATTGCTGTGTTCACCTATATTATTATCATATTTTCAGATAAGAAATTAACTAAATAGTTATGCCATGTGATTTACCATTGGGAAATGAAATTGTTTGGTATGATTTAGAAATTTAAGGACGACTTAAGGATCTTTACTGTTGATTCCCTGTTCTTGGTAAAATCATGGAGACGATAGTTCTTCATTCTTTATCCCCATGTTGAAGTATGTACATACGAGTTACTGAACAGCAAGATTTCAGATAAATAATGTCTACTACTACTAATTTAGCTATATTAAATAATTTTTTAAATAATTCCTCAGATGAAAATATACAAGTTGGTGTAATTAATAGGTAATTTGCAAAAGGCTCGTATGTATGTTAGGTTTTATAAATCGTCTGCTTTGAGTAACAAAAACACATTCATTTGCTCAAAGTATTGCATTCAGAACTCGTATGCCCTATTCTCGAATTTAACAGAGTTATGTGGCATCCTTATTATGAAGTGTAAATGAAACAACTGAAAGGGTACAAAGCAAATTTTAAACTAATATGGTGGATTCAATACTAAACATACCCCATGCAGAGAAACAATGCATATTTTGGATGTCCAACCGCTGATGGTTAGAAGCAGTGGCGGCTGGTTGTAATTTATCTAGGGTGTGCATTACAGCAGATATAGGATGATTTAATTATATTATGTTAATACTAATCCATGAGCATCATACTTCATCGTAATGGTATACATAGCAAGCAAAACATATCACTGGTATATTCTACCCTTAAAATTGCATGAACAGAAATAATGTTAGCATGCATGAAAATAATTATTCTAAACACACCTTTACAAGTGACGGTATGTGAAATTCATTCTCCTTTCATTAAGGCCGTTTTACACGGCACACGGAATTGCACAGTCTGACGTACGTGTGAAGGCGCAATCAAAATTGCGTCGTGTAAAGCAGTGAATTGCTAGAACACATGCGAGAATGCATGGATGCGAGACGGCAAAATAGCCCCTGTTCTAATTTCGTTCATGCATTCGCACAATTCCACGCCATTTTAGAAATTAATGCAGCTCTAGCCTGCGCAATTCCGTGTAAAACGGCCTTAACACCCTAAGAGGAAGTAGTGTATAAAACAGCCATACAGATGACTCTGTAGACGGACTATAGGATCCTGGGGGCAGGTAGTGTAGGTGGCGGCTACACCACTACACTACCTGCGAGTCACTCACCAAAAATATGCGCGTGCACACTCGCATCGTTTTGAGTCTGCTCCCATCACCCATTTGAACTGTGCATACCCCCCTGCATACTTCGTCCCGCCCGAGCACCCTCAAGCGATCGCATAGACCAAAAATGCTCCCGGCGCGATGCCACGGGATCGCACACTTGTAGAGCGGTGAATTCGAAAAGGAGATAGCTGTAGCGTCGGAGATTCATGTTTCTTGCATGTGGAGACAGGATTTTTATCCTTCTCGTTGCAAAGGAATAGTTCTCTTTTATAATTCATTCATCTTTGGGTGTGCACTTGCTAACATGCATATACACACGCGCCGCCACTGGTTAGAAGGAAACTGAATGACCTGATATTTTTACATGAATTATGTCATAGTATGATATGTTGTACTTGTCTTAATAATATTAGTTTTGATCGTTCGGTTACCTCAGAAAGGAATTGCAACATTATCTTTGTAGTCTTCTGTAGAAACAATATTACTTATAGCAATCTTATTAACACCAGTTTATGGTTATTTGACAGAGCATCACATGAAATTGGCTGGGTTTTGAATTTAAATTGGGTGTCACAGTTACAGTGCAACCTCGATATAACGACACCCCACGGTGCACGAATAAACACTCGCTATAGCGAATTGTCGCTTTACCGGAGGTGGAGCAAATAATAGCCAATATACCTGTTGCGAACAGATATACAGGAACAGGAGTGGTGCGGCGACAGATAAACATCTATCCGATAAACGTAAGCGTAAATCCAGACGAAAGGCGATGTTTTTTTGCATCACTAAATTTCCTTACTCAAATAACGACTAACTATTCAAACAATTTATAAGCGCCGCACTGAATAAAAATGATGCAAAGCGTTGTTTCGTCAATCATTACATTTATCGAACGACAGTTTACCACATAAATTTGAGACTAAGCACTCCATTAGCTTCATTTCTAACAGATCGCTAGCAATTACAGAGGTTAAGGAGTCTTGATGAAATTCTTCCGGCGGTGAAACCTTCACCAACACCGAAAGGGTCTCGTAAAAACGAATTTTTTAACACTCTTATTATAGGGTCAATTGACGGTGCATCGGCTATCTCTCATAATAGCGGGGGTGTCGCTATAGCCCGTACTCGCTTTAACGAGGTTCCACTGTAAATAATAATCCGTTGAATGAGTTATTGTAACTGTCTACGGGGAAAGGAATTTGGGGACTAAGTTTCTTTGCCCACTATTACATTTCAAAGTCGAAATGAAACTTGGCATTGCCTTGGATAGGTGAAAGTCGTCCATTTCTTGTCTGAAAGCAGTATTTTCTGTGACTATGTATGATTTCGAATTGACTACTGAATTGACACCTGGAATCAATCAAAATAAGCTAATAATATATACCATAATGCATATATTACTAATTTACATCGTGGGACGCTGTTAAAAATCGTTCGTTCAATGGTACAGTAGGTTCATCCTCCTTGCTATTGAAACTTAACGTCAATCTTGAGTTACTATACTCAGCAACTTTAGGTAAATTGTTCAATAGCACATCGTGCGCAGAAGAAAAAAACACATTTATCAGAGTAACACGGGCAAATACCATCCCATTCATAATAATGGCAATGTAAATATTGAGTATGTAATATTGAAAATGTCGAAAACCGCGATCACGGATATCGGATACTTTGATGCATTGGATATAAGCTAATTTTCTACTTTTTTCTGCGTAACCTGACACATGAACGATTTTCAATTGAAATAACCATATATTAATAGCTATAACATGTAAAACCAACGTATCTCCATTAAAATCATCCTAAGCAAGAGCTTTCTGCTCCTACCTACGTGCGGGAACAACAGTCATCGCCTCGCTTTGAAACAATTCCACTTGTGCTGCAGGTATTACAGGGTCGTAGAATTAAAGAATATTTAACCTCAAGTAAGGGTAATAATTGCTTTGAAACCAAAAAGTAGGTATCACCCCGTAACTAGTCAATAAAACAGTGTAAAGGTCTCATGTACGCTATTCCTCATACATAGCACTAACGCGTCATGACCATCGTTCCTCTGTTTCGAGCGTTCTCCGTCAGGTGGTGTCTCCCTTGGCTGGAATCGTGAATAGATGGCATTTGGCGGCAACTTCGGATATTATGTGAATATCTTAGCGATATTGTTGGATGAAAATTGGATATTACAGTTGGATATTATAGATATTGTATGGAATTCAATTGCTACTTGGGTGGGAATATTCGTGGACTATCCTGGGAATATTCCTGGACTACGCTAAGAAAATTCCTGAAATATCCCAGGTAAATTCCTATTAGAATATCCCGGGAATATTCCTGAACTATGCTGGGAATATTCCTGTAGGAATGCGTTAAATTAGAAAGAAATATTCGGTATTAATATGCTTCTTGTAGTATTTGTTAGCACAATTCTTAAGTTGGTTCTTCCTATCTGCATATCTTCATAGCATACTTTTATAGGTTTTCAAGATACAAGTTTTTACTGTGTTGTTGTTACGACGATCCACCAATTCATATTACTATTTAATGAAGAATTTGATGGATGGTTTAGTAATTGCCTAGCTTAGGCTCCACGTACGTACATTTTCACCTTAGAATTTTAATTTAATTTGCATATTCTTTTAAAATTTATATTATTTTTTATACTTATATGATAAATACGTATGTTTGAGACATGGATACTGCTAGTTAGTGACTTTGTTTTCACAAATGAAGTCATGGCATTACTAGGATCACCACTGTTAAGGGTCACTATTAATGTTTATTTCAATATAAATCTGAAAACGTTAGCAAAAAAAACGTGAGAATGGAAGAGCGACTACGAGGTACTAGTAGGTAGGTCGAGTTAGAAAAGTTGATAAGGACTTCTTGTCGTCACTGTACCGAGAAATAAACAAATGAAAAGATGAAGATGATGGGATGTGCAGATGTTGAATATAATTCATGAGTCAATCCATGCATTCATTCCAAACTCAGCATTTTTGTAAGTATTCTAATCTTTGGCATAAACTGGCATGCCTGAAAACACTGTACGAAATGACGTCACAGCTCTGAAAATATGGCTGCCTGGTGTTTCAGCACAGCATTAATTTTGTAAATTTAAATGATAAATATCTCCCTTAGAAAGTACTTTCTCTACACTATTCTCAGACTCAGGATTTAGCCTAATTAGTGTTTAAAATGTAGGTGCCTTTCTATATTCGTATCATTAATTCAAATATCGGCCCTGATTTAAATGAAGAATTCTTTTTCCTTATATTACTATTTAACTTACCCTCCTACGAAAAAATAATTTTTCTTATCGATTTTTGGCCCTTACCCAGTGAGAAATGCGTGGTGGAATCCACGTGGAACCCACGTGGAATCCACGTTGAGTGGTGGATATTTGGTGGTGGTGGCTATTGAGTGGTTGGACCCACGTGGAATCCACGTTGATTTCAAGTGGATTTGTGGTGATTAGCATAAAATGTTAAACAGAATTTCTAATTTGTGGAACTTAACTCTCTGGTGACATTGTGTCATTTATCATCCTGAAACCACGCTAGTTATGTGAAAATGTATCGCACATTCTATTTTTATATAATTCGTGGAAAGGCAGCCATGAGAGCACATGAAAAATCGTAGACACATATATAGAAGGTTTAGATATAGAGTGGTTGAGGTTTTAATGGTTTTAGGACAGCACCTACTGCTGTTTTAATTTTTCCACCAAATTTCCACGTGGGTTCCACGTTGATTCCACGACCAAAAACACGTGGTATCCACGTTAATTCTCCACGTGGGTTCCACGTGGATTCCACCACCCATTTCTCACTGGGATAGTGACCTAATGAATATCCATTATTTAATTGCCGCAACTTCTGGGCTATTTAAGGTTTGAAACGTGAGCGCAAATAAGTGGAGTTACATTTTTGTCCAGCCAAAGCACTAATCTGACCTCCATTTCCTTGACAAAAAGGTTTTGTCGACGTATTTGTTCTTCCTTTGAATTAATGTGTACACAAGCTGAGTTCTGAATATCTCAATGTTTCAAAAAGTTATTTACATTTAGCCTGTAAAGATGTTTCAGTCTGTCTCTGTATCTGTAGATATCTGTAACATATCAACAATTGTTTGTATGTATTATTGTATTCTTTGTGTGTTGATTTCAATTGATGACTGATGACAATTTCCTTTTGTTGAAAGTTGCATATTTAATTTGTAAAATGTCAATTTTAATAAATGGTATTATTTTACTTATAACTTAATTATTTTCCTTAGTATTGATATAATTCTATTTTAAGGTTTTAACTTAAGGTAATGAAAAAGAGGGCATGGTTACTTGGATTTTGAAATTTGTTGTTGGCTTAAGCCTATGCCGAGCTGATACTGGATTGCTACCTGGGTAGTTACTTGGACTCTGATGAGTACCGTATTCCTCCGAATATAGTCGCCCTCTGAATACAGTCCCCTCCTAATATTGAGGCTTGAGTTTTAGGAAAAAAATTAAAAAAATGGGTTTGAATATAGCCCCCCCCTTAACTTTTATCACGGCCATTTTTTGAAAAAAAAGGGGGCCCTATTCAGACATATACGGTATATGAGGCTCTGATATCTGTTTGGATATCAATTTCAGATAGAGATAACTTCCATCTTGATTTATCGTCTTGCGTACTCTGTATCCTTTTATGCTTCTAGTTAGTTGAAATAATTTGATTTCATCTAATTCCATACATATGATAATGCTTCTAGTAATTCAGGGTGCTCCAAATTTCTTTTGCATAACTGAATTATTGAAATGATTGTATGTTGCTTTCTAGTTTCTTTTATTATTTCTACAAAAGCACCGAGGTCATTTCAATCCTAAGCTAATGGTGACTTATTTTCAGATAAATATGTCACATACAATAATAGATTGGGGTATGTCTCCTCGATACTGTTTCTAGTGCTGGGCCTGTGTCGCCTTCATTTCGAGTCTATGTCGGACATAAGTTGATTTCATGTCGGGCCACTTTAAGGTCCAATGTCAGGCTGACAGCGTTTTGATGTCGGACCGAAGTCTGTTTGGTGTCAGGCTGAAGTCTGTTTGATGTCGAGCCAATGTCAGTTTGACGTCGGGGCCGACAACAGTTTGATGTCGGGGACAAAGTTGGTTTTTTGTCGTGCTGAAGTCGGTTTGACGTCGAACCGAAGTCAGTTCGATGTAGGTCCGACGTCGCTTTGCGTGTCGGCTGTAGCCTGGCTAAACGTTATCATTTCGACGATGGACCGACTTCGGTTCCCGACGTCGGATCGACGTGTAGACGACCTATGTCGCCGTCGTATCGACGTTGGACCGACATCAAAATGCTACCTGGGTGGTAAGGTTATAAACCTTGAAAGGAGAGAGCCCAACTACCCTCTGAGTCCGTGATAATGCCGAGTCCCAGCTACGAAGGGTCTAAAGGTTGGTGCTGAAAGAGCGCGATCGACAGCGAGACCGTTCTTAACGAATGCCCTGCAAAAATTCTCCGTACGGAGGGGACGGGAGAGTCTCTTGGGGCTCAGTGCAGCAGTCATGCTGAGGCAAAAACTCCACCATTTCGAAAGGGATAATGGTGAGTGGAAAGCAGTCAACATTTCTATTCACTCTCATTTTGACGCCTTTAAAGCTTAAAGCGATCTGGTCGATGGACATAGGCAGTATTAATGTTTAATATCAACAATTTAAATCAAGAATTATTGAAAATGTTAAATAACTGCCTGCACTCTGCCACATTTTAAATCGAAATCAGAAGCCATAGCTAAAAGCAGGGAATTTCAAAATACACAGGATATTAAGAAGGCATCATTCAGGGCAATTTCCACTTTGGAGAGGTTTAATTAGGGACCCAAATCTAGGTATATACACACATTTTAAAATTACAGTATTTAAAAGTAATATTTGTGGAAAGTGAACTGAAAATATCAGTTTCCATCACGTGAATCAAATTTTAAGTGGAGATAAATCCAGCACGGACTTTACATGGCTCTTAACATACTAGTAATTAAGAAGGTAATCATGATTTACTCACCTTGACAGGATTGGCAGGAGAAATCATCTTGCACTTGCTGGAATAATGGATGAATGCCAAGTTCAAGACGGATCCAGGATTTTTGGAGCCAGATGTTTCAATTATGATATTTTCGAATCCAAATGCATTTTCAAATTCCTGCAATTAAACCAAGTCATTAGTCAAGTTTATTCTGGGTACATACAATCAATGGAATGATTTTAGATTTTCATACACAATTTAATATACCTCTTCACAATGATCAGAAAATACTAACATTCCTATCACTGTACATACTCAACTGTGCCTCTTTTGTTAAGAAAAACCTTGATTACTTTCAAAAAAATAGTTCTCTCCATAATCACGCTACCAGAACCACCAATGACATTCACCTCAAACACTACCATAGCACTTTCTGCCAAAAAGGACCCCTTTTCTCCCTATCAAAATTATACAACAAACTACCGTATGATATCAAATGTCTTCCACCTACACCATTCAAGAATGCTTTTAAGAAATATTTAATGGAAAACAGCTACTATAGCCTGAAGGATTTTATGTTGGGCTCTGAGTAATCTTAGCCCATCAACCACAAAAATTGTAACTTTTTCCTTTAAACTGTAAGAATTGTAAATATTATATCACTTCATTTATTTGTAACTATCCTTTAATTCCTAGTCCTTTCCCTTGGGCTACAACCTTGTCGCGGTGGAAAGGCTTGCCCGCTCCTATGACCCCTAGAGCAGCACAGGCGGGATTAATTCTAAATTATTCCCGGTAGGGCCACCCATGCCAGATAGGTCGAAGGGTAGGAGCCAGACGAAAGGTAGTCCGCGTGATGGTGTCACGTAAAAAACACTGTTGGAATGGAAGTGGGAAACCCTACCAACTAACTCTTCCCTGAACACATGGAGTACAACCAAATGAGCCTCGGAATCTCATCGCCCGTGACCCGTCCGCAAAGGGCGGGTGTCGGGCACGGCAGCGAGGTTGGCAAGGTCCTTGGGGTCGCCAACATGTGAAATCCTTGCAGAGAATTATCATCATCAACATCAGTGGCAGCAGCAATGAAGAAAGAAGAAAAGAAGACCAAGATGATGGAGAAGAAGATGTCTGCTATAAATGTGGGGACGTGGAATGTGAGGATTATGATGAGGGCGGGAAAGTTAGAAAATATCAAAAGGGAAATGGATAAAGGGAGGATAGATATCTTAGGATTATGCGAGGTGAGGTGGAGGGATGGGTGGGACTATTGGAGTGATGGGTATAGGGTTATATATAGTGGAGGGGAAGACAGCCAGCGAGGGGTAGCTTTAGTATTAAACGGGAAGATGGGTAAGCGTGTGGTAGGTATAGACCAGGTAAGCGATAGGATTCTGGTGGTAGAAATTGAGGCGCGGCCCACCAACCTTGTGGTGGTCCAGGTTTACATGCCCACTAGCAATCATAGGGAGGAAGAAGTAGATGAGGTGTATGAACAGCTCGAGGAAATAATTAGAGACACACCGGGTAAGAAAAATCTGGTAGTGATGGGGGACTGGAACGCCTCAGTCGGGGAAGGGAGGGATGGAAACGAAATAGGAGATTTTGGTCTAGGAATACGGAACGACAGGGGAGAGAAAGCAGCAGAATTTTGTAGGAGAAACAAATTATTCATCACAAACACGTGGTACAATCATCATAAAGGGCGAAGGTACACGTGGAAAAGTCCAGGGGATGCGGGGAGATATCAGATAGACTACATTATGGTAAGACAGAGGTTTAGGAACAGTGTGAAAAACTCGCGCAGCTTCCCTGCAGCGGATGCGGATTCGGACCACAATCTAGTGCTCATGAAATGCAACGTAAGATTCAAAAGACTTATGAAAGTTAGAAAGGCGAAGAAATGGAACGTAGAAGCCCTGAAGGGGAGTATGAGGAGAGAATATCAGGAACTAGTGGACATTAGTATACGGGAGATTGAAAGTTCTAAGAATGTTGAGGAAAGATGGGATAATATTAAAACGGGAATAGTCAAAGCAGCGGAGAAGTCAATTGGTTACGTTGACAGTAGAAGGATAAAGAAGCCGTGGATAACGGAGGCAATGGTAAATGAAATGGAGGAGAGGAGGAAGTGGAAGAACGTGGACACAGAACAGGGCAAAAGAATGTATAAGGAATTGAATAATCGATTACGACGTGAAACTTAGAGGGCAAGGGAGGCTTGGTGGAAAAGACAGTGCGAGGAAATGGAAAAGTTCCAGAAGGATGGAGAAGTACGCCAAAGTTAAGTCGATATTGGTCGGCAAAAGAGGACAAGCCATGTCTAAAATTAAGGCTAAAGGTGGGAGGATGCTAACCGAGCGAGAAGAGGTACAGGGTAGGTGGAAGGAATACGTGGAGGACCTGTATGAAGGAACGAACAGACCAGAGAGATTGACTCTTGAGGAGGAAAGTGCAGTGGAGGAGGATAATCTTGGGCCGGAGATATTAGATTCAGAAATAGAGAGATCACTCCGTGATATGAAGGCTACGAAAGCAGTAGGCGTGGACAACATCCCGTGTGAGCCTCTGAAGAATCTAGGGAAGGAAGGTAAGAAAAGGTTTTTCGAACTAGTGCGCAAGATCTATGAGGAGGGTTGTTGGCCGGAGGATTTCGTGAAGACGGTTTTAATTCCGCTTCCGAAAAAGAAGAAAGCTGTGGAATGCGGAGATTATAGGACTATCAGCCTAATATCCCATGCGGCTAAAGTAGTGCTGAGGATATTGAACAGACGAATGGAGGCGAGGGCAAACGAGTATTTGGGCGAAGATCAGTTTGGTTTCAGAAAAGGGAAGTCAACTCGTGATGCAATAGCAATAATGAGGGCCCTCATGGAGAGGAATCTAGAATATGAGCATGACGTATATGTGTGTTTCGTAGATTTTGAAAAAGCGTTTGATAGGGTGAACTGGGTAAAGTTAATGGATATACTCAAGAGAATAGGTGTAGACTGGAGGGATAGACGACTGATTTGTAACCTGTATATGGCCCAGACTGCGCAAGTGAGGATAGCGGACGGAGAATCTGGGTGGGCAAGCATTGGCCGAGGTGTGAGGCAAGGCTGTCCTCTATCGCCACTGCTCTTTAACGTGTATGCTGAAGAGATGGTAAGGGAAGCGTGGGATGAGTTAGAAGCTGGGATAAAAGTGGGAGGAATGATGTTCAAATCAGTGAGATTCGCGGATGACCAGGCGTTGATCAGTCAGTCAGCAAGGGTGCTTCAGGCCCTAGTGGATGCGTTATACGAACGTTGCGAGGAGTTTGGGATGAGGATTAATCACAAGAAAACTAAGGTAATGCGGTTTTGTAAAGCATCACGAGCGAGGAATGTGAGACTTAAGATAAAGATGGGTGGTGAAAAACTTGAGCAGGTCGAGCAATTCAATTATTTAGGCAGTACGTTAGAGGAAAACGGATACAGTAGCAAGGACATCAGGAAGAGAATAGCATTAGCGAAGGAGGCGTTCATGAGCAGGAAGGAGCTTCTGAGAGGATCGTTGTGTAAGAGTTTAAAGAAAAGGTTAGTGAAGAGTTTGGTTTGGAGTGTAGCTCTCTACGGTGCGGAAACGTGGACACTGAGGAAAGAAGACGAGAGAAGATTGGAGGCGTTCGAGATGTGGGTATGGAGAAGAATGGAGAGGGTGAAATGGACGGAGAGGAAAAGGAACGACCAAGTGATGGATATGGTTGGCGAGGAGAGAACGCTTTTAGATGAGATACGCAGGAGACAGAAGGTATGGATGGAGTTAGTGCTTAGTGGTGAGGGGATGTTGAAAATGGTGCTAGAGGGTAGAATGTTAGGGAAACAAGGGAGGGGAAGGAGAAGAATAGGATTTTTAGATAGGTTGAAAGAGAGTAGGCCTTACTGTGAATTAAAGAAGGCAGTGCTGGAAGGAAAGGGAGGCTCCCAGATCACCTCTTTAGCATCCATGGAAACCTACCTTTATCGGTAGAATACTATAATAATAATCCTTTAATTATTTACTTTATTTTGACAACTTCCAATGTCACGGGAACATATGGGATCTCTTGGAACAATAAAAATTATTACTATTGTTATTCTGGGTACATATTATAAATGGAATGCTTTTCAGATCGTCATACACATTTTAATATTTTTATAAATTAATAGTGATGGGTCGGTTCGATTCCTCGATTCTCGGCCCAGAATCGGAATCGAAAATGAGTACTTGCCAATGTGAAAAATCGATTCCGATTCCAGTAGTATTTCAAACCACAAATTTAAATATGACTGCATTTCCAACAGTCATTTGAATTTTTGCGCCGCGTTATCGTAACAACAAAACACATTATCTTCTAGGGATTTGCGAGTTTTCGAAAGTTCGAGTAGAGTCGAGTAGTTGGTACTCGACTCGAGTATTTCGAGTAGCATTGCAAATGTCGAGTCGAGTAAGTTACGGTTACATGGCTTTCGAGGGTAGTAGGTTCAGTAATCTGCCGACAGGAAGCTCTATCATGAAACTCATGTAATAATACTGTTTTTAAATCCGATAAGTCATTCCAATGCCTTGGCTTGGTAGTGTCACCTTGCCGAACACACTATAGTTGTCGATTTGGGCGCCGAATATCTTTATGCCAGCCTACCGACCTGGCGCACACCGGTCCGAAATCCGAAAATGCTGGAATAAAGTCCAAAATCACCTTTTTGGAGATAGAGACTTGAAACTTAGCGTTAGTACTCATAAGTCATTACCAGATATATACTTCAATGCCATTTTACCTAAATACGACGCTTTAGTGATGATACAGTGGCCCAAAAATGACCAACTTTTCAAAACCACACGCGATCTCGTTAATCCTCAAAATTTTTTTAATTTATCCAGGTGGTGTTGCGCTAATATGATTTTTATGGAATTAAAAATGCAAATCGATGGAATCGGTATCGGTAGAATCGGAATCGAAATGTCAGAATCGGAATCGGGATCGGAATCGATAAAATTTTGGAATCGACCCATCACTATAAATTAAAAATTATTTTATGGGCTTTCAAGTTGTTCTTTAAAAACATCTTTACATACTAAGGGCCTAAACTGTTACGCTTGGATTTTGAAATGAAAATAGGAAAAATCTTAAGATGAACCACTGACTGGTAGTGCGGTGAGAGGACCCCCTCAAAATATAAAAACACAATCACTTTCCTTCATAGAAGGAAAAAAAATATATAAAAATCACAAATTTCAAAAATTGAAAAATGAATCTTTGGAAAATGATTTTTTTCTATTACTAATGGTGTTAAAATTAGTTTATTACCCTCTCCTTTGTATCCCATTTTTTTATTTTCCCCCTGGTTTTCGACCCCCCTTAACAAAATTCCTGGCTACCCCCCTGCCATCGACTGATTTCAAATTTTCCCCACGCACATTTCCCCCAAATTTTACTTTCTGATAGCGTACTGACTTGTGTTTCACCCGAAAATGCTTCAGTATGGTGAGGAATATTTAGTATATCCTCCCGATAATAGGGTAGTTTCCTTCATCAAAGAAAGAGAAAGGCATTGATTGCAATCCGTTACCCACCGTTAGTGTATTCATAATGTGCAAATTATTTGATTTTAGAAATACCGGTTTAGATGAATGGCATTGGTCCATTTTTATCCTCATTTGAAAAGGGCCAGATTGGCGCCCATGCGATGCCCCTCCACTTGACGTCACAGGGACCTTTCTTTCAGGGACAGGGACAGTTTCTATAGGAGAAGATAGGAGTTATACATCGTCTGAGGTTACCAATGCATGCATGAGGCGCAGAGCTCAGGGAAACATGTCTTAATAATCACTTATTAAAACTGGCTAAGGTCGGAAAGTTTTCTTCATTTGATAAGCTATGAATAATCCTTATTTAAGCCAAGCGCTACCAGCCAGCAGGGCACTCAGCTACCCGCTAGCAACCTGCGTCATATCAGCGCTAAGCCTCGCCTCAAGGTCACCTCACAGGGCGGCAGTGGGGACCAGAAATACGTCGCACGGATAGATTTCCCGGCATTCATACTTATGCGTCGCGTTTTCGCTGGCTTGAAAATTTTCACTTTTCATTTAATCGCGAAAAATAGATATCGTCATTTAAAAATCTAACAGCGTGAAATACGTACTCCAGGAGTAATAATCTTTCGATTTAGGCAAGAAAAAAATAATAGAAACCACCCTATTTACGCCACAGTGCACGCACACGGTTCCCACTCTACCTGAATAATGAAATGAGAAAGTCCAACCAAGGCCATCTCCTGCCAAGGCCAAGGTCCTGAAAGGCCAACAGAGAGTTGTTTTTTTGCTTGAATTTCAATTTGTAATGTTATTACACTTTGGATAGGATACCTGTGTCAAAACCAACCAAATGTTACGATATGAGTTGTCAGAACTTAGTCATCGATGTATATCGCTTGAATAATGCTGAATATTCAAATTAATCGTTGGTCATTGACTTACTTAATGAAATATAACTGCGTTGAAGCGTGGAACATCAGAGGATAGGTGCCCCAGGGACAGCGGTGTCATACATAAATGTTTTGTGGGTAACCCCCAAAATAGAAAAAAAATTGGAAGGCAGCCCTATTGGAAATTTCTTATAAGTCTTACAGAAATTCTTATAAGAATTCTGTAAGACTTAAAGGATTCTATAAGTCTTACAGAATTCTTATAGGATTCTATAAGTCTTACAGATTTCTTATAGGATTCTATAAGTCTTATAGAAATTCTTATAGGATTCTATAAGTCTTACAAAAATTCTTATAAGAAATTGCATTTCTTATAGAATTCTACAATAATGCTGCGCAGGTCACATACCTTTTAGGTTTTTATCCAGCAGGCGTGTCACCATAACTTATGTTGGCAATTGATAATTATTTAAGGAATTCTACATAAGATAATTTTTGGAAATTATGTATAACTCTTTTTTAAGTAATGTTCTGCTAATTTCCTGGTTTTTTCAGCATGGTATTTGACATAAATGGTTCCAAGAAGCGGAGGCTTCTTTAATGCGACTTGTTAGTATATATATCGCTGAGGGCACATGAAAAATTGTAGACTTATAAGATCTCTCTGTTTCGAGTCTACAGATTACTTGACCGATGGAAGTTCGATATGGGCCATGAATAACCACGAACTACGATTGCATACGTTGCAGGATACTGTTCACATGGTTCCCTAGCAACCTAACAACCAAAACTTGTTTGGTTGCTAGGGATTGCTTTTATATGTTAATCATTCACTATGTCTTTGTGATAGCAGTTTAATAAAATAAGTCGTGTGCTTCTAACCAAAATAAGGCATTGACCTCATTTGGTAAGTATTAAAAAACTGGCATTCCTAAAATTATGTTACCTTAAACAGATAGTTTCATTGAATTTTAAACTTTTCATCATTAATTTAGATAGACATGTATATTTTTCAGATTGTGGCATATCTAACATAAGAGGAAGTTTTAATGAAAACAGTGTTTTAATGGACAAAGTGAGTGATTTAGTCGTCTCTGAAGAGAATGAGAATGAATTTGTATGAGTATGCCAACATCTGCACAGTTATTATTTTATGGAAAATACATCAACTATTATTCTCAATCAGTGTTTCTGTGATTCCTATTAATTTCCCTAAATCTTGCAATTATTGTTAGCCATATTATACATATCCTTATTTCTCCAAAATGGCATCAAATTCCATTTTGCTTTGCTTATTTCTTTCATTATCTATCCAAATCTGCATGTAGAGGTCTCATTCTCTCTGGTATCTTAAATAAACATTGCTCATATGCATTTGATTTATCAAATTTTACTCTTCCTTCCCATATAATTTCTTGAAGTACCTATCCCAAGTGGAATTTTATTTCATTTGCTTCTTCAATTTTCCAGGTTAAATCATATTCCATATTGCAATTCCTGTATCTTTCATTGCGTAATGATTGCCAGAGTTGTATTCAATTATCAGTATATCATTCTAGGCTATCGTTGGTTTCATTGATTTTAGTTTCTTTTAGCATGTGGGGACATTAACCCTATACAGAACCCATGCCCTGAAAGACCTCTATGGTATCTCGCCTTGTCTGGCCAGCCAGGTGAACTTTACAGGGCTTCAATGTCCTTTTTGATGTACATTGATGATAGACATCTACATTTGGTTAATGGGAAATCATTAGGTTTGCTGTATAAGATATAGGCGTCTACATTTGGATTGAATTAGGTATAATGCTAACTTTGTACTTTCAGTAGGGATGTAAATCTTATGTAGCTTTTTATAGAAGTTTACGCAAGTGTTTTAAGCATGTTGATATAATATTTATAATAAATATTTCCATCAGAAAATTTGTTATAAATAACATTTTGTAACTGATAGTTAGAAGAAATTTTCTTATAAGAAAAATTCTTATAAGAAAAATTCTTATAAGAAATTTTCTTATAAGAAATATGTCCAATTTCTGATAAGAAATTTTCTTATAGAAAAATTCTTACAAGAAATTTTCTTATAAGAAATATGCCCAATTTCTGATAAGAAATTTTCTTATAGAAAAATTCTTATAAGAAATTTTCTTATAAGAAATATGTCCAATTTCTGATAAGAAATTTTCTTATAAGAAATTTCCAATAGGGAGAGGCTTAGCACTTAACGACTACGAGACTGTTTGCTATTTTTTTTTAATTTGAGTACACCGGGACTAGCCAGGGTGATATCTTTATAGTTTCTTAAGCGATTAGTTATTAGTAAGCTGAGGGACTTATACAAGGTAAGGATAAGAATTTTACAGAGGTGATATCTTTAAGGTACCCAAGGAGGAATGAAAAGTCATTATGACATCATCTTGATGTCATTTTCAAGTCATGGCTTGGTAGTCACGGTGACCTCAAAATGGTCCCGTGAAATGACATCTTTCTTGACTCATGATGATGTCAATATGACCTTAAATGACTACCTATCATTTTGACCTCATTTTGAACTCACTTTGACTATTTGTGACCAAACCTATTTGTTCTTCTAATAACAATTCATACTATAATTTCTGTATTTAGATTGTCATTTAGGGATAAATTAAACACTTCAGATATGAAACTCAACCTTTATTAGGATTTATTGCAACAAAAAACTGATAGGTTTTACAAGAAGAAATTCCTAAGGATTTGTTTTTAATTTTCCTTTTAATGTTCCTATTCTCCCTCTTCAAATAGAAATCAAGAAAAATCATCTACATTGGCCATTACAGTTCATTCTGTAGCATTTCCTTTCCCTTCAGTTGCCTCTAGTTGCTTAAGCAATTTTGTTGAACCACCGCTGAATCTTTGCCTTCTTCTTAATTACTTTACCCTGAGGGAAATTCTTCCATCGTGGGACTGCAAACAAAGGAAAAAATAACATCAAGAAGCTGAAAGTTTCTAATTTTGATGATACATTAAATAGAAAAATTGATACTAACTGCAAATAGCCTTATTGATGTAGGGTTTGTTGAACATAATTTTTCCAAGCTCTCCATCCCAATTGATGCAGCGAGCAAATTCATTCGTACACATATTTATGGCCTCATGGGCTGAAAACTCCATCAGTATGATCAACTGCAATTTGTCTAAGATGTTAAACCTGTGAGAAAGGAAACCAAAATAAATTTTAACTTTAACATATGGCACAAGAGGGGAAAATAGAAGGGTTAATTTGATGGATGATGTAGAGCGGATAACAGTCAATTTACTCACAAATGATTTGAAGAGAGATGAGGTTTTTAGGAGCTCTTCAAAGTTTTTTAAATCCTTCTCGTCATCCAGAGAAGTTTTGGCATGTTAGCTGCTTCAAACATCTCATCTTCTGGAGCAATATAAGCAAATCTTCATTTCCTTTTCCTCTCTTGTATGGTTGCAATCTCTTTTCTCGTTTGTAAAAACAAGCGTAAATAATCCGAGAAATGGCACATTACAGTGAAACCATGATTAATAATGTATTCTCCATGAGTTAAACAAACGCTCCATTGTTGATTTCAAATGAAGACCGATATTTATTATTGGCTATTATTCCCTTAGTGACGCACGTACGAGCTCTCACCGATAATATTATTGAAAACGAGGAGAAGCTTAATTATTTCTTACGCAAATGTAGCAATCAGCGACGATGAGTTATTTAAAAAAAACCGCGGCGCATTCTAGTTTAGAAATGGCGCGTCACGGATTTCCTTCGAAATATTTTGGCGAAATAGGTTCGTTCCCGGGGACTTTCTTGCGGTAAAAGCGAGTAATAGACCATTTTTAAGGAACAATTATCATAAAACGTCATTTAATCTTGGACGAAAATCGATAAAAATATCGAGAACAAAAAAATCACGATGAATATCATCCAATATCCATTAAAATATCACGATATATATCATCCGATAGAAACATCGGAGCCCATAAAAATCGCCTACCGATAAAATACCACGATGTATCATTTCATAAAAAAATCTCCAGCCCGATAAAAATTTGCCTTCAGATAAAATATATCACATTATATAATTCGATGAAAAAATACCTCCTATTTAATATCGCGATGTACCATATATTTGTGAGTTTTTAACGCAACGATTTATGGTCTAGCATAAACGAAGGCCAACCCTATACATATTCTAGCCATAATCATTTTCCCAAACTAATTTCCCGATGCCAAAACATGATAATTTATCGCGCGCGACGACGCGATCGGGTGATAAATCACGATGTTTTATCGCGGCTGCGGCTTTTATGAGACAATAAATCGTGATATTTTATTCGAGCAGCAAGTTTTATTGGACGATATTTCGTGATATTTTAGCAGTGGCGATTTTTTTATCGGATTATCTAGCGTAGTATTTTATCAAATGGCGATTTTTATCAGGCCCAATATTTCTTATCGGATGATATATCTTTATATTATATCGAAAGGGTATTTCTACCTTATAATAGTAGTTCCGTAGTATTTTATCGGAAGACTATTTTTAACGATTCCGATATTTTTAATGGCTCAGTTAATTTATCGCACCCGATATTTTTATTGGACGATATATCGTGATATTTTATCGGTTCCAGTATTCTATCGGTCCCGATACTTTTATTGGGCCCTATTTATCGAACAATTATTTATCGATAATGTACAAAACTCAAATTAGTATTCCCGATATAATTAATTATCGCGATATTTCACGATATATATCGCCCAAGGCAGTCACGTCTTGGGGTACCAATAGGGGAAGGGAGGGAGGGGAAAATTTTAATTAAGGGGCGCCTTTTAAATTTAGGCCTAAAACCTGGCTATGCCACTGAGTGACCTATTGGATGTAGCCACTGACTATTGGCAGATGGGTCCCAGGAGTTCAAACCTGGGGTGAAACTTTGGGCTCCCCAAAATTAATAATTATCTGTAGAACTAGCCCAGGGAAAGGAACTGGCCCCCCTCCTTTAGATGTGATATTCGCATGCGCGGTTTTGTGATTAAGTGTCAGGGGTGAGCTCTACCCTCACCTTTCCAAACCAACCTTCAGGTTGGAATGCGGGGAGAGTGAGTATCGTAGAGAATATTTGACAATTTTTTTATAGATTCTCACTTTTAGTGAAAACTTGTACAAATGAATTCAAAGTCAAAATGATGTCACTTTGACATCAGAATGACCCGCAAAAAGTCACCTTTACAGTCCTGACTGAATAATGACTTTTTGTGGGTCATTTTGAGGTCAAAGTGATGTCATTTTGACTTTTCTTCCTCCTTGGGTAGTCACTTGCAATTCACTAATTGTGCGAAAAATCCACAGGGAAAAAAATCATTCGCCTTGACCAGGATTCGAACCAGGATCCCCCAATTTGCCGTGATTTAGTCAGTTAAGCTACAGAGGCATCATTCTCCCCTTTAGAAATTTAATCAGGATCTGACTTTATGGATATACCTAGTACTCTGTTCCGAAATGATTTGCTTTACTATAAACCTTTCCTGTCGTCTTTTAGGATCTTATCACACAGAATTTTAACATTATTTTTTTTAATCCGTTCTCGTGCCAAACACCCTTGAGGTGGCTCACAGGATATTACCAATAATTAAGCCCGTATGACAATTTCTAATTTATTGGCAGATAAATCGGCGCGCAATATTTTTAAAAATATTGGGCATCACGTGCTCTATTACACGTATCAATATCTACACCAATAGTCACTACCATAGTTTTATAATGTCCCGCTAGAAACGCCACTATATTTCGATGATTTTACGTTGCACAAGCATTTGTGTTATCTGTATGCTTCAATCAATTGTTAAAAAACTTCTTTCGTCCCTATTTTTAGACATGCTCGGAGAAAAACCAATATTTTTCAGCCAAACCGGATTATTGGGAAATCGGAATATACATGATTTTCATATAGTTTAGATCATTATCCATGGCCACTTAAAAAAAAAACGACGGAACAAATGAAAGCTGCGTTGCCAGGTCTTGCGCGCGTGACTTTGCTTCCTGGTAACCGGCACTGGCCCCGCACAGCTCCGTTTGGCAACATGGCATTAATAGAAGTTATTAACTATCACAAATATAAATATTTTTATAGTTTATGGATCGTAGAAATATTGATATAATGTAATATGTCAAAAATTTTTGTATATTACATTCTGTTCTTATATATATGTTTATATATACATATTTCCTTCTTTGTGTATAAATATTGTGTATCGTCTTATTCTCTGTATTTTTTATTGTTTGACACTTTTACTAACATAGCCCTGAAGATGATTTAAGAAAATAAATCGAAACTTTGGCTGCTAACCTTGTACCTTGCTTGGCTTGTACCTTGCAACTGTACCCCTACAATTACATAGCTCAATAATAAGTAGTGACAGATTCAGTACGGGGCACTGTCAACACATGTGCTCCTCTATGGTCCTTTTTCCGGTAACAGAAAATGAGGTATTGAAGTGCATAAATAGCCTGAAAGACAAACCATCAGTTGGGATAGACGATATTCCTTCCTTCATCCTAAAAAAATGCTCTAAAGCTATAATTAAGCCCTTAGCTTTCATAATAAATGAGTCCTTTAATAAGGGTGAGTTTCCAAACTATTTAAAAATAGCTAAAATAAAACTGATCCACAAAAAAGGTGATGTGGACAACATAGGAAATTACCGGCCAGTATCCTTGCTGACTAATATATCTAAAATTTTTGAGCTAATGATGAGAGACAGGATTATGAACTTTGTCGTCCAATCCAAATTATTAAACATGGAACAGTTTGGATTCCAAAAGGGGAGAAGCACCAATGATGCGATTGCATGCTTTCTGAAAAAAATCATGACCTCATGGGACAGGAATGAATTCTCGGTGGGTATATTCAATGACCTTTCTCGTGCATTTGACACAGTAGATCACAAAATCCTTCTCATTAAATGTGAGCACTATGGGATCAGGGGAATCGTTCATAAATGGTTGCAATCATATCTAGAGGATAGGCAACAGATGGTAGAGGTTGAGGGTACAGACATCAACAACATTGTTACAAACTACTTATCTCCCATTGAAATAATAAATGTAGGGGTACCACAGGGCAGTATTTTGGGGCCCCTCTTATTCTTACTATACATCAATGATTTGCCGAGGTTTATTAAAAACAATGATATAGTGTTATATGCTGATGATACATCTCTAGCAATGAGCCACAGGGATCCAAAGCTGCTGCAAACGAAGCTGGAGAGTTCACTACTACTCCTAGAAAAGTGGTTCAACCTTAATAAACTTTCTGTAAATGTTAAGAGAACGAATTACATTCAATTTAAAAAAAAGAGGGAAGTGCCTCAGTTAGAGGTATTCTTAAATGGTCAGCCCATAGAGAGGGTAAATAGCACCAAGTTTCTAGGTCTAGCTATTGATGATTCCCTAAATTGGGAGACCCATACCAATACCCTATGCTCAACCCTGGCTAAAAGTGGATATGTTCTGAGAAATCTGGTAGATATTGTTGATTTAAATGTTCTAAAAATGGTATATTATGGTTATTTTGAATCCCATTTGTCCTATGGAATTATTTTCTGGGGATCGTCGCCTGGATTTCGTAGAGTTTTCGCAACACAAAGAAAAAGTATAAGGTATATAGCAAAGATACCCCCGTGGAAATCTTGCAAACCCTATTTCAGAGAATTAAAACTCCTAACGTTACCATCTATGTATATACAGTAAACTCTCGATTATACGAAGCAGGATTTTACGAAGTTTTCGATTATACGAAGTGATAGTGCGGTCCCGGCGAAAAGCCTATGGTAAATACATGGTGCTATTCGATTATACGAAGTTTCGATTTTACGAAATGCTTCGAATTTACGAACCTCGGATCGGTCCCCAGGAGCAAAAGGCATTCGTTTATACGAACTATGGCGAAATATTTGTCAACAAAACTAGTTACGCCGGCGTAAGTAGCTAAAAAAATCAGCGCTTCCAACTGTGGTTCATCAAAAGTGTGAAATCGTAAATGATAGTGCAACTTTGGAGAGAAAGGGTTCGCCTAAAACCTCACGGTGGGAATTTAGGGGAAGTAGGACTTAATTAAAATATCGCGACTGATATAATGCCCCTGTTTACGTGCCTATTCGTAAACATCGCATCGACAATACTTCGTAGTTTAACATGTCAGGAAGGTCGAGCGGGGTATTTCGTACACTCCTAATTAACCCTTTGCACTGCTGTGAACGTACCTGGTACGTTCGCAAGGCAGGCTGCTGTGAACGTACTTCGAAGACTACTTGACTACCTTTCGCCGAAGCACTTCGAAGGGTCCCTAATTCGGGACCCTTTCCTCGACGAGCTCACCCTCGCTGGCCCCTCTCTTCGACCCTCCGAGCGTGGGGCCTTTCTCCCCAAAAGTGACCGCTCTGATTGCATTTTGAAAATCAGTCAATCAATGCCATCATCAAAAATAATTGTTTGCATCGCACTCCCTGCCTATCAGGCATTCAAGTACGTCTCTGAACCGTGTTTCTGCGATGAGGAATAACGACTTTGTTAACTTTGCTAAAATGGCCAAGTTAATAAAATTGTCATTTTTCATCGCAGAAACACGGTTCAAAGACGTACTTTATTTCCTCCACTACAATCGCTAATTGCTGGAAATCGGCCGGATTCCCTTTGATAGCGCATCATGAGGATGTTCTCGAGGTTGGTAATTGATACAACTAGCCTACTAGTAATTCTACTGCTATAATATCACGGCTATGGTTGATTCGTTACGTTATACATTCAGGAAGCAGCAGCGGATAAAATCGCGGAGGAGATTAGAGGCTTAAAAGATGAATTTGAAAAATTCTTGGAAAAAGTAGGAAGAGCACATCGCGCAACATCAAACGATTATATTGCCCTCGACGATGATCTCCGGGCTTGCGACAATGGGACGCCGGTACATGCGTCGGAAGAAGCAGCGGCCGGGACTAGTCAGAATAGCAGTGACGACGAAGATGAAAGTGAAGTAATTTCACCAAATAAAAAAGAAGTACCCGCTGCCCTCCAAACATTAAGATATATTGATATGGCTAACGAGTTAGGTCCCCAATTTCATTCCCATTTATGCAAGTGAGAAACCATGGTGGAAGCGTCGATGGAGAAGGGCAAAAAGGAAAAAAATAATTGATATTTTAGTAGTATCTTTTCGAGTATATAGTAGCCTTCCTGAATAAACAACTTACATATTAAGTATTGGGCTCTATTAACCACCAACTTATTTTTCAGTCTACTCGTAATGAAGACGCACTTCTAACCGTGAACTTTCTTCTCGCGCGTCTCCCCGTTTTCCCATGCCGAGAGATCTTTCTTTCCAAAGTCTTTGTTTACTTCCTCCCGCGGCCTTCTGCTGATCTTGCTGACACCCATCTTACGCATCTCAAACCCCTCCTTCCCCAGCATTTCCCATTCACTCCCTCCCCCCTAAGTTGACAGTGGTCGAGTGCGTCGCAAAAAATACGGCCCCCAACGTAGACTGAGGCAGAGCTGAAGGCCATTTCCCCACCCTTCTTTCTCCTGCCCCCTTCACCACTGTTCACCACTCCTTTGTGCTGACCACACTTCTTTCCTCAGGCAATCCCCATCCCACTCTTATTCACCCCACCCACTGGGAACGTTCCCCGATTGTGGAGAAGGGCATGGTTCATCTTTACCTGCAACGGGGGTAAGTTATTAACCGGAGAGAGGCTGAAGAAGTATCTTCCACTATCAGGGAAATGGTGCCGCGCTTATAATTCTCTCTCTTCTTCTCTGCTGACGTTTCAATTGAAATTATTTTCTTTGCTCTTTCCTCACTATATTTATTTACGATTATTGCGCGACTATTTTTAGTGCTAAAGCTAAGAAAATCTTTTCTCTACGTCAATGATTCTTTGCATAACTTTCAATACGGAGGAGAAAGGGACACGAAAAGTGAACGAGGTGAATGTACAGGTTTTTGCGTGTCATTTTTGGGAATTCACGCAAGTGAACCAATACTTCACACACGTTGAGAAATGATGAAACATCTCTTGTAGAAAAACAATCAATGCGGATAATAACGTTTCCCTCTTTATTTCTCCGATAATGGAAGATGATTCTCCTGTCGTTTTCCGGTTGGAACCTTGCTCCTGTCGGCATAAAAGAAGAGAGAGAAATACTATATGAACATAGTACTTCACACCCGGTATGAAGAATAAAGTCTTTCGTAGCAACGTCTGCGAAGATGATGGAGCACAGTATCCGGACGGAGAGCTCAAACAGAATTTACTTCAAATATTCGCCAGAAGATAATCATATCCTACGAAATTTAGAATCGTAACTGAATCTCAACAAAAATAACCAATGGAAAAGATAGCACATTCAACTGAATATACAGAGTAACTCGAAATATTAACTTACGAAGGTTATTTAGGAAACGGGTGGAGGCCCTCGTTTTTCTTTTTTTTCTCGTCACTGAGCGATAGAGGGCGACATAAATGGCGGTTAGGCCGGCTGCCGCTAAAATTCCGTGGGTGCTGGAAACAAATATATATCTTACGCGAACGTAATAGTTGTCATTCGCTCCTAACCACAAATTTATAAAATTAAATTCTTATAATAAACTTTGCAATTCATTATTTGATTACGTTTTCTAAACTGGTCGGGAATTTCTTAAGCGATCGTTGATGTTGAAGTATGAACAAGAAATGGGAATTTTATGGTGGTATAATTATTTACCGATTTTTCACATCATAAATCGATAACAAAAAGCCTTTTCTATGAATTATACCGAGAATAGCCACCGAAAACATTTAAATAAGACCACTAAAGACAAAAAACGGCGGAAGAAACAAAAGCGAACATTTTTTTCGTGACTTATGAAAAAGGTTTGAATTTACGAAACTCGATTTTACGAAGTGCCGATTTTCCGGTCCCACTGACTTCGTAAAATCAAGAGTTTACTGTATACCACTTGTGTATGCATGTCAAAGATAATATAAAAGATCTCACTACCAATGCTCAAGTGCACGGACACTCCACTCGCCATAGTGGAGATGTACATATGTACTGCCACGCCACTGCAATGTACAATAAGAGCCCTTTTCACATGGCTATCAAGGTTTATAATGCTCTGCCGTCAACCATAAAAAAAGCTTCTACAGGGGCAATTTTCAAATCTAATCTTAAACTCTTTCTAGTCAACAAAGGCTATTATAGCACAACTCAGTTTCTAGAGGAATCTGCCTACCACAGAAGTGTCTGATTCTGACTTTGATTGTGTATGTATTTATTTTTGTGTATGACATGTCCTATATTTTACAATGTAAAGTCCTGGGACCAACAAAATTATTATTATTATTATTATTAACTTTTGTTTAAATGACCTATACTCCAGGAAATATCATATTATATGGATTTATTAATTATAATAACAAATTAAAAAATCAACAATATGCAAATTTAACAACAAATAAAAATAATAATTGTATATTAAGGAAGCAGATAAACATATGTGCTCGCACACAGCTCATTCTTCTTCTGAATCTTCATTATCTGAAGTGAATTGGCGTTCTGAGATATCGGGAACAACAAGCATTTGCCTCACTTCATCACTAAGAGGCTTCATCATTTTAGGAACAAGGTCTTTTTGGGATGAAATGACCGGGTCCGAGTAAACCATTAGCCGGTGAAACATATCATTCATCGTCAGGGCTGGAGCATTTACATGAATTTTCTAGGCGGAAGCGCTTCAAATATTTATTTGTTGCTTCCTGGGCTTCCTATGACATCTGCCCAAAGCAGTGGCTATTATTTGTTTTCCATGCAGTAAAATTTTTTGCACCGCTGTGGGCATATTATACCGTGGGTATACATCTACAAACATTCTAGCGGTCCTCAGGGAATATTCCTCGAAAATATCCAAATCAATTTGATACTCGCAAGCGAGTACTTGTAAAATATTGTAGAACCTATCAAGTAACTTTATGTCCAGGCCAGTGATAGCAGCCGATAGATTTGCATTTTGAAAGAAGCAGCGAGCAGTATTGCCGTCATTTGTGCTGCCATAGACTTGTTTCGGCCGATCCACGATCAAATTTAGCTGTTCTCGTAAACCATTCAGCACAAGAGTCTTACGCTTTTCAACGATGGATTTCTGCAGGGGATTGCGAACTTGCCATACTTTAACGTCCAACCTGTATGGCACATGCAGACAACACTCAAAAATTCTTATCCATGCGTGAAGAGTGGATAGACCTAGCTGACAGTAGTCCTCATTTATTGGCAGCTGCAAAATATCATCGATGTTGTTCAACACCGTAGTTGTGGCTCCACACAGGTAGCACCTCTGGGTTGATGATGTATTTGTTATTGCGTTTGCAACCTTACCATCAATCATGGTTAATCCCAGCTTGTACTTCACCTCCACAATTTTTCCATCGATTTCTGTTGTTAATGGGACGAGAATACATGCCTGCTGTTCCACATCATGGATAGCTCCAATTGTGTGCTCTTTCGTCTCTTTTACGAACTCAACTTTTAAAGGACGGCAAAACCGAGGTGAAGACGGCCGCGGGTTTTTCCATACAGCAATCCCTGTCAGACGATGTAAGCTGTATTGGGACCAGTGACGTCAAAAACAAGTTGGAATCGTCTTTTTCCACGCCATCACTATCCATCATTTTTTGTTTGTAGTTCTTCTGCCCAGAACTTCCATCGCAACCCCACTTCACAATATGCTGAAGGTCGCCAACTACTTGCTCTGGTAAGGCGTGAATTACTTATTGTTGGAGTAACAAGATGCGCCTTGTGGTGTGATCAAGAAGGGCCTGGACCCCGGTTTCCTCAATCCAGTCGCGGCACAATATATTTTTCGGGTAACATTCTGTTTTAGCATCTGCAACTAACTTATAAGGAGGTACCATTCTACTGTTTTGCATAATCGACCAGTTTCGTAATGCCTGGTACGAACTTTTTGTCTGGTGTGTTTGCACTAACCAGGCAAGAGCACGCTCAGGAGTTGAAGATTCTTCGTGGCTCTCCTCAAGCCACGAGCGGTATTTCCGTGCTTTGGTTGGCGACCCTAGGGCTGCATTCATAACAACCACTGCTGCGTCAGTTTTTCCTTGAGCACGGAGAGACATTTGTGCTGCATACGCCAACTCTTCGGGTGTGGATTCAGAACGCATCTGTTCAGTGCGTTTCCTTTTTGTGCGATCACTAGCTGCCGAAAAGTCCGCCGTTGGCTGGCCATCTTTTCCTGGAGCGCATTCGAATTTCTGGTGAATATCTTCGAAGTAGATGGTAGTTGTGAACCAGTCCTTGTACATACCGTTAAATCACTCCACAAAACGGTTGGCTTTATTCCATCTGCTTTTCATATCTGATATTAACGATCTTAACCGTGCTCTATCTCCCTCAGACAGCGCAAAAATGCAGCCGAATTTGCTACAAATTGCCTCCTCCACAGCTACATATACAGCTGAAGATGTCTCCTTCCAAAGTGGCTGACTCAATTCAAATATTTCCTTACGTGTAAGGCCGTATGTTATACCTACAATATTAAAAAAATGCGTAGTATTGTATCAAAACTGCATCTCACTTTGCAGGCATGTTTGAAGTACCAATAATCCGCAATGAAGTAGTATCAGGCTATGCACTCACCAGAAAAGCGTCTTGCTTACATCATGTTGGACTTTTCTAAACAACTCAAATATCCCCACTGGTTACCATGTGGCTTTACTTAACGTTCTGGTTATTGTTATTACATATTTCATTTTATTTTCAAAAATATAAATTAAGAATCAGCGATCCTCGAAAAGACTAACCACCGCTAATTTAATGACTTCTACTTATTATTTTCATTAAGAAACCCATGAGCAGCTATAAGCAAAATTTTATTATTGTAGTCTATATCTAAGGTCTTCAGCAATAAGATGGCACAGATATTATTTTCATGCAAAGCAGTTCAGAGTAACTTTTCGATGTTTTTTTTGTCGATTTTTCATTTGAAAATTCAATATATTTCCTTATTTTTGATCAATAATAACTTATATGGATTGCTTTCTGTCATTATTAAACAATATATACTAAAATACACTGGTATCAGGGGAGATAAATCGTTTTTGATATTTAAAATTGGTATCAAATTAGCTGCACTACATACTTTTAAACACCGCTATCGTGGAACGGTCCCCTGCCGTGGCATAAGGAACCGGGAACCTTTCATTTGAACATTAATTAAAAAACGTAGGTGAGTACTTACAGACTCCTAGCATACGCATTAAAGTGGAAAAACTATTTAACTACCAAGCCCTATATAGAAAAAACATAAATTTTAATGTTTATTTTTTTACTTTTGACCACGATTTTGGTGTTTCGTCACTGTGCGCCGTCTCTGTTTGCATAAACTATAGGACGAATTTTATTTTAACACGTGCTAATCCAAACTGTCGGTCGAAGTTCCGTCTTAATTTTTTGATTGAATTATTCAATTTACGTATTCTTTTTTGAAAGGGTATTGTTCGTATTTTCCTATCTTTGGCATTAGTTTGAGCCTAAACCTTCATCAGTGGACATCGGAAGGCAGAAGTTTGGAATAAGGGCCTCATAAATTAGTATACCGTGCGAAATAAGCATTTTACCTGTGTATACAATGGAACCAGATCCAATCCCTGGGCCTTCTAGTGGCAGTGCTGTAGACGATTGTTATTCAACGTCAAAACATGCATTTAGCAAAGATGATTTAACGGGAGCTGTTCGTCATTTTGAAGGTAGGCATATTTTAATGACGTAAATAATGCTATTTGTAGCAAACCCTATTCTTTGTCCATTATTTTTAATAGTATTTATTATTGAATGCAAATATTTTATCACGTTACAGACACTTTGCGTGGGATGCAGGCTATTAACGGCCCTAAAAACGCTTCTGTCACGCGATGCTCCAAACTAAATGGTGATGAAGTTGTTGGGAGTTTTTTGGATATTTTGAATGATTTCAAGTTTGAAGAAGTAGAGGCGCTGTTTAGTGGTCCAGTGAATCGGACAATCTCCCAGTGCCGGATGATGTAACAGGAATTTTAGGCGAAGAAAGGTCCAGTGATGACTCATCGCCGACGGACCACAGCGAGTATGAACCCAGCCCCAAAAGGTCGACTCACCAGCACATCCCATTAGATGTTAAAGAGAAAGTTGTGAATATGGCTAAGGAACATCCTAAATGGAGCCTTGCCACCCTTCAAACTCTAGGTTCGGTGCATTTAAAACATAAGGGAATGCTAGCCATATGGGAGAAAGATATAAAATCAGGGGGAACGAAACACGACAAGCTGGAAATGATCGACAGATGGGTATTGTGGCGGACGGGATCGCGTTCCACCAATTTAGAGCAAGAAATATCTCGAGTCGCGGACGACGTAGGAACGAGTAGGTCAGGGCACGAAACGACGAAACAATTGGGGATTTGGGGCTGGATTCGGAGGAAAACACACACGTGGGTTGCAAAACACTCGTGGGTTGCATTAAACAAATAAACATTTATTCTCAAAAGCATGAGAAAATAACATGAAGCACACAAAATATGAGATACATCACTCGGGAAAAAGGGACGTTAGTGGGGATGGAATGGGATGACTTAAAACTAATTGACATGGAAATAGCACTTACAAGGAATCAAAAAGCAACTTGACAAAAATTAAAAGTGGCTCTTGGGAGTGTGAGAAAAATGACACACTCATATACAGCACAGTACGCCATTACTGCTTCAGGAAAGCTACTTCCTAAAGTTTTTTTGTGCATGCAGGAACCTGTAGGTGATTTTGGTCCGCGAGTGTGTGAAAGTGTGAAGAAAATGTAGAATGAATTTGGAAACGTTTCTGTTGTGTGTTCCAAATCTGGAAAACTTACAACTGCGTTGTATATTATTATTATAGTATTCTACCGATTAAGGTAGGTTTCCATGGAGTACTAAAGAGGTGATCTGGGAGCCTCCCTTTCCTTCCAGCACTGCCTTCTTTAATTCACTGTAAGGCCTACTCTCTTTCAATCTATCTAAAAATCCTATTCTTTTCCTTCCCCTCCCTCGTTTCCCCAACATTCTACCCTCCAACACCATTTCCGACATCCCTTCACCGCTAAGCGCTAACTCCATCCAAACCTTCTGTCTCCTGCGTATCTCATCTAAAAGCTGCCTCTCCTCGCCAACCATATCCAGCACTTTGTCGTTCCCGTAGTATATTAAGTTTTTAAAAAATGTTGGAAAAAACTACGGAAGATCAGATCATATAAATAAAATAAGAGAGATAGATTGTAGAACAGACAGGTACAGAATGTCATTTTTTTCCACGATCAATGCGAGATAATAACAGCAGCGATGGAACTCATAAATACAGGCATCCCCCGAGTTACCTAAGGGATGCGTTCCGGCAGACTCTGCATAAGTCGAAATTTACGTAAGTCAAACATTCTGCGTTGGTGCTTCAGAGATTTCAATGAGGCGAATTCTCAGCGGAGAAATGCGCAGCAAATTCTCGGTGAAGTTTCATTCAATTCACTGCGATAATCATGAACTCTTCCGCGTATTCTTACGTTATTAGATAAAAAAATAAAGAAACATTAATAGTCTGAGAGTTGCATCTCGAGCATTGCCAATCAAAATGCGTAATATTATTCCCAGAGTTGACCGATCGCGTGGATTCGGAAAAGTACGGTATCTCAACGATACATTACTAAAATGAATAATTAAATTGATTCATTACGTTACACTGCGATCTAAGGGCCCATAGTTTGCATTGTCTTCTTACCTTTAATCATTATATCTTCTGCCTTTAATATATGTATTACTTTGATTGATGAATCTAGTGGTTTCATTTTCACAGTTAATAGACGTAGGAGAGGTGTCGAGGATTATGAGCAAATAACGCACAAAAAATACCAGTAAATCACTATATTCTTAGATACATTCACACGCACAAACACTCAATCTTTCACGTAAGCAAACATACTTCCATTTTCTCAGATCTCAATGAAATGACGTGAAAATATCATCATTTGAATATTTACTTCGCTGGAAACATCGAAGAATATTTCCAATGCACGAAGGTAATTAAAAGTGAGGTTTCAGCCAACTCCGTCATTAACTTGCAAATAAGTTATTGGGGAACAGCTTTCAATAACGCAGTATTCATTAATATTGGCACACAATATGAGAGAACGAGAAAATGCAGCTAAATAAAATCTAAGCGAAATACAACACGAAAACCCAGTCGCCAACATGTACGCAATTAATATCGCGTGTTAACTTTTTCTTCACTTTTTTGCGGCGTTCTTTGCCAATACTCAAAATTTCAGTGCCTTTACGTGGGTACTAACCAATTACTTTCCCCTAAAAACATTTCTGCTCGAACTTTATTTTCTTTTAATTCCACAGATGGAAATGTCCAAACTTAAGGATACAATTTTTAAATAGTTGAAAGTCGGAGTTCTTGAGTGAACGCAACCACTTCCTTCGCTAGAACTGCAAACAAATTTTCACGCTGATTGGTGACCTGGGGTTTATTAGCGATTTTTCTACAGAAATTAATGAAAATTCCTTCGAGGAATGATAAAAATGGGTCACTTTGTTTTGTTTATCACGTAAAAAACTTGATAACCATTCGATATTTCTTCTACCATTGGATATACGAGCGAATATCTACTTCATCTTGCTCGCATTCGAAAATTAACGTAATCACTCGAAATACGGTTATCACATACGTAAGTACGGATTTACGTAAGTCGAGGCATACGTAACTCGGGGGATGCCTGTACATTGCATAACTTGTAGTGTAGGCAAAAACCTATGTAAAACTTAATGCATGTTTCTCAATTTTATTATTATTTCTAACTGCATATAGTTGTATAATTTTTTAGTATACGTCACATTTTTTGGACGGTGTGTTGTGCTTGTGGGAGTCCAAATGCATGCCGCATGCTGGTGATTGATCACCCCCTGCCAAACACCCTAGAGGTGGCTCGCAGGGTATTATGTAGATGTAGATGAACGATCATGCTGAATGATCACGGGATCATTCACAGGATCATGTGAGCAAATTAGAACATATTCTATTGTTCACTGAATGATCATGCACATGACTGTACATTCGCCAATTTCTCCATTATTCAGGGCGAATGATTTCATTCGAATGATCATTCAGCATGATCATTCACCAAGTATTACGGCCTTGAGCTCAGCAAAATAATTTCCCAATCTATTTCTCTAGTTCAACACTAGGTAGTTTATGGGCAAAGGGGGTACTAATAATTTGAAAATATGGATGATCCAAACTTTCACTTTTATTTTTAATGATTATGATAATTTAAAAATGAAACAATATGTATTTCCTCATTTACGTGCGCAGACCATCAATTAAGATTGCTCAACCCTTTCCAGCCGGTGCCTACAATAGGGTGGTTTCGTATTTTTTTTCAATGCCTAATTCGAAAGATTATTACTCCTGGAGTATGCATTTCATGCTTTACATTTTTAAATGACTACCTATATCAATTTTTCGCAATTACCGTATTTCTCTGAATTTAGTCCCCACAAATTTCGAGGCTTCAGTTTCAGGAGAAGTTAAAAAAAAATGCGTTTGAATATAGTCCCCCCCTTCACTTTTACCACGGGCATTTTTGGAAAAAAAGGGGGGACTATATTCAGACATATGAAATGAAAAGTGATAATTTTAAAGCGCACGAAAATGCGACGGCTAAGTAGGAATACTCGGAAAAGCCCGTGTGACGTCAGTCTGGTTCGGGCTGCCACCATATGAGGCCACTTAGATACGAGGCTATAAGCACCGCTACAATGCAGGCTGCTAGCAGGTAGCTCTTGGCTTAAATAAGGATTATTAATACCCTATCAAACGAAGGAAACTTTCCTACCTTTGGCAATTTTAATAGGTGATTGTTAAGAGATGTTTCCCTGAGCTATGTGCCTTATGCATGCATTGGTAATCTCAGACGATGGAAAACTCCACTATCTACTCGTACAGAAACTGTGTTCCTGTGACACCACGTGGAGTGGCATCCCTGTCGCCGGGTGAGGCCACCTTGGTGTGAGGCTATTGCAACGGTTCAAACACCATTACGATAAGTGCTACCAGCTAGCAGCCTGCATCGTAGCGATGCACATATCCTCGCCCCAAGGTCACCTCACGCGGCAGCAGCAGCAATGAGAATGACGTAACACGGGCTTTTCCCAGCATTTACTCTTAGCCGTCACTGTTTTCTGCGCTTGAAAATTTTCACTTTTCATTTAATGGCAAAAAATTTGATATCGTCATTTAAAAATTGAAAAGAGTGAAATACGTTCTCCAGGAGTTATAATCTTTTTTTAGGCAATAAAAAAATACAGAATATTCCGGTTAATTGGGGCATATCAGGACTTGTGCTCTTTGCCCCAATTAGGCAAAGCATCCAGTATATGGGCATAAACAAATTTTGATATGGTAGAACCCTATTGGAAATTTCTTATAAGTCTTACAGAAATTCCTATAAGATTCTGTAAGACTTATAGGATTTTATAAGTCTTACAGAATTCTTATAGGATTCTATAAGTCTTACAGATTTCTTATAGGATTCTATAAGTCTTATAGAAATTCTTATAGGATTCTATATGTCTTACAAAAATTCTTATAAGAAATCTGCATTTCTTATATTCTACAATAAAGCTGTGCGGGTCACATACCTTTTAGGTTTTTATCCAGCAGGCGTGTCACCATAACTTATGTTGGCAATTGATAATTATTTAAGGAATTCTACATAAGTTAATTTTTGGAAATTATGTATAACTCTTTTTTAAGTAATGTTCTGTTAATTTCCTGGTTTTTTCAGCATGGTATTTGACATAAATGGTTCCAAGAAGCAGAGGCTTCTTTAATGCGACTTGTTAGTATATATATCGCTGAGGGCACATGAAAAATTGTAGACTTAAAAGATCTGTCTGTTTCGAGTCTACAGATTACTTAACCGATGGAAGTTCGATATGGGCCATGAATAACCACGATGTATACTACGACTGCATACGTTGCAGGATACTGTTCACATGGTTCCCTAGCAACCTAACAACCAAAATTTGTTTGGTTGTTAGGTTGCTAGGGACTGCTTTTATATGTTAATCATTCACTATGTCTTTGTGATAGCAGTTTAATAAAATAAGTCGTGTGCTTCTAACCAAAACAAGGCATTGACCTCATTTGGTAAGTATTAAATAACTGGCATTCCTAAAATTATGTTAACTTAAACAGATAGTTTCGTTGAATTTTAAACTTTTCATCATTTATTTAGATAGACATGTATATTTTTCAGATTGTGGCATACCTATCATAAGAGGAAGTTTTAATTAAAACAGTGTTTTAATGGACAAAGTGAGTGATTTAGTCGTCTCTGATGAGAATGAGAATGAATTTGTATGAATATGCCAACATCTGCACAGTTATTATTTTATGGAAAATACATCAACTATTATTCTCAATCAGTGTTTCTGTTATTCCTATTAATTTCCCTAAATCTTGCACTTATTGTTAGCCATATTCTACGTATCCTTTCCTCCAAAATGGCATCAAATTCCATTTTGCTTTGCTTATTTCTTTCATTATCTATCCAAATCTGCATGTAGAGGTCTCATTCTCTCTGGTATCTTAAATAAACATTGCTCATATGCATTTTATTTATCAAATTTTACTCTTCCTTCCCATATAATTTCTTGAAGTACCTATCCCCAGTGGAACTTGAATTTTATTTCATTTGCTCCTTCAATTTTCCAGGTTAAATCATATTCCATATTGCAATTCCTGTATCTTTCATTGCATAGTGATTGCCAAAGTCGTATTCAATTATCAGTCCATCATTGTAGGCTATCGTTGGTTTCATTGATTTTAGTTTCTTTTAGCATGTGGGGACATCCCTATTGGAAATTTCTTATAAGAAAATTTCTTATCAGAAATTGGACATATTTCTTATAAGAAAATTTCTTATAAGAATTTTTCTTATAAGAAAATTTCTTATAAGAATGTTTCTATAAGAAAATTTCTTATCAGAAATTGGGCATATTTCTTATAAGAATTTTTCTATAAGAAAATTTCTTATCAGAAATTGGGCATATTTCTTATAAGAAAATTTCTTATAAGAATTTTTCTTATAAGAAAATTTCTTCTAACTATCAGTTACAAAATGTTATTTATAACAAATTTTCTGATGGAAATATTTATTATAAATATCATATCAACATGCTTAAAACACTTGCGCAAACTTCTATAAAAAGCTACATAAGATTTACATCCCTACTGAGAGTACAAAGGTAGCATTATACCTAATTCAATCCAAATGTAGACGCCTATATCTAGTATACAGCAAACCTAATGATTTCCCATGAACCAAATGTAGATGTCTATCGTTAGTGTACATCAAGCAAGGAAATTCAAGCTCTGTAAAGTTCACCTGACTGGCCAGACAAGGGGAGATACCATAGAGGTCTTTCAGGGCATGGGTTCTGTATAGAGTTAACGTCCCCACATACTAAAAGAAACTAAAATCAATGAAACCAACGATAGCCTAGAATGATGGATTGATAATAGAATACGACTTTGGCAATCACTACGTAATGAAAGATAAAGGAATTGCAATATGGAATATGATTTAACCTGGAAAATTGAAGAAGCAAATGAAATAAAATTCAAGTTCCACTGGAGATAGGTACTTCTAGAAATTATATGGGAAGGAAGAGTAAAATTTGATAAATAAAATGCATATGAGCAATGTTTATTTAAGCTACATGCAGATTTGGATAGATAATGAAAGAAATAAGCAAAGCAAAATGGAATTTGATGCCATTTTGGAGAAAAGGATACGTAGAATATGGCTAACAATAAGTGCAAGATTTAGGGAAATTAATGGGAATCACAGAAACACTGATTGAGAATAATAGTTGATGTATTTTCCATAAAATAATAACTGTGCAGATGTTGGCATACTCATACAAATTCATTCTCATTCTCTTCAGAGACGACTAAATCACTCACTTTGTCCATTAAAACACTGTTTTCATTAAAACTTCCTCTTATGTTAGATATGCCACAATCTGAAAAATATACATGTCTATCTAAATTAATGATGAAAAGTTTAAAATTCAACGAAACTATCTGTTTAAGGTAACATAATTTTAGGAATGCCAGATTTTTAATACTTACCAAATGAGGTCAATGCCTTATTTTGGTTAGAAGCACACGACTTATTTTATTTAACTGGTATCACAAAGACATAGTGAATGATTAGCATATAAAAGCAATCCCTAGCAACCTAACAACCAAACAAGTTTTTGTTGTTAGGTTGCTGGGGAACCTAACAACCAAACAAGTTTTGGTTGTTAGGTTGCTAGGGAACCATGTGAACAGTATCCTGCAACGTATGCAATCGTAGTGTACAATCGTGGTTATTCATGGCCCATATCGAACTTCCATCGGTCAAGTAATCTGTAGACTCGAAACAGAGAGATCTTATAAGTCTACAATTTTTCATGTGCCCTCAGCTATATATACTAACAAGTCGCATTAAAGAAGCCTCTGCTTCTTGGAACCATTTATGTCAAATACCATGCTGAAAAAAACCAGGAAATTAGCAGAACATTACTTAAAAAAGAGTTATACATAATTTCAAAAAATTACCTTATCTAGAATTCCTTAAATAATTATCAATTGCCAACATAAGTTATGGTGACACGCCTGCTGGATGAAAACCTAAAAGGTATGCGACCCGCGCAGCATTATTGTAGAATTCTATAAGAAATGCAGTTTTCTTATAAGAATTTTTGTAAGACTTATAGAATCCTATAAGAATTTCTATAAGACTTATAGAATCCTATAAGAAATCTGTAAGACTTATAGAATCCTATAAGAATTTCTATAAGACTTATAGAATCCTATAAGAAATATGTAAGACTTATAGAATCCTATAAGAATTCTGTAAGACTTATAGAATCCTATAAGTCTTACAGAATTCTTATAAGAATTTCTGTAAGACTTATAAGAAATTTTCAATAGGGATTAACCCTATACAGCACCCATGCCCTGAAAGACCTCTATGGTATCTCGCCTTGTCTGGCCAGCCAGGTGAACTTTACAGAGCTTCAATGTCCTTTTTGATGTACACCAATGACAGACATCTACATTTGGTTCATGGGAAATCATTAGGTTTGCTGTATAAGATATAGGCGTCTACATTTGGATTGAATTAGGTAAAATGCTAACTTTGTACTCTCAGTAGGGATGTAAATCTTATGTAGCTTTTATAGAAGTTTGCGCAAGTGTTTTAAGCATGTTGATATGATATTTACAATAAATATTTCCATCAGAAAATTTGTTATAAATAACATTTTGTAACTGATAGTTAGAAGAAATTTTCTTATAAGAAAAATTCCTATAAGAAATTTTCTTATAAGAAATATGCCCAATTTCTGATAAGAAATTTTCTTATAGAAAAATTCTTATAAGGAAATCTCTTATAAGAAAAATTCTTATAAGAAATTTTCTAATAAGAAATATGTCCAATTTCTTATAAGAATTTTTCTTATAAGAAATTTCCAATAGGGAAAGAAGACTAAAGAAAGTTTATAATGCAACTTGAGTTTATTTAAATATTAATTTGATTAATATATCAGCGAGTTTGGATAATTTATAAAAATTTTTAAGAATTACTACAATTTAGTGAATAATATTTTTCAGAGGTTTGGGTGACGATGAATGAATGTCTTTTAATAAGTCCTATTAAAGAAAAGTCCTATCCTCTTGCAGATAGTATAACAACAAGAGCTTTCAAAATAGGGCAGGAATAGGAACATTTGTGAAAAATAAGAGTAAATCAAAGGGGGAAAATTAAAAAAATAGTATTCTGAAAACGAAAACATTAAATGTCGTTGCGAGTATCAAGTCAATGTCGCCGACTCATGGCCCAATAAAGCGCCATACTGTCCTAACTAAGCGGAGAATACTCTGGAATATTCCTATATTGGGTCGTGTTCTTCAAGATCTTCCCCAATTAAGTGGCTGCCCCAAGTAACCGGTTGACCCATTAAACGGAATCTACTATAATAGGAGAGCACCCACTTGGTGAATCGTGGAGGAGGAACGTACCTTGACAGAGGGCGGGATCATCTTGGAGTCGTCCCAACGCGGTCTCCCCGGGCCTCGTTTTGCCTTCATGGCATTCACGCTTTGCATGGGTCGCTCCTGCTGCACTTCTGAAGCGTTGCCCATGACGTCTCCCAAGGCCACGGCATCGTGGTTCTGGTCCAAGAGGGCCCCTTGCCCCTCGACCCCCCCTTCCCCACTCCCAACACCCCCCCACCCCCACCGCTCGTCACTGCAGGAGAACAAAATCACACCTCTGTAAGACCTCTGATTGCTGGCACAGTTAGTAACAAGGGATTTCTTTGGAATTCAACCGTGTCGGGTAAAACATGATGGAACTCCTTCATGACGTATCAGAAAAGGAAAGACAATAACAGGTTACCAAATTAATTAATTACTGCGACAATTTTTCGATTGCATTAGCCCGATGATGATACTATGTAACTGAAACTGGTTGCAGTAATTAATTAATTTGAGTGCCCTTCAGTTTCCAAAGAAATCGGAGAGGAAAGACAATAACTGGTTCCAAATAACTGGTTCCAATAACTGGAGGATATTTAATTGTATGAATTTGATTGTATTGTATATGACAATTTAACTGTATGAAATCAATGGTGGATATATTGTTAGACACCATATGGGAAGGAGAAAGAGCATCGGCTTCAAACTTCTCCATGAAGAGGTTAGCTATGACCGGAGAGAGAGGGGATCCCATAGCAGCTCCCTCTACTTGGGAATATTTTTCTCCGTCGTAGCGAAGATAGCTGTTTTTGAGGCATAATTCTGCGAGATGGGGTACATAATTAGGGAGCCCTTTCTGAGTTAGTTCCCTTAAAATCAGAACTGAATCATTAACCGGAACTTTAGTAAAAAGACTCACAACATCAAAACTGACCAGAATATCATTCTCTGATGTTCTTAAATCCTTTAGTAGCTCGATGAAATGGCTTGAGTTTTTAACGTAGGATTCGGTACTCCCAATAACTAATAATAACCAATAACTAATAATATTCTTCATGGAGAAGTTTGAAGCCGATGCTCTTTCATCAAGTGAATATCAACCGGTATGCTGGCTCCGATACGTTGATGACACTTTTGTTATTTGGCCACACGGGAAAGAGGCTCTTGAATATTTCCATGAACACCTGAATAATATTCATGATAACATCAAGTTCACCAAAGAAATCGAAGAAGATGGCTCCTTACCGTTTCTTGATGTTCTAGTAAGGAAAAGGCAAGACGGAAGCTTGGGACATTCGGTCTTTAGGAAGAAGACCCACACAGATAGGTACTTAAACGCGGCATCACACCATCACCCGCGTTATCAAGACCTTAAGACATAGAGCCCTTGCCGTTTCTGATGAAGATAGCGTAGAAAGTGAAATGAAACATCTTATTTCTATTTTAAAAGGAAACGGATACGCTAATTCATTCATTAGGAGAGCTTTAAGGGAAGTCAAGGCCCCGATGGAGAAAACAAAACCAAGTGCTTTTGCAGTTCTGCCTTACATATCAGGAACAACGGACCGGATTGCTCGCATCCTTGGAAAAGCCAACGTTGAAACCAGGTTTGGCACGTTGAGGAAGATCAGAGACCTACTTCCATCCGTCATTGATGCTGTTCCCCCATTACAAATGGAAGGCATATATGAGATTCCGTGTTCATGTGGGTCTAGTTACATCGGACAGACCAAACGGAAGATAGTGACAAGGCTGAAAGAGCATGAAAGGGCGCTGAAGGCAAGGCAATGGGAAACTTCAGCTGTCGCCGATCATTTTATGTCGGGGCCAGGACACAAGATCCTCCTGGATGAGGCCAAAGCCATTGCAAGAAAATCTGCATATTATCCACGGCTTATTAGAGAGGCGATAGAAATTTCTAAACGACCAATGAATTTTAACAGGGATGATGGATATAATTTAAGCCATGTGTGGAAGAGATACATTTCGAAAATTTAATTACAATATTCCACCTTTCATCTTCCTTTTTTATATTAGATGTTTTAAAGAAGTTGGCTTTTATTTTATTTTTATTTACTTTTTTAAATACCTTAACAACAATGGACCAGTTTTTCTAACGGTATGATAGGTGTTTATATTTTCATTCTCCTGACGACGTTCCCAGTTAGTGGAACGAAACGTTGAGTTAAATATTAAGCACGCAGACGTATTCCCGAAAATGTACTATAATAGTGCATCTAATCGCTGCGAAAACCTTAAAACTAAAATATAGGACTATTAGCCTAATATCTCACGCGGCGAAAGTGGTGTTGAGGATATTGAACAGACGAATGGAGGCGAGGGCAAACGAGTATTTGGGCGACGAGCAGTTTGGTTTTAGAAAAGGGAAGTCAACTCGTGACGCAGTAGTGATAATGAGGTCCCTGGTTGAAAGAAACCTAGAATATGACCAGGACGTGTATGCCTGCTTTGTGGATTTTGAAAAAGCATTTGATAGGGTGAACTGGGTAAAGTTGATGGATATTCTGAAGAGAATAGGTGTAGATTGGAGGGATAGACGACTGATTCGTAATCTTTATATGGCCCAGACGGCGCAAGTGAGGGTAGCGGACGGAGAATCTGGGTGGGCAAGCATTGGCCGAGGTGTGAGGCAAGGCTGCCCTTTATCGCCGCTGCTCTTTAACGTGTATGCTGAAGAGATGGTAAGGGAAGCATGGGATGAGTTAGAAGCTGGAGTGAAAGTGGGAGGAATGATGTTCAAATCAGTGAGATTCGCGGATGATCAGGCGCTGATTAGCCAGTCAGCGAGGGGACTACAGGCCCTAGTGGATGCGTTATCCGAACGTTGCGAGGAGTATGGGATGAGGATTAATCACAAGAAGACTAAGGTAATGCGGTTTTGTAAAATATCGCGAGCGAGGAATGTGAGACTTAAGATGAAGGTGGGTGGGGAAAAACTTGAACAGGTAGAGCAGTTTAACTACTTGGTCAGCACATTAGAGGAAAACGGACACAGTAGCAAGGACATCAGGAAGCGAATTGCACTAGCAAAGGTGGCGTTCATAAACAGGAAGGAGCTTCTGAGAGGATCGTTATGTAAGAGTTTAAAGAAAAGGTTAGTGAAGAGTTTGATTTGGAGTGTAGCTCTCTACGGGGCGGAATCGTGGCCACTGAGGAAAAAAGACGAGAGAAGATTGGAGGCATTCGAGATGTGGGTATGGAGAAGGATGGAGAGGGTGAAATGGACGGAGAGGAAAAGGAACGACCAAGTGCTGGATATGGTGGGTGAGGAGAGGCAGCTTTTAGATGAGATACGGAGGAGACAGAAGGTATGGATGGAGCGAGTACTTAGCGGGGAGGGGATGTTGAAAATGGTGTTGGAGGGTAGAATGTTAGGGAAACGAGGGAGGGGAAGGAAAAGAATAGGATTTTTAGATAGATTGAAAGAGAGTAGGTCTTATATATAATTAAAGAAGGCAGTGCTGGAAGGAAAGGGAGGCTCCCAGATCACTTCTTGCGTACTCCATGGAAACCTACCTTAATCGGTAGAATACTATATTAATTAGCTATCAGGTGGCAACCTCAGGTGCCCATAATTTTTTGACGTAAATTATGCAACCCGATTGACGTCAAATATTTTGCATCCGATTCTAAGACGAACCCTCTTTTCTGCAGGAGTTACGAGGGAAAAAAACCTCATCTTAGATTCGTGCAAATACGGTACGCGTGCAGATAAATGCATGGACTGTGTCTGCGAGACCTTGAAATATGATCGCAATATATCCATTTTTCTTTTGGTCCGTCAATCGTGGATCTAAAATCATGTTTGAGAGATTTCTAAGGTTTTATGACGAATTTCACGGCTTTTTCCAGGTTTTTTCACAGCATACGAAATTCACGGGTTATTCATGGTTTTAAGGTTTTCACGGTTGATTGCGAACCCTGATTCCTATCACCTCTCCCCATCATAAGCTCGGATAATCGGTAGTTTGCCGTAGTTTCACACGTTTCCAAACTCACTGCTGGCCATGGTGGTCATCTGCTGCTGGTAGTGTTGGGAAGGCTGGTATCCACCGGCATAGTGTGCCATTCCCCTGGGCTACTGCTCATCGCTTGGTGCAGATGCCATTGCTGCCGCCGCTGCTGCTGCGCCGCCATGGTACACACTCGCAGGCACTGTGGTCGTGCCGGCCCCACTAACGGCTGGGTGCGGGGGGGGGGGGGGGGGGGGGGGGGGGGAAGACCTCCGTGGCAACTGGCGCCGGCTGCTAAAAATGTCACGGAGATAGTAGAACATCAATTATGTGTTTTTTTTAGTGAAGGGACGTTATAAATTTTAATTTAACATTAATTATAACTTTTTAACATCATAAGATGGCATTGTCTGGTTCATGTGTATAATCACTTCAATTAAAGTTTTCATAAACTCTGCATGTGATTTTATTATTTTCTATTCTCAAAGATTCTTTTGCACCCCCCCTTCCCCTTGAGTTCTTTCAGCATCCGTTACAACGTGCATGAAAAATATACATTAAAAACATACATGACATAAATTACATTAATTAACAGCCTCAGTAACTCATTTATAGCACAATAGCATTCTTCGATCAATTCATAGCCTTTATTTTTATTAATGTCCTGTGTGATTTTCCTAAGATTTGTACCTATAAGTTTTCCCATCATGCAATTGTGAATGGGGTGCCCTCATAAAATTAAAAAGGTTATTTTTTCAACACTTCCAGACAAGAAAGTTAAAGTCATTAACGTATGCCAAATATGACTTCATAATTCTCAATATTCTAGATGCTACAGAGTTTCAAAGTGCACAAAAATTGCTAAATTCTTTCGCACTACAAAAACACCCTGTGATGTCAGAATGCAAGTAAACAGATTCGATCGATGGCAATAACAAAACAGTAATGATGATAACAAACATCTATAATCATACTGAATCATAATTGAAGGGTGTGTCAAAAACAGTTACAAGAGTTTTTACAGTGCAAGTATTGCGCAATCGCTGATTTCAAATTCTTAAGGCGCATTCTGGGAACATTCTGAAGGTAGATTAATTCATGGCCGCTAATTTATTTTCCAGTAATGAAGATTTCTCGTCGCGGAATTTAGAAGCCGCAAAATTTGAATGTAACATAAATTAACGCTAGTAATCTAAAGCTTGGTCTTTATTTCATTTAACTACTGTCATTTACTCATTGCTTTTAATGTGCACTTGGTGCAATATTGGAATATGCAAAGTTAACGCTTTGGGGAAACACAACAGATCATACTTTACGCCTATATACAGTCTGGAAGAGATACATTGCGTGATTCAGCAATTGGATAGGTTCAACTGTAATTAAATTTTTAGCATTTGCACTCTTGCTGGGGCTAAGGTGACACCAGAACATAAAGTGAGAACAATGATCTCACACTGTGGAAATCGCGTAGATGAGGATGACACAGTGAAAAGCACCATTTGTCAAGACTGCTACATCTTCTAGTATGCGTCATACAACCCTTAAACCTGTCAATTACTCAGGATAAATATTTCACATGATTGATGATGAAATTAACATATAAAAAAATTAATTGTATAGTGAGATACATAGGTTTTTCCAAAACTGGGACAAATAGTCTACTGGCACCACGTAAACCTATTGTTACTGGACTCTTACGTCTCGCTCAACCAACATGGCGACGGACCGATGTAGGACTCACCGCAGCTGCATTTAATTTGATATACTCAAATTAAACATCACGAGCACTGAAATGCCGAGTCCAAGAGCACAGAAGGGCAGTAAAAAATAGACATTTCACCCAGTCAGCGGTGGCGGAACACCGATGGAGTGGACCGACACACAATATTGATTTTGACAACGCCTCTCTTCTGAACAAAGAAGGCCGCTACTACCCGAGAATAATCAGGGAGGCAATTGAAATCGCCAAAACGACAAAGAACTTCAACCGTGAAGACGGCTACAATCTCGCCAGCGCGTGGAAAAGGGTCTTCAAAGATCCTGACCAATCAGGGCACACCTCGAAAAAAAGGCGGCAAACTGGGTGTATATAAGATGAACAAATTTGTGCATCAACACTTCAGTGGACCTGAGGAAGCCAACTGGAACGTTGGCGAAATATCGTCCTACAAAATGGATAAACGCGGAAGAATACCCGGAAAAACCAGCAGAATTCATCATAATCTCCGCGGAAGCCTACTTGGAAACATTAATAGGAATTTACTCATGCATTCAATAGGGTTGTTCAAGCCTATCAGAACGGTCTAAAAAAACGAATGTATATCACTTCTGATGTAATTTCATTTCGATTGGGATGAATAACAGATGCGTTGAAAAAGTAATGATGGAATTATTAGCAATCAAAATTCGAACAATTTTAAACGCCGCCAAAAACGGTCGGCCATCTTGAAATAGAGGTGATGACGACACAAGCCTGTACGGCTGGCCTGTACCCTCGATCGCTCGATGCCAAGCTGAGTACTCTGCATGCCGACTGGACATTTGCCAAGGTTATTCCTTATTTTGAAATGGCCTATGTTGTGCATGAAGCTTCCGGATGGATCAAGGCGACATGAAATTCATTCTTCAAGTTAGGCAGGCAACGTACGTAGCGTAGACAGGAATTGAAAGTTTTGTGTAGCTGCATTTGCTAGGAAACTACGCGCAGTGAACTTTCATTGTGCCTCTTGTGCAAGTGAACACAATTTGTGCCCTTAATGTACCCCTAAGTGAATGATTGCATATAGACGATGAAGTAAAGAGTGAAGTGAGTTGTGAATGTAACTGCTTCGACGAAATTATTTATTTCTTCCATGCAAGTTCAATCAACCCTACACATTTCGATCTAAGGTATCTAACTATTGCCTAGGGGATATGTTTCATATTTGAGCTAGTTGTGATTTAGGGATACATCGAACGCATATTAATTTTCAATCGTTTGTTCGCTTCTAAGTTCCGTTTGATTTTATTACCTATTCATTTTGAGCATTCACGAGTGTTTACATTTCACGAATTTCGTTGCGCTGTTGTTTGTTTTTATTTTGGTCATATTTTGGTTACGGTTAGAGTACGGGTAAGAGTAATATTGAAATTCGAAGTTTTTTGATGTTACAATAACCGGTTTAGCAATTTGTTTCAGCCTATTCATTTCATTGTCCTCGAAATGTCAATGTGAAATAACGTAAACTGATTCTAAGTCGTTAGTGATGAGTGAGAAGTGAGGTGTGGAGAATCTTTCGAACTTCAAGGAGTGCAAATTCTTTTAGCGTGTGCAGAGTGATTGGAAAACCGATTATCATGTTTTATTAGTGTTTTATATTTATTGTGAGTCAAGTTTTTCATTGAATCAGTTGATTCGGAATATACTGATTATATGTATCAAAAAGACAACTCGTGAAATGTGTACGTTGTAGTGCTATTTATGATATGATGAGCAATAAATATGTACAAGTAAGGGTAATTTTGCTTATTATTACTCTTATTAAAGGATAAATTTGGATTTTCTTTAAACACTGATCTGGCGGCAGACGCTGGAGATCTTTAAAAAAAAGTGGAATAACCCTGCTGAGCCACTTCAAACACTGCAGTAGGGCATCTATAGGCTTGTGACGTCACACATCAATTCAAGATGGAAGTAGGGCTTTTTGGCGTAACGTAAAATTTGTCACTGTTTAAAGCCTTCTCTAAACATGTACAATGAAGAAAATAGCATAATATTATTGTCATTGCTCCTTCTGAAGCACGATCTTTCGATTTCTTAAATAAAAAAAATATGGTGAACAACCCTATTACACGCGACATTGGCTTTTTCCAGTATGACACTCTGTTGCATGACGAAATTTACGTTTTACATATTTTAATTTTAAAGTAATTGTCGATTCTTTATTTAAAATAAGGTTTGCAATAAACATGGTAAAGCATTGCTGGTAATGTAACCTTCAATATGCATACAGTAATAAACAAACGAATTGCGTCGTTCCACGCGCACAAGTTTTATGTGTGACAGTTGCATCACGTTTAAGGAGTCGTACTTAAGAAGATTGACTTGCAAAATGTTCAGCATTTTTTTCTTATGATTTTCATTTATTCTATTTGGTGAAAAAATGCATGTTCAATAATGAAGTACATATTCGATATTCGAGTGAGGTATAACGGAAAAAAAATAAAATATTCGTTATTAGGTTATCCCTTGCCGTCTCACGTCAGCTCGGTTCAGCTATCAGGGTTACAGAAGAATTGGACGCAGAGTCACGTTCAAGTGATGGTTCGAGCATCTGAAACTCATAACACCTTGCAACCTCTTAACGTGGGATCGGTCTTCGTGCATGTCTCTAACACACTATGCCGTTTAACACATTGCAGCATCTTGGCGTGGGAAAATGCAGGAAACGCAAAATAATCATGCAGCCATTTCCGGCCAATAAGAAGACGCCAAGAGGGTCAGTGGCGTAGCGAGGGGGGGGGTTTATTGGGGGATAAACCCCCCCCCCACCCCAGAGCTGAGAGAAACTTGTAAGTTTAATCCATTTTCCTTAATTTTATTAATATACTTATAGAAGAGTGTAAGGATTAATAAAATATCCCTCAGAAGGCTGTAAAACTCACCATTTTCAACCATTCATCTTACAATTTTCTGGAGAAGGGCCCCCGCACCTTCTGCTTATCCTGGTGGGCATACCACACACCTCAGGTTTAGTTGCGCCTAAAACCCCCCCTAGCCTTAATTCCTAGCTCCGCCCCTGGAGAGGGTCACGAGACGGATGTGACACTGGAGGCAGCCACTCGGGAGAATATTAACCCTTATTTAGCCCTTTGAGTGCCAGCGGCTTTTTGGTGGATACTCCCACAAGTGCCATGGGTATTTTGCTAATTTTGTAGGCCTTTTTTCAAAACTTAATAATTTGCTTATTTATTTGCTGTTTTTGCATAATTCTTTTTGTATTTAGCAGCAAATTCTTTCTTAAAAATTAAAATAAAAAAATATTGCCCGTTTTTTCTTGGTAAAACACAATTGTTGTAGCTTAATCTTGATTTTACGAGATTGGATTATTTAATATTTCACTTTTGACCCAAAACTCGAGACGTAAAATCCTTTCTACATCAACAAAACAAGAATAGACATAAAATTTCATTTTCTCGAAAATTGTCACATAATCGCATAGAAAATTGCACAAATTTTCAGTTTTTTTACATTTTATTTTTGCAATGTCAGTTGCATAAAATTCAGGAGAGATCAAGAAAATTATAAGACCAATCTTTTCTTACCCATTAGTCTTAAACATGTGAAAACTGTACGGCCGAGATATTTGGATAATAATGGCAAAACTTTGCGGTAATTATTACAAAACATTATTCACAGTTACACTAAAAGTTATTAAACATATGTTAGTTCACATTCATACAAAAAATTGCAACATTTCAAACTTACTTCCAAATGAAATAAATGAATGTAACGTTATTCACAAATATGATAAGAAACACACAGTCCATGTAGACCTTTTCCACATTTAACACAAACTGTTCTAGATCTGTCTTACTGCATACAACACAAACTTTTTCCCTCCTCCCTGGCAATTTCCTTATCCGGCATATTCCCGTTGACACTTCGCTGGGAGTTGACAGATTATTCTTAGTGAAAAACCATTCACCCTCAATGCTGTCTATTATTTCAGACATAAACTGCAATCTTGAATTTTTTTTTGCCAGGATTGCTTGATTTATAGATGATAAAGGCATTCAGTATCATTCTAGAAACTACATTAACTACTTTCTTCCAGTATTTCAATGATCTTCTCTCATCTAAGTAACCATAAAGCATCATATCCGAAGTATCAATTCCACCCATATACCGATTGTACTGTTCAGTGATTTGTGGCCTTTCCTTTGGCAATGTTTGACCCTTTCGAACAACGTAATTGCTTTTGGCTATCGAGTTAGTTGAAAGTAATAACACTGGATTTTTCTGTGATTTTTTTTCTCGGTATCCAAAGAGGAGAAGCTCTTCACATCTAACATACTTTTTCTCACCCATGGTGAATTTTTCTTTGAGGGGTTGAGGAATTCCTTTCCTAATACGTCTCAACGTACCAGTTAAAAATGTTCTTTTTTTGAACATTCACGAGCTAAATCTATACTTGTGAAAAAACTGTCCACTACAACATGATACCCTTTCATAAAATAGTTTCCAGCAATCAGTAAATTGTTTATTACTACATGCCCTAAGCCGCGTTTTTTTATTTTTTCGCTGTATTCTTTGGTTTTTGCCCATTTATAACAATAAAATGCCACACAATATTTCACAACAGAATCGCATAGCATCCAGAATTTTACTCCCCATTTATGATAGTGCTTGTTAGGCAAATACTGCAATAGCTGGGAGTGATTTTTAGTGCCTACTTATGACTCATCTATACTAAGGTACTGATGAGGGGTAAAATGGTGACGAAAAACATAGTTAGCATGATTAATAATGGGAGGGAATATAGCACAGGGATTGTAGAGCTTATGACCAGGTGGAAATAGTTTCGTATTGTCTATCAAATGGAAAATTTTCAGAATCAGTTGAAACCTATTTCTGGAAAACATCTTTCCAAACCAAGGGATAAAGCGAGGGTTAGTAGACCAGTAGGAAAAAATGGATGTTGTTCTCGTGATACCCATTTCCATGAACACCGCGATAAAAGCCCTCATTTCCTCCACTGTGACTGGACGCCATTTCTGCATTCTCGAATTTGGTGACAGTCCATCATGTGAAGCCAAAAACTGTTCAGCGTACCTGTTAGTCTCCTTCACAACCAAGTTCCAGAGTGCTCTTGTAAAGAAGAGGTCGAAGTACGCGATTGGAGGAGAATTTTGAGGCGGAAGACGTTTGGGCCCAGGAGTTTCCAAGAATTCAAAATCTGGAGCCTGGGGTAAATCACAATTGTCCTGAACTACAACAAATTCAGGAGAACGATCACTGCTTCCACTTCCACTTTCAAGTTCATCAGAACTGTCACTATCATCGCTATAATCAATTCTTGCCGGTCTCGTCTTAGCAAATAATATCACACTTTCATCTGAGTCTGATATCAGTTCCTCTTCACTCTTGTTTCGACGAGAATGGGCGCTGTCCTCACTTAGCACAGAGTTGTCGTCACCATCACTTAGCGAATTTATATATTCAACTAGTCGGTCATCATCAACACCAAGCGTAAATTCAGTTCTCGACGTTGACGCCATTTACTGAATCAATGGGCTACTTCAATTTCGAGGAGGCAAAATGCGATTACAAACCCGCTCGTCGCAGAAGAATACTGGCTTCGCAAAAGGAACTGTGAGCTTTATATAGGTGGGGAAATTTCATTGTGTAGAAGATAGCAAAAGACGGCACACAATGTATTCTTTTATGCTCACCATCATCATATTTCAATTACTACTGTCTTCGATGCCATGAAAACGAGGTTGGAAATCGGAGTCACATTGTCGACTCAGCGCTCCAGCTGACCGACACACATGCTGCGAGAGATAGCACGGTATCAATTGCATAGTATCTTCTCTCTTTCGGTACTAAATATCAAAAACACGATTGAAATGGCACATTGAGCTACAAATGACCTGTTTGGAAGTAACTGAGCAGAGATATAAACCTCGTGTCTTCCTGTAACGATCATATATCGTTCGCGCTCGGAAAAAGAATGCGACGCGCTTCGCAGGGGAGAACATTTTTCAAATAAGTTAAAAAGAAATAGGTGCTCGCAAAAAATAATACAACTGGTAGAATTACAAAGTAGGGTGTATAAGATGATAATCAATTGATTTTAGGTGACCAAACAATGTGGCTTATGAAGTACAACATCAAGAAGCTGTTTCGTAAAGATCTAAAATGGTCCTCGGAAATTTCCATCCGTCATATGGTCATATAAATTTTAAAATATGTTGATCGTTGTAATTAACAATTCAAATTATAATGCAACGTGATAAAAAAGAAACCATTCTGGTATTATATACAATAAAAATATTGATTGTATAAAAAAAACATTGTTTTAGCGGGCTTCATAATAGACAACGATATATCGTCGTTGGCACTTCTGGCGCATTCTGCAAACGACGATATATCGTTGAGTGGCACTCAATGGGTTTAAGCCAAGCGCTACCTGCTGGCAGCCTGCACTGTATCAGAGCTCAAAGCTTTGCCCCAAGGTCACCTCACACAGTGACAGCAGGAACCAGCACCACGAGACGGACGTGACACGGGGGGCAGCTTCTTGGAGGGCAAATGCAAGGGGAGTCTTGCGCTGTATGTAAGAGGGAGAGAATGTACCTGTGTGCTCTGTGAATTAAAGGTGTGAAACCAGAGGTCCGCCTTGTCACCTCAGTCTGCCTTCTACGAACCTGGCCCTTTCTCTCGAGCTAGTGCTTGCATCGTATTTGATATTCAAATTCGAGAAAAATGCTATTCAACCCATCCCTAGACTTTTATCACGTCCCCATAAATGTACAGCACAATCTTTGCAATCAGCCGTCGCAATAATCCGGCACGCGGGGCTTCCTTCCTTTCCTTGTGCAACTATATTATCATCAGTTTTTAATAAAAGATAATTAGGTAAGTATTTGTTTTATTAGTATGTGCGTAGGAGCTCATAATTTGCATGAAGTTCCTCACAAGTCACAGTGGTGCTCAGGGTTTATTCTGCCTTTTATGACCATAATTGTTATTAGGGTCAATATATGAGTAATTTGGCAGTCTACCTTGACTCTTGCCCAAAGCAGTAAGGGAGAGTCAGTGCCACTAATTTTATCATCAAATCTAGTCATCTATTTAACGGCAAAATCATGCCTCAACAAGCTTTTTGTGCATAAAGGCCGTTTTACATGGTACACGGAATTGCGCAGTCTGACGTACGTGTGAAGGCGCAATCAAAATTGCGTCGTGTAAAGTGGAGAATTGCTAGAACACATGCGAGAATGCGTGGATGCGAGACGGCAAAATAGCCCCTGTTCTAATTTCGTTCATGCATTCGTGCAATTCCACGCCACTTTAGAAATTAATGCAGCTCTAACCTGCGCAATTCCGTGTACCGTGTAAAACGGCCTTTACACTCGTTACCTGTACGCTTCCAATAATCCGCCTATGCCATGACTGCATGTGTGTTACATTACCGAGATCGCACTGTACTTCAATCAAAGCCAGGCATAAATGTTTTAGTATTCTTGCACAAGTTAATGCCTCGAGCCCTAACATCTTCCATCAAACATCTAAAGAAGAATCTTGCTATTACGAAGTTCGCGAGACCAAAAACTGATGGTTCGTAATAAAAAAATTCGTAAGAGCGTTTAATTAAGAAATTATCGAAAAAAAAACTTTGTCAAAATTTCTTGTCTCTTCAATATACGGTAAATATAGGCACACTGCGGAATAGCTTCAGTGATGTGTATAACATACACGATTAAATTACGCGCAAGTTTTAAAAAAAAGAACATCTGTTTGGTTTTATCAATAGAAAAATGCCATAATCGAGGATTAATATCTTCCAGAAAGCAGTAGGTCCTCATTATACGAAGGAGATGCATTCCAATACCTTCTCCGCAAGTTGCAAGGAATTTGCCTCCAGATAATTGGCTAAAAATGGTGAGTTTTATGGCTTCCTGAGGGATATTTTTATTAATCCTTACACTTTTCTATAAATATATTAAGAACTTTGCAAGGAATCGAAACCTGCTGCCATCCTGGAGAATGCAACACAGCACCACCACACAGTTCGTTAACTCAAGATAGTGACGAGCTGATCTAGATGCTCTTGCGATGCAGCTGGGGCCAAAAAAAAATCGCTATCCGCGGGAAGGAAGAACGGGCTAAAACGCTGAACGGTCCCTGACTTCACAACTGCTCGAATAATACTTTGTTCGGATCATGCCCAGAGTAGGAGTTCCTTTGCACCATACCGCATCACATCGGCCAACTCGAAAGAAGCCACATTTGAAATAGGGTGGTTTCCTATTATTTTTTTATTCCCTAAATCGAAAGATTATTACTCCTGGAATACGTATTTCAAGCTTTTAGATTTTTCAAATGACGATATCTATTTTTTGCGATCATTAAATGAAAAGCGAAAAATTTCAAGCGCGTGTAAACACGACGGCTAAGTATGAATGCCAGGAAAAAGTCCGTATGACGTTGTTCTGGTTGCCACTGCCTCAAGTGAAGTGACCTTGGGGCGAGGCTTTGAACGCTGATACAACGCAGGAAGCTAGCAGGTAGCCGAGTACCATGCTAGCTGGTAGCACTTGGCTTAAATAAAGGTTATTAATACCTTATCAAATGAAGAAAACTTTCCGACCTTAGGCAGGTGTGATAGGTGATTATAAAGAGATGTTTCTCTGAGCTCTGTGCCTCATGCATGCATTAGTAATCTCAGACGATGCAAAACTCCTATCTACTCATATAGAAACTAGGTTCCTGTGACTTCATGCGGAGTGGCATCGCATGGGCGCCAATCTGGCCTTTTTCAATTGAGGATAAAATTGACCATTGCCATTCGTCTAAACTGGGATTTCTAAAACCAAATACTTTGTATGCTATGAATACCCTAATGGTAGGTAACAAATCGCAATCAATGCCTTTTATTTTTTTTGATGAAGGAAACTACCCTATTTTGGGCATGCTTGAATGTTTCGAATGTTCGCATCTCTGAAAGTTCGTAAATCGAATGTTGGTAAGAAGAGGACTTAATGTACGTCCAATTTACGAGGGTAATGAGAGGGTCACCATGATTCCACAGGAAAGAAGCTTATTACATGATGCTGCGTGCATACTGAAGTATCTCCTACTGAATAAAGAACCATAATTGACACTCAGAGTTCAGTGCATGAGAAGAACTTAACCTTCTTAACCTTAACTAAACACCTAAATATACGTGCGGACGTTTCTTGACACGGGAGACGGATGCTGTATATTTCCGTATGAGGTTTTCTTACGCAAGTGAACGAATGCCGAATGTATATGTTTCCTAGCTCTCCCCCGTTCATGGCCGTCGAGAGTGTACAGCATCTTTGCTTCGGGACCCAGCAGGGGGGTTTAGGATTTACCCTCGAAATCCCGGAGCAGGTACTGGGACCCCTCGTCAAATGTTACCCCTCTTAGCAGTAAAGGACGCGGTCATGCAATTGTTTATGCAGTCAGTTTTCGAAATAAATATTTGTTCTTTTCTCAATAAATATAAACTAAGAATTGAATTCTTTGTCTTTTGAGCTGCGTTTACAATTTTTAAACGAAATTCTACAATCAATATTAACTTATATCTCGAGTTCTATATAAACATCTATATATAAAGCAAGAACTTCGTAATAATAATCGTTGTCCTTATTAACGAGAGTCTACTGCACTGCGCTTACTCGCAAATGACAATTAGGCCTAAAATTTAGCATTACAATCTCCTGAAGGAAAGTAAACAAACCTCGGACAATCACACCGTGCAGGGAGAGAAAATATAAATATTTTGCACAGGTTGTCAACCTGATGATAGTAATAAGCCGCAAACAAATGAATATCCCATTTATAGACTATAATATAAATCCCGAAAATCCATACTAACAATTACGTGGACTTAAACCTGGAAACAAATAAGTTGCAGTAAGTACAGAGCTAAAAAAAAATTCCCTGAATGTTATACGAGCAGGTTTGAACTCAATATCGAAGGTGTTGGCAGCAAGACATCGAACGAGTATTTATACATTATATACAATATCGTCTCGCTTTGACTTATACGTCCATATGAGATCTAGATGTAACTAACTCAAGTCCTCGTGTCCTGTCGTGCTGTCCCTTCAAGTGGACTTATTTTCTGGTGCGTGCCATACCGAAAAGAGTCTTATAATCTGTAAAACGGCCTTAATAATTACTTTTATAAAAATGGAAAGGAGAGCTAGTAGAAAAAGAAATCCGAGACAGTCGATAAACAACACGCCTCAATTTCAACACAGTGTGGGCTGGAGTTCTCCAGACGAATGACATATGACTAGAGGTTCGTGAATTTCGTGAGATGCGATATCGCGAAATAACACAAAATGACGCAAAATCGGTAAATTAAAAAGAAATTTCTCATTCTTTGCAATGTTAAGTGGATTGGCAAAAAAAATCACATCTAATGAGTCAAAATCTATTTAAGCCTAAGCCTTAATTGTTTAACGCTGCCTACGTTCATTTGCTCTATTTCATAACGATTCCAAGGTCAATTGGCTTATTTAGTCTTGCGCATAACGCATCTGCGTAATATCGTGCACTGTAGTGATTTCTCTGCCAGAATTTGCTGTTAAATTTATCGCAGCCTCTCTCTTCGATTCCCATATATCAATCCTGAAATGTTTAGAAAGAGGCACTTTCTCACCTGAAGAATTAGATATTATGAATTAAAAATGTGTGGAAAGAAATTTAACCCGGCTGCGGAAGAGCGGAAATACAAGCTCACGTGCCCGGTACGCGTCAATGCCGAGCAGTAATTCCTGTGACTCACCGCGACATATTAGACAGCGTTATTGGATAACTTGTTGCAGGTAAACTTTGAGTGTGGATCTAATGTAACAATTTTGTTGACTTAAACATGGCCGCTGGTTAGAACCAGACCGCCGTTAACGGCACATCCCACAGCGTGGCAGAGAGTCGTCTCATCTGAAAGGGGCCTGAATTTCACGGTGTATTACGTGAACGGCGCCCAGCGAAAATTCGTTTCGTCAGAAAGCGGCCTCAATGTAGCACTGCCTGTACTTCACGCCATGGACGGCGCACCGCCGGGCCGGATTGAAATGGGTTTCGTGGTGACCATCAACGGTGCCATGCCATCAACTGCGCGATTCGATTAGTTTAAAGACATCCAAAGACACAAATGGTTATTTGAAAGCACAAAGTGCTAGTAGTGGAGGAAGGGAAGGAAGGAACAGAAAGGATAGAAAGAGAGAGGGTTCTCCTTACTAGCGGACGGATCGTCAAATACTCAGTTCTCCATTGAGCTACAATGCAAAAAAAAATCATTTCGGCATTGGCCAAATCTAATATGTAATTCTTCGGGTGAGATAGCGTCTCATTCTAGATGTTTCAGGATCGATAAATGGGAAGTAATTTTTCAAGTTTCATGGAATCCGATTATGTTTTGTTAAGTGTGCTTCTTTCACTGCCTTACCGGACTGATTGGCAACAGCTGCAATAAAAACTAAGCGATTTTGTAATTACATCGGAACAAAAGACTCACGGAAAAAATCATCATGGTATGGCAGTATTTTGACAATAAGATCATGCATTGTTAAATAGTATGTAGCGTTCTGCGCGTCCACCGTGAACCAATTCCTGTCCCTGAGCGTGTTGTTGAACTAAATTAAAATTCGGCTCCGAAGCGCGTATCACACATACAAAAGCAACACTCACGCAGCAAAAGCAATACCATGACATTCTACTCGTGGTATTAGCTCTTAGAATTTAAGAGCATTTAGAGTCAATCTCCCTAAACATTTGACTTTCTACAAATCACTGATTAGAACAAGTGACTTTGCGAGCAGTGGCGCGAAGAGGTGGAAAGTTATACATGACAAGAATATGATTCATGAAAAAGTCATTTGGCTTAGCCGGGATCCGAACCCGGATCTCCCGATTGCCGGTCAGTTACGCTACCAGTTACACCACCATCCCATTTAAGGTAAACCATCTCCATTCAAGGCGAATCACAGACTAGGCTAAGCGAACAAGGTGCTGACGTCTTAAGTCCACAGTGTGGTGCAGGAGACGGAGGTCGTGATTACTAAGCCACACTCGCAGAATTTATCCCTTTCAGTTGCTATTATTATTGTCATTTTAGGTGGTGTAGGTACTACTCCCTTCAAATTATAGCTGTCTAACTATGGCTAAAAATGATCAAGTCCGTCTCGGAGTAGCCCTCCGACCTTTTCTGGTCACTCTGCCAATTCTTACAATTTTAGTTTAACCTTATGACGCAACAAAGTATCCTCCGGTTATAACCATATGACGCCAAACCGTTACTCCCTCCTTTGTTCCCACAATAATTCACGAAATAGTGAAATTGCACGATTCGGCCAAAATAAAAATAGCTCCAGTCGGCTTGATAATTGGTTTCTCAACGCATTACGTGTCCTAGATTCGAAAAAATACTTTTAAAATAGATTTTTTGCACCCCCAATAAGTAAAGGCATAGAAACAGTTGGCAAAACTAAATAGATAAAAAATTTAGTGTTTCGACAGTATTTCCTAGAGTTTCAGACGATTTCAGAAGGGGTCGATTTTATGAATTTGTTTCGTACCTCGTCTCGTTCACCCCAGACGTTTTTTTATGAATCAGTCAGTCTGTGATCGGAAGTGGATTTTATAAAACAATTTTCATGGTTGACTTTTAGCTTGGTAATCTGTTTGATTTATAAAGACTTTAGTAAAGCTGTTTCGAACGCGTCGGGCAGTGCGGTTAGAACGCATACAGCGGCTTTTATCCGCTGGAAGCCACACCACATACTTACCGCACCCACTCCACGCCCTAAAAGAGACAGCCCTTTTCCCCCAACGGCCTTCGGGACACCAAAGCCACCAGCAGGGCGCGCAGTTGGAGAGGGGTGGTTCGCAGGGAAGGCACTGGCCGTAAAAAGGGGGAGACACTCGGATGCGGAGCGGTAAATGGGGACTCAGCGGCAATTAGGGAGGGGTCCACAGTCTGCCTCCCCCACCCACGCCCTCCCCTTGCGCCAACCCCCTGGGCGTTCTCTACCCTCTTGCTCGCCTGCCTGCCGCTGGGATGGGAGCTACAGAGAGAGCGGAAATCGCTAAGGCCACGGCGAGTTGACTGAGGGTGAGAGGTTGTTGACTGAGGCTGAGAGAAGATGTTGTCCTGGGGACGTCGTTGGATGATGTTAGAGGTATTTTTTGCTGAATCGGAATCTGGGCTTAAATTATTTCCATCACGTCTAGTTTCATTGGGACAACTGAATGTATGTTTTTTCTTTTGCAAAAGTAGGTATTAATCTATTTCATTTATATATAATAGAGCATGAATAGGTAAAAATAATAATTTCCTCTCATAACATGTTGTCCTACGATGGCATGCCTTCCCATCCCAACAAAATATGTAATTAAACTTGCTGTAACCTATCTTTTTTTTCGATGCAATGCATAATCAGGTTCCACTCCAAATAAGTATGTGACTGTAAGCGCGTAAAGACGTGTGTTTTTCATCTGCTGGTGGTTTGAGAATTTTGTTGCTCGCAGGAAATGTCAGCTCATTACATTGTAATCGTTGTGAAGTGTCTTAGCTTCCATCATGGGGGTAAATCCATTTCAAATCACCGAGGTAATGTTGCTCAGTATTTTTAATTATCCAGAATTTTTTATCATTGGTTCCCTACAAGTAGACAATCAGAAAACACCATTTGAAAAAATTTACAAGACATCCTTTTTTTGGCAGACGTTTTTAAAAGGGCGAATGGGCCTAAACAGAGCGTGAACTACCACGATGACTTCTGTCACGTGTGCGATGAAATTACTTTCAAGGCTAAGAGGAGGAATATTACCTTTTTGAGACAGTGTTTTAGACTTTATTTTGACTGTCCGTTGGGTGACCTGGATATAGGATCGAAGTCTTCTGTGAAAGGCTTCTCACTGGTTGGACTGATGGAAAACGTCTTATCAATTTTTCCGTCCTCATGATTTGGCGGGAAGCTAAGGATCATATTTCTGACTACTATTTTTGTAAAACAGGAATTAAAGAAATAACACCGAAGTCAAAACACACAGTAAAAGATCCAAACAGCCTAGAATCAGCCCCACACGTGAAAAATTTACCATTAGTGGAACCACACAAAATGTTAATCTTAGCGAATATTCAGAACGTATCTGGGAATGATGGATTCAAAAACTCGAAAGACCCAATTTTCGGACCAAAAATATCTGATAGACCTCATTTTAGGAGATTTAAGAGGATTTAAGTGATATATTGCGCAATTTAAATTTGTCTAAAAAGCAGAGTGAAGTCTTAGAATCACAGTTGAAGGGTTGGATTTTGCTAAATCGAAATACAAAAAATCACAACTGTACATTTTCATGAAAACATTCTTAATTTTTGCAATGATGTTCTCTCTGTTATGGATACTCTTAGTTTTCAATACATCACAAATGACTAGGTTCATTGATTCCTTTTACGTCAGTTTAAAGGCTGTTTTCTAACATAATGGAATTGAACTCCCCTCGAAAGCATTAACCCATGGAACTGACATGAAAGAATCTTACCAGAATATGCAGTAAATTTTTCTCTACGCAAAATTTGTGGAAAATTAAAAGTAGCTGCATTTATACTAGGCATACAGTTGGTCAACACGAAATATTACTGCTTCTTCTGCGATTGGGATAGGATAGACAGAAAAAATCATTACTTGAAAAAAGATTGGCTATAACGTAAGCACTCGTTCCTGGATACCAAAATGTCCCTTTCAACTTTATTACGATCCGAACTTAAAATACGATACGATCTAAAAATATTATTTTGCCACCTCTAAGTATTAAATTAGGGGTTTTTAAAATTGTGTAAAATATATGTGCAAAAATGGTGCAGATTTTACTTATTTGAAACAAATGTCCTAAAAATCAGTGAAAACAGATAATAGAAGCATTTTTTATTGGATCACAGATTTTTTTAGGAAGCGCTTAAGAATTCGGAATTCTGAGAGCAAGATTTCAACAAAAAAAGCGCAAGGAAGGCATTAAAAAATGCATTTGAATGTTTTCTAGGAAAGAGAATGGATCATCACGATCTGGTGGTTAGTGTAATTAAATTGCACAAAAAATTGGCTGCTCTACGTATTCAAAACAAATAACTTCATCGGCTCACACCTGGACTTTATTCCTACAAACCTTGGCGACGTTAGTGATCAACACGATAGGTGTTTCCACCAGAATATTTTACTAATGCACGAACGGCAGCAAGAAAAGTTCAGCAACATGTTATCAGATTAGTGGTGGTCACAGAAAAGGGATTCGTCAGAAGCTAAATATACGAGGAAATTCCGAGTGAGTACCATTTTTTCCCATTACTTTAACTAACAATTTATTTAGTTGAACTCCCTTGAATCCGATTGTACTAAAAAAACATTAACGTGATAGAAAACATCTGGGCCCAGATTCGGAATCAGCCCGAAAAATACCAGAGGATCACTCAAAAACATGGCTAGAACAGAAATAATTATTTTTTGGTTGATCAGTGTTATCGATTGAGTTGCAAACATTATGATCTACGGCTAACATTTTGATTTCAACAACGAGTGTATCTGGCTATTTATTGAGTATTGTCCATAATATGAGTAGAGATTTTTATCAACGGAAATTTGAAAGCAGCAAGGATAATATACAACCTCTGCCACTTTCCCTGCTTATATCCACTCTTTGAATAAACTTGCTTTGAAATAAATGTGTTAAGGCAGATTGAGTCATTTATGTTAAAAAATTAGTCGCTGAAAAAATTCGGTGTTAACTTTTTTATCAAGTTAACTGTATCTATTATGTTGATGTTATCAATTGACCTTTAAAAAAAATTCAATTGGACCAGTTTCGAATCCCCCCCATAACTTCAGTGCATCAAATGCGCGTGAATTATACCTACTCAGCTACGGGACCACATACACATTCCGTATTCACGGTGAGTCCAAATATGAATCTGAAGAGAGGAAATCCTCGCCACGGAGCTCGCAAGAAAACACACCGAAAGCCCAACACGAGCGTGGACGTGAGTTTCCTATCTACTAGGGCATTTGAGCCTATATTTTGACTCCTGTCTCGCTAGCCCGGTCGCCCCCGCGTTCGTCCTCGTCGGCTCTGGCGGCGTACTGGTGAGGGATGCAGGCTACCTCATGTGCCAACCTCCCAAGTTTTTACCGACCCTACCACATCAGTTAAGTGGGGCTCGTGGGTGTCTACATACTTTTGAAAACGATAGTTCATCAAATAACGTGATTGCGTTGCCTCAATAACTAAGGAGTTGCGACCACATATTTTTGGACCAAAAAATTCTTAAAATTGTCTCCCCACCACCTCTTGAAGTGTTGTCGATTCCTCCTAAAGCAATCTAAATGGTAAGTAAAACACCTCGGAACTTTCCGAAGAAAGAAATAGCTAGCATGACATTACCTCCGTGCCGATTCGCCTTATTTTTTCATGCTATTGCGCATTAATAGGCGAATAAAAGTGGTGATGAATTAATGGGTTCATAAAAATCGGATCTAAAATTTTCAGTAAAGCCACAAATTGTCAGCACTCTTCACTGAAACCTAAAATGTGACCACGACATTACCTTCATGATGCATGGCGCGTATATTAACATGGCTATTAATTCACAGCTTTGCCGGTTCCTTTCACGAGAGACAAGGAAGTAACAGAAAAAGGCAAGAGATCTAGCCACTACCAAGAGTTTTTGCGGCTGAGGGCGTCGAGCTTGGAGGGGAGAGTATGAGAACCTTGTCCCGAGGGGTGAATTCATTTGTTTTCGCTCGAGAGCGAAGGTGTAATGGGAGGATATTGTCGTTACCCAAGTAACTTCCCTCCCACCAACCCTCCACCCCTTCCCTTTCCACTTTTTGTTTACCGTACACAGGAGCGTGTTCTCCCCCTGCGACCCCCTATTTTCCCCGAGCAGCACCACTGTCCTCGTGTTTTTCTCAATCGCCGAGCTAATTGCTTCGGACGCTCAAACAAAGACACCGCGGACGTCCCTCACGCTGAAAAATCCTCGCCTTTTCTTCAGGTATTATTTTCTCCGCGTCCATTCTTGCCGCCATTTCCGCTTTTTGTTGACACTTGGGCGTGTTTTTATTTCCAGCCCGCGTCGAAAGCCTCGCGGCCCTCTTGTTTATGAATCGAACACATATCAAATTGATTCGGATTCTCAAAACAACCTCCCGACACTCCCCTCCGCCCCCAAACTCCAAGGCTCATGTCTTAATTAAGAGTCACCATACAGTTTAATTTTCCCTTTTCGTGATTTTTGGGAACCAACCCTAGCTTCCCCACCAATTACACTCGGAGCTGTTTTGTTTCTTCTCGAGTTTCATTTTTTTTTGTCACATCGCTCCTTGAATTCCGGCCGATACGTCCGATTGCGAAACTTGGCAGGCAAAACTAAAAAAAAAAGCACCGGACTATTAGACTAGATAGAATGGTCTCTTTTGTAATCATGAGGGACGTTAGGACAAGCAAACACTTGGACAGTGAAAAGGTCTTTTTGGAACTGAATGCTCCCCTTCCGAGTTACCTGTTCTAAATAATTACCATTATTTAAAGCATTAAACGGTTAATTTATTATCGAAGTACTCACAACTAGTCAATCAGCCTATCTCTAAATCCCAACGCTGCCATCATAGTCTGCAATCGATTGCGCAAAAAATGACATTCTAAATCTATCTGTTCTACAGTCTATAACTATTTTATTTTTATGATCTGATCTTCCATAGCATACTTCGTATTGTATTTATTCTAATATCTAAGGTGGATTTAAGGAGCGTTTGGATGGTCACCTCAGCCAGCCCCCTCCCACGTTGAAGTTCCGCCTATAATTGATAGTAAGGCCTATTCCCATTCTTTCTATTTATAAAAAAAACTTTTCTCCTCCGCTCACCCAGCATCTCTCAGTCGTGGTACCCTTCCCACCCCGTATTGGACCCAACCAAACCCTGTATCCTCATCTCCAAGGTAGGTTTACAGACAAACGCACCATTCCCACAATTCCTGATACTCCTCACAGAATTTGAACTATAGCTTTTCACGCGATCACATCCTTCCACTCTGCGAATTCCAAGCCTCCTTCCATCCCATCCAAATATTTCATTCTCTTTGTCTCCTATATGGCCAGAGTCCTTCCTTCTGAAGTTAGAACTAATGCTTTCCCGGCGAATATGGTCAAAAAAGGCTATACGGGCTTCCATTCGGGTTATCTCTTTCACCATGCCGCCACGACGCGACGTTTCGGAACCCGAGTCGCGTTCCATCAGACGAGGTAAGCCCTGATGATGGAACGCGACTCGGGTTCCGAAACGTCGCCGACGAAACCGACGCGTTGGTCGAATGGAGACTGATAACCCGGCTAGAGGCCCGAATAGGCTTTTTTTACCTCCTACTGTTAGTTATTCCCGCATACCCTCCATCCAACCTCCACGCCCTCGACAGTTTGGTATTGTATTTGGAGGAGACGACCGACAGCTTAGGTCATTTGGGCCATGAGGGAAGGGTAGGTAAGGAAGGGTGGAGAGAAACCCGGCGTCGGCATCAGCCTACTCTTAAAGAAAGGCACCAAGGGGACCACGGCTTTACGACCCATCCGACGGACGGAGTGTTGTGCTTTACCCTCTTCATCTTTTTTCCAAATGTTTCCTTTCATTTCCTATCACTTCCGATACCTTTGTAATTGCCTCCTTCCCACTCACGTTTTGTCTCCAAAACTCAACCTATCACCTCCATCTTCCCCAATCGAAAGCGAAACATTTCCAATTAAACGGTAGGACTCGTAAAAATGTTTATTTCGCGTAAATAAAAGTACATACATGTAAACGTAGCAGGAGTGATTCTCCGGAAATCCTTTACCGTGGGAGCGTTTGGAATAATTTCAAAATAGCTTTTTCACAACGATCTGCATTCAGATATTGCAATTTTTATATTCATCAGCCCGCGAACAGCACTATTTGGCCTTCATGTCGGAGAGCTAGAATGAATAACGGCGGACGGCCGAAAATTTCCACGTCCTGGTAAGAGGGAACCTACCAAGGTGGGACACGAGCCAGAACTTATCGTTATTTTGACAGACGAGGACAGTACCCCGCCGCCTATGTAGAAAAAACAACGTTTAAATTATTTTAAAGGCTCCAGCGTCAGAATTTTCACGCTAGTGGTTGGTTTTATACTGCAACTTTTCGTTTATTTTTTAAAATCTCTTATTCGGTAATCTTGTCATTTATGTTTTGTAGCTATACTTTAAACTTCCCTTTTATACCCTTTGTTATCATGAAACAGTTTCACTATAAATTGACATAAATGCTGTGTGTGATCAACTTAGATAAATAAATACCTTTCTAAAGGACAAATGAAAATAATATTGACATAAAATGGCGGAGAAGAGTCTCTTCACGCTTGAATAATTTCTTCATAGAATGAACAACGCAAAAAACATCCAGATGGAGAGGACGCCGCTGTCATATCAATAAAATATAATTCTCCCACATCAAGCTTAAATCCATTAGCGCTTATCGATCGAATGGCAGAGCGCTTGCTCGGTTTAACTCGCCCAACTAAGGCTTCCTTTTTCATTCCGTAAATGGCCGCAAGGTGAAAAGGTAGCACTTTATTAAATTTACATAGAGGCTTATGGCCAGATAGAATTCATAGTTTATAGGTATTGTTGGAATGTTTCCATTTTTATTCCAGTTGGCCTGGAATCGCAAAATCTCTATCCTACTGGTAATGAACATTAAGAGACTAAATTAAATGAAACCTCGGGAGTTGTAAAGTAGGGTATCGACAGGGATAGAGAAGAAAATGTCGTTAGTACGTACAGACATGTAAAGCTCTGGCGAACGTTACATATGGTTGATATCCAGTGTGTTCAAGGCAAGTTCCATACAGCATAAATATAATCAATACTTACTAATCGTATAAGGCCAGAAAAACTATATCCTTTACCGAAATGCCAACACTGGAGCTCGACTATTGAAACGCCAGCGATGAAAACTGCACCAATACAAATGTTATAGCCAAAAGGCCCTCAGTACATTCCCAGATAAACTATTTCATATATACGCAGTTATTTCCATATTAACCGAGGGAACAGATTTGTTATCGAGTTGCAATAAACAAAGCTGTTATCTCACCACAACAGTACCTATCGACTCCCTTGAAATGAGGAGGGGCAAATAATTCATGCATCATTCTAGCCTGAGTAGACTCGTAACGAATAAAATGTAAGTCGTGCGTCACAAGTAATGTTTTGACAACTTACTACAAATAAATCACATACATATTTAAAAACAAGATGGGAAACAAATATCTTATTGAATTCAAGGAATTAAAACGATTCAAACGCAAAAATTACACCTTAAACACGAATTAATCTTTTCTCATCGCCATTCCGCGAATAATACATTCAGATACAAGAAGCAGGATGCGGTAAGCAACGCCAGCGGCGAGGGCGAAAGGATATCCCCGCGGACCCGCCCCGGTGACGTCCGTTGGGATAACAAACGGATGCTTAAAATATACATAGTTCTTTCTAAAGCTTCCACATTCTTCTATCGACAGCCTACTTGGAAACCGCACTTACCGATTAAATAAAAGCAAAGTCTACATTGACATGCTACTAAATAACTCTATACTCACCTGCCACACTCTCCTTCATACACATACTACTTAACTTCCGTATCCAACAATCAAATAAATGAGTAATCTATAACGAGAGGAATTGTCCCTGGATCAAGGGATAGGTGTGGGCTCCCTTAATATAAGGAGCTAAGCTCCATACCAACTCAGAAATTAGGAGTGCTTATGTTGCAGTGCGGGAAAAGCGGATTTTTGCACACTGTACCATTCATGTTAATAAGTTTAACTCACTAATTTTCAAACGTACCATCAAACTCCATAACATTAATTATTGCCGGTCATATTAACCACACTAAACATTAAGAGACGTTATCAAAATAAAATGCAAGTACAATGATTCCTGCGGCTAAAATGTACTTCAGTGAGGGTCATTTCTACATCTACCGCCTCAAACATGAGTCCTTATGACTTGTATCGCCATACATCTTCAAATCTTACCTGGTCAAATGCCGCCAAAGAATATATCTCGGGCGCCAAGTTCCTCCCTTCACATTAGGATTGACCATCTAAAATCCCAGTTGACCTCGTATCGACACACTATATAAGACCACCTCAAAACTTAGGTGTAAATCCTGAAAATAAAAAGTAGGTACTTTAGAGTTATTTTATGAGGGAAAAACAATCGCGCAAGATAAAATTCACAGAAATACGCGGCGCACATTCAACTGGAGCCAACAGTGAGCAAACTTAATGCTCCAAAGCACATCTTATACATATCGAAATGGCTTGAGTACCTACTATCTAAACGAGCCAAATAAAAAAATTAAAAATGTACAGCATCAAAACAAAGCAATTCAACATTTACATTAAATTGCTATGAAGAAAGGGCACTCAAATAATTTGACCTATGGCCAGGCATTAAATTGGCGCGGTCTAGAAAAAATAGGGCTGAGTCATCCTGTTTTCATACTAAAAGTTATTGAAATTTACAGTAAAAAATACATCACGTCAGAATTATTATGAAAAGCTCGCATAAATGTGCAAATTATTAAAAACTATGCTCAGCAGGATATACATCATGCATGGCTAGGGGCCGGTTAAAAAAATTGCTCTTCACACAAGGCCAAAGAGTTATTTGAAAAAAATGTATTCCCTACAGCAAACTGGAACTTACGGTCCCTACCATTACGCATGTTTTCTTTCGATATCATGAACTATAAGCAACATCGGCATAAATTCTGTAGTCCAGTAAGATTATCTAATGTGATCTTTTGATAACTAAAACGAGTCTCGAGACAGTTGATAGTGCTCCAAATGAGACAGCAACGTAATAATTACCCAGATGGCACAGAATCCTCCGTATCTAATTCGTATGCAGATAGTATCCATTGACCAAAAGCGACGAAGCGGTAGTCAATGGATAGTATCTGCATACGAATTAGATACGGAGGATTCTGTGTCATCTGGGTATCTGCAATAGTTAACAAGACAACATTAAACAAGAAAATAGAATAATGAGTCGAATTTATTTGATTATGAAGGAGAATTTTAAAAATTAGGCTCCCAAAGAAAACCTCATAAAACCTTCGTATAAATATTTGGTGAAGGGAAAAGATAACTGGAACAGATAAGGAGAGGAAAGTGTATGAAGTTTTGAGCGAGCAATTTGGAGGCTGAGATCTGTGACCTCGAGAAAGACACCGGGTAGGCAGCGAGTGTACGGGAGAATGCGCTTTAAAAGTAGAATGAAAATCTTGAAACTAAGAGTGGTATTTTAACTATTTTAAAATGTCGGCGCACAAAAAAACTCCGGTCGACGGTAGTGTGTTAGCGCTCGTGAACGGGAATCCTTAAGCGTCTCTCAAGAGGTGTTTCTAATTCTTGGCCTTCCCGGCTTACTAGCGGAGGTGAAGCAGGATTTCTAAACGGGAAAATATTGGCACCCTCGGGAAACTCGAGGAGTTTAGAGGCGGAAACGCTTCTAATAGGTCTTCTCTCGTTAAGGTCTTTATCTTTGTGATGCAGAGTGGATTCTCCTTCAACAAAACTTTTTCGTCCGAGAGAAAATTTCAACGCAGGTGCACTCAAGGAGAGTCCTTCACCATTCGCCCTCCTCTTTCACTGACAAAACAAGAACACACGACTTACGACGGAAATCTGATGAATATTCTGTTTCGAGGTGCATACACCACACTTAACTCAGCAACGATTTTCGTCTTTGCGTTGCGTCTCTATAGTTTTTTCCTGACTATATTATCTAGTTTCTCGGACAATCCCATGACTTCTATTCCAAACTATTAATTCCCTGACGAATATTTCTCGTGTTTGCAGCCAGGTTAATGCTTTTATACAAGCCGACGCATGAAAAACATAAGGGTTGAACGTGAAGAATTTCAAAAGACTTACAGCCAATTGGACGACACCTCGGTAAACGGTCGATCCAGTTCAGGGTAAAATTTGACTTCCATAAAGTAACACAGCCTTGAGGTAGGGAGACAAGTCGTCTCCCGAAACGTCAGCTTGTATAAAAGCATTAATCTGGCTGCAGACCCGAGAAATATTCGTCAGAAGTATTCACCGCGAAAAATTAAAATCGTTTATTATTTCCCTGACTCCGCTGACTGGAATGAACCCTGGTATTGCAAATAAAACCTGTATTAATTTCCCCAAGGTTAATATCTTAAAAAAAATAAATCAAACGTTAATATATTGGCACCTTCTCCCTAATTCTCTTCATGAACGAAACAGTTTTAAATTAATAAATATCATTATAATATTAATAAATATGAAAACTAAACCGAAATAGAAATTTAAGCCCCGGGAATTATGAAATAAAGGAGCGAAACGTTGGCGAAAAAATTGACGAGCGATTTTTGAAATTGACCAAACTTCCTTAACCCCACCCCTTTGTTGAAAACAGAGGCTAAGAAAAAGTGCACAGATATAAAAGCGAAGTAGATATAAGCCATTCGCTTTGCTTCTTTCCAACTGAGTACAACGACAGAAATCGGAGAAAGCATGCCACGAGATGAAGTAAATTTCTGATGCCCTGTAAGAGCGTTCCGTAAATAAATAATATGATTTTCAATATATTGGATCGCCGTGGGATAGAATCCACTTCTATCGCTTAAACGCGGTGGCTATTTTTAGGCACGTGGAACTTTTCATCGGATTATTATTACGGATATTTTAATAAAAGTGGGGAGAGTTATATTTTTGCACGAAATGTGTCTTCATTTAATAAGCGACCGATGCTAATGACGAATTCACAAGGGATGAAGGTTTAAAACATTTTCATCAATTTCTTGTTTAGAAGTAGATGACGGCAACAGTTTAAAACAAATAATTAATTTAACTGGCGTGATTGAATTTTCGTGACATCTCATAATTAAATACAAGGGGGGATCATGGAGGAAGTAGAAAATCTCCTAATAAATTTTTCATCCGCATACGAAAGGCCTCTTTTTACGAATATTAATCTCGAAATACAGCGCAATTAGTCACTATAACATTCCATAGGAAGGGCATTAACTTCCAAGTATCGAAGACTCTTGAGGATAAATATAAATATGACTACTAATATTAAGAACCTAACATCCTCAAATAATGTTATTTTTAGTTCACTACACTTTGGTTAAAACTTAATACCAGAAATTCACTGCCCTATCCTTCATCTATGGACACAATTACTCTACCCAAGGCTAGTAAATGCTTACTAATGCGTAGGAGATTCTATTATTCAACAACGCTGGAATTAGTAAATAAGTCTAAGACATTACTCGTCAAAAAGGTCTGGTTATTCAATGAAGGCAAATCTACTATATAATGCATCAAAACTCAAACATACGGTAAGTGAGGTCGTGTATGGCACTAATGACGCAGGTATCTAATGATACTTAAGTATTTATGACTCCATTCTTAACCAAGTAAGTCCCACACAAATCGTCAAGGCAGCTACCAATTTGTCCATTTTTATGTCACATTTCAAGCTACCTCATATTTTAACTAACGGCCCAAAGTAACAGTTTTCTTCACGGTCCCTCATCATCAGATAACAAAGGGCCAATTATATTATGCCTTGTTAGCGTTACCCGGAACATGATTAAGGCTTAATCTTAATTCGAGAATATTTTAAAACTACAATAAAGTAAAGTAGTTTAGAATAACGTTTAGTAAATATGCAATGACATAAGATGGAAGAAATCACTTAAAATCATTTAAAACACAATGCAAAATTTTAAATAGACATTATAAAAAGGACCGTACAGATTCCTAAAGCACACCCAACTACGGAGATACGCTTTTCGTCACATTCGACGCAATTTCCCGAAATTCCTGCGTATTTAGCAAATCACGTTCAGCAGCTTGTAAATTTGGGGCGAAAGCCAATGGTATTCTCGACGAATAAGAGGGGGTCAAATCCTTAATTTCCTCTGGGATGGTGCGAAAGGCCCCTCGAATTTGGCGCATTCCCGAAGAAGCAATCAACAGGCAATTCTAACAAAAACGTAACGATACTGCGCGTGTTCGCAATGCAGAGATATCCATGTAATCATCTTCCAATTGGTAATTACCGAGCACACGTACACTTTCAATCTCGCCCTCATCCTCTTAACTTAGGACTCTCCAATCAACCTCTTTCTACTTTCAGTGTTTCCAATCAAATGTTCCCGCTCATTTCCATATGACGGTAACGGGCGAACGCAGCATTTGCGATTTCCATTCGTAATCACCACGCAACTAACCTCAAGTATGCGTCTTGATTGAATCCCTTCAAGTAAAATGGCACATCGTCAACGGACCACATGGAACTGAAAATTAACATGCTCCGTAGACACCTCAATATGCGCTGGAAAACAGTTACATTTTCAATTAACTACAAAAGCTACTGAAATAAGTAAGTTGATTTTAGTAAAGAAAACTGCCTATTGTAGCCAAAAAAAATATTAGAAATGTTTTTAACAAATCGATAAGTTTAATAAGTTTATGCCGCTGAAATAATGAGGAGTATTGATGTTGAAACCCACAGCGACACCGATAACATAAGTAAGTTGATTTTAGTAAAGAAAACTGCCTATTGTAGCCAAAAAAAATATTAGAAATGTTTTTAACAAATCGATAAGTTTAATAAGTTTATGCCGCTGAAATAATGAGGAGTATTGATGTTGAAACCCACAGCGACACCGATAACCTCCAGGCAACTTTCAATTTGAAAACATGCAAAAATGTACTCAGAAACATGCGACCTTGCTCCCTGGATGGCTGTAAATAAAATGTATAAAAATACAAATCTTGTATATATCACTGTTCGATTATTAGATAAACAATCGAGGAAATAGTGTTGCATAACTGAATCTCAAAGCAATCAAATCCTGAATTTCAGCAACGTCTAGAAATAAAAAAATGTCACCACCTGGGATTCAGATTTATTCCTGAACACTTTTCCTCTCACAGTCAGAAATTTTGATGAAATACCCTCTCGAAGGAGTCACGGCGAATCTCACTTTAGTTTCATATTAGAGAATTTTTTTAACATTCTTTATGTCTATTGTTTTGAGCAAAATTACAAATTTCATTGAAATATTTTTGTAATATTTTATAAGTTCGGATCATTGCACACCTTGCACGCTATCGCATAGATTCAATAGTAGCTTTTAAAAGTTTTCTTACCTGAGAAAAGCATATGGCATGCAAATTTTTAAAACTACTTCCAATATACTCTAGTTTATTGAGGACTCTTAAGTCTTCACTACTTCTTACTTGGTCTGCAAGTAATACCTATTTCAGAACTATTCACGTTGTCTCTTTACCTATAAAGACTTCGTCATAAATTCAATAGCCCAAACGTGGAAACCCTATTTTTAGCAAATATGTAGGAGTGATGTAAAACTAATCAAATGAAAATATCAATTTAGGTAAATATAATTTAGCCAGTGCCAAGAAGGATGCTGAGACCATTGTAGACCTGACTCGACCAGCATCTCAATATTGGAAGTTACTGATGCAATGGCGCACCTAGTTTCGTAGGACCCCTTAGACATAAAGTTACTCTCTTCCCTCTTATGTAATTTACCACGTAAGAGTTGTAGAACTCCGCAAGATTGTTAGTTACATTATATATAATAAAAAAAGGGGACTGACTAGATAAGGGACTGTTAGCATAAACGATATCCTCTCATAAGCCGCAATTGATGAAATGAGGCATCAAGTTTTCCTCTCCTTCTTTGGGCCCTTTGCAATTATATGTATCACATTTACTATGGTTCTCGAGGGTTATATTTTCTTTTCTTTAGCCGGTTACAGAAAGGCAAAAGTAATCGGCGCTGAAAATTGTAAGTACGTATTAATAATAATTAATAATATCAAGTTCAAACAATGTTTAAGAGATTATAATTTTTTGAATTTTTTTCGGTGATGCAATACGACTATGTCTACATTCCATTTTTAGACACTTTTCGTTTTATATTACTATTTTATTCATTGATTATCAATAAAATCAATGATTTTAGCATCAGTTTGATGCAATTGGGGTCCAGATAAATAGATGCTAGCAATCTTTATTAATTACTCTCCTATTTTCTAGACTATCGATTCAGCGATTGAGCACGCAATGGAAATAACGCTTAATTTATCATGGGGGAAACGAGAAGAGACAAGAGTCTCGTCCGAGACTCGAGACCGAGACGAGACTGGGGTTCATGAGACGAGACTCGAGACGATAGAAGAGGTCAGGGAACGAGACTGAGACGAGACTGGCGTAAGTCTCGTCTCGTCTCGCGGCAACACTAAGACCATTAGCCCCAAAAACGAGCACCTGACGAGCTGGAAATTACGCCGTAGAGTAATCTGAGATTGATCATGAGCTCCCCATGCATCTACTAGTTTTTCTCCATATATTTCCTTAGCTTTTTACAACCATTCGATAGGAACGCAATCGATCGAAAATTTTATGGGACTGAATGCATGTTGATAGGTGACAAATCCAACATTGAGGCACGAATAAAAGTTCACTGAATAGCTAGATAAAAAGGCACGCTACGCTACGCTATTCAGGGTAACTTTTCAGTTATTTATGCGATGTTCAGCGTATGCTGGTAATCGATGTTGTGGTGTGTTTTATGTAATTGGCGTTATTGTGTTACTTGGCTATTATTGTATCTATGGTTTCGAGCGTGTAATTGCAGATCTAGATCGTGGGTATTTGAAGTGTGGATTGTCTGTGTAGTTCCATAAAGGAGTGATTAGATTGTTTTGTGTTTTGTTGAGTGACTGTTGGAATGATGTCGCCATATCATTAAGGCATTGTGTCATTGTTTTGATGTTTAGGTTGTCGTGTATGTAAGTGTTTCGGACGAACCAGGGAGCTCCCGTGATTGTCCTTAGTGTTTTGTTCTGAATGACTGTGAGTTTGTGTAGGTGTGATTTGGCTATGGATCCCCACGCTGGATAGCCATATGTTAGGATTGGCCTGATCATGGCCGTGTATAAGATTTTTTTGGTATGTAGTCCCAGGTGGGAACTTTTTAGGAGTGGGTAGATGGCTGCAGTCGCACTTTTTGCCTTCCGCACCGCTGCTGTTGTATTGGCGCTCCAGGTCAGCTTCTCATCCAGAAGGACGCCCAGGAATTTTGATGTTGTGCTTCGTGAGATGCGGCTGTTGCCGTAGTATATTGGAGTTGAGATTGATTTTTTTCGCTTTCTGGCAAACTGCATGATTTGGCTCTTGGCCGGGTTCAGTTTCAGTTTCCATCTTTGCATCCACTCCTCGACGTCGTCGAGGTGCTCCTGGATCCGATCAGCGGCCGTGTCTGGGTCGAAGGATTGGGATAGGATTGCGAGGTCGTCAGCGTAAAGGAACGTTTCTGTTTGCGGGTGGGAGGGTAGGTCGTTAATATATAAGTTGAAAAGGAATGGGGAAAGGATGGATCCTTGTGGTACTCCGGAGGAGATGGGATGTAGTGGGGATCGAGCTAGTTTGACGGAGGAGTAGAAGGTGCGGTCGGTAAGGTAGGATTGAATTAGTTTAACAAGGTAAATGGAAATGGGAGTGCAGTGGAGTTTGTGGAGGAGGCCCTGATGCCAGACACGGTCGAAGGCCTTGGACTGATCCAGGAATACACCCACGACGTATTTGTTGATGTTGAAACCATACTGAATAGTTTCAACCAGCCGCGTTATTTGGTGAGTGGTGGAATGGCTGGAGCGAAATCCTGTTTGTTCATCGCGGATAAGTTGGTGCTCCTTGAGTTCTGGAAGGAGGCGGTTTAATATGGTCTTTTCAAGCAGTTTGCCGAATACCGAGAGTAGACTGATGGGTCTATAATTGTTCGGATCTTGCTGTGCTTTTCCTGGTTTGGGAATATGAATTACTCTTGCCGATTTCCAGTCTTTAGGGAAGTAGGACATCTTGTAGCAAGTGTTGAAGAGGTGACGTATGTAGAGCAGGAAATTTGGAGGAAGCTGTTTAGTTAAATGGTTGGTGAAGTTATCCGGACCTGGGGCTTTCTTCTTCGGTAGCTGTTGAATGAGAGATTGGAGTTCGGCTGGAGAAACTGGTGAAAAAGATGGGCTAGGGCAGAGTATGATGGAAGAGTTAGATTCTTCACATTCATCAGTGGCGTCCGAGTTGTCTGCGTCCTGGAACGTTTTCGCTAGTTGTTCGGCGAACAAGGTCGCCTTCTCTTCGTCTGTGGTTGCCTGGATGCCATTAAAGTCCACCGGGGGGGGAGGAGTTTTACGGCAACGAAGGGATCTGGCAAGTTGCCAGACTGAGTGGTCCTTGTGGGACAGTGTCGCGATTTTCTCATCCCAGATTTTCTGACGGTGGGCTCGTATGACGGAAGTCACACGATTTCTGAGGGCTTTGTACAAGTTTCGTATGATTGGGTCCTGAGTGCGTCTCCACTGCTTCAGCGCGTTGTTTCGTCGATGGATCAGTGGGAGAATGGACGACGGGAGTGACGTATCAATTAACGGCGTCGGCTTTGGCGTGAAAGCTGCTTCTTTCAGGCAGTGGTTTAGGCTGGCGTTGAGGAGTGAAACGTGTTTTTCCACGTCTTCCGTTTTGGTACTGGAGCGTGGATCCGGGAAGCTGATTTTAGTGGCTGAGTCGGTGAATTTATTCCAATTTATTGCCGGAGGTGGAGTAATGGTAGGGTAACAGAGTGGGAGGTTGAGTAAAATTGGGGCGTGATCGGATGCTGCTAGCGGTAAGGTTGACGGTAGGAGGAATGGAGAAAGGTTTTTAGTAAGAAAGAGATCAAGAATATCGGCAGGGTGATTGGGGTTTGCCGTGAAGTGGGTAGGAGAGGGTGGAGGTAGAATTGTGAAAGGGAATGTGAGTTCGGCGTGGTGTAGGTTCCGTCCTCTTTGGTTGGTTGATTTGCAGCCCCACGCGCTGTGCTTCGAGTTCAGGTCTCCGCCCAGTACTGCTGTGGTCGAGAGGATGGATTGTAGAGCATCCAGATCTTTGTGATGGATTCCATGTCCTTTCGGGGGCAGGTATGCGCTCCAGACGTTGAGGTCGCCGTTTGCGGTGGCAAATTTGGCACCTATAAGTTCCAGCGCTTCTGTGGGTGGAGCTTTGAGTGGAGTTTCTATAAGGTGTTTCTTAAATAGGAGCATCACTCCGCCGCCAATGCCGTCTTTCCTTTCGCGTCGTCGAATGATGTAGTTAGGAATGTGAAAAGCGTCGTGCGGTCTCAGCCAGGTTTCTTGTATGAGAGCTATGTCCGGTTGCTGGGAGTGCAGGATATGCAGGAGTTCGCCTTTTTTATTTTTAATGCTGCCTGCGTTCCAGGATAGTAGCTTGAGGTGGTTGAGTGTTTTGTTTGATTTATAGGCCATTAACGAGTAGCATGGCGCCGGTGATGATTTCTTCTAACAGAATATCCATTCGGGATTTGCCTTCGGCAGGATTTATGATTTTTCGGATAAGCCCGGATAGCCAGGCTTTCAGGTGGGTTTTCCACGAGTCCGTGGTGGCAGTAGGATTTTCTGGGGCCGGTAGTGGTTGGCTGTTTCTTGTGAGCGATGGCTGGGAAGGGTTTCTGGCGGGTTGAGCGGTGGTCGGCGGAACTGGGGCTGATGGTTGTGTTCGGGAAGGTTGGGGGTTCGATTGAGAAGTGGGAGCCTGGGAAGCTGCTGCTGGTAATGCTGTTGGTGGCGGACGCTCGATTTGACTGCGGGTATTCCATGCGTTTGTAGGTGGGGGCGGAGGTGGGAAATTTGCCACATCGAGGTTTGGTGGAACTGTAGGCGGCGTTTCACTGGCGGTCTTCAGACGTAGGAGCCGGGCTAGTTCTTTGTATTTTGGGCAACCTTTGTAGATTGCGATATGTGCGCCGTTGCAATTTGCGCATTTTCCTGGCGCGTCTCTGGTTTTCGTGCAAGCGGTGTGGTAGTGGGGTCCTGCACATTTAAAGCACTTCGGGTCCAAACCACACGTTTTGTGGGTGTGGCCGAAATTTAGACACTTGCGGCATTGGATTGGTCCCGGGGATTGTTTAAACGGCACCACTTTCGCGCTTAGCCCGAATATGTCCTTCATCTGAGTTAACCTTGCCCTTTCGTTAGGGCAGTCGAGCCTGACCTGAAACATAGGCAGCGGGCGCAATGGCAGAGATGGAAGTGGCGCAGCTGGGTCGTCCCGCCGGAGCTGATTTCGTTGCCTATTCTCGGCTGGCGTGGGCCGAGATGAGCGGAGCTGGACTACATGCTCGGACGTGATGCCCTTCGCAGCCAATTCTTCTTTGACGGTTTCTGGCGTGGAGTCCGCGGGCACTCCTTTGATAACAAAATGCGGTTTCTTGTCTGCTTTAAGCTGATACGTGAAGTGCGGGATCTTTTTGTCGGCCAAGATTTTTGTGGTTGCCCTGAAGTCATCAACTCTCTGGCATTGAATAAGGATATCATTGCTTCTTAGCGAAGCTACCGGAGGGAAAGTGCAAGCAGAGTATATTATTTTTCTCTTTTCGATCCAGTTAGTGGTGTCCCTGATGAAGATGGGCGGGATTTTAGAGGTGGATTCGGGTTCTGGCGTTTCTTCCTCGTCATCCATATCGTCACCGTCTTGGCTCAGTACATCAAATCTGTTGGCATCGAGTACGGGCGATGTCGGGCGGGAATTTGAGATGGACGTAGGCGGAGTGTTTGCCTTGCGCTTTTTCACATTGGTGACAACAGTATATGCGGTGGGTGCCGGAATGGCATTAGTGGCTGCAGCCTGATCAAGAAAAAATGTTCGGAGTTCGGCGCCGCGTTCACTTACGAGAGCAAGGAAGCGCGGATCGTCTGTAAGCGGAGTGAATGGGACTGCCGGTGGTGATGTAGGCGAGTCCGAGTCGATGGCGGCTGCCATGACTGTGTTGTGATTGTGCCCTAGCGTGGGGACCCGACGGGTCCCCCAAGGCGTGCAGTGAGGTTGCCCTCTGCCTTGGGGTTGCCGACCGAGAGCGACCGAATGTGGGACCGGTCAAAGCGCCACCTGGGGTTTGCACCCGCCTCCCCCCAGATGCCTTTGCCGGGTGCGTGTACCTAGTGTTGAGTAGTGAACTGTAATGGTGTTTGTGGGCAAGTGGTGTGGCAAGTTACGGGTAAAGATTGTGTTAGGTCCTTAAGAGGGCCAATATGAAAAAATAATTTGTCTTTATACGATACCAGTTCGTTTTCGGCGTGAGCCCTTGAGGGCGCTTGGTGCCTCTGGGTGTGCTGGAGCCTTTCCGATGACTTCTGGCGAAATCTTCTAATCTGCCGAAAAGGTCCTCTTAAGGGCCTCGGAGGCCGAAACCCTTGAGGGCGCTGAACTTCTATTGATGTCCGGGTGCCGTTTAGCTGGTTTGCAGAGAAAAAGTTGGAGTCCCCAAAAAGGTCCTCTTAAGGGCCTAGGCGGCTCTTCAGGTAGGTGCAGGAAGTCCTACGATGGCGGAGGGTGTGGCAGGAGAACGCCGTGGGTGTCCTCGACTGCCGGCGGAGATATCGCCGAGTTGCGGTGGCGGCTTTGCCGCAGGCTGTTGCCGCGGGCTGGCGGCGACGATGGCTGGCGCGAAGCCGTGGGTGAGGGCGTGCTGTGTCAAGCAAGTACGAGATGTCCCCAATCTCTTATGATAGCATTAGGAGTCATTCTATAGCAGATAAAAAGGCAATTCTTTTCACTAGATTGCGCGCCGAAGGCGCGTTTAAAGCCGTTCCGGTAAAGCGATGTTTACCCCTACCAGCCAGTTTACAATACAATAATTTTGGGCGCAGTTGTATATGTTGTCGGGGTAGTGTGTTGTTTGTGTTAGCAGAAACTTACATATTAAACATCAAAATACACTAAGCTACATACATCTTGCAATTTCTTTTACAGAAGAATGATGAGTACAAGGTAATTAAAACGGAGTTGGAAAGAACGTCCACATTTGTAATGGGCTCTTTTGATTTTTTTTTTCCTCCTCTGTTGAATACGTTTTATTTTTTCATTGTTTTTAATAGTTTTTATATATATTTTTTTTTTATTGGCCCCTTTTTTTTTCTTTTTAGTTAGTTTTTTTTTTTCATATTGGTTTTGTTGCTTTGTTAATTATTATTATTTATTTTATTTTTTTTCTTTTTGTTCTTTTTTATATATATATTTTTTTTTCTTTCTTTTTTACTGTGGACACACAAAACAATGCTAACCTAGCAATACTAATATCTAGAAGAAGGAAAGATATAGGATAGACTCATAGAAGAGTAGCTTGTTGAGGCAGTCTGTATGTTGTTGGGATTGTAGGATCGTAATTCCAGATGTCTGTAAGGAGAGTGTTGTTTGTTTCCCTGAGCCTGGACTTAAAGTTTTTTACTAGTTTGTTGATAAATTCTCCAATGGACGGAACACCGTGAGCGCAGCGAATATCTTTGGTCCTTGTGAGTCGGGAGAGGTTAAGTAGAAGGCGGAGGGATTTATTTTGGAAGGATTCCAGTTTATCTCTGATGGATTTATTGTTAGCGAAAATCTCGCAGCCGTAGAGTAATGAAGGACGGACTATTGCAGTATAAAGCCGGATTCTAGAAGAATGCGGTAGCGGGGAGGATGAGGAGCAAAGGGAATAAACCGCTTGCCGTGCCTTGATGGCTTTAGCAGTACTGTATTTTAAGTGGGGTAGGAAGGTGAGTTTGCTGTCCAGATAGACGCCGAGGAATTTGTGTGATCGGGCTCTTGGTATACGGATTTTGTTGATGTGTGGTTGTGTTTGTGGGCCGAATTTTTTTCTGCGTGAAAAGTGTATGTGTGTGCTTTTGGAGGCGTTGATGCGAATCTTCCAGAGATTCGTCCATTTATGGATTAGTCTAAGGTGAGTGTTGAGTTTGCCTATGTTTGTATCTCCCTTCCATGATGTAGCGGCAATTGCTGTATCATCGGCGTACATGTGGAGCGATGTTTTGCGTGTGGAGGGCATGTCGTTTACATAAATTGTAAAAAGGAACGGGCTGAGGATGGAGCCTTGAGGTACTCCAGCTTCCATGGGTCGCAGAGATGATAACGTTTTGGCTTCGGCGACTCGGAATTGACGGTTGTGCAGATAGGAATTGATGAAAAGAATATCTGAGGGAGGGAATTTCAGGAGGTGAAGTTTGTACAGGAGGCCTTTATGCCAAACTCTGTCAAACGCTCTTGCAACGTCGAGGAAGACCGCGTCAGTTGTGTAGCGGCGGTTGAAACCGTGGCTGATTTTTTCCACTAGTCTGAGGATTTGGTGGGGCGCAGACATTTTGCGCCGAAAACCAAGCTGATCAGGTCGGATGAGGCTGTTTGCGGAAGAGAAAGATTCGAGGCGGGACAGAATAAGAATTTCGAGAATTTTTGAAAGATTAGAGAGTAAGGAAATGGGACGAGAGTTTCCGGGGATTTTTGGATCTTTGCCTGGCTTTGGGATGAGGATGACTTTGGCTTGTTTCCAAGCAGCGGGAATATATGGGGCAGAGTAACAGTGGTTAAAAAGATCAGTGATTGCAGAGAGAAAATTTGGGGAACGGCTGGCATATTTCAACTGGGAGTTGGAAATGTTATCCAGCCCGGGAGCTTTCTTGACAGGAAGAGTGTTAAGAATATTGCGGACTTGAGAGGGATTGGCGATGGTAGTGAAAGTGGAGGAGGGGGGAAGGTTATTGTAGAATGAGTTTATTTGGGGTTCTATTGGAGAAAGTGAGGAATCAAGGGATGTTGTTTGTTGAAGATGATCAGCTTGGATTTCGACCTTCTGGGCGGGATCGAATATCAAGGTTGAGTTGGAGGAGATTGGATGGAATAACTGTTTGTCCGTGCGTTTGAGAGCGCGGATGGTATTCCAGATTGGTTTCTTTTGGGGATCAGTCGGATTTTCTAGGGTAAGTGTTGAGATGTGGTTCTCCCAGAGTCTTATGCTATATTTTTTAATTTCTTTTTTCACAGAGTTTGCGAGGTTATTATAGATGGTTTTGTCGGAAGGGATCCTGAACTGCTGCCATACACGACGAGCGGTGTTACGGCGTTTGATGAGGTTGACTAAGTACTGTGGAAATCTGTCTGGCCTTTTGGCGCGGGGAATAAATGTACGGGAGGCGGAAGTTTTGGCCGAATGAAGTGCAGTGGTGATGGCTTCTGTTTGTTTTTCTATCAATTCCGGCGTGGGATTGGATATTGGGGGGAGAGTAGAGAGAGAGTCATTTAGAAACGTGACAAATTTGTCCCAGTCTGTGACAGTAAATTCGGAGGGCAGTAGCGTAGTATTCGTTAAGGGAATGGAAAATGAAAGAGGTAGATGATCGGAAGTGAAAGAATAGATTAGAGAGGGAGTGAATTGGATGGGAAGATTGGAGGAGAAGCCGAAATCGATAACATCGCTGGAACGGGGAGCATAGTGTGTGGGTTGGAGTGGAGAGAGAGGAAGGAGGTTTCTGTTTTTGACGTAAGAGTACAGGATTTTTCCATTTTTGTCGATTCTATTGCTGTTCCAGTACGGATGTTTGGCATTCCAATCGCCGAAGTATATTCCGTTTGAAGCGGAGAACAGGTTATCAAGGTGGTCTTTGGTGATAAGTTTATTTGGCATGTGATATACTGTGTAAATGTTTAAGGGACCGGCTTGAGTGTGTACCGATACACCAAGAGCTTCGAACACTTCTGGAGTGGGGGAGTTCAGGAGGGAATGGGGAATGTTACTTCTGATTAGGATTGCAACTCCTCCGCCTCGGCGTGTGTTGCGGTCCAGTCTGTATATGTTAAAGTGTGGAGAGAAGAAAGAACGAGTCGGGTTTAGGTGTGTTTCCTGCAAGAGTATGATATCTATGTTGTTGTCTACGGCGTACTGAAGGAGTTCGTGTTTTCTAGTCAGTACGCCGTTGCAGTTCCAAGAGATGACCTGTAAAGAGTGTTTGGTGGTATGGTGTTGGTTCATGGCGAGGGCTGGAGGAGAAGCATTTGGGAGAGAATGTAGGTTTTTCTCTCCTCAATAGTTTGGAGAGAAGACAGGTGGGAATTGATGCTGTTGAACCATGAGAATAGGTCATTGGTTTCGGGTTGGTCGGTGGATGATAGTGAAGGGAATTCATTTGGATTGGTGACAGCAGCGAACGAGCGGGTTAGTGGAGCGGGTTGCGGAGCAGTTTCTAAGTTTTTGCGGCGGGCAGCCATGGCTGCTTTTGCCGCACGAAATTTTTCACAGCCGCGGTAGCTGGCGGTGTGATCACTGCCACAGAGAGCACAAGTAGCCGGAGTTTGTGTGTCTGTCTTTGGACATTCGTAGGAGAAGTGTCCTTGGGCGCATCGTACGCATTTGGGCGGCTGATTGCAGAAGTTTTTTGTATGGCCGAGGGCCTGGCATCGATGGCATTGCACAGGTTCAATTGCCTTTTTAAAATTATCAATGCTGATTTTCAGTCCGGCTACATATCTGGTTTGAATGAATTTGGCAGCGTCGATGGAGGAGTCTGTGATTACGTGGACTACTTGTGTAGGGTATTTCGGGACTGACGGCACTCCCCTGTCGCGCTGTGTGGCAGAGGGCCGGGTTGAATAGATACGTTTGCAGGATATTATGGGGAAGCCTAGGTTCAAAAGATCTGATTTGATTTGCTCGTCCGCCACGGAGGTGAGGGTACCGCGCAGAGCGAATTCTCGGCGTCTGTTCTCTGGCAGGCAGTAGGTATTGTATGGAATGTTCATTTCTTTTAGAATCCTCTTGGCTTCATTAAAATCAGGGACAGAGCTGCATTTAATGACGGCAGCAGATTTTGAGGTAGCATGAGATATTGGTGGAGATTTACAGAATTTAAGCAATTTTGCGTGAAGGGCGGACCAATTAGTGGTATCAGAGATAATGATTGGAGGAATTTTGGCTTTGGTAGGAGGAGAGGGGATGTTTACAGATGGAGTAGAGGTTGACGGGATGGCAGCGGGAATGGAATTGGTTGAAGGTGCAGATGGAATAACAGTATTTTCATTAGGTTCGGTACTATTGAGTGCAGGCTGGATTATCTGATCAGTTTCCGTTTCGCAAGTCGTTGCCAGAATGGAATACTTATTGCTGACAGCAATGATAGGAGTAACTGAAGTGACTTTACGTCTGGTAGAGATATTTTCGTCCAGGCTCTTACATTGGGAGTGCGCATGACTGAACTGGCTGGCAGGAGTAGCACGGCTTTCTGTTTGCTCGAGAGCAGGAGACTGCTTGATGGCTTTTGATAGGCCTGAGGGGCCGGGTTGTGAGGCAGCAGGCTGAAGAGTAGATTTTACTTTTGTTTTATTCCGTGTAGTTCTGGGGCTAAACTTATTGGAGTTTTTCTCTGTTATAACCGGGCATGGCGCTGGCGTCTTGGAAGAGACGCGCTGTGGAGCGGCTTCTGGTCCCGCGGAGGATACTGCCAGGCGGAGTTCAGGAATGGTCCTCTTTAGGACCGCGGCCGCTTTCGATGACTTTTGCCCTAGTCTGGCTGTTAGGCGCGTGATTTCGGCGAGGATTGCCGCTGTATCATCGTCTTCCGGCGCCGCCGATTCCGTGGGGGAGTCGGCGACGTCGGTTTTGGCCGCCATTGCGGCCTCTTTGGCGGGGGAGGGCAGGGGAGGGGCCTAATTCCCTAACGAGGGGACCCGGCCGTTTCCCCCGGACTGTGCAATGAGCGATGCTAACGGCTCAGAAGGGTGTCCGGGGTAGCGGCCGAGAGCGACCGGGGATGGTTGCCGTGCAGAGGGGGCGACACCCGAGGGTGAGAACCGCAGTGGCCGAGCTCGAAATTAGGTACAAACTCGGCCAGCCGCGGCCCCCCGGTTGATCCCTTATGGCAACGGGAAGGGACTGAAGAGTTCTCCGATGATTTTGATTGAGTGCGAAAATGGCCCTCTTTAGGTCCTACGGCCTTTTCTCTTGCCGCCTTCTACGGTGATGACGGACGCCGGCGATGGGAAGACGACGCGCAGATGGTGTCGGCCGATGACTGGAAGCCGCCGGGCGCGGTCTCGGCGGCCCGAGCGACTCGGCGCCGGTTGACGCGGCTCCCTCGACGTTGTCCCTCGCTGATGCTCCCTCGTTGGCGGCGTGCCGCGTCCAAGAGCCCAAGCCGTGACCAAGCAGAGGAGAATAATCAGTAAATAAGCAATGGAGCTACCCCAACAAGCATTGAATAATCATTCAGAGAGAGCAATTCCACCACGATGTAATAAGAGTATATTCCAGCAGCAAACACCGGTACCTTAACCTAAATCTAAAAGCATCATCGCACCAAGAAATGGAAGCATCACAGAGTACAATAAAATCTTCATAAAGACTTAATGATCATCAGGGGGATTCTGCTATAGAATGACTCCTAATGCTATCAAAAGAGATTGGGGACATCTCGTACTTGATTAACACAGCACGCCCTCACCCACGGCTTCGCGCCAGCCATCGTCGCCGCCAGCCCGCGGCAACAGCCTGCGGCAAAGCCGCCACCGCAACTCTGCGACATCACCGCCGGCAGTCGAGGACACCCACGGCGTTCTCCTGCCACACCCTCCGCCATCGTAGGACTTCCTGCGCCTACCTGAAGAGCCGCCTAGGCCCTTAAGAGGACCTTTTTGGGGACTCCAACTTTTTATCTGCAAACCAGCTAAACGGCTTCCGGACGTCATTAGAAGAGCAGCGCCCTCAAGGATTTCGGCCGCCGAGGCCCTTAAGAGGACCTTTTTGGCGGATTCCAAGATTTCGCCAGAAGTCATCAGAAAGGCTCCAGCACACCCAGAGGCATCAAGCGCCCTCACGGGTTCAGTCGGCAGACTGCCCGGTAACGTATAAAAACAGAATTTCTGACCAAATTGGCCCTCTTAAGGGCCTTACACGAATTTTACACGTAATTCGCCACACCACTTGCCCATAAACAACATTACCCGACACAACACTACACTAGGTACATTCACCCGGCAAAGGCGCCTGGGGGGAGGCGGGTGCAATCCCCAGGTGGCGTTTTGACCGGTCCTACATTCGGTTGTTCTCGGTCGGCAACCCCAAGGCAGAGGGCAACCTCACTGCACGCCTTGGGGGACCCGCCGGGTCCCCTCGCTAGGCTACAGACACACCAACATGGCTCACGCACTAGACACTGACTCACCTCTCTCTCCGGAGACAGTCCCAATGGCTCCACTCGCCGAAGATCCGCGTTTCCTCGCCCTCTTGAGTGAACGCGGCGCCGAGCTAAAATCATTTTTCGCCGAACAGGCTGCAGCCACTACTGCCTTCACTGCACCGCCCGCCTTTACCGTCGTCGACAGCAGTTCCAAAAAACGCAAGGCGAACACCCCGCCTCCATCGACCTCTGCTTCCCGCCCGACATCGCCCATACTGAATACCAACCGCTATGAGGTACTTAGCCAGGACGGTGACGATATGGAAGAGGAGGCACCGGAACCCGAGCCAACTTCAAAAATCCCGCCCATATTCATTAGGGACACTACGAACTGGATTGCAAAGAGGAAATTAATTTACTCGGTTTGCGCATTCCCGCCCGTTGCATCATTGCGCAGCAAGGACATTCTAATCCAATGTCAAAAAGTTGACGACTTTCGGGCGACTACCAGAATCCTAGCCGACAACCATATTCCGCACTTCACTTATCAGTTAAAAACTGACAAAAAGCCCCATTTTGTCATTAAAGGTGTGCCCGCGGATTCCACTCCGGACACGGTCAAAGCCGAGTTAGCTGCAAAAGGCATCACAACGGAGCATATCGTCCAGCTCCGATCCTCCCGACCGTCAGCAGCGGAAAACAGAAAGCGAACTCAGCTTCGTCAAGCCGACCCTGCCGCGCCTCTACCATCCTTGCCCTTGCGCCCGCTGCCGATGTTTCAAGTACGGCTAGACTGCCCGGACGAAAGGGCCAGGCTGACACAAATGAAGGACATCTTCGGCCTCAGTGCTAAAGTCGTTCCTTTCAAGCAATCCCCGGGGCCAATTCAGTGTCGCCGCTGTTTGAACTTCGGCCACACCCACAAGACCTGCGGCCTAGAACCAAAATGTTTTAAATGCGCTGGCCCTCACTTCTATACTACATGCACAAAGGCAAAAGACGCACCCGGAAAATGCGCCAACTGCAACGGCGCGCACATTGCAGTATATAAAGGCTGCCCCAAATACAAGGAAGTAGCTCGCCTCTTACGTCTTAGAACAACCAACGAAACTCCGGCCGAAGCTCCACCTACTCTAAATGAAGTAAACTTTCCAGCACCGCCGCCGCCAGCAAATGCATGGAACGCACGAAAACAAACTGTTCGCCCTACAGCAATTGTAACAACCTCCGAACCATCCCAACCTTCCACCTCACAATCTATCCCTTGCCACTCCAATCCCCAACCGACAGCTCAGACCGCACCGAGCACCACTCCACCTGTCAGAAACCTTTCCCAACCATCAACCTCAACACAAAGCCAACCTACTCCGGCTCCGCAAAACCCCACTGCCACCACGGACTCGTGGAAAACCCATTTAAAAGCCTGGTTATCAGGGCTTATCCGGAAAATAATAAACCCAGCCGAAGGCAAATCCAGAATGGATATCCTCTTAGAGGAGATCATCACAGGCGCCATGCTGCTCGTCAATGGCCTGTAAAACATTCAAGACTCTCAACCACCTTAAGCTGCTATCGTGGAATGCGGGCAGCATCAAAACAAAAAAGGGCGAACTTTTAAATATATTACATTCCCATCAACCAGACATAGCCCTCATTCAAGAAACCTGGCTACGACCGAAAGACGTCTTCAACATCCCGAATTACTCCACTCGGCGAAGTGACAGGAAGGAAGGAACCGGCGGCGGAGTGATGCTCCTCTACAAAAAACACCTTCTAGAAACCCCCCTTAAAGCTCCACCCACTGCAGCCCTAGAACTTGTCGGATCCAAATTTGTCACCGCAAAAGGTGACCTCAATGTCTGGAGCGCTTACCTGCCCCCGAAAGGACACGGTATCCAGCAAAAAGACCTGGACGCTATCAACTCCATCCTCTCCTCCACCACGGTTCTGGGCGGAGACTTAAACGCCAAGCACAGCGCTTGGGGCTGCAAAAACACCAACCAAAAAGGACGGAATCTACATCACGCCGAACTTACCTTTCCCTTCACAGTCTTACCCCCACCATCCCCCACCCACTTTACTGCAAACCCAAATCACCCGGCCGACATCCTTGATCTTTTTCTTACCAAAAACCTCTCTCCATTCCTCCTACCGTCCACTTTGCCACTTACAGCATCCGATCATGCCCCTATAATTCTAAACCTCCCGCTCTCTTACCCAACCATTCCTCCTCCCCCGCAAGTAAATTGGAAGAAATTCAAGGATTCAGCAACCATGATCAGTTTTCCGGATCCGCGCTACAGTTCCACAACGGAGGACGTGGAAAAACACGTTTCCCTGCTCAACGCCAGTCTCAATCACTGCCTAGAAGAAGCATCATTCACCCCCAAACCTACGCCACTGATCGACACATCACTTCCGCCGTCAATTCTTCCACTTATCCAAAAGCGAAACAGCGCGCTGAAACAATGGCGACGCACCCAAGACCCCATCGTGCGGAACCTATACAAGGCCCTTAGGAACCGAGTAACGTCAGCCATAAGAACCCACCGACAGAAGCTGTGGGACGACAAAATTGCATCATTGTCCCACAAGGATCATTCCGTGTGGCAGCTTGCCAGATCCCTCCGAAATCGAAAAACCCCTCCCCCCCCGGTGAACTTCAACGGCACACAAGCCACCACGGACGAAGATAAGGCAAATCTATTCGCCAAACAACTGGCGGAAACGTTCCGTGACGCTGAACACTCTGACGCTAATGAAGAATGCGAAGAGTCCAACTCGTCCATTTCTCTTTGCCCAAGCCCAACATTCCCTCCAGTTTCTCCAACCGAACTCCAGTCACTTATTCAACAACTACCAAAGAAGAAAGCCCCAGGACCGGATAACTTTACCAACCATCTGACCAAACAGCTCCCCCCGAACTTTCTCCTCTACCTTCGCCACCTCTTCAATACCTGTTACAAGATGTCATACTTTCCAAAAGACTGGAAATCCGCCAAGGTTATCCATATTCCGAAACCGGGGAAACCTCCAAATGACCCGAACAACTATAGGCCCATCAGCTTACTATCGGTTTTCGGCAAACTACTGGAAAAATCCATCCTACTCCGATTACTCCCAGAACTTCAAGAACATCACCTCATCCGGGACGAGCAGGCAGGATTTCGCTCCAGCCACTCCACCGCTCACCAAATTACCAGGCTCGTTGAAGCAATCCAATTCAGCTTCAACATAAAAAAGTACGTCGTAGGTGTCTTCCTGGACCAGTCCAAGGCTTTCGATCGTGTATGGCACAAAGGTCTCCTCCACAAACTCCACTCCACTCCCATTTCCATGTACCTAACAAAAATTATTCAATCCTATCTATCCGACCGTACCTTCTTCTCCTCCGTTAACCTCGCACAATCCCCACTACAACCAATCTCCTCCGGAGTCCCACAAGGCTCCATCCTTTCCCCATTCCTCTTTAACATCTACATCAATGACATTCCCTCCCATCCGAATACAGAAACCTTCCTCTATGCTGACGACCTTGCCATAATATCCAAATCGTTCGACCCAGACACGGCCGCGGACCGGATCCAGGAACACCTCGACGACATCGAAGACTGGATGTCAACCTGGAAACTGAAGCTCAACCCGGCAAAAAGCCAAGTGATGCAGTTCGCCAAAAAGACCAAACGATCACTATCAACCCCGATTTATTACGGCAACAGCCGTATTCCACGCAGCAACACAACCAAATTTCTGGGCGTTATCCTGGATGAAAAGCTGACATGGAGCGCAAACACCAAAGCAGCAGTGCAAAAGGCAAAGAGTGCGTCTGCAGCCATATTCCCACTCCTCAAAAGTCCCCACCTGGGTCTACACACCAAGAAAATACTCTACACGGCCATGATCAGGCCGATACTCACATATGGCTATCCAGCGTGGGGATCCATAGCCAAAACACATTCACATAAACTCACAGTAACACAAAACAAAACACTAAGAACAATCACGGGAGCTCCCTGGTTCGTTCGAAATTCTTACATACACGATAACCTAAAAATCAAAACAATGACACAATACCTAAACGACATAGCAAAATCATTCGAACAATCACTCCATAAAACACAAAACGACCTACTGACTCCTCTATGGAACTACACAGACAATCCACACTTCAAACACCAAAGATCTAAAACAGCACTTACACACCCGATGCAATAATCTCATAAAAGCCACTTAACACAAAACCGCCAACTTCAAAAATAACGCCAAAACGACGATTACCAGCAACGGCTGAACATCGGAAACATAACTGCAATGCAGTTACCAATACAGCGTCAGCGTCAGCGTGATCATCAGGGGTGATCAAAACCTTTTTTGGCTATTTTTCCGCGTCGTCGTGTGGCTTCCCAGCCGATGCTGGTCGTGGTCTAAACGGAATCTAGTGAAGCAGGGATTATTACTCGGGTGATGGACTAGGCGATAGGGGGATTGACCCGTGCAACAAAGTCATTTTTAATGGTATTGGGCAGGTACTTAAAAAATGTGAAAAATTAGTGCACCTCTTTCAAGCGACGGTTATCAACGTTCCACTTATAGCCAACATACCCCTTCACACCTAAACTTTGAACATCCGATTTTGACCTATCCTTTGTTGCAGAATTATTTGCTTGAGGAGACGACTCGTTACAATCCGTGGCTACAAAATCTTCGTGATTGCTGAAGGATGAAAGAAAAAATATTGCCTTCCTAACACTGATGGAGGCTTTACGAATAATCACGACTCTGAAATGTAACGCACAGGACAAAAATGAATTGAAACATCGAATGTCGGATATTCAGTATTATCCTCACTCACGTTCGTGGAAAACAGCGATATTCTTTCCCATGAAGCGCTGAAAAAAGGGGAGGAAAATATTTTCCGACGAGAAACACCAATGTATTTTTGGAAGTTGACTCCGCGAGCTATTCAACACGATGTAAAATGTCTCATGTCCGGTTTTTAGGGAATATAGAAACAAATAAAAAATAAATATTTGAATGCTATAAAAAAACCTTATCAATTCCACGTTTACGAAACACTTGAAAGTATATGAAAATATTATCAGTGTAAAGGATGGTTTCCTATCATCTTTTTATTGCCTAAATCGAAAGATTATCACTCCTGGAGTACGTATTTCACGCTTTTAGATTTTTAAATGACGACATCTATTTTTCGCGAATAAATGAAAAGTGAAAACTTTCAAGCGCGCGAAAACGCGACGGTTAAGTACGAATGCCGGGTAAACTCCGTTTCACGTCGTTCTGGTTCCCGTTGCCGCAAGTGAGGTAACCGTGGGGCGAGGCTTAGAGCTCTGATGCGACGCAGGAAGCTAGCAGGTAGCAGAGTACCATGCTAGCTGGTAGCGCTTGGCTTAAATAAGGATTATTAATACCTTATCAAACAGAGAAAACTTTCCGACCAATGGTAATTTTAATAGGTGATTATTAAGACATGTTTCCCTGAGCTCTGTGCCTCATGCATGCATTGATAATCTCAGACGATGTAAAACTCCTATCCTAAAACCCCGGTCTACTCGTATATAAACTAGGTCCCTGTGACGTCACGTGGAGTGGAATCGCATAGGCGCCAATCTGGCCTTTTTCAAATGATGATAAAATTGACCCTTGCCATTCGTCTAAACCGGTACATATTCGTAAAACCAAATTATTTGTATATTACGATTACACTAATGATGGGTAATGAATCGCCATCAGTGCCTTTCGTTTTCTTCGGTATAGGAAACTACCCTATTAATTTTACTATTTGAGCATTAATTATTGCCTTATTTAAGAGTCTAGTAAATACAGCACGATCAGAGGAATCTTAGAAATCAATTATAAGGTATGCTCATGTAACTATAAAATATTGCAGGTATTTTCGGTGCATAACTTCTTCGCTCACTATTCTCTCGACAGAAAATTATGCACTGGCATTACAATGGAGCAAAACGAGTGAAGCAGTTGGTGATGGTAACGACGGCTGCGAGGAAAGAGACAGCAAAATAGAGAAGACTTAAGCCGCGAAGGAGATAAATAAGACTCGACTGGAATATGGCAAAAAAATAAATACAAGCTTCCTGCATATGCAAGAAAATATGCACTGGCATTACAAGACATATGCAAGACAAGTACGGAGAGGGGGAGGAGAAAGGAATACGAAAAAGGGAAGAACAAAAGACTAGCTTTAACCGCGTGGTAAACGGCAACCCCTTCCCCATTTTTATTCCTCTCGATCTCAAAAACCCCAACCTCCTCTCCGCACTCAACCGCACGTCTCCCCCGACTCCTGGAAGAGGAAAATTTTCCCGCCAACCGTAATCACAAAGGAGCAAAAAAAAGTGAAACACGAAAGCCGCTCCGCAGCCAGCGCGTGCACACGTGAACGCGCGAGCACGGCATCACGCCAGTCGTGCGCCTGCGCAAGTGAGGTCACGGAAAGAGCCATTATCGTCATCAAAGTCGTAAGACGAGAGAAATCTATTTGATAATCTTCCTCTAGACCTCAAAATGCGTCGCTGTGGTGGCCACCGCACTGACTGCAGCCCCAGGGGACGAAGACAATTATTGCTCCTAGGCGGGTTTCATGGTCGGAGCCCAAGGAGCTTATAAGAATAGAAGCTGTTCTTCTAAGCTCCTTGTCGGAGCCAATGGAGACCAGCGCTGCGGATAGAGAGATGGAAAATCGCCAGACACTTCGCGTATCACTCGCATACATGTTAACAGCCTAACTTATTGCCACGCCCCCCACTGGATAGTATTTTTGCGATTTAAAACGAGGTCTAAGCAGCATCATACTTTTACCATTTCCTAAGCCGTAGTGTTTTATCGTGCAAATATTCACCACATGCATTCTGTACACAATGAGAATGCTTTGTCCACGATTGCAATGTGTACAGTCCATTTTCCTCAAATTACCCCTTTTAAATCTGATGATTGAACTTATATAAATACAATGCAGTTGCTGGCAAAAAATATGCCTTCATGTCTTGGTGACATTTCATGAATAGCTGGATGATCTAAGTTATAATTTATAACTTATAAATGAAAGTGAAAAAAACTTTTTGAATGTCCACAGTATTTATTCGAGTACCACGCGTTTCAGGGACTCATCGTGATGATAGCGATGCTGAGGGTTAAGCACGGAATGGAATGGGGAGAGAGGGGTAATGGGGAAAGGGGCAGCCTTGATTTGAGACGAGGGTTTTTCCTGTGAGGAAAGGTATCTGACCAGCGAGGGGAGGGTGGGTTTAAGGTGGGTGAGGAGAAGAGAGCTAAAGAAGGGTGCGGTGTTGGGGAAGAAAGAGAGGATTAGCGGGGTACATTGAGTTTTCTAAATCACAATAGTCTATGGCGGGTCGTTGAGTCCGGCTGTGGGTGGTGCTGGTACGGGTTAATGATTTCCCCGAAGGACATGGGTCACTGGGGGAATTTTAGTAAAAGCACTGCGTAGTATTAGTTCTTGGAAATTCATAACGGCACACAGGTGGATAGGCACTTGAAAATTTTAAAGGCTAGTCAGATAACTTTCCTCACAGGAAAAACCCTTTTTAGTTATGGTGAAGTAAAATGCAGTTATGAGATTAACTGAGAATACGATTTATATGAAGGCTCTGGGAAAATTGAGTCGCCACTACAAGTTTTGTAGCACGAGTATTCTGCAGTTGGACTAAACATCTGCTCTAACCCACCGCGCAATACAATGAGTTTTTTAAAAGTCGCCACTTGCGTCACTAACGTTAGAGCGATTCCAATTTCACGGGGAAAGAATTTTTCTGTTCTTGTATCAGAAAAAAAGTGTTGATACTCTCAACAATTCCATTTTCTTGAATAAAAAATATATAATCCGTTATTGAAGAGTGATGGGAGCATTTGAAATGGACTGCACACAAAAGCTGAGATATGGCAATATTCTGCCCTAGCATGATGATATCAATGCAGATGAGATAGATCTCAATTTATAGAGAGTCACAAAATGTTTGTGCATGGCTGTATTTTTTGTCGGTAGGCATTAAATCTACCGTGGGGGTGAAGGTGACTTTTCCACAAAACAGACAGATTCCAAGGATGTATATTCAACACTAATATCCTAATCGCATGGCCAGAATCCTTGATACGGTCAATGCCGTCTACCTGGGTGAATACCACCCTAAGGAAAACAATGACCTGAATCCAGTGTCACATTCCCCTGATATTGGAATAACTGCAATGCCCACGGCGAAGCTGATTGTGGAATTAGAAACAAGGTCACGTGGTGGGTATGAGAGCAAATATCTCAATACTTACCACAAAACTTTCAGTGAAGAGACTTACGAATATTACAGAAAACTAAAGTCCTCGGCAGTTTATTTGAATAAAATGTCGTGTGAGTGAAGATAAGATGTACGCTCGGTGAATTACGATAACACTAAGATATAAGCTGCACATTAGGGCGGATCGGAAAAATCGACTTTTTTTCAAATCCATCTGGCCCAATGAAAAAAAGTTGTGGGACCGATAAAAAATAAGTCCTGAAAAATTAGAGACCTCTTCGTGAACCGCCGACCCTCGCTCAAATGCAATTTAGGGGGGGAAGATCAAAATTCTAAAAATATTATATTTTATGGTCATTCCCCATAGATTTTGCCAGGTGATTGAACTTTCAGGGCAAAATTTTCGTGCATTTTGACTCATCTGCCACCGTTTAGCAACAAAATGCCTAATCTCAGTCCGCACCCGCGAAGAAAATATTCCAACGCCCACGCAGCGTCGCGGACACAAGAGGAGCAGGCCGATCCCGTCCCCTCCCCGCTCGCTTCTCCACCTCCCACGCCTCGAATGCAGCAAAATTCATCCCGCGTGTGCTGCTAGGAGGGCGTTCATCTTTGATAATATAAATCAGAAGATGATAGAAGGTAAGAAAGGATGCGTAATGAGACGACTTGTCCCTTATTTGGCGCCTCGTCGGCGTTAAACAAATCGATGTTACCAACATTTAGAGAAGTGATGAAATACTTTTAGACACGAGAACGCAGGAAAGGAGCCTACGATCTATGAAGAGAGCTCACGAGTGGCTATAAAGGCGTGCGAACTTTGGATATACGCTTCTATTCCGTTATTGTCCTGCAGCTGCGACTAAATGGATTTGGGTGAAGGAAGCTCGCGTCCCCTCCCCGCTCGCCTCTCCCATGCCCCAGATGCACCAAAAATCACACCAATTAGCAGAGTGGACATGATTCAAATAACATGACCTTAAAATTCAAATATGCACCAAGAAAGTTTAAAAGATAGGCTGATAAACATTCTCGGAAGAAAGTCGTGGGGACACTTTGGCGCCGGAATCGACTGAATTAATTGAAATGTACACTTATCACGCTGCCGCAAGTATATACTAGATGTGTGCAGCCAAATATTATTATTTTTCACAACTACTTGTGGTAGCCTAAATTACATTTGTCGCTAAAAATAGGGTCTAACACACGAAAACAAGTTTACAATATTTCTACAGGTTCAGTGACCAAGGATATGCCTACATAATGTTTTCAAAAACACACGAAAACATCAACAAAAAAACTCGAATTTTGATAATCTACATCTACAAATTACCCTGCGAGCCACCTCTAGGGTGTTTGGCAGGGGGTGATCAATCACCAACATGCAGCATGCATTTGGACTCCCACATGCACACCACACCGTCCAAGAAACGTCCCGTATAATAACAAACTATACTACTATATACTGTTAGAAATAGAATAAAGAATAGAATTTCAGAAACATGCAGTAAGTTTTACATAGGTTAGTAGGCTACACTACAAGTCATGCAATCTATTTACAAGTTCTATTGCTGCCGTTATAATCTCTTATTGATCGTGGAAAAAATGACATTCGGAATCTGTCTGTTCTGCAATCTATCTCTCTTATTTTATTTATATGATCTGATCTTCCGTAGTACGTTGGCGTCCGCAAGATATGGTTAACTTCGTCAGAATAGACACTGCTCTTGAATTTATCTAAAAGGTTTAATATATTTTTCAATCTACGGTCCGACAGAGACTCCCATCCGAGTTTATCTAAGAGGTCAGTTACACTAACAAGACTATCGTAACGACCTTTCACATACCTGGCAGCTCTTCTTTGCACGCGTTCTAACTCTGTTATTAAGCCATTTTCATGAGGGTCCCAAACACTGGCAGCGTATTCCAAATGTGGTCTAACGAGGGAAAAGTAGCTAATTTCTCTCACTTTGTCGTCGCACTTTCCTAATATTCTTTTAACAAAACCCATTTTACGATTAGCTTGACCGGTTATTTCTCGAATATGTTTATTCCACGATAGATCATTATTGAGTCTAACCCCTAGATATTTCACAGATTCAACTGCCTTTAACTGCGTGCCCCGAATGACATAGTTACGCTGTAGGGAGTTATTCTTCGTCTAGAAATTCATTACGACGCATTTTTCCAAATTTAATTGTAACTGACAAGCATCGCACCAAGCTTGGATAGCAGCAAGGTCATTCGTTAGATCATCTATATCTTTGCTGAAACGGATTTCTCTGTAAACTACAGCGTCGTCTGCAAATAATCGTAACTTACTCTGCACTACTTCGCCAATGTCGTTTATATAAAGAAGGAATAGGAGTGGGCCAATGACACTACCCTGAGGAACGCCAGAAGTGACTCTAACCTCATTGGAGACTGCACCGTCTAATACTACTCTTTGGACGCGGTCGCTCAAAAATTCTCTAATCCAGGAAATGACATTTTCGTCTAGACCATAAGATTTCAGTTTTATTATTAACTTTCCGTGGGGTACTTTATCAAATGCCTTTTTGAAATCAAGAAAAATCGCGTCTACTGGAATGTTGTCTTCCCCGGAGACTAAAATATCGTGGGCGAAAAGCGCTAACTGAGTTTCGCACGATCTGCTTTTCCTAAATCCATGTTGATTTCCCATTAATAAGTTTTGCGCGTCTAGGTGTTTCATTACCGAGCTGACTACGATGTGTTCAAGGACTTTGCAAGAGATGGACGTTAAAGATATCGGCCTGTAACTAGATGGCTGTTCCTTGTCTCCACTTTTAAATATAGGCGTTACATTAGCGATTTTCCAGTCATTAGGTACTTCGTGTTGCTTGATGGATTTACTGAATATTAACTGCAAGTAGGGGGCAATTTCTGAGGCTAGTTCTTTATATACGCGATAAGGGATTTCGTCTGGACCAGGTGATTTATTTGGACTAAGCGATTTCAATATATTTTCTATTCCGAGAGTACTAATGCCTCGCCTCGCCGGAATTTCTGTTTATTTATGAGTCACTAGCCCCAGCCTTTTGGCTGTCTCCAGTGGGTTTCTTCAGGGTACACGTCTACTGTTTATATTATCATTGATATTTCAGTGTTTCTACTTATTTTTGTTCATGGGGAGGGGATGTGGTCAGGGATTAGGGCAGAGAGAGGCGTGCGATGTCTAATGTGATGATCTGGGTTATATTCCCAGAGGTCAATTATTTTTTCGTTTCCTGTGCGTGTGAGAGACCTTTTGAATATGGGAAGGTTTGCTTTCAATTCAGTTAATAGCGGGGTTATTTTGAGGTCTTTCCTCAGATCTTTGTTCCGTATGTACCATGGGGCACCCACGATCTTCCGTAGTAGTACATTTTCTGTTTTTTGTAGTCTTGATAGGTGGGTTTTGGAAGCCATTAGCCAGACTGGAGAAGCATAAGATAAGAGAGGTTATAGCATGGTTTTGTACAGAAGGCATTTAGTTTTTAGCGATAATTTCGACCTTTTTTGGAGCAGTGGCCCAAGCGCTGCTGCTGCGGCTTTGGTTTTTCCAATGGCGTTGTTGATTTGGTGGTTCCAGATCAGCTTTCTGTCGAGGGTTACACCTAGGAATTTAGATGTTTCGTGCCGTCTGATTTCTTTGGACCCGTAATATATGGGATTTCCGGTGCCCGCTTTTGGGCGCCTGCTAAAGGTCATGTGAATACATTTGGTAGGATTTGCCGTCAGCTTCCACGAGTCTGCCCAGTCTTCGTATGCGTCTATTTGTCTTTGAAGCAAGTCAGATGTTGTTCGCGGGTTTGAACCTTGAGCTATGAAGGTGGTGTCGTCGGCGTAAAGAAAAGCCTCGTTGCCGGGAATTAAGGGAAGGTCATTAACATACATGTTGAATAGGGTGGGGGATAGGATGGCGCCTTGCGGGACGCCGGAGGTAATAGGAAGGGTAATAGAAGAGGCTGTATTGAATTTAACGAAGAAGGTTCTGTCTGTGGTGAACGATTTGATTATTTTTTGCAGGTACATTGGGATGGGGAAGGATGAGATTTTCAAGATGAGGCCCAAGGTCCAAACCCGGTCGAACGCAGCTTCTAGATCAAGAAAAACTGCCTGAGTGATGAGTCGGGCGTTGAAACCATTTGCAATCTTCTCAGTGAGTCGCAGGATCTGGTGTGTTGTGGATGTTTTTGGTTGGAAGCCTGTTTGCTCTGGCCTGATGCTATGTTCTAGGGATAGGTGGTGTTTGAGGCGGTTGTGGATTAGAGTTTCAAACAGTTTGGAAAGAGTGCAGAGGAGAGAAATAGGTCTGTAGGAGGAAGGATTCGTTGCAGGTTTTTGAGGTTTAGGCAGCATGATAACTTTAGCGCGCTTCCATGCTGTTGGGAAATAGGAGATGTGAAATAGGAAGTTGTAGAATGTGGCAAGAAAGGAAAAGGCAGAGGCTGGAAGGTTTTTTAGTAGCTTATTCGATATAGCATCAGGGCCAGGCGCAGATTTCCTTTTGAGTCCTTTGACTACTTCGATGATCTCGTGGTCGCAGGTGAGAGCTGGCTGGTCGTTTGGACAGTAGCTTAGGCTCATCCAATGTGCTTCTGCTTCTTCTTCAAGCTCGGATTCTAGGGTGTTTGTGAATCGCGCCTCGAGCATGTCCGAGAAGAGATTTGCTTTTTCGTAGTCTGTTGAGGCAGTTGTGTCTCCGGATTTAAGAGGTGGAGTCTGGTTGAGGGGGTTTTTTAAGGCTCTGGCCATCTTCCAGATTGAGTTGTCCTCCGTGGAAAGGGAGGCGACTTTTTTATCCCAACGGTTTTGGCGGTGGATTTTCAGGAGGCGATTGACTTTGTTTCGCTGTATCTTGAAGTGGTCGTGGTTTTCCTTTGTTCTGATTGCTTGCCACAGTTTCCTGGCTTTGTTTCTGTTTTTAATGGCTTGGAGGATTTCTAGTGGAAGAGCATCCGGATTTTTGTCTTCTGGGATGGAAAATTTGGAAGCGTCGGCGCAGTCGCGGATTGTTGCCGTGAGCTGTTCAACGCAGGCGTCGGCATCAGTGCGGGTGGAGAGCGGAAGTTTTTCGAGCTTGTAGATATTATCAGCAACCAGACGGTTGAATTTATTAAGGTTGATGCCAGTTCTCGGGTTTGGAATACGGGCGGATGCGGAGCAGTTTATACAGTAGAGGAGTGGAAGGTGATCGGAGGCAGATGAGTCCAGAGTGATGGGGTTTTCTATTGCAGGGAGGTTGGTTGTGAGAGCTAGGTCGAGGATGTCAGCGGAGCCATGGACGGAATAGTGGGTAAAGGTAGATGGGGTGAGAACTTTGGCATTTCTTTCTTCGGCAATGAAATGAATTTTTCTACCAGCGGCGTTGGTGGTTGAAGCTCCCCAGCTGGTATGCTTCGCGTTTAAGTCGCCACCGGCGAAGGTTCTTCCTGTTAATGTTTCTGTTATAAATTTGAGGTCATTCATATTGATCTTTTTGGGGGGATAGTAGAAGCTCCAAAAGTTTATGCTACCAATGTTGGTTCCGACGGTTACGCCGATTGCTTCCAAGGATTCCAATTCTGGGAATGGAATTTGGCTGAAGATAAGGCAGGTTTTGATTAAAATTAATACGCCACCGCCTTGTTTTTCTTCGCGGTCGCGACGGAGTTGGTGATACCCGGGGGTGTAGATTCTTTTCTTGTTATTTAGCCATGTTTCTTGGATGATTGCTATATCAATTACGTGTTCCTGTAGAATGTTCATAAGTTCCTCTGTTTTTGATCCAATTCCATTCATATTCCATTGCAGTGCTCTTAGTTGAATGGCCTTGCGCTTATCCATCATTGATGAATAACAGCGCTGCCTGGATGATTTCTTCAAGTAGTATGTCTGTCTTAGATTTTTCCGATGGAGTTATTAATTTTTTGACAAGGTTAGTTAGCCAGGAGAACAGTTTCGTTTTGATGGAGGGAGTGAAAAAGGAGGCAATTGTTTCTTGAAGAGAAGGTTGAGAGGTCGGTTGTGGTGGAGCGGGGGGTTGTGGTTGTGGCTGAATTGGAGCAGGAGACGGAAGAGAAGGGAAGGTTGTTGTGGAGTTGACGTCTGGCGTTTCTGGGGTAGAGGATTGCTTTTTGGCGGATTGCAGTCTTTCGGCATACGATTTGTACGCTGGACATTGCCGGTAATTTGCAGGATGCTCCCCTCCGCAGTTGGCACATTTGGCCGGTTCCGGTTTTGCAACTGTACATTCTCTGTGGGAATGCGGGCCGCCACAGCGTACGCATCTGGTTTGAAGGCCGCAGGAATTAGCTGTGTGCCCAATTCGCTGGCATTTCTTGCACTGGGGCGGACCTGGTGATGATTTGTAATCTTCTATAGTTACCGAAAGGCCACAGAGATAAGAGACGTTTTTTATGCGTTCTACGTCGTTAGGGTGGATTAGTTTAATCTGAAACAGCGGAAGGTTCCGTGGTGGGTATTGTTGCTGTCGGTAAGCAGGATCGTCGGTTGGAGTGGCTTCCAGTTCTTTCTGTTGTTTTTGAGTGGGCCGGGTGGTTTTTAGCTGCCGGATTTCCTGAACTTGGATGTTCCTTTCTGATAGGGAATCTTTGATTTCACTGATTTGCGTGTCTATTCGGAGTCCGCGAATCACCAGGAATGTTTTTTTTGTCTTCCGGTAGTTGGTAGGTAAAATACGCCCACTGTTTTTCAGTAAAAAGGCGCACGAGAGCGCGGAAATCTGATGATGATGAAGTTTGTATCTTTACCGAGGAGCCGGTGGAGTGGCACACTGGTGGGTATGCGCAGGCGGCTTTAATGGCTCGGTATTTGTCGGACCAGCCCGTGGGCTCCTTCAAAAAGATGGGCGGGACTGATGATTTCTTTTGTGGGATTGTTTTCTGAAGTCTTGGTTGCGCGGGTGGCGTTGTTTCTTTTGCAGGGGCTGTAGTATCGTCTGATGACAGAGGTGCGAACTGGTTCTGTAGCAAAATGGGAGCCGGAGACGGTGGCGAAGGCGTGTTTCTAACCCGCCTACGCTTAGACGGAGTTGTAAAAGGCCCTAAAGGGGGCCGTTCAGAATCTGATGTAATTTCAGGCATTGCCTCTGCAGGTAGGTTGAGAAAATTGCGAAAACGGGGATCGTGGGTGAGTTTTTCAGGAACTGTAATGGTTATGAGCTTTCTATGTGGTGCAGAAGTGGCTGAAAATGGTGGTGCGGGGGTTGAAATGTTAGTTGAGGTTTGTGGAGTAGGGCTTGATTGGCGGCTTTTTCCGTTTTCTAGTTGGTCCGTATGAGGCTTTTGCGCTGCTTCTGAGAATAAGTAGTCGACCTCTTCATCAGTATACGTCATGTCTTCATCTTCTCTGCTGACGGATTCTTCATTTCCATCGTTGGCGGCAGAGGCCGCCATGGAGTCCATGGCGGCCAATTTCAAGTGGTGGAGGGCAGGGAGGGCAGTTTGGGGTCCCTAAGAAGTGGACCCGGCCGCTTTCTCCGGGGGTGCTATGGGCGATGCTGACGGCCCAGAAGCCCGGGTACTAACGGCCGAGAAGACCAAGGGAAATGTCGCTTGTAAAGTATGGCGCCACCCGAAGGTGAGAACCGCAGTGACTACGCCTGATGGTAGAGTACTAATGTCAATAGCTGGCATCTTATGTATACAGGGATTGTCATCGGTCTCGGGTGAGTTTTCGGAAGGCTCCGTGAACACGCTCTTACAGTAGGAATTTAATAAATTGGCTTTATCGTAACTGCTTGTCAACAGATTCTGCTCTGGAATGACTCCACTGCTTACAACCTTAAGAGCTTGGGTAGCTACCTGGTTCACTTGGTCATTGATCTTGGTCACCATCAGACACGCCATCGACGCTCCGCGTCAGCCAACTCTGCTGCGGCATTGAGCGCGGCATCGACGCCAACCGGCGCCAACTCCCCGGCCGTTGAGGACGTCTAACAACGCACTCCGGCCAACCCCCCGGCAGTCGAGAAGGTCTCCTGCCACCACCCGACGACTAACTCCGCCTGCCTGAAAAGGCCTTCAAGGACCTGAAGAGGACCATTTTGGTGACTCTTGGTCAGAGTCTACTAAACATCGCGCCGGCATCCGGACTCCAAGAGAAGTCGAGCGCCCTCACGGGTTTTGGCCGCAGAGGCCATTAAGAGGACCTTTTCGCCAGAAATCGAAAATTTCTTGGAAGGCATCGCATCGGCACCCAGACATCTAGACGGGCACAGCGCCCTCAAGGACTAAGCCCTCCGTGGCTTCTGGTTCGTATAAAGACCCAATTTTTAAGCTCATCGGCCCTCTTAAGGGCCTTTTCACAATTTACACGTAGATTTATTCACCACTTGTTCACAACCAACATTGGCCTTCCGAGGCCTATTTACACACATATACTCACACGTTAGGTACACTCACTCGGCAAAGGCATCTGGGGGGAGGCGGGTGCAATCCCCAGGTGGCGCTTTGACCGTTCCTACACCCTGGTCGTTCTCGGTCGGCAACCCCAAGGCAGAGGGAAACCTCACTGCACGTCTTGGGGGACCCGCCGGGTCCCCTCGCTAGGACTACAGACACATGCAATAGGTTACATATGTCAAACCCACATATACACGCCAATATGGAGTCCCTCGACTCTCCACTCTCTCCCGCCGCGGTAGCCAATCTACCCATCGACCAAGATCCGCGCTTTCTGGCGCTCCTGAGCGAACGTAGTGCCGATTTGCGTGCTTTCTTTGCCAGCCAGGCAGAGGCAGCCCAATCTCTACCCGCGCCTCCACCTGATTTTACGCCCGTTGTGGGCACCAAACGGACTCGCCCAAACACTCCGCCAGCAGACCAGCCGCAGCAGCCATCTATAGAAACAGCCAACCAGTTTGCAGCCATCGCCCCGACAGACATGGAGGAAGGCGACGCCGAGGAAGAAGAAGAAGCCGAAAACGCTAGGGAAGGCCATTCCAATATCCCTCCAATCTTTATTACCGAGACGACGAAATGGTCACAAAAATGGCGGCTGATTAAATCGGCCTGCCAGTTTCTGCCCGTCGCTTCCCTCCGGAAAAACGACATCATGGTGAAATGCCAGCGAGTGGACGATTTTAGAGCCACAACAAAAATTCTTGCGGAACATAAGATTCCGCATTACTCTTATCAACTCAAACAGGATAAAAAGCAACATTTTGTGATACGTGGCCTTCCAGCCGACTCACCGCCTGAACTAATCGCTCACGAACTCCAATCTAAAGGAGTACGCACAGAACACGTGCATCAATTGCACACGTCGCGCCTAACGCCAGCTGAGAATCGCGAACGCACTCAAATGCGTCGTGATGATCCTAACGCTAAACTGCCACCGATCCAATTGAAACCGCTGCCCATGTTTCAGGTACGCCTTGACAACCCGGAGCAACGAGTTAATCTTACCAAAATCAACCACATGCTTGGCCTTACTGCCAAGGTCGAAGTCTATAAAGCAACTCCCGGTCCCATACAGTGCCGACGATGCCAAGCGTTTGGGCATTCACACAAAGCATGTGCCCTGGCAATCAAATGCTTCAAGTGCGCAGGCCCGCATCACCACTCAGCTTGCACTAAGCCTAAGGAACAGCCGGGGGAAATGTGCAAACTGTGAAGGAGCGCACATCTCGACATACAGAGGCTGCCCAAAATATAAAGAGCTCGCTCTCGCGCTGCGCTTGAAACACGCTCCAACCGAAGAAGCCCCCGCAGCTCCGGTCAACAACGAAACAAATTTTCCTCCACCCCCTCCTACGAACGCCTGGACGCAGCGACGGACGACAAACCGTCCAGCCACAACTCCGCCCACAGTTCCTCAGACCCAGACTGCACCCTCAACCACAACAATGCCCTCAGCACCCTCGACATCTTCCGCTACTACCAATCTCCCCCGCCGCAACCCACAACCGCCGCAAAACAGCCAGCCGCCATCGGCCCCAAATGTTCATAATGATTCCTGGAAGAGTCAACTGAAAGGTTGGCTCTCCGGGCTCATTAAAAAAATCATTGCCCCGGAACAGGGCAAATCCAGAATGGACATCTTAATAGAAGAAGTCATCGCAGGCGCCATGATCCTCCTCAATGGATTATAAAAACAGAACAGTCCACAATCTCCGAATACTGTCCTGGAACGCGGGCAGCCTTCGGCCAAAAACCCAGGAATTCAAACACCTAGTCCACAGCAACCAACCGGACATTTTCCTCGTGCAAGAAACGTGGCTCAAACAGAGAGATGCTTTTTCAGTCCCAAACTACAACATCAGAAGACAGGACCGCGCTGAAGGGACAAGTGGAGGCGGTGTGATGCTTGGCTACAAGAAGTCCTTATCAGAAACGCCACTACAGTCACCAACCACCGATAGACTGGAAATTGTCGGCTCTAAATTCTCCACTTGCAACGGCAGTATCGATGTTTGGAGTGCCTACCTCCCCCCCCGACAGCATGGCATCAGCCGCACCGATCTTGACGCCATTGCATCTGTACTAACTAACACCGCAATCATCGGCGGTGACCTCAACTGTAAACACGTTGCCTGGGGATGCCGCATCACAAACTCAAGAGGACGAGATCTGCATCATGCAGAGCTAACAGTCCCGTTCACTATTCTCCCACCACCAAACCCCACCCACATCTCTGCCGATCCCAACCGTTCAGCTGACATACTAGATCTCTTCCTTACCAAAAACCTTTCTCCATTCCTCTTGCCTACAACTCTTCCACAACTTTCATCTGATCATATCCCGATTTCAATTTCATTACCTCTCTCATACCCGTTGACTCTTCCTTCCCCTATAGTGAACTGGGACAAATTTACAGCCTGTGCCTCGAAGGTCATTCTTCCCGACCCACGCACCTGCAGCACCACCGAGGATCTTGAAGACCATGTAACCCTCCTAAACAACAGTTTAAACCACTGCATTGCTGAAGCTTCTTTCACGCCCAAACCTTCTCCCCTCATTGACGACTCTCTGCCGCCGTCAGTTCTTCCGCTGATGCAGCGCCGAAACAACGCACTTCTCCGCTGGAGAAGAACTCATGATCCAGCTATGCGGAATCTCTACAAAGCGCTACGCAACCGAGTTACCAGTCTCATCAGGGACCACCGTCAAAAGTCTTGGGAAAATAAAATCGCCTCTCTAAGCCATAAGGACCATTCCGTCTGGCAACTAGCGCGTTCCTTAAAAAATAGAAAAACCCCTTCTCCTCCTGTCGATTTCGGTACCTCACAAGCGGCCACCGCACAACAGAAAGCCGACAAGTTTGCGGAACTGCTTGCAGAAACTTTCCGGGACTCAGCAGATTCAGACATGGCGGAAGATTGCCAAATTTCCCACTCCACCGTTCTCCAATGTCCTACACCGCCTTTTCCGCCGGTCTCTCCATCAGAGCTCCAATCCATCGTCAAGCAGATGCCGAAAAAGAAAGCCCCAGGCCCGGACCTCTTCTCCAACCACCTGATCAAGCAACTGCCTCCAAACTATACCATGTTCCTCAGACACCTCTTAAACTCCTGCCTCAAGCTATCCTACTTCCCCAAACCTTGGAAGACCGCCAAGGTCATTCACATCCCAAAGCCGGGAAAGTCTCCACGGGACCCGAATAACTTCCGACCAATTAGTCTTCTATCGGCATTTGGCAAAATCCTGGAGAAGACTATCCTAAATCGCCTGCTACCTGAGCTCATCGACAACGCCATCATCCGTGACGAACAAGCTGGTTTCCGCACTGGTCACTCCACTTCCCACCAGATTACCAGGCTCTTGGAATACATCCAATTAGGATATAACATGAAAAAATACATCGTTGGCGTATTCCTCGATCAGTCGAAGGCATTTGACCGTGTCTGGCATCAGGGACTTATACACAAACTCCACACCTCCCCCGTCTCCTCATACCTCACCAAAATTATTTTATCCTACCTAACTGACCGAACCTTCTTTTCATCCTTTTCCAATTCAAAATCCAAATTATACCCTATCAACTCTGGCGTTCCCCAAGGATCACTCCTCTCCCCTACCCTATTTAACTTGTATATCAACGATTTGCCATCCCATCCAAACACCGATACCTACCTTTATGCAGACGACCTCGCCATTCTCTCCAAATCCTTTGATCCAGACACGGCCGCCGACCACATCCAGGATCATCTAGATGACGTGGAAGAATGGATGTCCACATGGAAACTTCAGCTGAATCCAACCAAAAGCCAGGTCATGCAATTTGCACGCAAGAGGAAAAAATCCCTGTCCACGCCAATTTATTACGGGAACAAAAGGATCGTCCGAAGTGCCACCACCAAATTTCTGGGCATCACTCTAGATGAGAAACTCACCTGGAGCGCCAACACATCCGCAGCCATCCGAAAAGCAAGGGGCGCAGCAGCGTCCATCTACCCTCTTTTAAAGAGCCAGCACCTGGCGCTGGACACCAAGAAACTACTTTTCACGGCGATGATTCGACCGTATCTCACCTATGGCTACCCGGCTTGGGGATCAATAGCACACACTCACTTACACAAACTAACAGTGTTACAAAACAAGGTCTTAAGGACCATCACGGGCGCCCCCTGGTTCGTCCGCAACCAATACATACACGACAACCTCAAAATTAAAACACTTACACAATGCCTACACGACATAGCCAAATCCTTCGAACACTCTCTGCACAGAACAAACAACACGCTACTCACACCAATTTGGAACTACGAAGAAAACCCACACTTTAAATACAACAGACCCAAAAGAGCCATTACACATCCAAACCGCTGAACAAAATTGACTAATTAACCACAAATCACACAAACGCCATTGTATACTAAAACCCAACTCGCCGATTACCAGCTGATGCTGAATATCGTGACATTAACGAATACGTTAACCAGAAATGCGATGCGATGCGATGCTTGTCAACACATCTCCATTGTCGTTTCTCAGCGAACATACGGTTGATCGTTTACCTTGAACTTCCCTAACATATGACCAAAATGCTTTTGGGTTATCCTGTAACTGCTCTACTAGTGTTTTTCTTTTAAAATTCGTGAACGCATTCCTGAACGCTTCCTTCGTGGCGGCTTTAGTCATCCTATATTTTTTTATTATTAGCTCGCGTTCATTAGCGGATAAATCCGTGCTGACTTTTTTCATTTTAGCATGACACGCTCTCTGTCGCCTCAATGATTTTCTCACTTCCGCGTCGTACCATCTCGGTTCGCTGCCTTCTTTTACTATTTTACTAGGGATGTAGCTATTTATTCCCGAAGTTACGAGCGAAAGAAAAGCTTTCCAAGTATTCTCTACATTTAACTTTAATACTGATTCTTGAAACTCGGGGAAAGCATTTTTCAGATGACTCTTAAACCCATCAAAATTAGCTCTTTTAAAAATGAAAACTTTACGCTCTTTTTTAAAGTTTACAGCGGTATTTAGAGAAAACTTTGCAGTTACTACCCTATGGTCACTTATTCCTTCGACAGTGCCAACGTTTATTACCTGATGTGGTATATTTGTCGCTAATAAATCAAGAATATTTTCTCCTCTGTTTGGTGCGGATGCTATTTGAAACAATGAATTAGATGTGAAAGTGTGTAATAAAGCCTCGCCGATCACTTTATCCCTCCCACCAGGAATGAAGCTATAAGTCTCCCAATCTATAGAAGGTACGTTGAAATCTCCACCCACAATCAAGTTTCTTTCAGGATACTTAGATGCTACGCTGTTTATTTGATTTTGAAAATCCAACATTGACGTTATATCTGAGTTAGGTGGTCTGTATTACGAACATAATAAAATAGTTTTGAATTTTGGACATTTAATTAAACACCACACAGATTCAACGCTGGTCTCAGTTACGGTTATCGCTTGGCTGACGATTGAATTCTTTACAGCTATAAAAACTCCGCCCCCAACTCGATTAATTCTATCTTTCCGATAAACAGTGAACGATTTTGGGAAGATCTCATTGTCTGAATCATCATCTGTTAGCCAACTTTCTGTTCCAAAAATGACGTTACACTTCGTACTATGAATTAAATGGTGGAATTCGGGAATCTTATTTCTTAAACTACGGCAATTAACCACAGCCACGATTAAAACTTCGGAAGTAGTAGTATTGCGATTCGGGAATAATTCTGATTTGCTTTTGTCGAATAGACTATTCACAGGCTTTACACCGCTGATAAATGGAAATGCATGTCTTATTGTCACACTATCAAAATGACTTGAGCCTTGACTGCTATACTGCAACCCCTAATAATGTTTAATACTGCACGTAATGGCTTCAACTAGCAGCTACACATAATCCACATCACCCTGAAGTTGAATTAAAATAGAAATTAGCAAGCTTTCTCGACGAAATACCTTGTCCGGAGATGAAGAATGACGTGAACAGGAGACAGGATATCGCCGATGCAGCCACCGAGGTCGGGGGACTCAGAGCGGCGGCCATCCCCAACGTGGTCCGCCGCGATCTCGTCCTGATCCCAGCCCCTATTGAGGAACCCGCACTTCTTTGGCGACGATCGGCGAACAGAACAACCCCACAACGAGAGCACTCAAAGTAACCAATCACACACTCACTGCAAGTCTACACACGTGGTCTCAACTTCACGCGAAGGAGGGACTACCATCGACAAATATTAGGGAAGCTTCCAGATTCAGGCGCTTGGATTGGAGCGAGGTTAATCCATTACTTCATTCATAGCTCACCTATTCTTTCCGTAAGATGTAGGATCCAGTGATGTACTAGTCGGTTTTCTTGGCAAACAAATAACACTGTGAAAGGACGGGTTAAAACCACCACCGCTGATTTGCAATGTGTATGGGGAGAGGGCGAAACGTGAGTTGGCGGCAGAGTAGATAACACCGTCGGCGAACACGACCGAACACGACCCAAATAAACACAACTTCAGTCTGTGGCACAGTCGTGACACACAATGTTAAAAAGTGTAGACAGCGTAGCGTAGCGGACGACGCGGCTGGGGCCAATACAGCGCATTCTGCGGGCGTTTTCCGTAAACTAGCACCCTCCCCTACCGTACCCCCTCCCCTCCAGTCCCCATTCCACTTTTATTCTTGCTTTGCGTGTTGCATGCGGTAGGGATACTATGCGGGATATCATTTAAATAAAATCACAACATGTGCAAAGCAAATGCCCATTTATTTCATAAAAGTTCACATAAAAGTCACTCACCTGCCAAATACAATGAATTGAATTAGTATATAAATAAACACTATACACAGGATGGCGAAAGCCTGACAAGAATCTCTCTATGCCTCACTTGTGTACGCATAAGTCCTCGTACCCACAGCGAACTATAACTCCTCAGTGTCATCACAAATTACGGGATAAGAACACCACAAAGAAAATTCCTTTACCAGTGGCCACTTCACTGCACTGAATATGAGATTGTTGAAAACAAAAATTCGTAAGCAAAATCAAGATCACTATACAAGCGTTAATGGGCTGAATATACGTGACTTTTTCGAAAATATAACGTTGTCAACCACTTCACACACCACACGCAGGCTTGAAAACTTGATGTAGAGATAATTAAGTTAAAATAGAATCAACAACTATATACAAACAACGCCTAAAACCGTACATCGCGAGAACACAAGATCTAACCGGTCCACAGTAAGTAGATGTTTTCCTAACGATCAAAACTTTCGAAATGAGGAGACGAAATTTCATTGGCCGATTCATGATTGGTCAATGGGTGAGACAGAGGAAGCACACATATTTCATATTTCCTATTTATTATTAAAGATACCAACTGAGTGACATTACACAAGTTATGAAATAATTTTTTACGCAATAATATTTATTAATCAAAAATAATCTTACGAAACGATAGCGTTAGTTCAGGAAAACGCCCGTCAGACTGTTGTGTCGCACGCTGTCAACAGTTCGCCCGCCTTGTGCCAAAGCCCTGGTCTGTGGCGCGAGGGAATCTCTCCCGAGGGGAGGCGAGTAGGGGGGGTGGCAAAGGAAGGGGAGTCGAATAGGGGGGAGGCAAAGGAAGGGGAGGCGAATAGGGGGCAGCAAAGGGGAGGCGAATAGGGACACACGCCAACGAGGAGGGATTGAGGTTGGTGGGTGGGGTGGGGGGGGAGGAAAAAGGTGCGATTTCGAACAAAACCTACCCTCTGGGTGCCTTCACAGTTCGGCGTTGCGTTGACGCCACGGCTAGCGAGCCAATCAGAGCTCGTTTTTGAGAATTGATGACGTCACGTCTCCAGCTCGCTGCGTCGTCGCAGAAAAACTGAGGGGGCCTTCACAGTTCGGCGTTGCGTTGACGCCGCGGCTAGCAAGCCAATCAGAGCTCGTTTTTGAGAATTGATGACGTCACGTCTCCAGCTCGCTGCGTCGTCGCAGAAAAACTGAACCTGTCGGATTTTCTCGGCGTCAAGGCGGCAGTACGCCGACGATTTCGAATTGGTGTTTGTTTCTGGGTATACAAATATGCAAGATTAGCTCTAATGGGATTGGCAAATGCTATGTATTTCATTAAGTATTTACTACTATTTTGAAGTGTTCAGCTTAGATATTTCGTATCTTTCCTAAAAATAAGACGAATGTGAATCATAAATTAGATTACAATCACTGAGGAGCATAGATTAGCGTAACACATATCCGTAAATGGTATCAAAAGCTAAATACAACTTGAGAGGTGCTTGATGGTGACTAAGGTCGTTTAAATTCCATTTTATATGCAATAATGGTGCCCTCATGATCTACTCAGTTAGAGCTATTTAGGGTGTGATTCATAGACGACACTGAAATTGCTCACTTTACAAAGTCTCTCTTTACGGTAAAGTAAGACTTTAGCGAATTTGCGTTGCAAAGTCGTTTCAAGGATCTCACTTTATAAAGTGGCACTTTAGCTGCTAAAGTCTCGATCATGCATTGAAATTTTGAGTGTTGGCAATGAACGCTGCGAAAAAGTGAAGAAAAAGTTGAAATACGATATTACATGCGTACTTGTTTACATGATTCTGGCGACTGGGTTTTCTTCTTGTATTCTGCTAAGATTTTATTAAGCTGCATTTTTTCTACTGCATACTGCGTCATTGAAAGCTTTTCCCCACTAGCTTTTTTTGTACGTTAATGACCTACAATGAGTTTGCTGAATAAAAGCTCAATTTTAATAAGCTAAGTGTATTGGTAATGCCCTTCGATGCTTCAAGCGAAGTAAATATTCAAATGCTGATATTTTCACGTCATTTTATGATCATCTAGTATGTTTAACTGCAAACGGTTGTTTGGACTACATGTTAGTCGAAGTTTGATGGTATACGGTCATTGAAGGTGGGTGAAATTGTGAAATTCTCTCGCGTTAACTTGAAACTTTATCAATTAATTTGAAGATTTACCAATCAGTCGTTGTCTCTGGTGGATGCATATTTTGAAGGAGATATGGGTGTGTATTGAATTATTTTATGCTTACCAATATTTTAATTCTTGGAATGTTGACCGAAGGGGTTATATATTGGAGAAATGGACACTCAAGAATACCTATATCATCAAAACCAATGAATGAATGACCACGCAATGAAACATCTTGATTGTGAGAAAGGACTTATATCAATAAATATTTCTTTTTCTAATTCAAATGATACCTCGACATATGTGAATACCTAACCCGAGTATTCATTCACGAATTTTGTAGTAAAACTTTTCAATGAAGTCTATGATACTGTGTAAAGAAAACTTACTAATAATCCCACGTCCTCGATAAAATATTGCTTTGCTGCAGATAATATGACAATGAAGGAAATTACGTTTTACTTTTTTATTGCTGCATTTCATGACGTTCATTGTAAACATTCAAATACGCAGTCGAAAAACGAAACAAAAACTCTATAGTTTCAAAATGACAGAAACATGTTAAACGTAATATAGAGGCATGAGGAAAGAGAACATTAAGCAATAATGGAATAAAAACGCATAAAATGCAATGCAACATTCAGAAACTAGCATTTGGCTGGCTTAAACGACATGAAAATCAAGTATTTGATGACGAAGACCGTTGACGCCAATGTAAACTGAATTTTGCTATCATATTCAAGTATCTTCAAAGGGAAATACTAGAATATAAACGCATAAATAACCTAAGAACTTAATAATTAGCTTGTATTCAAAGTCAACATAGATTGTGCCAACCTGTTCAATCACTTACTGAGTTGTAATTATCACATAATCATTAAAATTTCCTTGGTAGTATAACGGCCGATAGAGTTCAACTGCAAAATATGGGTCATCTCCATCAATAACGACTCGATATATTTTTAGGGAAAAGAGATATATTATGTGTCTGGTAATTTCTTAAAACGCGCCAGTCTGCTGCTGTGTTCTTACAAAAAAATTAGTTCCTATTAATATCCGTAACCCAAATATCTTCATATTTTAACTTCAATAACAGCTGCTGTGGCCATATTTATTCAGCCATATAGGACACTTTAGCCCTAAAGTGAGCTCCGGTTGGGCACTTTACGGTAGAGTGACGATTCGGCCATTTTTCTTCTCAAGTGGCGTTTATGAAACGGAAAAGGCAGACTTTAGCCCGTCTAAAGTATACTTTAGCCTAAAGTGCCGTCTATGAATCGCACCCTTAAATAACATGACTAGGACAATCTGTTTGAACAACAGTTATGATGAAAAAATATTCCTGATAACATTCCACGTTACTCATGTTCATTGAGTGCATGCAATTAGCTATTTTTCGAATATTCCGAGTTAATAAATAAAATTTAAAGGTCATAATAATGCATAGGCAAGGACCATCACTACATGCATTATTATCGACTTTATAGTCGCCATATTAACTTCAAATGCTATTTATAGTTAAGAAGAATATTTTAAGAAATGGAATTGTGTATTCATGCAGAAAACAACATATGTATTGTGCGTTTGGTTCGAAATCAATAAAAAGAGCTGACGGAGAGGAGGAGGAACGACGAAGTGGTGGACATGGTGGGTGAGCAGAGGCAGATTTTAGATGAGATACGTAGGAGAAAGAAGGTATGGTTGGAACGAGTACTTAGAGGGGATGAGATGTTGAAAACAGTGTTAGAGGGAAGAATGTTAGGTAAACGAGGGAGGGGAAGGAAAAGAATAGGATTTTTGGATAGAATGAAAGGTAGTAGGTCTTATTGTGCACTGAAGAGGGATGTGCATGATATAAGGGGAGACTCCAGGATTCCTTCTTAAGCACTCCATGGAAAACTACCTTAATTGATAGAATACTTTAATAATAATTTCTAATGTTTTATTTGAAGACTAATATATATCTCTTTGTTGATTTCAACAATATTTTAAGTGGGTGTATATACAGAAACAACTGAGAGAGATGAATAAAAAAGAATATCTGTCAAAAATTTCCGGGGATAAGAGAGATATCCGCATAAAAGCCTTAATAAACTGTTCACAGCTTTGATTAATGAATGTTTAGTGGACTGGAATCGTCCATTTTAAAACTAGGTCGAAGCAAATGAACGGATCTTCCGTGTTTGCATTTAGACTAAAGTGATGCAGCCAGCACCGAACATTTATGATAAATCGGACATTAGCAGGCAGATATACTTTTTTCTTCGCTATTGCCTGTGAGCCTTTCCCTTGGGCTACAACCTTGTCGCGGTGGAAAGGCTTGCGCGTTCCTATGACCCCTAGAGCTGCACTGGCGGGATTAATTCTAAATTATTCCCGGTAGGGCCACCCATGCCAGATAGGTCGAAGGGTAGGAGCGAGACGAATGATAGTCCACGTGATGGTGTCACGTAAAAAACACTGTTGGAATGGAAGTGGGAAACCCTACCAACTATCTCTTCCCTGAACATATGGAGTACAACCAAATGAGCCTCGGACTCTCATCGCCCGGGACCCGTCCGCAAAGGGCGGGTGTCGGGCACGGCAGCGAGGTCGGCAAGGTCCTCGGGGTCGCCAACATGCGAAATCCTTGCAGAGACTTATCATAATCATCATCAGCTGCAGCAGCAATGGAGAAGGAAGAAAAGAAGACCAAGAAGATGGAGAAAAAGAAGTCGGCTATAAATGTGGGGACGTGGAATGTGAGGACTATGATGAGGGCGGGGAAGTAAGAAAATATCAAAAGGGAAATGGATAAAGGGAGGATAGATATCTTAGGATTATGCGAGGTGAGGTGGAGGGATGGCGGGGACTATTGGAGTGATGGGTATAGGGTTACATATAGTGGAGGGGAAGAGAGCCAGCGAGGGGTAGCTTTAGTATTAAACGGGAAGATGGGTAAGCGTGTGGTAGGTATAGACCAGGTAAGCGATAGGATTCTGGTGGTAGAAATTGAGGCGCGGCCCACCAACCTGGTGGTGGTCCAAGTTTACATGCCCACTAGCAATCATAGGGAAGAAGAAGTAGATGAGGTGTATGAACAGCTCGAGGAAATAATTAGAGACACACCGGGTAAGAAAAATCTGGTAGTGATGGGGGACTGGAATGCCTCAGTGGGGGAAGGGAGGGATGGGCACGAAATAGGAGATTTTGGTCTAGGAATACGAAACGACAGGGGAGAGAAAGCAGCAGAATTTTGTAGGAGAAACAAATTATTCACCACTAACACGTGGTTCAATCATCATAAAGGGCGAAGGTACACGTGGAAAAGTCCAGGGGATGTGGGGAGATATCAAATAGACTACATTATGGTAAGACAGAGGTTTAGGAATAGTGTGAAAAACTCGCGCAGCTTCCCCGCAGCGGATGCGGATTCGGACCACAATCTAGTACTCATGAAATGCAATGTAACATTCAAAAGACTTATGAAAGTTAGGAAGGCGAAGAAATGGAACGTAGAAGCCCTGAAGGGGAGTATGAGGAGAGAATATCAGGAACAAGTGGACATTAGTATACGGGAGATTGAAAGTACTAAGACTGTTGAGGAAAGATGGGATAATATTAAAACGGGAATAGTCAAAGCGGCGGAGAAGTCAATTGGTTACGTTGACAGTAGAAGGATAAGGAAGCCGTGGATAACGGAGGCAATGGTAAATGAAATGGAGGAGAGGAGGAAGTGGAAGAACGTGGACACGGAACAGGGAAAAAGAATGTATAGGGAACTGAATAATCGATTACGACGTGAAACTAAGAGGGCAAGGGAGGCTTGGTGGAAAAGACAGTGTGAGGAAATGGAAAAGTTCCAGAAGGATGGAGAAATAGGCGCGTTGTACGCCTAAGTTAAGTCGCTATCGGGCGGCAAAAGAGGACAAGCCATGTCTAAAATTAAAGCTAAAGATGGGAGGATGCTAACCGAGCGAGAAGAGGTACAGAGTAGATGGAAGGAATACGTGGAGGACCTGTACGACGGAATGAACAGGACAGAGAGATTGACTCTAGAGGAGGAAAGTGCAGTGGAGGAGGATAATCTTGGGCCGGGGATATTAGATTCGGAAATAGAGAGAGCACTTCGTGATATGAAGGCTAGGAAAGCAGTAGGCGTGGACAATATCCCGTGTGAGCTGCTGAAGAATCTAGGGAAGGAAGGTAAGAATAGGTTTTTCGAACTAGTGCGCAGGATCTATGAGGAGGGATGCTGGCCGGAAGATTTCGTGAAGACGGTTTTAATTCCGCTTCCGAAAAAGAAGAAAGCTGTGGAATGCGGAGATTATAGGACTATCAGCTTAATATCGCATGCGGCGAAAGTGGTGCTGAGGATATTGAACAGACGAATGGAGGCGAGGGCAAACGAGTATTTGAGCGAAGATCAATTTGGTTTCAGAAAGGGGAAGTCAACACGTGATGCAATAGCAATAATGAGGTCACTCGTGGAGAGGAACCTAGAATACGACCAGGACGTATATGCGTGTTTCGTGGATTTTGAAAAAGCGTTTGATAAGGTGAACTGGGTAAAGTTAACGGATATTCTCAAGAGAATAGGTGTAGACTGGAGGGATAGACGACTGATTCGTAATCTGTATATGGCCCAGACTGCGCAAGTGAGGGTAGCGGACGGAGAATCCGGGTGGGCAAGCATTGGCCGAGGTGTGAGGCAAGACTGTCCTCTATCGCCGCTGCTCCTTAACGTGTACGCTGAAGAGATGGTAAGGGAAGCATGGGATGAGTTAGAAGGTGGAATAAAAGTGGGAGGAATGATGTTCAAATCAGTGAGATTCGCGGATGATCAGGCGCTGATTAGCCAGTCAGCAAGGGGGCTTCAGGCTCTAGTGGATGCGTTATACGAGCGTTGCGAGGAATATGGGATGAGGATTAATCAAAAGAAAACTAAGGTAATGCGGTTTTGTAAAGCATCACGAGCGAGGAATGTGAGACTTAAGATAAAGATGGGTGGTAAAAAACTTGAGCAGGTTGAGCAATACAACTATTTAGGCAGTACGTTAAAGGAAAATGGATACAGTAGTAAGGACATTAGGAAGAGAATTGCATTAGCGAAGGAGGCGTTCATGAACAGGAAGGAGCTTCTAAGAGGATCGTTATGTAAGAGTTTAAAGAAAAGGTTAGTGAAGAGTTTGATCTGGAGTGTAGCTCTCTACGGTGCGGAAACGTGGACACTGAGGAAAGAAGACGAGAGAAGATTGGAGGCATTCGAGATGTGGGTATGGAGAAGAATGGAGAGGGTGAAATGGACGGAGAGGAAAAGGAACGACCAAGTGCTGGATATGGTTGGCGAGGAGAGGCAGCTTTTAGATGAGATACGGAGGAGACAGAAGGTATGGATGGAGTTAGTGCTTAGTGGTGAGGGGATGTTGAAAATGGTGCTAGAGGGTAGAATGTTAGGGAAACGAGGGAGGGGAAGGAGAAGAATAGGATTTTTAGATAGATTGAAAGAGAGTAGGCCTTACTGTGAGTTAAAGAAGTCAGTGCTGGAAGGAAAGGGAGGCTCCCAGATCACTTCTTGCGTACTCCATGGAAACCTACCTTAATGGGGAGAATACTATAATAATAATAATAACGTGTATTGGTAATGCCCTTCGATGCTTCAAGCGAAATAAATATTCAAATGCTGATATTTTCACGTCATTTTATGATCATCTTGTATGTTTAACTGCAAACGGTTGTTTGGACTACATGTTAGTCGAAGTTGATGGTATACGGTCATTGAAGGTGGGTGAAATTGTGAAATTCTCTCGCGTTAACTTGAAACTGTACCAATTAATTTGAAGATTTACCAATCAGTGGTTTTCTCTGGTGGATGCATATTTTGAAGGAGATATGGGTGTGTATTGAATTATTTTATGCTTACCAATTCTTGAAATTCTTGGAATGTTGACCTAAGGGGTTATACAGGGTGATTCAAAAAGAATTTGGAAGCAGGTTGAGTTTGTTCGCTGGTTCCTGCACTGATTTCTCATTGTTGCCGATGCCTTCAGTACTGACGGTTCTACCTGGACGGTTGGTACTTGTCGGGTGTTGGTTATGGATGACTGCTCTGAGGGTCTGCCCTTTCTTCCTACTAGTTCCTGTTAGTTGTGGTATTCTTTTTTAATCACCCTTTATATTGGAGAAATGGAAACTCAAGAATACCTATATCATCAAAACCAATGAATGAATGGCCACGCAATGAAACATCTTGATTGTGAGAAAGGACTTATATCAATAAATATTTCTTTTTCTAATTCAAATGATACCTCGACATATGTGAATACCTAACCCGAGTATTCATTCACGAATTTTGTAGTAAAACTTTTCAATGAAGTCTATGATGCCGTGTAAAGAAAACTTACTAATAATCCCACATCCTCGATAAAATATTGCTTTGCTGCAGATAATATGACAATGAAGGAAATTACGTTTTTCTTTTTTATTGCTTCCTTTCATGACGTTCATTGTAAACATTCAAATACGCAGTCGAAAAACGAAACAAAAACTCTATAGTTTCAAAATGACAGAAACATGTTAAACGTAATATAGAGGCATGAGGAAAGAGAACATTAAGCAATAATGGAATAAAAACGCATAAAATGCAATGCAACATTCAGAAACTAGCATTTGGCTGGCTTAAACGACATGAAAATCAAGTATTTGATGACGAAGACCGTTGACGCCAATGTAAACTGAATTTTGCTATCATATTCAAGTATCTTCAAAGGGAAATACTAGAATATAAACGCATAAATAACCTAAGAACTTAATAATTAGCTTGTATTCAAAGTCAACATAGATTGCGCCAACCTGTTCAACCACTTACTGAGTTGTAATTATCACATAATCATTAAAATTTCCTTGGTAGTATAACGGCCGATAGAGTTCAACTGCAAAATATGGGTCATCTCCATCAATAACGACTCGATATATTTTTAGGGAAAAGAGATATATTATGTGTCTGGTCTTCTTCTTCTTCTTCCTTGGCACTACAGCCCGGTATGGGCTTTGGACTCCCTCAAGACGCCTGTTCATTCTCTCCTGTTCTGCACTTTGTCCCACCATCTGACAATCCTCATAGCCTTCATGTCTTCTTCCACATCCTGCATCCATCTTTCCCTCGGTCTTCCTCTTTTCCTCTTTCCATCCATATTTCCATGTAGAATCTTCTTAGGCATCCTTTCTTCACTCATTCTTTTTACGTGACCTAGCCAAGCTAGCCGTTGGGTCTTCACAAACCTCACTATGTCTTCGCCTTGGATAATATTTTCTATTTCCTTGTTTGTTCTTATCCTCCAAGTTACCCCATCTGTCACGGGACCATATATCTTTCGCAAAACCTTCCGTTCAAATATCCGCAGAGCTTGCTCGTTTCCAGCGGAGATGCTCCACGTTTCTGCTCCATATGTCACGACCGGTCTGATAAGTCTCTTATAGATCTTGAATTTCATCTCCTTAGATAGAAGAGTTGACTTCAGGAGCTTAATATTAGCAAAGTAAGCCCTATTTCCAGCCATTATCCTCTTGTTGATCTCTTCCGTCATTGAGTTCTTACAGTTTAAATTAGTACGGAGGTAGCTGAAATATTTTACATTTTAAAAGTTGTACTGCCCAAATGTAACGTTTTGAGTCCATCTTCTGTCTTCCGTGGTCGACATTCTCATGTATTTCGTTTTTCTCTCATTGATTCTGGGCCCTATATTCTTACTCTTCTGTTCTAAGATTTTGAATATTTCTTTCAGAGAATCCATATTCCGTGCCATTAGAACTATATCGTCGGCATAGGCACATGCCTGAGTAGATTTATGCACAATTGTCCCCCTATGTGTCTGGTAATTTCTTAAAACGCGCCAGTCTGCTGCTGTGTTCTTACAAAAAAATTAGTTCCTATTAATATCCGTAACCCAAATATCTTCATATTTTAACTTCAATAACAGCTGCTGCGGCCATATTTATTCAGCCATAAAGGACACTTTAGCCCTAAAGTGAGCTCCGGTTGGGCACTTTACGGTAGAGTGACGATTCGGCCATTTTTCTTCGTAAGTGGCGTTTATGAAACGGAAAAGGCAGACTTTAGCCCGTCTAAAGTATACTTTAGCCTAAAGTGCCGTCTATGAATCGCACCCTTAGATAACATGACTAGGACAATCTGTTTGAACAACAGTTATGATGAATAAATATTCCTGATAACATTCCACGTTACTCATGTTCATTGAGTGCATGTAATTAGCTATTTTTCGAATATTCCGAGTTAATAATTAAAATTTAAAGGTCATAATAATGCATAGGCAAGGGCCATCACTACATGAATTATTATCGACTTTATAGTCGCCATATTAACTTCAAATGCTATTTATAGTTAAGAATAACATTTTAAGAAATGGAATTGTGTATTCATGCAGAAAACAACATATGTATTGTGCGGTAGGATCGAAATCATAAGATGATATGCTCACAAGCCGATTTTTAGGAGCCGACGCTTTTTGCCTTTCATTTGTTTTCGCAACGCAGAGCTGTGAAGGGCTCCAATATAAATACCTACTCTACAATCCTGTGTACCTACTTGTACACAGGATTCTCCACTCCCATGGTTCCTTTGATTCCCACCGGTCGCATTAAATAGCGGCGCTGATGTAGCTATTCCCGATTGGTCCCAAGCAATACACGCCCACAAGAGGCACGCTACGCGGCGATATGAATCCACGTTTCGCAACGCAGAGCTGTGAAGGGCAAAATTACGGATTCAACTATTGCGATGGCAAGTCAGAAGCTTGTCTCGAAAAGCACGCGGCTGCAGGGAAATAGTTTCTTATACTTGGAGAACCCATATCTTACCGTAATGCACCCGCATTTTGCTAACTACATTCTTCTAGGTCTTACATATAGCTCCCACCAGCTCAAACACTGGAAAGGGCTCAAGAGTGGTGGTGGGCAATACCCTGCTTACTGCGGTAACCCCTATTGTGACCGTAAACCCTACCTCTGTCTTACGATTTTTATCAAGCGTTTAAAATGTTTTCTACTGAAAGCATAGCTGTCCGTTTGTAGAAAAGCCGCTGCTTTATTGCCTCGTTACATGAAGGGTTTTCGCAATTTTGAAGATCGTTTATCTTCGATACAGGTCTACGAGGTGGCTCGTATAGGGTTTTCCAAAAATGCTTCTACCCAATTGATTGAAAAACATTCCATTCACGATTTTACGGAGGAAATTAGTCAATTTTTACTAGTAAGTGTAAAAGGATCTCAGGGTTTGTGCCACGGAAGCGAGGAACCAAGGTCAACTTTCCCTAGAGCGTGAGATTTCAGCATTGAGGTCGAACTACCACTACTGGAGGATATCTCGCAAAGATATGTTTTCTAAGATAAGTATCTCACTGGTTTCGTGTGTTGTATTATTCAGGATATTATACTCTAATTTTGATTTTCATCTTTCATGATTCAGATTGTTGATATTTTGGATAAGAAAAATTGAGCGAATGAAAGTAACACGAAAAGAAATAAATGACGTATTTGTTGATGGAAGTGGAAATTCGTTGTCCTCAAAACGGAAATTTGCCGTTCAATATCTTCTCAATAAGTTTAACTGGGAGCAGGAAGTGAAGACGAAGGAAGTAATGCAGAATGTCATGAACAAATACTTTTTCAATACGTATTTCCAGAAATGGGACGAATGTAAGAGAACCAGCGACAGGTTTGAAAAAAAAAACGTCGATGTTGGTTATAGAAGGGTATACCCACCTGACATGCATAATGATCTCCTTGAGACTCCTTGCACAGTTTGTAACCTATTATTGTTTAACGTATTCGTATTGGCTTTACTTTCCTCCTAGGCGATTTTATGTCACTTTTCTATCTAATACCTGGTTTTTCTGGGTAAAGCAGCAAAGAAAGGCCTAAGATGGACTTTAAGAGGTATAGTGATAGGTCTAGCAATAAGAGCAGAAAAGTTACTGGTTTGAGAAAGCAACAGCAGCTGAGCTATCGCTAGCCACATCTGTGACACTGCGCTCGCAAGGGAATGATGCGGCAGCGAAGAAAATCACGGAAAAGACCACGACCACTCCACCCGAGGGAAACGGATATTACAGAAATGGAGGAAAAAGCCTACAATTCAAAATGAATTGACACCAGAAGAAGCTATGTCGCTGATTGTTGATGGCAATTTAACAAAATGTCTGTCCAAAATTATTCGTAAGACTGCCATGATCCGTGGGTATCAGCTTTATCCTAGTTATGAAAGGGCAAGACGAAAAAAAAAAAATCTTCATACCCAGAGGGGACATCAGTGGAAGAAAAAAATTTAAAGTGGACCTTCAAGGGCTTCTGAACCACGCAGCCTCGTGCATCATAGCATCAATGCCAAAATTCAGTGATGATCACGGGGTTAACTTTTCCCTTGAATGCAAATGAAAACTAGTCGTGGAGCTGGTGAACTCATTCTTGATGTTTTCTGATTATTTAAATACTTTTGTTAATTTATAATGGTTCATATTTAATTTCATGTTTTCCATTGCATTTTCAAAATATAAAATGTTTGCGAGGTGATTTCTGATGAATGCTTTATCAGAAAAAATGATGACACAAAGTTCAACTATTAATTAAGTACTACTTTTGTCTTGAAATGCAGGTTTCGGCTCTCCCACGGAGTTTTTTCATCATGTTCTGTTTTATTGCTTCTTTTCATCGGTGTTAATAAAAAATATTTCCATCTCTAACTTAAGTAACCATTGCTTTTCGCATCCAAGTGTGATTTTCAAGCAAGCTAGCTGACATATATTGTTACATTTTATTAATAATCAATTATGTTAGTTAAATATATTTCACGTACTTAAGCATATATCAAATAAGAAACCTCTCCACTTTTTGTTTGTCACCAGTTTTTCCCTTCCGTTTCGAAAACTGCGAGCGATGATGTCTTCTTTACTTACGTAAAATGACTCTACATTCCGTTAAAATAACATCATAAACCACAATTTAATAATGAAATTTCATTTTTTAAATTTTGTTTTATTCCAAAACCACCGAATACAGCTAAAATTGAGCCTTTATGTATTGAGTATTCAAAAAGTTTAACAATTATTTACACGAACAACCAAGACCAATAGGGGAAACCTACCCAGGCGTGACTCGAACCCGCGATTTCTTGTTTGGCAGGAGAGGACATTACCCAGCCGACACCGAGGTCGGCGGTGTTATGTTGACGACATGCCTGTTTACGTAATAAAGATATCATCGCCAACAATTTTGGAAAATTTGTTAACTCGAAAGGACCTTCGCATTCACAGGCCTATTTTTTCAGCGCATGAGAGAGGAACCAGAAGTTGGCTTCTTATATTTTTAATTGGCTCGCCGCCACTTAGGTGTCACATATCAACTCCGACTGCGAACCCTGTTCCAACGACCCGTATCAAGTTTATCCTGAGTATCAAATTTCTCCTCGGAGTCGTCGCGGGTGAAGTTGGGAAGGGAGTTGCCTCCCCCCCTTTCTCTCCCTCGAGGCGCTTCGGCTTCCGTCTCCATATCTCGGCGCTGCGGCTAGAGGCCTTCGTGAGCCGTTAAATTGGGAAATCCAAACGCTAGGGAGCCCCCTTAAGGCGTTATGGTAGTGACGGCTGGGAGCCGCTCTGGGCGACCGAAGCCGATCGTTTTTTCCCTCTGCCGGAGTTAACATACCACTCAATTGCGGAACAACTAGAAGAGATAGAGACTTGCGGTTTTCTTTATTGTATTTAGAAGACGTGTATACACATTAAGGAAGGACATAAATAGTAATATGTCCTCAGGTGATCGAGAAAATCAAGTTGGACTTCGGTCAATTATAACTTGCCTCCAAGCTAAAACATAAGAATTTTTAAACCGTCTATCTGTGGCTACACTTTTCTTCCACAACCACCTTGAGACCCACAGTTCTATGTGAATTCGCTTGGCCTAAAATGTCTCTACCCTGGAGTACTGCAGGCCCAAAACGGCGACAAAGGACGTGATTCGGGCCAATTCGAATTTCTTACTTCCCCTCACCCCGCATCGCCCTCCCAACTACGGCAACGTCGCAGAAAGTGGAATGGGGAGTGATACCTCGCGCCCGCCCGTATCGCCGACGCGTCGAGACGAAGCGAGTATCTGGTTACCTATCGTTTTAAGGTGAGGGGGGTGAGGTCGAAGAAAAGCGAATGATATTCGCTTGGCCTTCCCCGAGTTGCGGGGTGTAAAGGCTACTGCATGAGAAGCGGAGAGGAACACTCCCCTCAGCTGTCTAGCCCGCCCTCCCACCTGTGTTTGAGGTGCGACTGCCGTGACTTCTCAGCTTCTTCGCTTTTCTCCACCTATCGTGAGGATCCAGTAAAAGAGAGCAGTCGTGTCTGTCAGTTGTATATCTGCTGTTTCAGTGGTTGTGTGTCTGAAAGCGAGCTGAAGATATGGCGAAACGAAAGGATAAGGGTTACAGGAAAAAGAGAAGGACTATCGCAATACGGAAGTAAGTCACCTTATTATCCTGCATCCTCTTTACCTGCACAATTTCCCCCTTAACAAAAATAAAACTTAGAGACGGTAACATTTTTTGGCGGAAAATGCTGCTAATTAATTGCTGAATTTGTTCAAACAGGCAATAATTGATCATTATACAATCTTACCTATTGTAGTTAGCTGTTTAGCAGGTCAGGTTTCGTTGAATACCCTCCTGATAATCCTGTCTCGTGCATTATCTTCATCCCCACGTACTCTTGTCTCCTATTCTAAATCAACCGTCCTTTTCTTCCGTTTTCTATCCCAGTGATATCCACATGATCCAGCCAGCTTTACTTCCTTGTTTTGGTTGTCTTCATCAGTCATCTAATTTACTCCTGTGATATCGCTTAATATCTCTCTCGTCTTTCCAACTGAAATTTAACTTTCTGCTCCACACCCACATAACCCACAAATTCCTTCTTAATTTTTATCTATATGTGCTAAACAATACTCAGATGATTTGTAACCATTCCGGCTATTTTTTTATTTATAGAATAGTTAGTCATCTTTTCCTACGTTATAATCGCTCAATTTTTTACATTCCCTCATACCATCATTTCCTGATCTTATACGTTTCTCTTCAAAATTCACTGTTTAGTTAAAATATATCTTTTTCCCTCTCTCTCTTTCATTTTTTTACTTTCCCATCTTTCTTGCATTTTACCCATCATGTCTAAATCCATGCTTCGGTTGCTTCTCTCGTCTTCCATTTCGATACCTAGCGTCTTCCTTTGTTTTTTCCCAGTGCCCGTTCACATTGATGCGGTAAGTACATCTTTCATTTCCTGTCTCCATTTATTTACAACTTCTACTTAGTCAAACCTTTAGCTTAAAAGTTCATCTTCACCATATTATCTCTCTTAATTCTCTTTAGTCACATCTCACATTCCTCAAATAATAACACATAATCACTAAATCTATCATCGTTCGGAAGCCACCTAAAACTAATTCTGCTCACTTATTCCAATGGCTCATAGCAAAATGGCCACATCCATATCTTTTGTTCTTTGATAAACTTTCTATTTTATCGAACATTTCCTCCACTTCTTCTCCTCTACATCCACTACCTGGCGTGTTCATGCATCTGGATGGCAAGTAGCTTTTTAGTAAGTAAGTCTATTGAAATGTCTATCACTCTATCCATTTCCTATAATACTTTATCAATACAAGCCTTCGTTTTTTATCATGATTCGCACTCATTGTCCTACTCTTTTATTCACATAGCCGTTATATTCATTATCTCCACATTCCTCTTCCTTCAGTCCCGTATTCATTTTTGGAAACTCTCTTCGCACCTCATTGCAACTCTGTTCCTACCGTAAATCATATGGTGGGACGATTCCGGACAATTTTGTATCCAAAGAATTCCTGTTTCATCTATCGCTGTTTTTCTAAAGCTACTTTTGTCTTGGATCTTCACTGCGGGGTTTTTCCGTTGCCTGTCGTCGCATCCCCATGCTGCTGACCTGTGTACAGCTCATCCATGTTGAGGAGAGACTCCTTGATCATCGCAGCTCTAAGACATCAGAGCACCATGACACTTCCACCCGCTTATTGTTAGTTAGAAGGATTCTGCGTCTCTGCATCGTATTGAAAACAAATGACGCACGATACACGGTTTTTCACGGAGTTTATAAGGATGTGAATGTTCACTCGCAAGTAATAAATGCAAAGGACTTAGCCAGCTGATAACTCATCTGAATTCCGCATTAAAAATTATATTCAAATGAAATTATAGCCATCTTGCGAGGTTTTTCTTTCATTCATCTACGTTTTTATCGTTCTTCTTCGTTCTTCTTAAGGGTTCAAGAAGCCCTTTTTTACAGTATGCAAAGTTGCTTTCCACATTAATTCAATTAAAAAGTAACAACAAATTATCGACGACAGATTTTCGTATTATCAACAAATCAATGTAAAATTAACTATGCTGATCCAATCACTTGATGTAAACAAAAACCGCTTTATTTGTTTCGGAAGGGGTCCCTCCGGTTTTTCACCCCACTTCATCTAACGAATATCTAAGGTCTTCACTGGTAGACTGACTTTTTGTAGGCCAAATGATCTTAATAATAGAAAAGCAATATGAGCTTTGAAGATATTCTGTGTTCCGAGAGAAGGATGAAAGAACAATTTACAATGCAAAGAATAAAAGAAGAAGACTATTTTTATGTATTCAGTGTGAGAATGACACCATTTCAAATGTTATTTTTTGGTTCTAGCTTGTGGTATGCTAATCATCGTAAAGTACAACAAGAGGGGAATATACCAAGAAACTGTCCTGTTCTGGCAAAGGACAGTGATGCTTCTGCTTCGGATTTCATTGAAATATCCACAAGGTAGGCTGAGAATGTATATAGCGGTGGTGGGATGCGGTATTTATACCTCCTGTGAAAAGAATACTACTAGTTATTGCCATGTCAGGGAAACATGTTCTTATTTAATGAATATCGTTACATTTTTAAGCGTATCCAAGGATGAGGGACGAAAAGAAACAAAAGGCAAGGGGTTAAGTCAAGCAGAAGATACCATCTTTCTTGCAAAGGCAAACTGCACCCCACGCCGTAAGGCGTTTGAAATGGGGGGAGCTTCCACTCCTCGTCTCGGGAGACAATCCAACGTCGACGAATATGATATGGGCATGCCGATGGACGTATCTCCTATCAAACCGTTTGAATCGCACCAAAGGTGATTATCCTAGTACCATGAATAGTTGTTGGATGCCTGCGTGAAGGAGGCGTTTATATTTTTTGTTTAAAATGTTTTTGCAGGTCTCAAGCGTCAATCATTGAGAGTGAAGAATCAGGGCCGGATCCTCTTCATGACAGGAGCCGTAGTATAGTCCAGCATTTCTATATGTTTTCCCAGATCTTTTCAGATAAACACCAGTTCGGATGCTCATTTATGGACTGTGAATACGTAGGCGAATGGATGACTGGTCTCCTCTGTCACTGGAAGTTTCAGTGTAAAATGTGCGGGAAGGAGACAGTGATCCACAGTCAGGATGATTCTGGCACTGTGATGGACGTGAACGATGCTGCAGTAACAGGAACAATTGCTGGTGGCGGCGGCTACTCAAATCTAAGCCCCCTTTGTGCAGCACTCAACATGCATTGCATGACCGCCAAAACATATGCAAAATATGAAGATAAGCTGGGAGAAATTATATATAGTGTTGCATCGCAGGAGATGGCCACAGCAGGGCAGGAGGAAAGAAGAATTGCCTTAGAGGAGGGGTCATTTGACAAAGAGGGTAGACCTGTAATCACGGTCATCGCTGATGGTATGTGGGGCAAGCGAAGTTATAAAACGAAGTATGACTCACTATCGGGGCAGGTAAGGAGTCAATATTAGGTACCTATAAATTATTTAAGTATGGGTTTAAGATAGGCTAACCTATTTTTAATAAATTATAAGTATTTACGCCTCGTGCAATTTTTAATCAATATGAAAAATATTTCCGAGGTTGGCTACATAACCAGATGCATTTCATGTTGCTTATAAAATAGTGCACTTACATGTTATATCTAATGCGCAGGCAAAAATTCCCTGCTGGAAAAAATTAATCAGTAGAAAAGAGTAATGGTATTAATACAATTTTAAGATGAATGTTTCATTTTAGGCGGCCATAGTTGGTGTACGAACAAAAAAGGTGTTATTTCTGGGAGTAAGAAATAAGTACTGCAGCTATTGCGCTTTGAGGGAGGCACGAAACGAACCTGTAGACCCAGCTCACAAGGTTAAATGTGCTAAAAATTGGGATGGAAGCTCGACCAGCATGGAAGCTGACATAATTGCAGAAGGTTTCGCAAAGAGTGAATCGGTGCATAATCTTATATTTCACCAAATAATAGGTTCGCTCCCTGTATTTAAATTCAATTGCTCAAAGAGAACGAGAGAAGATTCCAAACAGTTAAAGAGGTCCAACACTTATCTTGTTTATATTAGGTGACGGAGACAGTAGTGTCCACAGACGCTTACTGGAGACCAGCCCATACGGAATTTCAATGCCCGTGGAAAAAATTGAATGCATAAGCCACCTTCTACGGAACTTCTGCAACAATATGCGCAAAATTAAGGATAACACGCAATACCCAGCCCACCTTCGTCATAAACTGGATGCAAACGTCCTGAAGATTCGCACAGCTATTTCCTGTGCTAGTATACACTGGAAAAATCAGAAAGGTATTAAAGTTAGAGGTTATTTATGGCATATGAGACGAGAAAATACGCGTGATTAACCTTAATTTATTTTAACAGGTATGTCCATGCAAAACCGAATAATGGCACTTCGTAACGACATTATCAATTGTCCTAGCCATGTGTTCGGGCAGCATGATCGATGCGCCGATTACTTTTGTAAAGGGCCAGACGGGAAAGAGGATGAGGTTAACTTAGTGCCAGACTTCATAGCTGCTAATATGTGGACTCCAATACAGAAATTGGTTGAGAAGATGGCAAATAATTCAAGAAGTTTGATCTTTCGCGCTACTAATAGTATGTGCGAAACCTTGAACAGCGTAGCTGCAAAATATTTAAATGGTAAACGCATTAACTATGCTAAAAGCAAGTCATTTGGAACCCGATGTCATTCTGCAGTCGTATCCCTGAATTCCTCTTGCCATTTTCAAGGGAAGATTCACAAGGCAACAACGGGTGGTTACAGTCCTGGTAAGTCATTATCATAACCATAACAGTAATTTATGAATAGAGAGGAATGAAGGCATAGAAAAGTAGATTTAATTTTTTTGTAATGTTGACTGTGGATCTTTTTTTATCCCAGGAAAATACACCAAAACATTTGAGGATAAAAATATGAGGCAGACCAAGAGAATGAGGGAACGAAGAGCGCAAGGGCTGCAAAGTAAAAAGAAATTGAAAACAGGAGCAAAAAGAGCTGGGCCTGATAAAGATTACGGGATGGTGGATGATGATGCGCCAGAGCCATTAGAGTTATTGGAACGCATGAAGGGCGATTTCATTGAACAATTAAGCAGAATGACCGCAGAGGATAGATTAAAACTGCAGAAGTCTACAACGGTTCAAGTAGACAGAAGTATTTGGATGACGGAGCGTCGGAAAAGATTGTCCGCTTCCAATCACGGAGAGGTTTGCCATATGCGACCATACACCTCCTGTAAAAGGCTTGTGCATTCCATTCTATACGGATCCGTATGCACTCCGGACATGATGAATGGAAGAAACATGGAGGAGATAGCGAAAGACCACTTGCGATGCATGGGGTACAAGGTGGAACCCAGCGGCTTATATGTTGATGAGGAGTTTCCATATCTTTCGGCTAGTCCAGGTAATATCAATGCTTTCTGTAAATCATTCAGACAAACCTCTTATATTAAAATTTACCTAATGTAAACTCAGTCTATCCATTTAATTTTCTCTATTAGACGGTCTGATTGGAAGCGATACTGTGTTAGAAGTGAAGTGTCCTGGTGTCACCGCTGCCTCCTATACAACATTCGAAGAAGCTTTTAATGCAAAAAAGGTTATAAAGAGTAGCATATGCAGCTAAATATATGAAATGTGTTTTTTCCATTTATTAATTTAACTCATTTATGCATTTAACTAATTTCCATTCATAGATTTGTAATTTCACTCATATTTTTTATTTAACGCGAGTCTACTTGCTTACCGAAAACTTATTTCGAAGGCCCCTTAATTTTGATTTTCTGCTGTTGATACTGCCAAATTTATCGAGCGAATATCACAACACGACACAGCGTTTTGAATATAACCAAATAGTATATGCAGTGAACAGATTCACCCAAATTATTTACATAAATCATAATCATTACAGCTTCCCTATGTGCAGCTAAAAGAGGGGAAATATATCCTCAGAGAGACGCACAATTATTTTTATCAGGTGCAAAGTCAGCTAAGGATGACTAAAAGGGCCAGATGCCTTTTTTTGTGTACACGAAAGGTTGGAGCTGCGAATTAGAATTAATTTCGCCCAACAATGAATGGTGGATGAAGGAAGTGGAGCCAAAGCTCACAAAGTAATTTTTTTAAACTTTTATTGAATATCCAATAGAATTGAAATCTGGCACAATTACATCTAATTTTCTGTTATAGATTCTTCATGGAATGCTTGTTGCCAGAAATAGTCCTACCTAGGTACGGCAAAAGGCTTTGCCTTGAAGATATAAGAGAAGCTGCTCATATTAGCAAGGCGATAGTGGAAAAGGGAGCGAAGATATAATGTATCCCAAATGTAATTTAATAAAATATTTCACACAGCCATTTATGTCGTAATATTTCTAATCATTTGGATTTCTGCTCCTTAATTTAAGATGTTTTATCCTATAGTATGTAAGAAAATATTTTTGAAAAGTTCCTCTTCTCAACTTTATTTTCTCTCTTTACTATTTCTAATCGTATCTCAACTTCCAAAATTAGTAACAAAAGTATTATTTATTTATTTTCACTCTAGCTGTCAGCGCAGTTTTTGTAACTGTAATTTTATATTTTGATTGTTTATAAAAAAAAGGCTATTCATCGTTCACCTCGATAATTTTCTCTTCCCATGCCAAGGTTGTCCAACTAAACCGTCCAAAATTCCTTCTCCTGCGCTCGCAATCAATTCAATCATCACAATATTGCAAAACCCCATGTATTTCGTTTTTTAAAAAACCCAGTATTTTATCCAACACTTCCTCCACTTAATATGGAAGACTTAATTTTGTGTTTTGAAAAGAATTGAAGAAGCTAGTTCTGAAGCTGCAACAATTAAACAAGCGCAAGGTTAGTGGCTAATGATTTTACCATTACCGATTCTCTCAACGAAGTGAAACTTCAGAGGCACAAGACTTCACTCCGTGACACTTGGAAGTTTCCTACTAGAAGCGAAGTCGAAAATAATTTCTTTCTCTCCCTCTCCATGGCTTCACAGCTGGGTTTAAATGTCAAAGTTGACTCCTATAGCAGTCAACTAGGTATTACGCGCGACTAGTACGGGTAGTCAGTGACTGAGAAGCATTGGGAAGACGGTAAGAATCGATTGAGGTCTTGATTCAACATATTAGTGATATTGAAGCAGTTCAACTTGGAACGCAATAGGAGCCGATGGCTGTGTATGTATCGCAAGCGGAAAATGTTGATTTATCTATGACGGCAAATAATATAAGTACATATTGCTAGTTATCAATTTACTTCTTGTGAGGGATCATTGGTTAGCCAAAATTTCATATAATTTTCTCATATAGAAAAAGATGAAATTATTTATCCTGCGCAACTGTCAATTCTTTTGTTTTTCTATATGAATCGTATTGGCACTCTTGAGACTCTTATTTGTTGAAATTAGCCGCGAATAATCCTTTTGGTGCTACTGCTAAAGCAGCCTGCTTCGACTTTTGAACCCAGCTAAGAGTACTAATCTGATTCTCGTTAGTGAATCTCCCTGCGTTGACTACGACTGGGGAGAGCTGGAAAGGTGGGCCTTCGTTTGAGGGGTCAAGGGGAGCGGTCCCCATTCCACTTTCTGCGACGTTGCCGTAGTTGGGAGGGCGGTGCGGGGTGAGGGGAAGTAAGAAATTCGAATTGGCCCGAATCACGTCCTTTGTCGCCGTTTTGGGCCTGCAGAACTCCACGGTAGAAGAATGTTTAGGCCACGCAAATTCACGTAGAACTGTGGGTCTCAAGGCGGTTGTGGAAGAAAAGTGTAGCCCCAGATTGACGGTTTAAAAATTCTTATGTTTTAGCTTGGAGGCAAGTTATAATTGACCAAAGTCCAACTTGATTTTCTCGATCACCTGAGGACATATTACTATTTATGTCCTTTCTTAATGTGTATACACGTCTTCTAAATACAATAAAGAAAACCGCAAGTCTCTATCTCTTCTAGTTGTTCCGCAATTGAGTGGTATGTGAACTCCGGCAGGGGGAAAAAACGATCAGCTTCGGTCGCCCAGAGCGGCTCCCAGCCGTCACTACCATAACGCCTTAAGGCGGGGGGTGGAAGGCAGTGTGCGTGAAATGGTTCGGACGTGCGTACAGAGCCCGAATCTTCGGCGGATGTGATTATCGCTAATGACTTGATGGAATTAGCATGTTTCACTTCATTTGATTACAAAGCCTGGCGGAGAGAGAGAGTGGGGGGGGAGAGAAAGAGGGGTGTGGGAAAGGCTGCCCCCTTAACCTTCACCGCCCCCGACCGTTTCCTCTAAAACTGCCGACCGCCTAACACTACCCTCCTTTCCTTCCTTCCTGCCCCCGACATCCCCGTGGCAAACCCCTCGCGCGGTATCACCCCTTCTCTGCCCAACCACTAACCACCCCCATTCGCGGGGCATCGATTCCTTTCGAGAGCGATACGTTGGGGGCTGGCGTGGGGCGAAAAGAAATGTATCCAGGACCACAGCGCGCTTCTCGAAAAATCCTAAGGTGAAGCATCACTCTCCGGTCTATTTACACTACCTACGTAAGTTAAGAACTTACGCTAAAACCTAGAAATTTTCAGGGTGCATAGAGTAGATACTAGTAAAATTTGAAAATTTCAATTAAGTATTTTATCGGACGCAAATGATGTATTTCAATGATGAAAAGGGTCAACAAAATATTCCATATTACTTTCACGGAAATAGATGAAGTTCTAAACAAGTAATACCTAGCGAAACAAGGCAAATTACGACAGTTTGATATTGAGCGCTGCGTCATCTTAAGACTATTGAGCAGGAGATACTACAGAGTACCTTTAGATTCACCAATGAGGCGCACAAGAAATTGCATCAAGTGAGCTGACACAACACTGCGACTAATAACGCAAAATTCCTCATCATACGACCTGGGAAAATATTGATTACTCAGATTCTTCCCGGCAAAGAAAACTGCCTGAATGACTAAATGTACATTTAAGTTTCTCGTTTAAAATGCCTTTCAAACCTAAATGCGCGGAACGTAAGTGTTGAAATGTGAGGGTGGATAGGATGAGAACTAAATTTGCGATGAAATAAAAACTAGACAATGAAACGTATGCTCCATTTCACATTGAGGGTATTCCTTACGCCATAATCTACTGCAAGAAACTTGCATCCTTCCGCAGCGGTTTATTTCAAACTTTTCTAGTGGCATGCACAGAATGAGGAAAAGCAGAGTCATAATTCTGAAACATTTTTGCTCATCGCTACACCTAAACAAAAGATATTTAAAATCAAACTTGCACGGCTTCGTGATCTTTAACCAGGAAACGACTCAGTCATGAAAAAAATCTCTAGAACTGGGGGAATGACTGTTTCCTGAAGGTTTTTGGCCCTACTTCCCTCAAGCTGAGTAGCAAACGATATCTCGGATGTAAAGGTAAAACTCAATTAGCGGAAGAAAACGCTGGCCGTTAGAAGCGGTTCGCTTCCTTATACGAGTATTGGCCGAAGGAAATCGACCACCGTGCGGAGCTGCATTGCAGATCTGAAGCATTTTAAAGTCTTCAAATGAGAAACCTATCAAGAATATATATCCATGGAGAAACCCAAACGCCTTCGTAACATCTGATACTGGTAATTACAACTTGGTGGTTTATCCGAAATGGAAGTAATTAACAGCGTTCATCGCACGAGATGATACTTTATTTCTCGGAAGAGAGTTAAAAAACATTGACAGTCATAATTCGATTAAAACATTATTGAAACGATTTTTCACACTGAGATATCGGGGATATTTTAACATGGCATACAATTTACTCTTCTCAATAACAATACTTATTAAAGAGAGAAATATTTTATACAAAATATTCTCATTCAAAAGTCTTAACAACTGGTATTTCTAAGAATTAAAGATACCTTCAAACTCATAAAATTCACCAAAAAACGCTAAACACATTCATTAGTTCTGAAAAAGCCACGGAGATTTGAACCATAGAAGGCAAGGCAATAGATTTTTTACAAATATTAAAAAAAAAACTAGACTTAAATAACTATCACCACATGTCCTTGGGCGAACTAAAACCGCCGATGGCAAGAGTTTCTTTCATTACAAATTGGTTTTCCTCGGAATACCTATAACACTGGAGGGTGCAACAAACCGTGTATTCACAAGCTCACGGCCAGCGAATAAACAATGGATAGGGAGGGAAATACAATCAATCATATAGCCCACCTTAAGATTAATGAAAAGCTTTATTTTTTCCTGGCTTGCCCTTGAAAAACCAATACCCTACACCCCGCAGACACACGGAATGCCTCCGAGATCCCACAAAAAACCGCAATCTTGGTCTCTGCCGTAACCGATCGGCTCCGCCGCGCGGGCCCTTGCGAGATCCCTGGGGGCACACCGGGTCAACCGCCGGCCCTGCTCCGTCCCCTTACCGCACTGGAGAACCCACAATCCGGTGCCTTATTGCGACTCTTCCCCACGGCGAAAGCGGCACCCGCAATCCCCAAGGGCTTGCACGACCACTCCAGAAAGCTTTTCTCTCCAGCAGCCTCCCGAATTGAATAATAAAGCGAAAGGTTCAATCCATCACGTGTTTTCCTACTTGGCGATCCAAGCAATCGGATCAGAGAGCTGGCCTACGATGTAAATTGGAACCACGCCCTTCGCGTAGGGGTTACTCGCACCCGAGGCACTACATTTCAACATGAATTACGGGTGGATGCCGTGGATACCACAACTTATCACGAATGCCCAGTTTCCATTCAGTACCCTCCACTTTCAATACCTCAAAGTTCGCAGAAGATATCATCGCTAGGCTTAAAAAACGTGAAGGGTCACCCTTACCCTATCAGACTCCGTCATGCTCCGCTCAAAATCTCCAGTTTTTTTAGAAAAAGTTTGAACAATTAAATACAAATATGGATGTGGAAAATCTTGAAACTGTCCGCCGCATCCCCCAACCGCGGCCATAAACGCATCCACAGAGTCAATGACACCACACCCCGCCACCCACCATCCGACACTCCTTCACCACCTCCCTCGCAACGGCTCTAAGTTAAATAAATAACAATTACACATATGCTCCACGCCAGTCGCGGAGGCATATAAAAAAGGGAACCTAGCCTGGAGATAACGAAACAAGCACGGAGGAAAGAGTTGAGCAGCTGGAGGGGAAAAACCTAACTGCTTATTCATCTTTATAATGCTCCCTTCACGACCTATTTATTTTTTCCGCCATTTCTCTCTCTCACTCTAACCTTCCCTACCCCCCCCCCTCCCCACCCCGTCCCCTAACTCCCATCCTTGTCGTCTACAACACGCGCGCCACCCCACCAAACTCCAGCCTTGCCTTTAGATAATTTAATAAGAATACAGAAGATGCGAGGCAAAGGCTCGTGGAGGGGACGGAGAGGGACTGGAGGTGAAAACTTGGTAATAAATTTAGGCGCCTGGAACAATGTTAAATCTTCGAGTAAACAGGACAGAGGCAGGGAAAAAGGTGGGCGGGTAAGGATGGGTAGGGGGGTGAGGAGATGTTTGAAAAGTACCTACGTAGGTAAGCCAAAGGTGAGGGGGAGGGACACAGGGTACAGACGCAGGACTGGAGAGGAGGATTTAAGACTAGGTTAAAAGGATAAACTGTGCACTAAATGAAGGGGGATTACGACGGTCTTGAATGCTGTGTGCATGGACTTCCAACTCACTTGACAGTAAAATTAAAGCAAAACCCCCGTGAGCCGTACCTCAGCGATTTCTTTTAAGGAACATATTCTTCACAGCCGCCGAGAAGAGATATTTTATACCTCGCGAAGTGTATAAGTTAAAGTCAACTGCCGCGACCAATCGACGAATTTTGCGCGAGAGCGAGGAAGCCAATTCTTCCAGGAATTCTGATCTTAAGGAGAAAAGGAATGAGGTAGGAGAATAAATAGATAGTTCGAGAAACAAATTTTAATCTACACTCCTACTTTCCCGCTTTTAATTGGATAGCGCAGTATTCAGAAACATAATAGAAGGGATATGGAATAGAATGTAGAATATAGCGGAGAAGATGGAATGAGATTATTACTTACAACGAAGTTTTAGCCTTAATTATGGAGGAATAAAATACGCCTAACTAATGAAGTAATACAAGTATTTGGAGGAAAAATTGTCATTTTTCCTCAATTGCTACCATTTCCTTCAAAATGTCATGCCATTGAAGAGTCACAATTGAAACCTTAGTACCTATATGATATTTTCGTAATAGTTACATGATAACTGAGGATAAAATTGAACATTTCCACTACATTATTACCACTAATTTGCATTACATCAACAATACGTATGCTAAAAATCAGGAGGTACATAATTCATATGCCTCATAAAATAGTGCAATATGGAAAAATTGTGCATTTGTACAATAGACAACGAGCCTGCAAAGTTTATTCACGATACGAATAAAAAACATGTTTCACTCACAGCAACTGAACTAATAAGCAAAAGAAGAACGCTGCCAGCAGCTAAGAATTCCAATAGATGTCAGAAGAAAAATTACTGTCAGAAGGCAACGTAAATAATCGATGGTGGTAGGTAGCCTGCCAGCCGTTATTAGAATTAAAACTCACGCTCAATTAGCCGTTATTATATGTATATCTGTATTTCGCCGTTCCGTTTGGAATACCCAGTACACCCCTTCACAACATTTGCCCGTGCCCACTCTTCTAACAATGGTATGGCATTAGAAGGAGGCGACCGACAGCTGAGGTCATTTGCGCCATGGAGGAAGGTTAGGTAAGGAAGGGTGGAGAGTAACCCGGTGTCGGCATTAGCCTGCTCTTAATGAAAGGCGCCAAGGGGACCACGGCTTAGCGTCCCATCCGACGGACGGAGTGTTGTCCTTGAAATTCCTCTGCCACCGTCGGGATTTGAACCCGAGCCCACGGGGTAGCAAATCAACATACCAGCCTGATCCCTTTTCAAACAATGGTGGGAGACGATTACCATGAGTACAATCGGTATCAGGGCTAACGCCATCAACCTTGAACTAAATAATCAGTGTTCTAATGCATTTCACCATCACCAAAGAGCAAAAAATATAATTTTTACGGAAAATATTTTTTTAAACGGATCACTAAAATCGATTATAAATAAATTATGACGATCATTAAGGAAGTTAGTCCCAAGACTGGAAAATATGTCAAGGAAATTCCTCTCCGCGTGCATATCGTTTGATTCCTCGTAATTTGGCGTGCACTGCTATGTTCTCCAGAAATGACCACAATTTGAATATAAATCGCGGAGCGGAACGATCAAATAACAAGAAGTCAGGAGTATTTACCGTAAAAAAAAGGAATCCCAAGGATATTTCGAGAATAATATGCCACCACGGAAGTATTTAAATTCCGGGAATGGATCAGAAATACTCAAGATTTTGCGTAGGAGTACGAAGAAACGAAAGACGTGAGGCAGCTTGAGACTAATATCCTTCCTTGATGGTCTGAGACATGCGAGGCGGACAGAATACGTCTCTCTCAGAAGATAATGTGATTGGAGAAATGCATTCTTAGTGAATAAATAAACTTCATTCCGCGATTGGTAAATTGTAGAAGACGGGAATGAAAAATATCATGCCATTGCGTGCACGCCTTCACAATGGAATGATAAAAAAATATCTATATAGTTCAGCAACTTGCCACAAGAGTTTTGAAAGTGAGTAAATTAATGGTATCAGAGTTGGTGAGTGTGTTTAATGTCATTCCAACAATGAGATATGCACTCCCTCAAGCGCAGCGCTCCGTCTCTTATCGTCACTCGCTTGTCTATTTACAGAATAATATTACGACCGAAGAGGTTCTCTACCGCAAAAGCATAATAATTCACGTGAAGCAAGGAAGTGAATACGTGCATATATCTAAAAAGATGACAAGGCATGCTCACAACGATTTCACAAAATGTTGTCCGGTACTCTGGAGGAAAAAACTTAACAAGAATTAAAGGCTATCAAGATAACGCTCGTCAGTGGCATGACATATGAAAATTGATGATTAAAATTTTTGGAGAAAAAATAAACTATATTAACGCAGCTTACGTCAATACTATACGATATTACACTATAGCTAAAATCAGCTAAAAATATTTATCTGCTATCAGCAAAATTATTGTAACATAAAACTATGGAATACTTAAAATTATTACATGTAATAATACCTAGTTTCGTTATAGTTGATTCACGATTTAACATCTCAAACAATAAGTTACGGAATAATGATCACCGTTAATTTAATAACTTACATAGATCAATCAAATCTTATGATAATACATCTACCACTTGAAAGAATTAAAATTTGCTATTTTCAATTAGTAAAGGAAAAATACTTCATCGTTATAAGATTTCTACAAAGTTACGCCCATTACTATAAATAATACTTAATAAATATTCTGAAAACAGGGTCAGATGCTAGTTTTTATAACGAGAAAGGAAGTCTAAAATGATGTGAAGGGCGGTTTGAACACAGGGAAAATGGCCAGAAAGAATATTGAAGTGAGCCCAAAATCTAGCCGACATAACAAACTTTAAACACAGACTATAGGACAAGAAACTTTTACTGTAAAAAGAAATACTTTTTTTACCTAAATGTAAATAAATGGAGGCCTGGTTAAAAACTTCATATTGAAAAAGCAACATATAACACGGATTTCATAATAAAAACTAGCTACGCTTGTCGGCATCGGTTGCGACGGGGTTTGGTAGGTGATTATGATCGTCATACATAGCTGTGTGTTAAATTCTTCTTTGCTCGCGACGATATTTTTTTAGCCGCCTTAAATAATTAGTTGTGCCGCCAACGAATAATACCATCCCTTTCGATAAAGATGCTTCTTTCCCCTCTGCGTTTGTACACGAAGGCTATGTCCAAAAGAAGACGATATAGTGTTTTAATTTTGTAATCTGGGAGAGTACTATCCATATTTACCGAGTTTAAGATGGATTTTAATGTCGGAGGAATATTTTTCACGACGGATTCGTGTACCTTCCTTCTAATTCCCGATCTCGCAAAATCGTCGAAAATCACTGCTCTCGAATTTTTGTAAGGCAGTCTAATTTCTTTAGTTTTTGAAGGAGTTACCATTGGACCACGGGAGCTTTCCTTTCTCACTCTGTAAATAGTGGACACCGAGCACCCAGTAGCCTTCGAAGCTTCTCGGCAGGCCTTACTAATGCTGGGAGATTTCCTTACGTACGAGAAGACTTAGCACCAACTGTCTTTCGCGGCTTATGAGCTTCTCACCTTTTCTCCTCTTCTTTGTATCGGACATGTTGATTGGGCGCGTTACAGCAGAGATGTAAAACACAGTTCACCATTTTCAAATTCAGTATACCACACAGCACTTGTTCACTCCAAAAAACGCAACGACAAACTAAACGCCTTCGTACATTCCTCCCCCGACCCTTTCGGCTAGGGTCGCTTCTGGCGCAGATGTTTTATGGTACCCTATGAAAGAAACTCCAGGAGAAACCCAAGCCCCTTTTTGAAAAAGGCGTGCACTGGATGGGGTAGTGTTTGGCACAGATTATGAGATATTCTCTTTCTTGGTTTCCGCGGTGGAACCGAAACACCCAAGGCGAAAGCGTCTTATTTCCAAGCCGCTTGCTTACTTTCGCGTATCAATGTATTGAGATAAAAACACTGCTGTTACAACGTATGAGTATTCTCTGTTTAGTATATCAAACGAATAGATAAATACATTTCATAGTATGCATTGACAAAAACTCCATTTCCGCCGGAGAATTTTCCCTCCGCGCGCAAGAAAAAGCAAGAAGCCCGGCCCGGCGGCGCCGTAATATTTTTTATTTAAGATCAAAACCTTGTAACTCCCTTGAGAATTGATTTAAGTTAATCATCTTTTCACCAAAAATAACTTTGTAGCTTTCTTCTCATTTGATACGCAGCATATAGGGACATTTGACGTAAGAAACGTAAGTTATATAGAGACTACTTCTTACTTTGCAAAAATCAAAATTTTCTTGTCCTAAAGGGTGATACCTCGGCATAACAACATTTAAACTCAATCATTGTACAATTGGTGAAGACTTTCAAAGAGAAAATAGTGTGAAGAATTTTGTGAAGAAGATTCAATTCAATACAGACAACGGTCAGGCAGCAATTGCGAGAAGAAGATAAAGTAAAAAAAATACACGTTTCCTACGGAAATTAAAGGATATATTTTTATAGCCCTCTTTATATTTTTTATCCAAAAACTATTGGCATCGATGAATGCAGCATCTCTTCCTACATAGGATTGCAATTTTTAATCAGTGTGTAGCGCCACATTAATTTTCGTGCTGTTATTGATAACACCGTGCTCCCGGCCTTACGGAGATAAACATCGGAAACGATTCTCCATAAGAACCCATACTGTCAACTAAATGTGGAACGCTCTATAGTAAATAATGAAGGTAATCGAAGGATATCGAATAATTCTACTCACGAAAGACTCCATTTGATAAATAAATGCAAAAAATTGAAGCAGAGGAAATATTTCGGAACTCGCTGCAACAGTGGCGCCTCCGTACTTGCCGAAAGCAAATGTACGCTACGAGTGACGGCATTGAACTGCAACCTGTGGGACTCGTTTTGAATCGCTGAGCGAAACACTTGTGGTTGAAAGGGGAGAGGTGAAAGAAGGATAATCCGCAGCTAGGAAAGATACAACCATTGACCGAAATCCAGGAATAAAAATGCGAAGAGAACACTCGCCGGGGACACCACAGCAGAGAAAATCCGTGGGCTAAGGGACTGCATAGAGTAGGCCCATTTCCATCCCATATAACAGGCGTGGGAAATAGTGTGGTTTCCTATTATTTTTTTCTTGCCAAAATCGAAAGATTATTACTCCTGGAGTACGCATTTCACGCTTTTAGATTTTTAAATGACGATATCTATTTTTCGTGATTGAATGAAAAGTGAAATTTTTCAAGCGCGCGAAAACGCGACGGCTAAGTATGAATGCAGGAAAAAGTCCGTGTGGCGTCAGTCTGGTTCCCGCTGCTGCCGTGTGAGGTGACCTTGGGGCGAGGATATGTGCGCCGTTGCAATGCGGGCTGCTAGCAGGTAGCGCTTGGCTTAAATAAGGATTATTAATACCTTATCAAACGAAGGAAACTTTCCGACCATGGGCAGTTTTAATAGGTGATAATTAAGAGATGTTTCCCTGAGCTCTGTGCCTCATGCATGCATTGGTAATATCTGACGGTGTAAAACTCAAATCTACTCGTACAGAAACTAGGTCCCTCTGACGTCACGTGGAGTGGCATGGCATGGGCGCCAATCTGGCCTTTTCAAATGCGGTTAAAATTAACCATTGCCATTCGTCTAAACTAGGATCTCTAAAATCAAATAATTTGTATATTATGAATACACTAATGGTGGGTAAGGAATCACAATCAATGACTTTCCTTATTTTTAATGAAGGAAACTACCCCATTGTTTGGGCTCGTGGGCCACTTTGTATGGGCGGAGGTTATCGGAGGGTCGCATCAATGATTTTTGGTTTACTATGATTGGATTCATCAGTTAACATTATATTTAATTTCAGAAATAATATTAATTGTATAATAAAAATTATACAATAGGGGTAGTTCTATTCTCCTTATCTATTTAGTTAATTTTATATTAGCTACATTTTTAGCTGCTAGCACATTTAATTATATAAACAGTTTTATGATATAAGTGTACCCTTTCATTTTTTTAAATTCTGCGTTGGGCCATCACTAACTCCGCGGCGGGCCGTAAGTGGCTCGCGGGCTATAATTTGCCCACCTCTGCCATGGAAGGCAGATTTTAGTTGCCAATTCGGTCGCATTTCAATCGGTTTTCCAAAATGTACGCGGCGCGGTGTTGAGTGCAATGCGATCAATTTTTTTTCTAATTTTGCACTATAATGTTTGTAATTGCGAGGAATAGCATTGAAAAGTCATGAATTTGACAGATCGCATCATCACGCATAATAATTTCGGTTAACACCCCTAATTATACCTTATTTCCCTCTGGCGTCGTCCGTGATGACTTTTGTAAACCTGAAGGAGAGGCTGAATCCGCTCTCACCCACGGATGTTTGTATATTTACCAACGATACACTCAAGCCATTATTTAAATTTTCTAATGTAAACTGGCTGGCCTTTCCCTTGGGCTACAACTTTGTCGCAATGGAAAGGCTTGCGCGTTCCTATGACCCCTAGAGCTGCACTGGCGGGATTAATTCTAAATTATTCCCGGTAGGGCCACCCATGACAGATAGGTCAAAGGGTAGGAGCCAGACGAAAGGTAGTCCACGTGATGGTGTCACGTAAAAAACACTGTTGGAATGGAAGTGGGAAACCCTACCAACTATCTCTTCCCTGAACACATGGAGTACAACAAAATGAGCCTCGGAATCTCATCGCCCGGGACCCGTCCGCAAAGGGCGGGTGTCGGGCACGGCAGCGAGGTCGGCAAGGTCCTCGGGGTCGCCAACATGCGAAATCCTTGCAGAGACTTATCATCATCATCATCAGCTGCAGCAGCAATGGAGAAGGAAGAAAAGAAGACCAAGAAGATGGAGAAAAAGAAGTCGGCTATAAATGTGGGGACGTGGAATGTGAGGACTATGATGAGGGCAGAAAAGTTAGAAAATATCAAAAGGAAAATGGATAAAGGGAGGATAGATATATTAGGATTATGCGAGGTGAGGTGGAGGGATGGCGGGGACTATTGGAGTGATGGGTATAGGGTTATATATAGTGGAGGGGAAGAGAGCCAGCGAGGGGTAGCTTTAGTATTAAACGGGAAGATGGGTAAGCGTGTGGTAGGTATAGACCAGGTAAGCGATAGGATTCTGGTGGTAGAAATTGAGGCGCGGCCCACCAACCTGGTGGTGGTCCAAGTTTACATGCCCACTAGCAATCATAGGGAAGAAGAAGTAGATGAGGTGTATGAACAGCTCGAGGAAATAATTAGAGACACACCGGGTAAGAAAAATCTGGTAGTGATGGGGGACTGGAATGCCTCAGTGGGGGAAGGGAGGGATGGGCACGAAATAGGAGATTTTGGTCTAGGAATACGAAACGACAGGGGAGAGAAAGCAGCAGAATTTTGTAGGAGAAACAAATTATTCATCACTAACACGTGGTTCAATCATCATAAAGGGCGAAGGTACACGTGGAAAAGTCCAGGGGATGTGGGGAGATATCAAATAGAGTACATTATGGTAAGACAGAGGTTTAGGAATAGTGTGAAAAACTCGCGCAGCTTCCCCGCAGCGGATGCGGATTCGGACCACAATCTAGTACTCATGAAATGCAATGTAAGATTCAAAAGACTTATGAAAGTTAGGAAGGCGAAGAAATGGAACGTAGAAGCCCTGAAGGGGAGTATGAGGAGAGAATATCAGGAACTAGTGGACATTAGTATACGGGAGATTGAAAGTACTAAGACTGTTGAGGAAAGATGGGATATTATTAAAACGGGAATAGTCAAAGCGGTGGAGAAGTCAATTGGTTACGTTGACAGTAGAAGGATAAAGAAGCCGTGGGTAACGGAGAACATGATAAGGGAAATGGAGGAGAGGAGGAAGTGGAAGAACGTGGACACGGAACAGGGAAAAAGAATGTATAGGGAACTGAATAATCGATTACGACGTGAAACTAAGAGGGCAAGGGAGGCTTGGTGGAAAAGACAGTGTGAGGAAATGGAAAAGTTCCAGAAGGATGGAGAAATAGGCGCGTTGTACGCCAAAGTTAAGTCGCTATCGGGCGGCAAAAGAGGACATGCCATGTCTAAAAATTAAGGCTAAAGATGGGAGGATGCTAACCGAGCGAGAAGAGGTACAGAGTAGATGGAAGGAATACGTGGAGGACCTGTATGACGGAATGAACAGACCAGAGAGATTGACTCTAGAGGAGGAAAGTGCAGTGGAGGAGGATAATCTTGGGCCGGGGATATTAGATTCGGAAATAGAGAGAGCACTTCGTGATATGAAGGCTAGGAAAGCAGTAGGCGTGGACAATATCCCGTGTGAGCTGCTGAAGAATCTAGGGAAGGAAGGTAAGAATAGGTTTTTCGAACTAGTGCGCAGGATCTATGAGGAGGGATGCTGGCCGGAAGATTTCGTGAAGACGGTTTTAATTCCGCTTCCGAAAAAGAAGAAAGCTGTGGAATGCGGAGATTATAGGACTATCAGCTTAATATCGCATGCGGCGAAAGTGGTGCTGAGGATATTGAACAGACGAATGGAGGCGAGGGCAAACGAGTATTTGAGCGAAGATCAATTTGGTTTCAGAAAGGGGAAGTCAACTCGTGATGCAATAGCAATAATGAGGTCCCTCGTGGAGAGGAACCTAGAATACGACCAGGACGTATATGCGTGTTTCGTGGATTTTGAAAAAGCGTTTGATAGAGTGAACTGGGTAAAGTTAATGGATATTCTGAAGAGAATAGGTGTAGATTGGGGGGACAGACGACTGATTCGTAATCTGTATATGGCCCAGACTGCGCAAGTGAGGGTAGCGGACGGAGAATCCGGGTGGGCAAGCATTGGCCGAGGTGTGAGGCAAGGCTGTCCTCTATCGCCGCTGCTCTTTAACGTGTACGCTGAAGAGATGGTAAGGGAAGCATGGGATGAGTTAGAAGCTGGAATAAAAGTGGGAGGAATGATGTTCAAATCAGTGAGATTCGCGGATGATCAGGCGCTGATTAGCCAGTCAGCAAGGGGGCTTCAGGCTGTAGTGGATGCGTTATACGAGCGCTGCGAGGAATATGGGATGAGGATTAATCACAAGAAAACTAAGGTAATGCGGTTTTGTAAAGCATCACGAGCGAGGAATGTGAGACTTAAGATAAAGATGGGTGGTAAAAAACTTGAGCAGGTTGAGCAATTCAACTATTTAGGCAGTACGTTAGAGGAAAACGGATACAGTAGTAAGGACATTAGGAAGAGAATTGCATTAGCGAAGGAGGCGTTCATGAACCGGAAGGAGCTTCTAAGAGGATCGTTATGTAAGAGTTTAAAGAAAAGGTTAGTGAAGAGTTTGATCTGGAGTGTAGCTCTCTACGGTGCGGAAACGTGGACACTGAGGAAAGAAGACGAGAGAAGATTGGAGGCATTCGAGATGTGGGTATGGAGAAGAATGGAGAGGGTGAAATGGACGGAGAGGAAAAGGAACGACCAAGTGCTGGATATGGTTGGCGAGGAGAGGCAGCTTTTAGATGAGATACGGAGGAGACAGAAGGTATGGATTGAGTTAGTGCTTAGTGGTGAGGGGATGTTGAAAATGGTGCTAGAGGGTAGAATGTTAGGGAAACGAGGGAGGGGAAGGAGAAGAATAGGATTTTTAGATAGATTGAAGGAGAGTAGGCCTTACTGTGAGTTAAAGAAGGCAGTGATGGAAGGAAAGGGAGGCTCCCAGATCACTTCTTGCGTACTCCATGGAAACCTATCTTAATCGGTAGAATACTATAATAATAATAAACTGGCTGGTTGAGGTGAGTTTTACACTCACTGGAACAGCACAAGAGTTCGCGCCTTTGAAGCGGTAAAACCTAAGAACAAAAGGAAATGCCATTGGATTCCTGATGACGATGGGCGAGATGATCATCGAAGCGTTGGAAGGAAATATGGATGTGCGAAACCCGAGAAAAATTTACTGCAATTGTTTGAAGACAGTGGAGGTTTTTCAGCCGAGGTAAGTGCACGTTTCATTGAAGTTCATTTCGTTTTCTTTGGCTACGATCGAAGACCATGCTTCTATTAAAAGCGTTCCAACCTCGAAAAAGTGAGTTGTTTTCCTGGGACTCATGCAAAAATACCTACCAGAAAGGTACCAGCTGAGACTCTTACACTTTCTTTACTATTCGATCCCTGACCCTCAGGATTCTACCGCGAAAACGGCCGGTAGAATTTTCGCGGTAGAATCCTGAGGGTCAGGGATCAGATAGTAAAGAAAGTGTAAGAGTCTCAGCTGGTACCTTTCTGGTAGGTATTTTTGCATGAGTCCCAGGAAACAACTCACTTTTTCGAGGTTGGAACGCTTTTAATAGAAGCATGGTCTTCGATCATAGCCAAAGAAAACAAAATGAACTTCAATGAAACGTGCACTTACCTCGGCTGAAAAACCTCCACTGTCTTCAAACAATTGCAGTAAATCGGATGGCCGGCATAGGACGGCCATACTTCTTATTATTTCACGGACGGGGGTGGCGAAACGACAACGGCAGAAACTGGGGGCCCTTGACCAGGGGCGGAGGGTGGGGTAGGATAGTGGGTGGGGGGAGTGAGGATTGGTAACGCGCTTCGACGCGATTTTCCTATATTTGAAAAAAAATTCATCGACGAAAAAAATATAACTGCATCATCCAGCCGTTCCAATGGACTTGAGAATTGGGAGGAGCGAGGTCGGACACGAGTCAGATTTGGCAGAATAATTGAAGGCTAGCGATTATTTTTCAGGGGTTTCAGGTGAAAGTCAAAAACTTTGCTTATAAAGAATAAAACGCGCCGATATTCACGGACCTTTAGCGATTCCCAAACGTGCGGTGAACTTCGGGACTGATCCGTTAACGCGCGCTGGCCATTGACGGGAACAAACTGCAAGCGCTGTCAAAACCAATGAGCACGGATAGCTGAGTGGAGGTGTAAAAATTTCGTGCTCTCGGTGCGCGCATAAATCTTTGAGCGAAAACCATTCACTTCAAGGGAAGACCTTCCCTGAGTAGTCATCCGCCGAATAAATACCGTAATGTTGTCACATAAACGCATATTTTTACAAACGCTTTGTCACTCACAGTACTGAATTGTTAATGATATATCATGCACAAAAAATCACTGCCAAAAGAATGCCCAAATATCACGCTGGAAAAATGAATGTCCACAATATCAGGAATATTTTGAAGAAAAAAGAAGCTGGAAATGACGATGACTTTACGAGGTGAAATCAAATTACCATGTACAGCGACAAGAAGATAAGACACAATCGCAAATGAAAGTTGCTAAAAACCTAGGCTTAGTTTGAACATAGGAAGTTCGAATCCATTTAAATCCAAATCGCCCATCATTTAGGATCCCCCTTTGATTTAAAGCAAAGATATTTGACATATAATGCACTGTACTGGTATTCTCGAACGAGTTATATCAAATTTTCGTCCTAGCTGAAAATATTGCCATACTTGCGAAAACTTGAATAATTCATTACGGATCACGGCATGTTAAGTATAATTTCTTAGAGTTCCTCGAAGAGCTGGTGTTATAATGTTCTGGTTAGCTTCTGCATAAAATCAGACTTTGAGCTAGCCAGAACTTACAGCCAGCCCCAGGTAAAGTTGAAAGCTGCATTATGGTAGGTTTAGGGCTAATCAGGCATTATAAAATCGGCTCTAATACGACAATTTCGGGTATATTCACTTGAAGCAACTTTAACTCATTTCACGATAAACATATTACAATGGTCGGAAAAAATTCCCGAGTAGAAAATGTATCTACATTTACTTTGGATTATAAACATTTCCTACCACCTTTTTCTACACCGTTAGCAGTAGGATATTAATATACTCCTAAGACAATGGGTATAATGTAATATTTGGATCTATCCCGGAGAAAAATTCAGTGAAGATTTCTCCGATTTTGCAAAGGGTAAGGTCATGTCAGGTCAGGTCCATGTCTCTTACCAACTATTCGAGAGGCAACTAGCCCATCGTTTTCAGGGGTTCAGGAATCCAATCCTTCAGCCCTGAAGACGATTTATGAGTTGCATATCGAAACGTTGGAAAGAGACATAAAGGACCTCACCCGGTGCAAAACCCGAGAAGTACTTACTGCTATAATGGGCAGTACTTATATACTTCAAGAGTGAGATCATGAAAACTTCAGAATAAATGAACTGAATGATTCAGCTACAGTTCAGAATCAGATGTGTATACTCGATTTATATAATTTCCTCCCGCAACTTTTTAATATGAAGAGCTCAAATTCGCCTCATCATCACAATCATCACTGGTCAACAATCCTAGGATTGGTTTGACGCAGCTTTCCACTCAGTTCTCCCATGAGCTAATCTTTTCACACCTACGTAATTCTTCTCCTTCACATCTCTCTTTACTTGTTCCATATATTTTGTTCGAGGTCTTCCTTTTCCATTCTTGCCTTCCACTTGCCCTTCGACGATTGTCTTCATCAGGCCATCATGTCTCAAGATGTGGCCTATAAGGTTGTTCCGTCTTCTTATTAAGGTTTTCATGAGGCTTCTCTTCTCTCCTACCCTTCTTAGCACTTCCTCGTTACTAACTCGGTCAATCCATTTGATTTTCATCATTCTTCTGTAGCACCACATTTCAAAGGCCTCTATCATTGCTTACTCCGCTGCGGTCATTGTCCATGCCTCACTTCCGTATAGGAGCATACTCCAGATGTAGGTTCTTATGAATTGTTTCTTTACTTCCATATTTAAGTTTCCCGCTGTAAGCAGGTCTCTCTTTTGGTAAAATGCTCTCTTCGCCTGGGCTATTCTGCTGATAATTTCTTTCTTACTTCTCCCGTCACTAGTTATCTTGCTTCCCAAATAACAGAATTCATCCACCTCTACCAGTTTTTGCCTCCCTATTTTAATGTTGGTCTTGACTTCTTTTCTTCTGCTGCATACTAAGATCTTGGTTTTCTTCGTGCTTATTTTCAGTTGATATCTACTCATTACCCTACCCATATTAGCCAAAATATTTTTCAAATCCTTCTCTGTTTCTGCTATAACGGCTATGTCATCTGCAAATCTTAGCATGCTAATTTTTTCTCCATGGATATTCACTCCCAATGCCTTTTCTTTGATTCCATTAATGGCTTTCTCAATGTAAACGTTGAAAATTACGGGTGCCAATGTACAGCCTTGTCGCACTCCTTTCTTAATTCTTGCTTCTTCACAGCTGGGCCCTGATTTTATCACGGCTACTTGGTTTTTGTATAAACTGTGGATGATTCTTCTGTCATTATAAAGAACCCCAATTTCCCTTAGGATTCCAAGCATTGTGCTCCAATCCACGTTGTCAAATGCTTTCTCTAAGTCCACAAACGAAACGAATGTTGGCTTGTTCTTTTCCATTCTCTTTTCTATGAGCAGTCTTAGGGCCAATATTGCTTCCCTTGTGCCTTTGTTTTTTCTGAATCCAAATTGGTCCTCATCCAAGTACTCTTCTGCTTTTCGTTCTATTCTTCTATAGATGATCCTTGTCAGTATCTTTGATGCATGTAAAGAAAGGCTTATGATCCTAAAATCTTCGCACTTCTCCGCTCGTTTCTTCTTAGGAATAGGGATTATAATGTTCCTCTCGAAATCATTTGGTATCTCACCTGTCGCATACATTTCACTAATGATTTTTATAGCTGGTTCAACGTCTTCTCTCCTGAATTTTTGATTAGTTCTGCAGGAATGTCATCAATGCCAGACGCTTTATTTATCCTGAGGTCTCATACAGCCGCATCAAATTCCGATCTTAGAATTGGGGCTCCCATGTCATCGGCATCCACTTCCCTCTCGTTTTCGATAGCATTCGTTCTGAGGCGACTTCCTTTGTACAAATCTTCCAGATATTCCTTCCATCTCTTCCCTTTTTCTTCGTTTTCAATCAATAGTTCTCCGTTTTTGTCCCTTAGGGTATTACATCTTACGCCCCTTTCCTTAAAGCAGTTCCTCACAATCCTATAAGCGGCCTCTACTTTTCCATGTTTAAGATAGTTTTGCACGACTTCGTAAATGCTTTTCATCCACGTTTCTCTAGCCTTCCGCGCTTTACGACATATTTCGTTCCTTATCCTCTTGTAACGATTCTGTCCTTCCTCTGTTTTCGCAGCCTTGTATTTTCTTCTTTCTTCAATGAGACCTAATACTTCCTGCGTGTTCCATGATTTTTTCATAACGACTCTTCTCTTACCAAGAACTTCCTCAGCTGCCGCCTGCAGACCACTTCTAATGGTTTTCCAACTCTCTTCCATTGGTTTGTTGGTCGGATCCTCCCCTATTTTATTTTCTACAGCCTCTTTAAAAGCCAGTTGATGTTGAACCTCCCTCAATTTTTCAACCTGCCATATGTTTTTCACGGCTTTCTTCAACTTTTTAAATTGAAGGTGGCATTTCATCATAACTAGGTTATTGTCACTATCGATATCTGCCCCTGGATAGCTTTTGCAGTCCTTCACCTGGTTCCTGAATCTTTATTTCACTAGAATGTAGTCGATTTGGAATCTTCTACGGTCTCCCGGCATCTTCCACGTGTATCTTCTTCGCAGGGCATTTTTGAATAAAGTGTTGGCAACCACTAGCCTGTGCTCCGTGCAGAATTCAAGTAGCCTTTCTCCTCTTTCATTTCGGTTACCCAACCCATATTTCCCAGTTATTATTCCGTCTTGACCTTCGCCGACGACAGCGTTCCAGTTCCCTAAAATAATAAGATTTTCTTCCCCTTTTACCTGCTTGATAACTTCCGCTATATCTTGGTAGACATTTTCTACTTCTTCGTCTTCATAATCTGACGTAGGCATGTAAACCTGTACCACTACAGTAGCAACGGGTTTAGTATCTATCTTCACCATTACTATCCTATCATTAAACTGCAGGTAGCTTTTAACACGCATCCCGGCGCTCTTTCTAAGCATTATGCCTACTCCAGCATTGCCATTTAGCGATCCCGTATGTATCATTCTGTAGCTTCCACTCCAAAAGTCTCCTTCCTGGGGCCACTTCATTTCGCTGATGCCTAATACATCGAGGTTCATTCTTCGCATCTCCACCTTCAAGTTCTCTAGCTTACCGCAGGTACGAAGTGAAAAAAAACACTACGCACCTCATGAATAATGAGGCTACTTGCGGAGCAGAAGTATGTAGGTGTTGATGTCGATTTAGAAAGCAAGGGAGTACACTTTTGAGATAAAAGCGGTTGCTATATTTTATGATCGCCATATTTGACACAAATAATCCACTCTCTTGAGTAAAATGATTATTCTGAACTTAAGATTGGACCCGCGATCTTTCTCCGCGTCAGAACTTTTCAGCCATTCCGTCATAGACTAAGCCTCTTCACAATAAATTTCGCTGTTCGGGGTGAGTTTTGCAAGCAAATCTGCTTGTGAGCCTCGGTGGCGGTCAGCTTCAGATGCTAACACCCTCATAACGCCTAGCGAAATAATCACTCGGGTTAAGCTTGTCTTGAAAGAGGAGGGCGATCGCGAGAAGAGCAAACGATTCCCAAATGCAATTTTCCTCAAACCAACGATAAAAACGTCGTCTTCAGGGCAGCCTTGCCGGCATCACTCAGGATCAGCACATCATCGGTATATTCTAAAAATCAGGTTCCAAGATCTAATATGGCAATCAAAATTTTAGAGCAAAAGGAATTTTATTCAATTATATACTCACCAAATAATAATTCCCGACATACAATGACAAACTCAAACAACACGCCCAATTTTGAGACAAAATAATGCTGTTTTTATGTACCGCCAAACCATTGCTTGCAATTTTAACTTTACAGAAATGAGTAATTTTAAATCAATTTTTAATCGTAGCAGTAATTAATTGTGTTTAGAATTCTGGAAATTTTGGTACATTACGAATGAAAAATAATGAAAGTAGAGGTAAGTAACCGGAAGCATATTATTGCAGTCCATAGTTATACTTAATAATTGAAATACCATACATCATTAACTACATTTGAAACAATCAATTTGATATCTTTAAGTGATTAGTTGTTAAATATTTTGATAAACTACTGTCACAGATAATGTTTTCATTGAAATTTAAATTTAATAAATACCACACAATAGAGAAAGCTGATAATCTAGGGCTCGAGGGCTATATTCGAGGGCTCTTTAAATTCTGCTGTAGGCAAAATCGAGGAAAGTAATGCAAAGCTAGTCGCTCTTATATATAAACGGGGCTGTCTCTCTTTTCTGTAAATATTTCATTTAGGATGAAAAGCTTACGGGCTTTTATGAATGTCAGAGAATTCGAATGAATCTGTCTTTCGAAATTTCGCCTCCACAGCGCGCCAAGCCTTTGCCGATTACATTTCGTTTCTTTTTTGTTTCGGCGATTCGGCGAGTGCCTCGTTGAAAGCGACTCTTGACGCCCCCCCTCCCGATCGAGTGGGAAATAAATAGCATCCGCTTCGAATGATCGTTCGCCGTTCGGGAGGATTACACTGGAGCGTCGGAAATAAAAAAAGACGCTTGAATAGCACTCACTCGGTGAAAAGGAAAGAGGAGAGTTTGTCCACGAAACACCGATGGTTCTTGTTTTAGAATAAAAACGTCGAGAGTTTTTGCAGTGCTGTTTTGTCTGCGATTGCACAGAGAAATGTGCCGAAAATACTTTACGAATGCAACAAGGAAGAGCAACTTTGGTAGTGCCACTAAAAAGATTTAAAAATTTGTTCAGTAAATCCTTTTACATAAATTATTGAGTCTTATTATTTATACCCGCTTCAAAATGAACCTTGACGGTTGAGCTTTTCTACAACAGACTTATGATCGACCAAATAGCCGATATGGATTATTCCAAGTTTTTGTTTCAGCAATTGTCACTGAAAATGATCGAATTTGTTTCCGGCAGTGCTTTTTGGCGTCATGAAACATTTTTCTTTTAGGTTTTTTGACCAAGGCTACAGTGGAAACTTTCTGTGGGATTTAAGATAGAGAAGAGTCCTCTGATTCGAAGGCTGTTCTCCACTCAAGCGGGCAACTATGGTGCTGTTTTGATAACGGAAATTGTTGGTGGTTCATTTTCCATTTCTAGAAATTATTTCACCGGGGAATTCTTATTTCTCTCAGCAAAATATTGAAGTTAGTTCCGTTTCATCGGTATGATTTTTTGCTTAACGTATGATTACTTTGAATTCCTATTACGAATGATTTGAAAATGGTAATTACGGTAAATTTACAACTCTTTTCACTCTGTATGCTTATTTTTTTCTTCCCATTGAAGTAAAGGATTTCAATTAGCATAGTTTATTTATCTTATATATTTTCAAAGCCTGGCGAGGAATGAAAACGAGCATAATTTCTATTTAAAAAGTGGCGGAACTGTGATTTTTTGAAGCAACTAATTCGTTTTTTGCGTATTTTCCTCCCAGCCGTATTAATCTAAGTTTAAATTATATTGCGGAAGTAGCAAGGAACACTGTGTTTTGAGAGTTACAGGAAGGGAGTGCGGACACGGAATTAACTCGAACACCTTCCTATTTCATCACTTAATCAGTGCATTATAGCGTCTGAATACACGAATTTATCTTTTTTTAAATCTTAACATCATTATTTTCATAAATCGGCATTCCATTTAAAATTCGGCTAATAGTGTTCGATCAGGGGTGCCGACTTACAAAAAATATTGGGGGGCCCAAACCGGGGACCTTGACCCGGTAATTTTTATAAGTAGTGAATTATATGTTTTTTAAGCATTTTAGAAGAATCATATGATCAACACTAGAACCCTGATCACTCGAATCTCGATATCTGGACATTCCGGGGAAAATCGACAAGCCTGACACATTTTTTCCTCACATCTGTAAAGAATTTTTGGAGGGGCTCGGGCCCCATTAGGCCCCATGGAATCGGCGTCACTGTGTTCGATAGAGGGTAACTTCAAGAACTCGCTCCAGTAAGCAGTTCATCATCATCATCACCATCATTCCTGGCCAACAATCCTAGGATTGGTTTGACGCAGCTCTCCACTCAGTTCTCCTATCAGCTAATCTTTTTACTCCTACGTATTTCTTCTCTTTCACATCTCTCTTTACTTGTTCCATATATTTTGTTCGAGGTCTTCCTTTTCCATTCTTGCCTTCCACTTGCCCTTCGACGATTGTCTTCATCAGGCCATCATGTCTCAAGATGTGGCCTATAAGGTTGTTCCGTCTTCTTATTAAGGTTTTCATGAGGCTTCTCTTCTCTCATACCATTCTTAGGACTTCCTCGTTACTAACTCGGTCGATCCAATTGATTTTCATCATTCTTCTGTAGCACCACATTTCAAAGGCCTCTATCCTTGCTTTCTCCGCTGCGGTCATTGTCCATGCCTCACCTCCGTATAGGGGCATCCACCAGATGTAGGTTCTTATAAATTGTTTCTTTACATCCATATTCAAGTTTCCCGCTGTAAGCAGGTCTCCCTTTTGGTAAAATGCTCTCTTCGCCTGGGCTATTCTGCTGATAATTTCTTTCTTGCTTCTCCCGTCACTAGTTATCTTGCTTCCCAAATAACAGAATTCATCCACTTCTATCAGTTTTTGCCTCCCTATTTTAATGTTGGTCTTGACTTCTTTTCTTCTGCTGCATACTAAGATCTTGGTTTTCTTCGTGCTTATTTTCAGTTGATATCTACTCATTACCCTACCCATATTAGCCAAAATATTTTTCAAATCCTTCTCTGTTTCTGCTATAACGGCTATGTCATCTGCAAATCTTAGCATGCTAATTTTTTCTCCATGGATATTCACTCCCAATGCCTTTTCTTTGATTTCATTAATGGCTTTCTCAATGTAAACGTTGAAAATTACGGGTGCCAATGTACAGCCTTGTCGCACTCATTTCTTAATTCTTGCTTCTTCACAGCTGGGCCCTGATTTTATCACGGCTACTTGGTTTTTGTATAAACTGTGGATGATTCTTCTGTCATTATAAAGAACCCCAATTTCCCTTAGGATTCCAAGCATTGTGCTCCAATCCACGTTGTCAAATGCTTTCTCTAAGTCCACAAACGAAACGAATGTTGGCTTGTTCTTTTCCATTCTCTTTTCTATGAGCAGTCTTAGGGCCAATATTGCTTCCCTTGTGCCTTTGTTTTTTCTGAATCCAAATTGGTCCTCATCCAAGTACTCTTCTGCTTTTCGTTCTATTCTTCTATAGATGATCCTTGTCAGTATCTTTGATGCATGTGTAGTAAGGCTTATAGTCCTAAAATCTTCGCACTTCTCCGCTCGTTTCCTCTTAGGAATAGGGATTATAATGTTCCTCTCGAAATCATTTGGTATCTCACCTGTCGTATACATTTCACTAATGATTTTGTATAGCTGGTTCAACGTCTTCTCTCCTGAATTGTTGATTAGTTCTGCAGGAATGTCATCGATGCCAGACGCTTTATTTATCCTGAGGTCTCTTATAGCCGCATCAAATTCCGATCTTAAAATTGGGGCTCCCATGTCATCGGCATCCACTTCCCTCTCGTTTTCGATAGCATTCGTTCTGAGGCGACTTCCTTTGTACAAATCTTCCAGATATTCCTTCCATCTCTTCCCTTTTTCTTCGTTTTCAATCAATAGTTCTCCGTTTTTGTCCCTAAGGGTATTACATCTTACGCCCCTTTCCTTAAAGTGGTTCCTCACTATACTATAAGCGGCCTCTACTTTTCCATGTTTAAGATTGTTTTGCACTTCTTCACAAATGCTTTTCATCCACGTTTCTCTAGCCTTCCGCGCTTTACGACATATTTCGTTCCTTATCCTCTTGTAATGATTCTGTCCTTCCTCTGTTTTCGCAGCCTTGCATTTTCTTCTTTCTTCAATGAGATCTAATACTTCCTGCGTGATCCATGGTTTTCTCATAACGACTCTTCTTTTAACAAGAACTTCCTCAGCTGCCGCCTGCAGACCACTTCTAATGGTTTTCCAACTCTCTTCCATTGGTTTGTTGGTCGGATCCTCCCCTATTTTATTTTCCACAGCCTCTTTAAAAGGCAGTTGATGCTGAGCCTCCCTCAATTATTCAACCTGCCATATGTTTTTAACGGCTTTCTTCAACTTTTTAAATTTAATGTGGCATAACACCATAACTAGGTTATGGTCACTATCGATATCTGCCCCTGGATAGCTTTTGCAGTCCTTCACCTGGTTCCTGAATCTTTGTTTCACCAGAATGTAGTCGATTTGGAATCTTCTACGGTCTCCTGGCATCTTCCACGTGTATCTTCTTCGCAGGGGATTTTTGAATAAAGTGTTGGCAACCACTAGCCTGTTCTCCGCGCAGAATTCAAGTAGCCTTTCGCCTCTTTCGGTTACCCAACTCATGTTTCCCAGTTATTATTCCGTCTTGACCTTCACCGACGACAGCGTTCCAGTCCCCAAAAATAATAAGATTTTCTTCCCCTCTTACCTGCTTGATAACTTCCTCTATATCTTGGTAGACATCTTCTACTTCTTCGTCTTCATAATCTGACGTAGGCATGTAAACCACTACAGTAGCTACGGGTTTAGTATCTATCTTCCCCATTACTATCCTTTCATTAAACTGCAGGTAGCTTTTAACACGCATCCCGGCGCTCTTTCTAAGCATTATGCCTACTCCAGCATTACCATTTAGCGATCCTGTGTGTATCATTCTGTAGCTTTCACTCCAAAAGTCTCCTTCCTGGGGCCACTTCATTTCGCTGATACCTAAAACATCGAGGTTCATTCTTCGCATCTCCACCTTCAAGTTCTCTAGCTTACCGCAGGTACGAAGTGATCTGACGTTCCATGTTCCTATCCGTAATATTCTATCTCGTTTGACCGATGTACCCTCTCGAGTAGTCTCCACCCGGAGATCCGAATGGGGGACTAAATTACCTCCGGAATATTTTACCCGAGAGAATTTCATCATGTCATTATATAAATTGAGTGGAGTAGCTGTGACTCCTCGGGATGATAATGTGGTGGTTTCCCCTTGCCTTCCACATCGCAGTACTACAGCCGTTAAAGTAAATGTTACCACGCCCGTAGTGGAATGTGTGTCGCTGTACCGACCAGTATGGTCTCCACCTTCGCACATGTGAAGAAGAGCTGCTGCCCTCTCCCCCGGGTGATGAGAGGCATAATTGTTGGTGGCCCCCAGTCGCCAAGTCACAGTATCTTCACAGGTTTTGGTATCTTTTAAATGGCCTACCTTACCCAAGGGTAGCCTAATACCCCCTCAGAATACCGCTGCTTTTTGTCCACGACTGCTTATTCGACGAGAGAACTCGCTTATCTCGAAGCTAACCTCTATATCTAAAGGTCGACCCACCATCCGCAACCCGGTGGACGCACTCGGTGGCTTTAAGCTCAGCCGCGAGTGGTAAGCCGTTACGCCCGCGGAAAGGCTAGAATTTGAAATGGCGCTGGAAGTTGGGTCTACAGTGACGTCAAGCCAATGGGAGCCCGAGTCGCGAATGAGGCAACCTTTTCTCTAAGAACCTTGCGTACGAAGAGCTTTCGGATAATGATGAACTCAATCAGGACAAAACCAACCGTGTGGTAAAATATTATGCAAAAAAAGGCTGTCTCTAACAAGTGTCTTTCAAAACTCTTAGGAGATGGGACAACCTAACGGGCTACATTACGAGGTATGATGGCCCGACGAAAACAATCATACAAGGAGAGGTGGACTTGAAGACGGGCAGGGGACGGTCCCGAACGAGCTACATAGGACAATTGACAAACGATCTAAAAGAGAGGAAATACGTGACTAAGAAAAGGCTAGCAGATAGGAGAGCGGGAAGGAGGGCTGCGTATAAATAATCTTAGGATTGAAACTATCTGAGGCAGGCGAGATGAAGTAGAATGTCTTCCTGATTTTATGGAAAATAGAGATGGCAATATTTCACAAATTTATGTAACAATGAACGACGCGTTACGACCGACAGGTCATTCTTAAGTACAGTGTGAAAAACATTTGGTACTTTACTTTGTATTTTTTACTTTTTTTCGTACGGTACTTGAGAATAACCAGATGGTCGAAACGCACCCTACATTATTAAATAAATTCGTGGAAAATTACCATCTCACTTTCGTATTCGATCATAGGATTGTTGACTTGTGAAGATGATGAATCTAGTATGCTCAAAACACTGAATGGCAGCTCATATTATTCTTGAAAATGTGAGCTTGAAAAACTATCGCGTGATTCGGGACAGAGAATGAGGAGAGAGGGAAGGTAAGACAAAAGCAAAGGGGAGAGAGAGAGAGAAGGTGCGATAGAAAGAGGAGGTAAAAGGTATGAGCAGGGGCGGACGGACGGACAGAGAGAGAGAGATGAGTGGAGAGGAGGCGCAGGCAGGGCCGGCTCTTTTTGGCGATGCATTTGGCGTGGTCCGCTGGACCAAAGAGGGAATAAGAGATGGGAGGGGAGAAGGGGTGGAAGGATGAGGATGCTAAAGAATGGGAGAAGAAAGGACACTATAACGACTCGGTTTGCAACGAGTGAATCTTTTATATTTCTTTTCATTTTTTCTTTTATTTTGTGAATGTAATGTCATGCTGAACTTGTAAAAGTTGTACAATAATTTTCTCATGGGCCACAAGACACACGAAATACACGAATTTATTATTATTGTTATAGTTCACAGTGCATCAAAGAGGAACAAGGTGGATGGCCACATAATGAGACAGATGTAATGATGGAGACATGACAAAAGAGAAAAATACTTGAAAAGTCCTCAGAGGAAGGCCAAGGGACAAGCACCAAAGCCAGATAAAGAAGGATATCGATGGCTAAGTTCTAACAACATGTATCTCAAAATTTTAGCCGGTTTGACAGGTATCCTAAACAAAGTGCGATAACATAAAAAATAAAATTCACGCAAAAAACAACTCTTTGTTGGCAAGTATATGCTTCTTTTTTCCGTTTTGTGAATTTTTTGTTTTTAATTTTAGGGTGCAAGTAGAAAAAATTAACCGTTCATTTACTATCCCGAAAAGTTGCAATTTTTTAGATACGTGTTGTAAGAACTTATCCATAGATATAGGAAAGAAAAGCTCCAGGGAGGTAAAAAAAAACTAGCTACAAGAACCAGTGAGGAATGGAGGGCTGCACTATATCAATCTCGGGATTGCAAGCATTACCTTAGGTTTAGGTATGCATGAGGTATATTATTCCAGATATTGTCTCTCGTATGGAGTATGTTGCAATAGATTCCCTGCAACTTCATTCCAACCAGTAAAATCCGAACGATGGCATTGGCTATATGATGGACTGATTGGGGGTACCTGAGGGGGAAGGAGAGGGTGGAGCGATAGTCCTGAGATCAGACACGGGAGGGCGACACCGGTCACCTGGGTTTGTCGAGTCCGTTGGCGCATGAGACACACAGTGGAGACCTCGCGGACGAAAGAAAGAAAGGGTCACCAACACACGCGGAGGGAACAGGGGAGGGGCAAACAAGCAGCACGGGAAATGTTTCCCTCCGCCGCTGGAATCAGTTCCGTTTCCCCAAGCGGGCCCGCGCGTATTTGTTCCGCGACCGACCGCCATCGGGGAGCCGTCCCAGAGGTGTTCGCCGGCCGACGCCGCCGCCGCATCCGATGACGACAAACCCCCAAGCGGGAGCGGCATATCGCGGGAAAATCAGCCGCTGGGCGTCTCCAGACCGCACCACTGTGTGCGTGCGGTGCGGCTCCAGCGTTTGCTTTATTTGCACGCTTTGCGATTGTCTCTTTTTTCTCTCCTTTCCTCCACCTCTCTTTCTCTACTCACAATACGCGAGCCTCGTAATGTCTACACACACGCGAGGGCAAAACGTGCGACTACGGTGAGCGCGATAAAAATAAAAAGATATACATTTCACATCAGATCCCAGCCTGCTTCCTCTCGCCCCAGCGACATCATCGGCGTCGATGAAACGGGTGCAATGCACATAACATACGCACGCAAATGAGTTATTCTTTTCTTTTTCGGAGGCCGGGAATAATAAAAAAATAACCGTATCCTTCCTCATAGTAACACAATGGAGCAACACTCAAACAAATGACTTACAGATGCCGGCCCGTGCGTTTCTCCTCATCGCCGTATGCATGGGAGGGGATTGCTGCCTCACCAAGACAATCGACATGCGCCATGCATTATAGAATAGGCCCTGCTTTGGGGAAACAACGGTACATTTTTCCGGCACAAATATGTATGCATATACTGTCGGAGAATGATTTGTTCGGTTCCGCACTTTTTTTCCCCGCATGTGCGTGGCCTGCAGACTCGCGGAGCGATAGCCTATAGCCAGCCTCCGTTTCACTCAGCTCAAAAAATTTCGCCCGAAAAGCGTCCGCCAAATACGAAAGGGTGAAGTCGGCAGGGTCCGCGAACCCAGGGATCACGTCGGGCTTGAGAAAATGTTTATCGTATGGAATGTATAACGACTCTACAATTGAAATGCCAATTAAGGACTTTGAATTACCACTCCACTTAAACGTTGATTCATGCCAAACAAAAGGACCCAACGGCCTGTGACCAGAGCTCAACGCCTCCCCGATCGCTGCACCCCCCCCCCTCCTAATCCCCCTAAAACTATTCCACCTCCCCCGTTGCCCGAACACCCCAACAGATTGATTGTATCGGAGCAAAAATGGGGGGGGTGAAGGGCGGCGGTAATGACGATTCGTCTCATCACGAGTTTACTTCGCACTCTCGAAATCGGACGCGAGAAAAGAAGAGTTTTAATTAGACGTGGAAATTCGCGTCCTGCCCCGAGGGAGGGGGAGGTAAACGTGTGTAAGCGCTAATCGAGCGGCGACGCAAAAATATGTGACGCGATGGACGGAATCGAAGCTTTATTATGGCGGAAAAACAAAGAAAGGTCCTTTGCTGAGCGAGTGTGGATTTATGCGAAGAAGGAGCTCGCGAAATAATTGGCGTTTCTCACGCGCCGATGAGCTCACAGGGCGAGAGAGAGAGAAATGCAGCGGGTTCGATCCCTACGGCACAGGATGGTTCACGGCCGAAATTTTTGGGCGCCGCGTGCACGTCAAATATCGAGAAGAGGTCATTAGGAGCAAGCAAATAAAGACGAATGCAATGGAAATGATGGAATATATCTCCAAGCTTGACCGCACCTCAACCAATAGAACTATTCTCATCAGGAAACAAAACGAAATACACGCATCCTTCCAAGTGTACATTCCCACCGCAATAGTTTAGGCGGCAGCGCAGCTGAAGAAAGAGTGAGTAAACGCTACCGAAATGTGGAACAGAAACTAACATGAAGGAGAGCGCATGGGCCACATAACGAAAAATGCAGTATGTAAGCTTCATCACAGTTGAAACAGTTTTAGATCTAATTCTCTGGTTTACTTTTGAAGACTAATAAGGACCAAAAGATTGATACCTACGAAAATTTGATTCTCTCTTCCTGAGGTAAAAAAAAATCTCAGAGTTGTAAACCAAACAGTTGTGTATGCCCCGAAAATGTCAACGCAAAAATGTTTAATAGGCATAATTCAGCGAATATTTACAAGAACACGATTTCTCCTTCCCACCATGCAAAGATTTTGACTTATCTATGCTATTACTGGTTAGGATTGCACCCGAAATAAACAGTTAACTTCCTGCAAAGTAACCCTCATCCTGGCATCTTCCTCTTTCACCAGAGCATTTTTCTGATCCGATATATTATATCTCACTGTTAGGTAAAGTCACAGAGTGACTAAGAGGGTACACCGCCCAATACCCCAGTCTCTGTTTAGACACCAACATTATATTTTCCTGTTTTGACTTTATTACTACCATTATTATTATATCAATGGTAGGTGCGTTGCTAATATAGTCAACAATCATGTTCTTGCTCCAAATCGTCCCAACAAATAAGACATGGCAAGGTGAAAGCAATGGTAACGCCACACTGTGACCACACGGTTACACTTCCCATGACTCCGGTCATAGCTTACACCAATTTTTTTCTAACCTTTCCTACATGAATACCATAAATAATAAGGTAGGTGCCATATCGAGTTGCTACCATATTCCACAATCATGCTCCTACCTAAAATGCATCACAACAAATGAATATGGCATAATTACAGCCAATCATCGGATATATATTCGAAGAAAAAAAATATCTATGACATATGGAAAACAAAGCAGTCCGCAGCAGAAAACCATGATAAGCGTTCGCGATCTTCCTTCCACCTCACCCCACCTTCGGTCCCAACAAACCCTCCCATTTTTTTCTGCCTTCCCTACATCGTCAAACATGAAAACTAAAGATGCGCGTTTATGAAACAGCTCGGGCACATGCGAAAGGATGGGATTACGGCGAAAAAAAATTAAGAGAAAGAGAGTACAGAGATTCGAACAGGGAAAATACAAAAAAAGAAGAACGGAAAGTACACACAGATGCCTACCACGTACGTAGGTAACATCCCTCAAACTTTTCCCATCCACCACTGACGACCACATAACCAACTCGCATCGCATCGCATCGCATTTTTGGTTAACTAATCGTTAATTCCTCGATATTCAGCATCAGCTGGTAATCGGCGTGTTGGTTGTTATTGTATTCTGGCTTTTTTGTGTTTAGTGGTTAATTATTCAATTTTGTTCAGCGGTTCGGGTGTGTTATGGCTCTTTTGGGTCTGTTGTATTTAAAGTGTGGGTTTTCTTCGTAGTTCCAAATTGGTGTGAGTAGTGAGTTGTTTGTTCTTTGCAAAGAGTGTTCGAAAGATTTGGCTATGTCGTGTAGGCATTGTGTAAGTGTTTTAATTTTGAGATTGTCGTGTAAGTATTGGTTGCGGACGAACCAGGGGGCGCCCGTGATTGTCCTTAGGGCCTTGTTTTGTAGAACTGTCAGTTTGTGTAGGTGTGTGTGTGCTATTGATCCCCAAGCCGGGTAGCCATAGGTTAGATACGGTCGGATCATTGCCGTGAACAGCAATTTCTTGGTGTCCAGCGCCAGGTGCTGGCTTTTTAATAGCGGGTAAATTGCCGCTGTTGCGCCTCTTGCTTTCCGGATGGCTTCGGATGTGTTGGCGCTCCAGGTGAGTTTCTCGTCTAGAGTGATGCCCAGGAATTTGGTGGTGGTACTTCGGACGATTCTTTTGTTCCCGTAATAGATGGGAGTGGACAGGGATTTTTTCCTCTTGCGAGCAAATTGTATGACCTGGCTTTTGGATGGATTCAACTGGAGTTTCCATGTGGTCATCCAGTCCTCCACGTCATCAAGGTGATCTTGGATGTGGTCGGCGGCCGTGTCTGGATCGAAGGACTTGGAGAGAATGGCGAGGTCGTCTGCATATAGGTAGGTATCGGTGTTTGGATGGGATGGCAAATCGTTGATGTACAAGTTGAAAAGGGTAGGAGAGAGTAGGGATCCTTGGGGAACGACGGAGTTAATAGGGTATAATTTGGATTTTGAACTGGAAAAGGATGAAAAGAAGGTTCGGTCTGATAAGTAGGATAAAATAATTTTGGTGAGGTATGAGGAGACAGGAGAGGTGTGGAGTTTGTGTATAAGTCCCTGATGCCAGACACGGTCAAATGCCTTCGACTGATCGAGGAATACGCCAACGATGTATTTTTTCATGTTATATCCTAGTTGGATGTATTCCACGAGCCTGGTAATCTGGTGGGAAGTGGAGTGACCAGTGCGGAAACCAGCTTGTTCGTCACGGATGATGGCGTTGTCGATGAGCTCAGGTAGCAGGCGATTTAGGATAGTCTTCTCCAGGATTTTGCCAAATGCCGATAGAAGACTAATTGGTCGGAAGTTATTCGGGTCCCGTGGAGACTTTCCCGGCTTTGGGATGTGAATGACCTTGGCGGTCTTCCAAGGTTTGGGGAAGTAGGATAGCTTGAGGCAGGAGTTTAAGAGGTGTCTGAGGAACATGGTATAGTTTGGAGGCAGTTGCTTGATCAGGTGGTTGGAGAAGAGGTCCGGGCCTGGGGCTTTCTTTTTCGGCATCTGCTTGACGATGGATTGGAGCTCTGATGGAGAGACCGGCGGAAAAGGCGGTGTAGGACATTGGAGAACGGTGGAGTAGGAAATTTGGCAATCTTCCGCCATGTCTGAATCTGCTGAGTCCCGGAAAGTTTCTGCAAGCAGTTCCGCAAACTTGTCGGCTTTCTGTTGATCGGTGGCCGCTTGTGAGGTACCGAAATCGACAGGAGGAGAAGGGGTTTTTCTATTTTTTAAGGAACGCGCTAGTTGCCAGACGGAATGGTCCTTATGGCTTAGAGAGGCGATTTTATTATCCCAAGAATTTTGACGGTGGTCCCTGATGAGACTGGTAACTCGGTTGCGTAGCGCTTTGTAGAGATTCCGCATAGCTGGATCATGAGTTCTTCTCCAGCGTAGAAGTGCGTTGTTTCGGCGCTGCATCAGCGGAAGAACTGACGGCGGCAGAGAGTCGTCAATGAGGGGAGAAGGTTTGGGCGTGAAAGAAGCTTCAGCAATGCAGTGGTTTAAACTGTTGTTTAGGAGGGTTACATGGTCTTCAAGATCCTCGGTGGTGCTGCAGGTGCGTGGGTCGGGAAGAATGACCTTCGAGGCACAGGCTGTAAATTTGTCCCAGTTCACTATAGGGGAAGGAAGAGTCAACGGGTATGAGAGAGGTAATGAAATTGAAATCGGGATATGATCAGATGAAAGTTGCGGAAGAGTTGTAGGCAAGAGGAATGGAGAAAGGTTTTTGGTAAGGAAGAGATCTAGTATGTCAGCTGAACGGTTGGGATCGGCAGAGATGTGGGTGGGGTTTGGTGGTGGGAGAATAGTGAACGGGACTGTTAGCTCTGCATGATGCAGATCTCGTCCTCTTGAGTTTGTGATGCGGCATCCCCAGGCAACGTGTTTACAGTTGAGGTCACCGCCGATGATTGCGGTGTTAGTTAGTACAGATGCAATGGCGTCAAGATCGGTGCGGCTGATGCCATGCTGTCGGGGGGGGGGAGGTAGGCACTCCAAACATCGATACTGCCGTTGCAAGTGGAGAATTTAGAGCCGACAATTTCCAGTCTATCGGTGGTTGGTGACTGTAGTGGCGTTTCTGATAAGGACTTCTTGTAGCCAAGCATCACACCGCCTCCACTTGTCCCTTCAGCGCGGTCCTGTCTTCTGATGTTGTAGTTTGGGACTGAAAAAGCATCTCTCTGTTTGAGCCACGTTTCTTGCACGAGGAAAATGTCCGGTTGGTTGCTGTGGACTAGGTGTTTGAATTCCTGTGTCTTTGGCCGAAGGCTGCCCGCGTTCCAGGACAGTATTCGGAGATTGTGGACTGTTCTGTTTTTATAATCCATTGAGGAGGATCATGGCGCCTGCGATGACTTCTTCTATTAAGATGTCCATTCTGGATTTGCCCTGTTCCGGGGCAATGATTTTTTTAATGAGCCCGGAGAGCCAACCTTTCAGTTGACTCTTCCAGGAATCATTATGAACATTTGGGGCCGATGGCGGCTGGCTGTTTTGCGGCGGTTGTGGGTTGCGGCGGGGGAGATTGGTAGTAGCGGAAGATGTCGAGGGTGCTGAGGGCATTGTTGTGGTTGAGGGTGCAGTCTGGGTCTGAGGAACTGTGGGCGGAGTTGTGGCTGGACGGTTTGTCGTCCGTCGCTGCGTCCAGGCGTTCGTAGGAGGGGGTGGAGGAAAATTTGTTTCGTTGTTGACCGGAGCTGCGGGGGCTTCTTCGGTTGGAGCGTGTTTCAAGCGCAGCGCGAGAGCGAGCTCTTTATATTTTGGGCAGCCTCTGTATGTCGAGATGTGCGCTCCTTCACAGTTTGCACATTTCCCCGGCTGTTCCTTAGGCTTAGTGCAAGCTGAGTGGTGATGCGGGCCTGCGCACTTGAAGCATTTGATTGCCAGGGCACATGCTTTGTGTGAATGCCCAAACGCTTGGCATCGTCGGCACTGTATGGGACCGGGAGTTGCTTTATAGACTTCGACCTTGGCAGTAAGGCCAAGCATGTGGTTGATCTTGGTAAGATTAACTCGTTGCTCCGGGTTGTCAAGGCGTACCTGAAACATGGGCAGCGGTTTCAATTGGATCGGTGGCAGTTTAGCGTTAGGATCATCACGACGCATTTGAGTGCGTTCGCGATTCTCAGCTGGCGTTAGGCGCGACGTGTGCAATTGATGCACGTGTTCTGTGCGTACTCCTTTAGATTGGAGTTCGTGAGCGATTAGTTCAGGCGGTGAGTCGGCTGGAAGGCCACGTATCACAAAATGTTGCTTTTTATCCTGTTTGAGTTGATAAGAGTAATGCGGAATCTTATGTTCCGCAAGAATTTTTGTTGTGGCTCTAAAATCGTCCACTCGCTGGCATTTCACCATGATGTCGTTTTTCCGGAGGGAAGCGACGGGCAGAAACTGGCAGGCCGATTTAATCAGCCGCCATTTTTGTGACCATTTCGTCGTCTCGGTAATAAAGATTGGAGGGATATTGGAATGGCCTTCCCTAGCGTTTTCGGCTTCTTCTTCTTCCTCGGCGTCGCCTTCCTCCATGTCTGTCGGGGCGATGGCTGCAAACTGGTTGGCTGTTTCTATAGATGGCTGCTGCGGCTGGTCTGCTGGCGGAGTGTTTGGGCGAGTCCGTTTGGTGCCCACAACGGGCGTAAAATCAGGTGGAGGCGCGGGTAGAGATTGGGCTGCCTCTGCCTGGCTGGCAAAGAAAGCACGCAAATCGGCACTACGTTCGCTCAGGAGCGCCAGAAAGCGCGGATCTTGGTCGATGGGTAGATTGGCTACCGCGGCGGGAGAGAGTGGAGAGTCGAGGGACTCCATATTGGCGTGTATATGTGGGTTTGTCATATGTAACCTATTGCATGTGTCTGTAGTCCTAGCGAGGGGACCCGGCGGGTCCCCCAAGACGTGCAGTGAGGTTTCCCTCTGCCTTGGGGTTGCCGACCGAGAACGACCAGGGTGTAGGAACGGTCAAAGCGCCACCTGGGGATTGCACCCGCCTCCCCCCAGATGCCTTTGCCGAGTGAGTGTACCTAACGTGTGAGTATATGTGTGTAAATAGGCCTCGGAAGGCCAATGTTGGTTGTGAACAAGTGGTGAGGAAATTTACGTGTAAATTTTGAAAAGGCCCTTAAGAGGGCCGATGAGCTTAAAAATTGGGTCTTTATACGAACCAGAAGCCACGGAGGGCTTAGTCCTTGAGGGCGCTGTGCCCGTCTAGATGTCAGGGTGCCGATGCGATGCCTTCCAAGAAATTTTCGATTTATGGCGAAAAGGTCCTCTTAATGGCCTCTGCGGTCAAAACCCGTGAGGGCGCTCGACTTCTCTTGGAGTCCGGATGCCGGCGCGATGTTTAGTAGACTCTGACCAAGAGTCACCAAAATGGTCCTCTTCAGGTCCTTGAAGGCCTTTTCAGGCAGGCGGAGTTAGTCGTCGGGTGGTGGCAGGAGACCTTCTCGACTGCCGGGGGGTTGGCCGGAGTACGTTGTTAGACGTCCTCAACGGCCGGGGAGTTGGCGCCGGTTGGCGTCGATGCCGCGCTCACTGCCGCAGCAGAGTTGGCTGACGCGGAGCGTCGATGGCGTGTCTGATGGTGACCAAGATCAATGACCAAGTGAACCAGGTAGCTACCCAAGCTCTTAAGGTTGTAAGCAGTGGAGTCATTCCAGAGCAGATCACATAACCAACTCTCCCTCCTCCTTCCACATATAACGAGCGAAAAACTATAGAAGCGACCGAGTGATCGATAAGGTTTAAGTGCGGGGAAAATGGTGGGATGGGTTGAAACGGTACGAGGATCGCAATGGACAGGGTTTTTCCGGGGAGGGAGGGTAAAAGTTGGGTGGGGGTGTGGGGAGGGAGGGGGTGGAGAAGGAGGGGAAAACCTAATTGTAAGCCGTCTCTGGTAAGGATTAAAGAGTGATTATAATGATAAAAGGATGGGGGAATGGGCCCATCGCAGCGCGGGATGACGGGCGACCGCCTTTCCGGGAGAACAAGGGAAGAACGGGTCTCGAGGGGCGATAGGTCGTAGATCGTAGTCAGCTCGGTAATGAAACATGTAGACGCGCAAAACGTATTAATGGGAAATCAACATGGATTCAGGAAAAGCAGGTCGTGCGAAACTCAGTTAGCGCTTTTCGCCCACGATATTTTAGTCTCCGGGGAAGACAACATTCCAGTAGACGCAATTTTTCTTGATTTCAAAAAGGCATTTGTTAAGTACCCCAAGGAAAGTTAATAATAAAACTGAAATCTTATGGTCTAGACGAAGATGTCATTTCCTGGATAAGTGAATTTTTGAGCGACCGCGTCCAAAGAGTAGTATTAGACGGTGCCGTCTCCAATGAGGTTAGAGTCACTTCTGGCGTTCCTCAGGGTAGTGTCATAGGCCCACTCCTATTCCTTCTTTATATAAACGACATTGGCGAAGTAGTACACAGTAAGTTACGATTATTTGCAGACGATGCTGTAGTTTACAGAGAAATCCGTTCCAGCAAAGATATAGATGAACTAACGAATGACCTTGCTGCTATCCAAACTTGGTGCGATGCTAGGCAGTTAGAATTAAATTTGGAAAAATTCGTCGTAAAGAATTTCTGGAAGAAGAATAACTCCCGACAGCGTAACTATATCATTCGGGGCACCCAGTTAAAGGCAGTTGAATCCGTGAAATATCTAGGGGTTAGACTCAATAATGATCTATCGTGGAATAAACATATTCGAGAAATAACCGGTCAAGCTAATCCTAAAATGGGTTTTGTTAAAAGAATATTAGGAAAGTGCGACGACAAAGTGAGAGAAATTAGCTACTTTTCCCTCGTTAGACCACATTTGGAATATGCTGCCAGTGTTTGGGACCCTCATGAAAAAGGCTTAATAACAGAGTTAGAACGCGTGCAAAGAAGAGCTGCCAGGTATGTGAAAGGTCGTTACGATAGTCTTGTTAGTGTAACTGACCTCTTAGATAAACTCGGATGGGAATCTCTGTCGGACCGTAGATTGAAAAATAGACTAAACCTTTAAGATAAATTCAAGAGCAGTGTCTTTTCCGACGAAGTTAACCATATCTTGCGGACGCCAACGTACTACGGAAGATCAGATCATATAAATTAAATAAGAGAGATAGATTGCAGAACGGACAGATTCCGAATGTCATTTTTTCCACGATCGATAAGAGATTATAACGGCAGCAATAAAACTCGTAAATAGATTGCATGACTTGTAGTGTAGCCTACTAACCTATGTAAAACTTAATGCATGTTTCTGAATTTCTATTCTATATTCTATTTCTAACAGCATATAGTAGTATAGTTTGTTATTATACGGGACGTTTTTTGGATGGTGTGGTGTCCATGTGGGAGTCCAAATGCATGCTGCATGCTGGTGATTGATCACCCCCTGCCAAACACCCTAGAGGTGGCTCGCAGGGTATTATGTAGATGTAGATGTAGATAGGATTTGCTTGGAGGAAGGAAAAGTACAAGGACCCTGGGTAAGGACCATCGCGGAGCGTCGCAGTGAATAAAACTACAATTTCCCGAAGTTTGAAATCATATTATTAAATTACACTCCTAGATTTTGACGAACGCCAGTGTTAAAAAACTTAAATGTCTGACATCAAGTGACATTATATTTTAATTAAAAATTGGTCAAAATAGTACAAGCCCTATAGTAACTTTGCCCTTTCAACTAAGCCACTGGGCATAACACTAATATTAGAAATAGGATTAAGATCTTGATAACTCCTGTAGGCAGCAATATCAATAAAATCTGAGTTGGTACCTATATCTAGCTCTGGAGGAGCAAACACCCTCAGATACATCCTCGATGAATATGATAAAAATATCAGTTCTTCTCCACATCATCCATGTTAGGAAAAGGTATACCTTCAGAGGGCGCGAAAAGCTACCCAGTCAACGCCTCCCTAATCGCATGAGTGTTACCAAATAGACGTAATTTTTATTTTCTTCGAAATATTGGTTCACTGGCGAGCGATATATGTACTACTCTTGAGACACTTTTTTGTGCAGCCAGATCTACCTTTCCGACCACCGTACGTCTACCGGGAGGGAAGGTGCAGCGGGGGAGGGAACCGCGGAAGGTTGGCCGAAGAAGAGCGATGCATGGGAGGAGATGGGTGGGTGGGGCTCCACCAAGAGGAAGAGGAGGCGGAGGAGCACCAAACGGCCTAACTTGGACTCCACTCCGGCGTACAAATAAAGGGAACTACCCAATCCCACAAAGCACGCCGTAATTGCATCTGCATTATCGCACAGTACACGATACAAAGTGCATACACAGGAAGCTTGTGCTCGGTGCAAATGGGTTCATCCGTTCGTGCGTACCAGGGGGTGGGGGGCGGGTGGGAGGGTGTGAGGGCGGAGGGATGAGTGGGGGTTTATGCCTTGTCTACACTACAGACTTAACTTAAGTGACTTCACTTAAATATAATCTTAAATGTGGTGCGGTAGCTACACTTGAGCTTTAAGTCGACTTCAGCACCGTGATTGTCTATATCGGGAAACAGTTATGTTGACAGATGAAGGTCTAGGAGAGCAATTAGTGATTCTTTGATCCAAAGCGAATATTATTTGAAATAAACTTCCAAACTCCGTGAATTAACCATTATGGATTTAGAAGGTTAAAAGGAAAGACCGATTTCAGTTCCCGAGGGAACGCTACACTGCGAGAGGTGATGGAGCCAGAGGAATTTAGAATTACTAAGCGTGACTTCGTGGAATGACATATTCATAACGTAAACAAAAACACTTATTGCTAGTCAAATTCCACTGCTTTATTAAAACCATTGATGTTAAATTTCAACCATTAATTCCTCCCACGTCCAATGAAATCGCCACATCTTATCTCCCTCGGCATCCCTAGGACTAAAATTAAAGCCCTATGCAGTTTCAATAACAGTGTGTGGGAAGTTACTGAGTGCATTCGTTTACGTTATTTTCGATTATGACACTATGGAAAATAAACTGTTTTACCGGATCCTCTGCCGTCGTCTCATTGTCAGTCTCAAAAATCCTTAAAACGTTTCTAAGTTTTATAAATCGAGTTTCACCGTGAGCAACAGGCATAGCAATTAGTTTTCACGAAAATAAAACCAACAATAAGATGAGAAACACCACAAAATAAATTCGTCGAATTAATAACCCCAACACTAGAAATTAACTAACGAAATAGAACGCTCAATAACCACATCATAGAATACAGCACAACTTAGAACATAATCAACGGGATGATTCAGAAGTGAGATGGGTATTATGTGCCATTTACAACACTAGAAGAGCTTCAACCGTGCGGAAACAGTTGCCAACGCAATTTAAGTTGGGTTCTAAGATGACTTAAGTGGAGGTGTACTTAAATGAAGCTGGTGACACCTACACTACCAACTTAAGTACACAGCCAACTTAAGTAGTCACTTAAGTTACTAGTGTAGACCCGGCAATAGGGAGGCCAACGGTGTGGGAAGGTGGAGTAATGGGGAGGGCCGTGTGTTGCTGGGAAGCCGGACGTTTGGGGGCGTAAGAAACGCGGAGAGAAGGGAGGGTGGGTGGGTGGACAGGGAGTGAAATGGGAGAGAGGCCATATGGAAGGAGGCCAGAGGGTGAAGCGAAGTAATGAAGGCATGTGAGAGGCTCACGTCGGAGCAGCAGCTCAAATCTCCATTGTGAATGATGTTCTGCAGCTCAGGGCATACAGGTCATATGAGGCACACTTCCACCCTCTCGCAATCTCTACCTTGAAGCACCTCTTTCCGACGATGCATTTCAATCTACCGCATAGTACATGCACTCCCTACATACCACACTCAGTCAAACGCAGCAATTCATCCTTATTCTTCTTAGCTCGATTGATAAAATTTATCACTGACGTTATATTTCCTCTAGTATTAATAGGATGTTAATTTTTCCTTGCCTGACAAGTACAAAGTGGAGACCAAAGGGTTTTACAGTTATACGAGCATCCACTTTTTAATTTACACGTAACGCAGTCGAGTTGGAGGAAGATTCAAGCGTCATAAGGATAAAACTTAATTTTGAGGAAGAAAAGATTATTTTATCATTCGGTATTTTATCATTATTTTATCATTCGGTATCAGTTGAAGAGTTCGGGTCATCGATTGAAGCCTGCAATCCCGATATTGTGATTGGTACTGAATCGTGGCTTAGTGATCATGTTGATTCCAATGAGGTTTTCCCACATAATTTTGAACCCAAAGGAGAGATAGGGATGGGAGAAGGGGAGGAATATTTATCTGCGTAATAAACAAACTAGTGAGCACTCTAGAATGGATAAGAGATGATTGTGAGATGATGTCTTTAAGTGTTAAGGGTAAAAATGGTCAGAAAACCCTAAAAATTATTGCTATCTATAGAAGCCCAAACGAAGGGATGCGTGCGGTGGAGGTTTTAGCGGACGCATGCTCGGAAAGTCCGGAGGGTCATACAATAATAGCAGGGGATTTAAACCTTCCGGGAATTCACTGGGCTGGCGACGCTGTCGCGGTAGGGGGCGGTAAGGCCCAGGAATTTGCTAGTCGCCTTGTAAATGAAGAGGGCTTTGTGCAGGTGGTGGAAAAACCCACCCGTGGGGCAAACATACTTGACGTCATGCTGGTGAGACCAGGAGGGTTGGCGGGTGAAGTAATTATCTCTCCGGGAATAAGCGACCATTCGGCGGTGTGCGTACAACTCAACTGGGCCAAGGCTCAGTTTAAAGAACCAGATAAGGAAAAGATAATATGGCAGTTTGGGAGAGGGGATAGAGAAGGATTCAGCTATTTTTAAGGGAGAGGTTCTCTGAATGGATAAGCAAGGGCCAGAGTGTTGAGGAAATTTGGGAGACATGAATGGGAGGCAGATAATGAATGAAGGCCTAAGTACCTTCGTTCCGAATAAGAGAATCAAAGAAAATACCGACCCAGAACACTACAACCATACAATTAGATCACTGAAGAGAAAAATAAGAGTGATTCACAAAAAACGGGATCGGAGTCCAGAGTTATCTACCATGTATAAAATGTTAATCCGCTTATTAAATAAGGAAAAGAAATTAGCCAAAGAAACGTTTTTGCGGAATGTTATCTCTAAAGACAACGGTAATAAATGTTATAAATATTTGAGAAGGAGGAAGGGGAGCAGGGACAACATCGCAGTTTTATTAAACAAAAAGGGGTCCTTAGTTACAGATGATAAAGAGAAGGCTAATGAGTTCAGCGACTGGTATTCTAATGTTTTTTGCGAGAGCAATGAATAGAATAGATAATTCAGATATTTCACTGGTTTCTTGGGAACGGTCGGGGATGACGAACACACAGAACCCTATAAATATTTCCACTACCAACTCAGAAATATATAACAAAATCAAAAAAATGAGGCCAAATAAATCAATAGGACCAGATGGAATTACAATCGATTGAAACTGGGAGGGAGTGCTGTGACGGGTTATATTCTTCATTTATTCAATGTAACTATGAACAACAATACCCTACCCAAGGACTGGAAGAAGGCTAATATAAAGCCCATATTTAAAGGTGGTGACAAAAAACTTGTTGAGAATTATAGGCCAGTAAGCTTGACTTCAGTGGTTTGTAAATTAGTTGAAAAGATAATTGCTGAGTACCTCTGGGATTTGTGGGAAAGTGAAAATTGGTTATTCGAACGACAACACGGTTTTAGAAAAGGACACTCATGTCAAACCCAACTCTTAGGGCTCTGTCAAGAAATGGCCGACTCCATGGATGCGGGTTTGGAAGTGGACGCCGTTGCAGCAGACCTGTTTAAAGCCTTCAATAAAGTCGAACACAATCGACTCATACTAAAGATGAGACAATTACCCCAGCAAATAGACAAACGGGTGATCCTGTGGGTTGAGGACTTTCTGACAGGTCGAACTCAAAGATTACAAGTTGGGGATACGAGTTCCGATGAAACAATGGTTACATCGGGGGTGCCTCAAGGTAGTGTTCTTGGGCCAATCTTGTTTTTAATTTATATAAATGACCACCCAAACAAAATTAACTCGCATTTTAGACTTTTTTCCGACGATTGCATTATTTATAAACAGATAGGAGGAGAGAGCGATCATGAAACTCTGCAAGTGGACATTAATAAAATGGCAGATTGGGTGACTCAGAGCGGGACGGATATAAACGTTAGTAAATGTAAGCTTATATCCTTCGGCAACAAGATAAAGTCTACCAAAAGGGACTATCAGTTCTTAGGTAACCCTATTCCTAGGTGTGACAACTGTAAATACTTAGGTGTCCACCTCTCTAAGGACTTGAATTGGGGGCTGAACGTTCAATATACTGCCAAGAAAGCCTTCAAGAAACTGCACTGGGTAATGAGAAATCTATAGCGAAGCAAGTTTTGCACGAAGGAAATGGCGTATGAAACACTGGTTAGGCCTATCCTAGAGTATGCCTCAATAGTGTGGGATCCCTATGAGGTGGGACATATAAAGGCCTTGGAGAGAGTTCAAAGAAAAGCGGCTCGATACGTTTTGCGTAGGCATCGGAGGATAGAGAGCGTATCAGGCATGTTAAAAATACTGGGGTGGGAATCTTTGGAAAGTAGGAGAAAAAGAAACCGACTCTGCGGTATGAATAAAATATACAAAGGGGATAAAGCATGGAGGGAATTAAGCAATGAAGTGGGAAAACCTAATTTCATTGGTGGGAACGATCATCAGGTCAAAATCAAATGCCGGGCGCAGAGGACCAATGTTAAAAAATTTTCATACCTGAATAAAACAATTGAAGATTGGAACAAATTGCCTGCAGAGTTATTTGAGCCCTTTCCTAGTAATGTAAAAATATTTAAGAAAAAGCTGAAAAAATGTTTATTTTTTTAGAAATTTTAATTAAAATTTAAAATTTGTACAACTGTCTAGTTGATATGTGACTTTGTGGGGATGTTGTGTTTTTCTTATTTGTACATACATGTTAACACCTGGCTAGTTGCCAAATTGTAACTTATGCAATAATAATAAAGTTAGAAGTATCCCTCTTGGATATCAATGTCAAATCGCTTCATAATAGTAGCCACAAATATATTGTAAGAAATGCGAAAATCCGACCAGGATCCGAGGATCAAATACGTTGGAATGAAGATAAAATGTAAAATTACAACAGAAGAAACTAAAATGATGAAGGAAAAGATATTTCAGATAAAAAACAAGAAATTTCTCCTCAGAAAATATACGATTTGAAGTAGTATGAGAAGAAAATAACATCAGAGATTGAACACGCACAACACGAGAGCCTAAGGATATGAGACATTGGGGAAAATTAGGATATAAATGAGCATTTAACACCATTACAAAAATTACAAAAACTATTTAAATTGAATACCTTAAAAGGTACGAGATTTCCAAGTGACACTATCAGCTGTTAGCCACAATAGTGTGATTTAATTTACAGAAAAAGTCACTCTCAAGAACATGACGGATAGAGAACAATAAATGACAGACTAATCAAAAAGAGTATTTTCAATCTTCGGGCTTACATCTAGCATCTTTTAGAACCAGGAAAGCAATTCCAACAGGCCGAACTAAATTAGACGTGTCTAGCGAATGACCATTCTGGTGAGCCCTTACGCGATCAACTGGGCCAATGCATTTCATTAGGTACCCCTGCGGCGCTCACATTAACGGGTAAAACCAAAGCGGAGATGGAAAATGCATCGCATTACGAACATTCGATATCCCGGACTTGATTGGAGGTGCGGGTGGCGTGGCTGCATTGTGTAGGGATATACCTATTCGGCGGCCAAACTATGGCCATCAATAGGAAGCACAAAACCCTGGGCCCACGGATCAATGCACCAAGAGAAGCGGATTCGGAGCAATTCTGATGCCAAGCGCAAACACCACCACACGGCGAGGCTGAGATAGTGAAGAGGATTGGAGCGGGGAGCTTCATGGCCGACTATCTTGACCGTGCTTCCAACGAAAAAGAAATCCTGGATATGCACTAAGCTCCTTAACTGGATGCTGCGGATTGACTATCTATACGTTTCTTTCACTTTGAAAACTCCCTCAGTCGCTTCTCAAGGCTAATAATTCCCAAAATAAGGAGAAATAGGCACGAATCTTCACGATTTTACGTTAATATATCCTCGACGCCGAAATATCTTGCCAGCTTCCACATTTCCCCACCTTATAGCACGCTCTTTTTTGCTCAAAGCTTCTCGGCGATCATTTCGCAACTGCATATAATCGAGGATGGAAAGTATAAAGCCCTCAAAAGACACATATACATAAGAACAAGGATGGCCACAAGTGTAGCTTATCTACGCAATTATCACACCATACCATGATTATCGACGCCACATCTAAATGCACCATGCAAGCTACGAGTTTAAAACAAGTCACTGACTTTGCCGATTTAAAGAATGCTTGCAGGAGCCCACTTTCTACGTTAAAATCATAGCGAGGTAATTTACAACCGCGCACTCCTTGACCTCCTGTGGATTTACAAATTCTTATTACCTTGTCTTCAAGAAAAAAAACAATAGATCAGTTTTCCATCATCATAAATCTGGAGAAAAAAAGTACATTTAAGATTCATTGCCAGCAATTGACATGGTATAGTTACATCCAGACACCTATTTTGTGCCTCTCAACCAACCATAAGCAGCCACATCCTCAAGCCATCCTATCCTGATAATTGCATCATAAACTTATCTTTGCTCAAGCAGAGCAGACACACGCGAGTTTTACCTCCAGTGAACATTGTGGTGCACAGTCACCCTTGAACACATTCTGAGAGCTCTAGCAGACTCTAGCTTTTATAGCCACCTCCTCAAGGGACGAACGATCAATTTACAACCATTCTATTGTAACTAATGAGACCAATCGCAAATCAGGCATCTTAAGGACATGCATTGTGAAAACAAACCTTTGACTCACAGCCTTACTTTGGGTGTCAGGTGCGAGTTCAAAGGTGAATCGTGGCGTGCATTAAAGCTACGCGCAGTGGGGCAATATCGGAGAAAGGCACGGCCGTGCCAAGGGGTCGTGATGGGCGAACACGGGTGGGAGGGGGGGACAGAAAATGAACAGAAGAACAAACGAGAGAAAGGATCGAATAAGATCATTCGGATAGCACAATGAGAATGAGAATTAATTAATCTAAGGGGTACTGTGCCGTGCCCTCCGCATGAACATCCGCACTCGGCGATGGCGGTCGGTTGAAGAACGACGTAATCGCATCACGATGAGAGGGGTAAAATAATTAATGATTCTTTTATATTTGTCAACAAAGGGCAAATCATCATCTCGACCGAAAAGCTCAATTAAAATCCACAATGAACGCTTGCTTACGTTACTGCAAAGGGGAAAACTAATCCCGCGCGGCGGCAAAAGAGTCGGTGCATGACGTTCACAGAGTCGCACTTTCACTCGAAAGGAGGATGCCTGCGAACGTGACTTGCACGAACGAGATTTAATTAATCTAAGGGGTACTGTGCCGTGCCCTCCGCATGAACATCCACACTCGGCGATGGCTGAAGAACAACGTAATCGCATCACGATGAGAGGCGTAAAATATTAAAGCTATATTATTCTCAGCGTGGTTGCATCACTAAGACGAGACCTTGGGTATTTACTCAACTATAATGTAATACAATGAAGACAGTTTCCTGTCTCTAATTACGCTAGGACGGAAAGGTCAAGGTGACCTATGCAGAGTGAATAGACATTAATTTTGTATAAATTACGAGTGGGAAACTAACATAGCTTGAAAAGATGAGAAATTACTTCGAAGGGGAGAAGGACTTATATCATTGACCCATCATCGTTATAAAGTTGGAATAAACCTAAGAATATTTCAGCAGCAACAAAAGCCGCATTGATTCCGACAATTTTCACGATATTTTTAGGTACAAAATATCGTGAAGTAATCCCATAGCTAACTGGTTGACAAGTGCTAAATTTAAAAAAAATGCTACAAAATTTCATGTTTATTCAAGCCTGTGGATCACTGAAACGGACGAGAACTCTCGTGGTGAATCTATTTCCATTACAAAAATCCCAATTTTGATTTTCCTAGCCGATCGGAAATAATAAATTATTTGAAGTTCAATCTCAGGTAGGTTCAATGCGGAGAAATCAGGTGGATACGGATAATATTTTTGACAAGAAGTAAAAGGAAAAGGCAGCGAAAATGACATGGCTTCACCAATAGCAGATGTTCACAGAAGGTATTTGAAAGTTGAGGGACTAAGCCTTCGACGAAACGGGAGATGAAAGCCCGAAAGAATTCTTAGAGGACAATATCTGACAACAGTACTGTAATGAATTATAGTTGGAATCGATGAGAAGAAACTTGGCAGCTGCTGCTGCAGTATGTAAGTGGTATAAAAAGCCGTTCAAATGACATGCAAATAAATGGATAAAGATAATGAGATAGAAACTCTGAAGATATTGCCAAAGGTCGTGATCTGCTACAGATGAGCGGGATAGGTGCAAGACACATGGGAGATATAAAAATATAAAAACGATGGGAAGAGGAAAACAGCAGAGCAGACGGTAGAAATTTGTAAAAATGGTCACCTTGTGACGGAAATGGAATCCCCATTGATTCATCTCCCCTTTCATTGTCTACTCACCTTTGATCTCATTTATTGACAACTCACGCATTATCAAGGGATAACGAAGCTACAAGAGGGTAAAGAGGAGGAAGACGCCAGGAAGAAAGTGGAATAGAAAAGTGGAAGGAAGATGAAAATGATAGAGATAAATTTTTTGAATAGTTTTGGCAGAATTACAGCCACTATTTATTCCAGCAATGCAAGCAATATTTGGCAGAATAGATCAAGTCCAAATTTATACATAGTTACGTTCCCTCTTGACATAACGACGCTGTAGTAAGCGAATCCTCGATCGCAGAAGATTTTTATAACAAAGAATACTTCTATTATCATCATTTCTCAAAGAAAAGGGCATTTTGGAAGTAAGAACGGGAATGAAGCCTACGGAGAAGCAGGAGATGTTAAAGCCGAAGGAATTACCAAAGGTAAGGTTAAGAGAATCAGCTCCGGGAGAGACGTGGCAGACGCCTGGGAAAAGCAGGAATAGGAAGGCGATGGGAAGAGGAAAAGGGCAAAGGAGGATGAGAGGAAAGGGAGAAGGGAGCTAAAGGAGACGTGAAGAGGCTGGCGGAGAAGAAGGATATGAATGTGTAGGAGAGAGGGGGGCTTAAGGGCCGCACAGTGGATCCCGGGGCTGGTTTCCCATTGAGGCTGGATGCCGCTGCAGGGCTGAAGGCAGATTGGCGATGAATAGGCGCCCACTTCTCCGGAGGGAAGGCCCGCAATGGGAAAGATTGGGGGGGCGGGGGAGGACTGGGGGTGGAAGGGCAAAGCGGAGTAGGAGGACCCCTATACAGGGGATTGGGGGGGGTACAAGATGGGGGCGCGGGGATTTCCACACGAAGAGGACAGCGCGGTGCACAATTCCGGCGCGGGCAGCCATCCGGGAGGGGGTAGGAGGTCCTCGGGAAAGCCGACTACGAGGGAGGGAAAAGGCGAGAAAGGGAGAGATTGGGCGTGGGGGAAAAAGAAAATGAGGGAGAGAGATGGTCTAGATGGTGGCTGCGAAACGTATAAATCCGATGAGGGAGACGGAGAGAATCCGGGGATAAATGGTTGATGAGGATGGCGGGAGAAAGACACGGAGGCTAACAACAAGGAGGAAATTACGAGACTTGAAAATGCCACGAAGATTATTTTTACGGCGAGAAAAACAATGAGCGATCACTAATGAGCAATGCAGACGGGACTGGCGAGCGGAGTGCAAGTGAAGAATGCGGGAATAAATGAGAGTGCAGATCCAGGAGCCCTTTGCGCTGGGGGACTCGGCGGTGCAAGCAATGGAGGCTGAGGGCCATCAAGATTATTTCTTTTCAAGGAAATAATCATGAATTCAACAAATACTCTCAGATAATTTAAACAGAGGAAGAGTACGATCGGTTGTTTTTCTTCATAAGTGGAGAACTTCAGTTTTTTTGGATTCTCAAAGGCATATTTCACATCACAGGGCAGGTCAATACCTCATATCGTAAAAATGCTTTCTTTGGTTGAATTATAATCTAATAGGACAATTAACTTCTTTTATACATTACATTTTAAACGAGAAAATAACATTTTATCCTGGAACCTGGGGAGGTTTCAATGATTTTTGCGGAGCATAGAGTGCTGGAATAAATATAAAGACTAATGATATTACAACTGATGACAGAAATAACACAGAATAAAAATTTATTACGCTACATGTATACATAAATATCGGAAACAACGTTAACATTTGATGCAGACACATAAAGGTACACGTAGAATGAAAACCCAAATTAATAGCGTCAATCAAAAGCTAAAACTGTAGATTGTCTGGCCTACCTTGGGCCATGGACCCTATTTTAAAAACTCGAAAATGGATTCGTACTGAATGCGTGCATTCTTCTCATAAGGTAGGACAAAAAATTGGCCCTGGTTGCTGGTTTAGCAAGAGCTTCACGCAGATTGGCAATGGGAATCTCTCCCGGACGAAGTTTGACTGCACAAGTGCCAGCGAATACCTCTCATGGGGATAGAACCTGCGCGAGACTCAGAAATATTTCGGGTAGAGAGCGAGCTGCAACGAAAAAGCTACGCGCCTACCCGCAATAAAAAAATGAACTTTTTCGAGCTCTCATGCCCAAGTCGGGCCTCGCAGAGAGCGCGAGCTAGAACAAGTTTGTTCCCTTGCGCTGTTGCACCCCCCCTTGGTTTTCTTCGTGCTTATTTTCAGTTGATATCTACTCATTACCCTACCTATATTAACCAGAATATTTTTCAAATCCTTTGAAAACACGAAGTACCAGTGAATTTAAGAATTATAAGTATTATACAACGTATATGACATGTAATAACGCATTATAATTTGCCGGCCTCGGTGGCGTAGGGGTAACATTCTCGCCTGTTCGCGGGTTCGAGTCCCGCCTGGGTAGGTTTCCCCGGTCCAGGGCATGGTCGTTTGTGTACGTTTACTTGTTACATTTGTTGAATACCCCGGTGTAAAATGGCCATTAAGAGCTGTATCCGGTGATTTGAGAATAAAATAAAATAAAAAATAAAAATCAGTTTAAATGGGTCATTTTGCGAAAACCCCTGGTTCGCCCCCCAATTTCGACTTCACTTTTCAATTTACAATAAGATAATCTCTCTTTTGTTCTATCTGTAAACCTATTCACTTCTTCCCTATTCCGCTAACATACGATGAATGAGAACTATTAAAAATCATGCTAATTATTTAGTGCCTGATAACCACATGCATCGAATTTTCGCGAATAAAGATTTTAATTGCGCTTTATCCCTGAAATATTTGTTCCCATATGTGCAATTCGACAGACAAATCGTGCCTTGAGAGTATACATAACATTTTCATGAAGCATTTATTACAATCATGAAAACAAAAATCGTTTCGCTAAATTCCGAGATTTCGCAATTATACGGTTCTTCAAGGGTTACGGTATCAACAGTTCTGAAGAGGATAAAAAATTATTCAACCGGTAATAAAATACAACTTCTCTTAGCAATAATGCAGAACTACACATTTAAATTGACATGCTCGTTGGTCGGTAGAATCACACGCGCGATGCGCTCCATTGTAGGCAACTCTTGAGAGCAACTTCCTCAATCCCATTCGTCGGGACAAAGGATGAATTGTTCGCCGTGAAGAGGAGAGATCGCATCCGAGGTACGTCCGCTCGGACTGCACCGACTGCATGCAGCAACTGGGCGCGCAGAGATACCGCGGTGCCTCCTGGGCCCTAATTTATTGAAGCAACATTTTAGTCTGCACGCGCACACATCAGCGTAGCTCGTGAATTAATAAAATTGGCACGGACGCGGAGGGCGGGTAGGGATGCACCTTTGATGCGCGCCACTTGCATTTCGTATGCACGCACCGCCGAGGATCGGGCGGCCGCGGAGGCAGCGGACATATCCGCAGGTCCGTTCCATCCATCATCACGTTTACAAGGCGAGTTATCAATCAACCTCAACGACCATCGTCTTTATTTGCACCACTCGACATTTATTGAATACACCTAATGCCTCTCGCTCATAAGATCCATCATGGTGTGTGTGCACGGGGCTGGAGAGAGCCACCATCCCGAAGTATTTCTCTCTCCGCACGTCAAGTACACACATAGGCCCGCGCACACAATTCTCTCACGGTGAGGTGGTTAATCTACGCTCATGCATTTCCCAGCGGACATCACGAGTAGTGTGCTTAGGTGAGAGGATAATGGTAGAGGAAAGCGACTGGTTCTCGTTGTGACCACAACACCACGCGCATCCCAGGGAACCTTCCAATACCACGCGGCGTGCAGAGTTCACGCACGAACACGAGTTACGGACTGGTGACTTTAGATAACTTTTTTCCACGAGGAAACAAATGCACATGAAATTGAGGCTTATTTTCACCAATACAAGCAGTATTGCAATCTCAAGGGGTTGGAAAAATATCCATTGGAAACTCACCATCGTAGTGACTACAATATGGGCAAACACGACCAGCAATAGAATCATTTACGACCAGTATTTTGTTCGTCACACCATCTAAGGTGTATAAACAATATCTGAGGTATAAATAAACTTCATTTCATGAGGAACAAGACCACAGGATTTCCGCTGAAATTATCCTCTCATAATGTCTCTCCACCAATTTTTCACACCCTCACCTAGCTCCAGCAAGTGCCTCATAACCTTCATAATTTTTCTATTTCATCGTAATGACGTTAACCCATCATTCTTCGGATTTAGTTTACCTTTAGTTTACCGTGTTTGCAAATGTGTTTTTGAGTGTGTGACCTACACTTTCGCCCTGAAGATATCACATAATTAATTATTTAGGCGTATAATTATTTTAATTTGTGATTAGTAGTGACAGCATAGATTTTATTGTGTTGGTGTGTACCTTTTAGCGAGGTTTGTTTACATCGATTGCTTTAGTGTTCGCTACGAATCTACGACTTCCGCAGAAGTTTTTATGTTGTAAGAAAACATTTCTGTGGCTTGAAATCACATGTGGAACGATTAAAAGGTCATTCGTAGAGAAAAAATGATCGATTGTGAATTCGTGTGGTACAATTCTCTGCTGATTATAATTTCAGTATTTTTAGAAACGATTATTGAAGTGAAAATGTTTGCCTTTTGATATTATTCGTATGTTACTTCAACCACCTTTGCGAGGATAAGACTATGAATTACTGAATAGACTGGATCAGGGTAAAATTGTGATATATCGCTGCAAGTATGAAGACTTTGCCTTGTTCTAGTGCAATGTACGCAGTTTCAAGATGAGTAATTCATTAAATTTCTTTTTGTCTCGGTCAATCATTCTGTTCATTGCCCCTTTATTCCGTTGGAATGGAAGGTACATATTCGGTGATCTTAAAAAGAAGAAAATCTTTTTTAAAGTCGTTTAAGGTGTTCGGTTAGTACCTTTGGTGAAAGAAATAGTACTGCTTGATACGAAATCCGTGCGCACCGATATCGGCATCAGTGAGGGTGAGAGTGTTGTATTTTCAATGGGCGATGCTGTCTGTCTAGGGGGGGTCTAGGGGGGCTAAAATGGGGGGGTAGGCGTTTCCACCCACCAAAGTACCACCACACCGCCAACACCACGAGGGTACCGCACGGATACCCACCCAAACCCCCTCCCCCCCAACACGGCCGGCCCTGGTCTTTCGCACGCCCCTGAAAACCTCCTCGGCCGCCGTCCGGAAAGAAAAACTGCCGTGCAATGCCCGGCCCGTGGTGTGCTATCCTCCCTCCCACACGCCTTCCCGACACACCACCACGACCTTTGCCCTTTCCCTATTCCTGACGGTGGCCCTCCTCCCGGCTCCCGTGCACCAACGTCAGCATCATGCCGAGAGCCAATTGAATCGGTGCAAGCGCGATGGGTGTTTACCGTGTAAAAAGGAGGAGTAGAGTGGGCCCAAAGAGGGGAAGAGGAGGAGGAAATGGAGGCGGGGAGTGGCGTGGCGGGCGAGGGCGAGTCGGAGGAAGGGCGGGAGGGGGAAGGGGTGGGATAGGACCAAGTGCAGAATGGGTGGGCCGCCGCGCATGCGCCGTGCAGATCCATATATACATTCATGGGAGGAGCTATAGGCCTCTCTAACTGGCAAAAGGGGGAGTTTTGGAAGGGGGGGAGGGAGGGAGTGTGAGAGGGGTGGGAAACGAACTCCTCCACTAACCCCCCTCCCCCACATCCCTCCCACAAGTTAGACCACACTCTAACAGACCCGCATACACATGAACACGACACACGCGGAGTATTCGGTTCAATTATTATTAAAGTATTCTACCGAATAAAGTAGGTCTCCATGGAGTGTTTACGAAGGATTCCGGGAGTATTACCTTACATCTTGCCCTTCCGTCTTCAGCGCACAGTAAGACCTAATACCTTTTATTCTATCTAAAAATCCTATTCTTTTCCTTCACCTCCCTCGTTTACCTAACATTCTTCCCTCTAACACTGTTTTCAACATCCCATCCCCGCTAAGTACTCGCTCCATCCATACCTTCTGCCTTCTCCGTATCTCATCTAAAAGCTGCCTATCCTCACCCACCATGTCCAGCACTTCGTCGTTTCTCCTCCTCTCCGTCCACTTCACCCTCTCCATTCTTCGCCACACCCACATCTCGAATGCCTCGAGTCTTCTCTCATCCTCCTTCCTAAGTGTCCACGTTTCTGCACATTCGGTTCAATAAATAGCATTAATGCGAAACCACTCCGGCGCCTACCTTGATCTAAAAAAATCACCCGAGAGAGAGAGAGGCAGGATGGAGAATAGCAGGGAATAGTGGGGGGAGGGGAGGTGGCTGTGGGAGAGAGAGTCGGGGGATAGTGGGTTCGAGGCAAAAAGGGGGATTTTCAGCAACGGCTCCACGGCGGTAGGGGGGATGGGTAGGAGAATAGGTCATTTAGCAATTGAACACGGCCAGATATGAAAAGAAGGCGAGGGGAGGGAGGGGGGGGATCCAAATAGTGTACGAGGCATTATCTATTCACTCAGCCAAGCTTCCTCGGCGATGGAAATGACGCAAATATTCGGATGTCCCAATTTCTCCGCGGGACAAAGAATAAGGCGGGCGAATAGCTAGCGGTAATTTGTGACGATGGCAATGGCATCCCCCCCGCGCTACATAATTAACAAAAAGGGGGCCGATATACATATATGTATACATGCACGTTCGAGTACGCGCACTGTCGGATCAATCACGCTGGAGATTTCTTCCCGCGCGTGCATTCGCAAAACCTCCACCCCTTCGCACAGACCTCTCTCTCTCCTCTCCCTTTGTTGTATCTTATTAATGAGTTTTAATTAATTGGCAAGGACCGGGCGCAATTAGAAATATCCATTTCCATTCAAAAGCGAGGCATGGTTCGTACCGGAACGCGAGGCGGGGAGGGGGTGGGCCGGGTTTAGAAGGCATAATGTGGGTACGCTACCCGAGTAACAATGGCCTGATAAGTTTGTTTTTTCAGAATAAGAAATACTACCCCTCGGGTAATGAACGCGGTTATATGCGGACTGAACACGAAATGGTCCACACTCTTTTCAAATTTAAGAATGTAATATGGAGAATGAAATACGAAGATGTATACGCGATGGAGTGGAATTATTCCTTACTGTAAGAAGAGTTTTTCTAGCAATAAGGAATAATTACAATAGTAAAAAGCAATTTTCCACGATCATGAAAGTTATTACGACCTAAGACCTAGGTTTTAATGCTACTATTCATAGGCGTAGCCAGGAATTTCATTCGGAGGAGGAGGAGTCCAAAATCAGTGGTGAAAATTTTTGAAAAATAGGGTACTAAGTAATGGCATAGAGTAAGTATATTCTAGAGGGCTCACGGCATAGGAAGAAATCGTATCGACAGTTTTAATTCTCAAGAAGCAGGAAGATGGCACGATAGTAGCTAGCCAGAGGCGAGAGGGTCTTTTTCTTCAAGGTCACCTCGCCTATCCCCTTTCCTTCCCGCTCCCCGTCTTCCAAATTCTGTCAGTCCCCCAAGCATCGAAGGAAGGGAAGACGACGATGTTTACATCGGCCTGAGAGAGAAAAAGTTTGACCAAAATCAGATTTTCGTTGGATGTCTTTGAAAATTGCTCTCTACTCGTTTTTTGGCATGCTACTTTCATTTCTGCAGTTATTTTTGCGAAAAAATATTATTTTAGGCGATACGTGGAACTTTAACTTATTATATGGCTAATTGTAACGCTGACTGCATAGACGAACGCAAATCATGATAAAACATGAAAATAAATGATAATTAGTTATGAAGTATGAGTTATGATCTTTGAAATTAGTCAATAAACAAAAAAGGCTAAAAAGAGGGTTGTTGGGTTCATTGACTTACGTTAAAGAGGTGCGATTTCCAGATTTCGTGAGGTTCTTCTGTATGGAATAAAAGTAATTTTTAAATAAATGTCAAAATAGTATTTAAGTGACTCTTCTATTCTCATATAAGCATGGTTAATGATTTATAACTTTACGGATTATGTATTATAATTATTCATCATCAGATTCTTCCCAATCCCACCCATCCCTTTCTTCACATTCGCTCGCAGAATTTTGAGACTCTAGCAAGACCAAGAGATCACGAACCTCCTGCGAAAGATCTTTAAGGCCCCGAAATTTGTTCAGTCAGTTCCTAATGTGCTAATAAAAGGGTTCGATGTCAGGATCAGTCACCGGAAAATATCCTCATTCGTATGAATTCGAGATATTTTTCTCGCGTAATGCTCGCGGTATTTTCTAATATCTTTATTGCGAGATTCCTGGGCCTCCTCCGATAGTTCTTCAATAGGAAGAAGAGCCGACTCGATTAAATCTGCACCATTTATGCACTTTGTGCTCCGTGGGTGGCATGTAAAACCATCCATAATGTCTCACAAAATTTTACGCTGTATCTAAGCAGAACTTCTTAAATTTTACCGGATCAATCAAAAATCCGCAAGACAGAGATCTCAAAATTGTTGAGAATTGAAAGATTAACTCTTCTTCAACTCCTACAAATTACTTGACTTCAAGCAGATTCGTTTTCCTAATTTTGGAGCGCGTAGTAACGTCAGTGAATTGTTTACTTGGCCTACCCCTTTGTATATCGGATGTACCCTGTTAAAAAATGAGACAACTAGAACAATATCCCAGGGGACCCCATGTCACCATTAAAATACTAGGAAAACACGAACCCGAGGTGCTTGGAAGGTTGCGAAATACATCAGGGAAATCAACAATTTTGTCCAACCAGTTGCCATTCCTCTAAAAAAAAAGAGATTGATCGTGAACTAGCTCGCCATCTTCTCTCGTCGGAATAAAAAAATTTCATGTTCAAAAAATTAATAAGCTCAAGTTTTGCCTTTCATCTCCGTGTAATCTGAAACAACCCCCTAGATATGCATTCAAATTCCTTTTTCGAGCAACTATGGTTTTCTCTTTTTTTCTCCAGCATTTTTCCGTGCAGTTCTCGCCGCGTAAATGTCCATGAAATTTTTGACTGTCAACAATAATTACACAGGTTTGTAAAAAGCTACACAACAGTCCTCTTTCTACAAAGTTTAAATATAAAATAGAAGGGAAAATATGAAAAATAGTGCGTGCCTCGTCTCAGACCAATTTAAAAAAAACGGAAACTAGAAACGGAAATAAATGAAACATTGTATACCTGCTCAATAATCCTTATTTATGTGGTTGTCAGGAACTAATAAATTACTGAATCACATTTTTTTAGTTATCACAGCACTATAACTTCTTTGTGTGATCACTGTTAAACACAAAAACTGTGGCCAAAATAGGACTTCTCAATTAGTAATGGGTATGCGTTCAAATTGACAGAAAAGGAGAAACTGAAGGGTACCAAAATGTTTTTTTGACCGTCTTAACGGGGTATGTCCACGGGAACATCTAATATCTAATAAGAATATTTGTATAAATTTGTACTATTTCAAACTGCTCTAAAACATCAAGCCTTGTGCCGTTATTGAAGGGGTGGAGAAAATTCTGGTTGAAAATGACAAGAATGAAAAGTCTGTACCAAATGTTTGGCGATAAGTGACGTTTCATCCCAGTTTCCTCATAATAAAACTTCTGCCTGTTCGACCAATGAAACTCAAGTGGCATGATTCACAATTAACTTTGTAAATGCCGGATTGATGGATGGGTTCTCTTTTGTCTTTGTTACGACACAGAACTTCACCGAGAGTGCAAGGGTTGTAAAATGAAACATTGAATTTATTTTTGGGGAATTTGTTTGCAAGCCTGTTGGAAAGGTCTCCCACAAAAAATGACCGGCACCAAGTTTTAGAATTCTCTGTGATGGGGGAAGGGAGCAAAGCTGTGAAATAGCTCGCGTTTTCAACTTTCTCTGAAGGATTTTAGTTTAAGTATTAAAGCTGTAGCCATTTGAAATTGCAATTGATTTCATTGTGGAAAGTTCACAGTTGAAGTTGACTGCATTTAAAGGTATATTGACCAATCTATGTAACATAGAATGGAAGGAGGATAACTTTTGGGAGGTCGGATGGCATCAGTAACTCGGAATGATTGTATCACCATAACAAGGGTTTCTGTATAAACCAAATTCATGTTTGTCATCAACTATGGATATGGAGAGATCGAGAAAGTTTAGGTGCTTTTTGGATTCTATTTCTGCTATGAAGGTAATATTAGGATGTCGAGGATTTAAAAGATTCAGAAAATTATCTAATTGTCTGACAATTCCGGTCCAGCGGCAAATGATGTAGTCAACATACTTAGCGGTACCAGAAGATTTTAGATGAGATAGAATGCCCGAATCAAATAATTGGCGTTTTGAATTGTCCGTAAATATTTCGGCTATTACAGGTGAAAGGGAATACCACATCGCAAGGCCGTCTGTTTGGTGATAAATATTCTTATTGTACAAAAAATAATTTTGGCTGGCACTCTGTTCCGTTAGACAATGAAGTTCACAAGACACACTGATTTTAATATTGTGGTCTCTCAATAAGTAACAAAGTTGTTTGTACAGGTACAGAAGTAAATAGATTTTTTAGGTCAAATGAAACTAGCTTGGAGTTGGATGGTGACGTATGAGGTGTTGAAGTTTCTGTGGCAAAATGATGGGGCTATTAATATTATATTTTGGTGAAAAACCAGGCATAGAATTAAAGCATTGCCTAAAGATGATATTTAATTTAAGGGCTAATTTATAAAATTACAGCAGGAAGATAAAGCTTTTTTAACACTTTTTTGGAATCTATCCGTTGGATCACGGGGGAGAATCACGAATGAGGTGTCCTCCAACACATCATCACATTTGGCGATGCATGAGACCTTATTACGGATTAGCACACTGTTCCTTTTTTCTGCTTTGGAAATAATAAAATCTTCTTCTTTTACCTTCTAATTGATTGATCAAAATCAACTTGGTTGTGATTAACTTTCATACGGTGAGATGTACTTGGATTAGCAAAGGTAATATAATTATATATATATTGCACAATTTTATTTTCCTACATTCTCGCGCCGGAGGGCTACTTGTACGTCGACTCCGTCGAAATGTTTTTACATCAGATGGAAGTTTTTTAACCTTCTATAAACACATCACTAGTTTTTACTCGTCGGGACATAAGTCCCCAACAATGGAGGAAAATGAGGGTTACACCCCGGGAAAATCATTGATAGATGACATTTCAGCCACTCAGAGGAAGTACCTCCGGAAAGGCTCGTCAACAGGTCGGTTGCAGTTCGAAGTTTTGACTTAAAACTTTATGTTGCATGAGATCTGCCTTCTCTTCGGGTTTCCACCGCGTCCGTTGCCTTTTGGCGAGAACAGTTTCGACAAAAGCCAACGGACGCGGTGGAAACCTGAAGAGAATGCAGAGATAATCTGATCAACGCCGCGAAAATCTTCGAACCTACTTTATGTTGCATGATTATAACAAATCCTGTATTAGTGTTGAAAATCTGTATTTAAATGAATAACTTGGTATCAAAGACAAAAAATAGGTTTTGGACTGTTAAAATGTGTACGAAAAGCAATCAATATCTAATATACATAGAATCAAATGTTTTATAACAATTAATGAATGGATAACTCAAGATTCTAACGCGATAACATATTTTAGCCTACGAATTAGGATTCCCCATGAGGCCTACGAAGCAAATTTTGCTTGCAGTTTCGATACGCAAAACTGCATAATAGGAGGTTTAATTCCGAAAAAGGGGAGGGCGGATAGTTTTGAATCGCCTTATTTTTGTAGTGCCGCAGCAACTTACAATTGGAATATGCCAAAAATACTCCATTCGATATTGCTATATAAATGCTCACCGCGTAAAATGTATCTTTGGATATTTAGTTTTTCGGCCCCTGGGAGAAGGGATTCATTCATATAATGAGGCAAGAATTTAAGCAATGAGTGAACCCGGGCCCAATTCCAGCCGCTATTTGTTTTACTTTTAAGAACCTCAACTAAATGCTAACGCTTAAAACAACACTTTCCTCAAACGACAATGCGTCTTGTTATTGACGAGACGACGATTATCACAACTATGATCAGAATAAGGTCTCAAGGAAAGGTCTTGCGGGTGACTCCCGTAAAAGTTATCACCGTGGCCAGTCCCGGTATACTTAAATTCGTCTCAAGGAAAGACAAAAACATGCATTAGATGATCCCCGGCCCCATACGTAAGACCTGAAGTAGAAAACTGGTACAGCCGAAAGAAACCTTTCCATTTTCGACGTGGTATCAGAATGGGCCATTACTCATCCCGCTATCGAGCAAACAAATCAAGGTCACCGACCACCCCTATTCCCAAAAATGCTACTGCTGATCCATACCTCTTTGTGTTCGTTTGAAGCTGCGCGCTTAAGAATTCATTACCAAATACTTTTAAGCTTTAGTTACCAACTGTGGTGAAGAGGCTATGACCGTTAGCGAAAGGCAAACATTGCATTGTTGTTCAGTGTAGAGATCCAATCTCGCATTCCCTTTTTATTGTAATATTCCGGCACTTGGTGTTGTAAATAGCATTTACACTTCACCAAAGTGAGGTATTTCCTATCTGAAGTTCTGAAGCTCACTACGCGAAATGTATTTCATTCGATATGTTGATCGTTCAACGATGCGATGACCATCAATAAGATTTATATTGTCTCTTGAAGCGAAAAGATCTTCCCTCACGGAAAATCTCTTCCTCGTCAAAACAAAACCCTCGCCTCGCCAACCTATCTGATGGCAAAACGAACTACTTAGGAGGCGGGAGCTTTCTGCGTAGACCCAGGCCAGTAAGGAAAGCCTGACGAGGTGCGGCCATTAAAAATGCATAACTCCCTTTGTAATTGAGATAAAGTTACAATTCTTTCACCAAAAATAAATTTATAGTTTTGTCCAAATTTCATACGCAGCATATATGGATCTATATCGTAAGATACGAAAGTTAGCAGGCGATTGATGTTTACCCTGCAAAATTCCAAATTTTTCGTCCGAAAGATATGTAAACACACTTAACAACGTTGAAACTGAGTTATGAACAAATTAAAGTTTACTAGTATGGAAAAAAATGTGCTATGAATATTTCCTGCAAGTTTCAACTTTATACTAAGAACAGTCTGCCGGAAAATGGATTAGGAATATAAACTCGGAAAAGTCAAGTAACTAGGCGAAATTCGAGAAAATATTTTTTATAACAATTGTTATAAACAAAATCGAATAATTAATGTCTCCGCTTAATGTAGCAACCATTTCTGCTTCAGAATATATTTTTAGACTTGAGGAACGAGCAAATTAAAAAAATTGCCAAAATTCTTCTAGTGACATCTGGTTAATCGCTCTAGAACTACACCAAAAACGTATACGATTTTTGTACGTGTGGTGAGCTCTCTATATATACTTACTCTATGGTAATGGGTTTTAAACTAATTTTAACACTTTTCATAATCGATAAACTTCATTTGTTAAATACATAATTCGTAAATTCATGATTTTTCAATATTGTGTTTTTTATGAAAGAAAATAATTCTTTTTTTAAATTTGGGGGGGGGGGGCTACTGAATCCCCGGACCCCTCCTGCACGCCACTGTTGCTAATTGAAGATGATATAGTAACGTAGAAATATAAGTCGCAACAAATTTTATAATCGTGGAAATTGGCAATTATTTATTTCAATATTATTATAGAGAATTTATTACCAACGGTCAACACTATTCCCAAGCAACCAACGTCCATGAATCATCCATTCTCAATGCGACAAAATTACTCCATGCATTAATGTAAATAAAATTAAATAATTTCCAAATAAAAAATATTCTTTGATAGAAAACACACGAGCATCGAATTCAACGGTGACGTAAACCACCTTCTGCAACGCACGGAACCCATAACACTGTTTCCACTTCACCTCTGCCGTCAGAATAAGATGTGAAATCATTTTCTTGAAAAGTATACCTAAGCGATAAGATTAAAATAATAAAACGCAGCTTCAATTGTGCAATATACGAGTCACAAACCATATATCACGATAAAAATTAGTTGGAATCTCTCGTAAACCTATAGCAGTACTACCTAGGAGTAAAAAATTAATACAAATTTTATAAACTCAAGTTTCAATTTACAGTAATCGTAGCGCGCAACAAAAAAAATAAGTTGTAATTCAGGCATTGAATCTCCCTCAGAGAATATAAGGGCTGGAGCGGAAAATCGCGGTTTTTCGAATACCAGAAATTGTCATTAGTACAATCCAGCAATTAAGATAACAGGAAAAAATAGAGGCATTTTAAACTTTCCACGTAAGTGTAATATACCTGCCAATAAGTATAATACCCTGCCAATTATTTAAATTTATAGAAAGAAAAATGCAAATCTACTTGAAATGAAGAAGCGCCAAACTTCCTACTCAAACGAACTACGATGTAACGTAAAAAGAATAATTGCAGTAGTGATTTAATTCATAACTCATGTTAATACTGTCACTTTTGATGACGACATTGGCAAGAATTATTCCTTTGTAAAATATGATAGAGCCTTTCTATACCACTACAAAATGAATACTTACAGGAGTAGTATATTTACATAAGCAGTACTGCTTTAAATCATTATATAATTAATGGTAATAATATACTGAATGTTAAAAATGTCACTTTTGAGTACGACATTCACAATAATATAGTTCTTAAAAAATACGGTACCCAATTACGTATTTAAATTGCAGAAAATTGTAAACCGAAAAGGTATTTTACAGCGATTGCCCACAGGACTACATGCAAAAAAACATCGAAAACAGAATAAGCTTCCATAGGAAACAGAAACTATTCATCATGGCATCATACACTGGTCGAGGATTTTTTTAAAGAGAGGAAAAAGACAGAGGCTTAGAATTTTTGGATAGCAATTGAAAATGGAGCATTAATATCGCCGAATAATTCTTCTTCATTGATCCCGACTGGATTCATATTGTCCAAAACCTATTTATCATCAACTGAAACGGCTTCCAACCGCGCGCGCTGCATGACGACGTAAATTTTCTAAGCATTAATGATACACAAAAAGGAAGCGTTTTCCATGACAGCGATAAACCAAAAGCGTTAAACCTGAAAAGGAAAAAAATAAACTGAACGCCGAAATAAACACTTCTGCCCCAATGTATGCAGCTGGTCCGAAAACTCATTTCTGCATTACTTGAAATTTATGCGAAAACGTCGAATCCGCTAATCAATTTTTCGCCGCTTGGCCGTGATCGATACTTACGAAAATAATGTTTCAAATGACGGTGTTAAACAGCCGGGCGGAGGGAACTCGAAGGAAAATGGATGGACAACGAGGGACGGTTATTGGCGGCGGGAGAGGCTCGTCCGGTCGCTAAGGACACCGATTTATATGGTGTCCCCCCGTCCTCCGAATCAATTACGACCAAAAACAGAGAGTTCGGCAGCATTTGATTTAATGGATTAACAGATTTAAAAAAAATCATTAAAACTTCATGCGCGTCACATGCTTCTTCAGTTAACTAGGAAGCCTTCCCAATACTATACACAGTAGATTCAACGTATTGACTCGAAATATTCAGAGAAGGAATGGGTTTTTGAGAAAGGAAGGAGCTAACGTTTTAGGAACCAACCATTACTATTTATAGGAGCTACTTTTTTCCATATCTACGCGCAGAAGATCAAAACGTTAAGGCAAACACAAGGTGTTTTAAGAAGGAAAGGAGCTTAAGTTTTAGGAAACGAGATGAACCAACTATTATTAGTAATAATTAATACCTGAAATAAATGCTCATGATAAATAAAAATTAAACAGCTGTATCAAGTTTGATTACAATGATTGTACAACACTCATTATTAGTATTATTATTATATTGTATCCTCTGGCAAATCAAATCCTTTTTCCTCATTAATTACTACATTTTTAGACAACTTTGCAAAAGTTTATCGGTTAAGGAATGTCACTTTATTCTCTATGGAAGATAGATTTTCGAAATCGTTATGCATCAGTCAAAACCCAAGTACACACACTAAAATTATACGAAAGAAGGCACTTACAGAGACACGGTACTCAATATCTTCTACTGCGGGAAGTTAAATAATCAGTCAGGTCACTTACCTAAAAGAAGAAAAGAAACATATATTAGCAATTATGAACACATAATTTGGATATACACAAACGTATTTATATATACCATTAAGGCAAGTGTTCAACATGCATATGGTGCAACGCTTTCACAGAGTTTTCAAAAATGATAATGCCCACATCTCTGAATTAGGGAACATGCACACAAAATAATTCAAAAGCGAACCTTAACGATAGCATCGACGCATCTACGAGGAAACATGTACCTATTATCCCAGACGAGTTGAGTCCTAAGATGGCCAAGATATTCTGGTTCGATGGAAAAATCCTGATGACTCGGCGGAAGCGTAAAGCAACATTTGGAAGTGACTCTAATGACTGAGGCGGGAGGGAGGGGGCAGCTCTTCAATTTCTACGCACGGGAAATAATTGCCCTCGCTGATGCTGGGGGGAAAACTGATAGCAGTACAAAATAGAATTTTTGAAAATTACCCCCCTTCGAAATTGAAACGTCACAAGCGATACACGTCAAGATGGAATAAGCTAATCATAACCAGATTGCAATTATAGGAGGAAAATATAAGACTCCTGGTACTTTTCACATATCGGAACTAATAATTAAGCAATTAAAGCACCGCTATTTCACCTTACGAATAATTACAAAAGAAAATGCCAACTAAAATTATGTAGGACGACTAACTATCATTGAAAATTTCAAATTCACCATTATCCATTGACGATCGACCAAGACTAAAGAAAGATCAAGAAACATTACGGCCCAGAATAGTCGTTGAAAATGAAGACTTATTGCAATTGGGTTGCGTTACGTCTGAGGTATCTAACGAAATTCGTGGAAAAATGTTATACCCAACTTAAGAAAGCCTGAGTTTTTAAGTAGGAAAGTGCTATCTGTATCATTATGGAAGGAAGGAATGATTGGATTCCGTTCGGCGACCAATCAAGGATCCTTCAACTAGACTAAAACCAAGAGCTATCTTCTGGTCGGCATAATGCAATGCCAACCAAGCTTAACTATACATATTGTCAGGGGCACGTTGAAAATTATACAATCATTCGAGAACCTTCTTCCAGCAATACAGAGAAGAAACTAACCACGAATAATTTCTTTTCCCGACTTACGGCTTATATTTAGAGGCAAAATCCAATGAATTCATCACAGCTTTGCGATCATGCTCATCGAAAACCAAGCGAGGTCACTTAATTCCAGCATTTTTCGGACCCAAGGGAAATTTAATATCATTCCACATTACCTTCGGCTCCATCAGCATGAAACAAGGAACCTCAATCCACTTCTTCGAAAGGCATAGCGAGTCAAACACGCGAGAGAACGGATGCCAAACACGGCCGAGTAAAAAAAAAATCCGTTGACCCCACGTTTCCGGGTAAACTGGAAGAAAAATCCACACGGGGAACAAAGGGGACCTGAGGGGGTTGGCGGTGGATGTCGCCCTCTAGCAAAGAGGCGGTTGCGGCAAGACGGTGTGCAGGAGGAACAGCGGACGACAGAAGGAAGGGACACATTACAGTCCAGCGGTAGGAATTGTCATACGCAGAGGAAAATACTACGGTGTCCCCAGGAGACGTCGGAGCGTGCAAACAAGGAGGCTGCCAGAGGCAACTGGATGGTCCTGGGTCGAGGACGGAAAGATAAGCGTCCAAACATCGGCAGCAGCACGATCACGAAAGGTATGACAATAATTACGCCAGCAGCCGAGGGATTTAAATGATCGCCAAGTCTCCACGGGGGATTTATGAGAAAAGTCATATCAAGCCACACAATACACCCAATTCCTTGCGGGGATCATCAGATGACGCAATAAAAATGTACAAGAGATAGAGAGACAGTCATCATAATTCATTGTAAGTCTAGACATTCATTACATATGTATTTGTAAATCCAGTAATAGCAAACAATATTTGGCTATATTCATAAAAAAATAAGCTAAAAAGCCCTGATAAAGCAACTTGAGTCCCATATTGTCCCCCACAGTAAAATAAACTGTTAGTACAATGAAAATATTCTAATCAATTTTGCATTTTCCACTAAATCAGTCCTAAATTATAAGAGTTAACTACCACTAATCCAAGATATATCGAATGAAAATATCTATTGTCATGCACCATAAGAAACCTATTTACATTCTGATGCATATTACTGTAAGATTTACGACCGCTACTGGTTCGTCAGAGGAAGTACAGGGAACAGAATTGAAAGATTTTGTGAGATAAAGACCATTCTTTTATTGATCACCAAGTTGATGTTGCTCTCTCTACATCTCGCGCTTGACTCCCCGCTGCCAAGCTGCTTACTCTCTCAAGTCCACCTTAGGCGTCCCCACGTGATCGGCATTCACCTCTCCGATTCGTTGCCATCTCCGTGGCGTGTGAGGCTCGTAGGTCGCTGATGTTGCAGTACCTATTGGTGGGAAAGGAGCGACCGGAAACCAGAGGGATGTGCAGGTAAGGTGCAAGAAGAGGAAACAAACGGAGAGAGCGTGGGATGCTTAGGTAGGTGCTTTCAATATGAAGAGCCAGCATCCGGTCTCCTACATCGCCCTCCCGCAAAACAAAATTGGACACACAGTGGACAATTTTTTTTTTAAAGAAGACATTCAAGATGAAATACCACAATAAACCCAACACTCAATAAAACGTCTGTAAAAATCATACAATCCCGTAATACATAATCATTCCGACCCTTGATCAACAATACAAAGATTAAATACTAATAAACCCAGCATCAACAAAATTTCATTAAACAATGTTCAATCTCACAAGACACAATTTATTTCTTATTATTACGTGGTCGTAAGTTATATGCACCTTCGACTCTCTCCTCGTTCACCACACTTTCTGCTGGCACATTTACACTAACGTCTTCGTTCTCTGAGCGTGGTCCGGCTTGGCCAGCCGCTCGCGACCTCAAAGGGTAGGGAGAGCGCGCGGGGAGGGTTGGTGAGATAAGGGAATTGTCGTCTGCGTCGGTGCTCCCGCAGTCTCCGCGGCCTTCCGCGGAATGTGCTTGCGCACGGAATGGGGAAGCAAGGACGTTGGTATCCTCTTCGCGGTCTGCTCTGGGATGTGCGTACTCTTCCAGATTATCACTCTCGCTGGTCAGGGGACTCACTGGGGGCACTGATGAGGTGGAGGGATAAACAACACTGGGAAGGGGAAAACAGGGGGGGTCTTCCGCACTTGGACAGGGCGCACAGCTGGCTCCTTCGTCCTCCGTCGTCTGGGTTTTCCGTGGGCGCCCTCGACGTCGCTCCTGGAATCTGCTAGTTGAAGTGGGAGGGGAAGTACCATGATATGGTTTAAGCCTATTTTTGTGTACAACAACATTTCGAAAGGGAAGCTTCAGCCGCACATTTGTGTCCGAGAGAACTTCAATCACTTTGTATGGCCCCCTCCATGGGCAATGAAACTTCTTAACTCGGCCTGACTTAATTTGGGCATCACTCAAATATACATACTGCCCACACATGTACTTCACATCCCTGCATTTTTTTATTGTACTGAATCTCTCGTGTTCTCTGCGCACTCCTACAACTATTGCGGCACTTCGACCTCAGATCCATCAGGATTTTCCGAAGACCCGTAACATAATCGCCGACAATCTTCTTACTCTCTCTGTCCAAACACTCGAAAGGGGTTTTCATTGGAAACCCGAATACAACTTCATGTGGCGAACATGTTGTACTACTATGCGTGCTACTATTATATGCTGTAGTTGCATATTGGAGTAATACATCCCAGCTATTGTTTTTAGAGTTTATGTAATGGCTAATCATAACCGCAATTGTTCGATGAACCCTCTCAATTCTCCCATTACATTCCGGATGGAAGGGTGTTGTGCGTAACTTCGTAATCTTCAGTAATTTACACATATTTGTAAACAGTTCAGACATAAAATTAGACCCCTGATCGCTCAAAAGCTTACTTGGTACACCAAATTTCAAAACCCACCTATTCACGAAAGCCTCAGCTACAGCCACTGCCGACTGATCCGCCAAGGGGACCATGACCAAATACCGCGAAAAATGATCTAATATGGAGAGAATGTATCTGTTTCCACTCTCCGTCACGGGTAGGGGTCCTACCACATCGACCGCTACGAAATCAAAAGGGGCTTCGGCTTCAGGTAGCTTCTGCAAAGGCGCTCTCGTTCTACCATACGGGCTACGGCGATTGCATGACACACACTCTTTCACCAACCTTTCAACATGCGCTCGCATTTTAGGCCACCAATAGAGAGATTCTATTCTATTGAATGTTGACTGCGCACCTGCGTGGCCAAACAAAGGGTGCTCATGATACTGTCTGAAAACATCTAATCTCATTATCTCCGGAACCACTAGTTTCAATCCATTACGCGTATCTTTGTATAAAAACCCTCCCTTTTCTTCGAAACCTTGAGATGTACGCCACTGTTTACACTGCATATCCCTTACTTGCATTTTTGCTACGTCATCATCAAATATGGTGTCGACGAGCCTCACTTTACGACTCAAACAATCCGCGTTCAAATGTTTCTTCCCCGGTTTGTGAACAACGGAATAGTTATATTCGCCGAGCTTTAACGTCCATCGCATCAACCTACTAGAGGGGTCCTTCATACTGAAAAGCCATTTCAATGCTGCGTGATCTGTCACAATTTTAAAATTTTTCCCAAATAAATAAGGCCTCCAATGCTGAACACTCCAAATGATCGCCAGCAATTCTTTTTCAGTCGTGGAATAATTGATTTCCGCGGTATTTAGTTGCCGAGATGCATAGGCTATTGGATGCTCCTCTCCCGCGACCTCTTGTGATAAGACGGCCCCAAGCGCAAAATTACTTGCATCCGTGGAGAGAATAAAGGGTTTGTTAAAATCAGGGTATACAAGCACAGGGCTACAAGTCAGTGCATCCTTCAAAACACCCATTGCGTGTTGACAATCCGGTCCCCAGATAAACGCTGTCCCCTTCTTCAAAAGCCTTGTAAGGGGCCTGGCCAGCTCGGCGTATCGATCGACAAAGCGTCGGTAATAGTTGGCTAGACCGAGAAAAGATTGCAACTCTTTCACATTCGTTGGGGTTGGGAAGTTTTTCACCGCATCAATCTTTCCCGGGTCGGGCCGCACACCCTTTTTCGAAATAATATGGCCGAGATAATTTACCTGATCTAAGGCAAAGTGGCATTTTTCAAATTTTAATGAAAGTTTTGATTCCCTCAATTTTTCGAAAACTCGTCTCAATCTCTCGGAGTGTTCTTTAATTCCGCTACTGAATACAATAACATCATCTAAATATACTAAACACTGTAAGGGTTTTAATCCGCGGAGCACTCCGTCCATCATTCGCTGAAAGGTAGCAGGGGCATTTCGCAAACCAAATGGCATTCTAGTGTATTCGTAGTGCCCACTCTCAACAACGAAACCGGTTTTAGGCTGCGATTCAGGGTGCATGGGTATTTGATGATACCCGCTGGTTATGTCTAAGGTCGTGAAATATTTACACCCCCCCAAATAATCAAGAGTATCGACGATATTTGGAATCGGATAGACATCGGGTGTTGTGATGGAGTTCAATTGCCGAAAATCTACACAAAATCTAAAATTTGGCTTCCCATCTGTGGATTTCTTGGGCACGATAACGACTGGTGATGCCCATGGGCTCTCACTAGGTGTAATTATCCCAGCCTCAAGTTGCTCTTGCACAAATTTCTCTACCAATGGCTTCTGATGGTACGGAGTGCGGTATGGGCGACGATATATGGGCTTTACCTCATTAGTAGGTATGTGGTGGTACGCGATATCTGTCGCAGGTAGATTTTCCTTATGACTAAAAAGGTCACAAAACTCCTCCAGAACAGGCCTCAACACATTCACCTCATCAGGCGATAGGTGACTTAGCTTGTCAGCAAAATTTAATTTATCGGTGACATTTTCTATCGTCCCTAATTGGCCCACTCTTACCCCATCACTTTCGCCCGCCAACCCTGTAACTAGCTCGTCTATCGTAGCCAATAACGTCCCCTTTGGGAAATTTAATTCCTCTGTCCCAAAATTCGCCACTTGAAAGATAACAGAGTTATCTTCGCCTACGCTGCTCAAACTACGAGCCACGGCACACCCCTCAACATCCGGAATTATGGGTTCCACAATAACTTCGCGACCCTGAAAGGAGGTTTCACTTACAATTGTTGTTCTAATTATTTTTCCGCTACGCGGCGGCACAGATATAGGATTTGCTAACCTCAACTCTACATTTTTAATAGTTTTTTCGTGTCTTTTAGAACTACTGTCCTTCTTATTAGGGCTAATCTCGTCCTTCAGGTCCTGTTTCTTCTCTACTAGTTCCCCTGTTAATGGCCAACTATTTTTGCCAACAAAAAGTTTACCCCCACTCACATCAATTGATGCCCCATATTTCTTAAGAAAATCCAAGCCTAAAATCCCGTCAAATTCTGCAACTCGCTCAACCACTTGCATATTTACATCATACTTCACTGCCCCCACAAAAAAGGTCACTTCTTTCTCCCCGTAATTCCACATTTTTCCCCCAGCAATACCCAAAATTCTGACCGCAGGTGCTCTGATTTTTTCTGTTCCACATACAGCGCGCCTGATTAGGGAAATCTGAGCCCCCGTGTCTATAAGCATTTTACATTTTCTTCCTAAAATATTAACTATTGCCACCAAATCGCATGTATCCCCCCTACTGCCCACACGAGGTAGGATTACACTTACCAGGGGCCGGATTCGGCGGCTCTTCCGGCCCCAGCGCCGTTTAAATCTCCCGCCTGTTGGACCCCGCTGCGGCTCCTACAATCACGGGCCAGATGATCTCCCCCTCCGCAGATAAAACAGCGCCTTCCTCGGCTGCACTGCTTGGAAAGGTGACCGGGCTGCCCGCAGTTGAAACAGACGCGCTGGCTAGGGGCACGGAATACTCGGCGGGCGGGTGGTCCATCCCTTGGTCCCTCCGCCGGCCTCCTCTCAGTCTCCTGGATCCGGATGGCGTTAGCGATGGCAGCATCGAAGGTCTCAGGGGCAGTCAGTCGACACTGATGGCCAACCTCCCCAGTTAGCCCACGTAGGAACGTGTCGAGCGCCCGCTGATCCGCCTCGACACGTCGCTCCGCCACTCGTTCTGCTGGGCCCTCAGTGGAGTAGGTTCGCGCATTTATCGCCCGCACTCGGTCAGCGAATGCCTCAATGCCTTCGCCCGGTGACATGCGGAGGTTCGACAACACCTCCCGGAAAAACCGCGCGCTCTTTTTGGAGCGGTACCGCGCCGTAACGAGAGCCTTAAAAACTTCGTACGAGTCTGCCTCGCGGCATTCGTCTTTACTACGAATGAAAATATTAGCGTCTCCGAGCATACGCAGCTTAGCGACTCGCAATCTATCGGCATCGGACCATCCACCGAGATCTGCGATTCCCTCCAACTTTGAAAAGAAGGCGTCGACATCCTCCTCAACTTTTCCCGAAAACTCGCCAACCGCCGTGAAATATGCGAGCTGTGGTCGAGTTTCTGTCGCGGTTGCCGCGCTGCTATTCTTCAGCCTCTTATTTTCCGTTTCGACCACGCGGAGTCGTTCGCACAGTTCGTTCATGGCCTGCTGGAGCTCCACCTCTCGTCCACCTAAACTGATTCGAGAAGACATGGTCTTATCTTCTGATATGTATCCTCCTCTGACTAAAATCCGACACTTCTGACACCAATGTAAGATTTACGACCGCTACTGGTTCGTCAGAGGAAGTACAGGGAACAGAATTGAAAGATTTTGTGAGATAAAGACCATTCTTTTATTGATCCCCAACTTGATGTTGCTCTCTCTACGTCTCGCGCTTGACTCCCCGCTGCCAAGCTGCTTACTCTCTCAAGTCCACCTTAGGCGTCCCCACGTGATCGGCATTCACCTCTCCGATTCGTTGCCATCTCCGTGGCGTGTGAGGCTCGTAGGTCGCTGATGTTGCAGTACCTATTGGTGGGAAAGGAGCGACCGGAAACCAGAGGGATGTGCAGGTAAGGTGCAAGAAGAGGAAACAAACGGAGAGAGCGTGGGATGCTTAGGTAGGTGCTTTCAATATGAAGAGCCAGCATCCGGTCTCCTACATTACGATAAAATATTGAAAATTTGAATAAATATTGGAAATTATAAATGCTTCGGAAGCACCTCAGTAAGAATATCCAAATTATTTAAATCCGCTGCACGACTGTAGTAAAATACCCTCAAGGAAAACGCTCGCACGACAGACTAAGATTACATTAAACTGAAGGAAGGTTAAATAAATTATGCAAAATTAAGGTGTGTGACTAATGCATTTTGGAAGGGACTGGTCACTTGAATAATTCATCTCCAATGAAATTACTGGTAGTCATCACAGAAGCGGATTATTACATGTAATAGCTTGGCAGATTTTAAGCAGAACGATTGTCCCTCCAGCGAGAGAAACAGCCATAAAAGCAATCGATTAAAAGGTTAGAAGTCATTTTAATTAGTCTTATCCCGTACCTCCGCCAGAAGTAAGCATGATGGATGGTTAGATTCACCGATATAGGTTACCCATACTTATAAGACATCCTCTTTGACAAACAAACTGGCCAGAAAAAGGTTATATTTCATTTGTTTAAATGTTGAGTTTCTTCTTCCATTCAATGAATCTTCACTAACCAGCTCTCAAGCGCTGGTTACGTGTTATGAAAGAAAATCCACTAGTTCAAAAAGGATAACATCGCCAGTTAAAAAAAATTGCGATTAAAATTGTCAAATCCGGGAATAAAATCATTTTTGGCGCCACGAGAATATATGTTAATGCTCCCGCGGGGGACCCGAAGCAGAAAAGCAAACAAATTCGGCAGCTATGGCCATTCAAAATGAAAACAATTTCGATTGTATTTAATACAATGCCCGAAAGTGCCGGGGTCGGGGGAGAAGAAATAAAATGCATAGAAAAGTGGGGGGAGTGAGGAAGAGGAGCGAACACGAAATAAAATTAACAGCATCGAATCAATAAACTAAAAGCTAACAAAATTATACACATTCAACGCGATACATTAGGAATTTTACGGTTGAGGCGCCCCGGCAAATAAATGTAATTGAGGTGCACAATAGTCCGATTCGATCCCGAGCCATAAAAACACGTTTAATGAATCACAATACGAAAAGCTAATATATAACGACAATCAAATAACGACCAACCAACAGCGAGATCATCCGTATGGGATAGAGCTAGGCGACAAGGCGACGAGCCTGTCCGGAGAGGTGATGCGGCCGAAGAAATGCTGCTGCTTTTGCGCAATGCATGACGGGACACGGCCCCTAAGAGAATGGTGGGATAAGAGAAAGATACTAAGAGATAGAGAGAGGTACAGAACCGAATATATACAGGTAAATGACTATTTGGATGTAAAACAGAAGAGTAAATAAAGTCGGGTCCGCAAAAGGGGTAAAGTGACAAACGGCCAAATAGGAATTTGAAATCCCATCCAATATGAATACAGACGATTCAATGCACGCATGAATGACAATATTGTGTGGACTGTTCAAAAATATTAATTAGCCTCAATGCTCCCTTTCTCGGGATCAGCCGAATCCCTCTCACACTCCACGCCAGCGTCAGCATCCCATCCCAACTCATCAACTTCCCATTCCCAACTCACTCACACGCCAACACCCGTGCACCCGATTCCTCCCTCCCTCACCCATCGGCCGTTGGTAATGTACCCCAATGTAACCCATCCCACCGAGAGAGAGAGAGAGAGAGCTTCTCCACACACCAAACTCGCCAAACTGAACAGTTTGTTTTGACGCACGAAGCTTCCTCTCTCTCTCTCTCTGTGATACTGGCGAAGTTTAAAATCTCCATGTGGCTGATAAAATACAGCTAACTGTGATGCCTCCATGCCTCATCGCCAAACCGGCATTGCAAACAGTGACACCGAGGGGGCAGGGGCGGAGGAGGAGACGGCGCGCGTGGAGGCTAAGGGTTGGCGGTGGAGTGAGGGCGGAGGTAAAATATCTGCATCATTACATTTGGGGCGGAGGAGTGGATGATGTGACGTTCAAACGTTTTAAACATGAAATCACGTAAGAGCAAATGCAATTAAAACCAAGAGAGCACGTACCAATGCGCGCGATAGGTAAGTTTTGTTCGGGACGAGAAAAAAAAACTCATTACGTACAGTTGAGCCAAACGACCGGATCAAACTTTTTAGATCGCCAACGACGGGAAGAAAAAAAACGAAGAAAAAGGTAAAGCAAAAAATATATTGTGTGGACGTGCCGAGATTGAAACTGCGTAAAAAAGAGCTCCCGGCTTTATTAATAATAAATGCGGAAGAATATTCTAAAAACTTTCGCTCACCCGGAAGGACGGTACTTTTTTTCGGGGCCGGCATCATTATTTTGTTCGCTCCATATCGAGTTACGCAAAGGAGAATGACAGCGGCACTTATTTTCCAATTACGAAGGCAGCGGACTCCCTCTTCTTTCTGACCTATCGATCAGCGGCGGGGCAATACGGGAGGGGATGCTGACGGCGTATCGCTCCCTCTTAACTAGCTTAGACGAGACGAAGGGATATATGACTGGATTCCCGGTCGCTCGCGGGTGACCCTTCGAATTTCGATGGGCTCCCAAACAAATGGACGATTATTTTCGCGTTGTGCCGGGTGTGTGCACGCACGGCGTTTTCTTCATCAGAAGTTTGGGTTCTGGGATTTTTGATGATGAGTTAGGTAGATGCTAAAATTTCGAAACGATATTAGGACAGAATAAAAAAGAGAAAGATGTGCGTTCGAATGGTTTCCAAATGGAACAATCGGACATTCGATTCCAGAGGAAAATCAGACAATAACGACAAGATAGGCGGTGGATGGCATTGGGAACCAATCCGATAATATCGTAAAACCAGATGAAAATTCCAACATTTCCGCGGGTACCGAGGGAAGAAAATCTTATTATTTTAGGGGACTGGAACGCTGTCGTCGGCGAAGGTCAAGACGGAATAATAACTGGGAAACATGGGTTGGGTAACCGAAATGAAAGAGGAGAAAGGCTACTTGAATTCTGCACGGAGCACAGGCTAGTGGTTGCCAACACTTTATTCAAAAATCCCCTGCGAAGAAGATACACGTGGAAGATGCCAGGAGACCGTAGAAGATTCCAAATCGACTACATTCTAGTGAAACAAAGATTCAGGAATCGGGTGAAGGACTGCAAAAGCTATCCAGGGGCAGATGTCGATAGTGACCATAACCTAGTTATGATGAAATGCCACCTTAAATTAAAAAAGTTGAAGAAAGCCGTGAGAAACATATAGCAGGTCGAAAAATTGAGGGAGGTTCAGCATCAACTGGCTTTTAAAGAGGCTGTAGAAAATAAAATAGGGGAGGCTCCGACCAACAAACCAATGGAAGAGAGTTGGAAAACCATTAGAAGTGGTCTGCAGGCGGCAGCTGAGGAAGTTCTTGGTAAAAGAAGAGTCGTTATGAAAAAACCATGGATCACGCAGGAAGTATTAGATCTCATTGAAGAAAGAAGAAAAACCAAGGCTGCGAAAACAGAGGAAGGACAGAATCGTTACAAGAGGATAAGGAACGAAATATGTCGTAAAGCGCGGAAGGCTAGAGAAACGTGGATGAAAAGCATTTGCGACGACGTGCAAAACAATCTTAAACATGGAAAAGTAGAGGTCGCTTATAGGATAGTGAGGAACCACTTTAAGGAAAGGGGCGTAAGATGTAATACCCTTAGGGACAAAAACGGAGAACTATTGATTGAAAACGAAGAAAAAGGGAAGAGATGGAAGGAATATCTGGAAGATTTGTACAAAGGAAGTCGCCTCAGAACGAATGCTATCGAAAACGAGAGGGAAGTGGATGCCGATGACATGGGAGCCCCAATTTTAAGATCGGAATTTGATGCGGCTATAAGAGACCTCAGGATAAATAAAGCGTCTGGCATCGATGACATTCCTGCAGAACTAATCAACAATTCAGGAGAGAAGACGTTGAACCAGCTATACAAAATCATTAGTGAAATGTATACAACAGGTGAGATACCAAAGGAAATCGAGAGGAACATTATAATCCCTATTCCTAAGAAGAAACGAGCGGAGAAGTGCGAAGATTTTAGGACCATAAGCCTTACTACACATGCATCAAAGATACTGACAAGGATCATCTATAGAAGAATAGAACGAAAAGCAGAAGAGTACTTGGATGAGGACCAATTTGGATTCAGAAAAAAACAAAGGCACAAGGGAAGCAATAATGGCCCTAAGACTGCTCATAGAAAAGAGAATGGAAAAGAACAAGCCAACATTCGTTGCGTTTGTGGACTTAGAGAAAGCATTTGATAACGTGCATTGGAGCACAATGCTTGGAATCCTAAAGGAAATTGGGGATATTTATTATGACAAAAGAATCATCCACAATTTATACAAAAACCAAGTAGCCGTGATAAAATCAGGGCCTAGCTGTGAAGAAGCAAGAATTAAGAAAGGAGTGCGACAAGGCTGTACATTATCACCCGTAATTTTCAACGTTTACATTGAAAAAGCCATTAAGGAAATCAAAGAAAAGGCATTGGGAGTGAATATCCATGGAGAAAAAATAAGCATGCTAAGATTTGCCGATGACATAGCCATTATAGCAGAAACAGAGAAGGATTTGAAAAATATTCTGGTTAATATGGTTAGGGTAATGAGTAGATATCAACTGAAAATAAGCACGAAGAAAACCAAGATCTTAGTATGCAGCAGAAGAGAAGAAGTCAAGACCAACATTAAAATAGGGAGGCAAAAACTAATAGAAGTGGATGAATTCTGTTATTTGGGAAGCAAGATAACTAGTGACGGGAGAAGCAAGAAAGAAATTATCAGCAGAATAGCCCAGGCGAAGAGAGCATTCCACCAAAAGAGAGACCTGCTTACAGCGGGAAACTTAAATATGGATGTAAAGAAACAATTTATAAGAACCTACATCTGGAGTATGCTCCTATACGGAAGTGAGGCATGGACAATGACCGCAGCGGAGAAAGCAAGGATAAAGGCCTTTGAAATGTGATGCTACAGAAGAATGATGAAAATCAAATGGATTGACCGAGTTAGTAACGAGGAAGTGCTAAGAAGGGTAGGAGAGAAGAGAAGCCTCATGAAAACCTTAATAAGAAGACGGAACAACCTTATAGGCCACATCTTGAGACATGATGGCATGATGAAGACAATCGTTGAAGGACAGGTGGAAGGCAAGAATGGAAAAGGAGGACCTCGAACAAAATATATGGAACAAGTAAAGAGAGATGTGAAAGAGAAGAAATACGTAGGAGTGAAAAGATTAGCTGATAGGAGAACTGAGTGGAGAGCTGCGTCAAACCAATCCTAGGATTGTTGACCAGTGATGATGATGATGATGATGATGACCGAGGGAAAATAATATCATGGTGGCGTATTGAGAATTGAGTATTACTCAACAAAACGTCTTAACTAACCGCAGAGGCATTCACACAGCCATACAATTAGTAAATAATTATGCCATTGAATAGTAAAAGTTAATATACACTAATTCACATAAAAATGGAACTGTATTCATCCCATCTAAAAGCGAAACTGAACTAAGCACACGATTGGGCCTAGATTAAGCTAGATAAATGCGCCTTAATGTCATTTCAAGCAAAAATGAAACAATGATTATCCCATATAGAAGCGATAGCGATGAGAAATACTCTTTATCCGGCAAAACGGCCAAGCAATTCGGAATAATTAGAAGCATGAATCCGGGAAAATAATTCAGGACCTCCATGGCAGAGCGATCATGAGCGACATGATGCTGCTACCTCCGTTTCGGCGAGTTTCTAAACACCGAAATCTCCCGCCCGTGCATTAGCGAGAACAACGAGGTAACAGCTTCATCTCACCACTCGCGTGAGGGCACGGCCTTATTAATTTCTTTCGGGCAAAAGTAATGATATCGCGCAATAAACAACTGCCCTCGTGCGATGCGATGGCAACATCATCGCATCGGGAGAGCAAAGATTAGATCGTTTCGGGGAACGAACGCGTCCGCCTTTATCGCATCACATTATCACCGACGCGATCGCCTATGATGGAGGCAAGGAGAGGCAAAATAGACGATAGACAGCGGACGATGAAGCGCGGAACAATTACCCGCGGGGTGATGGCCCTAGCTCACTACTTATGAAGCGGGAGAGGCTTACATACCCTAGCACCAACGCATTTCAATCGGAAAACTAAGGACCGTCATATTTCGAGCGCACTGTTTCATCCACTACCGAGCAAAAAAAAAATAAGGCATTTAAGGATTACTCGGAGTAAGCGAGTGGAATGATGGCGGAAGAACCCCCGCTCACACACCCCTGACACCCCCCCGAAAATTCCACTCGGCGAAACACACCCCCGGACGTTTTTTTTCCTCTCTCGTGGTCTCGCGGAGCGATGGAATTGCTTTCGTAATATGATTATTGCAGAGGCCATATAAACCGCCGATGCGGAAAAAAAGAAGGGATCAGTAGAGCTCGCAGGACGGTGTCTGGGGGGGGGGGGGGTGTGGGACGGTCCCCCGAAGGGAAGGGGAGGGTGCAGAACTGGATAAGGACTGTGGAAAGGGGTTGGAGGGGAGGGGGAGGGGAAGGGGGAGGTGGGTCGAACGAAACACGTGACGAAAAATAATAATGGCAAAATGCTCGCGAATTACAAAAGCTTCCAAAATGTGACGCAATGCTCAAATGGACTAGATATGGCGTTCGGTATATCTATACATATAAAAGAAAGTCGAAAATCGTGTTAGTTAGAACACTTATAACTCGAAAACGGCTGCACCGATTTTAGTGACATTAGGCTCTTTGCATTGCATGTTAAAAATATTAAAGTAATATTAGAATAGTATTAAAATAATTGAATTAGAGGTAAGCTCAGATCGAATTGAGTTGTCAACAAACACATAACTACCGTGTGTGTAAACAAATCTCCAAGCAATTGTTGATTATCAGTAATGTCCGTGTACCCTACATGATTTCAAATCTTTTAACTTTGTAATAAACGAAGACGAAGTCACCAACTATCTATCTGACTATTTAAAGTCCTTGGACGCACCTGGCTTACCGCGGCACGATTTACAGCTAAAGGTAGGCTCTGTATTCATGATCTTTCGAAACCTAAACCAACCAAAACTACCCAACGGAACGTGTTTGGTTATTAAAAAACTGATAATGAAAGTGATTCACGCCACTATACTCAAAGGAAAATTCAAAGGCGATGAAGTTCTCAATCCGAAGATTCCATGATCCCAACTTATATGCCCTTTTGAACTTAAACGTATTCAATTTCGAATTCGTGTTGCATTCGTGATAACGATTAACAAATCGCATGGTCAGTCTTTCAGTTTTTGTGATGTTTGTTCTCATGTGTCAGTGAAAACCCATGATTTTCTCATGGTAAACAATATGTGGTATGTTTACGAGTCGGTAAACCATCCGCTGTATTTCTTCCTTCGCTTCAAGGGCGCGGCTAGGAATTAGGGATAGGCGCAGCTAATACTGGAGGGTCTGTAGGGCGGGTCGCCAAGGTAAGCGAGAGGTGTGGGTGCCCTCCCCAGACATTTTTTAGGATAAAAGGTTCAAAACGGTAGACTTTGCGGCTGTGTGAACAGTTAAATATTTTGTGACTCATCCGTCCCCCTAATATTAATAACCAAATATTTTATAAAAAGATTCTCTGAGGTTTTGGGGGGATTTTAACCCCCAAAAACCCCCTCGCTGCGTCCCTGCTTCGCTTCGCTATTTTTATTTAGCTTCATTCGCTTTATCTTGCACCTGATAACAAAACAAAAACTGTTGTTTATCAGAAGGCGCTTGACGCAAGACATTAAACCCGAATGTGTAGGGCACACCGTGGTGCGTTTACGCATGAAGCACGTTTACGCAGTGCATTTTTTTCCAAACAGAGATACTATAACTGGCGCGCCTTAAGTCATTTGACACGAATGCTGCTTCATAGGGTCTTTTCTTACACTATTTTGAGCATCAGTCAAGCGTCGGTCTAGCGTTGCGTTAACCTGCCCCGTGAACGAGCCATGTTTACGCTACGGACTTAGACCTAAAAACATTTTTTTACGGTTAATAACACAAATAGCCAACAACTGAATGCGTATAATTTTTATTTCATCAATATTTTCTCATTTAATTTATAAAAAATCAAATATGATTAAAACGATACAGCCGCTATTTGTTTATAAATGGTGCAACTAAACTATAAGTTCATTGAATATTAGGCGGTACGAAGTTCGCCGGGTCAGCTAGTAGTATATACTTACTCTATGGTAATACAAACGCATGCGAAACCCATAAACAACCTCATATTCGTGGGGATATGACCCTTCATTTGCGCAGAAGGCACCCATTTGTGTGTGTGGATACGGGGGGGGGGTGGGAGGGGGGAGGAGTGGAGAAAAGGGGGAGAGATGGTAGAGGATGGGGGAGGGGGAAACAGCGAAGGAAAAGGGTCAGGCGGGAATCAAAATAGGGATAGAGGACGAAGGGCACGGTGTGAGACGCGAACACGGAGAGAATGAGCAAAGTCACGGATAGAAATTCGACGGGGCCAACACGCCGAAAATACAACGTTTGCCCGAGCTATGATAGAAGATGACAGAAAAGGCCTTGATTAGGTCTAATGCACGATACCGAATTAAATTTAAATCTGAAGGCGTGGATAATTTCAAACTTGTCGCGTAAAAAGTGTACAAATTATCGTTAAAAAGATCTAACAATAAGATTAGATCCACGAACTTATGTCTAAATCAACAGAACGGAAGTTTGGTTTGAATCTTGATCCAGGGATATTTTTCTCCACGTAACTTGCATGAATATTCTTTTTAAAAACTTAAGAAAAACTATTTGTGTTCCATGCTTCACCGGGTGTGAGACATGTATCAGTAAGCTCAGTAAATTACCCGATGATCCGGAATAGAATTGGACCATAACCCAAATCGAACAATAGGTCTTATCCGAGGTAAGGGATCTAAATTGACGTCCTGTAAATCACTACGGCTCTAGTTATACTGAAAAAGAATAGAAAAACACGGCACCATTCCAAAATATTTCCTGAGAAGCGGACCTAACTTAGTCACGTTGCCCTTTACATTTCCTCTTCTAGTATGCTGAGTACAATAGAAGACATAATTAACGCATTAGCTTAACAACCTAAGCAACGGTTGTCAAGGTATTTGAAGGGTCTATGAACACAATATGAGACAAAGATTGAAAAATGGTCGACCGAAAAAGCAACTTTTTACTCTCACCTTAGATACATCACGCAGGTGTTAACATTTTTGGACCAGTTGTGATATTTACTTTGATGAGCCTAATGTCACGCTATTAACAGTTAACATGAGGCATTATGATGTAAAAAAAAAGCCTTAACAAATACACAAACTGAACTGAGAACCAAATGGCTCATCGCCATGAGTAGGAATAAAAAAACGACGCTCCAATGACAACTCGAGATTAAGGTTCTTCCAGAGGCGATAAATGATTTCCACATCACTCGCGAGCATAAAACGAACTACCGCGTTAAAATATGATCCCAAAATGGCACCATGCACGTCCCTCGTTTCACGAGGATATCCATGGCGCCATATGACAAAAAGGCATACACGACACGTCTCTGTGGCGCCTGGAATTACGATTATTAAGAATACGACGACAACATTCTTCCTAATAACGTTTCCTCCTCCCATTATAAAAATAACGCGACGACGCAATAATACACCACCGTTAAAAAGAAAGAAAAGGAACGATTTGACATTTGCATGGAACATCCCTCACGGCTTTCATGAAAAATCTCGGGGTGTAATTTACCTATGAATGCGAGGAGAGAAAGAAATTTATTCGTCCGCAACCTTATTAATCCCTTAGGACGAAAATCTAAAATTGTTTCACGGGGGCCGTAAGGATTAACGAGGAGCCAACATATACGAAACTTGGCCCATATTGGCCAGAGAGGCGAAAAGAACACACTCACTCCAAAAAGAACTTCGGAAAGAGCGGTAGGACTCTGGTATCAAATCGAGCGATGTATCAACAAGGATGGCAGAATGAAAAAAAAAAAACTTATAAAAGAAATCAAGATTGAATAAAAACATTTCAGTTTTTTTAACATGAAAACGGACGGCTGCCAATGAAGAATGAAAAGACCAACTATGGAACCTTTTCGGAGATATTCAGCCCTCTTTTTTATCGCGGATAGAGAAATTACGTCCCAAGGCATTTTGGCGATAAAAAAGTCTTATATAAATCTTATCAAACCGAGCATCATTAAAAATAAATGAGCACCAAGACGCACGTGTCATGGGAAAATGGAGGTTTTAGCGTGTTTGCTAAATGCGAAGGTCTTCCTACGAGAGGGGAATAAGGACGGGCGACAATCTATGGTGGGGGTGGAAGAGAAAAGAGCTGTTGGATGCCTAGAAAGGGAAGAGGATGGTGAGAAAATAAAGCGATTTATGGGGAGACAATACGAGTGCGCAGATACGGAGACGGAGGAATGGTCTCCGGGGAAGCGTCATTGATCATCACAGGAATGAAGTCGTATCCCGGAGGGAAATGTAGATTCACAAATACAATAGGGACTGCGTGTAATGGACTATGAAAGGAGGGGACTAGTCGGGATTTTAAAGGAGTGTTTGGAATAATTCTGAAAAATAGGAGGCAGCAAGTTTACCCTATGCCACAAAATAAACACACGTCTCTTTACACTGGCAAAACCATTAACTATATTAGCCTTAAATGTAGACAACCTCGGTCCATTGAGAAATGCGTGTAAAAATTAACCCCTTCATTCCTGAAAAGGGTAATTACATGACTGTATCAATACCGACTAAAAATTAGAATTTGTGCATCTAACAAAAACGCTTAATTTAGCTTCCTGGCAGGGGATATGAGCGCGAATGGAGAACTCGCACCTAACTTGATTAACGACCACACAGGCGGAAAAAACATTCGAGTTCAATCTCCGGTCCTAGAGGCACTTTAGCCACCGTTTGAAGACGGGTTACAGAGGGATGCAAAAAGGAAAAACTCACTCGTGGTTACTGCGCTAGAACTAGAGGGAAACTCAGAGACACACGTGGAAACGTAGTAAAACTAAGATGAGGACTCTATGATCAATTGAATGGGCCTAAGGGGAATGCGGTCAACCATGCCACGAGTCAGAACAAACATACAAAACTGTAATGGAGGAAAAATACACGAGAAAAGAGCTCGCAGTAGGACAACGTGGCATTTCTTGGCTACACTTCTGGTTAATTCGCAAGAAGCGGTGAAAGGAATGGAAGGAATGAAACGGCATAGAAGATAATGAAAGGCTAAATCAACATAGGTCAAGAATCCTAGGAAATGAAATAATTCAAACATGTTTATAATTTTCATTCAAATCGTATGGTATTATCATTCGCATACCAACATCCTACAAATAAAAATAGGGGTTTAACACTTCTATAAAAATATATATTAAATTATAATGACCGGTAAACTTGACAATTACCCAAGGCAGAGAAAAATTGCATCAGCATATGTAATTATGTTTGTAGTTTTCCCTTCAAACAGTTCTCTGCTTATAATTTACTGAGGAAGGCGAGATATAGTGGAAGGACATCTTTAGTTAATGAAAAAGAGATGGCACTTTTCCACAAATTTATTGAGCAACGTTTGTGAACGACAGAACGGTGGAAATGAGTCGTACGTTACTCAATAAATAGTTGGATAACGTGCCGTCTCTTTACACTGGCAAAACCATTTCTTTTTCATTAACTGTTCTCTGGTTCTTTAATAACACTTTTGCCACAATTCGAGTCTCACTAAGGAATAGCAATACCGGTAGGCAAGAGTGCTTGGGAGATAGAAGAACGATAGAGAAAATAGGGGGAGAGAGAAAGTGGAGAGAAGGATATGGAGCTTTTTGGGGAAAAGCCGAGGGTTTGAGGGAGGGCGGAAGGCTCACTTATCCCATTACACAAATCAGCCGGAGACCGCGGAACGCCGGGGAGAAACGAGTGGGGGGAGGGGTCCGCCTCATCAAATTCGCGCATTTATCCAGCCAGCGAGCCGCCAGCGCCACCGCCGGACATCCAAAACCCCCTCACCCCCCTCACTGTCACCGCACACACTTTTTCCGCTCCGTCCCATAATAGCGCACCCCATCCAACACACCTCTACCGCGCCACGTTCACACCCCACGAAAATCCTTGCACAATCACGCGCGGGAGACCATCTCCAACTGCATCCTTACCCCCCCATACACGGCGACCCTCAGGAAAATAAAAACCTCACTGCAACCGAACCAGAGAGATGTGCACAGTAGTGATGGGTCGATCATGAACGATTCGATCAAAAAGATTGAATCACTAGGTGAATCAAATGACTCATGATTCATTTCGTTAAACAAGTCGATCATCAATCATCAATCACTCCGAATTCCGGTTTCATATCAATCATCTCGGTTTCCGGTTTGTTTCAAAATTTGGAACGATCGATGCTTGATCTCTTTTCGTCAGGGCAGAAATAGTTGTGAGAAAATTAAATACTATGTTATGAAGATCTGAATACTTGTGCAATCTTTTTCTTAAATGTTTTCCAGCAGTTATCAGTATTAATAACACCAATACACGTAAAAGGAAAATATTAAGATGACTCCTGTAGGAGAACGTTAAGAAGTAGAAGTTAAAGCTGGTCACATTTTATTGTGCCGTTCATGAAATTATCCTGCAGATCAGATTAATGCATAGTGTGTGGTGTATTTTGTGTTATATTTTGATCATCTATAGTTAGAAATTATTTTATTAGTCTTAAGAAACTGTGGCAGTTTTGCATTCCCAAATATTTTCATGACCCTACTTTCTTCATTTTTGCAATCCATTTTACTCATCTAGGAATTCACAATCAAAATAGTATATGAAATGATAATATGGATAGCAATCAGCGTTACCAATGCTCTTCGCAGATGAGGCAGTATTTGTTCGATTATTCAAAGTGATTTATTACATCCATTGATTGAGTCTTTTCGATCTTGATTCCTTCTGAGTCTTTTCGATCTTGATTCATTTGAATCTTTCCGATCATAGTAATTGAATCAATTGATTGAATCACTTATGTGACTCGAGTCAAAATGATTGAATCACTAAAATGTTCGACTTTGCCCATCACTAGTGCACAGACACACACGTTAACTCACACATTCACACACTCAGGAGTGGGATAAAGCGACAACCTCGGCGGCGCGGTGTGCTGCAGCGAATTGGTATTGGTGCGGACGCGGGGACAATGAGTTTCGACAAGTAGTCCAAGGAAGAATTTTTAACTGCCACCTCGCACTCACCCAGCCTCTCTCCCCAAATTGACGTAAGTGAGGTGTCGACTCACCACACGGAGCGTTTGTAATGAATTTTGCCTTCATCGCAGAAAGAAAATCATAAAAAAAAGCCTGAGGACGAGGATGGTCGTTAACGGATTAATTCGTTTCGAAAATAATAACAAGAAAATGAAAAGTATGATTCCGTTGTCACAGGACAAGGCGCGCAAAGAAGTAAGCCGAGGCACAGCATCTACATGTTGCATCATATTTCATTGTGCACGCATTATATATTTTGAGGATCCCCTCTAGTGAGGACAAATACCTTTCTTTCTTTCAGCTGGAGTAATAACACTTTCTATCGCATTCCTATGAAGGCAGCTTGCGGGATGTTACCCAGATGAACGCATCTGCCATGAACCTCAAAAAGGAGTATTTATTACTGTTTTTATATATACTTTCACTGCCCCGAAAGCATGGCATTTTAGGCAAGTGCAGCGGTTGAATCTAACGAAAAAGAGCGTAGGACGATCACAGACACCCATCTCCTGAATAAGGGTAACGTATCTAGGCGGGACTCAAACCTTCGATTCGGCAATCGAGGACTTTACCTTGACACCACCGAGATCGGCAAAGAGACGACACGCTTAGGACACCGAAGGGCATTGCAGCATCGTCGTCGCGGATCGCATCGTATCAGTGACGACTTGCTGCCTTCCACTCAGGGAGGAAAGGAATGCCTTTGAAGGGCCCCATCTGGAGAGATTGGGGAGTTCACCCTCATAAATAAAAAATTCGCGTGCGCGGCCCTGCCTCAAGTACAGGGTAATTTTTTCCATTTTTTTCCTGTGACAATATTTATTTTTTTAATTTACTATTCTCAGGTTCTCAACCGGATCAATTTATCCATGTCAGAAGTTTCGAATCTCGACTGCGACATTGTTATGAGAGATCTGCCATGGTGACGAGGATCAGCTGGTTATGGATTATTTCACCAGGTGGGGAACCTTAGAAGATCTGTTTCAATAGGTTCGTAGGAAAAGCCTACTGTCTTAATCTCGTTTTCAGGTTATTTATTATTATCTGCCTGCGAGTCACATTATTACTTACTGAAACTAATAGTTTCCTAAACCGTTAGTAAATCACTGAAATTCAAAGTCACTAACATCCCAAGAATCAAGTAGCTCATTAATCATATCCAGAAAATCTGAAAGCATTCATTAGACGATGCGCGAATTTTTAAAGGAAGTCATTCAACGCCAAAGAGTCCTTCAGAGCGCACAGGAGAAAATACATGAGCCCGTCTTATCCTTAACATTTTGCCGTTCGCAAAGAGAAATATGGAATTTCGTACATCTCTCTCGACTAGATTAGAATTACGCACTTTCCATGACATAAGAGGGAGTATTTTCAAGTGGTGAACAGTGGATGACAAATGCATAGACATTATGCTGTTCTCTGGAAGATATATGCTTAACTTGAAAATAATAAAACATCATGTGTGTCCCATCTTGGCTCGTTAAGTACTGAGAGCATTTAAACAGGCACTGAGGCATACATTTCGTCACAAAAAAGATTCGCCACTCTAAAGATGACTCGAATTTACACGCATTACACCGTGACGTGAGGTGCCGGACCTTTGAAAAAAGATCTGATGCTTCCCCAGCTGGTGGTGAAGGTTTCTCGGGTGATACACCGGGTAAATCACGCCATGGCTGCCGACGTTTCGTGATACGAGAAGTATCCCGAAACGTCGGCAGCCATGGAGGCGAGTCACATTATTACTTAAAGTAGAAATTAATAGATAGATTAACAAATAAGATAGCAGATAATAATAAACAACCTGAAAAAGATATTAAGACAGTAGGCTTTTCAAACGAACCTATCGAAAAAATCTCCATCATTAGGGCTGATTATCGTGGCTTGGAAAGTCAAGACCAGTGATGGGAAAAGTATTTTACAATGTTTTAATATACTCTTTTTCATGTTTCCCCTTCCGGGAAAAATCTTGAAACTCTTTTCAACCACTTCCTGATTAGCTAGAGCGCTGAAATCTTCATTACCATTTCTTTTATGACTTGCTCTGAAAATTGTACATTACTACGAGGAATTTTCGACTTAGCACCTAACTTCCGCAGCCTCAATGTTCCAATCAACAATTGAATAAACAAACGTTTGCTACAAAACTAATTCAAATTGAAGGAAAAAGATAACAAATTGAATTTAGAGATGAAAAGATTAGAGATTGCAATGGGGCATAACAAAGCCAAATTCTTGGGATCGGTAGCTCCCACGTAAAATGGCTCTAACAGCGTATAATGCTTTTTTGGCCACAGTGGTCAAAGAAGGAGAATGAGCAAAAGTGAAAATTGTAAGTAATAAATTTTGAAGTAAGGAAGCCTCAATTTCTTGACACATAGTCAGCAATTACTTTGTAATCTTTCCATGGATACAACAAGCAGGTATGACTTTTGTTTGTAAGACGCTCAGTAAAAATATCCACTATTGGAATAGATTTTTAATGAGATATGTTATTAAATTATGAAGTTAATTTTTACGAAACACAATTAAAATTGAGACGAACCACAAAAGAGCCATGTAATGCATAATTTTACAATTACTTCCCTTCTGCCACTATATGAACGATGCTGATTATTCGGAAAGTTGGTCGGAAAAGAATAAAGGCCTTTGAGACTAGGTGCAGGAGACTGAAGATGAAAATGACAGATAGGGTTACGAACCAGGAGATGAGCCGAAGAATGGAAGTTGTGGAATAGCACACGCCGAAGAAGGTCCCGGAGGAAAGGCCATTTCATTAGACATAGCAGTAACATGTGGAATACGATTGAGGGAAAATTTGACGAAAAAGTGTTCCGAGGGAAACTACGGGATGAATAGTGAGGACAGGTAAGGAAAGACACTGGGAAGGAGAAAGCCATGGAGTGAATGGCCTGGCTAGGGAAAAGGAGACATTGGGGACTAGTATAATAAACTTTGGATTTTAGTAGTATGAATGAATTGAGGTCAAAAGAAAATTGCTTGTGGGAGAGAAAGATTAGAATAAATAAGGAAGAGGAACATCCGGGGACAGAAGAAACCATATTGGCAAAGGAAAAATAAAGGACCTAGGAGTATTTTTCTTGTATTGCATTGTATTTTACTGCATTAATATGAATGAATGTGTTCGATGAGATTAGTTATTAAATAAAGAAAGAAGAACTCGAGGAAAAACATAAGTACGCCAAGGACAGGGAGAATTTCAGGAGTGCAGTATATCAATCTTATATTTGCAGTGATATGAATGGGGGCCAAGGCAAACGTACTTCGGGCAGAAATTGAAGGAGGTGAAGAAGAAGAAGAAGAACATGAGGGAGTTGAAGGAAATGGCTTATGAGAGGGAGAAATTCAAGGGTGCAGCGTACTCTTATTAGGACAGCTTTAATTACGTTGATGGAATATATATTTGTAAAAGATAAAGAAAGTTACAATCAAGAATAACATCAGGATAAAGGAGCTGAAGTAACGACATTAAGAAAAGGAGGGTATCAGAGCATTAATCATAGAGTTGTAGTACAATCAACTAATGAACCTCCTTCCGCTGTGTCAATTCATTATCCCAGAGAAGGCTTGGGTGTATGGGGCATGTCATGATTCTATTTGACAGCATGAGAAATATAATGGAAGAAATACGGAGTGTCCGCCGAGTTAGGCCAACAGATTAGTACCAGTAGCATACGAAGGACACAACGTGAGGAAATACTTTGGTAAAAGTGGATGTTTACAGTCTACAAATTTTAATATAGCAGAAGTACGAATGAATGAAGACTAAGATACGACAAGCTAGGGAGTAAGAGAGATATGGAAAGCTGGGGAGCATCAGCCTTAGGATGGTGTTATTTGAATCTCCATCAAGCAGGTCATTCGTTACTTTCTGCCCCGTTCTCCTCTCAGCGTTCAACGCAGAGATCGCCCCAGAGGACGGACGGCCGAGGCTCACGGCCCCACCCACCCCCTTCCATTATTCCCCCTGGCCCTGGGTAGAGTAGCCGCCCCTGTGGTCACGAGTGTATAGCCCAGTCCATCGCTCGCTTTCTCCTCAGCGGCCTCCGTGCTTAGGAAATGGAAACCTTCGCCAACCGTGAGCCAAACATTTAAGGGATTCCGCTCCGACCTCGCAGCACGACACTCATCCACTCTGCCACCTTGGACCTCGTGTTTTGTAAATGTAGTTGACGATATCGTTCGATCGTGTAATATAAGATGTCACACACAAAAATACAACAAACGAATCAATTTTCCAAGCAATACCTTATGGACACTGCAAGTAATGGCAGTGGCATATTTAATTACATTAAGAATTACGACTTCAGTTATGGATGTTTTATGCTGTTAATTATACGAAATAGGCTACTGTGTGATAACTATTTTCTAGCACGATGAATTATCTTGTACCATCACACGAGCTAATATCAGATTTAAATGATGAATCACTAATTGACAACCACATTACCTTGGTGACAGAAAAATCTATACAGAAGAAATGGCGCCGACTACATTCGAGAATTAAAATAATGGAACTGCAAAAAAAATTGAGCGATGTGCCCTCCTAACATGAAAAGATAAGCAGATTCAAGTTTGAACTCATCAGATGTCACAGAAGCGGGATTTTTTGAAAAAGGAGCATTTCTTATTTTTCTGCAAACATATGCCAGATGGGATGGGATGGATGGGATTTCAAGCATATTTTACTAATCTTAAAATTCGATAATTTTTCATCTCCTCTTCCAGAAAATTAGGTCAAATACATATATTAATACAATTTCTACTCGTTGTAAAATGTAATTTTGCTCTACATCTCACAGTTACCTATTTTATGCTCCACTATACAATATTACATATTTTATTTTGAAATTTCAAAATAAAATACGAAACATTAAAAAATATCGCATCATAATTCGGTCATTCGCGGAGGTTGGTGAGGCCATATACATGCTAGGATTCCAGGGGCCACAGGAAAGGCAACTTTGCAGAAGAGGTCAGAAGAACACTGCGTACAAGTTTACTTTTTTGTTGAGTGCCATTTGGCGGATTTCCATCAGTTTGCTTTTATGTCCGCAGAACGGCGTTGGGTGCAAAGCGATCTTTTTATCGTCAATATTTACTATCGCAAGGAATAACATCGAATAGTTATGAATTTAATATATTTTACCATTCAGTGTAAGTACACCGGGTATTAAGCGCAATTATACCTTATTTCCCCGTGAAATTCTGATCACTCTTTCAGTCAGCGATACGAGTGGCAACAACCGTAAAAGCTCTACAAAGCGCGCTAGATGGCAACACATCTACTTTAGACTCCAGCGCTTTCAATCCTCAATCGTTACATCCGTGGCCACCGGAGCAACCAGAGGGATCGAGTGGTTAAATGGATAGAGTTTTTGCTTTTCACGCCATGTGTTCAAATCCCGGCGGCGAATGTGGAGATTTCTCAATGACTGCCGCATCCAGTTCTTTGTGTAGGGCACTTCAGATACAGCACTCCGTCCGTCGGATGGGACGTTCTGCAGTGGTCCTCTTGGTGCCCTGCGTTAGTAGCAGGCTCATGGAGACGCTAGGTTTCCTCCACCCTTCCTCTCTTTCCAAGGTCATACCCCTCCCATGCTAAACCTTTCCCCCTCTCCCGATCGCAAAGCTGAAGGCAGGCAAGGGCACGCGCGGGCGTCTGGGAGCCAAGTATCGTACGCATTGCCTGCACGTGATTATCCTGCTGTGGCCCAAGGGCACAGGATACGAGGGAATCGTGGGCACACACACACACACACACCTAAGAGAGGTGAGCAGACGTATGACTGATCACATCGATCATCCCCAAGGGTTAAAAAAAAGGTCTCTGGTGAAAGTCATGGAGTTACTGGATGTCTTCAAAAACTTCATTCACCGTGCTTATGAACACATTGTGGCGCACTAACGCAGATGTGCAATCGACGTGATTTTACTTGCGTAATAAAAAACGCCTCATTTTCTATTCAATAATAATAATAGAATAAATGGCAATTTTTCAATAAATAATTTACACACACAACCGATGTAAACTATCCCCATACTATCCAAATATAATTATTTACTTTTGTAAAAGAAAACTATTTCTTCAAATAGGTAATTATTGTAAGGTATAAGTATAAATTTATACGTTTGTACAAAAAGCGGAAAAATTACGAATTATATTGTAACTAAGAATTGAAACCTCGCTGTCAAGAAAATTCATAAAATAGGAAAGGCTAAAGCATTGCCATAAGCATAAAACTCGATTATTGCAGAAAAACTGATAGCAATTAAAATTTGAAAAGAGAGAAAAGTTGTAGGCATCGCACGATATAACCTAAAAAATTGTAATCTTCATTGTAAACAATTTAAAAAGTCAACAAAAAAACAGTAAAAAGAGATATACGGCTTTCTAATGAGAGTAACAGTTTTTAATAATGGGAAAAGGGCAACCCTTAAATTTATTTACAGCAAAAATCGTTGAAGCACAGTGAGCACACAACTTCAACGCTTCAATCTCCATCAGTCTTGGGATCAGTATTTATGAGCCATACAGGTGATTTCTCTGAATCACATAAAATGGTAACATCTAGATCAAGGTGCATACTTTGTAGGCAAGTTCCTAGCCTTCCTCTGTGCTACCTGCTCTTGATTCATAAAAAGGTACATCGAGTGCACCAAATAACAATTGCGTCCTACTTAAATTCAGCTAAATTCCTCTTCTGTCAACCAAGTGGCGATGCGAGTGGCCATTATTTTACATTGATAGCTTAAAACCTCTTACATTGGATATACTTGGTCTGAAGCCTTGAAACAGCTGGCGGGGAAGCTACAAAATAACACGAATGATTTGAAAGAAACGGATGATTTGAAAGTAAAAAATCAACAAAAAGAAGGCTAAGATATTAGTATGCAGCAAGAGAGAGGAAGCTTAGACAAGCATTAGTTAACCTAGGAAATCAAAAGCTTGAAAAGGTGAAAGAGTTTTCATACCTGGGGAGCCAAATTACCAACGACGGACGAAGCAAGAAAGAAATATCCAGCAGAATAGCGCAGACAAAGAGAGCTTTCTATAAGGAGATGAATCTACTTCCCGCTGAGGAAACGAGCACAGAAGTGAGGAAATAATTCATCAGATGCTACATAGGGGGAATGTTTCTCTATGGAAGTGAGGCTTGGACGTTGACAGCAGCAGATTAGTCAAGAGTGGGAGCATTCGAAATGCGGTTCTACCGAAGAGTGATGAAGAGAGAATAGATCGACCGGGTAAGTAACGAGGAAGTGCAAAGAACAGTGGATGAAAACAGAAGCCTTCTAAAAACATTAAGCAGAAGAAGGAACAACTTAGTTGGTCACTCACACTATCTGCCAGTAAGTTACGATTATTTGCAGACGACGCTATAGCATACAGAGAAATCCGTTCCAGCAGAGATATTGATGAACTAACGAATGGCCTTGCTGCTATCCAAGCGTGATGCGATGATTGGCAGTTAGAATTAAATTTGAAAAAAATACGTCGTAATGAATTTCTTGAAGAAGAATAACTCCCCACACCGTAGCTATGTAATTCGGGATACCCAATTAGAGACTGTTGAATCCGTGAAATATCTAGGGGTTAGACTCCATAATGATCTATCGTGGAGTAAACATATTCGAGAAATAACCGGTCAAGCTAATCGTAAAATGGGTTTGGTAAAAAGAATATTAGGAAAGTGCGACGACAAAATGAGAGAAATTAGCTACTTTTCCCTCGTTAGACCACATTTGGAATACGCTGCCAGTGTTTGAGACCCTCATAAAAAAGGCTTAATAACAGAGTTAGAACGCGTGCAAAGAAGAGCTGCCAGGTATGTGAATGGTCGTTACGATAGTCTTGTTAGTGTAACTGACCTCTTAGATAAACTCGGCTGGGAATCTTTGTCGGACCGTAGATTGAAAAATAGAGTAAACCTTTTAGATAAATTCAATGGCAGTGTCTTTTCTGACGAAGTTAACCATATCTTGCGGACGCCAACGTACTACGGAAGATCAGATCATATAAATAAAATAAGAGAGATAGATTGCAGATCAGACAGATTCCGAATGTCATTTTTTCCTCGACCAATAAGAGATTATAACGGCAGCAATAGAACTCGTATATAGATTGCATGACTTGTAGTGTAGCCTACTAACCTATGTAAAACTTAAAGCATTTTTCTGAATTTCTATTCTATATTCTATTTCTAACAGCATATAGTAGTATAGTTTGTTATTATACGGGACGTTTTTTGGACGTTGTGGTGTGCATGTGGGAGTCCAAATGCATGCTGGTGATTGATCACCCCCTGCCAAACACCCTAGAGGTGGCTCGCAGGGTAATTTGTAGATGTAGATGTATATAAAGAACTAGCCTCAGAAATTGCCCCCTACTTGCAGTTAATATTCAGTAAATCCATCAAGCAACACGAAGTACCTAACGACTGGAAAATCGCTAACGTAACGCCAATATTTAAAAGTGGAGACAAGGAACAGCCATCTAATTAAAGGCCGATATCTTTAACGTTCATCTCAAGCAAAGTCCTTGAACACATCGTAGTCACCTCGGTATTGAAAAACCTAGACGCGCAAAACTTATTAATTACTGCAGACGACGCCATAGTTTACAGAGACATCCGTTCCAGCAAAGATATAGATGAACTAACGAATGACTCTGCTGCTATCCATGCTTGGTGTGATGCTTGGCAGTTAGAATTAAACTTGAAAAAATGCGTCATAATGAATTTCTAGAAGAAGAACAACTCCCTACAACGTAGCTATATAATTCAGGGTATCCAATTAGAGACTGTTGAATCTGTGAAATACCTAGGAGTTAGACTCAATAATGATCTATCGTGGAATAAACATATTCGAGAAATAACCGGTCAAGCTAATCGTAAAATGGGTTTTGTTTAAAGTATTTTAGGAAAGTGCGACGACAAAGTGATAGAAATTAGCAACTTTTCCCTGGGTAGACCACAATTGGAATACGCTGCCAGTGTTTGGGACCGTCATGAAAAAGGCGTTAGCATGATAACAGAGTTAGAACGCGTGCAAAGAAGAGCTGCCAGGTAAGTGAAAGGTCGTTACGATAGTCTTGTTAGTGTAACGGAACTCTTAGATAAACTCGGATGGAAATCTCTGTTACACCGTAGACTGATAAATACAATAACAGACAGATTCCGAACGTCATTTTTTCCTCGATCAATAAGAGATTATAACGGCAGCAATAGAACTAGTATGTAGATTGCATGAATTGTGGTGTAGCCTCCTAACATATTTAAAAATGAATGCATGTTTCTTAATTCAATTATTATTTCTAACAGCATATAGTAGTATAGGTTGTTAGTATGCGTGATGTTTTTTGGACGGAGTGGTGTGCATGTGGGAGTCCAAATGCATGCTGCATGCTGGTGATTGATCACCCCCTGCCAAACACCCTGGAGGTGGCTCACAGGGTATTATGTAGACGTAGAAAACAGCAAAAGGCCTATTACGAAGGACTGATAATGAAAACAATTACGTCGATTCATTATGTGATTCAAATGATGTTACGGCCAAGTCTTCGTCATTTCCGTTCGCGATAAACACATTCAATTGCCGTTTTAACGCTGTGAATTTTGAAGTGTACGCTAAGATGATTTGGTTGATATTTTGCAAATGGAAAAATTGATAAGGGAATCCAAATAAAATGGAATATTTTTAGTTTCAGTAAACTTCAAGTTAGCTACAGATGTATTTCGGGGTTAATGCACTGTAGGCACAAAAAGTTCGATTTAATTATTATCACTACGGATATTTACTTTTCGCTCTCTACAAATAAGCATTTTGGAGCAACGTGAAAAATCGAAAATCGAAATATAATAGCAATTGTTTTGCTAATTGGTACACTCTCTCACGTGTAAAGCATAGATTTGGCTATGAAAACCGACCAGACCTCAAAAATGAAATTAAATTCTTCACGACTAAAATTTTATTCATACAAATATGAATAGTGAAGAAGGGTAGCCTCACTTACCGATGTTCTCGTAAATCCTGCAATTTTCCATCACGCCAGCTGCGGACACGTCAACTGACATCACATAACCTTGGTGATGAACCACGTCAACAACTGGAAGATTCTCTTGCTTCTTCATTTCAATTGGTGCATTCCACAGATGTATCAATCACTAATTTATGTCACGGTCCGATTCACAAGAGGGAAAGAGGTGGTTATTTGTGTAGAGAATTGGGCTCCTGATCAAAGAGTCACTGGTTTAGTTCCCGAGTAAAACCTTCTTACACACGCTAAAGAAAATAGTCTCGGTAAAAGGTGATTCAGGGAAAGAAATTGGCCTCTACGATTCTCCATAAGAGCCCATACTGTCAACTAAATGTGGAACGCTCTATACCCTGAATTTGTGAATTTTACACGCCTTTATGTTGAGTTCAGTTATCAATCCTCGGGTTGATTCACTTTCACCATATCACCTCCCTCCGTGGACCGTGTGGTGTGCATTTAGGAATCCTATAGCATGCTGGTCACCCCCTGCCAAACACCCAATAGGCAGCTCGCAGGGTGTTATGTAGATGTACAATTAGACTTCTACTATGGACGAAATTCACTATTTCACCCAAGTAATGGCACGGAAACGCCATCGTCTTCTCTGTTCACGAATCACGATACACACTTCCACTGGCTGTTTCGATCATTCACCGACTGACGCGAAAAAGTAAAATCTAAAAATATTTACCCACCCACCCTTAAAAAAATTCAACCATACCCGAACACCTGGCTGTCTTTAGTCTGTTGACCAAGTGATCCAAGGAAATGGGGGTGGGCCCCTTTGGAAAGGGAAAACTCGAATGCCTGGGTAGGGATGACCCTTTTTCAGAGGACTGCGGTTCTACTACGGCCGCCCGTAACGACTCTCCCTCAAGATTTTCGAGGTAATATATCCCCGGAAAGAATTTTTGAAAATCCATTACAAGTGCAGGGTGGCCAAGGAACTGGTCCCTCTGATGTGTGAAATTCGCACGCCTGTGGCCTACTCCGGGGTGAGCTCTACACTCATTAATCGAAACTCACCGATCACATAATCGATGGCAATGCTGAAGGCGATGACATAATTTCCTATATGGCCCACGCATCGAGGATAGTATTTTGATGACAAATTACTTTGCTGTGGTAAGCTGAATCATCGAGCCACAGCGAAAAATGGAGTGGAAAATGTAAAGGAAGATTTTCCTTGGTTTTGAGAAGGCATTTCGATACCGAGGGAAAACGAAAAATAGCGGTAAAGGTAGAATAAAGGCATAATAGTATTGCGTCATTCACATTTATCCGTCAAAGTGGTTGACTCTTAAACCCGTTATCAAACCCAGGATTTATGACGACATCTCCTGATGAAAGGTGATTTTTGTAATTTATCATTCGCAGGTTGAGCGGTGGAGAGAATGAGTAACCCTCAGAGAAAATATTAAACTGAGCGCTCGAGGAGTCCCCAAAAGCTAAAACCAACAAAAAACTCCAAATCTAAATATTTAAATGAGAAGCGGGAAATTTCGGCCAATGAAATGCTTTCAAGTAGTTTTCTTACATTGTAATACTTTCGAATAGTTTGGATTCAAGTATGTTTAGAACTAGAATACCAATGCAACCCATAGAATAATCCTAGTCATAAAAAATTATCGTATTCCATGAAAGAAGTCAATAGTGCATAAAATGCTGATGTCTTCGGAATAGGGTAGTTTCCTTCATCAAAGAAAACGAAAGGTATTGATTGCGATTCTTTACCCACCATTAGTGTATTCACAATATACACAAATCATTATGTTTAGAAATACCGGTTTAGACGAATGGCAATGGTCAAATTAATCCTAATTTGAAAAAGACCAGACTAGCGCCCATGCGATGCCACTACACGTGACGTCACAGAGACCTAGTTTCTATAGGAGTCGATAGGAGTTTTACATCGACTGAGATTACCAATGCATGGATGAGTCACAGAGCTCAGGGAAACATCTCTCTCTAAGAAGCTCGTGACCGCAAATATTGCAATAGAGTATTCTGGATCCGACTACTATAAAGAAATGCTGCCACCCATTGTGCTTTAATGGAAACTTGTGCTTTAATAATGTCCGCACGGACATCGGAGCCTCCTTCGTGGACTTTAGGCCGGCAATCCGATCGTGTCGGATCCCTCTGAACCATTCGGGAGTCCATTACACGGCCGAGTCGGCTAGTCGTGTAGCGAGTAGCATTTGTGAGCACTGTAGGTCTTTTTTAGAGTAGAGAGTAGGGCAGAGTGTAGATATATTAGTGGGTTGAAAAATAAAGGGGTAAGTTCAGAACTTTTCACATACAAAATTCTTCCAGAAATGAGAATCTACATCTACAAATTACCCTGCGAGCCACCTCTAGGGTGTTTGGCAGGGGGTGATCAATCACCAGCATGCAGCATGCATTTGGACTCCCACATGCACACCACACCGTCCAAGAAACGTCCCGTATAATAACAAACTATACTACTATATGCTGTTAGAAATAGAATATAGAATAGAAATTCAGAAACATGCAGTAGGTTTTACATAGGTTAGTAGGCCACACTACAAGTCATGCAATCTATTTACGCGTTCTATTGCTGCCGTTATAATCTCTTATTGATCGTGGAAAAAATGACATTCGGAATCTGTCTGTTCTGCAATCTATCTCTCTTATTTTATTTATATGATCTGATCTTCCGTAGTACGTTGGCGTCCGCAAGATATGGTTAACTTCGTCAGAAAAGACACTGCTCTTGAATTTATCTAAAAGGTTTAGTCTATTTTTCAATCTACGGTCCGACAGAGATTCCCATCCGAGTTTATGTAAGAGGTCAGTTACACTAACAAGACTATCGTAACGACCTTTCACATACCTGGCAGCTCTTCTTTGCACGCGTTCTAACTCTGTTATTAAGCCTTTTTCATGAGGGTCCCAAACACTGGCAGCGTATTCCAAATGTGGTCTAACGAGGGAAAAGTAGCTAATTTCTCTCACTTTGTCGTCGCACTTTCCTAATATTCTTTTAACAAAACCCATTTTACGATTAGCTTGACCGGTTATTTCTCGAATATGTTTATTCCACGATAGATCATTATTGAGTCTAACCCCTAGATATTTCACAGATTCAACTGCCTTTAACTGCGTGCCCCGAATGACATAGTTACGCTGTAGGGAGTTATTCTTCTTCCAGAAATTCATTACGACGCATTTTTCCAAATTTAATTCTAACTGCCAAGCATCGCACCAAGCTTGGATAGCAGCAAGGTCATTCGTTAGTTCATCTATATCTTTGCTGGAACGGATTTCTCTGTAAACTACAGCGTCGTCTGCAAATAATCGTAACTTACTCTGCACTACTTCGCCAATGTCGTTTATATAAAGAAGGAATAGGAGTGGGCCAATGACACTACCCTGAGGAACGCCAGAAGTGACTCTAACCTCATTGGAGACTGCACCGTCTAATACTACTCTTTGGACGCGGTCGCTCAAAAATTCTCTAATCCAGGAAATGACATCTTCGTCTAGACCATAAGATTTCAGTTTTAATATTAACTTTCCGTGGGGTACTTTATCAAATGCCTTTTTGAAATCAAGAAAAATCGCGTCTACTGGAATGTTGTCTTCCCCGGAGACTAAAATATCGTGGGCGAAAAGCGCTAACTGAGTTTCGCACGATCTGCTTTTCCTGAATCCATGTTGATTTCCCATTAATAAGTTTTGCGCGTCTAGGTGTTTCATTACCGAGCTGACTACGATGTGTTCAAGGACTTTGCAAGAGATGGACGTTAAAGATATCGGCCTGTAATTAGATGGCTGTTCCTTGTCTCCACTTTTAAATATAGGCGTTACATTAGCGATTTTCCAGTCATTAGGTACTTCGTGTTGCTTGATGGATTTACTGAATATTAACTGCAAGTAGGGGGCAAGTTCTGAGGCTAGTTCTTTATATACGCGAGAAGGGATTTCGTCTGGACCAGGTGATTTATTTGGACTAAGCGATTTCAATATATTTTCTATTCCGAGCGTACTAATGTCAATAGCTGGCATCTTATGTAGACAGGGATTGTCATCGGTCTCGGGTGAGTTTTCGGAAGGCTCCGTGAACACGCTCTTAAAGTAGAAATTTAATAAATTGGCTTTATCGTAACTGCTTGTCAACACATCTCCATTGTCGTTTCTCAGCGAACATACGGTAGATCGTTTACCTTGAACTTCCCTAACATATGACCAAAATGCTTTTGGGTTATCCTGTAACTGCTCTACTAGTGTTTTTCTTTTAAAATTCGTGAACGCATTCCTGAACGCTTCCTTCGTGGCAGCTTTAGTCATCCTATATTTTTTAATTATTAGCTCGCGTTCATTAGCGGATAAATCCGTGCTGACTTTTTTCATTTTAGCATGACACGCTCTCTGTCGCCTCAATGATTTTCTCACTTCCGCGTCGTACCATCTCGGTTCGCTGCCTTCTTTTACTATTTTACTAGGGATGTAGCTATTTATTCCCGAAGTTACGAGCGAAAGAAAAGCTTTCCAAGTATTCTCTACATTTAACTTTAATACTGATTCTTGAAACTCGGGGAAAGCATTTTTCATATGACTCTTAAACCCATCAAAATTAGCTCTTTTAAAAATGAAAACTTTACGCTCTTTTTTAAAGTTTACAGCGGTATTTAGAGAAAACTTTGCAGTTACTACCCTATGGTCACTTATTCCTTCGACAGTGCCAACGTTTATTACCTGATGTGGTATATTTGTCGCTAATAAATCAAGAATATTTTCTCCTCTGTTTGGTGCGGATGCTATTTGAAACAATGAATTAGATGTGAAAGTGTGTAATAAAGCCTCGCAGATCACTTTATCCCTCCCACCAGGAATGAAGCTATAAGTCTCCCAATCTATATAAGGTACGTTGAAATCTCCACCCACAATCAAGTTTCTTTCAGGATACTTGGATGCTACGCTGTTTATTTGATTTTGAAAATCCAACATTGACGTTATATCTGAGTTAGGTGGTCTGTAATACGAACATAATAAAATAGTTTTGAATTTTGGACATTTAATTAAACACCACACAGATTCAACGCTGGTCTCAGTTACGGTTATCGCTTGGCTGACGATTGAATTCTTTACAGCTATAAAAACTCCGCCCCCAACTCGATTAATTCTATCTTTCCGATAAACAGTGAACGATTTTGGGAAGATCTCATTGTCTGAATCATCATCTGTTAGCCAACTTTCTGTTCCAAAAATGACGTTACACTTCGTACTATGAATTAAATGGTGGAATTCGGGAATCTTATTTCTTAAACTACGGCAATTAACCACAGCCACGATTAAAACTTCGGAAGTAGTAATATTGCGATTCGGGAATAATTCTGATTTGCTTTTGTCGAATAGACTATTCACAGGCTCTATACCGCTGATAAATGGAAATGCATGTCTTATTGACACACTATCAAAATGACTTGAGCCTTGACTGCCTTTGAACGTGTTGCTCGACTGACGCTTCTCGTGCTTAAATGTAATACCTGAAACGCTGATTTTTCTCTCTACTTCTCTATTCTCATTTCTGGAAGAATCTTTGTCTGTGAAAAGTTTTGAACTTACCCCTTTATTTTTCAACCCACTAATATATCTACACTCTGCCCTACTCTCTACTCTAAAAAAGACCTACAGTGCTCAAATATGCTACTCGCTACACGACTAGCCGACTCGGCCGTGTAATGGACTCCCGAACGGTTCAGAGGGATCCGACACGATCGGATTGCCGGCCTAAGGTCCACGAAGGAGGCTCCGATGTCCGTGCAGAAACGACGCAGCCTCTGGTTTATGCCTTCCACTCGGCTCCAAACCAGAGAACCACGATCGATCCTCGGGACAAGACTACAAATCGAAAGCTCAATGCCGACTCCAATGGTCCCACCCACCCGCTTCACTTCGGAATTCAGATCCCGGAGGGAATCTAGAATTTCCTCAGATCCACGGAAGGTGGCATCATTGACGCCGACATGAGCCACGACCCGCAGTCTGGAGCACTTCGTGCCCCGTACCGCCGCACCAACCGCCTGCGTCACCTGAGGAACACCGCCACCAGGGATGCACCATGACGTTACACGGTCGCTTACACCCTCGCGGTCTGCCCTCTCCCGTAACGGGACCATCACACGACGGACATAAGAAGAATAAAGAAGTAGAATAGAAGAAGGAGTAGTAGAAGAAGGAGAATAAAGAAGTAGAAAGAAAAATCAGCGTTTCAGGTATTACATTTAAGCACGAGAAGCGTCAGTCGAGCAATACGTTCAAAGGCAGTCAAGGCTCAAGTCATTTTGAGAGTGAGACAATAAGACATGCATTTCCATTTATCAGCGGTATAGAGCCTGTGAATAGTCTATTCGACAAAAGCAAATCAGAAATATTTCCGAATCGCAATAATACTACTTCCGAAGTTTTAATCCTGGCTATGGTTAATTGCCGTAGTTTAAGAAATAAGATTCCCGAATTCCACCATTTAATTCATAGTACGAATTGTAACGTCATTTTTGGAACAGAAAGTTGGCTAACAGATGATGATTCAGACAATGAAATCTTCCCAAAATCGTTCACTGTTTATCGGAAAGATAGATTTAATCGAGTTGGGGGCGGAGTTTTTATAGCTGTAAAGAATTCAATCGTCAGCCAAGCGATAACCGTAACTGAGACCAGCGTTGAATCTGTGTGGTGTTTAATTAAATGTCCAAAATTCAAAACTATTTTATTATGTTCGTAATACAGACCACCTAACTCAGATATAACGTCAATGTTGGATTTTCAAAATCAAATAAACAGCGTAGCATCCAAGTATCCTGAAAGAAACTTGATTGTGGGTGGAGATTTCAACGTACCTTCTATAGATTGGGAGACTTATAGCTTCATTCCTGGTGGGAGGGATAAAGTGATCTGCGAGGCTTTATTACACACTTTTACATCTAATCCATTGTTTCAAATATCATCCGCACCAAACAGAGGAGAAAATATTCTTGATTTATTAGCGACAAATATACCACATCAGGTAATAAATGTTGGCACTGTCGAAGGAATAAGTGACCACAGGGTAGTAACTGCAAAGTTTTCTCTAAATACCGCTGTAAACTTTAAAAAAGAGCGTAAAGTTTTCATTTTTAAAAGAGCTGATTTTGATGGGTTTAAGAGTCATCTGAAAAATGCTATCCCCGAGTTTCAAGAATCGGTATTAAAGTTAAATGCAGAGAATACTTGGAAAGCTTTTCTTTCACTCGTAACTTCGGGAATAAATAGCTACATCCCTAGTAAAACAGTAAAAGAAGGCAGCGAACCGAGATGGTACGACGCGGAAGTGAGAAAATCATTGAGGCGACATAGAGCGTGTCATGCTAAAATGAAAAAAGTCAGCACGGATTTATCCACTAATGAACGCGAGCTAATAATTAAAAAATATAGGATTACTAAAGCCGCCACGAAGGAAGCGTTCAGGAATGCGTTCACGAATTTTAAAAGAAAAACACTAGTAGAGCAGTTACAGGATAACCCAAAAGCATTTTGGTCATATGTTAGGGAAGTTCAAGGTAAACGATCTACCGTATGTTCGCTGAGAAACGACAATGGGGATGTGTTGACAAGCAGTTACGATAAAGCCAATTTATTAAATTCCTACTTTAAAAGCGTGTTCACGGAGCCTTCCGAAAACTCACTCGAAACCGATGACAATCCCTGTATACATAAGATGCCAGCTATTGACATTAGTACGCTCGGAATAGAAAATATGTTGAAATCGCTTAGTCCAAATAAATCACCTGGTCCAGACGAAATCCCTTCTCGCGTATATAAAGAACTAGCCTCAGAAATTGCCCCTTACTTGCAGTTAATTCAGTAAATCCATCAAGCAACACGAAGTACCTAATGACTGGAAAATCGCTAATTTAACGCCAATATTTAAAAGTGGAGACAAGGAACAGCCATCTAATTACAGGCCGATATCTTTAACGTCCATCTCTTGCAAAGTCCTTGAACACATCGTAGTCAGCTCGGTAATGAAACACCTAGACGCGCAAAACTTATTAATGGGAAATCAACATGGATTCAGGAAAAGCAGATCGTGCGAAACTCAGTTAGCGCTTTTCGCCCACGATGTTTTACTCTCCGGGGAAGACAACATTCCAGTAGACACGATTTTTCTTGATTTCAAAAAGGCATTTGATAAAGTACCCCACGGAAAGTTAATAATAAAACTGAAATCTTATGGTCTAGACGAAGATGTCATTTCCTGGATTAGAGAATTTTTGAGCGACCGCGTCCAAAGATTAGTATTAGACGGTGCAGTCTCCGATGAGGTTAGAGTCACTTCTGGCGTTCCTCAGGGTAGTGTCATTGGCCCACTCCTATTCCTTCTTTATATAAACGACATTGGCGAAGTATTGCAGAGTAAGTTACGATTATTTGCAGACGACGCTGTAGTCTACAGAGTATTCCGTTCCAGCAAAGATATAGATGAACTAACTAATGACCTTGCTGCTATCGAAGCTTGATGCGATGCTTGGTAGTAAGAATTAAATTTAGAAAAATGCGTCGTAATGAATTTCTGGAAGAAGAATAACTCCCTACAGCGTAACTATATCATTCGGGGCACCCAACTAAATCAGTCGAATCCGTGAAATCTAGGGGTTAGACCCAATAATGATCTATCGTGGAATAAACATATTCGAGAAATAACCGGCCAAGCTAATCGTAAAATGGGTTTTGTTAAAAGAATATTAGGAAAGTGCGACGACAAAGTGAGAGAAATTAGCTACTTTTCCCTCGTTAGACCACACTTGGAATACGCTGCCAGTGTTTGGGACCCTCATGAAAAAGGCTTAATAACAGAGTTTGAACGCGTGCAAAGAAGAGCTGCCAGGTATGTGAAAGGTCGTTACGATAGTCTTGTTAGTGTAACTGACCTCTTAGATAAACTCGGATGGGAATCTCTGGCGGACCGTAGATTGAGGAATAGACTAAACCTTTTAGATAAATTCAAGAGCAGTGTCTTTTCTGACGAGATTAACCATATCTTACGGACGCCAACATACTACGGATGATCAGATCATATAAATAAAATAAGAGAGATAGATTGTAGAACAGACAGATTCCGAATGTCATTTTTTCCACGATCAATAAGAGATTATAACGGCAGCAATAGAACTCGTAAATAGATTGTAAGACTTGTAGTGTAGCCTACTAACCTATGTGAAACTTAATGCATGGTTCCTAATTCAATTATTATTTCTAACAGCATATAGTAGTATAGTTTGTTAGTATATGTGACGTTTTTTAGATGGTGTGGTGTGCATGTGGGAGTCCAAATGCATGCTGGTGATTGACACCCCCTGCCAAACACCCTAGAAGTTGCCCGCAGGGTATTATGTAGATGTAGATGAATGGGTCGACGAAAGTCGCAACTCGCGTCGTAATGTTAGAGCGATTTAAATTTCATGATGAAGCTATAATTGGCGCTGTTACCTGGACTTCATATTAGTAATGGTAAATTCTATCGAATTCTTAATTTTTATGGGTAAACTTCGCGAATAAATGTACTGTATTTCAAATATTGAGATTAAAGATATAACCTCGCGCTCACAGCTTCGCTGCATACATTTTTGAAAACCAATTAAAAAGCACGCGAAGTGATTGAATAATACGAACTGAGGCTTCCTAAATGTGGTCAATTGCCCGCGATTTGCATTTCAGTTGAAGAAATCAGCACTGTTTTGAAGTATGCGAAGGTAGAATGAAGGTAACGCATGCAGACTTGCTTCAATTTCGGTGCCCCTAGGATGATGCAACGTGCGTATCACCTTCAGGGAGGGAACCCCCGATCAACGAAACGGCAAATTTCGGTCTCTTGAGTTTCGTTTGAGAAAGGTTTTACTGTAATTTTTAATAAAAATTCCAAAGTCTCAGACATCTGACAATTTTGGTAGGAAAGAAGTTGCCCAGTCACACAAGTGTGTAGCAAGAGGCAATTTTCTGCAGGCAGTAATACTGTAACATGGAGACGTCAAAAACCAGCTGGCTGAGCATGTAGAATAATAGGGTAGTTTCCTTCATCAAAGAAAACGAAAGGCATTGATTGCGATTCGTTACCCTCCATTACTGTATTCATAATATACAAATTATTTCGTTTTAGAAATACCAGTTTAGACGAATGGCTATGGTCCATTTTTAACCTCATTTGAAAAGGGCCACGTCTGAGATCGTCGATATCTACATCGTCTACGTCGATAGATACATCGTCTGAGATTACCAATGCATGCATGAGGCGCTGAGCTCAGGGAAACATGTCTTAATAATCACCTATTAAAACTGGCTAAGGTCGGAAAGTTTTCTTCGTTTGATAAGGTATTATTAAACCTTTTTTAAGCCAAGCGCTACCAGCCAGCAAGGTACTCAGCTACCCGCTAGCATCCTGCGTCCTATCAGTGCTCAGAGCCTCGATCAAGGTCACCTCACAAGGCGGGAGGGGGAACCAGAAATACGTCACACGGAGAGATTTCCTTACCCGTCGCGTTTTCGCGCGCTTGAAAATTTTCACTTTTCATTTAATCGCGAAAAATAGATATCGTCATTAAAAATCTAAAAGCGTGAAATACGTACTCCAGGAGTAATAATCTTTCGATTTAGGCAATAAAAAAATAATAGGAAACCACCCTATTGGTGTTTCTGCAAGAGAATTCGAAAGAGCCAAATATTACATTATTCATACACGTAGTAGGTAATCTTTATTATAGCTCTAAAGATGACTATACTTAGGGCTCCCCCTTGTGGTTCGGATACAGATACATGGTCTACAAATTGCTTGGGGTTCTTTAATTTCAACTGTCCCTGTGGAACTGTTGAAGACACATTCATTTTCATTCATCTCTCCTACTTCTGACAATAACCATCAACGATCCTCATTACATTTTCCTTCTTACATTTGGCTACACATTCACCATAAAAAATTGGAGAAGAATATATTGTAGTATGCATTGCTGTATAGCCTGGTTCAGAAATTATCATACTCGACTCGACTCGATACTCGGGAGTAATTTTCAACTCGACTCGAGATCAAAAAGTGCTACTTGGAAATCCCTATTATATTCCGAAGGAGCAAATGCAGACTAAGGAGATTGCTACAGGTATATGGTTAAGATACAGTGATGCATTTGGAAAAGTCACCATAGCAAACATTGTTGAAGCTGAAGTGGAAGCTTATTTATCAGAGATGAATGCACCACCAAATTCCTTCCCTGAGAAATACTGGAACACTTGTGTCTCCTACCCAAGGCTGAAAGTATTAGCGAAGAGATTTCTTGCTATACCACCATCCGCCGAGTTCAGTGAATAACATTTGGTTCTGCAGGAAAAAAACATGATGGAAAATGCAACAGGCTTTATCCTGTACTATACAGGTGAAGAATTCATGTAACACCACTTTTAAGGTATGCTCTCATTTGAAATTTAGCTATTATACTTAAATTACATAGTGATGATATGAAAGATGCTTTTGTCAACCGACTCTTTCACAGAGTAATATATTTTAAAGTGGCTTTCTCGTAGCCTGGAATTAAGTGATCTTTTTCTTGGTGCTTATGGCATCAGAATCGATGGAATCGGTATCGGTAGAATCGGAATCGGGATCGCAATCGATACAATTTTGGAATAGGCCCATCACTACTACTAACCTAAGTAAAACTTAATGCATTAATTTTATCATTATTTCTAACAGCATATAGTAGTATCCTTTGTTAGCATACGTGACGTTTATTGGACGGTGTGGTGTGCATGTGGGAGTCCAATTGCATGCTGCATACTGGTGATTGATCATCCCCTGCCAAACACCCTAGAGGTGGATCGCAGGGTATTATGCAGCTGCAGATGAAGACCGTTTACCGAGGACAACAATAAGCTCAGGTGCCGTCCTATTGGCAGAAGGTCTTTTGAAATTCTTCATGTTCTCCCCTTATGCTTTTTATACAGCTGATTACGGGTCTCCATGTATTGCTAAGATGAAAGCCGGTGTCCCGATTGAAATTTTTGCGATTGAGGCGGATCCATATTGCTTCCTTAATTACGCGGTCCCAGTAACGTTGTGCGTGGCAAAGGATTTTTGTATCTCCCCATGTAAAAGCATGGTCTTCATTAATGCTGTGTTCCACCACGGCCGACTTTTCGTGTTGCGCTAATCTGAAAAATCGTTGGTGTACTTTCAGCCTCGTCTCAATCGTTGGGCCTTTCTACCCCACATATAATTTACCACATTCACAAGTAATTCCATAAACCCCTGATGTCTTCAGGCCGATCGGATCTTTCGCCCTAAACAAGCGGTGCCTCAACGCTAGAATGCCAGGCTGGGTCAAAAGAGAATATTTAAGTTGTTTATTTTGGAAGGAATTTTAGACTCATATTTCATGGCTTTAATTATTTAGTTTGGTTTACAACTGTGCAAAAGTTAGGCCTGATATTATTTTTTATATTTTTGGAATCTCATGCACAACGCACGGTCAAAGAGATATAACGCATACTAGCAAAATATACATGCTTATTCATAAAAAAATGCTAATGGTTAGTAATTCCTAGATTAAATACATGCAAGATTAGGACTACGAAAAAAAACATGCATTGAGTGATCCTAGCGAGCGTTGCCATTAATCCTTTCAATTGAGACAACGTTGCTATCCTTAATAGCACGAGGGAAGAATGAAATTTTAAATCTCTCAGTTTTGCAGTCTATTTCTTTTATTTTGTTCTCATCATCGCGTCTACTATGGTGCGATGGTAAACGAAGGATATGATTCACGTCGTCTGAGAAAATATCTTCTTCGAATTTCCTTAGTAAGATAAGCCTATACTTCGATCTAAGCTCCTGTAAAGATTCCCATCCAAACTCGTGTAACATACTGGAAACGCTGCACTTTTTGTCGTAACAACCTATCACATATCTGGCCGCACGGGCCGCACTCTACTGTACTCGGTTGACTTCAGCTATTAGTCCTACCTCGCAAGGGTCCCATACGCTAGCAGCAGTGATTTTTTTGAGCTAGGAAGTTGAAACTTCGCATACACATTTTCAAACAAATTGTGCATAACTACCCAGATTACTTTGGTCCTGTGTTTTCACTTTAACAATATATGTGAGGTCAAAGTTGAGCAAATTTAGCGAAAAACGACTACCCTCGATTTTTTCTGAAAATTGCCGACTTTATCCTCGTGCAGTGGTTTTATAAACAGTTTTATCGACAAAACTGTTATATCACCTTAATTGACACTTCTTATTCTTTCCTTTGAAGGGTTTTTAAAGATTTTGTTTCACCAATAACCATAGATACATAAGAAAATGGCGGGGCCTGTTTTCAACCCATTTTTTCACATAAACGTAGAAAAAAAGTAGACATTATCACCGGCTTACACTAAGTAACTTATATCATGTCGTTCTTTGAAGCTTCTTTATTGTGAATCTAAAGTCAAACCTTGCACCAATTTGCAACCCCGAATTTTAAATCGTTTTTTCGAGGTAGGAGGGGAAAATCATGTCATCCCAGAAAAGTTCAAGACACCATTACTTACACAAACTTATGGATTTTTATTCCATGATACATCGCCTGCATGTGCGAATGCATTGAACTGAAGGTTCTATTTTCTGTGCATGATCTAGAAATTTCAGCAACATGTTTGCAGATTACTGATTGACAATGAATCAGTGAATGAAACACTGAACTTACCTGAGCTAAATATACGAGAAAATCCTTTGAAAGTACCTATTTTTTCACATTATTAAAATCACGAAATATCCTTGAACCCTTATTTAGTTCGGTTGTCCTAAAGAAAGTACACGTGATAGAAAATATCTGAGCCTAGATTTGCAATCAGGACGAAAAGCACGTCAAGGATCACCCAACAACATCTCTAGGATAGAAAACGTTTTTTGTTGACCAGTGTATTTAGAGTAGTAATTCCTTATGCTCAAAATCGCTCCTCACTATTGCTGCCTTACACATTACGTCGAGCGAATATTTATCCCGTAAATTTTCAGAGACGAGAAAATGAGGAAGTGGATATGGGCTTTCAGTGAATTGTATTACGAGTGCCGGAGTAGGTGCGAAGAAAGAACGGGAAGGAGGGTTAGAGGGAGATAGCGGGTAAAAGGAAGGCACAATTCCTAAGGATATCGAATGCGCCAACATTCTAGACAGGAGTAAGAAATACGTTCGAGCCTCGGTTCGAGGCAGGCAAATTCACCGTCACGACCTTGGTGGCTGACCAAAGACCTTATTTGAATTTCCCTCGTCTCATTCCAAGGATTATATACCGTTAGAAAGGGAATATATTCTCCTGCGAAACGATGGTGGCGGCACAAACTCTGTTGGGATACTTTTTTCCCCCATAGCACATAATCGAGTGAACTAAAAAAGGGAATAAAAACAAGAGCGAAACAATGGAGGGAGTGATGGACGGACGGGGAAAGAGGAGCCGCTGGACTGCACGGGGGGAGGGATGAAAAAAAGAGACGATCGGAATTGACTGCATTCCTAGCCCGAGTTAAACCACAGGCGTCCGCAAACGCTGGGTACGAGCAAGGTGCGTATAATAGGTACCTTGGGGTACGAGGTACCAGCTTCGCGCACCGCAGCAGTCATATGTTCTCTCCTCGGTCATTTCTTTCTTTTCCCCACTTAACCCTCCCTGTTTTCCATTTCCCTCAACGAGAGCTCACTGCTGCACTGGTACGAACCCATTACCTACGAGGTTACTTCATTTAATTAACTATTCCGAGCATGCTTGCGTTCCTCTGTACGTTACTCAGCATTTATAATCCGTAGTTAATGAAAATAAGCCGTTTTGAGGTTGATTTCAATGACAATTCATCAGTTGTAGTTACGTCAGGCGCATCAATTAATGACAGCTGTGGGTAAAACTGGTCTTTCGAATGGAAGAGGCGAATACTTTGCGGAGATACTTCATAAGATATGAAGAGGGACACAAATTGTAAAAGTGCAAAGTAGAATCATATCATATCGTAAACTGGTCTTTTGATTGCTGACTGATGATCTTGGTTATAATAATTTCCAGAGAATTTATTGCATAGATTGAATGGTACGTCTGCATACTATGTCGCAAACCAATTCTACATGAGTGTGGCAGGAAATATTAGGAAATCCGACGCAGGGTGTTTTATCATATTAGAGAGAACGGTGGTCACATTAAATTGTCGGATTATCGAATTCACAGCTGAAACGCGATATGAATAGAAAAATTTCTGCACCAGTATCCATTGGATTTGACTCGAAATGCAATTTTTCTTGGCTTCTTTTATCTCCATTTGTAAAAGAATTCAAATTTATACAAAAGCAAGAATATAATACAAGCATGTAGCACTTGCTTTTCATATAATTACGTGCATTTCTCGTGGGTTTGGTGAAATAATTAATTAAAGTTTCTTGCCTAGTTTAATTATAATTTATAAAATTGTGTTAATGCTGATCCTACGGCCCGATTACGCTTTAAAAATAAAGGAAAGCATTGGACATTCAGGTTTTCCATTCCCTTGAACAACCCCTAAAAAATTCCCAAGAGGGATGATCTTGCAGGTAATATAAACTAATATAAACTCCTATCCATACAACAGAGTATATACTCTGTGTCCATACTATTTAACATCGATTATTCAGGCTAACATTCTAGTTTATCACCGTTGCGGCAAATAATGAAACCCTCATACTCCTACGAACAGGAGATCTATGAAATCGCAAAATGCCATCGAGGAATATTGAACACTAAAAGAAACGTCGACCCCTCACAGATATTCCACAAAGATCTCTTTTTCTTTGATATTGGAGAGAGGGTGGGTCTTTATAAAAACCACCGAAAAAGAGGATAGCGACCGTTGCGCAAAAAATTGAATCGGGAAATGGTTCGAAAAGGTGGAAGGGGTGTGCGTGGGATGGGTTGAAGTGGGTGGGAAATGGAAGGAGTGAGGGGAGGATGCAGAATAAGTTAAGGGAGGAGAAGGGGAATGATTCGGAGGCAGGGGGGAGTCACTGCGTTCGTTCTCCTCCGGAAGGCCACCAGAGGCAAGGAGGCAGTGCAGCGGCATGAAGACTTCAAAGGGACGGAGGGAGGTTAAAATTGGGGGGGGCGGGGTGTGGCAAAAGGCAGCTACGCCACACCTTGCCCGTTTCCCCTCGTCCTCTTCCCAGGTGTGCGCGGCGATATTAGGATTCCCAAATCCCCGTCGCCATATGAATTTCGATTGGGTTGGAGGCGCACATTGTTCTTCCCCAGTACCTCACCAAGAAGCCGTAACGTTCGGTTAAAATTAAGCCACCACAACTAGAAGCAATGTACACAGCGAAATTTGGACGGTGAGGATCAGTAAACTGAGTAGGGAGTTACCGAGGCCAACAAATAAGCTAGCTAAATTCACTGACTGACATCAATTAGCTAAATACAATGAATAATCTAATACTTTATGTTCCCGATTAAATAGTTCACCCTCAGAGTAATTATAAATATATGTTATGTTATGTGTACAGAGATCAACGCAAGAATTCAAAAGGCTAAATTTTTCATTATAGCAAAGAACAAGCCGTAACGTTACCCTGCATTACGTTTCAGAAAAAATTTATAATCAATGTTCTCCCATATAGTAATAATTAATGAGTGCAGGGGGTCTTTTCTCTAACTCGAAGCGCGGTAGCTTTCTGGTGGAAAGATGCTTAATTAAGCCACTTGCTCCCACTTGTATTCTCTAACGCTGAAGCTCCGGCGAAGGAGCTAGCAGAAGCTACCGGTAGCTTATTGGGCTCCTACCCTTATTCTCTATGGGCTGTGAAGCTACTTCCGTAGCTTCAAACTAGCTACCACGGTAGCTTCGCGAAGCGCGCCCTCGAACCCCGCGCTTCAGCTAGCTACCATCAAAATACACGGGGAATTCCTATGAGCCGCCGTGAACCAACAGGCGCATGTCGCTATTCTTTTGTTCTATCCCATCAGTATCTTGCTTGGCACGGCTAGCGATGGAGTGGTAAACAAGAAAAGTGTTGACTATTTTTGTTGTTTTCCGTAATTATATTCTTTAATGAGGTCGGGAATGCTGCGTAAAATATTTGAAGCATTCAATTATTGTATTCTTAACAAAGTAGTGGGCATGAGAGACAAATTTCGTGACTATTTATGTATGTTTCGGAGTGAACTATCGATCGCATTAACTAGTTGATTTCATTATTTGGAGAAGAAAAATGTTGCTTTCAATCATTTTATTTCACGTGAGATCTTATTTTGCATGTAGTCATTACTAGTGAGAAGAAAACCCCCGAAAACAGTGATCATTATTGATGTTGCGAGAGACTGTGTTGTAGTGACGGTACAAATTAATGCGTTGAAATCATTACCAATGCCAATGTATCCACTGCACAGAGATGGATGTCTTATTTTTGCAAGTGTCTATACATTTATGATTAACTTTACTGTGCATTATCAGCAACGATCTTTGTTGTGAAGTGATTGTGTGAAGAGAGGTTAGTGTTACATAGATGCAGACCGTGGAGATGTGGATATTATTGTGTTATAATGAAATGTAAGGTGTTTCCTGATAGTTATTAATAAATTTTTTGCTCTTCCAATGAATAAATATGTTCATGATATCATTCTGCTTTCATTTGTGTGTCTTTGGCAGTATATACGCACTTAATTTCAGTGCCGGTAGTTAAGTTGGTGTATTTGTTTTGAATTTTGAGAAAGTGTAGCCATGGATATTCCGGAAGCCCACGGAGGAAGTCATCACAAAAACAATGGCAATGTTTAGACTGTGACGGTAGAGTTTTGTGTAAATATCGTTTGAAGCATATTGTGAGCCTAAAATGATTGCTTAGGCCAGTCTGAGTGAAATGACGTAACTTTCAAACATAATTTTCTCCACCTTCCCATTAACTTTGTTGAAGATATTCCCGAAATAATATACACTTATCGTATGCACATGTTATTGCGATATTCTCTCGCAGTGCAAGAAGGAACAATCTTTGCACAGAAACAGTTGGTCATCAAAATTTTTGCATCAAACAAGCAAAAGCATAAGGAGCGATGAGTGAAAATTTCTCGGGAATTAGAACGACAATGTCATAGCATTGGTTTAATGTGTTGGTAGTTTACTAACATTTTCTCTTCATTATATTTACATGGCCTACATGATTAGCAATCGTGACAAAAACTGCTGCATCGATCGAAACTATTGAATTGATTTAAGCCGCTTAACCAAATATAATTATTTCTACGTATTTCTATTATTATGAAAGTTAAAGGCACTCAGCATTTCGTAATTTACAAAGCACATTAATTTCAACTTGAAGAAAAAGTCAGCCGAGAACGACAACATTATGATTTTCCCGCAGGTTACGAAATGAAACGAGCGATTTCATTGGTTCTAAAAGTAAAAACTGAGTTCGCACGAAATATTTCTCATGCCCCATATCCGGTCTGAGAAAGCTACCAGAAATTCTCGGTATGAATTAGCTACTCCCAGTTAGAGAATAGGGTCGGTAGCCAATTCTGGTAGCTAGTTCGAAGCTACCACGACGGGAGCTTCGAGTTAGAGAATAGACCCCCAGGTGCTATAGTTTGTCCGCTACCGAGCTTAGGTTTAAAGTTATGTAGACCAGCATATTATGTTCACGGAGCATAATGGATAGCCTCAATTGTTAAAAAAAAAGTTTACGAAGAACAAGCAGTGCTATTAAAAAAAATCCATTGAAATGTAAATGCAGTTTGTTCTACCGAAGGAGGTAAACATCACGAACTTCGAAATTTATGTCAAGCGTACCATTATACAAAGTCAGTAATTTCTATAAAACACCTATTTCAAACTGATGTCACCTAAATTTACATGATTATTCTAGTTAGTTAATACGTTGATGATATTAGAATAAATGCTGAATTTCATCGTAGCATTCAAACACTGAAAACTCTTGATGTCACACGGCTTAGGTACTACAAAGTGGTTGGCATGCAAATGAGCATAACATTTACATACTAGGGGATGAAATTCGCTAAAAATATTTTAACACTTGCCACTTACCTAATTACCTCAGTGCCTACCGCTCAAGAAGCATTACAACATGGCATTGAGAAGTTTCTTTAATATTTGGTTTAAATTGCTACATTAATGAGGTAACCGACGGCAAGTTGATTTTTTATGATGCAACAAACACTCAAATAACACCAACATCACAACAAACATTTTGTTATTTGCTGTTAAACAAAGTTACATGCCAAACAGCATGTAGTACGTCATGTGACGTCAAGAACTAAGTACTGGCCTTTGAAAGCTGCTAACGTTTTAATTTCTTAAATTCATCGTTAGTTCTAAAATCATCAACTAGGGAGTAGTAACAACAAACGCGAGGATATTTTTGATTAGGCATGAAGAGAAATTAACATTGGAATGACGCAAATATTTTCATACTTTGAATTTTGTGGACGAAAAAGTGGCGAAAATGCAACGGAAAAGAAAAAAAACTGAGAGAGAAACCCACGCAATCGCTTTAGCTCAGAGTGACTTTCATGAAACAAAATGGATTAATTTCAATCGAATCAAAATTTAACAGTAATGCCACACCGCTTAGTTACGACTACGACACCTCATTAAAATCAGTTCATTGATAAAAAATTCACCTAGAAGGTCATTATTACGGGGGAAAGTTTAATTCATCGCATTAGAATGTTCAGGAAAATAAATTTCAATCCACGATTTATAAAATATTCTAAAATACTTAGCTATAAAATTATTATCTTAATTTGTTTTTATTTGATGCAGCTATAGATTCCCATGGCTTGCAGCAATGTTACTTTGAATAGAATTGAAACTTATCGATAACACTTAGATTGTTTGATACAGCTTCCATTCCTCTCTCCTTTCAGCAAGCTATTTCACAGCAACTTATAACTTACAAAGGGATTTATTAGAAATCTACGTAAGGGAATCGACAAACCAATGACACCACACAGATTTGCTTCGTGCAATACTCGGCGCTTACTGCGATATCTCATTAATATCGGTCTTCAATATTTCACGGACCTGCTACTCAAAAGCTCCTCCCCCGGTTTGGCTCCTCTATCTATCCACTCCACCTCCAAACTGCCATCGCATCCCACCATCCCTGCTCCTTCGTCCGTCGATGCGGAGTGCATTCCTAGCGCGACTCACAACGGGACTCGGCACATAAAATACTCTAATCTCTCCCTTCCACCCCTTTACAGGGCAGCCGCGAAAATCCCTCACCGCTTACCCCAACCCCTTCTCCTCAAAGCACTCACACAAACCCACGCCATAACTCTCTCTCCGCCTCTGAGGAGCTCGCCATCCGAAGTTGTATACCGCCGATCTCGCCCCTATAGAACACTGCTTTCCCTCAGATCCACCGCAGCGTCATGCCTCCGATGCTGTTGAAATTCCCCGGTGCGTCCTCGTGCACCCCCCCCCCCAACGCAGCCCTCCATCCCTCGATTCCCCAAAGACCACCCTCCCGCGGCTTCACGGCGGAGTGCGGAAAAATGCTGTGCGCCCCGCCGAAAATTTCACTTCTTCCACAAAACGCTCCCAAATATGCCGAAGGAGAAGTTTTCTTTCCAACTTTTTCCTTTGCTTTATTTGGGGCAAACCGCACCGTGCTTTCGGTGAGGATCACATGCTATTCCAGCCCTTAAGATGATTTTTACTGGGTAAGCAAAGTTTCTCTCGCCAAAATAAAGCGAAAATCAAGCTGAATGATTTAAATATTTTCATAAAGTTGACGATATGTACCTTATTTAAAGTTAACTCAGGCGGGATAGGGAGGCTAGTTCCTTTCCCTAGAGCACCTAGCACTAAGAGGAAATTTGTCTAAAAGTTTCATCTAGGATTTGAACTTTTGACCATCTGTAAAATTTCAGAGTCATCACTCAGAGTTTCAACCGGAAGGTTAGATTATCTAGGTTAACGGAGATCCAAATCCAGACTAAGCCAAAGGCCCGTGAACCCCACACATTCAGGATAGTGCCAAATTTTCATACCCTAGGCCGTCTAGCAAAAATAAAATTAGCTTTTCTGGAAGTGCGAAGGCTTTCCGAAAGTGAACTCGAGACCACTTGGTCAGCAGTCAACTGGTACGTGGAATAGTGTCGTTGCAGATAGGCGGGTTGCATGCAAATATCAATGTAGGAGATTTTACGACATTCATAACGTTTCCGTAAAAAGAACTTGGAAAGTTAACGCAATGACAGTAGACTTTAAAGAATGGTATCGAAACGGATATGAATTACATCAACCTGGAGCTCTAGTTGTTGTTTTATATTTTAAAAAAGGCATGATACATTTTTTGCTATTGCCACTCTATAGGATTAATAAAAGAATTAAATGCTCAAGCAAACCTTATACAAACATACACATATTCGCCAAATTCAGACCTACAGAGAAATTTCGCCAAAGTAAGTCGACTTCTTTATCAATCTATAAAATAAATTTGGAATATCAGTGGTGGCAAGGCAATTTTTTATTTATTTTCAAATTAACATTTTTCGAAATTACCCAAATGAACTCATAGTATAATTTGCAATTATTCTTCAGAATAAAACGGAAGATGAAGCAGTTCATTAGTTTTAGACGTCTGCATCCATCACTAGAAGATATTTGGAATATTAGGTGTGACACGAAAACCAAATTTTTAAAATAACCTACCTCGAAAATACCCAAATTAGCTCATAGTAAATGGGAAATTATTCTTCAGAATTTTATGTAATAGGACGTAGGTTCCTTAGCGCTCCAACCTTAGAGCAATCTAACGCTTCTTGATATCAAGTCTCTTTCGCATCTTGGTCCCCGAGCAATTAATTAAATGCCTATCTTTAATCTAGAGCATCCCCCTGTTGAAATTTTTTCTCGAGAAGCCGCTCACGAAATCACCGGTCGCCCACTTGGGGCGCGACGCTCGCCCTTGGGAAATTAAAGATCCGTTCGTAAGGGACCGCTGTCGTCCACGGCTCCAGTCTCCTCTTCAATCATTTAGCGACGATCTCGAGTGCATGCGATGGCAATGACCTCTGCAAACACACACATATCCACTGGCACGTACATTTTCAAACTCCAAAACAAATATTCCCAGTCTCTTCTTCAATCAAAAGCTTTAATTAATCGTAAGTTGCGATGCCTTCACTCCCCAAGATCACCAGAGTGGCGTACTGACGGAAAGATTCTAGTTCAAGCCATTCAGCTACTTATTGAAGAGAAATAAATGTTAGGCTCTTTCCAAAGATTTCTTTTTGCTATTAATTCTAGACGAGATGAGACCAAAATATTTTATGAATCAAATAGAGGGACTGTAATTAGATTTTTGTAATCGAGAGTATAGAATCGAGTCTGTACTTACAATCGAACTCATACTCAGCAGGGTGGGGTGGCATTTGTCTTACAATGGGACTGCAGAGTGTACTAGGACAGCTGATGCACTCTGATAACATGCGAAGTTTTCATGGCAGCTAATTAACCTCCATAGAAAAATTAACGTACCTGTAAGAAAATAAAACAGTATTTTTACTCTCACTATAACTAGTCAATGTTAATAATACTTGATCACACATGAGCACACTTTCTATAAATAACCCAGCAGATTTCAGAAATTGTTACTGTTTTTCGCCATACAACGCTGAACGTATACATTCGTAAAAATTGAATAATACTCTGGGGTGGTGTGTTCTCTCATTGAATCCATAATTGCTCTTACTCAAAATATTGAATGAAAGTAATTCCAAAAATATAAAAAAACACAAAAAGGCAATAACGAGAAAAAATCGTGCTCACCCGTGGTTTCCAAAGTCAAAACCCTTAGTTAAAGAATGCAATACAAACTATTATCCCCGAAAATTATATTAATCACACGTAATATAGAAACATGAATGGCATAAATTCCAGGACTTCTATCTTCATCATTTGTAGCAACACAGTTATCTAAATATTTAGTACAAAATGTTCAAATGATTTAGAATATAAAAAAGACGCTTTGAACGATGTATTTGTCCTCGCAAGAACCTCATCATTAATGCCACTGTCGACTACGTAGAGGAAACATATGAGCCATAAGAACGCTGCCAGCCAAACACGACGAGTTTTCCTGCTATTTGGAATATTTAAAAACACGCTTCAATTCCACAAGGTTTACGAAACATGCAAACCTTACATGTCAACGTTATTTGACTTCTAATTTCGTACGTCCAATCATGAGATTGCCACGTCTGAAAACATCACTCCCTCCAAATTACTACAATATTTGCGGTACATGTTCTTGGAAACGTTGGCCATTTTAAAATCTTGACGCGGGCTACCCATGAAGGCATTAATAGTAAACATTCCTTTCGTTTTATGTGACGAAAAATTCAGAGAGATGGATCGACATTAGGGAAAATAAAATTTAAAAATAAATAATACCCACAACAAACATTAAAAATTGTGTACGCCAGATGTCGAATAGGAAAAATGTATGCCTATCTTCTAATATTATGTTTCGTGATCACTCATAAACAATATTCATTAAAATGTTGTCTCCCTCAGGTAAATAATTCTTTAGTTTGCACTGAGGAAGTGTTACCTATTTACTTGAGCGAAGTTTGATGCGATGGCGTCAGAAGGCAATATTTGTTATCCCTTTACATTCCAACCCAACCGATCTATGTAAGTAATGTCACAATCAATGATATTGATTCCATGGAAATCTATATATAATATCTTAAATTTGAAGCGTGTCAGACTGCCTGAATTTTGCGCAGCCACACTTTAGGGTGATGCTGCATGCTGGTGATTGATCACCCCCCTGCCAAACACCCTAGAGGTGGCTCGCAGGGTATTATGTAGATGTAGGGTTTGCCCTCACATTAATACATAATTCAAAATAAATGCGGAAACTGACCACAATCAAAGATAATTCAATTATGGGATTGCAAAATATGCATGCATAAGCCTTTGTTCTCCCAAAAATGAAAATAAATCTGATAGCTTCTCATTTCTCGCCAACTTTATCGATAAGTAACATTTACTTTGGTCATTCACAATATTTTTTTACATAATAAAGGGCTGAGGACACCGTACCACAATATACCGATAAGAATTCCACAGAAAATAGAAATAAAATTATTGCGTACGAGGTGTGTTAAAAAAATATCGCGACTTTTGTGTTTTTTCAAAAATTATTTATTTATTCATGAATATCTATGAGTTCTTGCCACAGGGTAGAACGGTCAATAAGGAATATTACCTGCAAGTTATGCGCAATTTGCGCGAAGCAATCCGCCAGAAACGCCCGGATTTGTGGAAGAACAAAAATTGGCTTTTGCACCACGATAACGCCCCTGCTCACACATCGCTGCTTGTGCGCGACTTTTTGGCCAAAAACAACACACTAATGATGCCGCAGCCACCGTATTCCCCAGATCTGTCCCCCCGTGACTTTTTCTTGTTCCCTAAACTGGAGAGACCCATGAAAGGACGACGTTACGCTACGATTGACGAGATAAAGACGGCATCGAAGGAGGAGCTGAACAAGATTAAAAAAAAATGATTTTTTGAAGTGCTTCGAAGATTGGAAAAACCGTTGGCACAAGTGTATAATATCTCATGGGGATTACTTTGAAGGGGACAAAATAGATATTCATGAATAAATAAATAATTTTTGAAAAAACACAAAAGTCGCGATATTTTTTTAACACACCTCGTATACTAATATACTGCGAAACTAATTTCGAAAATAATATATTGATGAAAAAACTTTGCAAACACTATCGTCGAGGCGCCTTTCCAATGGAGCGGAGGGAGTTCTAACGATGTAGGAGTATACTGTAGATGGGATAGGCAGCACAATTAAGAAATAAAAAAGTGTTAATAGGATTGAAAAGACGAAAAAAATCAAAATTAGATAATCGAATTCTCTCTAAACATTTAATGGCAACAATGCCTATCGTGCCGTACATCACAAACAAAAAGTTAATAGTTTCTGGGCAGCCAATTCATTCTTCCATCCAAGAATCTTATCGCAAAATAAATTTAGTATATTTTGCCAAAGTAGTTTTGTTTAAGAGCTCGGACTTGTTTTCTTGGAATTTCTGTTTTCTTTTGATATTTTTATAGTATTACAAAGCAAGCGCGACAAGCAAACAAATCATATTCCTTGTTAATTTCTAATAATTACTGTTATCGATAAACTAAAAATTACCAATGATATGCTCAAAATATTGAAAGGAAGGCCAAGGCTGCAATTATCTTCCCTTATTTGATACAATAAAAAAATCTAGCGACAAAAGGCTTGTCTTTCAACTTCCTTGAGATATTTTACGAATGTAGAGGGCCGTAATGAGTCCCAAACAGATGTTTCGTTTTCGTTCCGTGCAATCAGGCGCTGCACTTTAGAGGCAATGAAGGGAGGTATTCTATGGGAGGGTTAAACGTTGGAACGGGTGATTGGAGAGAACGAGGCACTAGGGATAGCAGACAAAAGATTGCGTTTGGTATTCAAAGACGGCGCAAAGATTTCGAGTCGACACTTAGGGCACGATACTCTGTGCTTAGAGTTTTGCGTGGAACTTAAAGGAAAGCGGGGCTGGCTTCTTGAGAGATATTTATGGGGTAGCGGTCGGGTAGGTCTTAGACGGTATCCTGGGTAATCACAAAGTGAAGAACCACGGTCGAATCGTGCACAGCTTCCATAAACCAAAGGCTTCCACTCCTCTTTCCTGCCGAAGAGATCCTAGCCTGCTTGAAAGGAGATAAATGTAGTCCACCAGTCATGTTATAGGAAATTAAAAAATCTTCGCCCACATCTACACATCATCCAGCAACCTTCCTCGACTTGCGTGTGGTAAGCGGTGTAAGCATACCTCTCTCCTTTACACTGCGTATGCAGTAAAAATATTGAGTTGAGTTCTAACGCGGTGATTTCACTACATCATTGTATTTATTTGTGTTCCCCATTGCTCGAGGGGAAAATTGATCCCTTTGCCTATCCATTTATTGCATTGCTCACGTAATGCACTCCTAGCTCGTACACTTGAGTCTCCAGTGGCTCCCAGTCTAAAATAATTCAAACCGAAGAAAACATTTAACTCTAACGGATACCACAGTGAGAATATAGCGAATCTCACAATGTCTCGTTTTAGTTTTGACTACTAGGGATTAAATGATGAAAAGAAATTATTTCAGACAAATATATAACATATATGAAGAAAGCAGCTAACTCTTTCCACTAGGGGGCTTTGAAAGCATAGCTAGCGAACTTCCTCCACCCTATCTTCCGGAACAGGTCGAGAAATATCCATGCTCAAATTGTTATTCTCTAGCATTCTTTGTGTAAGTATGGACGAGGGGGAACCCCTAAAATGGTTGACCAACTCTATAACAAACTTGCTTCAGATATGGTGTTTATTTCAAAGTAACCACATGCCATGGTACCTCGTCACATCTCCCCTAGTTCATGTTTGGAAAATTTCACAGCATTTTATGGCATATTATAAAGCAAATAGCAAGTGTTTTGGCGATACTCTTCTAGTTTGCCGAAGAAGAAGAAAAACCGTATGGCATTGAAATATAATAGGTCAACATGCACTATTTTAGATAATCCCTTCCATGCCGGAAACCAATGTAACATGGAGTAAAGCTATGGTCCCACACCAAATGCTGCCTTAAACTCTATATTGTTGGAAAGAGATAACAGGATAGTTAGGAGAATTTGTTTGTAACCATTGTTTTAAGTAGAATGTTTTACAGGTTAGGATTACCGAATTTTTAAAATAATTACTACCGAATTATTAATTATTATTATGTAAATAATACCAGTTCCTCAGGATTACCAATGGTTTACGTCTTACCTTTGGTAATCCTGAGGAACAGGTATACTTTACACGGATGCAATCATTCTACATGGAAACAATTCATAAATGACTCCTTTGGTCGAGAGGCTACACCTGCAATCAGTGCTAGCGTGGTCTTGCTTTGTAGAGCAAGAGGTACGAAAAATCAATTTAATGAAGAAGCCTTGTGGAATTCAAAGCGCGGCTGGATTCGGGACTAACGAGAGCCTGTGCTCAAAGGTCCGACTCCACCTGGGGTCTTTTTTGACCCCAAGGTTGTTGAAATGCCTGCAATTTTTGACTAAATTCAGATTATCTTGCCATGTTACAGATATGCCTTCCCGCATGTTTTGTCTTTAAATTCATGCCATTTTTTAATTAAAATTTTGATTTATTCACGAATGGGATTATTTTTCCTGAGTGGGGTCAAATTTGACCCCAGGTGGAGACTGTGTAGGTATTAAATTTTGAAATGTTTATCTGTGGAAACATAATTGATAAATCATGTTGAAAGGTTGGTAATCCTTATGTAGGTTTTCATGGTGGGATGAAGATTCAGATGTAAAGTTTCCAGGTTATACACCATGTGTGTCTTTCTTCATACACAATAGTTTCGCCGGCATTGCTGCTAGCATCTGTAGGTCTCTGGAGTGCAGAGTGGCGGTAGAGATCGTCTGGGCTCATTCAAGGCTGGGCTCATCTTATTAGTCAATCCTTCCTCGTGTTTTCCTTTTTTTCCCTATAAAACTTTTTCCGGATTTTGTAGGAGCACTCTGTTCAACATCTCAATCTACATGATAAACTCCTAGCCACCTCTAGGGTTTTGGGCAGGGGGTGAGTATTTTTTACTCCACGTACACTCTTTCCCATGAGTTGGGTAGCTGGTTCCCCTCTTTCCTGCTGAAGATGCTCGTAGAATCCAATATCTTTTCCTCCGTTTATAGCTATATTTTGAATATAATGTCAGTGGCGGCTCGTGAGTCAAATGCTGGGGGGGGCGCACTCCACCGAGGGGTCATAATTTTTTAATATTTCGTGTATTTTATTAAGTTTTTACGGCAATCTAGGAATAAAATTTTGTGATGCCATATGTTCCGTTTTTTTCAAAAAAATTACCTAGTTTTCCTAATAAAGCTTGATTAATAAATACTAAATGCAGTAGGCTCGCGGTCATACGGATCGGCTTAGCCCGGACTCTCGATTATACTGATCAATGATCTTGAAGAATAAAAATATATTTGCTGCGATATTTTGCAAATACAAACGAAAATACGTAACTTTAGGTTTTAGTGCCTACATTCTTCGTGCGGATATGCCCGCAATACACTTATGTTGTTCGTTTTGCAATCATCATGCGTTATTTGTCAAATCTATTCAACATTTGCAATGATTTAGGTAGCAATGACATTTGTAACACCTGAGGAGGGAGGGAAGTGTCACTGACTTCCACTAGGCAACAAACACTACTAGAATGCGCGCGCTTTGCTATTGCAGATGTAAACTTTGATTGCGGTGTTCGCGTTGCTTCTTGAATACAGTATGATTTAAAATCAATAATTAAATGTTTCTCACACATTTTTAACAAAATCTGAAATACTCACATGCCTTTAGTAATATTGCAGAAGTCCATCCTTCTTTCCTTTTGTCCAGCAAAGTGATCAATTACACGTTCGTTGAAATCAGCGCCGGACAACAATTTCTTTCCGATTGAACACATGGCAAGGGCACTAGTCTATAAATATACAAGGGACTTGATAAACAAGGGACGACACAAAATGGGCCGACGAAAAATACGACCAAAAAGAACAAGGTGCCTGGACACAGAATTGGGGACAATTTTTCCCTATATTTCCCTAAAACAAAAACGAGCACTGTTGATTAATTGAAATTGTCTTCTTGAATGTACACACAACACTAAGAAACTTCTTAATCGGCAACTACGCACAGTTAACTCCTCGAAAATGATGTCTGAACTCATTCCACTCCGTTCTTTCCGAGAGTCTTGCCGTTACTATAAGGACGACTCAAGGGAGATAGAAGTCGTGGTCCACTAATGCTGATTCAGCTGAGGGACGAATTTAAGGTCAGCAAAGGCATTCAAGCAAACAAAAGACGTCACGGACCATCTCCTTGAGTCTAAGATTCATATGTGGTAAACACACGAAACGCCAACGGGTCGCACTTGGAATAACCATATCTTCGAAATCATTGCCATGATATAATAGAAAATAAATTCTATATCGTAAAAGAAGGCGACTCCTAGCCATAGATGGGAGCTGTAAGGATCTCCGCACTGATATGAACTCTTCGAAGCCACTAAAATCAGACCCAAGAGGACATTTTCCGTCAGACAGCTACCGCTCTGCCGCTGAGAAATTAGGTGAACATGAACTAATAGAACAAGGACGGCTAGAAAAATGATGAACCTACACACAAAAGGTGCATTGTAAGCGGAACTTCTTGACATTCATTGAATGACTCCATTTAAAGCCACGTTTTACGGGTTAAATCATGTTTAATCCTTCACCCTATCACGCACGCACCTATTTCTTAAATTATAAATCAGTGGGGAATGATAACTGATTTTTCCTAATACTGCAGGTCTTTTGATAAATTTACCTGAAAAATAGGTACCGCATTTCTAATCATCGGGAAGATATGAATACATTGTTCAGGCCTAAACATTATACATAATATTAGTTTCCTCAAGGTTCTTGAAATTCGTAATCATAATAGAACTGTGGCAAATACGCGAGAATAGTTTTCCTACATCAATACGGCCTTTAACTGGTTGGATCTTGTGTGTTCCGGAATTCAAACACCAAAAAACGCAAGCATAATGGGATAATTTATTTTCTGTAGCAATACCTACCAGTAATTAAAAATTAAAATCGTATAACTACACCCAGTACAGTGACCATTCTGATTCCATACGTCCCTTTTCTGTGGCAGCACCAAGTAGACGCCAGATTATACGTCCGCCGGCCTGCGCAGCGATGTCAACTCACACGTCGCTCTGCGCATTCTCGGACGACGTCCCAAGACTTCCATAAGACACAACGTTAGACGCGTCATAGCACCAGCGGCCCCCACCACTACCACTCTCCATATAACTGCATGGGGATGGATTGGGACGTTCTGGCCAGCGCCCCACGGCTACAAATACGAACTTCTCGCGCTATTTCTTTTCGTGTTTTTCCAACACTTTCGATGTATGTGACTGAAAAAACGCTTTGATTAATTAGATATAACTTAATGGATATTTATGTTTTTTACTTTTTCTAATATTTGGGAGGGGCGGCGTCCGAGAGTCCTTATGGGCAAGCCGCCACTGTATAATGTATCACAGATATTGTAATTGTGGGCCCAGTGAAGATAGAGTGAAAATAGCCACCACCTGCCTGAGCTCTCTCGGAGGGTATCATGTTGATATATTATCCTCATATTATTTCATGCCAAACACTTAGCATTTTCACTCATGAAATAATAAAAGCATGGAACGCCTATGTCGAAGGCACTATCTGGCCTCTTAGACCATAGTAACCCTATGTCATCAGCAGGTGCATTGAGAGAAGGAAAAGAAAATACTCTAGGGGACAATTTGCCTCAACTGTGATTATGATTCATCACCTTTACTTTGTCACAGGATTTCCCCTTCCTCCTAATTTTCGAACTAGACTAGCTGTCTATGCGCAACTCTCTTGTCAAGGAGGTCAGGCCTTATTTTCGTTTTAGCTCTGCAGGTGCATAGTCCACATCGAAAGCGATTTTGTGGGACCAGTAAAAAATTGTACCTTCAAAACGTTGTAGTAAACATGGAGTTTCATCGGCTGAGCTGAGGATATAGTGCAGATCAGGTACTAAATGAAATTTTTGAGAACAATGACGAAGACATACAAATGGACAGTTGTGAATTGAGCAGTGATGAAGAGGAATGAATTGAAATAGAAGAGGATGTCACAGATGTGATAGTGGAAGAAGAAAATTCGTCAGAGAGTTTGAGGACGGTGAAGATGAGGGACATTGCACCACCACTCCACTAAGTTCAAATCGCGTAGAAATTCCGAGGGTAATGTTACCCGCCAAGCAACGAGAGGAGCATTCGAGTATTTTTTCTCATGCAAACAATACGCTAATGGTTTCATATGTCCCAAAGCTAAGAAAGGCAGTTATTCTAATTTTAACTCAACACCGGTCATTTGATGTTAGTCGTGGTGAGCATAAAAAAAGTAATTTTATTTTATTGTCATACAAAATCCGGCGTCGACTCTGCAGATCTAATGGCAAGACATTACTCAGTAAAGCGTAGGACAAGAAGATGACCTCTTATTCTATTTTTATATTATTGATATTGCAGCATTTATTGCTTTTGTTTTAAATTCAAAGAGCTTCAACGGGGAAACAGAAAAGGGAGCAAGGAGAAATTTTTTTATTGATTTGGCAAAGAAGTTAGTAGAACCAAAGATAAGAAGACAATTGAAAAATCCTCAGACACGAAGTAATTAGGGAAGCAGTTAACTCCGCAGGATTTGAACATTTATTCCACTGCAGCGTAGAAGGGATTTGCCACTGCGTAGAAAAAAACGTAGGTGCAGTTCATTTTGTCCGAGAGAATCCGGTAGGTAATGAATCGGAGGTGTGAAAAATGTGGAGTCTTTGTTTATAATGATCATTCAAATATCATTATATCCTGCAGAAAATGTGAATGATTGTAAGATAGATTAGTTGTTATTTCAATACTTAATTTTATAAAAGTAATTGTTTTTTTTGTCTTGGACTGAAACGGAAAAATTATAAGAGAAATTTTCTGGATGAACAATAATTGTTTTGGTTTTCTAGGGTAAATGTTATTGTATTTCAAAATGTTGATATTACTTGATAAAAAAATAAAAATGCTTATTTATGTCTTCATTATCACTTAAAACGGTATAATTCAAAATCTCCTGAAAAATAACTGTTTGTTTATAAATTTACGGCTTGGGGTCAAAAAAGACCCTCATTGGTTTTCATTGCCTCCTCCCAGTTCGCCGAGAAGCTGCAACTAAATACACGATAGGAAAGCCTTGCACTCCTGCAGTATGGTGAGGGAGGGTGGTTTTCATATCAGCCTGGAGCGTTTTATTTTGCAGTGATAGAGACAGCTTCTACGGTTGGGAGAAGACAGGCGCCGCTTAGCGGAGAACGACGACCTGGCACAAACCTAGAAGAAACGGATTCGTGACATTCGACTCGTAATTAAGGCATGCCCTTGGAGCACTTGCAAACCGTAGTACTCAGCTGAAATGTCACTCCTTGGACTCAATTTCAGTTCGCTCTGAAGCCAGCAAAAAAGGAAAATTATAATGAATACGTGTCGTAGGCGGCGAACTGCGGTAGATATCACCTTATTAGTTCCCTTAGAGTAAGAAGACATAATGCACTCACAAATCCTCGTCCAAGAAATGCAGGCGATATTTAAAATTCCTTTCTGCTTAATCGAAATACTTTTTGCCATTATGGGGTGTGTGTGGCGTTGTCCCAACTCCCGTGTACAGACCGTCATTTTTAAATATCCTATATCATTTTAAATTAATTAGCTCACAATTTATAACGAATATCATTTTCTAAATAATTAATCTAGGACATCGCATCTTCAATAAAATCACCACGGTACTTTATTGCCTTATCAGCAGGGGTGTGCAGTTACACCAAGCATTCCAAACGAGATGGCACTCAATAAAATATAGCAGTGGCAAAGAGGGAGAATAATCCATTTACAGCTTAGAATGCATGCGTAGAAAAAAGGAAAATATTTATCACATGCCACGAGCTCGAACGTATGGAGCACTTTGCTTCATCGGAGCGAGGCTTGCATGTTGACAGGTCAAGAGTGGAAGTATTTGAAATGTGTCGCTGCCGATGGAGACGACATGGATCGACCTAGTAAGTGATGTGGTAGTGCTAGTACTAGTGAAAGAAAAGGTAAGTCATCCTAATCCCTTAAGGAGAATACGAAAGAACTTAGCTGGCAACAATATGAGGCATTATGGCCTCTTGAAAACAATGGTAGAAAGACGAGTGTCAGGAAAGAAGGGCAATGGACGACCCCCAGTGAGTTGCTTGGGACAGGCAATTAATGGTGTAAAAGAGAAGAAATACGTTGCTATAAAGTTGTAAGCTGATAGGATACTGGAATGGAAAGCCACATCAAACCAATATCAGGAAATTTAGCTCATGATGATGATTATGAAATAGCAATACTTCGATCGTTTCAGAATTCTGTACCTATGTCAACCGCGGTTTTCTTATTGATCAAACGCTGGAGGTTAATAAATGGGCTTTTACTGATACTTTTGTGAATCATGTTATGAGCCGGAAGTTTGGGTAACCAAACCAAATGAGAATAAAAAAATCTGTTGCTGGAGAGAATCTTATTTTACTTCCGATCAACATGTGTCGACGGCGGAGTTTAATCTCAATTGTTGGGTAATTTCCTAGGGAAAGAACGGCCGAGCGATATAGTGGAGCGCACTTCATTTCAGAGGTCTTTCTGAGCTTCAGTCGCGTGTGCTGATTGAATGGCAGTGATAGACAAAGACTAACTGTCGTAATCTCGGTTGCCGTTCCACTTGCGCAATGTAATTCATGTAACGCTTTATTTAACTCACTGTACTTGTGTAGCAAAAAAAACTATGGATACCCTTCTCTCCTCTGCTCGGAAGGCGACTTCAATTTGTGCGAAGATCCGCTAAAATATTAACAAATAGATTTTGTACGACTCGTATTTCTGTTTCATGAACAGAAAGGAGCTTCTGACAGGATCGTTGTGTAAGAGTTTAAAGAAAAGGTTAGTGAAGAGTTTGATCTGGAGTGTAGCTCCCTACGGTGCGGAAACGTGGACACTGAGGAAAGAAGACGAGAGAAGATTGGAGGCATTCGAGATGTGGGTATGGAGTAGAATGGAGAGGGTGAAATGAGAGACGGAGAGGAAAAGGAATGACGAAGTGCTGGATATGGTTGGCGAGGGGAGGCAGCTTTTAGATGAGATACGCAGGAGACAGAAGGTATGGATGGAGTTAGAGCTTAGCGGGGAGGGGATGTTGAGAACGGTGTTAGAGGGTAGAATGTTAGGGAAACGAGGGAGGGTAAGGAAAAGAATAGGATTTTTAGATAGATTGAAAGAGAGTAGGCCTTACAGTGAATTAAAGAAGGTAGTGCTGCAAGGGAAGGGAGGCTCCCAGCTCACTTCTTGAATACTCCATGAAAACCTACCTTAATCGGTAGAATACTAAAATTAATTAATTAATTCGTATTTCTGTGGACAGAAGATGGAGATTTTCTCGCTTCCCTCCTAAAAAAAAGATTTCCTCGCCCAGTTTTCTTTCAAAAGCCCACCCAATGATTTCCCCAGAGGTAAATGTTGCTGTTTCAATGCCAAGGAAGGTACTTTGTATTGAGAAGAGGGTTTAAGATTCTTGTTATTGGAGTCCTGATCCCATATTTTAATCACGGATTGGGGGAATTAGGAACTGTCGGCATGCATAGTCCGAGATTCACAGCTTTCCGTGCAAAGCCGTCGCACGGGATTAAATCATTCTTCTTCTTATTTAATTTCCGTGGACAGTCCAGTGGAAGCAATCACGTAGCGTCGGGCGCAGATATAAAATATCGGAAAAGAATCTAACGCAGAGAAAGGTGGTTGCGAGAAATAATCTAAAGCGTAGATTTCGTCGAAGAATTGAAAAGGAATTCCTTAAGCCCACCGCCTCATTTGAGAATACACCCAAAATCACTCTCTCTCTCTCTCTCTCTCTCCTCATCTTGAGTCCGAGTTACGCCGTCGAGGATTTCGGTCTCTTTCAAAAGACCAATCCTTCGTTCTATGCCGCCTAAAAATCATTTTTCACGAGTTTCTGACTCCGGACTGACATTCAGCATGAAGCCAACCCTTTGAATGGTACATGAACGGGGAGATATTATTTTCCCTGAATCTTTGAAGAATTCATACGCAGAGACAGGTATCGGAGTAGTGGAATAGTTTCCTCTGGGGATTTCCTAGGCAATGGAGTACGGAACTAGAACTTATATAATTCACAGTGTCCGGCGATATCTGGTGGAAATGTTTTACATCCGTGAGAAAAAACTAAAATGGTAACCTCCCATACACATTTATTTACTAAAGTACCAACCCGGTTTCGACACGTTTTGTCATAATCAAGGTAAAAATTTGCTTTCCAAGTTCTATATATAAAGCGGGCAGCAAGAGAAAGATGGGGTGGAAAGGAAAGCCAAATCGGTAACTTGATCGGTACTACGCGTCGAAACCGGCTCGGTACTTTAGTAAATAAATATGTGTGGAAGGTTATATTAGTTTCTTTTCTCATGGATATTCTCATCTTTTGTATAGTACTTGTCAATTCCGCTCTACGAAGTCCTTTTATGTGTTTCTTACACGAAAAACCTGATTTAGAACTTATATAATAATTTTATGATAGTTTGATAATTAAAAAAAAAACGTCCCTTGTCTGAATCCAAGGTAAGACGAGGACAAAAAATCACCGAACCTAGTCACTCAATATTCCAGCAATCAAACCAACAACCACGGGACCGGAAACGTATGGTATTCGACGAAACTTCAGGCCACATTTCACACAGTATTGTTACTGAAACCAATGAAGTTTATATAAAGACTTAGATCCGTTCTTGAAACGACTCAGACCCTCTTTGGGAAGTGATGCATACAGCACAAAACGCGGGCGGTATCAGTGAGTCATCTGTGGGCAAGCCTGATTTTTAATCAATTTTTGAGGTGAACAACCTTCAAATTGACTCGCAGGAGCAAACGAATGTAACAATGGCATTAATATTCCAAGCGAGGCATCAGCATAGAAAAAAGTTGGGAGCTATCTTTACTACAAGGTTAAATGCTTCACATAACTGGTTTAAAATTTGATTCGAATCCATGATAGAGATTCGTACAACATATACCGTAATGTTTAAAGGTTTGTTCACACAGCCGCTCACCAGGGAACTTTTCCTTGTTCGTAATTTTAAGAAGTTGAATGAATTTATTTCCTTCCTCAGTAGCATCAAAAAATTGAAACGATTTAATTATTACTTTGTCACAATCAAACGTGCAAGTTACTCCCAACTTTTCCTTTCGCAGTGAACCAATGTAAAATCCTCTCTCTCTCCCTACCTCTTTCAATATCATTTCGACTACTCTGAATTCCTTCTTTTCTTTTTTTATATAATCTTTTTATAGTTTGTATTTGTTAAAATTGCATATTTTATGTTTACCAGTCAATGTAAAGGCCGTTTTGGTTGTTTTTTAATAATTCAACAAATAAATAAATAAATTACATCCCGGTAGCGCAGTGTGAGGTACTAATGAAATTTCGTTGAACGATTTTGAAATAAGAACTAAATAATATAATTTATTACCAATAACTTATAATTTTAATTTATAAATAAATATTATAATCAAGGCATGTGTAGACTAGGTGCGATATGGAATATTGTAGAGTAGAGGCGCAATGAGTTCCGTTCCTTTAGAGATTTTTCATTTATATACTTCCTATTGAATATAATATTTACACAATTGGGTGCCATGGAAATAAACTTGATGGTTTAAGGCGTTACTTTATGAAATTTATTCATATTGAATTAAGTGAAACTAAGTCATTCCACATAAAATATTTATTAGATCACTACCTTGGTTGGAAAATAACCACAAAAAATGGCAAAAATGGGCAATATTTCAACTGCTGATAAAACAAGTGAATATAAATTTCAGAACGCTAAACATGGTACATGAAGGCAAAGACCCAAGCACGCAGTGGAGACCAAAAAAGACCTTCCAGCTTCCAAGCGCTGATCCATTGAAAAGGTGGAGCGAAAAATTTCACCCGACCTCCAGGAGAAGGAATCGATGACGGGAAGGTAAAGGGTGTTCGAAAGAAAAAAAAACGAAGATCGGGTGTAAGGAAAGCACCGCGTTACATGGAAGACACCCAAGCTGAGGGCGAAACGTCCTCTTTGCAAGTGGCCGAAAAAATTAATACTTCGAGGTGCTCGGAATGAATGCTTACACATTTACAATCGGTAAAGTTAATTTCGATAAAGTTAACTAATTAGAGAAGTTTGTTACTAATGGAAAATTAGAACAGAATATCACTAGATAGCACGTAGATACTAAGGATTTTACCGAAAGAGTCATTTTTAAGATGCCCGATATTTTGGTGCTTATGATTCTCCAATACGGACAAGTTACTCGCACGATTAAACTGTCTGGTCATGTTCTCTTGAGTCACAACTCTAACTATCTGTAAAAAAAAGTTGAATGCTACATTATATTCAGAAATTAATTAAAAAAACACGTATATATTTGAGCTGTAAAGAGAAAATTAAACTACCCTGCCTTTGCCCAAGGTCCAATGATTAGATTCAATAGTTTTAAAAAACTTCTTACATGTTCAAAACCAAGAGCGCAATGCGCATTCGCTCGGTTTACGCTTTTTGACACTCGAGTGAAATACGTAAGTTCATCATCATCATCATCATGATCATATATTTGAGATTTTAGTAGCAGTAATGTAATGATAATTTAGAGAGAAATAAATTGATTCAAGATGTGGAAACTAATGAGCACCACGTATTTTGGTTATGAGCATGGACATTTTTATCGATCACATTCACGCTTGGAACTTTGAGAATATTGGCACCTGTGTGCTCCATTTTCTTCTTTTCAGTTCGACTGAAAAATCGGGGTTTTTAATGAAATATTTGTTCTATTTTCTCCCGTTCAGTCTCTATGAAATCATGTTTTTTCTCTTGGGTTCGTCTTGAGCTCATTACTTTAAAATATTTAATTTTTGTGATATCATTTTTACAATTTTATTTTATAAATTAGAGTCCCATTGGGCTACCAAAAACTTCTACGTAACAAAGAGTCAAATAACAAACCCTAAAGCAATGGTGGGCACGCAAAGATATTGGTAAAAAATAATAAAAAGTGTGAGTTAAAGTTGATTATAGTGCCACATGATTACAGCCTCAAACCTTCCGATCCGTTTTCCAACGCGTTACATTCCAAAGAGCACATTGCGATGTTACGCAGAATGGAACTCCTAATATCTAATTCTTAATCTCCTTGGAACGATTGTTACTGACAATGAGTTATATGGTTTTCGTATCTTTAATATAGATGAAACAGGCTTTCAAACTGCTCAAAAGAGATCGCCAAAACTTTTAGCGGAATAGGGAAAACGAAAGGTTGGGATAATTTCCACCATAGAAAGATGTGTCAACACCACTTTTGCAGGTTGCAAAAACGCCAATGGATTTGATGCAAGAACTCTTGAACAAGATGCAGTGAAAGGACTATTTCAAAGCATAAACACTTCCTCAAAAGTCTTGCAAATTTTGTTTCAATTATTACAGTCTATTTTAACGTCGAAGAGCCAAAAAATAACCCTAAGAAACTTGCCTCTCCGTCTCTCATTGTAATTGAAACACCATATTCTAAGTTTGGCCTCCAGTGGTGCGATTTGGGAAACCTTTGCCTTAATCGCACCCTTTGCAAAGGTTTGAAATTATTTTTTTTAATTTCTCGAAAAGTTACGAGAGAAGAAGACATACCTCACAATGTAAAGCAGCAATAAAAACTTATAATGCGTCATTCATTTTTCAGTGAAGTCAAATTTCTTCAAAACTGGTGCAATTGAGGCAACCTTCCCTTATGAGTGACAGTTGTTGAAGAGAAATGGCAGCACTCGATCAAACAAGAATTCACACAGAAAAAAAGAAAGGAGGAGATGATGAAGAGGAATTTCTACCGAATGAATGCGAAAAATCCGCCTCAATAACCTCAAAGATTTGGGTGGTTTCCTTTTAATTTTTTATTGCCTAAATCGAAAGATTATTACTCCCGGAGTACGTGTTTCACGCTTTTAGATTTTTAAACATGACGATATCTATTTTTCGCGATTAAATGAAAAATGAAAATTTTCAAGCGCGCGAAAACGCGACGGGCAAGTATGAATGCCGGGAAAAACTCCGTGTGACGTCGTTCTGGTTCCTGCTGCCGCAACTGAGGTGACCTTGGAGCGAGGCTCTGAGCGCTGATACGACGTAGGATCCTAGCAGGTAGCGGAGTACCCTGCTAGCTGGTAGCGCTTGGCTTAAATAAGGATTATTAATACCTTATCAAACGAAGAAAACTTTCCGGCCTTGTCCAGTTTTAATAGGTGATTATTAAGACATGTTTCCCTAAGCTCTGTGCCTCATGCATGCATTGGTAACCTAAGACGATGTAAAACTCCTATCTACTCGTGTAGAAACTAGGTCCCTGTGACGCCACGCGGAGTGGCATAGCATGGGCGCCAATCTGGCCTATTTCAAATGAGGTTAAAATTGACCATTGCATTTCGTCTAAATTGGGATTTCTGAAACCAAATAATTTGCATATTATGAGTACATTAATGGTGGATAACGAATCGCATGCCTTTCGTTTTCATAGATGAAGGAAACTACCCTATTAAGAGATTTCAAAAACGGATTCCTCCACTCACCTGGATATCCGCAGCTACTAGATCGCTTGGAGTTTATAGGTTACAGTAGTGCTTGGAGTTTATTAGTTGCGTTAGTGCAGAGGCCAGAGATAATCATTTCGCAGAGTAACATTCGCGACGGAAATGGCCCAAAAAGCGAAATCAGGAATTCACACAATGCACCCCGCCCCACGGCATCTCACGCATTAATAATCTCAAATCCTGAACAGGTCAGGCTATTGGGCGGATTAATTGGGCCAATCCGGAATGCATGCAAGCTAGAATATGCACCTACGACTACCTACGAGTTCATCCATTCTATGGTCATGTTTTCAGAGAGCTGAACTCTCAATCAAAAATTGATTTTTGAGAAGCGTTTTTGCCATTTCATTCAATTCCTTGAAAAAACTACCTTCATTTTACCAAATCAAGGCGTATTAACCTATTCTCATCAATTCCGTGATACCTCAATCAGCTTCCTCTAACCAACACTACCCCTCCACTTATGTATGTCACTTCCAGTTGCAGACTAACTAACATTTTCCAGCACCCGCTACCCCCTCGGGCAATGGTATATCCTCCCTAATCTCACATTTATTCTGTTTATCCCCCACTGTCCCTCGAGTTTTATTTCCCAAACAACATTAGATTAATTGTATACTATGCAATTTGATCATTAAAATAATGGGACTAACGGAACGCCGAGGATTCAATGAATGAATCTCAATTTATTTACTTCCTAATTTGCGAAAAAGTTCTGGATTTTCATATTGTTGATGGCAGCTTCGTCAAAGACTTTAAAATATTAACTGCTTACGGCATTTCGAGAAGTTAGCTAGTACATTACTAAGATATCTCGTAGTGCATGCAGGGACTATAGTTTTGTGGGGAGTAGCGTGGAGAAAAGATGTCGGGTGAGGAGGCCCCTGATTCAGAGCCATCTCTTGGTGGCGTGGAGAGGCTGATAGCGGCAATAGACGGATGGTGAGAATGGTGCATAATTCCAAGGAGGCAAACCCATCATTAACTCATTCGGAATATTAATTGGAGTCATAATAGCGAGGGGCGGATAAGGGCTCTGGAAAAAAAAACTTCTTTTCAAGGGCCTCTTATTCTTTTAGACTTAAATGCCGCCCTCTCAAGGGATAGATTATTGCACGGTTCCAGCCATAGGCAAGTGGAATTGATGGCTCGAATTGAAAATCGTGATGCCCTGACATATGGCCCCAGAAAGCGATGCAAACAGGGATACTTTCGTACTCACTGAGAAATGGCCGCCGGATGTGGGGATAAATATTCACCTGAATCACCAGCGGAACTTACCTGAAAAAGGAGAAGACGGGAGTTAATTCATGGGCTAATTAAAATTCCATCAGCGAGATTACAAGGGTGCAGCCACACAGTGGATTTCCCAGCAATTAGGCCTCACGTTAACACACTCACGCTATCAAATTCATGCAATTATGCCCTCAGATAAGTAATTGGAGTAATTCTACGACCTTACTTTGCCTTTAGAACCCTTTATCAGCGCTTGACTACGTGACACCAAGCATAAACTCTTTTCAAACGACACGAGACAAAGGAAAGAAAAGTCAAGTTTTAAAATACTTTGGCGGCGCATGCTCTCATCCACAAATGAGAGTCTCATTCACTCTGTCATTTTAAAATGGCAGAGAGCCTACAAATTTAATCATTTTAATTTTTCACATGAAAAACCAACTACGTTACAGCGTTGTGTTCCGGGGCAAAAAATGACAAACTGTCCAAATATTCCAGTGCTAGCATAAAAATGGAGCATCGGGATAATAGAGACAACATAGTTAAATGAGTAAAATAGCAAACGTCACCATGCCATTCTGTATATTCTTTTACCTTGATGCATATGCTCAGAAAAATTATTGAATAATCGTGCAAGCGCTCTCTCAAACTAGTGACGCAATCCGAATGGATATGACCGTGATACATGTCAAACTCACGCTTCGATTCATTTTCATTGTCAAGTTTGCTGTTTTCAGTATTACAATATGTTTCAAGGAAACATGTTATAGTTGATAAACAAAGTAAAATATGGTCTTATTATCTAAAACTGTAGTTTTCGGAAAATAAAATACGTTAGCGCAATTTGTTATTATATAAATATAAACTTCGTTTATTTAGACATTAGACATAAAAAATAACAGCCATTTGCCAATTTAGAAAGTACTTTTTAAAAGAAATGAAAAGGATACCGCCTTGAAATATGCTGTTGCCGGCCCTTTAAAGGGCCGGCAACAGCATATTTCAAGGCGAATGAAACTTTTCCTTGCTTAAGGGCAAACATATGCCAACATTCAATGCCATCATATAAGAAACGCAATGAAAAAAACCATAAAGGCATCTTTTTATAATCACAGATATTATATGCAAAAACTATGAAGCGCTTCCGTTGAAATTTACTGGTATGTAAAGCATAGTAGTTCTAGAAAGAACTAATCGATGGTTATGATTACTTCGGTGAAGGTTAGCTACGATAAAATGTAATAAATTACAACCAAAAAGTAAATATTTCATTCATAAATGGCGAGGATAATACTAAAAATGACCGCTTCAGCCTGTTGGGTGAATTAAATACTAACATCGCAATAAATACCTGGGATTGATATGTTAAACTAAAATTACGTAATTTTGAATTGATTAGGTTTTATTCAATCTAAATGTAGTAATCAAATGATATATTGCATTTAAAGTTCGATTTTAAACCCTATTCATTTTGGTATTAACAAAAGTTCATTAGCAGGTGGTCCCAATGGACGAAATACACCTAAATTGGAGTCATTAAATTTTATCGTAGCAGAAACTCCATAAATAACATGGAAAAATAAATTTAGCTATACTTCTGTGAATGTACGTGTTTTTTTGTATATATAAAAACTTATTAATGCTGTTTATCACATGTAACTAATTATAATTCTGCAATATAGCTCATACTGATTGTCTGCATCATCTTTATTTTCATAATAATTAATTGAAGCACTGGCGAAGAACATTAAATGTTCGAAACGTTGGCAAACTGAAGTATTTTATTTATAAACACCCACACTTGGAGCGATATATCTGCTAATTAATGTTACACCACAATAAAGAAAGTTACGGAGACAAAGACCATCCATTATTTCAAATAGTTTACGCACTGCAAGTTATCTACGACGGTGAGTTTGGGCGCGAGTGGCACGTTTAGGACCTCCAGCTCGATTGGTTTTTTCAGCGAGCAGGATACTACTTCATCCAATTCCTTCCTTTCAAAACAACCCTACCCTCGCCCCCAACCAATCAAATACTTTCTAACATGGCTTCGCCAACATTTTTCGTCTCGCGTTAAAGAACCAAAGGTTCGAGGAAAAGGATTTCGGCCCTATTTAGATCCTGAGGGACTGGCGATGCTCTAATGAACACTGTTCACCTGGCCTCCGCTTTCTTTCGCCACTTTATCCCTGAGAACTTCTCCCCGGCCTCGCAAATGGCCATCACATGTTATTCAGCGGTCCGTAAAAACCTCGATTTGTGTCCGTCCGTAAACGGACACAAATCGAGGCCCAAAAAGCCACTAAAGTGAGGAGAGTAAATTTGAAATGAGATACGATGCCTTCTTTGCGATTCATCTTCCCTAAAAGCATTCGCCACATACACATTTTCGGACGAATTCAAAACATCCACAAGTCGGTTTAATATACAATATCTGCTTATGTGTCAGCTTTGAACGCATCTCCACAATCTGTAACCCAAGGAAATTACTTTAAATATTGGGGTTTCTGGACAGAGTCGGTGGATTAGTTTAAATCACTATAAAACGACAGTTTCTAGAATGGAAGTCACCTTTATCTGCAGTACGTGCTACGCAAGTTGGAAATGGTGCAGCATTAACTGCTGTAAAATCGCTTCTTTCGGCTGAAGATGTTTATATTGACATTTTTCATTCCAATCAAAACAATATAGCTCTTAATGAAGGGTACGAATAACGGCTATAAATACCATTAGGACTATGCGGATCTCTTCTCGGCATTATCGTCTTTGTTTGCAATTATACTACCTTCATTATGACCATCTTTATTACAACCAGAGTGAAAAGGAAATATAGGCTAGTTCCGTAACTACTATTTTGCTTACAATCATTCGATCTATGATTTTTTAGCTTTCCTTCAAACATTCTTGAAGAGGGTAGAAAAGAACTGCTGCTAAATAAAACCTCTCGAGAGACAGGTGGAACTCAAATTTATGACTGTAATTAAATGAAATCAGATTCAACTGAAAAGCGACACCGAAGTGATGAATACTTTTCATTTACGGACACATACTAAACACATCAATTACTGACTCAGAGAACCTTCCATGCTAAAATAAACAAGAGAGAAGTTATGAAAGTGCTTTACGACTTCCATCAAAGAGTGTAGGCTAAATAATTAAGGTTCATTAAGGTGTGGGGCTTACGTCCATATCGCCAATGTTCAGGCGCACAGGAAACGTGTAATTTTGCAGGATAGAGCAGAACATATTTCATACAAACCTCATGAGTCCACTCAAGCATCCCATCGCTATTTAATGGGAAGAGAATATCTGATGGCAATTGCGAAAACATGAGCTCTCTTACCCCCCATCATTCTCCCAGAAGAGGCGTTAATTTTCTAATACCGAAAAAAAGCCTAAAAAAGCACCATACCCGATAGGTCACCACGGTCCCTATAATCGAAGACATTAAGTGAAATCCACCGATATATTGTTTTTGTAAATAACTGCTTTGAAATATAGAAGACATGGAGTGAAAATCTTGAATATTTCCACAACTTCTACAAATGCTTCATTGGAAAACATTCATGTGAAGCGTTCAAGCAAGCAAGCGTCACTTTCACTGCCCTCCAAGTCCCTCCAGTTAAAAGCCAATCATGCATTCACTTCCATCATGATATCGCTAACAGCCTAGTAGCAAAGAGGGCGGGTACTTTGGCCCCGATATTCTTCGATCGTCTCAATGGGCAAGCGAGTCGTGTGACTGGCACATGATGAGCGAACGACAAACTAATCCTATGTGCGCATTAGGGTACCATGAAAATTCGTTGAAGCAAACCTCAGTGATCGTTCATAGGTAAGTAATATTAATAATATTATAATATTTTGCACTTCATTTTGATAATTGCTTACAAATAACATTCGCTTTCGGTTGTCTTGGCCATATTTCGTATCACTTCCACTGAGGTTCCACCTCGCGTGCCGGAGGCTTCCTTAGAATGAACATGTTCAGACTGAGGTGCGTCCATCGCTCCGCCGCACAGTGGGCTAGAATCGAAAAAAGCTGGCCAAAACCTCAAAATCGATTTTTTTGAGCTAGGAAGTTGAAACTTCGCATACATATTCTCAAATAAATGGTACATACCTTTTCAGATTATTTATTTCCTGTGTTTTCACGTTAACAATATATGTGAGGTCAAAGTTGAACAAATTTAGCGAAAAACGACGACCCTCGATTTTTTCTGAAAATTGCCAACTTTATCCTCGTGCAGTGGTTTCATGAATAGTTTATCGACAAAACTGTTACACCATCTTCATTGACACTTCTTTATCTTTCATTTGGAATGTTTTTTAAAGATTTTGTTTCATCAATAACCATAGATATATAACAAATGGCGGAGCCTGTTTTCAGCCGTTTTTTTACATAAACGTAGAGAAAAAGTAGATATATTCATCGACTTTCACTAAGTAACTTATATCATGACGTTTTCTAAAGCTTCTATATTGTGAATCTAAAGTCAAACCTTGCACCAATTTGCAACCCCGAATTTTAAATCGTTTTTTCGAGCGTACGGTCGACTTCGGTTCTGGCCCCCGGCGGCGGAGAGTACGGCGACGCGGCAAGCGCGTGGATGCAATATGGTCTCATTCACTTTTATACGTGGATAACAGATGTAATAGTGATAGAAAATAATCACCAGAAAGAAAAATTTATAAATATTACTACGAATGGCTCTTATTATGCAATCGCTGGGCACTGCAAGAGGTGCACTGAAAGGTTTCTTTTTTCGAGTGCATTCCATATATTACTAAGGAGAATGGACGTAAATCGTTTGCTTAAAGTAGGGAAACGGACTCTTTTATTAACAAACATATGCCTTAATTCCCACAATACTTCGGTGTCTGGAGTGCCAAGTGTCTTAACTAAGTTTCTTCAATACAGTTGGCTCGAATCCATTAGTCTCCGGTTCGAAAATTCCCCAAAAAAATCCGAATGCTTCATTTGCGAACCAACTCTCTGCACACTCTCGCTGAGCTCACTAGAAAACACTGGGATCGTGACGCATTCCGGAAACGCCTTCGAATCACTCGTCATGCATACAAAAGGGAGACACGGATTTTGGTTAATTTATTTTTACATTCATTACATGAGGACCAAGGAATGTTCATAAGTTTCATTACCAAACGTATATTTTATAGCTGATAACTCGGGTCGCACGAGGAGGTTCGCCATTAGAGTGTTCCATAGAATTTTATTCATTTAGCATTTATAGCTACAATGATTTCTATTGTGACAATATTACCTAAATTAACTCATGCTTCGCAAAGCTGAAGTAAAATCCGAAGCATTCATAGGCAAAATAAGATTTTTCTCATAGCGTAACTGTGACGAGAAAATATTCCAATCCGAGCGCAATTTCATTAGCAAAATATTTACTGCCATTTGAAAGCAATATGTATACAAAGGGTAGTCGAAGATTTCGATTGAATTGACTTGCTAAGCGACAACCGAGTGAGGCCCGCAACAACAAAACAATTCACTCTCAACAAAAAAAAAGGTGAATCAAATTGCTGAGCGGTCCCTCGGTAACCTGAGCAGAGACTCAGTTCGAGCTATTTTGGTTCCTTAGAATGGCTGGTGGGTCGATTTGCAGGAGGGAGTGAGAGAAACACGGCTACCAACAGAATTATTAGCCTTGAAGCACAAGATAAAAAATTTAAAACATGAAACCGCTCGCACTACGCAGCAGCTTTACTTGGGCTTTTCATTGTCGTGTATCATTTTTATGAGTAAATAAATTACGAAATTGGGTGAGTTTTAGAAAAAAATATTCAGCTCACCTTCTACGCTTTGCTATTGCTTGAGAACAATGATTAAAAAAGTGGGGCATTAGCACTTTTTTTTTTCTATTAATTATTATTATAGTATTCTACCGATTAAGGTAGGTTTCCATGGAGTATTCGAGAAGCGATCTGGGAGCCTCCCTTTCCTTCCAGCACTGCCTTCTTTAATTCACTGTAAGGCCTACTCTCTCTCAATCTATCCAAAAATCCTTTTCTTTTCCTTCCCCTCCCTCGTTTCCCTAACATTCTACCCTCCAACACCATTTTCAACATCCCCTCACCACTAAGCACTAACTCCATCCATACCTTCTGTCTCCTCCGTATCTCATCTAAAAACTGCCTCTCCTCGCCAACCATACAGGTATGAAATTTTTCATTCCATTCGCTGTCGGGATTGGTATTATATCCCAACGCAAAAACAATTCACGGGTTTGGTATTGGCAACAAGGTGGTAAAACGCGTTAAAGAAAAGCAACTGCAGAGACATTTGAAATGTAAGTATTCACCTTTCTTAATCCTTAAATCACTTTAAGGCACCGATAAGTCCCAAATTGGAAAAGTTTTCCAAATCTGTTCGGTAATATTAATCGTTGCCGTTAGATTATTCAAGCTACTTATTTTCGGAAAATTAAGACGGAATTGGAAGCTAACACCTATGAAGGAAAATTCATTTTAAAAAGGACACTATTGGTCATAAAAAATGACGGATATAACCAAGGGCAGATCCAAGTTTTTTTGGGTAGGGGGAAGCACAAGGGTCTGAATTGCAAACGGTTCTTTCGTACTTGGTATTTGGAACAAGATACAACGATTAATGTACGAATATACTTATTTTAATATAAAAGTAATTAATATGAAAATGTTAATAAGTTTCATGCATAATAACGAGAGTTTTTTATATGCTCCCTTTAGACAGCTTATATTATTTATTGTTAACTCGCGATCAATAGCTAATGAATAGAACGAATTGTTTTTGTCTTTGCATGGTACACTCTTTACTGTTTTAAATTCTGATGATTTTCTGAGATTCGCGGCCATTCTTCTGATACCATCTCGGCCCACTATTTTTTTATATTTATTTTGCTAGGGAAATAAATTATGAAACCTGAATTTACGTGTGTTTCAAGTACCCTCTAAATATAACTCTATTACTGCTGACATGAATCAAAAAGAACGCGATGATAACGGCAATAGTCTCGTAATTGAAAGGATTAATGGCAACGCTCGCTAGGATCACCCATTGCATGTTTTTTCGTAGTTCTAACCTTGCATGTATTTGCTCTAGGAATTACTAACCATTGGCAATTTTTTTATGAATAAGCATGTATATTTTTCTAGTGTGCGTAATATATTCTCGTACTTCTTTGACTGTGTGGTGTGCATGTGGCGGTCCTCTTGCATGCTGCATGTTGGATATTGGTCACCCCCTGCCAAACACCCTATAGGTGGCTCGCAGGGTATTATGTAGATGTCTATATTTTAAGCGTCTGGGAGGGAGGGGGGACCCATACCTGTGCCCACCACCCCCTAAATCCATCTATAACTTTCTGCCTTATATCAACATCTACATAATACCCTGCGAGTCACCTCTATGGTTTTGGCAGGGGATGATCAATCACCAGCATGCAGCATGCATTTGGACTCCCACATGCACACCACACCGTCCAAAAACGTCACGTATACTAACAAATATATGCTGTTAGAAATAATAATTGAATTAAGAAACATGCAATAAGTTTTACATAGGTTAGTTGGCTACTCTACAAGTCATGCAATGTATCTATGAGTTCCATCGCTGCCGTTATCATCTCGTATTGATCGTGGAAAAATGGCATTCTGTACCTGTCTGTTCTACAATATATCTCTCTTATTTTTAACTTCGTGAGAAAAGATACTGCTCTTGAATTTATCTAAAAGGTTTAGTCCATCCCTCAATCCACGGTCCGACAGAGACTCCCATCCGAGTCCATTTAAGAAGTCAGTCACACCAACAAGACCATCGCAACGACCCCTCACATACCCGGCAGCTTCCCCCTGCACGCGTTCTAAGTCTTTTTCATGAGGGTCCCAAACACTGGCAGCGTATTCCAAATGTGGTCTAACGAGGGAAAAGTAGCTAATTTCTCTCACTTTGTCGTCACACTTATATTAGTGAAAGCAAAGCGTATTCGAGGACTTGCTTTGATTTGTGACTCGCAAGAATAGACAATACAAGACGGAGGCAGAGTATCTCACTGCGTGTGGCGTGACTTGACATTTTGGCGTTGGTAACCGAATTCGTGGCACATAATATATTTGTTTCCAAAAAAATATTTTTTTAATTTTTTTTCTCCTTTACTCTTGTTTGGGCGATTATTTGCAAATGATTCCGATTATAAGACTAAAATTAAAATTATCGATGAAGCAAATTTTCCAGTTAATAGGTATTTTTTTTTGTGCGGAAACATGCGCTCGGTATTCAATGCTCTGGGATTAATTTCTGTGAGTACAATTCTCATCGCATTGTGTGTCAAAAGTGCTTTACGATAGCGTGTATGCAGAGATAATAACATAAGATTTATGCATGGACTAAATGGCTTTAGGCTCAGTGGACTTAGATCCCCATATTAGATATGCATAGGTAAATATTAAACCGCTTACCGCCTTAATAGATGCGTGGAGACGCATGTTAGGACACCATCCCTCATCCTTAAAGAATGAATAAGACATGCATTTTTAGCGTTTTTATCTCGGCCTAATTTTCAACTGGAAAATCGAATTCCTGTACCTATCCTTTTGGAAGAGTCTTGCGTAAACTTTTCGGTCAGATGTGTAAGCATCCTGAAGTCCTATAATCTACATCTACATCTACATAATACCCTGCGAGCCACCTCTAGGGTGTTTGGCAGGGGGTGACAATTCACCAACATGCAGCATGCAAGAGGACTGCCACATGCACTCCGCACGGTCATAGAAATATTACGCATACTTGCAAAATATACATGCTTATTCATAAAAAAAAGACTTGGTAATGGTTATTAATTCCTATAGCAAATACATGCAAGGTTAGAGCTATGGAAAAACGTGCAATGAGTGATCCTAGCGAGCGATGCCATTAATCCTATCAATTGAGACAACGTTGCTATCCTTATTAGTACAAGGGATGAATGACATTTTAAATCTCTCTGTTTTGCAGTCTATTTCTTTTATTTAATTCTCATGATCACGTCTACTATAGTGCGATAGTAAACGAAGGATGTCATTCATGTCGTCTGAGAAAATATCTTCTTCGAATTTCCAAAGTAATTTAATCCTATACTTCGATCTACGCTACGATACCAATGCATCGCTCCATGCAACACAAAACTAATTCGCTGATGCACTTTCATCGGAAGCTAATACTATATTTGACGCTATATAAGTAAAACTTATTTAGTCATGTTATGGTATTTTTGAAGGCTACAGACAGCTTGGATAATTCGAAGAATTGGTAATGGACGAGGAGGGAACGAGCGGAGTGAAATTCGATGTCGGTTTAAGCCTGCTATTCACGTAAAGCACCAAAGTGACCAAGTCTACCATCCGACTCAAGGAGTGTTATACTTTACCCTCCAAAAAAGTCCTCTTGAAGTAATCGGACAGCCTCTGATAAATATCTGCCGCCTAATATGATCTATGTTACTCCGGGAGTGGCGTGGATTACTAATGGTTCAAACAATCTAAGCCTAATACGTGACTAATGAGTCTCTTGAGACTCCCACTCCCCGTTTGGCCCAAAGCAGTTTTTGACGCCTGGGTTAAATATTTATGCGGTGTATCTCATAAGCGTGCAGTATATTCGAGAAGAGACTAGACGTATGCGAAGTAACATCTCTTCCATTTTTTGGTCCGAAAACCTTCCCACAGAGCCAAAACGCTTGACGAATCCCTGCTCCTTCAGATCTATGCTGCAATTATTTATTACTCATAAGAGATATCACGATAGATTTGAAGTTACTGTAACTCCAAGATATGTGACTCCTTCATGTTGACTTTCCATATAAGGCGATAGGCAGACGTCCTACGGAAGTAACGTAATGAATGCCGCTGCAATGGATAGGGCCCAGTTCTTGTCTTCACGCCTGGTTCCACGCATGATCGTTGCTTGAACAGACGATGTCAACGTCAAGGTCTTCACTCATTTCGCGGTAGGTGACAATTTCGTAAGAAAAATAAGCGAACGATAACTTGATGAACCAACCAACATCGTAACATACTAATAACTGCTGTGCATTTATGTCATCCACGACGAACATCACTGGTTCATTAAGTAATCGTACGTCGAACGATGCGATTCACAGGAAAATTAGAACGAAAACTCTGTGTCAGTAAAAGAGTTAATGACTTCGCCGGTCTCGGTGCCGGCTGATTAAGTCCTCCCCTGCCACAACAACGATCGCGATTTCGACTCCCGCCTACATATGATTTTATTGAATGTGTTGCCCGACTTCATTTCAATTATCGTAACTGAATAAAGTTCATTGAGCTCTACGATCACTTGAGATGAATCCGTTTATTTATTATATAGATAGTTTCATGTATTGATCGTAATTGGGGGAACCTGTGATCATTGCAGACATTACTATTATCATTACTCTTTGGCGTGAGGGTAAAAATCAAATATTCCACCGCTGATAAGTACGAAAATTCTCCTCAACACTTGCCGTACCACGAGTAGAAGGGACAGAGGGGACAGAGGCTGCGGAGCGGAGTTGAAAGAGTCGGAGATCGGATGGGGGTCGGAATCCTTTCTCGCTGACAGCTTTACGAGCTCTGCGGGCCTCGTTACCGTATCGAGATGGTCCTCGCAGTGAGGGAAATGTATCGAGCAGATAAAGTGCTGTTCGTATGCGAAGTTAGCTGCGGAGAGTGGAATGGGTTAGTGGGAGAAGTGAGGGAGGGGAAGAAGAGGTGTGTACGGACGTTGGCAGTGAAGTTAGCGAGTCCAAGATAAGGAGTCGAAAAGGTTAGAGAAAGAGGTGGAGAGGGACGGGGGGCTTGGTGTGGGAGGCGGCGAAAAAACAAACACGAAGCGTAATGAGGATTGAAGACGCATGGAGGGCATAAAGCACTTTGAGGGAGGAGGGCGAGCGGTGACAGCGAGTTGTGTGCGCGGGGGGGGGGGGGGCGCAGTTAGATGAACATATACGGGTGGAGAAGCGGAGGAGAGCGGAAGCAGATACGGGTGGGACGAACGGAAGAATCCTTTTCATCCGGGACGCATTGAAAAAATGAATAATTAGACATATTGGAGGTCCAAAAAACCACTGTCATACGCAGAATAATAATTCTCGGGAAGTTAATAATAAAACTGAAATCTTATGGCCTAGATGATGATGTCATTTCCTGGGTAAGAGAGCTTTTGAACGACCGCGTCCAAAGAGTGGTATTAGATGGTGTAGTCTCCAATAAGGTTGAGGTCATTTCTGGCGTCCCCCAGGGTGGTGTCATTGGCCCACTCATATTGCTTCTTTACATATAACGACTCTGGCGAAGTAGTACACAGTAAGCTACGATTATTTTCGGACGACTCTGTATTAATAGACTGCAAATCAGAGATATTTAAATCGTTATTCTTCCCTCGTATTATTAACAATAGCAATGGTGTAATTACTAGAATTATTCGCGTCACTCCCTCGGACGACTCTCTGCATGTTTTGTATTCCTTTTTAGTTCTACACTTGCATGGAGTTTCGTCTTCAATGCTGCATGTTGAAGATTGGTCGCCCCCTGCCAAACACCATGGTGTTAGGTGTAGATGTAGAATTTACCAATAGGTTTGTTGACTTGTTGTGTATCCTACTAACTTATGTCTTCCTTAATTCATGTTTCAGAAATTTTCCTTTTTTAAGGCCGCTTTACACAGTGAATTTTCATTCGCAAGATCATTCTAATGATCTTTCGAATGACCATCATTAACCGTGTATAACAGAAATTTCCTGCGTTCGAATGATAATTTGAATAAAATTTTAGGCATGTTATAATTTGCTTGAATGTTTTCATCTACATCTACATAATACCCTGCGAGCCACCTCTAGGGTGTTTGGCAGGGGGTGATCAATCACCAGCATGCAGCATGCATTTGGACTCCCACATGCACACCACACCGTCCAAAAAACGTCCCGTATACTAACAAACTATACTACTATATGCTGTTAGAAATAATAATTGAATTAAGAAACATGCATTAATTTTTACATATGTTAGTAGGCTACACTACAAGTCATGCAATATATTTACAAGTCCTCTTGCTGTCGTAATAATCTCTTATTGATCGTGGAATAAAATGACACTCGGAATCTGTATGTTCTACAATCTATCTCTCTTATTTTATTTATATGATCTGATCTTCGTAGTATGTTGGCGTCCGTAAGATATGGTTAACTTCGTCAGAAAAGACTCTTGAATTTATCTAAAAGGTTTAGTCTATTTATCAATCTACGGTCCGACAGAGATTCCCATCCGAGTTTATCTAAGAGGTCAGTTACACTAACAAGACTATCGTAACGACCTATGAAACACCTGGCAGCTCTTCTTTGCACGCGTTCTAACTCTGTTATTAAGCCTTTTTCATGATAGACCCAAACACTGGCAGCGTATTCCAAATGTGGTCTAACTAGGGAAAACTAGCTAATTTCTCTCACCTTGTCGTCGCACTTTCCTAATATTATTTTAACAAAACCCATTTTAAGATTAGCTTGACCGGTTATTTCTCGAATATGTTTATTCCACGATAGATCATTATTGAGTCTAACTCCTAGTTATTTCACGGATTCAACAGTCTCTAATTGGGTACCCCGAATCATATAGCTACGTCGTAGGGTGTTGTTCTTCTTCCAGAAATGCATTACGACGCATTTTTTCAAATTTAATTCTAACTACCAAGCATCGCACCAAGCTTGGATAGCAGCAAGGTCATTCGTTAGTTCATCTATATTTTTGCTGAAACGGATTTCTCTGTAAACTACAGCTTCGTCTGCAAATAATCGTAACTTACTGTGTCCTACTTCGCCAGTGTCGTTTATATAAAGAAGGAATAGGAGTAAATGCTTCTCCTCCAGCCCTCGCCATGAACCAACACCATACCACCAAACACTCTTTACAGGTCATCTCTTGGAACTGCAACGGCGTACTGACTAGAAAACACGAACTCCTTCAGTACGCCGTAGACAACAACATAGATATCATACTCTTGCAGGAAACACACCTAAACCCAACTCGTTCTTTCTTCTCTCCACACTTTAACATATACAGACTGGACCGCAACACACGCCGAGGCGGAGGAGTTGCAATCCTAATCAGAAGTAACATTCCCCATTCCCTCCTGAACTCCCCCACTCCAGAAGTGTTCGAAGCTCTTGGTGTATCGGTACACACTCAAGCCGGTCCCTTAAACATTTACACAGTATATCACATGCCAAATAAACTTATCACCAAAGACCACCTTGATAACCTGTTCTCCGCCTCAAACGGAATATACTTCGGCGATTGGAATGCCAAACATCCGTACTGGAACAGCAATAGAATCGACAAAAATGGAAAAATCCTGTACTCTTACGTCAAAAACAGAAACCTCCTTCCTCTCTCTCCACTCCAACCCACACACTATGCTCCCCGTTCCAGCGATGTAATCGATTTCGGCTTCTCCTCCAATCTTCCCATCCAATTCACTCCCTCTCTAATCTATTCTTTCACTTCCGATCATCTACCTCTTTCATTTTCCATTCCCTTAACGAATACTACGCTACTGCCCTCCGAATTTACTGTCACAGACTGGGACAAATTTGTCACGTTTCTAAATGACTCTCTCTCTACTCTCCCCCCAATATCCAATCCCACGCCGGAATTGATAGAAAAACAAACAGAAGCCATCACCACTGCACTTCATTCGGCCAAAACTTCCGCCTCCCGTACATTTATTCCCCGCGCCAAAAGGCCAGACAGATTTCCACAGTACTTAGTCAACCTCATCAAACGCCGTAACACCGCTCGTCGTGTATGGCAGCAGTTCAGGATCCCTTCCGACAAAACCATCTATAATAACCTCGCAAACTCTGTGAAAAAAGAAATTAAAAAATATAGCATAAGACTCTGGGAGAACCACATCTCAACACTTACCCTAGAAAATCCGACTGATCCCCAAAAGAAACCAATCTGGAATACCATCCGCGCTCTCAAACGCACGGACAAACAGTTATTCCATCCAATCTCCTCCAACTCAACCTTGATATTCGATCCCGCCCAGAAGGTCGAAATCCAAGCTGATCATCTTCAACAAACAACATCCCTTGATTCCTCACTTTCTCCAATAGAACCCCAAATAAACTCATTCTACAATAACCTTCCCCCCTCCTCCACTTTCACTACCATCGCCAATCCCTCTCAAGTCCGCAATATTCTTAACACTCTTCCTGTCAAGAAAGCTCCCGGGCTGGACAACATTTCCAACTCCCAGTTGAAATATGCCAGCCGTTCCCCAAATTTTCTCTCTGCAATCACTGATCTTTTTAACCACTGTTACTCTGCCCCATATATTCCCGCTGCTTGGAAACAAGCCAAAGTCATCCTCATCCCAAAGCCAGGCAAAGATCCAAAAATCCCCGGAAACTCTCGTCCCATTTCCTTACTCTCTAATCTTTCAAAAATTCTCGAAATTCTTATTCTGTCCCGCCTCGAATCTTTCTCTTCCGCAAACAGCCTCATCCGACCTGATCAGCTTGGTTTTCGGCGCAAAATGTCTGCGCCCCACCAAATCCTCAGACTAGTGGAAAAAATCAGCCACGGTTTCAACCGCCGCTACACAACTGACGCGGTCTTCCTCGACGTTGCAAGAGCGTTTGACAGAGTTTGGCATAAAGGCCTCCTGTACAAACTTCACCTCCTGAAATTCCCTCCCTCAGATATTCTTTTCATCAATTCCTATCTGCACAACCGTCAATTCCGAGTCGCCGAAGCCAAAACGTTATCATCTCTGCGACCCATGGAAGCTGGAGTACCTCAAGGCTCCATCCTCAGCCCGTTCCTTTTTACAATTTATGTAAACGACATGCCCTCCACACGCAAAACATCGCTCCACATGTACGCCGATGATACAGCAATTGCCGCTACATCATGGAAGGGAGATACAAACATAGGCAAACTCAACACTCACCTTAGACTAATCCATAAATGGACGAATCTCTGGAAGATTCGCATCAACGCCTCCAAAAGCACACACATACACTTTTCACGCAGAAAAAAATTCGGCCCACAAACACAACCACACATCAACAAAATCCGTATACCAAGAGCCCGATCACACAAATTCCTCGGCGTCTATCTGGACAGCAAACTCACCTTCCTACCCCACTTAAAATACAGTACTGCTAAAGCCATCAAGGCACGGCAAGCGGTTTATTCCCTTTGCTCCTCATCCTCCCCGCTACCGCATTCTTCTAGAATCCGGCTTTATACTGCAATAGTCCGTCCTTCATTACTCTACGGCTGCGAGATTTTCGCTAACAATAAATCCATCAGAGATAAACTGGAATCCTTCCAAAATAAATCCCTCCGCCTTCTACTTAACCTCTCCCGACTCACAAGGACCAAAGATATTCGCTGCGCTCACGGTGTTCCGTCCATTGGAGAATTTATCAACAAACTAGTAAAAAACTTTAAGTCCAGGCTCAGGGAAACAAACAACACTCTCCTTACAGACATCTGGAATTACGATCCTACAATCCCAACAACATACAGACTGCCTCAACAAGCTACTCTTCTATGAGTCTATCCTATATCTTTCCTTCTTCTAGATATTAGTATTGCTAGGTTAGCATTGTTTTGTGTGTCCACAGTAAAAAAGAAAGAAAAAAATATATATATAAAAAAGAACAAAAAGAAAAAAATAAAAATAATAATAATAACAAAGCAACAAAACCAATATGAAAAAAAAAAAAAAAAAAAACTAACTAAAAAGAAAAATAAAGGGGCCAATAAAAAAAATATATATATAAAAACTATTAAAAACAATGAAAAAATAAAACGTATTCAACAGAGGAGGAAAAAAAAAAAAAATCAAAAGAGCCCATTACAAATGTGGACGTTCTTTCCAACTCCGTTTTAATTACCTTGTACTCATCATTCTTCTGTAAAAGAAATTGCAAGATGTATGTAGCTTAGTGTATTTTGATGTTTAATATGTAAGTTTCTGCTAACACAAACAACACACTACCCCGACAACATATACAACTGCGCCCAAAATTATTGTATTGTAAACTGGCTGGTAGGGGTAAACATCGCTTTACCGGAACGGCTTTAAACGCGCCTTCGGCGCGCAATCTAGTGAAAAGAGTGGGCCAATGACACTACCCTGAGGAACGCCAGAAGTGACTCTAACCTCATTGGAGACTGCACCGTCTAATACTACTCTTTGGACACGGTTGCTCAAAATTTCTCTAATCCAGGAAATGACATCTTCGTCTAGACCATAAGATTTAAGTTTTATTATTAACTTTCCGTGGGGTACTTTATCAAATGTCTTTTTGAAATCAAGAAAAATCGCGTCTACTGGAATGTTGTCTTCCCCGGAGACTAAAATACCGTGGGCGAAAAGCGCTAACTGAGTTTCGCACGATCTGCTTTTCCTGAATCCATGTTGATTTCCCATTAATAAGTTTTGCGCGTCTAGATGTTTCATTACCGAGCTGACTACGATGTGTTCAAGGACTTTGCATGAGATGGACGTTAAAGATATCGGCCTGTAATTAGATGGCTGTTCCTTGTCTCCACTTTTAAATATTGGCGCTACATTAGCGATTTTCCAGTCATTAGGTACTTCGTGTTGCTTGCTGGATTTACTGAATATTAACTGCAAGTAATGGGCGATTTCAATATATTTTCTATTCCGAGCGTACTAATGTCAATAGCTGGCATCTTATGTATACAGGGATTGTCATCGGTCTCGGGTGAGTTCTCGGAAGGCTCGGTGAACACGCTCTTGAAGTAGGAATTTAATAAATTGGCTTTATCGTAACTGCTTGTCAACACATCTCCATTGTCGTTTCTCAGCGAAAATACGGTAGATCGTTTACCTTGAACTTCCCTAACATATGACCAAAACGCTTTTGGGTTATCCTGTAACTGCTCTACTAGTGTTTTTCTTTTAAAATTCGTGAACGCATTGCTGAACGCTTCCCGCGTGGTGGCTTTAGTCATCCTATATTTTTTAATTATTAGCTCGCGTTCATTTGTGGATAAATCCGAGCTGACTTTTTTCATTTTAGCATGACACGCTCTTTTTCGCCTAAATGAATTTCTCACTTCCGCGTCATACCATCTCGGCTCGCTGCCTTCTTTTTTGTTTTACTAGGGATGCAGCTATTTATTACCGAGATTACGAGCGAAAGAAAAGCTTTCCAAGTACCCTCAACATTTAACTTTATTGTTGATTCTTGAAACGCTGGGAAAGCAATTTTCAGATGACTCTTAAACCCATCAAAATTAGCTCTTTTAAAAATGAAAATTTTACGCTCTTTTTAAAGTTTACAGCGGTATTTAGAGAAAGCTTTGCAGTTACTACCCTATGGTCACTTATTTCTTCAACAGTGCCAATGTTTATTACCTGATGTGGTATATTTGTCGCTAATAAATCAAGAATACTTTCTCCTCTGTTTGGTGCGGATGCTATTTGAAGCAATGAATTAGATGTAAAAGTGTGTAATAAGGCCTCGCAGATCACTTTATCACTCCCACCAGGAATGAAGCTATAAGTTTCCCAATCTATAGAAGGTACGTTGAAATCTCCACCCACATTCAAGTTTCTTTCAGGATACTTGGATGCTACGCTGTTTATTTGATTTTGAAAATCCAACATTGACGTTATATCTGAGTTAGGTGGTCTGTAATACGAACATAATAAAATAGTTTTGAATTTTGGACATTTAATTAAATACCACACAGATTCAACGCGATTCAACGATTTCCGTGAATGATATCAGCGCACGGCGTCCATCTTGCCATTGGCATGCACCTCGGAATTTTAAGATCATATTTAAAATTTTAGAAGAAAAGTAACCATACAAAGCTCAAATAATAATATGTACTTTGAGAGAACATAAATTCACAAACATCAATTGTCTACAATGGGTTTTTCGGAAATGACATTCGGGATATTCAATGAATAAAAACGTCCTTTTTCTCCTCGATTGTTTCAATATTTTGCATAATTTCCAATTACTAAAATGTATTTCATGAGATGAGCGCTAAAGTTTGGGTCGAGAGCCCCAATTAATGACAAAATCTCTGTTTAGTCGATGAACACAGTAGAACGCAAAATGAGCCGTTACGTTATCTTGGCTCCCCTATGAAATCACAGTATTGCCTATCTCTCATCATTGAAGGAACACATAAGAATTAAATTTCAAGCATGGCCTAATTCGCTTGAATGATTCCGTGAATAATATAAATGATATGGTCATTTGAAGAGTAAGTTTCCTTGTGATCAGAGCGCACTATCTTGAAGCATAATCATCGTTGCCCTGCAGCGAAAACAACTTATTATGTACTTCGTTACGAGATCACAAAACGCACGATTTACTAAAATGGTTTTCCGCTATCAATTCGTACCGTTCGAATCTCCACTTAGTACGTCATACCCCACCGAAAGACGAATGAATTTAATTCGAATGATCTTTCGAATGAAAATTCGCCGTATAAAGCGGCCTTTATGCCTTCTCATCTTGTCTGTTTGAGCAGTTGGCAAGTTTTTCCTTTGCATGAATGTGGACGTATTTGTTAGTATGCAATTTTCAATTCTTTGCAACTTTCCAATTCCCAGGTCATAACAGGGTTTGCCATTGTTGAGCGTCGAGTGAGAGGGCTAGCCTATCCCACCCCAAAGTTAATGGCTGCAGCGTTGCCAAGTCAAAACGGGACTTCTAGCGCAGATTGGATAAAATTCTTGAAAATCATCGTAGAAAGACGATCAAAAAAGGACCGTATTTCTGGTGTCATCAAGAGGACGATAAAGGCAATAAATTGTTGATAGCACGAGAGGAACTGTAAAATCAAAATTGTACTACACGTGGCCCACTTGGGTGGGGGCCCTCCCGGTGTTTTGGGTCCATCCGTCGCGAGCTCGGACCCCGGGAAAGGGTCGGATTAGGCTCGGAGTCGAGGACGAACCCTCATTAGAGGGACTGACCGACGGTAGTCCACGCGAGAGCGACATTAACCGCAAATTCTGTTTTATAAGGGATCTCTAGCCTTTCCCTCCCAAACCTATTCCAACTCATTTATGTCCATTGCATTGATTTTCGTAATCAGCAAACTCCAGACCGAAGAAACACTGGATTAACGCCGTGAAGACATAGATTCGTAACTTAGCCTCATTGGAATATTTATTACAACTTCATGGACATGGACTATGATTTTGTCTACGATAAATGGAGGCTTTAGGACTCCATATATAACTTTCCGTGAACATCAGCAGAAAGCAAGCTACTGAATCTCACCTCCCCATGCTACAAGGGCGAGAACGACCAAGTCCCCTGTATCCACCGCAGCTGGGAGGCCGCTGGACCGTGCCCTTGGCGTTATCGCTTCACAGCAGGAGAAAGTTGGCGCGGCCCAGCCGAAGGATCCAGTCGGAGAGAGCTCGTTTTAAATAACTCGGGAGCTCATCATTCCGATCTGCATCCCTAAACTACGCCTGACCTCAACCGAGAGGCACGACCCCCCTCGTGTTCCATTCGCGCACATTACTCTTCCGAATGCCACCGCGAGAGAGCGATGGGACATAAGAGGTCGCACAGCCAGGGCGGGGAGATGTGGCCCGCTCCCAACACGCTCATCATAGACTGGTAAGCCCCCACGACGGTAATATTTTGAAGCGAGAACGGAGGTGACAACCATAGAGCATCTGGAGAGGGCGTTAGCTACCCCTCCTACGGTAGGAAAGTGAAGCCAGGGGGGCGTGGCACTTTAGCCGGTCCGCCATATTCCATTACCCCGGGTGGAGCAGAAATACATGGTTCCTTATGGGGAATTCGTCAAAGGAAACTCAATATTTTACCTATTGACAGCCGGAAAAAGCCGTTCCCACCGATGAGGGAAGGTTATCTGTTGAATATAAAACCGGAAAAAATGCATCTTTTGGATGAAATAAACGATTCAACCACGGTGTAGCAAATTAAAAATATGACGCACGACAAGTCATTTGCGACATTAGCAACTAATTTTCAGCCGTAAGGTGAAAAATAACTGATGAATTCATGTGAAACCACTAAGTTATAACTTGAGATGATCACAGTAGAACTTTTTAAACAAAATTCAGTTATGAAAGTAAATAAAAAAGGATAAATGGACGAGAGAGGAATGGGAGGACACTGAATGCTACGATAATAACGACGTTTAATTGCTATTGCGTGCACTACAAGATTTTATTTGGCTTATAATCCGTCAAAAATATACATAAATCGTGATTCAAGGAAAGAAATGATTTAGTAAGACTTAGGAACTTTGACGTGGGAAGTAGACGCGTTCATGATGCTGTTGGCCTGGGAAGGATACGAGAGTCAATCGATGATCTTTCTCAACAAGTGCATCGAAAAGATAGTCGGTTAAAAATTTCTGCATTGAGCGCTTGGCTCTATCTTATTTTCATCAAACAATAATCACAACGGAAATCATGCCTACAATTACTTATCAATGCTGTACTAAAGTATTGTTGGAAAAACTTTGTACACACAGAGGTCAACCTTCCATTCTTATCACCGGACTTTTTTTCGGATATGTAACTTCAATATCCAAGTGTTTCACGGTGTAAATCATTTCCGAAACTCCTGTTAAAAACCTCGTGGCCATTAAATGGAAAGGGCTTCCTCATCAAAGGACAAATTTGCGCATTAGGTAAGTAAAATATCGGCTAAGAGACAATATCGAAAGAGATTTTGCTTACAATTCCGAGTAAACTGCTATCAAAACAGTAGTATTTGAAGAAATTGAGGATGGGTCTGGTGAATTTCAAGTGCTGACAAATCAGAAATTATTTTCCTTCCCCAAAATCAGACGAACATGCACCGTGGATGACAGCTGTATTAAATGATATCTTTGAAGGAGGTATTAAAAAAAGAAAACTATTGCCATTTTCCAACTTATATAATGTACACACCCATTAAATGTTACATTTTCAGATTTCCAGAATGACTTAACAATGTTATTCAAACTGATTACTTATACAATTCATACAAAGTAACCAAATTAACAATAAATCTTAGGCAGACATGATGTAACATTCCATTATAATGTATTCAGATTAACAAGAGAACTATGAATACACGATGAGGCTGCCACACACCCAGGATTATTTCCAATTTCTGTATGTTCATACACCCTCAATTACATTGGCTTCTGGATTAGCTGAACCTGCAATGAAAAATATGTAAAAACAATTCAGCTCTATTACACCTAAATAGGATATATTTGACAATTTCTATGGACAGAGTCTGTGTGATATATCAAATTCTTAGTATCACCAATAAGGTAAACCTCTGGATGTTTATGAAAAATGCTATCACTTAAGTTTCTATTTCATCAGTAGAACAATGAATGATCAATTGCAATTTGCATACAACTTTCTGCAAAATAATTCTTATGTCGAGAGGGTGATCTTCCTACTAGCACTGTCTTTCTGCTGAACTTCCCCCCCCCCCTCCTCTGCTAAGGAGCTGAAATGCAGTAATTCAAGAATTCCGTTAAAAAGTTAAAGGTCCACTGGGAAACTATAAAACAGAACAATATGAAATCACCATTCCACAACACTATCACTCCTTGACAAATACATTTCATCATTTACCAAAATATCTGCATTTATAATTTCATTAAATAACTACAATAATAATAAAATATTCCATCGTTTAATGACCACTATAGTATGCTTTCTGACTATTCAAGCTAACTCACGTCTTAAAATTAACCACTTACCAAACAGCAGGATTGGTGATTGAATTTCATATAAAATAGGCATTTCCAATCATGTCCTCCATATTAATGCTTCTCACCATTAGGAAAAGGAAACCTAACATACATCCAAAGTACTTTCATGGAATGTTTTGTAGATGCACTTCCATCACTCATCAAACAATCTTAACTTTCAAGGTAGCATAAAACATTAACATTTCTGGAAAACAAAGAAAATTTAGAGTCATTTAATATAGGCAGTGAATTTATGCTGGTAAAAAACCTAACCTATTGGAAAAAAACATTTTCACCATGAATAGGATATTTCGAACAAATATTGCAATTCAGCAAAGACCTCAAGTCAATCTTAATCACTCATTCATCATCATCATTAGCCACCAATGCTAAGATTGGTTTAACACAGCTCTCCATTCCTCTCTCCTGTCCGCTAACCTTTTCACAGCAATGGATTTCTTCTCTTTCACATCCCTTATAACCTGTCACATTTCCCTCATTAATTCGGGACCTTCCTCTGCCCTTCTTCCCTCCCATCTGACCTTCCTTTTTGCAGGAAGCCTTCTTTCAATGAGCTAATCTACTGACTATTTACATCCTGCATTGTCCATCCTTGATAATTGGGTTTCCCAGGTAAGGAAACTCTTTCACCCATTCTAGCTTATGCTTTTATGGGTTAATGTTCGTCTTAGTCTCCTCTGCTCCACTGAATACTAGCTTCTTAGTCTTGTTTTTATTGATCTTCAGGTGATATCTGGCTATTATCCTTTACATATTTTTCAATACGATGACAAATCATTCATATATCTGACACAAGACCGTTATGGAACACATGATAAATGTTCCTCACGTACAATATCCAACACAGCATTACAAGCAGCAGGATGACTTCCAGCCATTTATGAAAAGGCAGTAAATTTTGAAGAAGAATATCAGCTGAAAAATGGCTGAGAATATTATCAAAACAAATGGAAAACTTACCAATAGGAAGTGACACTCCCATTTCTTAAGAAGTGATCTCAAATCCAGAATACAGTTTATATCTCATGTTCCACATCAGCGTGGAACGTGCCATAACTATTCCTCAGGTAAAAAATCCAACATAGCATTACACCAAGTAGAATGGACTCAAAAACATTCCTGAAAAGTAAGTAACTCTTGAACACAACACGAAAAATGGCTGTGAATATTATGTAAATAAAAATTACCTTACCGATAGGAAAAGAATGCCATCAATTAAAAAGAAGTCGTTTCGAATCCAGAATACAGTTCATTTTAGACTTCATGTAGATATCATTAGGTCAGCCTCCAGTTACAGACACCCTTCAAGGAGATGAAAGCCAGGTAATTATGATTCAGCTTAGTCATGGAACATGCAGCACATATCCCTGTGGTTCAACATCCAATGCAGCAACACATGTTTAACCAGCTGAATGAATGAAGAAAACACTCTGAAAAGAAATTACCTCTTAAAAAGGAATCCGAGCATGCCTGATAATATTATCTAAACAGAAATAAACTTACCGATAGGAAAAGAATACCATCAATAAAAAAGAAGTCGTTTCGAATCCATAATACAGTTCATTTTAGACTTCATGTTGATATCATTTGGTCAGCCTCCAGTCACAGACACCCTTCAAGGAGATGAAAGCCAGGTAATTATGATTCAGCTTAGTCATGGAACATGCAGCACATATCCCTGTGGTTAAACATCCAATGCAGCAACACATGCTTAACCAGCTGAATGTGTGCAGGAAACACTCTGAAAAGAAATTACCTCTTAAAAAGGAATCCGAGCATGGCTGATAATATTATCTAAACAGAAATAAACTTACCGATAGGAAAAGAATACCATCAATTAAAAAGAAGTCGTTTCAAATCCATAATACAGTTCATTTTAGACTTCATGTTGATATCATTTGGTCAGCCTCCAGTCAAAGTTGTTACCACAAAAACAAATATAAACAACACCTACGAGCAAAAAAAGATGAACAAGAGCTAAATGAAAAATGATATTAACCAAACATTGCAGTAACTAGCAGCAAAAACTAATTACAACATGTGGCCTCCACTTTCTAAGAGATATGGGGACATGAATGGGCTATGGAACAAGACAAAACACATTCAGGGCATGTTATGTGGTCAAGATTCAATAATACTGTCAAATGATGCTTTCACAACGATGTTTTTAAGACTGAGCATTTTATTTCTCAATGAGATCAATTAAGGTGTATATAAACCTATCAACAGAGGAAGAATTTCATGCTCTTTTGCTGCTGAGTAAGTGATGCTACTGGTCATCGCTAATGATCATAATAACTTTTCTGTCGATAATTGTAATATTGCCTGGCATTCCTATCAAAACATGAGACGCAATTGTAAGGCCAGTATAATAACTTATTAATTTTGCATTTTAGATCTTATTTCCACAATTTGTGGAAACCAAAATAAATTTGCCAATGCTTGGTTGAGAACCACCTGAACATATGTTATTTTTTTAACAGACGTCGAATTTTGGTGCCTTAGAGTGCCATGCGTATCTCCGCTCTAAATAGACCTAATATCTGAACACTAAGTGTTCAATGATGCACAGTATTCACTCACATCTCACAACTTGCACAGCGAATTGGTACCTTTTTTACCATTATGTCAATACACCAAAATGTTCACCAGCGAAAGTAGGCAGAGATGAAAAGAGTTCCAAAAACGAACTGATATTTTTTTAAATTTCTTACTTCATTATGATAAGCATTATCGCTCATGACAAAATCCAACATAGAATAATATAATTTTAGCACTGATAAGTATTAAGTAGCAATTAACCTGTAAACTGCCGCACAGGAGTCCACCTGCTGCACGTGGCACATACATAGACAATTAACAAGGTTCACCATGCACTTCAAGCAAATGCTACAGATATTACTAATAATTGACTATTTTGCAACTTACCGGTGGAATGTAATTCCTGGTATCCTTTTATCGGGGCAATTACTGCACCCGTTAGCCGCGCAGCAAACCATCTGCGAAGGTTGAATAAAAATGTCGTTTTCAAGGTTAAATACTCACTTTTTAACGGAGAAAATAATATATCAGTATTAAGATGAATTCTAGAATATCAGCATACGTTCAGAATGCTTCAGCAGCATCGGATTACTGAAAATTAGGTGATTTTCTTAACACGTACCTTTATGAGAAAACGAGCGAGCGGGGTAAAGGAATATGGCGGACGAACAAAAGCGCATCGGGTAAACAGGTTTCTGCTGGCTTCACTTTTTTCACCTAACGCCCTCTCCAGATGCTCTATGGTGACAACCGATGTAACCCGGGTTGACTGACGCATCGTGGTGGAAACGCTAGTTCAGTGACTGCGGCAATTCATATGATGGCTTGCGCTTCTCTAACTAGTCCAGGAACTTTATTCCGTTCTCTGTGTAAGGATAGATTAGAAGCATAATTGGCTTATTGGCAAGGGGTACATCTGAAATACTCGAGAAAAACTATTGATCTATCCTCAATCGTTCTTCGACAATAAGGATCTATGATTTTTTATTCGTGGCGGTAAGTTAATGTCGAATAAATAAATTTTCACTTCATTTAGGGCTTACGTAGAAATGTCAGGCTATGACTTGACACTCTTCATTGATAGGCTTCATTAAAATTAGCACTACATATTTCCAGATTATAAAAAGCGATAAAATAAATAAAAAATACTTATCCGGAAGGACAAGCAAGGGACTTTGTTTTTCTCCCGAGTAACGAAGGAATTAAATAAATGCATGGTAGAATTCAGACATTAATATAATACAAACATGCAATTCTCTGACTAGTTGACTTTCAGTGTCCCAGAACCTCCCACTGGACGCCTATTGAGGCATCTTGTAGATATAGATTTGTTATTTCTTGTTTTGATAATAACGTCGAAATTTCCTGCAGTTAAACTTGGATTCAGCCACTTCAACTACACTGTCACCTTAGGCACCCTGTTTATTTCTCAAAGATTTTGACATTTCAGTCCATTTCAGCAATAATTCAATGAAAAATACCTTTCCGTTACGCGGGTTTACTTCGCATTGCTCAGAATGCTGGGCGGATTACCCATCATCATCCAGACCAAAGCGAGGCCGCGAGATGGCTTAGAGGTAGTTACGAGGAGGTGTAGGAAGCATCAACAGTCCATTCGCGATGCGTGCTGCCACCCGCACGGCAGCGGGGCGAGACAAGCGCACGACCCCGCTGCTCCGAAGGGACCTGAATCGGGAGGCGGCAGATAAATCAGGGGAGGGCGGGAAATGCAGACTGCGGCGTGGTGTTGAAGGTGCAATAATAGATAACATCCTCAATAATGTGCGGAAGAAACAGGCCTTATCAATGGTGTCCTCGCTCTCCCTTATCAACACTCCAAAAAATTGGAGCAGGATTCCCTTCATAGGAAATATTTCTCATTCTGTTACCTCCTGCTTCCCGATAGAAAAATACAGAATTGCATATAACACCCCCTCAACTCTCAAAACATTGTTACCCAACTGCAAAGATCGTTTCCCACCAGAGAAAAGAAGTGGAATTTACTGCCTATAGTGGGACGAATGTGGTATGAAATACATCAGCAGATCGGAGAAAAGTGTTAAGATCAGAGTAAGTGAGCATCACAACTGTTTCAAGAAGAAAAAAGAGCAATCCAACTTCGCCAATCATTTATTAGATGGCAAACACAAAAGTGATTTCAAGCCGGACATCCTCCACTCAGAAGAAAACAGGAGGAGACTCGTTGCCCTGGAAACGTTGGAGACAATGCAACATTTAAAGGACAACACCCCCCTTGCCGACGAACAAGTGCTCCCCTCCCACTCCTGTTCCTTTTCCATCCCCATCAGTGAACTCCTACAGTGACAACCTTTAAATTTTCAAGTGCCTATCCACCTGTGTGCCGTTAAAAATTTTCAAGAACGAATACTACGCAGTGCTTCTACCAAAATTCCCCCAGTGACCCATGTCCTTCCAGGAAGTCATTAACCCATACCAGCACCATCCGCAGCCGGACTCAACGACCTATCATAGACTATTATGGTTTAGAAAAACCCAATGTACCCCGCTAATTCTCTTTTTCTTCCCCAACACCGCTACCTTCCTTAGCTCTCGTCTCCTCACCCACTTTAACCCCGCTCTCCCCTCGCTGCTCAGATACCTATCCTCACAGGAAAAACCCTTGTCCCAAATCAAGGCTGCCCCTTCCCCAATTCCCCCTCCCCCCCCATTCCGTGCTTTACCCTCACCCCCGCCCTCTCAACCAGCCCTTTTCCTTTCTGATAAATGTCCTCACTGACTTATTTGTGTACTTTGTGTATAAATATAAGTTGCATGCAATACCAGTCACCTCACGATGTAACCAAGTTACGAAACCCGGGTCTTGCCCATAATTAAATAACAGCGAACCTTACAAAGTTTTTATTTCTTTATTTCATTAATGCTATCATGGTTTCCGATAGATTGTGCCATCGAATGACCATGAATTCGTCACCTAGATAAATAGAATTGGTGAAAATATTGCATTCATACTTCCCATAGCATTCAACGTTCTTTCTTAATCCTGGCATAAGATTCAAATGAATGAAAAACAAAAATGGCACAAAAATGATTTGTTCTGCTGTATTAAAAAACGATGGCAGATAAGACAGCATAAAGATGAAGTAATCAATACACATTAGCATTATTACCACGAGTATAAATATTCTATAAAAATACTAAATCTTTGTTCGCAAATAACCTAATTGACGAAATGAGTGATGAAGATAGGGTCTTGGTGTTTGTCGGGATGTGAAAAGAGCAATTTTCCAGACCGATCATTAACAAATAAGGGAAGTGTACGCCAACTCATGCCACCCTGGCTGGAAAATATGCAAGTACTAGAAAGTCATCGATACGCCAGAAAAGCACTTCACATAAAATTAATATGTACCGGAAGCTAACTTTCCAAGAAAAATATATGTAAACCCCAATTCGCCTAATAGCAGTAATCCAACTGAGTAAAGATATCAGTCAAAGAAAAAACCTTTCTTTTTCTCCAAGCAATTCTCTGACTTGACAAAGGAAACATCTAATTACGAAACACGAACAAAAATCCTTCAAGTAAAATATAAAACACCAATAGCTATTGCTAGCTATTTTATGTGGACAGTCGGGACTTTAGGAGTCAAAGAGCATCGGTTGAGCTGCGAAAGAGAAGGGCGTGAAGGGGAAGATAGGGTCGGTAGGGGTGAATGAATAAGTTTTTTAAGCATAGCTCGTAATGGTCAGCAGCTGGAAAGACGAAGTGACGATGTGAGATACCATGATCAGTAGTTGAGTTCTGTATTTAAGTGTGGAAATTGCCATTTGTAGTTTTTACCTTGGATATATCGAATGTCCACCAAGTCAACCCTGAAACGGTTTTATGCGCTTTTAAATACGTAATCAGCGCCCAGGGGCCACGCTATATAACTCGGCGGAAAATTAAGCTTCTCCACTTCGACCTGAAGACGGGAGCAGGATGGCTCTCGAAACCGTCGTCACCCAATACCGACGAACGCGACTGAAGCGCCCGGAAACCCATACGCACCATGATCATCGCCGCGGAAACCTACGCTATTGTACCAGGATGGATTTCTACACGATATAAATAGATACAAAAGTCGGTTGAACACTTTTTGAAAAGGCATCAAGTGACTAACTCAGAGGCAGATAAATCAATTTCCCCTTTCTTCCAAGGGTCACCAAGAATGCTCCGACTAAAAAAAATGAACGAATCGTCTCATCATCTCATATTTCCGAGTTGGCACGTTTATTTTCCCCGCGAAAATGTCCTCGCTTAATGTCAGTTTTTGTCGCCGCCGGATGGAAAAACGGGGAAGCTCAGAAAAAATTAGCCTGAGCATGAATATTGCTCGTTGTGGTATTTTTATACATGAATTGAGATTTAGAAAAGCTCCTAGGGACATATTTTTCGTTATAAGGCAAAGGATTCCAACGTTGGAGATGGTTTTATTTTAGGGGTGTGAGTCAATGTGGGAAGCAGAATTGGAATGAATTTTGGGATTTATAGCAAATATTCAATGCTCCCTATCTTAGGTATCAGATAGCTGAAGTGGGAAAAAGAATAAAATGTACAACCAAGGACAAAATTTTCCCACAAATATTACTGATTTGCATTAATTTATGAAGGTGACGGTAAGTATAAGGATGCTCTGAGCAGCCCCGAGAATATGGAATGCATGATCAAAGGGTGAGAAGTTTTAAAAAGGATTTTGTGGCAAAACAAGAAGGAAAAAAGTATCTTGTTACCATAGAAATAATTCAATTCATCAAAGAGCCGTTCAAGGATATTAGGACACCCGAGATTTAAATTTCTCAGAAAATCACAACTTTAGATAATCCGTTTTTTTTATGTTATGCTATCCCGGTGTTTATGAACCAAACACCAATTTACCACTTTTGTATATTGATGATCAATACGCTATGTAATATGTTTGTAAGTTTCCCTTTGAGTGATTTCGAATTTTACGAGGGAACACCATTACAAAAGATTATTGGACACAAGTGACTCTAAATTACAGCTGAAAAATAAAATGTACACCATGATGATAAAATATTAATTGTTAACAGTCTCCTAGGTAACAAGGACGGCTACATTGGATATAAAGATTGAGCCCAACTCATGGATGCGAAAATGAAGAAGAAATGAAAGAAATAATATAACACTGTGGACCTCCACACAATTCAAGGCGCCCAGCAGCATAATTTCCGTTCCCGTATCAAGTAGAAAATTAAGGGTTTGATCTGGGCAGAGGCTCGTGTTTCGCATCTGACTGAGACGAAGTTAAGATTAAAGCTTCCGCATCTACAGTTCTCATTACGGGGAAAAATCCTATTCACTATGCTATTTACGCGCACAAAGCCGTAAACCTGGACCACTAATATCTCACGCCACGGGGAAACTCATTCAAAATCATGTCATGAATTGGCTTTAAATATAACCAGTAGGTATGTATGCAAAATATAAACTGCATGTATAGGATCTTCTACCTCAATGGTAATTTGTGTAAAGGGACTCATCTTTTTACGCATATGAAAGGAGTATAATTCCATCTTATTAGGAGTATTTCCATCTTACCATAATTCCGTCATTCCATGCGTCCCAAAGACAATCCCAATCCTACATACGCGCACAAGGCCGTAACGAGCGGAGAAAAAAAGGGAAAAAATCCTCCGTAAAATAAGAATATAATGAGTACAAAAAGTTTCATTATATTCACCATGTTGCTACTAGAGATAATCTGAGAAAAGAAAACACTCAAATCCGCTGCAGAAATTGCAAATTGGTGAATATTTTAGCTAAGGGGAGTATACTGAACCGTATCAACCATATCGACGGCTAAAAAATTCGGACTCAATTCAAGATGGTGTCATCCATAAAAAGGGATCATTTAGACTGTATGAATCTATCTTAAATCGTCGTCGTCGTCCATCATTCGCCCTGAAGACGATGGCAGAGAAGGCCATCGAAACGTTGGCAGCAATGGCCATCATCACCCGGCTGATTTCCCGAGAAGATTTCATCAACAGCATTCGCCGGGAAAGAACCAAATCCTTCTTTATCTTAAATCAATAACATATTATGGAAATTACTCAGCTATTTTAACAAATATCAATATTAATGCATAGCTACCTTCCTGAGACTTCGAAATAGTCTTTATGATCCGTCCCCTCATCTTTCAGTAAACGCGATTCATTTTACCGTAACCGCATATCATGACACAACTGTACCCGCTATTCCTATAAAGACGTAAACAGTAGATGCGTTTGTAGTGCAAAATATTAGATTCAACATCAGAAATTCTTTCACGAGGAGCTTACTAGGGACCATTAGTATCTCACTCCAGACATAGCCAACCTCACCCTGGACAAATAGATTCAATTTACGTGTTTATTAGTCGAAGAAACTTGCTCAAAATCATGCCATGAATGAGCTTCTCCGAGTACAATAGAAACGGTATGTCGTCGGTATACCGGGGTGGTGATGGAAACTAGTTACCACATCAATCGCCAAGCGTATAAAAGAACTGAGAAATATGTACACATGAAATGAGATTAACTCCATCTTACCAGAATTCGGCCATCCCTACGTACCGAATACAAAAGTAGCTAGTACTCACGAACCTCTGCCAGTTTAGGAGATACTAAAACAATCGAATCAGAGAATCGGTTTCCACCAGAGTTTCCAAACTTAGAATTGGTTTACCATCGTAAAATGCTGGTGATGGGAACGAGGTATTAATGATACGAGGTTTTAGTGGAAACGTGGTGGGGGTGGATGAGGTGAAGGTGAGGGACAGACCAAAGGAGGGAAAAGGTAGCGGTAAAGGATGTCTGGCAGGTGATACAATCGTATGGGACTGAAGTAGATTTTTATAGCTCTCCCTGCCCATTGTAATAGGGTAGCTTCCTTTAACAAAGAAAACGAAAGGCATTGATTGCGATTCGTTACCCACAATTAGTGTATTCTTATTATAAAAATTATTTAGTTTTAGAAATACCGGTTTAGACGAATCGCTAGGGTCAATTTTATCCTCATTTGAAAAAGGCCAGATTGGCACCCATACGATGCCACTCCACGTGACGTCACAGGGACCTAGTTTCTATACGAGTAGATAGGAGTTTTACATCGTCTGAGATTACCAATGCATGCATGAGGCACAGGGCTCAGGGAATCACCTCTTAAAACTGGCTAAGGTCGGAAAGTTTTCTTCGTAAGGTATTAATAACCCTTATTTAAGCCAAGCGCGACCCGCTAGCAGCCTGCGTCGTATCAGCGCTCAGAGCCTCGCCCCAAGGTCACCTCACTTGCGGCAGTGGGAACCAGAACGATGTTACACGGAGTTTTTTCCCGGCATTCATACTTGCCAGTCGCGTTTTCGTGCGCTTGAAAATTTTCACTCTTCATTTAATCGTGAAAAATAGATATCGTCATTAAAAAATCTAAAAGCGTGAAATAAATACTCCAGGAGTAATAATTTTCGATTTCGGCAATAAAAATATGATAGGAAAGCACCCTATTGTTATGATATGCCCTCCTTTACTGTCGCTCCTTGGCTACCCGAATCTGATGCCACGCCCCGAGCACCCCCTGGCGAAATATGGGGAACTAAAGCCCATGGCCGAAAACTGAAATGCGATTACGTGGGCATGAAAACGGATTCGTGGGTTCTTTCTCGACATTGGTATGCAGCAGGGATATTTTTATAATCCGTTTCGCACGGCTCACTAATAAAAAGTAGCATTTACTCGACGTTCTCGTATTTATAATTAGGGCAAGAGGCGAGAAGGACATGAAGGTTACCCAAGCATAGAATGACTTTCGTGAGCAAAGGAAGTCGTGGAGCAACGATGAAAAGAAAAGTATTTGTTTTTTTTTTCGTGTGACTTCCTTCAATTACAAGAGAAGTAGGGCTCCATATTAAAGTTTAATATTGGCACCTAACGTAAAGGGAAACATTTTAGGAATAAACTGCTACATTAGGCGAGGGTCACCAGAACAGAATAATTAAGAGTAGACAATGGCGATACCGACCGAACAAAATTCGTATTTCAGCCATTTATTCACGTTGCTGAAGTGATTTTACGTGATAAAAATCCAGTTCAGCATTTTGCATTTTTAGTGAACCATAAGAAGCGAATTTTTTTGATAAATAGGCAGTGTTATTGTGAATGCCAGGGTGAAACCTTCAGGCTAAGAAATCATGCATATGACTCACCTATAATTGTAACATTTTTCCTTCTACGATATTTATAAAATTAATTTTCCTTTGGCCTCACCTTATTCTCATTCGATGTGTTTTTTAATGTACCGCGGGTTGCATCAAGAGCACTTTCTTACCACCATAATGAAAAATCATCTCAGGCACGAGTAAGGCCAAAGGAAATGTTCGAAAATCCAATAACTAACACCGAAAAGAAAATGTGAAATTAAATGTAAATAACACCGAGAAGAAAAGTAAGATATAAGTAACTTTAGCGATTTTGAAAAAAAAACACATCGAATGAGGCATAAGATGAGGAAAATTTATTTTATAAATATCGTAGAATGGGAAAACTTTAAGTGCCAACGATATCAACTTCTTTTTATTTATTCCCACACCACCAATAATAGCACATACTGACTTTATACACAGAGGGTTTCAACAAATTTAACAATAACATGTGTATGAAAAACCATACCCTGGATAAGAACAAAACTATCCTGGCGGGAATCGAATCTGCGACCTCTTGTCTGGAAGGTGACGATATTACTCCGCCACCACCGAGGCTGGAATTCTCTTCTCAAAGACATTTTGAGAGCGTATTTTCATTTTTACTAGAAGTGAGAAAATTATTCTCAGAGCTACATACAGACATGCTGTTCTTACATTAGATGGAAAAATGACACTTCCTACGACAGTGAACTTATCCTCGCTGGCACAGATAACCTTATCCTCGAGAATGCTAACTATCCTAAACGCCACATCACGAGAATGGCCTTTAAGACTTTTGTTTGCTCTAGTGTTAGCATGAGAATTCCCATTGACTATTTTTGTTTGGTATGTCTCCACCTTCAGATTGGGTGCGGACAGATGCTCGTTTCCCCGGCCGCACCCAAGGGGAGTGTAGACACACAAAGGACGTGACCGCTCCCCCGCATTCGGAAGAAGAAGCATTATTCAAGACCTTAAGGTAGTTTGAGCGAAAAATCAATCATCATAGAATTCTATGATTTTTATCTCATTGTAAAGAAAAAGTCTTGATCTTTCCAGTGATATCATTATTTACACCCCTTACCGGGCTAAATTCAGAGATATTTGTGAGCAAAGAGAAGCTGATTTACATGGCATAGATAGGAGCCATGCGCTTTGGCGACAGAATTTATTTAAAAAGAATTATTTCCCGTTCATAGAAATCGACAAAAAACTAACTGAGTGTAGTAAACTTCATTTATGAATTTTTGGTTGCATTAAAATTATAGGTCACCGGTAGTATAATTAAAATATAAAAGAAAACCTTCTCGTCGAACAGGCATTTCCTGCAGAGGACCGGATGCCGGAAGATTCGGCTTGGCAACGCTGCTTTAGAATTAAACGTAAACAAACATGATCGCATACGACAGCATACAAGGAATAAGCATTACTGGATATAATTGATTGCGTAAGAGTTTAGTGTACTGACTTTCCATATTGTCGCAGTAAATTCCAAGTACAAAAATTACTTCGTGGTGGACATTGGGAAGTGAAATATGAGATTCGCGATTCCTAATACTATTTGGGTTTCTGTAAACTTCGAATAAAGAGATTTCTTATGTGTACGTAAATATTATTTGGCATGCTTTGGGAGGAAAGATATTACCGATTTTACGCATACTAAAGGTGTCTGCATATTTACTTTCACAAGTACGATTCTCCATCCGCATTAATGAACTTGCTATTTGTGGTGAAATCGAGTGGCTCAAACCATCTTTTAGGTATGAGCCGTGCGTGAAACCTATTGAACAACGTTAACAGGTAGTTATTGACAGGTACTTTTCATATTTAAGTCAACGCAGTCCGAACCTTACATAAACGAAAGGATAGGATTCAAAGCGAGATATTATGAGTGTAGTCATGCGTTTACACTTAAGTCAAACAACACATTTCGTTTATGGTAAAATTCTGTCGAATCATCTCCCTTTTGGAAATCAGAATTCATCCCACAATGCATAAAACCTACTAAATCTTGTTGCCTAAACCGAATTTGAGGAAACCTTTCGAAAAAATGAATGTAGAACCAGCCCTCCGAATATATTAACATTGGCCGACATCGATTTTAAATTACCTATCTTTTCTTCCACGTAATGCAAAATTACAAGATTGCTCTGTTGGAAAGTTCTTGCTCCAGTAACTGTAGATTTCCACGTCATGAATGCAGAGCTGACTACTAACCACGAAGCAATCAAATGAATCTAATCTTTAGATAGAACGTAACCGAAGTATAAATTAATCTTCCAATAATAGTCATATTGAGTCTAAAAGGAAGTGCATCTTGCCATTTACTTACAACAATCCCTTAGGAACAAGAAATTCACACCAAATGGACTTCTGCTTACATCATTACAGAGATACTAAAAGCTAAAGAATCGCAATATTGAGCTTCAACTACTAAAATCTCCATAACACTATTCTAAATGAAGCTTGCCATTCACCTTTATGCCTACTGCAATACCCCCTTACCTTTAGTTAAACTGGATACAATTTCAATATTCTGCTTTCATCTCAAGGCCCTATTCTGGAAATGTATGCACATAGCTACCAACTTAGGGTTTGTAGGAAGGAATCAGACAAAAAAATGATATATTACTACACTTCTGGTATGCATATTTCTTATTAATACATAACAAAAATTACAAAATATTTACAGAAAAGCACTCTACAATGTTACATAAATGCAGCAATACACATTTCAGTTTCACTCAGTGTTGGCTAAGAACATAAAAAGGAGAGCCAGGGCTCCCAAGAGACATTAAATTGGCTACTATATACTTTGTTTGTTTGTATATGAGGTATTTCTCTGCTGTCTTATCACTCTAACTTGCTTGTGATAATGTTCCCTCATATTTCCAACATAGTAGTGGGATTTTTTCCTTAAAATCAGTGTTAAAAAAATACACTTCAGGCATTCACAGTAAATTTTGAAGAAATGGGCAGAGGCTAGTCTTAAAAAGAAACATTTCTTTGCTAGCATTCAACACTGCATATGCCCCACTCCAGCAGAATAGAAGAAAAAATGAAGGCTACAGTAAGGAGGCAAGTTACAGTCCCTGTGAACCAACTTTGGTTGTTCCCGAAGTCATTGTAAGAGCAAAAGATATAATACGAAAGGGAATATGTTACCAATGTTAGCTATGTAAGCTGATCTTGATTGTGATTAACTTCAGGAGCCAATAGCATTTTACATGGAGACCACCAGATTTGCCTTAACCTTATTTCTACATAATATGGAAAAGCTGGTGGACATTTTCAGGTTAATTTTATATATAAAGATATTTATATACATAGAGTGGAACACAATGTCCTTCAGTAATTAGATGGCAATTAGTTAAACAGTACTTAAAAATAACTTTCACCGATGCAAATATAATAAAATCCTTGCTACCCTTGTAACAACAATCCCTTGGGAGGGACAGCATAATTTTCTTGCCAATCAAGGTGCGCAAAGAAATTGATCAGCCCTATTGACAAAATCCCACTAACAATACAGGAGGGAGTTTCTAAAGAGTCATTCTCACTCAAAGGCGTTGACGCATTAACCAGTATACAAGATAATCACCCAAAAGAAAAAATGGAAAAATTGCCCAATATTATGTCACGCAAACCTTTAGACCCTTGCAGCAAACCTGAATATACTAGTTAAAATACTCAGGAGACACCTGTTACCACAAGCCAGAGGACGTGGGGAGAATCTTAAAGAAGCTAAAAAATCTCTAATAGACTTTACAGTATGACCATTTCTACTATGTACATTTACAACCATGCTATACATAAGGCATAAGATAATTTATCAGTCTACTCTTTAAGTTTTCTCAACTCCTCAAAATATTTACTAATAGCCTCAATAGACTTGTGAAACTCTATTCTCCTTTGGATGGTAACATGGGGCTTACCATTGATACTCTCTCACATGTGTACTTAATCTTATTCCCTCAGTTCCACATTTACTGAGCCAGCTGTAGCCACCACCAGTATTTCCACCAGCTTCTCCATATTAATGCCAGCTGTAGCCATTTGGGAAATCATTAAGCTTGAAATAACACTCCACAGGGTTTGTAACATTGCCACCTTCTGTGTCTTCTACACATTGCACAGATAGTGCTGCATACATATTACGCAAGTAATTTTTTGGAGTGGTAATCAATGACAGACCCATGCCCTGTAAATGTAAAAAGAAAGACATTTTAACTGTTAACATAATAAAGAGGAACAATTTATACATAATTTATTTCCCAGAAAATATGATGGAATTTACCAGGTTTACTGTCATATGATTACCCATTGCCTTTCTTCTGCCATCCATAATCATAAGAGGCAATGATATCTACCTCAGCTCCATCATTGCATTGCATAGGAGACTCTTCACTGGGAGTCATGCCACTGAAATAAATTATGTACACTGAATGAGGGGCCACATATTAATTAGCCAATGCACTGCACTTAGATTTCTGTGACTGGGTGGAATTAAAACTAAGGAATAGAAATAGTATGATAACATTGGAGGTAATCTACCGCTTAACTTATGATATTCTTGATTCAACATTAGGGAGGACATTGTATATGTGTCAGACACTTATACCCTGTCATTGGTTAATGTGACACAAATACATTTTGCCACTTTGGAACTCATTAGCATAACAAAAACATTAATCAGTATGTATAATGAAGTCTTACTAAAATTATAAATTGCAATATTTCCACTGAGTTTTATTATGACAAAACGCATTTCATTGCTACAAACAACATTATCAAGTGTTGTTGTCATAATAAAACTCAGTGGAAATGTTGCAATGTCTTTTAAATTGTACTAATATTAAAAACTTCCACCATATTGTGCCCAACATCATACCAGATATAGTGAAGTAGGTTGTAATTATGATAAATGTAGGAAAGCAACTACAATCAGGACAGAACCATCAAGAACAACAGGGAGATGATGTCGATGGATAGGAACATTTTCCTGCAATATTATTTCCACTAGTAAAATATGATTATATGCAATTCTTTTAGAAATATAAGTTCAATGTGATCATTAACATTCACTCAATGCAACATTAGGAATTTGAAATGAATAAGGGTTTGCAAATAGTATGTCCAGCCTTGACTTTTAAAAAATTAACGACAGAGAAAACATTTCTTCACATTGCATAAAAAAATAAGTTGAGAGAGAAGGATGAGCATAATAAGTGGAAAGGGTATGGCCACGGAAACAAAGCTGATTGAATTATAACTAATACTCCTCTTCTGGCAAGCACATGCAAATAGCTGTTAGAGGAGACAGGTAATCCCTTTAAGAAATCAAGAAAAGTTATTGATCCACGAAAAATATTGAAAGTCTTAGATAAATAAGTAGCATGTAAAATTATGGCATAGAATAATAGTTGCAACACTGAGCACACCAGTAAAAGGGCTGTGCTGAGTACTTTACCTCTTTAAGAAACAATGACTAAGGAATGATAATCAAGGAGAAATTAGATTGTCTTCAATTGCTGAATAAATACTTAAGATAAGTATACTGTAGTTGAAAATATATGTTAGATAGACTTCTAATCCTATGACCTGATAACAGATCACCATAATTAATCAACTTATAATCCACATTAACACAATCCAGCAGTTATTGATTTTCTATGTTAAAAACAGTAAATCTGTGGTAATTCTCTGGTTCTAAATATCAAACACTTTATATAGCTCACATCACCAAATTCCAGTCAACAGTCACTTAATCAATTATGGTTTCATCCAAAGGAACCAATAACAAATTACATTGAAGGACAATAAAAAATTAAATGAAACTTAATTTAAAATTACACTTGAACAAAGTAATCATCAAAAAAATTAAAGCCTCTGCATTTACTAAATTTTAGTTTATATATTGGACCTACTACTGGTAATGTTCATGGAATGCAATGTACATGGAAATAAAAAGCACACCGACTGAATATTTCCAAGAGATATGAAAGAACGTAATGCAACCACAAAGCACATTAAAAAAAATGAATTAACATTCACATTGGGTTTCGGGGGACCAATAACGCTACTACTTATAGTCTCATTTTTTTACTGATGCGGTGAAACTTACTGTGTTAAGGCCAAAGTGAGAAGCTTCTCCACCTCCACAGCTTCCGTACTCGATTGCATCTTCAACCTTTGACCCCACAGATCGCTCCTACCTTTTCCAAGTGGAATTGGCGACAGACGGAATAATTAGGGTTGCCAAAACCCGATTCATTTGCTCATTCCCAACACATGACAGGACGCACACTATAAATTAAACAAAAATTTATTTTCAGCTAATAACATACTTCCATTCTTAAATTCGCAATGAGGTATTTACTAGAACACTTACCTATATTATATTCACTGAACGTTCGAGAAGAACTCTTCTGTCCCTTCGTAAATTCCTTCTTCCGCACAAACCGCCCCGCTTTACTAGTGGATGGCTTCATCGTTGAAGCAGAGAAGGCTGAAAAACTGGCATATTTCACTAAAAAGTTAGAGAAATACTCGACTTTCTAAAGTATATTTCAACACCGAAATCTCTGCACTCCTGTAACGCTTCAAGCCATTCACTTGTTTCTCTGAGAGTCGCACCAACCTAAGAAATTTGACGTTGTTGCCAAGTCGAACGTCTCTTAGACATATGTCATTTCTTGCGATACAATGCTTTAAAATTGCTTTCTAATATAAGTAACTCTTATAGTTTTATGTTTGAACATTTCAGATGCCAGGATATCGTACTCCAAGTCGGGATTAAGTCCATACTATATTAAGGAAACTTATTATTATATTACTAAAAGTACGGTTGGTACCTTTGGTAATAAGTCAAGATAGAGTTTAAAATACGTATATTTTGTTCATTACCGAGAAAAATAAGCAACTGAAGCAAATATTTTCCCAACAAAAAATTATAAAATTGTATCAAAAACCTTAACAACTCTTGATATTTGTAAATTTTGAGAAGATTCAGTCGCTGTTGTGACTACGGATCTATCTCGCTCAAACTACCTTAAAGCGAGTCGCGCGTCGTGAATTTGAGGATGGGTGTCGCCGTTATTGGGATGCAAGATGAGAGGCGGAGTCGCGGCTGCGAAGCGGCGATGGACAGCTGAAATGTACCCGCGCGCGCTCGCGAGAGCATACGTGCATTAGCCACGAACACAGGCTGGAATAGCTCTCTCGCCGGAGCACATTAGTCAGAATGATGAAGTATGCGGGACGGATGAAGACGACACGAGGAACAGAGGCGCTCAATTCAAAAATTAAAGGCAGTGAAAAATCCTGTTTGCCTATTCAAGCTCTATGCCATTCTTAAGAATGCTATTGCTTTCTAAGAAAAATCGTGAGTGATACAATATTTCGTACACACTGAATCTGAAAATAATTCTAAGCGATAAAAAGTTTCGTATACACTGAGCATGAATGATCTGCTCAGATGAAAACTGTAAATTTCCGCAATGGTTTCAACTGCTACTGCTTTATGTACGTAGATTTAGTAATGAAAGTAATTTTTTGGAGAGAAATTATATCTTTTTACCAAACACATCATATCTGAGGACTTCAAGGATAAGTACAATTAATTGTACATGCACACGAGACGGCACTTATGAACTCCGTGGAGCTTCATATCCAATATTTATGCCATAAAATGGATGCTATTGCTTTCTAAGACAAAATTCTAGGCGAAGCGATGCAATATTTCATATTCAATTTCCAGGAAAATGAAGCCATATACCTATGGGTGTATGCTGCGCGAATGATATTAAGGAAAAAGACAAATGAGGGATGTATGCCCACACATCAAAATTCCTAAGAGGAAATAACATAGAGGCATAATCGCATTATCGGCATTGATTTACTACTCTCAAGAAAAATATATTAGATCAGATGATATTCATTCTCTTTCACAATAAGTGCATATGTAACATGATCATACGATTACCGAGCCGTGATAAGCTCCTGATAGGTTTCAACTAAATTATGCATATGTAATAATGTACTTAAATTTCTTAATTAAAGCAATTTTTAGGAGAAAAATGACATCTTTTCGACATAAATAGCCCAAAATACAAAACATTAGAGGGCTTCATGGCTATAATTTATGCGTGCCTACACACGCAGGTGTAATTGTATATCTCGTGTAGCTTACGTGTAAATACACATCAGTAAAACTATCCACGCTCTACCCAAGCTTTATAAAAGGTGTAAGAGCAAGCTGGTGGTTTTACATCTACATCTACAAATTACCCTGCGAGCCACCTCTAGGGTGTTTGGCAGGGGGTGATCAATCACCAGCATGCAGCATGCATTTGGACTCCCACATGCACACCACACCGTCCAAGAAACGTCCCGTATAATAACAAACTATACTACTATATGCAGTTAGAAATAGAATATAGAATAGAAGAAAAAAAAATAGAAATTCAGAAACATGCAGTAAGTTTTACATGGGTTAGTAGGCTACACTACAAGTCATGCAATATATTTACAAGTTCTATTGCTGCCGTTATAATCTCTTATTGATCGTGGAAAAAATTACATTCGGAATCTGTCTGTTCTGCAATCTATCTCTCTTATTTTATCTTGACCGGTTATTTCTCGAATATGTTTATTCCACGATAGATCATTATTGAGTCTAACCCCTAGATATTTCACAGATTCAACTGCCTTTAACTGCGCGCCCCGAATGACATAGTTACGCTGTAGGGAGTTATTCTTCTTCCAGAAATTCATTACGACGCATTTTTCCAAATTTAATTCTAACTGCCAAGCATCGCACCAAGCTTGGATAGCAGCAAGGTCATTCGTTAGTTCATCTATATCTTTGCTGGAATGGATTTCTCTGTAAACTACAGCGTCGTCTGCAAATAATCGTAACTTACTGTGCACTACTTCGCCAATGTCGTTTATATAAAGAAGGAATAGGAGTGGGCCAATGACACTACCCTGAGAAACGCCAGAAGTGACTCTAACCTCATTGGAAAATGACGAAATTTACTGATGGACAAGGATATATATTGGATAATATAAAATATGGGAATAAAATACTCCACTTTCTGAGTAAGACATGTGAAGAATGGCCAGCTTAAGGAGAGCAGTTCCAAGGCTGTTCAAACCCCGTGGAAAAACATCCCTCAATTATAATCGGAATGATCAGTCCTGGTATAACCAGAAAGAGCCCATTTTTCAAAATGAAATTGATACACCCGAGTTACTGCGGCCACCAATGAAATTTCACTGGGCCAGCAGCAATGCTAAAGTACGGCAGAAATGCGAGCATTATACTTGAGACCTGATTAGAACTCCCTATTTGCAATGCAACCAAGCAGGGATAATGAAGCTAAAGAGCGAAGGGCGAAAGGGAGCGGGAAGCAGATAAGGCAGGTGAACATGCAGCGAGGGAAACGGGACAGGAAGGAGCGGGTTGGTTGAGAAGATGGTTTTAGTTGAAGCGCAGCACGACAACTCCTCGTGAATGATGAAAGGCAAGCCAGGAAATGGAGCGGTAATTTAATTATTATTTTTTTTTCTTTTCTTGACCTTATTTAATATATAATATGGTATTTCCTGGAGTATAGGTCATTTAAACAAAAGTTAGCAGCCAACGTTTCGATTTATTTTCTTAAATCATCTTCAGGGCTATGTTAGAAAAAGCGTGAAACAATATAAAATACAGAGAATAAGACGATACACAATATTTATACATAAAGAAGGAACAATTAGGTTTTTTTATATATAACACAATATAATTTAAAGAAATATGTATATATAAACATATATATAAGAACAGAATGTAATATACAAAAAATTTTGACATACCTCTTAACTTTGAACATATTTAATTATGTTTTGTTCCTAAGGTATTGCCACAACCTAGGTTACCATTAATTTTGATGTATTAAATAAAAATAAATGTTGCTGAGTTTATCGATGTCTGTTTTTTTATCGCAACAATTTTTCGTTTTTGAAATATAAACCATTTCCTTGAAAAGTCTTTTTTTCAATATAACTTCATGATCTAAAATTTCGGCGTTCTCATAATCAAAACTATGGCCATTGCTTATGCTATGGCTAGCAAGAGCACACAGAGTTATACCACCTTTTACTGTTGATTTATGTTGTGAAATTCTATTTTTTAAATATTGTGATGTTTGTCCTATATAACAAGTGTCACAATCGAGGCAAGAAATTTTATATATTATATTACTGTTTAGATTTTTAGGGGTTTCAGATTTTATTTTTGTGTATAGGAGCTTGCTTAGAGTGTTATGATTTTTGTGTGCAATTTCATAATTTATTTTTTTGAATACCTTCGTAATTTGTTCAGATAATTTACCAATATAGATGATTCCACGGTATGGGGATGTTGTATTTGCTGAATCATTTTTGTTTAGTGAATTTTGAGTACGTGAAAAACTAGTGTTGTTTTTGTGAAGTATAGAATGAACAAGTTTCTTTGGAAAATGGTTTTTCTTTAGAATATCCTCAATTATTTTAAGGTTTTTTCCGTGAAATATATTATCGCTCAAATTCAGAGCTCTAAATTTTAGCGCAAGTGCTACATTCACTTTATGTTTAAGAGGGTGATGTGATTGGAAATTTAGAAATCTGTCCCATTTTTGTGGTTTCTTCCACCAGTCTACTTGAATGGATCCATCGTGATTTCTAATTGTTAGTATATCAAGAAATGGTTGAGTATTATTTTTTTTCATATTCCATTGTAAATTGCAATTTAGGGTGGAAACTATTAAAATAATTTAAAATGGTGTCTTCCTTGATGTCATTGGGAAGTGCTAAATATAAGTCATCAACAAACTTGTAAATGAAAGGAATTTTGAAAGGCAAGCTAGTGATTACATTGTCTAAGAGATGGTTCATCGTCAAATCAGCTAAAATGGTCGCTACTGGGGTACCCATGGGAACTCCATTTTTTATTTGATATTGACGGTCCTTATATTGTAAATATCCTTGATTGACAGTAATATCATACAATTCAAAGAATTCTTCCTTGTTTAATACTGTATGATCAGATATTAAAAGCCAATTTTCTATAATAATATTGTTTAATAGGTTTAGTGGGATGTTTGTAAAAAGAGATTTAACATCTAGAGAGCACAGTTTATGATTTAAGGGAATTGTTTGTTGTTTTATTTTATTATAAAAATGAAATGAATCTTTTAAGTTATATTTATCTGAGGATAGATTCTTAAGAATGCATGCAAGGAATTTGGCACATTCATAAGTAGGACTATTTATGAAACTTACCACCGGTCTTAGGGGTATGTTAGGTTTATGGTCTTTAACTAAGCCATACAATTTTGGAGGAGTACCGTTGTTTTTTGTTAATTTATATTTTGTCTTAAAATCTATTTCTTTTCTTTAAAAAGTTTTTTAACCAGTGCGGTAATTTAAGCGAGGACACGGACAAATAACTTTCACTGCTAGAATCGAGTTTTCGGGCCGAGAGGAACGTCCTGCGACCGCAAGTGCCCGAGTCCACGGATAAAAACCTTGACGATACTCAAGAAGATCGTTTAGTTAAAAGCCAAGTGCTTTACAAAATAGCCATGGCCGGAAAGAGTTAGAGGAATCGGGTTGGTGTGACTTACCACCCCGTGGGCAAAGATTTGAATCCAGCCGGTGGTGATTTTCTGAGAATAATAAATAATCCCTGTTCGAGTGTGGTGTGGAGCGTTACTCTTGCACACCACTCAGTCGGTCAGATGTCACCTTAAATTGTGGTGCCGTTGGTGTCGGACCAACTTTTAGCCTTTCCTTTACAGAAACCTTACCCTGACCCCGTGCTTTTCTCCACCCTTCAATTTTCTCCACTCCGAAGGCGCAAATGATATCAGCTGTCGGTCGCCACCAAACAGTACAGCACACGTCAAAAATGTACCACACTCTTGCCATATTTTTTTTAAAGAAACATGATTATTGAATTATGTTTTTATTAAATAATTCTATGAAAAATTCTACGCGATAAATTTGTTCTCGGAAAGTAATGGGAAGAGCCAAGATATTTCGCGCAAAATAGTGGCATTTTAAGAAATAATGAATAAAAATGAATGTTTATAAAATAAAAAAGGCCAATAATTGAAGTAAAGGGAACGATACTTATGAGCTTTGAATAAAATGTCGGAATTTATATAAGGTACGATAGGAGATAGAGGAAGTCATCACACCAATTTTCAGAAAAATTAAAATTGAGGGTAGAGAACAGGCAATATAATATATTATTGCTTGAATAGAGAAACAGAACACCGCGATATGACGTCTTCTGTGGTGTATAAAATTTGTCTTCCTTTTGGTCACTTTTTAAAAGCAGAGGATATTTTGCATTATATTTAAGAAGTGCTACCTGCTATCTTGTAAACAGCAATTTCTGTTTTCATGACCACGAATATTAAGGCTTAGAACATTGACTTGTAATTATTATGAATAGTCTCATTGTTAGCACGGATTGAATATCCACGTACCTCAATTTAGGTCAGCGATTTCCTCTAATTAACCCTAGGAAGACTGAAAAAAAATTATCGCGTAGTAGCCTGACTGGGTCCAATGGACCCTTAAACATTTTTTCCACAATATTACCAGTGTATGATGAATTAGGGTTGAGTTAAGTGATGGTTTCCAACTTATTTACTTCCTCAACATATTTCTTCACGTCTTTATTATTATTAAATTATTTTGTTGGAGGCTAGTACTGCAGGGAAGCATAATATTATTCCCTCTACCAGAAATATCACTTCACCTACCCCATTTATATGAATATTTATTAGCACAATTACATTAACACAAATTACAAAATTGATTTTTTTGTCAATGATAAATGAGATATGTAACAAATTTAATGAAACAAAAGTATGATGCATTTACAAATGTTTTTAAATTACTGCTATGCTACAACAAGCCTTGATTGCATAAAATTTCTGAATGCTCTTGACATATATTTTTCGCACATCATGAAGAGGATGTTCGTGTCTATCTATCCTTTTTGTTGTTGCACTTACGACACTTATTTTCCTAGGTTGCTAAGGTTGTCAAGGAGTGTGTCACATTTTTTTTCGCGATTTAAATTCTTCAGATATTGATATTCTCTTGGATTCCATGAGATTGATGAAATACCACTTTGTTAGGAAACCCTATAGGCTGTATGGCATTTACAGACGTGAGCTCGAGTGGAATCCCTCGTTTATTTTACCCCATGATCTCTACAATCGCTAAACCTTTGGAAAGTAGTAGGCGGTCTACTTTCACATATTATGTTTCTGGCTGATTAGTCCCTCAACCATACCTGTAACTAATCTTTTCCCTTGATTGACCTCTCACCTTTTATCAGAGTATCTACCTGTGCAGACTTGGATATTCCACTTGTATGAATCACTACTACCACTTGCAGCCGAAATTTTAATTTTATTCAAAATTTTAATTCCATACTTTCATGGTGTTCATGAAACAAACTGTGTAAAGGTACAGCGCCCATGGAACATCAATAACTGTTCGTCATCTGTCATCAGGATCCTGGCACGAATGCATACTTCAAATATTCATTCTGCCCATCAAATATCTCTCTAATAGTCTGCAACTTATCTTCTATCTACTAATATAATCTACTTTTCCTCATTTCTGTCGCATTATCAAATCGAATATCCCGCAGTATTATTTTGACTCTATAATACTGTTGAATATTGGTCGCCCGTCTAGTTTACTCCAAAGTTGTGATACATTTTCATTTTTGACTTGTAAAAACGATAAATATTAGCAATCCCAGAACCTTATTTATTTCAGAGTCATTTTCTTCATTCTACAAAGCTTATGCCTTTCAATGGTGGTCCATTTTCTAACAACATCAAAGATGTTAGGATGCAAAATTAGCAAAAAAGGAGAAGACAGAATATAAATTCCGCACGGCGCACAGGATACGATGCAAAATATTACGCCTTCGCATTCTACCCTTTTTAGTGGCATGAGGTTTTGTTTACCACTCCTCTATCAGATTGCGTAAAATAAAAACTTTCTCCCGATAGGAATTCCCCATTTTCATATTTCTATCATCTTCTCAGCAAGATGAAGAAAAATCGCCCAAGGTTCAGTTCTATTCCATCCGCATTCAACATTTTAGGCTCCACCGGAGTCACTACTACCCTCCTTCTGTCAGCGCTGTATGTTTAGATGCTGAACACGTCCTTCTGCAATCTTTAGATGAACGCACTTCAAATGTGTGTCACTCTTAGCAAGCCTGTCGATAAAGTGGCGATGAAATTGATCGATTTTTCATTCCAAGCTTTACTTAGATATAAATGGAAGATAACATTGCTCGTGATACTCCTTAGTTATGAATTTAGGTAATCATTAGCAAAGCCCTGTCTCATATTATGTTTCTGATATCATCAAGCAATTCCAAGAGCTCAATAATTTTACTAGAATAGCTAATTTGTACAATAATTATAAGCAATGCTTTTTTACTATTACCTACCTCAAAAATATCTTGATAGCTATTTTGACTGTAACATCCAAAGGGTGACGCCGACTTCTTAGCTCCTCAACTACACAGTAAGTATATAAATAGTCCCTCTATGAATTCAGTTATATCAATACCTCACTACACAAAATTTGGTGCCATCCGGTAAAGGTAGGAATAATAAAATTGCTGTATATCATAGTAGATGAAAATCAATACACCACTTCAACTAACTAATCCATCTGAGGAGTAAACAATTTGGTAAATGAGGTAAATACTGAAATATTACATTAGAATGAAGGAGTATAATCTTTTATATAATCCATAAAGGTTTGTATTTACCATGTACGGCATCAAAATGCAATGATGGTATTCAAATTCTTCAATGCCTTCAGTTACATAGTTGGAATAACAGCAAATGTCAGCAGGCAGCAAGACCACTCCAGCTTGCGAGCGTAACTTCTGAATTACCACCACGAAAGCACCGCAGACGCTAGATGAACGGTCTCACATATAAAACTAACAGATTTTGGGACTGAATGTATATAATTCACACTGTGTATGCGTCAAACCAGAGAAAGTTGCTAAAACCACCCATTACGAAACGATGTGGATACATGTTTCTGACCGAATCACTCTAAATGTGGCATTGTAAGAGCATATGAAAGGCTTCAAGCCAATCCAGAAAAATTGCCCACTAATTGCAAATTTGGTATCGCCTACGACTTTGTTTATAACTCCATAAACATTGAATCTCCCGAAAATACAAAGTAAATAAGAAAATTGCTGATAAGTTGAAATGAATTACCCATAGCATTGAAAATAGTTGACTGGGTCCAATGGACCCAGTCCGTCCACTGTGTAACTTTGTAGTATACTATAAAATTTAATGAGCCCATTCTCGTTATTTCTTGCTATGTTTTAGAGGACATACATGTAGGAAAAGTCACGGCGTCAAAATGAGTTTCGTGCATTTTTGACATAATTATAAACTTTCAAAACTACCAACTGGGTCCATTGGACCCAGTCCGTCGTTCTAGGGTTAAGATTACTCAGCAGAGAAAAGCATAAACATGAAATCGCTAAGCGTGGGACCTGGAATCATCAACTCGCCTCATATGGAAATAAATAAATAACTAAATTAAAGCGATCAAATTAATGAACTGGAGTTCCTTTGGCGAAATTAAGCGAAGGAATTTCAAACGATAATAAAAATCCTCGGAGCGTCCGATGATCGTTTGGGACGGCCGGAAGTTGTGACAAACGTGGCCGTAGCATATGATGCCGGGAGCATAATATGGACGTCCACGTGCGCAACGGGACGCGACGTGGAATGCAGCGGCAAAAGAATGAATCGCAATCAATGAATGAGCGGGAGGGGAAATTCGCCGGCATGGGGAGGAAGATTGCGGCGCATGAACAGAAGGTCAAAAGGTGAACAAGTCGAGGGCGGGCGGAGGACGGCTACCTCATGGACCATGCGTCGTCGTGAGAACAAATTGGGAGATAGAGGAAGCCGTCATTGCAAAAGGTGAACTCAGCGCATGAATAATAATATCGCGAGTTTGCTGGCCCCCAAATTTTTACCATTGCTTCAATTACATTCATGCACTTACCTGCAAAGCGCTTCAATAGGCGAGTGATGTGAGGTGTTAGGTCACTAAATTCTTAACTGGCCTCGAAGACTTTTCTAAATTTCAAGGGGAGCATGGTGGCCTAGTGAGTAGAGTGCTTGTAGGCTGACAGAGGGGTCCTACGTTCAAATCCAGGGTGAAGCCTTCGGACCACCCCCAAAAAAATACTGGAAGTACGAGGTGAACCAGGGAAGGAACTGTCCCTCCTAGCCTTAATGTGTGATAGTCGCACGCCTGATGATAAGTTCTACCCTTACCTATCCAAACCAACCTTCGGATTGAATCATGGAGTGAGTGAGAAATATGTGAGGGAAAATTGGATGAGTTTGGAATAGGTGAAAGGGAGAAGCGAGTTCTGAAGGAGATGAAAATTATAGTATATTACAATATAATTATTAAATAATTCATAGTAAAATTCAAAATAATGAGAAAACTATCGAATATTTCTTCTAAAATTTACTTAAATCGCTGTTTTCCACATTCGTATGGATTTTGAGTGCAGTTAAATTTAAAATTCGAACCAACTATAATTTCATAAATATTCTGAAAATATTTCTTCCCCTTAACGTATTACATGACCAAAACTACCCTATATTAAACTTATTCTAAAGGTGTCGCCAGCAAAAATATCCTAAGGCAAACGGCCTCTAGGTCGGTGACATTCCCCCACTTTTAGCAATGTCCCATTAACCTGGCTCTCAAAACTTCCCCCGCAATCGAGATATTCCGATGGCCTCCTGGGAAGTGGCATCCGGGGGCAGAGTAGAGCTTGGCAAGGGGAATGGGATGGAGAGAGATGAACTACCGGGGGACCAAAAAAATAATTGACCGGAGACGGAGGTGGCGGCTTCAATGTTGATGGCGATGACGATGAAGGCTGAGAGGGGGGGTAGAGAAGGGGAGGGAATCCGGTGGGGTCGTAAAGGAAGCTGTGGGAACTAGAAATGGAGGATCGACAGGATACGCACTCTCTCGCCAGTAAGCGATGATGTAGTCCATCTCGATTTACCTTTTCATAACTCATTAATATTGACCACGTAACACTTAAATTTATCCCTATTTACTGAGAAAAAGATAAAATCGTGATAAAGTGGCATCGTTCTTTTCAAGGTTTATTTTGAGAAATGAATAGAATAAAATAAAATCTTTTCGTAACCCTACATGATTCAATACAATATACAACCCCCCCAAAAATGTCACGAAATAGCTTTTAAGTTTTGTTCTTTATTTTTGTACGCATTTAATATCCATTGTTTCAATAATGAATAAAATAGCTATTGGATGGAATCATGCAGCTTGTGGATTTTTTTGCTGACATTTCGAGGGCATTAGTAATAGCCTTGAAATATGCGCTCATACGGGAGAATGATAAACTAGGGAGTAGAGAATTATGCGGCCGTACGCGGGGTCCCGATTTCAAATCCATAGTGAAGCCTTTGCTCATCCCGACACAAACATTCTAGCTGAATGAGCCGGCACAGGAAAGAGACTAGCCTCAAACCTTGAATGTGTGAATCAGATTAGATTTCGACGAGTTTACTTTACGGAAATTCATTATGATAAGATACAAACAGCCGTAGTAATGTCTCCATTCTTACGGTCGAGGTTAAACCACAACCGACACAGTGGCACCGGAAGAATACAGACATTGGAACCTCGACACCGCGGAAACCTACGTAGTCACAGCCGTAGTAATTTTCTACACTTATTAATTTACTCATTATTTTATTTAATGAATATTTAAATATTTAATGAAAAATGATGGAAAATTACTACAGCTTTTTCTATCATATTGAATGTGCGACCTTCACTTACTTGTGTGGCTTATTCTGAGGTGATTTCTAACCTCGTCTGTCCATACCAACCTACGGATGGAATCATTGATATTCCATGATGTAAAATTATGACAGAAGCATAGAATTTTCACAAAAAGACAGGGGGGAATGATTGCTGCGATTACTCATCGAGCGTTACTCTTTCAGCCGAAGTAATGTGCACCTGGAGAAGGTGAGAGTACGATAGGAAGGGAGTTGCTGTGAAATGCGATGGATGGGGTTGGAAGGGGATGGGGCGGGCACAAGTGGGAACCAGACAATGGAGTGGAGAATGGATGGCGTCCTGCCGCGCGGGAGAGAAGCATGTCCTTCGAACGGAAAGTGATTGCCATCCCACAGAAGCCCTTAAGGAAACGCACCGAACTGTATGAACATCAAAAAATGACTGTTATCAAGCGACTCTGCACCATTACTCTAGCGGAAATACGAACGATCTTCCCTAGAATTTGTAATCAGAACCGAGGGCCCTGTCCTATGTTTTCCAAAGAAAACAGCTGGTAAAGAAGTCGTATTGATAGAACACTATTAAAATTTCACCAGAGAAAACTGCCTCCAACTTATTTCGGAAAATAATGCTACGCAAAATTGAATGCGATGAAATGGATTGAGCTATGCTTCGATAAAAATGAATAGCAAAATTCCACTATCGAGCACCCATTCCGATATAGTTAATGGCTGATTATGGCTCGGAATAATTTTTAATATTCACCTTGCACGAGATGAGTGAGGGAATGACTTCAAAGTTTGCTACCTTTATTAAAAATACTTGTATTATTTTGATGGCCGAACCAAAACATTGTTAAGATGAAACTAAATATAACACTGGCACCTCAAAACGTGCTTTAGACTCTTATCTTGATACCATATCCCTCGCTACTTCCTCTCCTTAAAATTTTCACTCCCTATACTCAAATTCGCAATGCTGACACCAGGTCTCTCTCCAAATTTCTTCTCCCCAAGTTCATACCCTTGAAACGTCCCTCCCACCAATCCTCCGGCAAGCAAACGATATCATGTGATTTAAGATTTTGATCTTTTCCGCGTACAAATAGGGACCATAACACCTGCGATAATGTAGCTCCAGGAAAGCTTGACTCTGAATAGACTCTACACGTATAGTTGATATGTTACTTTAAGTTCCAATACTAGCCATCTGCATGAATTTATTGGCATTATATAACAAATGCACGAATCAGTTACCACGTTTACTTTTCGTCTTCTATTACTAATTAATAGTTTTATTTGCATGCCAGCTTGTTCGTGTCCTCAGAACTCTCCTAGTTTCTGGCCTGACCGCATATTGCTGTCCGGTGTACTTGGCCTGTGCCCTGCTGGCGAAGATGCACGCTATACGCCCGTCTTGTTTAGTTTTAAACCATCCACCTCTGATCTTTACATAAAAATAAAAAAGGAATCGAGAGAAAACCGCACCCATTTATGACATTATAGCATTCAAACTAGATATTAGAATAGAACGAAACTGGCTGAACTAAGGCAACTCGTACATTGCGCTGCATAAGAGTGCTGCGTATACATTATATATTGCTTTAAATCACGGATATAAACTAAAGAAACCTACTGGATAAAAATAATGCACTCCTCAAGCACCAAGACAGTACTTGAATTTTCGGCAAAATCAAGTACTGTCTTGGGCCATTTTCCATCGCCTTTAATGAATACATTATTTGTTATTGTTATACAGTTTGTTTGTTGATAATAGTGTCCGTTTCCCTACTTAAAGCGCACGATTTAAGTGCATTCTCCGCAGTAGTATATGGAATGCATTCAAAGAAAGAAACCTTTCAGTGCACTTATTGCAGTGCCCAGCGATTGCATAATAAGAGTCATTCGTAGCAATATTTATTAATTTTAGTTTCTGGTGATTATTTTCCATTGCCATTATATTTGTTTTTCACATATAAAAGTGAATAAGACCATATTGCGTCCACACGCTTGCCGCGTCGCCGTACTCTCCGCCGCCGCCGGCCAGATCCGGAGTCGAAAAAACGATTTAAAATTCGGGGTTGCAAGTTGGTGCAACGTTTAACTTTAGATGCACAATATAGAAACTTCAAAGTATCAGTCACTTGGCGGAAGTCCGGGGTAATGTATACTTTTTCTCTACGTTTATGTAAAAAGGGCTAAAAACAGGCTCCATCATTTTGTTATATGTCTCATCTACATCTATAAATTACCCTGCGAGACATCTCTAGGGTGTTTGGCAGGGGGTGATCAATCACCAGCATGCAGCATGCATTTGGACTCCCACATGCACACCACACCGTCCAAGATATGTCTATGGTCATTGATGAAACAAACTCTTTAAAAACCCTTCCAATTAAATAAAAAGCAGTGTCAATTAAGACGGTATGACAGTTTTGTCGATAAAACTATTCATGAAACCAGTGAAGGACGATAAAGTTGGCAATTTTCCGAAAAAATCGAGGGTGGTCGTTTTTCGCTAAATTTGTTCAACTTTGACCTCACATATATTGTTAACGTGAAGCACAGGAGAGAAATAATCTGGAGAGTTATGCACACTTTATTTGGGAATATGTATGCGAATTTTCACCTTCCTAGCTCAAAAAAATCGATTTTGAGGATTTGGCCAGCTTTTTTCGATTCTAGCCCATTGTGCGACGTTTCCCTTTGGAAAGAGAACGCAATCCCGCTGTCCGGTCAACCAGAGTGGCCCTAGCCGCGATGACCCGCGAGTCGCTAAAGCGGAGCCAGCCAAGAGGGCAAGAACGAGCCCCCGTCACGTGTGGGGCAAAAAACGGCGTGGAAATTAACCAAAAGACAGAGAGGAGGGGCGGGAGAGATAAATAGAGAGATAACCGGGGCAAGTGGGAAGAATTGAACTTGAAAGTTCGGAACAGTGAACGGATATCTGTGCCGCTCCAATTTCATGATCGCGGAGATGATTTAATGTCGATGGGAGAGGGAGGGGTTCTGTGGTGTAGCGGATGCCGAGTCTAGGCGAGTGACTAAGGTGAGTGATACATTAATTGCGTAAAGCCTTAATTCAAACGTTCTGAGCGCTGGTTGTAAGCCTCATCAAAGACGTGAACATCGTCCCTGTTGTACGTCTGCATTGAATGTATCATCATCCCTATCTGAGGAAGCGACCAAGTAGATGCGAGAGTGATGATATCAAACTGTTTTATGACCTTTTCTTACCGAAGATAACAGGGTGCTTCCTAAAGTCCCTTACTGCAGAAAATTAAATAGTTAATTCTGTAAACGAATGTATTTTTACGAAAACACGAAACAATTTTCATGAATATGAAAAGTTACAAATAAACAGATCAGATATACAAAGATACAAAAATAGTACAGTCATCAATGTTAAGAATATTTTACGTCTAACAGCACTACCCCTAAGCTGAATATTGATTCAATAGACGGTCTTAACAAGCTATGGATTGAAAGAAAGGGCTCATACTAACCATAAGTGTGACGCGATTAGTTTTTTATTAATTTAAGAAAAAATGGTCACACATATGCAAATACTTCAGGGATTATTGAGAAATAAATGGTAATATTTGGAATTCACCAACGAAACCTAACAGTAAGCAAATTAGTGATTCTATGGGGTTGCCATTAAGTATGACTGACGGGACCTTAGAAGGAAAAGTTACGGGAACACTTTCTTCAACTTGTGCGCAGGGGAACGTACAAAATTATTTTTATGACAGATTAACAAAATGATCAAGATCACGACAATGCAGTGTTGAAAATTACTTGGAATCAGCCACATGTATTCCTTGACGCAAGGAATAAGAGGAATGAAGTAAGATGGATTGCAAATGTGTCGAGGAAAAGTCTCAGAAGAAACTATTTATCAAGTTGGAAAGATGTGCCCAATGAAAATGTAGCGAAGTACAGGATATAAATTTTTTGGGCGTACAAAGTATTTACATGGGTTAAGAGATCATTTAAAAGATATAAAAAATTGCTCATACATTGCCTTCCGGAAAAATGTCAAGATATACATCGAGTCGTGGTATACGATTCGTGTTAGATAGAATCGGTATATTTATATTTACATGCAAAAAATTGGTTTGAAATGCAAAGCACCCGTTCAAAGCTATATTATCCATTAATATCACTCCCTCGAATCTTTAGATACTCAAAGCCACCCACATTTACTCAGGCAAGAAAAAATACTAATTCATCCTCCACGCATTATTGCTCCTGATTACAATCTAGCGTCCAATTGAACACATCTACATCTACATCTACAAATTACCCTGCGAGCCACCTCTAGGGTGTTTGGCAGGGGGTGATCAATCACCAGCATGCAGCATGCATTTGGACTCCCACATGCACACCACACCGTCCAAGAAACGTCCCGTATAATAACAAACTATACTACTATATGCTGTTAGAAATAGAATATAGAATAGAAATTCAGAAACATGCAGTAAGTTTTACATAGGTTAGTAGGCTACACTACAAGTCATGCAATCTATTTACAAGTTCTATTGCTGCCGTTATAATCTCTTATTGATCGTGGAAAAAATGACATTCGGAATCTGTCTGTTCTGCAATCTATCTCTCTTATTTTATTTATATGATCTGATCTTCCGTAGTACGTTGGCGTCCGCAAGGTATGGTTAACTTCGTCAGAAAAGACACTGCTCTTGAATTTATCTAAAAGGTTTAGTCTATTTTTCAATCTACGGTCCGACAGAGATTCCCATCCGAGTTTATGTAAGAGGTCAGTTACACTAACAAGACTATCGTAACGACCTTTCACATACCTGGCAGCTCTTCTTTGCACGCGTTCTAACTCTGTTATTAAGCCTTTTTCATGAGGGTCCCAAACACTGGCAGCGTATTCCAAATGTGGTCTAACGAGGGAAAAGTAGCTAATTTCTCTCACTTTGTCGTCGCACTTTCCTAATATTCTTTTAACAAAACCCATTTTACGATTAGCTTGACCGGTTATTTCTCGAATATGTTTATTCCACGATAGATCATTATTGAGTCTAACCCCTAGATATTTCACAGATTCAACTGCCTTTAACTGCGCGCCCCGAATGACATAGTTACGCTGTAGGGAGTTATTCTTCTTCCAGAAATTCATTACGACGCATTTTTCCAAATTTAATTCTAACTGCCAAGCATCGCACCAAGCTTGGATAGCAGCAAGGTCATTCGTTAGTTCATCTATATCTTTGCTGGAACGAATTTCTCTGTAAACTACAGCGTCGTCTGCAAATAATCGTAACTTACTCTGCACTACTTCGCCAATGTCGTTTATATAAAGAAGGAATAGGAGTGGGCCAATGACACTACCCTGAGGAACGCCAGAAGTCACTCTAACCTCATTGGAGACTGCACCGTCTAATACTACTCTTTGGACGCGGTCGCTCAAAAATTCTCTAATCCAGGAAATGACATCTTCGTCTAGACCATAAGATTTCAGTTTTAATATTAACTTTCCGTGGGGTACTTTATCAAATGCCTTTTTGAAATCAAGAAAAATCTATCCTCTCGAGTGCTATTAGACATTTTATTGCTAGCCATCCAAATCACCCTCATCATTTCTATTGCTGCTATAGCGTCATTGCAGAGAAAAATATAAACGCTCCACCTTCGAAAGCTCTGAGGATATGCAGACAAAAAATAAGTACCTATCCTGAACATTGTTAGCAGCGAACAAACATTCGAATGAGGAATTTATGAGAGCAGTTATTCTTTCTTTTATAACGGTTACTTCTTAGCGATATACCGGGTAATTCATACGTTACCATAATAAAAGTGGTCCTCCATGATAGACTGAAGAAAGGTGTTTCCTTACCTGGAAAGAAGAATATGAAAAGTTACAAACAAATACCATTAAATAGACCATTAAATCTTTTTCAAATTCTTTAAGAGTAAAATTAGATCATTGTTAATATATTTTATCTAGATTCATCGCGATCATTATACATCTGAGTGCCTAATTTCAACCAGCCATACAGACAAATTCTTTCGAAGAAAAATTTCCTCAGCCCTTCGCTTTTGACTGCAATTGTCTCATAAAGGAAAATATGCGGCATGCGTGCTAAACTTTTTTCATGAAAACATTTTTTGAATGAAATTACTCTGTAAAACTCTGTACAAGAGCCCTGGGTCAGGGGAAGAGAGGCCGTATAGTGGCTTCACCAGGGCCGGGTAAAATAAAAAACAAGTCAAGTCAAGGTTGGCAATGGATTAATTAAAAAAACGCATGAATATATTAATAAAACGAGTGAATATAGACGTTCAATATTATTCACTAAATGCATTAGAAGCTAAAAATGAATGGTATTCAATTTGGAAGCGGGACAAAACATTTCCATCGGATTAGTGGGAAGGATTTCTCCATGTTCCCTTTGCTACCTGCTAACCAGAAGGAAAAATGGGTACAAATATTATTCCTTTGGGCGACGTGACACTCTCCCGATTCCCCCTCTACTCCGTTAACAATCCTCAGTAAAACTCTTCTCCCCTCTTAACGAGGACTGCCCCTCTCAAAACTGTTGAGCATGAGTCAATGGTTGACAAAAGATCACTTTATAACGCAATTCTCGCGGGGCAAATAAACAAACAAAAACGCCCTCTCGCGAAAGCGGCTTCGATTAAGGGAAGGTTTTGTCTCTCCCCTCAAGATGGTCTCCGAGGCATGATCACTTGAAAGATAATTACAACCGGGTGTACCCGAAGGGGTTTCTGGCGAGTGACGGAGAGTGAGAATTGAAAAAAAACACAGTCGAGCAGAAAGAATTTAGACCGGAAGCGTTTAGAAAATATCCACCTACGATTATCTAGCATTGTGCTAGAGAAGAAATCTATTGTAAGGCTTCCGATAATAACCGACCTTTCTATCACACTGGTGCAATCTGATTTACTTTGCATAAAATAGGTACAAAATAAGACAAGTCATGCTGTTATAAAATCTTTGGTAATATTGATTTTTAAAAAACATTGTGTTACGGTTTATGAAAGAGGACCTAAGTACCAAATGTCAAAATACGCCATCTAATGATTTCGTCACTTACCACATTTAAAAATATGAAAATGCGGAAATTTAGATAAAAAGTAGGTACGTCATAAAATTACTCGTTCCGTAGAAAATTTGTCAGACTGTAGGCGCACACTGCAGAGTACGAGTCTTGTCGGCATTATTTAATTCCAAGATAAATTTATGAAAAAGACAAAGGTAATATCAATACGCAAAAAAGATACATGGTTAAATTTTTAAAGAATTCAATGTGCTCAATCTTAAAATTAGAAATACTTTAGCCAAACTTGTGATGGTGATGAAATGGCTACATGATGAATTTACCTGAATTTAGAAGTTAAACCCTGGAGTATTCGCGCCCCTAGGCGCAACGGGCGATCGGGAACTGTCTGGCGGGAGGGAAGCCTCCGTGAGCAGGAGTCTTCAATCTTACGGAGGATTCATACGCAGCGGTCACATAGATATGGTTTATCCCGTTCTTGACGTCTTCGAGAGCTTGAATTTCACCAAACACAAAGAGGTGTCACAGGAATACGGCTGAATCACAAAGCGGCCACGCCTAGGTTCAGAGAGGCGAGGGGCAGACACAACAGGATAAGGCCGACATCAAGTACCTTATTAATCCGTCGCCGACATCAAACAAAGCTGACAGCAAAAACTGCCCGTGTTTACCCCAACGATATCGAAATGGGACAAAAGATCTATTTTTTCTTATCTCACTTCCACGAAGAAAAATGTCTGATAGGAAGTTCGCAAACCACTAGTTTCCTATCTCTTCCCGTCGTTTAGACTGCAATCTTCCATCAGTGGGTCTAGGAGGAAAATCACAGTTAACCCCTTAACTGGGGAGAGCGACTATAGTCGCGCGTGCCGTCGCGTCGCAATGTTATGCGGAGAAGTCGTGAATATTCATTCTTTCTGCATCATTGCATGTTTTTTGCTTTGTCAGAGGCTCTATACCAATATATTTTAAGTATATTGCCATTTTTGTGCGATAGCTTTACTATAAATTTTTTTTCGAAAACGGCATCTCCAAAAATCGGTGGATTAGCTCCTCACCAGGTGAAATATAAGAAAATTTCTGCCCCCAACCAAGGGGTTAATGACAGCACGAGAACACCACTCCGATACTCCGTCCGCTCAGGCTAGTGGGGGGTACTTGTCACTGAATCACACAACAGCACTCGAAACACATCGCAGTGGTGCTCTCCTCCCAATCGGCACAGTAGCCGGCAACACTTCCGTGCCCGACACGGGGACCGAACGAAAAAAAAAGAACCACGCCGCGAGAACAAAAACATCAACAATACCACGGCACGTGACGTTCGTGAAGCCTCCGCGGACGTCGCATGCTTGTTCTTACTCGCGGCCGCCGGCACAGACTGAGGCGCTAGTGGGACAGCGAAGCCGTCCCCCATGAGATAGATCATGGTCCTTGAGATAGATTCTCATCTTCCCTCCGCAGTCAAAGCCTCCTCCTCCGAGAACCTATCGTCCGCCCTCCCCTCCCGCGCTTATCCACTCCCCTCCCGCGCTTATCCACCCCCCTCCACCGCCCTTCCCTCCGAGTGCTCCGCCTACCTCCCTATATCTGCACCTGCGTAACCACGCGGCGAAAAACCCACCCCTCCACGCCCTTAGCCCCCCCCCAACCCTCACGTGCTTCCCCGTCCTCTCAACGGCCCAACTCGTTCCCGCCCCCCGCGCTGCCCGCCCTATACCACCACACTACCACCCGTGAGGAGGAAAGCACCCTCATCCCCTCCGGTCCCCACCGCTGGCCTTTACCCTTGTTGAATAGGCAAGAAAAAGTACCGGTATTTTTGTGATGAGTTATAAAAAACAATAATAGTACCACAGAATACTCTGTGATAGTACTGTCCCGATAGTACCGGCGAAAAAATACCGGTATACCGTTACTTTCATAATTGATAAAATATGTAAATAAGTTGAGATTTAACGTTTGATTTACCCTAATTGTCCGGTACTTCGGCAAATTAGCGTAACATACAGGAAGAATGCACCGAAAAAATCATTAATTGGATTTTTTACGAAAATTTGTCGGAAAAATACGTGTAGGCTAGATCTCTAATAGAGAGAAGGGTGATAGCGATGAAGTTTTTAATGGTGATGATTTTGGTGCTTACCATTAAATTTGGTGTTTTCCTTGCGTACATGAAGTGTGACGTTCTCTCGGGAACTCTATCAAATGACTTATTTTCCTAGAGCCACCGGTTTTTTTCGAACTCGAGACCAACATTAGAAACGTCTTCTGCCGAGAACTTATGTTGAAAAGTCTTCTCATTCACAGAGCTTACGTTTGGAGCCTGAGATTACCTAGAAAAAGCTCCTCTAATGTTAAGACATTTAATTTTATGACTTTACACTACAAGAATCGGTGTTAGTTATGGCTAAAATACTGCGATCGAATAAAATTTGACGTGCAGGTCGCTGTTCCATTTATGTCAAGGAAGAAATACTTGTGTGGACTTCCATAACTTTGACTTTTCTTGCCTTATTTGAGTAAATAAATATCGTCTATATCAATAATTATAATATTAGTGTCGAACTCAGTTTTTGCAGAAGTACCGTTAAATTATAAGAAAACAAGAAATAAACTAAGGAAGAAGTGTTAATAATTAAGAGGCAAAATTAATTTGGCCTTCTTTTGGTGGTTCACTTGACTGGTTGTATGTACAAAAACGAGAAACGGATGAACATTGCTAATATATTAAAAAAGTTGATAACCAGTGTAAACAAGCTTAAGCTTGACAGAAATGCCTATATCATTAGAACATCGCTATTCTTCAGTCTCTTCTTACGTTGACCAACTGTATTACTGCTTACATTATCAGTTAAAATTAAAATAAATAGATGGTATTATTTTTAGTACGCTTAAATACAAGCTTGATATATTATCAACATTCAATTGTTTAAGTAGCTGGGTAGGTAGTTGATTGATAACACAAAAGTTGGCAGCGCCGTCGAAGTACCGCTATTTCTAGTACCGGTACCCTGGAGGTACCGCTAAAATAATACTGGCCGGTACTACCGAAGTAGAAAAAAAAATAGTACTCGGTACTACCGAATACCGGTATTTTTTGCCCATGCCTATTGTTGAAGCCGTTTGCTTATACCATAGATCTTCTGGGGAGGGCGTTAGCTACCCATCCCACGGTAGAAAAGTGAAGCCGAAGGGGCGTGGCACTTAAGCCCATCTGCCATATTCCTGTGTAGCAGAAATACAAGGCTCCTTACTGTCTGTAAAAAAAAAGCAAGATACTCGAGTTTGAGGAGCTCTAGCGTCTAAATGAAGCAATCGATTTCAATGCAATAAAAAGCATACGAAACAGAATTTAGTTCTACGTGTTATCATGTACTTTAAAAATTCTTCGGCTCAATATTATTCCCTGTACTTAATTTTTTCTCAAAAAAGTACCCGTTTTTTGCGCGTAAAATCAAGGTGCCCAACTTTGAGCGCTTGGCATTCCCGTAATTTTCGTTCCTATAACTTGAGATTTTGATATAAAGAAGCCACATTTATTACTAGCAGTTTGCCGAAAACAAATTGTTTATACCACAAAAATTAACGGAGCTGTTGTAAACAACGCAAACCTCTGCTAACTTCGAAACCAGTGAGTCAATTTAAAATTGATTGGTACTGTTGTCTTCCGTAGAATGTTAGTAATGCAAGCACATATGAAATGTATATTAAATATCAATAATAACGTCAATATCACTTATTATTTATCTAGATGTTTCTATGCGCGTACCGGCAGCTCCGTCGTGGGAGGGGGAGGCGAAAAGAGGCGCGTGGTTGCCACCGACTCAGCAGAGGGCGCGCTTCCTTTAAATGACCGACTCGCACAATGAAAGTATCGTTGTTGCACCCTTCAGGTAAACTTAAGGTCAGGTTGGGCTGAGCTTCCATCAAAATGCTTTTCTACGACGTAAATTCTAAGCCATAATAGCGTAAATTTTATCGGATGGTAAAAACGTTTTGTACCTAAATCCCATGTCTAACAGAATGGATCTTAACTTTGGGAGAGAGAAATGTGGGCAATCGGGAACATTCTCTAGCAGGTGATCCATCATTCTGCGTAACGTAGGAAACATATTCCTCAAATAGAAACCGTGCACTGTCCTCCTTATTACTCCAATCGTGAAGTCGTCGATGAAGATCTTCGGCCTTCCCAAAAGACGAACCCTCTTCTGTGCCGTAGGAAGGTCACCACTTGTGTTCTCCTTTTCACAATCCTTCTGTTTAGCCGCGACTCTTTTCACTGATATCAAGCTGATGCCAAGACAATCAGACGCAGTTTGATACACAGGATATCTTTTGTCCATACTTTTTTCTGCTTCGCAGCGAAAAAAGCAAATTGCACTCAATACCATTTGGACTTCCGTCTCCGAAAAACCCGTTCTTGGACGATTGATTCACCGAGGTAATCTGCACTAACAATAGTCGAATCATCCTTAAAGGTAAGCGTTTTAAAGCAACCAGCGAATGATTCATTAACTGCTAGGGTACTGTGAGTCACGATGTGCTATGTGGCAACTGCGCACGACTTTGAGAGACTTTCTCTTTTCTGTTGCTTTGTTCAGGCCATTCCCGTCAGGCAGGGAGATGGCGACAACAAGAGCTAAAAACAAAAATAAATATAAAAAGATATTGAATATACTGCTGACATTTAACGTGTATGATCTACGTATATACATAACTAACATTCAACGGAAGACAACAGTACAAATCAATTTTAAATTGACTCACTGGTTTCGAAGTTATCAGAGGTTTGCGTTGTTTACAACAGCTCCGTTAATTTTTGTGGTATAAACAATTTGTTTTCGGCAAACTGCTAGTAATAGATGTGGCTTCTTTATACCAAAATTTCAAGTTATAGAAACGAAAACTACGGGAATGCCAAGCGCTCAAAGTTGGGCACCTTGATTTTACGCGCAAATAAGTGAAAAAAAAGTCGAGAAAAATAAACAGTGCACCTTAATGCATATGAACACCTCAGCTTTGCCAATTATTTCCCGATCACACGTGTGGATTAAAATATAGACGTGCCAATCGCTCAGAAAGAAAGAAAAAACATCCGAACTTTCCTGCCATTGTGTTGGATACCCCTCCTCTTTACGTGAAGTGGAACGAGAATCAGAAAGTTGAGCAGAAGAAGCAGGATGGAGCGAAATATAAGAATTGATAAGTGGAAAGGAGTAGGTGCATTATCCTGACCCATGTAAGGTCATCCCACGCCCCAGGGAATAACGACAAAATTATGCTAATACATAATGCTTTATTATACTGGTATACAAACGGCTTTGTTAATGAAACTTAGTATTTCACCTTAAAATCGGTTAATTTCTCCTTTTAAGTAAGAAAGTTATTCATTTTTATTACAAATAGGCAGGAAAAACCCTCTAACATATAAATGCAGGCAATGTTTCACTCGGTCATTTAATAAGACAAAAAAACCAAACATGGTTAACAAATGAGCTTAAAAGTATAGATAAATAAACAAAATTTATGTAACAGAACATTTAAACCTGCAAAAAGGATAAATATGTATAGAAAACATGTTCAATGCTAGGGCGCTATCCTGATATCAGTCCCGTGGAGAGCGCAAGTAAAAGCAACTCTCGACACTATTATTATTAGAGTATTCTACCGATTAATGTAGGTTTGCATGGAGTACTAAAGAAGTGATCTGGGAGCCTTTACAGCACAGAACCAACTGAATCCATCCTTAAATTAATAATAAACGTTGTATCACTAAATAGGACATTAATAAAGGACTTAAATGTATCCGTTGATGAACCTTCTATGATGAAATACTTAGGCGCAATTGAGATATAGGAGAATCGTGATAAGGGACTGCAGCGTATATGTCACTGGGTCATTTACGGTTTAACCTATGCTACATATCCACAACTAGAATTTTTAAATAAAAGACGATAGAGCAAAATTATGGTAACGTATCATTCCCAAACCCAGAAATAAACATAACAAAAACCACGGTAATTCAAAAACTAAGGCGCTATCATCATTACGTGACCAAAGTAAGCGCATATTAGACCACAATTAGAAAAAAACATCTAAAAATGAGTATAGAATTCCATTTAAAATTTTCCACAAACTTATTAATAATGAAGAAAAGGACCGCAATTTTTTAAATTAGATTTAACTCATGCGCGACACGGAAGAAAAAGAATTTAAAGACAATAAAATCAAAGTAGAGTTTTCTCATAACCTCATTTCCCTTGGTTAAAATTGCCGCTGAAATTGAAAAGACTGCAAAATAAACTATTTCAGTAATAACCAAAGTTAAAAAATGGTGAACTACGATAATTCACCGAATTTAATATGTAGTTATATAAAGAACGTTAGATCTAGTCAGATTCTGAATGCGGTATCGGTATTTCCTAATTAATTGTTTAGAGTTTGCCAGAAGGATGCATTAGCCACACAGTGATTTTCATCCGCCTTCTCAAAGCCTTTACTTCAGGCTGCTTCGAGGAGTGATTTAAGTATTAAATATGAACATCAACTCCACACATATGACTACTGTCTTTTCTTTCAGATGGAAGGAGGGCATACCTGCTCTTGGTGGCCTTCGTATTAAGATATGGTGTCTGTATTATGGACACCAAGAGTATCGAAATAACTTCAGGTCTATTAGCTGATGAGAAATAATAAAAACAATCAGAAGGACTCGTAAGATTTAAGAACTAAATATACCTCTTAAATTTAAAATACATATTTAAAAACCGGGATATGGTGATACGTTCAAATGTGACATGATTTTTCATGGGCGACATTTAATACTACCGGTCAAAGGTGTGAATCATAACCTTCTCCGCCGAAAATTTTGGCCATCTATTATAATGGTACTTTTAAGCATTTTGCCCCAAAAGTTGATTTTGATATACAAGGTCAAATTTCGATGAATCAATTCCATTCGCCGGAGAGAACTTGCTCATGCATATATAAATGAATGACCCCGCCAATTCTCTCATGTAAATTACACCAACGTGAACATCGACTTTTGTCACGCCAAACAAAATCCCTTTCCTGAGTCTTTCCCGCCGCGGGGAACTGCTATAGCACGATCTGTGATAAGTCGGGCAATATCCACGAAGAAAGTGACCCAGTCAACGATACACTCCACATTCCTATTTATTCCTCTGGGCTCACCCCTACGATTGATAGAAAATTTGGCACGGGCACACCTCATGGCGATGTGAGCCTGATTCGCTCAGAGTGAACGCACAGTGAGTTAAATCGAACCCTAAATTGTATGACCAACATGTTTTTACCGAATAGGTTCCTGTTACCGTTGGACGGTGGAGCAACGGGTCGTGGGATTTCAGCCCATCCACCATGCGAGAGTATCCCGGGCGAAGCCAAATAAACACAGGCTTGAGTCTCTTAAGATAATCCTAAGTCAACACTCGTGAGATTGGCTCGACGCAGCTCTCCATTCCGTTCCAAAATTTGCTATTTAGACCTTAAGTAGTGACGTATTTCGTGCCTCCCTTTATAATCTGTTCCGTGCTATTCATCGTCCCTTGCCTTCCTTCCCGTCCACCCGCCCTTCCACGCACTTTATCATTACTATTAACTTATCGATCCATTCCACCTTCATCATTATTCGGCTGCTCCGCATTTTGAGAATTCCACTCTCGACGTCACTGCTGCTTTCAACACCCTAGCTCGCTCTTACATAAAACAATCATGCCCCACATGTAGTATCTGACGGGTTGTATACCTTCTTATGTGCATGTGTGTACCTTACTTCTATGTCTGTATTCCCATGATGAATATACTTATGATTAATATGCCCTAGAAAACTTAAAAATGCCTCCAGATTACTTCAGCAGACTCGCATTCAAGTATAACCGATTTGCTTAATTTATATGCACTCAACGAACGTGTTTGATCAATATGGCTACTGCTGTCTTAAAGTTAAAACACCAAAACACCTTCCAGGAACCTGGACCGTTTTCAGCCGCGTGTCAATAGGTTTAGACTTGAAGTGAAGTGTAGACTTAACTGGCAATTAAGGGAACATATATGGCGTAGAGGAAATGACGGTAAAGATAAACAAAGGGGAGGGAATCTAAATACCTCGAGAGGGATGGAAATAATACCGATCTACTTGCGGAGCAGGGATGGAAATATTTCAGATATTTTGACATCCACCACATTTGATGGCCAACGTGCTCCACGGTCACAGCAACGGAAGAAAAAAGAATTGACATCCTTCCATAGTGCTATTCATTCCAGCAAAAAAGAACGCTTCAGGTTAATCAGTATCTTAAATATCAATTGCCAACACTTCCATAGCCATATTTGGTGCGGTATTAAAACAGATAAGTGGGACAATTACATATATAAATGGCATATTTGATACATGATCGAGCAATAATAGAAGCCCAAGAGAATTTTTACTTTGCAGTGAAATGCATTGAAGTGTACCCCATTTTTAGTACATTCGTTAGGATTCTGTAATTCAGCCAAAGCTGAAGTTTAGGCATAGGTAAGAACTATGGGGGAAATTTCTCGCTAGAAGTATTCTGCCTCAGCTGCTACGATGTAAAGGATTACTGGCTCAAATTACAGATCCGAATACTGCTTTTATGAAAATTATGTCCGTTATAAATAAATAAAAAATAAAATCCGGTAAAAGGGAAGAACGACAGAAGAAGGCCTCGAGAAAGAAACATAGAGCATGCGACGAATGATTCATAGCATAATTATTTTATGGATAATTACTGAAAGTCAAGCTGATGGAAGAAATGCCTGAAGAGCTAGGTCAAAGCAATCGTTGAATTGCTGAGTGACGATAATGATGATGAAACATTAATTAAATGAATTAGAGTAGACGCATCAATATAAGAAATGAGAGGAGAGACACAATCACACACTGGAATAAGAGATAGCTTTCACGATTCCGATTTTCTTCATGGGTGGCCGTCGAACACAAGATCTTTCACATTCGCCGAGATGTATTCTGACGAGTAATTGCGACGCACGGATAGAATAATTCAATGTGCTCCCTTGCTTACTCCACGACCCTAGTCGGTGAAATTTATTCATTATTTATATATTTATTTATTTATTCATTATTTATATATTAGTCATCGATTAAGTCGGAGAGACATGAAATAAATAAAATTCTTCGAGATCGCAATTCATTTCGGGAGGACTTGTTTTATTTTCCGTCCAACCCCTATCGTCCAAGTTCGTGTCGCCCAGCAAAGATTGTGCTGATTGTGCTAACAAAGACTTGGCTGATTAACGTGTCATTGATTCTGAAAGAATCGATCAGCTGAGATCATAGCTGCCTAGACAGGAAGGTCACCGCTTGTTTAAGCCTCTATATCGGGGAAAGCGCCACAACCTTGCTGGATAAAAGCTTTGACCTCACAATTCTGGAGGAAATAAAAATACAAAAGCAGTCGTATGCTCTATATTTATCACCATTTTTAGGAAGATTTATCGAAGTAACGCCCGCCTTTTGAAGAAGATAAACGAATTGCTGAAATTCTCTGCAATAGCCTACCCCACGCGAGTAAACCAATAAACTCCTAATGCATAAGTATAGAAATTACTGAATCACGTAGTATTACCTCCATGAAAACAATGGAGAGTAAAATGATGAGGAAAGGAACTCACTTCACAGTGGCCTTTCTGGAAATATTTTTAGGGTAGTAACCACATTCCTAATGACGAAGTGAGTACCACTTTTCATGAAAATATTATCCGGTTTATTGAACTAATAATAACCAGCACAAATCGCTCCTTGGGAAAAAAACATTATGGACGAGCAGACCGTAAAGATACTGATAAGCACCGCATTTGCATATTTCAAAGACATGAGGTGATACACACATTTCTAATCGTGCAGAATCCACAAATCATTAGAGGTCAAGGCCGATTGTTGACCGACGTCGAATCCAAATCTTTCACGATGGTTATTCCAGTTCGTGTTCTCCACAGCGATGATTCAGTCCTACTACAGCTAAAACACTTTGAATTCGTTCCGCGTTGAATAAGAATGAAAAAATAGCGGCCCGTTCGGCGGCCGGAATAAACCCTGAGGGCAAATGATAGAAAAATAAACAGGAGGGAATCAGTGAGATTCGGGGACCGTTGCTGGAATATAAAACATCCCCAGTGTTGGAATCACAGACACCAGTTCCGCGCGAAAAATTGCTCGTATCGGAATGGGACCGACTTTGAGTCGAGATGATTTGATCGACAAGGGACGAACGCGTAACTCTGTCGCGTAAACAGTAGTGAAGTACGTATAAGCTGCCACGGAAAAAAATCGCATTGATCTTTTGGAGATCCAACGCCCACGGTTCGATTCCAGCGGAATATTTCACTCGGAGGATGATTTTGAGCCATTAAGAAAGGTATTTGTTATCAATGCATTAGTTAGAACTTTCATGTGTCAAAAATAAACTGCGATTACGCGTTGGAAACAATGGACCATTTTTCATTACTTATCTCACTCTGCAGATGTTTCATTGCAAAGGAGGAGTCTACCTGTCATCAAGGTGCTGAAGTTTACCAGGAAATAAATTTAAAAGGAGAGAATTAGATAAGGTGACAGGAAATTTTGGACACAATGGTGGGCAATGAAATTACCATGGAATGGAAACTCAAATTTTCAATGGAGATATGTTGAAAGAGGTGATATGTTTGTTTCAAAGACTCAGTCGGGTTCGATTGTCAAGACTACAAAGTATATATCACTAATAAAGAGTTAGCCTCACATAAATAACCACAATTATTTATCCTGCAGATTTAAAACACACCACAAGCCACACACACCACAAGGCATACTATAACCGGATATAGTATGGTTAAAATGTGTAATTCCTCTGCTAAAAGTGATCAAATTGTGAAACAATCAATGCTTATCGTTATTTTATTTGCCAGTTTTAACAAATTGAGGTAACATGACTATAAAAATCACAAAATACACTACTTCACCAAATACGTACATGATAACGATTAAAGTAAAATTGAAATTAAGTCAAAATAAAAATAAAATACTCACTAGACTTGCATGCTATTTAATTTGATCTGCATTTAAAGGCGCCTGAAATAATTTTATTGTATAACTGATAACTTAAGGCTTTACTTTTTTAAACCTCTCCATATTGGAAATAAATCGATAAAACTGTGTTAGGTTCACTATTAATTAATTATGGGCACGACCCGGGTCCCGTAACTTGGTTACATCGTCAGGTGACCGACCTTCTTGCCTTTAACTGGCGAAAGCATGTATTTACCATATTTTTTTACCTCAAGTGAATCTCATTTACAAAGACTACGACGAAAAATATGACCTCGGAAACTCAATATTTTAAATAGTTGCACTTAAACAATCATTTTGCACCACATTTGCTAAAACTTTAGTTGGATGAGTAACAACTAAGATATTATTAATCAATCCTAGATCAAAGATATAAATCACCCACTTTATCGATGAAAGCTTTAATGCATCGTACCCTCAGAATTACAGGATTACAAAAAATGAAGATTAATTGCAAACACACGATTACGAGACACACACTATAAATACGCTGGGTCACAATTATGGCCGAATCATTTAACAGGCTTTTTTACTTGGCTCCCCTCTCATGCACCTACGCCCTCTCCAAAAACCTCAATCCATTTAAAGGTGTGTTTGGTTCGTGGGAACTATTGAGAGCGAAATCCCTTCGCAACCACAAAACAATTCCACATGAAAAAATCTTTCTTCTTCTCCATGAATGTTTTTCCTTCCGCTATCATAACTTTTCCCTTTCGAAAGGAAGAGGGTAGTTTTGTCTGAGCCCAATGTAACCCACGCGAACAAAGAGACGAAGGACTCTCGCACCTCTGACCCTTTCTCACACCGCAATCCGACCGATGAGAGAAGAGACAGTGGACCAGAGGGAAAAGAAATAAAGAGAGAAGCATTCAAAACATCATCCCTCTGCACACACGACCACTCCAACCCCCGAAGCATATCCCGCCTTCAAAGGTTCGAGCGAAATGTTTCCCCCGACCAAACTAAACCGCAGAGAGATTCCGAAATCCACTTCTGCAGGTCATTCCTCTGAGCTCAACTTAGACATTTGTCCATGCAGATCATGGGTTGGCAATTCCTCCATGCGTAAGGACATGCGTATTTTCAAACTGAAATGACTGCGCGAGTTGCTATCACCAATAATCCCCCGACAAATGTTTACTGATGTAACAATTTTGTGCTACCTGTCATAGGGGCCTATTACGTAACTTTGACTCGGAGCTAGAGCTATCTGTAACTCCGCCCGGATTAGTTTTGATTTGTAGCTCCAACTCTATTACGTACCGGCAGGAGTTAGGAGAAGTCTCGGAAAGAATGCGGAGCTACAGTGGCTCTGGAAAATTCGGAAAGCAAATCTCCAGAAATGAATCAACCAATAGGAGCTAGGTATCCGATAATAAATGTTTCTGAGCCGACGAATTTAACGTGAATTACGGAATGGAGTCCCAAACTTGTATTTCGTAAGTTAACGTGAAATAATTAATATAAACTACATTGTTGGAATGTTTATACCATAAAGCTTAGTCATATACAGTTATATGTCATCCATTGTATACAGTCATTCATTTATCGTCGAATGCAAACCTATTCTCTGCCCATGTTGCTATTATGGCAGTGAATACAATTTTAGATACCGGCAAAGGTCAGAGAAAATGAGCAGGAAGCAGTGCGCGGTGCTCACTAATTTTATGAGTGACCACAGAAGCTTTGCCCCTGGCGTATTCCAACCTCAGAGTACTCTGAGATTCCAACCCCTATGAAAAAATTGTATAAACCTGTTTCAAAATTTTATACAATCTTATACATTGCCATGGCAATGTATAAAAATTTGAAACAGGTTTAAACAATTTTTTCATAAGGGAAGGGATAAACGGGGAGGCAACAATAAATAAAATGTGGGGTGACAAACCTTAATATTTTATCCACAATTAACAAAAATGTGCTACTGAGATTGACAGATGCCTACACAGTACGAAGATATTTGTACACACACCAACACATATATTTAATACCAATAATGAAAATAAAAATGCCTTATGGCAAATCCAGCCCGATTACCTTCGCTTCTCAACTGTCATTTGCCATGTCGGCCGTCGGAAGGTCGGAATCTGAAGGATTTGGCAATGGATGGACCAATAAACATATATTGGGGAAGCATGATGAGGGTGTTTGTGGAGTATATAAGAAGAAGGAGGCATCTGGCATTAGAAAGGAGGCGAATAAGGGGTTCCCACAATCCGATTGAATTAGATGAAGACTATTTTCGAATGTTTTTCAGAGTGTCGAAAAACATTTTTCAATATCTCTACCGATCTCTGGGACCCACACTAAGGAAACGCAGTATATCTCAGATGCAGAATAAGAAGATTCAACATTACACACGCCCATAGTGATATAATGAAAATTCTTTAATGATATTTATGTTTTTCCACGCTTAGTCCAGAATCTCTGCGTTTCCTTAGTGTGGGTCCCAGAGACCGGCAGAGATATTGAAAAATGTTTCGAAGCGCCTCGCTATCTACCCGTGTCATCACCAGCAGCTCTTCTCCTTCCCGAGACATTGGTAAAATCTTAACTGTTGGTTATTCTGGACGCACAAATTCATTAATACCTCATGCCTTTTACTTCAATTCATTTGGAAACTGGGTTTTTGAATGGAAATAAACTTTGGGTAAAAACTTAAAATACTTGTGTGTGATTATTCGCTTCCCGACACCAAGGGCAAGAACCCGCACGCATTACAATAACATTACGCATCCAGCCATCTTGAGAATGACTTACATAAATAGGCATAGAAAAAAATAAAATTCAGTGTAGAAATGAGGCAAATGTGCAGGCACACTTGACATTATTCAGTGAGATTGAGGAAATTTTTCCTCACATTCAAATTAATTCATTTCATTCTCTGATAAAACTGGTTAATCTAAAGGAAAGCATTCTTATTTAATGAAATGGAATTGGGCTGTGATTACTACTGACTGTGCATCAACCGAGAAATAGATTTAACATAAATTTTAAAGCCTTGCATGTCTGATTATATATATTTATATTTTCCTAAATAATGCAAACTTCCAAGAGACATTCCATTTCTTGTAACTAATCGCGATTCCAAGTCGAGTTGCGCCACTAAAAGTTTTTGAGAAGCATTGCAACACTACGGAAGTTATAATAAACCAATTAAAATGCGAGCGAAGCGAAAGAATAAATTCAAGTTTCAACGGGGCGCAGAAGTTGGTAAGAACACGATGCTAGTGATATTAGGTATAAACTATCCTTCATAGCAGCAAAATGACAAAAATACCCTGAATAATATTGAGGTCCTACCTTAATTAACTTGAAGCCTTAATCAGGGTCATTCCTTCCTCCGGTGGCTGGAGATGTCCGATGGAGATAATCCTCGGGCAGGGGCAGAAGGGGTCACACAAGGTTTCATCGTGAGGGACACTTCAAAGAGTAATCAGCGAACACGTTAACACGCTTAGGAACACGCAACCACGACATAAAGAATTACACTAAAGGCGTGGATGCAGATCAACTGAGAATAAGGGCGACACTAACACTACTATCATGAAGACGACACATACACGACGTTTACAGTGGATAGAATACACGCGACGCGTAGAAGACATCCTGGGCGTTAATTCTGGTTGCTCCTTCGATAAGGGTTTACATTAACTAATCATAAAAAAATAAGATTCACTTATTTCACCACCGACACGAGTTATCGAACGATAATAATAATAACAGGAACAATAGCACTCGGCGATCGTTCAGGCGATGGACTCGCCGTCCGGCATATGTCGACGGTCTGAATGACGCGTGTGAAGTGCACCACCCTCTCGACTCGATAAGGAAGGACACACCTGTTTTAAGGCGAGACGCAATGAATCATCAGTTGGGAGGGGGGTGTGTCTGAAATATGCTAAGAGGTAGAATGTCTCCGAGAGTCAAAGAGGTCCCTCCGGAAGCCCTGCGGAAGAAGTAAATGTAAAGGCCGTTTTACACGGTACACGGAATTGCGCAGTCTGACGTACGTGTGAAGGCGCAATCAAAATTGCGTCGTTTAACACAAAAATTTAAGCCTGAATTAACTATCTCAAACTATTTTCTTTAAGAATAATTTGTAACAATTTGTTTCGCCCATATAAATCAGCTAGCCAATCAAAACCTTGGGTGGAGTAAAAAATAACAGGAATAACATTAGGATACATTCTTGAAATTTTCATTTATTTTGATCTTTATATTAGAGAAGCTGTATTTATTAAATATATATTTTCTCAGTAAATGCCAAATATTATTGGAACCATTCAATAATTTAATTATTTTTTCTGCTTTCCTTTCTAAGTGTTCAGAGACTCGCAAATATACTCACAATATAGATAATAATTACTGTAGTAATACAACCAATTCTACACACATAAGGTAAGAAATAAAACAATATCAATTAAGGTCAATTCAACACCACTGACATTCTTTAAATATGACTGATATTTGACTCGATACCGAACTTAAATTCATAAGTCTTTCCGAGAACTCCTTTCAAGTGGCAGATGAGTTAGGGTTTGGAATATCAACACGGCGAACATGCATGCGTCAAAGAATCGGGAAGCAACGCGTAAATCCAGAAGAATAGTTCAGGAGATCAATTTCCTAACTTTTTCCGATCATTTTATTTCACAGATAGATTTGAAATAGACGGCGGAGGTTTCCGTGGAGTCCGTCCTCTTGAATGCCTCATTCCCTCCAAACAGTCAAGATTCGGAACACTTTAAAAACTGCTGCTGTCGTACAGAAAGCGTTACACGGTTGTTAAACGAATTGAGTTGCGAGCCGCTAGAGACTCGGAGAGTGCGCGCTAGGCTTAGATTGCTTGAGATATTAAGAATGGCGATCTTCAATTGTAAGAGCGACACGGATATCATCACAATAGAATCCCACTACAGTTCCATGTACGACCAAAGCGATAAAATAAGTGAGATATTTAGGCGAAGGGATAGGTGCGGAATTCGTTATCTCCCACGCGCGACAAAGGACTTTAATTAATGCAAGGCGAAATTTCGTCAGAACATTTCCATTATAAATGGATACGGCGGGTGTCCTGACAGCCCAGCCACACGCCTATTGAGGCAGCTTGCGGGGTAGTATGCAGATGTAGATGACCAACATAAAATTTTTACTGATAAATCTGCTTACTACGTGTGCATAGTAGTCTTTATTTATCAAAGAATAAGCAAAAACCCGTCGTTTTTGAGTCTTGAAAATCCCAAATATCCTATATCCACAAAACCCTTCGGCAGACCCCCGGTCCCCCCCCCTTTTGTCCAAACTTAGATCCGCCCTTGGTAACAGGTGTATTACGGCAGATTTTGCAGTAGTAGATCGTTTCTTTCCCTTGTTTGACTCACGTATACTTATTGAAAATAGAAACTAAGCGCACAAATACTTAAAATACACGTCCAAAACGAATTAAATAATAAACGCAATTAGTAAGAGAAGAAAGAACGCACGGGAAATTCACTCGAAACGCGTCACAAGACGGTATTTTTTATACTAGTAAAATGAAAATACGAAATTTTCAACGTACCTGAATCTGTACTTAAACTCTCAATGTGTAGTAAACCGATGCAGGAACCACTGTTCTTGTTCACTCAAGCACTTACGTTTATGAAATATAATTAACATAAAAGTTTTTTTCTTCTCATTTCTTTTCTGGCGCACCACTTTTGTGAACACTTTTCATATTAACACTTAAATTGAGCATGAAACCTTCTCACTTGTCAAACCAGCTTTCACCGTTGGCATTCACTGAACTACTGAGGATTCAGACGGATTTCGCAATCTACGCGACGGGAAAAAAAAGAATATTTTTTGCTGTGCGCGCGCAACCTTCCCCCTCCCATAACGCTTCCTTCCTTACCTCCAGCCCTGGGAGAACTACTTGGCGCTGATTCCCACGGTAATAGATACCCCCTATTAAAAAAACCAGAAGAGTGAGATGTGTAACCATACCCAGACATATTATCTGATATTTTGTGGAAGAATTAATTATGGTATTCATTACTTGCGGGGATATCGGTTTTCGCTACGGAACTGAGATTTTGGGAAGAGCGGACGAGGGCAAAAAAAGAGGAGACAGAAGGTATGGATGGGGCGAGTATCTAGCGGGGATGTTGAAAACGACGCACAGTGGGCGGAAATCGAAAAAAGCTTGACACACCCTAAATATTCACTTTTATTTTGGTAAACAAAAATAGTACAGTCCGATAGAATAATGTCCAAGGATCAAGGAACTATGGCTATTTAAATATTTGGTTCACCCAATAAATCATTAGAAGCAGTTGAAGACGAGAAAAAATTATAAAAAATTTCAATTCTGAATTTCTGCCAAAATCGAATATTTACTTTCGCTAGAGAGCCGTTAATATGGTTTTCCATAAATTTCAACGCATATTTTCCAAAAGAATATATCTTCCCTTAGAATAATACGGGATAGTTTATTTATTTTTATCAACTTTTAATTAATAATTAAACATTTTAAATTGCATTGTTTTTGGACTATTTTTGACATCAAGTGGAAAATAACTTGGGGGGCGACGAGACTCGATAGTAAAATTCATATGGAAAGAAAGACCTGAATCTTGACTAAATGATCCATCAAAAATGCAACTCTGATAAACATTTTTAATCGCAGAGTTATCTTCACTGTAAATAGGAAGCATTTGCAACTCGTAATAACTTCCAATTTTTATTCTTATGAATATTATTCTGTATTCTATTGAGGCTATCCATAGCGCAACCTCGAGCAAGCGAGAAATCTCATCGTTATTCGGTTCAGTTACTTATATCTATCTTCAGCACATTTCCCAGTACAATCGCAGACAAAACCACAGAATAGAATCGGCAAAGGATTGGCGCGCTGAAGAGGCGAAAATTCGAAAGGCAGATCCCGTTTTATTTGTCGGGGCCCCGAAGACCCTCTCAGGAAAAGGCCCAACAATCGGCGGTTGACGCCTCCGGGTGCGTCCAGCACGCTCACTGTAGGACCTCTCCAACGCACGCAGCGAACACTCCAGGGGCCTTGAAGAGCAGCAGCACACAAGACACAGTCCGTGTGGAAGCCAACACAGCTGCCGCCGCCGCGGTAGTCCAGAACTCACAGTACATCTCCACGCCCTGTCATTTATCAAAATAAAACCCTTTGATTGCGAAAGGAGAGAGTCTAAATACAAGAAGTAAGAGAGCAGCATTGTTCATACGGATGAGCCAATGGGTTTGCATTTTTTTAAGAATTCAAAGAGCCATTTAATTTCCATAGCTCAAGCCTTCCTCTTGAATTTAATTTAATAAAAATCGATTTAAATAGTGTATTTTATCCATCACATGAGTTCACAAAAATATTAACAAATGCAAATCTTAATGCACTAAACTCACTGAAAATAGGACATGCACGGCAATTCTGGTAGTCACTCCCTCACAATGGACGTTCATTCTCTGACATTCATAAAAGCCCGTAAGCTTTTTATTCCTAAATGAAATATTTACAGAAAAGAGAGAGAGAGCTCAGTTTCTACATAAGAGCGACTAACTTTGCATTACTCTCCTCGAATTTGCCTGCAGTAGAATTTAAAGAGCCCTCGAATGGTTCTTATTATCAGCTTTCTCTATTGTGTGGTATTTATTTAAATTAAATTTCAATGAAAAAATTATGAGTGATAGCATTTTATCAAAATATTTAACAACTAATCACTTAAAGATATCAGCATGATTGATTCAAAGGTAGTTAATAATGTAGGGTATTTCAAATATTAAGTATAACTATGGGCTCCAATAATATGCTTCAGGTTACTTGCCTCTCCTTTCATTATTTTTCATTCGTATTGTACCCAAATTTCCTGAATTCTAAACACGAATAATTACTGCTACGATTATTAATTGAAAAATTACTCATTTCTATGAAGTAAAAATAGCAACGAACGTTTTGGCAATATATAAAAAGAGCATGATTTGTCCCCAAATTGGGCGTGTTGTTTGAGTTTGTCAATGTATGTCAGTAATTATTATTTGGTAAGCATATAATTGAATAAAATTCCTTTTTGTTCTAAAATGCTGATTTGCCTTATTAGATTCTGAAACTTGATTGTTAGAATATACCGATGATGTGTTGATACTGAGCGATGAGTGGAAGGCTGCCCGGAAGACGTATTTATCGTTGGTTTGAGGAGGATTGCATTTGGGAATCGTTTGCTCTTCTCGTGATCGCCCCTCTCTTTCGCGACAAGCTTACCCCGAGTGATTATTTCGCTGTCCGTTGGCGTTTTGAGGGTGTTAGCATCTGAAGCTGGCCGGCACCGTGTCTCACAATCAGATCAGCGTGAAAAACTCACCCCTAACTGCGAAATTCATTGCGAAGAGGTTTACTCACTGACGGAATGGCTGAAAAGTGCTGACGCCGAGAAAGATCGCGGGTCGCATCTAAGTTCAAAATAATCATTTTACTAAAGAGAGTGGATTATTTGTGTAAAATGAGGCACTCATAAAATATGGCAACCGCTTACATCTCAAAAGTGTACTCCATTGCTCTCTAAATCGACATCAACACCTACATACTTCTGCTCCACAAGTAGCCTCATTAGTCATGAGGTGCGTAGTGTTTACAATAATAAGCGTGTAACTAAACATTGAATAATCTTAACGTAAAATGACGTTTTGGATTTATTGGATGGCAGCAACATTGTATTCTCCTTTGTTGACTTAATGAGTCCATAAATGACCGTGGGAAAGAACAATTCCTATTCCAACCCGTTCCTTAAGATATTTCTTTTCTTTTATATTTGATATCGGGATATCCTGGAACTGTAGTGGCCTCTGGTTTCACTCGTCTCTTTGATATTGCTTTAATAGTACAACCCTGGAGTAGTTTTATATTTATAGTTGTTGAAGCGGTGTGGCACTCTAGTGTTCACTCCATGGTGCATTCCAATTTTTTATTATTTTAACTGCGCTTGTTGATCCCAGTCTGCAGGCGATATACATATGTATTGCATGCTTCCGCGTCCCCAAGGTTAAATGTCCTCGCATTCACGTAAGAAAATCGTTGCGAACGCTCTTTGGCGCGAGAGCGCGTTCTCTTTATGGGTTTCTCGTCGTACGGAGGTCGTCGGGTTGGGCGGTAGGCGGTGTTGCGCGCTGTCCCTCCCACGCAATATCCCTGTGGGGAGGGGGTTGGTCCCCAGCGGGTGGGTGGGTGGGAGTGGCCTCGTATCCATGGTGACGGAGAGAGTGAGAGAGATAAGTGGGGAGGGAGGGAGGTGGACCTGTTGCATCCAGCGAGGGCCCTCCATTTCGGCCCTGTCCTCTCCATCACCGCATCGGAAGAGAGAGAAGTCACACCACTTCATGGCCGTCATATTTATTGCTCGGAATTCGCGCATTTATCAGAATGAAAGGGAGACTAGGCCTCATTGCCAATTGAATGGGAGGGTGGGAATGACATGCTTGGTTCATTCGCAAAATGCTCCGTGTATTTACACCTGACTTCACCAGTGGTATACCTGTAAAAATTAGTGAGGTGATGAAATTGGAAAATAAACTTTAGCCAGAAATGTAAAATGGTCGTGAAAAACCATTAGAAAATAGGAAAAGTATTGGGGGTTGGGAGGGAAGAATCTCTCGGCGCCATTATGAGGAAATCTGGTTTCATTCGTCAATTTTATTAGTAGATGAATAATTGCGTGAATATTTTTCATTATTTCAACGAATAAAGTGCCTTTATCAGAGTGGTCCAACAAAGCGCCAACTTTGATAGGTTGTACTTAAAAAACAAAACTCAGCTTATGTCATATGCGCATGTTTGCCAAACATGCCTAAAATTTCTAGGAAGATTATTATGGAGGCTTCCGCGGTGATTAAATTGATGATTAGTTTCCGGGTTAACATCGCGTCGACTCATTTTTTTCGCCAAAAATTATTCGACGCGGTATTAACCAGGAAACTAATCAACAATTTCTAGGAAGATCTTTGTAATTCGAGGTGTCATTGGGAAAGAAACTGCCCCTTCCCTTTGAACCTTAGTTCGCGGGATTCGCAATCGGACTGCCCCGAACAAAAATTCTCGGAAATGAGAGTGACACCTATGGCTTACAAGGAGACTTTGCCTTACGGATGTCAAGAAAGAAGATAAAACTAGGGCTGAGTCGATTCCAAATGTCGATTCTCGATTCCACCGATTCTCGGGCATGGAATCGGAATCGAGAATCGATCGCCTAAAGTCGATTCCGATTCCATCAATTCCAGGAAGATGTATGTTTTGAGCTTAGACGATAAGTTTGGTGCATATAGGCCTACATACGCGGCCGCTACATTCCTAAGCGGCCGCGGTGCCAGCCTTGCCCGCGCAGAGAATACGCCTGGCACGCGGGTGTTGCGACGAACTTGCCTAAAGAGGCCTCGGAAACATGAAAATGTCGGCAAGAGAGACAAACCCTGAGATGCCTCGTGTTCATGAGCAACTCTCAGTGAAAAAAATTTGAAACCACGGGATCGTGAAGCAATGCATGCGTTTTCCGTTCTTTTATCAACCGCTGGTCACGGCAAATCAAATTATTGCGATTATGAATCACATCCCAAGAATTCATCTGGACCACCAATTTTAAAGTAAAATAGATCGAAATTAGAGATGGGTCGAATAGCAGATTTCTTGAACTCGAATATCGAATTCGAATATTAAATCATTGCTTGAATATTCAAATACAGTTGGATCCGGATTTAACGTCTTCGCATTTAACGTTTTTCCGCATTTAGCGTTTATTTTTTGCGGTCCCGATTCATTTCCTATTAGGAAATTGTAAAAATTATCCGTATGTAGTGTTTCCTCATTTTGCGTTTTTCCGCATTTATGGTCGTAAAAATATTTCCCGTACAAGATCTTTTTGCCCGATTTAACGTTATTTCATGACGGCTCATGCAAATGATATCCAAATCTTCGAATTTCTGCTCATCAACAAGAAGGGTCTCATGAAAGTTTACCAAGAGTCGATAGAATCTACCGGGGAATGCTTCTTCAACTGCTTTCTTCCGCGAATGCAGCGCTGGGACCTTCAACTCGCAAGCTGGGTGATTTGTCGTCTCGTAATGTTTCGCTCCCCTTCTGATCCAAACACCAGACACTTTTTGTATCAAATCCAGTCTAATGGAGCTAAGTCATCCCTTGATAACCTCTAACTACCTTATCCTTCACTTCATGAACTTCAATGATATGTGACGACTGATGACAAGAGTTATCCTCCGAGGGCCGCTACAATGATGGTTTCCTCGTAATGTATTCAATTGACGGCTTATGCCCCTTTCAACTCTACTCTCTACGGGTAGTCCATTGTTAGCCCAATATTTTTCCAGTTGGCTACTTACTCTTTTCAAACGAGGCCCAATATCATTTGCGCAGTTCACTAGAAGATTCTTTCTGTAATCCATTTCAAGGTCAGTTTCCACGGAGGAACAGCGAAAGAACCGAGGATGTGTTTCCCCTGTCATGATCATGAGTGAAAGCATTCTTTCCTAACGGAACAACATTATTTTGCATCGTAATCCAGATATCCCGGAGCCCATATACCGACGTGCGGCTGGATGATATCGCTGTCGACTCAAAGATTTTTTTCTGGTGCTATTTTATGTCAAAAGAGAATGACAATCGGAGTTTCGACAATGAGCCTCCTGTGCGCAAAATCCATCATCATCCAAAAAAGTAGAATCTTATTTTAGTATGCGTACAAGTCGATGGAGATTCAACTCGATGATAACACCAGATTCGTAGTCATATATCCGCGGCCTCATGCAGGCCGAATGGAGCCCGGAGAAGTTGCTTACGCGGCGCGCTGATCACCTTGACTCCGACTCACCATGTTTCTCGGCAGTCCTCCGCATGTCCATGACTCTAAATAAATCGCTCATGCTAGAAAAAAATCACCGCATAATCACGGTAAAATAGATGAGCGCGGAAAAATACGAAAATCCAGCATGAATCCAGTCGATGAATTTGAATTCAGTCGATGGCAAGGGGTAACCAGGAATTTTGTTAAGGGGCAGTCCAAAACCAAGGGGGGAAATTTTTAAACAACAGGGTACAAAGGAAAGGGTTTCAAAGTAATTTTAACACCCTTCATTATGGAAAAAAATTCATTTTTCAAGTATTCATTTTTTTTCATTTTTGTAAATTCATGATTTTTAAATGCTTTGTTTCCTTTTGTGAAGGAAAGTAATTGTGTTTTTATATTTTGGGGGGTCCTCTCGCTATGCCCCTGGTCAGTGGTCCATCCTAAGATTTTTCCTATTTTCGTTTCCAAACCCAAGCATAACAGTTCCGAGCATGTAAAGATGTTTTTAAAAAACAACTTGAAAGCCTATGAAAATGATTTTTGATTTATAAAAATATAAATATGTTTATGAAAATCTAAAAAGTATTGTATTAATTGTATGTACCCAGAATAAACTTGAATAATGATTTTGTTTAATGGCAGTAATTTGAAAATGCATTTGGAGTCGAAAATATCCGATTCAAAAGATGAGGCTCCAAAAATCCTGGATCCGTCCATCCCTAGTTATTTTATTCCATTCAATTCTTAAATTTTAATGACAGCAATGCTACAGATAAATCAAAATCCCACCTGTAGGTGGAATTGGAATCGATGGAATCGGAATCGAGAATCGATTTGAAGGAATCGGAATTGGAATCGGAATCGAAAAAAAGTAGAATCGACTCATCCCTAGATAAAACCCTTTTTATTTGAAAGTAGACACTTAGATAGGAATACAGTTGACGGGTTTTGTCCAAATACGCCCGGGTTTGAGAGACAAAAGCATTTAAAAATTGAAAAATATGGTCACGTTGAATTTAATTTAAAAAATTTCGCCTATTGTTCAAATGAGATTTGGCCTAGTGGTAGCGTGCCGCGATTCTGATGAGAAAGTCCAAGGTTTGAAATTCGGTGAGAGTAAATTTTTTCCAGTCTGCCACCTCCTCCATTTTTTTGTAATCCGTTCCATCCTCTTCTAATTTGTTCATTTAGGACGTTTTACATTTTTTTTACTTGACTGTTGTTTGATAATAAGCCCTAAACTGACATTTTTGTCACTAGCTAACCCTTACTTCGAATTATTCTTTCCGCGCCAAGATTCATCAAAGCAGGAGTGATAAAACTGTGGTGCTGGCTTCGAAGTAAAGGGAACTCATTTTCAAAGCAAAAGATTTTAAACATATTGTCTCCGGAGAGTCTCCCAGGTTACATACGGGAGAAAGATATGAGATCAGGGGGAACGAAACTCGACAAGCTTGAAATGATCGACAGATGGGTATACGATCACTTTGTCGAAGGCAGGCACAGCAATGAGCCGCTGATGACTCGGACTTTACAAGAATATGCTATTTATGCGTGATTTCAGCACATATCTCCAGGATTTGAATTCCCTGCTAGTGCTTCATGGGTTGCATCTTTTAAGAAGAGACACCGAACCGTGCAACGTAAATTAACAAAAAACGTATCAGCGGGCGAGCAAGCGTGTGCTGAAGAAATATTGCAATCGGCAATGACGTTTCAGAAGCAAACAAAAAGCTCAATCTCCAAATGTAATAGATTTCGTAATTAATTCAGATCAGACCAGGTGTCCGTAGAGGTGGATATAAAGAGAACGCGATCATGAAAGGGAGAATATTGTTCAGGTTGCTCTTGGGAGCGTGATCAATGTAATACACTCATATACAGCGCAGGAAAGCTGCTTCCAAAAGTTTTTATTGTGCTTATCAGAACCTGGAGGTTATTTTGGTCCGCAAGTGAGCGAAGAAACTGGAGAGTGAATTTTTAATGTTTCTGTTGTGGATTCTAAATCTGGAAAACTTACAACTGGGTTGTATTTCAAATTTTTAATAAATGTTCTCCGGCCATGTGTTAAAAATACATTTTTATTGCTTATTGATTTTTGGTGGACAAAAAAATAGTGACATTTATGATGAACTATTTATCGACGAGGAAGGAGAACCGATATGCAGCGTAAAAACTATACCACCGAAGTGCACATCCGTAAGCCAACTGTGCGGTGTACATTTTTACAGGCAAGTAAAGCAGTTTATTGCTCGAAACCAGAACTGCACCTTCTTCCTTCGGGGGAAAAGAGAGATTTCCTCACGTGAGGATGGAATAAAAATCCATTCAATCGTGCATCATCAGTTGTCCTAACCAGCGTTCAATGATATGCTGAGGTATGCATGATACGCCTCGAAGTTAGTAGAGAATTGAATTGTTTAAAAAAGTTAAGGGAAATATGATTCCTTGAAGATATAAAGAAACACAATGGCGAATGCTTAGGTAGCAGTTTTATTGAATGAGCATGGTGCTTTTCAATTAATTGCTTTTGTTGTTTTATTACAATTATCATCCAAATTACTGTAAAGAGGCGAAGTAATAAATAAATAATGAATCATTGGAGAAGGCAGTGGCAATTGCAGATTATTCAATTTTATATATTTGTGCTTTATATTATGGAGGTATTTCCTCCAATTCGTGGTCCTTTACGCGACAGAGATTTCTCGTGGGCATAAGATCTAATGCAAGCAAGAGAAAACCGAATAATATCGTGCTACGGGAAAAAGCAAAAGAAGTGTAGGAAAATGGGAGTCTGGCGAGGCCATTAAAAAAGAAAAGGGAAGGGACGAGCCGACAAGCCAAACTAAAAACAGTACTATCATATGGACATCGACCTCAACAGGTTCAGGCCATGAACCAATTTTAAGTTGGCCGAGTAGTATATTCCAGGTAATTAAAAGTTCACGTGTAACGACAATTCGTTCCTGGGAGACTCTCCGGAGACAATATGTTTAAAATCTTTTGCTTTGGAAATGAGTTCCCTTCACTTCGAAGCCAGCACCACAGTTTTATCACTCCTGCTTTGATGAATCTTGGCACGGAAAGAATAATTCGAAGTAAGGGTTAGCTAGTGACAAAAATGTCAGTTTTGGACTTATTATCAAACAACAGTCAAGTAAAAAAAATGTAAAACGTCCTAAATGAACAAATTAGAAGAGGATGGAACGGATTACAAAAAAATGGAGAAGGTGGCAGACTGGAAAAAATTTATTCTCACCGAGTTTCAAACCTTGGACTTCCACAACAGAAGCGCGGCACGCTACCACTAGGCCAAATAGCATTTGAACAATGTGCGAAATTTTTTAAATTAAATTCAAGGCGACTATATTTTTCAATTTTTAAATGCTTTTTTCTCTCAAACCCGGGCGTATTTGGACAAAACCCTTCAACTCTATTCCTATCTTAGAGTCAACTTTCAAATAAAAAAGGTTTCATCTTCTTTCTTGAAATCAGTTAGGCAAAGTCTTCTTGTTAGTCTGGGATGAGCTGTACCTTTGCCTGTTCCAACCAGCCTTTACGCTGAGACACATTGTGAGTGATTAAGTGAGTTAGCGTAAAAATCTCCATGTGTTAGCAAGTAAATCTCTATGTACATATTACCTCGCATTCCATCTCTAAGGTGCTTGGCAGGGGATGACCAATCACCTCCAGCATGCAACGTTATGTCATTATTAGGAGACGGCTTTGAAATCATTAATCGTCTAACTTCGAAAATCCAGTGTCTCAACTGGTTAGCTTGGAGAATCACGCGATTATGCATTGCTTGTAAAACATAAGTTTGTCTGGTTAAATACATTTATTGTAAACTTTGTCTCTTCCGCTCATTAATTGGAACACCTCCACCGTTTTCGACGCTCCTATGTCATTTCCTACAGGAATTACATATACCCATGAGTAAATCCCACGAAGTAAGCTCTTTAGTAAATAAGCTTTTTGGGTGATCCCGCGTCAGTTGTAAAGGCCTGGTTACACAGTACATTAACGCGTACAAGTTAATAAAATTTTGCGTGAATGATTTTGGTTGACCGGAACGGAACATGTACGAATGCATTAAACAAATTAGAACAGGTTCTATTTTCTGTGCATGCATTCGCACAAGTTGGGTGGTTACACGGTGCATTTTGGCGTTCATTATCGAGTTCATACCTTTAGACATTGACCCATACGTGTTAATGTATCGTGTAACCAGGCCTTTATGCACAGCCCAAGTTTCTTCTGCTCTGCCGAAAACCTCGTCAGGGATAGTAAATAATTTTTCCTATGTTGCGCATTGAATCATATCTGATTTTGGGAGTGGATTTCGAATATTCTGGACCGTGTTTCTTATTCTGGTATCTTCTGGAAGCCGCCCTTCACTGTCCCTTTGTCCTCACTAAAATTGCATGTTGCTTTATCTCAAGGGGTTCTCTTAAACTTTTGTTTTTGCAACATTTTTCTCTTGCGATGATATTTAAGGTCCTTATGTCCGCATCGTGTCCTCGGCCGGTGTGTTCTTGTTTCCATAAAAAAAACAGTCGGATGACGGCGCTGTGCTCCTTGACTCTGATTGTTCTTCCGTTTCTCCAACGTGGACTTTCGCATCTCTTGCAGATAATGTCTGGTATACTCCTTATGTCTCCATCGATTGGTCTCCAACCAACATGTGTATCACTCCCACGATTGTCACCTAAATACAATGCCCTCGGTTTCATTTTTTTTTTCGAGAGCCGCTCGACTTCCATTCTCGTTCTATGCTCGAAGAGCGCCACTTAGGGCCGTATTCTTAGTCTACCCTACGTATCCGTCCCTACATAACAAAAGGCCCCCACATGCGTTTCTCAGTCGACCCTACATAAGTGGTGGGGGGTAATTCCGTCGTCAAGTTCTCTGAGATGACGTAGATGATGGCGCAGTGCTAATTTTACACTCTGGTGGTGTAATGGAACTAACTATGAAACTAAGAAAAGACGACCGAAAATTTATGACCGATCATATTGTTTTTGTAGGGTGTAGGACTGGTTCAGCTACCCTACATCAAATACGGCCCGTTTAGTTCCAAAAACGGCTATATGTAGGGCTTGATGTGGCGTATGTAGGGCGAGATCGGTTTATGTAGAAGCTGATGAGGTATCCAGGGTCGGTTGGCCCTACATGGTCGACTAAGAATACGGCCCTTAGCCTTTCCCCTTTTTCTGATCCACCTGCGCTCAGAGCCAAAGCGGTCGCCCGCGTAAACATGGCAGCTCCGCCAACAAAGCGCCTTGCGTAACAATGGTGGTAGTCTTTGCGTGGTAGCAGAGGACTGCGTTTGGAGGGGGCATCCATTGTGCGATCGAGTTGCGTGGGAGGGGAGGGGGGTGTCCCCCTTATACCCCCTCCACCCCCCACCCGGATGCCATCCATTCCCGTCCGAGGGCGCCATTTGTTCATCTGCCGCTCCTCATCGGCTGCCGACAAGGCCGAGGCTTTTGTGGAGGGCAAGAGGGTGGGGAGGGGGGGTCAGGCGAATTTTATAGCCTCGAATATTACGACAATGATTACGACGGAGGTATCTCCACTCGCCTTCTTGATGTGTTCACAGCCACCGCGCATTTTGGTTCGCGAAAATCGTCTCTCGCTTTGCTAATTTGCAGAGCTATCCGAATTTATTATTAGAAATAACTAGAAATTAGGGATGGTCGAATCGGATACCTCGGATCCAAATATCCGCGGATATTGCCCCTCGTCGGATGCATCGGATTCAAAGTCGCGGAAGGCATTGGATCTGGATTCGAAATTTTAAATAATAGCTTCAGTGAATGCAACGCCCCATAATGGTGAAAAGAGTTCCGATTCTTTCTTCGAATGCGCCGTCGCAGGCGATTCTAGTCCAACTCATGAACTGTTTTGTTTGAAAGCTCTCACAGAGTTTACGTAGCAGAATTTCAGCCGTTGAAAATAAAAATAGCAAAATACGACTGGCACATAGTGTGATTCTTCCCAAGAGATTGAACAATCATCGGGGGAATCTCAGCGACAGGAAATTGAAAATGCATTTGGATCCGAAAATCAAGGATTTGATCCGAATCCGGATCCGATAAAATCCTGGATCCGTCCATTCCTTCTAGAAATATGGCTATTTATCGAAATTTTTATTATTGATTATGTGATGCGTCAAATTCATAACTTATAAATGCCATTCCCTGAAATTTCGAACACTATATCGATGGCTAAGTTCTAACAACGTACACGTATCTTAAATTCGGCCGGTTTGAGTCAGATACGTGAAACAAAGTGCAATAACTTTAAAACAATTGAATACAAGCAAAGAACGACTCTTAGGAAAAAGGAAACGGATATGCTAATTCATTCATTAGGAGAGCTTTAAGGGAAGTCAAGGCCCCGATGGAGAAAACAAAACCAAGTGCTTTTGCAGTTCTGCCTTACATATCAGGAACAACGGACGGGATTGCTCGCATCCTTGGAAAAGCCAACGTTGAAACCAGGTTTGGCACGTTGAGGAAGATCAGAGACCTACTTCCATCCGTCATTGATGCTGTTCCCCCATTACAAATTGAAGGCATATATGAGATTCCGTGTTCATGTGGGTCTAGTTACATCGGACAGACCAAACGGAAGATAGTGACAAGGCTGAAAGAGCATGAAAGGGCGCTGAAGGCAAGGCAATGGGAAACTTCAGCTGTCGCCGATCATTTTATGTCGGGGCCAGGACACAAGATCCTCCTGGATGAGGCCAAAGCCATTGCAAGAAAATCTGCATATTATCCACGGCTTATTAGAGAGGCGATAGAAATTTCTAAACGACCAATGAATTTTAACAGGGATGATGGATATAATTTAAGCCATGTGTGGAAGAGATACATTTCGAAAATTTAATTACAATATTCCACCTTTCATCTTCCTTTTTTATATTAGATGTTTTAAAGAAGTTGGCTTTTATTTTATTTTTATTTACTTTTTTAAATACCTTAACAACAATGGACCAGTTTTTCCAACGCTATGATAGGTGTTTATATTTTCATTCTCCTGACGACGTTCCCAGTAAGTGGAACGAAACGTTGAGTTAAATATTAAGCACGCAGACGTATTCCCGAAAATGAATTATAATAGTGCATCTAATCGCTGCGAAAACCTTAAAACTAAAACGACTCTTTATTTGCAAATGAATGCTTTTTTTCATTTTATGGACTTTTGGCTTTTAATTTCAGTGTGCAAGTAAAAGGAATTGATCGCTTTTTCCTCTCCTGAAAAGTTGCTATTTTTGAGATACGTGCTCTTAGAACTTAGCCATTGATATTGTAAGTATTGAGAACAAATTTTTCGCACTGCACTAATCGCTTAATTGCGGACTTTTTTTGGAAATCGGTGAAAATGCCCCATTTCATAAATCATAGAGCTAATGCAAACAATATTTAAGAAATAAATTAAGTTTCTATGGGACAGACTGTGCCCTCATCCATTTAGTCCTCTTGATTGTGATTCTGCTTTTTAAGGAGATTCTGCCGCAAATATCATTATTAAAGAATGCGATTTCATTAACAATAAAATATTTAGCTGCAGCTTTCGGCGTTGTGCACTAGGTTGTTTTGAGATTGTATAAAAATGTTCTGCAAAAATAACGGGTTGCCTAGGGTGGAATTATAGCACCAATGATAGCAGCGATCGCTTGATTACGAATTTCGTTTCCAACAGTAAACTTTGTCGTGCACCTCCTATAGATCTGAATGCTCCCTGCTTTCCGAAGCGGTGTGTTTTTTTTTCTTTCTTGACGGAACTGGCGTGAGAGGTGATAGTATCTGCTGCATGCCTTGAACTCTATTCGTCCGATACGAAATTTTGCTCTATTGCCCTTAGGCGCCGTAATATTGGTCATCCTGCTTGCTATGATCTCTCTTTTTTCTTTCGCTCCTTTTTTTACACATTTCTCCCCATCTTATTACGCATCCAGGGCAATTATGTAATCACAATATTAATTCCGTAATCAATCCAATATTTTCTCATCACAAACACCCAAAATTCGTGATACTTGCTAGGTACGCCTCTTCAGTTTTACTGTAAAAATAATAATGGTGATAATATTCCTCACGTTAGATCAATTGCTTTTCCCATTGAGGAAGTTTGTTCATCCCGCCTGTTGGGGGCTCTATAGTGAGTTCCTTCCGAGGGCATGGACCCTGCCTGGTGGTCGAACAACGACCTCCTTTCAGTCCTATCCTTCGTCTCCTCTCAAGGGCTCCGCTCCTCTTTGCGACCCATCGCTCGCCAGTGCTTGCTCTATATGTTCCCCGAAACAGAATATCAGTCAAATCCATGGGTGAGTGTTTGAGGTTGCTATCCGTTATGGATACGTCATTCGCAACCCTGATTATAATTTCTCGGGGAAACACTTGATTTCGATTAATGGGTTTCGATTTCAGTTGTAAAACATCAATGCGAAAGTTCACATTTTAAGAGGCTATTTTTGTGAACTGTATTAACTGCTCGTTGTTTTTTGCGTGTGCTTAGTATGGTTAGGAAAATTTTTATGCTTTACTCTGTCCACGTTGAGTTCATCTTAATATTTTCAGATACACGCGTCGGTGGTCTTTTTTCACGTAAAATGACCAACAAGTGATCAGTCGGGACACGCTGAGACCAACTAATTGTGGACTTGGCGAAATACTCCAAATGGTTTTATTGCTACGAAGCACTTGATTTGCTAAATTTTGACATAAATGACGCTCTTATGGAGTTAAAAAATTTTATCCAGTAATTATAATGACTGCTACGTAACGTGATATAATTATTCATTCGTGCATCCGCTATTCACAAAATGAACTTTTAAGGCTGGGATGCGCTAGAGAATCGGAGGCTAAGAGCTTGGATTGCAATTAGATTGCTTATTAGTATAAGGATGGATACATTTCAGAGCGGAACGGAGAGGACCGTCGCACAGTGGGCGGAAATCGGAAAAAGCCGGACAAAATTACAAAATGGCTTTTTTTGAGTTATACACTTGAAACTTCGCAATTATACTAAAAAATGATTGAAATTTATTGGTATGCACTTTCTTTGACATAGATATCACCCGTTACTGAGATACAGAGGCTCAAACGTGAACAAATTTCCATAAAAACGCCCGTATTCAACTTTCTCTGAAAATCTTCCAAAGTAAGTAGATGGTGAAGTTATGGATGGATTCTTGCAGAATAAAAAACCACACAATCTTTTGGCATGGGGTTTTTCCTTTAATTTTCCATAATCTTACAGAATATCATCGATAAATTGTTACCGTGCAGTTACAAAATGGCGGACACTGTTTTTCGACAAAGTTTTACATTTAGGTAGAGTTTCAAATGGGTTTTCGCCAAAGTCGCGCGGAGTAACTTATAGGAGAGCATTCTTTGACTATTTCTTGAGGTGCTTATGCAGTTATCTTTGAAATAAGTTTGCGTCGCGTTTGCGTTTGGAAATAAAGTTAGGTTCATCAACTTTATTTCCAGGTCCGAGAGAAGAATTAACTTAAGAAAGATATTTTGCCGAACGGATAGGTTATTTCTTTTTCCCTCGAACAATAAATGGCTTTCTTAAACGCTTAGCTTAGATTTGTTTCGATGCTGAATTTAGAAAAATCGCATTTTCTTTTTATTTGGTGACGGCTGGTGTCCTAATACCCCACACGCCTTTCGAAGCGGCTTCCCGGGGTAGTATGTGTGTGTAACTTTAACCCTATTAGCTACTCGGCCTCCTCTCCATGGAATTGCGGTGTTGTGCAGTCTCTCGAAGGTGCGTTTGGAACAAACAATCGCTGTGCCCATTTTCCCCATTCATCCGAGAGCAACGCAAGCACAAACACAAACACATGAGGCCACTGCATTTCGAGAGAGTTTCATCCTCTTTCATTTGTATGTGCATAAAACGTAAATTAGACCACACAAAGAGACGGGGTCTGGCGGCTAATGAGGCGCAGAAATTGGAGGGGGGGAAGATGAAGAGGAAGTGGGGGGCGAAATGAAATGAGTTGGAGGGGGGAAGGGAATAGAGGAGGAAATGGAAAACCCCTTCCCTTATTTTAGGGGGGGGGGGAGAAGGGAGGGAGAGGGAAGAGAAGGGGAAGAAGACATCCCCCATCTCACACGGGCCCTGCTTGCTGCTCGGCTGTTGCTACCACACAGTTAATACCAGGGACAATAATAGCGTTTAAATATAATTAATCTAAATGCATTTTAATTTAATGCGCAAAATCAGGCAACGATAGATGCTCATGAAGTAATTTCCCCAAAAATATTAAACAAAATACCGAATGATTTGAGAAAACTGACCATAGAAGCAAAAGTATGAAGATAAGCATGAAAGAATGGTTGCCAAGTAAATAATTATTTGTGTTTGTTTGAACTTGGGCGTGGCGTTCGATTGGGTTACGTTTTTCAGCTCATGGAATAATTTCGGGTTCGAATTTGATTTATTTTCTCTCTTTTTACCCGATGGAATCCTTTAATTTGTCTCATACTCTTTTTCCCAATGACTTCCTTTAATTGCCCTTCGCACTTCCCTCCTGGCCTTCCTCGGTGGAATTTTCATTCCTTCCAACAAGTTTCGCTCTAAAATCCCCCATCGGCTAATAATTTATGATTAGTTAACATTTTTGGATTCTCTCGCGTGGCGTTGGTTCCTGAGGAGTTTATTTTAAAGCCACATACATTTATTTCCATGCCCTAGCCTCGACACCACTAGAGAATTCGCTCCTCTCGTGATGTCTCGCGGGGGTTGAGAAACCCTTACCCCCTTTCTACCCCCCCTCCTCCCCTCGTCTTCGAAACGGTTTCCCTCCGTTATTAAATCCGCCAAAGGGTGTCGCCCACCCCCCTACCCCCTTGGTCCATCCCATCTCGGTAAGGTCGGGCGCCAGAAAGCCGCTCTGCACGCCTCTTCACTTACCGGAAGAAGGAATTCCCCCTCCAACACTCAATTGCTCTCCCCGCCCCCTCGTTCAAGGCCACACGGAGCAAGAGAAAAATGAAGCAGGAAGAAGACGGAGAAGAAGAAAAAGAAGCAGCTTCCCTGAGAGTGCGAGTATGCGTGAATGTCGTTCGTGGGTGAGAGAGAGAGAGGGAAAGAGAGGGGTTCCCCTCGCCCCCTCAATCTCAGACACTCGCCGCCGCCATCCACCTCCCCATATCCTCCCAAAGAGCAGCGCAGTGCGGACCACGGGAGTTTTTACGGCTCCATAACGACGCACTGCGCCATTCAGGCAGCGCTCTCTCTCTCTCTCTCTTTCACTCTCTCTCTCTCCTTGCATGGGCCGTGATCGTAACCAACGCAACCGCCTCCGTCCCATCCCACGCTCTCACATTCCATTTCTTCTGATCCATCTTCCCGTCTTATTTTCTTTTGAGTAAGGTCCTCACGAAAACTTCGCTCTATCCGCATACATGAGAATAATAACCTCGAATATGGTTTCACGGGTTTCCCACCTCCTTAGCGCAAATGCCGGGCCAATGCCACTCCCGTACCAGTGATTCATTCACAGTAACGCTGATGAGGCGCAAGCCTAGACCAGCTTCACGATCTTTTGTTATTGTTGTTGTTATTTCAAATTCTATGTATCTGTTTTTCTCGAGAATAAAAGCATTTTGAACTGAACTATTAAGGGATTCTACATCTACACTCTGCCTCCAGGTGTAGTATCATCCGCCGCGCTTTTAAATTAGTTCACTAAAGTCGCAAATCGCAACGCTGACGGTTGAGCAATCGAAGTTATCAAAATGCCGACACGACTCCTACGTCGAGAACAATGACTTTGAAGGATATAAAATTTCCAATCGAAATAAACCTCGCTAATACAGCAGTTGCTGTCGAAGAAATACAAGCGAATCCATCGCAACCATCTCGAGTTCTCATTGCGCATTTGCCGTTTCAACTCTGGACGCATGCGCAGAAGACGCCCAGCACACACCCGCAAACATGAATATTGGCGAAGAGGAATCTTCAGTCGGCCCACGATTATTTCAAAAGAGGATCCTCGAGTCGGACTCTGAATAAGTATGCTTTTCAAAGGTATTCCTCGCAACGACTAATCTTATTCTGCAAAATATTGGGCAAAAGTGGATCGCATTGCACTCATCACCGCGCCGCGGACATTTTTGAAAACCGATTAAAATGCGACCGAAGTGGCAACACGGATCAGCTTTCTTGTGGGATGGAATTGGGCTTCCTCTATGTAGCAGTCTCCTTGTGCCAGCTTCTAGATTTGCTGTCTTCCGCAGCGCATTCAAATGGGCTTACTTAAATTGTCCCTCGTGGCGCTGACGGTGGCGTGATACTCTTTTTACCGGGAAATTTACCATAATAATTGAGAATATTAACCAAAATTGGATTCACGTTGATATGATTATCTTGAATCCAATTATGATTAATGATTGACCATCAGGATTCAAGATGATGCACTCATGTCGCATTTTGATTGCGCGTGGTGCTAATGACTTTAACCGTAGGTAGCCGTACCAATGAGTGGTCCTGACTTGAGATGATACTCTATTCGGTCTTCGCATCGGATCAAGCGTCGCTCGCCTCCTCCCAAAGGGACACTGGCTTCACTCGCATCGCCTTTAATCACGTCCGCTCGAGGGCTCTCGCCACCCGTGCACCCCTTCCAAGGGGAGGGGGGGAAGAGGGTGGGGGGAGGGGCAGTAAGGGTTGGAGGTGTGTGCATCCGATCCATTGCAATGCGCGCCATTATTAGACCACTGTTGTAATCGTCATCTCTAGTCGACTGTCCTAAGGGCCGTATTTCAGGTCGACCCCCAGCCTTGATCCCGACTAAAACTCGTTTTGAGTCGCGCAGATCAAAGATATCCACCGTCACATACTCACGTTTTCAAAATGTTCAATATCTCCACAAAAACTACTTCCGCAAGTGACATTACACTCTAATAATGCTATAGTTTCAAGTGCGGAATACCATGAATGAAATAATATTGGTAGGCAAATGCATAATTTTATAATTTATTACAAATAAAGGTACCTCAAGTGTGTTGAAAGAGGTTAGTTTCTAAAATACGAACTCTTCAGAATTCAAATTCAACTTGAATTTGAGATGCGAACCGCTGAGGCAGAGTGAGAACTTCACATCGAGTCAGGATGTGGAATGCGGCCCTTGGCTTGCTCCGACCCACCTCTCCCTCAATTCTCCCAGCCGAGATCCCCACTTGTATCTCCCACCATCTAATCTTTTCACACTCACATATTCCTTCTCTTTCAAATCCCTCTTCACCTGCTCCGTATATTTTATGTGTTGCATTCCTTTTTCGCTCTGGCCATCTCCTTGTCCCTCCACGATTGTCTTCATCAGGCCATCATGTCTCAAGACATGGCCCATTAGGTTTTTTCGTCTTCATATCCGGGTTTAAACTAGGCTTCTCTTCTCTCCAAATTTCTTGGAACTTTCTAATTATCCACTCGATCGATCCGTTTCATATTCATGATTCTTCTGCAGCTCCACATTTCGAAAGCCTCCATCCTCTACCTCTCCGCTGATGTCATTATCCTTGCCTCGCCTACGTAAAGAAGTAAATGTGAATTTCGAAAGATAGTTTCCTCACGTCTATTCCCGCTGCATGTAGATTTATATTTTGGTGGAATGCCATCTTCGTCTGTGCTATTCTACTGAATATTTCTTTCTTGCCCCTTTCCGTAGTTAATTTTTCTGCTCCTCAAGTAACTGAGTTTAACCGGATTCTCAGTGCGTGCGTCGTTTTTAAGAAATTTTCACGGTTATTAATTCATTGTCTAAGTGAATTGATGTTGGCCTTTGACTGAAGTCAACCAACAGTTTGATTCCGATCAATTGATTAATTCAATGCGGTATAAGTGATTACTCGTCTGCAGGAGCGTTTTCTTTCACCGAGTATGTGCTTCGTGCTGTCGAATTCAAAGGTGCAAGTGCCGAAATCGGTTGACTGTATAATTCCTCGAGTGTATGATTAGAATTTCACCATTGCTCCCTTCATGTTGGGGCGATGTTGTCTTTCATTGGCTATATTCGCACGCACACGTTCCCCCAAAGTCTCTCAAAATATCAGTGGATCAGGTGGGTGGAAGTGGGTGAGAGACGGCCGAGGGAGCGGTGGCCGTATTCCCCAAATCCTCTCCTGAGAGGCGGCGGCACCCGGCGCGTCAGTGCGGCCCGCATTCAAATGAGCCGCTCCACCCTTCCCTCCTTCCTTGTGTGCATCGAGGGAGATTTGGAGGAGCGTGAAGCGTGAATTGAAAGTCGCGGAGCGAGGATTTGGCGGAGGATGGGAGCGGAGGACGCGAGGATTTTCGAGGGGGGGAGTTTAACCCCCCTTTGGGGGGGGAGCTTAAGGGGGCCCTCCTTTCACTTCTCATCCCCCCCTCGACACCCCAGTCCCTCCAACGCATCGCATTACGAGGCCAAACCTCAATTCATGCAGGCGAACCTAAGTTCGATTTTTGCTTGAACGTGTGCAGTAGGCCGGCCCTTATTTTTCAGAATTGCGAAAAGTTATGTTTTCCTGGTCTCAAAATGATCCAAATGGTGTTCATATTCACGTGTTAAAATTTGGTTACTTTAAAATAACGGCAACCCGTGCCCCAAGGGCCCTAAGCACTAAGGACCCTCAATTGAGTTTTTTGGGGCCGAAAAAGCACTATTTCTATGTAAAACGTAAAAGTAAAGGTCTTTAGGAACGATTTTCTGTTTGTTTTAACCTATCTCTAAGCGTTTAGGAGATATCGCCCGTCGTAATGCAATCTCCCCCCTAGGGCGCCACCCCGCACCGCGGCACCGCTGATGTATGTCCCGCACCACTTACTAGAGACTTCCCCTCAACCCCCTCCCCTCCCTCGGCAAAGACTTTGCTCCTGATGTCAAGATCTAGCCTCTGAAGAAATGTGCTTACCTTAGAAAGAATTTAATTGCCATAACAATACTTCCAATCCAAGAGATCAATTTATTTTCACTCTGTCCATGAATTTCGGTACATTAACCAAAATAAAATAGATTTTCATTGTATTTCTAATTTTTCACTGACATCCTACATTTGGCAATGAAAGTGCCTTTCCGCACGTAAGGATTGTATTGCGATGAAAAGTCACTCTTAGTAATAAATTTTGAAAGCTCTCTTCCTTCAACGTGACTGCCCAAAAATCTTGAATTAGTTTCACTCCTCTCGCTGCACAATCATTTCCCACTTGATGACCCCGAATAATTTGCAAATCGTTCTTGTATGTTCATCCCATTCTCGTATGTTCACATCAAAGAATGCATATGCATATTTGCAATACATTAAATAGCTTTCTCGAATTAGTGGTGACAAAATTTGGTATAGATACCTTAGTCATGTCTTTACGTTTATATAATGCCTTCTTCGGTGGATCATATTTTCCTACACAAGACCACATACGGCGTATCACGTTTTTTTCACACCTAGAAATGGATCCGTCAAAGAAGGACAGGCCTACCAACTCCTCACTCATGTACCACAAGTAGTTTGAAAACCTCTTTTGTGCTGCTTTCGCTATGTCTAGGTTAACACTTTCGTAATTAACAAGTCTTTGTAGGAACTACGGGTCACTGATGGGAGCTAATGCAACAAAAGGAGCGGAGAACCACATCTTTTCATTTCTTCTTGAATATATTGAAATCTATTCCACCAATAACTGCATTTCGTTCTCCTCCTTATTTTCGTAAGAACTTTATTTCTTCAGCCCAAGCACATTTATCCGAGAGATTAACTGCACTTTCCTCCTCGCGCGTCAAAAATTCAATGGTACCGCTCCTTGTAATGTCAAGCAAATCATCAAGTTTTGTTACGAAAGATTCTCTTCATATCCACCGTAGTTCGCGTTCTCTTTATGCCGTTGCACGTTCATCCATTCTTTGCGTCATTTTTCTAACATTTCAATCGCCTTATTTTCCGTAAAAACAGGAATTCTAGTTTTATACTATGGATGAGACGCATTTCTCACGGTTTTTCTCCCACTAAGGGCCGGTTTTATAATGTCTGGTTAAACCTCACGTTAATTTAACGTGGAGATAACGGTAACGTGGAGTTTAACGAGAGGTTGGGTTTTATAAAGCAAATCCTACCGCCAGTTGGCTGATGGGAACTATAACGAGAGGAAAGCGTAGATACTGTAATTCTCATACCAACAATTGATCGCGAAAAGTGAAACAGACGAATGTCAAAATTGAAAAAAATCGAGTTGGAGAGTGGTGAAAGAATTGTTTAGGTTTGTTTTGAAGTGATGGTTAGCTTTGAAAACGAAGATGACGCCAATATTTTCGGTTTCAATCGTTGACGATCTTATGGTCAATCATCAGTGTGTCGTTAAAATAAAAATACTCGCCTCGATCTGTGAATATTTGGCAAGTACAAGTGTTAATTGTGTAAACCATAAATTACACGGAGATAATGAATTACTATTTGTTAATGGATTGAATCAAGGTGGAGTCCCTTTGCAAGAAATTGTGGTAGATTAACCTTGTTTGTGCTTATTATTCGAGAACGAAGATTCTCATTTGTATTGTGAAACCAATTGAAATGGTTTTCTATTGAGTACGCCACCAGAGCGATTTTAGGAACATTTTGAGGCTATAATTTAATCATAATGACGATAAATTTTAATCATACTTTTGCAGTAAGATATATCTTCTTAGCGTTAGTATGGCCCCTACGCTAATTTATTATCATCTCTGCGTTCCCTACGGAATTAGGAACAGCCTGCAAGTTGTGAATAATCAAAGCCTTTCCCGTTTTCAAAGTACTCACCATGGCCATAATTTAAATAACAGAATTTATAACCAACCACCGTCTAATAGAAAAATTCATCAGTGTTCATTAAAACGATAACGAGGCTTCTGTCACAATGATGTCATTGTTATGATCAATTAATTCATGGTAATTCCTTAGATGATTTTTGTGTTTTTACAGAAGCATTTTCAGTTTTATTAAAATGTTCACAATAAGGAGGTATATTCATCCATGTGCCACTCGTGTAACAGACACGAAAATATTTGAGCCATATAATTGTTAGCTAGCAGCAGATATTTCATAACTTTAAATTATCTCATCTTATTTATGACTATATATATATACTGTTGAGAAGCAATATGTTTCATGAAATCCATAATCTCTGGCATATAAATTTTCAATAAGGGACAGAACTAAGTTTAAATTTCTTCATTAGAGAGATCAAAACCTATTGCATGACACCAAGTAGCCCTTACCATTGAAGTATAAAGTTAAACATACTTTGATACTGGCTGTCAATACTGTAGTTGATACTGTAATAGGGATGACTGTGAGTCTTTATGGTAATGCCATTGAGAATGTACTCATTGCCAACATAAAATTGATGGATGTTCAGAAATCACTGATTATGAACATAACTTCACAGTCTACAATTAGAATTAGAGAAGAATGAATAAAGTTTGAATAACTTATGCATAACCCTACCACAGTTACTTTTAGGGCTCATGCCATCCAATTATTGAATAAATGTACACTTTGCAGCAAACCTTTCATACTTTACAAGTAGGCTGCATGTTGTTATGACAATATGCATCTGTAACAAAATATTGCAACTCTTTTTGGCTCATAGCTTGGGATGGGGGATCAATTCTTTATGTAAATACTATTTTTGCAAACCTTGTGTAAGAATAAGTTTTAAGTGCTAACGTTACGAACTTCATATCTAATCAAAAGCAAAGGCTTGTGTTGTATTTAAGATTCAAGGGAAAGAGATGGGGTGCAAAGATATTAAAGTTTCTGGGTTCAATTTATAAAAAATCTGTCAAAAAACATATCTAATCAGAATGAAAGCATTAATTTTCAACTCTCAGTGGTGTTTATGAATACTATACTATATATGTGATAGATATTTTCTTTTATTCTCAGCCCACAAAATATGAAGCTTTCATTGAACATGTTTTAAATATTTAGCAGATTACTAAATTATACAAAGACAGTAGTGGATCCAGGATAGGGACAAGGGGGTGGGCTAGGTGAGGTTAAAATTCCAGCTGTAGTGGGAGTCGGAAATAAACCACCATTCTATCTAGTGTAAAGTGGATACCCAAGGGGAGTAAATTGGATACCCTCCTTAGCCCCCCCCCCTCCATGGATCCGTCACTGTACAAAGATACAGTTATTTATACAGCATTTAAAGAATTTATTTGTATCAAATGCAAAGCATAAGGACTCCATCATGATGACTCCTTCATTGCAACTGTCTTTTGGGATATGAGTTTTCAATAGAATTATGTTGTTACATGTAGTCACAGTAAGTAATTTTTTTTACTACCTACTTCTGGGGTAATCCTTTTGAATGCTGTACCAAGTCATCTCTGAATGCACCACACTGACATCACTCACTTATAATTAATGTATGTGCTTCCACTATCATAAATGCAATAGTATGACTTCCTCACAGAATTTTACCGTACCATGTTCTATTTATGAAGTGATCATAGAAGCAATTTCCCTTACATCCACTCCACTTCCATAAATCTATTAAGAAAATTTGCCTATGTGACATGAACATAGACTGTTTCTCATTACATACGTTGGAGCTATGCATGTTAAAATATATCTTTAGTGATGCAGATCGCAGCGAGACAGATGAGACAGAGATAATCCTTGGAATAAATAAAAAGAGGAGAATTAAAGGGAAAATCACAGGACCAAAGTGCAAATAGAAGTCTGGTTAAGATATATGGAGTAAGGTTTGCTATGGAACTGGTATTTTTGACCCAGAAGGAGGATAAGAATGTATAGATACAGGAATGTATAGATAAGATTGACAGATGAAAAGGATGTAGGAAGTGCTAGACGAGATAAATGAGGCAAGGGAATTAATGCAGGAGATGAAGGTGAAGTGTTCATCAAGCTTGAAATGCTGACAACAGGGATTAAGGTAAGGATTTTGAGTAACAAGCAAGGGCAGGGAGACGATGGTTCTGGAATAAATGGAATAACCATGTATGTTACTAAGAAATATTTATATACATATATATGTCAACCTTAATGAGTAAATCACTTATAACAGTAAGGAATGGAATGAGATATCAAGTCATGCATGATTATAAGTGTTGATGATGTTATACCTAATCGATTTTTTGAACGTATGTACTCATTAGTGACAGTTCAATGGATGGAGCATGAAAAAATTAATAAAAGCTACGTATGGGATTGACATCCCAAGAAACTAACGAGTGTACCAGATATGTGATATAAATTGGCTGTTATAGGAATATGTCTTCACTTATCCTTTGAAGACTTATTAAACATATTAGTTAATTAAACGTCGACAAGTAGTAGTAAGGGTTAATATTTCAGGAAGAAACCATACCAAGGATCCCACTTAAGAATTTGATAGAGTCATTAGTAAAATTAGACATTGCAATACTTCCACTGATTGTATTATAATAAAAATCAGTGGAAATACTGCAATGTTTTATTTTACTAATATGAAGAACTTCCACCATATCTTGCTCAATATCATACAAGGTACTTTGAAAGAGCTTATCGATGAAAAAATTTCAGTGGTCACTATTAAGCATAGAAAATAATGAATGGAATGGTGGTGAATGCAGTCATTTCCTGTAAATTCATCCTCATGAGCAAATACATATGTACACAGACAACAGATTTCCCCAATAGCAAGCAAGAGTAGCCCAGCTGGCTCAATATTGTAAGAAACACAACTGACTCTGATTGTTTCAAACATTCCCTTAACAGACAATGCTTGAGAAACTCAATAAATATATTCCCTTAGCAGACAATGCTTAAGAACCTTAAAATAATATTTATTTGATTGATCTGGCTTTGATATCATATATTCCATATTTTCCATGAGTCGTCAGGTACAAGGGTCCAAATTCTCTTGAATTAAGGCTCAAATGTATGGAATAAAATTAAACTTTTTCAGGATAAGTATCGAATTGTTTATTTTCACCATATTAAAACATTCAAGCCTGAAATAAGATAAGTATTGGTAACCAAATTGGCACTCTTATATTTTAACATGAGATATCTAGATGGGCACCACTGATTCTATGGCTCTGAAGCTACTTTTGATGGCAGATGCACCACTGATTCTATAGCTCTGCAGCTACTTTCGATGGTAGATAATTTGCTAGGAGGTTTTAATAGTACATAACCTGTGTTTGGCTACGAACAGCACTTAGGCAATAAAGTCGCAATTTTTTCCGTTGAAGGCTACACATTAGAACGCTCAGAGAAGAGAAGACTTTTCTTGCTTAAGGTGCCTTTCCAAATCTTTTTCTATCAAAAGGATAAGAGGTCATTACTTTTGTCACAAAACGTACAATAATTAGTAAACTTCCACACTCCAAAGGCTCATTTGCCTCACAAATTCATTGATATATCATACCATCTTATGAGCAAATCAGTCATTCTTACTTTTTTACCCACACGAGCTGTATTGGTTGTATCAATTTGCCTTTCTCAGCTTCCAAAGAAAACTCAAACAGTATCTTGTATACATTACGTACGAAACGCGCTAAATACTTTCTTTTTCACGCAATATTTCACTTGCCTCACTTATTCCTATACATTTATCTCCAAGAAATACCAAGCCGTACACCAAATATTGTTAATGGACTTACCTACAATTTTTATAGTATTACTTTGACAAACATCCTTTGGAAAAGGAAATACGAAAATACTTTCACCTCATAACATATATCCTCACAATCAATTATAAATTCTATAGTGACATCACATGCTAGTAAATCAGAATGCAATCAGTAGATACGGTCTTTTTCTCTCTTTCGATTGCCAAGTACGAAACTTGGCTGTTCTTCTAATTCAAACTGTCTTTGTAAACACCGACACATTTTAAATTCGTTGATGAAGTCAGCAAAACCAGGTAATAACAGATTTCTATACCTACACTCCTGTTACACCTCCTTCCTTCCCTCCGATATGTAATTCTAGTATTTTTCATCAACTCACTTGGCTGGCACAAATCATAACAAACTCCTACGCGGGCACAAATATTGCATAACTTCAAATTTTCAGGGGTTTAGCACACAATCTCCGACTGCAGTCCATAGAATAGACAATATTATTTATTGGATGGTGATTATTATCAAACTTGAGATGTTTGTAAGGATTTCGTAGCGAATACCGTAGAATAGTGGTCCGTTCCGGATATATCACCGGTCTTATGGAAATATTTCACTTATTACATTTCTATTGTGGTGCTAAAAATATTGGAAATTGATTGCTGATATCGTAGATACGGATAAAAACGGAGGATGCTGCGCTTGGTCGATTATTTCTTCCGTATATTATCGTAGGGTTCTTCAGAATTTCAAAACATCCGCCATTTTCAACAATTTAAACTTCACGTTAACTTTTTACCCGAGGGAAATCCATGGTTTAGCTTGACTACCACTTTAACGCTCAGATTTGGCTTAACCATCGATTATAAAACAGAATTCTGGGACTTAACCGACGCTTAGCTTAAACTCCAGTTTAACCAGACATTATAAAACCGGCCCTAAGTCTTACAAATTTCGAACCCAATGGGAGATAGAGAAAGCACATAGTACTTCTCTCACTGTCGGTAAATTTGAGCCGAGTATTTCTTCACTTTCTGTTCCAACCAGTTCAATGCCTGGATTTAGTCTTGATTACATGCCTTTTCCTTGTTGGTCTATTCTTAAAATGAACGTCACGTTCATGATAAAGTATTTATTTCACCATTTTTCTCCTTACATCCTAAAAAACTTAGCGCTTCCTACCCTTTGCGCTCTATACACAAGAACTATCTCTCTACCGTGATCTACATCCGTGAACTGACTACCTCATTTCGTCTTCCTTGAATATTTCTATCAACTGTTGGAGCCCTGGAAGCCCTGCTCATTCCCTTCATTCCTTTATAATTCATTGACACAATTGTATCACATGCTTATAATATTTTGTACATAAAGAGCACTTTGGAACAAAGCCTGCTGGAATGGTTCGCGGCCGTTTGGCGGCAAAAAAATCAAGGTTTAAGAGGTCGGTACCCAATACATAGGACGGCGTTGAAGGGTTAAAATTGACATTATAGGCTTTAAAAACATTAATCATGACACAAGAGGAACAACCTATTCAATACTGTACCACTAGCATGTAAATCTTGTCATCAGGAGCAAAGTCTTTGCCGAGGGAGGGGAGGGGGTTGAGGGGAAGTCTCTAGTAAGTGGTGCGGGACATACATCAGCGGTGCCGCGGTGCGGGGTGGCGCCCTAGGGGGGAGATTGCATTACGACGGGCAATATCTCCTAAACGCTTAGAGATAGGTTAAAACAAACAGAAAATCGGCCCTAAAGGGCTTTACTTTTACGTTTTACATAAAAATAGTGCTTTTTCGGCCCCAAAAAACTCAATTGAGGGTCCTTAGTACTTAGGGCCCTTGGGGCACGGGTTGCCGTTATTTTAAAGTAACCAAATTTTAACACGTGAATATGAACACCATTTGGATCATTTTGAGACCAGGAAAACATAACTTTTCGCAATTCTGAAAAATAAGGGCCGGCCTAGTGTGCAGGTCACATTGACATAAATGCTCCATATATTGATCAAGAGAATACTCTACAAAATCAAGTACGTTTCGTACAACTCCTGCTTTGCATAATAAGTCCTCACCTTTCAAAGATAAACAATTACAATAGATAATGACCTGATTTCATCCGCAATAGATACACATAAACACAATTTCGATAGCCACAATATGACTTAAAAACACATGGGATTTTGAAGGAAAAACATTTTGATTATTCAGGTGCACAATATAATTTTCATTTAAATTATTGAACTTATTACAAACATGTTTACAATTATAACCACTAATTTGCTGTACCAACCGGAACCCAAACTCAAATATTATGTCCTTTGACGTCAATGTAAGTTCAATTTGGGTGTTCGAGCGTTGTTGTTGGGGAGGTGGGCCGTGTGCAGGGGGCGTGGCGCGTGATTAATGCGTGGGCCCATTTTCTCCTTCTTCTCCTTGCGTGTGCGTGCCTCCCACCCCTCCCTTTCCCTCCATCGAGATATAGGGGCGGTTGGGCGTGCGGGAGGGTGTTCGTTCGGCCCAATCTTTTCATTCGCTCCCCGCCCCTCTCTCCCACATTCAAATCGGGGAGGACGAGGAGGTGGGCATGCGCAGATATTACGACGCCCCCCACCCCTCTTCACCGCCCCCTCCCTCCTAATCGGAATTCCCCCCACCCCCACACGAGATACGTCTCTCCCCTCCGTCCTGTCGAGACGACCGCCGACCGTGCACCCAATAAATCGCCACCCACTAACTCTCTTCGTGTCACCATTACATGCTTTTGCATGGAATCATTTCACTTACCGATTTTCCTAACGGTGTAATTGCCTTCCTCCGGTTTTGAAGAAATGGCGACATTTACAATGAAGTCGTTCACTAACATAACAAATGATGAATCGTCAAAAGATTTCGGTTGATGGAAATATTAAATAAGTTATGATGGAAAAAAATCTTTTATCCGCCGATTCTTTCATACTCTAGTTAGCAAGAAAGAGCAAAATTTGCCGTCCATTATTCATGAGTTGGTGACGTCCCTTCAGTTTCAGCTCATCGATTCCTTAAGAGAGAACTTCACTCAACAAGTGTAAGCAACAACGAACTTAAGCAAGTCAAGAGCGGGGACGAGGCGTTTCTGAGACTCTGTTACCCGCTGGGAAAGTGTGTGACGTAATCAAATCATCTTCAAATGGGCTGACGTCGATTTTTCACTGCGATTAGCCCTAGAATACGGATCTAAGATCGGAATAATGAAAGGGATTTATGACATTTCGCTCAAAATATTCTGCAACTATCGATTTAAATCCCTCTTCAATACGTATACGAACAGAGTTAACTGGATACTATTAATATATATATATATACATTGTTTGACTACCACAATCGTTAGCCATTATGTCGATGAGATCTATAACAAACCCTCTGTATGATTTGGCAGCTTCGGATTACAACGGACTTGACAATTCGTTTGATACATAAGCTTCAAACTCGATGGATCATTAGGGTAGAAGTTTCGATAAAGAGGCTTCTGCTGGCTTCACTTGAATGCATTATCGCACTCTGCAGAAACTTCAACGGGTGGGAAAAGCTGAAGAAAGTGACGAAGGAAATGGAGTCCAAAGTGAGAGCAGCTGAAGTTGAAATTAAAAGATCTGTCTATGAGAGAGGATGTGACAGGGAAAATGTGTGAACTCCACTTCATCTACCCTCTGCTATTGTCCATTCAAAGAGGAATGCGGGCATCCCCCACTCTGTAATCGCTACGTGTCGTGAGAACAGATTCAACCTGCCAGTGACATTGCATGGCGCACTTATCTCTCACATATATCTCATATGCATTTTATCTCCAAATATATATTATAAACAGCATTGGTTATACGTGAGCAAAAATCTCTCGGATATCCTGAATTTCTAGTGAACATTAATGGTACAAAAATGTAATTAAGAACTCAAATGAAAGAAAAGCTAGCTGGAGAAAAAGGGATTAAAGGTGGTAAAAAATAGTTTAAATGTATATTCCAGATTTTGATTTAAATTTTGAAATTAGTTTTCCAGAAATTAATAAACGAAAAAGGGTTGAAAGCGGAGAACGCTCTTTCTAAAGGATATGTAATTATTTTTAAAAAAGAGAGAGATGATGAGTATGAATTGGTACTACATAGGGGCACCCAGGATGAGGCAGGAGGGGGCAGCTGCCCCCTCTGCCCTAGAAGCAAAAGTAAATGTGGTTGAATAACGAAAATTTTGAGTAAATGTTCTCTAAATCCAAGGAAGGAGGAATCAGTATAAAACATGTAATTAAAATAAAAATATTTTTTTTGGTAAACAATTTTGAAAACTAATAAAGCGCTGTTATAATTTTCTAGAAATGTTAGTTTCCTTAACCTTTTCTATGTATCAGCTTGAACGACCAAGGCTTCACCCCCTCTTGTTTTGATCCTGAGTACGCCCATGAATTGATACTATTTCCAAGCAACGCTGAATAAACGGCATTACTGATCAAATTCTGTGAAACATCGACGCATTACCTAAGCAAGCAAAGACTTAACTTAGACGCGAAATAACCCAAACATAGGTGCACAGCCATCGCTACATAATCATCAAAATAAGTTACACTGGAACCTTTGACAGATGTATACATAAAATTTGAGACTTTTTCTTTCGAAAGAGGGTTTAATTCCATTTGTGGCAAGGGATATGGTATGCTATGTGTCATTGATTCAACGGACTTTCCTGTCCGTCGTATTCAAGCAAACACACAATTTGATAACAATTCCCCCACTCCATGTCACCCCAGGATATCAGTAAAAGGCAGCTTTCGCACTACAGAGACCATCACCGCATTCGTTCAATTAGTTACAGCAGCAAAATGCGCGATTTAAGTACCAAACATTAGGAAAGTATTTATCATTTTCTAAAACATTATGACATTTTTTTCTGGGCGACACCATACTTGTGTCTACATTTCATGACCATTTACATAAGCCTCTTAAAAGGCCTCTTTACATAGGGCTGTTTTGTTTTCTTCACGGTCCAACGTCACCGGCACTTAACATGCATAACCAACCTCTCTAATATATTCCATTCAGGGACAAAAACCAGAATTCATTCCGATGGAAATGTAGATAAATGCTAGACTGTTTTATCAAATTACACAAATACATTACCTGTAATTTTAATAAATAGTTATTACTACTTTCCCCGTGTAATTCTGTATTCGTGACCAAGGCACAGGTGGTTTATTTTATCTTCAGGGAAAAATTATTGCTTTGGAATCAATAAGAACAATCTACGAGTAAACAGCTGAATGAGACGTAATGATTTATACCAAAGAAGAGCTGTTTCAATAGCTGTTTGAAGTAGAAATTTAAGTAAATATAAATCACAGTCTGCTTCCTTTTTCTATCAAAAAGAGTTTTCAACGCAATAAGCAATAAAAATCTAGGAATTGTGCGTTTGAACGTTTTCACCAGAAGGTTGGGTGTTACCAGATAAAAAATTAATATTCATTAAGCTTACTATTCACAATTTTGTTTTCAGTTAATCGTTAAAAAACACGATATCTCCAAAGTATAAACATAATTTAATAAAAACTAACTTAGAAGCTGTTCGTCAAAGCTCCAATATAACGTATATTCACCATCACTCATTATTCTAATGATTACAATTTTGCTATTTATATTGAAAAAATTAACATTTCTTGAAAGCTCGCGAATGATAAATGTAGGTTTCCCAAAAGCATTATTGTTTTTGCACGGAACTTATCAAAATATTTTATCAAAATTAGGCAAATTATATTCATAAATACAGCCTTCAAAAACTTAAGGTTTACGTACTTTCCACTTTCCATCAACATTGGCACTTGACATGCATTACCAACCTCTCTCAAATCCATGTATGTCCTTAATTTCTTTATCTCAACGTACAACTCATGCTAGCGTTAATTTATCTAATTTTGTGATCGCCTTACAAAGTGATAGAGATGATTACAATTGTCCGAATAATAAATTAATGTTGCCTCGGATTCCTGATGTCATTCTCCAGCGCCAAGCGAAGGACAAATTGGTGGCTACATCAGCTGATAATGGTAACAATTCAGCAATCGCAAACATCCTCCGCGAGAGCAATAAATCAACTCGCGGTTTGAAGTTATGGCTAAGGGCCGACCGTAACCTCCACACTAAGCCGATGGGATTCGGTCGACGAGGCCTAACCAAAGAGGAAGAAAGGGAAGAAGGTTTTGATGCCAATGGGAACGGATGGCAAGTCATCCAGGTGCAAAAGGAAATTAGGAGAAATGAAGACTGTTAGGGAAGAAATATCTTGGCTTCGCCTTTCACTGGATACGTTCCAAATCAAACCGACGCCAAAGCCTTGAGCGGACCATCTCAAGATTGTGGGTGGCATGGGCTAAACACGGCGCTCACCTCTCTATAAAAAAAGAGCGGGGGGGGGGGGGTGAAAACTGAGCAACAGACCCTTCCCCCCATACCACCTACCATTCATCCCTCAATGGGACTCCCTCCCACCTTCTACCACTTCCCCGTTTACCCATTCCAACCTTCCACTCTCGTTCGAATATAATTGGCGAAATCCGTCCACGGGATGAAAAGGAAGAAATTTTCGGGAGGGGGGGAGGAGGGTGATCGCATCTTCTCTTGGGAGGACCCCTTTCTCGTCGAATCCGAGAAATGAAGCGATGCGGAGTGAGAGGGAGGTGAAAGGGTCGAATCCTCAACATCCATGATGAGAGATCTGAGGGAGGGCGAAAATAATAATAATAAAAATATCTCGGGCGGTAAACAAGATCGGAGAGTGTGCGATACGAACGAAAGAAGCGCCACAACTGAGGTCACGCCAGAAATTTTAACCGATGGACGTAAATATGAAGCATAAGAATGAACGCTTCGTTCCCCGCAATCTTTTTCGCCCAATTCTAAACCCTTGCTTTCCTAACCCTTTATAACTCAAAGTTGCTTCTAATCAACATCAAAAATGCTTTAAATTTCAGCTCTATTTTGAAGATATCTAAACTAAATATTATTTTGTAGTGTGAATTTTAATGACATATTAAGCTACGAGGATAATTATCATTGAATGTAAAATTTTCAAGTTTTCAAAATGAAAAATCTTGAAATTTGATTTCTCTCAGAAACAGCTCTGGGTTAGAAAGCGTTAACTTGATATCGTCACATCACCTTTAAAAAACGTAGCTTTTTAAACTTGACGACCAGACTTTAAAAAATCTGAAATTAATACGATAAGGTCTCTAGTAATAGTTTTGAGAAAGATAAATCATGCAGCAGAAAGCGTTAACGTAGGTCTCCACCGCAATTCGTCCTTTCGAACAAATTATAAATAAAGAACATGATGTATTGGTTATTAATTACAGACATTACTAATTATGGATACAGGTGGAGAAGTCAGTAGCAGCGTTACCATCCCTATCACTTCAAACGATGTAGGTAGAGATAAAAACGATGCCTAGCTTACGGTTTTGGAGTCTAGAAATCACGTATATTCATCCTTATTTCAACGTTTGAGTAATAAGAGGTAGAAATATGAAGGGAGGTGAAAACGAAGCCTTTTCTGAATTCAACGCCCACGAAAAATATTCTCAAAAGTAGAGTTGTTTCTGACTTAAACGCCTACGGAACATGCTCGAAAAGAATAGTCAATTTCTTAACGCTTGACTTCTGTCTCCAATCCTTCGCATTAGAAAGGGCACCGGATTAAACCGGGTTCGTTCCGATAAATCTCTCTCCAATATTCATAAGCGATGATTACGGCGAAAGTGAAATGAGGGCTTAAGAGGGGAGCTGGTACTGAGCTGAGGGGAGGGCTGAGGGGAGCCGGGAGCTGGCGTAGCATTATCGCGACCAAACAAGAAGCGAGGGGAGAAGGAGTGAAGGTGGTTGTCCAATGTGGATTGGAAAGAGGCTTCACTCCGAGGAAAAGGTAGACAAAAAGGCGGGCAGAAGGAAAAGGGATCCGGTTGTTGAAAGGGTTCTTGAGAAATTCGAGAGGAAAGCCGGAAAATATAGTTATTTGAGTTTTCGAAGGTTAGTGGGATGCGAGCCACACCTCACAAACAGTCGGCAGTGATGGGGAGTTCTGGTGGTGTCAGAATAGGGTGGTTTCCTATAATATTTTATTGCCTAATTCGAAAGATTAATACTCCAGGAGTACGCATTTCACGCTTTTAGATTTTTGAATGACGATATTTATTTTTCGCGATTAAATGAAAAGTGAAAATTTTCAAGCGCGCGAAAAACGCAATGAATGCTGGAAAAACCCCGTGTGACGTCGTTCTAGTTTCCGCTGCCGCAAGTGAGGTGACCTAGGGGCGAGGGTATGTGCGTTGCTGCGATACAGGCTGCTAGCAGGTAGCAGAGTACCCTGCTAGCAGGTAGCGCTTGGCTTAAATAAGGATTATTTAAAAGCTTATCAAACGAAGTAAACTTTCCCACCATAGGCAGTTATAATTATGACGGTGATTATTAAGTGATGTTTCCCTGAAGTCTGTGCCTCATGTATGCATTGGTAATCTCAGACGAAATAAAACTCCTATCCACTCGCATAGAAACTTGGTCATTGTGACGTCAGGTGGAGTGGCATCTCATGGGAGCCAATCTGGCCTTTTTCGAATGAGGTTAAAATTGACCATTGCCATTCGTCTAAACTGCGATTTCTAAAACCAAATAATTTGTATATAATGAATACACTAATGGTGGGTAACGAATCGCAATCAGTGCCTTTCGTTTTCTGTGATGAAGGATACTACCCTACTGTTGAGCTGGATAATATTCCAGATGGGAATGTTATTCATGTGTTAGATCAAAATACGTTAATGTGCATTTATTCCACAAAAAACGATAATTATCTACTTTCACCCATTTCCGCCCACCGTAGTCATAAGGCGCTACATCCTACCAATCTGAGCAGATCTTGAAGAAAACCCGCACTCATTCGTTCGAATTATCACAATTGTGTTGTTAAAGCTTGTAAGAGAATAACTTCAACACTTATTATTTTACTTTTAAGGCCCATCAAAATAAGCACACTAAGGGAAAAAGAGATATGTGCAAAATGGAAATTCAATATGTACCCCTATTATGCCTGTAAATTACAAGCAAGCATTGTAAAAGTAAACAGGAAATGGCATGGTATAGATTATTTTAGCTTTCCTTCATCCAAAAATATGCTTGCTTTGGAGATTCATCCTTTCTATCAAGGTCACTCGTAGAAAATGAGCTATTGTAAGTTGCCGGGCGCTGTCGTCCTCGTCATCCGCAGAAGGATAAGGAAAGTCGCGCAGAAAGAAAGGAGAAGTCACATGTCGGGGAGAATCACACTTTATTCTGCTTTGGTTTCCTTACAACCGTCGACTCCTTCGAACTGCCCCGCGAGCTGCCGTCTCCCTCTCGTCAGCGTTTTTCCGTTGTTTCCCAGGTGCGTTGCAGGCTCACGTTCTTAAGAAAAAGATCTCTTACCTTACGTGGCCATGCGAGCGCTTCCTGTCTGTGTTGAGAGGTAGGGGAATCGTGAGAGCGAAAGGAAAAGGTTTATCGCTGAGCTGGTCTGGGAATAGGAAATGAGGTAAGGAAGACGGCAGTCGCCCCATACATTCACTCTCCCCCAAAAATTTAAAAAATTTACAGATCTGGAAAAATTTTTTAAACACAATCACACAATCAGGTCAGAATAACGTTCTTAAACATAACAACGAAAACCACATCACGAGCAATCGAAGGAAAGAAAAACAAATGAAACCAACACAAGCAATTTCGTCCCCTTCCGTTATCACGGACACATCGCACCATTTCTAGTCCTAACCAATATTTTACAACAACTATTACACTTTCAAAATCACACACAAAACAGAGAACACAATTACACTAAGAACTATAACCACATTATTTTCTACCGTGATCGATGGTTACCCTAGCTCGACCTTAAAGGATTCAATTCATTAGCACTACTACCCATATAAATCTAACAAAAAATTATTGACTACAATGCAAACCTCTCCTACCTCGGAGAGCACCTACCCATTATTATCAGTATCTAAGCAATATTATCTTCACCATCGCTTGCCCCATCATCTCTCTCCTCATTAACCACTACGCGTACGTTCCTAGCATCGATAGTCCTCGTACGAGTGGATTTCTCGCCCAACCCATGGCATTTTCCCTTAATGCAAGTAAGTTTACTATATAGTATCCCCAAAACTACTATTAAAAGTACCCCTAGGCCAACAGGGATCGAGATGTGATAGATATTTCCCGTTGATGACTTCCTTTGCACTCGCTCTATCAATTCGCTCAAGCCAACAGTCAGTGACCCCTTCGCGACTTCCGTGTCAATCTCCCTCTTGAGCAAGCTCAAGCTGTTCATGTCCATTTTTATCAAGGTTTCCCTTTCCTTCCCAAACATTTCAATTTGAGGGGAAACAAACTCGATCAGGCTTTGCGACACTTCAGATCTCCCCTGCCAGGCTGCTATGATTTTGAAATTCTCACCCGTTATATCACAATGGCTCACGTTAGCCAGTAAACCACTTCCCTCCAATTTCAGCAACCTGGGCCTGGCTTCTCCTACTCCCTCATGACACAAAAAGGTGGCGGAGAGTATGGAAGGAGCAGTAAACACCCAGCCCCGTTCAACCTTGCGGAAGAAAGGCATTACCAGTCGCATTTCTTCCCGGATACACATTTTAGTCCCCCTATCCATGAATAAATCATACTCACAGCTTACCCCCGATCCACTCAACAGAACGAAATCACCCGGGCATGTATATATAGGTCCTTCTCGACATTTTTGGAGCTCATCCACCCCCGCGATAGCAAAATAAGCTCTGTCTTTCGAGATAAGCAGATATTCCCCCACTCTCCACTGACCGTAGACGTCTAATCCTGGGTATTTAATAGGGAAAGTGTGGACTCGATACAACTCCAGAATACCGCCGTCTCCAACCACCGGAATCTTTATTATAACCCTCAACGTCTCACCCACCACTACGACCGTCACCCGTGCGATCTCATAATATACATATAGTGTCTCATGCTCACATGCGGACAACATTCTCAATGGGGGCCGTAAACTATCTCTGATTCGTCTGAGACACTCTAAATATTTATTTGGTGTGATTAAGATGCTACTAAGTCTATTATAAACACTACTCTCCAATGCAATTCTCAGCCCGGTCAAGTCAATCCTAGCATTGACTAAGGCGTGACCCACCTGCCTCAGAGCATCTTCGGTCATCACCATCTCCCGTAGTTCCCTATAGTTGGCCTCCGACTGATTAAACCTCAATTGCGACTTGTTCCTGTAATCAATATACTCGTCAACCAAACTCCTTAAGAAGCGCGTGTTATTTGCCACTCGTCCTTCCATTCCTTTCAGAACCAACAATTGAGCACCTATAGCTGCATGAGCATCTCCCCCCTCCCTCTCAAGCTTCTCAATTCTCCCATTTAGCTGTCTCAAATCCTCTGCGTCAGCTGTTCCGAGAACCATTTTTAGAAGGGATTCTCCTGCATCAATCCAGCCTCTTCTTACTCTCTTTTTTTTCACCAAATCCACTAGGGTCTCTAATTCCTCTTTCACCCTTGAATACTCCACTTCCATCCTATTTAGAGCAATTTTGTATCCCCTTCCCATGGATACCCCTCGAGTTAATTCGGCTTTTTTCCTCAATTCTGCAAACGCGTCAACTAATTTAACATACTCCTTCTGTACCTCTCCCAAATCAAAATTGATAACCAACGCCCACGTTTTATCAGTTATCACCACGTCTTGCGCCCGCTCAAACACCACTCCACTCCCTATTGGAATCACATCTTGCCCATCTACAGAATCCACAAATATAAACAAAACACACATCACCAAAATTTTACACTGTATAGCTGCTCCTTTCCCCATCATGACGGAGGGGGATTCCTCTTGCGCAGGAAGTAACGGGGGGAAGGGGGGGTATCGGGAGGGGGTGGCGGTCCGGGTGGGGAGTGAGATGGGGGATGGGATGAACGTGCCCTCGAGCGGAGAAGATAAGGGGACCTCTGAGGAAGGGGCGTGCTCCAAGCGTCTTCTTCACTCCCAACAGCGGCACGGCCTTGCTCGTTATCAGCAAGGTCGGCAGCCTCCCCTCCACTCTCCCTCTCCTCGCAGATGGGCGTATCTTGCAGGGGACGCTCTCCGCTAAGGCAAGGCGACGAGCTGTCTAGCCCTTCCGATAAGGAAGGAGATCTCCTACAATCCTCTCCCTCGTCCTCAGCTCCGATGAAATTCCCGGAAGGCGAAGAGAAATTCCAAGGAGGTCCCTTCTCAGCTCCCTCAAAGACGGGAATCACCGTCTGCTTTTTTGGCCTCCCTCGTCGCCTCTCACTGGCAGCGCCTGCAACTGCGGGAGAAGGAAGACCAAGATGGCGGGGATGGGGCTTTACTCTATTTTTATGCACAACTAACGTCCTATGAGGGAGTTGCAGCATTAAATTTACGGGAGGAAGAACCTTAACAACGCTGTACGGCCCCTTCCACGGTCGGTGGAACTTCTTTCCCACACCTGTCTTCACACAAGGGTCGCTTAAATAGACTAAGTCTCCCACTGAATACGTCCGGTCCTTTCCCTTGGATCCCGCCCCCTTGAATTGCTGTTTTCGTGCACGCTCATTGTTTCTAGCACACTTTCGCCACATCACTTGAAGTCTATCCCGTAACTGTTCCACTTGAGCATTACACGCATCTCTCAGAGGTCTCTTCACACACTCGAACGGCGAGTTCATTTCATAACCAAATATTATTTCATGAGGGCTGAAGGCCGTGGAGCTGTGTACTGAGCTATTATATGCTGTCAAAGCATAGCATAGGATTTCATCCCAACTGTTGTTTTTAACATTCACATAATGGGATAGAATCTGCGCTATCGTGCGGTGCACCCTCTCTATCCGTCCGTTGCACTCGGGTCTGTAAGGGGATGTACGCAATTTGGTCACTCCTAGCAACTCACATACACCCCTAAATAAGTCCGACATGAAATTACTCCCCTGGTCGGTTGGAACCTTGTCAGGGACACCGAATCTTAAAATCCACTCCTTCACAAGTGCAACGGAAACCACCTCTGCTGTCTGATTTGGCAAGGGAACCATTACCAGATACCTAGAAAAGTGATCCAAAATGGAAAGAATGAACTTGTTTCCCTTCTCAGTCCGAGGTAACGGGCCAACTATATCAAGAGCGATAAAATCAAAGGGTCTATCGGTGGCCGGAAGGGCTTGTAACGGGGCATTAGACTTCCCATACGGACTTCTCCTCTGACACGACACACAGTTTTTCACATATGCCTCGCAATCTCTTCCCAGGTGCGGCCACCAATAGCGCGCCCCTACGCGGGCTTCAGTCGATCTAACCCCCAGGTGTCCCGCGAGGGCGTAATCATGGCACTGACGCAAAATGTCAGTCCTTATGCTCTCAGGGACAGCTATCACTCTTCCCCGCGGGCCGATTTTAAAAAGGATTCCGTCCACAACCTCAAATCCTGCCTTGCCTGCCCATTCCTCGCACTCTACGTCATTCCTTTGCGCACTTGCTATGTCGACACTCGGCGTACATTTAAATCGCCTCACCTTCCGGCTAAGTCCATCGGCGTTCTTGTGCAATACCCCGGGCTTATGCACTACCTCGTAGTCATATTCGGAAAGTTTAAGAGTCCATCGCATCAAGCGGCTACTTGGGTCACGCAGGCCAAATAGCCACTTGAGGGCTGCATGGTCACTAACTATCTTAAATTTTCGTCCATACACGTAGCATCGGTATTGCGCCACGGCAAACACAACACTGCACAGTTCCTTTTCGGTCACTGAATAATTTATTTCAGCGGAATTCAGCTGTCTTGATGCATATGCAATTGGATGTTCTTCCCCGCCGATCTCCTGTGAAAGCACTGCCCCTATTGCGAAGTTAGATGCATCGGTGGAAATAATAAATGGTTTGTCGAAATCTGGATATGATAATACGGGGCTATTAATCAGGGAATCCTTTAGTTTCTCAAAGGCCCCCGCGCAATCTTTATCCCAGTCGAACACTGCACCTTTTCGTAATAATTTCGTCAACGGCCTCGCTATTTCTGCGTAACCCACCACAAAGCGACGATAGTAATTCGCAAGTCCTAAAAATGACTGAAGTTCCTTCACGTTGGCAGGGGTGGGAAATTCCTGCACGGCTGATACTTTTTCCGGGTCAGGTTGCTTTGCTTTGCCATGCTTTGAAATCACGTGACCTAAATAGTTCACCTTTTCCTCCGCAAATTTACACTTCTCAAACTTAAGCGTGAGCCCGGCGTTCCTTAATCTGTCGAGTATGGCACGCAGCCGTACGGCATGCTCCTCTATCGTTGCACCGAAGATGATCACGTCGTCCAAATACACGAGGCATTGTACCGGCTTCAAGCCCCGTAGGAGGCCGTCCATCATCCTTTGGAATGTGGCAGGTGCATTCCGCAATCCGAACGGCATCCTAGTGTAGTGATAATGCCCGCTGTCGACATTAAAAGCGGTCTTTTCTTGATCATCTTTATGCATCGGTATTTGATGGTAACCACTCGTCAAATCCAGCGTTGAAAAAAATCGCGATTTTCCCAGATAGTCCAAAGATTCGACGACGTTGGGGATGGGGTACACATCAGGGACAGTGACCGCATTCAAAGCCCGGAAATCCACACAAAACCGGTACGCCGGGTTTCCATCAGCCGATTTTTTTGGCACGATCACAATTGGGGATGCCCAAGGGCTGTCACTATGGACAATTATACCCGCTTTGAGTTGCTCGTCGACGAATGACTCCACAACGGGCTTCAATCGATGTGGTACTCGATAAGGTCTTCTGTAGATAGGAGGGGCGCTGCCTGTGTTGATTCGGTGAGACGTCAGGGCGGTAACAGGTAGTATATCCTTCTCCGTGAACAGATCCTCGAATTCTTTTAATAGTGGAAGGATGATCTCCCTCTCATCGACATCCAGGTGCGCCAACTTTTCGCGGAACATTTCCCCGCACTTAGCCGACGCTATCGTCCTCACCCTCTTCCCGTGAGTCTTTCCAACCCCCGCTTCGTAGGGCTCCAACTTTACAGCCATTCCTAACGTAGTCCCTTTACGTAGTACTACTTCCTCGCGGCCAAAATTGGTTACTTGCAGTGTGATTGACTGCTCCTTATCAACGGTGCACAGTCCCCTCGCAACATAACAGTTTTCCAACGTCTCCAATGCAGGCTCCACTAAATATGTCCCTGCACCAACGCACCCATCCACCGTAATTCTCAAAAGCCTCCCAGAGTTAGGCGGCACCCTTATTTCTCCCCCTAGGCACACGGGATATTCTTTACTCCTACCGAAGGTTATCTTCTCCCGTCTTATATCCCTTGATTGTTGATCTGAAGGAAAATTTAGACTTGGGTCGCCATATCCTTCCTTTCGGCGACCTAATAACCGTATCTGCCGCCCCCACAAGTGCAAAATCCCATTACACACGTCCAATACACCTCGATGTTTTTCCAAAAAATCTAATCCCATGATGCCATCCACTCCGTCCAACTTGTCCACAACTTGCACTTTCATGGGATAGACGTGATCATCCAAACGTAAGGACACCACCTTTTGCCCGTGTGTCCAAAGCGTCCTTCCCGTGATTCCTCTCAGGTGGCACCCCGGGCTTGAGAGCCCATAACGGCCACTTATTTCACTTGATATTAAAGATACTTGCGCCCCCGTGTCAATCAAAAGTGCGCACTCGCGTCCCTCTATGACGCCCTTCACCCTTAAGTCACCCTCCGCCGCATTACAGTCCGTCACAGGGATTGTTATCTTTAGGGGCACCCGGCGCCCGCGGCCGCGCCGGTGCCATGGCCGTTTAAATCAGGCCCAGGTCTTCCACGACGTTGGCATTCGCGAGCAATGTGTCCCACCTTGCCACAAGCGTAACATTGATCCCTTCGCGGCAGTCTGCATTCTCGTGCAAAATGTCCAGGCTGGAGACAATTGAAACATTTCCTCTCGATTGGCGCCCGAAAAATCTTCGGGGGGATTGGCGGCGCCCGAGATGCCACCTTCGCTTCGATCGCCTCAGCCCGCAAGGCGCTTCTGACAGCGTCGTCGAGGGTCTTCGGCGCATCATGGCGGCATCTGCGCTCAACCTCACCGGAGAGTCCATTCAGGAACGCGTCCAACGCCCTCTGCTCGGCTTCAAATAGGGTGGCCTCAAAAAACTCCTGGGGTCGATTTCTCTCATAAGTGTTCGCGTTAGCATTCCTTATCCGATCAGCGAAAGCCTCTATATCCTCCATTGGGCCCCGCTTCATCTGAAAGACAAGCTCCCGATAGAACCGAGCGTCGTGTTTCCGCTTATATCTTTCAATAACCACCTTTTTAAAGTCTTCATAAGAGGCGGCGTCACGGCACTCCTGCTTCGAGCGGACGAATTCCGCTGCACCACCCGACACACGCAATCTTGCAACCCGTAACTTATCCGCATCAGCCCAGCCACTTATTACCGCTATCTCGTCCAAACACTCAAAAAATGCAAATACATTCTCGGACTGACAACCCGTAAACACTCCTACAGACGATAATAGTGAGAACTTCTTACTGTCGGGGCCTAAACTGGAATTAAGGGCACTATCACGTTCAGCCAATCGGGATTTTAGGGATTGATTTTCACAGGCTAACTCACGAAGCCTCTCATGGACGTCCTCTATCACTTGCTGCAACTCCACCTCTTTTCCACCAACACTAACTCGCCCCGCCATAATGATCTTACCTCCTTATTCCGCGACGAAATTCCGTCCTCAGGTCTGCTACAGCTAGATGGACGAATCCCACTTCTCGACACCAAGTTGTAAGTTGCCGGGCGCTGTCGTCCTCGTCATCCGCAGAAGGATAAGGAAAGTCGCGCAGAAAGAAAGGAGAAGTCACATGTCGGGGAGAATCACACTTTATTCTGCTTTGGTTTCCTTACAACCGTCGACTCCTTCGAACTGCCCCGCGAGCTGCCGTCTCCCTCTCGTCAGCGTTTTTCCGTTGTTTCCCAGGTGCGTTGCAGGCTCACGTTCTTAAGAAAAAGATCTCTTACCTTACGTGGCCATGCGAGCCCTGTGTTGAGAGGTAGGGGAATCGTGAGAGCGAAAGGAAAAGGTTTATCGCTGAGCTGGTCTGGGAATAGGAAATGAGGTAAGGAAGACGGCAGTCGCCCCATACACTATTGAGAAATTGAACAACATTAGACCTCGTTACCTCCCAGTATAGCTAGATGGCTACAAGCCAGTCTGGGGAGATAAGTTTAACTATCGCCAAAATATTTCACAGAATTACTGGAGACAACCACAGGAACAACGTGCCTGAATACCTTCGCAATCGAAAGCAGAAAGTATTCTGTATAGAAATTGGTTAAGAAAGTTTCAAATTTTAACACTCACTAGTGACAGGTACCAATGGATAAATCACACAAATTCTTAGGGATACATTTCGATCAAAAACTCACTTGGAACACACACGTACAGAAAGCCCTCAAATCAGCCAATGCAGCAAAAGCCGCCATGGCTTCATTATTAAACTCTCGCTCGCAAATCTCGCGACGAGAAAAGATAACACTCTAAAAGAGTATCATTAGACCAAGGCTGATGTACGGCCTGAGCATTAGACCAACCAAATGATTTTCTCATGCTGAGTTACATCCTTGGTTTAAATTTTGACCCCATCTTTTTTCTTTTGCTTCCTGTAATTTAATATTGCGTTATTTCGTGTTGCCTCGACGTTGAATGTGGATCTCATTTTGGAGTTGTACTATTCCTTCTGATTGCTCCTCACCATGCGATATTTTTTTCCATATCTATGTTTTATACTGAAACTTTTTGCGCTGCCGAATTCTTTTTCTCTCAGTTCCTTTTGACCCAGGCAAAATTTATCTTTAATTATCTTGGAGAACTGAACTTTCATGTGAACATTTTCAGCCCGCTAAATTACCTAGCTAAAGGGACGGTGGGAATGTACGTGTGATTCTGAAAATAGCGAGTCAAGTGATCACTCCTTTGGTCTCCGAAAGCTATCCCTATGACTCTGAGGGACGGAAAAATTGATCGTGTGTTTCAACTTTAAGTCTAGATACGACAGAGAATTTTAGAGAGAAAACCCGTATTAGGGTGAAGTTTAGGAAAGGTCACGGCAGCAAAAAATAAACGAGGTCACACCTTAATTAATGACAAGCGACTTAGCTCATCCATCCTCGAGCGTCTGGCGATGACCGATGACGGAGCGTAGGGGTTGGCGGCCGGAGCAGCAGGAGTCAGCCGGGAAATAAGTTCATCCGAGAGGGGGTAAATCCACAAGCACTTTAGTACACTCTCATCACATGCAAGCACAATCAGATAAATCACAAAACACACGGATCTTGAAGGATTAGGAGAAATACACGAAGACGCACCAACACTGAAAAGTTGTTGACAATCGCAAAACACTTATTCCTTGAGGAGAACCACACCGTGACGGCTAGCGTGCGAGTTATAAACTCCACGAGCTCTAGGGGAAATACTGACGCTCATCACCCAGTTACCTTCTTCTCTCCCTGGCAAGATGAGGGTCGCGGTTAAATGACAGGCTTAAGAAATGTGCGATCAAATACCAGATTTAATTCGCACTCCCTGGTCAAATGACATGAAGCGGCTGTGACTGCAGTGTGAATAACACGCTATGAATATGATAAATAATGATCTAAATGGCTCACTTCAATGCCCACATGGTCAGAGGACAGAGGGGGTGGCGATTGAGCCCTCTTAGCGGTCGGTGTGACGGCCGGCGCGGCAGCGTGGGAATCCGGAGATGCAAGGGGCGTGTATGCTTGTTTATGGGTGTGCGTAAATGGCGGAGGATAGCGAGGGAGGGGAGGAAAGGTGGGATACGCTTCGCCAACTCACCGCTAGCGGTGCGCGGCCTCCTGCCTCCCCGACTACAGCTCAAGGAGTTCATGAGCACGGCAGACACATCTGATGGGGATGTCGCTAAACTGGGATGCCGAAATTTCCACTCAGGAGAGACAATTCGAAGAAAGATAAGGTTGCGCAATGTATTGGATACGTTGGCCACGAATAGTGAAACAGTTTTCGATGCCACTATTGACGAGAATGATGCTAAAGCATTCCACGCCGTGTCACAAGGTAAAATTATCGATATCGATACGCCATCAATGCGAACTAAGTAATATCCCCAGTCACCGACGTCTCTTTTTTGTGAAGTGCTTTTCCAGCTCACGCTATTATTTTGAATCGTGATGGCATTGAAATTTCATGCATATCAAAATTTGTTCTTACCTCCGATTTAATATTATAAACACGGTATTTTCTTTGTCATTAAACATTACAATATTAGACAAGTGCGATTGTTGACAGAGATACGTAAGTACACTGAAAATTTTAAGATCGCAACGCAAATTATCAATCAGTAATTTTACACGAAAAAGAAAAATTAGGACCGGTATTTATTACCTAATTTTTACGTTTTATATGTACTTCTCAAATTTGTTGCGAGTTCAAATAATTTGGAAGCTTCCTAATTCAGAGAAAATTTCCAAAGGGGAAAATTCTATTGCAAAAAAAATTGGAACTAATAAAAATCTTTCATATCGGTTTTTCCATTAACGAGGCAATCAATAGCGATAGAAATTGATGTCAACCATCAGCGGGTTTAGCCAATTTTGAGACTAATAATAAGCATGCCTTTTAGCGAGTTAAAATCTTATCAACTCCCCGTCGATAATTGCCAGTCATCATTATACAATAATCCGATGATTAGTTTGTCGCGGCCCTCCACTCCTATCATTTAGGAGCAAGCGTTTAAATAATTACGTTTTTCTCCAACTTTTAAAATCCTATTCACTTTTCCAATGTGACTCATTCGGAGCTTTCCTTTGTCTATTTCCTCATCCACTTTTCCTTCTACGATTGTCGTCATAAGGCCATCATTCCCCATGGTGTGGCCGATTTAGTTGTCTCGTTTTCTTCTAAAGGCCTGTTTACACGGTACATTAACTCGTACTGGTTAATGTCTAATGTATGAATGCGAGAATGAACGCAATAATGCACCGTGTAACCACCCAGCTTGTGCAATTTCATGCACAGAATATATAACATGTTCTAATTTGGTTCATGCATTCCTACATGTTCCGTTCCGGTACACAAAATTACTCGTACGTTTTAATATACCGTGTAAACAGGCCTTCAGAGTTTATAGAAGACTGTAAAGTCGTTCAGTCAATTGAATAATCGGTTTCGGCGATATTTACGTTTCCCAACATTAATAGGTATTCCCTTTCCCTTGGGCTACAACCTTGTCGCGGTAGAAAGACTTGCGCGTTCCTATGACCCCTAGAGCTGCACTGGCGGGATTAATTCTAAATTATTCCCGGTAGGGCCACCCATGCCAGATAGGTCGAAGGGTAGGAGCCAGACGAAAGGTAGTCCACGTGATGGTGTCACGTGAAAAACACTTGGAATGGAAGTGGGAAACCCTACCAACTATCTCTTCCCTGTAAACATGGAGTACAACCAAATGAGCCTCGGAATCTCATCGCCCGGGACCCGTCCGCAAAGGGCGGGTATCGGGCACGGCAGCGAGGTCGGCAAGGTCCTCGGAGTCGCCAACATGCGAAATCCTTGCAGAGACTTATCATCATCATCAGCTGCAGAAGCAATGAAGAAGGAAGAAAAGAAGACCAAGAAGATGGAGAAGAAGAAGGCGGCTATAAATGAGGGGACGTGGAATGTGAGGACTATGATGAGGGCGGGGAAGTTAGAAAATATCAAAAGGGAAATGGATAAAGGGAGGATAGATATCTTAGGATTATGCGAGGTGAGGTGGAGGGATGGCGGGGACTATTGGAGTGATGGGTATAGGGTTATATATAGTGGAGGGGAAGAGAGCCAGCGAGGGGTAGCTTTAGTATTAAACGGGAAGATGGGTAAGCGTGTGGTAGGTATAGACCAGGTAAGCGATAGGATTCTGGTGGTAGAAATTGAGGCGCGGCCCACCAACCTTGTGGTGGTCCAAGTTTACATGCCCACTAGCAATCATAGGGAAGAAGAAGTAGATGAGGTGTATGAACAGCTCGAGGAAATAATTAGAGACACACCGGGTAAGAAAAATCTGGTAGTGATGGGGGACTGGAATGCCTCAGTGGGGGAAGGGAGGAATGGGCACGAAATAGGAGATTTTGGTCTAGGAATGCGAAACGACAGGGGAGAGAAAGCAGCAGAGTTTTGTAGGACAAACATATTATTCATCACAAACACGTGGTTCAATCATCATAAAGGGCGAAGGTACACGTGGAAAAGTCCAGGGGATGTGGGGAGATATCAAATAGACTACATTATGGTAAGACAGAGGTTTAGGAATAGTGTGAAAAACTCGCGCAGCTTCCCCGCAGCGGATGCGGATTCGGACCACAATCTAGTGCTCATGAAATGCAATGTAAGATTCAAAAGACTTATGAAAGTTAGGAAGGCGAAGAAATGGAACGTAGAAGCCCTGAAGGGGAGTATGAAGAGAGAATATCAGGAACTAGTGGACATTAGTATACGGGAGATTGAAGGTACTAAGACTGTAGAGGAAAGATGGGATAATATTAAAACGGGAATAGTCAAAGCGGCGGAGAAGTCAATTGGTTATGTTGACAGTAGAAGGATAAAGAAGCCGTGGATAACGGAGAACATGATAAGCGAAATGGAGGAGAGGAGGAAGTGGAAGAACGTGGACACAGAACAGGGAAAAAGAATGTATAGGGAACTGAATAATCGATTACGACGTGAAACTAAGAGGGCAAGGGAGGCTTGGTGGAAAAGACAGTGTGAGGAAATGGAAAAGTTCCAGAAGGATGGAGAAATAGGCGCGTTGTACGCCAAAGTTAAGTCGCTATCGGGCGGCAAAAGAGGACAAGCGATGTCAAAAATTAAGGCTAAAGATGGGAGGATGCTAACCGAGCGAGAAGAGGTACAGAGTAGATGGAAGGAATACGTGGAGGACCTGTATGACGGAATGAACAGACCAGAGAGATTGACTCTAGAGGAGGAAAGTGCAGTGGAGTAGGATAATCTTGGGCCGGAGATATTAGATTCGGAAATAGAGAGAGCTCTTCGTGATATGAAGGCTAGGAAAGCAGTCGGCGTGGACAATATCCCGTGTGAGCTTCTGAAGAATCTAGGGAAGGATAGTAAGAAAAGGTTTTTCGAACTAGTGCGCAGGATCTATGAGGAGGGATGCTGGCCGGAAGATTTCGTGAAGACGGTTTTAATTCCGCTTCCGAAAAGGAAGAAAGCTGTGGAATGCGGAGATTATAGGACTATCAGCTTAATATCGCATGCGGCGAAAGTGGTGCTGAGGATATTGAACAGACGAATGGAGGCGAGGGCAAACGAGTATTTGGGCGAAGATCAATTTGGTTTCAGAAAGGGGAAGTCAACTCGTGATGCAATAGCAATAACGAGGTCCCTCGTGGAGAGGAACCTAGAATACGACCAGGACGTATATGCGTGTTTCGTGGATTTTGAAAAAGCGTTTGATAGGGTGAACTGGGTAAAATTAATGGATATTCTCAAGATAATATGTGTAGATTGGAGGGATAGACGACTGATTCGTAATCTGTATATGGCCCAGACTGCGCAAGTGAGGGTAGCGGACGGAGAATCCGGGTGGGCAAGCATTGGCCGAGGTGTGAGGCAAGGCTGTCCTCTATCGCCGCTGCTCTTTAACGTGTACGCTGAAGAGATGGTAAGGGAAGCATGGGATGAGTTAGAAGCTGGAATAAAAGTGGGAGGAATGATGTTCAAATCAGTGAGATTCGCGGATGATCAGGCGCTGATTAGTCAGTCAGCAAGGGGGCTTCAGGCTGTAGTGGATGCGTTATACGAGCGTTGCGAGGAATATGGGATGAGGATTAATCACAAGAAAACTAAGGTAATGCGGTTTTGTAAAGCATCACGAGCGAGGAATGTGAGACTTAAGATAAAGATGGGTGGTGAAAAACTTGAGCAGGTTGAGCAATTCAACTATTTAGGCAGTACGTTAGAGGAAAACGGATACAGTAGTAAGGACATTAGGAAGAGAATTGCATTAGCGAAGGAGGCGTTCATGAACAGGAAGGAGCTTCTAAGAGGATCGTTATGTAAGACTTTAAAGAAAAGGTTAGTGAAGAGTTTGATCTGGAGTGTAGCTCTCTACGGTGCGGAAACGTGGACACTGAGGAAAGAAGACGAGAGAAGATTGGAGGCATTCGAGATGTGGGTATGGAGAAGAATGGAGAGGGTGAAATGGACGGAGAGGAAAAGGAACGACCAAGTGCTGGATATGGTTGGCGAGGAGAGGCAGCTTTTAGATGAGATACGGAGGAGACAGAAGGTATGGATGGAGGTAGTGCTTAGTGGTGAGGGGATGTTGAAAATGGTGCTAGAGGGTAGAATGTTAGGGAAACGAGGGAGGGGAAGGAGAAGAATAGGATTTTTAGATAGATTGAAAGAGAGTAGGCCTTACTGTGAGTTAAAGAAGGCAGTGCTGGAAGGAAAGGGAGGCTCCCAGATTACTTCTTGCGTACTCCATGGAAACCTACCTTAATCGGTAGAATACTATAATAATAATAATAATAATAATAATAATATATATTCGAATTTTTCTGTCTTCGCATACTTTCACTGAATTTACCGGGAAGAGGGGCGGGAGGTTTGTTTCAATGCTTACTAATGGGCCTTGGGTTATAATACCTGGTGTCACAATGCTGCTTCACATGTATTTGAACTTAAGACCCTTCGATAATGGATAAAGCACTATCCCCACTGGGTTACAAAGCTCTCTTTTGAATGCCTAGCAACAAACATTCGAAAACAGAAATTTACTGAGTGAGAAAATATTATTTCATTCGACCAGCAAGCAGGAGTTCATGGAATTAGGAAAATATTTCATTTATGAATTTTGATATGTAGTAATGTGGCGACAAGAGGTATAATAATCATTGAATTGAGTTCATTTAAGGCTTTTCTGTACCCCAGTAAAAAGGGGCTTTTGCAGGCTATGTTGACGCGTCCAATTGTGAATCGGTTCTATTCGTGTAATTAGTACGTTAATAGCGATTTTTTATCCAAAGACATCAATAGGTTGGGGAGAGAGGATAATAGGTACATCATCATTTTCCGAAAAGATGGAAGCATTCGAGTAGCGATTAAAAACAGAAATAATTTTTTCCAAGACTTAGAGAAAGAAATCAAAAATATCCCCATATTTTCCGTCCAACGTAGTTATTGAGTTAATATTGATTGGTCATCAGAGGAGATACTCAATGCTCGTCGAGTGGTATCGTTTTATATGTAGAAATTTTCATAGCGTCTGCCATCCGAAATTTAGAGCTGAACGCAACATCTTTCGCATGGAGCAGAACGTTACTACGTTATTTGAAGTAATGAGAAACTGCGTTAGTTTTATAACGATGTGAACATGATTTTAAGGCCTTCCTTCTGCTATTCTAAAACTCTTTACTGTCATAGAAAGAACGGAAGCGAAAAGGAATAAATTTAAACGGTCGATATTTCTATGCAGCATAAATTCTTGAGTTTCGGCAGTTTTTTTTTTTCAAAATGCACACATTTTTTTACCCTCGTTTCAGTGTGCGCAAGTTTGTATATTGCAGTCAGTAACACGAAAAAATAACCTAAAAAACCATGAATATGCTGTTTGCATTCAAGGGTCTACATTATGACTTCTGTCTCGAGTCCTAATCTATGCCTCCAATATTGTGCCCGGCAATGACATGTGTTGATGTCGCCTTTCGAGGAAAATTTATTTCTGAAAATAGAAGACATTTCCAAACAATATGCACTAGTTGCCATGTATTTGACTAAAAAAATAAAATTTGGGGCTTTTAAGGACCTCGGGTAATGAAAATATGCCGCGCGCTAACTTTCTTTGGTATTTAGGCTTTCAGTGTGTGGCATTCGCCCTCAATAGACAGCGCATACCTCGTATTATTTTCAGTGTATTATTTCGATCTAGCGGCATGTATGTCGATTGATGACTGTAGAAGATTCCCCACTATGAGAATAAATAAACAAACTAAGAACAATATAATTGTGCTGGCAATATTTGCTCCGGTACTTCGCCTAATAATCGTGAACTTAAGCCATCAAAAGACGAAAAAATAATCGCTGTTCCAATAGAAAATACCGTGTCAACTTCCAAGGAATATGCAGCTTCGTTCATGGAGTACACACGGTTCACACCGTTTTTCATTTTCTGGCATGTCGTGTGGGTCGGAAAAGACCGAGGAAAGAAAGGCGGTCTGAGGAAAAAAAACACCTCTTCGCAGCAGGGAACATCTCTCTTCCCCCTGAAATGTGACACCACTTGTTATCGGCTTGTTTACTTTCCTCGACTGCCTCGCCCTCCTCTCTGTCGCAGTGGCGGCCTGCCCATAAGGACTCTCGGACGCCGCCCCTCCCGAAGGTTTGCAAAAGGAAAATAAAATAAATACATATTCAATTATAATTATGCATCTATTTAACCAAAGTGTTTTTTCAATCGTATACATCGAAAATGTGGGAAAACGACGCAAAAATAGCGCGAGAAGTTCGCATTTGTAGTCGCGGGGCGCTGGCCAGGACGTCCTAATGCATATTAACATGCAGTTACATGAAGAATGGTAGTGGCGAGGGCTGCTGGAGCATTGACGCGTGTAAGCTTGCGCAGTGTGGAAGTCATGGGACCACATGGGACGCCGTCCGAGCATGCGCAGATCGACGTATCTATGGAGTTGACATCGCCGCAACGGCTGGCGGCATTATAATCTGGCGTCTGCTTGATGCAGCAGTGGTGGTGTTAGTGCAGCTCTATGGGTCATAGTAACGCGCAAGCCTTACCACCGCGACAAGGTTGTAGCCCAAGGGAAAGGAACGTTTCCATTAAGCATTAAATTTGAAATAAAATTTAACAATAACTTTTCGATAAATTATTTAACAATAAAAAAGAATTTTTGCAGAAAGATCAATTTCTGAATACACATAAGCGGGACTTCTGAGCCCTGTTACGGAGTGCTAATGGCTGACTACTTTTCCTTGTTTCCCTATTGAATTATTTTCTAAAAAGGAAACCTTCAGTGCTTACTCCTACGACAAAAATATCTTGGATAATACTCGCATAAGTGTAAAGCATCGCTGAGCGGCACTTGCAATTCCTCTTATAGTTTGCTTGTTAGGGGAAAATGATGGCCCATTTCGAATTGCGCAGAGCACATTACCTCGGCAGAAAGACGGATAATAGTTGAAATAACTATGTGCCTCTTCCTATATGATATATATATATATATATATTCCGAGATTAGAGATGACATGTTGCATAATGTCGCTAAATTGTGTTGAGGATGTTACTATTAAGAAGTATAAATACAATTGACTTTCCTTTGGCTTATTATGCTAGCCAAAATTCCATGTAATCAAAAAGTCCATACTGAATCATTCGATCGGCATTTATTCATCTGCCATTCATTCTAACTCCATTCATCACATTTTCTCCACAAACACCAGTTAGCGGAGGGAAATCTTATTTCAGCAGCATGCAGTCCATTCTAAAAGGAGCCAGAAACTTCTAGAAAAAATCTATTAGCAAATTTGTGCAAAATTTTTGAGAGGAAAATCATTCGCCCTGACCGGGATTTGAACTAATATCCCTCAATTTGCGGCCAAACTACTAATTACTCTGCTTTTGGAAGATTATTTCATTTCATTCCAATAAAATAATCACAGTGATTAGCCTTCTAGATAGTGGATAGCCTTCAGATTTTTTTCGATGTTTCAATGATATTTCGTTTTATACCAGCGAGTTGACGAATTTTGTCTTAAAAATCAACTTCTCTCTTCAACTGTACTATCTTGAAAACTGCTGCCTATTCTGCTTGCGAGACGTTGGGCGCAGATTGCGTCTCTTCTCCCTCTCCTGTCCCACGCTTAGTCCAAATACGACGACGAATTCGTGTGAATCTCCCTCGTGAGATGAGACCACGGCGGCAAACTCAAGTGCATATGTCAGTATATTTTGGGGGCCACTACGGATCATGTGACATTCCATTTTTTTCCCCTAGTCCGCTCTTCCCAAAGACACCAGATCCGTAGCGAAACTCGATATACCCGCAGGTGTTTGTGGGTAGTCGATGCCCCAATTCATTGATCGAGAAAAAATATCATATTACAATGTCTGAGTTTAGTTACACATCTCTCTTGTTTGATTTTTTTTGGAAAGGGTACCGTGGGAATCAGAGACAAGTAGTTCTCTCAAGACTGGAAGTAGGGAAGGAAGATTTTTTGGGGTGGGGAAGCTGCGCGCGCACACAAATATTCTATATTTTTCCTCACACAGATCGCGAAATCCTTAGTACACCTTAGAAGTTCAGTGAATGCTGATTTACAGGGGTGTGAGTGAGAACATGCACTACTCCATCCTCACTACTTCCGTATTCCCACTGTTTCTCTTCCCTTATGATATTCGTCAGCTTTCCACACATTTTAGGAAACAATAAGATATATTTGCGCTTACCTTTCATTTTAAATAGTATTTCGTTGCAAATTCTGGTTTCTACATGATGATGAAGACTCATGTTTAAAAAAGTTAAACATGAGTTGCATTCTTTTCCAACCTGTTCCTTTGTATACTTCTCTCTCTCCTTTCCACATAGGGGTGAGCCATACCTTTCCTCTTCCTTGCCTCGAAACCGTTCAAATGGACGCCCACATCTTGCTTGAATACGCGAAGAGGATTCTGGGCCGACGAACACTCTCTTTCCCTTTTTTCTCTTTGAGCCTCGACCTCTTCCGTCCTTCTCCAAGCCATTTACGTGTACTGAACTCCTTTCTCTCTATTCCTTTCTCCAACACTTCCTCTACTGTTTTCTTCTTCTGCATGTTCATCTTTTTATCTTCGAGTTTGGATTGAGAATAGAGGAAGCAAGCGAAGGAGCAAGAGGGAAAGGGTGAGAATTACACATATCCTCACTACCCCTCTTATCCTACCCTCTATCTTCCCATATGGTATTCTTAGGCTTTCAGAAAATTTTAGGATAAGATAAGAAATATTTGGGCTATTTTAATTATTATTTACCTAAATTTCTTGCTGGTTTCAGCACGTTGATGACGACTTATGTTTTGAAAAAGTTTTATTTGACCTAAATTTGTAACGTGAGGAGAACATGTTTCTTTTACATCCTATAAAGTTAAGTTCACTTCATTAGTTAAATAAGACATTGCAATATTTCCACAGCATTTATTTTCGCACGATGCGTTTCCTAGTTACAACAAAATTTTCAAGTGCATCATGTGCAGCCAAGTTTAAAGTTTAGCCTCGAATGCCATGCATGCATTATACTGCCATCTTGCGTGATATTTGGCACGATGTGATGGAAGTTATTAAAATTGGATGTACGTATTTGAGGATTCAAGCAGCGTTGATTCCCAAGGTAAGAGTGCTGAAATACAAGAAATTCTCCGGGGTTGTAGAGTGAGAAAGAGGAGGGAGAGAACGGGGACGGAGGAGAGCGTGTCGGAGGGATTCGTGAGTGATTAGATTTGTGTCGCGGCGATGAAGAAGTGAGAAGGGATGGCATTGGATGAGATTTCCCGCCCAAGAGCAGGAAGTGGACAGGCAAGCGACGCGTTGTGATGACAAAGCACACTCCCTGATGGCAGAGAAATATCTCGAGGAAGGAGAAGAAAAGGAGTTACAAAGTATTTTGAATAAGACAAGGAATTTGCCGCCATAGAGGACACATAGTTTTACATTCATGCAAAAAAATGTTTTCGTGATGAAAATTGGATGATCACTTTGCATGCATGAACTGAAATGTTCATTCACCTAATTTTTATCTTGCGGTGTAGCTGCTTTCGTTTCCTATTTACATTCCAGCAATGCAAACGTTAAATTAAGTAAGTACGTTACTATTTTCTACATTCTTCAGTTAGAGACTAAAATTGGCCCCATTACTTTTCACAAACTCTAATTTAAAAATATTTATTAACTTTTCTAGTAATATTGAGCCTTATGCAAAATGGTCGGTTAAAAAAATTTTCTCAAAGAATACTTTCGCCTTGCTATTTTAATAATTCATGAACAAGTTAATCAGGTTATCTCTGAATAATTGGAGCCATTATTGATTTATGTATTAGTACGGTCCGGTGAAGTACTTCAAGCAATTATCACATGGGAAAGCATTGCTCCGCAATGCTACCCGCATTGACGCAATCTCCGTGGTTGTGAAAAGGAACCCCCGGCTATTCTCATAAAGAAAAACGAACAAGTATATTCTCAGGAATGGTTCAGAGCAGGGGTCTCCAATTCACTTCAAGGGTCTACAATTTAGGGGTTGCCGCATTATCGAGGGATATGAACACAAACTTCACATTTTGCAATTTTGGCAAAAATAGAGTGAGGTGTGAAAAACAAATCGATTTTTAGGCATGATTTTTATGATGATACCGTGATTCAAGCTAAATATTATGATGAGAAAATTGAACTGACCTAATTCGTTGAGAAAAGTGGAGATGGTGGTAACGAGAACTATTCTCGCTCGCCTCGTAATGCCCAATTGCGTAATATGTGGCCTTCCTACAAAACGCGGCTCTAGCCTCTCCTGCAGTGCATGCAAGAGTTTGCAACATCCGTCCTGCAATTCTCTAACTGAGGAGGACTTCAGGACAATCCTAGATCTGCAAAAGCCGTGGACGTGCAGCAAATGTCTTGGGAAACATCGCCTAGACCGCAGAGAGGAAACCCCCGTGAGAGGCATCCGTGCTGCGTCTCCTACTCTTCCGGGCGAGGAGGAAACCACAAAGGAGCTGTTGCAGACCCTTCTGCTGCGCGTCAACTCCATCCACGACGAGCAGATTGCATTTAAGGATACCATCTCTACATGGCAGGTATCTGTGAGTGAGCACGCGAAGTCTATTGAGCTTATTAACGATAACCTCTCAAAATTAAGTAATAAGCTGGATGAGCTCTTGAGTGAAAATAAAGTTCTCACTAGCAAACTGTCCGATTGTGAAGTTCGCTTAAACCAAATTGAGCAGGAGCAATTGCGGAATGTGGTAGAGATAAGAGGTATTCCTACGTCTGACGTTGAAGTTGTTGATTCCCTCGTTATTGCAACGGGATTATCTTTGGGGTTAAAAGTTGACATCAATGATATTGACTATGCATTCCGCGTTGGTAGTCGCTCAGTGGATCACTCAAGCCGTGCAATTTTAGTACGCTTCATGAGGTCCCGTGTTGCAGAGGAATTTGTCCAGCTACGTAAAAGGAAAAGAAATTTATACTTGAAGGACTTAGATGTGCCCCATTTGAAGCCCTATTCACTAAATCCCCTCATCTACGTAAAAGAATCATTGACTCCACTTAACAGAAAACTACACAGCATAGCCCGCAGCCTAAGAAAGGAGGGTAAAATCAAGTTTGTCTGGATAAGAAATGGAAAAGTGTAAGTAAGAAAAAGTGAAGGTGCCGATCGAGTCCAGGTGAACACCGAAGAAGACCTACAGAGGGTCAAATAGGATACATGTGCACGTTTAAACTCTGAAATCAACACATTACCTTTAAGCACCAAAGCTACTGTTGTACGCGAGCCACAAAAACTTAGTGTATGTCATGTTAATGCTCAATCTTTATTTGCGCACATTGATGAATTTAGACATTATTTTTATGCAAAAAATTATCATTTAATTGGAATATCCGAAACCTGGCTGAAAGAACACATAAACAATAATATGGTGAACCTCCAAAATTATCAGTTAATTCGGAATGATCGACTTGATAGAGTTGGTGGTGGTGTGGCTGCGTATATCCATGATCGCTTTAATTGTAAAGTCCTTGAAAAGTCCGATGGTACTCCTCGAAAACCTGAATTTATGTTTATTAATGTCTCTAATGCTAATGGCAAGTTATTGTTTATAGTCATGTATAGACCACCAAATAGTTGCTATGTATGTGATGATTTTGAAACCTTAATATGTAAGTACATACCTATGTATAAAAATGTCATTATTTGTGGGGATTTCAACATTGATGTGCTTAAAGATACACGTAAGAGTGCTTATCTTAAGAATTTATTGTTTAGTTATAATCTTCATCTGCCTTCTTTTCAAGCCACACATATTCTGGAATCATGTCAGACTTTGCTTGACCTAATCATTGTTGACGATGCCAGAAAAGTGGATGACTTTGGTCAAGAATCTGTGAACTTTCTATCAGAGCATGACTTAGTGTATGTGAACTATATTTTCACCTTATATACCATATAAACCTCCCGAAATCTGTTTCCGAGATTTGGCTAAACTTGATTACGTTATGTTTGAAATGGACTGGAACGGTCTATCATGGGAGGATTTCTTTTTAACGCGTGATGTCAATGAAAAAGTGGCAATATTCAATTCCCACCTTACTTGTCTTTTAGATAGACACGCTCCCATAAAAAAAATAAAATTGAGACGTAACCCATGTCCCTGGCTCTCTCAAGAAATACAAAACGCCATGAGTCACAGAGATTCTTTACGTAGGCACTTTCGAAGAACTCGGTCTGCTCAAAAATACAATGAATATAAAGTCTCCCGAAATAAAGTGAAGCAAATGCAGCATAATGCAAAAGTTAACTACTTCTTTTCTTGCTTATCAGATAAACATGACGCTCGTTCTCTGTGGCAAGAAATTAAAAGATTGGGTCTCGGAAATTCCAGAAATGAACCCACCAATATTAATTTCCCCCTCAATGAGCTTAATACCTATTTTCTAAATAGTTCCACATCGTCTGATTGTATAGACGAGGAAGAGCGTCTCGATGTCAATACTTGCATTGAGCGTGAATTCAGCGATGAAAATCTTTATTTCCCTCATTTTACTCCCGATCTACTATTAAAATACATTTCAATGGTAAATTCAAACTCTTCGGGGGTAGATGAAATCAGTATTAAGGTAATTAAAAAGATTCTTCATCTAGCTCTTCCAATTTTGCTTTCAATTTATAATTGCTCGTTAGATTACTCTAACTTCCCCTCCTTGTGGAAATCTGCTCTTATTCAACCAATTAAAAAGAAGCCAAATCCTGTAGAAATGTCTGACTACCGCCCTATTGCAATACTGTGTGCCTTATCAAAACCTCTTGAAAGATTCGTGTTTAATTGTGTTACTGAACATCTGTCTAAAAATAATTTTTTAAATAATTTTCAATCTGGGTTTCGCAAAGGTTATAGTACTCAAACAGCATTGATTAAAATAACAGATGACATAAGACTTTCAATGGATAAGCAGAAAATAACAATATTGGTACTCTTCGACTTTAGTAAAGCTTTTGATTGTGTTAACCACAGTATACTTTTAAAAAGATTATCTAATTTGAAAATATCTACTTCTGTTTTACAATGGTTCCGTTCTTACTTGAGTCAACGTTTCCAGGCGGTGAATGATCGGAAAAACAATGTACATTCTGAATTACTCCCTGTCGAACATGGGGTCCCCCAAGGGTCAATACTGGGGCCATTGCTCTTTGTCATTTACATTCAGGACCTCCCAAATAAGATACGTCATTGTAAGTACCATTTATACGCTGATGACTTGCAGATCTATATTGACTGCGATCTCAATGCGATCTCTAGCGCCATTGCTCAAGTTAACGAAGATATCTCAATTATATGTGAATGGGCGTCTAAAAATTGTCTGAAACTAAACTCACAGAAAACAAAGAGCATTATAATATGCAGTGCCAAGGTCTTGTCTTCCATAAACATCGGCTCACTGCCTAAAATTCAAGTTAATGACGTAGAAATAGATTATTCTGAAAAGGTTAAAAATTTAGGCGTTATTCTAAATAAAACACTAACTTGGGACGAACACATAGCATGCATCTCTAATAAGGTAATTAAATCTTTGCACCAGTTAAAATGCTTCCGTAACCTAATGCCAATACCATTGAGACTCAAACTAGCGAATGCTTTGTTGATTCCTCATATTGATTGCTGTTCTTTGGTGATGTCGAACATTAACAAATGTCAGATATCTAAATTACAGAAAATACAAAATTGTATCTTGCGTTATGTGTGTAACATTGGATATTATGAGCATGTCACTCCATATTATAAGGAATTAAAAATTTTAAAAATTGAAAAAAGAAGAAAATTTCAAATGGGTTTCTTTATGTATAAACTTTTAAAAACTGAAACTCCTTGTTACATTTTCCAGCCTTACATAGATAACCTAATGAAAAAAACAAGATTTACAAGAAATAAAAATAAATTAATTATACCTATTCATAAAACAACCATGTACCAAAATTCATTTTATATTAATTCATGCCATGCATGGAATTCGATTCCCCAAGAATTAAAAAATATCTCAGGATTCAATAATTTCAAAAAGTCTTTGTTTTCTTTTTATTTTTATGATAACTGATTTTAAATAAGCGTCTGCAACTTGCAATTTTTTGTTTGTATGTTTTTTGTATGGTTTTTGATTTTGTTTCATGTTATTGGAAATCTGTATAAAGGTGGTTGTTTGAGTTGGTTGGTTTAGTGATTGATGATTTCTTCTTTTTTTTATGTTAACCTTCTCAGTCTGAGTGTTTATTATTATGTATTTATTTAGGCTCCAAAGGAAAGGATTCCTTGAGCCAATAAAGTTTATTTATTATTATTATTATTATTATTAAAAGCGGCGGAGAAGTCAATTGTCTACGCGGACAGTAGAAGAATAAAGAAGCCGTGTATAACGGAGGCAATAGTAAAAGAAATGGAGGAGAGAAGGATGTGGAAGAACGTGGACACAGAACAGGGCAAAAAAATGTATAGGGAATTGTATAATCGATTACGACGTGAAACTAAGACGGCAAGGGAGGCTTCGTGGAAAAGACAGTGCGAGGAAATGGAAAAGTTCCAGAAGGATGGAGAAGTAGGCGCGTTGTACGCCACAGTTTAGTCGCTATCGGGCGGCAAAAGAGGACAAGCCATGTTTAAAATTAAGGCTTAGGATGGGAGGATGCTAACCGAGCGAGCAGAGGTACAGGCATGGTACAGGGTAGGTGGAAGAAATACGTGGAGGACCTGTATGACGGAACGAACAGACCAGAGAGATTGACTCTAGGGGGGGAACGTGCAGTGGAGGAGGATAATCATGGACCGGAGATATTAGATTCGGAAATAGAGAGAGCACTTCGTGATATGAAGGCTAGGAAAGCAGTAGGCGTGGACAATATCCCGTGTGCGCTTCTGAAGAATCTAAGAAAGGAAGATAAGAAAAGGTTTTTCGAACTAGTGCGCAGGATCTACGAGGAGGGATGTTGGCCGGAAGATTTCGTGAAGACGGTTTTAATTCCGCTTCCGTAAAAGAAGAAAGCTGTGGAATGCGGAGATTATAGGACTATCAGCCTAATATCTCATGCGGCAAAAGTGGTGCTGAGGATATTGAATAGGCGAATGGAGGCGAGGGCAAACGAATATTTGGGCGAAGATCAGTTTGGTTTCAGAAAAAGGAAGTCAACTCGTGATGCAATAGCAATAATGAGGTCCCTCGTGGAGAGGAGGCTAGAATATAACCAGGACGTATATGCGTGTTTCGTGGATTTTGAAAAAGCGTTTGATAGGGTGAACTGGGTGAAGTTAATGGATATTCTCAAGAGAATGGGTGCAGATTGGAGGGATAGACGACTGATCCGTAATCTGTATATGGCCCAGACTGCGCAAGTGAGGATAGCGGACGGAGAATCTGGGTGGGCAAGCATTGGCCGAGGTGTGAGGCAAGGCTGTCCTCTATCACCGCTGCTCTTTAACGTGTACGCTGAAGAGATGGTAAGGGAAGCGTGGGATGAGTTAGAAGCTGGGATAAAACTGGGAGGAATGATGTTCAAATCAGTGAGATTCGCGGATGACCAAGCGTTGATCAGCCAGTCAGCGGGGGGGCTTCAGGCTCTAGTGGATGCGTTATACGAACGTTGCGAGGAGTATGGGATGAGGATTAATCACAAGAAAACTAAGGTTATGCGGTTTTGTAAAGCATCACGAGCGAGGAATGTGAGACTCAAGATAAAGGTGGGTGGTGAAAAACTTGAGCAGGTTGAGCAATTCAACTATTTAGGCAGTACGTTAGAGGAAAACGGATACAGTAGTAAGGACATTAGGAAGAGAATTGCATTAGCGAAGGAGGCGTTCATGAACCGGAAGGAGCTTCTAAGAGGATCGTTATGTAAGAGTTTAAAGAAAAGGTTAGTGAAGAGTTTGATCTGGAGTGTAGCTCTCTACGGTGCGGAAACGTGGACTCTGAGGAAAGAAGACGAGAGAAGATTGGAGGCATTCGAGATTTGGGTATGGAGAAGAATGGAGAGGGTGAAATGGACGGAGAGGAAAAGGAACGACCAAGTGCTGGATATGGTTGGCGAGGAGAGGCAGCTTTTAGATGAGATACGGAGGAGACAGAAGGTATGGATGGAGTTAGTGCTTAGTGGTGAGGGGATGTTGAAAATGGTGCTAGAGGGTAGAATGTTAGGGAAACGATGGAGGGGAAGGAGAAGAATAGGATTTTTAGATAGATTGAAAGAGAGTAGGCCTTACTGTGAGTTAAAGAAGGCAGTGCTGGAAGGAAAGGGAGGCTCCCAGATCACTTCTTGCGTACTTCATGGAAACCTACCTTAATCGGTAGAATACTATAATAATAATAACACGGTGAATGATCTTTCGAATAAAATTCAATCGCCGGTACCACTATACACGGCGAATGATTTCGGCGAATGATTTCGGCGAATTTTCTGCGCAGAAATGATGCGCACTGGTGCGACTATCGATTATATTGCTTTTACTTTCCGTGGGGTACGAATCATGCGTTCTGTGATCCCGTAACGAAGTACGTAATAAGTTGTTTTCGCTGCCGAGCAACGATGATATGCTTCAAGATAGTGCGCTGTTGAACATGATCATAAGAAAAATTACTCTTCAAATGGCTACCCGAGGTCTTTTCCCTTCCGATTCAGTAAATTATTATTATTATTATAGTATTCTACCGATTAAGGTAGGTTTCCACGGAGTACGCAAGAAGTGACCTGGGAGCCTCCCTTTCCTTCCAGCACTGCCTTCTTTAACTCACAGTAAGGCCTACTCTCCTTCAATCTATCTAAAAATCCTATTCTTCTCCTTCCCCTCCCTCGTTTCCCTAACATTCTACCCTCTAGCACCATTTTCAACATCCCCTCACCACTAAGCACTAACTCCATCCATACCTTCTGTCTCCTCCGTATCTCATCTAAAAGCTGCCTCTCCTCGCCAACCATATCCAGCACTTCGTCGTTCCTTTTCCTCTCCGTCCATTTCACCCTCTCCATTCTTCTCCATACCCACATCTCGAATGCCTCCAATCTTCTCTCGTCTTCTTTCCTTAGTGTCCACGTTTCCGCACCGTAGAGAGCTACACTCCAGATCAAACTCTTCACTAACCTTTTCTTTAAACTCTTACATAACGATCCTCTTAGAAGCTCCTTCCGGTTCATGAACGCCTCCTTCGCTAATGCAATTCTCTTCCTAATGTCCTTACTACTGTATCCGTTTTCCTCTAACGTACTGCCTAAATAGTTGAATTGCTCAACCTGCTCAAGTTTTTCACCACCCATCTTTATCTTAAGTCTCACATTCCTCGCTCGTGATGCTTTACAAAACCGCATTACCTTAGTTTTCTTGTGATTAATCCTCATCCCATATTCCTCGCAACGCTCGTATAACGCATCCACTAGAGCCTGAAGCCCCCTTGCTGACTGGCTAATCAGCGCCTGATCATCCGCGAATCTCACTGATTTGAACATCATTCCTCCCACTTTTATTCCAGCTTCTAACTCATCCCATGCTTCCCTTACCATCTCTTCAGCGTACACGTTAAAGAGCAGCGGCGATAGAGGACAGCCTTGCCTCACACCTCGGCCAATGCTTGCCCACCCGGATTCTCCGTCCGCTACCCTCACTTGCGCAGTCTAAAGTACCTAAAATAATTGGGGGAAAAACCTTCAAAGGAAAACAAGTTGCTTGGCTCGTTTTAAAAATCAATTTTGAAAAATTTAAACGCCATTAATACTCCGTTTGTCGATCGATCCTCTATCAGACGCGATAAGTTGATCGAAATAGGGTGGTTTCCTATTATTTTTTATTGCCTAAATCGAAAGATTATTACTGCTGGAGTACGTATTTCACGCTATTAGATTTTTAAATGACGATATCTATTTTTGCGATTAAATGAAAAGTGGAAATTTTAAGGCGCGGGAAAACGCGACGGGTAAGTATGAATAACGGTTAAACTCCCGTGTGACGTCTCTCTGGTTTCCGCTGCCGCAATTGAGGTGACCTTGGGGCGAGGCTCTGAGAGCTTATACGACGCACGATGCTAGCAGGTAGCAGGGTACTATGCCGGCTGGTAGCGCTTCGCTTGAATAAAAATTATTAATACCTTATCAAACGAAGAAAACTTTCCGACCTTAGCCAGTTATAATAGGTGATTATTAAGACATGTTTCCCTGAGCTCTGTGCCTCACGCATCTACATAACATCTACATAATACCCCGCGAGCCACCTCTTGGGTGTTTGGCAGGGGGTGATCAATAACCAGCATGCAGCATGCATTTGGACTCCCACATGCACACCACACCATCCAAAAAACGTCCCGTATAATAACAAACTATACTACTATATGCTGTTAGAAATAGAATATAGAATAGAAATTCAGAAACATGCATTAAATTTTACATAGGTTAGTAGGCTACACTACAAGTCATGCAATCTATTTACGAGTTCTATTGCTGACGTTATAATCTCTTACTGATCGTGGAAAAAATGACATTCGGAATCTGTCTGGTCTACAATCTATCTCTCTTATTTTATTTATATGATCTGATCTACTGTAGTAAGGTAAGTCCGGTAGAGATGCCCCACCTAAGGAAACGTCTTCATATCTATGACATAATTAATGGTAAGAATGTAGGACTTCACGATATAATACAACATTGAATGATTGTTAACCATATACCTACAAATTTTCATTAAAAAATATTCACCCCAAAATATTTAAGCTTTTCCATGTATACGCATTTGGCCATCTCTCCCAACTGTCCGGGTGATGCCCCACGAGAGAGAGATGCCCCACGGGAGAGATGCCGCACGCAGCTCAAGCTGAATGCAATCTGAATTAAACCTGTTTTATAATGACACATTCAAATTAACTTAAACTAATGGTATTAACATAACATTTAAACACATTTTGAATCAACGTTTGTAAAATTATTTTTCAGAATTGCATAATTCCAGTGAAAATATCCTTTAAATCTTGCACTGAAACTCGTTCATGTTCTAATGAATGACAACAATAGAAAGAATAATATTTGGTTCAAATGACCTTAGTTGTCGAGGCACCCTAAAAACAAAATACTATAATAATATTTTACAGTAGCTTCTTACCTAATTTAAAAAATTGTTTAAATATTGCTCTTCTTTCTCCCTGGATCAGTTTAGTTCCATGTTTATTTGCAGAAATTTCCGTAAATTTTGCATGATTCGTGAAGTCAATGATCGCAATTGAACATTTGATCAAGTCTACTGTTAATTTTGTGGTAAAATAGTTATCTTCACATTCCAAAAATCTGTTCTCCCCATCATCAATGATCAGTTTTTCCTTATTCTTTTCCAAATTTACTATTTTTGAAACGCTTTATTTTTTACTCTTCGCACTTATCTTTCCTTATTTTACGTGTTCGCCGAACGTCAGTACTTTCGCTGTATGTTTCAATGTTATCGAATTTATTTCGAAGGTGAGGAATGGCGATATTTTATTCAACGGTTTTTTAGGTGCCATTTTTGAATTCTGATGATATTTAGACGAATTAAAAGTTTCTTAAAGGCTTCTCTGGATGTGCCAGGCATTGAACTAGGGTATTCCCGTCAGCTTTGGGTTTATCAAAGTTACACCGCTAACGGGATAAAACTTTTTAATTACAAGTTTGCAAATACTAAGGGGTCACTAATACTCGGTATCTCTTTTGGGGTAAACACATTCGCGAAATATGTGGGTAAGCTAAATGTAAACTGGTTTTTTTTAAACGAATTTTCGGTGAATTCCGTTTAAAACTGAAAGAGATAAGCTACCTGTTTCTGGTTAGGCCTCCCTTGAAATATGCTGCTGGCGTATGGGACACTTACGAAGTAGGACTAATAGCTAAAAATCAATCGAGTACGACGCAGGGCGGTCAGATTCGTGATAAGTTTTTACGACAAAAATTGCAGCGTTCCCCATATGTTAGGTAACTTAAGATGGGAATCTTTTCAGGAGCGTGGAGCAGAGAAAAAGCTCAATTTACCAAGTTAATTCAGAGAATATCTTCTTTAAGACGATGTGAAAAATATACTTAGTTTAACATCGTACTATGGTAGACTAGTCAAATGAAGGAAATAAAGAAATCAAACTGAAATGCATTGAGGTTAATAAGGTCATTCTTTCCTATTACAATTAGGGGTAGCATCGGCGTCAAGGACAATCAAAAAAGTCAATTTTGAAAATCACATATAAGCGAATGATAGGACAACAGAAGTAGATACTTTGCACGAAATATATCATCCTTACACTTATCACCAGCACTGATTAGAATGTGTTAAGGCCGTTTTACACGGTACACAGAATTGCGCAGGTTAGAGCTGCATTAATTTCTAAAATGGCGTGGAATTGCGCGAACGCATGAACGAAATTAGAACAGGAGCTATTTTGCCGTCTTGCATCCACGCATTCTCGCATGTGTTCTAGCAATTCACCGCTTTACACGACGCAATTTTGATTGCGCCTTCACACGTACGTCAGACTGCGCAATTCCGTGTACCGTGTAAAACGGCCTTTATATGCTGTTAATCTGAATTGTAGATGTTCAAAACGTTTTTATTTATTGAGCGGTATGGTAAATTTTTGAGAGAATCGGTATATTGATAAAAAAAGGACAAAATTCTCGCATAAACAGTAAGTAATTAGAAAATACCGCATCCACCACTGTTCACGTTTTCAAGGGACGCTGTGATATTTAAATGTTGCCAATTCCGCTGCTAATCTGTTTCCCTCCTATTAGCAGATTGGGATAGAAACGTCGAAAGCCACGAAACTGAAAGTGAATTGACGACCGGAACTATAATAAACAGTCACTTCTGTACCATAATGAACAGTGAAAGCAACTAAATATCGCTTCATTGTAGCAAAAAATAAGGTTAGCAAGTAAGCTTCGTCGAAGGATTCCATTGAAAACAAAGAAATTACACAAAAAATTTAGGGAGACGCATTTGTTTCAACTATTGCATAGACGGCGAACCATCTCAAAGAAGGGAGTAGAGGCACGTCTTCAAGAGTGAAGCGAAACGGTACCGTTGTACGATGAAGAATTCAGCGGATGCGATGAAGGAAGCAAGCGGAGGGAGTGGCAGTTGGCTCGGGGTGGAAGGAGGGGGAAGAGGGCAGGGGAGAGGGAAAAGGAAACGTGTAATCTCATTACGGGTGGCTTTAAAGAGTGTCTTCCCTTTTTCGCTGCATCGCTCCCGATAATATCAGCAGGCAAATGAACAGAGGCCCTTTCGGGTGAGGGGCAGGGGTTTGGGGAGGTAGGGGGGAAGGGGGGTGGGAATAATAAGGGACGGATGCTGGAGAAGAAAGCATTCAACACACACGGAAGAGACATTTGAATAAATAGAAATAAAACAAATGAATGGGAGAGGACGCAGCGCGAAAAAATTGCACGTTAACGAGAAAGGAAATTAACGAGGAGAGGACGTCCTAATTTATTTTTCTTTATCTTTTTGATGGGCCCTCACCCATCAATTCCTCCGAAAACTTTGGACACGGGGGTATAAACTCGTAGAGGGTCAGAATAGTCGCATGGGGGCGCTGGCGGTACACAATGCATGGATGGGCTTCGCAGCGGATAGGTGAGAGGGCTCTCCCATTGCGAGAGGGACGCCATTTTTCACAGCAGACACAGTTGCGTCGCAATCGCAAGCCGCACCATAAACCGCTTAATGAGTAGCTGCGACTACGAAACGGAAGGCATGCGATTTTCAAGGAAAAAATACTAGGAATAGATCGGCGCGAATTTCAGAGAGGAATACTGTGAGGGCCAAAATAGAAAATAGATCCCGACATGAAAATATCCACAATTACAACCATAATTACAGGAAATAGGAATTCCACAAGAATATCGTGCCACTCGCAAGAGTAACTATCAGCAATATAATTGTACTGGTAAAGTAAATCATTCGTTACAAATTGTATCAAAAATAAAATGAAATCAAAAATAAATTTGTATTAACTAGAGTTAGAGAAAGATACATAAGAGTGTTTTTTTTAAGGATTATATTCTCCCATGCTTCACACCAAGTCATTGAGTTAATCAATGACAGCGTTTCTGAGGCCGACTCCGTTACTATCGTAAAGGCAAAGAATGAAAAATTTTAATCAAGTAACTTTAGCTTTCTATTCGTTGCTGTTCACTTTGATTCTTGCAAGACACTTCTTGTCCTCAGTTAAATTAATGAAAGGTTCGATATAGATAAAGAGAATTCGACAGATGGATGGAAAAGATAGGTTACAACGAAAATAGGGTGGTTTCCCATTATTTTTTATTGTCTAAATCGAAAGATTATTACTCCTGGAACTATTTTTATTCACCCTTTTACATTTTTAAATGACGGTATCTATTTTTCGCGATTAAATGAAAAGTGACAATTTTCTTGCGCGCAAAAACGCGACGGCAAAATATGAATGTTGGGAAAAGCCCGTGTGACGTCATTCTGGTTACCGCTTCCGCGAAGTGAGGTGACCTTGGGGCGATGATGTGTGCGCCACTGCAATGCAGGCTGCTAGCAGGTAGCGCTTGGCTTAAATAAGGAATAGTAATACCTTATCAAATGAAGGAAACTTACTGACCTTAGGCAGTTTTAATAGGTGATTATTAAGACATGTTTCCCCGAACTTTGTGCCTTATGCATGCATTGCTAACCTCAGAAGATGTAAAACTCCTACCCTCTCGTATAGAAACTAGGTCCCTTTGACGTCACGTGGAGTGGCATCGCATGGGCGCCAATCTGGCCTTTTTCAAATGAGGATAAAATTGACCATTGCCATTCCTCTAAACCGGTATTTCTTAAATCAAATAATTTGTATATTATGAATACACTAATGTTGGGTAACGAATCGCAATCAATGCCTTTCGTTTTCTTTGATGAAGGAGACTACCCTATTAGTTATCTACATTCATGCTTATATGCTTTTATTATAACTTTTGCATGAAAAAATTCTTAGCATCCATGTTTACGAGTTATTGACGTCAATTAAATTCTGGTTCTCCACGTCATTCAGAGAAACCCGATTTTTTTTTCGGATAGAATCGCTCATCAGAGCTATAACGACAACGAACTACGCGAGACGGATTCGCGAGGCCGAGGAGTAGTGCTAGAAGCGGTGAGGCGCTCGGCAAGAGTCAGTGACGTCATGAAATCAATCAGCGAAAAGAGCAAACCTGTCGATATTTTGCCGCGAATCGTTTGAGGGAAGGGGGCGAAGATTCGATAAACGCAAACATACGGGTCGGGTCGATATTTCAATGCGAGACTCAGTCGCCAATAATAAAAAGTAAAATAAATGGACATTTGCGAATCTATGTTAATCCTTTCCCCGATTTATTTATTTATTCATTTCATCACCAAAAGCGGCACAAAGCCTTTTACATTGGCTGTTCCTTAAATGCATCACACCTAACAGATAACAAACAAAAGCACAATAAATAAAAACTAATAGAAAACAAAATGTTTAAACTTAAGAAGGGGAACTATTGATTAGACTACCGTGAATTATTCAGATGGCATTTTAGGGAGGATTTGTAACTAGTGGAAGAGGAAAATAGGTCGAGGGATGGGATTTTTGAAGCTATGAAGTTAAAAAAGGAGGTGATTCGGTAGAACAGAGAGCGTTGAGAATCTCGAATAGAAAATCCTAATACAGTTTCGATGCTCCTAAACAATCTCCTCCTCCCCAATGTATGGTGAGGCAGGTGATTTTATTTAAGTACATAATGACCAGTAGTGTAACCACGTTGTTACTTGAAAATTTCATCATAACAATTCACATTATAAGCTGAAAATCACCAAAAAACATCAATTATCAAGTATTTACGATAAAAAAGCATTGTGATGCGGATAAGGCAAGACATTAATGTTTAGGGCGCATGACGTGGGCAAATTGACGGACGGAACATATATTTCGCATTGGAGTTTTTCATTGGGCTTTAGGCAATACAGTGAGAGGCTTTCTTACAGCTACTAAACAAGTGATGGGTGAATTTGAAAGCGTTTTCTTGATTGCCAGAAGAATGAAAACAGAGCGCAAAGCAGGCTCACTTGCATGCACTTGAAGCAAGTCGTTTTTTTAAGAAAATGAAATGTTTGAGTGCCGCTAAGGAAATGTTTCTCATGCATTATTCTCTGCTCAAAAAATGCTTAAAACAATCTGCGAACCGAAAAGATTTCGACATTTTGTGTTCCAATTCCACACATTTATTATTCTTAGGGCCGTCAAGGCATTGTTTTCAAAATCATGAAATGGAGATTCTACGATTTATTTTCACTGAACGAAAAAGCGGCTGTGCCCACTAATCTCCCCAAATAATGATGATTGGATTTGAAATGATATTTTGGATTCGCTGGTGAGATTAAGACTATGAGTAAGATGAGAATAAAAAGAGCTATTTCCCATGTTTTATTTCAAGGCTAATATATATCTCTTTGTTGATTTCAACAATATTCTAAGTGGGCGTATATACAACAAAAAATGAGAGAGATGAATAAAAAAGAATATCTATAAAAATTTCCCGGGATAAGAGAGATATCCGCATAAAAGCGGATATCTCTCTTATCCCGGTTTACGGCCTCGATTAATGAATGTTAAGTGGACTGGAATCGTCCATTTGAAAACTAGGTCGATGCAAGAGAACGTGTCTTCCGTGTTTGCATTTAAAGTGATGCAGCAAGCATCGAACATTTATGATAAATCGGACATCCGCAGGCAGATATACTTCTTTATTCGCTATTGCCTGTGAGCATTAGTTTCAAACACAGTACTAAGTGGAATGACATTGAGCATCCAAAATTTCCTTATACTTCGTACTTATAGGTATATGTATTATTATTTTCACATATAAGTAACACTTAATGCAAACGAATCAATATTGTTTTCGTGCACTCATCGATGGTGTTCAAATGTTTTCCAACCTTTAAAAATCAGCGAAGTATTTTGAAATTTTAGGTAATTATATTGCGGGTGAAATATGCAATTTTTCACCACTATCTACGGCTACGGAGCAATTTATTAGCACTAAAAGATATGGATTTTTCCATGGGCGTAAAATACAAATGAATGAATGGGCGGAAAATTGAAAAGATTCAAAAGTTATTTTTTCTGATCGCCTGCTAAGGATTTAGTCGATTTCAGAAAAGAGTGACCTATCTTCACAAACAAAACAAATAAATGTAAGTTGGAAGTAACTTGGCTAGTTCAGTTCTTATCTTAGTTCATGAAACTTTTCAAGATATTTTATTTCAGCGTGATTTTCAAACATAGCCTACGGTAATTACACTGAAATAAATTATGTGAAAACGACATGTATCGCTAAAACAATTCATGAAAAGCCCTCACACAATTCTTAAGCTTATTAAATCTATTACAGACGTGTTTGAGCTTTGATAGATATAATTAAGACCACATTTTTCCCACTGAGTGTCTTTACATACATAAAACTTAAAAGAAAAATCAATTTTATTGCGCAAGCTCAAAAAGATATATTTATGGAAAGGAATAACAAATCTAAGATAAATTTAACTCACTATGTTTCACTGGAAGCGGGAATGAACACTTACCTGGAAAAGAGAAAAGTCTAATTTAGTCACAAAATACATTCAAATTAATACTGCTTATTGTAATACACGCCAAAATCAGGGGTTTTATGTCAATAATGAAACGCAAATGAACATATCCAGTGAACAGAAAAATTTCAAGTGCATTAGTGCCTTCATTGGGAAGAAATACATACATTTTGTTTTAACCGCTGGAACGCCATTTAAAAGATTATTTAACCATGTATTCTACTAATGAATAGAGGACAAGAGATAGTGCTTCTAAAAGGGTGCAGAATGACATTATTGAGAAGAAGAAGAAGCTTGCTTTGGAAAGGATGGAATTTTCTTCCTGAAAGTCGCTTCTATAATTTCTAGGAATGCAACACGAGTGAGTCATAGATAAAACGATCCAGCCTCATTAGTTTTCAAACCCTTCTTTGCATCAAATCCACAAATTTCTTGTAGCATATATATGTTGAATTGCCTCAGTTATTCTTATTTTGCAAAAAGTAAGTAAATCCTACCGTGATGCATCCAATGGACAGATATGAAAAAAAAGCATCAGAAAAGAGCTTTTTGGTAACAAGAAATCTAGAAGGCAAGATTAAATTCACATCAAGGTGTGTCTATGATGAGAGAGGAATTGATAATTTCAACGAGAAAATACGTTTGTGCTACAAATAAAAAAACAAGCGGATAGTAAAATAGAATTCAGATGGAATTGGAGAATCCGGGGAGAAAATTACTTATTCCCCCAAAAATACATCCCCGCCCAGACAGAGAGAAATGCGATGCATGAACCATATTCTTTAACTCAAATCTCGATGCGAGAGGGAAGTCTTTTAATTTAAGAGACAAGAAAACTTCCAGCGGGGATAAAAATACCAATATAAAGCAATAAAAACAGTCATGAAACAAGTCCCTTTGGAGACCATTTCCAACAAATGATAATTATTTAAACCAACATCTCGATAGGAAATTCGTCGCGTCCTTTAAGGTCTCCTGTTTTAACACACTACCTCAAATGGGTCGGAGAATTCGTTCCGTGCTTTGCTTCGGAAAATGTAGAAATAAAATGCATAAAATAATAAAATCAGGAAGGGACTCCCAACAAGAAAGAGAGTAACACGGGAATTTCCTGAACGATTGTGCGACGCCAAAAGAACAAAATGTAATAATACAACGAAAAGGATTGCGTAATCTCGGTGAAATTAAGTTTTTGGAATTGACAGCGACAGGAAGCAATCCCGCTCTCAATACAATAACTACACAAAACAGTGGCATTCGGGTAAAAATAATATGTGAAATATAAGGAGATAAATTAAGGGACAGTGTGTCGTTAAGTTTGAGTTGGAATAGAGATGATAGAAGATTTGGGAAATTATCATTCAAGGTAAGGTCCGAACCAATAGGCGTAAGAAGACAGCGAGACGACGCAGTCGAGAATATGATTTTAAAATAAAAGAGTAATGGGATCGAGGGAAAAAGAGTAAAGGAGTGATGATATGAATTTCAAGGGAGGGGGTTGAGAGGCTGCAAAGGGAGAGGCAAGGGGGTAGGAAGGGCGGGAGTCATACAGAAATAGCCACGGAGCTGGAGAGCAAGCGCGGAGCTACAAATAATTCCATTAGCGCAGAAGTAACGGTGAGAGGAGAGAGAAAGAGGGGGAAAGGGAGTTGCTGGGAAGGATGGGGGGGGAAGGGGGAAACATTGAGAAGGGATGACTAAGTGGCGTGAGGGGTGGGGTGGGGGGCGGGGGGTGCAAGCCGATGGGGCACAATGTTAAGGGACCAATCGGAACGGATGGATAGAGCAGAAGAGGGGATAAATGAGCGGGAAATGCAGAACGAAGAAGATATAACAGAAAGAAAGTGGTATGGAGTGCCATAAAATAAAATGCAATCAGCATCCAATTATTGTGGAAGTCACGATTTTTTCATTCATTGCCCTTTTATGGAGCCCTTCAACCACGTACAGGGCATAAGTTTCGGCTTAATTAATATCCAAAATCGGTTATTCAGTGATGAGTTCACAGCTGCTGATTTCCATCAGCTTAGCATTCGCCTTAAATGTTAACGCTCCTAGAATGGGCGCCTAAATTACGCAACATCGCGTCCTCCCAATACTGTTGATAATATGCTGAGGAGTGACCCATAAGAGCAAGGATAGAAAACAATTTTATGAAGAGTCGTAGTCGTATCCAAATAGACACACCGTTCTTGTGGAATGAATTAAAAATTCTAGCACAAGGACGTTGTGCAAATGATCAAATATCACTTTGATGACACAGAAATTTAAAACAATCCTAGTACCTATGTTTATAAATTATACATTAAGAAGAAAAATGGAGTCGATGGGTTTGGCTTACTATGAGTATTTAGGTACCAAAGCATTACAAATTAATGCGTACGAAAGGAATCATCAATCATGATGTGCTAAATTTTGTCCTTATTATTAAAGCGAAACTTTGAAAATAGATTCCACAGTGAATATTATCAAGAGTAAGTCACGGATCCCCAGAAGATACCTGCACCTTGACAACAGAATCAAAACATAGACCACAGGAAGTCTTACACTTAAGGCGACCGACTAAAACCCAGATAATCTTCTCTCTAATGAAGCCCTGACTGTCATCCCAACCTTAATGACATAAACCACCCCAGGTGTCGGCCGTTCTCCCAAATAACCACTTTCTAATTCTAATTTAAATTCAGCGGGAACTCTATAACGAGTTTATAGAGCACGCTTGCGGAAATTGTGGGAATGAGAGGGAAGAAAATAAAGATTAAAAAAAATGGTGGAGAGAAGGCGGAGCAATGAGGGAGGAAATTATAAAAATAACTGGATGGGAAGGACCCCCAACCAAAATGGCGGAGAACACCAAAGCATATATACTTAATAGAACGGAAATAAACGGAGGGAAACCACTAAAGATAAGGAGCGGGGTAGGTGGTCACGAAAGAGGGCGAGGAAGGGGTGGGGGAGATGAAGAGGTTAAGTGAGCGAGTGGTGTGGGGTACGAAACGAAAGGGGTTGGGACTGATAACTTCGGCAGGTCGGATGGGTTGAGGAGGGAGGGGGAAGACAAAAAAGATGTGGAAGGGTGGTTTGTACAGGAAAGTAGAATGTGAACTGGGAGCGTGGGGAAGGGGGGGAATGGAATGAAGAGTGTCGTTAGTAGCAGGAGACGCCGGCGCGATTGCAATATTCCATGCAATAATTCATTATAGATCCAATATCCAACATCCACACCCCGCCAAATCTCGCCGCTTTGCCGCGGAAGGGCGCCCCTTGGCCAAATCCCTCCCACCTCTCATCCAATACAACCCCACCCCCCGGCTCAATCCCCACGGCCTGAAAACCCCTCCTCATCCTCAAAACCACACCAACCCCCTTCTCTCCTCCTCCACCTTTTCGAATTTCCCCCTACCCCCCAGATTTTAACCAGTCCACACCTTGTCTCAAAATCTCTAGCGATGGGATGGGGGATGAGGTTCGACCGAAAAACCATACACCTCAACCTCTTCCACACTCCAAACTCACCCTTCGACCGCCTAAGAGTTTCCGATATCCATATACTCCTCCAAATCACACGACTGCAGACCGCGCTGCCCCTGACACAGGGGTCCAAGGGCCACAACCTATGCTCAGCCCCCTACAAAGAACACATTACCCACTCCAAGGGCCGAACGGAGCATGTATGAAGGATGGAGCTTAATATACCCAATGATCCAGTATAAAAACGGGTGTGCCAATAGTATGGGAAAGTAGGCCTTACACATCGTCGTGGGTTTACTTGAATAAATGGCCATGGCCACTGCAGTAAACTTTTCGCTCTAGACGATCAAAATTTGGGAGTGACAAATAAAATAATTTGCATCAAAAATATTAATTGGAGCCTAAATATTCATCCCCACCTTTACCATACATTACTCGGTGGATCGATTCTAATATTTATATTTCGTTTCTATACGTGGTGCCTTTCCTTTCTCACCGAGGACTCGAGGGGTGAGCGACTGAGGAGACAGGGGACACACCCCTGTCTCCTCAGTCGCCCCTCTGCACCCCCCGTCACCGCACCGCCACCGCACCCCCTCTGCCGCCCTCCCCCTTCCCATGGGTTCGGGGCAAACGCCATCATCAAACTCTCTAATCAATTCAGTTAGTTTCGCACCTCTCGGGAACGACTTTTATAATTTAGAGAGCAATTAGTCGGCAAATTGGAAAATTAAGGCCAATTTCGCCCAATTACTGATGCGGAAAAAACAAATAACATCGAGTTTGAGCAACGCAATTTTCTTGTCCCGGCCGAAAACCCGCCTCCCTCCCGCAGGCCAAAAAGCAATCCCTCCACCCACGCCGTCTTCCCCTCCCGCTCTCCGTCCCCCGCCCGCCCCCGGAGGGACGCCATGACAGGTAAGGTAGACCCGCGGAGGCACTCTTCCCCCGTCTCAGCAGAAACCCCAGAAAATCATCGCCCGCTACCGATTCCTCCACCTCTACACCTCCTTCACAACTTCTCCAGCAAGTATAAAGCGACCCGCAAAGACGCACTGCGGGGATATGACTACAAGGAGGGCGCAGATGATATTTTCGGTGGCGCCAGCAAACCCTTCTATTGCACCGCAGAGGATACGTACCGGCGTGGACCGACTTAACCCTTTCACTGCTGTTCAATCTCCGGAAACCTTCTCCTCACATGCGGCGAAAATGTTAAAATGCGTCTCCTGGGCCCATGGAGCAGGTACTTCCAGGATGGGTGTGGTACACCCTCCGAAGGGTCACTAATCCCCGACCCTATCCTCGACGAACTCACCCTCGCAGGACCGTCTCATCGGCCCTAGCAGCGGGGCCCTACCTCCGGAAAAGTGACCGCTCTGACTGCAATTTGAAAATCAATCAATCAATCCGATCATCGAAATATGATAGTTTTCATCGCACTCCTGCCATACAAGCAATCAAGTACGTCTTTGAACCGTGTCTCTGCGATAAAAAATAACGATTTTGTTAACTTTGCAATAAAACGTGGCTGCGGACCACCGGAAAATGGCCATTATATCAAAGTTAACAAAATCATTATTTTTCATCGCAGAAACACGGTTCAAAGACGTACTTTATTGCTTGATTGGCAGGAGTGCGATGAAAACAATCATATTGTGATGATCGGATTGATTGATTGATTTTCAAATTGCAGTCAGAGCGGTCACTTTTCCGGAGGTAGGGCCCCAGCTGGTAGGGCCGATGAGAAGGTCTAGCGTGGGTGAGTTCGTCGAGGAAAGGGTCCCTGGATTAGTGGGTCCCTTCGAAGTGCTTCGTGGAAGTGCTGACCGTATGGCAGGGAGGAAGAAAAAGTACGTCCACCGCAGTCTGTCGTGCGGACGTACTAGGTACGTCCACAGCAGTGAAAGGGTTAAATATATAAAAACAGAGTGACATTTCTATCATCCCGTACGCTACGAAAGGCCGCTATTTTTTCTCAAATAATGGCAATTAAAAAGATATTTTGCTTACAATTGTAGGAAACGCTTCTCGATTATTTTCAGTGATTATTATGGCATCAAAAATTTACAACGCAATTGCCATGTTAAACGTAATTAAAAGCATGGCAATCTTAAGATATTTCACCATAGACATCGCCAAGCACAAACGTTGTATACAAAGGAAAGAGTACCATTTAAAATGAAGTTGACCAAAGCTTCAAGAAATAGAGAACAATATACATATTAATTTCCACGAACCGATTCTAACTATCTCGTGGCATCAAAATCCGTTCGTGACAGTGTCTAGTTTCTTCTAAGAAGTCAAAATGGTATCATCCACATTTATTCACTTATATCGAATTTACACGTTACTCATACCATAGAGTAAGTATATTCTAGAGGGCTCACGGCATAGGAGGAAATCGTATCGACAGTTTTAATTCTCAAAAAGTAGGAAGATGGCACGAGAGTAGCTAGCCAGAGGCGAGAGGGTCTTTTTCTTCAAGGTCACCTCGCCTATCCCCTTTCCTTCCCGCTCCCCATCTTCCAAACTCTAATAGTATTTAAGTGACTCTTTTATTCTCATATAAGCATGGTTAATGATTTATAACTTTACGGATTATGTATTATAATTATTCATCATCAGATTCTTCCCAATCCCACCCATCCCTCTCTTCGCATTCGCTCGCAGAATTTTGAGACTCTAGCAAGACCAAGAGATCACGAACCTCCTGCGAAAGATCTTTAAGGCCCCGACATTTGTTCAGTCAGTTCCTAATGTGCTAATAAAAGGGTTCGTTGTCAGGATCAGTCACCGGAAAATATCCTCATTCGTATGAATTCGAGATATTTTTCTCGCGTAATGCTCGCGGTATTTTCTAATATCTTTATTGCGAGATTCCTGGGCCCCCTCCGATAGTTCTTCAATAGGAAGAAGAGCCGACTCGATTAAATCTGCACCACGTATGCACTTTGTGCTCCGTGGGTGGCATGTAAAACCATCCATAATGTCTCACAAAATTTTACGCTGTATCTAAGCAGAACTTCTTAAATTTTACCGGATCAATCAAAAATCCGCAAGACAGAGATCTCAAAATTGTTGAGAATTGAAAGATTAACTCTTCTGCTACTCCTGCAAATTACTTGACTTCAAGCAGCTTCGTTTTCCTAATTTTGGAGCGCGTAGTAACGTCAGTGAATTGTTTACTTGGCCTACTCCTTTGTATATCGGATGTACCTGTTAAAAAATGAGACTACTAGAGCAATATCCCAGGGGACCCCATGTCACCATTAAAATACTAGGAAAATACGAACCCGAGGTGCTTGGAAGGTTGCGAAATACATCAGGGAAATCAACAATTTTGTCCAACCAGTTGCCATTCCTCTAAAAAAAAGAGATTGATCGTGAACTAGCTCGCCATCTTCTCTCCTCGGAATAAAAAAATTTCATGTTCAAAAAAATTAATAAGCTCAAGTTTTGCCTTTCATCTCCGTGTAATCTGAAACAACCCCCTAGATATGTATTCAAATTCCTTTTTCGAGCAACTATGGTTTTCTCTTTTTTCTCCAGTATTTTTCCGTGCAGTTCTCGCCGCGTAAATGTCCATGAAATTTTTGACAGTCAACAATAATTACTCAGGTTTGTAAAAAAGCTACACAACAGTCCTCTTTCTACAAAGCTTAAATATAAAATAGAAGGGAAAATATGAAAAATAGTGCGTGCCTCGTCTCAGACCAATTTAAAAAAACGGAAACTAGAAACGGAAATAAATGAAACATAGTATACCTGCTCAATAGTCCTTATTTATGTGGTTGTCAGGAACTAATAAATTACTGAATCACATTTTTTTAGTTATCACAACACTATAACTTCTTTGTGAGATCACTGTTAAACACAAAAACTGAGGCCAAAATAGGACTTCTCAATTAGTAATGGGTATGTGTTCACATCGACAGAGAAGGAGAAACTGAAGGGTACCAAAATGTTTTGACCGCTATTGGGACGGGGTTAAAAAGAAGAGCCATGAAAATGTGGCCATTCCCCCAGATAACTTGTAGGGGTAGGGTTGGACCTCGTAAAGAGAATGTGAAATGTTTTGATTTTTTGCGAAAATGCATGCTAGCGGCGGACCTGCAATACAACCCGTCCAAAAGGAGGCGGGTGGAGGGTAAAGACCTCATCTATTAACACGTGTAGCTTCAATTGCAGGTCAGACCGTCTTAACGGGGTATGTCCACGGGAACATCTAATATCTAATAAGAATATTTGTATAAATTTGTACTATTTCAAACTGCCATTTACAATTACAATTTTATTTTCCTACATTCTCGCGCCGGAGGGCTACTTGTACGTCGACTCCGTCGAAATGTTTTTACATCAGATGGAAGTTTTTTAACCTTCTATAAACACATCACTAGTTTTTACTCGTCGGGACATAAGTCCCCAACAATGGAGAAAAATGAGGATTACACCTCGGGAAAATCATTGATAGATGACATTTCAGCCACTCAGAGGAAGTTTCTCCGGAAAGGCTCGTCAACAGGTCGGTTGCAGTTCGAAGTTTGGACTTAAAACTTTATGTTGCATGAGCTCTGCCTTCTCTTCGGGTTTCCACCGCGTCCGTTGCCTTTTGGCGAGAACAGTTTCGACAAAAGCCAACGGACGCGGTGGAAACCCGAAGAGAATGCAGAGATAATCTGATCAACGCCGCGAAAATCTTCGAACCTACTTTATGTTGCATGATTATAACAAATCCTGTATTAGTGTTGAAAATCTGTATTTAAATGAATAACTTGTTATCAAAGACAAAAACATAGGTTTTGGACTGTTAAAATGTGTACGAAAAGCAATCAATATCTAATATACATAGAATCAAATGTTTTATAGCAATTAATGAATGGATAACTCAAGCTTCTAACGCGATAACATATTTTAGCCCACGAATTAGGATTCCTCATGATGCCTACGAAGCAAATTTTGCTTGCAGTTTCGATACACAAAACTGCATAATAGGAGGTTTAATTCCGAAAAAGGGGAGGGCGGATAGTTTTGAATCGCCATATTTTTCTAGTGCCGCAGCAACTTACAATTGGAATATGCCAAAAATACTCCGTTCGATATTGCTGTATAATTGCTCACCGCGTAAAATGTATCTTTGGATATTTAGTTTTTCGGCCCCTGGGAGAAGGGATTCATTCATATAATGAGACAAGAATTTAAGCAATGAGTGAACCCGGGCCCAATTGCAGCCGCTATTTGTTTTACTTTTAAGAACCACAACTAAATGCTAACGCTTAAAACAAAACTTTCCTCAAACGACAATGCGTCTTGTTATTGACGAGACGACGATTATCACAACTATGATCAGAATAAGGTCTGAAGGAAAGACAAAAACATGCATTAGATTATCCCCGGCCCCATACGTAAGACCTGAAGTAGAAAACTGGTACAGCCGAAAGAAACCTTTCCATTTTCGACGTGGTAACAGAATGGGCCATTACTCATCCCGCTATCGAGCAAACAAATCAAGGTCACCGACCACCCCTATTCCCAAAAATGCTACTGCTGATCCATACCTCTTTGTGTTCGTTTGAACCTGCGCGCTTATGAATTCATTACCAAATACTTTTAAGCTTTAGTTACCAACTGTGGTGAAGAGGCTATGACCGTTAGCGAAAGGCAAACAGTGCATTGTTGTTCAGTGTAGAGATCCAATCTCGCATTCCCTTTTAATTGTAATATTCCGGCACTTGGTGTTGTAAATGGCATTTACACTTCACCAAAGTGAGGTATTTCCTATCTGAAGTTCTGAAGCACCCTACGCGAAATGTATTTCATTCGATATGTTGATCGTTCAACGATGCGATGACCATCAATAAGATTTATATTGTCTCTTGAAGCGAAAAGATCTTCCCTCACGGAAAATCTCTTCCTCGTCAAAACAAAACCCTCGCCTCGCCAACCTATCTGATGGCAAAACGAACTCCTTAGGAGGCGGGAGCTTTCTGCGTAGACCCAGGCCAGTAAGGAAAGCCTGACGAGGTGCGGCCATTAAAAATGCATAACTCCCTTTGTAATCGAGATAAAGTTGCAATTCTTTCACCAAAAATAAATTTATAGTTTTTTCCAAATTTCATATGCAGCATATATTGGCCTATATCGTAAGATACGAAAGTTAGCAGGCGATTGATTTTTACCCTGCAAAATTCCAAATTTATCGTCCGAAAGATATATAAACACACATAACAACGTTGAAACTGAGTTATGAACAAATTAAAGTTTACTAGTATGGAAAATAATGTGCTATGAACATTACCTGCAAGTTTCAACTTTATACTAAGAACAGTCTGCCGGAAAATGGATTAGGAATATAAACTCGGAAAAGTCAAGTAACTAGCCGAAATTTGAGAAAATATTTTTTATAACAATTGTTATAAACAAAATCGAATAATTAATGTCTCCACTTAATGTAGCAACTCTTTCTGCTTCAGAATATATTTTTAGACTTGTGGAACGAGCAAATTAAAAAAATTGCCAAAATTCTTCTAGTGACATCTGGTTAATCGCTCTAGAACTACACCAAAAACGTATACGATTTTTGTACGTGTGGTGAGCTCTCTATATATACTTACTATATGCTCATACTTATCAATATTACGACTTAGAAAAAAATCCACGAATCAGCTAAGTGACTTCTAAAAGGACTAGTCTTAGATGAGAAAACTCATTTTCGTAGCAACCTATCGAAAGTATACACTACAATCACAAACTACTTTCTGAGAGGAGGAGGATGATGCAACAGCATGTCTGCTATATCGCTTGAAAGCCTGAGTACACCTATCACCAGTCAAAAGAAAAGAGGGGAAACTATGGAAGGTCGCTTCGTCCTGATTGCCACTGATAATTAGGCTCACTTAGGGTAACTCCTACGAAAAATGCCACGACTAGAGACCGTTCTCCGTTTATAATTCGAATTCACTATTTCTATCAAAGCAATAAACTTCAGAGTAGCCAGTAATATTAAATTGTGCTCCTTGCAGCATCATGTCATCTACAAACTAGGCTCCGAACCAAAATCTGTCATGACATAAGAGTGGTCTACTGCAACCATGAACGAAAAAAGGTACCCGTTGGAGGCTAAACGTATAAGATATGTGGATGCAGCCGAGAAAAATAATCTGATTACGAAAGTCTTATCCGAAATTAGTAATTTATGATTCAGAACTGGCTGACCTGAAATATATGGTGCGGCTGCAATACTTGGGCATCTCCAGCAAAAAAATAAATAAAACGCTGGGATTAGAGCCAACACTCGCCATTTCTGATCAATGTTTTCCGACACTCGCGTCAATTAGGCAGCAGTAATAAAATAAAAGGCCCGAGCAGTAAGGCATGTGCGTGCGTGCATGCTACCAGAGGAGAACAAAATAACGAGGAAATTCAGAACTTCAACAACTTCAAATCTAATTCGAAAATTGTATTTCGTTTCCTGATTCCGAGAAATCTTCTAAACCCCCCCTCACTCTTTGGCCACCCTCCCACCCTAACTCCTTCTCGGGCCACCAACGTGAAAATTAGATAAAGCAAGCTTTAATAAAAGGTGACGACCGCGGCGAGTCTTAAAAAAACGCTTTAATCTAATTTTTCGGAATACCGGTAAAATTGGAATGAAAACATTCAAACTGTAAATTCAAAGTCACCCTTCCAATATATTTGCGCCAAGCCGAAAAGCGCTTTTTCAGTTTCCCAGAGTCGCAATTTCCGGCGATTTCCTCGAAGGTTTTCTTTCTTTCCCTCACCAATACAACCATCTCCTCAAATCATCCGTTTCATGAAGGGCGGAAAAAGAAAAAAATTGCGTAAAAAATCAAATTCAACGGAGGTCGCAAATGAAGGCAGAAATAATTCAAATGGCCAAGTTGCGCAGCATCAACTATTTGCAGACTTCCGGCCGGAACTTCCAACCAGCTACTGATTAGCTAAATGAACGGTCACAAAAATCTGAAATTAAAGCGATGGCCATTGTGAGCATAGAGGATTGGAACAGCAAAGTTAAGGTAGTCGGTGCGACACACGGAGAGTACGATATTTTTTCGCGAAAATATCGAAATATGTTCCTCTAATTTCATCTCATACTCAAAAAATAAGATTTTCCTTACCATACTACCTTGGAATTGAAATTCAGCATCCTAATAAAGATTCTCAAGAAAGCATTTGTAAAAGCATATTAAATGTGCTGACTTAATGCTATAAGAGTTACATCTACATCTACTTAATACCCTGCGAGCCACCTCTAGGGTGTTTGGCAGGGGGTGATCAATCACCAGCATGCAGCATGCATTTTGACTCCCACATGCATACCACACCGTCCAAAAAACGTCCCGTATAATAACAAACTATATTACTATATGCTGTTAGAAATAGAATATAGAATAGAATTTCAGAAACATGCATTAAGTTTTACATAGGTTAGTAGGCTACACTACAAGTCATGCAATTTATTTACGAGTTCTATTGCTGCCGTTATAATCTCTTATTGATCGTGGAAAAAATGACATTCGGAATCTGTCTGTTCTGCAATCTATCTCTCTTATTTTATTTATATGATCTGATCTTCCGTAGTACGTTGGCGTCCGCAAGATATGGTTAACTTCGTCAGGAAAGACACTGCTCTTGAATTTATCTAAAAGGTTTAGTCTATATTTCAATCTACGGTCCGGTACTCTACGGTAATCTAATCTACGGTACGACAGAGATTCCCATCCGAGTTTATCTAAGAGGTCAGTTACACTAACAAGACTATCGTATCGACCTTTCACATACCTGGCAGCTCTTCTTCGCACGCGTTCTAACTCTGTTATTAAGCCTTTTTCATGAGGGTCCCAAACACTGACAGCGTATTCCAAATGTGGTCTAACGAGGGAAAAGTAGCCAATTTCTCTCACTTTGTCGTCGCACTTTCCTAATATTATTTTAACAAAACCCATTTTACGATTAGCTTGACCGGTTATTTCTTGAATGTGTTTATTCCACGATAGATCATTACTGAGTCTAACCCCTAGTTATTTCACGGATTCAACAGTCTCTAATTGGGTGCCCCGAATGATATAGTTACGCTGTAGGGAGTTATTCTTCTTCCAGATATTCATTACGACGCATTTTTCCAAATTTAATTCTAACTGCCAAGCATCGCACCAAGCTTGGATAGCAGCAAGGTCATTCGTTAGTTCATTTATATCTTTGCTGGAACGGATTTCTCTGTAAACTACAGCGTCGTCTGCAAATAATCGTGACTACTCTGCACTACTTCGCCAATGTCGTTTATATAAAGAAGGAATAGGAGTGGGCCAATGACACTACCCTGAGGAACGCCAGATTATCTTGCTTTCATACAACATTCGATAGGCCTTCATTATAATCATAAAAAAAAATTTACGACTGCCACCAGAGTACTTAATGAGTGTGTAATTGAAGTCAAGTCATGTTCGCTACATGAAAATGACAGAACGATTGGTTCAAGACGATGGAAAAAATATGGGTTTTGACTCAAAATTAAAACGATTGTATCATTCATAATATCGTATCCTTGGTTCACTTTTATATCTCTGTGAACGTAGTGAATGGGGGAAGAAACATTTTATTACTCCATATTCAACAATAGGGTGGTTTTCTATTATTTTTATTGTCTAAATTGAAAGACTCCTTGAGTACGCATTTCACGCTCTTAGATTTTTAAATGACGATATCTAATTTTCGCTATTAATTGAAAAGTTAAAATCTTCAAGCGCGCGAAAACGCGACGGTTAAGTATGAATGCTGGGAAAACCCCGCGTAACGTCATTCTGATTCCCGCTGTCGCCGTGTGAGGTGACCTTGGGGCGCGGGTATGTGCTTCGCTGCGATGGAGGCTGCTAGCAGGTAGCGGGTAGCCCATGGCTTCAATAAGGATTATAAAAACCTTATCAAAAGAAGGAAACTTTCCGACCATAGGCAGTTTTAAAGGTGATTATTAAGACATGTATCCCTGAGCTCTATGCCTCATGCATACATTGGTAATCTCAAACGATCTAAAACTCCTATCCACTCGTATAGAAACTAGGTCCCTGTGACGTAACGTGGAGTGGCATCAATCTAGCATTTTTCAAATGCGGTTAAAATTGACCATTGCCATTCGTCTAACCTGGGATTTCTAAAACCAAATAATTTGTATATTGTGTATACACTAATGGTGGGTAACTAATCGCAATCAATGCCTTTCGTTTTCTTTGATGAAGGAAACTACCCTATTATTTACTTTACATCTTGCAGTCGCAAGCCTTCCTCCTCCGAGGCGTATTAGACAGAAGACACAACACGCTTAGACGGAGGGGAAGATACGGAAGAAATGTTTTCAATATATTTAGCAGAACGCCCCTGAGGGCACGCAGTACCAAGAACTGCACGTGCACTTCAAGAGAATCTATTTTGAGCCACGCCTTCTACATCAAAGCTACATCTACACACTTCCTTGCAAGCCGCCTAAAAAGGTGTGTGGCGGGGGTGGCATTACTACATACCAAGAGAGCATAAAAATATAAATTGGGCTTTATAATGGTCAGAAAATGACAGCTATGTGTTTATTGTATGACATTTTCAATGAAAACCTGGAATTTTGACCTTGCAAACCCCATTCTAATGTAATCTTAAGTGATGAACCATTTGCGCCAACCCATAGCTCCGAGGGTGCAAATCCCTCCACATGGATAACTGGCCTCTGTTACCAGGGATAAATGTAATATAAGGTGTTCCTCGTGGTTAGCGTGGAAAACTTGTTAAACGAGGTCAGAAATATTTGCGAAGTTAAACATCGTTGATGGTTTCAGGCGTCACTTTATGGAATTTACTCTTGATGAATAAAATTTGAACTTTGTTATATGTGAAATATATGTGGAAAAACAAAGTTCAAATTTTATTCATCAATAAAATTTGAACTTTGTTATACGTGAAATATAATTTTATTCATCAAGTTAAAGATCCGCAGTTAAAGTTTCGAAGTCAAAGATCGAAGACGCAGATCACACTGTGAAAATTATTGATCGGTTATAAAAAAAGAATCCATTTGTTTTAGTCGTAATTTATTCGTTATTCCATTACATGGGAAGACGGTCTTTTTACCCGTGCGTTTTGTGATGCATACTCAATACTTTATTGTAACTATGAACAGGATATACTGTCATTACTCAGTACTCAAAAGCTTTTTGTACTAACCAGTTTATTGGTGTCGTTGAATAGGCATGTCTGATGACTGAGAATTCTCGAAATTATAAGGCTTACAATGGATGTGTACGTATTACCTGCTACACCGTTGCCTTCAATGTAATTACACATAATAATTTAGCATTTTGAAGATAATTGTATCTTTGGAAGGTTTATAGCAATAGTCAACCAAAAACCTTAGGTAAACTCTGAATTAAAGAACAAACTTTTATGCATATATAAATATTCCAATGGTTAAAAAGTCACTTCCGCAGTCTTATGCATTAGGTTTTGATTCTTTTCCACCACTATCACGCGGCACGATTTTTTTCGGACGAGCGACCTTTTTCCCCCGTGCGTGCGCGTGTCCGACCGCAACGACAATCACGCCCATGCATTTTTCACGCCCCCACGTCCACTGCACTCCCCACCTGTCCGACCCCTCCCGTGACGACAACACACGGCCGTGCTTTCAGCGACCACACGAGCAAACTCCCACCCCCGTTGCTGCGGCCGGGGGCGAAAACACGCCTCCAACCCCCCCTCTGGTGCCGACCTTTCCAACCCCCCCCCCCCCCCCCGTGATGAATACGGTACGAGAGAGCGGATTGATGGAGGAGACAGCCTGTTCATTGGACAGTGCTTCGAACCTCCACTCGCTGCTGGATCCAGAACAGGAATCTCAGCACACACACCAAAGGTTTCATATCCACACACTGTCGCGATCATTTAATTAATAAGAGCGAGGATATTTCCCGTTTTGGAACAATAATAAAAAAATGTTCTCTCTTTACCCCTCCGTCAACCGATCAAACTGAACTCCTTACGCAGCAGAAAAGTTTCTCGGGTTTTTCACCGGTTGATGTCTTCCATGTCTCCCGACGTTTCGAGCAGTGACTTGCTGTTCATCCTCAGGGGATCTTCCGATCTTCCCTAAGGATAAACAGCAAACGGGAAACCGCCAGGAAAACCTAAGACCATACGTCAGCTCCTTACGCTTCAAGCTTTCTGCTCAACCTAACATTTTTGCCCTCGGAAACTTCAGCGAAACGGAATAATGAACATGTTCATGAAACACACCATTAACATTTAACAGTAGATGTTTCCACAGAGCCATTAATACATTTTTAGGCGCTCAGTTCAAACGGCATGGTAAGGGTTCATTTGACAGTTGAATATATTTTTGCAAGGAAATTTCTTGTGGGAAATCACCCGTTAATATTTACTCTCCTTTAAGGGTGTTCTAAGGGTGCTCGCTTAGTAAACACTCTATAGAGAACTTGTTTTGGATATGGTTTAAGCTAAGATTATTGTTCTCGGCTAGTGAAAAAAAAATTTTGAAAAGCATTTGTTAATTAGTTATTGGCGCTGAAAAACACAATAAAACGCCTGTTTTCTCGATGTAATACTACCACGTAGAAAACGCAATTTGATTTTTTTTAGGTAGATGTGAACATTCATCCTTCTTCTTTGAAATAAGATACGTTTCATTAATGTCATCTTTGCAATAACCACGCTTTAGCTCAATTTCGTGAGCGTGTTTTCTCAACATCAGGCGCTTAACGTTCTTTTCTTCCATGGCGCTGCTGTGTGATCCCCCACTCTCGAGGAAAGAGCCTCCCACCCCACAGCAGTCTCTCTCTCTACTTCCCCTCCAGTCTCTTCCTCTTTCACCACTTCCCCTCCATGGTCACTCGCTTCCCCTTCATCTGTGTCGTTTCCCTTTACGCTTTAGCCGCGCAAGGAAGAAGCAGACAAGTTTTTTTTTCATTCTCACCCGAAGGCGAGTGTTCTAGGGTGCGTTCCGAATCACGCATCATGTGCATCGATGCGCATCAGGCCGTTCCGAATCAAGCATTGATGCGCATTGATGCGGCCCTGCATCGAGCATATTTCGAGGTTTCGGAAGCATCAACTCGCATCGGCTCGCATCAGAAATTCTTGATGCGGATGATGCGAAGGCGAAAATGGGCGCAACCTTTAAAATTGTGACTGGTGTTTTGTGTTTGCATAGGGTGTTTACACGACAATATTGTGCTTCTACGATCATAGGAAAGAGTTGAAGGAGTTATAGTTATTTGTTTTTGTAATAATAAGTCCATAGAAAATGGGAAATGGGGAAATCTATTTCCGATGCGTTGAAGTGTGCGTGTAAGTAACTTGTTTACAACCGTTATTAATTTCATTGGTGGTAAAAATGCCAAATACGATCTATAATTTCACACATTGAAATGTAGGCGTGGTAGTTTTAACCGTAATTTTGCTTCTGTACACTAACTTGTGGAAATGTTCGACATTTAAACGTTATATTGTGAAAAGATTAGTTGAGAAGCTACAGCAGGGAGTGTTTATAGCACAGAGACTGTGGTTTGTAGTATAATAGTATCTTCAAAATAGCTATATAAGACTTTGTTCGTCGGAATATTAGAATTGCTTACGCTTTGTATAATCTCACTGGTCTATCATTTGAAGGCATATATGTTGCAAATTATTGCTATTTTGACAAACGTTTATTACCTATTTAATATGCGAAACTATACATTCATTGCAAGTGAATTTGCTCGGTAGGTACTAAAATTATTTTCCCCTGCTGAAGAGATTAGTTCACGTTATGGTACCACAAGTAAAGGGACATTCAGGGTAGTGATGCCGTGATAAATAACATCATCAATTAATTTATTTATGCAAGGATCATGGATGTGTGCTTGAAGAACCCCATCGAGTTGATTGAGTATTCTGTGCAATTAATTTTTTCATAGCGTGTGATTTGGTAAGCCCGGTTAAATACGTATTGCAGTAGTGCAGTTAGTTTATAAATTGGCTCCAAATACTCTTTAATCGACGCATTGATGACGCGGCCAACTTATTTTCAGTGTCCTCCTAAATGCTATCCAACTAAAGGCACACTTCTATCAATGTTATCAAAAGTAATGGGTTTCCAAAATGGTTCTCAGTTGAACTTGGGTATTTGTCTTAAGATACTGCATCATCAAACATTGAAAAGTAAACAAAAACATTGAAAATCAGAAATCACCATAACTGTAGTGATTTCCGGTTTTCAATGTTTACGTTCAATTTTCAGTCATATGTACACCGTATAAAATTTTGTAAGTTCAGAAGGAAATGCTTAATTCTATTTCATGAATGCCACTCTAAGTAAATGGACAATGCCCAACTATCCAATCCACAAAATGTACTTAATCTTATTGTGATTTAGGCTTTTTTATGGACTTGGAACAGTAAAATATGTATCTATGTTGAAAAATGAGACATTGACCTATACTCCAAGAACTATTTTAGCATGTTGTAGCTATTTATTTCTTAACTTTGCAACTATAGGTTAGAAGCACAACAACCTCACTTCAACTAGTTGCTTCCATCAGCTACAAAATCCGATTCATTAATGCTGTTCAAATTCTTGCCATTGTTAAGCCCATTTGGAAGCACATTTGCTACCGTATTTTGTTGACATGTAATCAGCAATTATTTTTTCCTTTGGCAACAGAGTTTTTAACAAAATGATGTCTAACCTCTGTTCTTTGACCTTCCATCTCCACAATTTGCATTTTTTTACTGCAGACTGGTCATCATTGCATACATGCACCACATAAGTACCAAGTTTTTTAATGCAGTTCCCTCCAACGATTTCTTTTATAATTCTGGACAGTACAATAACATTTTTTGCTCCAGCTGCCTAACTTACATACTCGCCTTCTATTGTATACATAGCCACTGCACAGCACTGCTTTTTGTTTTCCCAAGCTACTGCTCCATTAACTAACTTGTCATGTATCCAGTACAGGATACTCAATCTATTTTGTCAATGGTAAAGTCAGCATTTGTGTATCCCTCCAGAAACGTTCCTGACTAAGAATAAGAAATAAGATAATTTATAGTTCCCATCAAATATCTTAATATACTCTTTGCATATGCCCAATATTGCATTGTAGAATCATCAATAAACCTTCTTAACTTTGACACTGCAAAGACGAGATCTGGCCTTGTACAAATCATTGCATACATAAGACAACCAATCAAAACTAGAAATGGAACATCAGGAAAAGTTTTTGGGTCACTGCAGGAGCTATACATTCAAACCTGCTTCTATGAGACAAAGGTTGATTGCAGGTTAAGTTAGTAGATGACAAGGAGATTATGTGATCTGGTAATTTTCGAGCCACTCCATTTTTTAAAGAAAACGTCTCTTCTGTTTCTCCTCCCTCGCTTCCAAACACTGACTCATTTTCTTGATTACTCTCAAAACTAGTGTTTACATTAGTTGGAACTTTGTCATTACCCTCACAACTTGATTCAGGGATAGTCTTCATTACTTGATATTCTGATATTCCCCTCACTTCTTTGGTACCTTTTCAGCACTGCCATTCTCTCCACTGTCAGGTCAGGTCAGTAACTAATTATCCCTTATCCCCCTAAGAGCCTAGGTAGAATAAAAGAGTTACCAAGAGATATTTGGACAGGTTTGAGCTCCCTAAATATATTTACAAAGAATACTGCATCACATGCTTCTATGAATCTTTCCGCTATATCAGGGTCAGCCAAAAAATACCACTCCTCACTCCTTACAATTGCCAATACTTTTTGGATTTGGCATCCAGCATCTTTCATTGCTCTTTAGCCACATAAGCATAAAAAATACATCCAAATACTTTTAGATGTCTTCGATTAAATTTTCGTTCAGACCATCTCTCCTCAGGTAATGCATTCCCTCCTGCTTTGGATGGTACTGTTTCGAGATTTACAGCTGCTCAACAAGCTTAAACCCAATAATATTTTATTAAATTGGTGCCAGAGAGTTTGTACCCAGCTTTCTATTTGCTCAGCTAATCATTTCTGCTTGAAGATTATAAGATTTTGTAGTTTAATCTTTTATCGCTCATGCCCTTAACCTCCCCTGTTATGCCTGACCCATATATATTCACCTCCATAATCTGTATGCAGGCATTTCATATTGTTCCCTGTCTCATTCTCCATGCTTGCCTTAAAAATTGTATAGCATTGTAGGACTAAATGAGACTCCTTACTTTTAATAAAGAAAACAAAAACCTTTCTTGTGCAGTCATCAGTGAAGGTGAGCATATATTTTACATAAATAGTAAACATATATTTTCACCTATAATACCATCAGACTACAGAATTCTGAGAGGATCAGACTTAATTTATTACATACAGCTTCCATTCTAGCACTTCTCTCGAATCATTCCTTGCTAACTTGCTATCAACATATGCTATACAAGGCTGAAATTAATTATTAGGGGGACAATCCACACCACTGACAACCACATTATAACCTGCATGTTACTCTGTCACAAGTCTGCTACTCTTGTGCTACAGACTTAGTAAACAGTCCTCTACTACTTTGACAGTCAATCCTACGTAACAAGTTGCATTACTTTTACTTTCTGAATTGTTTCAAATCTTGACAACATGCCATTTTCTTCAAAACTGGTGGCTAGATCACTCCTTTTACTTCCAAAGATCTGGCATCAAATAAGCTGTACCCAGATTCATTAAACAAGACAGCTGTGTCTTTTTAACTAGCTTGCTTACAGACAGTACATTGGTTGATAAATTTGTAACATTTTGATCTGGAGTATAGCACTTTACAGTGTGGGAACATGGGCATGGAGGAGAGTGGGAGAGACTGGAGGTGTTCGAGATGTGGGTAAGGAGAAAGTGAAGTGGACTGAGAAAAGAAAGAAGGTCAAAGTGCGAGACATGTTGAGTGAGGAGAGGCAGCTACTGGATAGAATTCAAAGGAGACAGAAGGTATGGATTAGGCGAGTACTGAGCTGGGAATGGATGTTGAAAACACTACTAGAGGATAGAATGTTGGGTAAACAAAGGAGAGAATAGGATTTTTAGATAGCATGAAAAGGGCGAAGTTGTGAATTCAGGAGGGAAGTCCATGAGGGCATGGGGGACTTATGGAATGCTCCATGCAAACCTACCTTAATACCAAGCGGTAGAATACTTCAATAAAAATGTCTTGGAGTTTATTTTTAAGCATTATATATGCAGTATGAAAAAGCGTTTGTGAAAATTTTATTGAGGTTTTAATATAGTATTTGTTCCCGATTTTTATGAAAATAATTTGTTTTCGAGTCGTATATCTTATCGGAAAGCCATAAATTGGGCAAGGGCATAAATAACGTAGGGCAAGCGCTTGGTGTGGACATCAGTGTGTCTGACCTTGATTATTGCTATCGCCTTAAATTGCATGGCAAAGGGTCTGATTCACCTAACCCAGTGATAGTCCGTTTTCTTCGGCATTCACTCGCCTCTAAGGTTGTCGCCGCCCGTAGTGGGAAGAGAAATTTCACTACCAAAGATATAGGCTTCAGCCTCTCTCCTGCGGCCCCAGTGTACGTAAATGAATCCCTTACGCCTTTCAATCGTAAACTGTACTCAGTGGTTCGCGACTTGAAGAAAAATGGCAAAATCAAGTATGTTTGGGTGCGCAATGGAAGGATTTACGTTCGCAAAGAAGACGGTTCCGAGCGCCTCACCATTTCTTCGACGGAGGATACTGATAAACTTTCTTCATTGGTGGATTAGCAACCAACTTGTCAACCCAAGGGCTGCCATCTGGTTCAAAGAGTTTTTCAATCTAATTGCATTAAGATATGTTGTGTTAATTGCCAATCTTTTTTTAACACTCAGTCATTGCTTGCTCACAAGAAGATCTCAAGAGATTTAACTCTGTGCCACGTTAATTGTCAATCCCTATTTGGCCATTTTGATGAATTCTGCCTCTTCTTTCAGGAATCAACCTACGACATAATTTGCATGTCCGAAACTTGGCTAAAAGAACGCATACCAGATGAGATGGTTACAATGAATGGTTATAATATATTTAGACATGATAGAATTGGTAAAGGTGGTGGGGGTGTTGGCGTATATGTACGAAAGAATTTGAATGTAAATGTTCTTGCCACTTCCCCCGGCACCTACTCCCATACTTCTGAATTTATTATATCAGAAATACATAGTGAAATTTCCTCGAAATTACTGCTATGTGTCGTGTATCGGCCTCCTAAAACGGCACTCCCCATAGACTTTGAAAATGCATTTTTGCACTATGCCCCTACCTTTAAAAATATTGTTATATTTGGTGATTTCAATGCTGACCTCATACGAAATAATTATGATGGTAAATACATGCATAACTTTGTGCATTGCAACAATCTCCATCTTGTACCATATGCTGCAACGCATCACACAGGAAAAAGTCTTACCCTGTTAGATCTCTGTATCGTCGACGATCTGGAAAAAGTTTCAAAATACTCTCAGACTTCTGTCCCCTTCCTGTCGTCTCATGACTTGATTGAAATTACCTACAACTTCAGTTTATCTATGTCTGTCACACCCACCTCTTTCAGATTCCGTGACTTTCAAAACATTGATTCCCGGTGCCTTCATGATGCGCTTCTAGCGATGGATTGGAATGGTGTTTTTAACTCTAGTTCTATCGATGGAAAACTTGGTTGTTTCACGTCAAACATAGCTAGTTGCTCTGACACTTTTTTTCCCTTACGGGTATGTCGGCCTAAACGCCGAACACCTCCTTGGCTGAATGAGACGATAAAACTCATGATTAAAGAACGCAACCAAGCGCGATGTGCCTTTCGACGCATTGGTTGTTCCACTCTGCGACAAAAATACAAGGAACTTAGAAATCGCGTTAAATCAGCCATCAATGACAGTAAACGCCAGTTTTATTCCTCGAAGCTTTCCTCGCAGAGAGACCCGAAATTGATTTGGCGTGAGCTTCGAAATCTTGGGCTGGTTCGAAGACGGGACTCTTCTCTACCCCCAAATATAACTCTCGATCAGCTAAACTCCTACTTTTTGTCAACTGCGATTAGTCATAATGATGCCCCAGCTAACTCCAGACTTGAGCGAGTTATACCATTCAGTGATAACAACTTTTACTTTAAGCACGTAACTCCTGAGACTCTGATCGAAGTATTGGAGTTCTCCAAGTCAAATGCCACTGGAGTTGACGACATTCCAGTAAAGATTATTCAACTTGCCAAATATGCCCTATTACCTTACATCCTTGAAATTTTCAACCATTCTCTCGATAATTCAGTATTTCCATCGGAGTGGAAAAAAGCACTTATTCGTCCGATAAAGAAGACAAAAAATGCAAAATTACCTTCTGACTTCCGGCCAATCTCTATTCTGTGCGCCCTGTCGAAAATGTTGGAGAGAATTGTTTTCAAGCAAGTTACAGAGTACCTAAATAACAATAACAAACTTGACGCTATGCAATCAGGTTTTCGGCATGGATACAGTACGCAGACGGCACTACTAAAGATAACCGATGACATTCGACTTCATATTGATAAGCGTATGGTTACAATACTAGTTCTTTTTGATTTCAGTAAAGCATTCGATCGAGTTGATCATAATCTACTAATCCATAAGATGGTGAAGCTTGGTTTCTCTTGTTCAGCTTTAAACTGGTTCTGCTCCTACCTAGGCAATAGATTTCAAGCAGTCTTAGGACCTGAAAATAACTTATCCGCATGGGCTCCAGTATCTTTCGGAGTTCCTCAAGGATCTGTCCTGGGACCTCTGCTATTTTCTATATTTGTCAATGACATTTCAATTGCGATTAAAAATTGTAAATATATGATATATGCAGATGACCTTCAAATATACATCCATACTTCGATTAAAAACATAGCTGATAGTATTAATCTAGTGAATCATGACGTGAGAGAAATCACAAAATGGGTGGGTAAAAACCACCTCATACTGAACTGTTTGAAGACGAAAGCAATAATCATCGGTAGCTCAAGGATCCTAAACAAAATAGATTATAATCACCTTCCTCCAGTTGTAGTTGGTGACCATCAAATACCGTTCAGCGACTCTGTTCGCACTCTTGGACTAACCCTCACAAAAAATTTGTCTTGGAACCAACATGTGAACGAAATCTGTAATAAAGTCAATATCACACTGTATCAACTAAAACTGCACAAGCACTTACTTCCTATATCCACCCGAAAAATGTTAATTTCTACCCTGGTATTCCCTTCCTTTGACTATTGTAGTCTTGTTTATAATGACATGCCTAAAGAGCTGGATAAAAAGTTACAAAGGCTACTTAATTCATGTGTAAGATATGTATTCAATTTAAGAAAGGATGTTCATGTATCACAGTACAGAATCAGCCTTGGTTGGCTAAATCTTTGTAATCGAAGGAAATATCTACTCGGTGCTCTTCTTTTTAAGATTTTCAGAGAGAGAATCCCTAATTATCTCCGGGAAATCTTTATGAACAGATCAGTAACCACCCATATGTCATCTCGCAAAAATGACTATTTATGTTATCCTACTCCACGTACTAATATCTACCAGAAATCATTTCTGATAACGGGATCAAAATTCTGGAATTCTCTCCCTGAGGATCTTAGACAGAGGGGCTCCATCCATGCTTTTAAAATTAAATTGTACATGGACTTACTCAGTGGAGAGCTAAAATAAACTCCCACGAAAATACAGCCTATTATGTATCATTATTATGTATTATGTACTATATTCCGTCTGCCTATGATGTCAAATTTCAATCCTTGTTACGTGTTATTTCTTTTTTATAGGTGCGTATCAAACAACTTTACTTGACATTTTTCATGAACTTTTTGCTTTGATGAGCCATTATTTTTGTAAATTGTGTTTTTTGCTCCAAGGGTTTTTTCCCAGAGCATAATAAATATCTATTCTATTCTATTCTATTCTATTCTAAATTGATGTCTAGCAGCAAAATCTACGTACTATTGATCGTAAAAATCGTCTCTTCAAAACAATTTGACCCGTAAAACTCACTGATGGCTGAGATATACTATACACTACGCTTCCTTATAGACCGTTTTTCTAGTTAGCTGCACAAAATACCGTCAATTCGCTCAGTCTATCACTATTTTAAGTAAATATGAGTTGCAAGTTACGGCTTGGAACTTTCGAACGACCGTAATCAATATAATTATGTTTTAATATACGCATCAATAAACGTTTTTCGTCATCTGAAGTACTATGCATATTAAATTTCGGCATATCAATCATTGTATTATCGCTTAACCCGAACTATCTTCCAGCACTGATGCCTGCGGGTATTTTGAACGGCGGAATACTTCCCGCTCAAATAGCATCAAGCCGTTCCGAATCACGCATCAGCATAAGCGCATCAATGCCTTGATGCAATTTCGGAACGGCTGCATCAAGGTCATGCGTTGATGCGCATGATGCGTGATTCGGAACGCACCCCTAGTGTTGCGAGCGGTGTGTTTGAAACGGTGTGTTTTCGGAGTTGGCAAGCGGTGTGTTAGAAAGCGCGAGTTTTCAATTTTTATTCTTAGGCATGGAAAGTGAAAGGAAATCAAAGAGAAGAAAGAGCTTTTCCTTGGAAGAATGGTGAGTATTTAAATCCTTTTTAAATGTGTTACATTGTTAAAAGTTTGGATATCTTAAGAAACGTATTTTCATCGTAACATCTGTAAAAACGTGGTGCAGCTAATAAAAAGACTATCAAATTATTTTAACCATTTTAGTCACTCCAAACCTGCAACAAGAGATGTTATTTGCAATGTGGAAGGAGAAACTGCAGTACAGTAAGTATCTCTCGATAATTTATTGGCAGTGATTATAATATATTAATATTTTGTGACCAAGTCTTGGAAAATAATGATGATGATTCAAGTGAATATACTGCACATATGAGTTCGGCCCTAGGTTGCAACATTGTCTTTTAAGTTCTTACTAACGCTTACCAAGAATAAATTTGTAACTGAGTAGATAACATAATGCGCATATCTTCATTTCGTGTGTAATACTTTCAAAAGTAACCATTTCATCAAAACACGACGTAAAAAGTATCAGGTTATTTTATAAATCTGAAATTCAGATACGTGAGTCACCAAATATACTGAATTTGGACGGGAACCACCGTATTACTGAGAGGGGGTTTATGTTTGGCCGATATAATACAGCGATAATTTCTAGATTACCAAATTTAATCGATGTCTGTCTCCTATTTGTGTAAATTAGCTTGGGGTATGCAAAAAATGACACACGAGATCCAATAAACCTGAGAACCAGTCTTCCAAATATAAGACTAAAATTCTACATACGTAGCAGGAGTGACGAGTAAACAGCAAAAAATAATTAGGATAAAAGTCGAAAGGAGCTATATGGGATATTCATTTCACTCGAATAAAGTTATGCAAACAAGCGTATTGTTATCTCCTTTGCCAACAACCTAATTTGCGTGCTGTTTATCGTTTTTCTCAATAAATGGTTCTCACTGCAGGAGGTAATGGACTCAAATTACGAATGCAACTTTTCTCAAAAGTAGGCGCAAACGTCCGCGATTTTTCAAGTCTACTGTTTGTGATAATGGCTGAAAGAGGAAGTTTGTTTTTTTCGGTAGCACATGTTTTACCCATTTATACACAATTGTTGACTAAAATTACGATTTCGTGAAGAGTAAATTGCGATATAAACGTGTGAAAACCCATGTACCATGCTGGTGTGCAGTATCAGGTAGACGCATTAAATTTAACAGCTGAAATAATCATAATCATTAATCTTCGGTTATTAATTAATAATAATAATAATCTTTGGCATAATCATTCTACAAGAAATCTATGACAATTCAATAAAATGTCTTTAAAGATTCTTCAATTTAGAACTACATCGACATCTCCACAGCCCGAGTGTAGTCATTGGGAAGAGCCTACAACTTCCCAGGAGCATTATCCGATCAATTCTTCTCAACCCCTCGGGACACTGGATGACCCTTCCGAAATGGCAACCTGCTCTGAAGTCACGTCTTGTACTGAGTATGTAGTCATATAATTCTCTTCTCATTATTCGCCAGTATTCCTATTATCATAATTTTGAAGGGAAGTTAAATTGCATTTTTGCATGCAAATTCTTAAATTGCATGATTATTAAACATGAGTGAGAGTATATACCACGGATGACATTCACCATGAAAAATATTTTGGATTTGCCGGTATTCGAACCCGGATCTCCCTTATTGCTGGTCAGATATACTTTACTCCACAAAGTAATTTACTTCCAAGCCGAATCTCAGACAAAAGGAAAGATAGGACCTCATATTCAAGTACAAGGATGGCTTGGTGATAAAATTGGTAGCATATGTAAGGGGGAAGCATTGGGGAGGGAGGTGGATTTTTCGATTCTTCTAGGCACACACTATATTTACTTGAGGGATAGTGGGAGTGAATTTCATATGCACTGGTGGTCATTTAGTAGGGGGACTTGGGATTTTTTTCAATTTCTAATCTCTAATTCTTCCAAATCTTCGAATACCGGCTATGCTAAATGATTTTTGCATGTTGAATGTCATCCTTGGTGTACTTAAATATGCACACGCGCGCGTGTCTGTGTACAAAAGTTACTTTTTGGTGGAGTTCTTTGCATGAGTGAGAGTAAACATTTTGCATTTGGCGATGGAATATCCAACTTCATAAATTAACGGCCACTGTGCGGAAGATTATATTTAGTTGCTGTTCCATGCCCGACAAATTCATTTGATAGAAAGGTGAATGGTTTTTCATACGCACTACTTAAAAAGTTATATTTTAATTTTTCAAATAAAATTCGAAGATTCAAGAGTGATGGAGTGGAGTTTTTTAGCATTGAAATTAACTCTTGCAATTTTACACGATCATCAAAGACTTCGTGGCGACCTCGGCTTCAGTGTTATAGCATAATCTTCAAGGTACAAATGGTGTGTCGTGCATTTAATTTACACAATGTTTTTATTGGAGTTGGGGAAGTAAGGGGAGAGAGGAGGGAGAGGAGATGGAGAAACCTGAAGAGGAAAGTGAACGGAATAGAGAGCAGGGTAAGATATTGGAAAACCAGAGAAAGTGGTGGTGGGAGTTGGTAAGGGAGGAGACATGGGAAATGCTGGGTTTTTTGGGGTTAACAAAATTTTTCATACAAACATTCCAACATCCACGTGGCGGTCTTCCTTTCTGGTGGAATTCGGGGGTGTTGTTTCGGGAGGGAGTCCATGCATGAATGGCGGCGGCGGGCGAGTGTCTTCTGAGGGGGGAGGCAGCCGGTCGGATTAGCGGGCATCCTGAACCGAAGGGTTCTTCTGAGGGCGGAAGGGGGGGCTGGGTTGCTGGGTTCACAGTATACGTGCAGGCGTACGTATAGCGGGATGTTTTAACACTTTGAATGGGGGAAGGAGTGAGGGAGGTGTATTTGTCGATTCTTCTAGGCACACACCATATTTACTTGAGGGGTGGAATGGCAGGGGTGAATTTCATATGCACTGGTGGTAATTCAGTTGGAGAACTTGGGAATTTTTTCCATTGCTAATCTCTAATGTATGTGTAAACTACGAAATTGAGTATTTTGGCCTTAAAATCTTTTATGATCGTGTCAAATTGAAAGTGCAAATTACAATGCTGAAATATTATTTTTTGACTGACTCAAACTTTAGGTAAGTGTAAATAAGGAAGACTTCAGTTGTCCACACAGCTTCTTTGTAAAGTTTTCAATGAATGAAATAATCTTTGATAGCTATCAGCGTATCTTTTCAATGAAAAAATAACTAATTCATGATCACAGCCAATTTTTAATCTTTCTTTTTCACACTTGACTATTTCTTTTGGCATTGTTCAGCCCTAAGCATTTTCAATTCGCTTTTAATTCATTTTTCGTCTAGGCTTTCAGTTCTTGATGCGACTTATGACCCCTTTGCGAATTTTGCTCTAAATATTTTAGCCGTACAACGCGTATTGTAGTGAGTACACCTTGCTCAAAAATACCTTTACTCCAGAAAGCGTTTTAGGGGTAAGAAATATTGAGAAAAAAGGAAGTTCATCTTTGCGTCAATTACTTTCAATGTGTACGACGCGTTTCGGCTCACGCAACCATAATCTAGTACAGGGCATTGTTATTCATGAGAAAATCACATTTATACATTTGAGGAAGAGGTGGGGGAGGATTTGACAAGTTTGAGGAAGGGGCGGGAAACGTACGGGCAGTGGGAAGAAACAAGAAAGTGAGAAATATACAACTATTCGGGAAACCCAGGAGTGGAAAGAGGACTCTAGACATAACTGTCGAATAACAACACGTGGGAAGAACCACAGAAAATGGTAAGGGTGGAGAAGAGTAAAAAGGGGGGTAAAAAGAGAGGCCGCGAGTCGTCAGAAATGGAGAGGCGGAGTAAGTAGCGAAGCAGAAAGAGGCGGGGGAGAGGAGTCCCTTTAGGGTAGCTGAGAATGAGTGAGAATTATATAGCAGGGGTTCCAGGAAGGGATTGCAGGCGGAAGAAAATGGTCAACACAATACGGAGAGAGGGTAGGCGGTCGGGAAAACCCTGTTGAGGTTGGAGTTGGTTGAAGAGTGGGTGAAGTAGGAATTTGACCATTTGTTTGTTGACAAATTTCCCCCCCCCCCCCCCACTACATCGCTCGCCGCGTCTCTGAGCGAGGAACACACTCTCTCCCTCTACACATTCTTCCGTCTCTGGACCGGTGGCCGCCAGTCACCACAACCTTAAAAACCAAACACCGTGTTCAGGAGATCTTAAAACTTTATGTTCACAATGCGTGGACCGTTGGCAACGCTGCAGGAAAATGATTTCGACGGAATACAGCCGGCCCGTGTGCGAACTGCAAAATAATTCATTAATATATGGTATTAATATCCGTATCGAATGGCAGACCAACGTATGTATTTTTTTCTTCATTAAATCCGTTTAAGAGATTAAGACTCATAACTCAGCTAAAAAGCATTATTTATACGCGAAATTTTCGACGAGCACATTTGAGGTTGAGGCCTTCTTATTCCAGTACTTTTAAAAAATTGTGCATGTTCCCCATTGTGGAAGGTCGGGATTTCCATCGGGTCAGGTTCTCCAACTCCATCTCGGTTGACGTTTCGATGGGCGAGTTGTCCATCATCTTCAAGGCATGGCTTAAAGAAGTTTTCCGTACTCAAGGACCGAAATGAAACAGCGGTCTGAAGATAAGATAAAGCCGTGAGGAAATAATTTAAACCTCGAAATACATTTCCAAACCCTGCCTCCATGGTAATTAATGTTTTGCTAAATCTCGAAGAACGCTGCTAGAATATATGACATACTCCAGTTGAAAAATTAGGTGGACGGGCAGGATTTGTGGTATTAAAACCAGAAAAAAACCGTTGACGTACTCCTAAATACAGTCAACGGTTTTTTTTCTGATTTTAATACGACAAATCTTGCCCGTTCACCTAATTTTTCAACTGGAGTATGGAAACTCTACAGCTATGATCAGAACTCACTGATAGTCGAATGTCTATTCCGGTTAAGTCTCACGATTAAATCTTTATAATATTCCAAAAAGTTTCTTGGAAATATTTATTTTACCCTGGGGACGATAAAACAAGACATTTGGTGCACACATGAAAATTTGGTTTCCCAAATCGTAGTATTAGTCATAGTGGTGCACACATGATGTTTAGGTCTCCCTTTGTCAAAATAATCGTAGTATTAAAGACAAAATCCTCGGTTTTCACTCCCATGCGGTTGGTCCTAAGTTTCACCGATTGAACTAAAAAATCTAAATGGGTAAAATGGAAGATAGGAAACGGATTTTTGCTGCTGGCTATCGATTTGAAATTTCGTATTAGCACATGCCGTGAATCAAGCGGGTGGCCCATTGTGTAATCTGTGAAATAATTTTTAAAAAACTATCACAAGAATAAACTGCCATTAAATTACAAACAATAAGTGCTTAAATACAATGCTGAAAGAACCAAGCGTACTGAAACACAAAGGCTCCAAAATTATATTCACAGAATACTAAATGTCCGCTTTTATCAGGCATTGGAAAGACAGACATTAGAGGTCACATATTAGGTACAAAAAATGTTCAATTACATAAATTACTATCGCTAATTCCAAAATATTTTTCGTTCTGTATATATAATTGTATATGGAGTATTGAAGTTCTATATTTTACTGTAAAATGAGCATTTGATGTAAAAAATAGAAAATTTTGCATAAAATTATATATTTGAATGATGTCACCTGCCGATAAGCCCTTTACGACTTAGCGGTGAACTACAGATTCCTCTTATTTAGTGCCTGAATTTTTTGCATTTTTATGTTAACGAAGACATAATTATTTTTTAATTTAAGTGCTTCATGATTTTCAAGCCTTAGTATTTCCATGTACTGCTCGTAAAGATTCTCCAGTAGAACTCGAAGCATTAATCGGAATCTTGAGTAAATTGCATCTTCAGTTTTCGCAGTTGACTCGTGGAAAGACGCCCATGGATACGGAGGAGAAAACAGTCGGTTGCTAGGCAACGGATCAATATTCGCCTCCCCTGGTAACTACGCTGGATGAAGAAGTGGCGCTAGATTAAGTAGGGCAGTCGGGTCGGAATATCTCTATTGATTATGAGCACCGACTCCGTCGTGAGGGAGGGTTTAAATTGGAGAAAATGCATCGACGCTGCAATCGGAGAAGAAGAAGAAATCGGAGAGCATGGCTGCACAGAGTGACGCGGATGACGATGCATACGGAAGAGCGTTTATAAGGCGTTCCGGAAATCTCTCAACAGCACTCGCGAGCACGTTGCGAAACATTTGCTTCACAATGTGAGGAGAAATGTCTCCAACACAACGAAAGAATAATGGCATCGATTCCGAAAAAGAATAAGTCGAAAAAAAGAACTTGACCGTTAGTCGGATCAGATTAATAGTTCAATAAATAGGTTTAGATTTGACGCAGAAGGAGGGCAAGCAGCAAATGCGGCACGAGGCCACCTACATCCTTGAACAATATTGGTTTCCCCATTAACCTAAAGAGGCAAGCACAAGCCTTAACGAAAGGAATGGATAATTTGGAGCATTAAGAAGGCTCATTATTAAAATTATAATAAAACTGCTAAATTACGAATAATATTAAATGGGTACCTAATTATTAAAAAATATAGTATAGGAATAAATCTTTCGTTAAAAAGATTTTCTATTACATTGGCGCGTCTATAGAATTTAATAATATTTGCCTTCATATTGTTAATAATACCAAGCACATTATCTTCCAAAAGAATAATGTCGTCATATAAGTCAGGAAAAACTGAACACATTAAATGGATTTTATAAAACATCTTCCGTTGACGAACATTTCTTGAAGTTCAAAAGTTATTTTTAATTATTCACATACTGTATATGTATATAACCGTTCTTTCAAAATTAATGGCATCGGACACGTAAAATACAGCTTTTGAAGCGTAAAATTAGGTCTTCATACCATTTTCCAACATGATACTTCCAGAAACACTAATGAATTTAACACTAACACCAATATTCACTCGGTTATTTCAATATTCGTGGTCGCACTGGTTCGCACCGACAACACGCTATATTAATACAATTATCACTTCTTCAGCATAGCAACATAACATCTCGGTCAGGTTATCATAAGCATGCGATACAGCGCTTTCTGAGAAGGGTCTGGTTATTGCAGGAGTAAATTAAAATTTCCTGGCTTATCTTTGCTAATTGTGTATTGAAAATTGCAAGAAGGACAAAGATACACAACTAAAAATATTCTGGATGAGGCGGGCTGCGCTCGTTGATAGTGCTCGGCTGATGCAGTTGGATGAGGTCCGCACGCCGTTGAGGTTGTAGTCAGAAGAGAGAATGTCAGTGCGCGGACGAGAATTTAGGCCGGAGCGGCGAGAGAGGGCGCCTGCCGAAGTATTCCCGCGCATGCGCGTTGGGCCGCAGCAGACGGCGTGAGTCGCTGGAATCGTAACCTTGCGTCCGTGCTTCAACATACCGCCCACCTTGAAAGCAGGCGCTTTCAATGACATGCAAAAATAAACAATTGGAATGAAAAAAAAGCATAATAAAAATCTAAAAATGAAACAGATTCTGCTTTGAAATAAATGATATGAAAATAATACATGAAAACACAAAACATTCTTAATTCTCAATTGGTAGAATGCACAGCTTGTTAACAGCTCTCTTAAATACACCCGTGGAGGTTTTTACGGTAATGACACGGCATAAGCCATCTCCCCCTGGATGAAGCTCCAACACTCTTCCGGTCCTCCACTGAAGAGGGGGCTGGTTTTCCTCGACGAGCAGCACCAGAGTCCCAACTCTTAGATTCTCCGACTTAACCGTCCACTTGGTCCGCTGCTGAAGACTGGACAAATACTCCGTCGACCATCTCCTCCAGAAGGCCTGGAAGAGCTGCTGCACATGTTGCCACCGCGACAGTCGGTTGACCTGGAGAGCAATCAAATCTGGCTCTGGCATTGAGGTTAAGGGTTGGCCAATTAGGAAGTGGCCGGGAGTGAGAGGCATTAGGTCATTAGGGTCGTTAGACATGGGGGTGATAGGGCGTGAGTTGATGCAAGCTTCAATTTGCGCTAACAGTGTAGTTAATTCTTCATACGTAAGGATAGCCTTGCCGATCACTCGTAGAAGATGGCGTTTTGCAGATTTGACGCCTGTTTCCCAGAGACCCCCGAAATGCGGAGACCTGGGTGGTATGAAATGCCACGCCACATTGTATTCTGATAAAGAGCGAGATACCTCGTATTGATGCTGCTGTGATTGGAATAATTTGCGTAGTGCTATCAACTCGTTTTTTGCTCCCACGAAATTGGTAGCGTTGTCGCTGTAAAAGTCATGCGGTCTCCCTCTGCGTGCCATAAAGCGTCTCAAAGCTGCCAAAAAAGAAGCAGTAGTAAGATCGCTGACGAACTCCAGATGGATAGCCTTTGTGGAAAGGCATATGAAAAGAGCTGCGTAGCCCTTAACGGGTGGACTGCGCCTCTGTTGCACCCGTCGAAACCACACAGGACCAAAATAATCGATGCCAGTGTTGCTAAAGGCTCTGCTGGGTGCCACTCTTGGAGGTGGAAGTTGTCCCATGAGTTGCTTAGAAGTGGAAGGGTACACTTTAAAGCAATTTAAACATTTGCTTACTACCTTGTGGACTAGTTTTCTGCCATGAATAGGCCAGTAAAATTGTCGAACCTCACATAAGAGCGCTTGAGGTCCTGAATGTAAGGATAATATATGAAATTCTTTTACTATCAATTCAGTAAAATGCTCATTTTTTGGCAAAACAATTGGATGCTTCCGGTCATAATTTAGTCGCGAATTTTCAAGTCTGCCGCCCACCCTGATCATACCCTTGTCATCCAGAAAAGGGTTTAAGGATCTCAGGTTGCTTCTAGGGGGCACCTCCTTTTCCTTCCTCAAAGCTTCTAATTCTGGACCGAAATGCTGAGATTGAATGACCTTAATTGAATGAAACAGAGCATCTTGAATTTCGCCCAAAGTTAGTATTCCTATTTTTCGTTGACGTTTCGGTAGCCTACTGTTATTTACAAATCGGAGGCAATAGGCGATGACCCTCTTCAATTGGGAAAATGATGAAAATCTCTTGAAGATATCGCTGCTAACATGAACAGCAAGATGGACCTGGAGGTAATCAGAGTTTCTCTCAAGCTGCGCGTCGGAATAATCATCAGCATGGTGTTCATATGGAGGAATTGAGTTGAAATCACTTATCCAAGTTGGCCCGGACCACCATAAGTTGCAGTGAAGAAGTTGAAGCGGAAAAGAACCTCGGGATAATACATCAGCCGGATTCTCAGAAGAGGGAACGTGGGCCCACTCCATGTTATCAGTTAGCTCCTGTATCGCTGCAACCCGGTTAGCAATGAATGTTTTCCAAGTTTTAGATGGGGATGAAAGCCAAGCTAAAACTATCTTCGAGTCCGTCCAAAGAAAATAACGCTGACACTTGAGATGACTTGATACCTTTGAAGCTAATTGCGCTAATAATAATGCAGCACAAAGTTCCAGTCGCGGAATAGTCATTTGTTTTAATGGAGCGACTCGGGATTTTGCACACAATAATGTCACTTTTATTTTTCCCTTGTCGTTAACGGAACGTACGTAAATACAGGCGCCGTACGCAGCTTCTGAAGCATCACAGAATCCATGCAGCTGGTCATCGTTGTGGTTTCCACCGCCATTTATAATACTTCTGGGTATCTGTATCCGATGGATTTCTGCAAGCTGCCGTCGGAATTCCAACCATTCAGTGTGGATATGGGTAGGAATAGATTCGTCCCATTGCAGCTTGAGTTGCCAAAGTTTCTGCATTATTATTTTGGCCTTTGCGATTATTGGTCCTAAGAGCCCCAATGGATCGAATAATTTAGATATATCAGACAAAATGCTGCGTTTTGAAAATTGAACTTGATTATCGATGGGAGGAACAATAAAAGAAAAATGATCCATCATTGGTTGCCACTGCATCCCTAGAGTCCTGATGGTATTTTCAGATTCATTTGGGAGTTGATACAATGTTTCTTGATCTTCAATCGGGATCCTTTCTAGGATAGATGGATGGTTTGCGCACCATTTATGAAGTTTAAATTGAGCAGATTCAAGCAATTTCTTCAATTCTGCTTGCAATTCTAAGGCCTTCTCGAGTGTATTAGCTCCTGACATGATGTCATCCATGTAACAGTTGTTTTCCAAAGCTGCTGATGCCAAAGGAAATTCCGCTCGTCCCTCGATGGCTAGCTGCAAGAGGCATCTGGTGGCTAAAAAAGATGAGGACGATAATCCATAGGTAACGGTGTTTAGACGATAGGTCCTCAATTCCTCCTTCACGGAATCCCTCCACAAAATTAACTGCATGTCGGTGTCAGGTGATTGAAGCTTAATTTGCCGATACATGTGCTGAATGTCCGTGGTGACGGCAAAAGCGTATGACCTGAAGGTAAGAAGAATTGAGAACAAGTCCCTTTGGACCACTGGACCGACCATCAGAATATCGTTCAAAGAAATGCCAGTTGAACTCTTCGCTGAACCGTCGAATACAACTCTTAATTTTTTAGCGGCATTGGTTTGTTTTATGACCGCATGATGGGGTAAATAAAACACTGTTTTTGATGTATGGTTCTCAGAATCAGATTCATCTAACAAATCCATGTGATCCAGTTCTAAATATTCATTAAGAAAATTGCCGTATTCCACTTTTAATTGTTGATCGGCCGTAAATCGCCTTTCAAATTTTTTAAATCGAAGAAGTGCATTGGTTTTTGAGTCACCTAACAAGTGTGGATCATGGCGAAACGGAAGTCTAACTGAAAATCTTCCTCCCAAACTGCGACTGAAGTGGCGTTTGAAATGTTCTTCGACAGCCTTTTCTTCTTCTGAGAGAAAATTTTCCCTCTTATTTACTTGTTCAATTTCCCAAAATCTCTGCATAGTATCCTCCAAGCTGTCCCCTAGTGTGCTAATATTACAGACACTTGGTGGTAATGAATGAGGTGAGCAAACGTTAGTTGTAATTTTTCCTGATACCACCCATCCTAAAATAGTTTTCTGTAGGGTAGGTAAGTTATCAGAAATTCGGATTTGGCCAACACACATCAGACGCCAGAATATCTCGGCACCAAGAAGTAAGTCTATTCTACTGGGGCGATAGAAGCAGGGATCAGCGAGTTGAATATTCTTGGGTGCATGAAATGACGAACGACGCACTGTTGTTGATGGTAAATCCCCGGTAATACGGGGCAGAACTATGAAATCTAGTTCCGATGTGAAAGCATTTATCCTTGATTTGATGCTAGTAGTAACATAATGAGATGCTCGGGATATATTTTGATTGATGCCCATAATAGGTTTGGAAGCCTTAATTCTTTTAAGTCCCAAGGATCGAGAAAGTGATTCTGTTATGAGATTCGATTGAGAACCAGAGTCCAACAATGCTCTGCAACTATGCAAATGGCCTCGTGAATCCGCGATGTTGATGATGGCAGTGGCCAAAATGATTTGTTGAGATTCATCGCTGTTGTGGAGGCAAAACTCGTTTCCGGCCGTTTGAGGCTGTTGAGTGGAGGAGGCGGAAGAATCGTGAATGGGTTGCTCCAAATGCAATAATGTGTTATGCCTCTTCCCACATTTCTTGCATGAAGTCGATTTGCAATTAATTGTCATGTGGCCCCGGCGCAGGCAATTCATACATAACTTTAGATTTCTGCATTTATTTATCTTCTCAGAAGTCTGTAACTTCTGGAAAGCGCTGCATTGGAATAGCTGATGCGCCTTCTCGCAGAACGCACAAGAGGAGGGTTGCGCGGCAACATGAACGCTTGACTTGCGAGAATATTCCCCCGGTGGACGAGAATGCAATGTAGATTTTCCCGGGGATACATACTGAATGGACCTCTGGTGAGAGCACTGATCATTTTCAGATGCCTCCATGATTTTGCAACGCTGGGATAAAAATGAAATTAAGTCCTCGAAAACTGGTAGTTCATTTGAACTCAATGTTAATTCCCATGCTCTCTTTGTTGTCGAGTCCAATTTATGGGAAACTATGTGAATTAATAGGGTATCCCATTGCTCTGTGGGTTGACCCAAAGCCTTCAAGGCTCTAACGTGCTTCAGAGTTTCGTCCAAGAGACGCCTTAACGCTGCCACCGATTCCTTGGCTATCGGAGGGAAATTCATAATTTCTTGTACGTGCTTGTTTATGATTATTCTTTTATTCTCATAGCGGTCCTTTAATAATTGCCAAGCCACTTGGTAGTTAGTGGCAGAAATCTCTAAACTATCCAGTAATTGAGAAGCCGCTCCCTTTAAAGATGATTTAAGATAATGGAGTTTTTGAATGGGAGAGAGCGATGCATTATCATGAATTAGAGACTGAAAAGTGTCATGAAATGGAACCCATTCCTCGTATGCTCCACTGAAAGATGGCAAATTTAACGCGGGCAGCTGGAGTCCGGCGATTGAGGCATTGACGTTTGGAGGCGAATTTGACGAAGTTGAAGTTCCACTTTTGATAAGCTCTTCAAAACGGGTCTCCAACTCAAAATAAGTATCTTCAAAAGCTTCTCTTTCGGCAAGAGCTTCGCTTACAGATTTAGATTCTGATGGTAATAATTCAATTTCTGTTTGAATAGAATTAAATTCCGACCAGCACTCTCGCAGCCTTGACAAACGGCTTGATAACTGAAACTCCGCGAGGTCTCGTTCTTCGTCGTCCAAGTACGCCTTAAACCTCGTGAGGCGAGATTTTATTAGACCCCGCTTATGAATTAATTTTTTAAGATCCTCACTCATGTTAGCTTGGTAACTTATTGCATCAAAGGATCCTGAGGATTACAATGGGAGAAGGAAGAGCCAGAACCAAAAATGATTACACTCACCAGAGACGGCCATCGTCGACAGGAAAGGTAGAATCGGCAGAACAGCCGCTCGCTCCGTCGTTCCACCGGCGTGGTTTCCACAGGCGTGATGACGCTCGTCGGGAAAACTGCACATGCGGTCGCGCAGCAGTCGAAGTAAGCTCCTTCTCGTTGAAGACTGCTCTCTCGTGAAGAAATACGACTCGGAAGCCGATCGCAGCCACGTGGTTGATTCATGCAAAGAATCACGTCGGGGTCACCAAATGGTTATTGCAGGAGTAAATTAAAATTTCCTGGCTTATCTTTGCTAATTGTGTATTGAAAATTGCAATAAGGACAAAGATACACAACTAAAAATATTCTGGATGAGGCGGGCTGCGCTCGTTGATAGTGCTCGGCTGATGCAGTTGGATGAGGTCCGCACGCCGTTGAGGTTGTAGTCAGAAGAGAGAATGTCAGTGCGCGGACGAGAATTTAGGCCGGAGCGGCGAGAGAGGGCGCCTGCCGAAGTATTCCCGCGCATGCGCGTTGGGCCGCAGCAGACGGCGTGAGTCGCTGGAATCGTAACCTTGCGTCCGTGCTTCAACAGGGTCTATGACCTAAACGTCATGCCACTAACGTAGCCAACTATCCAGTATTGATTGTAAGTTTCCACGTTCGCTTATATGCGGTGGTTATCACCAAATAAAAATCTTAAGACTTAATAATAAAACGTTATTGTACTTTTCCACACGATTTAATTAATACGACCGGTTTCGTCGCAGAGGCGACATCATCAGGTACAGAAACCGTTATTAAGAATTATTTAGTTTAATTAATTAAGTTATTAATTATTAAGTTAAGAATTATTAAGTTTATTTGTTTTAGTTTTATTATTAAGAATGGATTTTCACAAAGTAAAGCCAGAAACAATCAAGTTTATCTTAAGACTTGTTAATGTTTCTATTTTGATAATTTCACCAGTTCAAGTTAAAAATTGAATCCACCAACGAGCTTCAAATATACCAACACCTTACGGAAATAATTTCTTCAATCATTGGATGATTAAATTAATTTTTTAAGGGGTGCAGTGGCAATGTTTATTAACCTGGAAAAAATTGCACCATTCATATTTATCTTATTATTTCGCAAAATTGATAAACCCTGGTCACGATGACAGTCATTAGAGAAATAAGGGATATATCAAGGAGCCAAGTATATAGTTGGTCCATGGTTCAGGGAAATAGGATCATATTATCAACCTTAAAGGGTAACTAAGGGTTTCCTTTTCCAAAATATTAATCAATAATGAGTAAAAGGATTAATTACCAAGAGGATATGAATTAGATATCCTTGAGGATATGAATTCTAGATATCAAGAAAGTTTTCACAGTAGTGAATGCATAGACAAAAGGTGGAAGACAACAAACTCAGTAAGATAATAGCGGTATTATGTGATCAGCAAGATTTTAAAGGCATGAACCTACTTCGATTCATTTATTTCATGAAATCACATATGATGTGAGAAAACACGCCTTCAAAAAATGATTATCATTAAAATAGCTACCCTTAGAAAAATATTACAATACGAGGAAACTTCGTGCGTACATTCCTTACTGTATTGCGAACTATCGACCAAGCCTCGGATACACCCAAAAGAAGGAAGATCACTTCAAAACGGGAAATCACTGAAAGGGCCTCAATAAAGTGAACTATAATAAACAAATAAGCACACATCACGGATTTGCTCATTTCCTACGCAATAGGTAGTGCAATATAGTACGGCATTTTATGAAGAAGCAAATGGATGCGTGGAAAGATATCTGACGCCTGGTTCAGCACATCGTGAGTCGGACGTGCAATTCGGTTATGCGAGAGTCGCAGCGATATGAAAGAATTATAGCCTTTTGAAATGCATTCTTCGTGTGACCACTTTAGCGATATCTATAACCACGAGACGCCGAAACTCCCGAGGTTGTGCATCGCCCGTGTGACAAGCAATGAAACCTCAACGCGTACGAGAAATTGCAAATTACGTCGTAAATTATGCACTTCCCATTCACAGCGAAGTTCCTTCCACTTTTTAACGTCCTCTCGAATTGGTTTCTATGAATGTCACTCACTCAAAAATAAAAAAATATATGGTCTTCGAACTCGAGTGTTTTATTTTTTAATCCGCACAACCGTTCACTGAGTCAGACTGGTGAGGCCCCGTGAAGCGAGGCCGATCATTTTCCACCGCGACAGTTACGATTTTTGAAGTTGGAAGCGACTAGCTTCCCCGTGAATCTCTCCTTCTTTCTATTCCCTCTTTCACGCTGAATTATTTTTGTGGACCGAAACGGAACATGTACGAATGTTTGAACCTAGCTAAAATAGGTTAAATTTGCCGATCATGCATTTGCACAAGTTGAGTGGTTACACCAGTTACACGTGTAACCACTTAACGTGCAACAACGCAACCGTACGGTACATTTCGTGTTCTTTCTCGCGTTCATACAGACTTGTGCGGATTTATGCAGGTGTAAAAAGGCCTTAAGTGGAGTGTCCTTTATACGATTTATCAATTGCACTCATGGCATTGTATGACAGTCTCAAAAGCAGTCCTACACTTGAACCAATCTCGTCAACAACGAGCCTTAAGCATAAATGCAATGCGTGTCAACCTGACCTTAAGAAAATTACATAGGTAAAATACAACCGAACATCAATAATTGATTAAACTTCAGTTGAAGATTAGAGGAAGATATCATCATTTAACAGAGAATACAATCTTCATGGGGAAAGCTTGAAGAAAACCTAGGTTGGCCGCCAAAAAGCAACAAACGGAATGCTTTAACTAGAAGTTCACGTACCCTAACCTAAGAAGTCATATTCTATCTCAATTTCACGCAATATCAAGTTCAAATAACTAATAATTGATCTAAATAACAAATAAATCAATATAACTTACAAAATTAACACAATGCTTATGTAACGGACGGAATGCTTCGACCGGAAAGTTCACTCACTACATGTCTTATTAATTTCGAATAGCCATTTTCTATCTAACCTTCTCGCTAGCTCAAGCTTAAACCACTAATAATTAAATAATATTATATATAATTAATTATCACAACAACAAAGTTTATAAGATATCTTGGTCTTGCCGCTCAATTTCTTCCCCGATCTGGCCCGTGGCGACTCTGAATTGTGAAACCATTGAGTTACAGCCATTTGCCTCACCGTAATATCCCCCGAATAGTTCTTTAACTATTTGTTTATAGCATTTACTATCCAGGCTCTCTTAGCGACTTCTTCCATCAACTCCAAATGGTCATATTATTGCCGGCCAGGTCCACAATTGTTATGAACACCATTTGCCTTCCTTCTCGTTCAAATTCGCGCTGAAAACCGGTTCGCTCCAGCCGCCCACCTATTTCTTGGGAGCGTTTGTAGCGAGAGAGAAGCGAATATAGTGACGTCATGCGTGACGTACGAGAGCGCCACGGGAGCTTTTGTAGCTTCTACTGGACCACGAAAAGACTCGCTGCCAGTGCTTCGGAGCACTGGGAGCTTGTACTGGACTACGCCCTTAGATAGCATGCGGCGATAAGCGGGCCCACGTAGCGCCGCGCGATCTGCACGTGTTTGCGTGACGTCACCGTGGAGAGGGGGAGTGCATCAGAAGATGGGCGTCAAGAGCGGCCCCGCATGCACTCGCGATTGGAAACAAAAGACGAACGAAAAAATCGTGAACACCTCCGGAGGAAAGGAAATGCTTAGGGGACAAATTGCCTAAATGACAGGCCTAGAGCGTTAAGTGAACCAACTTCCGGTTTCCACTGGATACTTCATTGTATAGCAACTTGACGATCATGAGCGGTGAAAGCCTGAAATAATTTTTTGCGATTAAATGAAAAGTGACAATTTTCAAGCGCGCGAAAACGCGACGGATAAGTATGAATGCTGGGTAAATTCCGTGTGACGTCATTCTGGTTCCTGCTGTCGGAGTGTGATGTGACCTTGGGGCGAGGCTTTGAGCGCTGATACGATGCAGGATACTTGCAGGTAGCAGAGTACCCTGCTGGCTGGTAGCGCTTGGTTTAAATAAGGATTATTAATACCTTATCAACCGAAGGAAACTTTCCTACCTTAGGCAGTTTTAATAGGTGATTATTAAGAGATATTTCCCTGAGCTCTGTGCCGAATACATGCATTGGTAATCTCAGACCATGTAAAATTCCGATCTACTCGTATAGAAACTAGGTCCCTGTGACGTCACGTGGAGTAAAGTTTGATGAAAATAGCGAGAGGATGCAGGAAATGAGGGTGGTGGGAAGCGTATAAGCAAATTACGGGTCCAGTGCGATACGTATCTATGCCACCATCCAATTGTGCGCTAGTTCTACCTTCATAAAAGCACAAGAAAACTACTCGCACCTTTCGTCATTCGTCTATGTTGCCTATATTATAAATGCCCTGAAATTCCTGCTGTTTCCCTCAATCTCACGTCATTATGTTGCTGCCCATAGTCTGAATTTCAACCACCTGTAATTCCATTTTCCATTCCATCCCAATTTGTAAATCCGCTATGGGTTATTTGTTTCCTGTCTATATTTCATGACAAATATATAATCATGCGACAAAAGCCACACCTTTTACTTTTTTACAACATCACGCGTCGAACATATTTTCGTTACGATGTTAAACGAAAAACCTGTTGCCACCATGTTGAATCCACGAATTTATTCTGATAAATCGTTAGAGATAAAATAAATAGAATATGAATATAAAATTCTGGAACAGACGTTTAGCCAATATCTGGAGTTTTCTGAAAAAAACCTGAGATTTTCAGTAAACCCTTAGGACTACCACAATCCAGTGAGAACACGAAATTAAATTTATTATTACCTGAGTCAATAGGTTGTATGAGGAATAACTATTATTTCAACAATTCGTCCAATGCCATCTGTTTAGACTTTCAATGCTGGAACTCTTCGACCTTCTTTTCGAATACTGCGAATTACTTCCGCAAATTTTGTCCATAAAGCCACTTAGCCACGGCCTACCCTTACTTACTCCAACCCTGGCCCCCTGGCCTTACCCTCAAAAATTTCCATGCATGAATCTAGTGGATCTCCCTTAAGTGCTCAAGCTCAAATTCCACCCTTCCCTCCCTTCGAAGAGAATGTTTGGCTAGAATTATGAGGTAATTTGTGACCACAACTAGAAAAAATTCAATTCAATATGAATAATTGGGTAGTTTCCTTCATCAAAGACAATGAAAGACATTGATTTCGATTCCTTACCCACCATTAGTGTATTCATAATATACAAATTATTCGGTTTTAGAGATACCGGTTTAGACGAATGGCAATTTTTATAAGGTCAGATTGGCACCCATGCGATTCTACTCCACGTGAAGTCACAGGGACCTAGTTTCTATACGAGTAGATCGGAATTTTACATGGTCTGAGATTACCAATGCATGTATTCGGCACAGAGCTCAGGGAAACATGTCTTAATAATCACCTATTAAAACTGCTTAAGGTCGGAAAGTTTCCTTCGTTTGATAAGGTATTAATAATCCTTATTTAAGCCAAGCGCTACCAGCTAGCAGGGTACTCTGCTACCTGCTAGCAGCCTGCGTCGTAACAGCGCTCAAAGCCTCGTCCCAAGGTCACCTCACTTGCGGCAGCGGGAACCAGAACGACGTCACACGGAATTTTCCCATCATTCATACTTAGCCGTCGCGTTTTCGCGCGCTTGAAAACTTTCACTTTTCATTTCATCGCGAAAAATAGATATCGTCATTTAAAAATCTATGTGCGTGAAATACGTACTCCACGAGTGATGATCCTTCGATTTAGGCTAGAAAAAAATAATAGGAAACCACCCTATTAGAATATTGAGGACCTCTACATCATTCATAAAAGACTCAGTGGTACCGCATATCAAACTAAAGGAAAACCCTTCCTTTGGTTACATATTTAAATTGAAAAAATAACGGCATTCCGATATTACATAAAATGATACGCAACGGTTTGTTTTACCACGAAAGGAACAGTACGATATCAATACCTTTTCACCTAAAATTTAAAAAAAATCCTTACTTGCTAGAAAATTAATTTTTCGCCTTTATAGTATCGGAGGATACAAACTCATCATCAATTGTTTTCTTTCGCTCAAATCTCGGCGTGACTGCTCAAGAATAAAATCAGAGAATTTCGAGAGAAACGAAAGTGCACAAAGCTGGCTGGTCAGCCAATGTGTGCTGCACTTCCTAGCCTCGTTTAAAAAAAGCATATTTGCGATCCATTGCGACTCTTAATGCCGAGATAAATAAAGCGAATTAAAATTTATTAACCTGTTCTGGAAACATTTGACTCCAAAACAAAGCTTTATTTCTATAGCATTATTTAGCTCACATGAAAGTTGCACATAGGTAACGTTTTAAGAGGGTATGAGCGATTCATGAGCGCATTTATGGAGTACCATTGACACGCAAACTGCATAACAGCACAGCCTTTATTACTTTACAATTACAGAATGTTTTAGCAAAGTCAAAATGGTTTAATGGTCAGCCAGCCGTTCCGATGACATGCGCGCCTCTGAGCTTTTGAGTCAGCGGCTTTTCTCGAACAAAGACCCTGGACATCATGCTAAATAAGACGTCGTTTCAACCAATTTGAGGGAGAGCATTTTCTAGTTGATACTATGATATCAAATGCAGCAGTTCATAAGGGTGAGGCCAAAGGCCTTGTCTACATTTTTTTATCATAGCGCATAAAAGATTACTTTATGCATCTTCATTTTACTACCGACAGTAAAAGATACTTGACAGCCATTCCTTTGGAACAATTGAGGCCATTCAAGTGTTCTCATTTTAATACCACCTCTTACCGTATATTCAAGGCATTATATATACATATTAAATAATAATGGATTAAGGAAAAGAATTCTTTCTACTTACACACATTGCCACGAGAGAAACAAATGGGCTTAACACTCACCTGCAAAGAAACAAAAAATTTATTTGATTAAGAATAAATAATGGCATGGAAAATTCATGTGAGTGGAAAACACATTTTAAAATTATGCAGGAGAATTTTTTTCTCATCAGACATTCAGGTTAACAGAAAAACGGATAAATTTACATGGAAGAACCAAGTGCAGATTATTTTTGCCATGGCAGTAAAACTGCTTTTAACGCATTTAAATCGACAAAGGAGTGACAAAAACATGGAACAATAAGAAGTTTGGGCAAACAAGCGAATAATACCATCATCATCATAAGTTAACATTCCTAAGATTGGTTTGACGCAGCTCTCCATTCCTCCGCTCCTTCCTCATCTCCTATCCGCTAACTTTTTCATAGCGACGTATTTCTTCTCTTTTACATCCTTTATAACCCTTTGTCCTATTTAACTCATTCGAGGCCGTCCCTGCGCACTCTTGCCTGAACACTTGTCCGACTGTTATTGCTTTCATCAAGCCATCATGTCTCACACTGTGGCCGACCAAGCTGACCGTCTCCTCCTAATGGTTTTTGTAAGATTTCTCTTTACTCCCTCTCTTCCTAGCATCTACTGATTACTTTAGTTATTGTTATGTTAACTGAATCGATTCAGTTAACATTCTTCGGTGAGCACCACATTTTCGGTATTAAAAAGCATCTATTATCTAGATCCATAATGTTAAAATATTTCTTGGAGTGTAGGTCAACGTATGTTATACAAAAAAGTTATGGCTTTCATATTAAAATAAAGAGAATATTTCGTACAGTAATTGTTGAAGGTAATTTTTAATCTCAAGTATGATATGATCGTTTGTCTGTCAGACCATTGTGCCCCCCCGGAAAACGTTTAACGTTGGCTATAACTTTTTTTTGCATAACATACGTTGACCTACACTCCAAGAAATATTTGAACATGAATTAAACGCGGTCAATATAAGGAAAAAAATAGATCCATAATTTTATTCAGATTGTTGCCTTCAGGAAAAGAGCGATTAAAGATTCATGGAGCTCATACTTCGGCCAAATCTCAGAAAATCATCTTCAGCGCAAGTGTCGACCATGTAACAACTGCCTCATAAATATAAGGCTTGCATGGCATTAATCACTCCAAATGGTGCACTTTAAAGAGAAAGATTTAAAACTTACGACATCATTCCTAATTTCGTCATGTAAAAATACCGCTAAACGAATGAAAAAGAAGGAAGATTAAATAACATAAACGTATCAAAACCAACGCTTAAGAAGTTAGTTTAATCGGTACGTGATGAAATGTGGTAAAACAAGAAAATTTGGTAAAGTGGAACAATATTAGTGAGGCTCTCCCTTCATGTGATCGTTTTCTCACCAGTCCTAACAAAAACTTCCCTTCATCATCACGAACTATAAATAAGGAAATGCCGCTGTGAACACACTCCATTCGAGGAAATGGCTGGGCCGCGAGAAGTCAAATTACAGTGACGAATGAAGGGTTTCGTCCTCACGTCAGACACGCACAAGGACGAGAGAGATGAGAAGAAAAATTCGATAATGTAAGCAAAGGCCCATATTACGAAGTGACCGAGTTCGTGATGTTTCCATTCCCCTTCGCCTCGTAAACTATAAACATGGAAAGGGCGACAATAACAGCCTTTCGTTGCGAAAGATAATATTAATTACCCGTCGGAGGGATCCTTCACTCAACGCTCTGGAAATAATGCCATTAGCATACTCTACTGCGATGCGGTCGCTTACAACGGATACGGTCTCCCTCGGGTGGCCTCTGGAAGAGGAATAAAAAAAAAGACGATCGTTTTCCCCACATTATACGACGACAAAACTGGAGATGATGAACAAGGAAAGGACGGAAATGTGAGAGAAGAGAGAGAAAAAAGAGAAGTGCACACAGCGAGAGTGGGGTTGGAAAAAAAATTGAGAACTTTTTCAACTGCCCCGATCTTTTCGTTAACAAACGAACCGAGATTCAGTCCGGCGGCCTCCCGGTCTTGTTTTTCACGACTCCCGCACGCTTTATGGGAGAGACAAAACAGAATCGCTTCTAAATCAAGGGCGTGATTAGGGCTGACATTCTGGGACGGCCAAACGTTGAGGGATGGCTGTGGGGCGTATCCTATTACCTCACACGCTCCGAAAGGGTTGGGGGTGCACAAGAGGAGGATGGATAATGGAGATGAAAGAGTTCGAAGTGATAAAGGGAAATAAAAATATAATTCATAGAGTGCACACGATAAGCGAGGGGAAGTGACGAGGTCAGCCCCCTAAACAAGGTGCTCCATACATGAGAGAAGCTGCTAATTAACGATCAAGGAAAATATTATATAAATTACTATCTGAATATAAAACTCATTTGCAAAGTCTTTAATTCTCACTTCAACAGTCTTGATATTGTTTCCTTCATGGACATTAGAGTACGTTCCCGCAACGCCCGTTCGAACTCCCAACTTACTACCAACTAAATTAGTATCTGCATTTAGGGCTTTGAATTTGAAAAAAGGGCTTAAACCGCGAGTTCTAATAAAAGGTATAAATACTATACTATCAGCAAAAATATTAAGTAAAATTATATCTATTGTTAATGAATTTTCGTTATAAGAAACTAAGCAGTATGCCCTAAAATAACACCTAACAAAGTAACTGATAAAGGCAAAGTCCTTAAATAAAAATATAAACAAATTATATAAGGTGAAGAAAAAATGATTCAAGAGAATAGTCTACCCCTCAGAACTCTTATAAAGCCTAACTGAAACCCTTTAATATATTTCTTTCTTCGTTTGTAATACTATGTGAAGCAGGAAGGTTAAAAGAACTAATTATTGTAAAATAAATTTAGCGGGCGGTGTAACAAGCATTTAAGCCATTATAAAAAAGAAAGATACCCCCCAGACTACCAATAATTAAGCGTTCTCTTTTCTTCCGCCTTTACACCTTAATAAATTCTCTCTCGACTGAGATCGATCCATTCTCTCGTTCAATTAAAATTTCACGACTCGGCATCATCTTATTTCATGGAAAGTAATCAAACAACTTGCAAAATACTGAAGATGTGGCCACTGTATCGGTTTGTCTTTTTGTTGCTGTTTGGATTTCCATCTAATTAGCTCCTTTGTTTCATTTCAATTGTTAAAAGTGCACTTGAAATTGGCATTCTTGCAGCATGTATACCATTTTCCTTAAAATAATATAAATTTCCTCATTATTGATTCTTCAATTACATAATGCAAACAGTAAAAAACTAATGTCGCATTGATAGTTGTTCTTAACGTATTTGTCTCCTGCATTCGAAGATTATGCTCAAATCATCCTGTAACTCACTGATTTGTCGCAAATCATATACTTCGTCACTATTTATAACATGTTAGGCAGTAAAAAATCGTTGAGAGAATGTTGTTCCGATATAGAAAACTAAGTTACCTTCCAATAGCTTAAATATTCTTAATGTTTCTGTAACTCCCGGAAGACCATTGAGATTCCTAAGCGTAATGATTTCTTAATTCCGTCTACCCACAGTCGTAAATCTAAAATACACACAACCAGAGGAGTCTACGGTCTATCAATTCCGACTGGCTTTTTATGAATTATTTCTTGATAAATTACATGATGAAAACCTAAATATAACTAAAAAAGGTTTCTCACCTTGAAATTTGTTGCATAATGTTCTCAACCACTTCCTTTTAAAGTTAATTCTTTTATTAAATCCTTTCATTTTTTTAAATGCCGATAGATTCATTGCACCACTCTTGACGGAAACATTTCACTTGCACTTTGAAATCATTCAAATACTTCATTTGAATCTCTCAACATTTCACAAACAACAACCACTATCACACATTAATCAATTATCAAAGTCTTAATTCTATTTAACATATATCATTAATTTAATTCTCCCGAATCAGGGCTAACAACTTGGATATAACGGTACATTCATTTAAAATGTAAGAAAACAAATGCCATTCGAAAATGCTGTCTATAAGGTGATATTTATTTCATTGCACTAATTTTCTCGACATACCCGTGACTCCAGCTCACCAATTTATGCCTTCAACTCTTGATTTTTACTCGACCTTTATTCTGAGCAACCGTTAAAATAGGATCTCATTCAAATTTTTAATAAAAAAATTGTGAACAAAATCCTGACTCAGAAGTAGAAAAATTCTGTTGATTGGGAAGATATTTGAACAAATCATGCTGAATACACAATAGGTTAATGACTTCGCTCGGCCCATCGGGTCACTCTCAAAGCTAAATTATGACGGAAAATAATTTTGACTAATAGCTCAGTTTTTATTATTCTGATCTCAACAAACAACAAATAAGAAAAATCTTTTTTTTCTCCTTCCCAAATATCATTGAATATGATTCGTTCTGCACTACACGTAAAAAATAAAATTTAGAAAGAACTATTCCGGAAAATAATTCAAAATATTCCAATGAGATCAATGGTTATAGGTTAATAATATCCAGCCAAAATTATGTTTTGGAATTAATCTAGTTATTGTTTATGCCACTAGACCTATAATGTCTAATGAAAAAGACCAGTCCTCAAGAAATCATATTCAATGCTATTTGTAACGCCACAGATTGACCGTATAAATTAGGACTAAAAAAAGTATACAATTTTTAAAAATTATTACATTTTCCAGTCACCGATGCTGACCTACTACCATAGCCAATTCAAAACCGCATTTATAAGCACCTCTGCCTGGCTTACTCGGAATATAAGATTAATCGTCACCACGCATGAAGAGGGAATGTGCGCACTTCTCTAATAAAGGAATTATTAACCATGATGAAACGGACTGCAACATCACCTGCCACAAAAACGAAAGAAATGAATGTGGTGCCATGAGTGGGAATTATAACCAGATTATATTAATGATTGGAAAGAATTGGGACGAGTGTATCTCCCGGCAGCCATACTTATGTGACGCTTTCAACCACTGCCACCAAACGTCACATAGCAAAGAGGTCGGCCTGCCTTTTATAGTATAACGCAGTGAAGCACTTTTGTCATTATCAGATGCAAGTGAGCTGTCTGATGCTCAGCATCGAAAAAAAATCAAGTGCCAATACATTAGTCACCGATTAGGAAACTTTTGATCACGGGACAGCTCTATGAGTCTCTCTTAGGCACAAGTAAATATAAAGCAAATGAAAAAATATCAACTCCTCCCCCAACGACATGCAAGCACACAAAAATAATCCTTTCTTCTCCCTCCACTGAACAGCCACTCGACGGGATAAAAAGGGACAAAATCGATCGAAACCTGGAATTGTCCCGTTTGGGACTCGAAAAAGAAATGAATTCTATGATCCCGATAATGGTCACTATGACGGATATTTGAAGTACCTTTAGTTTCCCTTTTCTGCCGCAACCACTTTGATGGCGCTCCTCTCGACTGGTTCTTTTGATGTTCAAATCGGGTCGGTCTTTTATTTTTGTGCCCCTGCGCTCATTATCCGTCTATTGTCTCCTCAGTGCTGCCCCCATCCTCCACCGCCAACACTTCCGTCTCCTCTGTCTCTCTCCCATCCGTTCGGTTTAGTCGGAAATCAATTCCCCATAACATTTCGCTATGCATTCAAGCGTCTCGGTGCACCATACTGAAAGCATCATCAATCTCCAGTTTACAGTCAAAGAAACGTAAAGCTCCACGTTGATGCTTTTCTTCTTTTACCTTTGCAATTGCTCTTTTCTGAGTCCTCTCCCGTAATTGCCCGGCAGCGAGACAAAAGACAATCTTGATATTAGCCCCGGCAATGGGGAGATTTCAAATGGAATGTGCGCAACCATTTCAGTGAAATCTGTCATTTTTTCCGGTGGTTAGAAGAATCTTTTTCATTGATGTAATGCCTCGAGACTTGAGGGATGAAATTAAAATTTTAAATAAATGCAGATATGAAGATGTCTATAATTATAATCATAACTTTTTGATGCAAAAATTCCTTGGAATACGCGTATTTTAAACACACTCACAGCAGTACATCGAAGTTTCTCAAACACTGACTTAAAGGCGAGAATAATATGCTACAAATAAATTTGAGGGAAGAGTAATTTAAAATTGGCAGTTTAATGTGAAGATACCTATTTTGTTAGGAAGCAGCACACAATTGCTTTTTATTATATTTCACGCAATCTTGCACCCGACGAAATACAGAATTTAAGCCAATATGCGTGAAAAAATTGTGAGAGAATCAATTTTTCTAATAAATTAGACTATGCATTTTAAATGTCTTCGCAGATAGGTATAAAACTTATCCATCGATTCTATTTTATGAAGCCCGTATTCAAACTGCATTTATTCGTTTCCCATGACATGGCGCTTAAGACGTCATTTATGGCCGAATAGCCCATTTTTCATTTAGTACATTTATATGCGAATCAATGAGCTTCTGAAAATAAAATAGTGAAATGATATTTTCATTTCATATAAACACAAAACATGATGAGCTCAAGCTACAGCTAGAACTATCGATTAACTGTTTATGTCCTCGAGTAAACCTTAAACATCTAAAAGGATAAATACTTGAAATTCTATTATTCATATGTATACCAAAGTACGTTGCCTTGCACCATTTTTTCCGTTCACTTGGCATTTTTTTCTTCCCCGATCATAATCCACAATAAAAACTTCCTCCAGGGGCATTCCTGACACTTGGGCGTGTAAATGATAATAATAGATTGATTTTGAGACATTAAACAGGTAGAAGAGCCACAGTGCAAGTCAAGACGAAATGATTCATTGAAAACAGCAACATTTATTCATTCACATTTAAACACTCTTTGAGTAAAATGGAAAAGTAAGTACCCGATTTTATGGGTCCAAAATTACCACGATCTAGTTATGATGATATAATTTTTAAATTCTTTGAAAAACCTCTACGAATGGGACATACTTTTTCCCATGATCAATCTTCTTATATGAATACCAAGGATGAAATTTGCCATGCAAAAATCATTTGGCCTAGCAAGGATTCGTACCCGGTTCACGACCAGGTACACCGCCAAGCTATCTTCTACCGAGGCAAAACTCATGCTGGCCTTCACCGAACAATGTGCTGACGTTTCAAGCCCATAGTGTTTCAAGGCACAGGAGACAGTGGTCGTGCTTACTAAGCCACTGATAGAGATATAAAACCTACTTTATCGCAATTCCGCGAAGGACGTTTTTCAAAGGACTGCATGAAACAAGTAACTTTAGACGCAGTCAAGAGCGCCATAATCGTATGGCTTCGCCAAATGATTTGTCGTAACAATAATCTCATGGCGAATTTCATCCTTGGAGTGAGTATATAACTTTGCATTCGTGTGCGAGACTGCGTACAAAGTTACTTGTTTCATGCAGTGCTTTGAATCGTCACAGATGCTGAAGGCTCACTAAACTGTGCACTGTATTTACATACACAAGCTCTCACCACAATCTTCAAGAGACTTCAGTCTCCACCCACTCATATATGGGAATAAAAAAGATTTGAAGACGACTGCCTGAGTCACTTGAGAAATGTATTCATTAACCCAGGTGCCCGAGGTCCTTCAAGCAGCATGGGTTGACTACTGGATTCTTCGTTTTCCACGGGATCCTTTTACGTTCACACACCGGCCTACTCCTTCCTGATTCATAATGAAAATGTTTACGAGGACAGAGAAACGGCAGTGCGTAGGATAAGGAAGACATATTTTTTCGCGCTAACTACATTAGTATGCCAGTGGATCTTTCTTAAATGCTTTCCACTTCCGTAGATCCTCGCCGGAATCCAAACTCACCACTCATGCGCGAGAAAGGGGGGGACCGACCGAGATTCTTCACTCCCAGCACCGCCCGCTCATCCCCCTCCCCAAATCCACGCTCCCCATTCAAGAAAAATCAATCAATCAACTCCTCCTTTCACTGTCTCGCAGATTCATCTCCCGCTGCCGTGCTTATAACCCCATCCCCAATCCACTCCCTCGCAATCATGGCGACGCCGCAACCATCCAATCCGGACCAATCATCGCTTTAAACCACCAAATCTCCTTTCACTGAAATAATATCCGCCCGACTACTGTATCTGCTAAACCCGATTCGGTGAAAAAACCACGTCTCCTCTCGCAGCCGACTCCACTCCTCCTATTCCTTGAACGGCGATTCGCTCTCGGGATTTCTGTCGCTTTGTTTAACCTATTTAACCGATTCAATATCAAGATACCACAGACGGTATTATAATGAGTTATTGTTATTATGGTATTCTACTGATTAAGGTAGGTTTCCATGGAGTACTAAGGAAATGATCTGGGAGCCTCCCTTTCCTTCCAGCAATACATTCTTCAATTTATTGGGCCTATTCCCTTTCAATCCATCTAAAAATCCTATTCTCTTCCTTCCCCTCCCTCGTTTCCCTAACATTCTACCCTCTAACACCGTTTTCAACATCCCCTCCCCGCTAAGTACTCCCTCCATTCATACCTTCTGTCTATAATAAGTAAGGTACTGATTGATTTTATTAAAAATGACCGTTCCATGACAATTTTCCAGTGAAATGAAATAATTTGAATAAAAGTGATAAAGAGCTAAAGGTTACACTATGTACCTAGAGGTAAGAATGCAGTTTTCGAGAAAATAAGATTTATTGCTTGAACTAGGATGACAGCGGACCAATATGCCAACCAACACAGTGCTATTGAAACGAATTAACTTTCAATCAACGAATTAACTTTAGTCTCTTGACGATGCAGAAGTGCAAATTTTATTGCACTTGAAATCGGAAAGTTGATTTAAAAAATGAATAAAAAGGCGAAACATTTACAAACCACCACAACTCGACCCCTTGGGCTTTCATCATTCCATAGGAGTGATACTCACCTATAAATAAAGGAAAATATAATTTAGTACAGTGAAACCTGTCTTAAGCGGAATCTCTTGGGCCCTTCACTTTTTTCCGGATAAGACAGTAATCCGCTTAACTCAGCGTCTGACAATTCAAAAATGACCGCGAAAGAACAGAACAGCATCGCATTATTTTTAAATTGTTTATTTGAAATAATCAGTCATTTTTGTCTGTCTTTCCTTTTTTTCCTGTAGAATACAATTTTCTACGTTGCCTATGGCCCCATGTAAGATGTAATACAAATCAGTTTTACCATTGTTGAGATTGCATTCTTCTAATTTTTTTAATGAAACCAACATTTCTCTATACGATTTTTTATTTTCTTCACATATTAAGGTCACTTCTTCGTCGGTGTCACAGCTTTCGTCTTCTTTATTATTGGCTGTTAAGGAACCATCTTCATCGCTCGTGAGAAGATCATTGTCGAAATCCACAAATTCTCAGCATTCATGTCAATGCCTTTTACTTGCTGCAATTCGCTGAGATCCACCATTGGCTCTAAAATAGCAATATATATAATCCTGGAAATGCGTAAATATGCATTTAAATTGGTGATACATTAACATTCAAATTATTTTCCTCACCTTCCTCGGGGATCAGTTCTGGCAGAATTCCAGCTTTGGCGAAACATTGTGTAATATCTTTCATTGCAAAAGTTAATCCAATTAATGGCATCCAGCTCTAATATGTTTTTAACACCTCCGATACTTAATTCGCAGTATCTGCAGCAGCTAATAATGATCGCATCATGCACTTCCTATATTGTGCCTTCAGCGATCTAATTACTCCCTGATCCATTGGCTGAATGATGCTTGTTGTGTTTACCGGAAACCAGGCTAGCTCTACATTCGCAAGGTGAATTTTAGGGTGACAGGTTGCATTGTCAAGGAAAAGTATTACTTTCCTATTTTTTCCTCTTCATTTCGGCATTGTAACTTTTAAGCCACTCTTCCATGATTGAAGCCGGGGTCCAATGTTTTTTATTATGCCTCCATTTGGCCGGTAGCTTCTCAATTTCAACGTTTTTCAAGCATCGTGGTCGAGCTGATTTCCCGATGACAAGAGGCTTTAGGAGCTCCACTGCCATATTCCCACAAATGAAAATGGTCAAACGCTCCTTTGAGTGCTTCCCTCCTACAGAATAAAGAATAAGTGTAAATATGACATCATTGTTTGAATTTTTACCCTAATTTCTAGAAGTAGAACCCGGAAATGCATACAAACCCTTGTAGTTTTCTCCTTTTACGCACAATGTTTTAGACAGCAGAGCCCTAAAATACATTCCGGTTTCATCCCCGTTGTAGATATCACATGGTTGATAGTCTTTAATTTTTACTTGAAACATACATTTCCACTCTACGGTTTCCATGTCAACGTCATTTGACTCGCCAACAACACTGCTCCAAACAACATTGCGTCTTGCTCTGAAGCTGTCTAGCCATCCATTGGAGGCCTTAAAATCCAATTTTCCCAAAGAAATTGCAAATTCCTTGGCCTTTTCTTGGACTGTTGGACCTGACAATGGAATATTCCTCGATCTTGCTCGCACAAACCATTCCCAAACTAATTCGTTTATTTCTTCATATTCGCAGAGTGGTGTTTTCCTCTTTGAATGTAAACTAAGGCCTAAAATAATCGATGGAAACTACAATTATTTTATGGTGTGTCGTTTTGCAAACTATTGTGGCATGGGAAAAGAAGATATATGTTTCTTAGAACCTACCTCTTTCAAAGTCTTTCTTAATTTCGTCCTTCTTCTTAATTGCTTCGTAAACTTGAGTCTTTCCACACTTAAACTTCTCTTGGATCTACTTCACTGAGAGCTTTTCTCGTTCAAAGCACTCAATCAAGTCCAGTTTATTTTTCAGCGTTAATACGTTTCGTGGCATGGCGGAAATCAATCAGCAGTTCCCTTTATTCTTAGCGTTCTGCGTTGTATTCTTACGCTGTCGGCAGCACGTAGGAGAATGATTCCTTCTTACTCGGTGGATAGTAAGGATGCACAAAATGATTGTGCATGTAGTGAGAGGGTTCTACGAGTTGGAGGGGGTAAGTTTGCAAGCATGGGTTGGCGGAGTGGTTAAGAAAGGAGGGGGCGGGAGGGAAGAGGGGTGGAGATTTTTGTGGAGCACTTGATACAGTGTACGTGAAACGAAACTGCACTTTACATGGCGATGGGAGACGATGGACATGAGGCACTGGAGGAGGATTAACACTAAATTTAGGGAGACGAGAAAGTGTTTCGGTCAAGGTTGATGCAATATTGTCCTGAGTCCCTCCTACGACCTGATGTCAGTCAATAATGACGTAGAGCATAGTGAACGTACGACACATTTAGCTGGTTCCGTTGGATTATTTTCTATGGAGAGGGCTTTACAAAACATTTTAGGATTTTATTTCCTCACGGTAAAAATTGCCCATGGAATTTTTTTTTGAAATTCCGCTTAACCAAGAAACACGTGCCCGAGAATCGATTCCGTTTCCGCGTTTGACAGTTTCCGTTTAACAGAGGGCACCAATGCACGTAAAACCGTAATGTGACCGCCAGGACCAACAAAATTTTCCGGACAAGACAGGTTTCCGTTTAACTCAGGTGACGACTCTGGAGAAGACGCCGTAAAAGTCGGCACCATCCACTCACCCCCCGAATCACCCCCCCTCCCTCCCCCCCAAAAAAAAACCCTTCCCCCTAACCATTGGAAAAGAGGGGTGGGGTAAGGGGTAGGAGGAAGAGGGAGATAAGGATCGTCCACACGTGACTACTAAAAGGTTTTGTTCGCGATCTCTATAGAGGTTACGTGAAGAGAGAAAATTCCCCACCACCCCAACTCCCTTTACCGATGCTGGCAGAACGTACTCAGGGACACAAACACACTTGGCGCTCCTCTATCTCACCCACGCGGTGGGCGGAGAGAAAGAGAGAGAACGGTGGGCGTGTGTGTTTTTTTCCTCATCTTTCCACCCGCTTCCATAAAGGATGCTCCAACCGCCAGTTTACCTCAACGTCAGCCCAGACTCACTTTGACGGGTTACATTAATATTAAATGCTCCTCTGCTTGCATTAATACGTGACGAGAGTCCCTCCCACATCTGAAGTAGCCTGGCCCGAAACCCCTTCCTTATACGTGGTGCCCTGGATTCGCTGCCCGGGAGGAGTTGAACTCGGAAAGGTGTCGGAGTGGCTGCAAGCGGAGAACGTTCGTTTGAAATGCGTTTGAAGAAAGAGCGAGGGGAAGGAGATTCATGCTAAGAGAGGCGGGTAGAGGTACACAGGAGTAGCTGCGTGCGCGGGCGTAAGACGGCCTATTTCAGCTGGAGGTTCTCTTCTTTTCTGTACGTACTTTGGAAGGTCAAGGAGACCTATTAGATACCCTCGAATCATTTATCGGATCATTTCTCGGATATCGATTATTGCCTTTCACCGCGGATTTATTCCAGTTATTTAATTTCACACTTACAATTCTTTTATCTATCCTTACGACTTTAATCAACACTATGCCAATCGAAACACTGTAAACAACAAGTCACTTTCTAAGCATACACTTAATCGCTGGGTGGATTTTCAATCTTTTGGACGTACACTTTGTTAAAAAAATGTTTAGGGCCAAAATTACCAACGCAAGTGATACTCCATCAATGTCTTCTGCACTGCATTTTCCTCCTCCACTGGGATGCCTCAAAATCGATGTAATCAAATCAGATGGCATTTTTTGCAAGTCAAAGTTATGAAAATATATGCGCAAAGAAATAACTCCATCTCAACGACTTAACTTAGGAAATTTAGTGGTATCTTTGTCGGTTGTAATTTGATCCTTTAGGCTCTTGCCACAAAATTTGTACATTCCAGTGCAATACCTCGTAGTCAATTAAGCAGTGTGTAAAGTATGAAATAGTGGTGACAGCTAAAATAATCATGACCTAATGTATGAATATTTAAGTTTTAAACGCCATTTTATGTTAAATGCCCAAATTATGATTGTCTCTGGATTACAATCATTCACGAGCAAAAACAATTCAGAAAAAATATGAAGAATAAAGTCAGTCGTCGCAGAAAATCACCTTCAAAGACGTAGACTTCAATGGGTTTTCGGTACATGAATGCAGAAATGGATCGAGAGGTTGGATTGCATCAAAGGAACGAAACCTGATAAAATTTTGCCAAGGAAAAAAGTAAATGAAACGTATGAGGAGTTGATGGCTAATGAGAAGATAACAAAGCTAGGATGAAAACTATCGAGTCGAAGGAAGAAAAAATCACAGGATTACAGCCTGCGACAACGATTAGTTACACGGTTTCCATCCAAACATACTCCCATTTGAGATCAGTATCAAAACGTACATATTTACGGTCATAAGAGGATAGAATCGGAAAATATCGTTTCACAAATTATTTCGTAACATCCAGATTATCTCTCGCTTACGGAGAAAACTGATATGTTTGAATCCACGACGTGCGATAATCGCACCAACGCAAAATCGTCTTCACCACGTTCCTTTTGAAAAAGCTGGACTGCGATTTGAGTCGGTGTTGGCCCCTTTGGTCACCTTGAATGGACCGCCCACTCTCCCCACAAGGGTGTCCGTGGCAACCACTGACTGGCCTCAGCGAGCCGCCATTCGGAAAAAAGGGAAGGAGGAGGGGGGAGAGAAGGCGGAGGGTGGGGAATAAAAGAGGAAAAGGAGATAAGAGAGAAACAGGTGTGACAAAGGGATGTAGCCAGGGGTGGAAGGGGGAGGGGAGTCCAGGGAATAGTTATCCTTCCATACCAAAGAGTTACCTAGAACTCGGTATCTCGCAGAAAAGAGAGAATTTGCCTCAAACCCCCACCCGTTTCCCCCACTCCCCCTGAAGTCCCTTACCCTTCCCTCCCGCCCTGGGCCGCAGAGATTCATTCTCCGCCTCGTGCAAGCCCAGGGAAGGGTAAGAAAAAGGCAGTTGCCTGAGCCTGGGGAGCTTCAGGTATTCTCCTTAGACCCCCAGACAGCTATTTCAACACGTCTTTTAACTTTCCCCCTACACAAGAGACTATAATATATATTATTGTCACCGTAAATCTCCATTGGTATTTATATAGCTTACTTTTATCTATATGGCTGTGAGACACCTCTTGAGAATGATGCGTAAGCATTGGAACCGGTTGTGTAAGATTAAATAGGCGTGGAAAAATACTACAGTTGTCTCAATTATTACTACACATGGCTCCTTCACTCACTGATTCCACCCGAATGTTAGTACGGATATGTAAGGGTAGTGCTTGCCCCGAACGAAGCCATAAGCGTGATTACATACATATCCAGGGTAGGTGACCTCCCCCTCGTCCTCCTCGCACTTCATGGATTTTTCATTGGGGTGTCCGAAAGGGAAAGTTTTCTCCCTGGAAGGGCTACTTCCATTCACTCCAGCCATCACCCTTGCTCTCTTTCTCCCCCTTTCACCCCACGCGTCCACGCCTTCACCATCCCCACACCCCTCAGTACACGCTCCATCCTTTGCCCCCTCCCCTCATCTTCCTCAGCACGTTACAAACCTCAACCTATACGTCTAGCACGACCTCCTTCGATATTCTATTCGTTCACCTATCCACTCGAGAGGATTACGGTACTTATAAATATCAAATTCATGTGTTATTTCAATGGAGTTTCTGGCCTACTGAGCTGCATTCCAAACTTCTATTCAAGTGTAGGTGCTTTTCGACAACCAGTTCCCCATGAAATCTCGAAATTCTGCGAGATATACCAGGGAAAATTATACCATCCCTGCAGCAATGCACAGACAATTTGAAATATATTACTTACTATTAATGGAATTGTTATTTTATAAATTAAACACGGTTTTAACTTAAGTTTTCTAAATAGATCACAACGATTAGAATACAATAATACAGCTATTCCATCCCCGTTGACAGGCATTTGAATCCCTTAAACCTAATGCTGGCTAAGCGCATCTCCATGAGAAGTCCGAAAACTTTCATGGCCAGTCGCCGAGGTTCGAAAGACTGAAAAGGACCGCGTCTGTTCACCCCACCATGTCCGGGTGCGGTCCAATGAATGCTACTTTCGCTACCAGACGCTACCGACGGAGGTGCTCCGGAGCTCCGGTCCATAGTCCCTACGTTCGCTACGAGAATTTCTTTTCGGACCGGTCAGGAGCGAAGTCAAGATGGCGGAAATGAACGAGGATGGGCAAACTGGGATTATGAAATCGAAGATGTGGTTTTAATTGCGAATTGAGATGATTATGGTCATTGAATATTAATAAATATGTTTGAATATTATTAAAATGAATTTTATTTTTCAATATCGAGGTTCCACAAAGTAAAGGAAGAAACTTTGGACCGTATTTCTCACACCAACCCTCGCCTACCCTTCTCAATGAAACTCATTACCCTAGTAAAGGAAAAAGTAGGTACTCTACCGTTTGCCCAGTTATAATGGTTAACGACTATTAAAAAACATTAATCCATTTCATGTATATCTTATTTTTCTTCAGATTTTAATTTATGGCATGAGTTAATTTGTCGATATATGTTCTTACAATCCTTTCTTTATATTACATGCCCCTTTAAATAATTTTTTGTAGCCTTTTGGATGTAAAGGCTGCTTCCAGATACATTTGAGTTCATATTGGGGGAGATACGAGAATGTTTGCGGATAGTTAGTTCTTCCTGTATATTTAATTAAATCACAATTAAATTTACATCTACTTACTAAGTGCGTCTACTCCGTTACTTCGTAGTCACTTTTATAGGAGAAAGGCGTCCGCATTCGCCGTCCAACATCTGCGACGTGAGTAAACTCAATTGTCTCAGTGCATTCCCTTCGAATTTCCGCCAAAAATTGACTCGCTCCTCCGCTGAGCCAAGTTTTCAGGGGAGCGTCTGTAGCGAGGCGGGAAACGGGTGTATGACGTTTGCCGTGACGTCACAGCCTAACCTGTAGCGCTCCGTAGCGAATAACGGACCACTTGGTGGCGCTCCGAAGCATTGGTAGCGTTCAACGGACCGCACCCCAAGAGGTGGAGCACTAAAGCCTCGGGAAGAAACGCGCCCCCCTCACCCACCGAATTGAACAGCCCGCGTGCCTCCTTGCCGGGAGCGCGAGCAGACTCGAGAATACGGTTGGGAGAGAGAGGTGTTGGCAGCATCCCCGAGGCGAAACCCGCCGCCGCCTCCTCATTCCCGATTCAGCCCCCGTGGCCCATCATGCTCAGCGGGTGCCTCAAATCCCGCGCCTAAACCAGACCTCCACCTCACGTCGTCCGACTCCACCGTCAGCCACCAAAACATCATATTATGACGCAATTCTCGCGGGGAAAATAAAAAAACGCCCTCTCGCGAAAGAAAAAAAATCAAAAGAAAAAGAACTAAAAATAATAAATAAAAATATATAAATAAATAATAAACTCATTATAAAAAGAGAGTAAAGTAACTCCTCACTCATCATCCAAATTTAAAGGTAAATACCCCAAATTACCAAGGTAAAGAAAACCTGTTATTTAAAGGTTTAATAATGTATCAATGTACTCATTTAATTTCAATATGTAAATGTCAAATTCCATATTAGTTATAAGCATCTGCTCATACAAACAAAACACTACCCACACAACATAGGCAATTGCGCAAAAAAATTGAAATCTCCAGTAATCTGGCTGGTTAGGGTGAAGGAATTCACCGGGACAGCGAGACAGCGCCTTCGGCGCGTTAATTAATGACTGAGAAAGCGGCTTCGATTAAGGGAACGTTTTGTCTCTCCCCTCAAGAAGGTCTCCGAGGCACGATCACTTGAAAGATAATACAACCGGGTGTACCCGAAGGGGTTTCTGGCGAGTGACGGAGAGTGAGAATTGAAAAAAAAACAGTCGAGCAGAAAGAATTTAGACCGGAAGCGTTTAGAAAATATCCACCTACGATTATCTAGCATTGTGCTAGAGAAGAAATCTATTGTAAGGCTTCCGATAATAACCGACCTTTCTATCACACTGGTGCAATCTGATTTACTTTGTATAAAATAGGCACAAAATAAGACAAGTCATGCTGTTATAAAATATTTGGTAATATTGATTTTAAAAAAACATTGTGTTACGGTTTATGAAAGAGGACCTAAGTACCAAATGTCAAAACACGCCATCTAATGATTTCGTCACTTACCACATTTAAAAATATGAAAATGCGGAAATTTAGATAAAAAGTACGTCATAAAATTACTCGTTCCGTAGAAAATTTGTCAGACTGTATGCGCACACTGCAGAGTACGAGTCCTGTCGTCATTATTTAATTCCAAGATAAATTTATGAAAAATACAAAGGTAATATCTATACGCAAAAAAAGATACATGGTTAAATTTTTAAATAATTCAATGTGCACAATCTTAAAATTAGAAATACTTTATCTAAACTTGTGATGGTGATGAAATGACTACATGATGAATTTACCTGAATTTAGAAGTTGAACCCTGGAGTATGCGCGCCCCTAGGCGCAACGGGCGATCGGCAACTTTCTGGCGGGGGGGAAGCCTCCGTGAGCAGGAGTCTTCAATCTTAGAGTGGATTCACACGCAGGGGTTACATAGATATGGTTTATCCCGTTCTTGACGTCTACGAGAGCTTGAATTTCACCAAACACAAAGAGGTGTCACAGGAATAAGGCTGAGTCACAAAGCGGCCACGCCTAGGTTCAGAGAGCCGAGGGACAGTCACAACAAGGTAGTGGGGGGTCCTTGTCACTGAATAACACAACAGCACTCGAAACACATCGTAGTGGTGCTCTCCTCCCAATCGGCACAGTAGCCGGCAACACTTCCGTGCCCGACACGCGGACCGAACGAAAAAAAAAGAACCACGCTGCGAGAACAAAAACATCATCAACACCACGGCACGTGACGAACAAGCATGCGACGACCGCGGACGTCGCATGCTCGTTCGTCACGCAGACTGAGGCGTTTGCGAAGCCTTCCCCCATGAGATTGATTCTCCCCTTCCCTCCGCAGTCAAAACCACCTCTTCCGAGAATCTCTTCCTCCGCCCTCCCCTCCCGCGCTTATCCGCCCCCCTCCTCCTCCCTTTCCCTCCGAGTGCTCCGCTACCTCCCTATTCCCCCCCCTGCACCTGCGTCACTACGCGGCGAAAAACCCACCCCTCCCCGCCCTTTGCCCCGACCCCCTCACGTGCTTCCCCGTACCCTCAACCACCCAATTCGTTCCCGCCCCCCGCGCTGCCCGCCTTATACCAACACACTACCACCCGTGAGGAGGAAAGCACCCTCATCCCCTCCGGTCCCCACCGCTGGCCTCTACCCTTGTTGAATAGGCAGGAAAAAGTACCCGTATTTTTGTGATGAGTTTTAAAAAGCAATAATAGTACTGTCCCCGTAGTACCGGCGAAAAAATACCGGTATACCGGTACTTTCATAATTGATAAAATATGTAAATAAGTTGAGATTTAACGTTTGATTTACCCTAATTGTCCGGTACTTCGGCAAATTAGCGTAACATACAGGAAGAATTATTATTATTATAGTATTCTACCGATTAAGGTAGGTTTCCATGGAGTACTAAAGAGGTGATCTGGGAGCCTCCCTTTCCTTCCAGCACTGCCTTCTTTAATTCATTGTAAGGCCTACTCTCTTTCAATCTATCTAAAAATCCTATTCTTTTCCTTCCCCTCCCTCGTTTCCCCAACATTCTACCCTCCAACACCATTTTCAACATCCCCTCACCGCTAAGCACTAACTCCATCCAAACCTTCTGTCTTCTGCGTATCTCATCTAAAAGCTTTCTCTCCTCGCCAACCATATCCAATACTTCGTCGTTCCTTTTCCTCTCCGTCCATTTCACCTTCTCCATTCTTCTCCATACCCACATCTCGAACGCCTCCAATCTTCTCTCGTCTTCTTACAGGAAGAATACACCGAAAAAAATCATTAACTGGGTTTTTTACGAAAATTTGTCGAAAAAAATACATGGAGGCTAGATCTCTAATACGGAGAAGGGTGATAGCGATGAAGTTTTTAATGGTGATGATTTTGATGCATACCATTAAATTTGGTGTTTTCCTTGCGTACATGAAGTGTGACGTTCTCTCGGGAACTCTATCAGATGACTTGTTTTCCTAAAGCCACCGGTTTTTTTTCGGACTCGAGACCAACATTAGAAACGTCTTCTGCCGAGAACTTATGTTGAAAAGTCTTCTTATTCACAGAGCTTACGTTTGCAGCCTGAGACTACCTAGAAAAAGCTCCTCTAATGTTAAGACATTTAATTTTATGACTTTACACGACAATAATCGGTGTTAGTTATGGCTAAAATACTGCGATCGAATAAAATTTGACGTGTAGGTCGCTGTTCCATTTATGTCAAGGAAGAAATACATGAGTGGACTTCCATAACTTTGACTTTTCTTGCCTTATTAGAGTAAATAAATATCGTCTATATCAATAATTATAACATTAGTGTCGAACTCAGTTTTTGTAGAAGTACCGTTAAATTATAAGAAAACAAGAAATAAACTAAGGAAGAAGTGTTAATAATTAAGAGGCAAAATTAATTTGGCCTTCTTTTGGTGGTTCACTTGACTGGTTGTATGTACAAAAACGAGAAACGGATGAACATTGCTAATATATTAAAAAAGTTGATAAACAGTGTTAAGAAGCTTAAGCTTGATAGAAATGCCTAAATCATTAGAACATCGCTATTCTTCAGTCTCTACCTACGTTGACCAACTGTATCACTGCTTACATTATCAGTTTAAATTAAAATAAATAGATGGTATTATTTTTAGTGCGCTTAAATACAAGCTTGATATATTATCAACATTCAATTGTTTAAGTAGCTGGGTAGGTAGTTGATTGATAACACAAAAGTTGGCAGCGCCGTCGAAGTACCGCTATTTCTAGTACCGGTACCCCGGTGGTACCGCTAAAAAAATACTGGCCGGTACTACCGAAGTAGAAAAAAAAAATAGTACTCGGTACTACCGAATACCGGTATTTTTTGCCCATGCCTATTGTTGAAGCCGTTTGCTTATACCATAGATCTTCTGGGGAGGGCGTTAGCTACCCATCCCACGGTAGAAAAGTGAAGCCGAAGGGGCGTGGCACTTAAGGGTGTTCTATCCTAATTCAAAAATCCAAATTCAACCGTCGCCGGATTTTAGTTGCGAAGTCGGCCGCAACGGCCAGTGGAATGGGAAACCTCCTTGGGCGGAGGGGAGTACCTAGTCGCTGACCGAAGGAAAAAAAAAGGAAAAGACGTGGGGTCGAGCTTCGCTCCGACCGAAAAAAACACCCGGCGCTGTATCAAATTTCACTGCTGAGGTGCGATATTGAGGCCCGTATCATAAAAGTCCCCTCGAAGCCTGCCTCCACCTCATTGTCGTCAGGAGGAGGAGATGCGATATCATAAAACCGACCTCAACCTCAAAAACGTCGAATTTTGAAGCCAGCCTCGACTCAAACTTTGAGGTTAGATTGTTGTCGGCTCAAAGCGTTTGAGGTGTCTTCCGCCATTGTGAGAAGATGGATACTTTCCCGAATGTGAAGGATTAATACGATCTGGAAGAGTTTTTGGGTCATATTGAGGAAGATGCCTTCGTATATGCACCCAGAATCCGTCTAGCGGATGGAGACAATCCACTAGATTGGTACACGAACGAGGAATTCTTCGTCAGGTACAGGTTTCAAAAAGTAAATATAACCGACGTGTTACTTCCGATGCTACGGCCGGGATAACGCCGACTTGAGAGGCGTTCCTGACCCAAGGTTATTATAATTGCTTGCTTTCCTAAGGTTTTATTCCACGGACAGTTTTCAGGTGAGTGATTTAAATACTTTTCCTAACATATTTGTAGTGGTGTAGTAGTGCATTGATATTTTTTGTTACGTACATTATTGCTTTTATTCTTCTCGCGGTCACTGTATAACTAATAATCATGAAACACCAGGCGCAAATTATATTAGTTGACGAAAGCATTTATATATTAACTTATTATAAGCTAAAGGTGTTACATACGTGCAACTCTCTACGAATTTCAGATAAATGTTTACATAGTATATCATTTATATTCTTCGAAACGCCATAGATAATTATCATGTGTTTCTGTCATTGTTGTAGATATAGTCTCTGGCGATTTCCACGAACTGGCTCAGTCGACAATGTCGAAGTTAATTAAGGCATGCGGTTTTGTTTATTTAAGCTCGATCATGGGCGTACCCAGCGAGGGGCAGCTTCCCCCCCCCCCCCCCCGAAGAAAAAATCGCAAGTCTTTAAACAAAATCTATTCTGAATTTAAACGAAAGCATTCAACAAATTTTATTTAAACCGGTGAAAAATTATACGCACAATACATGTAACTAAAGTAAAACTATTTTTTCATGGAAATAATCTCATACACTAATATTACATCTTGGTTCCCCCCCATTTAGACCATGGCTTGCCCCCCTAGTCATTATCCTGGGTACGCCCTTGTGCACAAATCTGAATCATCTCTCTACATTTATCTTTTGCCTTGGTCAAAGAGAACAATAGAGTTGGAAACCTAATTAAATTTAACTTGTGTTACTACGTCGTAAATGTAATGATTAATACTTCTTTAAAAATATACAATACATTGGTTTGATGATTTGACCCAATTAAATTGCAGGTTATTAGTACAGAAATTACTGGGAAGCTGCCAAAGGTAGTGAAGATTCTTCAATCACACGAGGAATTAGCCACTGCAAGAAGACTTTTGTATCGAGTGGCACACTTTCCTGGGGTTGATTTGATATGATTATTTACCTTAGTATTAGAACAAATACAAGTGATATTTGCTTTGCTCTGCATGTAACAGGTGGTTGCTGGTCCCAGGCTGGAGATTTTGGATATTGTTTGTCGATGGCCTGGGTCTACACACGATGCTGGGATCTTCCACAACAGCTGACTGTGTCTCCGCTTCAACAGAGATGAAGTCAATGGCTTATTGCTGGGAGATAGCGTAGCTAAGATACCTTTACACACCAGTGCGCAACCCAGCCACACCAGCTGAGCATAGATTGGTTAGAGGAAAAAATAAATTATCTAACTTTTATGGAAATGGGTGATGTGCAGTGACAAAATGATTTCATGGAAATGATAGCGGTTGTATACATATTATTTATTTTTTTCAGGTACAATGCATCACACATTGCAACCAGATCTGCAGTGGAGAGGGCATTTGGGATATGGAAGAGGCGATTTCCCTGCCTCTCAATGAAAATGAGAACAGCCACTCAAACATCAGCTAAAATAATACTGGCTTGAGCTGTGCTCCACAACGTGGCCATCAGCCAGAGGGAGCCAGTTCCAGAGCACATACAATTGCAAGATCCCCATGCTGATGTTCCAATACCTGCCGTGCAAAATAGAAATCTCAGTGCCATATTTGAAAGAAGGGCTTTCACTAATCGCTACTTTACCTTCATCCAAGGATAACTGCATGCTGTAAGGTGAAAGAGGGAGGTGGGGAAACTTCTCACAACATGATTGAAAATAGGAGAATGGGATGTCTGGGCTCTGAATAGGAAATGAAATTGTCAGGAGGGTAATGAAGCAATGTAATGTATGCAAGACATCAAGAGACCGCAAAAGCATAGCATAGAGTGCACAATGTCACGCCATGATCATTTTGTTACATACATACATGAAAACAGAGATAAATCAGGTTTTAAATTATGACAAATAATGGTTGCCTGCTGATAGTGGTAAATGATATTTTTGAGGGGTTAAACAATATTAGCATGTCTATATTGTGGTGCATGTAAACTTTTGAGATCCAGTTTCAAATTAAATTGGCTTTTGGTAGCATAATCCCTGATATACTATATCATGTTCCACAAAACCTTATAATAGTCTGACCTTGGTTTCGACTTGGTACAATATGTCATTCTCAAAAGATAAAATACATGTTTTATGTTCTTATAGTGTTTTGGAAAGGTGAAGGGGGGTAAAGACAAGTCATTTGAAGGTATAAGATCAAACAGTATAAGGTATAAGAAAACAGTATAAGATCACCAAACATGTATTTTAACTTTTGAGAATGACATATTGTACCAAGTCGAAACCTAGGTCAGATTATTAAAAGGTTTTGTGGAACATGAAATAGTGTATCAGTGATTATGTTTCAGCTGTCACACACCTCCACCACCCACCAATATCACCACCCACCCTTGGATTGGAAATTGGTTTTTACTTAAAATACTCCCAAGTACAGTGTTTGTTTAAATAAATGTTGTGACTAATTACAGCTTTTCTTATTATAACTAGGTGATGCTGCCTTTGACATTAGTGGACATGCTGCACCGTCTGCTCCTTGGCTCATAATAATTATCACTGGATATTAACTGATTAGATTATGTAATTATTTTAACAAAAGAAAATTCTCTAAAATCATATGCTTTCCTACTACCTGTAACTGTGTATTACATCATATTACATTATTTTCTTTTCCAGATAATATGTTATTGTTAACTTGTTATACCTGCTAAAGTATATGATTACTGAGGTTTCTGCCAAAATTTATGTATTTTATCCCTGCTCTTGCAATTATTAAAAAAATATCAAGCAACTGATGCCTTTTTTTTCTAATATATTATTGAATAAAATCTTAGGTGATTATTTTCCAGATAAATTTAAATTCTAACCAAAAAATAATTTTATTACTAACTATATTGTAAAAATCAAAGAGTGCAGATAGTGATGCAAGCAATGATTTAGTTAGATAATGATTCAAAATTTCCTATTTAGCTTTGCATGAAAATGTATATTTTTTCCAAGGTCACTACTTGACAATGTTTATTGTGGTTTTTACCAACTAATGACAAATTAATTGATTGAATGACCCAGAGGAAAATTCTGCAAATTCCATACCCCCGAAATTAATAACTTTCTTAAATAAATACAGTTAAAAGAAGCAACACCAATTGACCAGCATGCATATTAAGGGATAAACAGGCATTGTAAAGAAAACAATTTCATGCCATATCAGATAAATATATTTCAGGCCATGCAGGCAGAAGCAGATTATTTTGTGCAATTTGGTAGTACAAGGACATAATTGAGTGTATGCAGTCCGTCATAAGCAATGCAAGATGTTGGCAGATATAATCATGGACATGCAGCAATTGAGGAAGGCGTTGGAGTGAGGAAAAGGGTGCTTGGAGCGAAAGCAAGCGACAAGCACCACCCAGAGCTATAGGCACATGGAGTGAATCACAGCAGTGGAGGTAAACCAACAGCACCAAGGGCACTCAGGAGAGATGGATGCAAGGTTGTAGCACTCGAGGAATTGCAAGTAGAATATAAGCAGCACCTTTCACTTACTATATTGTTGCTAGAAAGAAAAGAAAATTAACAATTAATCATCTAAAATTCCAAGGCACTCTTCCACAATGCCCCTGCAAGTACAAATTGTCATTATTAAATGTAACTAAAAATGCAGCTCCTGTTATTTATATTATTCAAGTATTATCATGAATTTGTGTAGGTACATGAATGCCATTTTATGAATTATAAGTTACTCAGGAATCAGTCAAATCCACATGGAAGACAGGAGAGATAAAAAACATACTATTATTTAAATGATGCAAGTAAGATATAAAAACAATAAGCATACATTAACATAAGAGTTCCTAAAGTGACTAAGTTATATAAGGATCTACAAACAGAGATACCATACCCGCTTATGTTCTACTTCCATTGCATGCAATGTTCTTTGATGCTCCAATTCCTCGAGTGCTGCCTGAATCCTTATCTGCCGCAGAAGAGCTTCATCCTCTGCGGCAGCCTGCCTCATCTTCGCTTCATCATCTGAGGCAGTCTGGATTCTGGCTAACCTTGCATCCAACTCCCTTTGATGAGCTTCAGCTCTTGTGAGAGCCCTTGGTGCTGTGGTGTTTCTGGTTCCCCCCACACAGTCTGTTGGCTGCTGTGGAGAGGGACCAGGTCCCATAGGGGACTGTAGGGTATCCACAGCCTGCCTTGGCTCCGAAGCAGAGCCAGAGACAACAGCTGTGGATCCCACAGCTTCCACTATGGGTGTCTCCTCCAACTGGTGGGGTTCACTCCATGACCCAGCGGCATCTTCATTTTGAAAAATAAAATGGATAAACGAATTTAATTTTTAGTGGTGAATACTTCTGATGAATATTTCTCAGGCTTGCAACCAGGTTAAATCTTGAAATTGGACTTCCATTCAATAACACAGCCTTGAGGATGGGAGACAAATAGTCTTCCAAAACGTTGGCTTGCATAAAAGCTTTAACCTGGTTGCAAACGTGAGAAATAATTGTCATAAAATGGATACTTTCAGATATGACTACATGGAATTATTACTTATGAAAGTTGTGTTACAAGTTTCATAGTATCATGGAAAATCTTTGAAAATCAATAACTGATTATTTTAAAGGCCATTGCACAGCACAACACCCAAGATCCCCGGCAAAAATATCCATTGACCTAGGCAGTGGCAGCCTGTGACTTAGCCAGTGATTCTTGATTTTAAAACAAATCACTGGTCATGTTGAAATATGGCGAGATAAACTATTCTTAAATTGACTGATTTGTTCAATTTTTGACTTAATATATCTATGTTTTAACTTAAAATATCAATTACATATTGATCACTGTCAAGCCCACTGGCCCAATGTCACTGGGCAAATCACGGTCTCACTGAGTAGTCACTGAATTCACTGTGTACATCACTGAAAAGTCACTGTATATTTTTGCCAGGGATAAGAAAAATAATGCATGGGTATTTAGGTATCCTTGAACATTACTTCCACTCATTAGTGCAATCTAATTATGTCTTGATAAACTTTGAGGTGTACAGTTGACAGAATTTTGTTCGACAAAAATATTAAATAAGTAATCAACATTATTAATGAATACATTTCAATGACCCGTTGAACTTACCTTCTCCTCCGAGGTCTCCATCAATGATAACAAAGTCTTCAGGGCCGCTGGGTGCTTCCATCAATCGATCACTATCCCCAACTGACAACAGATGGTGATCGATCGATGGAATTGCCACTTCCAACTCTGGGATGGTGCTGTCTTTCGACGTGGATGGGCAAGGTCCTCCGCCTGTACCCATCCGACGTCGTGCTTCCTCTGCCAGCACCCTTTTCCTCCTCATTTTTATATTATCCCACGCCTTCCTCAATTGTCTACAGTTTCGCTAAATAAATGGAAAACAAAGAAACATTTCGTGAAAGATATAACGGCTAAGTAATAACAAATTATAAGTTACACGAATAAAATAAAACCGAAATACATCATAAGATAAGCACAGTTGAACTGATTTACATATATAGAATAGAATAGAATAGAATAGATATTTATTATGCTCTGGGAAAAAACCCTTGGAGCAAAAAACACAATTTACAAAAATAATGGCTCATCAAAGCAAAAAGTTCATGAAAAATGTCAAGTAAAGTTGTTTGATACGCACCTATAAAAAAGAAATAACACGTAACAAGGATTGAAATTTGACATCATAGGCAGACGGAATATAGTACATAATACATAATAATGATACATAATAGGCTGTATTTTCGTGGGAGTTTATTTTAGCTCTCCACTGAGTAAATCCATGTACAATTTAATTTTAAAAGCATGGATGGAGCCCCTCTGTCTAAGATCCTCATGGAGAGAATTCCAGAATTTTGATCCCGTTATCAGAAATGATTTCTGGTAGATATTAGTACGTGGAGTAGGATAACATAAATAGTCATTTTTGCGAGATGACATATGGGTGGTTACTGATCTGTTCATAAAGATTTCCCGGAGATAATTAGGGATTCTCTCTCTGAAAATCTTAAAAAGAAGAGCACCGAGTAGATATTTCCTTCGATTACAAAGATTTAGCCAACCAAGGCTGATTCTGTACTGTGATACATGAACATCCTTTCTTAAATTGAATACATATCTTACACATGAATTAAGTAGCCTTTGTAACTTTTTATCCAGCTCTTTAGGCATGTCATTATAAACAAGACTACAATAGTCAAAGGAAGGGAATACCAGGGTAGAAATTAACATTTTTCGGGTGGATATAGGAAGTAAGTGCTTGTGCAGTTTTAGTTGATACAGTGTGATATTGACTTTATTACAGATTTCGTTCACATGTTGGTTCCAAGACAAATTTTTTGTGAGGGTTAGTCCAAGAGTGCGAACAGAGTCGCTGAACGGTATTTGATGGTCACCAACTACAACTGGAGGAAGGTGATTATAATCTATTTTGTTTAGGATCCTTGAGCTACCGATGATTATTGCTTTCGTCTTCAAACAGTTCAGTATGAGGTGGTTTTTACCCACCCATTTTGTGATTTCTCTCACGTCATGATTCACTAGATTAATACTATCAGCTATGTTTTTAATCGAAGTATGGATGTATATTTGAAGGTCATCTGCATATATCATATATTTACAATTTTTAATCGCAATTGAAATGTCATTGACAAATATAGAAAATAGCAGAGGTCCCAGGACAGATCCTTGAGGAACTCCGAAAGATACTGGAGCCCATGCGGATAAGTTATTTTCAGGTCCTAAGACTGCTTGAAATCTATTGCCTAGGTAGGAGCAGAGCCAGTTTAAAGCTGAACAAGAGAAACCAAGCTTCACCATCTTATGGATTAGTAGATTATGATCAACTCGATCGAATGCTTTACTGAAATCAAAAAGAACTAGTATTGTAACCATACGCTTATCAATATGAAGTCGAATGTCATCGGTTATCTTTAGTAGTGCCGTCTGCGTACTGTATCCATGCCGAAAACCTGATTGCATAGCGTCAAGTTTGTTATTGTTATTTAGGTACTCTGTAACTTGCTTGAAAACAATTCTCTCCAACATTTTCGACAGGGCGCACAGAATAGAGATTGGCCGGAAGTCAGAAGGTAATTTTGCATTTTTTGTCTTCTTTATCGGACGAATAAGTGCTTTTTTCCACTCCGATGGAAATACTGAATTATCGAGAGAATGGTTGAAAATTTCAAGGATGTAAGGTAATAGGGCATATTTGGCAAGTTGAATAATCTTTACTGGAATGTCGTCAACTCCAGTGGCATTTGACTTGGAGAACTCCAATACTTCGATCAGAGTCTCAGGAGTTACGTGCTTAAAGTAAAAGTTGTTATCACTGAATGGTATAACTCGCTCAAGTCTGGAGTTAGCTGGGGCATCATTATGACTAATCGTAGTTGACAAAAAGTAGGAGTTTAGCTGATCGAGAGTTATATTTGGGGGTAGAGAAGAGTCCCGTCTTCGAACCAGCCCAAGATTTCGAAGCTCACGCCAAATCAATTTCGGGTCTCTCTGCGAGGAAAGCTTCGAGGAATAAAACTGGCGTTTACTGTCATTGATGGCTGATTTAACGCGATTTCTAAGTTCCTTGTATTTTTGTCGCAGAGTGGAACAACCAATGCGTCGAAAGGCACATCGCGCTTGGTTGCGTTCTTTAATCATGAGTTTTATCGTCTCATTCAGCCAAGGAGGTGTTCGGCGTTTAGGCCGACATACCCGTAAGGGAAAAAAAGTGTCAGAGCAACTAGCTATGTTTGACGTGAAACAACCAAGTTTTCCATCGATAGAACTAGAGTTAAAAACACCATTCCAATCCATCGCTAGAAGCGCATCATGAAGGCACCGGGAATCAATGTTTTGAAAGTCACGGAATCTGAAAGAGGTGGGTGTGACAGACATAGATAAACTGAAGTTGTAGGTAATTTCAATCAAGTCATGAGACGACAGGAAGGGGACAGAAGTCTGAGAGTATTTTGAAACTTTTTCCAGATCGTCGACGATACAGAGATCTAACAGGGTAAGACTTTTTCCTGTGTGATGCGTTGCAGCATATGGTACAAGATGGAGATTGTTGCAATGCACAAAGTTATGCATGTATTTACCATCATAATTATTTCGTATGAGGTCAGCATTGAAATCACCAAATATAACAATATTTTTAAAGGTAGGGGCATAGTGCAAAAATGCATTTTCAAAGTCTATGGGGAGTGCCGTTTTAGGAGGCCGATACACGACACATAGCAGTAATTTCGAGGAAATTTCACTATGTATTTCTGATATAATAAATTCAGAAGTATGGGAGTAGGTGCCGGGGGAAGTGGCAAGAACATTTACATTCAAATTCTTTCGTACATATACGCCAACACCCCCACCACCTTTACCAATTCTATCATGTCTAAATATATTATAACCATTCATTGTAACCATCTCATCTGGTATGCGTTCTTTTAGCCAAGTTTCGGACATGCAAATTATGTCGTAGGTTGATTCCTGAAAGAAGAGGCAGAATTCATCAAAATGGCCAAATAGGGATTGACAATTAACGTGGCACAGAGTTAAATCTCTTGAGATCTTCTTGTGAGCAAGCAATGACTGAGTGTTAAAAAAAGATTGGCAATTAACACAACATATCTTAATGCAATTAGATTGAAAAACTCTTTGAACCAGATGGCAGCCCTTGGGTTGACAAGTTGGTTGCTAATCCACCAATGAAGAAAGTTTATCAGTATCCTCCGTCGAAGAAATGGTGAGGCGCTCGGAACCGTCTTCTTTGCGAACGTAAATCCTTCCATTGCGCACCCAAACATACTTGATTTTGCCATTTTTCTTCAAGTCGCGAACCACTGAGTACAGTTTACGATTGAAAGGCGTAAGGGATTCATTTACGTACACTGGGGCCGCAGGAGAGAGGCTGAAGCCTATATCTTTGGTAGTGAAATTTCTCTTCCCACTACGGGCGGCGACAACCTTAGAGGCGAGTGAATGCCGAAGAAAACGGACTATCACTGGGTTAGGTGAATCAGACCCTTTGCCATGCAATTTAAGGCGATAGCAATAATCAAGGTCAGACACACTGATGTCCACACCAAGCGCTTGCCCTACGTTACAGACGATAGAGTCAAGGGTTTCACCATCGACGAAGGGAACACCACGAAATTCAACAACATTTCGTAGCCACTCTTGCTCAGCCCTATTGAACTGAACTTGAAGACTCGAAACACGATTTGAAATTTGGATGTTGTCTTCAGATAGGTTGTCAAGGCGTTGGTTAAGGCTAGTGAGAGAAGCCGAAATACCTTTGAGGGCATCCGCATGATCAGTGATGCACTTTTGGATGTCGGAGAGAGACGATTTTATATCCGAGTAACCCTCTTGAAGTTGCTTTACTCTATCAAGTAGCTCCTTAACCAGGTCAGCAAGAGGCTCTTCGGAAGATTTCCCTATGCCAGGTTTTAAGGGCGTGGAGTCAGAGCGAGAAGCACGTTGCCGAGATGTACAGGAATCACACACCCAGGTTTTCTGCAGGTCATCCAGAACTTGCAGGTCCCCATCGGACATAGCAACACAAGACGGATGGAAAAATGACTTGCACTCGCCACAGTTTAGGCCCTTTTGACCACGTCGAGAGCCTTGATTACACACACTACAGGTAGGCATAGCGAAAGCAAAGCAGGAGGAGACAACCTTTCAGCTCGAGAGCAGAACTGGAACTCTATATATTCCAGAACCGATCTCGAAAGCGTTATATATCAAAAACTATTTGATTATTAGATCATTCTATATGATGTCGACTTACCTGTCTTACACATCCGTGATTATTAAACTCTTCAGTTAATTTCTGCCAACATCTTGCCTTGCTCAAAACGGACTCCGCATCCGAGCGCTTGCACTCAATTACGTCCTTGTACTTGACCACCAAATTGCACAAAATTTCCTGCTCCTGCCTGGCCATCCGCTCCGACTTAGCCATTTCTGTTTATATTGTTGATATTGGCGGGTATATCCCCGGTCGCATTCGGTGTATCGCTACTGCGCATGTCTGCGAAATTACGATTCGAAAAATTTAACGTGGAACAATACTGGAAGACTGTCAACTCTGAAACCCGAAACATCGTCGACAACAATGCGTCATTTCCGCTGGCTCAAACCCCTCCTCCTATGAGCCGAGCTGGAGGAGGGTTTTATGATATGATGCGATCGAGGGATCTCCTCGTCGAGCTAGGCCGGCTTCAAACGAGGCCCTTGAGAGTGGTCGGGATTCGGAGGTTGATTTTTGCTCTCTGGTGGCATTAGTCCCATCTCAGCCACTCGGTTGACGTTTCTTGGAAGGATCCAAATACGCACGCTCTCGACGAGGCTGGTAAGTACGGCCGGCTTCTATGAAGAAAGGCGATTACTTGCATTGTTCTCTCCTTATTCGACTCCCCCTCGAACGGGAGAGCTGGTCAACGTTCTCATCTCAAAATTGTTAAGTGTTCTTCAAAGCATCGTAAAAGTCAGTTACACTAACCGAAATGCGCGTACTTCGTGAGACTTTTTTTAACGTACAACTTTACATTTTTACGTTATTCCTCAGTATGAATGAAATAGTAACCACCCACGTACATTTGAAAACGTGTATTCAATACAGTTACTTTCCGAAACATGTTTATTCAGTAATCATTGCGCTACAGGGAGAACACTAATGAGAAATATGACAAATAATGAATGAACGAAAATTGATTTTCAATCATCTTTAATATTTATTGATTTATATGGTAAGAACATCATAAATTGCATATTGCATCAGACATCACATACAGCTTTAATAAAGCCAATAACCCTGAATATATCGCATCGGGTAATATTGACTTTTTCTTGGATGTTTTATTAACAAAATGATGCCGTTCGAACTAGTGTTTTTCTGGTCTCTAATTTCTTGTAATTCTGACTGAAGTAACGTTTAATATTCAAAGTGTTCCCTAGTTTTGCTGCAACCGACGTTTTGACCCGATGCGACCGAAAGTGCTACAATTTATTCTCGCTACCGATTCATCGTGGAGACGATTAAAATTCATTCGCTCGAATTTGGCTTGATGAAATCGCCGATGACTCATCTTCCTGGAATACACCCATGTGCAAAGTGTGTATAATGAATCATCAGCATTTCGCCTCTTTTTGCGCAGAATTATTAGATATAATTGTGAAAATCACAAATCTCTACTTTAATTCTGTTTCTGGAAATTATGCAAGAGATCGCGATACAAGCAGTTCAGTAAAGATGAATAACTGGCTCTTATTAGTCTCCTTTTTCTCTCAGGTGCGTATAAAATTTCCCATGTTGATATTAGGGAGATTTGGAGCAAAGAAATCTATCAAATTTTTTCCCGTACACTGAACTATCGGATTTTTTTTCTACGGTGCATTAGTTTTTATGACCTCAGCACTAGACTAGAAAGTAAGAAAAGTGACTAGTAAGCTGCAGTTACTGAGTTCATTAATAAAATATCCAACAAATTTGAATTTGCAAATACACCATCAGAGTGCATCACGATCCTTGAGCAACTTATACCATTTCGAGGCCGATGTCCTTGAACGCAGTATCTATCAAAAAGCCAAAGAAATATGGTATTGAAGTCATTGCTGTGGTGGATGCTAGGAAATTTTACCTAAAAATTGAAATTTATATGGGCAGGTAGCCAGATGCCCTTTCAAAGAATCCAATTCACCTCATGAAATTGTCAAACGCTTAGCAGAGCACATTGACTGCAGAGGAAGAAATATTACCAGTGACAGTTGGTGTACCAGCATGCCTTTAACAGTGGACTTTTATCAAAAAAAGATTGAATATGGTAAGGACGATGAGTAAGAACAAAGCAGACGTTCCTCTTGAATCTCCCCCAAGAAAAAATTGAACCTTACATCATAGGCGAGGGGCAGGGGGGGGGGGGCAATTGCACCCCCTCCAGAAGCAAAAATCGCAGAAGTCCGCAAAGTCATAACTGAATTGAAACGAAAGTATTCAACAAATTTCCTTTAAACCCACGAAAAATGATATGCATTAGTAGGTATAAGATATGTGCTTAACTATAATAAAAATATTTTTTCTATGAAATGATATCAGAAACTAATAATGCGCTCTTATAATTTTCTTAAAATATTTTTTTCATCACCTTTTCCATGCTAAAATGTGACAACTTGGCTTGCGCCCCCTTCTAGACTATGGCTTGCCCCCCCTAGTTATGACCCTGGGTATGCCCTTGTCTTACATCCTTCCCTTTTTGCTTTACTCCCTACATTTCCGCTTTGTAATACCTACGTTTCAATAAAATCCATGTAGTATTTATTTCTGCCATTATCCATGACGCAAGTATTACTGCCTCAAGTGGTAACAAAATGCTTCCTGGCTTTATATCATTTTACAATACTATCAAGGGGGTGTGGATTCAAATGATCAGCTTTGCTTAAATTATCGCTGGACGGCATGAAAATCGGCCCTGACACCATTCCTGCTATTTCGTTTTTAAAATGACCTCCTAAATCCGAATATTAACTCTGTTTTTCTCCATCACCCACCATTTTCGGAAGAGCCTCCAATTTTTACCACTTTTCGGTCATTTGGAGAAATTAAAAGGATTATTTTAGCATTTAAATTTTTTCTAGGGGTTTTGAGGGGTGCAAAATTCTGAAAAAATAATATTAATGGTAAAGATGTAGATATGAGGGGAATTAGTCTCCGTCAATTGTGTAAAAACGCATTGAAAATGACCAATTTTGCCATGTTTTCGCAAATTTTCACGTATTTAAAAATATTTCCAGCTTCTATTTCACATCATCCTCCCCGAAAGATAATAATACAAAGCAGCAAGAAACTGCAGTATTAATAAAAATATTTTGCAGTTTAGCATAGCAGCAATAATTAAAATATGTAGCAATAGCTCGGAAGATTCACTTTACTACTCTGGCCCTCGCAGTGCCTCTCCCGCTCAGGCTTGGACGGCAATTTTCTTTATTTCGCAGCTAAAAAAAGAAAAGTAATACTTTCTAGTTCCACGAAGAATGTAAAACTGAGATTTTATAATTTCATTGGATTAAAAAAGTATTCTTTCTCCCTAATCATGGAAATCCGCAAAGTATCAGCCTCTAAAATCAATTATGTATATTGAAGTTGTCATCATCTTCCCTCGGTATACCTCTAGCGATCGCAGAGTCAACTCTTTCGGTGTTCTGGACAAGGATCCTTTTTTTCCAAGTAATTTAAATAGTGCAAAACAGTAAAAAATGTTTTACTCCGGCTTTTTCCAGGTGAATGTCAGTATGTGGGCTTGAGTTGTGAATATTACCTTGATTTAATATGTAATTAAATTACACGTGTGTAAAATCATCGTCATCGCTTCTTCTATATTTGCGGTGAATTGACTAAAACATCGCAACAATAATCTCTTTCTTTAATTCTTTAAACTGCTTATAAATTTTTCTCTGGCTGCCAAATTGGCGGTCAGGGCTAGGATTAAGCTCCAAGTGTTTGCTGCACCACTTGTTACAGTAATTTGACCAAATACTTGGAGAAACTAATGTAACATATGGTACGAAGTTGCGCCTATATGGATGCCAATCTCCTACAAAAGGGCATAAAAATCTTTTCCAGTAGGACAAGAGCGCCAACACTGAAATTAATTTCTACGTAAGATGAAGGCTTGGTTTTTTCACTGTAATTAAATGCATTGTTGATAGAAATTATGATGCCATGTGACCCAGAAAAATGGAGACTGTTTATGGATTCGTCAAAGACAAGCTTTGAAGTGGTCCTGTTGACCAATGGGAATTAGTTACCTTCTATCCTATCTGCATACTCTGCTAATATGAAGGAGACGTACCGATATATCAGTTGAATCCTTGAGAATACTAATTATCGTGATTATAATTGGTAAGTTTGCGCTAATCTGAAAGTTGTCGCTCTACTCACGGGACTGCAATCAGGCTTCACGAAATACTGCTGCTCCCTTGAATACAACAGCCGCGCCCGAGAAAACATTACATCTTACGGAAATGGCCTCTGCGAGAAAGCTTCACTCATGGTTATGAAAATGTCGCTCATGTTTCCCTGTTTCCGACAGAAAATATTCACTTGCCACCATTGCACATCAAACTAGGACAGATGAAATACTTTGTGAAAGCAATCGACAAGACAGGAGCTGAATTTCAATTTTTAACAAAAATTCCTTGTATTAGTGAGGCTAAAACCAAGGAAGAAATTCTTTTAGGTTTTTAGAAGACTTATTTTAATTCCCACTTTCTTAGCACTCCTTCATTACTTACTTATTCGATCAATTTTATCTTCATCATTCTTCGGTGGCACCACATTTCGAATGCTTCCAATCATTGACTTCTCTGCTGCTATCAACGTCCAAGCCTCACTTCCCTAGAGAATCACACTCCATATGTAGCGTATGATGAATTGCTTCCTTACTTCTATGCTTGTATTCTCATATGTGAGAAGATTCATCTTTTTGTAGTAAGCCCTCTTCGCCAGCGCTATTCTACTGACTATTTCTTTCTTGCTTCGTCCATCGTTGGTAATTCGGCTTCCCAGGTAAGAAAATCTCTTCTAGCTTTTGATTTCTTACCTTAATGTTTGTCCTAGCCTCCTCTCTTTTACTACATACTAATATCTTAGTCTTCCTTTTGTTGATTTTCAACTGATATCTGGCCATTTTCCTTTCTATATTTGTCAAAGTCTTCTTAAAATTCTTCTCTGTCTCGGCTATGATTGCTATGTCGTCTGAGAATCATAGAATACTATCTTTCTCAGTCAATATTGACACCCAAACCCTTCTCCTTCCAATCACCTAAAATTATAAGGTTTTCTTCACGTCTTACCTGTTTGATTACGGCGGTGATATATTCATAGACGCCTTAAACTTCTTCATCCTAGTAGTCCGTCGTAGTTATGTTAACATGTACCACTACGGTATCTACTGGCTTAGTCTCTAGCTTTACCATAATTATCCTTTTATTTTGGGCAGAACCTTTTTCCCTGAATTTCTATCGTATGCTCCTTATCTTTTACATAATTAACGGAAGGATGAATATTTCTCGCAATTTTTCAAAGTTAATTAGTAAAGGCATTAGAAATAATTTATCCCCTACGAAATTAAAGCGGGCCAAATATTGGCAAAGTCGAATCCATTAGTTCGGAATCAGACATAACTTAGTCCCAAGAAGATACATTGAATGAATATCACGTCATTTGTACGTTGAAGATGTTGTTATATCATTGAAATCTAGGTCACAATAACTTTTCTTATAATCGTGGAAAATTTTGAGAAAGTGTTTGTTTCAATATGGAAAAATTCCGCTCCATTACGTTTGAATCTTCGGATTTTATTTGTAAGTTGAATTAAGTGTATGTTTTTATGAAGAGCGTTTGAAAATCATTAATCATTCTACCAAACAAAGTTGTTAAGCATGGAACGGCAACTAAAAATTATCTAACGTGTAGTGGTTAGAGTTATTCGTAAAAGAGGATATTCCAGCGTCACATGCAAAAGGTTTTGTGCTCTCCCTCATATCGATCGAACAAGCAAATTTGTACGCAGTCACGCGCACGAGTGCATAGTTAAATACACTAGTGCATAGGTAAATAAGTATGATAATCGACATGAAAAAATCATTTGACTAACCTGGGATTCGAACCCGGATATCCCCGATGGCCGGTCAAATATGTTACCACTTATACCACGAAGCCACCTTTTTCCTTGAATATGAAATTCACTGACTCTTCAATGACTCTTTTTACTTGTGTCTAAGATTCGCCTAGAAAAAAATTATTTGGTAATGTAACTGACCGGCAATCGGGAGGATCTGGGTTTGAATCGTGGCTAACATAAGCGAATTTTTTTTTTTTTCGTGGCAAATAACAGTCTTGGTATATATGTATTCTCATTCATACTAAATAATAGTGGAGTATAAGAACTAAAATTCCCTACGCAATTAAAAAATGGGAAACATATCAAGTACAAGACCCGACTTCAATGCAGGATTCCATCCCGGAAGGGTCATACAGTGTACTGAGGGGTAGCGAAAAATTGATCGGGTAATGCTCCTGAGAAATTTTAGTTTCTTCCCAATGACTACAACCGCTCTGCGGTGATGTTAGTATCATTCTAAACTAAAGAAATTTTAATGAAATTACATTCAGTTGTCATAAATTTCTATACGTATTATTATGCCGAATAATTTCAACAGTTAATTATAATGAGGCTACCTGATCTTGCGCGCTAATATTTTACATGAAGTCTCGCATATTTATATCGCAATGTGGTCGTTTACTCTGGCACGAAATCGTAATTTTAGTTAATAATTCGGTCGATGGATGGGTAAAAATAACTAACTACCTCGTTCAGTCATTCTCACAAAAATTAGCATTGAAAAATCGCTGAAGTTGCCGCCCACTTCTGAGAAAAGTTGCATTCATCATCAGAGTTTCGGTTCATTACGACCTGTAGTGAGAACCATTCATTGAGAGAATCAATAGCTCAGAAGAGTGTAAGCAGCACGTGAATCAGGTTGTTGGTGAGAGATATAACGCGAAGTTAGTTTGCATAACTTCACTCAAGCGAAATAAATATCCCACATTCGAGTTTTATCCGTGTGTATTGTTTGTTTTCTCGTCACTCCTGCTACACAAGTAAAATTCTTGTCTTATACTTGTAAAACTGGTTCGCAGGTTCATTGGATCTCGTGTATCTATTTTTTGCATACCACAAGCATATTTACGCAAATAGGAGATAGTTAACGATTAAATTCGGTCATCTAGACGTCATCGCTGTATTACATCGACCAAACATCAACCCTTGCTTAGTGATATGGTGGTTCAAGTTCAAATTCTTTCTTTTGGGTGACTCACGTAACGATTAATAACAGTAATTTTAATAAATAAGAATATTTTTATAAGGAAATAACTTTTCGAAGTTTTCTCCCTCGGTTGCAAGTTATCGAGAAACATATATGTCGGAAATGCGAAACAAATAAAACAACGTGATACTTTTCATATCGTGTTTTGATGACATAACGGTTACTTTTGAAAATATTTAGACACGAAATGAAGATGTGCACGTTATATTACCTACTCGGTGAAATATTTATTCTTGGTTAGCGCCAGCAAGAACTTAAAAGGCAATGGTGTAACCTAGAATCTAATTGATAATGTGCAGTATATTCTCTATATTCATCTTATTTTCAATGCTTGGTTACAAAAAATTAATATATTATAGTCAGAGCCAATACATTATCGAGAGGTACTTACTTTAAAGCTGTTTCTCCTTCTGCAGTGTAAATAGCATCTATATTTGCAGGTTTGTAATGACTAAAATGGTTAAAATAATTTGATAGTCTATTTCTTAGCTGCATCACGTGTTTGCAGATTTTACGTGGATGAAAATACCTGTCTAAAAATATACTAACTGTTAATAATGTAGCACACTTAAAAAGGATTTATATATTCACCATTATTCCTAGTATTTCTTTTCCACCTTCCCACAAAAGATATGCTTCCTCTTTGATTTCCTTTCACTTTCCATGCATAAGAACAGAAAACTTGAAAACTCGCGCTAGCCCCGTTTCAAACATGCCGCTCGCAACACAAGAACCTAGGGCCTCGGATAATAACTGGTCTGGGGCCCGACCACGGGTCAGACGGGCTTCTTAGGTCGAGGAAAGCATAGAGGAAAAAAAACATGTAGGGGACGCAAGAGACGATGGAGGGGAGGTAGTGAGAGAGACTGCTGTGGGGTGAGAAGCTCTTTCACCGAGAGTGGGGGATCATACAGCAGCGCCATGGAAGAAAAGATCGTAAGCGCTTGACGTTGAGAAAACACGCTTGGGAAATTGAGCTATAGCGTGGTTATTACAAATATTACATTGATGAAACGTATCTTATTTCCAAGAAGAAGAATGAATGTTCTCATTTCCCGAAAAAAAATTCAAATCGCGTTTTCTACGAGGTAGAATTACATCGAGAAAACAGGCGTTTTATTGTGTTTTTCAGCGCCAATAACTAATTAACAAATGGTTTTCAAATATTTTTTTTTCGCTTGCCGAGAACAATAATCTTAGCTTAAACCATATCCAAAATAAGTTCTCTCCAGAGTGTATAATAAGCGAGCAAATGGCGAGCAACCTGAAGTCTGCAGAGCCGTTTTTCGCGGAGGTATAGAACACCCTTAAGCCCATCTGCCATATTCCTGTGTAGCAGAAATACAAGGCTCCTTAGGGGAAATTCGTCAAAGGAAACTCAATATTTTCCCTACTGACAGCCGGAAAAAGCCCTTCCCACCGATGAGCGAAGATTATTTGTTGAATATAAAACCGGAAAAAAATGTATATTTTGGATGAAATATACGATTCAACCACGGTGCGGCAAATTAAAAATATGACGCACAAAAAGTCACTTTGCCACAGTTGCAACTAATTATCGGCTGTAGGCTGAAATAATAACTAATGAGTTCATGTGAAACACAAAGTATATAAAATTTGATATTCACAGCAGAATTTGTTAAACCAAATTCAATTATGAAAGAAAATAAAAAAGGATAAATGGACTAAAGAAGAATTAGAGGATACTGAATGCTACGATAATAATTACGTTTAATTGCTATTGCGTTCATCACAAGATTTTATTTGGCTAATTATCCGTCAAAAATATACATGATCGTGATTCAAGGAAATATGGTTTAGCAAGACATAATAACAACAATTACATCGGGAACCATGCATACCATTACTTATCAACGCTCTACAAAAAAAAAAGTATTGACGAGAAAATTGTAGTAGAAAATTGTAGAAGTCATGCTTCGATTCTTATCACCAGACATTTTTACGGATATGTAACTTCAATATCTAAAAGTTACATAGTGTAAATCATTTCCGAAACTACTGCTAATAACCTCATGGCCTCAAGCTTCTCAAATTTCTTTATCTGAGTTTCCCGTGTTGCCATGAGCGTGGCTCGGGACGAGTCAAAGGTAATTTTGTCAATGGTGTTCCAATCATCAGCCGACAGAGTGGCGCCCAACCTCAAGTGAGTGCTGTAAAGTTCCACGGAACATTGATGAAGGTTCCGCCGTGCGTGATGGATCCGCTCTCTCAGAAGGGCTTCGCTGGCTCGGCGAAAAATCTTCTTGGCGGCGTGCGTCTTCAGATGGTGTTTTATGCACACACAGTTGGGTATGGTGCTTGTGTCTCGGCAGCGTAGAAGGAAGGCTAAAGATGACAGGAGCCTTTCCTTCTTCTTGCGAAGCTTCTCAAACTTCCTTATCTCCCTGTGAATCTCCTCCCCGTAGAGGCGAATAATGTTACAGCGTAGGTTTCCGCGGCGATGGTTTGATCTCTGCATTTCTCCAGGGTTTTCTTCCGCGTCAGGTTGTTGGTTGATTGGCAACAGTTTCGCTGGCTGTCCTGCCAGCGTCTTCAGGTCGAAGGTGTCGGCTGTTGGTTTCTGCCTCGCTTATATACTGTAGGCTGGATGGGAGCTGCACTGTGATTGGCTGTCTGACTGGGTGCTTCTCTCTGATTGGCTCTCTCTTTGATGACTCTTTTCCATGCGCTGTGAAGGAAGTATCCGTCTTCTCTATTGAAATTCAAAGGTGTTTTTTGAATTTCTATCGCTTCCCTGATTTGTCTAGGGAAGTATCGGCACTCCTTAAGGGGGCGCCCTAGCACGGTCGCGGAAGACGATGCAGACCCTTTCTATTAACCAGTTTGTACTTCGCTCATTATAGGTACATAGCGGTTTCTTGACTCGGGATATTTTAAAGCTTAAATCTGTGCCTTGAGACAAAGACGGGTCTTTTACCAGGTTTCCTACAGAAGATACTTGACGCTTAATTTCACGAATTTCGATTTTTTTCAATGACTATCACCACGGCGCAAAATCACGTAAAGAAAATCCAACCAGCCAAAGCATAATATAATCCTTGTACTACAAGCAAAGGCTGCATGTATGCCACACGTCGTAAATCAAAGCTACAATTTGGGAAATTGTGAGACCTTGCAGCCAGTTTTTCGATAACGCGCAGTCGTTTCGAGTCATCCTAAACACCTGTCCTCCTTCCGCGAGTCATCCTTCACTTCTTTGCCTCCCCTCCTGGCCCTCCCTTCCGAGGCGCGCAGGCCCTCCCCTCAACAGCAACACCGGCAGGCGGCCGGTCATAAGTTTTCTTATCTGCTTGATTTTGAGGTCGCATTGTCGTTCTTTCGTTTTGCGTATTTCTTTTTGTGGTGCGATGGAAGTGTCTAGCAAGCCCCAAGGGAAACGACGCGGTCGAAAAGAATGGAAGCCTTGGAAAAGGAAGACGTGCAACAAACAGAGACTTCTATCAAATTAACATAAAATGATCTCAACAATGTTTTCTTATCTTTTGATAAAATTGTCAGAGGTATGTGTCAGCAGTTGCGTTTTGTTTTAAAATGAGTAATTTTTAAGGATGCCATAGCAAGAATGGATATGGTTGGATTCCGTAGTAGTGAAAATTTCTTTTCTATTCATAGTTTCTATTATTTTTTATGAAACGATGAAAATGTTTTATTTTTCACGTCTTGATAACATGGTGAGAGAAAAACTTCATGTTTATTCACATTGCTACGCATAAGATCTTACACCACATAACAAATAATTATCAACTTTGATTCTCAAAAGAGAAATCTTGCTCCAACCTGCCACCCCACCTCTCCTATCAAGTTATGTGCCTGAGTGTCCAACCACCCGACGCGATGATTAGATGCGGAAATTTGTTCAGCATTAGTTATAATTGAGGATATTTCGCAAAAAATGAGACGACATTACAGTTTTCTACACTTGCATACATTATAAATTCCATATGCGTTATTTTTTGATTTTTTAATGCACAAATTACGATTTTATTCATGAGATATATGTTACGGACTCGACGATTGCGTTGGCAAGTTAGAAGCTTGTCTCGGATACGGCGCGGCTGCAAGGAAATAGTTTCTTATTCTTGGAGAACCCATATCTCACCGCAATGCACCCGCATTTTGCTAACCACATTCTCCTAGGTCTTTCATAGCTCCCATCAGCTCAAACATTGGAAAGGGCTAAAGAGTGGCGGCAGGCCTACCGCGGTAACCCCTATTGTGACCGTAAACCCTACCTCAGTCTTACGATTTTTATCTAGCGTTTAAAAAGTTTTCTACTAAAAGCATAGCTGTCCGTTTGTAGAAATGCCGCTAACTGCTTTATTGCCTCGTTATATGAAGGGTTTTTGCCATTTTGAGGATCGCTTATCTTCGATACAGGTGATTTCTACGAGGTGGCTCGCACGGAGTTTTCCACAAATGCTTCTTCCCAATTGATTGAAAAACATTCCTTTCACGATTTTACCAAGCAAAGTAGTCAACTTTTACTAGCAAGTGTCAAAGGATATCAGTGCTTGTGCTACGGAAGCGAGGAACCAAGGTCTACATATTTTCCCTAGAGCGTGAGATTTCAGCATTGAGGACGAACTACCACTACTGGAGGATATATCGCAACGATAAAAAGGTTCCTATGTTTTCCAAGATAAATATCTCACTGATTTCGTGTGTTGTATTATGCAGGGTATTATATTCTAATTTCGATTTTCATCTTTGATGATTCAGATTGCTGATATTTCGGATAAGAAAAATTGAGCGAATGAAAGTAACACGAAAAGAAATACATGACGTTATTGTTAATGGAAGTGGAAATTCGTTGTCCTCAAAACGTAAATTTGCCGTTCAATATCTTCTCAATAAGTTTAACTGGGAGCAGGAAGTGAAGACGAAGGAAGTAATGCAGAATGTCATGAACAAACTTTTTCAATACGTCTTTCCAGAAATGGGACGAATGCAAGAGAACCAGCGACAGGTTTGAAATAAATCGTCGATGTTGGTTAGAGAAGGGTATACCCACCTGACATGCATAATAATCTCCTTGAAACTCCTTGTACAGTTTGTAACCTATTATTGTTTAACGTCTTCGTATTGGCTTTACTTTCCTCCTAGGCGATTTTATGTCACTATTGCTATCTAATTCCTGGTTTTTCTGGGTAAAGCAGCAAAGAAAGGCCTAAGAAAAACTTTAAGAGGCCTTGTGATAGGTCTAACGACAAGAGAAGAAAAGTGACTGGTTTGAGAAAGCAACAGCAGCTGAGCTATCGCTAGCCACATCTGTGACACTGCGCTCGCAAGGGAATAATGCGGCAGCGAAGATAATCACGGAATTGACCACGACCACCCCCACCCGAGGGAAACGGATATTACAGAAATGGAGGAAAATACCTACAATTCAAAATGAACTGACGCCATAAGAAGCTATTTCGCTGATTTTTGATGGGAATTTAACAAAATTTCTATCCAAAATTATTCGTAAGACTGCCAAGATCCGTGGGTATCAGCTTTATCCTAGTTATGAAAGGGGTAGACGAAAAAAAAATCTTAATACCCAGAGGGGGCATCAGTGGATGAAAAAAATTTAAAGGGCTTCTGAACCACACAGCCTCGCGCATCATAGCATCAATGCCAAAATTCAGTGATGATCACGGGGTCAAATTTTCCCTTGAATGCAAATGAAAACTAGTTGTGGAGCTGGTGAACTTATTCTTGATGTTTTCTTATGATTTAAATACTTTTGTTAATTTATAACGGTTCATGTATAATTTCATGTTTTCCATTGCATTTTCAAAATATAAAATGTTTGCGAGGTGATTTCTGATGAGTGCTATATCAGAAAAAATAATGACACAAAGTTCAACTATTAATTAAGTACTACTTTTGTGCGAAAGAAAAAAAAATACTACTTTTGTCTTGAAATGCAGGTTTCGGCTCCTCCACGGAGTTCAATTATTAGCAAAGTTCAACTATTAATTAAGTACTACTTTTGTGCGAAAGAAAAAAAAAAATACTACTTTTGTCTTGAAATGCAGGTTTCGGCTCCTCCACGGAGTTTTTTTCATCATGTTCTGTTTTATTGCTTCTTTTCATCGGTGTTAATAAAAAAATATTTCTAGCTCTAACTTAGTAACCATTGCTTTTCGCATCCAAGTGTGATTTTCAAGCAAGCTAGCTGACATGTATTGTTACATTTTATTAATAATTAATTATGTTAGTTGAATATATTTCACGTAAGTATAAATCAAATGAGAAACCTCTCCACTTTTCGTTTGCCACCCGTTTTTCCCTTCCGTTTCGAAAACTGCGAGCGATGATGCCTTCATTACGTAAAATGACTCTACATTCCGTTAAAATAACATCATACACCACAATTCAATGCTGAAATTTTATTTTTTAAATTTTGTTTTATTCCAAAACCACCGAACACAGCTCAAATTGAGCCATTTTGTATTGAGTATTCAAAAAGTTTAACAATTATTTACACGAACAACCAAGCCCTGGATAGGGAAACCTACCAAGGCGGGACTCGAACCCGCGATTTCTTGTTTGGCAGGCGAGGACATTACCCAGCCGACACCGAGGTCGGCGGTGTTATGTTGACGACATGCCTGTTTAAGTAAAGAAGATATCATCGCCAACAATTTCGGAAAAGGTGTTACCTCAAAAGGACCTTCGCATTCACAGGCCTATTTTTTCAGCGCATGAGAGAGGAACCAGAAGTTGGCTTCTAATATTTTTAATTGGCTCGCCGCCACTTAGGTGTCACATATCAACTCCGACTGCGAACCCTGTTCCAACGACCCGTATCAAGTTTATCCTGAGTATCAAATTTCTCCTCGGAGTCGTCGCGGGTGAAGTTGGGAAGGGAGTTGCCTTCCCCCCCCCCTTTCTCTCCCTAGAGGCGCTTCGGCTTCAATCTCCATATCCCGGCGCTGCGGCTAGAGGCCTTCGTGAGCCGTTAAATTGGGAAATTCAAACGCTAGGGCGCCCCCTTAACAAAGAGTTTCTTCTCCTCAAATTTTATGTCGTGGCCAGGTCCCGACCATGCATGTTCGGCGATGGCAGAGAGCTGAAACTGCTTGTTATTGGTCGCCCTTTGATGTTCTTTAATCCTCACATGCATGGAGCGGCAAGTTTCCCCTATGTAGGATTTTCCGCAGGAGCAGGGCACCTTGTAGACCCCCTCATACAGTTCTTGGGGAATGATATCCTTGGGCCCGGGGAGGAAGTCTCTTATCTTGGTCACACAATTGTATCTGGTGACCACGTCATGCTTTTTTAATATTCTGGCGACCCTCTCTGACGTTCCAGCAATGAAAGGGATTTTATTCGAGGCAGGAGATCACTCTTGTTCGGCAAACTCCATACCTTTCATTTCTCTCCTATAACTGTCCCTCCGAGAGGTCCACTACCTTCGCAGTCCGGAAGCCCTCAGCGTCAGTCAAGATCCCGAGTCTGAGTCGCCCCTGGTAGAGCCGTCCACGAGAGAACACGACAATATGCTATTAAAAATACATAATTTATGGAAAGTTATAAATAATTTCGGCAACTATCGGACCAAAGATATAATTCTTCAATTTTCTAATTTTCACGAGAATCACTACTTTTACCCTCATAGCGCTGCCTAAATTGGTGTACCACAGATCTACTATTTATTAGTATTGATACTGGGCATAAATTGGAACTTTTAAGATACATATGCTTTCAGTATGACTTAGTATAAAATATTTTTTTTTTAATAATGAAAACTTCAAAAATAAAAAAACTGCAAGTCTCTTAGCAGACGCTGGGAGTGCTAGCCGGTGAAAATAAATTCATCCCCGATGAAAGTTATTGACCGCTACAGCTATATTATTACATAGATGACGATTTTGAATACCTGCAATTACTTAAAAGGAGATAGCTAAATGTTTATTTGACTTTCTTTGATAATCCTTCAGGGTTTCATCAAAGTCATAGGGGGCTACATATTAACATGCATTAAAAATAATTTTGCTCTTTTTGAATTTTTGAGCATGTTGCACAGATATGCACAAAAATTCAATTGAAATAACTGATTTTTCGTCTGAAACCGCGCCTAAATTCAATTTTCAAGATAGATTTATGCTATGCCACGTAATGTTATGTGCCCATTCATAAGATTTCTTGCCCTGGCTCTCACTGATTTTTAAGCAGGATATTCAAATAATTGATGATATTTCATACATTACAGGCAGTACATAACTGCTTAATGACGGAATCTCTGATCGATTTGGTTGTTAGCAAAATATTTTATTTTGGCATCGTCAAAAACTTTCTTCACATCTCAAATTTAATTTTACATCTCACTTGCAGAAAGCCATAGTGCACTTGAACTGCCTGATATAGCTAGATACACGACTGATATACCAAATTACCATAGGTGGCTACCACTCATTCGGGAAAACAGATATTCATTTTGCTAGAATTGACCACGTATTCGGGAAAACAGAACAGTTGATCATCGGCATAGGAAGTAGAAAAGCGCCACTACTCAGAAAGAGAAAGAGGTAGTCTGTACACAAATGGAACGAGACTCCAAGGCGGGCTCACAAGGATGCACTCCTGGGGCAAGCGCTAGCTTTTCACCTCTACACCGCAGAAGGGGGAGGAGGACAAGGAAGGAGAAAGGAAGGAGGCGGCGCCGCGATAGGAACCCGATGACACCTCCAGGGAAAGGATAGGGAAGGAAGAGATGGGATCCCGCACCGTCGCAATGGCGGGCGGGTCCTAACCATAGAGGTTCCTCCTCTATGGTCCTAACATCCTGGCGAAACCAGAAAAAAGCCATTGCTGTACCAGCGATTTTAGTCTGAGAGAGTGAGAGATAAAATATCGGGTTTAAAGCAAGTGTTGGTAAGAAAAGACTCTTAAAACTGGATATAAACTGATAATTCCCCAGTGTAAGTACACATAAAGGAGATAAGCGGAGCGAAATATTTGGAAAAGTGAAAAAAAGTCGAGAAAAATAAACAGTGCACCTTAATGCATATGAACACCTCAGCTTTGCCAATTATTTCCCGATCACACGTGTGGATTAAAATATAGACGTGCCAATCGCTCAGAAAGAAAGAATAAACATCCGAACTTTCCTGCCATTGTGTTGGATTCCCTCCTCTTTCCGTGAAGTGGAACGAGAATCAGAAAGTTGAGCAGAAGAAGCAGGATGGAGCGAAATATAAGAATTGATAGGTGGAAAGGAGTAGGTGCATTATCCTGACCCATGTAAGGTCATCCCACACCCCAGGGAATAGCGACAAAATTATGCTAATACATAATGCTTTATTATACTGGTATACAAACGGCTTTGTTAATGAAACTTAGTATTTCACCTTAAAATCGGTTAATTTCTCCTTTTAAGTAAGAAAGTTATTCATTTTTATTACAAATAGGCACGAAAAACCCTCTAACATATAAATGCAGGCAATGTTTCACTCGGTCATTTAATAAGACAAAAAAACTAAACATGGTTAACAAATGAGCTTAAAAGTATAGATAAATAAACAAAATTTATGTAACAGAACATTTAAACCTGCAAAAAGGATAAATATGTATAGAAAACATGTTCAATACTAGGGCGCTATCCTGATATCAGTCCCGTGGAGAGCGCAAGTAAAAGCAACTCTCGACACTATTATTATTAGAGTATTCTACCGATTAATGTAGGTTTGCATGGAGTACTAAAGAAGTGATCTGGGAGCCTTTACAGCACAGAACCAACTGAATCCATCCTTAAATTAATAATAAACGTTGTATCACTAAATAGGACATTAATAAAGGACTTAAATGTATCCGTTGATGAACCTTCTATGATGAAATACTTAGGCGCAATTGAGATATAGGAGAATCGTGATAAGGGACTGCAGCGTATATGTCACTGGGTCATTTATGGTTCAACCTATGCGACATATCCACAACTAGAATTTTTAAATAAAAGACGATAGAGCAAAATTATGGTAACGTATCATTCCCAAACCCAGAAATAAACATAACAAAAACCACGGTAATTCAAAAACTAAGGCGCTATCATCATTACGTGACCAAATTAAGCGCATATTAGACCACAATTAGAAAAAAACATCTAAAAATGAGTATAGAATTCCATTTAAAATTTTCCACAAACTTATTAATAATGAAGAAAAGGACCGCAATTTTTAAAGTTAGATTTAACTCATGCGCAACACGGAAGAAAAATAATTTAAAGACAATAAAAACAAAGTAGAGTTTTAAATGTGTCATTATCAAAATACTCTATTAGAATTTCACAACGAAACTAATCTACATTACGAGGTAACACATCAAAGATTACGTACACCCATAGCCCATACCGATTTACATTACATAGGGATACCACGAGTCGACAAATACTAGGTCACCCACCCCAAACCACCCCGACGGAAGGTAAGTGACATGAATGGGAAAATATTTTTTCCGAAGACTGTGCCGGTTCTTCAGCTGGATAACACCTTGATTGTAGAAAAACATGTTCAACCAAGGGATGAAAGAGTAAAAACGTCATCTATTTACTATTTCTATTTGTAACCAAGGCCTGGGATGGCCCGACCCACAGACTGCGGAAACCAACTGCATTCCGGAAAAGTGAATTTTTTTTTTAATTCTTTATTTTCACTATTGATTAAAAGAAATTTTCTACAGTCATAAAAGAAATAAACACTTTAAAATTTAACTGAAACATATACGAACCAACCGGGAAATAACTGACCCTCAAAAAAACCGAAGTGAATATTTAAATTTGTCATGTTCAAAGTACTCTTTGTGAATTTCACATCGAAACTCATTTACAATACGAGGTAAGATATCAAACATTATGTAACACCCATAGCCCATACCGCTTTACATTACATAGGGATACCACGAGCCGTCAAATACTAGGTCGCCCTCCCCAAATCACCCGCACGGCAGGGAAGTGACATGAATTGGGTAGTTTCCTTCATCGAAGAAAACGAAAGGCATTGATTGCGATTCGTTACCCACCATTAGTGTATTCGTAATATACAAATTATTTGGTTTTACAAATACCGGTTTAGACGACTGGAAAGGGTCAAATTTTATCCTCATTTGAAAAAGGCCAGATTGGCGCCCATACGATGCCACTCCACGTGACGTCACAAGGACCTAGTTTCTACACGAGAGGATAGAGTTATTCATCGTCTGAGGTTACCAATGCATGCATGAGGCACAGAGCTCAGGGAAACAAGTCTTAATAATCACTTATTAAAACTGGCTAAGGTTGGAAAGTTTTCTTCATTTGATAAGGTATTAATAATCCTTTTTTAAGCCAAGCGCTACCAGCTAGCATGGTACTCAGATACCCGCTAGCATTCTGCGTCGTATCTGCGCTCAGAGCCCCGCCCATGGTCACCTCACAAGGCGGGAGGGGGAACCAGAAATGCGTCACACGGACTTTTTCCCATCACTCTTACTTACGCGTCGCGTTTTCGCGCGCTTGAAAATTTTCACTTTTCATTTAATCGCGAAAAATAGATATCGCCATTTAAAAATCTAAAAGCGTGAAATATGTACCCCAGTAGTAATAATCTTTCGATTTAGGCAGTAAAAAAATAATAGGAAACCACCCTATTGGAAAATATTTTTTCCCGAAGACTGAGCCCGACTTACAGCTGTGATAACGCATTATTTAGGAAGAAAACATGTTCAACCGAGGGATGAAAATAAAAAACGACAACGTAAGTGTATAAGAAGAATGATATAGTTGTATATGAACATAAGTACGATTATGGTATCTTCGGTTATGTATTATTAAGTTGAAAGTTCGAATATCACAAGGGGAATTTCAATGTGAAAACATACCATGTTATGAAGGTAGGGTACATACCATTACTTTAATCACACCACTTAGCTTATAGGACATTTTGAGCTGTTCCTATATCCATGGAAATTGTTGTACACATATTATTATATGGAATTGAATGGAGTACTTTAGTAGTGATTATTTTTAGTGAGCGTTGGGAACTTTCATTGCAACGGATTTTGATGAACGCACTTCACTCTTATTCTCAGAACGTGGGAATGCGAATTCCTTCATGTATTGGGAAATATTTTTGCGACTCCCCCCTCCACATCAATACTGTTGTTACAGTTTGGGATAAACCGCTGATGGCGTTAAAAATTATGTCTGCTTATCCCTCTTAATCTTCTAAGAAATGCAGAATGAAGAATACGAGAGGGCGTTTTTGTTTACTGCCCCCATGGGACGTCGTCTACCATTTTCCGAGAATGCAAATAAATGGAAAGTGTACCCATTTGGGGGGTGAGGGGTGTGTATGGCTATAGGGGCGGGTCTTTTTTGTAAGCAGAGAAGCGCTCCTGGTGTTGACCCTTCCTTCGTTCGGGTGAAGGTCTCTGACGGTCGTAGTGCGGTTGGGCGATGGGGTGGGAACTGAGTGAAAGGGATCGTGATCGGGGAAGCCCACGCCACTGGGCGTCTGGGAAATTCCTAGTTTTCCATTCTTCAACCCTTGGGAACCTCTGGGGCCCAATAGCCTACAATTTAAAAATGCAATTCTCATATTTTGGAGGGCTTGTCGGTTTATAAATTATTATATGTCCCACCACACACGTCCTCGCCACATGCACACCGCAAGTGTCACGGAAATGTTAGGTCTCATGAAAAAATATGATCATATGGAATAGCGAAAAGTGTATATTCATGCATCTGCATGTACATAATACCCTGCGAGCCACTTCCAGGGTGTTTGGCAGGGGGTGATCAATCACCAGCATGCAGCATGCAATTGGACTCCAACATGCACACCACACGGTCCACAAAACGTCACGCATACTAACAAATTATACTACTATACGCTGTTAGAAATAATAATGAAATTAAGAAACATGCATTAAGTTTTACATAGCATAGTTGGCTACACCACAAGTCATGCAATCCATTTATGAGTTCTATTGCTGCCGTTATAATCTCTTATCGATCGGGAAAAATTGACTTTCTGAATTTGTCTGTTCTACAATCTATCACTCTTATTTTATTTATATGATGAGATCTTCCGTAGTATGTTGGCGTCCGCAAGATATGGTTAACTTCGTCAGAAAAGACACTGCTCTTGAATTTATCTAAAAGGTTTAGTCTATTTTTCAATCTACGGTCCGACAGAGATTCCCATCCGAGTTTATCTAAGAGGTCAGTTACACTAACAAGACTATCGTAACGACCTTTCACATACCTGGCAGCTCTTATTTGCACGCGTTCTAACTCTGTTATTAAATATTATTATTGTCTTTGAGTCCCCCTGTGCTTTAGACGGAATCCTAATCACCGAAGTTATAATTTAGGATCAAAATCGACGAGTACTCGTGTTTTTTGCGTGTTAACACTCGGGATATCAATGCTCCAGGTTGAATTCCCCATTATCATGCTCTATCAAAGTGAATTGTAAAACTGATAAAGGCCGATCAGCATTAAAACACACAAAACGACCACTTCAACATTCATGCAAGAGAATTCATTATTATTCCTCCAAAGAGCCTGAAGAAAAGTTTATTTATCAAAGAAGAAAAACTCTCCTCTGGAAAACATTGATAAAAATTTCAACCATGAAACACTACCTTCAAATCAATAAACCTCTTGAGGGTTCAAAATTTCGGACGGCGAAATGAAGTGGGATTGATGTTTTTGCCGGATTAACAACTTCCTCACGAAGCACATTTCTAAAACTGACAAACGAATGCGGGGTGAGTCTCACTCGTTATTTTTTAAAGACAAGTAAAAAAAAATAATGAAGAAATAGATAACCTTTTTGCGATTGAATGTTATGAACTTTTATGATATCATTCTCATAAGTTCATCTCCCTTGGTTAAAATTGCAGCTGAAATTGAAAAGACTGCAAAATAAACTACTTAAGTTATAATCAAAGTTATCACACTTAAAAAATGGTGACCTACGATAATTCACCGAGTTTAATATGTAGTTATATAAATAACGTTAGATCTAGTCAGATTCTGAATGCGGTATCAGTATTTCCAAATTAATTGATTAGAGTTTGCCAGAAGGATGCATTAGCCACACAGTGATTTTCATCCGCCTTCTAAAAGCCTTTACTTCAGTCTGCTTCGAGGAGTGATTTAAGTATTAAATATGAATATCAACTCCACACATATGACTACTGTCTTTTCTTTCAGATGGAAGGAGGGCATACTCGTATTAAGATATGGTGTCTGTATTATGGACACCAAGAGTATCAAAATAACTTCAGGTCTATTAGCTGATGAGAAATAATAAAAACAATCAGAAGGACTCGTAAGATTTAAGAACTAAATATGCCTCTTAAATTTAAAATAGAATATACATATTTAAAAACCGGGATATGGTGATACGTTCAAATGTGACATGATTTTTCATGGGCGACATTAAATACTACCGGTCAAAGGTGTGAATCATAACCATCTCTGCCGAAAATGTTGGCCATCAATTATAATGGTACTTATAAGCATTTTGCCCCAAAAGGTGATTTTGATATAAAAGGTCAAATTTCGATGAATCAATTTCATTCGCCGGAGAGAACTTTCTCATGCATATATAAATGAATGACCCCGCCAATTCTCTCATGTAAATTACACCAACGTGTACATCGACTTTTGTCACGCCAAACAAAATCCCTTTCCTGAGTCTTTCCCGCCGCGGGGAACTGATTAGAGGTCAAGGCCGAATGTTGACCGACGTCGAATCCAAATCTTTCACGATGGTTATTCCAGTTCGTGTTCTCCACAGCGATGATTCAGTCCTACTACAGCTAAAACACTTTGAATTCGTTCCGCGTTGAATAAGAATGAAAAAATAGCGGCCCGTTCGGCGGCCGAAATATCCCTGAGGGCAAATGAAAGAAAAATAAACAGAAGGGAATCAGTGAAATTCGGGGACCGTTCCTGGAATATAAAACATCCCCAGTGTTGGAATCACAGACACCAGTTCCGCGCGGCAAATTGCTCGTATCGGAATGGGACCGACTTTCAGTCGAGATAATTTGATCGACAAGGACGAACGCGTAACTCTGTCGCGTAAACAGTAGTGAAGTACGCATAAGCTGCCACGGAAAAAAATCGCATTGATCTTTTGGAGATCCAAACGCCCACGGTTCGATTCCAGCGGAATATTTCACTCGGAGGATGATTTTGAGCCATTAAGAAAGGTATTTGTTATCAATGCATTAGTTAGAACTTTCACGTGTCAAAAATAAACTGCGATTAAGCGTTGGAAACAATGGACTATTTTTCATTACTTATCTCACTCTGCAGATGTTTCATTGCGAAGGAGGAGTCTACCTGTCATCAAGGTGCTGAAGTTTACCTGGAAATAAATTTAAAAGGAGAGAATTAGATAAGGTGACAGGAAATTTTGGACACAATGGTGGGCAATGAAATTACCATGGAATGGAAACTCAAATTTTCAATGGAGATATGTTGAAAGAGGTGATATGTTTGTTTCAAAGACTCAGTCGGGTTCGATTGTCAAGACTAAAAAGTATATATCACTAATAAAGAGTTAGCCTCACATAAAAAACCACAATTATTTATCCTGTAGATTTAAAACACACCACAAGCTAACCGGATATAGTATGGTTAAAATGTGTAATTCCTCTGCTAAAAGTGATCAAATTGTGAAACAACCAATGCTTATCGTTATTTTATTTGCCAGTTTTAACAAATTGAGGTAACATGACTATAAAAATCACAAACTACACTACTTCACCAAATACGTACATGATAACGATTAAAGTAAAATAGGAGTTAAGTCAAAATAAAAATAAAATACTCACTAGACTTGAATGCTATTTAATTTGATCTGCATTTAAAGGTGACTGAAATAATTTTATTGTATAACTGATAACTTAAGGCTTTACTTTTTGAAACCTCTCCATATTGGAAATAAATCGATAAAACTGTGTTAGGTTCACTATTAATTAATTATGGGCACGACCCGGGTCCCGTAACTTGATTACATCGTCAGGTGACTGACCTTCTTGCCTTTAACAGGCGAAAGCATGTATTTACGATATTTTTTTTTACCTCAAGTGAATCTCATTTACAGAGACTACGTCGAAAAATATGACCTCGGAAACTCAATATTTTAAATAATTGCACTTAAACAATCATTTTGCACCACATTTGCTAAAACGTTAGTTGGATGAGTAACAAATAAGATATTATTAATCAATCCTAGATCAAAGATATAAATCACCCACTTTGTCGATGAAAGGTTTAATGCATCGTACCCCCAGAATTACAGGATTACAAAAAATGAAGATTTATTGCAAACACACGATTACGAGACACACACTATAAATACGCTGGGCCACTATGATGGCCGCATCATTAAACGGGCTTTTTTACTTGGCTCCCCTTTCATGCACCTACGCCCTCTCCAAAAACCTCAATCCATTTAAAGGTGTGTTTGGTTCGTGGGAACTATTGAGAGCGAAATCCCTTCGCAACCACAAAACAATTCCACAAGAAAAAATCTTTCTTCTTCTCCATGAATGTTTTTCCTTCCGCTATCATAACTTTTCCCTTTCGAAAGGAAGAGGGTAGTTTTGTCTGAGCCCAATATAGCCCACGCGAACAAAGAGACGAAGGACTCTCGCACCTCTGACCCTTTCTCACACCGCAATCCGACCGATGAGAGAAGAGACAGTGGACCGGAGGGAAAAGAAATAAAGAGAGAAGCATTCAAAACATCATCCCTCTGCACACACGACCACTCCAACCCCCGAAGCATATCCCGCCTTCAAAGGTTCGAGCGAAATGTTTCCCCCGACCAAACCAAACCGCAGAGAGATTCCGAAATCCACTTCTGCAGGTCATTCCTCTGAGCTCAACTTAGACATTTCTCCATGCAGATCATGGGTTGGCAATTCCTCCATGCGTAAGGGCATGCGTATTTTCAAACTGAAATGACTGCGCGAGTTGCTATCACCAATATTCCCCCGACAAATTTTTACTGATGTAACAATTTTGTGCTACCTGTCATAGGGGCCTATTACGTAACTTTGACTCGGAGCTAGAGCTATCTGTAACTCCGCCCGGATTAGTTTTGATTTGTAGCTCCAACTCTATTACGTACCGGCAGGAGTTACGAGAAGTCTCGGAAAGAATGCGGAGCTACAGTGGCTCTGGAAAATTCGGAAAGCAAATCTCCAGAAATGAGTCAACCAATAGGAGCTAGGTATCCGATAATAAATGTTTCTGAGCAGACGGATTTAACGTGAATTTCGGAATGGAGTCCCAAACTTGTATTTCGTAAGTTAACGTGAAATAATTAATATAAACTACATTTTTGGAATGTTTATACTATAAAGCTTATTCATATACAGTTCTATGTCATCCATTGTATACAGTCATTCATTTATCGTCGAATGCAAACCTATTCTCTGCCCATGTTGCTATTATGGCAGTGAATACAATTTTAGATACCGGCAAAGGTCGGAGAAAATGAGCAGGAGGCAGTGCGCGGTGCTCACTAATTTTATGAGTGACCACCTAAGCTTTGCCCCTGGCGTATTCCAACCTCAGAGTACTCTGAGATTCCGAACCCTATGAAAAAATTGTATAAACCTGTTTCAAAATTTTATACAATCTTATACATTGCCATGGCAATGTATAAAAATTTGAAACAGGTTTAAACAATTTTTTCATGAGGGAAGGGATAAACGGGGAGGCAACAATAAATAAATGTGGGGTGACAAACCTTAATATTTTATCCAGAATTAACAAAAATGTGCTACTGAGATTGACAGATGTCTACACAGAACTAAAATATTTGCACACACACCGACACATATATTTAATACCAATAATGAAAATAAAAATGCCTTACGATAACTCCAGCCCGATTACCTTCGCTTCTCAACTGTCATTTTTTGATGTCTGCCGTCGGAAGGTCGGAATCTGAAGGATTTGGAAATGGATGGACCAATAAACATATATTGGGGAAGTATGATGAGGGTGTTTGTGGAGTATATAAGAAGAAGGAGGCATCTGGCATTGGAAAGGAGCCGAATAAGGGGTTCCCACAATCAGATCGAATTAGATGTAGACTATTTTCGAATGTTTTTCAGAGTGTCAAAAAACATTTTTCAATATCTCTACCTGTCTCTGGGACCCACACTAAGGAAACGCAGTATATCTCAGACGCAGAATAAGAAGATTCAACATTACACACGCCCATAGTGATATAATGAAAATTCTTTAATGATATTTATGTTTTTCCACGCTTAGTCCAGAATCTCTGCGTTTCCTTAGTGTGGGTCCCAGAGACCGTCAGAGATATTGAAAAATGTTTCGAAGCGCCTCGCTATCTACCCGTGTCATCACCAGCAGCTCTTGTCCTTCCCGAGACATTGGTAAAATCTCAACTGTTGGTTATTCTGGACGCAAAAATTCATTAATACCTCATGCCTTTTGCTTGAATTGATTTGGAAACTGGGTTTTTGAATGGAAATGAACTATGGGTAAAAACTTAAAATACTTGTGTGTGATTATTCGCTTCCCGACACCAAGGGCAAGAACCCGCACGCATTACAATAACATTACACCTACATCTACAAATTACCCTGCGAGCCACCTCTAGGGTGTTTGGCAGGGGGTGATCAATCACCAGCATGCAGCATGCATTTGGACTCCCACATGCACACCACACCGTCCAAGATACGTCCCTTATAATAACAAACTATACTACTATATGCTGTTAGAAATAGAATATAGAATAGAAATTCAGAAACATGCAGTAAGTTTTACATAGGTTAGTAGCCTACACTACAAGTCATGCAATCTATTTACGCGTTCTATTGCTCCTGGTGTTGACCCTTCCTTCGTTCGGGTGAAGGTCTCTGACGGTCGTAGTGCGGTTGGGCGATGGGGTGGGAACTGAGTGAAAGGGATCGTGATCGGGGAAGCCCACGCCACTGGGCGTCTGGGAAATTCCTAGTTTTCCATTCTTCAACCCTTGGGAACCTCTGGGGCCCAATAGCCTACAATTTAAAAATGCAATTCTCATATTTTGGAGGGCTTGTCGGTTTATAAATTATTATATGTCCCACCACACACGTCCTCGCCACATGCACACCGCAAGTGTCACGGAAATGTTAGGTCTCATGAAAAAATATGATCATATGGAATAGCGAAAAGTGTATATTCTTGCATCTGCATGTACATAATACCCTGCGAGCCACTTCCAGGGTGTTTGGCAGGGGGTGATCAATCACCAGCATGCAGCATGCAATTGGACTCCAACATGCACACCACACGGTCCACAAAACGTCACGCATACTAACAAATTATACTACTATACGCTGTTAGAAATAATAATGAAATTAAGAAACATGCATTAAGTTTTACATAGCATAGTTGGCTACACCACAAGTCATGCAATCCATTTATGAGTTCTATTGCTGCCGTTATAATCTCTTATCGATCGGGAAAAATTGACTTTCTGAATTTGTCTGTTCTACAATCTATCACTCTTATTTTATTTATATGATGAGATCTTCCGTAGTATGTTGGCGTCCGCAAGATATGGTTAACTTCGTCAGAAAAGACACTGCTCTTGAATTTATCTAAAAGGTTTAGTCTATTTTTCAATCTACGGTCCGACAGAGATTCCCATCCGAGTTTATCTAAGAGGTCAGTTACACTAACAAGACTATCGTAACGACCTTTCACATACCTGGCAGCTCTTATTTGCACGCGTTCTAACTCTGTTATTAAGCCTTTTTCATGAGGGTCCCAAACACTGGCATCGTATTCCAAATGTGGTCTAACGAGGGAAAAGTAGCTAATTTCTCTCACTTTGTCGTCGCACTTTCCTAATATTCTTTTAACAAAACCCATTTTAGGATTAGCTTGACCGGTTATTTCTCGAATACGTTTATTCCACGATAGATCATTTTTGAGTCTAACTCCTAGTTATTTCACGGATTCAACAGTCTCTAATTGGGTACCCCGAATCATATAGCTACGTCGTAGGGTGTTGTTCTTCTTCCAGAAATGCATTACGACGCATTTTTTCAAATTTAATTCTAACTACCAAGCATCGCACCAAGCTTGGATAGCAGCAAGGTCATTCGTTAGTTCATCTATATCTTTGCTGGAACGGATTTCTCTGTAAACTACAGCGTCGTCTGCAAATTATCGTAACTTACTCTGCACTACTTCGCCAATGTCGTTTATATAAAGAAGGAATAGGAGTGGGCCAATGACACTACCCTGAGGAACGCCAGAAGTGACTCTAACCTCATTGGAGACTGCACCGTCTAATACTACTCTTTGGACGCGGTCGCTCAAAAATTCTCTAATCCAGGAAATGACATCTTCGTCTAGACCATAAGATTTCAGTATTATTATTAACTTTCCGCGGGGTATTTTATCAAATGCCTTTTTGAAATCAAGAAAAATCGCGTCTACTGGAATGTTGTCTTCCCCGGAGACTAAAATATCGTGGGCGAAAAGCGCTAACTGAGTTTCGCACGATCTGCTTTTCCTGAATCCATGTTGATTTCCCATTAATAAGTTTTGCGCGTCTAGGTGTTTCATTACCGAGCTGACTACGATGTGTTCAAGGACTTTGCAAGAGATGGACGTTAAAGATATCGGCCTGTAATTAGATGGCTGTTCCTTGTCTCCACTTTTAAATATTGGCGTTACATTAGCGATTTTCCAGTCATTAGGTACTTCGTGTTGCTTGATGGATTTACTGAATATTAACTGCAAGTAGGGGGCAAGTTCTGAGGCTAGTTCTTTATATACGCGAGAAGGGATATCGTCTGGACCAGGTGATTTACTTGGACTAAGCGATTTCAATATATTTTCTATTCCGAGCGTACTAATGTCAATAGGTGGCATCTTATGTATACAGGGATTGTCATCGGTCTCGGGTGAGTTTTCGGAAGGCTCCGTGAACACGCTCTTAAAGTAGGAATTTAATAAATTGGCTTTATCGTAACTGCTTGTCAACACATCTCCATTGTCGTTTCTCAGCGAACATACGGTAGATCGTTTACCTTGAACTTCCCTAACATATGACCAAAATGCTTTTGGGTTATCCTGTAGCTGCTCTACTAGTGTTTTTCTTTCAAAATTCGTGAACGCATTCCTGAACGCTTCCTTCGTGGCGCCTTTAGTCATCCTATATTTTTTAATCATTAGCTCGCGTTCATTAGCGGATAAATCCGTGCTGACTTTTTTCATTTTAGCATGACACGCTCTCTGTCGCCTCAATGATTTTCTCACTTCCTCGTCGTACCATCTCGGTTCGCTGCCTTCTTTTACTATTTTACTAGGGATGTAGCTATTTATTCCCGAAGTTACGAGCGAAAGAAAAGCTTTCCAAGTTTTCTCTACATTTAACTTTAATACTGATTCTTGAAACTCGGGGAAAGCATTTTTCAGATGACTCTTAAACCCATCAAAATTAGCTCTTTTAAAAATGAAAAGTTTACGCTCTTTTTTTAAGTTTACAGCGGTATTTAGAGAAAACTGTGCAGTTAATACCCTATGGTCACTTATTCCTTCGACAGTGCCAACGTTTATTACCTGATGTGGTATATTTGTCGCTAATAAATCAAGAATATTTTCTCCTCTGTTTGGTGCGGATGCTATTTGAAACAATGAATTAGATGTGAAAGTGTGTAATAAAGCCTCGCAGATCACTTTATCCCTCCCACCAGGAATGAAGCTATAAGTCTCCCAATCTATAGAAGGTACGTTGAAATCTCCACCCACAATCAAGTTTCTTTCAGGATACTTGGATGCTACGCTGTTTATTTGATTTTGAAAATCCAACATTGACGTTATATCTGAGTTAGGTGGTCTGTAATACGAACATAATAAAATAGTTTTGAATTTTGGACATTTAATTAAACACCACACAGATTCAACGCTGGTCTCAGTTACGGTTATCGCTTGGCTGACGATTGAATTCTTTACAGCTATAAAAACTCCGCCCCCAACTCGATTAATTCTATCTTTCCGATAAACAGTGAACGATTTTGGGAAGATCTCATTGTCTGAATCATCATCTGTTAGCCAACTTTCTGTTCCAAAAATGACGTTACACTTCGTACTATGAATTAAATGATGGAATTCGGGAATCTTATTTCTTAAACTACGGCAATTAACCACAGCTACGATTAAAAGTTCGGAAGTAGTATTATTGCGATTCGGGAATAATTCTAATTTGCTTTTGTCGAATAGACTATTCACAGGCTCTATACCGCTGATAAATGGCAATGCATGTCTTATTGTCTCACTATCAAAATGACTTGAGCCTGGACTGCCTTTGAACGTATTGCTCGACTGACGCTTCTCGTGCTTAAATGTAATACCTGAAACGCTGATTTTTCTTTCTACTTCTCTATTCTCATTTCTGGAAGAATTTTTGTCTGTGAAAAGTTTTGAACTTACCCCTTTATTTTTCAACCCACTAATATATCTACACTCTGCCCTACTCTCTACTCTAAAAAAGACCTACAGTGCTCAAATATGCTACATCTACATCTACATCTACAAATTACCCTGCGAGCCACCTCTAGGGTGTTTGGCAGGGGGTGATCAATCACCAGCATGCAGCATGCATTTGGACTCCCACATGCACACCACACCGTCCAAGAAACGTCCCGTATAATAACAAACTATACTACTATATGCTGTTAGAAATAGAATATAGAATAGAAATTCAGAAACATGCAGTAAGTTTTACATAGGTTAGTAGGCTACACTACAAGTCATGCAATCTATTTACGCGTTCTATTGCTGCCGTTATAATCTCTTATTGATCGTGGAAAAAATGACATTCGGAATCTGTCTGTTCTGCAATCTATCTCTCTTATTTTATTTATATGATCTGATCTTCCGTAGTACGTTGGCGTCCGCAAGATATGGTTAACTTCGTCAGAAAAGACACTGCTCTTGAATTTATCTAAAAGGTTTAGTCTATTTTTCAATCTACGGTCCGACAGAGATTCCCATCCGAGTTTATGTAAGAGGTCAGTTACACTAACTAGACTATCGTAACGACCTTTCACATACCTGGCAGCTCTTCTTTGGACGCGTTCTAACTCTGTTATTAAGCCTTTTTCATGAGGGTCCCAAACACTGGCAGCGTATTCCAAATGTGGTCTAACGAGGGAAAAGTAGCTAATTTCTCTCACTTTGTCGTCGCACTTTCCTAATATTCTTTTAACAAAACCCATTTTACGATTAGCTTGACCGGTTATTTCTCGAATATGTTTATTCCACGATAGATCATTATTGAGTCTAACCCCTAGATATTTCACAGATTCAACTGCCTTTAACTGCGCGCCCCGAATGACATAGTTACGCTGTAGGGAGTTATTCTTCTTCCAGAAATTCATTACGACGCATTTTTCCAAATTTAATTCTAACTGCCAAGCATCGCACCAAGCTTGGATAGCAGCAAGGTCATTCGTTAGTTCATCTATATCTTTGCTGGAACGAATTTCTCTGTAAACTACAGCGTCGTCTGCAAATAATCGTAACTTACTCTGCACTACTTCGCCAATGTCGTTTATATAAAGAAGGAATAGGAGTGGGCCAATGACACTACCCTGAGGAACGCCAGAAGTGACTCTAACCTCATTGGAGACTGCACCGTCTAATACTACTCTTTGGACGCGGTCGCTCAAAAATTCTCTAATCCAGGAAATGACATCTTCGTCTAGACCATAAGATTTCAGTTTTAATATTAACTTTCCGTGGGGTACTTTATCAAATGCCTTTTTGAAATCAAGAAAAATCGCGTCTACTGGAATGTTGTCTTCCCCGGAGACTAAAATATCGTGGGCGAAAAGCGCTAACTGAGTTTCGCACGATCTGCTTTTCCTGAATCCATGTTGATTTCCCATTAATAAGTTTTGCGCGTCTAGGTGTTTCATTACCGAGCTGACTACGATGCTACTCGCTACACGACTAGCCGACTCGGCCGTGTAATGGACTCCCGAACGGTTCAGAGGGATCCGACACGATCGGATTGCCGGCCTAAGGTCCACGAAGGAGGCTCCGATGTCCGTGCAGAAACGACGCAGCCTCTGGTTTATGCCTTCCACTCGGCTCCAAACCAGAGAACCACGATCGATCCTCGGGACAAGACTACAAATCGAAAGCTCAATGCCGACTCCAATGGTCCCACCCACCCGCTTCACTTCGGAATTCAGATCCCGGAGGGAATCTAGAATTTCCTCAGATCCACGGAAGGTGGCATCATTGACGCCGACATGAGCCACGACCCGCAGTCTGGAGCACTTCGTGCCCCGTACCGCCGCACCAACCGCCTGCGTCACCTGAGGAACACCGCCACCAGGGATGCACCATGACGTTACACGGTCGCTTACACCCTCGCGGTCTGCCCTCTCCCGTAACGGGACCATCACACGACGGACATTGCTACTCCCTAACACTATGATCCCCCCCTTCCCACTCTGACGCCCCTTCCTAGGTGCCGGTTTCGGGGTAGGAGTAGGCACGTCAGGCACCTCGGAGTTTCCATCCGACAGCAACTGGTACCTGTTCGAGACGGGGACGGGATTTGCCTCAGCATCCCCCAAACCCCGTCTTAGAGTGACACTACCACCGTCCCTCCGAGACACGGCCCTCCAAAACTCAGATTTACGGGGTGACGTGACCCCGTCATCGACCTCGAGGAAGGCTCTCGATCGACCAGCCGCTATTTGCAATCGGGCGAACCCGTGCAGCCCCTGTGGCACGGCGACCTTTCGAAGAACCACCCCTCGGACCATTCCCCTCAGCGGTATCAGCCACCCTTTCAAACTGGGCCCGAAGTTCTCGCACAATCGTCTTCAACGCGGTAATGCGGTCTCCGAGAGCCTCGCATTCTCCGGCGTTTTCAACTCCGGCAACGGGTGACCTATTCGAAGGCATCCTATCACTATCGCAACCTTGGATTTCAGAAAAGCTTACCTGACGGGTGATACGCTTAATAGATATTTGAGAGAGTAAAACAAACCGATAAACTTACTAGCTTGTCTCTTATTAATAGATATTTACGCTTAATAGATATTTGAGAGAGAGAGTAAAACAAACCGATAAACTTACTAACTTGTCTCTTTTTAAACGTAAATAAGGGAATGTAGTTACCTGGATATGGATTAAGTCGATTAATGGGTTTAAAACTAGAAAACTATATAGTTCCAAAGAAGACTAATTAACGAAATTAAGATATAGCTTAACGTGGGGCAAATAGATTAACGATAATAATCAACAAGAGAGCAAAGACGAAACTAACTAGCTAAAATATAAATTCCCCGCAATATGATCCCCACGAAAGAGCAAAGCTATAAAAAGGGTGATAGACTAACAAAAATGTATAAATAAGGGTAAATAAGTAATAAAAGTACTAACAACAATATATAAATACGCGTAAATAGACTTTAAATAAATAAGTATAAATAGACTTTGAATAAATAAGTAAAAAAGAGTATATGAGTCCTTGAGATAAAAGTGTGATCAGTTGCAATGCGTTTGGTGAAAGTATATCCAAACACATGAAAAACGCTAACAAGGCAAAAATATCAAAACCGCACTCGAAAATGCAATGGAAAATAACTGAAGAAGAAAAAGGTCAACCTCCTACCCTCTAAATAGTCACTCGAGTTAACCGAAAGTGGAAGAAAAGGATTAGCAAAAGCATCCAGCCATCTTGAGAATGACTTACAGAAATAGGCATAGCAAAAAAATTAAATTCAGTGTAGAAATATGGCAAATGTGCAGGCACACTTGACATTATTCAGTGAGATTGAGGACATTTTTCCTCACATTCAAATTAATTCATTTCATTCTCTAATAAAACTGGTTAATCTAAAGGAAAGCATTCTTATTTAATGAAATGGAATTGGGCTGTGATTACTACTGACCGTGCATCAACCGAGAAATAGATTTAACATAAATTTTAAAGCCTTGCATGTCTGATTATATATATTTATATTTTCCTAAATAATGCAAACTTCCAAGAGACATTCCATTTATTGTAACTAATCGCGATTCCAAGTCGAGTTGCGCCACTAAAAGTTTTTGAGAATCATTGCAACACTACGGAAGTTATAAGAAACCAATTAAAATGCGAGCGAAGCGAAAGAATAAATTCAAGTTTCAACGGGGCGCAGAAGTTGGTAATAACACGATGCTAATGATAGTAGGTATAAACTATCCTTCATAGCAGCAAAATGACAAAAATACCCTGAATAATATTGAGGTCCTACCTTAATTAACTTGAAGCCTTAATCAGGGTCATTCCTTCCTCCGGTGGCTGGAGATGTCCGATGGAGATAATCCTCGGGCAGGGGCAGAAGGGGTCACACAAGGTTTCATCGTGAGGGACACTTCAAAGGGTAATCAGCGAACACGTTAACACGCTTAGGAACACGCAACCACGACATAAAGAATTACACTAAAGGCGTGGATGCAGATCAACTGAGAATAAGGGCGAAACTAACACTACTATCATGAAGACGACACATACACGACGATTACAGTGGATAGATTACACGCGACGCGTAGAAGACATCCTGGGCGTTAATTCTGGTTGCTCCTTTAATAAGGGTTTACATTAACTAATCATAAAAAAATAAGAGTCACTTATTTCACCACCGACACGAGTTATCGAACGATAATAATAATAACAGGAACAAAGCACTCGGCGATCGTTCAGGCGATGGACTCGCCGTCCGGCATATGTCGACGGTCTGAATGACGCGTGTGAAGTGCACCACCCTCTCGACTTGATAAGGAAGGACACACCTGTTTTAAGGCGAGACGCAATGAATCACCAGTTGGGAGGGGGGTGTGTTTGAAATATGCTCAGAGGTAGAATGTCTCCGAGAGTCAAAGAGGTCCCTCCGGAAGCCCTGCGGAAGAAGTAAATGTAAAGGCCGTTTTACACGGTACACGAAATTGCGCAGTCTGACGTACGTGTGAAGGCGCAATAAAAATTGCGTCGTTTAACACAAAAATTTAAGCCTGAATTAACTATCTCAAACTATTTTCTTAAGGAATAATTTGTAACGATTTCTTTCGCCCATATAAATCAGGTAGCCAATCAAAACCTTGGGCGGAGTAAAAAATAACAGGAATAATATTAGGATACATTTTTGAAATTTTCATTTATTTTGATCTTTATATTAGAGAAGTGTATTTAAAAAATATATTTTTTCTCAGTAAATGCCAAATATTATTGGAACCATTCAATAATTTAATTATTTTTTGTGCTTTCCTTTCTAAGTGTTCAGAGACTCGAAAAAATACTCACAATATAAATAATAATAATAACTGTAGTAATACAACCAATTCTACACACATAAGGTAAGAAATAAAACAATATCAATTAAGGTCAATTCAACACCACTGACATTCTTTAAATATGACTGATATTTGACTCGATACCGAACTTAAATTCATAAGTCTTTCCGAGAACTCCTTTCAAGTGGCAGATGAGTTAGGGTTTGGAATATCAACACGGCGAACATTCATGCGTCAAAGAATCGGGAAGCAACGCGAAAATCCAGGAGAATAGTTCAGGAGATGAATTTCCTTACTTTTTCTGATCATTTTATTTCACAGATAGATTTGAAATAGACGGCGGAGGTTTCCGTGGAGTCCGTAGCGTAGTGTTTACAATAATAAGCGTGTAACTAAAAATTGAATAATCTTAACGTAAAATGACGTTTTGGATTTATTGGATGGCAGCAACATTGTATTCTCTTTTGCTGATTTAATGAGTCCATAAATGACCGTGGGAAAGAACAATTCCTATTCCAACCCGTTCCTTAAGATATTTCTTTTCTTTTATATTTGATATCGGGATATCCTGGAACTGTAGTGGCCTCTGGTTTCACTCGTCTCTTTGATATTGCTTTAATAGTACAACCCTGGAGTAGTTTTATATTTATAGTTGTTGAAGCGGTGTGGCACTCTAGTGTTCACTCCATGGTGCATTCCAATTTTTTTTTTATTTTAACTGCGCTTGTTGATCCCAGTCTGCAGGCGATATACATATGTATTGCATGCTTCCGCGTCCCTAAGGTTTAATGTCCTCGCATTCACGTAAGAAAATCGTTGCGAACGCTCTTTGGCGCGAGAGCGCGTTCTCTTTATGGGTTTCTCGTCGTACGGAGGTCGTCGGGTTGGGCGGTAGGCGGTGTTGCGCGCTGTCCCTCCCACGCAATATCCCTGTGGGGAGGGGGTTGGTCCCCAGCGGGTGGGTGGGTGGGAGTGGCCTCGTATCCATGGTGACGGAGAGAGTGAGAGAGATAAGTGGGGAGGGAGGGAGGTGGACCTGTTGCATCCAGCGAGGGCCCTCCATTTCGGCCCTGTCCTCTCCATCACCGCATCGGAAGAGAGAGAAGTCACACCACTTCATGGCCGTCATATTTATTGCTCGGAATTCGCGCATTTTTCAGAATGAAAGGGAGACTAGGCCTCATTGCCAATTGAATGGGAGGGTGGGAATGACATGCTTGGTTCATTCGCAAAATGCTCCGTGTATTTACACCTGACTTCACCAGTGGTATACCTGTAAAAATTAGTGAGGTGATGAAATTGGAAAATAAACTTTAGCCAGAAATGTAAAATGGTCGTGAAAAACCATTAGAAAATAGGAAAAGTATTGGGAGTTGGGAGAGAAGAATCTCTCGGCGCCATTATGAGGAAATCTGGTTTCATTCATCAATTTTATTAGGAAATGAATAATTGCGTGAATATTTTTCATTATTTCAACGAATAAAGTACCTTTATTAGAGTGGTCCAACAAAGTGCCAACTTTGATAACTTGTGCTTAAAAAACAAAACTCAGCTAATGTCATATGCGCATGTTTGCCATACATGCCCAAAGTTTCTAGGAAGATTATTATGAGGCTTCCGCGGTGATTAAATTGATGATTAGTTTCCGGGTTAACATCGCGTTTTTCGCCAAAAATTATTCGACGCGGTATTAACCCGGAAACTAATCAACAATTTCTAGGAAGATCTTTGTAATTCAAGGTGGCATTGGGAAAGAAACTGCCCCTTCCCTTTGTCCCTTAGTTCGCGGGATTCGCAATCGGACTGCCCCGAACAAAAAGCCTCGGAAATGAGAGTGAACCTATGGCTTAGTCTGGGATGAGCTGTACCTTTGCCTGTTCCAACCAGCCTTTAGGCTGAGACATATTGTGGGTGATTAAGTGAGTTAGCGTAAAAATCTCCATGTGATTGCATGTAAATCTATGTGTAAATATTACCTCGCATTCCATCTCTAAGGTGCTTGGCAGGGGATGACCAATCACCTCCAGCATGCAACGTTATGTCATTATTAGGAGACGGCTTTGAAATCATTAATCGTCCAACTTCGAAAATCCAGTGTCTCAACTGGTTAGCTTGGAGAATCACGCGATAATGCATTGATTGTAAAACAAAAGTTTGTCTGGTTAAATACATTTATTGTAAACTTTGTCTCTTCCGCTCATTAATTGGAACACCTCCACCGTTTTCGACGCTCCTATGATATTTCCTACAGGAATTACATATATCCATTAGTAAATCCCACGAAGTAAGCTCTCAAGTAAATAAGCTTTTTGGGTGATCCCGCTTCAGTTGTAAAGGCCTGGTTACACAGTACATTAACGCGTACAAGTTAGTAAAATTTTGCGTGAATGATTTTGGTTGACCGGAACGGAACATGTACGAATGCATTAACCAAATTAGAACAGGTTCTATTTTCTGTGCATGCATTCGCACAAGTTGGGTGGTTACACGTTGCATTTTGGCGTTCATTCTCGAGTTCATACATTTAGACATTGACCCGTACATGTTAATGTATCGTGTAACCAGGCCTTTATGTACAGCCCACGTTTCCTCTGCTCTGCCAAAAACCTCGTCAGGGATAATAAATAATTTTTCCTATGTTGCGCATTGAATCATATCTGATTTTGGGAGTGGATTTCGAATATTCTGGATCGTGTTTCTTATTCTGGTATCTACTGGAAACCACCCTTCACTGTTCCTATGTCCTCACTAAAATTGCATGTTGCTTTATCCAAGGGGTTCTCTTAAACTTTTGTTTTTGCAACATTTTTCTCTTGCGATGATATTTAAGTTCCTTATGTCCGCATCGTGTCCTCGGACAGTGTGTTCTTGTTTCCATAAAAAAAACAGACGGATGACGGCGCTGTGCACCTTGACTCTGATTGTTCTTCCGTTTCTCCAAAGTGGACTTTCGCATGTCTTGCAGATAATGTCTGGTATACTCTTTATTTATTCATCGATTGGTCTCCAACCAACATGTGTATCACTTCCACGATTGTCACTTCAATATAATGCCCTCGGTTTCAAGCCGTGTCCCAATTGGCCATTTGGCTATGCCAATTCCAGGATTTAGCCATGACGCCATCTTGGAAGAATGTCCCAACTCGTTAGCCAGCATAAGGGAGGGAATTAAGCAGCTAACGCGGCCGCCAGATTTAGGCATCGAGGAGTGCATCCTTCGCCCCACTTTTCCCATGATTCAAAGCGTCTTCAAGAAGAAATCAGAGAAAGGGCATCATGGCTGTCTACAAGGCATAGTACTTGTTTGCAAGTAATGTTGATACTTTGAGACTTGTTCGAATAATTATTATATTTTATTTTGTTTATAATAATGAAATTGCGTTAATAGAAGTGTAAGAATTACGGAGAAATTAGTTAAAGAGAAGGTGGCGTTAATTTTAATGCTAGTTCATGTTTATATGCTACTTATATATGTATATGTTATTTTATAATTTAATATACCGATCACATGTCATCTTTTGCTACCCTTTACTTTTTTAACGAGTTAAATAATGCTTATTGATGTTTATATGCATCTAATATATACTTAATTATGTAATACTATGTCTAAATTCTTATTATGTAACACTTTTTTGTACATTAGGTTAACACCCGTAAGAATAAACAATTATTATTATATGTTTTTGGACAAAGTCCCGAAATTGGAATCGGAATAAGTAACAAAAATGAAAATCTACAGTGATTATAAGAGGATACCGAAACCTGATTTATGTACGTAAACCATACTTTAAAAAGATTTTGAAAATAATTCCCAAGTCAGACGGTAACCGTTTCAATAGACTAAATAGACCTGTTCTCAATAATACAAACCTAGAAATTAAATTGCAAATATATAAGAAATTCGAAAAAGTACTTGATTGAGAGACGATTGAAATATTACAAACCAATTAAAAGGAATAGACGCTAACATTTCGCCGTAAACTTAGCTTAAACCTCTTTAACAAAACCATACGGAACTAAAAATACGATTTTGAAAGTATACCCCAACTTTACTATTGCAAAAACAAAAAAGTTGTCTAAGATACTAAGGCCCGTATCGTCAGTCGCTCCTTAAGATCTCTCCTTGGCTTAGGCTTCCTTCGACGGCGTCCTCGGCGAAGGACGCGATTACGATCGAGAGACGATCCTCAACGAAGCTCTTCTTTATCTTCCGACTTAATCGGTCTTTAGGATCATTGTCGTCGCTCACGGAATGTCCCGCTCCGAGATCCGTTCACCTAGTCAAACAAATACGATGCGTAACTCACCTAGCGTCACATGGGTCACATGATATGTCAAAATGGAGCGCATGAGCAATGCGGAGACGGATTTTTTGATTACTTTAGTAATCAAGTATAAGGACACACTTGAAAATAAAAAAACGGACGCTGTGTCGGTTTCGGAAAAGGTGCGATGCAGGAGGAGAATAGAGGATGAATTCAACTCGAACGCCGCTTTTAATAAGGTAATAATTGAATAATATTATGTGAAACCCTTCCTTTACGAGGTAACGGTGTAGTTCATTTATTCCATTTTCGTTCCATATTGTTCCATTTTACACTGTAAAAACGCAGCATGTCACGTTAAATTATTTAATTTGCTTACGAATTCGTGTTAATGATTGAAATGAAAGTTTTACGAAACATGGAGCAATTAGGTTTTACCATTGCGAAGGTAGCAAATGTATTTATTTAATGATTTTCTCCTATACTCCGAGCACCGATTGGTTAAAAATCAAAGAAAATTTACTTTAATTAGCGGCAGTGGAAGCAACTGAGGAAAGCGTGGGATAACATAAAAACGAAGCGGAAGAGAATGCAGGCGCAGGAGACTCAGCAGAGAATGGCCACTGGAGGTGGGCTATATACACCACCAGTGGTGGAACCCAATCCTGAGCTGGATATAGCCATTCCCTCGCTAGCTCACTGTGAAGAAAACGTTGGGGATATGGATGACTTCGTCCTGGAGATGCTGCCCGTCCCCAGCGGAATCAGTGGGCACACGGAACATATTCCGCTTTTGGAGGCCCCAGCTGGTAAGATAGCGATATGTTGTTACGTAAATACTTTCCTGATGCTATCGCATGTTCTAATGTTGCCAATTATTTTATATCGAAGGTTTTGGTGAGGCCCCCATAAGCGATGCTCCGTGTGCCACGCTAGCGAGGGAAGATTCGCAAAGAACACCATCCTCCTCTGGCGGCATGACCAGAGGAGCAGCAATAGAGAGGGAGCTGAAGGACAGGCTTGGGGGCTTGAAGTCTTATCACGATAAGCGTGATAGCATTCAGGCCCTCAGGCAGGAGACAGCAGAGATGGAGCTAACCACAATCAAGGCCGGCCGAGACCACCAGAGGGTGTGCCAAGATCTCGAACTGCAGAAACTGCACGAGAAAATTTCTGCAGCCAGAGAGAGGCATGAGATGCAGATGGAGATCTTTAGGCTGCAAATAAGGCAACATGAGCAGTGTCTGGTCGAGCAGCAGCTGGCTCTGGTGCAACGAGCAAAGCTGGATGAGCTTCAAATAAAAATTGAAGAGGAAAAGTTGCGCCAGCTTATGGTTTGTTATGTCTTTTATATTTGAAGTTTATAGTGTTATAAAGCAAAAAAATTTCCATGTATTGACTTCATTGCCATAATTAGCTATAATGGGTACACTATTTCCCAGAATGATTGCTTCTTTCCTTTTTGCATGTATTCAGATGGCCACAGTCATATTCATTTATTTTCATGATAACCTATTAATTATATTGTTACATTTGGTATACAGTATTAAGTAATAAACACACTTACAATAAACCCATTTAAAAAAATCTATATCTAATCTTTTTCAGTCAGGATTGTGCATTGATGTATGGAAAATGTATGTAGATACAATAATATATAAAATGTAAGATGCTCTTATAGTGGAATTGAGCTCAGTTTTGCCACAAGTAACTTTTAAATCTAGGATAAGACATGGAGAAATCAATAGTTGTGCCTAGTTTTTTAAAATTCCTTCTTATTCTGGAAAGCAAGGAGTTAACGGCATAATTTGTGTTATTATTGTGCATAATCAAATAGGTAAGGATTTGAAGAACTATGGCAGGGTGCATTAAAGTTTTCTGAAGAAAAGAACAACCTATGTTGGAATTTATGACTTTTTAGAGGAAGAGGGCATTGTTGGAAGAACTTCTTCAAGGTTTCAAATTAAAAAGGGACAGAAGACATGATATGTTGTAATCAGACTGTGATAATCTTAATAAGTAGTTTTTTAGTTATAATACCTCAATTTACAATAATCAATTTCCATTTTAGCTTTTTCTCAAGCAATTCCAACACAATGAGCAACTAGATAAATGGTAATGGGATACTAGATAAATAGCCTCGATGGTGTAAAACTAATAAATTATTGCAAATTTTTAGGTAGGAAAAGAGTAAACAAACAAATACTAACTAACAAACTCAATCGATCTTGTCAACACTAATAATTTTTCAAGTTTAGCAATGTCTTTTGCTTTATTTATTAGCTTTTATCAAGTTTTAAATTTTAAATACAGTACAATTCCATGGGCCACATTGAGGTGTCTGAAATCTCTCTCATTGTGGCCCATGCTGAAGAGTCTCATCATGGCCCAATGTGCAGCATTTGATTGTTTTGATCATACAACTTGTTTCAAGAGTAAAGCCCGTATGACACTTCCCAATTTATTGGCCAATCCATTGGATATTGGATTGTGGACCCACTGACACACACCAATTTCTAGCCCAATCTCCGTTTCACAATATTGGGCACAATTTCTTGGCCAATCTAGATTTTAGAACGGGTTCTATTTTCTCGAGGCCAATCTCCAATCAGAACTCAGTCTTGTCGACTCCTAGTGGCCAAATCTAGAAGCTCTTTGCAAAACATTTCACCTCGGAATTTTAATATCATATATAAAAACTTTAGAAGCATAGCAATCCATGGAATAGCCCAAATAACTAATATGTACTTTGAGAGAACATAAATTCAAAACATCAACAGTCTAAAGTGTGTAATTCGGAAATAACATTTCGGATATTTAATGAATAAAAACGTCGTGATTCTCCTCGATTGCGTCTATATTTTGTTTAAATTACAATTATTAAACTATTTTTCATGATTTGAGCACTAAAGTTTCGGGTGAAAGTCCCAATTGATGACACAATCTCTGTTTATTCGATGAACATATTCCAGCCAAAACGAGCCGCTACGTTATCTTGGCTCACCTATGAGATCACAATATTTCCTATCTCTCATCATTCAAGGAACTCACCCGAATGAAATTTTGAGCAATTCGAGAATATCTTTGCAGCCCCTCGAAATAGTTATTAAATTTACAATTATTATGCCACCTCCCGTTCTGAAGCTCATTGGCAATCAATCTGCGTCTTGAGATGCTCTTTTGTCATTTTGTGTTATGTGGCGTTCCCTAGTGGGGTATTAGAACACTATAACGGCCAATATTGTTGTAAATATTGGTACGTGTCGTACGATGCCGAAAGCCCAATATTTTAACCAATATTGCGCGCCGATATATTGGCCAATAAATTGGAAAGTGTCACACGGGCTTAATAAAGCTAATTTATATATATTGAAATGTCACATTTGTAACTCTCTTTAATACTTTTCTATGAAAAATCAAAATATCCATCTTAATTGACAATATGATTGGTAATTGACAAAGAAGAAAAGCAGCATTTTAACTTTCCCACTACAAAAACAATGCAAGTACATCAATCTGCAATGTGTAATTGGAGCCATATGCAAAGTGGAAGCATGGTTAATAGTGAGCTTTATACTATTCCCAAAAGATAATACCACCTCTCACCAAATTCCAAAGCTAAATATGCTCAGTGGACTACCAAGGAAATGTACCATGGAATTCATTTGGATTCAATCCATATTCCATGATGTAATGTTACCTATGTCAAAGGAGTTTATCTTTTCAATTTTAACGATGGGTAATTTATGTATAATTTTTATATTATTGAATTAAATTACTCGAAAAATTGTATGCATCGTATGTATATGATATAATAATCTTCATGCGTGGTCACCCATATATCATTGTATGCTACAAAATGTGCAAACAGGGACAACCAAGTATTTGCATAACTTTTGACAACTACGGAAAATATATATTTGGCATATAATATACCTAATTTACAAATTTTTGCCCATTATATCACGTACTTATTTAAATATGACGGATTAAAAATCGTATTTCGAAACTTCCGCCAGAACGGCCGGCGGCCATCTTACTAGCCATCGCTATCGAAACAAAATCGAAACTATCGAAACTGTGTTTACATTCGTTGTCACTGTATTTTGTGGCGTTTGTGACTTTGTGAAAATATCTGTGCTGGAAAATCTTGTTTTTTACAAGCCAATTTACATCGAATTACTCTATGGAAGAGGAAAATAATACGTGTTTCGCAGTGGAGACTAGGAAAAGGGATTGGAAGATTACTGTTTCATTCACCATGAAATCAACGCCGGAAAAAGTTCTTGTATGCCAGTTTCCCGGAAAAAGTGGCTCTAAGAAGCACGATGAGATTTGAGGAAGATGCCTTTTTCAGCATCAACCTATCTCTGTAGTGCTGACCGTTTAAATGTAAGTAAATGGAACATTTTCTTTATTCGATAGTAATCACGAAATTTGTGTAGCTACTCTTTCCCGAATAATACGATTAATGAATCCCTAATTTCAATCCAATAATTATTTAAGATTACGTATTGATTATTACGTTCTCACTGTAATTACAATGGAGCGTTATCTTTGCTTTCGCTGGCATAGTAAAAGTACAATTAATTCAGGTCGATTGAGTTGAAATAGCAGGGTTCTCGCAGTAGAATCCTCTTTGTTAGCAGTTCTTTATGACATTAAAGAATTAGTCTCAACTTGTACACGAAGGGTTTTCTTGACAATGTTTAGCCATGGAGAATATGTCGAAGCCTTATAGTTAATAATAAGCAGTTCAAACCATAGCCATGTATTATTCTCACTGATCATTATCATTTAGGTATTGATTTGTGTCTTTAGTAAAATTTTCACTAATGCCTTACAGTTGGAAGAGAATGCTGAAAACTACATGCACTGGAAAATGATGTAAGGTCCTTTGATGATAAAGAAAACAGTGATGCCTCATGCATAAGATTGCCCGGATGAGAGCATCCCAGTCTCTCCAGACTGCCCCGTAATTAGGAAGAGAAAAATTCTCCTGCTGGAGCATGAAGAGCCCAAGGAGGTGCAAAAGGACCATGCTTTCCCCGGAAATGGTACCGAGAAGGCTGATGAAGAAAATTCGTATCCATTGATGCTAGAGGACCACATTATTCCTAACACAAGTGAGGCTCCCACTTTTACAGAAAAGAGGGTACAAACTTAGATGAAGTATAAGATCAAACACGAAAAAAGAAGTGGTTGTTCTCGATCAATTGCAACTTCTCCAATAAAAGTTGAAAATAAGTGTTTTGCTTTACCCATCCTTGCCAATAATTTTGAATGTGACGTTTGTGATAGTATCTCCAGTACCCTTGGATTTATCATTTTGAGAGAGTGCCTGTAGTTATTCCTCAGACTGTTCGGAGCATTAAGAAAATGAAGTGAAGGATATCAGTGTGAAGCACACAATATTTTACATTATAATAAGTCTTACTCTGTTTTTGAGGATTCCATGTTTAGGTTACAGTATAATTTCCTCATTATTTGATAGCATTTTTGTATTTACTAGGCATCTAATGATATGCCTAAAATTAATAAAATTCAATGATTCCCTGCAGGTTCTAGCCCATTAATTTTGGAGTAATTATTCCACTATTAGTCGTACTTTAAGGTATGTGTTGCCTCTAATGTAAAAAAGCTTGAGAGATTGAATGTTAAGGGAAATTAACTTCCAATGAAGTCAGTGAAATGTTATACTTGTATTGGGTATTTATCCATTGCTCTCGGTTATATCTGCAATCAAAATTTAGAATACAATTTGTACACAATATACCCAGGATTTCCTATTCCCTATGGGGAATGATTCCCTGCGGGGATTGATTCCTTGCGGGGATTGATTCCCTGCGGGGATTGATTCCCTGCGGGGAATGATTCCCTGCGGGGAAAATCCCCATTGCCAATTCCCTGTGTTGAATTTCCCTGTAGGGATTTACCATAGGGTTCCCCTCTCTATTGCATTTCGTCGATGGTGTTCTTGTGGATCTTGGTGTTCAAGCTCAGGATGGGGTTCTCCTTGGGTTTCCTCTTACCTGCATTCTCTTCCCACGCCTTCCTCAGTTGCAAATGTCTAGCCAAACCTCTGTTAAAGTCTAGTATGTACCAAAACTTGTAATTTTTATATGATAAATATACTTGTGACTATTTATGATAAATATGATGTGATAAATAAACTTGTGACTAGTTAGCATATCTTTTTTATTACAACAGCTCTGGCCTAATTGGCATTTCAAATTGAGTTCTGCATAATTGCATTGGTGTATCATAAGCTTTCTTTAGTTCATGCATGGCTCATTGAGTCTGGAATTTTTTTCTAGTCCCTTAAAAGTTATTCTTATTCACTGGCAATAGGAAAATCTTCATTCAACAACATTCTTGGTCATCCATAGGGCAAATAAAATGTTGTTACCAGGGAGTGATGCCAGACATAATGAAAATAAATGTTGCAGGTGAACAGAGAGGCAGCATTTTTTTGTAGAGTTGGGCTCATAGTATTTGGCTCTTGCATTACCATTGGTTGCACAAAAAATATAAGAATTCATCAACCTAAGGATGTTTTGAATTGCAGTAATTATTGTAAAATTTGGAAGGATATACTTGAAACTTACTGAAAAGTATAACCAAATGGTAAAAATATTTCGAAAGATGAATTTTAAGTAATGGTACACTCATTATTCTGTTAAAATACTTATTTCAATGTTATTACTTCAGAAAACATAACATGCACTTGTCATCTAATTCAATTCAATGGTGCTTTCCCTAAATTTTTCACCCTCGTTTAACTATAATGAAGGTAATATGACTGAAAGACACAGGATAATATTCAAAATGTTTTATTAATTAACCAAACTCGACGATTTCACCGAACATAAGTCAGATGATCCGTACCATTCACCTCGGTGATACATGAGAGTAAAGCAAAATCCAGTGGATTACAATTCAGAAAAGGAATTCATGAAGGCACAGGCTTAATAGAATGACAGTGGCAGAAACTCCATAACTAATATTTAACAACCATGAAAAGCCTACTCCAATAATATAGAAAACCCTGACATCCTGCAATTATTACAGGAAAAGAGGCAGCAGAGGATGAGTTTACCGAAATCAAAAATTACTTTCTGCATAAGCTAAATTTCCTGAGGTAAATTCCCATTAAAAGACAGGGAGGTGTAGCTGGTGGCAGAAGCCACAAGAAACAGGAATGGAAAATATGGAATTGTTTGCACAAAGCAGGGATCTCAAATGATGCATGTCATCCAAAACAGGGCATGAAATACAGACCTGATCCTGAGCAAATGCTTGGAATTTTGTGGTATCCATTGCAACCCAATTCACACCAGTTCTCAACCCTCCTGCAATACAGAAAAGTCAATGAACACCTAAAAATTATCTTTATCCTTGCAAAACATCAGAATTTGTGTAAGTATGTGCTTTCATTACATCATGAGGCAATATATGTTGCATAAAAGGACATTAATGTGAAGTTATATTGATGAAGTTCTCAGGAGAGGAGGATCACATACTTTCGTTACCATCTTCACTTTGCCACCAATATGGTCACCATCAGAGAGAATTTATTAATAATAATTTGCCTAGGCACATTCATGAAAGCCTATCATGTACCCAGAGCTTTAAAATTCATTCCTGGACCAATGACATTTTTGCAATAGTGGTAACATCATGTAATTCAACACACTGCACATTTATAGCAGGCATGAGCAGAAATACCCTTTACTTTTCAATGGGGAAGATAGGGTACTGAAATATGACAAATTTGCTTATATATAACAATATACATCATTTTTCAGTAACAGGAATTTATCACTAATTTTGGTCCATTTCAAGACATTAGAGAAAGGGATGCAAGCTCATCCAACCACATTGATGGAATTTCACATTTTCTCCCAAGATCTCATTTTTAAGTCGTAACGATTTACAATGAACTTACCACTGAAAAGTGTCTTTGAATAAATGCAGCTCTTTCTGCAGCTCCACGCACATAACGTCCTCTATGCTCCTGAACAGGAACATCCACCTGAGGTATAATGCCTTCCTGTTCAGGGATAGGGGCATTATAGCGCACAGCTACATTGTGCAGAACTGCACAAGCCAGGATCACTTTCAGGGAGGTTTGCCTTTTCGTCCTGAGCTTCATTGAGAGGCATGGAAATCTCCTCTTCCAAACTCCAAAGGTCCTCTCAATGATGCTCCTGGTCCTGATATGTGAGGCGTTGTATCTGAAAATTGTATGAATTACTAGATCAGGTGAAATAAAATAAAAGAGCAGGAAAAGACATTAGCAAACATTGAACTAACAGAAGCCATAAAGGAACATAAATTTCTACAATACGTATCCTAATTTCCACAATTGGGCAGGTTGATTGATGATTATGGCATTGACAAATATTATCATGGAGCAGCATTAGTGGACAATGTTTAAGTGAGAAAACATCAACCAGCCAATGATAAGCAGTACCCATATCATTATGCCTTGCAATTAATGTGAACATTTAAGATTGCGCAACCTTGAATAATTTATAATGTCATGTGAACCATAAAAAAGTATGTCTTCTTCCAAAATATTAAGTTGAAAAAAATGTCTAAGTTAATTATTTGATACATGCCTTGGTGTACATTTTAATATACTTTAAGTTCAGTGAAACCAGCTGAAAACAATAAGATACTGAAGAACATAAAACAAGCTCAATTTAAGATAAATAAAAGCATATTTACCGCCTTTCAGGACCAGTTGTAGGACGGAGAACTGGTGTGTATAAATAGGGAAGCAATGGATAACCACTGTCTCCAAGGAGGATTCCACGCATCTGCCCAGTCTCAAATCTGTATTTCAGCCTGCTGTTGTGGAATATTCGTGCATCATGCACAGATCCCGGCCCTCTACAAACAATGTCCATAATCTCCATGGATGGTCCAGATACCACCTTAAAAGGAAAGTAAGAAAATAATGTCAGTGACTGCCCATACTGCCCATGTATGAGACCGTAGCAAGTTCCAAAGTAGGAAAGTCTTTTCTTCACATAGTATTTGGAAATACCTGGACGTTCATGGAGAACCATCCCTTCCTGTTTCTGTAGACCTCTGCCAGCTCACCTCCTGGGCTTTTAATGGGAATATGGGTGCAGTCAATGCAACCCACTACCCCAGGAAAATTAGCTACTGCATAAAAGTCATTTCTGATTTCAGTGTAGTCATCCTCTGTTGCCGGCCTTTTCACCCACTCTGGCAGCTTTGCAGCTAGTGCTGCGCTGACAGTCTGAATTGGAAACAGAAATCAAAGTCACCGAAGATTCATAGATAGTTCATACTTCAAATATACAACACACCGACGCGTAGGGAAAAAGCAACAAGTTTCCTCAGTTCGATGATTAGTAAATATCAACTATTGTGTTTAGGAGTCGCAAGGTACACCTAAACAATCCAGTATTACCGTAAACCAACATCATAAAAAAAGATGCATTACAAACATTCGCTCATACAAAAATTCATTATTCTGCATCATATGGAACTGCTAACGAATTTTAGATGAGTCATGATGCATAACATACTAGCTTACCACGTCCGCTTACTAATTGTAACGAGAATAACATGAGAGATTATAATACACACTTAAAATGTATTAATAAACCAAAACTCTATCATATGAATGCCAAATTAATAATAAAATCGATGATTTTAGAACATACCATACCTTCACAAGGCAAAATTTCAGCATACACGATCACAAAATACAAAACATTACCTACCGTGCACAGTGAACAAGTTTACATTAGTTCAAATCTGTTTTCCCAGGCAATATTTTAAGTATCAGTACTGATCTGCTACTTTAAAAATCATGTAAAATCAATGAAAATATCATGATTATCATTTCCTCCGAGAGAACTTAGCACAACATTGCATGACTCAGGAAGACCACACAAGAGATTAACATAATACTAAAAATGATTCGTGACATACATAGATAATCTCTGCTTCGTTTTTTCATGTAAATAACTGTCGAGTACGAGGTATGAAGTGACATGGTAAACAACAGTCTTTTTTACCTACGTCCTACCAGTGCTACTGATGGACACAATCAGCTGTTCTCATAGATGCTACTGATGCCATCTCTGGACTACGAATCTTACGAACGTTGCGTCTTCAAAATGCACGATTTGAATTTTTAACAATATTATACGTACCACACGTTTCAAAGAGCTATTAATGATCACATATTACCTACCTTGATTATATCAGACACTGTGGATTGCGTCACCTCGGATAAGTCAGCGCAGACTATCTGTAAACGAAGAAATCGTAAAATTCTTAATGGCATTCTTATAATCATTAGTAAACGTGCTAAATTTACATACATATATTTCACACAATACACTACCTGGTGTCACAAAATTAGAAATAATTGATAACATAATAGCATTCGTGTTTTCTAAGTGGCATTGTCGCTTTTAAACAAATATTATACTGAGATGAATTTACGTTCAATTCTGACAACGAAACGACTACTCTTAACACATATTTTAACGGAGAAATGAGCACTTAAAAACAATTCCACATTATGCATAACATTATTTTCACTTACCTGAAAGCAGCCGGTGGCATAAAAGCGCAGGGCTGTCAGGATTTTCAGTATTGGTGGAATAGGCATTCCACGGTTGTTATTGTTGGCCCGTGTCAACATTGGTAGGAGTATATCTGTCACTGTCTCTTTGGAAAACCTGTACCTTGAAATGAATTCCCTTTCCGAATAAAATTCCACTGGATTTTGGCGATCTCTCAAGTATCACCGAGGTAGGTAATCGTACGGATCATCGTAGATATATTCGATGAAATCGTCGAGTTGGTCGTCATGTTCGCTGTCTGACGCCATTTTAAATGGTTACTTCGGCCGTGAAGGCTGGTATAGACCAACCTCAAGCTGGCGAGGCGTCCTTCACGAGCGAGGTGCGCTGAAGAAGCCCTTCCGACGTCTCTCGAACTGAAATCTGTCCTCAAGGAGCCGAGGAAGATGAAGGATGGCTAAAGAAGCGACTGACGATACGGGCCTAAAAGTATGATAAAATACTCTTCTCCGACATCTAATGCTCAAAATCACTTGACACATCATATTTTCACAATTTAGGGTGGGTTTTGTTCATCATTTGTTCAAATCATTCCGAATATCTCTTGTTTTGAATTGGCCTAGTGCCCAGTAGATGGCAGCACCTGCGTAAGGATGTCCCAATTCATGCTCCCTTGTGGTTGGCCGCCCAGAATCTGGCTGGCTAAATACATGATGTCTAATGGCTAACGAGTTGGAACACGGCTTCATTCCTTTTTTCGAGAGACTTCCATTCTCGTTCTAAGCTCGAAGAGCGCCACCTAGCCTTTCCCCTTTTTCTGATCCACCTGCGCTCAGAGCCAAAGCGGTCGCCCGCGTAAACATGGCAGCTCCGCCAACAAAGCGCCTTGCGTAACAATGGTGGTAGTCTTTGCGTGGTAGCAGAGGACTGCGTTTGGAGGGGGCATCCATTGTGCGATCGAGTTGCGTGGGAGGGGAGGGGGGTGTCCCCCTTATACCCCCTCCACCCCCCACCCGGATGCCATCCATTCCCGTCCGAGGGCGCCATTTGTTCATCTGCCGCTCCTCATCGGCTGCCGACCAGGCCGAGGCTTTTGTGGAGGGCAAGAGGGTGGGGAGGGGGGGTCAGGCGAATTTTGTAGCCACGAATATTACGACGGAGGAATCTCCACTCGACCTCTTGATGTGTCGTCAGCCACCGCGAATTTAAATTGGTTCGCGAAAATCGTCACTCGTGTCGCTAATTTGCAGACCGATCCGAATTTATTGTTAGAAATGACTAGAAATTAGGGATGGTCGGATCGGATACCTCGGATCCAAATATCCGCGGATATTGCCCTTCGTCGGATACATCGGATACAAAGTCGCGGAAGACACTGGATCTGGATCCGAAATTTTAAATAATAGCTTCAGTGAATGCAACGCCACATTAGGGTGGAAAGAGTTCCGATTCTTTCTTCGAATGCACCGTCGCAGGCAATTCTAGTCCAGCTCATGAACTGTTTTGTTTTAAAGCTCTCACAGAGGTAACTTAGGAGAATTTCAGCCGTGGAAAATAAAAATAGCAAAATACGACTGGCACATAGTGTGATTCTTCCCAAGAGATTGAACAATCATCGGGGGAATCTCAGCGTCATGAATTTGAAAATGTATTTGGATCCGAAAATATCTGATCCCAAAGATCCGGCTCCGAAAATCAAGGTTCCCATCCGAATCCGGATCCAATAAAAATGCTGTGTCCGCCCATCCCGTCTAGAAATAGGGCTATATATCGACATTTTTATTCTTGATTATGTGATGCGTCAAATTCATAACTTTTAAATGCCATTCCCTGAAATTTCGAACACTATATCGATGGCTAAGTTCTAACAACGTACACGTATCTTAAATTCGGCAGGTTTGAGTCAGATACGTGAAACAAAGTGCAATAACTTTAAAACAATAGAAAACAAACAAATAACGACTTTTTTTTGCAAATGAGTGCTATTTTTTCAGTTTTATGAACTTTATGGCTTTTAATTTCAGTGTGCAAGTAAAAGGAATTGATCGCTTTTTCCTCTCCTGAAAAGTTGCTATTTTTGAGATACGTGCTGTTAGAACTTAGCTATCGATATTGTACGGATTGAGAACAAATTTTTCGCACTGCATTTATCGCTTAATAGGGTGGTTTCCTATTATTTTTTTATTGCCTTAATCGAAAGATTATTACTCCTGGAGTACGTATTTCGCGCTTTTAGATTTTTAATGACAACATCTATTTTTCGCGATTAAATGAAAAGTGAAAAATTTCAAGCGCGCGAAAACGCGACGCTTAAGTATGAATGTCGGGAAATATCTCCGTACGTCGTATTTCTGGTTCCCCCTCCCGCCCGGTTAGGTGACCTTGAGGCGAGGCTTAGCTCTGATACGTCGCAGGATGCTAGCGGATAGCTGAGTACCTTGCTGAACGGTAGCGCTTGGCTTAAAAAAGGTTTATTAATACCTTATCAAACGAAGAAAACTTTCCGACATTAGCCAGTTTTAATAGGTGATTATTAAGACATGTTTCCCTGAGCTCTGTGCCTCATGCATGCATTGGTAACCTCAGACGATGTATAACTCCTATCCTCTCGTGTAGAAACTAGGTCCCTGTGACGTCATGCGGAGTGGAATCGCATGGGCGCCAATCTGGCCTTTTTCAAATGAGGATAAAATTTGACCCTTGCCATTCGTCTAAACCGGTATTTCAAAAACCAAATAATTTGTGTATTATGAATACACTAATGGTGGGTAACGAATCGCAATCAATGCCTTTCGTTTTCTTTGATGAAGGAAACTACCCTATTGTGGACTTTTTTTGGATATCGGTGAAAATGCCCCATTTCATAAGTCATAGAGCTAATGCAAACAATATTTAAGAAATACATTAAGTTTCTATGGGACAGACTGATCCCTCATCCATTTAGTCCCCTTGGTTGTGATTCTGCTTTTTAAGGAGATTCTGCCGCAAATATCATTATTAAATAATTCGATTTCATTAACAATAAAATACTTAGCTCCAGCTTTCGGCGTTGTTCACTAGGCTGTTTTGAGATTGTATAAAAATGTTCTGCAAAAATAACGGGTTGCCTAGGGTGGAATTATAGCACCAATGATAGCAGCGATCGCTTGATTACGAATTTCGTTTCCAACAGTAAACTTTGACGTGCACCTCCTACAGATCTGAATGCTCCCTGCTTTCCGAAGCGGTGTGTTTTTTTTTCTTTCTTGACGGAACTGGCGTGAGAGTGGCGAGGTGATAGTATCTGCTGCAGGCCTTGAACTCTATTCGTCCGATACGAAATTTTGCTCTATTGCCCTTAGACGCCGTAATATTGGTCATCCTGCTTGCTATGATCTCTCTTTTTTCTTTCGCTCCTTTTTTTTTACACATTTCTCCCCATCTTTTCTACGCTTCCAGAGCAATTAAGTAATCACAATATTAATTTCGTAATCAATCCAATATTTTCTTATCACCAACACCCAAAATTCGTGATATTTGTTAGGTACACCTCTTCAGTTTTACTGTAAAAATAATAATGATGATAATATTCCTCACGGTAGATCAATTGCTTTTCCCATTGAGGAAGTTTGAGTTCCTTCCGAGGGCATGAACCCTGCCTCGTGGTCGAACAGCGACCTCCTTTCAGTCCTATCCTTCGTCTCCTCTCAAGGGCTCCGCTCCTCTTTGCGACCCATCGCTCACCAATGCTTGCTCTATCTGCTCCCCGAAACAGCGTCTCAGTCAAATCAATGGGCGAGTGTTTGAGGTTGCTATCCATTATGGATACGTCATTCGCAACCCTGATTATAATTTCTCGGGGAAACACTTGATTTCGATTAATGGGTTTCGATTTCAGTTGTAAAAAATCAATGCGAAAGTTCACATTTTAAGAGGCTATTTTTGTGAACTATATTAACTGCTCGTTGTTCTTTTGCGTGTGCTTAGTATGGTTAGGAAAAAATTTTTTTGCTTAACCCTGTCCACGTTGAGTTCATCTAAATATTTTCATACACACGCGTCGGTGGTCTTTTTTTCACGTAAAATGACTAACAAGTGATCGGTCGGTTAACGCTGAGACCAACTAATTGTGGACTCGGCGAAATACTCCAAATGGTTTTTATTGCTACGCACACTTGATTTGCCAAATTTTGACATAAATAACGCTCTTATAGAGTTGAAAAATTTTGGCCAGTAATTATAATGACTGCTACCTAACGTGCTATAATTATTCATTCGTGCATCCGCTACTCAAAAAATGAACAATTAAGGCTGGGAGGCGCTAGAGAATCGGAGGCTAAGTGATTGGATTGCAGTTAGATTACTTATTAATATAAGGATGTAAAAATTTCAGAGCGAAACGGAGAGGACCGTCGATGAACCTAACTTTATTTCCAGGTCCGAGAGAAGCGATAAAATTAAGAGAGATATTTTGCCGAAAGGATAGGATGAACGGAATTATTTCTATTTCCCTCGAACAATAAATGGCTTTCTTAAACGCTAAGCTTGGATTTGTTTCGATGCTAATTTAGAAAATCGCATTTTCTTTTTATTTGTTGACGGCTGGGGTCCTAATACCCCACACGCCTTTCGAAGCGGCTCTCCGGGTAGTATGTGTGTGTAAATCACCCTATTGGCTACTTGGCCTCCTCTTCGTGGAATTGTGGTGTTGTGCAGTCTCTCGAAGGTGCGTTTGGAACAAACAATCGCTGTGCCCATTTTCCCCATTCATCCGAGAGCAACGCAAGCACAAACATAAACACATGAGGCCACTTCATTTCGAGACAGTTTCATATTCTTTCATTTGTATGTGCATAAAACGTAAATTAGACTACACAAAGAGACGGGGTCTGGCGGCTAATGAGGCGCAGAAATCGGAGGGGCGGGAAGAGGAAGGGGGGGGGGCGAAATGAAATGAGTTGGAGGGGGGAAGGGAGAGAGGAGGAAATGGAAGACCCCTTCCCTTATTTTAGGGGGGGGGAGAAGGGGGAGAAGACATCCCCCATCTCACACGGGCCCTGCTTGCTGCTCGGCTGTTGCTACCACACAGTTAATACCAGGGACAATAATAGCGTTTTAATAGAATTAATCCAAATGCATTTTAATTTAATGCGCAAAATCAGGAAACGATTGATGCTCATGAAGTAATTTCCCCAAAAATATTAAACAAAATACCGAATGATTTGAGAAAACTGACCATAGAAGCAAAAGTATGAAGATAAGCATGAAAGAATGGTCGCCAAGTAAATAATTATTTGTGTTTGTTTGAACTTGGTGTTCGATTGGGTTACGTTTTTCAGCTCATGGAATATTTTCGGGTTCGAATTTGATTTATTTTCTATCTTTTTACCCGATGGAATCCGTTCATTTGTCTCATACTCTTTTTCCTAATGACTTCCTTTAATTGCCCTTCGCACTTCCTCCTGGCCTTCCTCGGTAGAATTTTCATTCCCTCCAAGAAGTTTCGTTCTAAAATCCCCAATCGGCTAATATTTTATGATTAGTTAACATTTTTGAATTCTCTCGCGTGGCGTTGGTTCCTGAGGAGTTTATTTTAAAGCCACATACATTTCCATGCCCTAGTCTCGACACCACTAGAGAATTCGTTCCTCTCGTAATGTCTCGAAACCCTCCCCCTCCCCCCCTCCCTTCGTCTTCGTAACGGTTTCCCTCCGTTATTAAATCCGCCGAAGGGAGTCGCGCACCCCCCCCAAGTCTCCCCCCCCCCCCCCCCTGGTCCATCAAACCTCGGTGCGGTCGGGCGCCAGAAAGCCGCTCTGCACGCCTCTTCACTTACCGGAAGAAGGAATTCCCCCTCCAACACTCAATTGCTCTCCCCGCCCCCTCGTTCAAGGCCACACGGAGCAAGAGAAAAATGAAGCAGGAAGAAGAGGGTGAAGAAGAAAAAGAAGCAGCTTCCTTGACAGTGCGAGTGTGTGTGAATGTCGTTCGTGGGTGAGAGAGAGAGGGAAAGAGAGAGTTTACCCTCGCTCCCAAATCTCAGACACTCGCCGCCTCCATCCACCTCCCCATATCCTCCCAAAGGGCCGCGCAGTGCGAACCACGGGAGTTGCTCCGGCTCCATTACGACGCACGGCCCCATTCAAGCAGCGCTCTCTCTATTGCCGTGTTCCAATTGGCCATTTGGCTATGCCAATTCCAGGATTTCCATGACGCCATCTTGGAAGGATGTCCCAACTCGTTAGCCAGCATAAGGGAGGGAATTTAGGCAGCTAACGCGGCCGCCAGATTTAGGCATCGAGGAGTGCATCCTTCGCCCCGCTTTTCCCATGATTCAAAGCGTGCAATGCGTCTTCAGGAAGAAATCAGAGAAAGGGCATCATGGCTGACAGCATGGGATACAACTTGTATGCAAGTAGTGTTGATATTTTGAGACTTGTTTGAATAATTATTAATTTTTATTTTGTTTATAGTAATGAAATTGCGTTAATAGATGTGTAAGAATTACGGAGAATTTAGTTAAAGAGAAGGCGGCGTCAATTTTAATGCTAATTAATGTTTATAAGCTTCTTATATATGTATATGTTATTTTATAACTTTTTATACCGATCACATGTCATCTTTTGCTACCCTTTGCAGCAAAGTTAACGTGCTTATTGATGTTTATATGCTTCTAATATATACTTAATTATGTAATACCATGTCTAAATTCTTATTTATGTAACACTTTTTTGTACATTAGGTTAACACCCGTAAGAATAAACAATTATTATTACATGTTTTTGGACAAAGTCTCGAAATTGGAATCGGAATAAGTAACAAAAATTTAAATCTATAGTGATTATAAGATGATACCGAAACCTGATTTATGTACGTAAACCATACATTAAATAGATTTTGAAAATAATTCCCAAGTCAGACGGTAACCGTTTCAATAGAATAAATAGACCTGTTCTTAATAATACAAACCTAGAAATTAAATTGCAAAAATATAAGGAATTCGAAAAAGTACTTGGTTGAGTGACGATTGAAATATTACAAACCAATTAAAAGGAATATACCTACGCCAACATTTCGCCGCAAACTTAGCTAAAACCTCTTTAACAAAACCATACGGAACTAAAAATAGGAAATTGAAAGAATAACCCTACTTTACTATTACAAAAACGAAAAGGTTGTCTAAGATACTAAAATTATGATAAAATACTCTTCTCCGACATCTAATACTCAAAATCACTTGACACATCACATTTTAACAATTTAGGGTGGGTTTTGTTCATCATTTGTTCAAATCATTCCGAATATCTCTTGTTTTGCATTGGCCTACTGCCCAGTAGATGGCAGCACCTGCGTAAGGATGTCCCCAAGGTCGGTAAAAGGCAGGTCGTGTCACGCTCCCACAGTGCATTTCGGTTTGATCATCTTGGTTCCCACCTGTCAGTTGTTTACATGGTGTTTGCATATGGCATATGAATTAATTTCAAAAAATTGTGTGCTGTAGTGCTCCGATTTGCTCCAATTCCACGAAAAACGGAGAAAGAGTATTTCGTTTTCCTTCTGATCGTAAAAGAAAGGCTCCTTGGTCGATAGATTGCAGAAGAAACAAATGGAAATCTACAATAACATCGCACATTGTGAGGTAAGGAAGTGACAATATTATAAGTATTTTTTGCCTGTATTTGTACTTTGTTAATATTTATATATTCAACGTAAGTCTTAATAATTCTAGCAGTAGTCTATGTCAATGAGGGAACGTCACATAGTAGAAATATAGGCTTCTCAAAAGTTGTTGACAACGCTGTTGTCACTAGCATATTTTGATACGGATTCATCACGTTTTGCCTTGAAATTATGTTAAGTAATGCAAAAGTGCCAAACTTTTCAATGTTATTTATTACTTCGGGTCATGTTTCATACGGAATAATACGGAAATGGTGCATTTTCATTGTAAATTAGTAGAATAATCGGATCGTATGTAGGCTCGCTTGCGCCAGTGTACATTTCTTCAATTCAGTTTTATACGTGCAATGGATAATGCCTTCTCTGTTCAGAAATTCCTCAATTTTACGAATATTATTATTTAGGTTTGTTTCACTGCGGAGAAGTTAAGAGTGTCGTCAACAGGATGGTCGCAAACTACATAAACAAACTGCCGTTCCAACAGCGATTTCTGGAAAAAGGTATGTATTCTGAAGATAAGTTATACAAAGTTTGAATAAGTTTACATAGTTTTAATATTACAAATTGGCGACAGTCGAATATAGTCTTTTCTAATAATTTCAGTTTTTTATGCACTTTTGGAAGTCGTAATAAGATGTCCTGTTAAACTCGTGCATTCGTTATACGTTATGCATAGAAATTCTTGCATCCAAACAACTCGGATATCAACCCGTGTGCTGGAGGAGAGTTGGTGGAAGAACCAGACGTTCCCGACTGTCAACAGGACGAGATGTTGGTGATTAATTAGGAAATCCGGATGCTGAAAGCAAAAGTAAGTGTATTATGATATTATGGAAAAGTATTTACAAATTATGATGGTGAAGTTCAATGCAACCATGTACGAGAAAGTTATATGCTTTACTCGAGTTTTAATTCTGCTAGTGTGTATTAAATTTATGAGTTATGTAGTAGAATATTGAATTATCACTTGTTACGTTATTTGTTTGGCTTTCAGTTAACTTTTTTGTATCAGTGCTGTTGAAGTGATATTTTCATGATACTGGATATTATGCACACCGAATTGCAGTAACCTATAACTTCATACATGGACTCCTTCGTATATAAATTTATATAAAGCCTATGTACCGTTTATAAAGTTGTCTGGTAGTTTTTGAGAATGTCGCAAAGTATATCTTCATTTAAAGGAAGGGTCTATTGACAGGAATTTAATTAAAGTGTGGGCTATAGGGATATCAATATATGGCAGTTCAATTATTTGACAGTTATTTGAGTGCAGTCAGGGGCGGATCCAGGATTTTTTTCTGGGAGGGGCACAAGCAAGGCCGTATCCAGGATTTTGTTCTGGGTGGGGCACAAGGATACCTCGTAATACAAAACGAACGCAATGATAATGGGACCGTATTAAAAATCTTGCATATTTTTGAGGGTCTGGGGGGGGCACGTGCCCCCGTGCCCCCCCCCTGGATCCGCCTATGAGTGCAGTCATTGTGTGTTGAATTCATGGGAATAAGGACATGTGGTATTATGTGAGGTTAAGTTATTGCGAGTGTAACAGTAGTGTGGGAAAAATACACCTTAAATCTATGCTATCATTCATTTACTGTGTAAATGGTGCAACAACATCAGCCCATTTTATTGTGGATTAGTGCAAAAGTTGAACATTATATGGCCAAATTCATGCAAAAAGTAATAAATATTCAACATTGTAATAGATACTAATCATTATATGTGTTAATAGATTACCCACTGTAGGATGTGAATCAATACGGTGAAGCCTAATGAAAATGACCACATACAATTTATAATCTGATATTATTGTGATGAGCATTGCTTTTCGCAGGCATTACCTGTCCTTCCTATGCAAACTATTTCCAAGGTTGTTCCTATTATTTCTGCCATTTTTTCAGGTTGAACTATGATGAGCTAGTCAGGTGAAGCAGCAACAAAATAAAAATGTACTCATGAAAGCATTTGAACTGTGGAATGACTGCTGGATAAATTAAGGAAGCAAGTGACAGTCTTATGAGGAATACTGCCTAAGTCTTGGAAGCTGTTTCATAAGTACACAGGTGTAAGTAGATGTTTCTTTCCATTGTCCTCCCTTGCAATCGCAAAATATTGTTATAAATTTATAACATATTACCAAGGTTTTTTTATCATTATTGTCATCCTTCTAGGTTGAACTAACTATGGTGTATGGTCAGTTGAAGCGTGTACATATTACTCATGAGAGCTGGTAAAATCATTGGAATTGTAGAATTTTGCTGGATAATTTAACAGTTTCCTGGGGGAACATTATTGAAAGAAGTCATAGATGCTGTTCCACAACCATAAAGGTGTAAGTAGATGTATTTTTTCATCCAGTCCTTCCCTTGCTACATATTTCCATGGTTGTTCTTTTAATTCTAATAATTCTTCTAGGTTGATATATGATCCATGGTCAGGTGAAGTGTGAACATGTTGCTTATGAGAGCTGGTAAAATCATTTGAATTGTAGAATGTAGATAGATAAATTAAGGAAGCAAGTGAGAGTCTTATGGGGAACATTGTCGGAAAAGTTTATGAAGCTGTCTCATAACCACACATATGTAAGTAGGTGCATTTTTTCATCTTGTGTTCCGTTGCAACATATTCCCAATGGTGTTCATATCATTATTATCATTCTTCTAGGTTGAATTATGATCCATGGTCAGTTGAGGCATTAACACGGTATTCATGAGTGATGGTGAAATCAGTTGAATTATGGAATGATGATAAAATAAAATAAAATGGTTAATTTCCACACACTTTTTTATTAACGAACTACCGACCCGGTTTCGACACGTAGTGTCATTATCAAGATAATGACACTACGTGTCGAAACCGGGTCGGTAGTTCGTTAATAAAAAAAGTGTGTGGAAATTAACCATTTTATTTTATTTTATCATCATGAACATTAAACATTTCCACCATATATCGCCGGACACTGTGAATTATGAATTATGGAATGATGGCTGGAGAATTTAAGGAAGAAGTTGGTTGCCTCATGAGGATTATTTATTAAAAAAATGGTAAGTCATGTAAGAGAATTAGAACTTGTTTCAATAATGTTAATGTGCACATTTTTCCCACCCTTTTATAGGCTACAAAATATTTTTGTAGGATTAGTTTGGGAACTGGGTAGTATTTAGTAATGGCATGAACTAGCTTGTGTTATTTGAGAATATGATACCTTATATATTGCTATGAACAGCCTTTCATATAGCTGGCAAATGCTGAATGACATGTTAACTTTATTCTCATGTTTGGCTAATATGTGAGATTTTACAACCTGTGAAAGTTATGTAGCATGTATTGTTTCAAATAGTCTTTGTAATTCTATTTCAGGTGTACAAGGATTTTATTTGGATCTTACATCAGGGAGAATATCAGTTTATTTTAAGAAGTTTTTTGTTACCCTTTTTTGAGCTAAATATTTTTATTCTTTTTGGTTGAGTTTGGGAACTGGAAAATACATTCTAATGGCATGAACTGGTATATGCTATTGGAGTATATGAGGCCTTATGCATTGCTGTGAACTTGTCATTTTGAAGGCATATGGTAATGGTGAATGGCATTTCAACTATATTTTACATATTTGGATAATGTGTGAGACTACTGCAATCTGCAATCCTTGGAAATTATGTAATATGTACTGTTTCCGATAGTCTTTTTAATTGTATTTCAGGTTTGCAAGGATTTTATTAGGATCTTACATCAGGAGGAATATCAGTATATTTAGAAGTTGATGATTTTAAGTATGGAATTGATGTTTAGTACAATCCATTTATTTGAAGATATTATTCTATTAACTACAAACACAATTACATAGTTCTGATTTTTTCGGGATCATGGTATAAGTGTTGTTGGGTATTCTATACACTGACCTATAATGATAACTTGGATGAACATAACTTTTTCCTTTTGAATGTTGATTTCCCATGAACATACTTGTGCATCTAAAAATGAATGGTTTGTTCAATTAATTACATTGTTAACTCTTCGGTTTACTTTGTCTCATGGTATTTATATGTTATGTTTTCTAGCAGCCTGGTGCAATGGATAATCATGAACTATTTGAAAAACTGTTCTTCTTAATCCGGGACAGGATACTATGCATTAAGTGGCAGGCTGGATTTGTAATCCTGAGGGTGATACCTGTTGTGTGGACCTTACTGCTACATTTGCCAGCATTAGCAAAATCATCATTCCTTAAAGTCTAGACATTATGGCAGTGCACCTTTAAATGGATGTTTTAAAAGCCTTAAATTATGTGCATCTGTTTTGAAATTAGTTTGATCAAATTGTACTACTATTTCAACAAAATTATATTTTATTTATTCTGGAAAAATATTTTATTACCCATGACTTTCCGTTTTGATGATCAAACATTACTTTATATGACTGTAATTGTAAATAGTTTTGTGATTTACTGAACTGTGGAGATTGTAGTGAATTTTATTATAATATAAGGATGTGATTACGATGTGCCAGCTTTTTTTATTTCTATCCAGCAATTCATCTCAATAAGTATTTTAATTGTTAATGGTCTGGGTGTAACTTGGAATGCATTTGCTCTGTGCTGAATTAAATGCAGTTGCAGTCGGATTATTTGTCATGATTCATAGAAAATTGGCAAGCAGATGGTTCTAGTATTACATACATGATTTGGAGTAGCAATGTTAACAAATTCACAACCCTCTTAGATCAGTCATCCCATCGCTTGGTTTGGGCATTTTTCGAGAGTCGAACCAAGGTCCTCAGACTAAAATACCGCCCGTATTATCAGGTATGCTATAATTTCCTATAACCTTGGGAGATTTCATGAATCTAACATGATAAATGAAGGAATGAAACGTGGTTCCTTGTTCCTATTCACCCGGATCGCTGAAGACAATTTTTGTTGTGTGGGTTGGGGATTTTTACAGAGTTGAACCGAGACCTTCAGGGTCAAAAACCGCCCTTATTATCTAGAATAATGTAAGTAACTATGACCGTGGAAAATTCCATGCACCGGACTTCCTAATTAAGGAAGTGAGACATGGTTCCTTGTACCTATACACACGGAGCGCTGTAGAACGAATGTTTTTTTCGCTTGGCTTATAAATTTTTCCAGAGTCGTACCGAGGTCGTCAGACTAAAAACCGCCCGTATTATCAAGTATACTATAATTTCCTATGACCTTGGGAGATTTCATGAATCTAACTTCATAAATAAAGGAATAAAACATGGTTCCTTGTACCTATACACCCGGAGCGCTGAAGTAAGAAAATTTCTGTCGCGTGGGTTGACAATTTTTCTAGAGTCGAACCGAGGTCTTCAGTGTCAAAAACTACCCGAGTTCGCAAGTATATTATAATTATCTATGACCATGGAAATTTTTATGTACCACACTTCCTAAATAAGGAAGTAAGACATGGTGCCTTACAACCCATGCATCCAGAGCGCTGCAGTGCGAAATTTATTTTTCCCGTGAGTTGACAATTTTTCTGGAGTCAAACCGAGGTCTTCAGTGTCAAAAACTGCCCGTGTTCGCAAGTATATTATAATTATCTATGACCATGGAAAATGTCATGTACCAGACTTCCTAAATAAGGAAGTAAGACATGGTGCCTTACAACCCATGCATCCAGAGCACTGCAGTGCGAAATTTATTTTTCCCGTGAGTTGACAATTTTTCTAGAGTCGAACCGAGGTCTTCAGTGTCAAAAACTACCCGTGTTCGCAAGTATATTATAATTATCTGTGGCCATGGAAAATTTCAAGTACCAGACTTCCTAAATAAGGAAGTAAGACATGGTGCCTTACAACCCATGCATCCAGAGCGCTGCAGTGCGAAATTTATTTTTCCCGTGAGTTGACAATTTTTCTAGAGTCGAACCGTGGACCATAGACTCAAAATACAGACGTATCATAAATTTCCATTTTATTAACTATATATAAAAAAAATTTCATTTCCCTGCATCGATTACGTTGTGAGAAAACCGTGTTTCCTTTTACCCATGTCTCCCATTTAAATGCACGTAAAATTTGAATTCCCGCCGCGCTTGAGAATCAAGATGGCGGATTACATTGGTCAAGTGCGTGACACGACCTGACTTTTACCGACCTTGGATGTCCCAATTCATGCTCCCTTGTGGTTGGCTGCCCAGAATCTGGCTGGCTAAATACATGATGCCTAATGGCTAACGAGTTGGGACACGGCTTATCTCTTTCACTCACTCTCTCCGTGCATGGGCCGTGATCGTAACCAACGCAACCGCCTCCGTCCCATCCCACGCTCTCTCATTCCATTTCTTCTGATCCATCTTCCCGTCTTATTTTCTTTTCAGTACGGTCCTCACGAAAACTTTGCTCTATCCGCATACATGAGAATAATAACTTCGAATATGGTTTCACGGGTTTCCCACCTCCTTAGGGCAAATGCCGGGCCAATGCCACTCCCGTACCAGTGATTCATTCACAGTAACGCTGATGAGGCGCAAGCCTAGACCAGCTTCACGATCTTTTGTTATTGTTGTTGTTATTTCAAATTCTATGTATCTGTTTTGCTCGTGAATAAAAGCATTTTGAACTGAACTAATAAGGGATTCTACATCTACACTCTGCCTCCAGGTGTAGTATCATCCGCCGCGCTTTTAAATTAGTTCACTTAAGTCGCAAATCGCAACGCTGACGGTTGAGCAATCCAAGTTATCAAAATGCCGACACGACTCCTACGTCGAGAACATTGACTTTGAAGGATATAAAATTTCCAATCGAAATAAACCTCGCCGCAGCAGTACAGCAGTTAATAATAAGCAGTTGCTGTCGTAGAAATCCAAGCAAATCCATCGCAACCGTCTCGAGTCCTCATTGCGCATTTGCCGTTTCAATTCCGGACGCATGCGCAGAAGACGCCCAGCACACACCCGCAAACATGAATATTGGCGAAGAGGAATCTTCAGTCGGCCCACGAATATTTCAAAAGAGGATCCTCGAGTCGGACTCTGAATTAGTATGCTTTTCAAAGGTATTCCTCGCAACGACTAATCTTATTCTGCAAAATATTGGGCAAAAGTGGATCGCATTGCACTCATCACCGCGCCGCGGACATTTTTGAAAACCGATTAAAATGCGACCGAAGTGGCAACACAGATCTGCTTTCTTGTGGGATGGAATTGGGGTTCCTCTATGTAGCAGTCTCCTTGTGCCAGCTTCTAGATTTGCTGTCTTCCGCAGCGCATTCAAATGGGCTTACTTAAATTGTCCCTCGTGGCGCTGACGGTGGCGTGATACTCTTTTTACCGGGAAATTTACCATGATAATTGAGGATATTACCCAAAATTGGATTCACGTTGATATGATTATCTTGAATCCAATTATGATTAATGATTGACCACCAGGATTCAAGATGATGCACTCATGTTGCATTTTGATTGCGCGTGGTGCTAATGACTTTAACTGTCGACGCACCCGTGCCCCCAAACCTACTACTGCGATCATCTTTCCAAAGCCACAATGCGAGACACTACATTTGGATTCCCGAACAATGAAATGAAGAATATGTGCATTGAAGAAAATCAGGTAGCCGTACCAATGAGTGGTCCTGACTTGAGATGATACTCTATTCGGTCTTCACATCGGATCAAGCGTCGCTCGCCTCCTCCCAAAGGGACACTGGCTTCACTCGCATCGCCTTTAATCACGTCCGCTCGAGGGCTCTCGCCACCCTTGCACCCCTTCCAAGGGGAAGAGGGAGGGGAAGAGGGCGGGGGAGGGGCAGCGAGGGGTGGTGGTGTGTGCATCCGATCCATTGCAATGAGCGCCATAAAGGACCACTGTTGTAATCGTCATCTCTTGTCGACTATCCTGAGGGCCGAAAGTCCCTCCAACACATCGCATTACGAGGCCAAACCTCAATGCATGCAGGCGAACATAAGTTCGATTTTTCGCTTGAACGTGTGCAGGTCACATGGACATAAATGCTCAATGTATTGATCAAGAGAATACTCTACAAAATCAAGTACGTTTCGTACAACTCCTGCTTTGCATAATAAGTCTTCACCTATCAAAGTTAAACAATTACAATAGATAATGACCTGATATCATTCGTAAACACAATAGATACACATAAACACAATTTCGATAGACACAATATGACTTAAAAACATGTGGGATGAATGATTTTGATTATTTAGGTGCACAATATAATTTTTATTTAAAGTATTGAACTTATTACAAACATCTTTACAATTATAACCACTAATTTGCTATACCAACCGGAACCCAAACTCAAATATTATGTTCTTTTTTATCAACGTAAGTTCAATTTGGGTGTTCGAGCGTTGTTGTTGGGGAGGTGGGCCGCGTGCAGGGGGCGTGGCGCGTGATTGATGCGTGGGCCCATTTTTCTCCTTCTTCTCCTTGCGCGTGCGTGCCTACCACCCCTTTCCCTCCATCGAGATATAGGGGCGGTTGGGCGTGCGGGTGGGTGTTCTTTCGGCCCAATCTTTTCACTCGCTCCCCGCCCCACTCTCCCACATTCAAATCGGGGAGGGCAAGGAGGTGGGCATGCGCAGCGGATATTACCATGCCCCCTCCCTCCCCCTCTCCGCCGCCCCGCCCCTCCCTCCCCCTCTCCGGGCCCCGCCCCCTCCGAATCGGAATTCCCCTCACCCCCACACGAGATACGTCTCTCCCCTCCGTCCTGCCGAGACACCTGCCGTCTGTGCACCCAATAAATCGCCACCCACTAACTCTCTTCGTGTCACCATTACATGCTTTTGCATGGAATCATTCACTTACCGATTTTCCTAACGGTTTAATTGCCCTCCTCCGGTTTTGAAGAAATAACGACACTTACAATGAAGTCGTTCACTAGCATAACAAATGATGAATCGTTAAAAGATTTCGGTTGATGGAAATGATAAATAAGTTATGATGGAAAAAAGTCTTTTATCCGCCGATTCTTTCATACTTTAGTTAGCAAGAAAGAACAAAATTTGCCGTCCATTATTCATGAGTTGGTGACGCAACTTCAGTTTCAGCCTCAACGAGTGTAAGCCACAACGAACTTAAGCAAGTCAAGAGCGGGGACGAGGCGTTTCTGAGACTCGGTTACCCGCTGAGAAAGAGTGGGTGACGTAATCAAATCATCTGCAAACGGGTTGACTTCGATTTTTCACTGCGATTAGCCCTAGAAGACGGATCTAAGATCGGAATAATGAAAGGGATTCATTATTTTTCGCTCAAAATACTCTGCAACTATAGTGAGTAAATCCCTCTTCAATACGTATACGAAAAAAGTTAACTGGATACTATAAATATATATTTTTTCATTGTTTGACTAAGGCAATAGTTAGCCATTATGTGCTGAGATCTTTAACATACCCTCTGTATGATTCGGCAGCTTCGGATTACAACGGACTTGACAATTCGTTTGACACATAAGCTTCAAACTCGATGGATCATTAGGGCATACGTTTCGATAAAGAGGCTTCTGCTGGCTTCACTTGAATGCACTATCGCACTCTGCAGAAACTTGAACGGGTGGGAAAAGCTGAAGAAAGTGACGAGGGAAATGGAGTCCAAAGTGAGGGCAGCTGAAGTTGAAACTAAAAGATCTGTCTATAAGAGGGGACGTGAAAAGGAAAATATGCCAACTGCTCTTCATCTACCCTCTGCTACTGTCCATTCAAAGTGGAATGCGGGCATCCCCCACTCTGTAATCGCTACGTGTCGTGAGAACAGATTCAACCTGCCAGTGACATTGCATGGCGCACTTATCTCTCACATATATCTCATAAGCACTTTATCTCCAAATATATACTCTAAACAGCATTGGTTATACGTGTGTAAAAATCTCTCGGGTACCCTGAAATTCTTGCGAACATTAATGGTACAAAAATATGATAAATAACTCAAACTAAAGAAAAGCTAGCTGGAGAAAAAGGGATTAAAGGTGGTAAAAAACAGTTTAAATATATATATTCTATATTTTGATTTAAATTTCGAAATTAGTTTTCCAGAAACTAATAAACGAAAAAGGGTTGAAAGCGGAGAATGCTCTTTCTAAAGGATATGTACTTCTTTTACAAAAAGAGAGAGATGATAAGTATGAATTGGTACTACATAGGGGCACCCAGGGTGAGGCAGGAGGGGGCAGCTACCCCCCCTGCCCTAGAAGCAAAAGTAAATGTGGTCGAAAACGAAAATTTTGAACAAATTTTCTCTTAATCCAAGGAAGGAGGAATCAGTATAAAACATGTAAATAAAATAAAAATATTTTATTTTTTTGGCAAACAATTTTGAAAAATAATAATGTGCTGTTATAATTTTCTAGAAATGTTAGTTTCCTTAACCTTTTCTATGTATCAGCTTGAACGACCAAGGCTTCACCCCCTCTTGTTTTGATCTTGAGTACGCCCATGAATTGATACTATTTCCAAGCAACGCTGAATAAACGGCATTACTGATCAAATTCTGTGAAACATCGACGCATTACCTAAGCAAGCAAAGACTTAACTTAGACGCGAAATAACCCAAACATAAGTGCACAGCCATCGCTACATAATCATCAAAACAAGTTACACTGGAACCTATGACAGATGTATACATAAAATTTAAGACTTTTTCTGTCGAAAGAGGGTTTAATTCCATTTGTGGCAAGGGATATGGTATGCTATGTGTCATTGATTCAACGGACTTTCCTGTCCGTCGTATTCAAGCAAACACACAATTTGATAACAATTCCCCCACTCCATGTCACCCCCAGGATATCAGTAAAAGGCAGCTTACGTACTACAGAGACCATCACCGCATTCGTTCAAATAGTTACAGCAGCAACATGCGCGATTTAAGTACCAAACATTAGGAAAGTTTTTACCATTTTCTAAAACATTATGACAATTTTTACTGGGCGACACCATACTTGTATCTACATTTCATGACCATTTACATAAGCCTCTTAAAAGGCCTCTTTACATAGGCCTCTTTTGTTTTCTTCACGGTCCAACGTCACCGGCACTTAAAATGCATAACCAACCTCTCTAATATTTTCCATTCAGGGACAAAAACCAGAATACATTCTGATGGAAATGTAGAAAAATGCTAGATTGTTTTATCAAATTACACAAATACATTACCTGTAATTTTAATAAATAGTTATTACTACTTTCCCCGTGTAATACTGTATTCGTGACCAAGGCACAGGTGGTTTATTTCATCTTCAGGGCGAAATTGTTGCTTTGGAATCAATGAGAACAATCTACGAGTAAACAGCTGAATGAGACGTAATGATTTATACCAAAGAAGAGCTGTTTCAACAGCTGTTTGAAGTAGAAATTTAAGTAAATATAAATCACAGTCTGCTTCCTTTTTCTATCACAAAGAGTTTTCAACGCAATAAGCAATAAAAATCTAGGAATTGTGCGTTTGAACGTTTTCACCAGAAGGTTGGGTGTTACCAGATAAAAAATTAATATTCATTAAGCTTACTATTCACAATTTTGTTTTCATTTAATCGTAAAAAAACACGATATCTCCAAAGTATAAACACAATTTAATAAAAACTAACTTAGAAGCTGTTCGTCACAGCTCTAATAGAACGTATATTCACCATCACTTTTTATTCTTATGATTACAATTTTGCTATTGAAATTGAAAAAATTAACATTCCTTCGTCTTGAAAATCCGCGAATGATAAATGTAGGTTTCCCAAAAACATATTTGTTTTTGCACGGAACTTATCAAAATATTTTATCCCAATTAGGCAAATTATATTCATAAATACAGCCTTCAAAAACTTAAGGTTTACGTACATTCCACTTTCCATCAACATTGGCACTTGACATGCATTGCCAACCACTCTCACATCCATTTATGTCCTTAACCCATATTTTACCAGCGTGTGTTTAAACACACGCCAAGTACGCGGAAATTAAAAAAATTATTTCTAGCCACTCTTGAGAGGCAACCATTTTCTAATTACTTTGACTCATTCTTTGGAACTTCTGAAGGCTCATTACATCTTGTATTACAGCCTACTATCCCCAGGTTGGCCACCATTGAAAAAAAATATTACCCCTGCATGTGTAAATTGAAAGGCAAACTGTTTAACCTTCATCTTCTTGAGAACACCAGATGCGAACATAAAACTTTTCCTGCCTTTATACATTCGAATGTTGAGGAAACATGATGTTAGTAAAGTATTTCCCGTGAAGATAATTGAAACACTTCAATGAAAGCGCAAACTTTGTGTGTGTTTAAACACACGGTGGGATAAACCGCTACTCTTCCCTAAACCAATTATGGTATTGCCTTACATTGTTGAACTGTCTGTAAACGTCTCAGATGAGTTGTTTTTTGCTCACAATGTATTTCAAAATCATTGTAACTCGATGGCTGAGATAATTATGAGGTTGAAGAGCTAAAATATAATCCGTGTACTTAGTTTGAGATTCTCGCTAAAATGTAACTCTTGCTCCTCATGGCTAGACACTATATATATAAAGGACCGACCCAAGGGTACCTGCCATTGCGTTTTGCAAGCTTGGCAGCTGTAGACCAAGTGTTCGTAAGTTCTGTGCTTCGCAGTTGCCCAAAAAATTTCCTTAGTTGAAATTATTTTAGCTCATCCATTTGTTAGCTGTGCATCACAGTGGATCCTGAGTACACCTTCGCAATGTCGACAAACAACAGAAAACGGTAAGCATTGCAAATATTTATTCACTTCCTCATTAAAATAGTTTTTAGGTGTCATTACGCCATCTCAAGCTGTGTTTAGAACTTTGAATCAAAATGCCCGATCTCTTTTAGGTCAGAACTCAACACAGAAGACATCTTATTTGAACTCTACAACTTGGATGACAATGATGAACGAGGGCGAGAAATTGATGGAGCAATCACTGTAGATGTGGTTATTCTTCCAGCAAGAGATGGTGACAGCTCTGATGAAGATGATGCACCTGAAGAATGTGAGACTCCAGAGTGCATAAAGGATTTAGGCAAAGGTGTCCTAGCCCAATTAGGTGAGGTACGTCTTGACACTAATCACGGTAAAATTGATTTACCACTTTTTTCTGATGACTGTTCCTCAACAAGCTCAAACAATAATGAGGTTGGATCTGATTTTGATAGGTCTAATGAAAAGAATGGGAAAAATTGTCATAGCAAGAGAAGGAAAGTAGCTAAGAGTTCAATCAATGTTTGCTCGGCCAACAACACTCATAAAGAATTTAGCCATTTAGAGGCAGGTAGTTACCGTAAGAAAGATAGATCATGGAGAAAATTAACTCTGAAAACAAATAACATGCCACCTTTAGAGCCTGTTCGAATGCAGCCAAAACCAGAGTTATTAGATAAAAGTCCTTTGGAAATGTTCTAGAGGGTTTGGGACGAAAATTTTGTGAATATGATATGTATAGAAACAAACAAGTATGCTGTTCAGAAAGGTTTATCCAATGCCGAATTTTCTGTGGATGATTTGTACAAATACCTTGGCGTGTTATTACTTTCTGGCTACTGTTGTGTTCCATTCAGACGTATGTATTGGGAAACCAAACGAGATACTTTCCATTCTCCAGTTGCTGGATCAATGAGACGCAATAAATTTGATTTGATTCACAAATGCCTTCATTTTAATGATAACACCCAGATAGATAGCACTGATAGGATTTACAAAGTTAGACCTGTAGTAGATCACATGAATAAAAAAATTACCGAGATCATAGAATGCTTCGGTAGTGAGTTTTCTGTGGATGAGGGTATGGAGCCATACTTTGGGCGACATTCAATGAAGCAATTTATTAGAGGAAAGCCCATCCGTTTTGGTTGCAAAATATGGTGTGTTACAACTTCAAAAGGATACCTTCTTAAATTTAGTGTTTACACAGGAAAAACAGACAGACCCAAAGGCATCTCTCTCGGTGCCCAAGTGACAGAATCCATGTGTGTAGATTTCCTTCCTCCTGGTTCAAAGCTATTTGTAGACAACTTTTTTACCTCTCTTTCATTGCTAGAAAAACTGAAAGAAACTAATATAAACTGCATTGGAACTATAAGAAAAGACCGCATTGAAGGAACCCCTGTTGTGGATTTGAGCAAGGAGGAACGCGGTGCATTCTCCGCAATCACTGGTAAGAACAGTCCCATTTCACTCATTCGCTGGCATGATAATGCACAAGTTACTATTGCCACAAACATGGATTCAAAAACTGTATTCGGTCTTAGCTCCTGCACCCGTTGGAATTCAAAGTATAAAAAACATATGAAATTATGCCAGCCACAAATTGTGAAAATGTATAACCATGGCATGGGAGGTGTAGATTTATTTGATCAACAGCGCGCAGTGTGTCGAGTGAAAATAAGGTCAAACAAGTGGTACTGGCCTTTATTTAGATTTTGTCTGAACAGCAGCATTGTTAATTTGTGGTATATTTTCCGAATAAACAATCGGAAAAGCAATCAAATTGATTTTTTGAGAGAGGTTGTTATCGGGCTACTGTCAAGTGATACTCAGCCTAAATTAGTAGCACCAAGAACAATGAGACAACCTATAACAGATGGAAGGTTTGATGGTTATAATCACTGGATAAGTAAAATTAAGACCCATCGGCGGTGTGGTCACTGCGGTAAAAGCTCAAAGTTCATTTGTTAAAAGTGCAATGTGGGCGTACACCCTGATTGTTGCTTCAAGGAGTACCATGTAAAATATCAGTCCAATTAGTGATATGCCACAAAAAATTATAATAACACGAAATATAAATGGAAAATTTTGTAATTTGTACTACTGTAAAATATAGAAATGCATTCTAATGTGCAATGTGTAAGTTTTTATTGAGCATGAAAATGTATGACTTCAAATTATGATGCTTAAAAAGAAATGGGCTCATATAATAAGTGTGAAACATAATGTCTTATTAGTTGTTTGTGAAATAAAATTGTGTAGAGAACTCACGTATTTTTTATTTTGCATTCTACCCGCACATTGATCGCAGGCAAGTCTGATCTGGGCTTTATCCCACCGTGTGTTTAAAGACACGGGCTCTCCCAGCAAAAGTACGACGTTCTGATTTTTTAAACTATTTTTCCCATAGCAAGTAGTACAAATAGAGCAGCATACCAAAAAATCAGTTACCAAATAGGTAAAAATGTGTTCCGGGATAATATGGGTTAATTTCTTTATCTCAACGTACAACTCATGCTAGCTTTAATACATCTTATTTTGTGATCATCTTACAAAGTGATAGAGGTGATTATAATTGGCCGAATAATATATTAACGCTGCCTCGGATTCCTGACGTCATGATCCATCGCAAAGCGAAGGACATAATTGGTGACTACATCAGCTGATAATGGATAACAATGCAGCAATCGCAAACATCCACCGCGAAAGCAATAAATCAACTCGCGGTTTGAAGTTATGGCTAAGTGCCGACCGTAACCTCCACACTAAGCCGATGGGATTCGGTCGACGAGGCCTAACCAAAGAGGAAGAAAGGGAAGAAGGTTTTGATGCCAATGGGAACGGATGGCAAGTCATCCAGGTGCAAAAGGAAATTAGGAGAAATGAAGACTGTTAGGGAAGAAATATCTTGGCTTCGCCTTTCACTGGATACGTTCCAAATCAAACCGACGCCAAAGCCTTGAGCGGACCATCTCAAGATTGTGGGTGGCATGGGCTAAACACGGCGCTCACCTCTCTATAAAAAAACAGCGGGGGGGGGGGGGGGGTGAAAACTGAGCAACAGACCCTCCCCCCCATACCACCTACCATTCATCCCTCAATGGGACTCCCTCCCACCTTCTACCACTTCCCCGTTTACCCATTCCAACCTTCCACTCTCGTTCGAATATAATTGGCGAAATCCGTCCACGGGATGAAAAGGAAGAAATTTTCGGGAGGGGGGGAGGAGGGTGATCGCATCTTCTCTTGGGAGGACCCCTTTCTCGTCGAATCCGAGAAATGAAGCGATGCGGAGTGAGAGGGAGGTGAAAGGGTCGAATCCTCAACATCCATGATGAGAGATCTGAGGGAGGGCGAAAATAATAATAATAAAAATATCTCGGGCGGTAAACAAGATCGGAGAGTGTGCGATACGAACGAAAGAAGCGCCACAACTGAGGTCACGCCAGAAATTTTAACCGATGGACGTAAATATGAAGCATAAGAATGAACGCTTCGTTCCCCGCAATCTTTTTCGCCCAATTCTAAACCCTTGCTTTCCTAACCCTTTATAACTCAAAGTTGCTTCTAATCAACATCAAAAATGCTTTAAATTTCAGCTCTATCTTGGAGATATCTAAACTAAATATTATTTTGTAGTGTGAATTTTAACGACGACATATTTAACTGCGAGGATAATTATCATTGAGTGTAAAATTTTCAAGTTTTCAAAATGAAAAATCTTGAAATTTGATTTCTCTCAGAAACAGCTCTGGGTTAAAAAGCGTTCACTTGATATCGTCACATCACCTTAAAAAAACGTAGCTTTTTAAACTTGACGACCAGACTAAAAAAGCTGAAAATAATACCATAAGGTCTCTAGCAATAGTTTTGAGAAAGATAAATCATGCAGCAGACAGCGTTAACGTAAGTCTCCACCGCACTTCGTCCTTTCGAACAAATTATAAATAAAGAACATGATGGTTATTAATTACAGACATTACTAATTATGGATACAGGTGGAGAAGTCAGTAGCAGCGTTACCATCCCTATCACTTCAAACGATGTAGGTAGAGATAAAAACGATGCCTAGCTTACGGTTTTGGAGTCTAGAAATCACGTATATTCATCCTTATTTCAACGTTTGAGTAATAAGAGGTAGAAATATGAAGGGAGGTGAAAACGAAGCCTTTTTTTAATTAAACGCCCACGAAAAATCTTCTCAAAAGTAGAGTTGTTTCTGACTTAAACGCCTACGGAACATGCTCGAAAAGAATAGTCAATTTCTTAACGCTTGACTTCTGTCTCCAATCCTTCGCATTAGAAAGGGCACCGCATTAAACCGGGTTCGTTCCGATAAATCTCTCTCCGATATTCATAAGCGATGATTACGGCGAAAGTGAAATGAGGGCTTAAGAGGGGAGCTGGTACTGAGCTGAGGGGAGGGCTGAGGGGAGCCGGGAGCTGGCGTAGCATTATCGCGACCAAACAAGAAGCGAGGGGAGAAGGAGTGAAGGTGGTTGTCCAATGTGGATTGGAAAGAGGCTTCACTCCGAGGAAAAGGTAGACAAAAAGGCGGGCAGAAGGAAAAGGGATCCGGTTGTTGAAAGGGTTCTTGAGAAATTCGAGAGGAAAGCCGGAAAACATAGTTATTTGAGTTTTCGAAGGTTAGTGGGATGCGAGCCACACCTCACCAACAGTCGGCAGTGATGGGGAGTTCTGGTGGTGTCAGAATAGGGTGGTTTCCTATAATTTTTTATTGCCTAATTCGAAAGATTAATACTCCAGGAGTACGCATTTCACGCTTTTAGATTTTTGAATGACGATATTCATTTTTCGCGATTAAATGAAAAGTGAAAATTTTCAAGCGCGCGAAAAACGCAACGGCTAAGTATGAATGCTGGGAAAACCCAGTGTGACGTCGTTCTAGTTTCCGCTGCCGCAAGTGAGGCGACCTAGGGGCGAGAGTTTGTGCGTTGCTGCGATACAGGCTGCTAGCAGGTAGCAGAGTACCCTGCTAGCAGGTAGCGCTTGGCTTAAATAAGGATTATTAATAGCTTATCAAACCAAGTAAACTTTCCCACCATAGGCAGTTATAATTATGACGGTGATTATTAAGTGATGTTTCCCTGAAGTCTGTGCCTCATGTATGCATTGGTAATCTCAGACGAAATAAAACTCCTATCCACCCGCATAGAAACTTGGTCATTGTGACGTCAGGTGGAGTGGCATCTCATGGGAGCCAATCTGGCCTTTTTCGAATGAGGTTAAAATTGACCATTGCCATTCGTCTAAACTGCAATTTCTAAAACCAAATAATTTGTATATAATGAATACACTAATGGTGGGTAACGAATCGCAATCAATGCCTTTATTTTCTGTGATGAAGGATACTACCCTACTGTTGAGCTGGATAATATTTCAGATGGGAATATTATTCATGTTTTAGATCAAAATACGTTAATGTGCATTTATTCCACAAAAAACGATAATTATCTACTTTCACCCATTTCCGCCCACCGTAGTCATTAGGCGCTACATCCTACCAATCTGAGCAGATCTTGAAGAAAACCCGCACTCGTTCGTTCGAATTATCACACGGAAAAAAAAGTTTAGTTAGAACTATCGAATTCTGATGAAATTTATCAAACTTTTGGGTTCATATGGCACTTTGAAAAATTCAGTAATTATTACCAAACCAGTTTGATAAATTCTATCAAACTGATTTGGTAATTATTACCGAAATGGCTACAGCAGTTCGATAAAAACTATCAAAATCGAAAGGGTAATAAAATCGACGTAGCGTGCACATGTGAAAGATTTGCAACCCAGAAAACACTATTATGATAAAAAACAATAAAATTAGGAGTTTGGCGTAAGTTTCTGCAAAACAAAATACAAAAAAAGTGGAAAATAACAAGCCTGCATGAAGCATTGAACGTGGGCCCTCCGCGTGGTAGCAATGGACGCTAACTACTAGTCTAAATCGGTTGTCATAATAACTGCAAACTTAAACGCTCTAATATGTTATTATTGTAAGTATTTAACCTTTGTTTTGAAATGTGAATAAGGTGTGACTACAGTTTCCTTTTGTATGCTTAAGAGGAATACTTGATGCACACAATTGCATTACGTAGTTACTCCATATGAATATCTAGTGCAGATGCGCAAGAAAACTTTATTTGCAGGCTTATTACATCGATATAGAGATGGCTTTAACGTGCTGGGTGATATCCTTAGCATGGATTGGGTCTAGTATCACGGCTTTTATCACATGTTATTAAACATGATCGCGAATGATTATACCTCAGGAATACCTCTAATTAAATTTTTAATGTGTCAAAATACACAAACATCTCCTTACAGCTTTAATATCTATGATAAAATGCTATTCAATCAATGTCTTTGATGCACCAGCTAACGGGTAGAATTGTAATTTAAAGCAGGAAAAAACAGAAAAATGAACGTAAACAAAATTAAAACGTTATCGCCATCACAAATAATGAAAACAAAATCATTTCTACCCACCTATCTTTTATGTAAGGCCTGTTTAAGAATCTTTCAACTGCAAATGTGTATTGGTATAAAAATATTAAGAGGAACGATAGACCGTTCGATAGATTACGAAACACTTGGTAAATTCTATCAAACCAAATTTGCATAGCGATGTAGAGTTTGATAATTTTAACCAAACTAGCAATCATCTTCGTAAAATTAATCATAACTTCGATAAAAGTTATCAAACTCAGAATCGTATTGAATTAATTCGGTTATTTTTACGGAACTCTTCCGTACAATTGACCAAATTATGCAATACCAAAATGTTTGATGAAATATATCAAGAGCTCACGCTAGCGTTTGGTAAAATAAATCAAGTGCTTAATAATTTGCATCAAAGTTTAAGTATATTTAGCAAAAATACTCCCTATCACACCAGTTCGATAGTTTTAATCAAATATTTTTTTTCAGTGCACAATTGTGTTGTTAAAGCTTGTAAGAGAATAACTTCAACACTTATTATTTTACTTTTAAGGCCCATTAAAATAAGCACACTAAGGGAAAAAGAGATTTGTGCAAAATGGAAATTCAATATGTACCCCTATTATGCCTGTAAATTACATGCAAGCATTGTAAAAGTAAACAGGAAATGGCATGGTATAGATTATTTTAGCTTTCCTTCATCCAAAAATATGCTTGCTTTGGAGATTCATCCTTTCTATCAAGGTCACTCGTAGAAAATGAGCTATTGAGAAATTGAACAACATTAGACCTCGTTACCTCCCAGTATAGCTAGATGGCTACAAGCCAGTCTGGAGAGAAAAGTTTAACTATCGCCAAAATATTTCACAGAATTACTGGAGACAACCACAGGAACAACGTGCCTTAATATCTTCGCAATCGAAAGCAGAAAGTATTCTGTATAGAAATTGGTTAAGAAAGTTTCAAATTTTAACACTCACTATAGTGAGAGGTACATAAAGGGTAGGGTATAAATAAGGGTATAAATAAGGGTATACATAAGGGTATAAAAAGTGTTTATTGGCCTAATTATACGATACATTAACACATACAAGTTAATGTTTGTTTGCGTGAATGATTTTTACGGACTGGAACGGAACATGCATGAATCAAATTAGAGCAGGTTCTATTTTCCGTTCATACATTCACGCACGTTGAGTGGAATTCAAATGTTACACGGGACATTTTCGTGTTCATTTTCGCGTTCATACATTTAGACATTAACTTGTACGGGTTAATGTACCGTTTAAAAAGGCCGTAAGAAATGGAGTTGACCCCATATGCTCTCACAAGAAATCTGAATTTCTTAATTCTTTTATGACATTCTAACGCAACAATCATGAATATCATACCTCTGTCACCGTATTATCATTCGCTCTTAGCCGAGATTCGTTACAGATTCGAGATTGCTTAGTACGATTGAGGGGAAAAAATTATTTCATCACAATCACATCGCAAGCACCTATCTTGATACCCTTCTTACTACGCCATACTATCCTACGAAATTGACCTTATCGAAAACTCGCCATGGAGGATCCATTAAAAAGCTGCAGATATTATTTTGTTGCCAAACACTTACATGAGAGTCGGTAAGTCAATTACGTATATTTTGGGAGCCTAAGGTTATATTTTCACGCAAGCGACTTTACAATAATACAAATAATACTTAACAACGAGACTAAAATATTACACGACTAGAGAAGATGCCTAATTTTCGACGAAAGCGATGGCAGTACCTCCAATTTGTAGGAAACCGTTTTTGACCCATTGTGCTAATCAAGATTTTAACATTTCAACCTGAATAAGTAAAGTAAAATTTGATAGCTTATTTAAAGTGAGGCCTCGACGAGTAAATTTCTTCAATTTCGAGTGCGATGAAAGCACAAATATCGGCACATGCATTTAGGATTGCGCGCTGTGCCAAATGGATACTCCCGTCGATGGAAGCGGAATAGATTTCCAGGGTAGAGCTCTTGGCTTTCAATGAATTCCAGGAGTAATTCCATGCCTATTTCTGTCTTTGCTGTGTGGGAAGGAAAGGCAAGGGAGGCAGTGCTGGAAGGAAAGGGAGGCTCCCAGATCACCTCTTTAGTACTCCATGGAAACCTACCTTAATCGGTAGAATACTATAATAATAATAATGATTACTGTCTTTCATGGGGTAAACTCAAGAGTCAGAAATAACGAACTGTAATCTGAAATCGTAATTTCTCTCTCCGTTCCCTCTAAGAAAAGTATCCCTCTGGCAAGCGTCTGGCGACTCATGTTATTGCTTTTTTCGTAACAGGAAAAGAATTTTGGCTTAGCAACCCGCTCTTAATTTTCGTAACGATAGTTACAAACCTGGACCCTTACTCCCTTGTTGTCTGGGTATTGCGGCAAAAGAGGACATTCAATGAACACTTTATGTCTTCGGACATAACTTAGGCTATAATACCAAGAAATAAACATTAGCAACACAGTAATTGCGTCTATAGCGTGAAGGTGTAGACTGTATGGTACTCCTCACACGCATAGAGCTTTGGGCTATTATATTTGCTTGAACTAAGTAATAAATTAAATAAAAGTGAAAAATTTCAAGCGCGCGAAAACGCGACGGCTAAGTATGAATGCTGGGAAAAGATCGTGTGACGTCATTCTGGTTCCCGCTGCCGCAGTGGGCGGTGACCTTGGGGCGAGGATATGCGTGCCGCTGCGATGCAGGCTACTAGCAGGTAGCAAAGTACCCTGCTAGCAGGTAGCGCTGGGCTTAAATAAGGATTATTAATACCCTATCAAACGATGGAAACTTTCCGCCCATAGGCTGTTTTAATAGGTGATTATTAAGACATGTCTCCCTGAGCTCTGTGACTCATGCATGCATTGGTAATCTCAGACGATGTAAAATTCCTATCTACTCGTATAGAAGCTAGGTCCATGTGACGTCAACGTGGAGTGGCATCGCATGGTCGCCAATCTGGACTTTTTCAAATGAGGATAAAAATTGACCATTGCCATTCGTCTAAACCGGTATTTATAAAACCGAATAATTTGTTTATTATGAATACACTAATGGTGGGTAACGAATAGCAATCAATACCTTTCGTTTTCATTGATGAAGGAAACTACCCTATTGTGTACATTTAGCGTAAGATAAAACTCATTTACCTCCCGCTGCAAAATACATGCGAAATGACACAATTTAGCCGAAAAAAACACGGCGAGGAAAAATACTTTCGAGTCTTATAGCTGGTAAACGCCTTTGTCGTTTTCTCTGGGCTTTGAGATTCTAGTAAAAATATTGAGACCCCCTGCCCTCCAAAAACCTAACCTTCAAATCCCTCCCAATACCAATGGATAAATCACACAAATTCTTAGGGATACATTTCGATCAAAAACTCACTTGGAATAAACACGTATAGAAAGCCCTCAAATCAGCCAATGCAGCAAAAGCCGCCATGGCTTCATTATTAAACTCTCGCTCGCAAATCTCGCGACGAGACAAGATAACACTCTAGAAGAGTATCATTAGACTAAGGCTGATGTACGGGTGTAAAGTTTTCGGCAATACTTCCCTGCAGAACAGAAAACACTTAGAAAAGTACCAAAATAAAACCTTGCGCTAAATCACAAACCAATCCCGACGCGTGCCAATAAAAGAAATCAGAAACGCAAACAGAGTACCAACTATTCACGAGTTCATACGGTCGCAAGCTGTAAGACTAAAGAACAATTCTCTTCCACGAAACACGCTTACAAAAGATCTCTGGAATTACCCAGCTAAAAGAAAACACTTCAAAAGCTACAGACATACACGAGAAATTATAACTCTCTCAAATCGAGTTCTTTCCTATCATCTTTTGCTCTAATTTTATTTTAAATATCATAACTGTGAAAGGGTTATAATTTAAGCAACCACCATGTGAGAGAGCAATCAGCTCAATCAACAGGTTGCAGATTAAATGTAAAAAAAAGAAACAATTGTATTGGAAAAATCAAAAGCCAAATACATAAAGGATTTACTTAAAAAAATATATAATATAAAAGAAAACCTTTTTTAAAAATCTATAAAACACCAGAAAAGAGGCATTTGCCCACAAGAAAATATATATAGAAAAGAAAAGAGGCATTTGTCCACAAAAAAAATATAAAAAAGAAATGAGGCACCTGCCAAAAAAAAAATAAATAAACCTAAAATAAGATATCCTCTCAAAAAAAATAAAATTTAAGTATTTTAGAATTAGATTACTGCAGGGAAATTTCATCATCATGTAATAATTTTTTTCTTCCTAGACTTAAGAGTGCAATGCTCACGCTCACTATCAGACTTCCTTTCATTTTTCTCCTTCACTTGCACTGGAAAGGCACTTGCACTGGTCCCTTACTTACGCTTGAATTGTCATGTCCCCTATGTCGAGATTCATCCTCCAATGCTTTTTTAGTGCCAAGTCAACAATGTTGAAGATGTGGTCTGAAGACGCACAGATGCAGCAAGCAGAATGCAAGGGCCGAAAGTCCAGTTAATGAAGGATCGACACTGTAGAGAACTGCCATCCACAGGACCCCGTGTGGGGGGGGGCGAGCTTCGGGGGCCCCACAACGCTCGCGTACATCATGAAGCGATCGGCATACGCTGGTCGCATCTCTTTTCTCTCTCTCTCTCTCATGTCCCACGCTTAGTCCAAATAAGACGACGAGTTCGTGAGAAACTCCCTCGTGAGAAGAGGGAGATTCCATTTTTTCCTCGTCCACTCTTCCCAAAGTCTCCAGTTCCGTAGCGAAACCCGATATCCCCGCAGGTGTTTCTGGGTAGTCCATGCTCCAATTCATTCGTTGATAAAAAAATATCAGATAACAATTTTTGGGTATAGTTACAAATCTCACTAGTCAGTTTTTGACGAAGGGGTATCTATTACCGTGGGACTCAGTGCCACGGACTGGAAGTAGGGAAGGAAGCGTTAATGGATGGGGGAAGGTACGCTCGCTCAGCACAAATATTTTATATTTTTCCTCACCGCGAAAACTTGAAAGACCGCGAAATCCTTAGTAGTTCAGTGAATGCTGGTTTGGTTAGTGAGTTTGGAGGGTTGGGGGGCAAACTCTCTCACGTGCCCTCCCCCTATATCCGCCTATGGGCATGCTCATTGCACATTCCTAAAATTTTCCGGTGGAAAGGGGGAGGGGGCGAATCCTCCATTGAGAGGGCCCCCATCATGAGCTCTAGCCGAGGGCCCCCAATCACCCCACATCGCCCCTGAATGAGTTGCCTTACTAAATCAATGCTAGCTCAAGTGTTACACATAAGCAGTAAAATAGCGACGCCATTAAATGTCATTACAAGCAAATAACATTATGGCAACCTTGTGGCAGCAATAAAATCATAACAAAGCTATGGTTTAAGACTGATAAGGCCTGCGTTGAAGAAAAGGAATACATGCGAGATGGTGCTCAAGCCGGAATGATTATTAAAATATAACAGGTAAACTTACCTTAAACTACGATGAATTCCTATTTCGAGCACTAACTGCGCAAAGTGTAGCACTAAAACAGTGCGGGTAGGAACGTCTTTGTTTTGTTTATACAAGTCGTCACAAGCAAACTTTATAGCTACGTCTGGCGGTAACTAGGAAGTTATTCCTTAAATCTTTACACAAGCAATATAAAAGAGCGAGTGAATGGCAGAGAAATATACAAGAATTGCTATTAGAAAAAATTCTCTTGGACCGGGAACCGACCCACGGTGTTAAGCCCTCGCGGTCCGCCCAGGATGGAAACGCTAAGGAGGAAGGACTTCCAAGAAGCCACGACCGGTTGAGAGCCTCAAGTCTACGCTAAAGCTGCGCAAAGCGGTATGCGTAACAGCTGGTACCATGAGCCTCGGTATGATTTCAATGAGAATTAAAGAACCTGGATAGCGTAATGGTCTGCGCAGTGACCCGGCAATCCAAATGTCCCGGTCCAGGGGAATTTGTTCTCATGGAAATTCTTGTAAATATAAAAGCGAGCTTATAGTTTTAATGGAAATCATGACAATCAAACTAACGGACCGCCCAAAGGTAACATGAACATCATAACGTACGTATGAGTTAAGAGTACTTAACAGATTTAACTCTTTCTAACCGAGAACTGTTTCTGGGAGAAATCAAATTTCTAGATTTTTCATTTGGAAAACTTGAAAATTTTACATTCAATGATAATTATTTTGCCAGCTTAATATTTAGTCATTAGAGTTTACAGTACAAAATAATATTTAGTCTAGATATCTCTTAAATAGAGCTGAAAGTTTAAACATTTTTGATGTTACTTAGAAGCAAAATTGGGTTATAAAGTGTTAAGCTGCGTTACCGAAGGAGATTCAATAAAAGAAGGGATATACCGTTATATAGATGTTATATACCGTAATAGATACTAATGCACCGCTTAAGCTCACGTATACTGGCCGACTGAATGCCCTTCGAAATAAAACAAAAAAAGGCGAAAGCATTTGCCATGCTATTAATAAACACATTTAAGTACAAAAAAACAACCTTTTGCACACTTGTCCACACTTGATTCTGCTCTAAGTGCCACAATACTCGCTTCGTAACACAAGAGCTTTCACGGCGTAAATCCTGACATGATTAATTATAATAACACGAGTATTAAGGCACGTATAAAAATGCATCTGCATCTATATTACCCCGTAAGTACTAGGACACCAACCGTTGACAAAATTAAAGGGAATGCTATAACGAAGTTGCAACTAGCATTTATTAAAGTCCTTTATTGATTGGGGGATAAACAAATTTCCATACCTATCCCTTAGGCAAAATATCTCTCTCAACCCTTCATAACCCAGGGCTGATTCTGGGAGAAATTAAATTTCAAGACTTCTCATATTAAAAATGTTTTATATAAAATGTTTGAGTTATATGTTTTTTATATATTTTATTAAAAAAATTATAATTATTTATTATTATTGCGGCAGCTACATATGTCGCCATTAAACTTCACAGCGCAAAAGAGCACACAGTTTAAATCTTTCCTGAATAAAGCTGAAAATGTACACATGTTTGATGCTACTTAGGAGCAGCATTGGGTTGTAATGGGTTAATTTGTCGCTCCTATCGGACCTATAAATTCAGTGAGGTTCTAATAAAATGTTCTCCGTCTCGCTCTTAAAGATATCTATTACACATGGTTAAGCAATCAAATCCTAGCGCACGGCCTTAGAGTTTCTAGCTGCTCCCACCCTAATTCGTTTAACATCTGTGTAACGCTAATCTTTTAACACCTACATAACTATTCTGTTATACATCCTTCATCACCAGCCTCTATACCCAGAGAATTTGAAATTTCAAAAACGTTCGGCGAAATATCTCTCATAATTTATCGTTCCTGGTTCCACTGATTCCGGATTAACTGTGGTACAGCTAGCCGAGTAAAATTTGGTGACATTCGAGTTGCAACACATTAGTCGGAAAAAAATTCATTCGATATGATATGTTCAGGCTTTTTACCAATGGAAAAGTTTAAATAAAAAGGAGGCAAGCATGCATTCCCTCCTTGTTTTAGTTTTAAGCCATTCTATCTTAGAAAAATATGGTTAGGAATACATACAGTAGCATAAATGACAGATCATCCTTGTACGCTGCGGCTATTTCATCGCGCATGATTAATTTAAATAATTCAGACTCTTGCACTGTAATTTTTCTATATTTTCCTCCCATCAGGGAGAGGGCTCAGAACTTTATGCACCCCCCCGGGAAGAGAGTGATCCTTTGCCACGTCCCTCGCTGTGATCAGTGAAAATTCTTCACGAATGCCAAGTTTGGAATCTGCGGCTCCAAACCTCACTGCAGTGTGTGTCGTGTGCTATGATACGAGCGCCCCCCTTTCGTCGCCTTCAAACCACCTCGTGTCGCATGCCGTCGTAATTTTCGTCAAAGGTGTCGTCGGCCGGACGCTGATGAAGTTCCCGCCCCATAAGGCGACCGACGCGGGGCCGCCACAGTGGTCCGGATCGCGAAAAAGTTGGACAAAAATCAGATTTTCGATGTATGTCTTTGAAAATTGCTCTCTTTATGTTTTTTGGCATGCTATTTTCATTTCTGTAGTTATTTTTGCGAAAAAACCATTATTTTAGGCGATATCGTGGAACTTTAACTTATTTACTGGCTAATTGTAACGCTGATTGCATAGACAAACGCAAATCATGATAAAATATGAAAATGAATGATAATTAGTTATAAAGTATGAGTTGATTATCTTTGAAATTAGTCAATAATCAAAAAAACGGCTAAAAGTAGGGTTGTTGGGTTCATTGACTCACGTTAAAGAGATGCGATTTCCAGATTTCTTGAGGTTCTTCTGTATGGACTAAAAGTAATTATTAAATAAGTGTCAAAATAGTATTTAAGTGAATTTTATTCTCATATTAGCATGGTTAATGCCTTAAAACTTACAATTATATATTATGATTATGCATCATCAGATTCTTCTGAATCCCACCCGTCCTCCTCTTCGCATTCGCTCGCAGAATTTTGAGACTCTTGCAACACCAAGAGATCTCGAACCTCCTGCGGAAGATCTTTAAGGCCCCGGCATTTGTTCAGTCAGTTCCTAATGTGCTAATAAAAGGGTCCGATTTTAGGATCAGTCTCCGAAAATATATATATATGATGCTCGCGATATTTTCTAATATCTTTATTGCGAGATTCCTGAGCCTCCTGCAATAGTTCTCCATTAGGAAGAAGAGCCGACTAGATGACATCTGTACCATGTATTAATACTTTGTGCTCCGTGGGTGGCATGTAAAACCATCCATAATGTCTCACAAAATTTTCCGCTGTATCCAAGCAGAACTTTTTAAATTTTACCGGATAAATCAAAAATCCGCAAGACAGAGATCTCAAAATTGCTGAGAATTGAAAGATTAACTTTTTTTCTACTCCTAAAAATTAATTGTCTTCAAGCAACTTCGTTTTCCATATTTTGGAGCGCGTAGTAAAAAGTGGCCTAACCGTTTTTATATCGGAAGTACCTGTTAAAAAGTAAGACTACTAGAGCAATATCCCAGGGGACCCCATGTCACCATTAGAATAATAGGAAAATACGAACCTGAGGTGCTTGGAAGGTTGCGAAATACATCAGGGAAATCAACAATTTTGTCCAACCAGGTGCCATTCCTCTCCAAAAAGAGAGACTGATCGCGAACTAGCTCGCCATCTTCTCTCGCCAGAATAAAAAAATTTCATGTTCAAAAAATTAATAAGCTCAAGTTTTGCCTCCTCATCTCCGTGTAATCTGAAACAACCCTCTAGATATGCATTCAAATTCCTTTTTCGAGCAACTATGGTTATCTCTTTTTTCTCCAGCATTTTTTCGCCAGGTCTCGCCGCGTAAATGTCCATGACATTTTTGGCAGTCAATAATAAAAACAGAGGTTTGTAAAAAGCTACAAAACAGTCTTCTTTCTACAAAGTTTAAATATCAAAAAGAAGGGAAAATATGAAAAATTAGTTCGGTACCTCGTCTCAGACCAATTTTAAAAAACGGAAACTAGAAACGGTAATAAATGACACATAGTACACCTGCTCATTAATCCTTATTTCTGTGGTTGTCAGGAACTAATAGCTCGTAATTTGTTTAGCTATCACAACACTATAACGTCTTTGGGAGATGACTGTAAATCACAAAATCTGTAGCCAAAATAGGACTTCTCAATTAGCGATGGGTATGTGTTCACATCGACAGAAAAGGAGAATCTGAAGGGTACCAAAATGTTACGACCGATATTTGGACGGGGTTAAAAAGAGGAGAAATCTTTGCCCATGGAAATGTGGGTATTCTCCTGGATAACTTGTAGGAGTAGGGTTTGACCCCGTAATGAGAAATGTGAAATGTTTAGATTTTGTGTGAAAATGCATACTAGCGGCCGACCTGCAATACAACCCGTCCAAAAGGAGGCGGGTGGAGGGTAAAGACCTCATCTATTAACACGTGCAGCTTCACTTGCAGGTAAGATCGCCCCTAGGACAGCAATAAACTCAAGTTGGGTGGTGCACCAAGTTATAAGATAGTAAAATGTCCCAACTAAGGACCCCTTCCCACTTCCCTAAGCTCCGGCGCGTGTTCGGGTAACGGGTCTCTTTGCCACTTCGGATTGAAAGAAAGGGAAGCCGGTAGTGGGTTTTCCCAGTAGCAGTGCATGTTGCCTGTCGTATGTACTTCAATAGATTACCAAAACGCGATCGAAGTCGTTCATAGAAGCGATCGAAGAAAATATTTTATCTCCTCTCCCAGCGTCCTAACTGCGCTTAACCTAATTCAAATTGTTCCGAAATTATTCTATTGGTCCACACACAGATTAAGTTTGGATGATTACAAAGTATAAAATAGGTTTTAAAATGCTAAAATTCTTATTTTTGTGATTCTGGCCCATGAAACATTGGGAGGCACATTTTACCATGTGCCTACACTGCGCTGATGCTAGCGTGTCGACGCTCACGTCTTCCGCGGCCAGGAACATAAATCGTTGTTATTCGCTGACTCGCACAGATTTGCAGCTGATTTTTTTACTAATATCTTTATAATACTGTACTTTATTGTCACCAATAGCCGAATTTGCGCAAATCGACGTCACTTTTTTTATAACTCAACATTTATGCGAATTTTTCCGAAAAAAATCACTCCTCTTCAAATAATTCTACAGCAATCATCAACATCTCTAAAAGGTTGAAATCTAAATTTTATGACAGTGAATTGTCTATATTACTATATTGCAAAGTTAGTTTATCAATATAATTGGCGGCGTAAAGTCAAAAATAAATCTAAAATACGTAATTTTCGAAAAAACGGAAAAATCGAGTTTCCATTAGAAATAGTGCTACTTTGACGCAATATATCTAAGCAAACAATTTTTTAAATAAAAAATTAAGCATGAGAGATGATACCCCAGACATATTACTACATAACTTGTATAGTCTAAGCGAGTTTCAAGAAAGTCGGATAAATGATTTTTGTCCACCTTTTTCCGGATCCGGACCACTGTGGGCCGTTCCGAGGAATTCCTCCCTCGCCAACGGCAACACACAAGACGGCCCTTGCACATTGGGTTAGTTCCGGCCTCTCGCCACCTTCGAAAGAGGCGCTTCCCTCGCTCCGTGCTCTCCCGTAGACGCTTTGAGCTCGTCATCTTTCGTCGAGCGTCATCCGGGAGGCGGGTGGCGAAATATGGGGGCGTGCCTTCCGGCTGGAGCCCAAAGTGGGACGGCGTATTTCATCTCTGAGGGGCGAGGCTTAAGGAGGACGAAGGGGGTATCGCAAGTCTCCGAGAACCCATATTAATGACTGAGTCAACAAAATAATAGGTATTACACATAAACAGAGACAGAGAATTGGTATAAACGACTTGCTGTCGAGTAAACTCGCAGCAGTGGAAGCCTCAGAATAATATATTCCATGTTTTTGTAGTCCTTGAATGATGAAATGACTCAATACTGAACCAAAATGTCTGCTAAAATAATATTTTAGCATGTTTTTTCGGTAAGGTAAATTTTTAAGTTTAATTGGGGTCTCTTAAGACTGTTCAAACAAATTTTATTAATCATATCTTCGTCAATAGCCAAATAAGTACTCGGTCATTTGCAAAAAAAATTAAGCAAAAATTTGAATTGATTTTCCATCCATAAAAATGAGAGATGAATTATATTTTTACTTTTACCTTGAAACATCCAAAGTTATACAAGTTTAAGACGCTTCATTAAAACTATTAGGCTCCCAAAAGAGCCCTCCTGTCACCTTGAGCGGTGGAACGATGGGATGTTAATATGAGAAGAGTGGACCCCAAGATAGGACAACAGGAGGTGAAGAGGAACCGAACGCGCATGTTAAATATTTAATTCCACCTTCTTCGAATTTCATGTGAGGAACGGGTCCTCAACGAAACCCAAACGAACGATAGTACAATCAGATCCATAAATTAAGTTAGTTTTCAATGGATAGCAAGAATGTATTTCTCGCATATGCTCAACCCTTCTTTATTCCATTCATAAATCTCTCGTAGCAAATGATTTTCCCCAAATATATGCACACTATGCAGTATATATGGTAAGTATTATCCGAAGAAACTTCATTTATATGCAACAGTAAGTCTATAAATAACAATTAATAGCTATGTATAAGGGTGTCCTGCCATATTTCCTAATAATGCATCTGCAATGATTACTCAAAATATTGTTCTGATGCTTATGATATTGCCTTTACTTTTTTAATATCTACCTTTTTTTAATGACAGAGTTTACGTACTGACAAATCAAAAATTAGCATTTTTTATTTGTGAAATTGTATAACATTTTAATCATATCTTGATAGCTACGGTGCAGCTAACTTTATGCACATATTTAGCTGTAAAACATTTAGCAATAATTTATTAAAACCAAAAGTCCCAACCAATCACCAGAAATGCGTAAAATTTGACAAACGCAGCCATTTCCTAAGAGACATATTTCTTATTCAGGCAGGCCTCCAACCTGCGACGATCCGTTTAAATTTCGTTAAGCTTAGTAGAATATTCTCTCCTTAGGGATGAATGGAAAGTGCGGATCAAAAGAGGTTTTTGCCGGGAGGAAATAGAGAAAGCAGGGGTGCAGGATATCAACGCGTGGAGATGGGAAGATACTTGGTCGGGGGGTGGGGGGTCCCTGTGGTCTCCGGTGTGACCCCTCTGGGGGGTCCATCCACTCAGGTTTTCATGGTTGCAGAGAGTGAGGTGAGTGGGATGGGTGGAGAGGTCCAAACAGAAGGACTGACTCTGGGAGCGAGCCAGGCGACCTTTGGGGTTCAAAGAAGACGAAATAGGAAGCAGCTCCCGAAGACGGACTGAATGAATAGAGCGAGAGAGGAAAAGGCAAAAGAGGAAGTGCGGGTCGCCTCTTACTTCCGCCCCGGGGTCCCACAGGTCCGGTATTGAAGTCATAATCCTGGCTGTTTTTTTTATTCGCATCTATTACATGATGACTTGCACAGGAAAGAAAGGAATTTGACGAAGTAAGTCAAAAATCCCTGAGCGTAAATTAAACTTTCAATTATAATTTTTTATAACGTTTTGTTTGCCGTAAAATCGCAGAAAAAGGTCTTCTACTCTTCATTCCCGGCTTACTTTTCTTTATCTCAGGTAACAATAATACCCAAGTATCTTCGTTGAACTAGCATTACATATGCTCTATCAAGTTAAACACAAAATCGATATTGCAATCGGCTATGCAGCCGGATCGACGATCGATATGCGACGTTTCGATGGTCGAATCGTTCATCAGTCTCAGGGCTATCATCAACTAAGGACGATGGACGACTCAATCATCGAGATGTTGACAACCATGGAGATTTTGACGCGGCAGCAAACCCGATAGCATTTTATCGACCTTATATTCCGGGAAATCATCACATTTTTCCACAACATACATGGATAAAGAGAATAGGGAGTAAGGCGGCAAGATATTTGTCGAAATCGGGGAATGAAAAAGTTATTTCAAGGATTTGTGGTAAGTAATAGTATTAGGCGGTTGAGAGCAAATTGAGTGAGCCGGGCTTAACTAATGCGCACTAAATACTCAAATCACTGAAAAACCTTTTCCTCTCTGTTTTCATACTCTTTTCCTCTTTTTTAAAATAAGAACAAAGAAAAATTGTCAATAAAAGAGGAGGTTATTCAGCGATAATTGTCTTCTGAGCTTAAACATAAAGTAACTTCAGTGAAATACCATAGAATCAGGAAAAATAACTGAAGGCGCAACATTAAGCACGCAACACAAAAAAAGTCAGCATCATGGCAGGAAGAAATATCCTAAACGGAAAAATATAATGTGAAAAGAGATTCTATTACAGTGCGTTTGCAGAAATTGTAATGGTTCGCCATATTTGATGCACGATGCAGCTTGTCTCCAATGGATCCATTATTCAGGAAGTATAAAATTTCGATCAATAGGAGGCGAAACATTGCAGTTATGTGAATACAAGCTCCAAGTAGCTTTAACGAAATAGAAGACAAAAAGCCTGCTTAAAAACGTTACTTCCTAGAGCGAGAGCAATTAAATAAATATTTGCACTGCACCCCACTATACTCTTTTTCTTTGATTTGGGAGATCAATATACACAAACAATATAAACTTGACACAAACACACGTTTTTCTGCAACGGCTAAATCACCTACACACATATGAATGTCATTTTCAGAAAGTACTTCAAATGATTTTTCAAAGCTGGTAGAATAAATAATAGCAAAAGTGAGATTCGGAGATAATTTTCTCAAATGATCCCCCCCCCCTCAGGAAATCATTCACTATTTAGCAGCATACATTAGAGTTACGTAGGTAGCAGCTAGGTAATTTGCAGAAACATTACGTTGGGTAAGCCGTAATTAATTCACAGAAATACGAAATAATTAGCAACTAAATGCCCACTACATAACACAGGGAAAACTTTTCCTTATGTGTAACAAATTTCAATTGCATGACACTTACTGATTGCTCTCAGAATATTTAATATTTAACTTTGGTACGTATAAAAACGCTGCCTCTTACAGTGTAGGTACACGAGAGGGCAGAATTCTTTTACGTATTTTATATTAATCTTTGACTTTTTATCTCATGTGTTTCCCCCTAACGGCAGGTTTTTGCTCAAGTCAAAAAGCTTCCAATCAAAAGACTGGAACACTATCAACATACACTCCATAGTTCCCAAAAAAATCGACAAGGTGGGAGCAATGGGACAACATTATTCTGCTAAAAAAGGACAAGCCGGCTGAAAATGTTCACACGAAAGTTCAGTTCTCTAAGATAATTAAAGAATTATTTTTTCTGGGTCAAAATGAACTAAGAATTCGGCATCGCAAAAAGTTTCAGTATAAAACATAGATATGGAAGAAAAAAATCGCATGGTGAGGACCACTCAGAAGGAATAGTGCAACTCCAAAATGAGATCCACATTCAACGTCAAGGCAACACGAAATAACGCAATATTAAATTACAGGAAGAAAAAGAAAAAAGATGGGGGTAAAAATTTTAACCAAGGATGTAACTCAGCATGAGAAAATCATTTGGTTTAACCGGGATTCGTACTCGGATGTCTCGATTTGAGATTCGCCTTGGAAGAAGATGCCTTGTTGGCGTAACTACAAGTTCACCCGACCGGTAACTTGGAGCTTTGGGTTCGAATCCCGTATGAGCTAATTGATATTTTCAGGGAGAATTCCAATCTTACAGTAAATATGCACCCACGTGCGTGACAGCTCTCAAAGGTATTTGTTTTACGCAACGTTTTGGGGGCAACAAATTTCGAATATACAGAAACACGCAGTTATCTAAAAGGTGGCAAACAGCGTAACATTTCCTCCAAAATTTAGTGAAAAAGGCATTGATTATGAAAGTGGAAATGTGAATTTGAATACGTCGGGAAAGAATGGAAAAACATTCGGTTGACAATATAATGTGAAGGATAATTTATTATGGGCGCCAGGGAAAGGTACTCTTAACTTGAAAAACATATCGCGCAATGTTACTGCAGCTATGTAATGTACAAAATAAAATAGTAAAATTGCTATTCTCGCACAATTTTATGCAATGAATTATCGACCATGAATCTTAATGGCTCTCCGGCGCTTTTAAACTTATGCATTATTTTTAACTTAACACTATTTGAACGGGAAGTTCTCGCTCAGGAAAAAGCAACAGGTCTCATAGAAATTCCGCGCACAACCCTCAAGGTTTGAGCCCCGAAGAATTGCAAATATTTCCGGCCAAAATATATAAGTTCCATGAATAATTCAAGTAATGTAAAATAAAAAAATTGCAAAGAATTGCATATATTTCCGGCAAAAAAATATAAGTTTCATGAATAATTCAAGTAATGTAAAATAATGCTTCATTCCCGAAGGCGGTGGAAAAAAATATATGCTTCCCTTTTCCCCGAGTCGGGTCCAAAAATAAAGCAAATATTCCATTAAAAAGGGAGAATTTAAAAAAACATTCGTGGCTCAAATAAATGAAAAAAATGGGTAAAATTTCCACCCGTCACGTCGTGTTTTTCGCACCTTAGAGCCTATTACACTTTCAAATTAAGAAGCACTAACGCCCCCTTTCAGATCCTGCAAATTCTCACGATAATAAATGTAACTGTGTCGCGCACATAACTGGGAGAATTGGAGGGAAGTAAAGGGTCCAATGAAAATGTTGGCGAGCATTCAGCATTCCAAATATTTTCGGTCAAACGGTGAGATAACGACTATCAAACGGTGAAAACCACTTTCGACAACAATTGAAGGGGTGAGAACTGAGAAGCCAATGGGTACACGTGACTTTTTTTCTAAACAGAGTTATACATCTACATGATCCCTGCGAGCCACCCCTAGGGTGTTTGGCAGGGGGTGACCAATCACCAACATGCAGCATGCAAGAGGACCTCCACATGCACACCACACGGTCATAGAAATATTACGTACACTAGAAAAATATACATGCTTATTCATAAAAAAATGCTAATGGTTAGTAATTCATAGAGCAAATACATGCAAGTTTAAAACTACGAAAAACATGCAATGAGTGAACCTAGCGAGCGTTGCCATTTATCCTTTCAATTGAGACTACGTTGCTATCCTTGATAGAACGAGGGAAATTTGACATTTTAAATCTCTCTGTTTTGCAGTCTATTTCTTTTATTTTTTTCTCATGGTTAAGCCGTGGTCCCCTCGGCGATCCCGATCCCCTTTTCCACTCCATGTTTACACAGAGAAGAGACTCACTCGAATTCCTTGGCCACCAAGTTTTTATGTATTTTTAAATTTAATTTCTACAATTAATTCTGTTTGGATATAAATCCCTCGTACTCCTCGACTTCTCACGCCCCTCAATTAGATTAAGCGTCTGATATTGTGGCAGCAGGAGATTTTATTATCTCACAATCCTGTATCATGCCCCAAATTCCACAAAAACTGTAGAAAACCAAGTATCTCTCTCTACCCTAAAGGCCTGGTTACACGGTGCATTAACCCGTACGGGTTAATGTGTGAATGCATGTCTGTTTGCATGTCTGAATTCATGGACGTTTGCGTGAACGAGGAGCATGAATGAGCGGTTACACGGTACATGCGTTCGCACAAGTTTTCACACATTTTCTCGTAACGCGAGGCGTTTAGTTTTTGTTTATTCCCTTTACAGTGCGCAAAATTTAAATGTGAAAACAGTATCATTATGTAGGAAGCAGACGATACCTACCAGAAAATAATACTCTTTTCGTTGTTTCCTGTAGGACCAGGAAATTTCACATACTGGTAATACATTTGCGCTGCCGTGTAAACAGTTGTTTTCATTGTAGTTGCCGAAGTTGTTTCATTTCGTGCCAGTAATATTTATTTATATTTAATATTTATCGTTATCGCTCGCTTAATGCTATATCTCTATAGTACTCTATTTATTTCAAACCGTTATCAAAGTTAATACTTAGGCTGAACATTTGTAGACGCATCTTGTTTTTAAGCCGTGTTTACTAGACATTTTTCTGTCATCTGTTTCACTGAGTGTAGATGATGTATGAGAGTAGATATTTTTAATACTTTGTTCTACTTTTGTCCGGGACGGTTATAAAGTTAAGAAGATATTTGCTGTTGATGGAAAAGATGTTGGTTTAGAGGTCTTGTCGATTTATGAACTTGCGTAATGTGAGTCGTATTTTTGTGGCGGGCCAGCGCATTCCCACCTCGTACGTATAAAAGGTAGAATTGTCGTTAATTCGTATGATATAAATTATGTTTAAATGTGTTCTATAAGTCGTATGATAGCCGTTGTATTTCACAAATGTCGTGTTGAAAACTCTGTGACAACCTCATCGATTGTTTTGTTCCGGCATAATACAACCAATAAGATACCATAGGCATAAACTTGGTATGTCCGGCATACATACAGGGATAATCTATACGAATATTAGTGTAGATGCAAATGGTGAGTTTGTGGTAGGATTCAAGCAGTTACGATGCAGTGCAAATGAACAAATACATGTAAAGAGTTACTCAATAGCCAAGACTGCCGTGGAATAGCCCTGCAGATGACAACTAAATGTGTCGTTTCCCACCAGGTGGCTCTGTTATCAACTTGTGCGAATGCATGAACGAAATTAGAACAGGTTCTATTTTCCGTTCACGCGTTCATGCATTTGTACATTTTGGGGTGGTTACACGGTGAATTTTTCCGTTCATTCTCGCGTTCATACATTTAGACATTAACCCGTACGGGTTAATGCACCGTGTAACCAGGCCTTAAAACCTTAGTTAAACATAAGTGAATAATGTTCCCAAATGATATAGCATTAAATACTTAGGTAAGTAGATAATTTTCAACCTTAGTTATATTTTGCACAAAAGGAACTTGAAAATTTACGTCCAATGCAATGAGAATGTATTCAATGTCGGGGAAATACTATCGTAACACCGAGCATCCGCGCAACTTTTTTTAGGGAGAAGATCATTCAGGCCCATAATCCTTAATAAGTCATTCCATAGCAGAATATTATACTGCTCAAAATTATGGCCATGAAACAATAGTTTTAAATAATGAGTAATTACTCGCTAAACTTGAACTCAAATGGTGTTGGATCTGTGTAATTTCCTCGTATCATCTCTTAAACTTTTTCTTTATTTTAATAATCCTATCACACACAAGGATACTAACCCTCCTGCATCAGCGTCAATAACTCCTTATCGTGTAATACTGAACACTTCACAGAAATCTTAGCGAGTTTACTTCTTATTTATATTAATTCGTCGAAAGGACACTTTTGTTATCTGTATCGTAATACATACTAATAAACATGCTTTCGCAGTACTATACCGGTATAGTCCATCTAACTAGATTTCATAAAACAATTACAACCAGAGAAAGAATCTGCAACAACCAAATGAAAAACACATTTAGACCATCAAACGATAATTTGAAACATGGATTTTAATTGCGTAAGATCAAGATGCCAGAAAATTAGTTTTTAAATGGCATGGTCACAAAATATAGCACTGAAGGTATCTCAAATAAGGATAAAAATCTTTTACCATGAATTAATTGCAACATTTTATAAAAATCAAAACTTTGTGAAGCCAGCAAACCTGAGGTGAACGATCAGGATCTCAATTTATATATATCAAGTGCGTCTCAATTGATAGGATTAACGGAATCGCTCGCTAGGATCATTCAATTCGTGTTTTTTTATAGTTGTAACATTGCAAGTATTTGCTCTAGGAATTACTAACTATAAGCATTTTTTATGAATAAGCATGTGTATATTTCTAGTGTGCGTAATATTTCTATGACCGTGCCGTGTACATGTGGCGGTCCTTTCGCATGCTGCATGTTGGTGAATTGTCACCACCTGCCAAACACCCTACATCTACATCTACAAATTACCCTGCGAGCCACCTCTAGGGTGTTTGGCAGGGGGTGATCAATCACCAGCATGCAGCATGCATTTGGACTCCCACATGCACACCACACCGCCCAAGAAACGTCCCGTATAATAACAAACTATACTACTATATGCTGTTAGAAATAGAATATAGAATAGAAATTCAGAAATATGCAGTAAGTTTTACATAGGTTAGTAGGCTACACTACAAGTCATGCAATCTATTTACGCGTTCTATTGCTGCCGTTATAATCTCTTATTGATCGTGGAAAAAATGACATTCGGAATCTGTCTGTTCTACAATCGATCTCTCTTATTTTATTTATATGATCTGATCTTCCGTAGTACGTTGGCGTCCGCAAGATATGGTTAACTTCGTCAGAAAAGACACTGCTCTTGAATTTATCTAAAAGGTTTAGTCTATTTTTCAATCTACGGTCCGACAGAGATTCCCATCCGAGTTTATCTAAGAGGTCAGTTACACTAACAAGACTATCGTAACGACCTTTCACATACCTGGCAGCTCTTATTTGCACGCGTTCTAACTCTGTTATTAAGCCTTTTTCATGAGGGTCCCAAACACTGGCAGCGTATTCCAAATGTGGTCTAACGAGGGAAAAGTAGCTAATTTCTCTCACTTTGTCGTCACACTTTCCTAATATTCTTTTAACAAAACCCATTTTACGATTAGCTTGACCGGTTATTTCTCGAATATGTTTATTCCACGATAGATCATTATTGAGTCTAACCCCTAGATATTTCACGGATTCGACTGCCTTTAGTTGGGTGCCCCGAATGATATAGTTACGCTAGAGATGGATCGCAGGGTATTATGTAGATGTAGATGCATGCATGAGGTACAAAGCCCAGGGAAGCATTTCTTAATAATTAATTATTAAAATTTGACTTATGTCGGAAGGATTCCTTCGTTTGATAGGGGATTAACCCTTAGGTGCACGCGCCCGCAAGTATAGCGCCAGTGCACGCTAGCGGCTTTTTTGCCGCAATTTTACATTTTTGATTTTCTCAAGTATACATTTCAATTTGAGGGTTTTTTAACGTATTTGGGTAACTTCTAATAAATAAAAGCACTTAAAATATTTTTCCCATTCGTTTATAAACAAAAAAATGACAACATTATATGCAAATTTCTTGATAAATACTTAAACTAATTTTTCTAAAGGAATTGCAGACAATCTAGACACTATAAAGTAAAAAAAACACAGAAAAGGAAATCGATACATACCAAATCGTTAATACAATGATTTAAATTTTAAAATAACAAACTATGCAAGCAAAATTAAGTTTTAAGTTTTTTCATTCTTATTGGCCATCACTGCCTCTGAAATGTCATTCGTGACATTTTTTAACGCAAGTGGAACGATAATTGCATATAAATAGAAAACATTCGTACATTTACCGTCTCATAATTTTTACATTTTTCACGTGTAAAACAATGACCCGCCCTACATTGAGGTTCATGTGCAGAAGCAGATAATTCAGGAATTTTTCCAAGTCTCATTGCTAGAAAAGCCTATGTGTCTGCTGGAAGAGTACCTTTTTTCACCCTAGACTTGAAATGTTCATCTACAAGGCTAAACGTGAGAGCTTCCATGAACTCCATTCTTGGTCTTCGATGGATTTTTTTCAAAATTCTTCGCTACTAAAATCACGTGGTCGCTAAGAGTAACCATACAAAAAAATCCGGAGAAATTGTGATAGAGGTCACTTTCGTGTTCGTCTTGAAGGGGAGTAATTTACACACTTCTGATTCACAGAATCGACACCTCCCTTGGTTGAGTTGTAGTTCAGGATCATTTCAGGTTTTACAGTTCGTTTCGATGTCCTCTTTGCAGTTCAACGTAGAAAGCACTTCAAAAGAATTTCACATTTGTTTCGTCTAGTTCAGTACGAACCAAGAGTGCAGGTATCCTGGAAACCAAGAAATGAAGTTGCAGCCTATCGAATTTTACAGGGTAGAAACTCTGTGTGGGTTTAAGGTTTTTTTTCACGGTACCTAATAAAGTAAGACCATTTTATAGCAAGTAAATGGCTAAATCAAGACTTGAATAGTAATGTTTTGCTGTTATTTTCCCATTCGAATTCATTCTATCCCAAACGCTGTTCCGCAAGGCATCATGCCTGTTCCATCTGTTTTACAAGCTCTTCTAGCATCTGCCTTCCTACTTTTATTTACAGAGAGAGTTTATTTAATTCCAAATAAAGATATTATTTCTATACGATAAGTAGTGATGCAACCTCTGATTCTCGAGTACACATAAGATGACAGTTTTCCTTCAATACAAAAGGTGGTATTCTCGAAATTTTTTTCAATCGCGTTCAGTAAAATCGTTTTCGGCAACAATTCGAGTTCGGTTGCGGCATTCTTAGGAAATGATGTTGGCCCTGGTGAAACATGAACAATGTCTTTAGCTTTTGTTTGGGTGTTTGCAAATTGTATCTAAGAGTTCAGCCAAAACGTTTCACCTTTTTCCTTTGATCTAGATAAACGTTGAAATTATGTGGACGGCTAACAATATTAATATCATCAGACTGATAGCTCTCGCTGGAATAAAATGCGTCTTAAAATACATTCTTCCTCCCCTTCACTTTCATGGGATAAATCAAAAAAGTATTCTCCTTATCGTGGTTGACCTGCCACTCCATCCCATCTTCATTATCAAGCTTTTGAAGCACTCGTTAGAACTCATCAGGGTGATAAATACGTACTGACCTTGGAATATCATATACTCTACATTAGTCAACACCGGCTCTATTTTATCACAATTCGATAAATCATAATACAATTTACATCCATAAGGAGGTTATGATTCCTAAATCTTGTTCTAATGCCTTATCAGCATTATGTTCTTTTCTCGCTGGTAGATATACCAAGTGCCGACTCTTCGCCTTCAAACTCCAATGCATAATATATTATGAAGAACGTGCATAACTTATTTCCTTGGTCACTAGTAAAGTGTAAATAACGCATTTTTACAACAATGTAATTCATATTGGAGTATGAAGATGAAATTTTTAAATTATGACTTGTGGTTAGAGGATGAGATAAATTTTACAAATAATAATAGTGAAGAAATGATAATGCAAATGCTAACAAAAATATAATTAATACGAGACAACATATTAACATAGTGTTGCAAAAAGGATTATGCTTCCAAGTTTCCACGGTAACGACAGATTATCACAAGTTCCTTAGTATCGGGTGAACGCCATCCAGCGGCAAATCACCAGAAGTTACGTCGTTCTATCTTTGTAAGATTCTAACGCAATAGTTGGACGTCAAATTGACGCAAACATATGTTCTTGGTGGAGGGAAAAGTACAGTAATAGAATATCAAGGTGTGCCACAAGTGATCCATGCACAGTAAACGCGCTATTTCGAATTTTTTTAAAATGCTGCAAAATCCCCGCTTAGCGTGCACCTAAGGGTTAATAATCCTTATTTAAGCCAAGTGATACCTGCTAGCAGCCAGTATCGCAGCGGCGCACAATATTCTCGCCCCAAGGTCACCTCACACGGTGAAAGCGAGATCAAGAGTTACGTCACACGGGCTTTCCCCAGCATTCATACTTAGCCGTCGCGTTTTCGCGCCCTTGAAAATTTTCACTTTTCAATTAATCGCGAAAAATAGATATCGTCATTCAAAAATCTAAGAGCCTAAAATACGCACTCCGGGAGCATTAATCTTTCGATTTAGGCAATAAAAAAATTATTGGAAACCCTATTGGTGAAGATCTCTCGGGTGTATATCGGGTCAGATTTTTTATCTCTCGCTCCAACGTTTCAACGAACGAGTCGCTAACTGGGATATTGGGAGATATCAGATAGACTACATCATGGTAAGGCAGAGGTATAGGAATAGTGCGAAAAACTCGCGCAGCTTCCCAGCAGCGGATGCGGATTCAGACCACAATTTAGTACTTCTGAAATGCAACGTCAGATGCAAAAAACTTATGAATATTAAGAAGGCGAAGAAATGGAATTTAGAAGCTCTGAAGGGGAGTATGAGGAGAAAATATCAGGAACTTGTTGAAAATAGCACCCGGGAGATTGAAGGTAAAACTGTTGAGGAAGAATGGGATAATATTAAAACTAGAATAGTTAAAGCGGCTGAGAAGTCAATTGGGTACGTTGAGAGTAGAAGGATAAAGAAGCCGTGGATAACGGAGCACATGATAATTGAAATGGAGGAGAGGAGGAAGTGGAAGAACGTGGACAAGGAACAGGGAAAAAGAATATATAGACAAATTAATAATCGATTATGGCGTGAAACTAAGAAAGCAAGGGAGGCTTGGTGGAAACGACTGTGCGGAAATGGAAAAGTTTCAAAAGGTAGGAGAGGTAGGCGCGCTATATGCCAAAGTTAAGTCGCTATCGTGCGGCAAAAGAGGGCAAGCCATGTCTAAAATTAAGGCTAAAGATGGGAGGATGCTAACCGAGGGAAAGGAAGTACGGAGTAGATGGAAGGAATACGTGGAGGATCTCTACGAAGGAAGGAACAGGCCGTAGAGATTGAGTTTAGAGGAGGAAAGTGAAGTGGAGGATGATAATCTTGGGCCGGGGATCTTAGATTCGGAAATCGAGAGAGCCCTTCGTGATATGAGGGCTAAGAAAGCAGTGGGCGTGGACAATATCCCATGTGAGCTGCTGAAGAATCTAGGGAGGAAAAGATTTTTCGAGCTAGTTCGAAGGAACTATGAGGAGGGATGCTGGCCGAAGGATTTCGTGAAGACGGTTTTAATTCCGCTTCCGAAAAAGAAGAAAGCTGTGGAATGCGGAGATTATAGGACTATCAGCCAAATATCCCATGCGGTGAAAGTAGTGCTGAGGATATTGAACAGACGAATGGAGGCGAGGGCAAACGAGTATTTGGGCGACGACCAGTTTGGTTTTAGAAAAGGGAAGTCAACTCGTGACGCAATAGCGATAATGAGGTCCCTGGTGGAAAGGAACCTAGAATATGACCAGGACGTGTATGCCTGCTTTGTGGATTTTGAAAAAACATTTGATAGGGTGAAGTGGGTAAAGTTAATGGATATTCTGAAGAAAATGGGTGTCGATTGGAGGGATAGGCGACTGATTCGTAATCTGTATATGGCACAGACTGCACAAGTGAGGGTAGCGGACGGAGAATCTGGGTGGGCAAGAATGGGCCGCGGGGTGAGGCAAGGCTGCCCTTTATAACCGCTGCTCTTTAACGTGTACGCTGAAGAGATGGTAAGGGAAGCGTGGGATGAGTTAGAAGCTGGAGTGAAAGTGGGAGGAATGATGCTGAAATCGGTAAGGTTCACGGATGATCAGGCGCTGATTAGCCAGTCAGCGAGGGGATTACAGGCTCTAGTGGATGCGTTATACGAGCGGTTCGAGGAGTATGGGATGAGGATTAATCACAAGAAAACTAAGGTTATGCGGTTTTGTAAAGTATCGCGAGCGAGGAATGTGAGACTCAAGATAAAAGTAGGTGGGGAAAAACTTGAACAGGTAGAGCAGTTTAACTACTTGGGCTGCACATTAGAGGAAAACGGACACAGTAGCAAGGACATCAGGAAGCGAATTGCACTAGCAAAGGTGGCGTTCATGAACAGGAAGGAGCTTCTAGGAGGATCGTTATGTAAGAGTTTAAAGAAAAGGTTAGTGAAGAGTTTGATTTGGAGTGTAGCTCTCTACGGGGTGGAAACGTGGACACTGAGGAAAGAAGACGAGAGAAGATTGGAGGCATTCGAGATGTGGGTATGGAGAAGAATGGAGAGGGTGAAATGGACGGAGAGGAAAAGGAACGACGAAGTTCTGGACATGGTGGGTGAGAAGAGGCAGCTTTTAGATGAGGTACGGAGGAGACAGAAGGTACGGAAGGAGCGAGTACTTAGCGGGGAGAGGATGTTGAAAATGGTGTTGAAGGGTAGAATGTTAGGGAAACGAGAGTGGGGAAGGAAAAGAATAGGATTTTTAGATAGATTGAAAGAGAGTAGGCCTTACATTGAATTAAAGAAGGCAGTTCTGGAAGGAAAGGGAGGCTTCCAGATCACTTCTTGAATACTCCATGGAAACCTACCTTAATCGGTAGAATACTAGATTAATTAATGACACAAGCTTTCACTCAGTAGGTTTTCGCAGGTTTTTCACGCCCCCCTCTTGAATGGGCATTTTCCTGCTGTGGGTGTTTTCGCTGAAGGATATTACACCCTCATCCTCTTTTTTTTTTCCACAAACAGAAATCTTTATCACACAAAATTTTTACACATACTTGTTTATCTTTTTTGGCATTTTACACATAGTGTATTTTGAATATCTTTTGTATTGTAAACGTTTATATATCATGTTTTTAATATGTTTACATTAACGCTATCGAGGGTTTAGGTGGAAAAGGGGGCTTCTCAGTCCTAACCTCGCCCGAACAAAGGCATATTAGAACCGCCCTTAGATGTCAGCGATAACAGTACCTCTATATCGCATAAATATTTTTTCGTTGTACTACGAAAAACTAAAAAACTATTAATTTGGGGCTATTAAATAGAGTAAAAATATTAATGTTAAGTATTCTCTGTAAGCAAACTTGCTAATTATTATGGCGAGGCTAAAATATGACTTCACTAATATAACCACGAGCATGTATTTCGGCTTCTGAAGAGATCGGCCCTTCCCTCATCATGCCTCGCACTTAATGTGTTCCTATTGCAGGCACTATCCCTAAATGTGGTGAAGGGGGCGTGATGTTTGCTAGTAGCGTGTGGCGAGGGAAATGAAACTCTGCTCCGGGTCACAGATGGCGAAACATTCATGAAAGCCGAGTGGAGAGCAATGAACACCATGTAGCACATACTGTCTATACTCTGACTCCATTTCCCATGAAGCTGAAAAATCACTAAACACACGCGGCCGTATTCATAGTTTCCTTAGTAAGCTACTAACGCCCACGTAGCGTTCTAAGTATTAGCATACTAGCAAAATGGTATTCATAGATCGTTAGTAAGGGCTACTAAGCTTAGTATGCTACTATCTTAGTAGCCGGTTCTTAGTCGCCCTCCGGCCTTGTCTAAGGGAGCTACTAAATATGGCGGACCGTTGTGGATGATCGAACTCCGGTTTTATTTGTATACTGTTATAGAGTTTTTATGCATTTGTGCCAAAATGGAATACGAGAATCCATTCTTCAAGTAAGCCAGGCAACGTATGTAGTGTAATTGTTGACAGAAATTGAAAGTTTTTCGTAGCTGCGAGGAAGCTACGACTTGCAGTGAACTTGTGCCTCTTGTGCAAGTGAACACAATTTGTACATTCAATGCACCCCTAAGTGCATATAGACGATGAAGTAAAGAGTAAAGCGATAAGTGAAGTGATTTGTGAGTGTATGAGCTACGACAAAATTATTTATTTCTTTCACACTGGTTTAACCATTTCGATCAAAGGTATCTACTAGCTTTTGCGAGAGGGGTATGTTCCATATTTGAAGCAGTTGTTCTTTGGGGATACAGCAAACGCTTATAAATTTTCATTCGTTTGTACGCTCATAAGTTGGTGTTTTACATAAATAATTCAGTGTGACACTTCAACACTCTATTGTGAGAGTGTTGCGGTCAGGTTGCGGACCGTCGGCCGTATTCATAGATTTCCGCTAAAACACGCTAGTACGGCGACTAACTTAGTCGGCTACTAAGACTTTTTAGTCGCCTACTAAGATATGGTATTCATGGATTGTATTACGTGAGCTACTAAGAGCTACTAACTTAGTATGCTACTAGCAAGCTCGGCAGCCGATACTCGGTAGCGATTTGGGTTCAACCCGCTAGGCTACGCTTGACAACACTGCATCTGACTCCTCCGCGGCACGCAAAATTCGTAACACTATCAAACAAAAGAAATTGATTCAGCAAAATGCATTGAAATTTTTACTTCATTATGGATAATTCGATGTGATATCGCATCTCAGACATATTTTTTGATTGCTGTACACAAAAATTATGCAATACCTTTGGGAAAGGGTAGATTTATGAGTAATACCGAAGCATTTGTATGTTTGAGATGCAGTTATTGCTTTACAAACGGCCGTATATTTATTGATCATATACATTGCGTATTGTTTGCACTTCCGATATTTGTTTCCATTAGTGTTTGCGTGATTAGTATGGAAAAACATAACTAGCAACGTCAGTATTATACACATCTGTATTCGGAAAGCAGAAATACACCTCAATGTCGGAGTAGAAACGAAAACTTTTGCAATGCAGAAATGAAACGTTAAGAAAATAACGTTGAGATAAATGTGTGAATGATACACATTTATTACGTTAAAAACACCTACGTGCGAGCAATTAGTAACATATGTTTGCAACTCCTAAAATGTTAGTCAAGGAAACAACAATCTGTTTCGCTACATTTAAATATTTCAAATATTGACAGCGTGCGGAAATATACGGCATATAGTTTACTAGAGGTGGTTAATGTAAAAAACAAAGCATAATTAACGTAACTTGTTTTACTTATTTATTGCTGATCATATCACAAATAGCACTACAACGCACACAACATTTCACTTCACATTTCACGAGCTGTCTTTATGACACTTATAATCCGTACATTCTGAATCAACTGGTTCAATGAAAATCTTGACTCTTGAAAAAATTTGAATTTATTTTTGGGTGATCCCATATGGGCACGCTAGCCGGTAGCCGGGGGTGTCTTTTTTGGCGGGTGTCCTTCGCTGAAAAAGTCGTTATTGGGTCTGTTATCAAATAATTTCGATGTAAAACGATAAGTTTTTGCCAATCTTTCATTTTTTTCTCATGTCACTCGATTTTATAGGCATCTATATTTTTTGCTGTATTTTTTTGTAACATTTCCATTAATTTTTAGTAAAAAAATACATTTTTTACAATTCAACACTTTTATTCATCGTGCTTGCGTTATACTTTGCTCAACTATCTAGTATGAAGAATGATAGGGCTATTTTCTACCACTGGTATACATACCCAACAATCAAGGGCATGATGGAAGGGGAAAGGATGTATGATAAATACAATGATGAAGCTCATTGTGAACCGCTTTGTATCGCGCATAAAACTTTGTAACAATAAAAAGTAGATTGAACCTCGATCACATCGACCACATTGAACTCGTCGTCAAATTTTCCAACTAAGTACAATCCCTGGTTGTAAGTCGCAAGGAGACAATCAAGGCGAAAGTTAACAAGCAACCATTACAAGCTCCGTCAGTTTTAGTCCTGAAAAGGATGGAGGAGCCAGCAGAATGACCGAGACATACGCATAGGCACGATATGACGTGTCATCCGCTGAGAATATATTCCTCGAAATGAATTTCGCTGAATTTCCGGTAAATTCCTAGTTGAGGTTTCCGAAATGTTCATGACGGAAGTAATTTATTTTTATCTGTTCTATTCAATTCTATTGGTTCTATTCTGAGTGGTTATTGCTGTCTGCAGGAAGAGAATTTTTGGGAGAGTGGCGATGATGTCCGAAACACTATGGTGTATGATGCCATTCACAAGGTTGCAATATATAATGAGGGTTTTTCACTGTGCAGATAATAATCACTACGATAACAGCGGCAAAATGTGCACACTTAGGCCATTCATAAATATGATAAAGTACGTTTGTTCATAAAACTATGAGCCAAACACCGAGCTAAAATACGATGAATCCATGATAAAATATTTTGGCAATCATGGCTGCAAACAGTTCATACGGGGTGAACCTATAAGTTTCGGCTTTAAAATATAGTATTGAGTGCTTGAATACTCCTCAAGATTACTTGGTGGACTTCGGCATATAGCACGGACTGAGTGTTGACGAAAAAAATAACTACCATAAATTCGTAGGTAAATTCTCTTCGTATTTGCTTATCACGTTGGACAATTTACTAGAGCAAGCGATAAATCTTTTTCATATATTTTGACAATTGGTTTCCTAGTTTTCCTCTCAGTCAGTTAAAATCTCAAGGATATGAGGGCACTGGGAGGGTTCTTAGAAAAAGGATACCCAAAAGTTACCCATTGATCGAAAAAACAGCTAGCTAAGCAGCCCCGCTGCTCCCATGCTTTCGCACGGGGGAAAAATGGAATATTGTTGTTGTTAGATAGAATGACTATTCGGTAGTGACTGTCAAGTCACCTTGCCAATGTGTACACCCACTCACAAAGGTCACGAGATTCCCACGTGTTACCTCAAAAATGGTACAAGTTAGGCAGCCAGCAGTGGTCTCTAGCTACAATATTTAGATGGGCGGAACTGATCCCACGGATCAAAATATCAACAGATACAGGAATGTTATCAGAGGAAAACATGGTGATGGTCCACATGAAGCTATCTTCTTGATGCTGTCATTGTAAATGCCTGTATCTGTACGGAAAATTCTGGTTCAAATATACCGCAGTAAGCCTTAGGCGAGAGATTGCACAAGTGTTTTTGTAACGAAGATGTACCTTTCCCAGACCTGGTGGTCGTATTTAACCTTCCCTATCAAGTGCAACTAATCATAGAAAGTCTGATGACATAAGTTATTATGGCAGAGATAGCCAATTTGTCCCGTTTCATAGACGCCGATTTTCTTATGAAAAATATTCTTCCCGCGCGCGCTCAGAATGTGCTAAGTGCCCAGGTCAGCTTCAATGAAATTCTGACTATCATACTCTGCAATTGAAAACCTGAAAAATTTACAGTTGTCAAAGACTCTACCAGCAATATAGGACTAATTTTGTGAATCAACTCATTGATAACGTGTTTTTTTTCATTCAATAACTGTTTTCAAAACTGAGTTTTATACTGTTAATTTCTATGGCAGGCCAAAAAAATGTTTATACCTAAAAAATAAAGTATAATGATTTTAAATTACTTCAAATTGTCAAATAAAAGAAGTATTATAGGTAAATGCAAAAATATATGGCGTATCACGCAATAAAAATGAGAATTATGATGGTTCGAGCGATTCTTCTGCAGAATGCAGACCGGTGGCCGGAACGGCTAGCGTGCCCATATGGGCACACCCCCTCTAGAAAAAATGAATCAACAGAATTTTAAAACTAAGTGTTTATCTGAATGCTTGGGCAGTAATTAAGCAGTTTATAACGGAAAAACAAAATAAAATTCCGAAAAAAAACTCCGCTGTTTAAGGGTTACACGGTACATGAACACGTACGGGTTAATGTCTAAATGTATGAATGCGAGAATGAACGCCAAAATGCACCGTGTAACCACCCAACTTGTGCAATTTCATGCACAGAATATAGAACATATTCTAATTTGGTTCATGCATTCGTACATGTTCCATTCCGGTCCACAAAATTACTCGTACGTTTTAATGTACCGTGTAAACAGGCCTTCAGAGTTTATAGAAGACTGTAAAGTTGTTCAGTCAATTGAATAATCGGTTACGGCGATATTTACGTTTTCCAACATTAATAGGCATTCAAATTTCTTCTGTCTTCGCATACTTTCACTGAATTTACCGGGAAGAGGGGCGGGAGGTTTGTTTGAATGCTTACTAATGGGCATTGGGTTATAATACCTGGTGTCACAATGCTGCTTCACATGTATTTGAACATTGGACCCTTCGATAATGGATAAAGCACTGTCCACACTGGGTTACAAAGCTCTCTATTGAATGCCTAGCAACAAACATTCGAAAACAGGAATTTACTGGGTGAGAAAATATTATTTCATTCGACCAGCAAGCAGGAGTTCATGGAATTAAGAAAATATTTCATTTATGAATTTTGAAATGTAGTTATGTGGGATCAAGAGGTATAATAATCATTGAATTGAGTTCATTTAAGGCTTTTCTGTACCCCAGTAAAAAAGGGGCTTTTGCAGGCTATGTTGACGCGTCCAATTGTGAATCGGTTCTATTCGTACAATTAGTATGTTAATAGCGATTTTTTATCCAAATACATCAATCATTTGGAGAGAGAGAATAATAGGCACATCATCATTTTGCGAAAAGATGGAAGCATTCGAGTAGCGATTAAAAACAGAAATAATTTTTTCCAAGACTTAGAGAAATAAATCAAAAATATCCCCAAATTTTCCGTCCAACGTAGTTATTGAGTTAATATTGATTGGTCATCAGAGGAGATACTCAATGCTCGTCGAGTGGTATCGTTTTATAAGTAGAAATTTTCATAGCGTCTGCCATCCGAAATTTAGAGCTGAACGCAACATCTTTCGCATGGAGCAGAACGTTTCTACGTCATTTGAAGCGACGAGAAACTGCGTCAGTTTTATAATGATGAGAACGTGATTTTAAGCCCTTCCTTCTGCTATTCTAAAACTCTTTACTGTCATAGAAAGAACGGAAGCGAAAAGGAATAAATTTAAACGGTCGATATTTCTATGCAGCATAAATTCTTGAGTTTCGGCTTTTTTTTTTTTCAAAATACCCACATTTTTTACCCTCGTTTCAGTGTGCTTAAGTTTGTATATTTCAGTCAGTAACACGAAAAAATAACCTAAAAAACCATGAATATGCTGTTTGCATTCAAGGGTCTACATTATGACTTCTGTCTCGAGTCCTAATCTATGCTTCCAATATTGTGCCCGGCAATGACATGTGTTGATGTCGCCTTTCGAGGAAAAATTTATTTCTGAAAATAGAAGATATTTCCAAACTATATGTACGTGTTACCATGTATTTGACTTTGAAAATAAAATTTGGGGCTTTTAAGGACCTCGGGTAATGAAAATATGCCGCGGGCAAACTTTCTTTGGTATTTAGGCTTTCAGTGTGTGGCATTCGCCCTCAATAGACTGGACATACCTCGTATTATTTTCAGTGTATTATTTCGATCTAGCGGCATGTATGTCGATCGATGACTGTAGAAGATTCTCCACTATGAGAATAAATAAACAAACTAAGAACGATTTAATTGTGCTGGCAATATTTGCTCCGGTACTTCGCCTAATAATCGTGAACTTAAGCCATCAAAAGACGAAAAAATAATCGCTGTTCCAATAGAAAATACCGTGTCAACTTCCAAGGAATATGCAGCTTCGTTCATGGAGGACACACGGTTCACACCGCTTTTCATTTTCTGGCATGTCGTGTGGGTCGGAAAAGACCGAGGAAAGAAAGGCGGTCTGAGGAAAAAACACCTCTTCGCAGCACGAAACATCTCTCTTCCCCCTGAAATGTGACACCACTTGTTATCGGCTTGTTTACTTTCCTCGACTGCCTCGCCCTCCTCTCTATCGCAGTGGCGGCCTGCCCATAAGGATCTCGGACGCCGCCCCTCCCAAAGGTTTGCAAAAGGAAAATAAAATAAACACATATTCAATTATAATTATGCATCTATTTAACCAAAGTGTTTTTTCAATCGTATACATCGAAAATGTGGGAAAAACACGCAAAAATAGCGCGAGAAGTTCGCATTTGTAGTCGCGGGGCGCTGGCCAGGACGTCCTAATGCATATTAAAATGCAGTTACATGAAGAGTGGTAGTGGCGGGGGCTGCTGGAGCATTGACGCGTGTAGGCTTGCGCAGTGTGGAAGTCATGGGACGCCGTCCGAGCATGCGCAGAGCGACGTATCTATAGAGTTGACATCGCCGCTACGGCTGGCGGCATTATAATCTGGCGTCTGCTTGGTGCTGCAGTGGTGGTGCTAGTGCAGCTCTATGGGTCATAGGAACGCGCAAGCCTTTCCACCGCGACAAGGTTGTAGCCCAAGGGAAAGGAACGTTTCCATTTAGCATTTAATTTGAAATATAATTTAGCAATAACTTTTCGATAAATTATTTAACTATGTAAAAGAATTTTTGCAGAAATATCAATTTCTGAATATACATGAGCGGGACTTCTGAGCCCTGTTAGGGAGTGCTAATGGCTGACTACTTTTCCTTGTTTCCCGCGATAATAACCTTGGAAAATTTATCCTGCAGATATTGAATTATTTTCTAAAAAGGAAACTTTCATTGCTTACTCCTACGACAAAAATATCTTGGATAATACTCGCATAGGTGTAAAGCATCGCTGAGCGGCACTTGCAATTCTTCCTATAGTTTGCTTGCTAGGGGAAAATGATGGCCCATTCCGAATTGCGCAGAGCACATTACCTCGGCAGAAAGGCGGATAATAGTTGAAATAACTATGTACCTCTTCCTATATGATATATCTTCCGAGTTTAGAGATGATATGTTGCATAATGTCGCTAAATTGTGTTGAGGATGTTACTATTAAGAAGTATAAATACAACTGACTTTCCTTTGACTTATTTTGCTAGCCAAAATTCCATTTAATCAAACAGTCCATACTTAATCATTCGATCGGCATTCATTCATCTGCCATTCATTCTAACTCCATTCATCATATTTTCTCCATTAGCCTTCTAGATAGTGGATAGCCTTCAGATTTTTTTCGATGTTTCAATGATATTTCGTTCTAAACCAGCAAATTGACGAATTTTGTCTTAAAAATCAACTTCTCTCTTCAACTGTACTATCTTGAAAACTGCTGCCTATTCTGCTAGCGAGACGTTGGGCGCAGATTGCGTCTCTTCTCCCTCTCCTGTCCCACGCTTAGTCCAAATACGACGACGAATTCGTGTGAATCTCCCTCGTGAGATGAGACCACGGCGGCAAACTCAAGTGCATATGTCAGTATATTTTGGGGGCCACTACGGATCATGTGACATTCCATTTTTTTCCCCTAGTCCGCTCTTCCCAAAGACACCAGATCCGTAGCGAAACTCGATATACCCGCAGGTGTTTGTGGGTAGTCAATGCCCCAATTCATTAATCGAGAAAAAATATCATATTACAATGTCTGAGTATAGTTACACATCTCTCTTGTTTGATTTTTTTTGCAAAGGGTACCGTGGGAATCAGTGACAAGTAGTTCTCTCAAGACTGGAAGTAGGGAAGGAAGCGTTGTTGGAGGGGGGAAGCTGTGCGCGCACACAAATATTCTATATTTTTCCTCACACAGATCGCGAAATCCTTAGTACACCTTAGAAGTTCAGTGAATGCTGATTTACAGGGGTGTGAGTGAGAACATGCACTACTCCATCCTCACTACTTCCGTATTCCCACTGTTTCTCTTCCCTTATGATATTCGTCAGCTTTCCACACATTTTAGGAAACAATAAGATATATTTGCGCTTACCTTTCATTTTAAATAGTATTTCCTTGCAAATTCTGGTTTCTACATGATGATGAAGACTCATGTTTAAAAAAGTTAAACATGAGTTGCATTCTTTTCCAACCTGTTCCTTTGTATACTTCTCTCTCTCCTTTCCACATAGGGGTGAGCCATACCTTTCCTCTTCCTTGCCTCGAAACCGTTCAAATGGACGCCCACATCTTGCTTGAATACGCGAAGAGGATTCTGGGCCGACGAACACTCTCTTTCCCTTTTTTCTCTTTGAGCCTCGACCTCTTCCGTCCTTCTCCAAGCCATTTACGTGAGCTGAACTCCTTTCTCTCTATTCCTTTCTCCAACACTTCCTCTACTGTTTTCTTCTTCTGCATGTTCATCTTTTTATCTTCGAGTTTGGATTGAGAATAGAGGAAGCAAGCGAAGGAGCAAGAGGGAAAGGGTGAGAATTACACATATCCTCACTACCCCTCTTATCCTACCCTCTATCTTCCCATATGGTATTCTTAGGCTTTCAGAAAATTTTAGGATAAGATAAGAAATATTTGGGCTATTTTAAATATTATTTACCTAAATTTCTTGCTGGTTGCAGCACGTTCATGACGACTTATGTTTTGAAAAAGTTTTATTTGGCCTAAATTTGTAACGCGAGGAGAACATGTTTCTTTTTCATCCTATAAAGTTAAGTTCACTTCATTAGTTAAATAAGACATTGCAATATTTCCACAGCATTTATTTTCGCACGATGCGTTTCCTAGTTACAACAAAATTTTCAAGTGCATCATGTGCAGCCAAGTTTAAAGTTTAGCCTCGAATGCCATGCATGCATTATACTGCCATCTTGCGTGATATTTGGCACGATGTGATGGAAGTTATTAAAATTGGATGTACGTATTTCAGGATTAAAGCAGCGTTGATTCCCGAGGTAAGAGAGCTGAAATACAAGAAATTCTCCGGGGTTGTGCTGTGAGAAAGAGGAGGGTGAGAACGGGGACGGAGGAGGGCGTGTTGGAGGGATGCGTGAGTGATTAGATTTGTGTCGCGGCGATGAAGAAGTGAGAAGGGATGGCATTGGATGGGATTTCCCGCCCAAGATCAGGTAGTGGACAGGCATGCGACGCGTGGTGATGACAAAGCACACTCCCTGATGGCAAAGAAATATCTCGAGGAAGGAGAAGAAAAGGAGTTACAAAGAATTTTGAATAAAGCAAGGAATTTGCCGCCATAGAGGACACATAGTTTTACATTCATGCAAAAAAAAGTTTCCGTGATGAAAATTGGATGATCACTTTGCATGCATGGAAAAACTGAAATATTCATTCCTCTAATTTTTTATCTTACGGTGTAGCTATTTTCATTTCCTAAGTACATTCCAGCAATGCAAACGTTAAATTACGTTAATATTTTCAAAATTCTTCAGTTAGAGACTAAAATTGTCCCCATTACTTTTCACAAACTCTTATTTAAAAATATTTATCAGCTTTTCACGTAATATTGAGCCTTATGCAAAATGGTCGGTTAAAAAAAAATATTCTCAAGGAATACTTTTGCCTCGATATTTTAATAATTCAGGAACAAGTTAATCAGGTTTTCTCTGAATAATTGGAGCCATTATTGATTTATGTATCAGCGCAAGAGCAAATTAATTATAATACGTTTGATGCAAGATTCTCTTTCATTTGCGCGTGGGATAAAAGTACCCTTAAAATAAACAGGGAGAAACCGTACGTTTCATTTGCCGATGCGTGCTCTATCTAGGATTATTTTCTTCAGCGTGGAAATAGGCGATTGTACGATGTGTCCTAACTTAATATCTCCAACAGACCGGATTATGAAGGGAGTTGAGGTTTTTCGAGAAGAGGGAGAGATGGCATGAAGGGAGGGAGGAACGTTCAGGTGAAATAATTTAGGGTAAATATGAGGTACCAATTGCTTAGTCACTAACCCAGAAAAAGCAATAAGTAAAGGGAAAATATTTTGGAAAGCCTCTCATAAAATCAAGCAACGACTGTTTTACTTTACAACTGCAATACATTTAAAACAATAGCACAATTGATTTTAAAAACATAATTCGCAATGCACCCAAGCCAATTCTGGTTTGGTCATTCTACACATAAAAATTGAAATCGGCTGAAATCACAAGCGGCGAGAAAGCGATTCAATGTCAAGATATTGCATAGATTGAAGTGTCGCCTGGAGCTATTTAGGTTCCTCAAGGGTATCAGTACTGCCAGAACTGAGAGAGATAACGTTAAATCTAAGAAAGAGCCGTCCAGCCCTGTATACCAACACCCTCATGGGTTAATCAACCATAATAAATTTAATTTATAAAATAGAAGCAATAGTTTAAGATTCAATTTTGATGAATTTTGTCACATTCACAATAGAAAAGAATGGTTTACATCCATACTTCCTCTAACATGACCCGAATTCCAACACAGTAGAACACAAACCTAAATGGAGGCATTGCTGCGTTGAATACCCGATCGATTTCAAAATAAATGGGAAAATTTTCGTCCATGTAAAAAAACCTAATTTTTCTGCATGGACGAAAAGTTAAAGAATTCATGATTTTCTAACTTTTCTCATCGTCCATTATAATATGCCAGTATTATTTCAACGTCACGTAGCACCAATGCTGACCAGAGTTATCGACTATTGCGAACATACGTCGAGCCCTCACACGCACTCGAAGGATCGAACACCGTCAACTTAGATTTCCAACTCAATATCCTCCTCTCTCTACCAGTTCACCTCACCCATACTCGGTGAATAAAAAGGCTATGGTTTTCAAAATCGCATTTCCGTCAATTGTTTGTGGAGAAGTCTTAAAAGGCTTAAAGTGCATCTCTTCATAATCACAACAATTATTCTGTTTTTGCATCCAAGCCGTATGTCACAGTATAAAAGTTTGATACCTTCAAGTTCTCTTAAGCAGATCTGTTGTAACAGCTAAGATCTTTTACAATCTTTTGGGGAATAAATGGGAGGGAGCAAACTTTATTTGCATGCTAACAATTTTGCAATTCCAATAAGTAATTACTGTGAGTAGGAAAACAAAGATTTCCAACTCAACCTCCTCTCCCACTCCCCTTTCCTTTCCCTCAACGGTGAATGGCGCCCTCCGCATGATTTACGTTCACACAATAAAAAAAGGCAAGGACTTCGCACACAATTCTCAGCCATGAGAGCAGAGAGACACAGTCCCTAAAGGCTGATACCCCAGTTAGAGCCACTTCGAAGGGAATCTCACGAAAAGGACATTTTTAAAAGGCTCACAAATATTTAAGATCATGCAGAGGATTCGACGAGACTGAAAGAGTGTTATCTAGCCAGGAGAAAGAAAAAAAATGTAATTTGAGAGAGAACGCCAATACAGGGCGACACAAAAAAAGCTCTCGAGAGAAGTAGCTGCTCGCAAAAAAGAAACTGGTAGAGGAGGATGTATTGAGTCGATTCATGCATACGTATGCCAAAAAAAAGGTTAAGGTATTCCATCTCAGTAATTAGACCATGAGTGATATTCCATGACCATAGACAGAACGAAACACACACCCGAAGCACATAGATTTCACAAAACAACGAGGGAGATGAACGCTTGAAAAAAGAACGAAATTATTTTTACAATAAGTGATTACGTGGCATACGTGTACCATTTTACCACCATACAGTCCAATCAATCAAAATATCTAATAAAAAAACTGAAATATAAAAATCGAAAATAAATGTAACTTAAAGTGATTAAAATTGTCCTCTCATAAATCCCTCACTAGAGCCATGTAAAGGAACCATCTTTCACATGAACATGACCACAAAAGAAGTTAGATACATTCAAATTACACACTACGATAATTTTATTTAAATTAATGAATTACTTTGCCAAGGCAGAAGAGTAAGGACAAATTCATATGGACATCCATTAGCAAAAAAAGGAAAAATAATATAAACTCAGTATGGTGATGTTACAACACAAATTTAACTTTGAGAGCAAAGGCGGTACTCAAGACAGAGAAAAACTGGTGGAAAATGGAAAAAAACTTGCCTTAGCCGCTTAATTGTCCGCATTGTTAATAGTTAAAGGAAATGAGTAATGACTTATATTCTCATCGGGACTTGGGGGGAGAGAAGAGAGGAGATAAGAGATGAATCATTGACTCAGAAAAATGGAGCGGGATGCTGAGAGAGAGAGAGATAGAGAGAGAGAGGCCAGAGAGCGTCTTGGATAATCGACCATGAGACCAACGACGAAATGACGGTGAGAGAGGAGGAGGAGGGGGAAGGGGAGAGCGGAATAAAGCAACTTGCAGCTGCTAAAAAACAAAAGAGAAGGGAAACGAGTATTTGAAAATCAAAACGAAGAGACGAAAGGCTTTCCACTCTCGACTATATAATGAGAGGAGGACAGCGGGAGGTGTGTTGGGGGATTGGGAGGGGGTGGGAGATGGACAGCAGCAGCAGGTTGCTGGGGAGGGGGAGTTAGGATGCAGGGGAGAGACGCGGTAAGGGCGCCCGAAGACGACGAGCGAGTTGCTGAGCGAATAATTGCAATCAGCAAAGACAGCGCAAATTGCGTCATCTTCCCACTTTCTACACTCCCTGCAGCGAGTGAAGAAAGTGTAAAGTCATGAAGGCTAGCGGATGGGGTGGAGTTCCCAATTATTTCTCTTCTCGCATGTATTTTCCCTAGAAAACATTTCGCTCGAGTTCCAACGAGGTTCCTCAGGTTCATTGGAGTCGAATGAGAGAGTCCATTCAGCTTTATTGGATATGATGATAGTAGAGGAAACTCATGGATGCACCTCACTTCAGTGTTTATGAGAAAGCACGCCGAAGAACGAGTGATATGTTTCCCAGAGACTCCGATTTAATAAAAAGAAAACTAGGAACCTAATTGTAAGTATCCTTTACTAGCAGGCTCTGAGGTGCTCAAGGAAAGGGTGCTCATTGAAGAAATGGCATTGTTAATTGAAGATGTCCGAGAGCCGAGACTATTTGTGCCATTAGGGGAAAGAAAAATGAGTGAAGCGAAATCTGGCGCAAGAGCTACTCAGCTGTGAGTAGAAGGCCCGTAGGAGACCATAAATTACGATCCTATCCGAGCAAGCCCTGCTCGTATTGCCACCCATGTAGCAATAAAGCAGGGATCAGAAAAAATCTCTAGGGTTTCAAACTAGGCATTCTGAATATGAAGCTAACACTGAAGACACCACGCCATCTGAGGGTGAGAGCTTCACTGGAATTAATCGTGAAAGAAATGCTGGCCATTTACCGGAACCCGGCCCGGTTTAATTTCAAAAAGGATGTCCTATAAGATACTTAATAACCATGGCGTACTTATACACGTAGCAAATACACTTGAAAATTTTTTCAACTAATAAAACTTTATAAGTGATAAATAATATTGAAGTTTTATTGGGTAGCTTCCATATTTTTTTCTGTAGAATTATGTAAATGCTTAATAATGAATATATTTGTGAACTTGTAGCTGTGTTTCCATCAATGGATGTACCACATTTTGGCTTCGGCACATCAACTAAAAGGCCCATTCTCTTTTTAAATTCCTTTTGAATATTTTGTTTCCTTTCCGCTACAATTATTTTGTCAGTTTCATTAAAACCTGAAAATATAATACGAAAATTAATGAGGAGGCAGGACTAATTATCAATCTGCAATCGAATATTTTTCATCAAATGACTTAAACTTACCCTCCATATTTTAAATGGTAAGCGGTATGCTATATGCAGAACACATTTTTTTAAATAATATAGCAATGGGGGGCAGAGAACCCAAAGCGATATGTATTTGGTTCCACTGGTTTTTTTTCCGATTTCACTCAGATTATTCATCTCGGATATTTTGCATATATGGCACACCATTCCGGATGGTTTTGTTAATGCTGAACATACCTGAGATAGTAATACTTATTAAAATCCATAGAATCTAATAAAATTAATTTCAAGGATCTTAAGGTTAACTAACCTTTCCATCGATCATTGTCAACAGCATAACGAATTCAACATTAAAGAAATCCTGAGTGTATGGCTGTAATGCTTCAATTTGGGAGTTAGCATAATCTTCTTCTCTTGATTTTCAGTTGACTCATGCACCCATTGTAGCCTTATGGGGCGGCAGAACCGAACTGAAGAAGGACGCATGTTCTTCCAAGCTACGGTTCTCTCACCCCTTTCCGCATTAGACGTAGGGGAACTAACGATGTGACAAAAGGGTTTTGGTCATCCATATCACTTTTTCCCACTTTTGCTTGTATGCTGAATGACCAGAAGTGCCATCAAATCCCCATTTACAAATGACAGAGTATTCACCTAATAAAAATAACGATAAAATTCAAAAACAAAATTTTAAGTCTATTTAAAAACTAAAACTATTTCCAATCATACCTGAAAATATCGGTAAAAAACGAAATAGCCTCGAGCATGGGTGGTGCAATAAATTTTTAAGTTTAATTTCACATTTCTGCTCCGAGAATTCAATGCCATCAGGGTAAACATTCTTTTTGGCGCTCAGAATGGAATGATACTTTGGAAATAACTCATGCCCATGATGTCTAGCAGCATTTCTCATGTTCAAGTACTTTTTTATGTCAAACTAGAATTAACCACTAGCGCTAAAGTCTCGTCAGGTGACATTGCCGTGATGGGCTTCTCTCCTATCTTCCACTTATGTTAGTATAAGTACTCGTCTTGCCCGAGTAGGGGTAGCCATTGTGGCTTCTTTAACAAGAGACGCTTCTGCACCATGTCCTTCCTCTCTTAGCTTCATTGCTGTGGCAAAAGATAACTCTGCAGTGGAATGGCTTTCCCGAAGCTACTTCGTGTTCCTCATTTTGGAGCGCGTAGTGACGTCAGTGAATTGTTTACTTGGCCTACCCTTTCTTATAACGGGGGTACCTATAAAAAAATAAGACTACTAGAACAATATCCCAGGGGATCCCGTATCACCATTAGAATACAAGGAAAATACGAACCTGAGGTGCTTTGAAGGTTGCGAAAAACAACATCCGGGAAATCGACAATTTTGTCCAACCAAGTGCAATTCCTCTTCAAAAAAGAAGAATTTGATCGCGAACTAGCTCGCCATCCTCTCTCGTAGGAATAAAAAAATTTCATGTTTAAAAAATTATTAAGCTCAAGTTTTGCCACCTCATCTCCGAGTAATCTGAAACAACCCTCTAGATATAATGCATTCAAATTCCTTTTTCGAGCATCCATGGTTTTCTCTTTTTTCTTCAGCATTTTTTCGTGCAGTTTTCGCCGCGTAAATGCCCATGACATTGTTGACAGTTAACAATATAAAACACAGGGTTGCAAAAGGCTACCCTACAGCTTTCTTTCTAAAAAGTTTAAATATAAAATAGAAGGTAAAATATGAAACATTAGAGCGGTGCCTCGTCTCAGACCAATTTAAAAAAACTGAAACAAGAAACGGAAATAAATGAAACATAGTATACATGCTCAATAATCCTTATTTATGTGGTTGTCAGGAACTAATAAATCACTTAATCACAATTTTTTTAGTTATCACAACACTATAACTTCTTTGCGAGATCACTGTAAGTCACAAAAACTGTAGCCAAAACAGGACTTCGCAATTAGTGATGGGTATGTTTTCACATCGACAGAAAAGTTGAAACTGAAGGGTACCAAAATGTTTCGACCGAAATTTGGATGGGGTTGAAAAGAGGAGAAATCTTTGCCCATGGAAATGTGGGTATTCCCCTGGATAACTTGTTGGGGTAGGGTTGGACCCCGTAAAAAAATGTGAAATGTTTGGATTTTGTGCGAAAATGCATGCTAGCGGCGGACCTGCAATAAAACCCATCTTAAAGGAAGCGGGTGGAGGGTAAAGACCTCATCTATTAACACGTGCAGCTTCACTTACAGGTCAGACCGCCCCTAGGTAAGCAAGAAACTCAAGTTGGGTGGTGCGCCAAGTGGCAAAATAGCAAAATGACAAAAGATGGCAAAATGTCCCGACTAAAGACCCATTCCCACTTCTCTGAAGTCTGACACGTGTTCGGGTAACGGGTCTCTTGCCCCTTCGGATTGAAATAAAAGGGAAGGCGGTTGTGGGTTTTCCCGGTAGCAGTGTATGTAGCCTGTCGTATTTACTTCAATAGATTACCAAAACGTGATTGAAGTCGTTCTGAGAAGCGATCGAAGAAAATACTTTATCTCCTCTCCCAGCGCACAGTGGGCTGAAATCGAAAAAAGCTGGCCAAAAATCGCTGTAGTCTTAAGTATTGCTAAATGAATGAAACTTTTTGTGAATTGGTATTGTATGGACGCAATGAAACTAATTTAGGACGATTCAGTCCAAAATATTGTTTAGGAGGGCAATAAAATTTAAAAATAGGAGAAAGTTATGTGGGAACCATATTTACCAAGGGCCAAGTCGAAATTTTGGTATGGGAATATCAAGGGAAATTCAGAATATCTTCCATTTTCAACTATTTTTAAGCTATTTAGTAGCTTCTCGTACGGTATGTGATGATTGAAAATTGCTATTGAGTTTTTTAAACCTGAAATTTTGGTCATTGAAGGGTAATAATAAAAATGAATACCTACGACAAATATTTTAATTGCAAATTTCTCAAAACAAAGGTGTGCCGCTTTAAATTCTATTCTAAGTCAGAGGATAAAGACTCCTCATATTCTAAAATATTTTTGCTATTCATCAGAAGATTTTTCATCTCCTCTGGTAAGTTTTTTCTTTGCGGGGGACCCCAAAAAATTAATTTCAGTTTTACATGCCTTGGACATTCTAAAATGATAATATAGCATTCCCAGTTCTAAATGAAAAAGTCGATATTTTGATTTTTGGCCAGCTTTTTTCGATTTCAGCCCACTGTGCAGCGTCCCAACTGCGCTTAACCTATAGCTTTGAACGTAGGTTTTCGCAGCGAGAGGCATCGTCACTAACGGCCTCCGGGTGCAGCTGCGTGTTGCGCTTTGTCGTGCAAGCTTTCGCGACCGTTGCAGGACGCATCATCAGGCGATGAATGCAATGTTGCATATGAATGATGAATGAAATGTGGCATAGGAACCATCCATTCTGAAATTCACGTCACAGATATATAGAAAGTAACTAACGGAGATTTTTTCACACAGGACATTCAAAACGTCTTCAACTTTCATCAATTAAGTGATATAGTGCAAACAACGATGCACAGCTTCAAACCTTGACGACAAAGAATATGGCATCATGGGAATTATTTAAAGACCAAAGGTAAAATCTCTTGTGCCTCAGGTAAGAACTAAGACTATCACTCTTGAACTTCGGAGCAAAACATGTTCCGCTCGGCACTATCTCCTGACCACGCAAAGAATAATCTCCGACGGGCTGAAAGATGCAAGACGCCCGACCTGCGTCTCTCCCGGGGCAAAGCAAACACAAATCTCCTCGTCCCGCCCCGAAAACATCTTCCGGGGGCAGTCACCCCTCGAGCCACACACAAGACCCGGATGGAGGGACTAAGAGGGTGAGGGACACTAGTAGACAACGCTCCCTTCAATTCCTATAACAACAATTCCTATAGCAATCAAAAGAGTCTATTCAAGGAATAACCGCTAACTGGCCATCGGTGAACCTTCACTGAGTCACCAGCGGCAAGTGCACTTCAAGTGGCGAAATACAACATAGGAAAAAATCATTACCCTTAACCGGGATTCGTATTCGGATCTTCTGTAGATCTAGGTTCGATTCCCGCTTGAGGCAGATGATACGTCATAAGGTATTTCTGTTCAATCAAAAGAGGGGTGATCGAAGAGAAATCATTTCAAGGCTAATACTACGAGTGAAATTCTAGAAGCAAGCGTTATGGAGAATAGAAGAGAAACGTTGGGTAGAGGCCAATTGACTGGTGTGCAAAGCCGATATGCCAATAACAAACTTCATTTACAATCTTGGGTAATACGTTAAATCTTCACTGAAAACATGTCTATCATAAATTTTCTCAAAATTAGAGTGTGTTTGACACCAAGAAATTCTATAGAAAAAAACTGCAAAGGCATTAAACTGAATCCGAATAGGAAACAATTCTGATGACTAGTTTCTAATATAACATGTATGTACTAAAGTGAATAAGTTCTGTATAACAATTGCTTATTTTTCCGTAATCTTCTCCCCAAAAACAGACCTATTTTGCCTTCATATCAAAGCAACTCAAAATGGGCGATCACAAACAACCATGCCCTGATTATGGTAACCTTCACAGGAGGGACTCGAACCCGTGACCTTCACTATACCACGCTGTATACCTCGCATCCATCTAGGCCGGCGAAGTTTAAAGGTGCTATACTGACGAAAAATTCTTACCAGTGAAACTTATAAAAGTAGAAGCTTTCTTGGACATTTAAAACAGAAATCTGGTACAAATTATGCCATGCTTTGCTTAGGGTGTGAACATAGTTGGTAGCATCGAGTAGTACATGCGACAAAAGCACATTTTTTCCGGAATAATCGCCGAATTCCCCGAGTTTTTCGGAAAACCGAAAGTCCCTAGCCGTTCCATGTTTTCCCCATTTTCCTGGTAAGTACATACCTCGGATTTGCTTAAAAATATCAAATAATACTATTCGTTTTGTCATAGACAGGGAATGGGTTTGAAAGGAATTCCCATCTACGAAGCATTATCATGTCAAGTCTTGACAAATGAAAACAGAACAAAGATACCTATATTCAGCTTTACATACTTCTTTCTAATATCTGCCTCCAGCACTATGATATAAATACTTTATTTGGTCTTCTTCACGGATTCACGGACATTGAAGATCCCATTGCTCTACCTCCCAACTTCTCAACTATTTTCCTTCTCATAGTATCGCATTGCTCTCCAATGTGGTCCATGCCAGCACAGACTAATTTCAACTCCCTCCCATTGATTGCATCCCTCAATTCTTTGCCAAAATGGCCAGAGACAGAGTCCCACATTTATGCAATATGCCATCTGATGCTGCACTGTCCTCTCTCTCTCCGTATCTAACCTACAGGACCTTAGAATATAAAATGTATTTGAAATTACTTCACAACATCCTAAACTCAACGAATGATTGACTGCCCCGAAATCCTTTTCTCGGTCAACTGCAGAATCACCAACTGGATCCACCCTCTCGCTCCCCTTATTCCATTATTTTAAAGAAAATATGCACACTGGCTCGTATAACCCTTATTTTCAGCACGTTTCAAGATCTTATGAGACTCAGTTCGTGTAATGGAAAATCCCTGACCACGGTTGAGAGATAACATTTTGATCCGCTGGCAGTTGACACGTTCTTCCGCGATTAATTCGCCCCTGACCACTAGACGTATCTGAAGAGCACGTAAGCGCGCAAACTACGTTAATCGCGAAGTGAAAATTAGCTTCACGATTGGACGATTCCTGCTGCGGAGATACATCTTATATGGCCCCTCGAAGGGATTTGGAAGGACGACAAAAGGTGGGACTGAAATTTTACTGCGAGGGGGGTGGGGGAAGTTCTGGGGGGGTCTATGGGCGTGGGAGGGGTTCGGTTGGAGGACGAGGAAACCTTTCTCAATGAGTAACAATGCCCGCCCCTTTGTCACCCAAGTTCCCTAAAATGAAAATGAACCAATTGCAAATCCATGAACACTATACGCGGAGTTCAATTCGAAACAAAATTGACGCCGGTAACTTTTTTAAACATTGCCTTTAAGTCAACATGAAAAAACTGGCTTTATTCATTTCTTTATTTTTAAAGTACGACTCTTTCAGGCAATTCTTGGTGATGGGACATATTTAAAATTTAAACTCAAAAGATTTTAGAAAGTAACTATCAATTCGTGCAGCTCAGGCTCTCTCTTGAGACAAACATTCACCAGCAGTTAAAAGAACGAAGGATGACATTTACAGCAACATATCTCTGTGGCGTACTCTTTTAACAAATCATTATAACGAAACGTTTCACATTTACGCAATAGGCACAATATGCTTATCCTATTTATACTTCTAAGTATTGGGAAAAATTACTATCATTTACTTTCCAGCATCCCGTGTTTGCTGTATACTTTGCCAATTGCATTTCTTCTTTCTGTTGTATTTTTACGCACTGCTTCGTATAATTCTGACTAAGAGGAAATTATAAAGTGGATATTGAAACTAACAGGATGCGTGGATGGCTTCATTGCCTCCGAAATCATTTATCTGCACATTATGAATACTGGCCTTTATCTACAACACCCAAATATGATAAAGGCATTTTCCTGATATTGATTTTAATTTTCAGCTTTGTTGAAAGCTCTTGGAGTAAAAATGCTTTATAGAAACTACCTTTATAAACAAAATATTGTAAAATTAGTTAATAGCTTGACCACAGATACGACCAATGCACGACTCAATCTTCGAGTATCACGGATGTCAAAAAGTAGCCACAAATGTGCTTTTAAGCAATTTTAATTATTCGCTTAGTATTCTATTAAAGGGTCATTGAATGTTGAAAAAAACTACCCTCGTACATATGTACAGCTACTTGGTGAAATGACTTGTAACAGATCATGTTAAATTAAAAGTGATAATGCATTAAATTAGAGGAAGGCAATTCCTCTGAAAATATCATTACTTTGACATTTATTTAATATAATCATTACCATTATCAGCCACCAATCACAAGATAGATTTATTTATCAGAAAATAGTATACAGTTGAGGACCTCAAATTCCGGAATCCAGAAATCTGGAAAACCAGAAATCCAGAACGTTTAAAAATTGTGAAATGCTTGGTGTTCAGGTTCTGTTCTTTCTCAGCCTTGGCTGAGTTTCTTGCTGAAAATAGCTCCACAGGTTCGTTTTTCGTCATTATGATTGATGTTAATTTAAAATAATTTACCTTATTATTACTTTTTGTGGGATTATCTACTACCATATGATAACTTATTTGCTAAAAACTTAAATTCAATGGAATAAATATTATTTTATCCGCCATTTCGCCCCAAAAATGGAATTTTAGAAACGTAGGCAAAATGACTTGTGTTGTGCGGGTGGTCTATACTATAATTTTGTTTTTAATTCATTGACATTGTTTGAACCATATATTTTGTCAAATAAACTTCAAATTTCATTTTTATAAACTATAAATATGTATCCATTCTTTAATATTATTCATTACCCCACATTTTCATTAAATTCTTCTTCATAACCGGTTGATTCTGAAATCAGCCTAATGTTTCGCAAAATTTTCAAATTTGAGCTCAGGCGGCAGTGGTTAATATCATCCGATATGAAAAACATTTCGTGTGCGAGATCCATATATCATTTCGCAACTTTCCCGCGTAGGGCAAATTTGATCAGGGGGAAAAAGCTTCTTTCGTCCCACCCTAAACCTGAGAAAATGTCACCGATATGATGGCACTTGGCTAAGGCCTAGGTCGATTTACATAATAAAGTGTGTATCCAAGCGAACTTATTTTACATTACGAGTTTACCAGCTGCACGAATTAAGCAGGGATGCGATAGATAAGGTATTTTAGCAATTTTAATTGGTTCAACGCCATTCACAAGGGTGAAGGCTTTCTTCCTGGAGAATTGAATTTTTAAAAATTCGACAATCAAAGTACAGGTGTTGGAAAATCCGCACCCGTGGCAACGGGGGTTGGTGTTTGGAGGGGTGTTGGGAATGGGTTGGCGTGGGGTTTCTCATAATTCGTTTCCGAAGTGCGCGCGGAGGGGTTGAGGAGGGTGGGGTAGGGGTGGCAGATAGGGGTTGGGGAAGGACTTATTTATTAAAACTCTCCGTAATTTGATATCAATGTTTGCGTTTTCGAGAGGATAGAGGACTGCCTCCGACGGAAAGGATGAAATATTTGCTTTCAGTCCGACGTCCACAATGAAACGCCAAAGAGATATATATGGCCCGATCCGTATTAGCACACGTTCCAGAGAGAACACGGATTATATCGCAGGATCACTTGATTAGAATTTAGCGAATGCCCGTGAAATCATCTACTATTCTCACGCACATATTAGGCATCGAAGGGGATAGTATCAAAAATCTACTCTGGCTCAATTACAATCACACGGCCAAATTTGTAACTGCTCACCATTGAAAATCACTGTTTCTAACAGTTATCATTAGGGTTAAAGTTACTTTTAATTTTGCTGCTATATCCCTGTCAATATTTTCTTTAACAGGGTGTATTTACATGCCTACCAGATAATAATCTAATAACAATTCAATTGTTTTATTTGAGCAATCTAGGCGTAATTAAAAATTTACGCCAAAAATTTACACCTGTGGATGAGGCTTATGTAGCTAGAACTGTCTTTAAATCAGTGCGCGGGTATTTCATATTTTTACTTGTGATTAGTAAAATGTATCGATAACTTGCACGAGGTTTTCCAGGAGATAGGTTAGAAAAGGTATTATTTAAATGCATCGATTACAAGAAAATTATACCTGTAGATGTAATTTTTCGCACATATTCGTTTACTTTCACTTCGTAACATCACATCACTGATCATACTATTTGACTTCGTGGCCGCCTAACAGATAATACCAGGCAAAATCGACTGAAAATTACTTGTGCTCAATAACTCGGCAGATATTGAACTGACATGATTGAAACATTATCCATTCGTGACCGTAAAATGCCGAAATGAATATTTTCCTAATTTCTTCAATTAATTGTTAAAGTAACCGAAATGATTTGGGTTGGTGACTCTGAAGAAAGTGACAGAAAATACCCTTGAAACATTCTGGCAGTTTCAACTTCGGATGCGGCGCAAAATCTGGGGACATTGCATCTTAAGGGTTCCTCAAAAAAACCTAAGAAACGGGTAGCTCTTACTCATCTATAGAGGAACTACACCAAATCATTCCACACGCTATTAATCCTGTGAATTGACACAGAGATAAGCGGGGGTCATCAATAAATGCCGTTTACAAGTTTTTCTAGAATTGAGGCTTAAAATTTTCGGAAGTCACGTTCAATACTTTGAAAAGCGATTTTTAATGGCGCTGTAAACATTTGCACGGCAAAAAAAACGAAAAGGGATTTAAAAATACTTACGAAGAAACTGCGCCTTACCATAATATTCATGGTTTGAAATTTTGACCCAAAAATCCTGAATTTTTGGTGATAATTACGAGAAGTTGTGTATTTCGACATTTGAATGGCAATTTGTTCATCGCATATTCTAGAATTTCCTGCTTACAAACTGTGACCCTAGCCGCAGGAAGATTGTATCATGCAAGGGCTCTGAGTAACTCAAGCGCAGAAAACGCAAATCCTAACTCCTGAGCAGGACTAGGGACTGCGTTTCAGACCGTTAGTGCAGTGATACACTCGTCTGCCGCAAATCCACGCGATTGCAGCGCCACGAGTGTCTTCCCGGGGGAATTGAGAAGCAAGGTAGCCGCGCTCATTTGGTAGGCGGAGGATGAAAGCCGCGGGCGGAGTCGGAGACGGAACAGAAACTTGGTCCCTGGCTTCGATAGACCTCGCTTGCACGCAGCCGCGGGTGTTCCTGAGTTATCCTCCGTCTCCGATAACCCATTATTTCGGTTAGCGGCGTTCGAGCAAACTCATTTCAAATGCAGAGGAGGACTAGGCACTTCGGCAGTCTGAGTTGTTAGTGAATACAGGTATCCCCCGAGTTACGTAAGAGATGCGTTCCGGCAGACTCTGCGTAAGTCGAAATTTACGTAAGTCGAATCTTAGCGTTAGCGTTTCAGAGATTCGATCGGTGCGGTGAAATTCTCAGCGGAGAGTTGCGCGGTAAATTCACGGTGTGAAGTTTCATTCAATTCACTGCGATATTTATGTACTCTGCCACGTATTCTTAAGTTATTAGATACAAAATCGATAAATATTAATATAGTCTGAGAGTTGCATCTCGAGCATTGCCAATCAAAATGCGTAATATTATTCCCAGAGTTGACCGATCGCGTGGATTCGGGAAAGTACGGTATCTCAACGCTACATTACTAAACTGAATACTTAAATTGATTCATTATGTTATACTGCGATCTAAGGACCCAAAGAATGCATTGTCTACCTACCTATAATCATTATCTCTTCTGCCTTTTATATATTACGTTGATCGATGAATCTAGTTGTTTCACTGTCACAGTTAATACACGTAGGAGGAGTGTCTAGGATTACGAGCAAATAACACGCAAAAAATACCAGTAAATTACTATATTCTTAGATACATTCACACGCATATACCCTCAATCTTTCACGCACGAAAACATACTTTCCTTCTCTCATATCTCAATAAAATAACGTGAAAATATCATCATTTGAATATTTACTTCGCTGGAAACATCGAAGAGTATTTCCAAAGCACGAAGCTAATTAAAAGTGAGCTTTTATTCAGCCAACTCCGTCATTAACGTGCGACAAAGTTAGTGAGGAAAAGCTTTCAATGACGCAATATTCATTTACAGTCGCACACAATATGAGAGAACGAGAAAATGCAGCTTCCGCCAAATAAATAAAATCTTCCGCCAGAGCCATGTAAACAATTACGCAATTAATATCGTATGTCAACTTTTTCTTAACTTTTTCGCGGCGTTCATTGCCAACACTCAAAATTTCAATGCCGTTACGTGGGTACTAAACAATTCTTTTCCGCAATAAAGATTTCTGCTTGAACTTCATTTTCTTTTAATTCCACAGATGGAAATGTCCAAAGGATACAATTTTTTAACAGTTGAAAGTGGGAGTTCGGGTGTGCATGCTGTATAACAAGCTGTATCGTACAGGAATGAGCGCAACCACATCCATTGCTAGAACAGCTAATTTTCTCGTTGATTGCTGACTTGGGATTTATAAGCGATTTTTCTACAGGAATTAATGAAAATTCCTTCGAGGAATGACAAAAATGGGTCACTTTGTTATTTTTAGCACGTAAAAAACTCGATAACTATTCGATATTTTTTCTACCATAGGTTGTACGAGCGAATATCTACTTCTTCGCGCTCGCGTTCGAAAATTCACGCAATCATTTGAAATACGGTTATCGCTTAGGTAAGTACGGATTTACGTAAGTCGAGACATACGCAACTCGGGGGATGCCTGTATCCGATAATCGGACGAACGCAATGGCAGAGCTAAGACCAAGTTGGCGCGCGAGTCTCGGTAAACTTAGATCACAAGCCAAAGGCGGAGCAATACGTATGCAGCGAATGAGGAACGATACATGGAATTACGTAGAGTACGAATTTAGACAAATACCATGATGTGAGAACATGTGCAGATAGGTTTGCTGCTTCAAAACACGAGTAAAATCACTAACGTGGAACTCGTAAATGGCGTACAGAAAGAAAAGTCTTCGTGGTGCAGTGGTAAACGTGCTCGATTCTCTGCACAAAAATCGTATGTTCAAATCTATATAAATTTATTAATGAATATTATACAAATTCAAGAAGGCATTATTTGCTGAGAACTTTGGGATGCGACAAGCTGCCTCTATGTGCTCGACTCCACTGCTGAGAGGCTGGAGTATAACTCCCTGATGGCGAAGATCCGGAGGATCGGTCCTTCGTCAATTGCCATTGCTTATTCTGGATAGATTGAGGCCCACGGAATTGGCCGAAGTACTTCGAGGTGTAAGGTAATCCACCGCGTTAACTGCCTTTGCATTCAACATGACATGAAGGCATCATTCCCCGGAAAATATTTTTGGGGTAAAATACTACACCAATCAGATCTCCGGGTGGGGAGTAGGTACTGGGCAGGGTACACATAGAGTCAATCAATGTAGTCCGGGGTAGGATTGGGACATAAAGAAATAGCAAAGTAAATGAGTAGAAACGGAAGGCTTTAGCATTCCAAAAATAAGAATTGCAATACTGTGTGCATATTAAACTTGTAGCGTCATTTTAACCTTTCCTTGTACTTGATGCAAAGACGAAAGGTCACCGTGGAACACCTTACGCCAAAGTAGAACACGGTTGGTTGATCGCATCAAGTGCCTTTGTTTGCTTGAACATTTCTAATAGATATCTTACAGAGACAAAGAGAACATAATAATAGAAACTCTCTACATTTCCAGGTTCAACAAAAACGACAAATTAAGAGAGATACTTCGCCGAACGGATAGGTTTCGATTTTGCCCCAACTTAAATAAATTCTAGGCCAAACTTTGTGTATGTGCATTTCTTTTTTTATTTTTTAACGGCTAGCGTCCTCCTATCCCCGCCTACAATATCGGTGGCTAGTAGGGTAGTATCACAGAGCAGAGGTGGTACTCTGTGGCAGTATGTACATTTCACAGAAATGCTGACAGGCGGTGCGGCGTTTTTTGGGTTTCGGTAGTAAGCTTATGATATTTAGGAATAACAGTTAATCCGTAGCCGATACGGGGTTCTCGAGGGCTGGATTTTGCTCTTTGGAGTCGAAGACGGAAAAATAAGCTGAAAAGAACGGAAACGCAGCGAAGGTTGGTAAAATGGGGTTGGGAGGGGGGCGGGAGGGGAAGAAGAGGGAGAAGGGAAGGGAGGGGAAGGAGAGAGAGAAGGGAAGGGAGGGGAAGGAGAGGGAGAAGGGGTGGAGATCGGAGGAAAAAAAATATATGATAACCCGTATGATATGTGGCCAGGCATCCTAAATCCCGCCGTCGCCATATCTCACTTGAAAAAAGCATGCGGAAATCGCACGAAATCCAGCGAGGGAACCCACGTTGTGGTGCACGGTAGTCCTGAAGTGCGCCAAGATAACCTATCGAAACCAAGGTAGAGTATTTATAGGTTTTGAAGCCATTAATACTGTATCTGACCTCGGAACTAACTAAACATATTTTTTAACACTAATAATCTGAAATTTTATCAGAGGGACCTTGAAATTTTATTCAACCGGAAAGTTCAGTTAGAGGGAAAAGAAGAAGGTTTAGAATACTTTTCAATAAACTCTTGCCACGCAAATTGAATTTCAAGCTCGATGAGTTTCGAGCATAATATTTACGATTTTTTTTCTGAAATGGAGATATCAGCTACGTACACGCAACAACTTCTTGATCCAAGTTACTGGCTATGGCTACATAAAAGCTGCAGCACAACTGAAAAGGACGGAAACGCAGCGAGGGGTGGGAGGTTGTCATCATTTATTAGCCTATATTTCGCATCCGCAAAAATTCTACATGAGATTGACCATCTACTTTAATAACTCTCAAACTTTGAATAATTCCATACAATTAACACTAGAACTACCGATGGAGTCATTTTGACTCCTCGCGATTTTTATTTCTCTCCCCTGACTAAAATTTTCCGAATTCAGGCCTGCAATTCCGTGACTTTTATTCATTTTTGACACAAAATAAGGCTTTGCAATCGAAATAGTTCTAGAAAGTAAAATAGTACACATTTTTCAAAATTTACCTTGAACTACCAAAGGGAGTCATTTTGACTCCCTAATGTATTTTGCTTGTCTTTTCGCTAAATAGTAATATTTGTCCAAGAGTTTGTTTCTTCTTATGTAAATAATTAATTCAAATCTATCGATGGCTTAAATATATAATTATTTCGCTTTTAGGCCAATATTTGCGAGACTTTGAAGGCATTTCTAATTTTACGGGTCCGTGTTTGGAACCACAAACTATATGAATGTCCTCATATAATTTTATCTTGCGATAAAGTGGTGAATATGCCATTCATATCGATTATTTTCGAATTCATGGGTTTAGAAGCCTTCGTGTCTGCCCATCCTCCCTTACCCCTCCCTTCTCCCCACCTGTAAGACTCGCATAGCACAGTACTGTATACACCGTATTGCGCTGCAGTGCTTATATTTCAGCTTTGACTACGTGGAAGTTGATTTTCAAACCTGAAAAAGTACCTTTGTATCCTTTCATTGATATAATGATGAACCAGGAAAATAAATCAGTAGAATGAAGTAAAGTTATTGTCCTAGTATTGTTGGTTCTGTCAGCGCTGGCTGTCGCGCGTCGTACAGGAAAACCGTGCGCTGTCCTTTGCATTAGAGAATCCAGTGAACTCTCGAGTGGACTGCAGAACTCTTGTGAAGTAAGGCTTCCATTTTTTCTGACTGGAAGTATGACCAGAAGAAGTAGGCTAAAGCGTGAAGAAGTCCTTTCTATGTTGCATTCTATACCGGAAGGTGAATCGGAATGAGAAAAGGGAAACCATTTCGACTCTGACGAAGTCGAAGATTTTATCCCTCAAAACGTTTCTAGCTAGTCTGAAGATTCAGACAGAACACGTGCGAAGGATATGCAATAATTTACATTTACTTTCCCTTTCATAAGGAGATACAAAACAAAAATATTATCTAAAATTATTTATTGATTCGTTTATACTGACTCACATAAAGCGACGTAAAATTGTGGAAGCACGCAGGCAAAATTATGAAGATTTTACTCTTTCCAATGGGGAGCTAGATGTATGTACAGCCATATTTTATGCCCGCGGAATATCAGGTACAAATGATCTCTCTATTGCAAGTATTTGGTCAAATAACTGGGGAATACCATTTTCTGAAATGAACGACTGGGAACCGGTTTGTAAAAATTTTGCTTTTTCTAAGGTTTGATGAAAAATCAAATCGATTCAAGCAGCTCAAAGCTGTCAAGTTTGCCGTCTTTTCAATAGTGTAGGATAGATTCACAGATAATTACATTGATTGTTACAAACCTGATCCGTGCATCACGGTTGTTGAACAACCCCAGTAAAATCAGGTGAGTTTCACTCAGTACATTCCTTCTAAGCCGGACAAATACGGCCATGAATATTGGCTAGCTGTTGACAAGGATAGCAAATATCTTGTAAATGCCTTCTCTTATGATGGAGAAGATAGTTCACTTCATGCAGATTGCAGTTTAGTAGTACTGAAAATAATGCAACCGTTTCTCAAAAAGGGCGAAATATTACTGTAGATAATTACTTTACCTTAGTCAAACTCGCTGAACAGCAAAAAAGCTATGGTACTAGCATTGTGGGAAAGGTAAATAAAAAGAAGAGAAGTACCAAAAGAAATGAAATCACAAATATACCACAAAAACATATACTCAGCGATGGCCTATCCACTCGCTGGAAAATACTTCCGACTAAGTAGGTATTCATGGATATTGTACAAGGAGACTAGGAACCTAAAACATTTCGCGCAAGACGCTTTTGAAAAAGCTCGATACAGAGTTGGCTGATACTCATATTAGATCTCGACAAAAGTGTGGCGTGTCCAATGCTGCATACTCTTCTAACGGGATTCTGCAAAAAAAATATTTCCAGGCAAAACCAAAGTGCAAAAAGAATCGATCTGTAGGGAATTGAATAACCTGCCAAAAATATTTGTGCGGGCAATTAAAATAAATGACAATGCTTGAACTGTAAAGCATCTTAGCCAAATGCGTGGCTTATCAAATGCAATTTTTTGCTGCATTTAATTATCTTCCCAACTTCCATGTAGCCTAGGTAATATTTTTGACCATTCAAACATGATGATAATATGTGTTGAAATGTCTATGTTTGCTGTTTTATCCAATTCCTCTGTGAAAATCCTATTAAAACAACATAACATGTAGGAAAAAAGAATTTCAAAGAAATACTTTCGAATCTCGAATTTAAAAAAAAATATATTTTTTTGTTAAAACCACGTCTGAAATATTTCAATAATAAACAAAAACGATAAACTAAAGCAATTTATGAATGAAAACAGAGATAAACTGGAAAAATAAACAATTATAAGGTAGGAGTCAAAATGACTCCATTCGGTAGTTCTAGGAGGGGTGTCAAGTCCGGTATTCCTAGTGTTAAAAAATGACGAACGATATACCGTTACGGGCGAAGTTCATGAGGACGTTTACCCTCAGCCTCAATTTAACACTGGGTTAAGTACCTATACGGTGAGAATAAAATTCATCAGAGAGAGGAGAAAAAGAGGGAGCACATAGTGGGAGAAGGAAGAACGCGATTGCGCATAACCAAGGATATTAAAATCACGATACAATGGAGGGTCCTTCGGTTGGCCTCCCTCATGCGTTGTCGCCCTACGTGCATTAAAATGGACTTTCAAAAGTCGCCGCCCGAGTCGCTGAGAGGCACAGCGATCCAATTTTCACGGGGGAATAAGTCATAATTAGCTGGATGCTTTCGGCTTCGAATTTGGGAAAACTCATAGTTTACTAGATAACTTTGCACACGGTTTTCACACAAAGATTTCCCCTCAGATGTAAACATGATGAATTCCGCTGTTGCATGAAACCGGACACATATTATAGGAAAATTATAAATAAAAATTGTGCACAAATTTTAATTCTCATATAAGGATATCATTAGGGGTCTTCACAGAAATTCCTGATACTTTGATCTATCGAATTCATAACTTTTCAAATTAATTTCTGGCGGGTGCGAATACTCTAATGTAAACACTGAGCGTAGGGGATCGGGTTGGTGTGGTGGCTAGAGTGTTGGCTTCCCACCCGGAGGGCTCGGATTCATATCCCGGCAGTGGCAGAGAATGTTCAGAGACTGCCCGATCCCTGCTTGCATGTCGTGTGGAGGACATTTCAAGCGCAACACTCCGTCCGTCGGATGGAGCGTAAACCATGATACCCTTGGCGCTTTACGTTAAGAGCAGGCTAACGCCGACGCCGGGTTTCTCTCCACCCTTCCTTACCCATCCTTCCCTCATAGCGCAAATGATCTCAGCTTTCGATCGCCTCCTCCAAATACCATACCACACCAATATTGAGCGTAAGTGATTTGCTCCGCACTTATCGCATATTTTGCATTCCGATTAAAAATCTTCCCAAAGTAATTGGGGCTGCAGCGGGACGGGCTGGTGCCTTCCCTTGAATGCGGCCCCATTGACTGCGATGGAGGACTCGGCCTATATAACTGCCGTCAATTACAGCGCCCTTATACTCTTAAAATAAATAAATATTTGCAACCCACCTGTCTGATAGAGAAATGTCTAAATACTTACTATAGAATTACAATTTTAAATTATCATTCCAATCTCCCATTTCAGATTCAAACTTTGCTATAGGCCAAAACGAAATCACCACCCTAGTCAAAGAAAAAACAGATCGCTGAAGGGAAGTGGATGTTCTCTCAGGCACACGGATGCGTCCGAGAATGGAGTAGGTACTAATTGAACGAGAGAATCGATATATGAATAGGCTTCCTTGAAAATCTTAAGGACCTTCTAACTTTACTACGCAGTGATGAGTGCTTGAGAATGAATGGTTCGAGTTTCTTTTCCGATTTTGTTCGATTTTGTTCCATTCTCATTATTCTGGGTAAGTATAATGATAAACTATCAAGTGGTACTATTTGTTTAGGAAAATTGATTGGAAGGATAATGAATTCATCTATTTACCCATGCACTAAAGAGATAACTTTCTCAGCCATTATTGAAAGTACTAATAAGTAAAGAAACAAAATTCCCCCATCTTGACTTGGTTACAATGCCAAATCATTCCAAGCAATGAGGAGGTTTGCAAATCATTGTGTGGTCGGATAAGAGGCATTTAACGGGTTATTTACATGACAACGAGCATTACAATAAAGGATTCATGAGCTGAATTGAAGAATTTCAAGATTAATCCAAGGCAATGTGCGATGGTTGCCAACAGAAGTTGCATCTGGCTTCCCTATAAAAAGGGCGCTTCGAATGAAAAAATACATTATAAATACGACTATTAACCGAATAATGTAATCCTGAAGATATTTTCAACCAGATGCATTGTTTTTCAATCCAATAATTCGCGAGTGCAAGCACTCCACCGAAAAATACAAATATTCAATGGCGCTGACTCCATGGGGCCTGAGGGGGCCCGAGCCCCCTCAAAAATTCGTTAAAGGTGTGAGGAAAAAATATGTCAGGCTTGCTGACTTTCCCCGGAGGGTCCAGATATCGAGATTCCAGTAATCAGAGTTCTAATTTTGATCATATAACTCTTCTAAAATCCTTTAACAAAAAACTTGGGATGGGTCGAATAGTAGATTTCTCGAACTCGAATATCAAATCATTGCTCGAATATTCGAATACCTCGAGTTTCGAATACCTCGAATACTAAACGATGAATGTGGGAATGTTTGACTAGGTCGCCTATGCAGCAGGAAACCCAAGATTTTGGCGAGTGATTATGATTTCCTACAAACGATTCTAACAGGAATTTAGCTGATTAATGGAATATTTTAATTTTATGTAGATAATAGGGTAGTTACATTCATTAATGAAAACGAAAGGCATTGATTGTTATTCGTTTCCCACCATTAGTATTCATATTTTAGAAATTATTTGGTTTAAGAAATACCGGTTCAGACGAATGGCAATGGCCAATTTTATCCTCATTTGAAAAAGACTAGATCGGCACCCATGCGATGCCACTCCACGTGACATCACAGGGACATAGTTTCCACACGATCGGATAGGAGTTTTACATCGTCTGAGCTTACCAATGCATGCATGAGGCACAGAGCTCAGGGAAACATGTCAGCCACCTATTAAAACTGGCTAAGGTCGGAAAGTTTTCTTCGTTTGATAAGTCATAAATAATCCTTATTTAAGCCAAGCGCTACCAGCTAGCATGGTACTCAGCTACCTGCTAGCATCCTGCGTCGTATCAGCGCTCAGAGCCTCGCCCCAAGGTCACCTCACTCGCGGCAGCGGGAAGCAGAAGCACATCACGCAGAGTTTTCCCCAGCATTCAAACTACCCCGTCGCGTTTTCGCGCGCTTGAAACTTTTCACTTTTAATTTAATAGCGAAAAATAGATATCGTCTTATAAAAATCTAAAAGCTTTAAATACGTACTTCAGGAGTATTAATATTTCGATTTAGCATAGAGTAAGTAAAATTTTGGCTATTTTGAATTTTAGGCTGTCGCCTAAAATTCAAAATCGGGTCAACAATGGGTTAACGAAACCTATAATATAAGCTTGGGATGAGAATGGTTTCCCTCCCATTCTCTCTTGATAACGCTCCCAGTAGGAGGAATGAAACGTTGAGTGTTAAAATGTTATGTGCGCAGGAATTCCCGAAAACCACCACCAACATAGATAAAAGAAGCGGTGAAAATGTTCATGCGAAAAGTAGTGGTTGAATTTGATTGGCCACGCAAAGTATGCTTGGAGCACAGTTAATACACTGCATAGCATCAGGATCAATAAGGAAACTCCCCCAACGTCTGACGACATCATCCGTTAATTTGTTGTAAATAGTGAGTCAGTTCAAAATATATTCTGTATTTTGCTATGTAGCTTAAATTGTTACTTTTACTGACAACTCACTTGCATGCTTCACTGTCACAGTTCCAGAAACCTCAACAATAAACTGCTCAATACGCTGGTACAGCGACACTATGGATAAACTGAGCGGACGTGAGCTAACGCAAAAGTGTAATACAGTGTTGCATTCTGCAGGATAACAAACACCTTTCGATGCCTTGCATAGGTTTATCAACTTACAAACAATTTCTCGGAACAAATCTTGCTCATATGTCGAAATTTACTATATGTGTACGTGATTCAATCGTAAGACCACTTTCACGTGAAACGATTTTCCGCCAGCCGCCGTTCATTGCAGGCCACACAGCATTGCAGAGAGTCGCATTTTCTGAACACCGCCTGAATATCACGGCTGGCAAGAAGTCGTTTCGTCTGAAAGCGGCCTCAGTGTAGCATTGTCTGTATTTGACACGGTAGAAATTTGAACCAAGAACCGGCAGCACCGAGAGCCATATAGCGGAACCAATACGTCTCTAAAAATAACTGTTGTGAGTAGTCCTTTCAGAAAAGCATCAGGGCATAGAGTAAGTATATTCTAGAGGGCTCACGGCATAGGGGGAAATCGTATCGACAGTTTTAATTCTCAAAAAGCGGGAAGATGGCACGACAGTATCTAGCCAGAGGCGAGAGAGATCGCTCCAAGGTCAACTCGCCTATCCCCTTCCCTTCCCGCTCCCCCTCTTCCTGACTCAGTCCCCCGAGCCCCAAGCTTCGAAGGAAGGGAACAAGATGTTTATATCGGCCTGATAGAGCATAGGAGGACAGGCGGCGCACAATGGCCCAGATGGCGAAAAAGTTGAACAAAAATCAGATTTTCGTTGGATGTCTTTGAAAATTGCTCTTTACTCGTTTTTTGGCATGCTATTTTCATTTCTGCAGTTATTTTCACGAAAAAATATTATTTTAGGCGATACGTGGAACTTTAACTTATTAACTGGCCAATTGTAACGCTGACTGCATAGACGAACCCAAATCATGATAAAACATGAAAATAAATGATAATTAGTTATAAAGTATGAGTTAATGATCTTTGAAATTAGTCAATAAACAAAAAAGGCTAAAAGTAGGGTTTTTGGGTTCATTGACTTACGTTAAAGAGGTGCGATTTCCAGATTTCGAGAGGTTCTTCTGTATGGACTAAAAGTAATTTTTAAATAAATGTCAAAATAGTATTTAAGTGACTCTTTCATTCTCATATAAGAATGGTTAATGATTTATAACTTTACGAATTATGTATTTTAATTATTCATCATCAGATTCTTCTCAATCCCACCCATCCCTCTCCTCTTCGCATTCGCTCGCAGAATTTTGAGACTCATGCAAGACCAAGAGATCACGAACCTCCTGCGAAAGATCTTTAAGGCCCCGACATTTGTTCAGTCAGTTCCTCATGTGCTAATAAAAGGGTCCGATGTCAGGATCAGTCACCGGAAAATATTCTCATTCGTATGAATTCGAGATATTTTTCTCGCGTAATGCTCGCGGTATTTTCTAATATCTTTATGGCGAAATTCCTGGGCTTCCTCTGACAGTTCTCCATTAGGAAGAAGAGCCAACTCGATAACATCTGCACCATGTAGAAATACTTCGTGCTCCATGGGTGGCATGTAAAACCATCCATAATGTCTCACAAAATTATCCGCTGTATCTAAGCAGAACTTCTTAAATTTTACCGGATCAATCAAAAATCCGCAAGACAGAGATCTCAAACTAGTTGAGAATTGAAAGATTAACTCTTCTTCTACTCCTGCAAATTAATTGACTTCAAGCAGCTTCGTTTTCCTAATTTTGGAGCGCGTAGTAACATCAGTGAATTGGTTACTTGGCCTACCCCCTTGTATATCGGAAGTACCTGTTAAAAAATAAGACTACTAGAACAATATCCCAGGGGACCCCATGTCACCATTAAAATACTAGGAAAATACGAACCCGAGGTGCTTGGAAGGTTGCGAAATACATCAGGGAAATCAACAATTTTGTCCAACCGTTTGCCATTCCTCTAAAAAACCAAAGAGATTGATCGTGAACTAGCTCACCATCTTCTCTCGTCGGAATAAAGAAATTTCATGTTCAAAAAATTAATAAGCTCAAGTTTTGCCTTTCATCTCCGTGTAATCTGAAACAACCCCCTAGATATGCATTCAAATTCCTTTTTCGAGCAACTATGGTTTTCTCTTTTTTCTCCAGCATTTTTCCGTGCAGTTCTCGCCGCGTAAAAGTCCATGAAATTTTTGACAGTCAAATATAATTACACAGATTTGTAAAAAGCTACACAACAGTCTTCTTCCTACAAAGTTTAAATATAAAATAGAAGGGAAAATATGAAAAATAGTGCTGTGCCTCGTCTCAGACCAATTTAAAAAAACGGAAACTAGAAACGGAAATAAATGAAACATAGTATGCCTACTCGTAAGTGGTTGTCAGGAACTAATAAATCACTGAATCACATTTCTTTAGTTATCACAACACTATAACTTCTGTGTGAGATCACTGTTAAACACAAAAACTGTGGCCAAAATAGGACTTCTCAATTAGTAATGGGTATGTGTTCACATCGGCAGAAAAGGAGAAACTGAAGGGTTACAAAATGTTTTGACCGCTATTTGGACGGGGTTAAAAAGAAGAGCCATGAAAATGTGGCTATTCCCCCAGATAACTTGTAGGGGTAGGGTTGCACCCGTAAAGAGAATGTGAAATGTTTAGATTTTGTGCGAAAATGCAATGCCATGAAATAGCGGCGGACCTGCAATACAACCCGTCCAAAAGGAGGCGGGTGGAGGGTAAAGACCTCATCTATTAACAAGTGTAGCTTCAATTGCAAGTCAGACCACCTCTAGGAAATTAACTCAAGTTGGGTGGTGCTCCAAGTTAGGATAACATAAGGTCCCGACTAAGGACCACTTCCCACGTGCCTAAGGTCCGGCATGTGTTCGGGTGACGGGTCTCTTGCCACTTCGGATTGAAAGAAAGGGAAGCCGGTCGTAGATTTTCCCATTAGCAGTGCACGTAGCCTATCGTATTTACTTCAATACATCACCAAAACGCAATTGAAGTCATTCTGAGAAGCGATCGAATACAATACAATTAACGCTACAATTAGACCTGAAAAGAAGGAAACCGGTTGGGTTTTTAATGCATACTGTGTGGAATACAACAAAGTTTATTTTTGTGTCCATAATATATATTTTATTAATTAAAATGCTCATTTGCAAACTTTGTTATATTCCACACAGTATGCATTAAAAACCCAACCGGTTTCCTTCTTTTCAGGTCATTAGCGTTATCGTAAACCTCTAGATAAATACCTGAAAATATCGAAACCGGTTGTTGAGTTTTTTCATTAACACTGAATTGAATATTAAATGGCTTAGTTTTGAATTTATAATGTCACAATACCGCGAAGTGAGTTCACAAAACAATATTTCAAATGTATATATACGTTCGTGATCGCCTATTTCATCGACTGGTGTGGTCCTAAAAGTAAAAATGAGCAAAAATTGGTCTCGATAGGCGATGGAAACTCTCAACCAGGAAATCCGTAATAATGAGTTGATCTTTAATAAGAAGGAAGCTATCTTTAGAATCGCAATACTAGGAGGGGAGTTTTGGAAATAATAAAAGATTTACTTAAGGTATTGAGACCGAATTCTACAGGTTATCTTTGTGGCGGGCATGCAATCCGAGCGAGCGAGCAGCTGGAGAAATGACTAATATGAAATGACGATTATACCTGTGAAACACTACAGCTGCCCGTTTCTATCACTATTATTTTAGGATAAGGGCCTTATTTTAGAAACTGCTAGCTTAGGAGAGGAAAAATGTGATTTAAATGCACGTTTACGGCACTAATCATAACATCTTCTCAACCACAATATCCATCTAATTATTAATAATATATTCACCACGGGAATAAACTGCGTCACGTTTGTATCCTGCCATTTCATTCTGCCCCCAACCTTGCTGATAAGGGACATGCAAATATCCTCACTTATCGTCAATTATTATCGATAATATACGGGAACATCGGCGACCAACTCCTTCTCCATCATGTTTAGCATGCTTATTCCAACCATTCATACCCCCTTTTCCAGCCAAGGCCAAGCTCAGCATTTCTTCTGTTTTCTTTTTTTCGCCTCTTCAATATTCAAGAGGCCTGTTCAGACAATTTCGCTTGCTAAAAAAGACAGAATCCTTCACTTCTATAAGCTTCCAAATTTGTTTACATAAATATCGTCTTTTTCCTTTTCGTCCAAATGATATGCATCGTGGGACACCCCCGTCCAGTTGCATCAAAATATTTGCACCGTTTGACCGTGGGAAACCGGCTTAACCTATGTGGCCTCTGTTTCAGCGCTAGGCGATGCTTTTTGTCAAGGGCCCTGTGAATTGTTGGTTTCATCCTATTGGATGAAAATTTAGAACCTGCCCTATCCATTGGGACAAAACGGTGTTTTGTACAAATGATAGTACCAAAAGGCAGTTGGATGAAATTTTGACGGTGGGACAGGGTGCGCGTTAGTTGCATTAAATTTTGATGCAAATTTGACCGTGGGATATCGCACAGTGGGCGGAAATCGGAAAAAGCCGGACAAAATTACAAAATTGCCGGCCTCGGTGGCGGAGGGGTAAAGTCCTCGCCTGCCAAACCGAAGGTCGCGGGTTCGAGTCCCGCCTGGGTAAGTTACCCCTATCCAGGGCATGGATGTTTGTGATTGTTCAAATGTTATCAACCCCGATGTAAAGGCCGAACAGTGCTGTTTTCGGTGGTGTGTGAAATAAATAAAAAAAAAAATAAATAAATAAATAAATAAATAAATAAATAAAATGACTTTTTTTGAGTTATAAACTTAAAACTTCGCTGGTATACCCAAAACTGATTGAAATTTAAGGATATGCAATTCATTTGACAAACATCCTACCCGATTCTGAGATACACAGGCTTAAACGTGAGCAACGTTCCATGAAAACGCCCGTCTTCAATTTTCTCTGAAAATCTTCCAAAGTATGTAGAAGGTGAAGTTGTAGGTGGATTCTTGCGGAATAAAAAACCACATAATCTATTGGCATGGTGTTCTTTCTTTAATCTGCGCACGTCGGGAGTTGGATTAGCCGCGACGTGGTAATCTTATTGAAACTGTATGGGTTTTAACGCACAGCATTCACCGTTTTTATGCTTTTATTCAAGACACCGATTCTCAAATGGTCTGTGGTGAAGACAGTGGAAGTATTTTAGCCGAGGTGAGTGCACGTTTCATTGCAGTTCATTTCGTTTTCACTGGATACGATCGAAGACTATGCTTCTTTTAAAAGCGTTCACACTTCGAAAAAGTGACTTGTTTTCCCGGGAATCATACAAAAGACCTACCAGAAAGATACCAGCTGAGACTGTTATACCTTCTGTACTCTCCGATCCCTCACTCCCGGGGTTTTACTGCGAAAACGGACGTTTTATGACACCGCGGAGCTGTGCCTAAGACCGTCTAACGGGGTATGTCTACGGGAACATCTAATAAGAATGTTTGCATAAATTTGTACTATTTCAAATTTCTCTAAAACATCAAGCCTTGTGCCATTACTGAAGGGGTGAAGAAAATTATGGTTGAAAATGACAAGAATGAAAAGTCTGTACCAAATGTTTGGCGAGAAGTGATGTTTCATCCCAATTTCCTGCACTTTCTATGTTCTTTCATTCTGATAATAAAACTTCTGCCTGTTTGACCAATGAAACTCAAGTTGCATGATTCACAATTAACTTTGTAAATGCCGGATTGATGGATGGGTTCTATTTTGTCTTTGTCACGACACAGAACTTCACCGAGAGTGCAAGGGTTGTAGAAAGAAACATAGAATTTATTTTTGGGGAATTTGTTTGCAAGCCTGTTGGAAAGGTCTCCCACAAAAAATGACCGGCACCAATTTTTAGAATTCTCTGTGATGGCGGAAGGGAGCAAAGCTGAGAAATAGCTCGCGTTTTCATCTTTCTCTGAAGGATTTTAGTTTAAGTATTTAAGCTGTAGCCATTTGAAATTGCAATTGATTTCACTGTGGAAAGTTCACAATTGAAATTGACTGCATTTAAAGGTAGATTGACCTATCTATGTAACATTAAATAGAATGTAACATTTTGCGATGCATGAGATCTTATTACGGATTAGCACACTGTTCTTTTTTTCTGCTTTGGAAATAATCAAATCTCCTTCGTTTATCTTCTAATTGATTGATCAAAATCAACTTGTTTGTGATTAATTTTCATACGGTGAGATTTACTTGGATTAGCAAAAGTAATATAATTATATATATGTCACAATTTTGTTTTCCTACATTCTCGCGCCGGAGGGCTACTTTCACGTCGACTCCGTCGAAATTTTTTTACATCAGATGGAAGTCTTTTAACCTTCTAAAAACACATCACTAGTTTTTACTCGTCAGGACATGAGTCCCCAACAATGGAGGAAAATGAGGATTACACCTCGGGAAAATCATTGCTAGGTGACATTTCAGCCACTCAGAGGAAGTATCTCCGGAAAGGCTCGTCAATAGGTCTATTACAGTTCGAAGTTTGGACTTAAAACTTTATGTTGCATGATCTCTGCCTTCTCTTCGGGTTTCCACCGCGTCCGTTGCCTTTTGGCGAGAACAGTTTCGACAAAAGCCAACGGACGCGGTGGAAACCCGAAGAGAATGCAGAGATAATCTGATCAACGCCGCGAAAATCTTCAAACCTACTTTATGTTGCAAGATTATAATAAATCCTGTATTAGTGTTGAAAATCTGTATTTAAATGAATAACTCGTCATCAAAGACAAAAAAATAGGTTTCGGTTTGTTAAATTGTGTACGAAAAGCAATCAATATCTAATATACATAGAATCAAATGTTTTATAACAATTAACGAATGGACAACTCAAGATTCTAACGCGATAACATATTTTAGCCCACGGATTAGGATTCCCCATGAGGCCTACGAAGCAAATTTTGCTTGCAGTTTCGATTCACAAAACTGCATAATAAGAGGTTTAATTCCGAAAAAGGGGAGGGCGTATAATTTTGATTCGCCATATTTTTCTAGCGCCGCAACAACTTACAATCGGAATATGCCAAAAATACTCCATTCGATATTCCTGTATAAATGCTCACCGCGTAAAATGTATCTTTGGATATTTAGTTTTTCGGCCCCTGGGAGAAGGGATTCATTCATATAATGAGGCAAGAATTTAAGCAATGAGTGAACCCGGGCTCAATTGCAGCCGCTATTTGTTTTACTTTTAAGAACCTCAACTAAATGCTAACGCTTAAAATAAAACTTTCCTCAAACGACAATGCGTCTTGTTATTGACGAGACGACGATTATCACAACTATGATCAGAATAAGGTCTCAAGGAAAGACAAAAACATGCATTAGATGATCCTCTGCCTCATACGTAAGACCCGAGGTAGAAAAATGGTAGAGCCGAAAGAAACCTTTCCATTTTCGACGTGGTAACAGAATGGGCCATTACTCATCCCGCTGTCGAGCAAACAAATCAAGGTCACCGACCACCCCTATTCCCAAAAATGCTACTGCTGATCCATACGTCTTTGTGTTCGTTTGAAGCTGCGCGCTTAAGAATTCATTACCAAATACTTTTAAGCTTTAGTTACCAACTGTGGTGAAGAGGCTATGACCGTTAGCGAAAGGCAAACAGTGCATTGTTTTTCAGTGTAGGGATCCTATCTCGCATTCCTATTTTATTGTAATATTCCGGCACTTGGCGTTGTAAATAACATTTACACTTCACCAAAGTGAGGTATTTCATAACTGAAGTTCTGAAGCACACCATTCGAAATGTATTTCATTCTATATGTAGATTGTTCAATGAAGCGATGAACATCAATAAGATTTATAAGTCTCTTGAAGGGAAAAAATCTTCCCTCACGGAAAATCTCTTCCTCGTCAAAACAACAGCTCACCTCGCCAACCTATCTGATGGCAAAACGATATCCTTGGGAGGCGGAAGCTTTCAGCGTGGACCCAGGCCAGAAAGGAAAGCCTGACGAGGTGCGTTCATTAAAAATTGATAACTCTCCTTGTAATCGAGATAAAGTTACAATTCTTTCGCCAAAAATAAATTTATAGTTTTGTTCAAATTTCATACGCAGCATATATGGACCTATATCGTAAGATACGAAAGTTAGCAGGCGATTGATTTTTACCCTGCAAAATTCCATACTTTTCGTCCGAAAGATATATAAACACACATTACAACGTCGAAACTGAGTTATGAACAAATTAAAGTTTACCAGTATGGAAAAAAATGTCCTATAAACATTTCCTGCAAGTTTCAACTTTATACTAAGAACAGTCTGCCGGAAAATGGATTAGGAATATAAACTCGGAAAAGTCAAGTAACTAGCCGAAATTCGATAAAATATTTTTTATAACAATTGTTATGATCTAAATCGAATAATTAATGTCTCCACTTAACGTAGCAACCCTTTCTGCTTCAGAATATATTTTTAGACTTGTGGAACGAGCAAATTAAAAAAATTGCCAAAATTCTTCTAGTGACATCTGGTTAATCGCTCTAGAACTACACCAAAAACGTATACGATTTTTGTACGTGTGGTGAGCTCTCTATATATACTTACTCTATGGATTTAGGCAATAAAAAATAATAGGGAAGCACCGTACTTGAGCATTACGCCAAAATGCTAAGCTTCCGTCGTATTTCTTCGTCTTTCAGGCATTTATTTTCCTGAGTAAAATGCTGAAATAAAGTCAGAAATATGCCGTGTTTGGTCTTATTCTTTTTTAAATTACACGCACATTACTAATACTTCAATCCAATAAAGGTGTAATAATAATTGCCGAAAGTCATCGTTAGACACCCTTCGGGCTAGTAGATGACTAATTCAGCAGTTGACCTCCAGAAAGGGGGTAGTTCGAAGCAGGTAAGCAGAAAAGGCCAGTTGGTGAGTAGAGGGGGGGGGGGGGGGCGTGAGACACCTTTTTACTGTGCTCGTATAACTTGATAATTTTTTCGAAGCTAAGGTCTTCGTAATAGGATCCCTGCGCGAGCTGGGGATCTTTTGTTTGATTTCGGAGAAGAGGAATTCTTCGGAGTGGGTGAGGCGAATGCTGAATGGAGGGGGATAGCAGATCGTGGGAAATGCGCCAATGTCACTATCCCACGGCACTGAGTTTCTCCCTATGGTAGTTTCATCTCCTGGGGAAGATTCAAAATAAGTGCATGTCGTTATTAGCTACCAAGGACTCATGGCAAACACCTCGTCTCAATTTTATCAAAAGATGGATGCGGGAAAATGGTCAGTGGGGAGAAAGAGGAAAAGGTGAAACGCGATTCTATTATTTTTCCAGTAACTTGATATTTTTTTCGAAGCTAAGGTCTTCGTAATACGATCCCTGCGTGAGCTGGGACCTTTCGTTTGAGTTCGGAGAAAAGGAAATCGTCAGATTGGGTATGGTGAATGCTGAATGGTGGGGGAAAGTGGATCGTGGGAAATGCGCCAATGTTGATATCCCACGACACTGAGGTTCTCCTGATGGGGGACACCTGGTATTTTCGGATTTTTTTTCATCCGATCAATTTCGGTTCCCCACGACGAACTCTTTTCACCACTCTAACCCGTAAATTTGATGTAGTACGTCAGCTTGCCTAAAACGGCGCTGCATGCACTAAATGACTAGAGCTCTCTTCATTTTTCCGAGTCAACCACCAACGACACGCGAGCGACAGCATATGACGCGAAATTCAAAGTATTCGAGGTATTCGAGACGGTACCTTTGGAATATCTATTCGAGATCTCGAATAACGAATACTTTCTAGTATTCGAGGTATTCGAGTATTCGCGGATACTATTCGCACATCTCTAAAAAAAACTAAAAACTCACTACTTATAAAATTTCACGGGGCAAGATCCCCGGTTTGGCCCCCCCAATATTTTCTCTAAGTCGGCATCCCTGGGAATAAATGATGCATCTTCATCAATTGCCGCGCTGGAAATGTTTCTATCATGCTGATTAACATTCGCCTAATTTGTCGGCACATGCAAAGTTTCTGCGGGACAAAGAGGCATTTCTATGGTTCTTCTGCAGAAAACCCATGCGCCCCTATAAACGGCGCGCTGTGGAATGCAGATCAGGCATGGCAATGGAAACTAAACGAAAGAGAAAACCAGTAACATTTCAATAGATTCGTTCCCAGGAGGGAAATGTAGAAACAAAACGAAATGGATTTTAAATCCGGGGAGCTCAACTCAGGGTCGAAACGAAATCGGAGTCAAAACTACTTCGGGTCGAAACTAAACTAAACATCTGGAACGAAACACAGATAATGTTTCGCACCAAAAGGACCACGTGATTCACCTTTGAACAGTTTAGTTTTGACCAACACACCGAATACAAAGTATGGCTGAATGAAGTAAAGGTTTGGCCCAAGCCCATTAGATGCATGGGGTACTCATATTTTTACCACTAAAAGGAAAACGGTGAACGCAAACAGACCATTTGAAGCATTCGATTTTTAAGCTCAATTTATTAATCTCTCTACACGTATGTCAAACGTGGGTCGAAACTATTCCCTCCTATTCCCCTCCACTCAACTTCTAGGATCGAAACTTAACTGTGAGCAGTGGAGTTTCGATTAATACAGTTTCGTTCCTGGGAGTAAAGTTTCGTCCCGGGTCGAAACTTAACTCCTCAGTGATTTTAATTTCGTGCGGGGAACGAAACTAAACCTTGGCCTCGCTTTTTCGTTTCCCTCCGGGTCGAAACGAAACATTTTCGCTTCGTTTCACTTGCCATCCCTCGTGCAGAGAAACCATAAAAACAGATGAGAGGCGGGGCTCGCAAAGGAATAAAAAATGAATGTGCCAGATTTCTCCCGAAGATATCTTGGCTGTAAGTATAGGCGTATTGAATCCAAATGGAAGATAAATAAATGATTATCATCAAATAAAAGATATTTACTGAGCGAAAAAAATGCTCAACTGGAAAAAAATGAAATGAGAGATGTGAGAAACAAAATATTTCCCGATTTGGTCACAAAATGTAATGGGGCAGCACCTATGCAGGCAGAATAATGCTATATGTATTGTTTACTATTTTTATAAATTGGGGTGGGTTTGGAATTCAGAAGCCATTACTGATGTGGTATGAAACATATCTATTCACTTCTTTGATACTTCAATGATCTTTTCAAAATGCTTTCACGTTATCCCTCGTTAAATAAATTCAAGTTCAGCAAATTTTTTTACGAAAGGAATTAATAGTTATAACTATGGAGAACTACAGATAGCAGGCTTTAATACGTGACATATTTATGACACCCTAAAGGTCAAAAGAGGCAAAAAAATGCACGGGAACGCAAATGAAGTGTTAATTCCGGTTTACAGGAAATTTGGAATGCTCTACAGCTATGAACTTAGGCGACCCATACCAAATATTTATCCGTTGATTTACAGAATAAAACAGTATCGGCAAGTGTTAGAATGAAACCATGATGAATTTACCTAATTTTTAAGTGACAGGCAAATTCATGCCAGACTTGATATCACTGTGGGAACTGAAATTGAATTAAACAAAACAGTTCACGGCTCAACTGAATCAACTTTGGAAAAACGTTATTTGGCACCAAACTTGACATAAACGTTTGAATGTGCATTTCTTCAATTGAAAGAGAGTTGAGTAAGTGAAAAGACCGTAAGTCTTCCGCTTTCGTTGAATTCCTCGAGATACGAAACACAAAGAAGATTTGCAACGAAATGTCGGCGGCAATAACTCTTTAACAGTTCAGTTGATGACGTGACGAATGGATAACGCGCGGTTGCCCGCTTCTCCACTGCCTTTTGCATCGGCTTCGCGTAGTTTGCTGCTGTTTACACTCTCGTGAGCTATTCCTTTCCCTAAAGGCCGATTCTCCCTGAATGAGTACATGAACTAGACCGTTGATGACCTCATCAACTCACGAAATGAGGTCAGCAAGGTCCGCATTTTTTTATTTTAAAATTATGAGGCAATGCCTGAAAGGGGAAGGTTAATTTTTCGTGTTGAGTGAGGCACCCCATTCAAAAGTGAATCACTCGTATGCGCCGTTTTATAGTGAATGTTACAAAGATTGCTAAACTGCCAACACATCACCATTCTCGTCAAATTTTAATGAACCTACTTGGTATATTTCCACCTAAAACTTTTATTTTCCGCGCCGATGACACTTTTTCTGTACCACTGTAAACGGAAGAACAATTCACGCATCTAGAGAGAGGTCTTAAGTACTGGACCGAAATTTGAGGAGGGCATGCAACAGTGAAAGTTTAGGTAAAATGATAAGAGTATGGCATAGTGAAACGAGGCAGAATAAATAAGAACTGATAAGACATCCGAAATCTAAAGGTGATGATAAATTATGTGGTTGAGTGGGGTGAGGAGACAAATGGAAATACCAACAGCAAAGGTCGACAAAGAAGATTTATGAATAACAATCCAAAACGAAAATATATTATTATTAAAAAAAACTGTCTCTATCGGTAAGTAAAAAAAGTAAATTACATTTTTTGTGATCCTGACTAAGTCTCTAAATAAATTGCTCCGTATTGAACGAAAATCGTTGGGCTAATCTTCAAAGTACTACTAAATTTATACTTAAGATCATAACATAGTTAAGCTACAAAACATAGTGAACCACGTAAATTAAATTTTGCCACTAAACGATGACATTTAGCCTTCAAATTCACTGTTTTATTCCTTCACTTGTTTCGGTGCATTAAAAAAGGTTTCCCCCTCTCCCGTGCTATGCATTGTTAGTCCCTTGAAAACGGAACATAAGTGCTAAAACCGGCCGAGAAAGTAAAAGTTATCAATTAAAACAAATGGTAAGAAAATACTTACTGTCAGACTAAAGTATAAGTAAGTATCCCCCGAGATGAATTCATTTTTTTTAAGAAAAATAAAAACGCTTGATTACTCTAAAATATTCTTCATTCTTAATTTAAGAATATTTCCTTGAAGATGCAAGGTATCCAGAGGGATCCTCTCGATTTATTATCATCTCTTTCTCAGTGTATTTTGGATAATATGAGGAAAAGCACGGACATGAGAGCTGGATGGGTTTAGAAATGCTTAGACGTGGAAAACGCTTAGGAGTAGATCTCCGATGCAAAGTGGTGGCGAAGAAATGGCACGAATTTTACCCATCGCACTGAGATTGAGATATATGGGCGGTGGTTGAGGCTGGAGGAGGGGGAAGGGGTCGGTGGAGAGGGAGGAATGATGAAGATGAAAAGATGCCCCCAGAGAGAGTATTCACGGATACGGGCGGGGGGGGGGGGGTGTTTACTTGTCAGAGTAAATGGAGTGGGGGGTGAGGAAGATGGATGAGTGGGAGGGAGCCAGCTCGAGGGGAGGAAGGGTCGCAAGTGCTCGATAGTGCGATATATCGACGAAAAATCGATTTATTTCACCACAATAGGATCATTGGAGAGTAAAGGCGGGAACAATAATAGATACATCAATCGTGGATGCTATCACCAGAGCTATGGCTATTGGAATAAACAAGTATTAATTTTCTTATAACAAGTTACCTACTGGTGGTTTTTCATTAATTCAGTTTCTGTTGACATCTTACGTTCAAATTGTGATAGTATGGAGCAGTGACCAAGAGCGATATCTGCTTTTCTCCATATAGATAATCTCGCTTAGACTCTTTGTATGCATTGGCTGCATTAAATGCAACGATAAAATAATGCTTAACCATTAAAAAAATCCTTTCAGATATGACGCTGCTTTTCAATAATGAAAAATATTCAATGGACTACCCTGCTAGCTACAGAGAATTAAATACCGTTAGCCTCCATTAAACCAGGTGATAAGCATAATAAGCGGCACTGACTCATTATTCAGCATTCATTCAAATGTAAATCATCGAATGAAACTATCTATGACTTCCTATCGGGTCAGAGTTGGCTCCATTCCCACGTTTCGACTTTTGACTCGTAGATATTGACTAATTAGCCCCTTTACGAATTTTGGTCTAACTGGATTAAGCTCAGCTAGGCCAAGGTTACCACCTTATTTGGTTGATTTTCCTCGCTCTTTTTTCATGCCCAGGTTGATTTGCACCCACGGCGAGATCAGTCGAAACGCCGCGCCTTAATGAAGTAATCTTTAACCCGATAGCAAACCCGTTAAGAGTTTCACCGAGCTAAGTGACAGAACAAACCTCGAAGCCGGTTTTGCGACCTGTGGTTAGCCTCAAATGGAGCATGATACAGCCGTAGTCATTATTATTATTATTATTATTATTATAGTATTCTACCGATTAAGGTAGGTTTCCATGGAGTATTCGAGAAGCGATCTGGGAGCCTCCCTTTCCTTCCAGAATAACTTTTAATTAAACTCCCGACGCGACGTTGAATCGAAGAATTCATCGACTCCAAATATTCATGCTCCTCAAAACATAAACCAAACATTATAAAACGAGTCCAGTTCATTTACCATATTAAACTGTAGTCCCTTTTTAGAAAATGGTCGTATATGGATTTGAACCTAGCAGCCTTGCATCCGCGGCACACAAACGCGGCAGCTCACTGTGGTTCGCTTCTCATTTGCAACGCGCGCTGTGATGTGCATGCGTCCCTCTCTCGGCACTCGGCGAAAGCATCGATCACTCTGCCAACTTCGCCAGCACCCTCCTCCCCTCCCCCAAAGCGCTTCTTCGCATGGAGGTCTCGCTTCCTCCGCGCACAGCATATTGAACTCATACCAAATGCTCTTATGCTCCACTAGGACCTGATCCATGAGCTAAATACCCGCGATGTCTTCTGATGAAATCGTTCGAATCGGCAATCAATGAGTGAAAATCCATACTGAATGAAGATAAGCAGCCTTAGCAATATTTTGCAGATTATTATTCGGTGCAAGGCGCTTCTACGCTAAGGCCTCACTCTCGATTATATAGATTTCACCTGGAAATCCCAATATGTGCATGCCTGCATGTGCGATGTATGATGGCAAAGTGTTATTTAGAAGGGTAGTGGGGTGGGTGGAGGAGTGGTTGGCTTGCGTGACTGTGCTAGGGGAGGGAAGGGCTGGGGAAGGGGGCTAGTTGGGTGGGGGTGGGGGATAGTGCTGCGGTGAGTGCTTTCGAAAGACAATTTCGCCGAGTACTTGGTCCTCACCGTAAAACTTTGGACTCAAAAATGACGCCTTAGCGTCGAAACACGTGCCTTATAAAACTCTGTGAAATTTTATAAGAGTGGTATACCTTCTTTGAAAGTCTGCTGAGCTTATTTGGATTATACAGTTGAAAACAACATTGTCTGCTGATAAAAGGGAGCGGTAGTTTCATGTGTTTATGAAATCTCATTCTTGCAAATATTTATCAATATCCGGTTCTTTCACTCCTGTCTTCAATTGGGGAATAGGGTAGTTTCCTTCATCAAAGAAAACGAAAGGCATTGATTGCGATTCGTTACCCACCATTAGTGTATTCATAATATACAAATTATTTTGTTTTAGAAATACCGGGTTAGACGAATGGCAATGGTCCATTTTTATCCTCATTTGAAAAGGGCCAGATTGGCGCCCATGCGATGCCACTCCACGTGACGTCACAGGGACCTAGTTTCTATACGAGAAGATAAGAGTTATACGTCGTCTGAGGTTACCATTGCATGCATGAGGCGCAGAGCTCAGGGAAACATGTCTTAACAATCACTAATTAAAACTGGCTAAGGTCGGAAAGTTTTCCTCGTTTGATAAGTTATTAATAATCCTTATTTAAGCCAAGCGCTACCAGCCAGCAGGGTACTAGGCTAGCCGCTAGCAGCCTGCGTCGTATCAGCGCTGAGCCTCGCCTCAAGGTCACCTCGCAGGGCGGGAGGGGGAACCAGAAATACGTCACGCGGAGAGACTTCCCGACATTCATACTTAAGCGTCGCGTTTTCGCGCGCTTGAAATTTTTCACTTTTCATTTAATCGCGAAAAATAGATATCGTCATTTAAAAAGCTAAAAGCGTGAAATACGTACTCCAGGAGTAATAATCTTTCGATTTAGGCAATAAAAAAATAATAGGAAACCACCCTATTCTCAGGCTATATTTTGTAGAACCTCATCATGGTATAGAGGATAAAACTGTCCTGTTGAGAATCACAGATATTTTCTGTTACACCGACTTAGGCTTCAAATTCATGAGTGATTATTAAGACTGCAATTGTTCGCAATTAGCCGCCTTAACCCATTTACGGCCAACGTTGCGAAAAGGCAACATTATTGAGAAATGCAAAAAAAATGTTTCAATTGAATTTTATTCATGTAGAATTCGCTTTTTTCAATAAAAATAAGTTTAAACTGATTTTTAGTGAGATTATAATGACAATTAATAAGTATTTAGATATTTATAAAAATACTCAAAATGTCAATTTTCGAGTCTCCTGCTAAGCAAGATAAATAATTTTTCCTAAGAGTAACTTTACCCTTTATTAAGTTTTTTATTAGTCCATGTGGACGTAGAAATTTCAATTAATAGATATTTTAGCTTATTTTTTGTCAGGGAGTCAACATTAAGAGAAAATCAGATCCGGAAAATAATGTTGCGTTTTCGCAACGTTGGCCGAATCCGCTATCTATAGGCAGTTATGCAACCCGCATTACCATATATTTCCGTCTCGTAGGAATATGCCGTTTTTACTGTCAGATAGAATCCTATGCCTTTTTATGCCTCGTATTTGACAGATATCGTCATATTTGATAATTAAAATTCTTAGATATTATATTTCCAATGAGATGCTGCATTATTTTACCTTAATCCAATATAAAATAGATATGCATTAAGGCTTGAAAGAAATGAGTCAAAGTGAATATTTTTGCAGAAGATAACGTATTTTTCCAGTTTTTAATTGACATTTTTATCACAACAGATTGATTTACAACAAATAATGGCTATTTATGAATTACTTGAAAGCATATCGGGTGCAATGGAACAAAACTTTGTACATTCAATCCGAATTAGTCCTTCCTTACTTCACGATTCAGCGATATCACCGACTTCCACAACAGGATATTGGGTGAATGAAGGCGATAAGGCATAGATTTGATTCTTAAATGATTGAACCAAAACATATTTGATAAATAAAAAATAATCTACACTTTTCAGACAATTCCTGTCTGGACAAAAATGACAGATTTGTAAATTATGACCTCAATTTGACGACTTGAATTAAAAATTATTACAATTCGGAGTATTTGCGCATAAATTTTGAAATAATGAGCAAATCGTACCTTACTTTGGTCACTACAGTGCATAAATGTTCTTTTAAAACAAGCCTTTTAGATTTTGCTTTTAACTTTGGTGCTTCTGTTATTCAGACGGTTTTAGGGTTCAACCAGGGGATAGAAAATTACTTATATCGAAATATAGGCTTGGAAGCAAGTGTTATTCTGGAATTTCTCAAGGTTATCCCTGATCCCTCGAATCCTCGTATGTTTTTCGATAACTTCTTTTCATTTTGAAGACTACTTATTGCTTTGAAAGAAATAGGATTATTGGTCACTGGAGCCATCCGTGAAAATTATAATGGAGGAGTGCCTGATAGAATATAATAAAACCATCGACGTGAAACCGAGAGGAACATGAAAACAAACATGTGATAAAGCCGAAGGTCTTAGTATTGTTCAATGGAATGATAACTAGATTGTCCCTGTAGAAAGCAATACAAGTATTTCGCTTCCATTGGGCACAGGGAAAAGTTTCAGCAGGAAAAAGAAAATACTATTTCACATACTATTCTATGTTAATAAAAGAAAATGCTATTCGTGTTATTGGGGAGTATAGTAAATACATGGGAGGTGTGGACCTACTTGATAATGCAAATGCAAATTACCGCACTAGAATTCAGGGGAAAAAAGGTCCTAGCTTATCAACTTACTGGATAGCGTTTGCACTAACGCCAAGAGATTGTACAGATTATGCAACGGAAGTAAATTTCACTGGTAGACTTCAAATCGTATCTAGCAGGGACACATCTAAAAAGCGAAGTGAATCAGTCAGTAGATGACGTACTCCTATACAATTCGCGTCCATAAACATAGAAAAAGTTAGGTCATGTAATTCATCGCGGATTCGTGAAGCATGAAAGGACGAATTTGGCCATAAAGTTACAAAAAATTCAGTAGTTACCCAAACAGTGTAAAAGCCAAATCATGCATGAATGTACGAAATTTTATGTTCCATTGCACCCAAAATGCTTGAGTATTTCATAACTAGCCATTAATTGTTGTAATTCAATTTGCAATGATAAAATTAAAGTCAATGAAAAAATGTTAAATACATGCTCTTCTGAGAAAATTTTCGCTTTGACTTTTATTTCAAACCGTAAAGCATAATGTCTAATTTATTGTGGATTTAGATAAATAACAACAACATCTCACTGGAAACATAATATCTAAGGATTTTATTTATCCAATATGACGATATTTGCCATATACGTGGCATAAAAAGGTATAGGATTATATCCGACAGTATAAACAGCATATTCCTACGAGACGGCAATGTATTGTAATGCGGGTTGCATAACTGCATACCGATATCGGATTCGGTCAACGTTGCGAAAACGCAACATTTTGTTTTTACCATAAGCAAATTTTTTTGAAGGCCCATATTTTCAATTTACCTTATTTAGCATGTTATTAGGTAAATTGAAGAGAAAAAATTACATATTTTCAAGTATTTCTTTACTCGGCCGGTAATGGGTTAAAGACAACATCAGGATGAGGAGAGCGGAGAGGATAATATGGCGGAGCCATGATTGCTTAAGTTCATTAAGTGTTTTAAGGAAACCATTTACTGGTTTCATCGGTTTATGACGTGGATGTAACTATTTTTCCACCATAAGCGTTATACGCCAAGGTACAACTATGTTGGCGATAAAATTAATTTTGAGTCCTCCATGTGACGGAAACAACTTCTATTTTATGTCCCTTAGGGAGAAATTCAATGTGGGGGGAGTGAGAATATTGGAACGATGGCGGTGGAATTTGGAAAGAGGCGAGGAGATGACAGAGAACCAGTTGAAGTGTTGCTTGAAGAGCAAAAAGCACAAGATTTAGGTACACAAGCAAATGAATTCACTCCTCCCCTTTACAAGCAGACATTGACATTTAAAACAATGACATCCAAATAAGCTCAGCAGACATGACTGAAAACTTACGCTCTACTCTATGACTGCAAGACTCATGCATGGAATTAGGAAGAGGGGAAGGGAGCGTGGGCAGAGATCAGGCCATCGATCACTGGCCTGCTCTTGAAGAAAGACGGGATCACGGCTCAACGTCCCTTCCAGCGGACGGAGTGTTGTACCGAGGTGCCCTCCACATACCACTCAAATAGGGTTTGGGAAAAAATGAAAAATTTCAGCCGTTGCGGGGATTTGAACCCGGGCCCAAAGGATGGGAAGCCAACATTCTTGCCTATTCACCAACCCAATCCTCATTTCTTCCTCATTACTCTCGAATGTTAAGCCTTAGTTCCTCTCTGGTCCTCGCCCTCATATCTTCAATTGTTTTTATCGTTGATTGTGAAAGAGGCTGAATGATCAACAGACCCATATCTTCCCGTTTATAGATCCGCAGGGTCGCCTACTTCTCAAACTATTCACTGCGAAAAATCGACGCCGATTAACACTCCCGCAGAGAAGTTTCTGACGCCCCCGACTCATATTTTCTCGTACTCCTAGGTCGCGCGCGTCTTTCTTGCGCGTGGGTATCACGTTTTTCGTTTTCGTATACTCTCTAGTGAGCGTTAATTTACATTAAAGGGGGATCTCCCAGAACCAGATAACGAACCGGAAATCTAAAGATATCATCTCATGATAATAAAGCGGTAACTTTTGCGTTTTCGAATTTTAAAATTGCGAAGACATGGCTGAATGGATAAGTTTTGAAGTGCAATTTTGGATATTAAGCTACGTGTCCAATGGAGACTAAAAGTCTCCATATTGGGTCTCGAGAGTCGAGTAAGTCATGAGTTTGATCAGACAGTTGACAAGACGCGTAGCTTAGTGGACACGCAGACACACAGGGGACACGACAATGAGAGCATTCTCGGAGACAACGAGCGACAAGTCCCAGAGAAGACTTCAATTGCTGTCATTAGACACGCGTACTTCACGAGTCTGGAGGCAAAGTCTCAAAATTAGAAGCAATTAAATACTCGTGCGATCGATCTCTGAATAATAACAGCAGCGTAATTTTCATTAATTTTCTATTAGTAGTCACACTTCTGAGATGACTGATTTGACGATGATTCCAGTCTCAGAGAATGCGAAGCGATGCAAACGACCCACAATCAAAACGGGACTCACCCATTCATAATCAGTTCAGAATTTTGACAGAACGAACAAACTCTTCAAACTTCTCTGGAAAACGATATGAAACCATATAAATCAATCAAGAGGAAGAGAATTCATGGGGACCAAGTGATTTTTCTATCTAAACAGGGTTAGGTACAGAAAGCAGGTAAACAAAACAAACCAGATGGACCAGTCTTTTAGTGCTGCATTTGATTTTCCACTCGACGTCAGCACAGAACATATAATCACTCGCATCCCTTGGGCACCAAGTTTTTGTCCATTTCTTCAATCAATTTCTGTACCCAACTCTGTTTAGAGAAAAAGTCACTTACATCCCTTGGCTCCTAAACCCCTCAATTGATATCGCTCAGTAAAAATGTGGAAGCGCACAAAGATATTCATTGCCGTGGATACTGTAACCAAATCCGCAAAGTACCACCAGAGCGGATCAACCTATCGAAAAGATTGAAGGAAAGTTATCATTCTCTTTCGAATTAATGTAAAATAATTGGGCTGAAATTTGAGAAAATTATGATTCGCGTCAAGATAAACAAATTCGGAAATTCCCAGAGTAATTTCACCGAAGCGAGATTTTAAGATCGAGGAAATTGGTATTATGAGGTCAGTTTTTGGAGGCAAACAAAAGATAATTTATTGGTTCTATTGCGTGTTCACTTAAGGCTACAATTCTATTTGCGCCTGAAAAAATAAATTAAATGTGACGAAATTAATACTTAATAAGCATTAAAGACGAGATAGCAAAAAGTTGACAAAAACGTGAGATGAGTAAGAAAAACTTTGCGAGACCTCGTAAAGCTACAACGAAAATGGAAGTATAGTTTAAGAGCTGAAATGCATGGCAGGTGGCGCAGAGGAATAATTCTCGCTCCCCCGACACGAAGTGACTCAGAATACATATAAATGCTAAACAATAAACAAAGCCCATCGGAAGAGTCACACCACTTACATCTACAACTACATAATACCCTGCGAGCCACCTCCAAGGTGTTTGGCAGGGGATGATCAATCACCAGCATGCAGCATGCATTTGGACTCCCACATGCACACCACACCGTCCAAGAAACGTCACGCATACTAACAAACTATACTACTGTATGCTGTTAGAAATAGTAATTGAATTAAGAAACATGCTTTAAGTTTTACATAGGTTAGTAGGCTACACTACAAGTCATGCAATCTATTTACGAGTTCTTTGCTGCCGTTATAATCTCTTATCGATCGTGGAAAAAATGACATTCGGAATATGTCTGTTCTACAATATATCTCTCTTATTTTATTTATATCATCTGATCTTCCGTAGTATGTTGGCGTCCGTAAGATATGGTTAACTTCGTCAGAAAAGACACTGCTCTTGAATTTATCTAAAAGGTTTAATGTATTTTTCAATCTAAGGTCCGACGGAGATTCCCATCCGAGTTTATCTAAGAAGTCAGTTACACTAACAAATGTAGTCTAATGAGGGAAAAGTCTCTCACTTTGTCGTCGCACTTTCCTAATATTCTTTTAACAAAACCCATTTTACGATTGGCTTGACCGGTTATTTCTCGAATATGTTTATTCCACGATACATCATTATTGAGTCCTAGATATTTCACGGATTCAACAGTCTCTAATTGGGTACCCCGAATTATATAGCTACGTGGTAGGGAGTTGTTCTTCTTCCAGAAATTCATTACGACGCATTTTTTCAAATTGAATTCTAACTACCAAGCATCGCACCAAGCTTGGATAGCAGCAAGGTCATTCATCACTTTATCTATATCATAGTACTTTCTATTATTACAATTTTAACGTATATACCTATAGATATTCGCCACGAACATCACGTGCTAAATAAGGCTTAGCATATCTTACCCGCGCGCAAACCCGATAATAGTTGAAATAAGGCTTACCCTACTAGTACAGATATGCTAGGTCTATGTGCTGACTGGACATCGAATTAATAATCACGTTTATCAATTAATAAAAACCACTTAATGAAATATTTATCCGTACACTTTCTACTCCACTTTGGCCTGATTAACTTTTTAAGCATGGCAATACAATGTGTTGATTGTTCAAATAAGTAATATCCTGATCATCGATCGAGGCTATTATATGAGCTGGGTCTAGAATAAGGAAAATGGGCTAAACAAATCTTTCATTTGCTAGACTACCAATGCTTGCGATTCAGTAATAAAACTTGGTAAATTTTCCGATCCCACAAATTAAACGCACCTGTGATGTACACTGTGAAGTGGGATAAACGAGCTAATAAATTCTCCGGCGGGGCTTTGTAGCCAGATAAACGGAGATGAAAGGATGCATTCCATGCCTCTGTGTTCTCTCGTGATTCGTGAACATGGATTTCAGTAAAACAACGCGATTACCAATTAGTAGTGATGTTTTGCTTGTGTCTCCGATGCATAAAGTTGATTCCATACGGAACTCGACCTTACCATCGAAGAGGTATAAATTCATTTCACTACGCGAAACACACGGCATGATTCAGAGGTCAATAAAGATATTGGCAGATGACAGACGAATGAGCACAATGGATCGCTATAGCCAACTAACCCCAGGATTTAATAACTTTTCACGGAAACATGTTTAAATACGAGCAACTGGCTCCCAGCATCTTTTGCAGTCACATCTGTGCGCGAAAGTATAAATAGGAAGATTAGTTATTAAATAACGTCGTTACTTCCGAAAAAGTTACCTGTCACAACGTCACTCAAGGGCCGTTCGTAAATACACCCGTAACCATTAATGGAATGGATGATGGAGGCCGATACTTATAGGAACAAAGAAAAAATACTCCTCACTAATTTCCAATTATAAAATTCATTGCCGCTTCAGAACGCTTCACTGCAACACATATACATCAGCAGCGGGATGAAAAATAATAATTTAGCTAAAAAAGCGTAAATTGAAGAAATTATATCATATTTTTTATAAACTTTTCTTTAATTAACCTACCATTACACTACTACATCATGCTTTTAAAATAATTAACTGTCCGAGTCATTTTATGGAATGGTCCATTTCCTTATGTGTAGAAGGATTGTCCGGGCGGAGTTTACCCAGAGTTTACATCGTCGAAGGTTTTATGAGTATATTTCCTAAGTGCGCATGTTATCATTATATTATTAAACACATTTTCTAGCATAAGGAGGAATTGACGCCCACAGATCGGCGTTTAATGATTGGATTGCCTCTCGCGACCAAGGACGATTGAAGAGGAATGTCATTTGATCTCACGATGTCATTGTAGCAAACAGTTGTCTATGTAATGTCATTTGGCTTAGGCAATCGTGGATTCCCAGCTTCCTGCTCCGTTCGTATTCAATCCATCTGATATGGCCACAGCATCAACGGAGGGAATTATTGAGGATTCTAAACACAGTTGGTCAGAAAAATAAAAGGAAATGTTTTCTGACGAGCCTTCCTATCGAGGGAATCAGAGAAAACTAATTGATGTAATTCATCATAAGAATATAATTGGCACATACAAATCGTCTAAAATATGCATCTTATTTGCACCTCGCAAAGGTGCCATTTTGAGATTCAAGTCCACGAAGTCAGTAGCGCGTGTATGGCGGTGCAGTTGCGCCAGGTGTGCATGTACGCCTTCCGCAGTTGAGAATTCGCAGCTTTCTTCTCCTTTCATGAGAAGTCCGTCCAACATGCATGGGCCTACAGCATAAACCAAGGGAATTACCCACCATTCACCCCCGCCCGCTCTGTAGATCGGATGCATGACAACAAATTGCGTTTTTAACGAGTTTCCCTCCAGCCCCTGAGGCCGTGGCCTCCGGGAGCTTATCCTCAAACATATCCCCATTCGAACTCGTCTGGAACAACACGGCGGGGCCAATCCGCAGACTTGACACTTTTCCCGACGTGTCTCTCCTTTCCGCGTGTTTGAATTTACCCTCCCCCCCCCCCCCCCTTCGCATTCAACTCCACACAGATCCACCCCATACACAACACACCCCCAAATAAAGGCTCTCCTTCCAGCTCACAAACAAAATCCCCACCTCCCCCCATTGCTTCGATACGCCGCGAAAGGACTTCCATGCCATATTTAAGTCGGCTCGAAAACGTCACCGTCACAGTGGCGGTGTTATTACCCGTTCGCAACGACTTAAATTATTATTGCAACTTGGCTTAGGGATGTAATATTTCAATGAATCAGACCATTAATCAGTCGTTAAATCGACCTGAGAGATCTTAGAATAGACAATGTGACTGCCGATAGACATTGCTACCAGCCCTGCTCTTCACCACTTTTAAAAGCAATGTGTGTTTTTATTCACTAATGACTTTTACAAGCCGAATTTAAAGCCACTTAAAGTTATTGTAAACCAGCAAACGATATTCATAAGTTTTTAACTCCTCAGTTACGTCAAGAGTTACGCTGTCCTGAAAAGGGCGTAAGAGGGGAGGAAAAGGCACGACAATGACCGTTGCAAAGGGTGAGCAATGAAAAATTGTTGGACGGCAAATTCATGGTGTGCCATTCGAGGAAACTTGATTCGTGTGCTGCGGACATTTGAACTCGATCCTTCCTCTCTCACATTGAGCACAGCCTCATTCGTAAAATTTGCGGATGACAAAGACTTCACCTGCGAACCTACGCACTTATGTAGAAATCGTGCGATATCGCATGCAGCGAAAAAACAAGACCGTACAACATGTGATGATAATAGAGTGCGTTTTTTTCTTAAAAAAAACATTGGGATGTTTCTTTTTTTCGCTTCAGTTTTTGATGAGGGAGAGGAAAATATTTTGCTCGCGTTCGCTCGTGGTGGAAAGGGAAACAAAAGCTTCGGCGATTTGATGGATTATCTCATGATTATCTTTTGGGGAGATGGATGGATTCTCGCTCTGCGAGTCGCAGATCCTTAATTAATGATTATCGCTGCGTTTATTGAGAGAAGGCTTGCTGATAATATGGGGATATTAGCACATATAAGAGAGCGCTGAGGTGACATTGCGGCACATACTTAATTGGCGAAGTGATTCTTCGACAAATGGCTCTTAAAATTTTATGATGGCGTAGGATTGTAAGTAACCTAAGAATACATATTTATTTATTTCCATTACCCCATAAACAGCACGTTTACGGCCTTTACAATGGGGAATTAACAATCAAGGAAATCCACACACGCCCTGGATAAGGGTAACTTACCATCGAACCCGCGACCTTCTGTTTGGCAGGCGAGGTCTTTACCCCGCCGTCACCGAGGCCGGCAAACTTAAGCCATTTCAAAGTTTACTCACATCTGTGGCGGGTTCGTCGCGGAGGCCCCATTTAATGACAACCCCGGATAGACAGCGGGCGCCGAGGTCGCGGAGCTGCGGGAGCGACGGATATAAAAGGCCGTGTCTTGCGGCAGACGGGGGTTATTTTGCTGTAAAACCAGACCGTGTAAAGTTGCTTGTTGGCTACTGAATAAAGAGGCCGAAACCCGGAACGGAGTTTACTTATTTTTACGGCAACAACACAACATCCAACATTCCATTAAGCAGATACGCGGTGCAGTGAGCAGTTACGCAGATAGCAGTAAGGAATTAAAAAGGGAAAAATGTTAGGATATTAAGTTTTTAGAGCGGACATTCTTTTTGACTGCCAGTTGTCGTCAACGTTTTGTCAGCCCTCTCTCATCAAACGATGAAAATTACTTGTCAAACATGGCTTAGATTTTCGAGAATCGAAATTTATCAAAATTATTAGCGTGTTTAGGTTGCCATGATTTAAGTAAAATGCATAAAAAAGTTTTTACGGACTACCTCCCGAAGCTAAAGCAATTCGTACCAATTCGTCTAAAAATTAATAAAATCTGATTTTCGTATCGTTGAATTTCTCAATGTACGGCTTACGATATTAGACTTAATCACATTAGGAAGGTAAATTAAATCAAATTAGATTGACTCTAAGCAACATCTAAGTTTTTTTGGAGTCAAAGTAGGAAAATCTACCTTAAATCGACCTCATGGATTCCTGTTTTCATGAGTATTCAGACAAATTGTTTGCGGTTATTTGAAGCGCACGCGGTAAAATTGAAATGATGGAAAGGCGGCCATTTATCTAAAGACTTAAAATGAAGAAATATAATATTTCGTCGTTTCGTGGAAGGAGTGACAGCTTACTCTATCTTTGGATTGTCAACGTCAGCAAAATTCCATTTACAAATGTTCAAGCAAAACGGTCGCTGTTCTGTGAGTAGAAATAGCGAGAGGGGAATCGCGTGAGCCAGCCCATTTGTAGTCGAAGCGAGGTGGAGTCGAGCACGCATGTCTACCAGTGTATGTGCCTAAGAACCTCAGGATGTGTTGTTCCGCATTGAAGCGATGAATCACCAAACACTAAATTAATTAAAGATGTGCTGCTGTGCACTTGTGCCGACAGAGCGATCGTTGACGCGGAATTCTTCGACAAGAGGAAAAGATGGATTGATAGATCAACGGCCACGCCCATTGCCTCTTCTATAGTAGCCAAAAGTGGCGCAGAAAGTTCGTTTGGGAAGTTTTGGGGTGGCTTGTCCTCTCTGTACGGGCCGCCAAATCCTAATATAAGAATTAAAAACAAAACTACTTGCCGCTACATGGGAAAGAAATGGAAAAAATAATAACATTTTAATATGTAATTCAGAAACTGTAATTTACCGGTACAGATAACTAATTCTCAATTCAAAATAAATTTATGCTTCAGTTTTTTACTCCTACCAAATAGATTGGGCCTTAGCATTAGATATTTTTGTCGCTCTCCGCGAAAAAAAAACAAATCTTGTTTCAATTGTTTCAAAACTTGAATTCAAAATTTTGTTTCATTATTTAATGATTCAGGTAGGCATACTTCCGATTAACAAAATTCAATAAAGTATTGTTTAACGATAGCAAAATTATGGCAAAAATTGCTAAAAAAAATTCAAAATGTTAAATTCACAAAGCAGATTTGAACTTTAAGCCTACTTACATTTTAATGCAATGGAAGTTTATGACCATTGATAGATATCTGATGATCAAGGCCTATAAATTTTTACTTGTGATTCGGTTGATTGCACAAGCATAATAACATTTCATTCAAAGTGAAAATTGAATTGAATAAGTCATCATCATCATTAGTCAACAATCCTAAGATTGGTTTGACGTAGCTCTCCATTTCTCTCTCCTATCCGCTAATCTTTTCATAGCTACATATTTCTTCTCTTTTACATCCTTTATAACCTGTCCTATATAACTCATTCGGGGCCGTCCCTTGCCCTTTTTCCCTTCCACTTGTCCTTCAACGATTGCCTTCATCAGACCATCGTGCCTCAAAATGTGGCCAACTAAGTTGTCCCTTCTTCTGCTTAATGTTTTCAGGAGGCTTCTCTTTTCTCCTACTCTCCTTAGCACTTCCTGGTTACTCACACGGTCAGTCCATTTTATCTTCATCATTCTTCGGTAGCACCACATTTCGAATGCTTCCACTCTTGACTTCTCTGCTGCTGTCAACGTCCAAGCCTCGCTTCCATAGAGAAACATACTCCATATGTAGCATCTGATGAATTGTTTCCTTACTTCTATGCTGGTATTTTCAGCTGTAAGAAGATTCTTCTTTTTGTAGAAAGCCCTCGTCGCCTGCGATATTCTACTGTGTATTTCTTTCTTGCTCCGTCCATCGCTGGAAATTCGGCTTCCCAGGTAAGAGAACTCGTTCACCTCTTCAAGCTTATGCTTTCCTAGGTTGATGTTTGTTTTAACCTCCTCTCTTTTACTGCAAACTGATATCTTAGTCTTCTTTTTGTTGATTTTCAGCTGATATCTGGCCATTGTCCTTTCCATGTTTGTCAACGTCTTCTTCAAATCCTTCTCTGTCTCGGCTATGACTGCTATGTCGTCAGCAAATCGCAGCATACTAATTTTTTCTCCGTGGATATTGACACCCGAAGCTTTCTGCTTGATTTCGTTGATGGCTTCCTCTATGTAAACATTAAAAATTGAGGGGGAAAGCGCACAACCTTGTCTCACCCCTTTTCTTATTCTCGCTTCTGCACCGTTTGGTCCACATTTGATCACAGCTACTTGGTTTTTATACAAACTATGAATAATTCTACGATCATTGTAGAATACGCCGATTTCTTTCAAAATTCTAAGCATTGAATTCCATTCCACGTTATCAAAGGCCTTCTCTAAATCGACAAATGCTAAGAAGGTTGGTTTGTTTTTCTCCATTCTCTTCTCTATGATCATCCTAAGAGCCACAATTGCTTCCCTTGTGCCCCTGCTTTTCCAAAATCCGAATTGGTCCTCATCCAGGAATTCTTCTGCTCTTCGTTCAATTCTCCTGTAAATGATTCTTGTCAGAATCTTCGACGCATGTGTCGTCAGGCCTAAATTCCTAAATTCTTCGCACTTCTCAGCTCTCTTCTTTTTGGGTATGGGAATAATGATGTTCTTCTCGAAGTCACTAGGTAAATCTCCTGTTGAGTACATATCGCAGATAGTTTTATACAGTTGAGTTAAGACCTTTTCTCCTGCATTTTTTATTAACTCTGCTGGAATGTCATCTATTCCTGGGGCCTTATTCTTTCGCAGGTCTCTTACTGCAGCGTCAAATTCCGATCTTACGATGCTTGCTCCAATGTCATCCTTTTCAACTTCACTTTCCTCTTCGAGAACTTTTGAGTTAAGTTTGCTCCCGTTGCATAATTTCTCCAGGTATTCCTTCCATCTCTCGGCTTTGTCTTCGTTTTCAATTAGAATGTTTCCATTCCTGTCCCTTATGCTATTATATTTTGCGTTTCGTTCCTTGAAATGGTTCCTCACTATTCTATAGGCCGCTTCCACTTTCCCTTGTGCGAGGTTATTTTGTACGTCCTCACATATGTTCCTCATCCACGCTTCTCTGGCTTTCCTCGCTTGGCGGCAAATCTCGTTCCTTATTCTCTTGTAGCAAGCCTGTCCTTCCTCAGTATTCGTATTCTTATACTTTCTCCTTTCTTCAATGAGGTCTAGGACTTCATCCGTGATCCATGGCTTTTTCTTAACACATTTTCTTAATCCTAGAACTTCCCTAGGGGCCTCCTGAAATCCATTTTTTATGGTAGTCCAATTATTCTCAACTGAGTTTTCAGACTGATCTAGTCCTATCTTGCGCTCCACTACTTCTTGAAAGGCCTGTTGATTTTTTGGCTCCTTAAGTTTCTCTAATTGCCAGATGTTCTTTGCTGATTACTTCAATTTCTTGAATTTCAGATGGCATTTTATGATCACTAGACTATGATCACTGTCGATATCTGCCCCCGGGTAGCTTTTACAGTCCTTTATCTGGTTTCTAAACTTCTGCTTCACTAAAATATAGTCTATTTGCAATCTTCTTTTGTCTCCTGGCATTTTCCATGTGTATCTTCTTCGCATGTGATTCTTAAATAGAGTGTTGGCAACCACTAATTTGTGTTCTGTGCAGAACTCTAACAGCCTTTCTCCTCTTTCATTTCTATTTCCTAATCCATATTTTCCGGTTATTCTTCCATCCTGGCCTTCGCCGACGACAGCGTTCCAATCACCTAAACAATTAGGTTTTCTTCACCCCTTACGTTTTTGATTACTTCCTTTATATCATCGTAGACGTCTTCAACTTCTTCATCCTAGTAGTCTGTCGTGGGCATGTAGACCTGTACCACTACGGTATCTACCGGTTTAGTCTCTATCTTCACCATAACCATCCTTTCATTGTACTGTAGGAAGCTTTTCACACGCATTCCGGCACTCTTTCTGAGCATTATCCCAACCCCAGCATTACCGTTCAGGGAATAAGTTATATGAATTGCTAAATACTTTGAAAATGCTACCACAAATAACATAAATTTTAGCTATTATTTTGATCTTTGAAGTGAACTATAAAAATATAGGAAAATTACATTTCAAATTAAACTCAGAGAGAATACGAAACACGAGAATTAACTATTATTTCATTCGTAAAAGCATGGAAGAGAAGACGGCTTGGAGACTAATTCAACGGTAATTCGCTAACAGATACGTCAATTAGCTTACTAGCACGCCGGTGGCAAAGCAATTGCAAATCCAATAATTCCACGATATCAAAGGTGCAGAGACGAGCGGGATAAGGCTTTTGGATTTTTCAAAAATACATCGGCGGGTACAAATTATACCTATTTCCGTTACAGTGAAATTTCTAAATGCATCAGAAAATAGCTGCAATTTGAAGAGTTTTTTTGTCAGATAGGAGATTCATTCTTTGACCGTTAGCTATTTCATTCATTCTGCATAATTGACTTCGTCTTGAAACAATTTGGCACTAAATAAATAATACCACCGCCCTCTCCTTTTCTAATTTACGACACCCAGATACTTTGAAGGTCGGCTTGAGCCTGCTGATATCATAAAATCATATGTACATCGATTTGATAGAAATTAATGTACATTTTATACCGGCATTATGCGTAACGGCAAAATAAGGTGTAGTTTCCTTGTAAGCACGTTGCCTAGACGAAAATGTTTTCTACTACAGTTTAAATTGTTAAAATGACAAAATGAATCTGAGTTGACTTCAAATCTCCGTTGAATATTTTAGTAAATGGAGCAGAATAGGCGCGCAAAGCTAATCCTGAAATAGGAGAGCACCAGCCACGGCAGACCCAGAGTCGCAATATGTGATCACCGAAAAAAAGAAAACACGCATTCAGCGATATATTCGTCGTCATTAGGACTGTAGAAGTGCTTTTCATTAGTTTGCGCACGCCTGCAGAAGCTGTTAACGGTTTTCAGTGGCCTAAAATAAATAATTAGTGAATATCCCAGCGAGTTTTTGTCTCTCACGATCCTGGGAAAGGGTCTTCAGCTTTAGCATCGAGCTAGCACGCCCAAATCTGAATCATAACGAGTTTGCACATGAGAGCTACAGAAATACGAGGAGGGAAAATTCTGCTTTACTCGACGCGCAACTAGCGAACGTAAGCGGAGAAAGGCGGAAATAAAAACATCGCGGAATTCCTCCAAGACGTCGAGGAAGCATTAAGGTGCGGAAGGACTTGCTATCCCACGCTGTGCATACACGCAGAGGAAAAAACAAGAGTAAATCAGAGCGCGCACCCTCTCCCTGTGACCCATTTTCTAAGGTTAAAACGAAAAGGTGAACGGGAAGCAGTAACCAAGAACGTGAAATATAATCTACGGAAAATAAAACAGCAGCGCGGCAAATCTGGCGCGGTGCGTCTCGTTAGTACTTCTACGAGAAATGCTCGTCCCGAGGCTGTTTGTCGATGCGTTCGGCTTCTCTCCGTCTGAGGAGCTACTGTCGATGGGCATATCTGAAAGGGGTGGGGTGAGGTTTTAGGTTTCCTCTCTCCTTCGGTCGGAGAAAAAAAACCGGGAAACGGAAGATAAGTGAGGAAGAGAAAAGATGACAGGAGGCGTTTTATGGAAGAGGGATATCGCGAGAGATGAAATGATCACACCAACTTGTCGCTCCGAAACCATCTCTCGAGAAATCGCATCACGAAAGTGGGAGCGAGAGGTTTTATTTACAATATCGAATACCAATATCACGACAAAATTCCAAAACCGCAGTATAAAGAGATGCTATTCCGCTCGGAACATTATTTCAAAATGTTTGCTTTACGCTGAATTTCCACTCACTGAAACAGGATCGCGTAAGATGAAAAGCGTGTTGTGAAATTATTAAATTTTGAATTCTTATTTTTCGACCTTAAATTTACTTTTTTCCGTAGTATTTAATTTCCATACTACCCTTGCTGTTCCTTGAAGCAATTTATTTTAGTACCAAAGTACGCAAGCACGGTTAAATGATGATACAAATAGAATAGTTTACACTTCCTACGGTCATTTATTAGTCTTGCAAGAATTTTGTCGATTTAAAATTCCAGGAAGAGTCACGTAGAATGGAAAAAAGTCACATTCCTTCAGTGCATCATTATGACTCTCTTGCTCGTTTATCGGACGAATTTTAACGGACAGTCTGCAAATGCGGCACAGACCTCAGGTTTCACCGCGTCTAAATTTACTCTCAAAAGGACGAGAAGATAAAACGTAGGGCGCGGCTCGTTTGAAATCAACACCTTAGAGAAAATCAAATCACCCCGAGAAATTTAAATTGCTTGCGCCACCTATACGGAGTCCGCCTCCAAGAGCATCAACGGGGAACGAAAAATAAATAATCTCAAGGCCGCTATTGCGAACACACCCGGATTGAACCAGGCCAAAATATTCTCAATGACCAAGAAACTTTCGTTGCTGAAGAAATAATACTATCCATCACTATGTTAAATTCATTAAAAAGAACAACGAAGACAAAAACAACACCGCAGAAGCCACGGCCTCTGCAACTAGTGAGCTCAGTGACAAGAAGAAAGACTTCCTGACCTGCATAAAGGGGACGACTGACAAAATAGGAAACATCTTACGAAATTTTCAGATAGGGACAATCTTCTCTCCTCACGTGCAGATAAAAAACCTAATAAAAACCGCCAAGAAGAGAACTTCAGTCCAAGTCGAAGAGGTCTACCGGGTTCCTTGTCAGACCTGTGGGAAGAATTAAGTACATCGGCGAATCTGGCAGTTCGGTCAAAAGTGAAAACACGACTACAAACACGTCCACGTCTCTGTAGAGGAGCACGAAAGAGCATTTCGACTGGGGAAATCAACGAAGTCCGCGGTGGCCGAACACGCAGCGCTGGGCCACACAATCGACCTCAAGAAAGCAAAAATTGCAGCCTAAGTGAAAGTTTTCAAAGGGAGACTCATCAGAGAAGATACTGAAATTACAAAAGAGGAGAGGAACAATTTTAACGGGGACTTAAAATAAGGCGCACTTGGCAATCCCGTAATCCGGCAAAAGAATCAGCAACCTACTCCTCCAACCTCCCGCTCCCCTCCCCTAACCCACAGAGCAGGATGCCTATATAAATGAAAAAAAATCCAAATTCATCAGATTCCCTTGAGAAAGTGGATGTATGGTATCGGTATGCAGCATCGATATGGAAATGTTGAGGGCACCCAAAAATTGACGCGGCGACGGAGACCAAAAGTTTTTATTTAAAATGACGCGTACCCGCGGAAGTTTTCACGGAGAATTATCCAAGGCTATTTGATGAGGCGATCGACATATCGGATAAAACAAAATATAATATGAACAAAGAAAATCATATTCTAAGAAGACAATGGTTATGGGATTTTGTAAATCATCAAGAGATCATTATACAAATCAAATCACATTACAAACAATCAAATTACATTGTATGTATTGACAACCCTATAGGGGAAAACGGATACATCAGCAAAGACGTTTGGAAGATATTTACGCCAGCAAAGGAAGCATTCATTAATAGGATACAGCGGACGAGACGATCGTTGAGAGTACAGTAGATTCCGGTTAATGGGTCCACCGGTTAATTGGGGCAGCCACTTAGTTGGGGCAAATCTTGAAGAACCGAATCCAATTGAAGAATATCCCTGAGTTTTCTCCGCTTAATTGGGACAGCATGCCGCTTTATTGGGCGGTTTTCAAGCAGATAATCTTTGCATTGAATATGAAATGAATATGAAATGAAAGTGTGAAAAAGAAGATGATCTGCTTGAAGATTTCTGATTGAAGCCATGAGTCGGCGACATTGACTCTATGCTCGCGACGAAGTTAATTTTTTTTCGTATCAGAATACCGTTTTTTTTTTCTTCTTTAATTTAGTCTTATTTTTCTCAAGTGTACCTATTCTTGCCTTAATCTTAAAACTCTTGTTCTTATACCATCCGTGTGAGGAATAGGATTCCGTTTCCCGACCATGAGACCTCATTCAACGTAGTGATGTGTTCAAGAGGAGAGGACTACTGTGGCAGGCTATAAGTGATAGAATGAGTCCGGGATAGTAAGAAAGAACTGATGACACCCGTGGTGAGGGTGTAAGAGCGAGTACGGGCCAATTTCTAAGAATTACAGGCTGATTTTGAGCAGAGGAGACGGTTCGAGGCGAACAATTTCGCTTACAAAGAGCTTTTTGTTTGCAGCATCTTGAACAAAATTCAACTTCCTCATGAAATCTATCGTTTTCATTCCTTTTCCTCTATACAACTGAGTAGTCACTATTGGAAAATTACGTTTCTTCGTTCCTTTCTCTTTTTCCCATCACTCTCCCAGTAGTCTATGCATGCACAAAAGACATTTTTCTCCTCACTTGTACCTAGTCATCTGTGAACTAACAGCCTAAAACCAGTTCCAATGGTGCGCATATTTGGTGGGATTTATCTCGTGCTCTACGATATAAGTGAACCTAGGATAAGTGGTATTGTTTTAGTTATGAGAGTTCAGTGACGCTCCATTTCTTGAATTATATGCCACGTTAAGACCTTTTATTCGCTGAAATTTGCTATACTCGACAAAAATAAAGATTATCCTCAATCCAGTCATCTCCGTTTGGCTGAGATTACCGGGGTGCCGAAATTGAAGATAGCTCAGTTATTGAAGCAACAGGATAAACTAAGAGAGGGATGGAGTCTCAAAGGAAAGCAAGCATCGTATATGAAACGCAAGCGTCAACGTAAGGATCCAGATGTTGAGGACGCTTTAAATCAATGGTATTCCATTGTAAGCGATCGAGGGATTTGTGTAAGCGGTCCAATTTTAAATAAGAAGTCAGAGGAACTAGCTTTGAAACTTGGTCATGACCATTATAAGGCAACAGATGGTTGGCATCTCGATGGAAGACCAGAAACCAAGTAAAATTCAAGAGAGCTAACGGAGAAAAAATTGCTGATGCTGTGAGTTCAGAGGAGTGGAAGTTGAACAAACTGCCCAAGTTACTCCTGAATTTTTGCGCTGATGGCATTTACAATGCCAATGAAACGGGACTGTAATACCGAGCAACACCTAATGGGTCTTCTTATTACAGTCATGTAGGACCAACGGGGTTCAAAAAATCGATGGATCGTATCACTGTTTAGTATTGTTTAAATGTTTCGGGAACTGATAAAAAAACTCTTCTGGCAATTCTGGAAAGTGCTAAGCCTCAATGCTTTACCATCAGAGTACCAAGTCAATAGCAAGGTAGTGATGACAGTGAGTCTCTTTACGCAATGATTGACCAGTGGGGATATAGAATTAGCATGGAAATCAAGAAAGGTTCTTCTTGTACTTGACAACTGTACGGCACATGCTAATTGCCAAAATGTGTGTTAACAAATTATCAGTTGGAATTTCTGCTTGGAAACATAACGTCCTTGGAGCAACCAATGGATATGGGGATCATTAAAAATTTGAGAACACTTTACCGTGGGAAATAAGTAGATAATATTCTAGAATCTATAGAAGATAACCTTCGCATATCATCATCCACCGCCAACGCGCTAAGCTCAAAGGTGAACATTCAGCAAGCATTATTGTTTCTGGCTAAAAGCTGGTCCGATGTCAAATAATTCAAAATTTTTTTTCATTGCGATTTCAGTGCAGTGTTCAACATTACAGCAGAATCTCTAAATGTATTTAACTCCAAACTGTGCCACATAACAAGCCATGAAGATCTCGATAATATTCACTGCAATTTGGACCAATGAAAACTGTGAACTTGATATTGCAGAAACCATATTACACAGGCAACAGTGAAGCTGAAGGTGAGGATGGTGATGGAGATGAAATCGCACCTGAACGTAGCTAAGTGACAACTCTGGATGCAAGGAGTTTCATTGAGGGTTTACGACTCTTCTTCATGTAAAAGGCAATGAAGATAGCCCAAGGTCGTCATTGGATTTCCATACCGACTTGGGTCGTACGACGAGGGTGACGAGAATGCTGCAGAGAACATTAGACAAATTCCTTGGACGAGGAGATACGATCTGAAATGAAAGTACTTGCATGTTTAGGAATTTAAGGAATTAAATATTATTAACTAATTAACCGTGAATTTTTCTTCAATAGGAGTTAGTAAATGACATTCATCCAGCATCCCCTGAGACTGTGAAAAATATTTTCAACTAAGATTAATATCATTCTTTAAAATGTTAATAAATTAACTAATCTCGCTGATTTATTAAACAAATTAATTGTTTAATAAACGCTGTTTGCATTATAACCATTCTTTAGTCTTCTTTCTATCATTTCAAAGTTTGTTTATGTACAATGTACATGTATAGGATAGTTCGCTTAATTGGGGCAGCCGCTTAATTGGGGCAAAGTGTGCCTGTCCCGATGTATCCCAATTAACCGGAATCTACTAAAGAAAAGTGTATTGAAGAGTAAGATATGGAGGGTAGTGCTTTACGGCTTGGAAACTTGGAGACTTAGGAAAAAGGACGAGAAGATAAGTATTTACGAAGTACTCTGGCATTCTCCACTCCCTTCGTAGACTCCCCACTTCACTATAAGGCCTCCTCCCTTTTATTCTACCTATAAATCCTATTCTCTCGCTTCCTCTCCCTCGCTTACCCATTATTCTACCCTCCAACACCGTTCTCAACATCCCTTCCCCGCTAAGCACTCGCTCCATCCATAACTTCTGCCTCCTCCGTGTCTCATCTAGAAGCTGCCTCTCCTCACCCACCTTGTCCAGCACTTCGTCGTTACTCCTCCTCTCTGTCCACTCCACCTTCTTCATTCTCCTTCACACCCACATATCTAAGGTCTTATCCCCTTTACCTAGCTAAGAGTCCATGTTTCCGTCCCGATGAGCACTCCGCTACAGATGAGGATCCAGAGGGCCGAAAGCGTGGAAGAGAGAGGGATGAATAGTGGGGAGGAAGTGTCTTGAATAATGTCTCGTTAACTCCAGTTGTAGATAAGAAGTAATCCCTGAAAACTTCCACGCAAGAAACTACAGCTAAAATTACGTTTTCCACGCATGTATTTGTATCATGTGTTACATAAATGTATGCTTAATTTTTCTTGATTTCTATCATCAACGCAATGCATTGATGCATAAACTTTCTTGTTCTATGTCATACCGTTTAATGTGTAAGCATAACCTAGGTAGTGGAACAAGCAATTTTCACCGCACGTTGGAAATTCGTTTCCCTAGACATTCTTCAACCTTACAACTGTACTCATGTTGTCGTCTTCTTTGTTTCGGCATACTCGCTTATATTGCGTCAGTGCATGAGGCACGCAATATAATGTGTAGTAAAGCGTATAATGCGTTTAACTTTTCTTCAATCATGAATATTGAGGGATAGCTAATTAAAGTCTGCATCGGTGCCTTGTAAATTGTTCTTGATAATGTTTATGCACTGAAAACCTAACAATAGAAAGCTTTTTTCAAGCCTGAGATTGAAGTACTTTTAATTATAAAGGTCTTATATGACTCTCCTTAATTGCAATGGATATTTAAAAATGCTTCTTTAGGCCGCAATACATAAATTTCGAAGTTGCATGCTTACAGCTTATATATTGAATTTACTTGGAAAGTGGCATTTGCACGATTCATTATTTCCCGCGAAATTATCAACAGCAGCTACCATTGACCGTCCCGAAATCACTGTCTTGGTTACAGTGGCAGTACTGTTTTCCGTTCCGTTTTGCAGCAGCAGTAGCAGTACTGCCAGTGAATTACGGAACGCGCCCTGAGTGGCGACCATCAATTAGGACGTGATGTTGCCAGGATGGGGGGAGTGGGGTGGGGGGAGTAGGAGTCCCCCGAGGGCGCGTGTTGCTATGGCAACCGGCCGGGCGCGGGCGGGCCCAGGCGGACTTATTTAAGGGTGGTGTGGGTGGGAGGGGGAGAGGTTGGTTAACAGGAGGGTGAGGGTGGGTTTAATAGTATAGGGCATGGCTATTTCAAGGAATCTATCTACATGTATCTTCAACTAAACACAGTTGAATCCGTGAAATATCTGGGAGTTAACCCATAAATCACCAGCGTTGCGTTAACGAAACATTATTGAATCCTAACATAACACCCGGCGAAGAAGTCGAGTGTGCAAATCAAGAGAAAAATAAAAAGATGTAACCTATGTTTTAAAAATTACATTTTTGTCTTAAGCGGAGTTTTCTCAGCATTGCGTACACACTGCATTATGAAAATCTAATAATATGATGAAAATATTTTCATTCCAAAAATTCATCTTAATAAAGCAGAAATGAACCGGAAAATGCGAAAAAAAACGAATTTAAAAACCCTGAATACAGTCTGTAAATTAATAATGAGTTAAGGCCTGGTTACACGGTACATTAAGACGCACAAGTAAATGTACGTATGCGTGAATGATTTTTGTGGACCGGAACGGAACATGAACGAATGTATGAACCAAATTGGAAGAGGTTATATTTTCCGTTCATTCATTCGCACAAGTTGGGTGGTTACACGGTACATTTTCGTGTTCATTCACGCGTTCATACATTTAGACATTAACCCGTACGTGTTTATGTATCGTGTAACCAGGCCTTTGGGCTCAATAATGATCCATCCTGAAATAAACATATTCGTGAAATAACCGGAAAAGCTAATCGTAAAATGGGTTTTGTTCAAAGAAATTAGGAAAGAGCGCCGACAAAGTGAGAGAAATTAGCTACTTTTCCCTCGTTAGACCACATTTGGAATACGCTCCAAGTGTTTGGGACCCTCATGAAAAAGTTTTATTGAGCGAGTTAGAACGCGTGCAAAGAAGAGCTGTCAGGTATGTGAAAGGTAGTTATGATAGTCTTGTTAGTGTAACTGATCTCTTAGGAATCTCTGTTAGACCGTAGATTGAAAAATAGACTAAACCTTTCGGATAAATTAAAGAACAGTGCCTTTTCAAACGAAGTTAACCGTATCTTACGGGTGCCAACATACTACGGGAGATCAGATCATATGAATGATGATCATATGAAAAATAAGAGAGATAGACTGTAGAACAGAAAGATTTAGAATGTCTTTTTTTCCACGATCAATAAGAGATTATAACGGCGGCGAAGAAACTCAAATAGATTGCATGACTTGTAGTGTAGCCTACTAACCTATGTAAAACTTGATGCATGTTTCTTAATTTTATTGGTATTCGTAACAGCATATGTATGGTATTATTTGTTAGTATGCTTGACGTTTTTGTACTGTGTGGTGTGCATGTGGGAGTCCAATTGCATGCTGCATGCTGGTGATTGATCACCCCCTGCCAAACACCCTAGAGGTGGCTCGCAGGGTATTATGTAGATGTAGATGTAAATCGTTACTCGACCTAAGAATTTGTATTAGGGTTAGTGTGGTTCCATTATTTTGCATTTCATCTGGCATGATACGACAGTGGAGATTGTTGAAGTTAATGAATTGCTAATCCCCAAATCAAAAAAAGAAAAAATGCATTTTGGTCGACATAGCATTACTTTGATGGCACATATTTAATGTCGTCCTACATTACCAATGCATGCAAAGTGTGCAAAGTTTCAAAATCCGCACTCAAAAAAATCGATTTCGAGGTTTTGTCCAGCTTTTTTCGATTTCAGCCCACTGTGCGTTAGTCTATTTAATGTTAGGAATCAGTTCCCAGTCTCAAAGCCTCCTAAAGTCATTAACGGTCCCACCATTAAGGTCAATTACAAAAATTTAGTATTCCCCAATTCATTACTTGCTGTTTAAGGGAAAACATATGCCTTAATTCCCATAATACTTCGGTGTCTGGAGTGCCAAGTGTGTTAACTAAGTTTCTTCAATACAGTTGGCTCGAATCCATTAGTCTCCGGTTCGAAAATTCCCCAAAAACATCCGAATGCTTCATTTGCGAACCAACTCTCTGCACACTCACGCTGAGTTCACTAGAAAACACTGGCATCGTGACGCATTCCGGAAACGCCTTCGAATCACTCGTCATGCATACAAAAGGGAGACACGGATTTTGGTTAATTTATTTTTTCATTCATTTAATAAGGACCAAGGAATGTTCATAAGGTTCCTTACCAAACATATATTTTATAGCTGATAACTCGGGTCGCACGAGGAGATTCGCCATTAGAGTGTTCCATAGAATTTTATTCATTTAGCATTTATAGCTACAATGATTTGTATTGTGACAATATTACCTAAATTAACTCATGCTTCGCAAAGCTGAAGTAAAATCCGAAGCATTCTTAGGCAAAATAAGAAAATTTTCTCATAGCGTAACTGTGACGAGAAAATATTCCAAACCGAGCGCAATTTCATTAGAAAAAATATTTACTGCCATTTGTAAGCAATACACATACAAAGGGTAGTCGGAGATTTCGATTGAATTGACTTGCCAAGCGACAACCGAGTGAGGCCCGCAACAACAAAACAATTCACTCTCAACAAAAAAAAGGTAAAAAAAAAAATTGCTGAGCGGTCCCTCGGTAACCTGAGCAGAGACTCAGTTCGAGCTATTTTGGTTCCTTAGAATGGCTGGTGGGTCGATTTGCAGGAGGGAGTGAGAGAAACACGGCTACCAACAGAATTATTAGCCTTGAAGCACAAGATAAAAAATTTAAAACATGAAACCGCTCGCACTACGCAGCAGCTTTACTTGGGCTTTTCATTGTCGTGTATCATTTTTATGAGTAAATAAATTACGAAATTGGGTGAGTTTTAGAAAAAAATATTGAGCTCACCTTCTACGCTTTGCTATTGCTTGAGAACTATGATTAAAAAAGTGGGGCATTAGCACATCTTTTATTTTCTATTAATACAGGTATGAAATTTTTCATTCCATTCGCTGTCGGGATTGGTATTATATCCCAACGCAAAAACAATTCACGGGTTTGGTATTGGCAACAAGGTGGTAAAACGCGTTAAAGAAAAGCCACTGCAGAGACATTTGAAATGTAAGTATTCACCTTTCTTAATCATTAAAACACTTTAAGGCACCGATAAGTCCCAAATTCGAAAAGTTTTCCAAATCTGTTCGGTTCGGTAATTGCCGTTAGATTATTCAAGCTACATATTTTCGGAAAATTAAGACGGAATTGGAGGCTAACACCTATGAAGGAAAAGGACTCTATCGGTCATAAAAAAAATGACGAATATAACCAAGGGCAGATCCAAGATTTTATTCGGTAGGGGAAGCACAAGGGTCTGAATTGCAAATGGTTCTTTCATACTTGGTATTTGGAACAAGATACAACGATTAATGTACGAATATACTTATTTTCATATAAAAGTCATTAAAATGAAAATTTTAATAAGTTTCATGCATAATAACGAGAGTTTTTTATATGCTCCCTTTAGACAGCTTATATTATTTATTATTAACTCACGATCAATAGCTAATGAATAGAACGAATTGTATTTGTCTTTGCAAGTTACACTCTTTACTGCTTTAAATTCTGACGATTTTTCTGAGATTCGCGGCCATCCTTCTGATACCATCTCGGCCCACTATTTTTTTTTATTTATTTTACTTGGGAAATAAATTATGAAACCTGAATTTACGTGTGTTTCAAGTACCCTCTAAATATAACTCTATTACTGCTGACATGAATCAAAAAGAACTCGATGATAACGGCAATAGTGTCGTCTATATTTTAAGCGTCTGGGATGGAGGGGGGACCCACACCCGTGTCCACCACCCCCTAAATCCATCTACAACTTTCTGCCTTATATCTACATCTACATAATACCCTGCGAGTCACCTCTAGGGTGTTTGGCAGGGGGTGATCAATCACCAGCATGCAGCATTCGTGGCACATAAAATATTTTTTTCCGAAAAAATATTTTTGAATTTTTTTTTCTCTTGTACTCTCTTTTTGGTGATTATTTGCAAATGATTCCGATTATAAGACTAAAATTAAAATTATCGATGAAGTAAATTTTCCAGTTAATAGGTATATTTTTCTGTACGGAACATGCGCTCGGTATTTTATGCTCTGGGATTTATTTCTGTGAGTGCAATTCTCATCGCATTGTGTGTAAAAAGTGCTTTACGATAGCGTATATGCAGAGATAATAACATAAGATTTATGCATGGACTAAACGGCTTTAGGCTCAGTGGACTTAGGTCCCCATATTAGATATGCATAGGTAAATATTAAACCGCTTACCGCCTTAATAGGTGCGTGGAGACGCATGTTAGGACACCATCTCTCATCCTTAAAGAATGAATAAGACATGCATTTTTAGCGTTTTTATCTCGGCCTAATTTTCAACTGGAAAATCGAATTCCTGTACCTATCCTTTTGGAAGAGTCTTGCGTAAACTTTTCGGTCAGATGTGTAAGCATCCTGAAGTCCTATAATCTACACCTACATCTACATAATACCCTGCGAGCCACCTCTAGGGTGTTTGGCAGGGGGTGAAAATTCACCAACATGCAGCATGCAAGAGGACTGCCACATGCACTCCGCACGGTCATAGAAATATTACGCATACTAGCAAAATATACATGCTTATTCATAAAAAAGACTTTGTAGTGGTTATTAATTCCTATAGCAAATACATGAAAGGTTAGAGCTATGGAAAAAAGGTGCAATGAGTGATCCTCGCGAGCGATGCCATTAATCCTATCAATTGAGACAACGTTGCTATCCTTATTAGTACAAGGGATGAATGACATTTTAAATCTCTCTGTTTTGCAGTCTATTTCTTTTATTTAATTCTCATGATCACGTCTACTATAGTGCGATAGTAAACGAAGGATATGCTTCACGTCAACTGAGAAAATATCTTCTTCGAATTTCCTAAGTAATTAAATCCTATACTTCGATCTACGCTACGATACCAATGCATCGCTCCATGCAACACAAAACTAATTCGCTGATGCACTTGCATCGGAAGCTAAAACTATATTTGACGCTAAATAAGTAAAACTTATTCAGTCATGTTATGGTAATTTTGGAGGCTACAGACAGCTTGTATTATTCGAAGAATTGGTAATGGACGAGGAGGGAACGGGCGGAGTGAAATTTGGTGTCGGTATAAGCCTGCTATTCACGTAAAGCACCAAAGTGACCAGGTCTACCATCCGACTCGAGGAGTGTTATACTTTACCCTCCAAAAAAGTCCTCTTGAAGGGATCGGACAGCCTCTGAGAATATCTGCCGCCTAATATGATCTATGTTACTCCGGGAGTGGCGTGGATTACTAATGGTTCAAACAATCTAAGCCTAATACGTGACTAATGAGTCTCTTGAGACTCCCACTCCCCGTTTGACCCAAAGCAGTTTTGGACGCCTCGCGCATTTTTTCTTTGCTGTTAATTTGGTTCGTGGGTTAAATATTTATGCGGTGTATCTCATAAGCGTGCAGTACATTCGGGAAGAGACTAGACGCATGCGAAGTAAAAACTCTTCCATTTTTTGGTCCGAAAACCTTCCCATAGAGCCAAAACGCTTGACGAATCCTTGCTCCTTCAGATCTATGCTACAATTATTTATTACTCATAGGAGATCCCCACGATAGATTTGAAGTTATTGTAACTCCAAGATATGTGACTCCTTCATGTTGACTTTCCATATTAGGTGATAGGCAGACATCCTACGGAAGTTACGTAATGAATGCCGCTGCAATGGATAGGGCTCAGTTCTTGTCTTCACGCCTGGTTCCACGCATGATCGTTGCTTGAACAGACGATGTCAACGTCAAGGTCTTCACTCATTTCGCGGTAGGTGACAATTTCGTAAGAAAAATAACGAACGATAACTTGATGAACCAACCAACATCGTAACATACTAATGACTGCTGTGCATTTATGTCATCCACGACGAACATCACTGGTTCATTAAGTAATCCAACGTCGAACGATGCGATTCACAGGAAAATTAGAACGAAAACTCTGAGTCAGTAAAAGAGTTAATGACTTCGCCGGTCTCGGTGCCGGCAGATTAAGTCCTCCCCTGTCACAACAACGATCGCGATTTCGACTCCCGCCTACATATGATTTTATTGAATGTGTTGCCCGACTTCATTACAATTATCGTAACTGAATAAAGTTCATTGAGCTCTACGATCACTTGAGATGAATCCGTTTATTTATTATACAGATAGTTTCATGTATTGATCGTAATTGGGGGAACCTGTGATCATTGCAGACATTACTATTATCATTACTCCTTGGCGTAAGGGTAAAAATCAAATATTCCACCGCTGAGAAGTACGAAAATTCTCCTCAACACTTGCTGTACCACGAGTAGAAGGGACAGAGGGGACAGAGGCTGCGGAGCGGAGTTGAAAGAGTCGGAGATCGGATGGGGGTCGGAATCCTTTCCCGCTGACAGCTTTACGAGCTCTGCGGGCCTCGTTACCGTATCGAGATGGTCCTCGCAGTGAGGGAAATGTATCGAGCAGATAAAGTGCTGTTCGTATGCGAAGTTAGCTGCGGAGAGTGGAATGGGTTAGTGGGAGAAGTGAAGGAGGGGAAGAAGAGGTGTGTACGGACGTTGGCAGTGAAGTTAGCGAGTCCGAGATAAGGAGTCGAAAAGGTTAGAGAAAGAGATGGAGAGGGACGGGGGGCTGGGTGTGGGAGGCGGCGAAAAAACAAACACGAAGCGTAATGAGGATTGAAGACGCATGGAGGGCATAAAGCACTTTGGGGGAGGAGGGCGAGCGGTAACAGCAAGTTGTGTGCGCGGGGGTGAACTTATACGGGTGGAGAAGCGGAGGAGAGCGGAAGCAGATACGGGTGGGACGAACGGAAGAATCCTTTTCATCCGGGAAACATTGAAAAAATGAATAATTAGACATATTGGAGGTCCAAAAAACCACTGTCATACGCAGAATAATAATTCTCGGGAAGTTAATATTAAAACTGAAATCTTATGGCCTAGATGATGATGTCATTTCCTGGGTAAGAGAGCTTTTGAACGACCGCGTCCAAAGAGTGGTATTAGATGGTGTAGTCTCCAATAAGGTTGAGGTCATTTCTGGCGTCCCCCAGGGTGGTGTCATTGGCCCACTCATATTGCTTCTTTACATATAACGACTCTGGCGAAGTAGTACACAGTAAGCTACGATTATTTTCGGACGACTCTGTATTAATAGACTGCAAATCAGAGATATTTAAATCGTTATTCTTCCCTCGTATTATTAACAATAGCAATGGTGTCTCAATTACTAGAATTATTCGCGTCACTCCCTCGGACGACTCTCTGCATGTTTTGTATTTCTTTTTAGTTCTACACTTGCATGGAGTTTCGTCTTCAATGCTGCATGTTGAAGATTGGTCGCCCCCTGCCAAACACCATGGTGTTAGGTGTAGATGTAGAATTTACCAATAGGTTTGTTGACTTGTTGTGTATCCTACTAACTTATGTCTTCCTTAATTCATGTTTCAGAAATTTTCCTTTTTTCAGGCCGCTTTACACAGTGAATTTTCATTCGCAAGATCATTCTAATGATCTTTCGAATGACCATCATTAACCGTGTATAACAGAAATTTCCTGCGTTCGAATGATAATTTGAATAAAATTTTAGGCATGTTCTAATTTGCTTGAATGATTTCATCTACATCTACATAATACCCTGCGAGCCACCTCTAGGGTGTTTGGCAGGGGGTGATCAATCACCAGCATGCAGCATGCATTTGGACTCCCACATGCACACCACACCGTCCAAAAAACGTCCCGTATACTAACAAACTATACTACTATATGCTGTTAGAAATAATAATTGAATTAAGAAACATGCATTAATTTTTACATATGTTAGTAGGCTACACTACAAGTCATGCAATATATTTACAAGTTCTCTTGCTGTCGTTATAATCTCTTATTGATCGTGGAATAAAATGACATTCGGAATCTGTCTGTTCTACAATCTATCTCTCTTATTTTATTTATATGATCTGATCTTCGTAGTATGTTGGCGTCCGTAAGATATGGTTAACTTCGTCAGAAAAGACTCTTGAATTTATCTAAAAGGTTTAGTCTATTTATCAATCTACGGTCCGACAGAGATTCCCATCCGAGTTTATCTAAGAGGTCAGTTACACTAACAAGACTACCGTAACGACCTTTCACATACCTGGCAGCTCTTCTTTGCACGCGTTCTAACTCTGTTATTAAGCCTTTTTCGTGAGAGACCCAAACACTGGCAGCGTATTCCAAATGTGGTCTAACGAGGGAAAACTAGCTAATTTCTCTCACCTTGTCGTCGCACTTTCCTAATATTATTTTAACAAAACCCATTTTAAGATTAGCTTGACCGGTTATTTCTCGAATATGTTTATTCCACGATAGATCATTATTGAGTCTAACTCCTAGTTATTTCACGGATTCAACAGTCTCTAATTGGGTACCCCGAATCATATAGCTACGTCGTAGGGTGTTGTTCTTCTTCCAGAAATGCATTACGACGCATTTTTTCAAATTTAATTCTAACTACCAAGCATCGCACCAAGCTTGGATAGCAGCAAGGTCATTCGTTAGTTCATCTACATTTTTGCTGAAACGGATTTCTCTGTAAACTACAGCTTCGTCTACAAATAATCGTAACTTACTGTGTCCTACTTCGCCAGTGTCGTTTATATAAAGAAGGAATAGGAGTGGGCCAATGACACTACCCTGAGGAACGCCAGAAGTGACTCTAACCTCATTGGAGACTGCACCGTCTAATACTACTCTTCGGACACGGTTGCTCAAAATTACTCTAATCCAGGAAATGATATCTTCGTCTAGACCATAAGATTTAAGTTTTATTATTAACTTTCCGTGGGGTACTTTATCAAATGTCTTTTTGAAATCAAGAAAAATCGCGTCTACTGGAATATTGTCTTCCCCGGAGACTAAAATATCGTGGGAGAAAAAAAAGCGCTAACTGAGTTTCGCACGATCTGCTTTTCCTGAATCCATGTTGATTTCCCATTAATAAGTTTTGCGCGTCTAGATGTTTCATTACCGAGCTGACTACGATGTGTTCAAGGACTTTGCATGAGATGGACGTTAAAGATATCGGCCTGTAATTAGATGGCTGTTCCTTGTCTCCACTTTTAAATATTGGCGTTACATTAGCGATTTTCCAGTCATTAGGTACTTCGTGTTGCTTGATGGATTTACTGAATATTAACTGCAAGTAATGGGCGATTTCAATATATTTTCTATTCCGAGCGTACTAATGTCAATAGCTGGCATCTTATGTATACAGGGATTGTCATCGGTCTCGGGTGAGTTCTCGGAAGGCTCGGTGAACACGCTCTTGAAGTAGGAATTTAATAAATTGGCTTTATCGTAACTGCTTGTCAACACATCTCCATTGTCGTTTCTCAGCGAACATACGGTAGATCGTTTACCTTGAACTTCCCTAACATATGACCAAAACGCTTTTGGGTTATCCTGTAACTGCTCTACTAGTGTTTTTCTTTTAAAATTCGTGAACGCATTGCTGAACGCTTCCCGCGTGGTGGCTTTAGTCATCCTATATTTTTTAATTATTAGCTCGCGTTCATTTGTGGATAAATCCGAGCTGACTTTTTTCATTTTAGCATGACACGCTCTTTTTCGCCTAAATGAATTTCTCACTTCCGCGTCATCCCATCTCGGCTCGCTGCCTTCTTTTTTGTTTTACTAGGGATGCAGCTATTTATTACCGAGATTACGAGCGAAAGAAAAGCTTTCCAAGTACCCTCAACATTTAACTTTATTGTTGATTCTTGAAACGCTGGGAAAGCAATTTTCAGATGACTCTTAAACCCATCAAAATTAGCTCTTTTAAAAATGAAAATTTTACGCTCTTTTTAAAGTTTACAGCGGTATTTAGAGTAAGCTTTGCAGTTACTACCCTATGGTCACTTATTTCTTCAACAGTGCCAATGTTTATTACCTGATGTGGTATATTTGTCGCTAATAAATCAGGAATACTTTCTCCTCTGTTTGGTGCGGATGCTATTTGAAGCAATGAGTTAGATGTAAAAGTGTGTAATAAGGCGTCGCAGATCACTTTATCCCTCCCACCAGGAATGAAGCTATAAGTCTCCCAATCTATAGAAGGTACGTTGAAATCTCCACCCACAATCAAGTTTCTTTCAGGATACTTGGATGCTACGCTGTTTATTTGATTTTGAAAATCCAACATTGACGTTATATCTGAGTTAGGTGGTCTGTAATACGAACATAATAAAATAGTTTTGAATTTTGGACATTTAATTAAACACCACACAGATTCAACGCGATTCAACGATTTCCGTGAATGATATGAGCGCACGGCGTCCATCTTACCATTGGCATGCACCTCGGAATTTTAAGATCATACTTAAAATTTTAGAAGCAAAGTAACCATACAAAGCTCAAATAATAATATGTACTTTGAGAGAACATAAATTCACAAACATCAATTGTCTACAATGGGTAATTCGGAAATGACATTCGGGATATTCAATGAATAAAAACGTCCTTTTTCTCCTCGATTGCTTCAGAATTTTGTATAATTTCCAATTACTAAAATGTATTACATGAGATGAGCGCTAAAGTTTGGGTTGAGAGCCCCAAATAATGACAAAATCTCTGTTTAGTCGATGAACACAGTAGAACGAAAATGAGCCGTTACGTTATCTTGGCTCCCCTATGAAATCACAGTATTGCCTATCTCTCATCATTGAAGGAACACATAAGAATTAAATTTCAAGCATGGCCTAATTTGCTTGAATGATTCCGTGAATAATATAAATGATATGGTCATTTGAAGAGTAAGTTTCCTTGTGATCAGAGCGCACTATCTTGAAGCATAATCATCGTTGCCCTGCAGCGAAAACAACTTATTATGTACTTCGTTACGAGATCACAAAACGCACGATTTACTAAAATGGTTTTCCGCTATCAATTCGTACCGTTCGAATCTCCACTTAGTACGTCATACCCCACCGAAAGACGAATGAATTTAATTCGAATGATCTTTCGAATGAAAATTCGCCACGGTAATATTTTGAAGCGAGAACGGAGGTGCCAACCATAGAGCATCTGGAGAGGGCGTTAGCTACCCCTCCTACGGTAGGAAAGTGAAGCCAGGGGGGCGTGGCACTTTAGCCGGTCCGCCATATTCCATTACCCCGGGTGGAGCAGAAATACATGGTTCCTTATGGGGAATTCGTCAAAGGAAACTCAATATTTTACCTATTGACAGCCGGAAAAAGCCGTTCCCACCGATGAGGGAAGGTTATCTGTTGAATATAAAACCGGAAAAAATGCATCTTTTGGATGAAATAAACGATTCAACCACGGTGTAGCAAATTAAAAATATGACGCACGACAAGTCATTTGCGACATTAGCAACTAATTTTCAGCCGTAAGGTGAAAAATAACTGATGAATTCATGTGAAACCACTAAGTTATAACTTGAGATGATCACAGTAGAACTTTTTAAACAAAATTCAGTTATGAAAGTAAATAAAAAAGGATAAATGGACGAGAGAGGAATGGGAGGACACTGAATGCTACGATAATAACGACGTTTAATTGCTATTGCGTGCACTACAAGATTTTATTTGGCTTATAATCCGTCAAAAATATAGGTACATAAATCGTGATTCAAGGAAAGAAATGATTTAGTAAGACTTAGGAACTTTGACGTGGGAAGTAGACGCGTTCATGATGCTGTTGGCCTGGGAAGGATACGAGAGTCAATCGATGATCTTTCTCAACAAGTGCATCGAAAAGATAGTCGGTTAAAAATTTCTGCATTGAGGGCTTGGCTCTATCTGATTTTCATCAAACAATAATCACAACGGAAATCATGCCTACAATTACTTATCAATGCTGTACTAAAGTATTGATGGAAAAACTTTGTACACACAGAGGTCAACCTTCCATTCTTATCACCGGACTTTTTTTCGGATATGTAACTTCAATATCCAAGTGTTTCACGGTGTAAATCATTTCCGAAACTCATGTCAAAAACCTCATGGCCATTAAATGGAAAGGGCTTCCTCATCAAAGGACAAATTTGCGCATTAGGTAAGTAAAATATCGGCTAAGAGACAATATCGAAAGAGATTTTGCTTACAATTCCGAGTAAACTGCTATCAAAACAGTAGTATTTGAAGAAATTGAGGATGGGTCTGGTGAATTTCAAGTGCTGACAAATCAGAAATTATTTTCCTTCCCCAAAATCAGACGAACATGCACCGTGGATGACAGCTGTATTAAATGATATCTTTGAAGGAGGTATTAAAAAAAGAAAACTATTGCCATTTTCCAACTTATATAATGTACACACCCATTAAATGTTACATTTTCAGATTTCCAGAATGACTTAACAATGTTATTCAAACTGATTACTTATACAATTCATACAAAGTAACCAAATTAACAATAAATCTTAGGCAGACATGATGTAACATTCCATTATAATGTATTCAGATTAACAAGAGAACTATGAATACACGATGAGGCTGCCACACACCCAGGATTATTTCCAATTTCTGTATGTTCATACACCCTCAATTACATTGGCTTCTGGATTAGCTGAACCTGCAATGAAAAATATGTAAAAACAATTCAGCTCTATTACACCTAAATAGGATATATTTGACAATTTCTATGGACAGAGTCTGTGTGATATATCAAATTCTTAGTATCACCAATAAGGTAAACCTCTGGATGTTTATGAAAAATGCTATCACTTAAGTTTCTATTTCATCAGTAGAACAATGAATGATCAATTGCAATTTGCATACAACTTTCTGCAAAATAATTCTTATGTCGAGAGGGTGATCTTCCTACTAGCACTGTCTTTCTGCTGAACTTCCCCCCCCCCTCCTCTGCTAAGGAGCTGAAATGCAGTAATTCAAGAATTCCGTTAAAAAGTTAAAGGTCCACTGGGAAACTATAAAACAGAACAATATGAAATCACCATTCCACAACACTATCACTCCTTGACAAATACATTTCATCATTTACCAAAATATCTGCATTTATAATTTCATTAAATAACTACAATAATAATAAAATATTCCATCGTTTAATGACCACTATAGTATGCTTTCTGACTATTCAAGCTAACTCACGTCTTAAAATTAACCACTTACCAAACAGCAGGATTGGTGATTGAATTTCATATAAAATAGGCATTTCCAATCATGTCCTCCATATTAATGCTTCTCACCATTAGGAAAAGGAAACCTAACATACATACAAAGTACTTTCATGGAATGTTTTGTAGATGCACTTCCATCACTCATCAAACAATCTTAACTTTCAAGGTAGCATAAAACAGTAACATTTCTGGAAAACAAAGAAAATTTAGAGTCATTTAATATAGGCAGTGAATTTATGCTGGTAAAAAAACCTAACCTATTGGAAAAAAACATTTTCACCATGAATAGGATATTTTGAACAAATATTGCAATTCAGCAAAGACCTCAAGTCAATCTTAATCACTCATTCATCATCATCATTAGCCACCAATGCTAAGATTGGTTTAACACAGCTCTCCATTCCTCTCTCCTGTCCGCTAACCTTTTCACAGCAATGGATTTCTTCTCTTTCACATCCCTTATAACCTGTCACATTTCCCTCATTAATTCGGGACCTTCCTCTGCCCTTCTTCCCTCCCATCTGACCTTCCTTTTTGCAGAAAGCCTTCTTTCAATGAGCTAATCTACTGACTATTTACATCCTGCATTGTCCATCCTTGATAATTGGGTTTCCCAGGTAAGGAAACTCTTTCACCCATTCTAGCTTATGCTTTTATGGGTTAATGTTCGTCTTAGTCTCCTCTGCTCCACTGCATACTAGCTTCTTAGTCTTGTTTTTATTGATCTTCAGGTGATATCTGGCTATTATCCTTTACATATTTTTCAATACGATGACAAATCATTCATATATCTGACACAAGACCGTTATGGAACACATGATAAATGTTCCTCACGTACAATATCCAACACAGCATTACAAGCAGCAGGATGACTTCCAGCCATTTATGAAAAGGCAGTAAATTTTGAAGGAGAATATCAGCTGAAAAATGGCTGAGAATATTATCAAAACAAATGGAAAACTTACCAATAGGAAGTGACACTCCCATTTCTTAAGAAGTGATCTCAAATCCAGAATACAGTTTATATCTAATGTTCCACATCAGCGTGGAACGTGCCATAACCATTCCTCAGGTAAAAAATCCAACATAGCATTACACCAAGTAGAATGGACTCAAAAACATTCCTGAAAAGTAAGTAACTCTTGAACAGTACTCTAACAATAGCTGTGAATATTATCTAAACAAAATGAAACACTTACCACCAGAAAGAGATGCCATCAATTTTTTAGACGTGATTTCAAATCCAGACTACAGTTCAAGTACAGCATAATGTCATTCCCCCACTTAGTGACCCCCATCATTTCATATTTCATACTCAACATCCAAGCGGAATATGTCATACATATTCTCGTAAACATAGACATTTTTAAGGAACTTAATTTAACACAGCATCACTCCAAGCACGTTGAAGACGATCACATTTCTGAAAAGTATGTAACTTTTAAACTGGAACTCGGAATTTCTGTGAATATTATCAAATCAAATGGAAAACTTACCAATGGGAAGTGACACCCCCATTTCTTAAGAAGTGATCTCAAATCCAGAATAGAGTTTATATCTCATGTTTCACATCGGTGTGGAGCGTGCCATAAACATTCCTCAGGTAAAAAATCCAACATAGCATTACACCAAGTAGAATGGACTCCAAAAACATTCCTGAAAAGTAAGTAACTCTTGAACACAACACGAAAAATGGCTGTGAATATTATGTAAATAAAAATTACCTTACCGATAGGAAAAGAATGCCATCAATTAAAAAGAAGTCGTTTCGAATCCAGAATACAGTTCATTTTAGACTTCATGTAGATATCATTAGGTCAGCCTCCAGTTACAGACACCCTTCAAGGAGATGAAAGCCAGGTAATTATGATTCAGCTTAGTCATGGAACATGCAGCACATATCCCTGTGCCCTATTGGAAATTTCTTATAAGAAAATTTCTTATCAGAAATTGGACATATTTCTTATAAGAAAATTTCTTATAAGAATTTTTCTATAAGAAAATTTCTTATCAGAAATTGGGCATATTTCTCATAAGAAAATTTCTTATAAGAATTTTTCTTATAAGAAAATTTCTTCTAACTATCAGTTACAAAATGTTATTTATAACAAATTTTCTGATGGAAATATTTATTATAAATATCATATCAACATGCTTAAAACACTTGCGCAAACTTCTATAAAAAGCTACATAAGATTTACATCCCTACTGAGAGTATAAAGTTAGCATTATACCTAATTCAATCCAAATGTAGACGCCTATATCTTATACAGCAAAACCTAATGATTTTCCATGAACCAAATGTAGATGTCTATCATCAGTGTCCATCAAAAAGGACATTGAAGCTCTGTAAAGTTCACCTGGCTGGCCAGAAAAGGCGAGATACCATAGAGGTCTTTCAGGGCATGGGTTCTGTATAGGGTTAATGTCCCCACATGCTAAAAGAAACTAAAATCAATGAAACCAACGATAGCCTACAATGATGGACTGATAATTGAATACAACTTTGGCAATCATTACGCAATGAAAGATACAGGAATTGCAATATGGAATATGATTTAACCTGGAAAATTGAAGAAGCAAATGAAATAAAATTCAAGTTCCACTGGGGATAGGTACTTCAAGAAATTATATGGGAAGGAAGAGTAAAATTTGATAAATAAAATTCATATGAGCAATGTTTATTTAAGATACCAGAGAGAATGAGACCTCTACATGCAGATTTGGATAGATAAGGAAAGAAATAAGCAAAGCAAAATGGAATTTGATGCCATTTTGGAGAAAAGGATACGTAGAATATGGCTAACAATAAGTGCAAGATTTAGGGAAATTAATAGGAATCACAGAAACACTGATTGATAATAATAGTTGATGTATTTTCCATAAAATAATAACTGTGAAGATGTTGGCATACTCATACAAATTCATTCTCATTCTCTTCAGAGACGACTAAATCACTCTCTTTGTCCATTAAAACACTGTTTTCATTAAAACTTCCCCTTATGTTAGATATGCCACAATCTGAAAAATATACATGTCTATCTAAATTAATGATGAAAAGTTTAAAATTCAACGAAACTGTCTGTTTAAGGTAACATAATTTTAGGAATCCCAGTTTTGTAACACTTACCGAATGAGGTCAATGCCTTATTTTGGTTAGAAGTACACGACTTATTTTATTAAACTGCTATCACAAAGACATAGTGAATGATTAACATATAAAAGCAATCCCTAGCAACCTAACAACCAAACAAGTTTTGGTTGTTAGGTTGCTAGGGAACCATGTGAACAGTATCCTGCAACGTATGCAATCGTAGTATACATCGTGGTTATTCATGGCCTCATATTCGAAGACCGTGTTCATGGCTCATATCGAACTTCCATCGGTCAAGTAATCTATAGACTCGAAACAGAGAGATCTTATAAGTCTACAATTTTTCATGTGCCCTCAGCTATACCTAACAATTAGCATTAAAGAAGCCTCCGCTTCTAGGAACCATTTATGTCAAATACCATGGTGAAAAAAAACAGGAAATTAGCAGAACATTACTTAAAAAAGAGTTATACATAATTTCCAAAATTATCTTATGTAGAATTCCTTAAATAATTATCAATTGCCGACATAAGTTATGGTGACACGCCTGCTGGATGAAAACCTAAAAGGTATGCGACCCGCGCAGCATTATTGTAGAATTCTATAAGAAATGCAGATTTCTTATAAGAATTTTTGTAAGACTTATAGAATCCTATAAGAATTTCTATAAGACTTATAGAATCCTATAAGAAATCTGTAAGACTTATAGAATCCTATAAGAATTTCTATAAGACTTATAGAATCCTAAAAGAAATCTGTAAGACTTATAGAATCCTATAAGAATTTCTATAAGACTTATAGAATCCTATAAGAAATATGTAAGACTTATAGAATCCTATAAGAATTTCTATAAGACTTATAGAATCCTATAAGAAATATGTAAGACTTATAGAATCCTATAAGAATTTCTGTAAGACTTATAAGAAATTTTCAATAGGGTGGTTCAACATCCAATGCAGCAACACATGTTTAACCAGCTGAATGAATGAAGAAAACACTCTGAAAAGAAATTACCTCTTAAAAAGGAATCCGAGCATGGCTGTGAATATTATGTAAATAAAAATTACCTTACCGATAGGAAAAGAATGCCATCAATTAAAAAGAAGTCGTTTCGAATCCAGAATACAGTTCATTTTAGACTTCATGTAGATATCATTAGGTCAGCCTCCAGTTACAGACACCCTTCAAGGAGATGAAAGCCAGGTAATTATGATTCAGCTTAGTCATGGAACATGCAGCACATATCCCTGTGGTTAAACATCCAATGCAGCAACACATGTTTAACCAGCTGAATGTGTGCAGGAAACACTCTGAAAAGAAATTACCTCTTAAAAAGGAATCCGAGCATGGCTGATAATATTATCTAAACAGAAATAAACTTACCGATAGGAAAAGAATACCATCAATTAAAAAGAAGTCGTTTCAAGTCCATAATACAGTTCATTTTAGACTTCATGTTAATATCATTTGGTCAGCCTCTAGTCAAAGTTGTTACCACAAAAACAAATATAAACAACACCTACGAGCAAAAAAAGATGAACAAGAGCTAAATGAAAAATGATATTAACCAAACATTGCAGTAACTAGCAGCAAAAACTAATTACAACATGTGGCCTCCACTTTCTAACAGATATGGGGACATGAATGGGCTATGGAACAAGACAAAACACATTCAGGGCATGTTAAGTGGTCAAGATTCAATAATACTGTCAAATGATGCTTTCACAACGATGTTTTTAAGACTGAGCATTTTATTTCTCAATGAGATCAATTAAGGTGTATATAAACCTATCAACAGAGGAAGAATTTCATGCTCTTTTGCTGCTGAGTAAGTGATGCTACTGGTCATCGCTAATGATCATAATAACTTTTCGGTCGATAATTGTAATATTGCCTGGCATTCCTATCAAAACATGAGACGCAATTGTAAGGCCAGTATAATAACTTATTAATTTTGCATTTTAGATCTTATTTCCACAATTTGTGGAAACCAAAATAAATTTGCCAATGCTTGGTTGAGAACCACCTGAACATATGTTATTTTTTTAACAGACGTCGAATTTTGGTGCCTTAGAGTGCCATGCGTATCTCCGCTCTAAATAGACCTAATATCTGAACACTAAGTGTTCAATGATGCACAGTATTCACTCACATCTCACAACTTGCACAGCGAATTGGTACCTTTTTTACCATTATGTCAATACACCAAAATGTTCACCAGCGAAGGTAGGCAGAGATGAAAAGAGTTCCAAAAACGAACTGATATTTTTTTAAATTTCTTACTTCATTATGATAAGCATTATCGCTCATGACAAAATCCAACATAGAATAATATAATTTTAGCACTGATAAGTATTAAGTAGCAATTAACCTGTAAACTGCCGCACAGGAGTCCACCTGCTGCACGTGGCACATACATAGACAATTAACAAGGTTCACCATGCACTTCAAGCAAATGCTACAGATATTAATAATAATTGACTATTTTGCAACTTACCGGTGGAATGTAATTCCTGGTATCCTTTTATCGGGGCAATTACTGCACCCGTAAGCCGCGCAGCAAACCATCTGCGAAGGTTGAATAAAAATGTCGTTTTCAAGGTTAAATACTCACTTTTTAACGGAGAAAATAATATATCAGTATTAAGATGAATTCTAGAATATCAGCATACGTTCAGAATGCTTCAGCAGCATCGGATTACTGAAAATTAGGTGATTTTCTTAACACGTACCTTTATGAGAAAACGAGCGAGCGGGGTAAAGGAATATGGCGGACGAACAAAAGCGCATCGGGTAAACAGGTTTCTGCTGGCTTCACTTTTTTCACCTAACGCCCTCTCCAGATGCTCTATGGTGACAACCGATGTAACCCGGGTTGACTGACGCATCGTGGTGGAAACGCTAGTTCAGTGACTGCGGCAATTCATATGATGGCTTGCGCTTCTCTAACTAGTCCAGGAACTTTATTCCGTTCTCTGTGTAGATTTCAGTAGATGGTAGAATTCAGACATTAATATAATACAAATATGCAATTCTCTGACTAGTTGACTTTCAGTGTCCCAGAACCTCCCACTGGACGCCTATTGAGGCATCTTGTAGATATAGATTTGTTATTTCTAGTTTTGATAATAACGTCGAAATTTCCTGCAGTTAAACTTGGATTCAGCCACTTCAACTACACTGTCACCTTAGGCACCCTGTTTATTTCTCAAAGATTTTGACATTTCAGTCCATTCCAGCAATAATTCAATGAAAAATACCTTTCCGTTACGCGGGTTTACTTCGCATTACTCAGAATGCTGGGCGATTTACCCATCATCATCCAGACCAAAGCGAGGCCGCGAGATGGCTTAGAGGGAGTTACGAGGAGGTGTAGGAAGCATCAACAGTCCATTCGCGATGCGTGCTGCCACCCGCACGGCAGCGGGGCGAGACAAGCGCACGACCCCGCTGCTCCGAAGGGACCTGAATCGGGAGGCGGCAGATAAATCAGGGGAGGGCGGGAAATGCAGACTGCGGCGTGGTGTTGAAGGTGCAATAATAGATAACATCCTCAATAATGTGCGGAAGAAACAGGCCTTATCAATGGTGTCCTCGCTCTCCCTTATCAACACTCCAAAAAATTGGAGCAGGATTCCCTTCATAGGAAATATTTCTCATTCTGTTACCTCCTGCTTCCCGAAAGAAAAATACAGAATTGCATATAACACCCCCTCAACTCTCAAAACATTGTTACCCAACTGCAAAGATCGTTTCCCACCAGAGAAAAGAAGTGGAATTTGCTGCCTATAGTGGGACGAATGTGGTATGAAATACATCAGCAGATCGGAGAAAAGTGTTAAGATCAGAGTAAGTGAGCATCACAACTGTTTCAAGAAGAAAAAAGAGCAATCCAACTTCGCCAATCATTTACTAGATGGCAAACACAAAAGTGATTTCAAGCCGGACATCCTCCACTCAGAAGAAAACAGGAGGAGACTCGATGCCCTGGAAACGTTGGAGACAATAAAACATTTAAAGGACAACACCCCCCTTGCCGACGAACAAGTGCTCCCCTCCCACTCCTGTTCCTTTTCCATCCCCATCAGTGAACTCCTACAGTGACAACCTTTAAATTTTCAAGTGCCTATCCACCTGTGTGCCGTTAAAAATTTTCAAGAACGAATACTACGCAGTGCTTCTACCAAAATTCCCCCAGTGACCCATGTCCTTCCAGGAAGTCATTAACCCATACCAGCACCATCCGCAGCCGGACTCAACGACCTATCATAGACTATTATGGTTTTGAAAAACCCAATGTACCCCGCTAATTCTCTTTTTCTTCCCCAACACCGCTACCTTCCTTAGCTCTCGTCTCCTCACCCACTTTAACCCCGCTCTCCCCTCGCCGCTCAGATACCTATCCTCACAGGAAAAACCCTTGTCCCAAATCAAGGCTGCCCCTTCCCCAATTCCCCCCCTCCCCCCCATACCGTGCTTTACCCTCACCCCCGCCCTCTCAACCAGCCCTTTTCCTTTCTGATAAATGTCCTCACTGACATATTTGTGTACTTTGTGTATAAATATAAGTTGCATGCAATACCAGTCACCTCACGATGTAACCAAGTTACGAAACCCGGGTCTTGCCCATAATTAAATAACAGCGAACCTTACAAAGTTTTTATTTCTTTATTTCATTAATGCTATCATGGTTTCCGATAGATTGTGCCATCGAATGACCATGAATTCGTCACCTAGATAAATAGAATTGGTGAAAATATTGCATTCATACTTCCCATAGCATTCTACGTTCTGTCTTAATCCTGGCATAAGATTCAAATGAATGAAAAACAAAAATGGCACAAAAATGATTTGTTCTGCTGTATTAAAAAACGATGCCAGATAAGACAGTATAAAGATGAAGTAATCAATACACATTAGCATTATTACCACGAGTATAAATATTCTATAAAAATACTAAATCTTTGTTCGCAAATAACCTAATTGACGAAATGAGTGATGAAGATAGGGTCTTGGTGTTTGTCGGGATGTGAAAAGAGCAATTTTCCAGACCGATCATTAACAAATAAGGGAAAGGGAGGTGTACGCCAACTCATGCCACCCTGGCTGGAAAATATGCAAGTACTAGAAAGTCATCGATACGCCAGAAAAGCACTTCACATAAAATTAATATGTATTGGAAGCTAACTTTCCAAGAAAAATATATGTAAACCCCAATTCGCCTAATAGCAGTAAATCCAACTGAGTAAAGATATCAGTCAAAGAAAAAACCTTTCTTTTTCTCCAAGCAATTCTCTGACTTGACAAAGGAAACATCTAATTACGAAACACGAACAAAAATCCTTCAAGTAAAATATAAAACACCAATAGCTATTGCTAGCTATTTTATGTGGACAGTCGGGACTTTAGGAGTCAAAGAGCATCGGTTGAGCTGCGAAAGAGAAGGGCGTGAAGGGGAAGATAGGGTCGGTAGGGGTGAATGAATAAGTTTTTTAAGCATAGCTCGTAATGGTCAGCAGCTGGAAAGACGAAGTGACGATGTGAGATACCATGATCAGTAGTTGAGTTCTGTATTTAAGTGTGGAAATTGCCATTTGTAGTTTTTACCTTGGATATATCGAATGTCCACCAAGTCAACCCTGAAACGGTTTTATGCGGTTTTAAATACGTAATCAGCGCCCAGGGGCCACGCTATATAACTCGGCGGAAAATTAAGCTTCTCCACTTCGACCTGAAGACGGGAGCAGGATGGCTCTCGAAACCGTCGTCACCCAATACCGACGAACGCGGCTGGAGCGCCCGGAAACCCATACGCACCATGATCATCGCCGCGGAAACCTACGCTATTGTACCAGGATTGATTTCTACACGATATAAATAGATACAAAGGTCGTCTGAACACTTTTTGAATACTGCCGGTTTAGAGACCGATAGCTTAATCCGACCTCTGCCGCAGCTCTCTAGCGTTTACGCCACCGATAACGACTCTGCCCGTCTGGACCTTCGCCACCTGCTTGACCTTGCCTTCTTGGACACGATTTTTGGACTACACGCCACAGCACTCCGCTTCCATCGGGAGCAGAGACAACACGTCTGATTCCCGTCGCTAAAGGGGCGCCCGGGGGGCCGCAGCTGACTGGGCTCGTACCTACCTTTCGAACCCGGTCACTGCGGTTATCACCTCCGGGTGGTGCCTTTGCCCAAAGCGACACTCCCAGGTTGTCTCGGCCGTTACCTCAGGCACTAGAGTCTAACTCATTGCACGCCTGAGGGACACGGCCGGGTCCCCTCGCTAGGGTGATAGGCCCCAAACAGCCCTCCCTGCCCTCCCCAACGAATCATCTGGCCGCCATGGATTCCATGGCGGCCACTGCATCCACCGGCGCACCAACAGCAGCATCTCGGTCCACGGACTGTGGTACTGAGGCACCGTTTTCCGGCCATCCGACTCTCTATAGCTGTCGAATGGCATCCACGAACCTGCGCCAAGACCACGTCAACCAGTTGCCACCATTGCCGGAATCCCCGGACTCACCATGCTCCGACTATTCGGAAGAATCCTCAACGGCCCCCTTAAGGGCCTCACCATCGGCCCTCTTAAGGGCCTCAGCTTCATGTTCCTCTGTCCAGGACGTCAATTATGCCACCAATAGCCCTACTGCGTCCACGCAGCATCAATCCGCTGCCTCCGGAGGCCCTCAAGAGGGCCAAAATGGTCATGCTCAGGACCACATGGAAATTTCCGATGCCATCTTTCCTTCCGATGCTTACGTTCCATCCGGTGCTTTTATACCGGTGAAAACCAACAAGAGGAAGAGAGGCCCCGCCTCGCCGCCAACGCTGCAACCTGCTAAACAGCAAATTGTGATGTCAAATAAGTTCAATGCCCTCTCCAACTTGGAAGACTCGGTTTCCAACGCAAAACAAGCACCAACCGAACAAACTCCGGACTCAGCCATTCTGGCCCCGGCACCCACTGCTCCGAAGCGTCCTCCACGGCGCCAACGCCCGCCTCCGTTCCTGATTTACGGAATCTCTGATTATAGGAAGTCCATCGAGCTAATAAAATCAGTAGTAAAAGGGGAATTTCACCTCGATATACGGCGTGACTTCACGAGGGTCCACCTCGACAACATTGAAGACCATAAAGCACTCAAAGAACTGCTGGCAAAAGAGCAGGCACAGGCCTCATCCTACGCCTTGCCAACTGAACGTACTGCTTCCTTCCTTGTGAGAGGTCTAGATGCTGATTTTGATCTGCAATATCTCACGGAGTTATTTGAAGGAGAAGGCATTCCTGTAGTCTCCGTACGGCCCCTCCTCAACAGGGATAAAGAAAAGAAGGATCTGCATCACCTCACTGTACGGCCCACCGCCGAGTGGACACTGAAGCAGATAGGAGCGCTACGGAAAGTTGGGCCAGTCCATCTTCGGCTCACTCCATTTAAATATGATCGGCCTCAAATGTGCTACCGGTGTAATAGATTCGGCCACTCAAGTGAGCACTGCACTGCCTCACCACGCTGCTGGTCCTGTGCAGGTGCGCACCATGGCTCACAATGTCCGGTACCTAAAACCACACCGGCAACATGCTGTAATTGTGAGGGAGAACATCCCGCTATGTCGAGGAAATGTCCGGTGTATAAGAAACACCTTGAGAAGCTGAGAGCTTCGCAAAAGAAGCCACAGGAACCCGCTGCACCCAAGCCTATTCCAACTCTAGGGCGACAAAACCCCTGGGGAACTGGACTCCCTGCACCGTCTCAGAAGCCTTCATCTGCTCCACGCCTGCGCCTGGATGCTGAATTTCCTGCCTTTCCAGACTCTCAACGTCCCGCGCGAACACCCACTACTACCACCAACGCAACCGCTGCTGATACGCCAGACCTGGCAGCAGCTATACAATCCTTGGTTGCAGTAACCTCGGCAATCCAAACACAATTAATGCAGCAACAGACACTAATGTCTAGGGTACTCGCCGCTCTCAACATAAGCGTTCCCTAGATACGTCAAGCTACCACCTCGCCTCATAATTGCAACGTGGAATGCAAATGGAGGTCTATTTTGGAAGACCCCTGAACTGCTCTCCTTCCTTGGTGAATACAAGGTTGACGCTGCTTTAATCAGTGAAACAAAACTGCTCCCCACAACTAAATGGACTGTTCCTGGATACACAGTCTTCCGCACCGATAGAGCTGGTCCAACTCCAAGCGGCGGAACAGCAATTCTCCTCCGAGAAGGCTTACGCGGCTTCCAACTGCCTGACCCTCCAAACTCGTCCGTTGAATCAACTTCACTTCAATTAATCACTGATTCAGGCGACCTAACCTTAGTCGCAGCATATCAGAAACCAGGCCGTGACTTCTGCGCTGAAGACTACGCAGCATTATTACAGAGAGGACCGCCGACTATACTTGGCGGTGACTTAAATGCCAAAGACCCTTCCTGGCACTCCACAACGCCTAATTCCAGAGGGAATAAACTCCGAAATTGGCTGAATGACACCGCCATAAGAGCACTGGGACCAGACCAACCTACCCATTACCACTTTAATGGATCGAGCGATGTCCTGGACATCTTCTTGATGGCGAAACTGCAACTATCTGTCTTCTGCCGCACCATACAGGCTCTCGAGAGTGACCACTACCCGGTCCTCTGCTACGCAGGGATTAAACCTACTCGCTTACCACAACCGACCCATCACAATCTCGCCAAGGCTGATTGGCAACTCTTCCGAAGTACGCTGGCATCCAAGCTCCCGGAAGCAGCGACTGTCGAAACCCCAGAGCAAATCGACGATCTTGTCTCGAATCTGACAAAGCAGATGAAGGAAGCTGCCGAATCGGCAATCCCGGTAGCAGCACGTAGTCCTCCGGATTACCTAGATCTCCCAGCAGGGATCAAGGACCTACTGCGAAGAAAAAATAAGGCAAGAAATACTTTTCAGCGCACGCACACTCCCAGCGACAAACGCAAATACCAGGCTCTAAAAAGGAAGGCACACGAGGCGGTTGTCGACTTCCGACGCAGCTCCTGGGAGAAAAAACTCTCCTCCCTGAATACGGATGACGGCAGCATCTGGCGGATGGCAAGACTTATGCGATCACCATTCGTCAAGATACCACCCATTCGCACGCCAACGGCGACAGCATGCAGTAACGAGGAAAAGGCTACTTGCTTCGCTGACTACTTGGAAGAATGCTTTCAACCAAACGCGCCAAACCCACTAGCAGCTGACATCGATCAATTAGAAAAGGAAGAGCCACCTCTACCTCCCGCTGATATGGAACCTCCGCAAGTCACTCTAGATATGATCGCTGAGGGATTAAAACGACTTCCATTAAGAAAAGCTCCGGGACCGGACGGAATCCGGAATGAAATTCTGCGGCAATTGCCGAGAGCTGCTGGAATTTTAATTGCCCTCATCTTCACGGCCTGCCTTAAACTGCAGTATTTTCCTACCACCTGGAAAAAGGCGAAGGTTATTGGACTCCAAAAGCAGGGAAAATCACCTTCAAAAATATCCAGCTACAGACCAATTTCCCTTCTCGACGGACTTGGCAAGATGTTGGAAAGAATTATTGAAGTCCACTTACAGCAGCACACTGAAACAGAAAAAATTCTACCATCCTTTCAATTCGGATTCCGCCGCCACCACTCAACTTCTCATGCTCTCTTAAAAGTTACCAACTTTATTACCGGATCCTTCAATAACAAAAGCTGCTGTGCCGCCGCCTTCTTAGACGTGAGTAAAGCATTTGATCGGGTCTGGCATCAAGGCCTAATTTGGAAACTGCGTTCATTCCGTTACCCGACGTGGATCACCGGCATAATAGCGAATTACCTACAAGGAAGATCCTTCAACGTCACCTGGGATGGCGCATCCTCAACCGACCGACTCATCCTTGCAGGCGTCCCACAAGGATCAGTCCTTGGACCCCAACTATACTCCATATACACAGCTGACTTCCCACAGGATTTCGGCTGGAATACCACAGCTAGCCTGTTTGCAGACGACGCGGCACTCCTCTGCCGATCAACGCGGCCTAAATTCGCTGCAATGTACCTACAATCTGCCCTCAACCGAACTTCCAACTGGTACGCCAAATGGAGAATTGATTTAAACCCTACCAAAACAACGGCGGTCATGTTTGAACGCAGGAAGAGGAAGGCTCACCAACCTGCGGCAGCAACATCCCTAAGAGGCCAAACAATAGAGTGGAGCTCCTCCGCCACTTACCTCGGTATCAAGCTGGATAAAAAGCTACAATTCAAGGAACACCTCCTGGGACTTCGTCAAAAACTCAGCAGAAACGCCGCAAACCTCAGACCATTACTGAACTCCAACGCCATTCCTCAGCACCTAAAACTGAGAATCTTCAAAGCTATTCTGATGCCCATAGTAACATATGCCTCCCCAATTTGGTCTGGACTGGCATTGAAAGGTCCAAAAACTACATTAGACAAGACCGTCAGGAACATCCTGCGCCTAATAACAAGAATGCCGAGATGGACTGGCAACGAGGCGCTCTACCTAGCAACGGGGGAATCAACTGTGGATCAACGCATGCAGGAGGAGGCGAAGCGTTTCTTCGAGAAGACGCGAACATCACAAATAAATCACATCGCATCCATGGCGGTAGCAAATCTCAACTCTTGGGACTGCTACCGTCGACCAGTGTCGTCTACAGGAGACACTGAACACCTACCCCAAACCAGGAATTAAATATTCCCAGTCCTGGAAGACAGGACAGTAAACTTGCACCATCTTCAAAGTGCCCGGATGGGCGGAATGAAGAAACAACAAATGAATCAGCTCGAGAACACTTTTTGAAAGGGCATCAAGTGACTAACTCAGAGGCAGATAAATCAACTTCCAAGGGTCACCAAGAATGCTCCGACTAAAGAAATGAACGAATCGTCTCATCATCTCATATTTCCGAGTTGGCACGTTTATTTTCCCCGCGAAAATGTCCTCGCTTAATGTCAGTTTTTGTCGCCGCCGGATGGAAAAACGGGGAAGCTCAGAAAAAATTAGCCTGAGCATGAATATTGCTCGTTGCGGTATTTTTATACATGAATTGAGATTTAGAAAAGCTCCTAGGGACATATTTTTCGTTATAAGGCAAAGGATTCCAACGTTGGAGATGGTTTTATTTTAGGGGTGTGAGTCAATGTGGGAAGCAGAATTGGAATGAATTTCGGGATTTAAAGCAAATATTCAATGCTCCCTATCTTAGGTATCAGATAGCTGAAGTGGGAAAAAGAATAAAATGTACAACCAAGGACAAAATGTTCCCACAAATATTACTGATTTGCATTAATTTATGAAGGTGACGGTAAATATTAGGATGCTCTGAGCAGCCCCGAGAATATGGAATGCATGATCAAAGGGTGTGAAGTTTTAAAAAGGATTTTGTGGCAAAACAAGAAGGAAAAAAGTATCTTGTTACCATAGAAATAATTCAATTCATCAAAGAGCCGTTCAAGGATATTAGGACACCCGAGATTTAAATTTCTCAGAAAATCACAACTTTAGATAATCCGTTTTTTTTATGTTATGCTATCCCGGTGTTTATGAACCAAACACCAATTTACCACTTTTGTATATTGATGATCAATACGCTATGTAATATGTTTGTAAGTTTCCCTTTCAGTGATTTCGAATTTTACGAGGGAACACCATTACAAAAGATTATTGGACACAAGTGACTCTAAATTACAGCTGAAAAATAAAATGTACACCATGATGATAAAATATTAATTGTTAACAGTCTCCTAGGTAACAAGGACGGCTACATTGGATATAAAGATTGAGCCCAACTCATGGATGCGAAAATGAAGAAGAAATGAAAGAAATAATATAACACTGTGGACCTCCACACAATTCAAGGCGCCCAGCAGCATAATTTCCGTTCCCGTATCAAGTAGAAAATTAAGGGTTTGATCTGGGCAGAGGCTCGTGTTTCGCATCTGACTGAGACGAAGTTAAGATTAAAGCTTCCGCATCTACAGTTCTCATTACGGGGAAAAATCCTATTCACTATGCTATTTACGCGCACAAAGCCGTAAACCTGGACCACTAATATCTCACGCCACGGGGAAACTCATTCAAAATCATGTCATGAATTGGCTTTAAATATAAACAGTAGGTATGTATGCAAAATATAAACTGCATGTATAGGATCTTCTACCTCAATGGTAATTTGTGTAAAGGGACTCATCTTTTTACGCATATGAAAGGAGTATAATTCCATCTTATTAGGAGTATTTCCATCTTACCATAATTCCGTCATTCCATGCGTCCCAAAGACAATCCCAATCCTACATACGCGCACAAGGCCGTAACGAGCGGAGAAAAAAAGGGAAAAAATCCTCCGTAAAATAAGAATATAATGAGTACAAAAAGTTTCATTATATTCACCATGTTGCTACTAGAGATAATCTGAGAAAAGAAAACACTCAAATCCGCTGCAGAAATTGCAAATTGGTGAATATTTTAGCTAAGGGGAGTATATTGAACCGTATCAACCATATCGACGGCTAAAAAATTCGGACTCAATTCAAGATGGTGTCATCCATAAAAAGGGATCATTTAGACTGTATGAATCTATCTTAAATCGTCGTCGTCGTCCATCATTCGCCCTGAAGACGATGGCAGAGAAGGCCATCGAAACGTTGGCAGCAATGGCCATCATCACCCGGCTGATTTCCCGAGAAGATTTCATCAACAGCATTCGCCGGGAAAGAACCAAATCCTTCTTTATCTTAAATCAATAACATATTATGGAAATTACTCAGCTATTTTAACAAATATCAATATTAATGCATAGCTACCTTCCTGAGACTTCGAAATAGTCTTTATAATCCGTCCCCTCATCTTTCAGTAAACGCGATTCATTTTACCGTAACCGCATATCATGACACAACTGTACCCGCTATTCCTATAAAGACGTAAACAGTAGATGCGTTTGTAGTGCAAAATATTAGATTCAACATCAGAAATTCTTTCACGAGGAGCTTACTAGGGACCATTAGTATCTCACTCCAGACCTACCCAACCTCACCCTGGACAAATAGATTCAATTTACGTGTTTATTAGTCGAATAAACTTGCTCAAAATCATGCCATGAATGAGCTTCTCCGAGTACAATAGAAACGGTATGTCGTCGGTATACCGGGGTGGTGATGGAAACTAGTTACCACATCAATCGTCAAGTGTATAAAAGAACTGAGAAATATGTACACATGAAATGAGATTAACTCCATCTTACCAGAATTCGGCCATCCCTACGTACCGAATACAAAAGTGGCTAATACTCACGAACCTCTGCCAGTTTAGGAGATACTAAAACAATCGAATCAGAGAATCGGTTTCCACCAGAGTTTCCAAACTTAGAATTGGTTTACCATCGTAAAATGCTGGTGATGGGAACGAGGTATTAATGATACGAGGTTTTAGTGGAAACGTGGTGGGGGTGGATGAGGTGAAGGTGAGGGACAGACCAAAGGAGGGAAAAGGTAGCGGCAAAGGATGTCTGGCAGGTGATACAATCGTATGGGACTGAAGTAGATTTTAATAGCTTTCCCTGCCCATTGTAATAGGGTAGCTTCCTTTAACAAAGAAAACGAAAGGCATTGATTGCGATTCGTTACCCACAATTAGTGTATTCTTATTATAAAAATTATTTAGTTTTAGAAATACCGGTTTAGACGAATCGCTAGGGTCAATTTTATCCTCATTTGAAAAAGGCCAGATTGGCGCCCTACGATGCCACTTCACGTGACGTCACAGGGACCTAGTTTCTATACGAGTAGATAGGAGTTTTACATCGTCTGAGATTACCAATGCATGCATGAGGCACAGGGCTCAGGGAATAACCTCTAAAAACTGGCTAAGGTCGGAAAGTTTTCTTCGTAAGGTATTAATAACCCTTATTTAAGCCAAGCGCGACCCGCTAGCAGCCTGCGTCGTATCAGCGCTCAGAGCCTCGCCCCAAGGTCACCTCACTTGCGGCAGTGGGAACCAGAACGATGTTACACGGAGTTTTTTCCCGGCATTCATACTTGCCAGTCGCGTTTTCGTGCGCTTGAAAATTTTCACTCTTCATTTAATCGTGAAAAATAGATATCGTCATTAAAAAATCTAAAAGCGTGAAATAAATACTCCAGGAGTAATAATTTTCGATTTAGGCAATAAAAAAATGATAGGAAAGCACCCCATTGTTATGGTATGCCCTCCTTTACTGTCGCTCCTTGGCAACCCGAATCTGATGCCACGCCCCGAGCACCCCCTGGCGAAATAAGGGGAACTAAAGCCCATGGCCGAAAACTGAAATGCGATTACGTGGGCATGAAAACGGATTCGTGGGTTCTTTCTCGACATTGGTGTGCAGCAGGGATATTTTTATAATCAGTTTCGCACGGCTCACTAATAAAAAGTAGCATTTACTCGACGTTCTCGTATTTATAATTAGGGCAAGAGGCGAGAAGGACATGAAGGTTACCCAAACATAGAATGACTTTCGTGAGCAAAGGAAGTCGTGGAGCAACGATGAAAAGAAAAGTATTTGTTTTTTTTTTCGTGTGACTTCCTTCAATTACAAGAGAAGTAGGGCTCCATATTAAAGTTTAATATTGGCACCTAACGTAAAGGGAAACATTTTAGGAATAAACTGCTACATTAGGCGAGGGTCACCAGAACAGAATAATTAAGAGTAGACAATGGCGATACCGACCGAACAAAATTCGTATTTCAGCCATTTATTCACGTTGCTGAAGTGATTTTACGTGATAAAAATCCAGTTCAGCATTTTGCATTTTTAGTGAACCATAACAAGCGAATTTTTTTGATAAATAGGCAGTGTTATTGTGAATGCCAGGGTGAAACCTTCAGGCTAAGAAATCATGCATATGACTCACCTATAATTGTAACATTTTTCCTGCTACGATATTTATAATATTAATTTTCCTTTGGCCTCACCTTATTTTCATTCGATGTGTTTTTTAATGTACCGCGGGTTGCATCAAGAGCACTTTCTTACCACCATAATGAAAAATCAGCTCAGGCACGAGTAAGGCCAAAGGAAATGTTCGAAAATCCAATAACTAACACCGAAAAGTAAATGTGAAATTAAATGTAAATAACACCGAGAAGAAAAGTAAGATATAAGTAACTTAAGCGATTTTGAAAAAAAAACACATCGAATGAGGCATAAGATGAGGAAAATTTATTTTATAAATATCGTAGAATGGGAAAACTTTAAGTGCCAACGATATCAACTTCTTTTTATTTATTCCCACACCACCAATAATAGCACATACTGACTTTATACAGAGAGGGTTTCAACAAATTTAACAATTACATGTGTATGAAAAACCATACCCTGGATAAGAACAAAACTATCCAGGCGGGAATCGAATCTGCGACCTCTTGTCTGGAAGGTGACGATATTACTCCGCCACCACCGAGGCTGGAATTCTCTTCTCAAAGAAATTTTGAGAGCGTATTTTCATTTTTACTAGAAGTGAGAAAATTATTCTCAGAGCTACATACAGACATGCTGTTCTTACATTAGATGGAAAAATGACATAAGAACACTTCCTACGACAGTGAACTTATCCTCGCTGGCACAGAAAACCTTATCCTCGAGAATGCTAACTATCCTAAACGCCACATCACGAGAATGGCCTTTAACCCTTTCACTGCTGTTGAATCTCCGGAAACCTTCCCCTCACATGCGGCGAAAATGTTAAAATGCGTTTCCTGGCCCATGGAGCAGGTACCTCCGGGATGGGTGTGGTACACCCTCCGAAGGGTCGCTAATCCGCGACCCTATCCTCGACGAACTCACCCTCGCAGGACCGTCTCATCGGCCCTACCAGCGGGGGCCCTACCTCCGGAAAAGTGACCGCTCTGACTAAAATTTGAAAGTCAATCAATCAATCCGATCATCACAAAATTATTGTTTTCATCGCACTCCTGCCAATCAAGCAATCAAGTACGTCTTTGAACCGTGTTTCTGCGATGAAAAATAACGACTTTGTTAACTTCGCAACAAAACGTGGCTGCGGACCACTGGAAAACTGCCATTATATCAAAGTTAACAAAATCGTTATTTTTCATCGCAGAAACACGGTTCAAAGACGTACTTGATTGCTTGATTGGCAGGTGTGCGATGAAAACAATCATTTTGTGACGATCGGATTGATTGATTGATTTTCAAATTGTAGTCAGAGCGGTCACTTTTCCGGAGGTAGGGCCGATGAGATGGCCCTGCGTTGGTGAGTTCGTCGAGGAAAGGGTCCTGGATTAGTGGGTCCCTTCGAAGTGCTTCGGCGAAAGTGCTGACCGCATGGCAGGGAGGAAGAAAAAGTACGTCCACCGCAGTCTACCGTGCGGACGTACTAGGTACGTCCACAGCAGTGAAAGGGTTAAGACTTTTGTTTGCTCTAGTGTTAGCATGAGAATTCCCATTGACTATTTTTGTTTGGTATGTCTCCACTTTCAGATTGGGTGCGGACAGATGCTCGTTACCCCGGCCGCACCCAAGGGGAGTGTAGACACACAAAGGACGTGACCGCTCCCCCGCATTCGGAAGAAGAAGCATTATTCAAGACCTTAAAGCGAGTCGCGCGTCGTGAATTTGAGGATGGGTGTCGCCGTTATTGGGATGCAAGATGAGAGGCGGAGTCGCGGCTGCGAAGCGGCGATGGACAGCTGAAATGTACCCGCGCGCGCTCGCGAGAGCATACGTGCATCAGCCACGAACACAGGCTGGAATAGCTCTCTCGCCGGAGCACATTAGTCAGAATGATGAAGTATGCGGGACGGATGAAGACGACACGAGGAACAGAGGCGCTCAATTCAAAAATTAAAGGCAGTGAGAAATCCTGTTTGCCTATTCAAGCTCTGTGCCATTCTTAAGAATGCTATTGCTTTCTAAGAAAAATCGTGAGTGATACAATATTTCGTACACACTGAATCTGAAAATAATTCTAAGCGATAAAAAGTTTCGTATACACTGAGCATGAATGATCTGCTCAGATGAAAACTGTAAATTTCCGCAATGGTTTCAACTGCTACTGCTTTATGTACGTAGATTTAGTAATGAAAGTAATTTTTTGGAGAGAAATTATATCTTTTTACCAAACACATCATATCTGAGGACTTCAAGGGCAAGTACAATTAATTGTGCATGCACACGAGACGGCACTAATGAACTCCGTGGAGCTTCATATCCAATATTTATAACATAAAATGGATGCTATTGCTTTCTAAGACAAAATTCTAGGCGAAGCGATGCAATATTTCATATTCAATTTCCAGGAAAATGAAGCCATATACCTATGGGTGTATGCTGCGCGAATGATATTAAGGAAAAAGACAAATGAGGGATGTATGCCAACACATCAAAATTCCTAAGAGGAAATAACGATGAGGCATAATCGCAATATCGGCATTGATTTACTACTCTCAAGAAAAATATATTAGATCAGATGATAGTCATTCTCTTTCACAATAAGTGCATATGTAACATGATCATACGATTACCGAGCCGTGATAAGCTCCTGATAGGTTTCAACTAAATTATGCATATGTAATAATGTACATAAATTTCTTAATTAAAGCAATTTTTAGGAGAAAAATGACATCTTTTCGACATAAATAGCCCAAAATACAACACATTAGAGGGCTTCATGGCTATAATTTATGCGTGCCTACACACGCAGGTGTAATTGTATATCTCGTGTAGCTTACGTGTAAATACATATCAGTAAAACTATCCACGCTCTACCTAAGCTTTATAAAAGGCGTAAGAGCAAGCTGGTGGTTTTACATCTACATCTACAAATTACCCTGCGAGCCACCTCTAGGGTGTTTGGCAGGGGGTGATCAATCACCAACATGCAGCATGCATTTGGACTCCCACATGCACACCACACCGTCCAAGAAACGTCCTGTATACATACAAACTATACTACTATATGCCGTTAGAAATAGAATATAGTATAGAAAAAAAAAAGAAAAAGAAATTCAGAAACATGCAGTAAGTTTAACATGGGTTAGTAGGCTACACTACAAGTCATGCAATCTATTTACGCGTTCTATTGCTGCCGTTATAATCTCTTATTGATCGTGGAAAAAATGACATTCGGAATCTGTCTGTTCTGCAATCTATCTCTCTTATTTTATTTATATTATCTGATCTTCCGTAGTACGTTGGCGTCCGCAAGATATGGTTAACTTCGTCAGAAAAGACACTGCTCTTGAATTTATCTAAAAGGTTTAGTCTATTCATCAATCTACGGTCCGACAGAGATTCCCATCCAAGTTTATGTAAGAGGTCAGTTACACTAACAAGACTATCGTAACGACCTTTCACATACCTGGCAGCTCTTCTTTGCACGCGTTCTAACTCTGTTATTAAGCCTTTTTCATGAGAGACCCAAACACTGGCAGCGTATTCCAAATGTGGTCTAACGAGGGAAAAGTAGCTAATTTCTCTCACCTTGTCGTCGCACTTTCCTAATATTATTTTAACAAAACCCATTTTATGATTAGCTTGACCGGTTATTTCTCGAATATGTTTATTCCACGATAGATCATTATTGAGTCTAACTCCTAGTTATTTCACGGATTCAACAGTCTCTAATTGGGTACCCCGAATCATATAGCTACGTCGTAGGGTGTTGTTCTTCTTCCAGAAATGCATTACGACGCATTTTTTCAAATTTAATTCTAACTACCAAGCATCGCACCAAGCTCGGATAGCAGCAAGGTCATTCGTTAGTTCATCTATATCTTTGCTGGAACGGATTTCTCTGTAAACTACAGCGTCGTCTGCAAATAATCGTAACTTACTCTGCACTACTTCGCCAGTGTCGTTTATATAAAGAAGGAATAGGAGTGGGCCAATGACACTACCCTGAGAAACGCCAGAAGTGACTCTAACCTCATTGGAAAATGATGAAATTTACTGATGGACAAGGATATATATTGGATAATATAAAATATGGGAATAAAATACTCCACTTTCTGACATGTGAAGAATGTAAGTAAGACATGTGAAGAATGGCCAGCTTAAGGAGAGCAGTTCCAAGGCTGTTCAAACCCCGTGGAAAAACATCCCTCAATTATAATCGGAATGATCAGTCCTGGTATAACCAGAAAGAGCCCATTTTTCAAAATGAAATTGATACACCCGAGTTACTGCGGCCACCAATGAAATTTCACTGGGCCAGCAGCAATGCTAAAGTACGGCAGAAATGCGAGCATTATACTTGAGACCTGATTAGAACTCCCTATTTGCAATGCAACCAAGCAGGGATAATGAAGCTAAAGAGCGAAGGGCGAAAGGGAGCGGGAAGCAGATAAGGCAGGTGAACATGCAGCGAGGGAAACGGGACAGGAAGGAGCGGGTTGGTTGAGAAGATGGTTTTAGTTGAAGCGCAGCACGACAACTCCTCGTGAATGATGAAAGGCAAGCCAGGAAATGGAGCGGTAATTTAATTATTATTTTTTTTTCTTTTCTTGACCTTATTTAATATATAATATGGTATTTCCTGGAGTATAGGTCATTTAAACAAAAGTTAGCAGCCAACGTTTCGATTTATTTTCTTAAATCATCTTCAGGGCTATGTTAGAAAAAGCGTGAAACAATATAAAATACAGAGAATAAGACGATACACAATATTTATACATAAAGAAGGAACAATTGGGTTTTTTATATATAACACAATATAATTTAAAGAAATATGTATATATAAACATATATATAAGAACAGAATGTAATATACAAAAAATTTTGACATACCTCTTAACTTTGAACATATTTATTTATGTTTTGTTCCTAAGGTATTGCCACAACCTAGGTTACCATTAATTTTGATGTATTAAATAAAAATAAATTTTGCTGAGGTTATCGATGTCTGTTTTTTTATTGCAACAATTTTTCGTTTTTGAAATATAAACCATTTCCTTGAAAAGTCTTTTTTTCAATATAACTTCATGATCTAAAATTTCGGCGTTCTCATAATCAAAACTATGGCCATTGCTTATGCTATGGCTAGCAAGAGCACACAGAGTTATACCACCTTTTACTGTTGATTTATGTTGTGAAATTCTATTTTTTAAATATTGTGATGTTTGTCCTATATAACAAGTGTCACAATCGAGGCAAGACATTTTATATATTATATTACTGTTTAGATTTTTAGGGGTTTCAGATTTTATTTTTGTGTATAGGAGCTTGTTTAGAGTGTTATGATTTTTGTGTGCAATTTCATAATTTATTTTTTTGAATACCTTCGTAATTTGTTCAGATAATTTACCAATATAGATGATTCCACGGTATGGGGATGTTGTATTCGCTGAATCATTTTTGTTTAGTGAATTTTGAGTACGAGAAAAACTAGTGTTGTTTTTGTGAAGTATAGAATGAACAAGTTTCTTTGGAAAATGGTTTTTCTTTAGAATATCCTCAATTATTTTAAGGTTTTTTCCGTGAAATATATTATCGCTCAAATTCAGAGCTCTAAATTTTAGCGCAAGTGCTACATTTACTTTAAGTATAAGAGGGTGATGTGATTGGAAATTTAGAAATCTGTCCGATTTGTGTGGTTTCTTCCACCAGTCTACTTGAATGGATCCATCGTGATTTCTAATTGTTAGTACATCAAGAAATGGTTGGGTATTATTTTTTTCATATTCCATTGTAAATTGCAATTTAGGGTGGAAACTATTAAAATAATTTAAAATGGTGTCTTCCTTGATGTCATTGGGAAGTGCTAAATATAAGTCATCAACAAACTTGTAAATGAAAGGAATTTTGAAAGGCAAACTAGTGATTACATTGTCTAAGAGATGGTTCATCGTCAAATCAGCTAAAATGGTCGCTACTGGGGTACCCATGGGAACTCCATTTTTTATTTGATATTGACGGTCCTTATATTGTAAATATCCTTGATTGACAGTAATATCATACAATTCAAAAAATTCTTCCTTGTTTAATACTGTATGATCAGATATTAAAAGCCAATTTTCTATAATAATATTGTTTAATAGGTCTAGTGGGATGTTTGTAAAAAGAGATTTAACATCTAGAGAGCACAGTTTATGATTTAAGGGAATTGCTAGTTGTTTTATTTTATTATAAAAATGAAATGAATCTTTTAAGTTATATTTATCTGAGGATAGATTCTTAAGAATGCATGCAAGGAATTTGGCACATTCATAAGTAGGACTATTTATGAAACTTACCACCGGTCTTAGGGGTATGTTAGGTTTATGGTCTTTAACTAAGCCATACAATTTTGGAGGAGTACCGTTGTTTTTTGTTAATTTATATTTTGTCTTAAAATCTATTTTCTTTTCTTTAAAAAGTTTTTTAACCAGTGCGGTAATTTAAGCGAGGACACGGACAAATAACTTTCACTGCTGGAATCGAGTTTTCGGGCCGAGAGGAACGTCCTGCGACCGCAAGTGCCCGAGTCCACGGATAAAAACCTTGACGATACTCAAGAAGATCGTTTAGTTAAAAGCCAAGTGCTTTACAAAATAGCCATGGCCAGAAAGAGTTAGAAAGAGGAATCGGGTTGGTGTGACTTACCACCCCGTGGGCAAAGATTTGAATCCAGCCGGTGGTGATTTTCTGAGAATAATAAATAATCCCTGTTCGAGTGTGGTGTGGAGCGTTACTCTTGCACACCACTCAGTCGGTCAGATGTCACCTTAAATTGTGGTGCCGTTGGTGTCGGACCAACTTTTAGCCTTTCCTTTACAGAAACCTTACCCTGACCCCGTGCTTTTCTCCACCCTTCAATTTTCTCCACTCCGAAGGCGCAAATGATATCAGCTGTCGGTCGCCACCAAACAGTACAGCACACGTCAAAAATGTACCATACTCTTGCCATATTTTTTTTAAAGAAACATGATTATTGAATTATGTTTTTATTAAATAATTCTATGAAAAATTCTACGCGATAAATTTGTTCTCTGAAAGTAATGGGAAGAGCCAAGATATTTCGCGCAAAATAGTGGCATTTTAAGAAATAATGAATAAAAATGAATGTTTATAAAATAAAAAGGCCAATAATGGAAGTAAAGGGAACGATACTTATGAGCTTTGAATAAAATGTCGGAATTTATATAAGGTACGATAGGAGATAGAGGAAGTCATCAAACCAATTTTCAGAAAAATTAAAATTGAGGGTAGAGAACAGGCAATATAATATATTATTGCTTGAATAGAGAAACAGAACACCGCGATATGACGTCTTCTGATGTGTATAAAATTTGTCTTCCTTTTGGTCACTTTTTAAAAGCAGAGGAAGGATCTTTTGCATTATATTAAAGAAGTGCTACCTGCTATCTTGTAAACAGCAATTTCTGTTTTCATGACCACGAATATTAAGGCTTAGAACATAGACTTGTAATTATTATGAATAGTCTCATTGTTAGCACGGATTGAAAATCCACGTACCTCAATTTAGGTCAGCGATTTCCTCTAATTAAGATTACTCAGCAGAGAAAAGCATAAACATGAAATCGCTAAGCGTGGGACCTGGAATCATCAACTCGCCTCATATGGAAATAAATAAATAACTAAATTAAAGCGATCAAATTAATGAACTGGAGTTCCTTTGGCGAAATTAAGGCCCGTATCATAAAAGTCCCCTCGAAGCCGGCCTCCACCTCATTGTCGTCAGGAGGAGGAGATGCGATATCATAAAACCGTCCTCAACCTCAAAAACGTCGAATTTTGAAGCCAGCCTCAACTCAAACTTTGAGGTTAGATTGTTGTCGGCTCAAAGCGTTTGAGGTGTCTTCCGCCATTGTGAGAAGATGGATGCTTTCCCGAATGTGAAGGATTAATACGATCTGGAAGAGTTTTTGGGTCATATTGAGGAAGATGCCTTCGTATATGCACCCAGAATCCGTCTAACGGATGGAGACAATCCACTAGATTGGTACACGAACGAGGTATTCTTCGTCAGGTACAGGTTTCAAAAAGTAAATATAACCGACGTGTTACTTCCGATGCTACGGCCGGGATAACGCCGACTTGAGAGGCGTTCCTGACCCAAGGTTATTATAATTGCTTGCTTTCCTAAGGTTTTATTCCACGGACAGTTTTCAGGTGAGTGATTTAAATACTTTTCCTAACATATTTGTAGTGGTGTAGTAGTGCATTGATATTTTTTGTTACGTACATCATTGCTTTTATTCTTCTCGCGGTCACTGTATAACTAATAATCATGAAACACCAGGCGCAAATTATATTAGTTGACGAAAGCATTTATATATTAACTTATTATAAGCTAAAGGTGTTACATACGTGCAACTCTCTACGAATTTCAGATAAATGTTTACATAGTATATCATTTATATTCCTCGAAACGCCATAGATAATTATCATGTGTTTCTGTCATTGTTGTAGATAGTCTCTGGCGATTTCCACGAACTGGCTCAGTCGACAATGTCGAAGTTAATTAAGGCATGCGGTTTTGTTTATTTAAGCTCAATCATGGGCGTACCCAGCGAGGGGCAGCTTCCCCCCACCCCCCCAGAAGAAAAAATCGCAAGTCTTTAAACAAAATCTATTCTGAATTTAAACGAAAGCATTCAACAAATTTTATTTAAACCGGTGAAAAATTATACGCACAATACATGTAACTAAAGTAAAACTATTTTTTTATGGAAATAATCTCATACACTAATATTACATCTTGGTTCCCCCCCATTTAGACCATGGCTTGCCCCCCTAGTCATTATCCTGGGTACGCCCTTGTGCTCAAATCTGAATCATCTCTCTACATTTATCTTTTGCCTTGGTCAAAGAGAACAATAGAGTTGGAAACCTAATTAAATTTAACTTGTGTTACTTCGTCATAAATGTAATGATTAATACTTCTTTAACAATATACAATACATTGGTTTGATGATTTGACCCAATTAAATTGCAGGTTATTAGTACAGAAATTACTGGGAAGCTGCCAAAGGTAGTGAAGATTCTTCAATCACACGAGGAACTAGCCACTGCAAGAAGACTTTTGTATTGAGTGGCACACTTTCCTGGGGTTGATTTGATATGATTATTTACCTTAGTATTAGAACAAATACAAGTGATATTTGCTTTGCTCTGCATGTAACAGGTGGTTGCTGGTCCCAGGCTGGAGATTTTGGATATTGTTTGTCGATGGCCTGGGTCTACACACGATGCTGGGATCTTCCACAACAGCTGACTGTGTCTCCGCTTCAACAGAGATGAAGTCAATGGTTTATTGCTGGGAGATAGCATAGCTAAGATACCTTTACACACCAGTGCACAACCCAGCCACACCAGCTGAGCATAGGTTGGTTAGAGGAAAAAATAAATTGTCTAACTTTTATTGAAAAGGGTGATGTGCAGTGACAAAATGATTTCATGGAAATGATAGCGGTTGTATACATATTATTTATTTTTTTCAGGTACAATGCATCACACATTGCAACCAGATCTGCAGTGGAGAGGGCATTTGGGATATGGAAGAGGCGATTTCCCTGCCTCTCAATGAAAATGAGAACAGCCACTCAAACATCAGCTAAAATAATACTGGCTTGAGCTGTGCTCCACAACGTGGCCATCAGCCAGAGGGAGCCAGTTCCAGAGCACATACAATTGCAAGATCCCCATGCTGATGTTCCAATACCTGCCGTGCAAAATAGAAATCTCAGTGCCCTAGCTGAAAGAAGGGCTTTCACTAATCGCTACTTTACCTTCATCCAAGGATAACTGCATGCTGTAAGGTGAAAGAGGGAGGTGGGGAAACTTCTCACAACATGATTGAAAATAGGAGAATGGGATGTCTGGGCTCTGAATAGGAAATGAAATTGTCAGGAGGGTAATGAAGCAATACAATGTATGCAAGACATCAAGAGACCGCAAAAGCATAGCATAGAGTGCACAATGTCACGCCATGATCATTTTGTAACATACATACATGAAAACAGAGATAAATCAGGTTTTAAATTATGACAAATAATGGTTGGCTGCTGATAGTGGTAAATGATATTTTTGAGGGGTTAAACAATATTAGCATGTCTATATTGTGGTGCATGTAAACTTTTGAGATCCAGTTTCAAATTAAATTGGCTTTTGGTAGCATAATCCCTGATATACTATATCATGTTCCACAAAACCTTATAATAGTCTGACCTAGGTTTCGACTTGGTACAATATGTCATTCTCAAAAGATAAAATAAATGTTTTATGTTCTTATACTGTTTTGGAAAGGTGAAGGGGGGGGTAAAGACAAGTCATTTGAAGGTATAAGATCAAACAGTATAATGTATAAGAAAACAGTATAAGATCACCAAACATGTATTTTAACTTTTGAGAATGACATATTGAACCAAGTCAAAACCTAGGTCAGATTATTAAAAGGTTTTGTGGAACATGAAATAGTGTATCAGTGATTATGTTTCAGCTGTCACACACCTCCACCACCCACCAATATCACCACCCACCCTTGGATTGGAAATTGGTTTTTACTTAAAATACTCCCAAGTACAGTGTTTGTTTAAATAAATGTTGTGACTAATTACAGCTTTTCTTATTATAACTAGGTGATGCTGCCTTTGACATTAGTGGACATGCTGCACCGTCTACTCCTTGGCTCATAATAATTATCACTGGATATTAACTGATTAGATTATGTAATTATTTTAACAAAAGAAAATTCTCTAAAATCATATGCTTTCCTACTAACTGTAACTGTGTATTACATCATATTACATTATTTTCTTTTCCAGATAATATGTTATTGTTAACTTGTTATACCTGCTAAAGTGTATGATTACTGAGGTTTCTGCCAAAATTTATGTATTTTATCCCTGCTCTTGCAATTATTAAAAAAATATCAAGCAACTGATGCCTTTTTTTTCTAATATATTATTGAATAAAATCTTAGGTGATTACTTTCCAGATAAATTTAAATTGTAACCAAAAAATAATTTTATTACTAACTACATATATTGTAAAAATCAAAGAGTGCAGATAGTGATGCAAGCAATGATTTAGTTAGATAATGATTCAAAATTTCCTATTTAGCTTTGCATGAAAATGTATATTTTTTCCAAGGTCACTACTTGACAATGTTTATTGTGGTTTTTACCAACTAATGACAAATTAATTGATTGAATGACCCAGAGGAAAATTCTGCAAATTCCATACCCCCGAAATTAATAACTTTCTTAAATAAATACAGTTAAAAGAAGCAACACCAATTGACCAGCATGCATATTAAGGGATAAACAGGCATTGTAAAGAAAACAATTTCATGCCATATCAGATAAATATATTTCAGGCCATGCAGGCAGAAGCAGATTATTTTGTGCAATTTGGTAGTACAAGGACATAATTGAGTGTATGCAGTCTGTCATAAGCAATGCAAGATGTTGGCAGAAATAATCATGGACATGCAGCAATTGAGGAAGGCGTTGGAGTGAGGAAAAGGGTGCTTGGAGCGAAAGCAAGCGACAAGCACCACCCAGAGCTATAGGCACATGGAGTGAATCACAGCAGTGGAGGTAAACCAACAGCACCAAGGGCACTCAGGAGAGATGGATGCAAGGTTGTAGCACTCGAGGAATTGCAAGTAGAATATAAGCAGCACCTTTCACTTACTATATTGTTGCTAGAAAGAAAAGAAAATTAACAATTAATCATCTAAAATTCCAAGGCACTCTTCCACTATGCCCCTGCAAGTACAAATTGTCATTATTAAATGTAACTAAAAATGCAGCTCCTGTTATTTATATTATTCAAGTATTATCATGAATTTGTGTAGGTACATGAATGCCATTTGATGAATTATAAGTTACTCAGGAATCAGTCAAATCCACATGGAAGACAGGAGAGATAAAAAACATACTATTATTTAAATGATGCAAGTAAGATATAAAAACAATAAGCATACATTAACATAAGAGTTCCTAAAGTGACTAAGTTATATAAGGATCTACAAACAGAGATACCATACCCGCTTATGTTCTACTACCATTGCATGCAATGTTCTTTGATGCTCCAATTCCTCGAGTGCTGCCTGAATCCTTATCTGCCGCAGAAGAGCTTCATCCTCTGCGGCAGCCTGCCTCATCTTCGCTTCATCATCTGAGGCAGTCTGGATTCTGGCTAACCTTGCATCCAACTCCCTTTGATGAGCTTCAGCTCTTGTGAGAGCCCTTGGTGCTGTGGTGTTTCTGGTTCCCCCCACACAGTCTGTTGGCTGCTGTGGAGAGGGACCAGGTCCCATAGGGGACTGTAGGGTATCCACAGCCTGCCTTGGCTCCGAAGCAGAGCCAGAGACAACAGCTGTGGATCCCACAGCTTCCACTATGGGTGTCTCCTCCAACTGGTGGGGTTCACTCCATGACCCAGCGGCATCTTCATTTTGAAAAATAAAATGGATAAACGAATTTAATTTTTAGTGGTGAATACTTCTGATGAATATTTCTCGGGCTTGCAACCAGGTTAAATCTTGAAATTGGACTTCCATTAAATAACACAGCCTTGAGGATGGGAGACAAATAGTCTTCCGAAACGTTGGCTTGCATAAAAGCTTTAACCTGGTTGCAAACATGAGAAATAATTGTCATAAAATGGATACTTTCAGATATGACTACATGGAATTATTACTTATGAAAGTTATGTTACAAGTTTCATAGTATCATGGAAAGTCTTTGAAAATCAATAACTGATTATTTGCCATTAAGGCCATTGCACAGCACAACACTCAAGATCCCCGGCAAAAATATCCATTGACCTAGGCAGTGGCAGCCTGTGACTTAGCCAGTGATTCTTGATTTTAAAACAAATCACTGGTCATGTTGAAATATGGCGAGATAAACTATTCTTAAATTGACTGATTTGTTCAATTTTTGACTTAATATATCTATGTTTTAACTTAAAATATCAATTACATATTGATCACTGTCAAGCCCACTGGCCCAATGTCACTGGGCAAATCACGGTCTCACCAGGTCTCACTGAGTAGTCACTGAATTCACTGTGTACATCACTGAAAAGTCACTGTATATTTTTGCCAGGGATAAGAAAAATAGTGCATGGGTATTTAGGTATCCTTGAACATTACTTCCACTCATTAGTGCAATCTAATTATGTCTTGATAAACTTTGAGGTGTACAGTTGACAGAATTTTGTTCGACAAAAATATTAAATAAGTAATCAACATTATTAATGAATACATTTCAATGACCCGTTGAACTTACCTTCTCCTCCGAGGTCTCCATCAATGATAACAAAGTCTTCAGGGCCGCTGGGTGCTTCCATCAATCGATCACTATCCCCAACTGACAACAGATGGTGATCGATCGATGGAATTGCCACTTCCAACTCTGGGATGGTGCTGTCTTTCGACGTGGATGGGCAAGGTCCTCCGCCTGTACCCATCCGACGTCGTGCTTCCTCTGCTAGCACCCTTTTCCTCTTCATTTTTATATTATCCCACGCCTTCCTCAATTGTCTACAGTTTCGCTAAATAAATGGAAAACAAAGAAACATTTCGTGAAAGATATAACGGCTAAGTAATAACAAATTATAAGTTACACGAATAAAATAAAACCGAAATACATCATAAGATAAGCACAGTTGAACTGATTTACATATATATTCCAGAACCGATCTCGAAAGCGTTATATATCAAAAACTATTTGATTATTAGATCATTCTATATGATGTCGACTTACCTGTCTTACACATCCGTGATTATTAAATTCTTCAGTTAATTTCTGCCAACATCTTGCCTTGCTCAAAACGGACTCCGCATCCGTGCGCTTGCACTCAATTACGTCCTTGTACTTGACCACCAAATTGCACAAAATTTCCTGCTCCTGCCTGGCCATCCGCTCCGACTTAGCAATTTCTGTTTATATTGTTGATATTGGCATTCGATGTATCGCTACTGCGCATGTCTGCGAAATTACGATTCGAAAAATTTAACGTGGAACAATACTGGAAGACTGTCAACTCTGAAACCCGAAACATCGTCGACAACAATGCGTCATTTCCGCTGGCTCAAACCCCTCCTCCTATGAACCGAGCTGGAGGAGGGTTTTATGATATGATGCGATCGAGGGATCTCCTCATCGAGCTAGGCCGGCTTCAAACGAGGCCCTCCTCAGCTCAAACTTCGAGGGGACTTTTATGATACGGGCCTAAGCGAAGGAATTTCAAACGATAATAAAAATCCTCGGAGCGTCCGATGATCGTTTGGGACGGCCGGAAGTTGTGACAAACGTGGCCGTAGCATATGATGCCGGGAGCATAATATGGACGTCCACGTGCGCAACGGGACGCGACGTGGAATGCAGCGGCAAAAGAATGAATCGCAATCAATGAATGAGCGGGAGGGGAAATTCGCCGGCATGGGGAGGAAGATTGCGGCGCATGAACAGAAGGTCAAAAGGTGAACAAGTCGAGGGCGGGCGGAGGACGGCTACCTCATGGACCATGCGTCGTCGTGAGAACAAATTGGGAGATAGAGGAAGCCGTCATTGCAAAAGGTGAACTCAGCGCATGAATAATAATATCGCGAGTTTGCTGGCCCCCAAATTTTTACCATTGCTTCAATTACATACATGCACTTACCTGCAAAGCGCTTCAATAGGCGAGTGATGTGAGGTGTTAGGTCACTAAATTCTTAACTGGCCTCGAAGACTTTTCTAAATTTCAAGGGGAGCATGGTGGCCTAGTGAGTAGAGTGCTTGGAGGCTGACAGAGGGGTCCTGCGTTCAAATCCAGGGTGAAGCCTTCGGACCACCCCCAAAAAAATACTGGAAGTGCGAGGTGAACCAGGGAAGGAACTGTCCCTCCTAGCCTTAATGTGTGATAGTCGCACGCCTGATGATAAGTTCTACCCTTACCTATCCAAACCAACCTTCGGATTGAATCATGGAGTGAGTGAGAAATATGTGAGGGAAAATTGGATGAGTTTGGAATAGGTGAAAGGGAGAAGCGAGTTCTGAAGGAGATGAAAATTATAGTATCTATATACTATGAAGCCCAGTTACGACCACTCATTCATTCATTCACGTATACAAATGTTTGGGGTGAACGAGATGAGATACGGCAAAAAGTCTAATGAAGAACCCCTCTAAAATTGTCTGAAACCCCAGGAAAAATTATGAAAACCCTAAATTTACAATTATTTATCCGTCTATTCAATTAAAAGTGAGTATAGGGATTAGTTCAAAAAATGGCCACCAAATTCCAATGGCGGCGCGGCAGTCATACAAACGAACAATCATAGCAACATATTTGTTTATGCAAATAAGAGGAGCTAAATTGGGAAAGAAGATAAAGGAAATGATACGAAAAACTGATAAATATAAGGTAGGAAATTAAGAAAGTAATAATTGAAGTGTCTATTTCTTTGCGTCTTCTTTCCGCAAGAACAAACATCTGTTTAAATCAAAGCGCATTCAAATCAAAAGCGGAGAAATGTAAGGTAAGAAATTAGTTGTTGTTTTTGGTATAATACATCGAGAGTGTGGTGGTTATTAATTTCAAAGTTAACAAGTGCTCTAAATGCTATATTAGAAATATGATTCGTGCTGTTGACTATAGTTCGTATCTTGTTGGCGATACACGATTGTAGTAGAAAGACTTTTAAACAAGTCTTACATAACATAGGTTGGTAAAAATGATTTTATTATCGTGTTTTGTGATGGTGATAACTTTTTATTTTTGTTCACGTTCTTTTTTCCATTAATTTCCTTTTTAATGTACAATGTTATCCGTGAGCTGCAGGAGTGAATAGGCAGTGAATAATACAATATGGAAGATAAGTGCAAATAAAGGTATTTCTTATTCAATTATTTGTCTTGCGAAAATCACGTTTCCTTGAGTGACTAAGTTATTCAACTGTGAAAATTATCGAAATCTTGACATTCACAATGTCTTGTACACCAAAGGCTGTGATCCGTTACTCACCAGATTTATTGCGCATTGCGTTGGATATTAAAGCTGAGATATTTGTGTATCCCGATTCATTAAAACTTTAAATAGAGGTATTTCTGAAGTGAAATCATTCGCGATCAGGATCAATAATATTTCGATAAAATTCGTCATACTAGCCCCAATTCATGCTAAGGCGCATTTGTTTCTAGATATTGATATTCAGTCCCTACGTAATTCGCTTTCGAAGCGGGAAACAGCTGTTACATCTTATTCGTATATGATATAAGAATTTGGTTGAGTTTTGTGGAAAATAATTAATAATCGTGTTTTTCATTGTAATTCGTAAAGTCGTTATGCTATGATATTACGTATGCATTGGGTGTTGCAGTGGAACGTGGTCTCAACGTTTTTTGTATTTGAATTGAATAAGTTAAAGAAACTCGTAGAAATTTATTTTACTTTTTTAGCCCCTCAGAAAAACTTTTCTCTTTATAAATATTTACATTCATGTTGTAGCCTACGTGCCATGCTCTCGTTTTACGTGAAAGTGGAAATATCGCTTATACCTAAGCTAGCCAGCTTTAAAGTAAACGATCCTTAAGTAACAAGTAGCAAACAAAAAGTGTAGGACCTCCCACAGTGAGCATAACAGGCCGTAGGCCTTTTTCGGGGGGGCCTAGGGGGGGCAGAGCCCCCCCAGCGAGCATAGCGAGTATTACAATATAATTATTAAATAATTCATAGTAAAAATCAAAATAAGGAGAAAACTATCGAATATTTCTTCTAAAATTTACTTAAATCGCTGTTTTCCACATTCGTATGGATTTTGAGTGCAGTTAAATTTAAAATTCGAACCAACTATAATTTCATAAATATTCTGAAAATATTTCTTCCCCTTAACGTATTACATGACCAAAACTACCCTATATTAAACTTATTCTAAAGGTATCGCCAGCAAAAATATCCTAAGGCAAACGGCCTCTAGGTCGGTGACATTCCCCCACTTTTAGCAATGTCCCATTAACCTGGCTCTCAAAACTTCCCCCGCAATCGAGATATTCCGATGGCCTCCTGGGAAGTGGCATCCGGGGGCAGAGTAGAGCTTGGCAAGGGGAATGGGATGGAGAGAGATGAACTACCGGGGGACCAAAAAAATAATTGACCGGAGACGGAGGTGGCGGCTTCAATGTTGATGGCGATGACGATGAAGGCTGAGAGGGGGGGTAGAGAAGGGGAGGGAATCCGGTGGGGTCGTAAAGGAAGCTGTGGGAACTAGAAATGGAGGATCGACAGGGTACGCACTCTCTCGCCAGTAAGCGATGATGTAGTCCATCTCGATTTACCTTTTCATAACTCATTAATATTGACCACAAAACATTTAAATGTATCCCTATTTACTGAGAAAAAGATAAAATCGTGATAAAGTGGCATCGCTCTTTTCAAGATTTATTTTGAGAAATAAATAGAATAAAATAAAATGTTTTCGTAACCCTACATGATTCAATACAATATACAACCCCCCCCCAAAAATGTCACGAAATAGCTGTGAAGTTTTGTTCTTTATTTTTGTACGCATTTAATATCCATTGTTTCAATAATGAATAAAATAGCTATTGGATGGAATCATGCAGCTTGTGGATTTTTTCGCTGACACTTCGAGGGCATTAGTAATAGCCTTGAAATATGCGCTCATACGGGAGAATGATAAACTAGGGAGTAGAGAATTATGCGGCCGTACGCGGGGTCCCGATTTCAAATCCATAGTGAAGCCTTTGCTCATCCCGACACAAACATTCTAGCTGAATGAGCCGGCACAGGAAAGAGACTAGCCTCAAACCTTGAATGTGTGAATCAGATTAGATTTCGACGAGTTTACTTTACGGAAATTCATTATGATAAGATACAAACAGCCGTAGTAATGTCTCCATTCTTACGGTCGAGGTTAAACCACAACCGACACAGTGGCACCGGAAGAATACAGACATTGGAACCTCGACACCGCGGAAACCTTCGTAGTCACAGCCGTAGTAATTTTCTGCACTTATTAATTTACTCATTATTTTATTTAATGAATATTTAAATATATTAATGAAAAATGATGGACAATTACTACAGCTTTTTCTATCATATTGAATGTGCGACCTTCACTTACTTGTGTGGCTTATTCTGAGGTGATTTCTAACCTCGTCTGTCCATACCAACCTACGGATTGAATCATTGATATTCCATGATGTAAAATTATGACAGAAGCATAGAATTTTCACAAAAAGACAGGGGGGAATGATTGCTGCGATTACTCATCGAGCGTTACTCTTTCAGCCGAAGTAATGTGCACCTGGAGAAGGTGAGAGTACGATAGGAAGGGAGTTGCTGTGAAATGCGATGGATGGGGTTGGAAGGGGATGGGGCGGGCACAAGTGGGAACCAGACAATGGAGTGGAGAATGGATGGCGTCCTGCCACGCGGGAGAGAAGCATGTCCTTCGAACGGAAAGTGATTGCCATCCCACAGAAGCCCTTAAAGAAACGCACCGAACTGTATGAACATCAAAAAATGACTGTTATCAAGCGACTCTGCACCATTACTCAAGCGGAAATACGAACGATCTTCCCTAGAATTTGTAATCAGAACCGAGGGCCCTGTCCTATGTTTTCCAAAGAAAACAGCTGGTAAAGAAGTCGTATTGATAGAACACTATTAAAATTTCACCAGAGAAAACTGCCTCCAACTTATTTCGGAAAATAATGCTACGCAAAATTGAATGCGATGAAATGGATTGAGCTATGCTTCGATAAAAATGAATAGCAAAATTCCACTATCGAGCACCCATTCCGATAAAGTTAATGGCTGATTATGGCTCGGAATAATTTTTAATATTCACCTTGCACGAGATGAGTGATGGAATGACTTCAAAGTTTGCTATCTTTATTAAAAATACTTGTATTATTTTGATGGCCGAACCAAAACATTGTTAAGATGGAACTAAATATAACACTGGCACCTCAAAACGTGCTTTGGACTCTTATCTTGATACCAAATCCCTCGCTACTTCCTCTCCTTAAAATTTTCACTCCCTATACTCAAATTCGCAATGCTGACACCAGGTCTCTCTCCAAATTTCTTCTCCCCAAGTTCATACCCTTGAAACGTCCGGCAAGCAAACGATATCATGTGATTTAAGATTTTGATCTTTTCCGCGTACAAATAGGGACCATAACACCTGCGATAATGTAGCTCCAGGAAAGCTTGACTCTGAATAGACTCTACACGTATAGTTGATATGTTACTTTAAGTTCCAATACTAGCCATCTGCATGAATTTATTGGCATTATATAACAAATGCACGAATCAGTTACCACGTTTACTTTTCGTCTTCTATTACTAATTAATAGTTTTATTTGCATGCCAGCTTGTTCGTGTCCTCAGAACTCTCCTAGTTTCTGGCCTGACCGCATATTGCTGTCCGGTGTACTTGGCCTGTGTCCTGCTGGCGAAGATGCACACTATACGCCCGTCTTGTTTAGCTTTAAACCATCCATCTCTGATCTTTACATAAAAATAAAAAAGGAATCGAGAGAAAACCGCACCCATTTATGACATTATAGCATTCAAACTAGATATTAGAATAGAACGAAACTGGCTAAACTAAAGCAACTCGTACATTGCGCTGCATAAGAGTGCTGCGTATACATTATATATTGCTTTAAATCACGGATATAAACTAAATAAACCTACTGGATAAAAATAATGCACTCCTCAAGCACCAAGACAGTGCTTGAATTTTCGGCAAAATCAAGTACTGTCTTGGGCCATTTTCCATCGCCTTTAATGAATACATTATTTGTTATTGTTATACAGTTTGTTTGTTGATAATAGTGTCCGTTTCCCTACTTAAAGCGCACGATTTAAGTGCATTCTCCGCAGTAGTATATGGAATGCATTCAAAGAAAGAAACCTTTCAGTGCACTTATTGCAGTGCCCAGCGATTGCATAATAAGAGTCATTCGTAGCAATATTTATTAATTTTAGTTTCTGGTGATTATTTCCCATTGCCATTATATCTGTTTTTCACATATAAAAGTGAATAAGACCATATTGCGTCCACACGCTTGCCGCGTCGCCGTACTCTCCGCCGCCGCCGGCCAGATCCGGAGTCGAAAAAACGATTTAAAATTCGGGGTTGCAAGTTGGTGCAACGTTTAACTTTAGATGCACAATATAGAAACTTCAAAGTATCAGTCACTTGGCGGAAGTCCGGGGTAATGTATACTTTTTCTCTACGTTTATGTAAAAAGGGCTAAAAACAGGCTCCATCATTTTGTTATATGTCTCATCTACATCTATAAATTACCCTGCGAGCCATCTCTAGGGTGTTTGGCAGGGGGTGATCAATCACCAGCATGCAGCATGCATTTGGACTCCCACATGCACACCACACCGTCCAAGATATGTCTATGGTCATTGATGAAACAAACTCTTTAAAAACCCTTCCAATTAAATAAAAAGCAGTGTCAATGAAGACGGTATGACAGTTTTGTCGATAAAACTATTCATGAAACCAGTGAAGGACGATAAAGTTGGCAATTTTCCGAAAAAATCGAGGGTGGTCGTTTTTCGATAAATTTGTTCAACTTTGACCTCACATATATTGTTAACGTGAAGCACAGGAGAGAAATAATCTGGAGAGTTATGCACACTTTATTTGGGAATATGTATGCGAATTTTCACCTTCCTAGCTCAAAAAAATCGATTTTGAGGATTTGGCCAGCTTTTTTCGATTCTAGCCCATTGTGCGACGTTTCCCTTTGGAAAGAGCGCGCAATCCCACTGTCGCTGTCCCGACAACCGGAGTGGCCCTAGCCGTGATGACCCGCGAGTCGCTAAAGCGGAGCCAGCCAAGAGGGCAAGGACACGCCTCCGTCACGTGTGGGGCAATGAACGTCGTGGACATTAACCAAAAGACAGAGGGGCGGGAGGGATAAAATAGAGAGATGACCGGGGAAGTGGGAAGAATTGAACTTGAAAGTTCGGAACAGTGAACGGATATCTGTGCCGCTCCAATTTCATGATCGCGGAGATGATGAAATGTCGATGGGAGAGGGGAGGGGTTCTGTGGTGTAGCGGATGCCGAGTCTAGGCGAGTGACTAAGGTGAGTGATACATTAATTGCGTAAAGCCTTAATTCAAACGTTCTGAGCGCTGGTTGTAAGCCTCATCAAAGACGTGAACATCGTCCCTGTTGTACGTCTGCATTGAATGTATCATCATCCCTATCTGAGGAAGCGACCAAGTAGATGCGAGAGTGATGATATCAAACTGTTTTATGACCTTTTCTTACCGAAGATAACAGGGTGCTTCCTAAAGTCCCTTACTGCAGAAAATTAAATAGTTAATTCTGTAAACGAATGTATTTTTAAGAAAACACGACACAATTTTCATGAATATGAAAAGTTACCAATAAACAGCTCAGATATACAAAGATACAAAAATAGTACAGTCATGAATGTTAAGAATATTTTACGTCTAACAGCACTACCCCTAAGCTGAATATTGATTCTATAAACGGTCTTAACAAGCTATGGATTGAAAGAAAGGGCTCATACTAACCATAAGTGTGACGCGATTAGTTTTTCATTAATTTAAGAAAAAATGGTCACACATATGCAAATACTTCAGGGATTATTGAGAAATAAATGGTAATATTTGGAATTCACCAACGACACCTAATAGTAAGCAAATTAGTGATTCTATGGGGTTGCCATTAAGTATGACTGACGGGACCTTAGAAGGAAAAGTTACGGGAACACTTTCTTCAACTTGTGCGCAGGGGAACGTACAAAATTATTTTTATGACAGATTAACAAAATGATCAAGATCACGACAATGCAGTGTTGAAAATTACTTGGAATCAGCAACATGTATTCCTTGACGCAAGGAATAAGAGGAATGCAGTAAGATGGATTGCAAATGTGTCGAGGAAAAGTCTCAGAAGAAATTATTTATCAAGTTGGAAAGATGTGCCCAATGAAAATGTAGCAAAGTACAGGATATAATTTTTTTAGGCGTACAAAGTATTTACATGGCGAAAGAGATCATTTAAGAGATATAAAAAATTGCTCATACATTGCCTTCCGGAAAAATGTCAAGATATACATCGAGTCGTGGTATACGATTCGTGTTAGATAGAATCGGTATATTTATATTTACATGCAAAAAATTGGTTTGAAATGCAAAGCACCCGTTCAAAGCTATATTATCCATTAATATCACTCCCTCGAATCTTTAGATACTCAAAACCACCCACATTTACTCAGGCAAGAAAAAATACTAATTCATCCTCCACGCATTATTGCTCCTGATTACAATCTAGCGTCCAATTGAACACACCATCCTCTCGAGTGCTATTAGACATTTTATTGCTAGCCATCCAAATCACCCTCATCATTTCTATTGCTGCTATAGCGTCATTGCAGAGAAAAATATAAACGCTCCACCTTCGAAAGCTCTGAGGATATGCAGACAAAAAATAAGTACCTATCCTGAACATTGTTAGCAGCGAACAAACATTCGAATGAGGAATTTATGAGAGCAGTTATTCTTTCTTTTATAACGGTTACTTCTTAGCGATATACCGGGTAATTCATACGTTACCATAATAAAAGTGGTCCTCCATGATAGACTGAAGAAAGGTGTTTCCTTACCTGGAAAGAAGAATATGAAAAGTTACAAACAAATACCATTAAATAGACCATTAAATCTTTTTCAAATTCTTTAAGAGTAAAATTAGATCATTGTTAATATATTTGATCTAGATTCATCGCGATCATTATACATCTGAGTGCCTAATTTCAACCAGCCATACAGACAAATTCTTTCGAATTAAAATTTCCTCAGCCCTTCGCTTTTGACTGCAATTGTCTCATAAAGGAAAATATGCGGCATGCGTGCTAAACTTTTTGCATGAAAACATTTTTTGAATGAAATTACTCTGTAAAACTCTGTACAAGAGCCCTGGGTCAGGGGAAGAGAGGCCGTATAGTGGCTTCACCAGGGCCGGGTAAAATAAAAAACAAGTCAAGTCAAGGTTGGCAATGGATTAATTAAAAAAACGCATGAATATATTAATAAAACGAGTGAATATAGACGTTCAATATTATTCACTAAATGCATTAGAAGCTAAAAATGAATGGTATTCAATTTGGAAGCGAGACAAAACATTTCCATCGGATTAGTGGGAAGGATTTCTCCATGTTCCCTTTGCTACCTGCTAACCAGAAGGAAAAATGGGTACAAATATTATTCCTTTGGGCGACGTGACACTCTCCCGATTCCCCCTCTACTCCGTTAACAATCCTCAGTAAAACTCTTCTCCCCTCTTAACCTGCATCCGCCCAATGTAACAAAAATGTCACACCCTGTATCGCTCCACTCTAATGGCTCTTGCATCGCTCGGGCACGGTATATTGTTAAGTTTTATACCTTATTAGAAAGAGGAAGCTAAGTGCTTCAATTCAAGGTAAGAATTGCCAAGTGAGAGTGAAGACCTATCCTTTTAGTACCCCTGGTACTTATGCGCCTTCCCTGGACACAAAAAATGGATGTTCGCTTTGTGTAAGTACTTAATTTTTTCATTAACTATATGCGCTACAGCAACAATTTTTGGTATATATCAACATAATGATGCAAAATTATTAATAATACATTAACATGTTTGGTATTGCAATCCATTTTTGAAATATTCTCCGATAAATGGTACTGTGACATAAATGTCACATTGGGCGGATCCCTATGCAAATCTTCAAAGTTTCGAATTTTATGCTCTAGTTAGAATTTATTGCATGTCAACGTTTTTTCCTTCGCATTCTCGCCAAAAGATTTATTATTTATCAATTAATCGATAATTTGCGTTTATTAACATTTATTCCGGTAATTACTTTTGAATTAAAATTTTTTATATTCTTGATATCGATAGCTCAGAGATATTACACTGTGAAGCTTCCGGAAAACGAAGGCTTTGACGAACTATAATCAGTATACCTTGAGCCACTAGAAGCAATAATTGTCTCTGATGAGAACATTGCAGATGACCAGGCTGGAGGACTTGTGGAAAATTGAACGGGAAGACAACTTTGGGCAAGAGTGGAGCTTGTCTTGCAGCTTGATAATCATAATACTAATGAATTTCAAGAGAGGTCTGGAAGAATTTGGTACCTTACACGTAAGGAAAAGAATTCGAAGTCAACGACGCTTACATTACTTCTCCAACAGAAAAAAGTAAAAATAGAAGCAGCCAATTGGCGACGGGAAGTTCTTTTTGTCAGATATAGGTTATTCCCCGAAACAGATCTTCCTGAATTGAGGGAAAAATCATGTGTACACATTTTTGAAATGGTTTTTTTTCGGATGACATTTTTTTCTCACAGCAGAATATGATAATTATACTACGTTTATTGTTTTTTCATCTCCTAGTATCAGTATAGAGGAGATGAAAATTTTCATTGGAATTTTACTGTAATGGGGTTGTAACAAGGGTCCATCCAAGCGATGCTCCTGGGAAGATTCTGAGGATGTTTACAACTCAATGCCTGCCGTAGCCAAGCAAAGGAATAGATTCCTTGTGATAAGTAAATACCTTCACTGTGCAGACAATACGATGCCTGGCATGAAAGACAAATTGTGGGAGCTACGCCCGTAGATCACTAAATTGAAAAAACGTTTCAGGGAGATTTTTCCCATTGAGAAAACTCTCTTTTGGCAGGAGTATAATTACGTATTTTGGTATCTATCCTTGCAAGCAATTCATTCGTCGGAAGACAATTAGTTTTGGTGGTGGTGGTGGAATATTTTTCCTTGGCTTTTGGATGTAGCTGTTTATAATCTGAAGCTGTTCATAAGCGAAATCTGGTCCCTACATGTGACAATTAGAGATCAGGCGTGTAATAGTGCAAACATAACTGACCATACATCGATGCGAAGCCAAGTGTAGCCGCCGTACTACTTTATTTTCAACAGAGGCAGACAGTGAAATATGTTATGATGCTAATGATCAATTAGTCCCTGTATTACTAAATAAAAGATGGCGTCGCCGTGCTGGAGAATATTGCGCTTCCGTCAACTCCACTGCATACGATGCATGTAATATGGACAAATGTTGCTTTACTACTTACCACTCAAAATGATACGTATACGCTGGCATTGAACTCTAAATCAATCTATAGTTTATTTGAAACAAATTGATTCAAATTTCATTCAATTTTATACTGTATTACACTCTAATGTGTTGTGAGAATAATTTTCAAATATGTATATTTATTCTGTGTTTTCCAAAATTGGGAAATGCATTTTCAACTGTTTTACTTATTAGCCATATAAAAATATTATTTAAATGTACCATCAACAAATCCATTGATTGTGTCAATTCGAGGTTCTGTAATTTCATAACACTCCTGACGAAAACTTTACATAAATTTAAAATAATTTTTCTTGATGTGTATTTGACAAGTTTATAAAATAAACATTAAAAATTTAAATACTCCACATTTGTGAGATAACATTGAAAAATCCTGAAAATTTGTACATCTTAAAACATCACACTTTACGTTGAAAAATTTATAAATCGCAGGCTGGAACTCTGAAAATTATTGCTAAATTTTTAAACAATTTACTTTAAATTTAAACAAAAGCTTGAAAATAGTGTACGTAAATAATAATATGTTTTTCTAGTGTTTTTTATCATTTAAATGAAATGTGCAGCTCAAATGCGAAAAATATTTGCTTTTTCTGGGGAAATATTACCTTGCACCAAAAGACAACAGATCCGCCCAATGTGACATTTATGTCACAGTCTGTATCTCGGAAACTACACAACCGATCAATGTAATATTTTCAGAATGTAGTAAAAATGAGACCCTTAGCATTCCCCTAGAATATAAATTAATAATCTCAAAAAAAATATTTTGGGCGGATCCAGGTTAACGAGGACTGCCCCTCTCAAAACTGTTGAGCATGAGTCAATGGTTGACAAAAGATCACTTTATAACGCAATTCTCGCGGGGCAAATAAACAAACAAAAACGCCCTCTCGCGAAAGCGGCTTCGATTAAGGGAAGGTTTTGTCTCTCCCCTCAAGATGGTCTCCGAGGCATGATCACTTGAAAGATAATTACAACCGGGTGTACCCGAAGGGGTTTCTGGCGAGTGACGGAGAGTGAGAATTGAAAAAAAACACAGTCGAGCAGAAAGAATTTAGACCGGAAGCGTTTAGAAAATATCCACCTACGATTATCTAGCATTGTGCTAGAGAAGAAATCTATTGTAAGGCTTCCGATAATAACCGACCTTTCTATCACACTGGTGCAATCTGATTTACTTTGCATAAAATAGGTACAAAATAAGACAAGTCATGCTGTTATAAAATCTTTGGTAATATTGATTTTTAAAAAACATTGTGTTACGGTTTATGAAAGAGGACCTAAGTACCAAATGTCAAAATACGCCATCTAATGATTTCGTCACTTACCACATTTAAAAATATGAAAATGCGGAAATTTAGATAAAAAGTACGTCATAAAATTACTCGTTCCGTAGAAAATTTGTCAGACTGTAGGCGCACACTGCAGAGTACGAGTCTTGTCGGCATTATTTAATTCCAAGATAAATTTATGAAAAATACAAAGGTAATATCTATACGCAAAAAAGATACATGGTTAAATTTTTAAAGAATTCAATGTGCTCAATCTTAAAATTAGAAATACTTTATCTAAACTTGTGATGGTGATGAAATGGCTACATGATGAATTTACCTGAATTTAGAAGTTAAGCCCTGGAGTATTCGCGCCCCTAGGCGCAACGGGCGATCGGGAACTGTCTGGCGGGAGGGAAGCCTCCGTGAGCAGGAGTCTTCTATCTTACGGAGGATTCATACGCAGCGGTCACATAGATATGGTTTATCCCGTTCTTGACGTCTCACATAGGAGTATTACACATAAAAAACCGGACAAAATTGAAAATAGTCATGTTAATCCAACCGCACCCAAAATACATGTTTCTTTACCTACGATAACCGGTTTATCAAAAGGCAGACCCCCAACCCTCAACTCCCGCGCAGGTGCCACACAACGTCAGTCGGAACCCAGTCATCGCACTGTACGCGTGTCTTTGTTCTCGGCGCTCTCGTTTGTGTTTATCAGTATTCTGTGCTAAAATGGCTTCGTGTAGCAAACGACAGGAGACTAACTATTCGGACATGGATATAGAAGGTTAGTACTATAGATTGAAGTTTATTTTACTACGTTTCTTCCAAATTTATTACTTGTATAGCCATCAATAAACAGCGGCACTTTTTTGACTTTTTTTAAAGAAATTTGAAATACATTAGTGTTTTTGTTTATGTGTCGCGCCTTGTCACCTCGAAATTTTTATGTGGGCATAAAATGTAGACTCTAAGGAAGTAGAAACATGAATAAAAAGATCCCCCAACGTACCCCATAATTTTTTATAGTGCTTCAAACAATATGGGGAAGATTATAATTATACTGACAAAGCTTATTTTTTTGTTTTTTTTTGTCATAGATCCTTCGGAAAGAGTCAAAAAAATCACCAGAATAAAAGAGTCAATAAAATCACCAAAAGCTCTATACTATTATCAAAGAGTTCAAAGGAAAGAAGATTGAAGAAAAATTTTCGTTGTTGGAAGAAAGACTTGCGCAACTAACTTCATGTCCACCCGAAGAAACAAGTGTTCTTACCCGTTCTTTGAAATATTTCAAGACCAGTTTCAAAGAAAGATGGCCAGCAGCCCGTAATACTGATAAGAGATTCGTAGAAAACAATATGGAATGGCTTAATGTATCACTGGAACTACCTTCTTGGACCCACAAAGCAGGCCGACGAACAAAAGAATTCGGAGAATTGGGTGATCGAAGCAAGCGTCGAAGAACAAAAGATTTACGGGACCGGGTACCTGTTGAGGAATTGACGTACGCTGCAAGCGTGAGTCAAGGTACTTCGGGAAATGTTGATGCGTCTAAGATTATGAAAGAAATAACGTCAACGCCTACCAGAGCTAAAAAGTTCCGAAAAGCAATACGGTCAGCTAAAAAAGTACCAATCGCGAGAAAATACACACCACAAGAAGCATTAGCGTTATTTGTAGAAGGTAATTTTACCAGAGGGCAGTGGGAATTAATACAAGGTGGCCGAAAAGAAATTTATCCTTGCTATTCGCTTTTACAAAAAGCGAAAAAGGAGTGTTATCCCGCCGAAGATAGCATAAAAGTTACTGAAACTAGCTTTGAAGTGGAACTTCAAGCTTTGCTGGACCATACAGCTTTGCGACGACTTCAGTTTTTAAAAAAAGTGAATGAAACATTATCAGAGTTTGAGAAACAACATCTTACCTTAATATCAAAATGGGGCTGTGATGGATCTAGCCAGACACAGTTTAAGCAGACATTTGCCAACACTGGCGACGATGATGCCAACATATTTTTAAGTTCTCTTGTACCTGTGAGAATGGTTGTTTCTATTAGTGGAGAGACAAGAAAACTTGTATGGCAAAATCCAGTGCCTTCTTCAGTGAGATTCTGTCGTCCATTCCGGGCTCGGTTCATTCACAAAACAAAGGATATCACAAAGGAAGAAATCACCTATATTGAAGAACAAGCAAGGAATCTCAAAGAAACAATTGGCATGGAAGATTCCGTTAAAATAAATCACACCATTTTGCTCACAATGGTCGATGGAAAGGTGTGCAATGCCGCGACTGATACGGCTTCAACAATGAGATGCTACATATGTGGACGGACATCTAAGGACTTCAACAAACTTGAAAGAAGTAATGTTTGTGAAGAGTCTCTGAAATTCGGACTCTCCATTCTGCACGCGAGAATTCGTTTCTTCGAACTATTGTTGCACCTGGCGTACAAAGCGCCCTTACAGAAGTGGCAAGCCCGAACGGCAGAAGACAAAAACGTTTTGAATGAAACAAAGCAGAAAATACAAAAAAGCTTCAAAGAAGAGATGGGCCTTCTTGTTGACATACCCAAAGTCGGTTACGGCAATAGTAACGACGGAAATACGTCGAGAAGATTTTTTGACAATCCTGAATGCTCATCTCGGATTACTGGAATAAATATAGATTTGATAAAAAGGTTCCAAATCATTCTTGAAGTGATATCAAGCGGATATGATATTGATCCGGCGAAATTCGATGACTTTGCTCACACAACTGCCAAACTGTACGTGGAATTGTATGGTTGGCATCCTATGTCACCTACAGTTCACAAGATTCTGATGCATGGCGCTCAAGTAATATCAAGTCACATTGTACCTATCAGACAGCTATCAGAGGAGGCTGCTGAAGCCCGGAACAAACATTTCCGTAAATATCGCGTAGACTTTGCAAGAAAATTTTCAAGAGTGGACTGCAATAGAGATATTTTAAATAGGCTGTTGCTGACATCTGATCCCTTCATCAGCTGCAACCGAATAAAACGGAAGAAGAAAAGCAAGTCTTTTTCCCAGGAAGCTATTAGTATGCTTCTCACGAAAACACTGAATTGTGACAGTTCCGACGACGAAGATGATGAGGACCAAATCACATGTGAACTCGGAGACAGTGATTCTGATTGATTCGGTCTCCTCATGATTATCCTCTTGAAAACAAATCCTGTTTTAAGAGTAAATACTCTCTTAGATTTCTAAATTTTTTTAATTGTTTTCTTTTTAAATAAATGCCTAATTATGATGACTTTTATTTCATAAAATAGTAAAATAAAATATAAAATAATTTTGTCCGGTTTTTCATGTGAATTACTCCTATGTGCGCGTCTTAGAGAGCTTGAATTTCACCAAACACAAAGAGGTGTCACAGGAATACGGCTGAATCACAAAGCGGCCACGCCTAGGTTCAGAGAGGCGAGGGGCAGACACAACAGGATAAGGCCGACATCAAGTACCTTATTAATCCGTCGCCGACATCAAACAAAGCTGAAAGCAAAAACTGCCCGTGTTTACCCCAACGATATCGAAATGGGACAAAAGATCTATTTTTTCTTATCTCACTTCCACGAAGAAAAATGTCTGATAGGAAGTTCGCAAACCACTAGTTTCCTATCTCTTCCCCGTCGTTTAGACTGCAATCTTCCATCAGTGGCTAGGAGGAAAATCACAGTTAACCCCTTAACTGGGGAGAGCGACTGCGCTCCCCGTGCGGGGAGCGCGACTATAGTCGCGCGTGCCGTCGCGTCCCAATGTTATGCGGAGAAGTCGTGAATATTCATTCTTTCTGCATCATTGCATGTTTTTTGCTTTGTCAGAGGCTCTATACCAATATATTTTAAGTATATTGCCATTTTTGTGCGATAGCTTTACTATAAATTTTTTTTCGAAAACGGCATCTCCAAAAATCGGTGGATTTGCTCCCCACCAGGTGAAAGATTAGAAAATTTCTGCCCCCAACCAAGGGGTTAATGACAGCACGAGAACACCACTCCAATACTCCGTCCGCTCAGGCTAGTGGGGGGTACTTGTCACTGAATCACACTACAGCACTCGAAACACATCGCAGTGGTGCTCTCCTCCCAATCGGCACAGTAGCCGGCAACACTTCCGTGCCCGACACGGGGACCGAACGAAAAAAAAAGAACCACGCCGCGAGAACAAAAACATCAACAATACCACGGCACGTGACGTTCGTGAAGCCTCCGCGGACGTCGCATGCTTGTTCTTACTCGCGGCCGCCGGCACAGACTGAGGCGCTAGTGGGACAGCGAAGCCGTCCCCCATGAGATAGATCATGGTCCTTGAGATAGATTCTCATCTTCCCTCCGCAGTCAAAGCCTCCTCCTCCGAGAACCTATCGTCCGCCCTCCCCTCCCGCGCTTATCCACTCCCCTCCCGCGCTTATCCACCCCCCTCCACCGCCCTTCCCTCCGAGTGCTCCGCCTACCTCCCTGCACCAGCGTAACCACGCGGCGAAAAACCCACCCCTCCACCCCCTTAGCCCCCCCCCCCAACCCTCACGTGCTTCCCCGTCCCCTCAACGGCCCAACTCCTTCCCGCCCCCCGCGCTGCCCGCCCTATACCACCACACTACCACCCGTGAGGAGGAAAGCACCCTCATCCCCTCCGGTCCCCACCGCTGGCCTTTACCCGTGTTGAATAGGCAAGAAAAAGTACCGGTATTTTTGTGATGAGTTATAAAAAACAATAATAGTACCACAGAATACTCTGTGATAGTACTGTCCCGATAGTACCGGCGAAAAAATACCGGTATACCGTTACTTTCATAATTGATAAAATATGTAAATAAGTTGAGATTTAACGTTTGATTTACCCTAATTGTCCGGTACTTCGGCAAATTAGCGTAACATACAGGAAGAATGCACCGAAAAAATCATTAATTGGATTTTATACGAAAATTTGTCGGAAAAATACGTGTAGGCTAGATCTCTAATAGAGAGAAGGGTGATAGCGATGAAGTTTTTAATGGTGATGATTTTGGTGCTTACCATTAAATTTGGTGTTTTCCTTGCGTACATGAAGTGTGACGTTCTCTCGGGAACTCTATCAAATGACTTATTTTCCTAGAGCCACCGGTTTTTTTCGGACTCGAGACCAACATTAGAAACGTCTTCTGCCGAGAACTTATGTTGAAAAGTCTTCTCATTCACAGAGCTTACGTTTGGAGCCTGAGATTACCTAGAAAAAGCTCCTCTAATGTTAAGACATTTAATTTTATGACTTTACACTACAAGAATCGGTGTTAGTTATGGCTAAAATACTGCGATCGAATAAAATTTGACGTGCAGGTCGCTGTTCCATTTATGTCAAGGAAGAAATACTTGTGTGGACTTCCATAACTTTGACTTTTCTTGCCTTATTTGAGTAAATAAATATCGTCTATATCAATAATTATAATATTAGTGTCGAACTCAGTTTTTGCAGAAGTACCGTTAAATTATAAGAAAACAAGAAATAAACTAAGGAAGAAGTGTTAATAATTAAGAGGCAAAATTAATTTGGCCTTCTTTTGGTGGTTCACTTGACTGGTTGTATGTACAAAAACGAGAAACGGATGAACATTGCTAATATATTAAAAAAGTTGATAACCAGTGTAAACAAGCTTAAGCTTGACAGAAATGCCTATATCATTAGAACATCGCTATTCTTCAGTCTCTTCTTACGTTGACCAACTGTATTACTGCTTACATTATCAGTTAAAATTAAAATAAATAGATGGTATTATTTTTAGTACGCTTAAATACAAGCTTGATATATTATCAACATTCAATTGTTTAAGTAGCTGGGTAGGTAGTTGATTGATAACACAAAAGTTGGCAGCGCCGTCGAAGTACCGCTATTTCTAGTACCGGTACCCTGGAGGTACCGCTAAAATAATACTGGCCGGTACTACCGAAGTAGAAAAAAAAATAGTACTCGGTACTACCGAATACCGGTATTTTTTGCCCATGCCTATTGTTGAAGCCGTTTGCTTATACCATAGATCTTCTGGGGAGGGCGTTAGCTACCCATCCCACGGTAGAAAAGTGAAGCCGAAGGGGCGTGGCACTTAAGCCCATCTGCCATATTCCTGTGTAGCAGAAATACAAGGCTCCTTACTGTCTGTAAAAAAAAGCAAGATACTCGAGTTTGAGGAGCTCTAGCGTCTAAATGAAGCAATCGATTTCAATGCAATAAAAAGCATACGAAACAGAATTTAGTTCTACGTGTTATCATGTACTTTAAAAATTCTTCGGCTCAATATTATTCCCTGTACTTAATTTTTTCTCAAAAAAGTACCCGTTTTTTGCGCGTAAAATCAAGGTGCCCAACTTTGAGCGCTTGGCATTCCCGTAATTTTCGTTCCTATAACTTGAGATTTTGATATAAAGAAGCCACATTTATTACTAGCAGTTTGCCGAAAACAAATTGTTTATACCACAAAAATTAACGGAGCTGTTGTAAACAACGCAAACCTCTGCTAACTTCGAAACCAGTGAGTCAATTTAAAATTGATTGGTACTGTTGTCTTCCGTAGAATGTTAGTAATGCAAGCACATATGAAATGTATATTAAATATCAATAATAACGTCAATATCACTTATTATTTATCTAGATGTTTCTATGCGCGTACCGGCAGCTCCGTCGTGGGAGGGGGAGGCGAAAAGAGGCGCGTGGTTGCCACCGACTCAGCAGAGGGCGCGCTTCCTTTAAATGACCGACTCGCACAATGAAAGTATCGTTGTTGCACCCTTCAGGTAAACTTAAGGTCAGGTTGGGCTGAGCTTCCATCAAAATGCTTTTCTACGACGTAAATTCTAAGCCATAATAGCGTAAATTTTATCGGATGGTAAAAACGTTTTGTACCTAAATCCCATGTCTAACAGAATGGATCTTAACTTTGGGAGAGAGAAATGTGGGCAATCGGGAACATTCTCTAGCAGGTGATCCATCATTCTGCGTAACGTAGGAAACATATTCCTCAAATAGAAACCGTGCACTGTCCTCCTTATTACTCCAATCGTGAAGTCGTCGATGAAGATCTTCGGCCTTCCCAAAAGACGAACCCTCTTCTGTGCCGTAGGAAGGTCACCACTTGTGTTCTCCTTTTCACAATCCTTCTGTTTAGCCGCGACTCTTTTCACTGATATCAAGCTGATGCCAAGACAATCAGACGCAGTTTGATACACAGGATATCTTTTGTCCATACTTTTTTCTGCTTCGCAGCGAAAAAAGCAAATTGCACTCAATACCATTTGGACTTCCGTCTCCGAAAAACCCGTTCTTGGACGATTGATTCACCGAGGTAATCTGCACTAACAATAGTCGAATCATCCTTAAAGGTAAGCGTTTTAAAGCAACCAGCGAATGATTCATTAACTGCTAGGGTACTGTGAGTCACGATGTGCTATGTGGCAACTGCGCACGACTTTGAGAGACTTTCTCTTTTCTGTTGCTTTGTTCAGGCCATTCCCGTCAGGCAGGGAGATGGCGACAACAAGAGCTAAAAACAAAAATAAATATAAAAAGATATTGAATATACTGCTGACATTTAACGTGTATGATCTACGTATATACATAACTAACATTCAACGGAAGACAACAGTACAAATCAATTTTAAATTGACTCACTGGTTTCGAAGTTATCAGAGGTTTGCGTTGTTTACAACAGCTCCGTTAATTTTTGTGGTATAAACAATTTGTTTTCGGCAAACTGCTAGTAATAGATGTGGCTTCTTTATACCAAAATTTCAAGTTATAGAAACGAAAACTACGGGAATGCCAAGCGCTCAAAGTTGGGCACCTTGATTTTACGCGCAAATAAGTGAAAAAAAAGTCGAGAAAAATAAACAGTGCACCTTAATGCATATGAACACCTCAGCTTTGCCAATTATTTCCCGATCACACGTGTGGATTAAAATATAGACGTGCCAATCGCTCAGAAAGAAAGAAAAAACATCCGAACTTTCCTGCCATTGTGTTGGATACCCCTCCTCTTTACGTGAAGTGGAACGAGAATCAGAAAGTTGAGCAGAAGAAGCAGGATGGAGCGAAATATAAGAATTGATAAGTGGAAAGGAGTAGGTGCATTATCCTGACCCATGTAAGGTCATCCCACGCCCCAGGGAATAACGACAAAATTATGCTAATACATAATGCTTTATTATACTGGTATACAAACGGCTTTGTTAATGAAACTTAGTATTTCACCTTAAAATCGGTTAATTTCTCCTTTTAAGTAAGAAAGTTATTCATTTTTATTACAAATAGGCAGGAAAAACCCTCTAACATATAAATGCAGGCAATGTTTCACTCGGTCATTTAATAAGACAAAAAAACCAAACATGGTTAACAAATGAGCTTAAAAGTATAGATAAATAAACAAAATTTATGTAACAGAACATTTAAACCTGCAAAAAGGATAAATATGTATAGAAAACATGTTCAATGCTAGGGCGCTATCCTGATATCAGTCCCGTGGAGAGCGCAAGTAAAAGCAACTCTCGACACTATTATTATTAGAGTATTCTACCGATTAATGTAGGTTTGCATGGAGTACTAAAGAAGTGATCTGGGAGCCTTTACAGCACAGAACCAACTGAATCCATCCTTAAATTAATAATAAACGTTGTATCACTAAATAGGACATTAATAAAGGACTTAAATGTATCCGTTGATGAACCTTCTATGATGAAATACTTAGGCGCAATTGAGATATAGGAGAATCGTGATAAGGGACTGCAGCGTATATGTCACTGGGTCATTTACGGTTTAACCTATGCTACATATCCACAACTAGAATTTTTAAATAAAAGACGATAGAGCAAAATTATGGTAACGTATCATTCCCAAACCCAGAAATAAACATAACAAAAACCACGGTAATTCAAAAACTAAGGCGCTATCATCATTACGTGACCAAAGTAAGCGCATATTAGACCACAATTAGAAAAAAACATCTAAAAATGAGTATAGAATTCCATTTAAAATTTTCCACAAACTTATTAATAATGAAGAAAAGGACCGCAATTTTTTAAATTAGATTTAACTCATGCGCGACACGGAAGAAAAAGAATTTAAAGACAATAAAATCAAAGTAGAGTTTTCTCATAACCTCATTTCCCTTGGTTAAAATTGCCGCTGAAATTGAAAAGACTGCAAAATAAACTATTTCAGTAATAACCAAAGTTAAAAAATGGTGAACTACGATAATTCACCGAATTTAATATGTAGTTATATAAAGAACGTTAGATCTAGTCAGATTCTGAATGCGGTATCGGTATTTCCTAATTAATTGTTTAGAGTTTGCCAGAAGGATGCATTAGCCACACAGTGATTTTCATCCGCCTTCTCAAAGCCTTTACTTCAGGCTGCTTCGAGGAGTGATTTAAGTATTAAATATGAACATCAACTCCACACATATGACTACTGTCTTTTCTTTCAGATGGAAGGAGGGCATACCTGCTCTTGGTGGCCTTCGTATTAAGATATGGTGTCTGTATTATGGACACCAAGAGTATCGAAATAACTTCAGGTCTATTAGCTGATGAGAAATAATAAAAACAATCAGAAGGACTCGTAAGATTTAAGAACTAAATATACCTCTTAAATTTAAAATACATATTTAAAAACCGGGATATGGTGATACGTTCAAATGTGACATGATTTTTCATGGGCGACATTTAATACTACCGGTCAAAGGTGTGAATCATAACCTTCTCCGCCGAAAATTTTGGCCATCTATTATAATGGTACTTTTAAGCATTTTGCCCCAAAAGTTGATTTTGATATACAAGGTCAAATTTCGATGAATCAATTCCATTCGCCGGAGAGAACTTGCTCATGCATATATAAATGAATGACCCCGCCAATTCTCTCATGTAAATTACACCAACGTGAACATCGACTTTTGTCACGCCAAACAAAATCCCTTTCCTGAGTCTTTCCCGCCGCGGGGAACTGCTATAGCACGATCTGTGATAAGTCGGGCAATATCCACGAAGAAAGTGACCCAGTCAACGATACACTCCACATTCCTATTTATTCCTCTGGGCTCACCCCTACGATTGATAGAAAATTTGGCACGGGCACACCTCATGGCGATGTGAGCCTGATTCGCTCAGAGTGAACGCACAGTGAGTTAAATCGAACCCTAAATTGTATGACCAACATGTTTTTACCGAATAGGTTCCTGTTACCGTTGGACGGTGGAGCAACGGGTCGTGGGATTTCAGCCCATCCACCATGCGAGAGTATCCCGGGCGAAGCCAAATAAACACAGGCTTGAGTCTCTTAAGATAATCCTAAGTCAACACTCGTGAGATTGGCTCGACGCAGCTCTCCATTCCGTTCCAAAATTTGCTATTTAGACCTTAAGTAGTGACGTATTTCGTGCCTCCCTTTATAATCTGTTCCGTGCTATTCATCGTCCCTTGCCTTCCTTCCCGTCCACCCGCCCTTCCACGCACTTTATCATTACTATTAACTTATCGATCCATTCCACCTTCATCATTATTCGGCTGCTCCGCATTTTGAGAATTCCACTCTCGACGTCACTGCTGCTTTCAACACCCTAGCTCGCTCTTACATAAAACAATCATGCCCCACATGTAGTATCTGACGGGTTGTATACCTTCTTATGTGCATGTGTGTACCTTACTTCTATGTCTGTATTCCCATGATGAATATACTTATGATTAATATGCCCTAGAAAACTTAAAAATGCCTCCAGATTACTTCAGCAGACTCGCATTCAAGTATAACCGATTTGCTTAATTTATATGCACTCAACGAACGTGTTTGATCAATATGGCTACTGCTGTCTTAAAGTTAAAACACCAAAACACCTTCCAGGAACCTGGACCGTTTTCAGCCGCGTGTCAATAGGTTTAGACTTGAAGTGAAGTGTAGACTTAACTGGCAATTAAGGGAACATATATGGCGTAGAGGAAATGACGGTAAAGATAAACAAAGGGGAGGGAATCTAAATACCTCGAGAGGGATGGAAATAATACCGATCTACTTGCGGAGCAGGGATGGAAATATTTCAGATATTTTGACATCCACCACATTTGATGGCCAACGTGCTCCACGGTCACAGCAACGGAAGAAAAAAGAATTGACATCCTTCCATAGTGCTATTCATTCCAGCAAAAAAGAACGCTTCAGGTTAATCAGTATCTTAAATATCAATTGCCAACACTTCCATAGCCATATTTGGTGCGGTATTAAAACAGATAAGTGGGACAATTACATATATAAATGGCATATTTGATACATGATCGAGCAATAATAGAAGCCCAAGAGAATTTTTACTTTGCAGTGAAATGCATTGAAGTGTACCCCATTTTTAGTACATTCGTTAGGATTCTGTAATTCAGCCAAAGCTGAAGTTTAGGCATAGGTAAGAACTATGGGGGAAATTTCTCGCTAGAAGTATTCTGCCTCAGCTGCTACGATGTAAAGGATTACTGGCTCAAATTACAGATCCGAATACTGCTTTTATGAAAATTATGTCCGTTATAAATAAATAAAAAATAAAATCCGGTAAAAGGGAAGAACGACAGAAGAAGGCCTCGAGAAAGAAACATAGAGCATGCGACGAATGATTCATAGCATAATTATTTTATGGATAATTACTGAAAGTCAAGCTGATGGAAGAAATGCCTGAAGAGCTAGGTCAAAGCAATCGTTGAATTGCTGAGTGACGATAATGATGATGAAACATTAATTAAATGAATTAGAGTAGACGCATCAATATAAGAAATGAGAGGAGAGACACAATCACACACTGGAATAAGAGATAGCTTTCACGATTCCGATTTTCTTCATGGGTGGCCGTCGAACACAAGATCTTTCACATTCGCCGAGATGTATTCTGACGAGTAATTGCGACGCACGGATAGAATAATTCAATGTGCTCCCTTGCTTACTCCACGACCCTAGTCGGTGAAATTTATTCATTATTTATATATTTATTTATTTATTCATTATTTATATATTAGTCATCGATTAAGTCGGAGAGACATGAAATAAATAAAATTCTTCGAGATCGCAATTCATTTCGGGAGGACTTGTTTTATTTTCCGTCCAACCCCTATCGTCCAAGTTCGTGTCGCCCAGCAAAGATTGTGCTGATTGTGCTAACAAAGACTTGGCTGATTAACGTGTCATTGATTCTGAAAGAATCGATCAGCTGAGATCATAGCTGCCTAGACAGGAAGGTCACCGCTTGTTTAAGCCTCTATATCGGGGAAAGCGCCACAACCTTGCTGGATAAAAGCTTTGACCTCACAATTCTGGAGGAAATAAAAATACAAAAGCAGTCGTATGCTCTATATTTATCACCATTTTTAGGAAGATTTATCGAAGTAACGCCCGCCTTTTGAAGAAGATAAACGAATTGCTGAAATTCTCTGCAATAGCATACCCCACGCGAGTAAACCAATAAACTCCTAATGCATAAGTATAGAAATTACTGAATCACGTAGTATTACCTCCATGAAAACAATGGAGAGTAAAATGATGAGGAAAGGAACTCACTTCACAGTGGCCTTTCTGGAAATAGTTTTAGGGTAGTAACCACATTCCTAATGACGAAGTGAGTACCACTTTTCATGAAAATATTATCCGGTTTATTGAACTAATAATAACCAGCACAAATCGCTCCTTGGAAAAAAAACATTATGGACGAGCAGACCGTAAAGATACTGATAAGCACCGCATTTGCATATTTCAAAGACATGAGGTGATACACACATTTCTAATCGTGCAGAATCCACAAATCATTAGAGGTCAAGGCCGATTGTTGACCGACGTCGAATCCAAATCTTTCACGATGGTTATTCCAGTTCGTGTTCTCCACAGCGATGATTCAGTCCTACTACAGCTAAAACACTTTGAATTCGTTCCGCGTTGAATAAGAATGAAAAAATAGCGGCCCGTTCGGCGGCCGGAATAAACCCTGAGGGCAAATGATAGAAAAATAAACAGGAGGGAATCAGTGAAATTCGGGGACCGTTGCTGGAATATAAAACATCCCCAGTGTTGGAATCACAGACACCAGTTCCGCGCGGCAAATTGCTCGTATCGGAATGGGACCGACTTTGAGTCGAGATGATTTGATCGACAAGGGACGAACGCGTAACTCTGTCGCGTAAACAGTAGTGAAGTACGTATAAGCTGCCACGGAAAAAAATCGCATTGATCTTTTGGAGATCCAAACGCCCACGGTTCGATTCCAGCGGAATATTTCACTCGGAGGATGATTTTGAGCCATTAAGAAAGGTATTTGTTATCAATGCATTAGTTAGAACTTTCATGTGTCAAAAATAAACTGCGATTACGCGTTGGAAACAATGGACCATTTTTCATTACTTATCTCACTCTGCAGATGTTTCATTGCAAAGGAGGAGTCTACCTGTCATCAAGGTGCTGAAGTTTACCAGGAAATAAATTTTAAAGGAGAGAATTAGATAAGGTGATAGCAAAGTTTGGACACAATGGTGGGCAATGAAATTTTCATGGAATGGAAACTCAAATTTTCAATGGAGATATGTTGAAAGAGTTGATATGTTTCTGTTTCAAAGACTCAGTCGGGTTCGATTGTCAAGACTAAAAAGTATATATCACTAATAAAGAGTTAGCCTCATACAAATAATTACAATTATTTATCCTGCAGATTTAAAACACACCACAAGCTAACCGGATATAGTATGGTTAAAATGTGTAATTCCTCTGCTAAAAGTGATCAAATTGTGAAACAATCAATGCTTATCGTTATTTTATTTGCCAGTTTTAACAAATTGAGGAAACATGACTATAAATATCACAAACTACACTACTTCACCAAATACGTACATGATAACGATTAAAGTAAAATTGAAATTAAGTCAAAATAAAAATAAAATACTCACTAGACTTGCATGCTATTTAATTTGATCTGCATTTAAAGGCGCCTGAAATAATTTTATTATATAACTGATAACTTAAGGCTTTACTTTTTGAAACCTCTCCATATTGGAAATAAATCGATAAAACTGTGTTAGGTTCACTATTAATTAATTATGGGCACGACCCGGGTCCCGTAACTTGGTTACATCGTCAGGTGACCGACCTTCTTGCCTTTAACTGGCGAAAGCATGTATTTACCATATTTTTTTACCTCAAGTGAATCTCATTTACAAAGACTACGACGAAAAATATGACCTCGGAAACTCAATATTTTAAATAGTTGCACTTAAACAATCATTTTGCACCACATTTGCTAAAACTTTAGTTGGATGAGTAACAACTAAGATATTATTAATCAATCCTAGATCAAAGATATAAATCACCCACTTTATCGATGAAAGCTTTAATGCATCGTACCCTCAGAATTACAGGATTACAAAAAATGAAGATTAATTGCAAACACACGATTACGAGACACACACTATAAATACGCTGGGTCACAATTATGGCCGAATCATTTAACAGGCTTTTTTACTTGGCTCCCCTCTCATGCACCTACGCCCTCTCCAAAAACCTCAATCCATTTAAAGGTGTGTTTGGTTCGTGGGAACTATTGAGAGCGAAATCCCTTCGCAACCACAAAACAATTCCACATGAAAAAATCTTTCTTCTTCTCCATGAATGTTTTTCCTTCCGCTATCATAACTTTTCCCTTTCGAAAGGAAGAGGGTAGTTTTGTCTGAGCCCAACGTAGCCCACGCGAACAAAGAGACGAAGGACTCTCGCACCTCTGACCCTTTCTCACACCGCAATCCGACCGATGAGAGAAGAGACAGTGGACCAGAGGGAAAAGAAATAAAGAGAGAAGCATTCAAAACATCATCCCTCTGCACACACGACCACTCCAACCCCCGAAGCATATCCCGCCTTCAAAGGTTCGAGCGAAATGTTTCCCCCGACCAAACTAAACCGCAGAGAGATTCCGAAATCCACTTCTGCAGGTCATTCCTCTGAGCTCAACTTAGACATTTCTCCATGCAGATCATGGGTTGGCAATTCCTCCATGCGTAAGGACATGCGTATTTTCAAACTGAAATGACTGCGCGAGTTGCTATCACCAATAATCCCCCGACAAATGTTTACTGATGTAACAATTTTGTGCTACCTGTCATAGGGGCCTATTACGTAACTTTGACTCGGAGCTAGAGCTATCTGTAACTCCGCCCGGATTTGTTTTGATTTGTAGCTCCAACTCGATTACGTACCGGCAGGAGTTACGGAAGTCTCGGAAAGAATGCGGAGCTACAGTGGCTCTGGAAAATTCGGAAAGCAAATCTCCAGAAATGAGTCAACCAATAGGAGCTAGGTATCCGATAATAAATGTTTCTGAGCCGACGAATTTAACGTGAATTACGGAATGGAGTCCCAAACTTGTATTTCGTAAGTTAACGTGAAATAATTAATATAAACTACATTGTTGGAATGTTTATACCATAAAGCTTAGTCATATACAGTTATATGTCATCCATTGTATACAGTCATTCATTTATCGTCGAATGCAAACCTATTCTCTGCCCATGTTGCTATTATGGCAGTGAATACAATTTTAGATACCGGCAAAGGTCAGAGAAAATGAGCAGGAAGCAGTGCGCGGTGCTCACTAATTTTATGAGTGACCACAGAAGCTTTGCCCCTGGCGTATTCCAACCTCAGAGTACTCTGAGATTCCAACCCCTATGAAAAAATTGTATAAACCTGTTTCAAAATTTTATACAATCTTATACATTGCCATGGCAATGTATAAAAATTTGAAACAGGTTTAAACAATTTTTTCATAAGGGAAGGGATAAACGGGGAGGCAACAATAAATAAAATGTGGGGTGACAAACCTTAATATTTTATCCACAATTAACAAAAATGTGCTACTGAGATTGACAGATGCCTACACAGTACGGAGATATTTGTACACACACCAACACATATATTTAATACCAATAATGAAAATAAAAATGCCTTATGGCAAATCCAGCCCGATTACCTTCGCTTCTCAACTGTCATTTGCCATGTCGGCCGTCGGAAGGTCGGAATCTGAAGGATTTGGCAATGGATGGACCAATAAACATATATTGGGGAAGTATGATGAGGGTGTTTGTGGAGTATATAAGAAGAAGGAGGCATCTGGCATTAGAAAGGAGGCGAATAAGGGGTTCCCACAATCCGATTGAATTAGATGAAGACTATTTTCGAATGTTTTTCAGAGTGTCGAAAAACATTTTTCAATATCTCTACCGATCTCTGGGACCCACACTAAGGAAACGCAGTATATCTCAGATGCAGAATAAGAAGATTCAACATTACACACGCCCATAGTGATATAATGAAAATTCTTTAATGATATTTATGTTTTTCCACGCTTAGTCCTGAATCTCTGCGTTTCCTTAGTGTGGGTCCCAGAGACCGGCAGAGATATTGAAAAATGTTTCGAAGCGCCTCGCTATCTACCCGTGTCATCACCAGCAGCTCTTCTCCTTCCCGAGACATTGGTAAAATCTTAACTGTTGGTTATTCTGGACGCACAAATTCATTAATACCTCATGCCTTTTACTTCAATTCATATGGAAACTGGGTTTTTGAATGGAAATAAACTTTGGGTAAAAACTTAAAATACTTGTGTGTGATTATTCGCTTCCCGACACCAAGGGCAAGAACCCGCACGCATTACAATAACATTACGCATCCAGCCATCTTGAGAATGACTTACATAAATAGGCATAGAAAAAAATAAAATTCAGTGTAGAAATAAGGCAAATGTGCAGGCACACTTGACATTATTCAGTGAGATTGAGGAAATTTTTCCTCACATTCAAATTAATTCATTTCATTCTCTGATAAAACTGGTTAATCTAAAGGAAAGCATTCTTATTTAATGAAATGGAATTGGGCTGTGATTACTACTGACTGTGCATCAACCGAGAAATAGATTTAACATAAATTTTAAAGCCTTGCATGTCTGATTATATATATTTATATTTTCCTAAATAATGCAAACTTCCAAGAGACATTCCATTTCTTGTAACTAATCGCGATTCCAAGTCGAGTTGCGCCACTAAAAGTTTTTGAGAAGCATTGCAACACTACGGAAGTTATAATAAGCCAATTAAAATGCGAGCGAAGCGAAAGAATAAATTCAAGTTTCAACGGGGCGCAGAAGTTGGTAAGAACACGATGCTAGTGATATTAGGTATAAACTATCCTTCATAGCAGCAAAATGACAAAAATACCCTGAATAATATTGAGGTCCTACCTTAATTAACTTGAAGCCTTAATCAGGGTCATTCCTTCCTCCGGTGGCTGGAGATGTCCGATGGAGATAATCCTCGGGCAGGGGCAGAAGGGGTCACACAAGGTTTCATCGTGAGGGACACTTCAAAGAGTAATCAGCGAACACGTTAACACGCTTAGGAACACGCAACCACGACATAAAGAATTACACTAAAGGCGTGGATGCAGATCAACTGAGAATAAGGGCGACACTAACACTACTATCATGAAGACGACACATACACGACGTTTACAGTGGATAGAATACACGCGACGCGTAGAAGACATCCTGGGCGTTAATTCTGGTTGCTCCTTCGATAAGGGTTTACATTAACTAATCATAAAAAAATAAGATTCACTTATTTCACCACCGACACGAGTTATCGAACGATAATAATAATAACAGGAACAATAGCACTCGGCGATCGTTCAGGCGATGGACTCGCCGTCCGGCATATGTCGACGGTCTGAATGACGCGTGTGAAGTGCACCACCCTCTCGACTCGATATGGAAGGACACACCTGTTTTAAGGCGAGACGCAATGAATCATCAGTTGGGAGGGGGGACTACTTAGTGGGGCGGATGGGGTAGACACAACAAACCCCAACCGCCCCGGCGCCACCTGCTCCCACCCCCATTCTTCCGCCCAATCCCAATTGTCCCAGACTCCCCACATGAATAGGTAGTATTTCCTACTAATTTCAGGAATATTCGGATTATGAAAAAAATTATCTTCCCTCTGCTGCTTTCGATCCTACGACCTTCCTCATCGCAGGCGGAGATGGTACCACTGGTCTACGAAGACAACTGAGTTAGAATTGTGTTTCTTAACGTATTTAACATCTTATATGAACCACAGGCTTCAGAGTTTCCATGCTCGCAGTACCAGAACTGACTGATAAATAAATTTTGGGTCTTCATTGCGATTAATGGGTGGATCATAAAGTTAACTCCTACTGATCCTCATCAGTGTGCCCTCAAATATTTGAAACATGTGATAATTTACCATTTACGCACCGTGTGTCCTATTCTTCCCCTCTTTTTGCAACCATCAACTGTCCCTCACGGAAGAACCTCATTGAGACAAGTAAGAGTGACTGACTGGCCCTAATTACCAATGCCCTCTCCCTAAGATTAAATCTGAATGCTATGTCTCATTACGGTGATGGTGTGAACCATCCAGTCCTCACAGGCGTAAGTATAACCCTCGACTATTATGACACAAGCTTTTGGGAAATAATTATCACAATTTGATTCAATGCATAATAATTAAAGTACACGCAAAACTTAAATCAGTGTAACAAAGAGAGAACTTTGTTGAGAAGAGCAAGTCTGGTTATACGGTGGTGCGATTTGAATCTTTCCCAGTCTATATTCACTCTTGATCACAACCGCGTAGCACACAATCAATAGGACTTAAGGTTATGTCACATCAAAAATAAAAGTCAAACATATGGGGTGATTTTAATTGGTTCATTTTATTTTTGTCAATTTGTACAATTATAGATATTTCACATGGAATATTTATTTCAAAATCAACTCGATTACTTTTTCATTGAAACTTGCACACATTTCAAATACAAATCTTTTGCAGACGTCCAAATCTGTTCCGTATTCAGATAGTTCGTCATCCACATTTTCAAGAAACTTAAATATGTAATCCGAAATATTTTCTATATTTTTGCACACATGAGTGGATGTTTTACCTCTGCACCCATTGCAGTTGTTTTCGATTTTTCTGCTGATAATTTTAACCAAATTATCCATAACATTTGGAAATGCCTCCCCCCAATTCAAGCACTGTTCAATGGCATGGTTGATACATTTCTCTAAACTCAGGAGACCACGCCAAGAGGCCGACCCTAGCCACACGCAATATTTCTCCATTCCGTCCACAATTTTTACTAACTTCATTAGTTTTTCACCATAAAGTTCACAAAATTGCACACTGATATCACCGACTAAAATCTTATCCATTTCACTTCCACTTTCGAAGAAGGAACCAATCTTTCACGGATTATTTCACGGATTCAACAGTCTCTAATTGGGTGCCCCGAATGATATAGTTACGCTGTAGGGAGTTATTCTTCTTCCAGATATTCATTACGACGCATTTTTCCAAATTTAATTCTAACTGCCAAGCATCGCACCAAGCTTGGATAGCAGCAAGGTCATTCGTTAGTTCATTTATATCTTTGCTGGAACGGATTTCTCTGTAAACTACAGCGTCGTCTGCAAATAATCGTGACTACTCTGCACTACTTCGCCAATGTCGTTTATATAAAGAAGGAATAGGAGTGGGCCAATGACACTACCCTGAGGAACGCCAGATTATCTTGCTTTCATACAACATTCGATAGGCCTTCATTATAATCATAAAAATAAAATTTACGACTGCCACCAGAGTACTTAATGAGTGTGTAATTGAAGTCAAGTCATGTTCGCTACATGAAAATGACAGAACGATTGGTTCAAGACGATGGAAAAAATATGGGTTTTGACTCAAAATTAAAACGATTGTATCATTCATAATATCGTATCCTTGGTTCACTTTTATATCTCTGTGAACGTAGTGAATGGGGGAAGAAACATTTTATTACTCCATATTCAACAATAGGGTGGTTTTCTATTATTTTTATTGTCTAAATTGAAAGACTCCTTGAGTACGCATTTCACGCTCTTAGATTTTTAAATGACGATATCTAATTTTCGCTATTAATTGAAAAGTTAAAATCTTCAAGCGCGCGAAAACGCGACGGTTAAGTATGAATGCTGGGAAAACCCCGCGTAACGTCATTCTGATTCCCGCTGTCGCCGTGTGAGGTGACCTTGGGGCGCGGGTATGTGCTTCGCTCCGATGGAGGCTGCTAGCAGGTAGCGGGTAGCCCATGGCTTCAATAAGGATTATAAAAACCTTATCAAAAGAAGGAAACTTTCCGACCATAGGCAGTTTTAAAGGTGATTATTAAGACATATATCCCTGAGCTCTGTGCCTCATGCATACATTGGTAATCTCAAACGATCTAAAACTCCTATCCACTCGTATAGAAACTAGGTCCCTGTGACATAACGTGGAGTGGCATCAATCTAGCATTTTTCAAATGCGGTTAAAATTGACCATTGCCATTCGTCTAACCTGGGATTTCTAAAACCAAATAATTTGTATATTGTGTATACACTAATGGTGGGTAACTAATCGCAATCAATGCCTTTCGTTTTCTTTGATGAAGGAAACTACCCTATTATTTACTTTACATCTTGCAGTCGCAAGCCTTCCTCCTCCGAGGCGTATTAGACAGAAGACACAACACGCTTAGATGGAGGGGAAGATACGGAAGAAATGTTTTCAATATATTTAGCAGAACGCCCCTGAGGGCACGCAGTACCAAGAACTGCACGTGCACTTCAAGAGAATCTATTTTGAGCCACGCCTTCTACATCAAAGCTACATCTACACACTTCCTTGCAAGCCGCCTAAAAAGGTGTGTGGCGGGGGTGGCATTACTACATACCAAGAGAGCATAAAAATATAAATTGGGCTTTATAATGGTCAGAAAATGACAGCTATGTGTTAATTGTATGACATTTTCAATGAAAACCTGGAATTTTGACCTTGCAAACCCCATTCTAATGTAATCTTAAGTGATGAACCATTTGCGCCAACCCATAGCTCCGAGGGTGCAAATCCCTCCACATGGATAACTGGCCTCTGTTACCAGGGATAAATGTAATATAAGGTGTTCCTCGTGGTTAGCGTGGAAAACTTGTTAAACGAGGTCAGAAATATTTGCGAAGTTAAACATCGTTGATGGTTTCAGGCGTCACTTTATGGAATTTACTCTTGATGAATAAAATTTGAACTTTGTTCTATGTGAAATATATGTGGAAAAACAAAGTTCAAATTTTATTCATCAATAAAATTTGAACTTTGTTATACGTGAAATATAATTTTATTCATCAAGTTAAAGATCCGCAGTTAAAGTTTCGAAGTCAAAGATCGAAGACGCAGATCACACTGTGAAAATTATTGATCGGTTATAAAAAAAGAATCCATTTGTTTTAGTCGTAATTTATTCGTTATTCCATTACATGGGAAGACGGTCTTTTTACCCGTGCGTTTTGTGATGCATACTCAATACTTTATTGTAACTATGAACAGGATATACTGTCATTACTCAGTACTCAAAAGCTTTTTGTACTAACCAGTTTATTGGTGTCGTTGAATAGGCATGTCTGATGACTGAGAATTCTCGAAATTATAAGGCTTACAATGGATGTGTACGTATTACCTGCTACACCGTTGCCTTCAATGTAATTACACATAATAATTTAGCATTTTGAAGATAATTGTATCTTTGGAAGGTTTATAGCAATAGTCAACCAAAAACCTTAGGTAAACTCTGAATTAAAGAACAAACTTTTATGCATATATAAATATTCCAATGGTTAAAAAGTCACTTCCGCAGTCTTATGCATTAGGTTTTGATTCTTTTCCACCACTATCACGCGGCACGATTTTTTTCGGACGAGCGACCTTTTTCCCCCGTGCGTGCGCGTGTCCGACCGCAACGACAATCACGCCCATGCATTTTTCACGCCCCCACGTCCACTGCACTCCCCACCTGTCCGACCCCTCCCGTGACGACAACACACGGCCGTGCTTTCAGCGACCACACGAGCAAACTCCCACCCCCGTTGCTGCGGCCGGGGGCGAAAACACGCCTCCAACCCCCCCTCTGGTGCCGACCTTTCCAACCCCCCCCCCCCCCGTGATGAATACGGCACGAGAGAGCGGATTGATGGAGGAGACAGCCTGTTCATTGGACAGTGCTTCGAACCTCCACTCGCTGCTGGATCCAGAACAGGAATCTCAGCACACACACCAAAGGTTTCATTTCCACACACTGTCGCGATCATTTAATTAATAAGAGCGAGGATATTTCCCGTTTTGGAACAATAATTAAAAAAATGTTCTCTCTTTACCTCTCCGTCAACCGATCAAACTGAACTCCTTACGCAGCAGAAAAGTTTCTCGGGTTTTTCACCGGTTGATGTCTTCCATGTCTCCCGACGTTTCGAGCAGTGACTTGCTGTTCATCCTCAGGGGATCTTTCGATCTTCCCTGAGGATAAACAGCAAACGGGAAACCGCCAGGAAAACCTAAGACCATACGTCAGCTCCTTACGCTTCAAGCTTTCTGCTCAACCTAACATTTTTGCCCTCGGAAACTTCAGCGAAACGGAATAATGAACATGTTCATGAAACACACCATTAACATTTAACAGTAGATGTTTCCACAGAGCCATTTATACATTTTTAGGCGCTCAGTTCAAACGGCATGGTAAGGGTTCATTTGACAGTTGAATATATTTTTGCAAGGAAATTTCTTGTGGGAAATCACCCGTTAATATTTACTCTCCTTTAAGGGTGTTCTAAGGGTGCTCGCTTAGTAAACACTCTATAGAGAACTTGTTTTGGATATGGTTTAAGCTAAGATTATTGTTCTCGGCTAGTGAAAAAAAAATTTTGAAAAGCATTTGTTAATTAGTTATTGGCGCTGAAAAACACAATAAAACGCCTGTTTTCTCGATGTAATACTACCACGTAGAAAACGCAATTTGATTTTTTTTTAGGTAGATGTGAACATTCATCCTTCTTCTTTGAAATAAGATACGTTTCATTAATGTCATCTTTGCAATAACCACGCTTTAGCTCAATTTCGTGAGCGTGTTTTCTCAACATCAGGCGCTTAACGTTCTTTTCTTCCATGGCGCTGCTGTGTGATCCCCCACTCTCGAGGAAAGAGCCTCCCACCCCACAGCAGTCTCTCTCTCTACTTCCCCTCCAGTCTCTTCCTCTTTCACCACTTCCCCTCCATGGTCACTCGCTTCCCCTTCATCTGTGTCGTTTCCCTTTACGCTTTAGCCGCGCAAGGAAGAAGCAGACAAGTTTTTTTTTCATTCTCACCCGAAGGCGAGTGTTCTAGGGTGCGTTCCGAATCACGCATCATGTGCATCGATGCGCATCAGGCCGTTCCGAATCAAGCATTGATGCGCATTGATGCGGCCCTGCATCGAGCATATTTCGAGGTTTCGGAAGCATCAACTCGCATCGGCTCGCATCAGAAATTCTTGATGCGGATGATGCGAAGGCGAAAATGGGCGCAACCTTTAAAATTGTGACTGGTGTTTTGTGTTTGCATAGGGTGTTTACACGACAATATTGTGCTTCTACGATCATAGGAAAGAGTTGAAGGAGTTATAGTTATTTGTTTTTGTAATAATAAGTCCATAGAAAATGGGAAATGGGGAAATCTATTTCCGATGCGTTGAAGTGTGCGTGTAAGTAACTTGTTTACAACCGTTATTAATTTCATTGGTGGTAAAAATGCCAAATACGATCTATAATTTCACACATTGAAATGTAGGCGTGGTAGTTTTAACCGTAATTTTGCTTCTGTACACTAACTTGTGGAAATGTTCGACATTTAAACGTTATATTGTGAAAAGATTAGTTGAGAAGCTACAGCAGGGAGTGTTTATAGCACAGAGACTGTGGTTTGTAGTATAATAGCATCTTCAAAATAGCTATATAAGACTTTGTTCGTCGGAATATTAGAATTGCTTACGCTTTGTATAATCTCACTGGTCTATCATTTGAAGGCATATATGTTGCAAATTATTGCTATTTTGACAAACGTTTATTACCTATTTAATATGCGAAACTATACATTCATTGCAAGTGAATTTGCTCGGTAGGTACTAAAATTATTTTCCCCTGCTGAAGAGATTAGTTCACGTTATGGTACCACAAGTAAAGGGACATTCAGGGTAGTGATGCCGTGATAAATAACATCATCAATTAATTTATTTATGCAAGGATCATGGATGTGTGCTTGAAGAACCCCATCGAGTTGATTGAGTATTCTGTGCAATTAATTTTTTCATAGCGTGTGATTTGGTAAGCCCGGTTAAATACGTATTGCAGTAGTGCAGTTAGTTTATAAATTGGCTCCAAATACTCTTTAATCGACGCATTGATGACGCGGCCAACTTATTTTCAGTGTCCTCCTAAATGCTATCCAACTAAAGGCACACTTCTATCAATGTTATCAAAAGTAATGGGTTTCCAAAATGGTTCTCAGTTGAACTTGGGTATTTGTCTTAAGATACTGCATCATCAAACATTGAAAAGTAAACAAAAACATTGAAAATCAGAAATCACCATAACTGTAGTGATTTCCGGTTTTCAATGTTTACGTTCAATTTTCAGTCATATGTACACCGTATAAAATTTTGTAAGTTCAGAAGGAAATGCTTAATTCTATTTCATGAATGCCACTCTAAGTAAATGGACAATGCCCAACTATCCAATCCACAAAATGTACTTAATCTTATTGTGATTTAGGCTTTTTTATGGACTTGGAACAGTAAAATATGTATCTATGTTGAAAAATGAGACATTGACCTATACTCCAAGAACTATTTTAACATGTTGTAGCTATTTATTTCTTAACTTTGCAACTATAGGTTAGAAGCACAACAACCTCACTTCAACTAGTTGCTTCCATCAGCTACAAAATCCGATTCATTAATGCTGTTCAAATTCTTGCCATTGTTAAGCCCATTTGGAAGCACATTTGCTACCGTATTTTGTTGACATGTAATCAGCAATTATTTTTTCCTTTGGCAACAGAGTTTTTAACAAAATGATGTCTAACCTCTGTTCTTTGACCTTCCATCTCCACAATTTGCATTTTTTTACTGCAGACTGGTCATCATTGCATACATGCACCACATAAGTACCAAGTTTTTTAATGCAGTTCCCTCCAACGATTTCTTTTATAATTCTGGACAGTACAATAACATTTTTTGCTCCAGCTGCCTAACTTACATACTCGCCTTCTATTGTATACATAGCCACTGCACAGCACTGCTTTTTGTTTTCCCAAGCTACTGCTCCATTAACTAACTTGTCATGTATCCAGTACAGGATACTCAATCTATTTTGTCAATGGTAAAGTCAGCATTTGTGTATCCCTCCAGAAACGTTCCTGACTAAGAATAAGAAATAAGATAATTTATAGTTCCCATCAAATATCTTAATATACTCTTTGCATATGCCCAGTATTGCATTGTAGAATCATCAATAAACCTTCTTAACTTTGACACTGCAAAGACGAGATCTGGCCTTGTACAAATCATTGCATACATAAGACAACCAATCAAAACTAGAAATGGAACATCAGGAAAAGTTTTTGGGTCACTGCAGGAGCTATACATTCAAACCTGCTTCTATGAGACAAAGGTTGATTGCAGGTTAAGTTAGTAGATGACAAGGAGATTATGTGATCTGGTAATTTTCGAGCCACTCCATTTTTTAAAGAAAACGTCTCTTCTGTTTCTCCTCCCTCGCTTCCAAACACTGACTCATTTTCTTGATTACTCTCAAAACTAGTGTTTACATTAGTTGGAACTTTGTCATTACCCTCACAACTTGATTCAGGGATAGTCTTCATTACTTGATATTCTGATATTCCCCTCACTTCTTTGGTACCTTTTCAGCACTGCCATTCTCTCCACTGTCAGGTCAGGTCAGTAACTAGTTATCCCTTATCCCCCTAAGAGCCTAGGTAGAATAAAAGAGTTACCAAGAGATATTTGGACAGGTTTGAGCTCCCTAAATATATTTACAAAGAATACTACATCACATGCTTCGATGAATCTTCCCGCTATATCAGGGTCAGCCAAAAAATACCACTCCTCACTCCTTACAATTGCCAATACTTTTTGGATTTGGCATCCAGCATCTTTCATTGCTCTTTAGCCACATAAGCATAAAAAATACATCCAAATACTTTTAGATGTCTTCGATTAAATTTTCGTTCAGACCATATCTCCTCAGGTAATGCATTCCCTCCTGCTTTGGATGGTACTGTTTCGAGATTTACAGCTGCTCAACAAGCTTAAACCCAATAATATTTTATTAAATTGGTGCCAGAGAGTTTGTACCCAGCTTTCTATTTGCTCAGCTAATCATTTCTGCTTGAAGATTATAAGATTTTGTAGTTTAATCTTTTATCGCTCATGCCCTTAACCTCCCCTGTTATGCCTGACCCATATATATTCACCTCCATAATCTGTATGCAGGCATTTCATATTGTTCCCTGTCTCATTCTCCATGCTTGCCTTAAAAATTGTATAGCATTGTAGGACTAAATGAGACTCCTTACTTTTAATAAAGAAAACAAAAACCTTTCTTGTGCAGTCATCAGTGAAGGTGAGCATATATTTTACATAAATAGTAAACATATATTTTCACCTATAATACCATCAGACCACAGAATTCTGAGAGGATCAGACTTAATTTATTACATACAGCTTCCATTCTAGCACTTCTCTCGAATCATTCCTTGCTAACTTGCTATCAACATATGCTATACAAGGCTGAAATTAATTATTAGGGGGACAATCCACACCACTGACAACCACATTATAACCTGCATGTTACTCTGTCACAAGTCTGCTACTCTTGTGCTACAGACTTAGTAAACAGTCCTCTACTACTTTGACAGTCAATCCTACGTAACAAGTTGCATTACTTTTACTTTCTGAATTGTTTCAAATCTTGACAACATGCCATTTTCTTCAAAACTGGTGGCTAGATCACTCCTTTTACTTCCAAAGATCTGGCATCAAATAAGCTGTACCCAGATTCATTAAACAAGACAGCTGTGTCTTTTTAACTAGCTTGCTTACAGACAGTACATTGGTTGATAAATTTGTAACATTTTGATCTGGAGTATAGCACTTTACAGTGTGGGAACATGGGCATGGAGGAGAGTGGGAGAGACTGGAGGTGTTCGAGATGTGGGTAAGGAGAAAGTGAAGTGGACTGAGAAAAGAAAGAAGGTCAAAGTGCGAGACATGTTGAGTGAGGAGAGGCAGCTACTGGATAGAATTCAAAGGAGACAGAAGGTATGGATTAGGCGAGTACTGAGCTGGGAATGGATGTTGAAAACACTACTAGAGGATAGAATGTTGGGTAAACAAAGGAGAGAATAGGATTTTTAGATAGCATGAAAAGGGCGAAGTTGTGAATTCAGGAGGGAAGTCCATGAGGGCATGGGGGACTTATGGAATGCTCCATGCAAACCTACCTTAATACCAAGCGGTAGAATACTTCAATAAAAATGTCTTGGAGTTTATTTTTAAGCATTATATATGCAGTATGAAAAAGCGTTTGTGAAAATTTTATTGAGGTTTTAATATAGTATTTGTTCCCGATTTTTATGAAAATAATTTGTTTTCGAGTCGTATATCTTATCGGAAAGCCATAAATTGATGTCTAGCAGCAAAATCTACGTACTATTGATCGTAAAAATCGTCTCTTCAAAACAATTTGACCCGTAAAACTCACTGATGGCTGAGATATACTATACACTACGCTTCCTTATAGACCGTTTTTCTAGTTAGCTGCACAAAATACCGTCAATTCGCTCAGTCTATCACTATTTTAAGTAAATATGAGTTGCAAGTTACGGCTTGGAACTTTCGAACGACCGTAATCAATATAATTATGTTTTAATATACGCATCAATAAACGTTTTTCGTCATCTGAAGTACTATGCATATTAAATTTCGGCATATCAATCATTGTATTATCGCTTAACCCGAACTATCTTCCAGCACTGATGCCTGCGGGTATTTTGAACGGCGGAATACTTCCCGCTCAAATAGCATCAAGCCGTTCCGAATCACGCATCAGCATAAGCGCATCAATGCCTTGATGCAATTTCGGAACGGCTGCATCAAGGTCATGCGTTGATGCGCATGATGCGTGATTCGGAACGCACCCCTAGTGTTGCGAGCGGTGTGTTTGAAACGGTGTGTTTTCGGAGTTGGCAAGCGGTGTGTTAGAAAGCGCGAGTTTTCAATTTTTATTCTTAGGCATGGAAAGTGAAAGGAAATCAAAGAGAAGAAAGAGCTTTTCCTTGGAAGAATGGTGAGTATTTAAATCCTTTTTAAATGTGTTACATTGTTAAAAGTTTGGATATCTTAAGAAACGTATTTTCATCGTAACATCTGTAAAAACGTGGTGCAGCTAATAAAAAGACTATCAAATTATTTTAACCATTTTAGTCACTCCAAACCTGCAACAAGAGATGTTATTTGCAATGTGGAAGGAGAAACTGCAGTACAGTAAGTATCTCTCGATAATTTATTGGCAGTGATTATAATATATTAATATTTTGTGACCAAGTCTTGGAAAATAATGATGATGATTCAAGTGAATATACTGCACATATGAGTTCGGCCCTAGGTTGCAACATTGTCTTTTAAGTTCTTACTAACGCTTACCAAGAATAAATTTGTAACTGAGTAGATAACATAATGCGCATATCTTCATTTCGTGTGTAATACTTTCAAAAGTAACCATTTCATCAAAACACGACGTAAAAAGTATCAGGTTATTTTATAAATCTGAAATTCAGATACGTGAGTCACCAAATATACTGAATTTGGACGGGAACCACCGTATTACTGAGAGGGGGTTTATGTTTGGCCGATATAATACAGCGATAATTTCTAGATTACCAAATTTAATCGATGTCTGTCTCCTATTTGTGTAAATTAGCTTGGGGTATGCAAAAAATGACACACGAGATCCAATAAACCTGAGAACCAGTCTTCCAAATATAAGACTAAAATTCTACATACGTAGCAGGAGTGACGAGTAAACAGCAAAAAATAATTAGGATAAAAGTCGAAAGGAGCTATATGGGATATTCATTTCACTCGAATAAAGTTATGCAAACAAGCGTATTGTTATCTCCTTTGCCAACAACCTAATTTGCGTGCTGTTTATCGTTTTTCTCAATAAATGGTTCTCACTGCAGGAGGTAATGGACTCAAATTACGAATGCAACTTTTCTCAAAAGTAGGCGCAAACGTCCGCGATTTTTCAAGTCTACTGTTTGTGATAATGGCTGAAAGAGGAAGTTTGTTTTTTTCGGTAGCACATGTTTTACCCATTTATACACAATTGTTGACTAAAATTACGATTTCGTGAAGAGTAAATTGCGATATAAACGTGTGAAAACCCATGTACCATGCTGGTGTGCAGTATCAGGTAGACGCATTAAATTTAACAGCTGAAATAATCATAATCATTAATCTTCGGTTATTAATTAATAATAATAATAATCTTTGGCATAATCATTCTACAAGAAATCTATGACAATTCAATAAAATGTCTTTAAAAATTCTTCAATTTAGAACTACATCGACATCTCCACAGCCCGAGTGTAGTCATTGGGAAGAGCCTACAACTTCCCAGGAGCATTATCCGATCAATTCTTCTCAACCCCTCGGGACACTGGATGACCCTTCCGAAATGGCAACCTGCTCTGAAGTCACGTCTTGTACTGAGTATGTAGTCATATAATTCTCTTCTCATTATTCGCCAGTATTCCTATTATCATAATTTTGAAGGGAAGTTAAATTGCATTTTTGCATGCAAATTCTTAAATTGCATGATTATTAAACATGAGTGAGAGTATATACCACGGATGACATTCACCATGAAAAATATTTTGGATTTGCCGGTATTCGAACCCGGATCTCCCTTATTGCTGGTCAGATATACTTTACTCCACAAAGTAATTTACTTCCAAGCCGAATCTCAGACAAAAGGAAAGATAGGACCTCATATTCAAGTACAAGGATGGCTTGGTGATAAAATTGGTAGCATATGTAAGGGGGAAGCATTGGGGAGGGAGGTGGATTTTTCGATTCTTCTAGGCACACACTATATTTACTTGAGGGATAGTGGGAGTGAATTTCATATGCACTGGTGGTCATTTAGTAGGGGGACTTGGGATTTTTTTCAATTTCTAATCTCTAATTCTTCCAAATCTTCGAATACCGGCTATGCTAAATGATTTTTGCATGTTGAATGTCATCCTTGGTGTACTTAAATATGCACACGCGCGCGTGTCTGTGTACAAAAGTTACTTTTTGGTGGAGTTCTTTGCATGAGTGAGAGTAAACATTTTGCATTTGGCGATGGAATATCCAACTTCATAAATTAACGGCCACTGTGCGGAAGATTATATTTAGTTGCTGTTCCATGCCCGACAAATTCATTTGATAGAAAGGTGAATGGTTTTTCATACGCACTACTTAAAAAGTTATATTTTAATTTTTCAAATAAAATTCGAAGATTCAAGAGTGATGGAGTGGAGTTTTTTAGCATTGAAATTAACTCTTGCAATTTTACACGATCATCAAAGACTTCGTGGCGACCTCGGCTTCAGTGTTATAGCATAATCTTCAAGGTACAAATGGTGTGTCGTGCATTTAATTTACACAATGTTTTTATTGGAGTTGGGGAAGTAAGGGGAGAGAGGAGGGAGAGGAGATGGAGAAACCTGAAGAGGAAAGTGAACGGAATAGAGAGCAGGGTAAGATATTGGAAAACCAGAGAAAGTGGTGGTGGGAGTTGGTAAGGGAGGAGACATGGGAAATGCTGGGTTTTTTGGGGTTAACAAAATTTTTCATACAAACATTCCAACATCCACGTGGCGGTCTTCCTTTCTGGTGGAATTCGGGGGTGTTGTTTCGGGAGGGAGTCCATGCATGAATGGCGGCGGCGGGCGAGTGTCTTCTGAGGAGGCAGGCAGCCGGTCGGATTAGCGGGCATCCTGAACCGAAGGGTTCTTCTGAGGGCGGAAGGGGGGGCTGGGTTGCTGGGTTCACAGTATACGTGCAGGCGTACGTATAGCGGGATGTTTTAACACTTTGAATGGGGGAAGGAGTGAGGGAGGTGTATTTGTCGATTCTTCTAGGCACACACCATATTTACTTGAGGGGTGGAATGGCAGGGGTGAATTTCATATGCACTGGTGGTAATTCAGTTGGAGAACTTGGGAATTTTTTCCATTGCTAATCTCTAATGTATGTGTAAACTACGAAATTGAGTATTTTGGCCTTAAAATCTTTTATGATCGTGTCAAATTGAAAGTGCAAATTACAATGCTGAAATATTATTTTTTGACTGACTCAAACTTTAGGTAAGTGTAAATAAGGAAGACTTCAGTTGTCCACACAGCTTCTTTGTAAAGTTTTCAATGAATGAAATAATCTTTGATAGCTATCAGCGTATCTTTTCAATGAAAAAATAACTAATTCATGATCACAGCCAATTTTTAATCTTTCTTTTTCACACTTGACTATTTCTTTTGGCATTGTTCAGCCCTAAGCATTTTCAATTCGCTTTTAATTCATTTTTCGTCTAGGCTTTCAGTTCTTGATGCGACTTATGACCCCTTTGCGAATTTTGCTCTAAATATTTTAGCCGTACAACGCGTATTGTAGTGAGTACACCTTGCTCAAAAATACCTTTACTCCAGAAAGCGTTTTAGGGGTAAGAAATATTGAGAAAAAAGGAAGTTCATCTTTGCGTCAATTACTTTCAATGTGTACGACGCGTTTCGGCTCACGCAACCATAATCTAGTACAGGGCATTGTTATTCATGAGAAAATCACATTTATACATTTGAGGAAGAGGTGGGGGAGGATTTGACAAGTTTGAGGAAGGGGCGGGAAACGTACGGGCAGTGGGAAGAAACAAGAAAGTGAGAAATATACAACTATTCGGGAAACCCAGGAGTGGAAAGAGGACTCTAGACATAACTGTCGAATAACAACACGTGGGAAGAACCACAGAAAATGGTAAGGGTGGAGAAGAGTAAAAAGGGGGGTAAAAAGAGAGGCCGCGAGTCGTCAGAAATGGAGAGGCGGAGTAAGTAGCGAAGCAGAAAGAGGCGGGGGAGAGGAGTCCCTTTAGGGTAGCTGAGAATGAGTGAGAATTATATAGCAGGGGTTCCAGGAAGGGATTGCAGGCGGAAGAAAATGGTCAACACAATACGGAGAGAGGGTAGGCGGTCGGGAAAACCCTGTTGAGGTTGGAGTTGGTTGAAGAGTGGGTGAAGTAGGAATTTGACCATTTGTTTGTTGACAAATTTCCCCCCCCCCACTACATCGCTCGCCGCGTCTCTGAGCGAGGAACACACTCTCTCCCTCTACACATTCTTCCGTCTCTGGACCGGTGGCCGCCAGTCACCACAACCTTAAAAACCAAACACCGTGTTCAGGAGATCTTAAAACTTTATGTTCACAATGCGTGGACCGTTGGCAACACTGCAGGAAAATGATTTCGACGGAATACAGCCGGCCCGTGTGCGAACTGCAAAATAATTCATTAATATATGGTATTAATATCCGTATCGAATGGCAGACCAACGTATGTATTTTTTTCTTCATTAAATCCGTTTAAGAGATTAAGACTCATAACTCAGCTAAAAAGCATTATTTATACGCGAAATTTTCGACGAGCACATTTGAGGTTGAGGCCTTCTTATTCCAGTACTTTTAAAAAATTGTGCATGTTCCCCATTGTGGAAGGTCGGGATTTCCATCGGGTCAGGTTCTCCAACTCCATCTCGGTTGACGTTTCGATGGGCGAGTTGTCCATCATCTTCAAGGCATGGCTTAAAGAAGTTTTCCGTACTCAAGGACCGAAATGAAACAGCGGTCTGAAGATAAGATAAAGCCGTGAGGAAATAATTTAAACCTCGAAATACATTTCCAAACCCTGCCTCCATGGTAATTAATGTTTTGCTAAATCTCGAAGAACGCTGCTAGAATATATGACATACTCCAGTTGAAAAATTAGGTGGACGGGCAGGATTTGTGGTATTAAAACCAGAAAAAAACCGTTGACGTACTCCTAAATACAGTCAACGGTTTTTTTTCTGATTTTAATACGACAAATCTTGCCCGTTCACCTAATTTTTCAACTGGAGTATGGAAACTCTACAGCTATGATCAGAACTCACTGATAGTCGAATGTCTATTCCGGTTAAGTCTCACGATTAAATCTTTATAATATTCCAAAAAGTTTCTTGGAAATATTTATTTTACCCTGGGGACGATAAAACAAGACATTTGGTGCACACATGAAAATTTGGTTTCCCAAATCGTAGTATTAGTCATAGTGGTGCACACATGATGTTTAGGTCTCCCTTTGTCAAAATAATCGTAGTATTAAAGACAAAATCCTCGGTTTTCACTCCCATGCGGTTGGTCCTAAGTTTCACCGATTGAACTAAAAAATCTAAATGGGTAAAATGGAAGATAGGAAACGGATTTTTGCTGCTGGCTATCGATTTGAAATTTCGTATTAGCACATGCCGTGAATCAAGCGGGTGGCCCATTGTGTAATCTGTGAAATAATTTTTAAAAAACTATCACAAGAATAAACTGCCATTAAATTACAAACAATAAGTGCTTAAATACAATGCTGAAAGAACCAAGCGTACTGAAACACAAAGGCTCCAAAATTATATTCACTGAATGCTAAATGTCCGCTTTTATCAGGCATTGGAAAGACAGACATTAGAGGTCACATATTAGGTACAAAAAATGTTCAATTACATAAATTACTATCGCTAATTCCAAAATATTTTTCGTTCTGTATTTATAATTGTATATGGAGTATTGAAGTTCTATATTTTACTGTAAAATGAGCATTTGATGTAAAAAATAGAAAATTTTGCATAAAATTATATATTTGAATGATGTCACCTGCCGATAAGCCCTTTACGACTTAGCGGTGAACTACAGATTCCTCTTATTTAGTGCCTGAATTTTTTGCATTTTTATGTTAACGAAGACATAATTATTTTTTAATTTAAGTGCTTCATGATTTTCAAGCCTTAGTATTTCCATGTACTGCTCGTAAAGATTCTCCAGTAGAACTCGAAGCATTAATCGGAATCTTGAGTAAATTGCATCTTCAGTTTTCGCAGTTGACTCGTGGAAAGACGCCCATGGATACGGAGGAGAAAACAGTCGGTTGCTAGGCAACGGATCAATATTCGCCTCCCCTGGTAACTACGCTGGATGAAGAAGTGGCGCTAGATTAAGTAGGGCAGTCGGGTCGGAATATCTCTATTGATTATGAGCACCGACTCCGTCGTGAGGGAGGGTTTAAATTGGAGAAAATGCATCGACGCTGCAATCGGAGAAGAAGAAGAAATCGGAGAGCATGGCTGCACAGAGTGACGCGGATGACGATGCATACGGAAGAGCGTTTATAAGGCGTTCCGGAAATCTCTCAACAGCACTCGCGAGCACGTTGCGAAACATTTGCTTCACAATGTGAGGAGAAATGTCTCCAACACAACGAAAGAATAATGGCATCGATTCCGAAAAAGAATAAGTCGAAAAAAAGAACTTGACCGTTAGTCGGATCAGATTAATAGTTCAATAAATAGGTTTAGATTTGACGCAGAAGGAGGGCAAGCAGCAAATGCGGCACGAGGCCACCTACATCCTTGAACAATATTGGTTTCCCCATTAACCTAAAGAGGCAAGCACAAGCCTTAACGAAAGGAATGGATAATTTGGAGCATTAAGAAGGCTCATTATTAAAATTATAATAAAACTGCTAAATTACGAATAATATTAAATGGGTACCTAATTATTAAAAAATATAGTATAGGAATAAATCTTTCGTTAAAAAGATTTTCTATTACATTGGCGCGTCTATAGAATTTAATAATATTTGCCTTCATATTGTTAATAATACCAAGCACATTATCTTCCAAAAGAATAATGTCGTCATATAAGTCAGGAAAAACTGAACACATTAAATGGATTTTATAAAACATCTTCCGTTGACGAACATTTCTTGAAGTTCAAAAGTTATTTTTAATTATTCACATACTGTATATGTATATAACCGTTCTTTCAAAATTAATGGCATCGGACACGTAAAATACAGCTTTTGAAGCGTAAAATTAGGTCTTCATACCATTTTCCAACATGATACTTCCAGAAACACTAATGAATTTAACACTAACACCAATATTCACTCGGTTATTTCAATATTCGTGGTCGCACTGGTTCGCACCGACAACACGCTATATTAATACAATTATCACTTCTTCAGCATAGCAACATAACATCTCGGTCAGGTTATCATAAGCATGCGATACAGCGCTTTCTGAGAAGGGTCTATGACCTAAACGTCATGCCACTAACGTAGCCAACTATCCAGTATTGATTGTAAGTTTCCACGTTCGCTTATATGCGGTGGTTATCACCAAATAAAAATCTTAAGACTTAATAATAAAACGTTATTGTACTTTTCCACACGATTTAATTAATACGACCGGTTTCGTCGCAGAGGCGACATCATCAGGTACAGAAACCGTTATTAAGAATTATTTAGTTTAATTAATTAAGTTATTAATTATTAAGTTAAGAATTATTAAGTTTATTTGTTTTAGTTTTATTATTAAGAATGGATTTTCACAAAGTAAAGCCAGAAACAATCAAGTTTATCTTAAGACTTGTTAATGTTTCTATTTTGATAATTTCACCAGTTCAAGTTAAAAATTGAATCCACCAACGAGCTTCAAATATAATAACACCTTACGGAAATAATTTCTTCAATCATTGGATGATTAAATTAATTTTTTAAGGGGTGCAGTGGCAATGTTTATTAACCTGGAAAAACATTGCACCATTCATATTTATCTTATTATTTCGCAAAATTGATAAACCCTGGTCACGATGACAGTCATTAGAGAAATAAGGGATATATCAAGGAGCCAAGTATATAGTTGGTCCATGGTTCAGGGAAATAGGATCATATTATCAACCTTAAAGGGTAACTAAGGGTTTCCTTTTCCAAAATATTAATCAATAATGAGTAAAAGGATTAATTACCAAGAGGATATGAATTAGATATCCTTGAGGATATGAATTCTAGATATCAAGAAAGTTTTCACAGTAGTGAATGCATAGACAAAAGGTGGAAGACAACAAACTCAGTAAGATAATAGCGGTATTATGTGATCAGCAAGATTTTAAAGGCATGAATCTACTTCGATTCATTTATTTCATGAAATCACATATGATGTGAGAAAACACGCCTTCAAAAAATGATTATCATTAAAATAGCTACCCTTAGAAAAATATTACAATACGAGGAAACTTCGTGCGTACATTCCTTACTGTATTGCGAACTATCGACCAAGCCTCGGATACACCCAAAAGAAGGAAGATCACTTCAAAACGGGAAATCACTGAAAGGGCCTCAATAAAGTGAACTATAATAAACAAATAAGCACACATCACGGATTTGCTCATTTCCTACGCAATAGGTAGTGCAATATAGTACGGCATTTTATGAAGAAGCAAATGGATGCGTGGAAAGATATCTGACGCCTGGTTCAGCACATCGTGAGTCGGACGTGCAATTCGGTTATGCGAGAGTCGCAGCGATATGAAAGAATTATAGCCTTTTGAAATGCATTCTTCGTGTGACCACTTTAGCGATATCTATAACCACGAGACGCCGAAACTCCCGAGGTTGTGCATCGCCCGTGTGACAAGCAATGAAACCTCAACGCGTACGAGAAATTGCAAATTACGTCGTAAATTATGCACTTCCCATTCACAGCGAAGTTCCTTCCACTTTTTAACGTCCTCTCGAATTGGTTTCTATGAATGTCACTCACTCAAAAATAAAAAAATATATGGTCTTCGAACTCGAGTGTTTTATTTTTTAATCCGCACAACCGTTCACTGAGTCAGACTGGTGAGGCCCCGTGAAGCGAGGCCGATCATTTTCCACCGCGACAGTTACGATTTTTGAAGTTGGAAGCGACTAGCTTCCCCGTGAATCTCTCCTTCTTTCTATTCCCTCTTCCACGCTTTTTTTTTCAAGCACTGTAGACGAGGAGGAAGAGGAAAGAGGCGCGCCTTTTTATACGATCCTTTCCGAAATAACAGGTTGTAAAAAGCGACGCGGGGTGGCGAGACTCAGGGATATATGCCACTTAGATAGCATGCGGCGATAAGCGGGCCCACGTAGCGCCGCGCGATCTGCACGTGTTTGCGTGACGTCACCGTGGAGAGGGGGAGTGCATCAGAAGATGGGCGTCAAGAGCGGCCCCGCATGCACTCGCGATTGGAAACAAAAGACGAACGAAAAAATCGTGAACACCTCCGGAGGGAAGGAAATGCTTAGGGGACAAATTGCCTAAATGACAGGCCTAGAGCGTTAAGTGAACCAACTTCCGGTTTCCACTGGATACTTCATTGTATAGCAACTTGACGATCATGAGCGGTGAAAGCCTGAAATAATTTTTTGCGATTAAATGAAAAGTGACAATTTTCAAGCGCGCGAAAACGCGACGGATAAGTATGAATGCTGGGTAAATTCCGTGTGACGTCATTCTGGTTCCTGCTGTCGGAGTGTGATGTGACCTTGGGGCGAGGCTTTGAGCGCTGATACGATGCAGGATACTTGCAGGTAGCAGAGTACCCTGCTGGCTGGTAGCGCTTGGTTTAAATAAGGATTATTAATACCTTATCAACCGAAGGAAACTTTCCTACCTTAGGCAGTTTTAATAGGTGATTATTAAGAGATATTTCCCTGAGCTCTGTGCCGAATACATGCATTGGTAATCTCAGACCATGTAAAATTCCGATCTACTCGTATAGAAACTAGGTCCCTGTGACGTCACGTGGAGTAAAGTTTGATGAAAATAGCGAGAGGATGCAGGAAATGAGGGTGGTGGGAAGCGTATAAGCAAATTACGGGTCCAGTGCGATACGTATCTATGCCACCATCCAATTGTGCGCTAGTTCTACCTTCATAAAAGCACAAGAAAACTACTCGCACCTTTCGTCATTCGTCTATGTTGCCTATATTATAAATGCCCTGAAATTCCTGCTGTTTCCCTCAATCTCACGTCATTATGTTGCTGCCCATAGTCTGAATTTCAACCACCTGTAATTCCATTTTCCATTCCATCCCAATTTGTAAATCCGCTATGGGTTATTTGTTTCCTGTCTATATTTCATGACAAATATATAATCATGCGACAAAAGCCACACCTTTTACTTTTTTACAACATCACGCGTCGAACATATTTTCGTTACGATGTTAAACGAAAAACCTGTTGCCACCATGTTGAATCCACGAATTTATTCTGATAAATCGTTAGAGATAAAATAAATAGAATATGAATATAAAATTCTGGAACAGACGTTTAGCCAATATCTGGAGTTTTCTGAAAAAAACCTGAGATTTTCAGTAAACCCTTAGGACTACCACAATCCAGTGAGAACACGAAATTAAATTTATTATTACCTGAGTCAATAGGTTGTATGAGGAATAACTATTATTTCAACAATTCGTCCAATGCCATCTGTTTAGACTTTCAATGCTGGAACTCTTCGACCTTCTTTTCGAATACTGCGAATTACTTCCGCAAATTTTGTCCATAAAGCCACTTAGCCACGGCCTACCCTTACTTACTCCAACCCTGGCCCCCTGGCCTTACCCTCAAAAATTTCCATGCATGAATCTAGTGGATCTCCCGTAAGTGCTCAAGCTCAAATTCCACCCTTCCCTCCCTTCGAAGAGAATGTTTGGCTAGAATTATGAGGTAATTTGTGACCACAACTAGAAAAAATTCAATTCAATATGAATAATTGGGTAGTTTCCTTCATCAAAGACAATGAAAGACATTGATTTCGATTCCTTACCCACCATTAGTGTATTCATAATATACAAATTATTCGGTTTTAGAGATACCGGTTTAGACGAATGGCAATTTTTATAAGGTCAGATTGGCACCCATGCGATTCTACTCCACGTGAAGTCACAGGGACCTAGTTTCTATACGAGTAGATCGGAATTTTACATGGTCTGAGATTACCAATGCATGTATTCGGCACAGAGCTCAGGGAAACATGTCTTAAGGCTCCCGGATACCTAGTCCAAAAACTACGCTGCAGACGTCTGGGCCGATTCGTCTGACGCCTCTGTTATTCAATGCACATAACATTTGAATGCATATTTACGAAGAAGAAAGATCGATATTTGAAAAGATTATCGTAATTTTTCATTTCTCGTTTTTCACGCTGCAATATTGACCACGGAAAAACACGAAATCCGGTAAAATTGGCTGCCTGCTACGGCGTGTATAATGACGAAACCCAAAATGTTTTACAGTCTTTATAAACTTTAATCCTTTATCTTCATATTAATTTATACTATTTTAATGTAGTCCTCATAGAAGCGGCACTAAATCAATCTATGCGAACCTTTGCACGCTATTTTTGCGCTCTCCACGGCGGCGACGTTCTCCCGTTCACATCGCCCTCAGCCACTGAGCGAGTCTCATCGTGGCAGTGGAAGGGGACAACGCTTGTATGGAGTCTCTTGCCTTCAGTTCGCCGGCAGCCGCCGAGCTGCCGGGTATGGCGGGAGAGAATGCTGCGTCATTGCTCTTTGCCGCGTGAGGGTCGCTCTTGTATGTGTGATGCGTGCTTCGGAGCCGAATTTTAATCTTGTCCAACAACACGCTAAAGGACATGAATTGTTTCACGGTAGGAGCGCAGAACGCCACGTACTATTTAACAGTGCCTTATTGCCAAAATACTGTCATACCATGATGATTTTTCCCTGACTCTTTTGTTCCGATGCAATTACAAAAAAAAAACATATCAATACAACCAAGATGCATTTCCCACATTGCATGCGAGGAGATATACTTCGTACATTTGCTATCGGTAATGCCGGTTTATTCTCAGCGAGGAGGATTGCTACAAATGACCCTGGTCAGTTTATATCCGCTTCAGTACTGCATTTTACCCTGATACATCTGTTCATTTCGAGATTAAAAGTTTCCTCTCATCGGTGCAATCTCCCTTGCCATAATTTTATACGAAAAATAAGATCAATTACATTAATTCTGCTAAAAATGAAAGATTAGCTTTATATTTATGAGTCTCGAATGTTTATTTTTTAAGAAATTCATTAGTTTAAATGCCTAAAATTATGTAACAAATATAATTCTTGATAGCTCGAGTCACGTCATAGATTACGCATCGTATACCAGCGTGCAGATTTACATCCGTGTGTTCTATCACCGAAATTTTCCATTTTTTGTAATTGAAGTTTTTTATAACGTGCAAGTCAAGAACTCATGGACAACTTGTACTATGCATGATGCATGGAAACATGTTTGCTTAATTCATAAAAAACTTGCTAATTCTAAATTGGCAATTGTAATAAAAAATGCTAATTCTTCGGTGCATGCATTTGTCAATTGACAGGAAAATATTTAAGACATCGGTCTCTTACAACCCACGCTTGCACTCTACGGTCCCTAAAATAGAATTTTTCTTGGCTTCTTTTTTGTCTATTTGATCAATTGAGCCGGAAACTTAGATGAGTAAGTTATAATGCAAAAGATATGGCAGCATTTTCGAATTCGTTATTCCTACATACAGGGTAATGGTCTAATTTTTCTGTGGAATGAGTGTCGTTTTTTGGAAACTTAAAAATAGATAAGATATTTTAGGACTAGTTTTGAGTCTCTCATTATTTTAAACTTAAGCAGAATATCATATCGCACACTATTTAATTGATTCAGGGATCCATAATTTTTTAAAGAGGTAACAGGATGCACGAATGAGGAAAGGATTCCGCACTCGCGTCATCGCAATCCACGCAACACCGCATATTTTGATATTTTGCAGCATAAAAATGAGATAATTTGATTCTCATCTTCCCACTGTCCTATTCGTCTCTCGTCAATCCTTAGACCCTTGGTTTTTACTGCAAGTTCGCTCGCAGTTTCATCATTATCAAGTAAGCCTTATAAATCGAAAAAATAGGCATCAGTTTCAAATAATGTTACATTTTCATGGGTATCGAGTGAAGGACTTCTGGTTTAATTAGAATGAAATCACTATGGCAAATGCTTATTTCTTTTATCGGAATAATCTTATATTTCCCTTGGATTGGAACTGCCCGAAGATTTTTTTAATCTGGGACGGAAGTCATTGGAATATATGGTTGCACTGGACGCTTCCTCCGAGACGATACAAGTTCAAATCACGCAAGTGATAAAACAGAGTAGCTATTATGGGCTTATCTTGAACTGTTCGTGATATCTGGTGATTTTTCCGGGTATTCTTCCGCGTTTATCCATTTTTAGGACGATATTTCGCCAAGGTTCCAGTTGGTTTCCTAGGTCCACTGAAGTGTCGATGAAGAACAAAGAAGGCCGCTACTACCCGAGAATAATCAGGGAGGCAATTGAAATCGCCACAACAACAAAGAACTTCAACCTTGAAGACGGCTACACTCTCTCCAGCGCGAGGAAACGGGTCCTCAAAGATCGCAACCAATCAAGGCACACCTCCACAAAAAAGGCGGAAAACGGGGTGTATATAATATGAACAACTTTATGCATCTTTTCAGTGACATCAAAACTATCGAAAAACTTGCCCAACATCCTTGCATCTGGGCGGAGACCTCAATGGCAAAAATACCGACTGGGACTTCAAAACTTTCGCCAGAAAAGCGAAATATAAAAACACCACAAAAACCTACTATGGAACTGAAGAAATCCCTGATTCCAAGGAGGTAAAATTCCTAGGAATAATGCTGGATCCAAAGCTCTCTTAGAACAATCATATAGCTTACGCCACCAATAAGACACAAGCAGCAAACAATTCCCTCAACCCTCTGCTCAACAGGAGAAGCCGAATGAAACTCGACACCAAAAGAACAATCTACCTTGCCATGTTAGGCCCTCTTCTCACTTACAGCTACCCAGCATGGGCAGGGACTTCATACTCCAATCTAAGCAAACTATACGTCAGCCAAAACAAGATACTCAGACGAATTGTTGATGCACCATGGTTCCTCAGAAATGACTATATCGCAAATAACCTAAACATTCCTCCCCTCTCCCAACACCTAACCAACCTAAAGGACAAATTTGAAAAATCACTAAATACAATAGACAACACTCTCATACACTACATATGGGACTACCATCTTTTCAGTGGACCTGAGGAAGCCAACTGAAATGTAGGGGAAATATTGTCCTAAAAATGGATAAACGCGGAAAAATACCCGGAAAATCACCAGATATCATCATAATCTCCGCGGAAGCTTACTTGGAAACTATTGAACCGCTCGTTCACATCACTGGGCCTTAGGTCGTAGGCGGCGGAAGACTGACTTGATGTTTGTGTGTTCATTGATGTTGCCACTTGGTCCTCCACCTCTGGCAGCCCTTCCTTACTCTAGAATTTATACGCTATTATTATTAATAAAACATGTGCACCTTCCCATACACAATTTCGTCGATTTACCTGCGAAGCCAATATTTGCAGTAAATACGCCGCAAAAAGCATATTTTTTAACGATATATTTTTTTTACTCACGTCTCGAACTGAAAGCTTTGGTTGGATAAGTAATCGTCTCCAGAATCTCCCAAAGAACAAAGGAACATATTCACCAATAAAATAACTTTTTAACAATTTTATCAATTTACTTTTCATGCGTGAATAGATTATGTGAACATTCACGCCCATTCTAACATTGGCAACAACGTCCTCCAACGATACACCGCCTGAAAATAGCCAAAATTATTGAGTCCGTCGTGCATCGATACTTATTTGTCAATTTATCTGTAGCATTTTATAAAAGTAAAATAGTAAAAAAAATATAAAATTAATTTTTTGCGATAGATATGTTATGCTTCGTTAGTTTTTACCAGAAAGACTTCTGCCGGGAATTGCATTTGAAAAGGGATTTGAAAGTTTTCTTTACAGAGTAGCGCCATGCAAATTGCATTAACATATGAAAAAATATGATATAAAAGTGAAAATCAAAGAAAAGAAAGCATATTTTTTCATGAAGAAAGCATTGGTGAAGTGGTATAGCACCCTTGTCCGAAACTTATTTTATTGCTGGCACTGATAACTCAACATTTTTATATATCTCACAGCGAGCATCATTGTAATATATGGTAATGAACAAATTGATAATATTAACAGTGACTCCAGAGATGCTACAAATACAGATCTAGAAGATACTCCGCAAACCAACAAAACAAAATCTGACGCAGAAATTGCCCATATGGTGATGGTAGAATTTATGCCACCTCCCATCCCACATAAATATTGTGGTGGATATATGTTATGGTAGAGAGGAAAGTTAACTTCAAAAGTAGCTTCAGTATTAATTGGGAAGCTGAGTAAGACAACGGTATTAATTAATCCGGTAAGCGGTATGGATTCTGGTTGTAGAGTTTGAGGAACGACCCACCGACTTAGTAGCAGTTCAAGTCTACAAGTCCGCTATCATTCGTATGGAGATAGAAGTAGACGAGGTAATAATAAGTGAAATGCCTGGTTTAAAAAAACCAAGTAATGATGGGGAAGTATAACGCCTCAGTCGGGGAGGGAGGAAGGGCTGGGAAATAGGAGATTTTGGGTTAGGAAACGCGAAACGAGCGGGAAGAGAAATCAAAAAAATATTGCAGGAGAAACAAGTTATTCGTCACAAAGACCTAGTCCAATTATCCTAAAGTGCAAAAGTCCACCAGGAAGAGTCCAAGGGATACGGAGATACATCAGAAAGACCACATAATAGTAAAACAGATGTAAAGGAATGGCGAAAAATATATCCCATTCTCCCTAAGGTGAACGAAACGAAACGAAATATTCAAAAGACTCGTAAAATAATAAAGGTGAGGAAATAGAACGTTGAAACTTTAATGGGAATGCGAGGATAGATTACTAGAAACCTCTGGAGATTCGTATGACAAAGAAAACTAGGATAACGAAGGAAATTAAAAAAGAAATGGCGGTGATAAGGAAGTGGAAGAACGTAGACACAGTACAGGGAAAATTCTAAGTAAACATAATCATCTATTACGGTGAGAAACTAAGAAGGGAGAAAGAATTGGTGGAAAACAAGGAGAGAGACTGCGAGGAAATGGAAAAGATTCAGAAGTAACGAGAGGTAGATGCGTTGTACGTCAAGGTGAAGTCGCTATCTGGCGGCAAAAGAGGACAAGCCATGTCAAAAATTAATGCTAAAAATGGAAGAATGCTAACTGAGCAAATCGAAGTTCAGAGTAGATGGATGGGGAAAGAGGAGGATCTGCATGGCATCGGAAACAGGCAGGAAAGATTTAACATGTAGAAGAAGCAGTGGTGTGGCATAATCTTGAGCCAAGGAAGAGGCCGCTTCTAAGACATGGAAATCAAGGGAGCTCTCCCTGATATGACCTTCGTCTCCCTGATTTCGCGACAATGGAAAATAAGGCAAAGTGGTAATGAGAATATTAAAGAGAAGAATAGAGAAAAGGACTATCGATTACTTGGGCGAAGATCAGTTTGTATTCAGAAAAGGTAAGTAAAGATGTTGTTGAAGTTTATTCGGGATTGCCACCGGATAAGGTTCTCCATCTCTGCCGACGTTTCGATGGCCATCGTCATCAAGCCCTGATGACGATGGACGACTCGGCCATCGAAACGTCGGCAGAGATGGAGAACCTTATCCGGTGGCAATCCCGAATAAACTTCAACAACATCATTTGCCGGGAAAACCTCAGATCTTTCTTCGGTAAGTAAAGATGCTATTGCGGTTATGAGGTCGCTCGTGAAGAGGAACCTAAGCTATAATCAGGTTGTGTTTGCCTTATTCGTGGATTTTGAAAAAGTATTTCATAGAGTGGACTGGACAAAATTATGGATATTCTCAAGAAAATAGGCGTCAGTTGGAGGGATAGGCGACTCATTTGTAATCTTCATTTGGCCAATACTGCGCAAGTGAAGGTAGCGGACGGAGAAACTGGGAGGGCAAGCTTTGCCCGAGTAGTAGGGCAAGACTTTTCACTATCTCCATTGTTTTCTGGAGTATACGCTGAGGTGATGGCAAGAGAAGCGTGGGATGAGGTGGGAACTGAAGTAAAAGTGGGAGGAATGATGTAAAATCAGTAAGGTTCACGGACGATCAGGCGTTGATTAGCCAGTCAGCAAGAGGGCTGATGAGTATAGTGGATGCATTAGACAAGAGATGCGATGAATATGGCATGAGGATTACTCACAAGAAGACTAAAGTCATAATTAAGTTAACCAAATTTCCAGGAAATATAAAATTATCCACGCAACGCTTTACTCCCTCCGAAGTAAATGTTACCATAGAGTAAGAATATATACTTACTCTATGATGTTACCCAAAATTTATTAAAACAATTAATAATGTGTTAGTACAATCATAATTAAACTACTTGATAACCTTCTGGGGAGGGGTATTAAAGTTCGAGCAATTGGTTGCTGATTCTCCAAAAAGCAATAGCTTGATTGCTATCAAATATAATTTGAACCGTCCTTACCTATATTTGTAGATTTACAGTTCTCCCTTTACGTCATCATAACCTTTTCTAAGTATTCAAAATTTTTTACCCCATAAGAGGATATAAACCTAAAGAAGAAGCTGAAAACAATGCATTAAATTTAAGATCTACAAAAATTTATATTTTGCCGACGCGTAATTTTTCCGTTCAAACGCTCATTTATCTATGTAAGACGAAATTGTTTTCTTGATGGTCAGAAATTATAAGAGGATCAAATAGTTTAACATATTTTTTAAAGATTAAGTAAGTGGTAACTTATTGTAGAAAATCCAAATAAATTAATTGGTTGATAGTGCGTTTAATGCTCAATATATTTTTTTTGCACGGCAGGCTGAGATTTAACAAAAATTGCTATTTTTTCGAGCATTTATTATGTTTCGTATCTGGTCTCAGCTTACTAATTTTTTCAATTCGTATTGTCATTTGTTTTGAGGTATCCTACAGGCAAGACCTAAATGGGATTCCTACTTTATCCTAATTTATTTGAAATGCGCTCTTAATGATGATTCCACGGATAAATAAAAATAAATTGGTCAACTTATTATTTATGCGGTTCGTAAAGAGTCACGAGCTACGATTGAGACACAAGATAAAAGTAGGTGGACAAGAACGGAGAAAGTGAAGCGGACGTAGACGAAGAAGAACGACGAAGTGTAGGACATAGTAAGGGAGGAGAGAAAACTGTGTTACAGGAAAGAATGTTGGTTAAGTGAGAGATAGAAAGGAAATAAGAGATTTGATGGAAAGGAATTTCATAGTGAATTGAAGAGGAAATGATAGGAGGAAGTACAGCCAGAATGTTTAGTAAATACTCATTACAAACCTACCTTAATCGGTAGGTTACTTTAGTAATTATATATAAATTTTGGCACATATTTTTGTACGGATTATAGTTATGAAATTTTTATAAGTGATTAAAATACCATAGCATGCGTCTTCGTTATCCCTAACGTCCAGTTGCAGCCTTCAGGAAGAAGAAATTTCCTCCCGAGATTCCACACTTGATGATTACTGTGAAATCCGATAAGGAAATATTTATCTGAAGCGAAGATCAAAAGTTTCTTTGAAATCCAGGGGAAACAGAATACTCCACGAAATATACGAAATAATATAGAAACGCATTGTATATTTTTCTTTTGTACTCCAAGTGGATTTAATAAAAAAATTAGATGGACAAGGCTTTATGGGAAAACCTCATGGACGAGAAGTTAAAAACATTTTACCTTCTTCCAGAAATACTTAAATTGGAAAAACTAAGAAATTAATATTTTTATGTATCGGGAGTTACGTTTTTCATTGAAAACGAAATCTCTAAAACATTTTGACGGGTTGAAACACCATGAAGAACAAACGATATTCTCAAAAATGTCAAGGAATAATAAAACTGTACCTTTCAATTCTTACTTGCCTGATTTTCTCGCTACTACATGAGATTGCTTTAATTAGTAACCAAATCAATTATTAGAAATTTTTTGAATACTTCCGGGTTTTTGGAGACGAAATTTCACCAATCTCTGTGCTCTACACTTCCGTAAATAATATCCATTTCCCAATCTCGAAGACCACCGTGTTGCCTTGAGATTCGTCTACTTCCATGCGGCGCAGAGGCTGAGCACGGTGACACTCGGCTGTTCAACAGTCGCAAACCCGAGCGAGAAGGTTCCCAAAATTTCAGTCATCTGAACCCATCCCCTCCACATCGCCTCCCCTCCCTTCCCTAAACACTGCCCCCTATGTTCCCTGCCTCGAGTCCAAGGCCAGTTGCTAGTCGGCTAGGCTCGCTAGCCACTAGGCCGAGTTTTTGAGGGGTGGGGGGAAAGATCCACAACTCGAAAGTGGCCGATGTATCCGGGAGCCTTAATAATCACCTATTAAAACTGCTTAAGGTCGGAAAGTTTCCTTCGTTTGATAAGGTATTAATAATCCTTATTTAAGCCAAGCGCTACCAGCTAGCAGGGTACTCTGCTACCTGCTAGCAGCCTGCGTCGCACAGTGGGCTAGAATCGAAAAAAGCTGGCCAAAAGTCGCTAGAGTCTAAAGAATTGGTAAATTGACGAAACTTTTTACAAATTGTGTATTGTAAAAACACAATTGAACTTATTTAGGATTATGTAGGCCACAATATTGTTTAGAAGGGCGATAACAATTAAAATAGGCTAATGTGATGCGGGAAGCAAACTCTACAGGGGCATGCCTACCTTCTGCAATGGAAATATCAAGGGAAAAATAGAATTTTTCTGCCGTTGAAGCTGTCAAATAGCTGTGCATAAGGTAAATTTTGAGTCCATAAGGTTAAATTTTGAGTTGAAACTTTTCTGGTATGTTTTTTCCGATATGTACTGATCTTCTAACTTCCTCGTGTCGGGCTCCCAATGTCTCCTCTGAAAGCTGTCCAATAGGAAGAATGTCATGTTTCACAATTCCCGCTCCATGTATTAAAACTTTGTGAATAGTCCCCTCTCTATTTGCCAAGACCGCGTCACTTCTCTACTCTCCATGGTTTCTAACAAATTTAGTATCAAACACTACTATATGAAATAAAAAAATATCAGGTAATCAGTTCCATCGACAGCCCAACTATCATGAGTCATACATGGGTAGCAAAAAAAAATTGCGGACTCCAACTAGGAATCCATTTTAAAAATGAAAATTTTGCTTACCATTAGCACTGCTTCTCACCACAATGGAGAGTAAAATCGTTTTCGATGGATGAGGAGTACACTTATTGTTGTCACAACGAAACGGAGGCGGGTGCAAGGAGGCTTTGCTTCCCAGGTACAACTATATCCTCCTTTGAAGTGCTTCTAACTTTGACAGATCAATCCAGTGTTATAACACAGCACAGTCACTTACAGTGGATGTTCACTCGACACTCTCTCTAGGACAACTGATGCATGTGGTAGGCAAAAACAACCGGAAAACCCCTAGGGACACTAACTGAGAATTCCATTTGTCGGAACAACTGGCGGAAAGGGTCGGCAAGAGGCAAAAACGTGTAAAAAGCATAACTTGGGATAGCTACCGATGAATTAGGGGAAGTAGAAAAGAGTCATTACCGGCAAGGTTGTAAAACCAGCATTGTCGGGCCAGTAAGTACGGAGGGTCGCAAATCCTCAACCAGCCGGCGCGGGCGCCTGCCGCTGCACGTGCATGACCTTCCCTAAACCCCTCGACCGCAGCCTGCCCATGATGCTTGAGGGAAATCCGAAATTCTGGAAAAATCTTTTCAAACTCTGTAACTCTGCCCATAACTCTGCTGAGAAACCTCCCAATGACCTCCTAATCGTAGAATTGCCAGTCACCAATTTAGCAAGAAACTGTTATCTGCGCCAAGATGTACGTTGAATTTACCCATTTATAGTATAATATGCAAAAATCAAGGTGATTATTATTCATAAAATATGTATTCAAGTGACTAATGTCATTGAACAGGCATTCCGTCGTCTTTATGCAAGGATATCATATCCTTTCCTCGCTGAGTCCCGCCGCCGTTTCGTGGCTGCCACAGTGGTCCGAGTGGCCGGGGTGGATTCACATAAATATGGTTGTTAAAATTAGGATCGCAAGTTATCGCAAAAACTGCATTCTGGACATTGTTCTATATGCTTTTGTCTATCTCATAGTATAAATAACTCCGTGTATTTCGATGTACATATAAACGATAATTACCGTTAAACATAAAATTTCATAGAAAATCAACACAGTTTTTGAAAAATTATAAAAATACTAATTAACAAATAAAATCAAACAAAAACTGTCTCTATTCATTTAATGAAGATCAATTTTATGGATAAAAATACATTGAAACCAATATTCTTAACAACGACTCTGTAATGAAGCCACAAATTTAGCTATTTTCAACGGAAAAAATAAGGTCACTAAAATCTCTCTGACATGCTCTACTTTGACCAGCTGTAAAAATTATATTAACGCATTCTATGCTCTGTATGGCACCCTATCTTAAAGAGTACATGCTTAATAATAAATATCAACTGTTTTTGGTTGATTTGCGCCAACTTCATTTTTCGACTTTTGGCCAGCTTTTTTCGGTTTTGGCCCACTGTGCGTCGTAACAGCGCTCAAAGCCTCGTCCCAAGGTCACCTCACTTGCGGCAGCGGGAACCAGAACGACGTCACACGGAATTTTCCCATCATTCATACTTAGCCGTCGCGTTTTCGCGCGCTTGAAAACTTTCACTTTTCATTTCATCGCGAAAAATAGATATCGTCATTTAAAAATCTATGTGCGTGAAATACGTACTCCACGAGTGATGATCCTTCGATTTAGGCTAGAAAAAAATAATAGGAAACCACCCTATTAGAATATTGAGGACCTCTACATCATTCATAAAAGACTCAGTGGTACCGCATATCAAACTAAAGGAAAACCCTTCCTTTGGTTACATATTTAAATTGAAAAAATAACGGCATTCCGATATTACATAAAATGATACGCAACGGTTTGTTTTACCACGAAAGGAACAGTACGATATCAATACCTTTTCACCTAAAATTTAAAAAAAATCCTTACTTGCTAGAAAATTAATTTTTCGCCTTTATAGTATCGGAGGATACAAACTCATCATCAATTGTTTTCTTTCGCTCAAATCTCGGCGTGACTGCTCAAGAATAAAATCAGAGAATTTCGAGAGAAACGAAAGTGCACAAAGCTGGCTGGTCAGCCAATGTGTGCTGCACTTCCTAGCCTCGTTTAAAAAAAGCATATTTGCGATCCATTGCGACTCTTAATGCCGAGATAAATAAAGCGAATTAAAATTTATTAACCTGTTCTGGAAACATTTGACTCCAAAACAAAGCTTTATTTCTATAGCATTATTTAGCTCACATGAAAGTTGCACATAGGTAACGTTTTAAGAGGGTATGAGCGATTCATGAGCGCATTTATGGAGTACCATTGACACGCAAACTGCATAACAGCACAGCCTTTATTACTTTACAATTACAGAATGTTTTAGCAAAGTCAAAATGGTTTAATGGTCAGCCAGCCGTTCCGATGACATGCGCGCCTCTGAGCTTTTGAGTCAGCGGCTTTTCTCGAACAAAGACCCTGGACATCATGCTAAATAAGACGTCGTTTCAACCAATTTGAGGGAGAGCATTTTCTAGTTGATACTATGATATCAAATGCAGCAGTTCATAAGGGTGAGGCCAAAGGCCTTGTCTACATTTTTTTATCATAGCGCATAAAAGATTACTTTATGCATCTTCATTTTACTACCGACAGTAAAAGATACTTGACAGCCATTCCTTTGGAACAATTGAGGCCATTCAAGTGTTCTCATTTTAATACCACCTCTTACCGTATATTCAAGGCATTATATATACATATTAAATAATAATGGATTAAGGAAAAGAATTCTTTCTACTTACACACATTGCCACGAGAGAAACAAATGGGCTTAACACTCACCTGCAAAGAAACAAAAAATTTATTTGATTAAGAATAAATAATGGCATGGAAAATTCATGTGAGTGGAAAACACATTTTAAAATTATGCAGGAGAATTTTTTTCTCATCAGACATTCAGGTTAACAGAAAAACGGATAAATTTACATGGAAGAACCAAGTGCAGATTATTTTTGCCATGGCAGTAAAACTGCTTTTAACGCATTTAAATCGACAAAGGAGTGACAAAAACATGGAACAATAAGAAGTTTGGGCAAACAAGCGAATAATACCATCATCATCATAAGTTAACATTCCTAAGATTGGTTTGACGCAGCTCTCCATTCCTCCGCTCCTTCCTCATCTCCTATCCGCTAACTTTTTCATAGCGACGTATTTCTTCTCTTTTACATCCTTTATAACCCTTTGTCCTATTTAACTCATTCGAGGCCGTCCCTGCGCACTCTTGCCTGAACACTTGTCCGACTGTTATTGCTTTCATCAAGCCATCATGTCTCACACTGTGGCCGACCAAGCTGACCGTCTCCTCCTAATGGTTTTTGTAAGATTTCTCTTTACTCCCTCTCTTCCTAGCATCTACTGATTACTTTAGTTATTGTTATGTTAACTGAATCGATTCAGTTAACATTCTTCGGTGAGCACCACATTTTCGGTATTAAAAAGCATCTATTATCTAGATCCATAATGTTAAAATATTTCTTGGAGTGTAGGTCAACGTATGTTATACAAAAAAGTTATGGCTTTCATATTAAAATAAAGAGAATATTTCGTACAGTAATTGTTGAAGGTAATTTTTAATCTCAAGTATGATATGACCGTTTGTCTGTCAGACCATTGTGCCCCCCCGGAAAACGTTTAACGTTGGCTATAACTTTTTTTTGCATAACATACGTTGACCTACACTCCAAGAAATATTTGAACATGAATTAAACGCGGTCAATATAAGGAAAAAAATAGATCCATAATTTTATTCAGATTGTTGCCTTCAGGAAAAGAGCGATTAAAGATTCATGGAGCTCATACTTCGGCCAAATCTCAGAAAATCATCTTCAGCGCAAGTGTCGACCATGTAACAACTGCCTCATAAATATAAGGCTTGCATGGCATTAATCACTCCAAATGGTGCACTTTAAAGAGAAAGATTTAAAACTTACGACATCATTCCTAATTTCGTCATGTAAAAATACCGCTAAACGAATGAAAAGGAAGGAAGATTAAATAACATAAACGTATCAAAACCAACGCTTAAGAAGTTAGTTTAATCGGTACGTGATGAAATGTGGTAAAACAAGAAAATTTGGTAAAGTGGAACAATATTAGTGAGGCTCTCCCTTCATGTGATCGTTTTCTCACCAGTCCTAACAAAAACTTCCCTTCATCATCACGAACTATAAATAAGGAAATGCCGCTGTGAACACACTCCATTCGAGGAAATGGCTGGGCCGCGAGAAGTCAAATTACAGTGACGAATGAAGGGTTTCGTCCTCACGTCAGACACGCACAAGGACGAGAGAGATGAGAAGAAAAATTCGATAATGTAAGCAAAGGCCCATATTACGAAGTGACCGAGTTCGTGATGTTTCCATTCCCCTTCGCCTCGTAAACTATAAACATGGAAAGGGCGAGAATAACAGCCTTTCGTTGCGAAAGATAATATTAATTACCCGTCGGAGGGATCCTTCACTCAACGCTCTGGAAATAATGCCATTAGCATACTCTACTGCGATGCGGTCGCTTACAACGGATACGGTCTCCCTCGGGTGGCCTCTGGAAGAGGAATAAAAAAAAAAGACGATCGTTTTCCCCACATTATACGACGACAAAACTGGAGATGATGAACAAGGAAAGGACGGAAATGTGAGAGAAGAGAGAGAAAAAAGAGAAGTGCACACAGCGAGAGTGGGGTTGGAAAAAAAATTGAGAACTTTTTCAACTGCCCCGATCTTTTCGTTAACAAACGAACCGAGATTCAGTCCGGCGGCCTCCCGGTCTTGTTTTTCACGACTCCCGCACGCTTTATGGGAGAGACAAAACAGAATCGCTTCTAAATCAAGGGCGTGATTAGGGCTGACATTCTGGGACGGCCAAACGTTGAGGGATGGCTGTGGGGCGTATCCTATTACCTCACACGCTCCGAAAGGGTTGGGGGTGCACAAGAGGAGGATGGATAATGGAGATGAAAGAGTTCGAAGTGATAAAGGGAAATAAAAATATAATTCATAGAGTGCACACGATAAGCGAGGGGAAGTGACGAGGTCAGCCCCCTAAACAAGGTGCTCCATACATGAGAGAAGCTGCTAATTAACGATCAAGGAAAATATTATATAAATTACTATCTGAATATAAAACTCATTTGCAAAGTCTTTAATTCTCACTTCAACAGTCTTGATATTGTTTCCTTCATGGACATTAGAGTACGTTCCCGCAACGCCCGTTCGAACTCCCAACTTACTACCAACTAAATTAGTATCTGCATTTAGGGCTTTGAATTTGAAAAAAGGGCTTAAACCGCGAGTTCTAATAAAAGGTATAAATACTATACTATCAGCAAAAATATTAAGTAAAATTATATCTATTGTTAATGAATTTTCGTTATAAGAAACTAAGCAGTATGCCCTAAAATAACACCTAACAAAGTAACTGATAAAGGCAAAGTCCTTAAATAAAAATATAAACAAATTATATAAGGTGAAGAAAAAATGATTCAAGAGAATAGTCTACCCCTCAGAACTCTTATAAAGCCTAACTGAAACCCTTTAATATATTTCTTTCTTCGTTTGTAATACTATGTGAAGCAGGAAGGTTAAAAGAACTAATTATTGTAAAATAAATTTAGCGGGCGGTGTAACAAGCATTTAAGCCATTATAAAAAAGAAAGATACCCCCCAGACTACCAATAATTAAGCGTTCTCTTTTCTTCCGTCTTTACACCTTAATAAATTCTCTCTCGACTGAGATCGATCCATTCTCTCGTTCAATTAAAATTTCACGACTCGGCATCATCTTATTTCATGGAAAGTAATCAAACAACTTGCAAAATACTGAAGATGTGGCCACTGTATCGGTTTGTCTTTTTGTTGCTGTTTGGATTTCCATCTAATTAGCTCCTTTGTTTCATTTCAATTGTTAAAAGTGCACTTGAAATTGGCATTCTTGCAGCATGTATACCATTTTCCTTAAAATAATATAAATTTCCTCATTATTGATTCTTCAATTACATAATGCAAACAGTAAAAAACTAATGTCGCATTGATAGTTGTTCTTAACGTATTTGTCTCCTGCATTCGAAGATTATGCTCAAATCATCCTGTAACTCACTGATTTGTCGCAAATCATATACTTCGTCACTATTTATAACATGTTAGGCAGTAAAAAATCGTTGAGAGAATGTTGTTCCGATATAGAAAACTAAGTTACCTTCCAATAGCTTAAATATTCTTAATGTTTCTGTAACTCCCGGAAGACCATTGAGATTCCTAAGCGTAATGATTTCTTAATTCCGTCTACCCACAGTCGTAAATCTAAAATACACACAACCAGAGGAGTCTACGGTCTATCAATTCCGACTGGCTTTTTATGAATTATTTCTTGATAAATTACATGATGAAAACCTAAATATAACTAAAAAAGGTTTCTCACCTTGAAATTTGTTGCATAATGTTCTCAACCACTTCCTTTTAAAGTTAATTCTTTTATTAAATCCTTTCATTTTTTTAAATGCCGATAGATTCATTGCACCACTCTTGACGGAAACATTTCACTTGCACTTTGAAATCATTCAAATACTTCATTTGAATCTCTCAACATTTCACAAACAACAACCACTATCACACATTAATCAATTATCAAAGTCTTAATTCTATTTAACATATATCATTAATTTAATTCTCCCGAATCAGGGCTAACAACTTGGATATAACGGTACATTCATTTAAAATGTAAGAAAACAAATGCCATTCGAAAATGCTGTCTATAAGGTGATATTTATTTCATTGCACTAATTTTCTCGACATACCCGTGACTCCAGCTCACCAATTTATGCCTTCAACTCTTGATTTTTACTCGACCTTTATTCTGAGCAACCGTTAAAATAGGATCTCATTCAAATTTTTAATAAAAAAATTGTGAACAAAATCCTGACTCAGAAGTAGAAAAATTCTGTTGATTGGGAAGATATTTGAACAAATCATGCTGAATACACAATAGGTTAATGACTTCGCTCGGCCCATCGGGTCACTCTCAAAGCTAAATTATGACGGAAAATAATTTTGACTAATAGCTCAGTTTTTATTATTATATCTCAACAAACAACAAATAAGAAAAATCTTTTTTTTCTCCTTCCCAAATATCATTGAATATGATTCGTTCTGCACTACACGTAAAAAATAAAATTTAGAAAGAACTATTCCGGAAAATAATTCAAAATATTCCAATGAGATCAATGGTTATAGGTTAATAATATCCAGCCAAAATTATGTTTTGGAATTAATCTAGTTATTGTTTATGCCACTAGACCTATAATGTCTAATGAAAAAGACCAGTCCTCAAGAAATCATATTCAATGCTATTTGTAACGCCACAGATTGACCGTATAAATTAGGACTAAAAAAAGTATACAGTTTTTAAAAATTATTACATTTTCCAGTCACCGATGCTGACCTACTACCATAGCCAATTCAAAACCGCATTTATAAGCACCTCTGCCTGGCTTACTCGGAATATAAGATTAATCGTCACCACGCATGAAGAGGGAATGTGCGCACTTCTCTAATAAAGGAATTATTAACCATGATGAAACGGACTGCAACATCACCTGCCACAAAAACGAAAGAAATGAATGTGGTGCCATGAGTGGGAATTATAACCAGATTATATTAATGATTGGAAAGAATTGGGACGAGTGTATCTCCCGGCAGCCATACTTATGTGACGCTTTCAACCACTGCCACCAAACGTCACATAGCAAAGAGGTCGGCCTGCCTTTTATAGTATAACGCAGTGAAGCACTTTTGTCATTATCAGATGCAAGTGAGCTGTCTGATGCTCAGCATCGAAAAAAAATCAAGTGCCAATACATTAGTCACCGATTAGGAAACTTTTGATCACGGGACAGCTCTATGAGTCTCTCTTAGGCACAAGTAAATATAAAGCAAATGAAAAAATATCAACTCCTCCCCCAACGACATGCAAGCACACAAAAATAATCCTTTCTTCTCCCTCCACTGAACAGCCACTCGACGGGATAAAAAGGGACAAAATCGATCGAAACCTGGAATTGTCCCGTTTGGGACTCGAAAAAGAAATGAATTCTATGATCCCGATAATGGTCACTATGACGGATATTTGAAGTACCTTTAGTTTCCCTTTTCTGCCGCAACCACTTTGATGGCGCTCCTCTCGACTGGTTCTTTTGATGTTCAAATCGGGTCGGTCTTTTATTTTTGTGCCCCTGCGCTCATTATCCGTCTATTGTCTCCTCAGTGCTGCCCCCATCCTCCACCGCCAACACTTCCGTCTCCTCTGTCTCTCTCCCATCCGTTCGGTTTAGTCGGAAATCAATTCCCCATAACATTTCGCTATGCATTCAAGCGTCTCGGTGCACCATACTGAAAGCATCATCAATCTCCAGTTTACAGTCAAAGAAACGTAAAGCTCCACGTTGATGCTTTTCTTCTTTTACCTTTGCAATTGCTCTTTTCTGAGTCCTCTCCCGTAATTGCCCGGCAGCGAGACAAAAGACAATCTTGATATTAGCCCCGGCAATGGGGAGATTTCAAATGGAATGTGCGCAACCATTTCAGTGAAATCTGTCATTTTTTCCGGTGGTTAGAAGAATCTTTTTCATTGATGTAATGCCTCGAGACTTGAGGGATGAAATTAAAATTTTAAATAAATGCAGATATGAAGATGTCTATAATTATAATCATAACTTTTTGATGCAAAAATTCCTTGGAATACGCGTATTTTAAACACACTCACAGCAGTACATCGAAGTTTCTCAAACACTGACTTAAAGGCGAGAATAATATGCTACAAATAAATTTGAGGGAAGAGTAATTTAAAATTGGCAGTTTAATGTGAAGATACCTATTTTGTTAGGAAGCAGCACACAATTGCTTTTTATTATATTTCACGCAATCTTGCACCCGACGAAATACAGAATTTAAGCCAATATGCGTGAAAAAATTGTGAGAGAATCAATTTTTCTAATAAATTAGACTATGCATTTTAAATGTCTTCGCAGATAGGTATAAAACTTATCCATCGATTCTATTTTATGAAGCCCGTATTCAAACTGCATTTATTCGTTTCCCATGACATGGCGCTTAAGACGTCATTTATGGCCGAATAGCCCATTTTTCATTTAGTACATTTATATGCGAATCAATGAGCTTCTGAAAATAAAATAGTGAAATGATATTTTCATTTCATATAAACACAAAACATGATGAGCTCAAGCTACAGCTAGAACTATCGATTAACTGTTTATGTCCTCGAGTAAACCTTAAACATCTAAAAGGATAAATACTTGAAATTCTATTATTCATATGTATACCAAAGTACGTTGCCTTGCACCATTTTTTCCGTTCACTTGGCATTTTTTTCTTCCCCGATCATAATCCACAATAAAAACTTCCTCCAGGGGCATTCCTGACACTTGGGCGTGTAAATGATAATAATAGATTGATTTTGAGACATTAAACAGGTAGAAGAGCCACAGTGCAAGTCAAGACGAAATGATTCATTGAAAACAGCAACATTTATTCATTCACATTTAAACACTCTTTGAGTAAAATGGAAAAGTAAGTACCCGATTTTATGGGTCCAAAATTACCACGATCTAGTTATGATGATATAATTTTTAAATTCTTTGAAAAACCTCTACGAATGGGACATACTTTTTCCCATGATCAATCTTCTTATATGAATACCAAGGATGAAATTTGCCATGCAAAAATCATTTGGCCTAGCAAGGATTCGTACCCGGTTCACGACCAGGTACACCGCCAAGCTATCTTCTACCGAGGCAAAACTCATGCTGGCCTTCACCGAACAATGTGCTGACGTTTCAAGCCCATAGTGTTTCAAGGCACAGGAGACAGTGGTCGTGCTTACTAAGCCACTGATAGAGATATAAAACCTACTTTATCGCAATTCCGCGAAGGACGTTTTTCAAAGGACTGCATGAAACAAGTAACTTTAGACGCAGTCAAGAGCGCCATAATCGTATGGCTTCGCCAAATGATTTGTCGTAACAATAATCTCATGGCGAATTTCATCCTTGGAGTGAGTATATAACTTTGCATTCGTGTGCGAGACTGCGTACAAAGTTACTTGTTTCATGCAGTGCTTTGAATCGTCACAGATGCTGAAGGCTCACTAAACTGTGCACTGTATTTACATACACAAGCTCTCACCACAATCTTCAAGAGACTTCAGTCTCCACCCACTCATATATGGGAATAAAAAAGATTTGAAGACGACTGCCTGAGTCACTTGAGAAATGTATTCATTAACCCAGGTGCCCGAGGTCCTTCAAGCAGCATGGGTTGACTACTGGATTCTTCGTTTTCCACGGGATCCTTTTACGTTCACACACCGGCCTACTCCTTCCTGATTCATAATGAAAATGTTTACGAGGACAGAGAAACGGCAGTGCGTAGGATAAGGAAGACATATTTTTTCGCGCTAACTACATTAGTATGCCAGTGGATCTTTCTTAAATGCTTTCCACTTCCGTAGATCCTCGCCGGAATCCAAACTCACCACTCATGCGCGAGAAAGGGGGGGACCGACCGAGATTCTTCACTCCCAGCACCGCCCGCTCATCCCCCTCCCCAAATCCACGCTCCCCATTCAAGAAAAATCAATCAATCAACTCCTCCTTTCACTGTCTCGCAGATTCATCTCCCGCTGCCGTGCTTATAACCCCATCCCCAATCCACTCCCTCGCAATCATGGCGACGCCGCAACCATCCAATCCGGACCAATCATCGCTTTAAACCACCAAATCTCCTTTCACTGAAATAATATCCGCCCGACTACTGTATCTGCTAAACCCGATTCGGTGAAAAAACCACGTCTCCTCTCGCAGCTGACTCCACTCCTCCTATTCCTTGAACGGCGATTCGCTCTCGGGATTTCTGTCGCTTTGTTTAACCTATTTAACCGATTCAATATCAAGATACCACAGACGGTATTATAATGAGTTATTGTTATTATGGTATTCTACTGATTAAGGTAGGTTTCCATGGAGTACTAAGGAAATGATCTGGGAGCCTCCCTTTCCTTCCAGCAATACATTCTTCAATTTATTGGGCCTATTCCCTTTCAATCCATCTAAAAATCCTATTCTCTTCCTTCCCCTCCCTCGTTTCCCTAACATTCTACCCTCTAACACCGTTTTCAACATCCCCTCCCCGCTAAGTACTCCCTCCATTCATACCTTCTGTCTATAATAAGTAAGGTACTGATTGATTTTATTAAAAATGACCGTTCCATGACAATTTTCCAGTGAAATGAAATAATTTGAATAAAAGTGATAAAGAGCTAAAGGTTACACTATGTACCTAGAGGTAAGAATGCAGTTTTCGAGAAAATAAGATTTATTGCTTGAACTAGGATGACAGCGGACCAATATGCCAACCAACACAGTGCTATTGAAACGAATTAACTTTCAATCAACGAATTAACTTTAGTCTCTTGACGATGCAGAAGTGCAAATTTTATTGCACTTGAAATCGGAAAGTTGATTTAAAAAATGAATAAAAAGGCGAAACATTTACAAACCACCACAACTCGACCCCTTGGGCTTTCATCATTCCATAGGAGTGATACTCACCTGTAAATAAAGGAAAATATAATTTAGTACAGTGAAACCTGTCTTAAGCGGAATCTCTTGGGCCCTTCACTTTTTTCCGGATAAGACAGTATTCCGCTTAACTCAGCGTCTGACAATTCAAAAATGACCGCGAAAGAACAGAACAGCATCGCATTATTTTTAAATTGTTTATTTGAAATAATCAGTCATTTTTGTCTGTCTTTCCTTTTTTTCCTGTAGAATACAATTTTCTACGTTGCCTATGGCCCCATGTAAGATGTAATACAAATCAGTTTTACCATTGTTGAGATTGCATTCTTCTAATTTTTTTAATGAAACCAACATTTCTCTATACGATTTTTTATTTTCTTCACATATTAAGGTCACTTCTTCGTCGGTGTCACAGCTTTCGTCTTCTTTATTATTGGCTGTTAAGGAACCATCTTCATCGCTCGTGAGAAGATCATTGTCGAAATCCACAAATTCTCAGCATTCATGTCAATGCCTTTTACTTGCTGCAATTCGCTGAGATCCACCATTGGCTCTAAAATAGCAATATATATAATCCTGGAAATGCGTAAATATGCATTTAAATTGGTGATACATTAACATTCAAATTATTTTCCTCACCTTCCTCGGGGATCAGTTCTGGCAGAATTCCAGCTTTGGCGAAACATTGTGTAATATCTTTCATTGCAAAAGTTAATCCAATTAATGGCATCCAGCTCTAATATGTTTTTAACACCTCCGATACTTAATTCGCAGTATCTGCAGCAGCTAATAATGATCGCATCATGCACTTCCTATATTGTGCCTTCAGCGATCTAATTACTCCCTGATCCATTGGCTGAATGATGCTTGTTGTGTTTACCGGAAACCAGGCTAGCTCTACATTCGCAAGGTGAATTTTAGGGTGACAGGTTGCATTGTCAAGGAAAAGTATTACTTTCCTATTTTTTCCTCTTCATTTCGGCATTGTAACTTTTAAGCCACTCTTCCATGATTGAAGCCGGGGTCCAATGTTTTTTATTATGCCTCCATTTGGCCGGTAGCTTCTCAATTTCAACGTTTTTCAAGCATCGTGGTCGAGCTGATTTCCCGATGACAAGAGGCTTTAGGAGCTCCACTGCCATATTCCCACAAATGAAAATGGTCAAACGCTCCTTTGAGTGCTTCCCTCCTACAGAATAAAGAATAAGTGTAAATATGACATCATTGTTTGAATTTTTACCCTAATTTCTAGAAGTAGAACCCGGAAATGCATACAAACCCTTGTAGTTTTCTCCTTTTACGCACAATGTTTTAGACAGCAGAGCCCTAAAATACATTCCGGTTTCATCCCCGTTGTAGATATCACATGGTTGATAGTCTTTAATTTTTACTTGAAACATACATTTCCACTCTACGGTTTCCATGTCAACGTCATTTGACTCGCCAACAACACTGCTCCAAACAACATTGCGTCTTGCTCTGAAGCTGTCTAGCCATCCATTGGAGGCCTTAAAATCCAATTTTCCCAAAGAAATTGCAAATTCCTTGGCCTTTTCTTGGACTGTTGGACCTGACAATGGAATATTCCTCGATCTTGCTCGCACAAACCATTCCCAAACTAATTCGTTTATTTCTTCATATTCGCAGAGTGGTGTTTTCCTCTTTGAATGTAAACTAAGGCCTAAAATAATCGATGGAAACTACAATTATTTTATGGTGTGTCGTTTTGCAAACTATTGTGGCATGGGAAAAGAAGATATATGTTTCTTAGAACCTACCTCTTTCAAAGTCTTTCTTAATTTCGTCCTTCTTCTTAATTGCTTCGTAAACTTGAGTCTTTCCACACTTAAACTTCTCTTGGATCTACTTCACTGAGAGCTTTTCTCGTTCAAAGCACTCAATCAAGTCCAGTTTATTTTTCAGCGTTAATACGTTTCGTGGCATGGCGGAAATCAATCAGCAGTTCCCTTTATTCTTAGCGTTCTGCGTTGTATTCTTACGCTGTCGGCAGCACGTAGGAGAATGATTCCTTCTTACTCGGTGGATAGTAAGGATGCACAAAATGATTGTGCATGTAGTGAGAGGGTTCTACGAGTTGGAGGGGGTAAGTTTGCAAGCATGGGTTGGCGGAGTGGTTAAGAAAGGAGGGGGCGGGAGGGAAGAGGGGTGGAGATTTTTGTGGAGCACTTGATACAGTGTACGTGAAACGAAACTGCACTTTACATGGCGATGGGAGACGATGGACATGAGGCACTGGAGGAGGATTAACACTAAATTTAGGGAGACGAGAAAGTGTTTCGGTCAAGGTTGATGCAATATTGTCCTGAGTCCCTCCTGCGACCTGATGTCAGTCAATAATGACGTAGAGCATAGTGAACGTACGACACATTTAGCTGGTTCCGTTGGATTATTTTCTATGGAGAGGGCTTTACAAAACATTTTAGGATTTTATTTCCTCACGGTAAAAATTGCCCATGGAATTTTTTTTTGAAATTCCGCTTAACCAAGAAACACGTGCCCGAGAATCGATTCCGTTTCCGCGTTTGACAGTTTCCGTTTAACAGAGGGCACCAATGCACGTAAAACCGTAATGTGACCGCCAGGACCAACAAAATTTTCCGGACAAGACAGGTTTCCGTTTAACTCAGGTGACGACTCTGGAGAAGACGCCGTAAAAGCCGGCACCATCCACTCACCCCCCGAATCACCCCCCCTCCCTCCCCCCCAAAAAAAAACCCTTCCCCCTAACCATTGGAAAAGAGGGGTGGGGTAAGGGGTAGGAGGAAGAGGGAGATAAGGATCGTCCACACGTGACTACTAAAAGGTTTTGTTCGCGATCTCTATAGAGGTTACGTGAAGAGAGAAAATTCCCCACCACCCCAACTCCCTTTACCGATGCTGGCAGAACGTACTCAGGGACACAAACACACTTGGCGCTCCTCTATCTCACCCACGCGGTGGGCGGAGAGAAAGAGAGAGAACGGTGGGCGTGTGTGTTTTTTTCCTCATCTTTCCACCCGCTTCCATAAAGGATGCTCCAACCGCCAGTTTACCTCAACGTCAGCCCAGACTCACTTTGACGGGTTACATTAATATTAAATGCTCCTCTGCTTGCATTAATACGTGACGAGAGTCCCTCCCACATCTGAAGTAGCCTGGCCCGAAACCCCTTCCTTATACGTGGTGCCCTGGATTCGCTGCCCGGGAGGAGTTGAACTCGGAAAGGTGTCGGAGTGGCTGCAAGCGGAGAACGTTCGTTTGAAATGCGTTTGAAGAAAGAGCGAGGGGAAGGAGATTCATGCTAAGAGAGGCGGGTAGAGGTACACAGGAGTAGCTGCGTGCGCGGGCGTAAGACGGCCTATTTCAGCTGGAGGTTCTCTTCTTTTCTGTACGTCCTTTGGAAGGTCAAGGAGACGTATTAGATACCCTCGAATCATTTATCGGATCATTTCTCGGATATCGATTATTGCCTTTCACCGCGGATTTATTCCAGTTATTTAATTTCACACTTACAATTCTTTTATCTATCCTTACGACTTTAATCAACACTATGCCAATCGAAACACTGTAAACAACAAGTCACTTTCTAAGCATACACTTAATCGCTGGGTGGATTTTCAATCTTTTGGACGTACACTTTGTTAAAAAAATGTTTAGGGCCAAAATTACCAACGCAAGTGATACTCCATCAATGTCTTCTGCACTGCATTTTCCTCCTCCACTGGGATGCCTCAAAATCGATGTAATCAAATCAGATGGCATTTTTTGCAAGTCAAAGTTATGAAAATATATGCGCAAAGAAATAACTCCATCTCAACGACTTAACTTAGGAAATTTAGTGGTATCTTTGTCGGTTGTAATTTGATCCTTTAGGCTCTTGCCACAAAATTTGTACATTCCAGTGCAATACCTCGTAGTCAATTAAGCAGTGTGTAAAGTATGAAATAGTGGTGACAGCTAAAATAATCATGACCTAATGTATGAATATTTAAGTTTTAAACGCCATTTTATGTTAAGTTTTAAACGCCATTTTATGTTAAATGCCCAAATTATGATTGTCTCTGGATTACAATCATTCACGAGCAAAAACAATTCAGAAAAAATATGAAGAATAAAGTCAGTCGTCGCAGAAAATCACCTTCAAAGACGTAGACTTCAATGGGTTTTCGGTACATGAATGCAGAAATGGATCGAGAGGTTGGATTGCATCAAAGGAACGAAACCTGATAAAATTTTGCCAAGGAAAAAAGTAAATGAAACGTATGAGGAGTTGATGGCTAATGAGAAGATAACAAAGCTAGGATGAAAACTATCGAGTCGAAGGAAGAAAAAATCACAGGATTACAGCCTGCGACAACGATTAGTTACACGGTTTCCATCCAAACATACTCCCATTTGAGATCAGTATCAAAACGTACATATTTACGGTCATAAGAGGATAGAATCGGAAAATATCGTTTCACAAATTATTTCGTAACATCCAGATTATCTCTCGCTTACGGAGAAAACTGATATGTTTGAATCCACGACGTGCGATAATCGCACCAACGCAAAATCGTCTTCACCACGTTCCTTTTGAAAAAGCTGGACTGCGATTTGAGTCGGTGTTGGCCCCTTTGGTCACCTTGAATGGACCGCCCACTCTCCCCACAAGGGTGTCCGTGGCAACCACTGACTGGCCTCAGCGAGCCGCCATTCGGAAAAAAGGGAAGGAGGAGGGGGGAGAGAAGGCGGAGGGTGGGGAATAAAAGAGGAAAAGGAGATAAGAGAGAAACAGGTGTGACAAAGGGATGTAGCCAGGGGTGGAAGGGGGAGGGGAGTCCAGGGAATAGTTATCCTTCCATACCAAAGAGTTACCTAGAACTCGGTATCTCGCAGAAAAGAGAGAATTTGCCTCAAACCCCCACCCGTTTCCCCCACTCCCCCTGAAGTCCCTTACCCTTCCCTCCCGCCCTGGGCCGCAGAGATTCATTCTCCGCCTCGTGCAAGCCCAGGGAAGGGTAAGAAAAAGGCAGTTGCCTGAGCCTGGGGAGCTTCAGGTATTCTCCTTAGACCCCCAGACAGCTATTTCAACACGTCTTTTAACTTTCCCCCTACACAAGAGACTATAATATATATTATTGTCACCGTAAATCTCCATTGGTATTTATATAGCTTACTTTTATCTATATGGCTGTGAGACACCTCTTGAGAATGATGCGTAAGCATTGGAACCGGTTGTGTAAGATTAAATAGGCGTGGAAAAATACTACAGTTGTCTCAATTATTACTACACATGGCTCCTTCACTCACTGATTCCACCCGAATGTTAGTACGGATATGTAAGGGTAGTGCTTGCCCCGAACGAAGCCATAAGCGTGATTACATACATATCCAGGGTAGGTGACCTCCCCCTCGTCGTCCTCGCACTTCATGGATTTTTCATTGGGGTGTCCGAAAGGGAAAGTTTTCTCCCTGGAAGGGCTACTTCCATTCACTCCAGCCATCACCCTTGCTCTCTTTCTCCCCCTTTCACCCCAGGCGTCCACGCCTTCACCATCCCCACACCCCTCAGTACACGCTCCATCCTTTGCCCCCTCCCCTCATCTTCCTCAGCACGTTACAAACCTCAACCTATACGTCTAGCACGACCTCCTTCGATATTCTATTCGTTCACCTATCCACTCGAGAGGATTACGGTACTTATAAATATCAAATTCATGTGTTATTTCAATGGAGTTTCTGGCCTACTGAGCTGCATTCCAAACTTCTATTCAAGTGTAGGTGCTTTTCGACAACCAGTTCCCCATGAAATCTCGAAATTCTGCGAGATATACCAGGGAAAATTATACCATCCCTGCAGCAATGCACAGACAATTTGAAATATATTACTTACTATTAATGGAATTGTTATTTTATAAATTAAACACGGTTTTAACTTAAGTTTTCTAAATAGATCACAACGATTAGAATACAATAATACAGCTATTCCATCCCCGTTGACAGGCATTTGAATCCCTTAAACCTAATGCTGGCTAAGCGCATCTCCATGAGAAGTCCGAAAACTTTCATGGCCAGTCGCCGAGGTTCGAAAGACTGAAAAGGACCGCGTCTGTTCACCCCACCATGTCCGGGTGCGGTCCAATGAATGCTACTTTCGCTACCAGACGCTACCGACGGAGGTGCTCCGGAGCTCCGGTCCATAGTCCCTACGTTCGCTACGAGAATTTCTTTTCGGACCGGTCAGGAGCGAAGTCAAGATGGCGGAAATGAACGAGGATGGGCAAACTGGGATTATGAAATCGAAGATGTGGTTTTAATTGCGAATTGAGATGATTATGGTCATTGAATATTAATAAATATGTTTGAATATTATTAAAATGAATTTTATTTTTCAATATCGAGGTTCCACAAAGTAAAGGAAGAAACTTTGGACCGTATTTCTCACACCAACCCTCGCCTACCCTTCTCAATGAAACTCATTACCCTAGTAAAGGAAAAAGTAGGTACTCTACCGTTTGCCCAGTTATAATGGTTAACGACTATTAAAAAACATTAATCCATTTCATGTATATCTTATTTTTCTTCAGATTTTAATTTATGGCATGAGTTAATTTGTCGATATATGTTCTTACAATCCTTTCTTTATATTACATGCCCCTTTAAATAATTTTTTGTAGCCTTTTGGATGTAAAGGCTGCTTCCAGATACATTTGAGTTCATATTGGGGGAGATACGAGAATGTTTGCGGATAGTTAGTTCTTCCTGTATATTTAATTAAATCACAATTAAATTTACATCTACTTACTAAGTGCGTCTACTCCGTTACTTCGTAGTCACTTTTATAGGAGAAAGGCGTCCGCATTCGCCGTCCAACATCTGCAACGTGAGTAAACTCAATTGTCTCAGTGCATTCCCTTCGAATTTCCGCCAAAAATTGACTCGCTCCTCCGCTGAGCCAAGTTTTCAGGGGAGCGTCTGTAGCGAGGCGGGAAACGGGTGTATGACGTTTGCCGTGACGTCACAGCCTAACCTGTAGCGCTCCGTAGCGAATAACGGACCACTTGGTGGCGCTCCGAAGCATTGGTAGCGTTCAACGGACCGCACCCCAAGAGGTGGAGCACTAAAGCCTCGGGAAGAAACGCGCCCCCCTCACCCACCGAATTGAACAGCCCGCGTGCCTCCTTGCCGGGAGCGCGAGCAGACTCGAGAATACGGTTGGGAGAGAGAGGTGTTGGCAGCATCCCCGAGGCGAAACCCGCCGCCGCCTCCTCATTCCCGATTCAGCCCCCGTGGCCCATCATGCTCAGCGGGTGCCTCAAATCCCGCGCCTAAACCAGACCTCCACCTCACGTCGTCCGACTCCACCGTCAGCCACCAAAACATCATATTATGACGCAATTCTCGCGGGGAAAATAAAAAAACGCCCTCTCGCGAAAGAAAAAAAATCAAAAGAAAAAGAACTAAAAATAATAAATAAAAATATATAAATAAATAATAAACTCATTATAAAAAGAGAGTAAAGTAACTCCTCACTCATCATCCAAATTTAAAGGTAAATACCCCAAATTACCAAGGTAAAGAAAACCTGTTATTTAAAGGTTTAATAATGTATCAATGTACTCATTTAATTTCAATATGTAAATGTCAAATTCCATATTAGTTATAAGCATCTGCTCACACAAACAAAACACTACCCACACAACATAGGCAATTGCGCAAAAAAATTGAAATCTCCAGTAATCTGGCTGGTTAGGGTGAAGGAATTCACCGGGACAGCGAGACAGCGCCTTCGGCGCGTTAATTAATGAATGAGAAAGCGGCTTCGATTAAGGGAACGTTTTGTCTCTCCCCTCAAGAAGGTCTCCGAGGCACGATCACTTGAAAGATAATACAACCGGGTGTACCCGAAGGGGTGTCTGGCGAGTGACGGAGAGTGAGAATTGAAAAAAAAACAGTCGAGCAGAAAGAATTTAGACCGGAAGCGTTTAGAAAATATCCACCTACGATTATCTAGCATTGTGCTAGAGAAGAAATCTATTGTAAGGCTTCCGATAATAACCGACCTTTCTATCACACTGGTGCAATCTGATTTACTTTGTATAAAATAGGCACAAAATAAGACAAGTCATGCTGTTATAAAATATTTGGTAATATTGATTTTAAAAAAACATTGTGTTACGGTTTATGAAAGAGGACCTAAGTACCAAATGTCAAAACACGCCATCTAATGATTTCGTCACTTACCACATTTAAAAATATGAAAATGCGGAAATTTAGATAAAAAGTACGTCATAAAATTACTCGTTCCGTAGAAAATTTGTCAGACTGTATGCGCACACTGCAGAGTACGAGTCCTGTCGTCATTATTTAATTCCAAGATAAATTTATGAAAAATACAAAGGTAATATCTATACGCAAAAAAGATACATGGTTAAATTTTTAAATAATTCAATGTGCACAATCTTAAAATTAGAAATACTTTATCTAAACTTGTGATGGTGATGAAATGACTACATGATGAATTTACCTGAATTTAGAAGTTGAACCCTGGAGTATGCGCGCCCCTAGGCGCAACGGGCGATCGGCAACTTTCTGGCGGGGGGGAAGCCTCCGTGAGCAGGAGTCTTCAATCTTAGAGTGGATTCACACGCAGGGGTTACATAGATATGGTTTATCCCGTTCTTGACGTCTACGAGAGCTTGAATTTCACCAAACACAAAGAGGTGTCACAGGAATAAGGCTGAGTCACAAAGCGGCCACGCCTAGGTTCAGAGAGCCGAGGGACAGTCACAACAAGGTAGTGGGGGGTCCTTGTCACTGAATAACACAACAGCACTCGAAACACATCGTAGTGGTGCTCTCCTCCCAATCGGCACAGTAGCCGGCAACACTTCCGTGCCCGACACGCGGACCGAACGAAAAAAAAAGAACCACGCTGCGAGAACAAAAACATCATCAACACCACGGCACGTGACGAACAAGCATGCGACGACCGCGGACGTCGCATGCTCGTTCGTCACGCAGACTGAGGCGTTTGCGAAGCCTTCCCCCATGAGATTGATTCTCCCCTTCCCTCCGCAGTCAAAACCACCTCTTCCGAGAATCTCTTCCTCCGCCCTCCCCTCCCGCGCTTATCCGCCCCCCTCCTCCTCCCTTTCCCTCCGAGTGCTCCGCTACCTCCCTATTCCCCCCCCTGCACCTGCGTCACTACGCGGCGAAAAACCCACCCCTCCCCGCCCTTTGCCCCGACCCCCTCACGTGCTTCCCCGTCCCCTCAACCTCCCAATTCGTTCCCGCCCCCCGCGCTGCCCGCCTTATACCAACACACTACCACCCGTGAGGAGGAAAGCACCCTCATCCCCTCCGGTCCCCTCCGCTGGCCTCTACCCTTGTTGAATAGGCAGGAAAAAGTACCCGTATTTTTGTGATGAGTTTTAAAAAGCAATAATAGTACTGTCCCCGTAGTACCGGCGAAAAAATACCGGTATACCGGTACTTTCATAATTGATAAAATATGTAAATAAGTTGAGATTTAACGTTTGATTTACCCTAATTGTCCGGTACTTCGGCAAATTAGCGTAACATACAGGAAGAATTATTATTATTATAGTATTCTACCGATTAAGGTAGGTTTCCATGGAGTACTAAAGAGGTGATCTGGGAGCCTCCCTTTCCTTCCAGCACTGCCTTCTTTAATTCATTGTAAGGCCTACTCTCTTTCAATCTATCTAAAAATCCTATTCTTTTCCTTCCCCTCCCTCGTTTCCCCAACATTCTACCCTCCAACACCATTTTCAACATCCCCTCACCGCTAAGCACTAACTCCATCCAAACCTTCTGTCTTCTGCGTATCTCATCTAAAAGCTTTCTCTCCTCGCCAACCATATCCAATACTTCGTCGTTCCTTTTCCTCTCCGTCCATTTCACCTTCTCCATTCTTCTCCATACCCACATCTCGAACGCCTCCAATCTTCTCTCGTCTTCTTACAGGAAGAATACACCGAAAAAATCATTAACTGGGTTTTTTACGAAAATTTGTCGAAAAAAATACATGGAGGCTAGATCTCTAATAGAGAGAAGGGTGATAGCGATGAAGTTTTTAATGGTGATGATTTTGATGCATACCATTAAATTTGGTGTTTTCCTTGCGTACATGAAGTGTGACGTTCTCTCGGGAACTCTATCAGATGACTTGTTTTCCTAAAGCCACCGGTTTTTTTTCGGACTCGAGACCAACATTAGAAACGTCTTCTGCCGAGAACTTATGTTGAAAAGTCTTCTTATTCACAGAGCTTACGTTTGCAGCCTGAGACTACCTAGAAAAAGCTCCTCTAATGTTAAGACATTTAATTTTATGACTTTACACGACAATAATCGGTGTTAGTTATGGCTAAAATACTGCGATCGAATAAAATTTGACGTGTAGGTCGCTGTTCCATTTATGTCAAGGAAGAAATACATGAGTGGACTTCCATAACTTTGACTTTTCTTGCCTTATTAGAGTAAATAAATATCGTCTATATCAATAATTATAACATTAGTGTCGAACTCAGTTTTTGTAGAAGTACCGTTAAATTATAAGAAAACAAGAAATAAACTAAGGAAGAAGTGTTAATAATTAAGAGGCAAAATTAATTTGGCCTTCTTTTGGTGGTTCACTTGACTGGTTGTATGTACAAAAACGAGAAACGGATGAACATTGCTAATATATCAAAAAAGTTGATAAACAGTGTTAAGAAGCTTAAGCTTGATAGAAATGCCTATATCATTAGAACATCGCTATTCTTCAGTCTCTTCCTACGTTGACCAACTGTATCACTGCTTACATTATCAGTTTAAATTAAAATAAATAGATGGTATTATTTTTAGTGCGCTTAAATACAAGCTTGATATATTATCAACATTCAATTGTTTAAGTAGCTGGGTAGGTAGTTGATTGATAACACAAAAGTTGGCAGCGCCGTCGAAGTACCGCTATTTCTAGTACCGGTACCCCGGTGGTACCGCTAAAAAAATACTGGCCGGTACTACCGAAGTAGAAAAAAAAATAGTACTCGGTACTACCGAATACCGGTATTTTTTGCCCATGCCTATTGTTGAAGCCGTTTGCTTATACCATAGATCTTCTGGGGAGGGCGTTAGCTACCCATCCCACGGTAGAAAAGTGAAGCCGAAGGGGCGTGGCACTTAAGCCCATCTGCCATATTCCTGTGTAGCAGAAATACAAGGCTCCTTAGGGGAAATTCGTCAAAGGAAACTCAATATTTTCCCTACTGACAGCCGGAAAAAGCCCTTCCCACCGATGAGCGAAGATTATTTGTTGAATATAAAACCGGAAAAAAATGTATATTTTGGATGAAATATACGATTCAACCACGGTGCGGCAAATTAAAAATATGACGCACAAAAAGTCACTTTGCCACAGTTGCAACTAATTATCGGCTGTAGGCTGAAATAATAACTAATGAGTTCATGTGAAACACAAAGTATATAAAATTTGATATTCACAGCAGAATTTGTTAAACCAAATTCAATTATGAAAGAAAATAAAAAAGGATAAATGGACTAAAGAAGAATTAGAGGATACTGAATGCTACGATAATAATTACGTTTAATTGCTATTGCGTTCATCACAAGATTTTATTTGGCTAATTATCCGTCAAAAATATACATGATCGTGATTCAAGGAAATATGGTTTAGCAAGACATAATAACAACAATTACATCGGGAACCATGCATACCATTACTTATCAACGCTCTACAAAAAAAAAGTATTGACGAGAAAATTGTAGTAGAAAATTGTAGAAGTCAAGCTTCGATTCTTATCACCAGACATTTTTACGGATATGTAACTTCAATATCTAAAAGTTACGTAGTGTAAATCATTTCCGAAACTACTGCTAATAACCTCATGGCCATTAAATCGAAAGGGCTTCCTCATCAAAGGAAAAATTTGAGCTTAAGGAAAGTAAAATATCAGCTAGGAGACAAGATCGAAAGAGATTTCGCATACAATGCCGAGTAAACTGCCATGAAAACAACACTACGTTAAGAAATTGAGGATGGGTCTGGTGAATTTCAAGTGCTGACAAATCAGAAAATATTGTCCTTCCCCAAAATCAGACGAACATGAACCGTGGGTAACAGCAGTATTAAATAGTAGTATAGTTTGATAGTATACGGGGCTATCGTACCGTATACTATCAAACTATACTACTATATGCTGTTAGAAATAATAGTTGAATTAATATATTTTCCCCCACCCCATTCCGGATTTCCTATAGTTTCCCTCACTCTTATTACTGCCGCTTTGGAGCTCCTGCCTTCAGCCTTCTCAAGCCTTCGGGGCTTGCTCGTGACTCCTCATACCTTAATTTTAGTAGAAAATTTCTTATCGCGACCGCCAACACATATTATTGACAATCCATTCGGCAAAGGGTCCGGTGAAGTACTTCAAGCAATTATCACATTGGAAAGCATTGCTCCGCAATGTTCCCCGCATTGACGCAATTTCCGTGGTTGTGAAAAGGAACCCCCGGCTATTCACATAAAGAAAAACGAACAAGTATATTCTCAGGAATGGTTCAGAGCAGGGGTCTCCAATTCACTTCAAGGGTCTACAATTTAGGGGCTTCAGCATTATCGAGGGATATGAACACAAACTTCACATTTTGCAATTTTTGGCAAAAATAAAGTGAGGTGAGAAAGACAAATCGATTTTTAGGCATGCTTTTTATGGTGATACCGTGATTTAAGCTAAATATTTTGATGAGAGAATTAAACTGACCTAATTCGTTGAGAAAAGTGGAGATGGTGGTAAAAAGGACCAACGGGAACCTCAAAAGAGGACCACAAAGAATTGCTCTTTATGGTCCTCTTGAGGTTCCCTGAAGCTCTACGATTGACCGGGAGTATTCGAGGCAGGAGATCACTCTTGTTCGGCAAACTCCATACCTTTCATTTCTCTCCTTTAACTGTCCCTCCGAGAGGTCCACTACCTTCGCAGTCCGGAAGCCCTCAGCGTCAGTCAAGATCCCGAGTCTGAGTCGCCCCTGGTAGAGCCGGCCACGAGAGGACACGACAATATGCTATTAAAAATACATAATTTATGGAAAGTTATAAATAATTTCGGCAACTATCGGACCAAAGAAATAATTCTTCAATTTTCTAATTTTCACGAGAATCACTACTTTTACCCTCATAGCGCTGCCTAAATTGGTGTCCCACAGATCTACTATTTATTAGTATTGATACTGGGCATAAATTGGAACTTTTAAGATACATATGCTTTCAGTATGACTTAGTATAAAATATTTTTTTTTTAATAATGAAAACTTCAAAAATAAAAAAAACTGCAAGTCTCTTAGCAGACGCTGGGAGTGCTAGCCGGTGAAAATAAATTCATCCCCGATGAAAGTTATTGACCGCTACAGCTATATTATTACATAGATGACGATTTTGAATACCTGCAATTACTTAAAAGGAGATAGCTAAATGTTTATTTGACTTTCTTTGATAATCCTTCAGGGTTTCATCAAAGTCATAGGGGGCTACATATTAACATGCATTAAAAATAATTTTGCTCTTTTTGAATTTTTGAGCATGTTGCACAGATATGCACAAAAATTCAATTGAAATAACTGATTTTTCGTCTGAAACCGCGCCTAAATTCAATTTTCAAGATAGATTTATGCTATGCCACGTAATGTTATGTGCCCATTCATAAGATTTCTTGCCCTGGCTCTCACTGATTTTTAAGCAGGATATTCAAATAATTGATGATATTTCATACATTACAGGCAGTACATAACTGCTTAATGACGGAATCTCTGATCGATTTGGTTGTTAGCAAAATATTTTATTTTGGCATCGTCAAAAACTTTCTTCACATCTCAAATTTAATTTTACATCTCACTTGCGGAAAGCCATAGTGCACTTGAACTGCCTGATATAGCTAGATACACGACTGATATACCAAATTACCATAGGTGGCTACCACTCATTCGGGAATACAGATATTCATTTTGCTAGAATTGACCACGCATTCGTGAAAACAGAACAGTTGATCATCGGCATAGGAAGTAGAAAAGCGCCACTACTCAGAAAGAGAAAGAGGTAGTCTGTACACAAATGGAACGAGACTCCAAGGCGGGCTCACAAGGATGCACTCCTGGGGCAAGCGCTAGCTTTTCACCTCTACACCGCAGAAGGGGGAGGAGGACAAGGAAGGAGAAAGGAAGGAGGCGGCGCCGCGATAGGAACCCGATGACACCTCCAGGGAAAGGATAGGGAAGGAAGAGATGGGATCCCGCACCGTCGCAATGGCGGGCGGGTCCTAACCATAGAGGTTCCTCCTCTATGGTCCTAACATCCTAGCGAAACCAGAAAAAAGCCATTGCTGTACCAGCGATTTTAGTCTGTACAATTGAAGAGAGTGAGAGATAAAATGTCGGGTTTAAAGCAAGTGTTGGTAAGAAAAGACTCTTAAAACTGGATATAAACTGATAATTCCCCAGTGTAAGTACACATAAAGGAGATAAGCGGAGCGAAATATTTGGAAAAGTGAAAAAAAAGTCGAGAAAAATAAACAGTGCACCTTAATGCATATGAACACCTCAGCTTTGCCAATTATTTCCCGATCACACGTGTGGATTAAAATAGAGACGTGCCAATCGCTCAGAAAGAAAGAATAAACATCCGAACTTTCCTGCCATTGTGTTGGATTCCCTCCTCTTTCCGTGAAGTGGAACGAGAATCAGAAAGTTGAGCAGAAGAAGCAGGATGGAGCGAAATATAAGAATTGATAGGTGGAAAGGAGTAGGTGCATTATCCTGACCCATGTAAGGTCATCCCACACCCCAGGGAATAGCGACAAAATTATGCTAATACATAATGCTTTATTATACTGGTATACAAACGGCTTTGTTAATGAAACTTAGTATTTCACCTTAAAATCGGTTAATTTCTTCTTTTAAGTAAGAAAGCTATTCATTTTTATTACAAATAGGCAGGAAAAACCCTCTAACATATAAATGCAGGCAATGTTTCACTCGGTCATTTAATAAGACAAAAAAACCAAACATGGTTAACAAATGAGCTTAAAAGTATAGATAAATAAACAAAATTTATGTAACAGAACATTTAAACCTGCAAAAAGGATAAATATGTATAGAAAACATGTTCAATACTAGGGCGCTATCCTGATATCAGTCCCGTGGAGAGCGCAAGTAAAAGCAATTCTCGACACTATTATTATTAGAGTATTCTACCGATTAATGTAGGTTTGCATGGAGTACTAAAGAAGTGATCTGGGAGCCTTTAAAGCACAGAACCAACTGAATCCATCCTTAAATTAATAATAAACGTTGTATCACTAAATAGGACATTAATAAAGGACTTAAATGTATCCGTTGATGAACCTTCCATGATGAAATACTTAGGCGCAATCGAGATATAGGAGAATCGTGATAAGGGACTGCAGCGTATATGTCACTGGGTCATTTATGGTTCAACCTATGCGACATATCCACAACTAGAATTTTTAAATAAAAGACGATAGAGCAAAATTATGGTAACGTATCATTCCCAAACCCAGAAATAAACATAACAAAAACCACGGTAATTCAAAAACTAAGGCGCTATCATCATTACGTGACCAAAGTAAGCGCATATTAGACCACAATTAGAAAAAAACATCTAAAAATGAGTATAGAATTCCATTTAAAATTTTCCACAAACTTATTAATAATGAAGAAAAGGACCGCAATTTTTAAAGTTTGATTTAACTCATGCGCAACACGGAAGAAAAATAATTTAAAGACAATAAAAACAAAGTAGAGTTTTAAATGTGTCATTATCAAAATACTCTATTAGAATTTCACAATGAAACTAATCTACATTACGAGGTAACACATCAAAGATTACGTACACCCATAGCCCATACCGATTTACATTACATAGGGATACCACGAGTCGACAAATACTAGGTCACCCACCCCAAACCACCCCGACGGAAGGTAAGTGACATGAATGGGAAAATATTTTTTCCGAAGACTGTGCCGGTTCTTCAGCTGGATAACACCTTGATTGTAGAAAAACATGTTCAACCAAGGGATGAAAGAGTAAAAACGTCATCTATTTACTATTTCTATTTGTAACCAAGGCCTGGGATGGCCCGACCCACAGACTGCGGAAACCAACTGCATTCCGGAAAAGTGAATTTTTTTTTTAATTCTTTATTTTCACTATTGATTAAAAGAAATTTTCTACAGTCATAAAAGAAATAAACACTTTAAAATTTAACTGAAACATATACGAACCAACCGGGAAATAACTGACCCTCAAAAAAACCGAAGTGAATATTTAAATTTGTCATGTTCAAAGTACTCTTTGTGAATTTCACATCGAAACTCATTTACAATACGAGGTAAGATATCAAACATTATGTAACACCCATAGCCCATACCGCTTTACATTACATAGGGATACCACGAGCCGTCAAATACTAGGTCGCCCTCCCCAAATCACCCGCACGGCAGGGAAGTGACATGAATTGGGTAGTTTCCTTCATCGAAGAAAACGAAAGGCATTGATTGCGATTCGTTACCCACCATTAGTGTATTCGTAATATACAAATTATTTGGTTTTACAAATACCGGTTTAGACGACTGGAAAGGGTCAAATTTTATCCTCATTTGAAAAAGGCCAGATTGGCGCCCATACGATGCCACTCCACGTGACGTCACAAGGACCTAGTTTCTACACGAGAGGATAGAGTTATTCATCGTCTGAGGTTACCAATGCATGCATGAGGAACAGAGCTCAGGGAAACAAGTCTTAATAATCACTTATTAAAACTGGCTAAGGTTGGAAAGTTTTCTTCGTTTGATAAGGTATTAATAATCCTTTTTTAAGCCAAGCGCTACCAGCTAGCATGGTACTCAGATACCCGCTAGCATTCTGCGTCGTATCTGCGCTCAGAGCCCCGCCCATGGTCACCTCACAAGGCGGGAGGGGGAACCAGAAATGCGTCACACGGACTTTTTCCCATCACTCTTACTTACGCGTCGCGTTTTCGCGCGCTTGAAAATTTTCACTTTTCATTTAATCGCGAAAAATAGATATCGCCATTTAAAAATCTAAAAGCGTGAAATATGTACCCCAGGAGTAATAATCTTTCGATTTAGGCAGTAAAAAAATAATAGGAAACCACCCTATTGGAAAAAATTTTTTCCCGAAGACTGAGCCCGACTTACAGCTGTGATAACGCATTATTTAGGAAGAAAACATGTTCAACCGAGGGATGAAAATAAAAAACGACAACGTAAGTGTATAAGAAGAATGATATAGTTGTATATGAACATAAGTACGATTATGGTATCTTCGGTTATGTATTATTAAGTTGAAAGTTCGAATATCACAAGGGGAATTTCAATGTGAAAACATACCATGTTATGAAGGTAGGGTACATACCATTACTTTAATCACACCACTTAGCTTATAGGACATTTTGAGCTGTTCCTATATCCATGGAAATTGTTGTACACATATTATTATATGGAATTGAATGGAGTACTTTAGTAGTGATTATTTTTAGTGAGCGTTGGGAACTTTCATTGCAACGGATTTTGATGAACGCACTTCACTCTTATTCTCAGAACGTGGGAATGCGAATTCCTTCATGTATTGGGAAATATTTTTGCGACTCCCCCCTCCACATCAATACTGTTGTTACAGTTTGGGATAAACCGCTGATGGCGTTAAAAATTATGTCTGCTTATCCCTCTTAATCTTCTAAGAAATGCAGAATGAAGAATACGAGAGGGCGTTTTTGTTTACTGCCCCCATGGGACGTCGTCTACCATTTTCCGAGAATGCAAATAAATGGAAAGTGTACCCATTTGGGGGGTGAGGGGTGTGTATGGCTATAGGGGCGGGTCTTTTTTGTAAGCAGAGAAGCGCTCCTGGTGTTGACCCTTCCTTCGTTCGGGTGAAGGTCTCTGACGGTCGTAGTGCGGTTGGGCGATGGGGTGGGAACTGAGTGAAAGGGATCGTGATCGGGGAAGCCCACGCCACTGGGCGTCTGGGAAATTCCCAGTTTTCCATTCTTCAACCCTTGGGAACTTCTGGGGCCCAATAGCCTACAATTTAAAAATGCAATTCTCATATTTTGGAGGGCTTGTCGGTTTATAAATTATTATATGTCCCACCACACACGTCCTCGCCACATGCACACCGCAAGTGTCACGGAAATGTTAGGTCTCATGAAAAAATATGATCATATGGAATAGCGAAAAGTGTATATTCATGCATCTGCATGTACATAATACCCTGCGAGCCACTTCCAGGGTGTTTGGCAGGGGGTGATCAATCACCAGCATGCAGCATGCAATTGGACTCCAACATGCACACCACACGGTCCACAAAACGTCACGCATACTAACAAATTATACTACTATACGCTGTTAGAAATAATAATGAAATTAAGAAACATGCATTAAGTTTTACATAGCTTAGTTGGCTACACCACAAGTCATGCAATCCATTTATGAGTTCTATTGCTGCCGTTATAATCTCTTATCGATCGGGAAAAATTGACTTTCTGAATTTGTCTGTTCTACAATCTATCACTCTTATTTTATTTATATGATGAGATCTTCCGTAGTATGTTGGCGTCCGTAAGATATAGTCAACTTCATCAGAAAAGATACTGCTTTTGAATTTAGCTAAAAGGTTTAGTCTATTTTTCGATTTACGGTCCGACAGAGATTCCCATCCGAGTTTATCTAAGAGGTCAGTTACACTAACAAGACTATCGTAACGACCTTTCACATAACTGGCAGCTCTTCTTTGCACGCGTTCTAACTCTGTTATTAAATATGATTATTGTCTTTGAGTCCCCCTGTGCTTTAGACGGAATCCTAATCACCGAAGTTATAATTTAGGATCAAAATCGACGAGTACTCGTGTTTTTTGCGTGTTAACACTCGGGATATCAATGCTCCAGGTTGAATTCCCCATTATCATGCTCTATCAAAGTGAATTCTAAAACTGATAAAGGCCGATCAGCATTAAAACACACAAAACGACCACTTCAACATTCATGCAAGAGAATTCAATATTATTCCTCCAAAGAGCCTGAAGAAAAGTTTATTTATCAAAGAAGAAAAACTCTCCTCTGGAAAACATTGATACAAATTTCAACCATGAAACACTACCTTCAAATCAATAAACCTCTTGAGGGTTCAAAATTTCGGACGGCGAAATGAAGTGGGATTGATGTTTTTGCCGGATTAACAACTTCCTCATGAAGCACATTTCTAAAACTGACAAACGAATGCGGGGTGAGTCTCACTCGTTATTTTTTAAAGACAAGTAAAAAAAAATAATGAAGAAATAGATAACCTTTTTGCGATTGAATGTTATGAACTTTTATGATATCATTCTCATAAGTTCATCTCCCTTGGTTAAAATTGCAGCTGAAATTGAAAAGACTGCAAAATAAACTACTTAAGTTATAATCAAAGTTATCACACTTAAAAAATGGTGACCTACGATAATTCACCGAGTTTAATATGTAGTTATATAAATAACGTTAGATCTAGTCAGATTCTGAATGCGGTATCAGTATTTCCAAATTAATTGATTAGAGTTTGCCAGAAGGATGCATTAGCCACACAGTGATTTTCATCCGCCTTCTAAAAGCCTTTACTTCAGTCTGCTTCGAGGAGTGATTTAAGTATTAAATATGAATATCAACTCCACACATATGACTACTGTCTTTTCTTTCAGATGGAAGGAGGGCATACTCGTATTAAGATATGGTGTCTGTATTATGGACACCAAGAGTATCAAAATAACTTCAGGTCTATTAGCTGATGAGAAATAATAAAAACAATCAGAAGGACTCGTAAGATTTAAGAACTAAATATACCTCTTAAATTTAAAATAGAATATACATATTTAAAAACCGGGATATGGTGATACGTTCAAATGTGACATGATTTTTCATGGGCGACATTAAATACTACCGGTCAAAGGTGTGAATCATAACCATCTCTGCCGAAAATGTTGGCCATCAATTATAATGGTACTTATAAGCATTTTGCCCCAAAAGGTGATTTTGATATACAAGGTCAAATTTCGATGAATCAATTTCATTCGCCGGAGAGAACTTTCTCATGCATATATAAATGAATGACCCCGCCAATTCTCTCATGTAAATTACACCAACGTGTACATCGACTTTTGTCACGCCAAACAAAATCCCTTTCCTGAGTCTTTCCCGCCGCGGGGAACTGTTATAGCGGGGAACTGATTAGAGGTCAAGGCCGAATGTTGACCGACGTCGAATCCAAATCTTTCACGATGGTTATTCCAGTTCATGTTCTCCACAGCGATGATTCAGTCCTACTACAGCTAAAACACTTTGAATTCGTTCCGCGTTGAATAAGAATGAAAAAATAGCGGCCCGTTCGGCGGCCGAAATATCCCTGAGGGCAAATGAAAGAAAAATAAACAGAAGGGAATCAGTGAAATTCGGGGACCGTTCCTGGAATATAAAACATCCCCAGTGTTGGAATCACAGACACCAGTTCCGCGCGGCAAATTGCTCGTATCGGAATGGGACCGACTTTCAGTCGAGATAATTTGATCGACAAGGACGAACGCGTAACTCTGTCGCGTAAACAGTAGTGAAGTACGCATAAGCTGCCACGGAAAAAAATCGCATTGATCTTTTGGAGATCCAAACGCCCACGGTTCGATTCCAGCGGAATATTTCACTCGGAGGATGATTTTGAGCCATTAAGAAAGGTATTTGTTATCAATGCATTAGTTAGAACTTTCACGTGTCAAAAATAAACTGCGATTAAGCGTTGGAAACAATGGACTATTTTTCATTACTTATCTCACTCTGCAGATGTTTCATTGCGAAGGAGGAGTCTACCTGTCATCAAGGTGCTGAAGTTTACCTGGAAATAAATTTAAAAGGAGAGAATTAGATAAGGTGACAGGAAATTTTGGACACAATGGTGGGCAATGAAATTACCATGGAATGGAAACTCAAATTTTCAATGGAGATATGTTGAAAGAGGTGATATGTTTGTTTCAAAGACTCAGTCGGGTTCGATTGTCAAGACTACAAAGTATATATCACTAATAAAGAGTTAGCCTCACATAAATAACCACAATTATTTATCCTGCAGATTTAAAACACACCACAAGCTAACCGGATATAGTATGGTTAAAATGTGTAATTCCTCAGCTAAAAGTGATCAAATTGTGAAACAACCAATGCTTATCGTTATTTTATTTGCCAGTTTTAACAAATTGAGGAAACATGACTATAAATATCACAAACTACACTACTTCACCAAATACGTACATGATAACGATTAAAGTAAAATAGGAGTTAAGTCAAAATAAAAATAAAATACTCACTAGACTTGAATGCTATTTAATTTGATCTGCATTTAAAGGTGACTGAAATAATTTTATTGTATAACTGATAACTTAAGGCTTTACTTTTTGAAACCTCTCCATATTGGAAATATATCAATAAAACTGTGTTAGGTTCACTATTAATTAATTATGGGCACGACCCGGGTCCCGTAACTTGGTTACATCGTCAGGTGACTGACCTTCTTGCCTTTAACTGGCGAAAGCATGTATTTACGATATTTTTTTTTACCTCAAGTGAATCTCATTTACAGAGACTACGTCGAAAAATATGACCTCGGAAACTCAATATTTTAAATAATTGCACTTAAACAATCATTTTGCACCACATTTGCTAAAACGTTAGTTGGATGAGTAACAACTAAGATATTATTAATCAATCCTAGATCAAAGATATAAATCACCCACTTTGTCGATGAAAGGCTTAATGCATCGTACCCCCAGAATTACAGGACTACAAAAAATGAAGATTTATTGCAAACACACGATTACGAGACACAAACTATAAATACGCTGGGCCACTATGATGGCCGCATCATTAAACAGGCTTTTTTACTTGGCTCCCCTTTCATGCACCTACGCCCTCTCCAAAAACCTCAATCCATTTAAAGGTGTGTTTGGTTCGTGGGAACTATTGAGAGCGAAATCCCTTCGCAACCACAAAACAATTCCACATGAAAAAAATCTTTCTTCTTCTCCATGAATGTTTTTCCTTCCGCTATCATAACTTTTCCCTTTCGAAAGGAAGAGGGTAGTTTTGTCTGAGCCCAATATAGCCCACGCGAACAAAGAGACGAAGGACTCTCGCACCTCTGACCCTTTCTCACACCGCAATCCGACCGATGAGAGAAGAGACAGTGGACCGGAGGGAAAAGAAATAAAGAGAGAAGCATTCAAAACATCATCCCTCTGCACACACGACCACTCCAACCCCCGAAGCATATCCCGCCTTCAAAGGTTCGAGCGAAATGTTTCCCCCGACCAAACTAAACCGCAGAGAGATTCCGAAATCCACTTCTGCAGGTCATTCCTCTGAGCTCAACTTAGACATTTCTCCATGCAGATCATGGGTTGGCAATTCCTCCATGCGTAAGGACATGCGTATTTTCAAACTGAAATGACTGCGCGAGTTGCTATCACCAATAATCCCCCGACAAATGTTTACTGATGTAACAATTTTGTGCTACCTGTCATAGGGGCCTATTACGTAACTTTGACTCGGAGCTAGAGCTATCTGTAACTCCGCCCGGATTAGTTTTGATTTGTAGCTCCAACTCTATTACGTACCGGCAGGAGTTAGGAGAAGTCTCGGAAAGAATGCGGAGCTACAGTGGCTCTGGAAAATTCGGAAAGCAAATCTCCAGAAATGAGTCAACCAATAGGAGCTAGGTATCCGATAATAAATGTTTCTGAGCAGACGGATTTAACGTGAATTTCGGAATGGAGTCCCAAACTTGTATTTCGTAAGTTAACGTGAAATAATTAATATAAACTACATTTTTGGAATGTTTATACTATAAAGCTTATTCACATACAGTTCTATGTCATCCATTGTATAAAGTCATTCATTTATCGTCGAATGCAAACCTATTCTCTGCCCATGTTGCTATTATGGCAGTGAATACAATTTTAGATACCGGCAAAGGTCAGAGAAAATGAGCAGGAAGCAGTGCGCGGTGCTCACTAATTTTATGAGTGACCACAGAAGCTTTGCCCCTGGCGTATTCCAACCTCAGAGTACTCTGAGATTCCAACCCCTATGAAAAAATTGTATAAACCTGTTTCAAAATTTTATACAATCTTATACATTGCCATGGCAATGTATAAAAATTTGAAACAGGTTTAAACAATTTTTTCATAAGGGAAGGGATAAACGGGGAGGCAACAATAAATAAAATGTGGGGTGACAAACCTTAATATTTTATCCACAATTAACAAAAATGTGCTACTGAGATTGACAGATGCCTACACAGTACGAAGATATTTGTACACACACCAACACATATATTTAATACCAATAATGAAAATAAAAATGCCTTATGGCAAATCCAGCCCGATTACCTTCGCTTCTCAACTGTCATTTGCCATGTCGGCCGTTGGAAGGTCGGAATCTGAAGGATTTGGAAATGGATGGACCAATAAACATATATTGGGGAAGTATGATGAGGGTGTTTGTGGAGTATATAAGAAGAAGGAGGCATCTGGCATTGGAAAGGAGCCGAATAAGGGGTTCCCACAATCAGATCGAATTAGATGAAGACTATTTTCGAATGTTTTTCAGAGTGTCAAAAAACATTTTTCAATATCTCTACCTGTCTCTGGGACCCACACTAAGGAAACGCAGTATATCTCAGACGCAGAATAAGAAGATTCAACATTACACACGCCCATAGTGATATAATGAAAATTCTTTAATGATATTTATGTTTTTCCACGCTTAGTCCAGAATCTCTGCGTTTCCTTAGTGTGGGTCCCAGAGACCGTCAGAGATATTGAAAAATGTTTCGAAGCGCCTCGCTATCTACCCGTGTCATCACCAGCAGCTCTTGTCCTTCCCGAGACATTGGTAAAATCTCAACTGTTGGTTATTCTGGACGCAAAAATTCATTAATACCTCATGCCTTTTGCGTGAATTGATTTGGAAACTGGGTTTTTGAATGGAAATGAACTATGGGTAAAAACTTAAAATACTTGTGTGTGATTATTCGCTTCCCGACACCAAGGGCAAGAACCCGCACGCATTACAATAACATTACACCTACATCTACAAATTACCCTGCGAGCCACTTCCAGGGTGTTTGGCAGGGGGTGATCAATCACCAGCATGCAGCATGCAATTGGACTCCAACATGCACACCACACGGTCCACAAAACGTCACGCATACTAACAAATTATACTACTATACGCTGTTAGAAATAATAATGAAATTAAGAAACATGCATTAAGTTTTACATAGCATAGTTGGCTACACCACAAGTCATGCAATCCATTTATGAGTTCTATTGCTGCCGTTATAATCTCTTATCGATCGGGAAAAATTGACTTTCTGAATTTGTCTATTCTACAATCTATCACTCTTATTTTATTTATATGATGAGATCTTCCGTAGTATGTTGGCGTCCGCAAGATATGGTTAACTTCGTCAGAAAAGACACTGCTCTTGAATTTATCTAAAAGGTTTAGTCTATTTTTCAATCTACGGTCCGACAGAGATTCCCATCCGAGTTTATCTAAGAGGTCAGTTACACTAACAAGACTATCGTAACGACCTTTCACATACCTGGCAGCTCTTATTTGCACGCGTTCTAACTCTGTTATTAAGCCTTTTTCATGAGGGTCCCAAACACTGGCATCGTATTCCAAATGTGGTCTAACGAGGGAAAAGTAGCTAATTTCTCTCACTTTGTCGTCGCACTTTCCTAATATTCTTTTAACAAAACCCATTTTAGGATTAGCTTGACCGGTTATTTCTCGAATACGTTTATTCCACGATAGATCATTATTGAGTCTAACTCCTAGTTATTTCACGGATTCAACAGTCTCTAATTGGGTACCCCGAATCATATAGCTACGTCGTAGGGTGTTGTTCTTCTTCCAGAAATGTATTACGACGCATTTTTTCAAATTTAATTCTAACTACCAAGCATCGCACCAAGCTTGGATAGCAGCAAGGTCATTCGTTAGTTCATCTATATCTTTGCTGGAACGGATTTCTCTGTAAACTACAGCGTCGTCTGCAAATTATCGTAACTTACTCTGCACTACTTCGCCAATGTCGTTTATATAAAGAAGGAATAGGAGTGGGCCAATGACACTACCCTGAGGAACGCCAGAAGTGACTCTAACCTCATTGGAGACTGCACCGTCTAATACTACTCTTTGGACGCGGTCGCTCAAAAATTCTCTAATCCAGGAAATGACATCTTCGTCTAGACCATAAGATTTCAGTATTATTATTAACTTTCCGCGGGGTATTTTATCAAATGCCTTTTTGAAATCAAGAAAAATCGCGTCTACTGGAATGTTGTCTTCCCCGGAGACTAAAATATCGTGGGCGAAAAGCGCTAACTGAGTTTCGCACGATCTGCTTTTCCTGAATCCATGTTGATTTCCCATTAATAAGTTTTGCGCGTCTAGGTGTTTCATTACCGAGCTGACTACGATGTGTTCAAGGACTTTGCAAGAGATGGACGTTAAAGATATCGGCCTGTAATTAGATGGCTGTTCCTTGTCTCCACTTTTAAATATTGGCGTTACATTAGCGATTTTCCAGTCATTAGGTACTTCGTGTTGCTTGATGGATTAACTGAATATTAACTGCAAGTAGGGGGCAAGTTCTGAGGCTAGTTCTTTATATACGCGAGAAGGGATATCGTCTGGACCAGGTGATTTACTTGGACTAAGCGATTTCAATATATTTTCTATTCCGAGCGTACTAATGTCAATAGGTGGCATCTTATGTATACAGGGATTGTCATCGGTCTCGGGTGAGTTTTCGGAAGGCTCCGTGAACACGCTCTTAAAGTAGGAATTTAATAAATTGGCTTTATCGTAACTGCTTGTCAACACATCTCCATTGTCGTTTCTCAGCGAACATACGGTAGATCGTTTACCTTGAACTTCCCTAACATATGACCAAAATGCTTTTGGGTTATCCTGTAGCTGCTCTACTAGTGTTTTTCTTTCAAAATTCGTGAACGCATTCCTGAACGCTTCCTTCGTGGCGCCTTTAGTCATCCTATATTTTTTAATCATTAGCTCGCGTTCATTAGCGGATAAATCCGTGCTGACTTTTTTCATTTTAGCACGACACGCTCTCTGTCGCCTCAATGATTTTCTCACTTCCGCGTCGTACCATCTCGGTTCGCTGCCTTCTTTTACTATTTTACTAGGGATGTAGCTATTTATTCCCGAAGTTACGAGCGAAAGAAAAGCTTTCCAAGTTTTCTCTACATTTAACTTTAATACTGATTCTTGAAACTCGGGGAAAGCATTTTTCAGATGACTCTTAAACCCATCAAAATTAGCTCTTTTAAAAATGAAAAGTTTACGCTCTTTTTTTAAGTTTACAGCGGTATTTAGAGAAAACTGTGCAGTTAATACCCTATGGTCACTTATTCCTTCGACAGTGCCAACGTTTATTACCTGATGTGGTATATTTGTCGCTAATAAATCAAGAATATTTTCTCCTCTGTTTGGTGCGGATGCTATTTGAAACAATGAATTAGATGTGAAAGTGTGTAATAAAGCCTCGCAGATCACTTTATCCCTCCCACCAGGAATGAAGCTATAAGTCTCCCAATCTATAGAAGGTACGTTGAAATCTCCACCCACAATCAAGTTTCTTTCAGGATACTTGGATGCTACGCTGTTTATTTGATTTTGAAAATCCAACATTGACGTTATATCTGAGTTAGGTGGTCTGTAATACGAACATAATAAAATAGTTTTGAATTTTGGACATTTAATTAAACACCACACAGATTCAACGCTGGTCTCAGTTACGGTTATCGCTTGGCTGACGATTGAATTCTTTACAGCTATAAAAACTCCGCCCCCAACTCGATTAATTCTATCTTTCCGATAAACAGTGAACGATTTTGGGAAGATCTCATTGTCTGAATCATCATCTGTTAGCCAACTTTCTGTTCCAAAAATGACGTTACACTTCGTACTATGAATTAAATGATGGAATTCGGGAATCTTATTTCTTAAACTACGGCAATTAACCACAGCTACGATTAAAAGTTCGGAAGTAGTATTATTGCGATTCGGGAATAATTCTAATTTGCTTTTGTCGAATAGACTATTCACAGGCTCTATACCGCTGATAAATGGCAATGCATGTCTTATTGTCTCACTATCAAAATGACTTGAGCCTGGACTGCCTTTGAACGTATTGCTCGACTGACGCTTCTCGTGCTTAAATGTAATACCTGAAACGCTGATTTTTCTTTCTACTTCTCTATTCTCATTTCTGGAAGAATTTTTGTCTGTGAAAAGTTTTGAACTTACCCCTTTATTTTTCAACCCACTAATATATCTACACTCTGCCCTACTCTCTACTCTAAAAAAGACCTACAGTGCTCAAATATGCTACTCGCTACACGACAAGCCGACTCGGCCGTGTAATGGACTCCCGAACGGTTCAGAGGGATCCGACACGATCGGATTGCCGGCCTAAGGTCCACGAAGGAGGCTCCGATGTCCGTGCAGAAACGACGCAGCCTCTGGTTTATGCCTTCCACTCGGCTCCAAACCAGAGAACCACGATCGATCCTCGGGACAAGACTACAAATCGAAAGCTCAATGCCGACTCCAATGGTCCCACCCACCCGCTTCACTTCGGAATTCAGATCCCGGAGGGAATCTAGAATTTCCTCAGATCCACGGAAGGTGGCATCATTGACGCCGACATGAGCCACGACCCGCAGTCTGGAGCACTTCGTGCCCCGTACCGCCGCACCAACCGCCTGCGTCACCTGAGGAACACCGCCACCAGGGATGCACCATGACGTTACACGGTCGCTTACACCCTCGCGGTCTGCCCTCTCCCGTAACGGGACCATCACACGACGGACATTGCTACTCCCTAACACTATGATCCCCCCCTTCCCACTCTGACGCCCCTTCCTAGGTGCCGGTTTCGGGGTAGGAGTAGGCACGTCAGGCACCTCGGAGTTTCCATCCGACAGCAACTGGTACCTGTTCGAGACGGGGACGGGATTTGCCTCAGCATCCCCCAAACCCCGTCTTAGAGTGACACTACCACCGTCCCTCCGAGACACGGCCCTCCAAAACTCAGATTTACGGGGTGACGTGACCCCGTCATCGAGAGATGGACCTCGAGGAAGGCTCTCGATCGACCAGCCGCTATTTGCAATCGGGCGAACCCGTGCAGCCCCTGTGGCACGGCGACCTTTCGAAGAACCACCCCTCGGACCATTCCCCTCAGCGGTATCAGCCACCCTTTCAAACTGGGCCCGAAGTTCTCGCACCATCGTCTTCAACGCGGTAATGCGGTCTCCGAGAGCCTCGCATTCTCCGGCGTTTTCAACTCCGGCAACGGGTGACCTATTCGAAGGCATCCTATCACTATCGCAACCTTGGATTTCAGAAAAGCTTACCTGACGGGTGATACGCTTAATAGATATTTGAGAGAGTAAAACAAACCGATAAACTTACTAGCTTGTCTCTTATTAATAGATATTTACGCTTAATAGATATTTGAGAGAGAGAGTAAAACAAACCGATAAACTTACTAACTTGTCTCTTTTTAAACGTAAATAAGGGAATGTAGTTACCTAGATATGGATTAAGTCGATTAATGGGTTTAAAACTAGAAAACTATATAGTTCCAAAGAAGACTAATTAACGAAATTAAGATATAGCTTAACGTGGGGCAAATAGATTAACGATAATAATCAACAAGAGAGCAAAGACGAAACTAACTAGCTAAAATATAAATTCCCCGCAATATGATCCCCACGAAAGAGCAAAGCTATAAAAAGGGTGATAGACTAACAAAAATGTATAAATAAGGGTAAATAAGTAATAAAAGTACTAACAACAATATATAAATACGCGTAAATAGACTTTAAATAAATAAGTATAAATAGACTTTGAATAAATAAGTAAAAAAGAGTATATGAGTCCTTGAGATAAAAGTGTGATCAGTTGCAATGCGTTTGGTGAAAGTATATCCAAACACATGAAAAACGCTAACAAGGCAAAAATATCAAAACCGCACTCGAAAATGCAATGGAAAATAACTGAAGAAGAAAAAGGTCAACCTCCTACCCTCTAAATAGTCACTCGAGTTAACCGAAAGTGGAAGAAACGGATTAGCAAAAGCATCCAGCCATCTTGAGAATGACTTACAGAAATAGGCATAGCAAAAAAATTAAATTCAGTGTAGAAATAAGGCAAATGTGCAGGCACACTTGACATTATTCAGTGAGATTGAGGAAATTTTTCCTCACATTCAAATTAATTCATTTCATTCTCTAATAAAACTGGTTAATCTAAAGGAAAGCATTCTTATTTAATGAAATGGAATTGGGCTGTGATTACTACTGACCGTGCATCAACCGAGAAATAGATTTAACATAAATTTTAAAGCCTTGCATGTCTGATTATATATATTTATATTTTCCTAAATAATGCAAACTTCCAAGAGACATTCCATTTCTTGTAACTAATCGCGATTCCAAGTCGAGTTGCGCCACTAAAAGTTTTTGAGAATCATTGCAACACTACGGAAGTTATAAGAAACCAATTAAAATGCGAGCGAAGCGAAAGAATAAATTCAAGTTTCAACGGGGCGCAGAAGTTGGTAATAACACGATGCTAATGATAGTAGGTATAAACTATCCTTCATAGCAGCAAAATGACAAAAATACCCTGAATAATATTGAGGTCCTACCTTAATTAACTTGAAGCCTTAATCAGGGTCATTCCTTCCTCCGGTGGCTGGAGATGTCCGATGGAGATAATCCTCGGGCAGGGGCAGAAGGGGTCACACAAGGTTTCATCGTGAGGGACACTTCAAAGGGTAATCAGCGAACACGTTAACACGCTTAGGAACACGCAACCACGACATAAAGAATTACACTAAAGGCGTGGATGCAGATCAACTGAGAATAAGGGCGAAACTAACACTACTATCATGAAGACGACACATACACGACGATTACAGTGGATAGATTACACGCGACGCGTAGAAGACATCCTGGGCGTTAATTCTGGTTGCTCCTTTAATAAGGGTTTACATTAACTAATCATAAAAAAATAAGAGTCACTTATTTCACCACCGACACGAGTTATCGAACGATAATAATAATAACAGGAACAAAGCACTCGGCGATCGTTCAGGCGATGGACTCGCCGTCCGGCATATGTCGACGGTCTGAATGACGCGTGTGAAGTGCACCACCCTCTCGACTTGATAAGGAAGGACACACCTGTTTTAAGGCGAGACGCAATGAATCACCAGTTGGGAGGGGGGTGTGTTTGAAATATGCTCAGAGGTAGAATGTCTCCGAGAGTCAAAGAGGTCCCTCCGGAAGCCCTGCGGAAGAAGTAAATGTAAAGGCCGTTTTACACGGTACACGAAATTGCGCAGTCTGACGTACGTGTGAAGGCGCAATAAAAATTGCGTCGTTTAACACAAAAATTTAAGCCTGAATTAACTATCTCAAACTATTTTCTTAAGGAATAATTTGTAACGATTTCTTTCGCCCATATAAATCAGGTAGCCAATCAAAACCTTGGGCGGAGTAAAAAATAACAGGAATAATATTAGGATACATTTTTGAAATTTTCATTTATTTTGATCTTTATATTAGAGAAGTGTATTTAAAAAATATATTTTTTCTCAGTAAATGCCAAATATTATTGGAACCATTCAATAATTTAATTATTTTTTGTGCTTTCCTTTCTAAGTGTTCAGAGACTCGAAAAAATACTCACAATATAAATAATAATAATAACTGTAGTAATACAACCAATTCTACACACATAAGGTAAGAAATAAAACAATATCAATTAAGGTCAATTCAACACCACTGACATTCTTTAAATATGACTGATATTTGACTCGATACCGAACTTAAATTCATAAGTCTTTCCGAGAACTCCTTTCAAGTGGCAGATGAGTTAGGGTTTGGAATATCAACACGGCGAACATTCATGCGTCAAAGAATCGGGAAGCAACGCGAAAATCCAGGAGAATAGTTCAGGAGATGAATTTCCTTACTTTTTCTGATCATTTTATTTCACAGATAGATTTGAAATAGACGGCGGAGGTTTCCGTGGAGTCCGTAGCGTAGTGTTTACAATAATAAGCGTGTAACTAAAAATTGAATAATCTTAACGTAAAATGACGTTTTGGATTTATTGGATGGCAGCAACATTGTATTCTCTTTTGCTGATTTAATGAGTCCATAAATGACCGTGGGAAAGAACAATTCCTATTCCAACCCGTTCCTTAAGATATTTCTTTTCTTTTATATTTGATATCGGGATATCCTGGAACTGTAGTGGCCTCTGGTTTCACTCGTCTCTTTGATATTGCTTTAATAGTACAACCCTGGAGTAGTTTTATATTTATAGTTGTTGAAGCGGTGTGGCACTCTAGTGTTCACTCCATGGTGCATTCCAATTTTTTTTTTATTTTAACTGCGCTTGTTGATCCCAGTCTGCAGGCGATATACATATGTATTGCATGCTTCCGCGTCCCTAAGGTTTAATGTCCTCGCATTCACGTAAGAAAATCGTTGCGAACGCTCTTTGGCGCGAGAGCGCGTTCTCTTTATGGGTTTCTCGTCGTATGGAGGTCGTCGGGTTGGGCGGTAGGCGGTGTTGCGCGCTGTCCCTCCCACGCAATATCCCTGTGGGGAGGGGGTTGGTCCCCAGCGGGTGGGTGGGTGGGAGTGGCCTCGTATCCATGGTGACGGAGAGAGTGAGAGAGATAAGTGGGGAGGGAGGGAGGTGGACCTGTTGCATCCAGCGAGGGCCCTCCATTTCGGCCCTGTCCTCTCCATCACCGCATCGGAAGAGAGAGAAGTCACACCACTTCATGGCCGTCATATTTATTGCTCGGAATTCGCGCATTTTTCAGAATGAAAGGGAGACTAGGCCTCATTGCCAATTGAATGGGAGGGTGGGAATGACATGCTTGGTTCATTCGCAAAATGCTCCGTGTATTTACACCTGACTTCACCAGTGGTATACCTGTAAAAATTAGTGAGGTGATGAAATTGGAAAATAAACTTTAGCCAGAAATGTAAAATGGTCGTGAAAAACCATTAGAAAATAGGAAAAGTATTGGGAGTTGGGAGAGAAGAATCTCTCGGCGCCATTATGAGGAAATCTGGTTTCATTCATCAATTTTATTAGGAAATGAATAATTGCGTGAATATTTTTCATTATTTCAACGAATAAAGTACCTTTATTAGAGTGGTCCAACAAAGTGCCAACTTTGATAACTTGTGCTTAAAAAACAAAACTCAGCTAATGTCATATGCGCATGTTTGCCATACATGCCCAAAGTTTCTAGGAAGATTATTATGAGGCTTCCGCGGTGATTAAATTGATGATTAGTTTCCGGGTTAACATCGCGTTTTTCGCCAAAAATTATTCGACGCGGTATTAACCCGGAAACTAATCAACAATTTCTAGGAAGATCTTTGTAATTCAAGGTGGCATTGGGAAAGAAACTGCCCCTTCCCTTTGTCCCTTAGTTCGCGGGATTCGCAATCGGACTGCCCCGAACAAAAAGCCTCGGAAATGAGAGTGAACCTATGGCTTAGTCTGGGATGAGCTGTACCTTTGCCTGTTCCAACCAGCCTTTAGGCTGAGACACATTGTGGGTGATTAAGTGAGTTAGCGTAAAAATCTCCATGTGATTGCATGTAAATCTATGTGTAAATATTACCTCGCATTCCATCTCTAAGGTGCTTGGCAGGGGATGACCAATCACCTCCAGCATGCAACGTTATGTCATTATTAGGAGACGGCTTTGAAATCATTAATCGTCCAACTTCGAAAATCCAGTGTCCCAACTGGTTAGCTTGGAGAATCACGCGATAATGCATTGATTGTAAAACAAAAGTTTGTCTGGTTAAATACATTTATTGTAAACTTTGTCTCTTCCGCTCATTAATTGGAACACCTCCACCGTTTTCGACGCTCCTATGATATTTCCTACAGGAATTACATATATCCATTAGTAAATCCCACGAAGTAAGCTCTCAAGTAAATAAGCTTTTTGGGTGATCCCGCATCAGTTGTAAAGGCCTGGTTACACAGTACATTAACGCGTACAAGTTAGTAAAATTTTGCGTGAATGATTTTGGTTGACCGGAACGGAACATGTACGAATGCATTAACCAAATTAGAACAGGTTCTATTTTCTGTGCATGCATTCGCACAAGTTGGGTGGTTACACGTTGCATTTTGGCGTTCATTCTCGAGTTCATACATTTAGACATTGACCCGTACATGTTAATGTATCGTGTAACCAGGCCTTTATGTACAGCCCACGTTTCCTCTGCTCTGCCAAAAACCTCGTCAGGGATAATAAATAATTTTTCCTATGTTGCGCATTGAATCATATCTGATTTTGGGAGTGGATTTCGAATATTCTGGATCGTGTTTCTTATTCTGGTATCTACTGGAAGCCACCCTTCACTGTTCCTATGTCCTCACTAAAATTGCATGTTGCTTTATCCAAGGGGTTCTCTTAAACTTTTGTTTTTGCAACATTTTTCTCTTGCGATGATATTTAAGTTCCTTATGTCCGCATCGTGTCCTCGGACAGTGTGTTCTTGTTTCCATAAAAAAAACAGACGGATGACGGCGCTGTGCACCTTGACTCTGATTGTTCTTCCGTTTCTCCAAAGTGGACTTTCGCATGTCTTGCAGATAATGTCTGGTATACTCTTTATGTATTCATCGATTGGTCTCCAACCAACATGTGTATCACTTCCACGATTGTCACTTCAATATAATGCCCTCGGTTTCAAGCCGTGTCCCAATTGGCCATTTGGCTATGCCAATTCCAGGATTTAGCCATGACGCCATCTTGGAAGGATGTCCCAACTCGTTAGCCAGCATAAGGGAGGGAATTAAGCAGCTAACGCGGCCGCCAGATTTAGGCATCGAGGAGTGCATCCTTCGCCCCACTTTTCCCATGATTCAAAGCGTCTTCAAGAAGAAATCAGAGAAAGGGCATCATGGCTGTCTACAAGGCATAGTACTTGTTTGCAAGTAATGTTGATACTTTGAGACTTGTTCGAATAATTATTATATTTTATTTTGTTTATAATAATGAAATTGCGTTAATAAAAGTGTAAGAATTACGGAGAAATTAGTTAAAGAGAAGGTGGCGTTAATTTTAATGCTAGTTCATGTTTATATGCTACTTATATATGTATATGTTATTTTATAATTTAATATACCGATCACATGTCATCTTTTGCTACCCTTTACTTTTTTAACGAGTTAAATAATGCTTATTGATGTTTATATGCATCTAATATATACTTAATTATGTAATACTATGTCTAAATTCTTATTATGTAACACTTTTTTGTACATTAGGTTAACACCCGTAAGAATAAACAATTATTATTATATGTTTTTGGACAAAGTCCCGAAATTGGAATCGGAATAAGTAACAAAAATGAAAATCTACAGTGATTATAAGAGGATACCGAAACCTGATTTATGTACGTAAACCATACTTTAAAAAGATTTTGAAAATAATTCCCAAGTCAGACGGTAACCGTTTCAATAGACTAAATAGACCTGTTCTCAATAATACAAACCTAGAAATTAAATTGCAAATATATAAGAAATTCGAAAAAGTACTTGATTGAGAGACGATTGAAATATTACAAACCAATTAAAAGGAATAGACGCTAACATTTCGCCGTAAACTTAGCTTAAACCTCTTTAACAAAACCATACGGAACTAAAAATACGATTTTGAAAGTATACCCCAACTTTACTATTGCAAAAACAAAAAAGTTGTCTAAGATACTAAGGCCCGTATCGTCAGTCGCTCCTTAAGATCTCTCCTTGGCTTAGGCTTCCTTCGACGGCGTCCTCGGCGAAGGACGCGATTACGATCGAGAGACGATCCTCAACGAAGCTCTTCTTTATCTTCCGACTTAATCGGTCTTTAGGATCATTGTCGTCGCTCACGGAATGTCCCGCTCCGAGATCCGTTCACCTAGTCAAACAAATACGATGCGTAACTCACCTAGCGTCACATGGGTCACATGATATGTCAAAATGGAGCGCATGAGCAATGCGGAGACGGATTTTTTGATTACTTTAGTAATCAAGTATAAGGACACACTTGAAAATAAAAAAACGGACGCTGTGTCGGTTTCGGAAAAGGTGCGATGCAGGAGGAGAATAGAGGATGAATTCAACTCGAACGCCGCTTTTAATAAGGTAATAATTGAATAATATTATGTGAAACCCTTCCTTTACGAGGTAACGGTGTAGTTCATTTATTCCATTTTCGTTCCATATTGTTCCATTTTACACTGTAAAAACGCAGCATGTCACGTTAAATTATTTAATTTGCTTACGAATTCGTGTTAATGATTGAAATGAAAGTTTTACGAAACATGGAGCAATTAGGTTTTACCATTGCGAAGGTAGCAAATGTATTTATTTAATGATTTTCTCCTATACTCCGAGCACCGATTGGTTAAAAATCAAAGAAAATTTACTTTAATAAGCGGCAGTGGAAGCAACTGAGGAAAGCGTGGGATAACATAAAAACGAAGCGGAAGAGAATGCAGGCGCAGGAGACTCAGCAGAGAATGGCCACTGGAGGTGGGCTATATACACCACCAGTGGTGGAACCCAATCCTGAGCTGGATATAGCCATTCCCTCGCTAGCTCACTGTGAAGAAAACGTTGGGGATATGGATGACTTCGTCCTGGAGATGCTGCCCGTCCCCAGCGGAATCAGTGGGCACACGGAACATATTCCGCTTTTGGAGGCCCCAGCTGGTAAGATAGCGATATGTTGTTACGTAAATACTTTCCTGATGCTATCGCATGTTCTAATGTTGCCAATTATTTTATATCGAAGGTTTTGGTGAGGCCCCCATAAGCGATGCTCCGTGTGCCACGCTAGCGAGGGAAGATTCGCAAAGAACACCATCCTCCTCTGGCGGCATGACCAGAGGAGCAGCAATAGAGAGGGAGCTGAAGGACAGGCTTGGGGGCTTGAAGTCTTATCACGATAAGCGTGATAGCATTCAGGCCCTCAGGCAGGAGACAGCAGAGATGGAGCTAACCACAATCAAGGCCGGCCGAGACCACCAGAGGGTGTGCCAAGATCTCGAACTGCAGAAACTGCACGAGAAAATTTCTGCAGCCAGAGAGAGGCATGAGATGCAGATGGAGATCTTTAGGCTGCAAATAAGGCAACATGAGCAGTGTCTGGTCGAGCAGCAGCTGGCTCTGGTGCAACGAGCAAAGCTGGATGAGCTTCAAATAAAAATTGAAGAGGAAAAGTTGCGCCAGCTTATGGTTTGTTATGTCTTTTATATTTGAAGTTTATAGTGTTATAAAGCAAAAAAATTTCCATGTATTGACTTCATTGCCATAATTAGCTATAATGGGTACACTATTTCCCAGAATGATTGCTTCTTTCCTTTTTGCATGTATTCAGATGGCCACAGTCATATTCATTTATTTTCATGATAACCTATTAATTATATTGTTACATTTGGTATACAGTATTAAGTAATAAACACACTTACAATAAACCCATTTAAAAAAATCTATATCTAATCTTTTTCAGTCAGGATTGTGCATTGATGTATGGAAAATGTATGTAGATACAATAATATATAAAATGTAAGATGCTCTTATAGTGGAATTGAGCTCAGTTTTGCCACAAGTAACTTTTAAATCTAGGATAAGACATGGAGAAATCAATAGTTGTGCCTAGTTTTTTAAAATTCCTTCTTATTCTGGAAAGCAAGGAGTTAACGGCATAATTTGTGTTATTATTGTGCATAATCAAATGGGTAAGGATTTGAAGAACTATGGCAGGGTGCATTAAAGTTTTCTGAAGAAAAGAACAACCTATGTTGGAATTTATGACTTTTTAGAGGAAGAGGGCATTGTTGGAAGAACTTCTTCAAGGTTTCAAATTAAAAAGGGACAGAAGACATGATATGTTGTAATCAGACTGTGATAATCTTAATAAGTAGTTTTTTAGTTATAATACCTCAATTTACAATAATCAATTTCCATTTTAGCTTTTTCTCAAGCAATTCCAACACAATGAGCAACTAGATAAATGGTAATGGGATACTAGATAAATAGCCTCGATGGTGTAAAACTAATAAATTATTGCAAATTTTTAGGTAGGAAAAGAGTAAACAAACAAATACTAACTAACAAACTCAATCGATCTTGTCAACACTAATAATTTTTCAAGTTTAGCAATGTCTTTTGCTTTATTTATTAGCTTTTATCAAGTTTTAAATTTTAAATACAGTACAATTCCATGGGCCACATTGAGGTGTCTGAAATCTCTCTCATTGTGGCCCATGCTGAAGAGTCTCATCATGGCCCAATGTGCAGCATTTGATTGTTTTGATCATACAACTTGTTTCAAGAGTAAAGCCCGTATGACACTTCCCAATTTATTGGCCAATCCATTGGATATTGGATTGTGGACCCACTGACACACACCAATTTCTAGCCCAATCTCCGTTTCACAATATTGGGCACAATTTCTTGGCCAATCTAGATTTTAGAACGGGTTCTATTTTCTCGAGGCCAATCTCCAATCAGAACTCAGTCTTTTCGACTCCTAGTGGCCAAATCTAGAAGCTCTTTGCAAAACATTTCACCTCGGAATTTTAATATCATATATAAAAACTTTAGAAGCATAGCAATCCATGGAATAGCCCAAATAACTAATATGTACTTTGAGAGAACATAAATTCAAAACATCAACTGTCTAAAGTGTGTAATTCGGAAATAACATTTCGGATATTTAATGAATAAAAACGTCGTGATTCTCCTCGATTGCGTCTATATTTTGTTTAAATTACAATTATTAAACTATTTTTCATGATTTGAGCACTAAAGTTTCGGGTGAAAGTCCCAATTGATGACACAATCTCTGTTTATTCGATGAACATATTCCAGCCAAAACGAGCCGCTACGTTATCTTGGCTCACCTATGAGATCACAATATTTCCTATCTCTCATCATTCAAGGAACTCACCCGAATGAAATTTTGAGCAATTCGAGAATATCTTTGCAGCCCCTCGAAATAGTTATTAAATTTACAATTATTATGCCACCTCCCGTTCTGAAGCTCATTGGCAATCAATCTGCGTCTTCAGATGCTCTTTTGTCATTTTGTGTTATGTGGCGTTCCCTAGTGGGGTATTAGAACACTATAACGGCCAATATTGTTGTAAATATTGGTACGTGTCGTACGATGCCGAAAGCCCAATATTTTAACCAATATTGCGCGCCGATATATTGGCCAATAAATTGGGAAGTGTCATACGGGCTTAATAAAGCTAATTTATATATATTGAAATGTCACATTTGTAACTCTCTTTAATACTTTTCTATGAAAAATCAAAATATCCATCTTAATTGACAATGTGATTGGTAATTGACAAAGAAGAAAAGCAGCATTTTAACTTTCCCACTACAAAAACAATGCAAGTACATCAATCTGCAATGTGTAATTGGAGCCATATGCAAAGTGGAAGCATGGTTAATAGTGAGCTTTATACTATTCCCAAAAGATAATACCACCTCTCACCAAATTCCAAAGCTAAATATGCTCAGTGGACTACCAAGGAAATGTACCATGGAATTCATTTGGATTCAATCCATATTCCATGATGTAATGTTACCTATGTCAAAGGAGTTTATCTTTTCAATTTTAACGATGGGTAATTTATGTATAATTTTTATATTATTGAATTAAATTACTCGAAAAATTGTATGCATCGTATGTATATGATATAATAATCTTTATGCGTGGTCACCCATATATCATTGTATGCTACAAAATGTGCAAACAGGGACAACCAAGTATTTGCATAACTTTTGACAACTACGGAAAATATATATTTGGCATATAATATACCTAATTTACAAATTTTTGCCCATTATATCACGTACTTATTTAAATATGACGGATTAAAAATCGTATTTCGAAACTTCCGCCAGAACGGCCGGCGGCCATCTTACTAGCCATCGCTATCGAAACAAAATCGAAACTATCGAAACTGTGTTTACATTCGTTGTCACTGTATTTTGTGGCGTTTGTGACTTTGTGAAAATATCTGTGCTGGAAAATCTTGTTTTTTACAAGCCAATTTACATCGAATTACTCTATGGAAGAGGAAAATAATACGTGTTTCGCAGTGGAGACTAGGAAAAGGGATTGGAAGATTACTGTTTCATTCACCATGAAATCAACGCCGGAAAAAGTTCTTGTATGCCAGTTTCCCGGAAAAAGTGGCTCTAAGAAGCACGATGAGATTTGAGGAAGATGCCTTTTTCAGCATCAACCTATCTCTGTAGTGCTGACCGTTTAAATGTAAGTAAATGGAACATTTTCTTTATTCGATAGTAATCACGAAATTTGTGTAGCTACTCTTTCCCGAATAATACGATTAATGAATCCCTAATTTCAATCCAATAATTATTTAAGATTACGTATTGATTATTACGTTCTCACTGTAATTACAATGGAGCGTTATCTTTGCTTTCGCTGGCATAGTAAAAGTACAATCAATTCAGGTCGATTGAGTTGAAATAGCAGGGTTCTCGCAGTAGAATCCTCTTTGTTAGCAGTTCTTTATGACATTAAAGAATTAGTCTCAACTTGTACACGAAGGGTTTTCTTGACAATGTTTAGCCATGGAGAATATGTCGAAGCCTTATAGTTAATAATAAGCAGTTCAAACCATAGCCATGTATTATTCTCACTGATCATTATCATTTAGGTATTGATTTGTGTCTTTAGTAAAATTTTCACTAATGCCTTACAGCTGGAAGAGAATGCTGAAAACTACATGCACTGGAAAATGATGTAAGGTCCTTTGATGATAAAGAAAACAGTGATGCCTCATGCATAAGATTGCCCGGATGAGAGCATCCCAGTCTCTCCAGACTGCCCCGTAATTAGGAAGAGAAAAATTCTCCTGCTGGAGCATGAAGAGCCCAAGGAGGTGCAAAAGGACCATGCTTTCCCCGGAAATGGTACCGAGAAGGCTGATGAAGAAAATTCGTATCCATTGATGCTAGAGGACCACATTATTCCTAACACAAGTGAGGCTCCCACTTTTACAGAAAAGAGGGTACAAACTTAGATGAAGTATAAGATCAAACACGAAAAAAGAAGTGGTTGTTCTCGATCAATTGCAACTTCTCCAATAAAAGTTGAAAATAAGTGTTTTGCTTTACCCATCCTTGCCAATAATTTTGAATGTGACGTTTGTGATAGTATCTCCAGTACCCTTGGATTTATCATTTTGAGAGAGTGCCTGTAGTTATTCCTCAGACTGTTCGGAGCATTAAGAAAATGAAGTGAAGGATATCAGTGTGAAGCACACAATATTTTACATTATAATAAGTCTTACTCTGTTTTTGAGGATTCCATGTTTAGGTTACAGTATAATTTCCTCATTATTTGATAGCATTTTTGTATTTACTAGGCATCTAATGATATGCCTAAAATTAATAAAATTCAATGATTCCCTGCAGGTTCTGGCCCATTAATTTTGGAGTAATTATTCCACTATTAGTCGTACTTTAAGGTATGTGTTGCCTCTAATGTAAAAAAGCTTGAGAGATTGAATGTTAAGGGAAATTAACTTCCAATGAAGTCAGTGAAATGTTATACTTGTATTGGGTATTTATCCATTGCTCTCGGTTATATCTGCAATCAAAATTTAGAATACAATTTGTACACAATATACCCAGGATTTCCTATTCCCTATGGGGAATGATTCCCTGCGGGGATTGATTCCCTGCGGGGATTGATTCCCTGCGGGGATTGATTCCCTGCGGGGAATGATTCCCTGCGGGGAAAATCCCCATTGCCAATTCCCTGTGGTGAATTTCCCTGTAGGGATTTACAATAGGGTTCCCCTCTCTATTGCATTTCGTCGATGGTGTTCTTGTGGATCTTGGTGTTCAAGCTCAGGATGGGGTTCTCCTTGGGTTTCCTCTTACCTGCATTCTCTTCCCACGCCTTCCTCAGTTGCAAATGTCTAGCCAAACCTCTGTTAAAGTCTAGTATGTACCAAAACTTATAATTTTTATATGATAAATATACTTGTGACTATTTATGATAAATATGATGTGATAAATAAACTTGTGACTAGTTAGCATATCTTTTTTATTACAACAGCTCTGGCCTAATTGGCATTTCAAATTGAGTTCTGCATAATTGCATTGGTGTATCATAAGCTTTCTTTAGTTCATGCATGGCTCATTGAGTCTGGAATTTTTTTCTAGTCCCTTAAAAGTTATTCTCATTCACTGGCAATAGGAAAATCTTCATTCAACAACATTCTTGGTCATCCATAGGGCAAATAAAATGTTGTTACCAGGGAGTGATGCCAGACATAATGAAAATAAATGTTGCAGGTGAACAGAGAGGCAGCATTTTTTTGTAGAGTTGGGCTCATAGTATTTGGCTCTTGCATTACCATTGGTTGCACAAAAAATATAAGAATTCATCAACCTAAGGATGTTTTGAATTGCAGTAATTATTGTAAAATTTGGAAGGAGATACTTGAAACTTACTGAAAAGTATAACCAAATGGTAAAAATATTTCGAAAGATGAATTTTAAGTAATGGTACACTCATTATTCTGTTAAAATACTTATTTCAATGTTATTACTTCAGAAAACATAACATGCACTTGTCATCTAATTCAATTCAATGGTGCTTTCCCTAAATTTTTCACCCTCGTTTTACTATAATGAAGGTAATATGACTGAAAGACACAGGATAATATTCAAAATGTTTTATTAATTAACCAAACTCGACGATTTCACCGAACATAAGTCAGATGATCCGTACCATTCACCTCGGTGATACATGAGAGTAAAGCAAAATCCAGTGGATTACAATTCAGAAAAGGAATTCATGAAGGCACAGGCTTAATAGAATGACAGTGGCAGAAACTCCATAACTAATATTTAACAACCATGAAAAGCCTACTCCAATAATATAGAAAACCCTGACATCCTGCAATTATTACAGGAAAAGAGGCAGCAGAGGATGAGTTTACCGAAATCAAAAATTACTTTCTGCATAAGCTAAATTTCCTGTGGTAAATTCCCATTAAAAGACAGGGAGGTGTAGCTGGTGGCAGAAGCCACAAGAAACAGGAATGGAAAATATGGAATTGTTTGCACAAAGCAGGGATCTCAAATGATGCATGTCATCCAAAACAGGGCATGAAATACAGACCTGATCCTGAGCAAATGCTTGGAATTTTGTGGTATCCATTGCAACCCAATTCACACCAGTTCTCAACCCTCCTGCAATACAGAAAAGTCAATGAACACCTAAAAATTATCTTTATCCTTGCAAAACATCAGAATTTGTGTAAGTATGTGCTTTCATTACATCATGAGGCAATATATGTTGCATAAAAGGACATTAATGTGAAGTTATATTGATGAAGTTCTCAGGAGAGGAGGATCACATACTTTCGTTACCATCTTCACTTTGCCACCAATATGGTCACCATCAGAGAGAATTTATTAATAATAATTTGCCTAGGCACATTCATGAAAGCCTATCATGTACCCAGAGCTTTAAAATTCATTCCTGGACCAATGACATTTTTGCAATAGTGGTAACATCATGTAATTCAACACACTGCACATTTATAGCAGGCATGAGCAGAAATACCCTTTACTTTTCAATGGGGAAGATAGGGTACTGAAATATGACAAATTTGCTTATATATAACAATATACATCATTTTTCAGTAACAGGAATTTATCACTAATTTTGGTCCATTTCAAGACATTAGAGAAAGGGATGCAAGCTCATCCAACCACATTGATGGAATTTCACATTTTCTCCCAAGATATCATTTTTAAGTCGTAACGATTTACAATGAACTTACCACTGAAAAGTGTCTTTGAATAAATGCAGCTCTTTCTGCAGCTCCACGCACATAACGTCCTCTATGCTCCTGAACAGGAACATCCACCTGAGGTATAATGCCTTCCTGTTCAGGGATAGGGGCATTATAGCGCACAGCTACATTGTGCAGAACTGCACAAGCCAGGATCACTTTCAGGGAGGTTTGCCTTTTCGTCCTGAGCTTCATTGAGAGGCATGGAAATCTCCTCTTCCAAACTCCAAAGGTCCTCTCAATGATGCTCCTGGTCCTGATATGTGAGGCGTTGTATCTGAAAATTGTATGAATTACTAGATCAGGTGAAATAAAATAAAAGAGCAGGAAAAGACATTAGCAAACATTGAACTAACAGAAGCCATAAAGGAACATAAATTTTTACAATACGTATCCTAATTTCCACAATTGGGCAGGTTGATTGATGATTATGGCATTGACAAATATTATCATGGAGCAGCATTAGTGGACAATGTTTAAGTGAGAAAACATCAACCAGCCAATGATAAGCAGTACCCATATCATTATGCCTTGCAATTAATGTGAACATTTAAGATTGCGCAACCTTGAATAATTTATAATGTCATGTGAACCATAAAAAAGTATGTCTTCTTCCAAAATATTAAGTTGAAAAAAATGTCTAAGTTAATTATTTGATACATGCCTTGGTGTACATTTTAATATACTTTAAGTTCAGTGAAACCAGCTGAAAACAATAAGATACTGAAGAACATAAAACAAGCTCAATTTAAGATAAATAAAAGCATATTTACCGCCTTTCAGGACCAGTTGTAGGACGGAGAACTGGTGTGTATAAATAGGGAAGCAATGGATAACCACTGTCTCCAAGGAGGATTCCACGCATCTGCCCAGTCTCAAATCTGTATTTCAGCCTGCTGTTGTGGAATATTCGTGCATCATGCACAGATCCCGGCCCTCTACAAACAATGTCCATAATCTCCATGGATGGTCCAGATACCACCTTAAAAGGAAAGTAAGAAAATAATGTCAGTGACTGCCCATACGTATTGTATGAGACCGTAGCAAGTTCCAAAGTAGGAAAGTCTTTTCTTCACATAGTATTTGGAAATACCTGGACGTTCATGGAGAACCATCCCTTCCTGTTTCTGTAGACCTCTGCCAGCTCACCTCCTGGGCTTTTAATGGGAATATGGGTGCAGTCAATGCAACCCACTACCCCAGGAAAATTAGCTACTGCATAAAAGTCATTTCTGATTTCAGTGTAGTCATCCTCTGTTGCCGGCCTTTTCACCCACTCTGGCAGCTTTGCAGCTAGTGCTGCGCTGACAGTCTGAATTGGAAACAGAAATCAAAGTCACCGAAGATTCATAGATAGTTCATACTTCAAATATACAACACACCGACGCGTAGGGAAAAAGCAACAAGTTTCCTCAGTTCGATGATTAGTAAATATCAACTATTGTGTTTAGGAGTCGCAAGGTACACCTAAACAATCCAGTATTACCGTAAACCAACATCATAAAAAAAAAGATGCATTACAAACATTCGCTCATACAAAAATTCATTATTCTGCATCATATGGAACTGCTAACGAATTTTAGATGAGTCATGATGCATAACATACTAGCTTACCACGTCCGCTTACTAATTGTAACGAGAATAACATGAGAGATTATAATACACACTTAAAATGTATTAATAAACCAAAACTCTATCATATGAATGCCAAATTAATAATAAAATCGATGATTTTAGAACATACCATACCTTCACAAGGCAAAATTTCAGCATACACGATCACAAAATACAAAACATTACCTACCGTGCACAGTGAACAAGTTTACATTAGTTCAAATCTGTTTTCCCAGGCAATATTTTAAGTATTAGTACTGATCTGCTACTTTAAAAATCATGTAAAATCAATGAAAATATCATGATTATCATTTCCTCCGAGAGAACTTAGCACAACATTGCATGACTCAGGAAGACCACACAAGAGATTAACATAATACTAAAAATGATTCGTGACATACATAGATAATCTCTGCTTCGTTTTTTCATGTAAATAACTGTCGAGTACGAGGTATGAAGTGACATGGTAAACAACAGTCTTTTTTACCTACGTCCTACCAGTGCTACTGATGGACACAATCAGCTGTTCTCATAGATGCTACTGATGCCATCTCTGGACTACGAATCTTACGAACGTTGCGTCTTCAAAATGCACGATTTGAATTTTTAACAATATTATACGTACCACACGTTTCAAAGAGCTATTAATGATCACATATTACCTACCTTGATTATATCAGACACTGTGGATTGCGTCACCTCGGATAAGTCAGCGCAGACTATCTGTAAACGAAGAAATCGTAAAATTCTTAATGGCATTCTTATAATCATTAGTAAACGTGCTAAATTTACATACATATATTTCACACAATACACTACCTGGTGTCACAAAATTAGAAATAATTGATAACATAATAGCATTCGTGTTTTCTAAGTGGCATTGTCGCTTTTAAACAAATATTATACTGAGATGAATTTACGTTCAATTCTGACAACGAAACGACTACTCTTAACACATATTTTAACGGAGAAATGAGCACTTAAAAACAATTCCACATTATGCATAACATTATTTTCACTTACCTGAAAGCAGCCGGTGGCATAAAAGCGCAGGGCTGTCAGGATTTTCAGTATTGGTGGAATAGGCATTCCACGGTTGTTATTGTTGGCCCGTGTCAACATTGGTAGGAGTATATCTGTCACTGTCTCTTTGGAAAACCTGTACCTTGAAATGAATTCCCTTTCCGAATAAAATTCCACTGGATTTTGGCGATCTCTCAAGTATCACCGAGGTAGGTAATCGTACGGATCATCGTAGATATATTCGATGAAATCGTCGAGTTGGTCGTCATGTTCGCTGTCTGACGCCATTTTAAATGGTTACTTCGGCCGTGAAGGCTGGTATAGACCAACCTCAAGCTGGCGAGGCGTCCTTCACGAGCGAGGTGCGCTGAAGAAGCCCTTCCGACGTCTCTCGAACTGAAATCTGTCCTCAAGGAGCCGAGGAAGATGAAGGATGGCTAAAGAAGCGACTGACGATACGGGCCTAAAAGTATGATAAAATACTCTTCTCCGACATCTAATGCTCAAAATCACTTGACACATCATATTTTCACAATTTAGGGTGGGTTTTGTTCATCATTTGTTCAAATCATTCCGAATATCTCTTGTTTTGAATTGGCCTAGTGCCCAGTAGATGGCAGCACCTGCGTAAGGATGTCCCAATTCATGCTCCCTTGTGGTTGGCCGCCCAGAATCTGGCTGGCTAAATACATGATGTCTAATGGCTAACGAGTTGGAACACGGCTTCATTCCTTTTTTCGAGAGACTTCCATTCTCGTTCTAAGCTCGAAGAGCGCCACCTAGCCTTTCCCCTTTTTCTGATCCACCTGCGCTCAGAGCCAAAGCGGTCGCCCGCGTAAACATGGCAGCTCCGCCAACAAAGCGCCTTGCGTAACAATGGTGGTAGTCTTTGCGTGGTAGCAGAGGACTGCGTTTGGAGGGGGCATCCATTGTGCGATCGAGTTGCGTGGGAGGGGAGGGGGGTGTCCCCCTTATACCCCCTCCACCCCCCACCCGGATGCCATCCATTCCCGTCCGAGGGCGCCATTTGTTCATCTGCCGCTCCTCATCGGCTGCCGACCAGGCCGAGGCTTTTGTGGAGGGCAAGAGGGTGGGGAGGGGGGGTCAGGCGAATTTTGTAGCCACGAATATTACGACGGAGGAATCTCCACTCGACCTCTTGATGTGTCGTCAGCCACCGCGAATTTAAATTGGTTCGCGAAAATCGTCACTCGTGTCGCTAATTTGCAGACCGATCCGAATTTATTGTTAGAAATGACTAGAAATTAGGGATGGTCGGATCGGATACCTCGGATCCAAATATCCGCGGATATTGCCCTTCGTCGGATACATCGGATACAAAGTCGCGGAAGACACTGGATCTGGATCCGAAATTTTAAATAATAGCTTCAGTGAATGCAACGCCACATTAGGGTGGAAAGAGTTCCGATTCTTTCTTCGAATGCACCGTCGCAGGCAATTCTAGTCCAGCTCATGAACTGTTTTGTTTTAAAGCTCTCACAGAGGTAACTTAGGAGAATTTCAGCCGTGGAAAATAAAAATAGCAAAATACGACTGGCACATAGTGTGATTCTTCCCAAGAGATTGAACAATCATCGGGGGAATCTCAGCGTCATGAATTTGAAAATGTATTTGGATCCGAAAATATCTGATCCCAAAGATCCGGCTCCGAAAATCAAGGTTCCCATCCGAATCCGGATCCAATAAAAATGCTGTGTCCGCCCATCCCTTCTAGAAATAGGGCTATATATCGACATTTTTATTCTTGATTATGTGATGCGTCAAATTCATAACTTTTAAATGCCATTCCCTGAAATTTCGAACACTATATCGATGGCTAAGTTCTAACAACGTACACGTATCTTAAATTCGGCAGGTTTGAGTCAGATACGTGAAACAAAGTGCAATAACTTTAAAACAATAGAAAACAAACAAATAACGACTTTTTTTTTGCAAATGAGTGCTATTTTTTCAGTTTTATGAACTTTATGGCTTTTAATTTCAGTGTGCAAGTAAAAGGAATTGATCGCTTTTTCCTCTCCTGAAAAGTTGCTATTTTTGAGATACGTGCTGTTAGAACTTAGCTATCGATATTGTACGGATTGAGAACAAATTTTTCGCACTGCATTTATCGCTTAATTGTGGACTTTTTTTGGATATCGGTGAAAATGCCCCATTTCATAAGTCATAGAGCTAATGCAAACAATATTTAAGAAATACATTAAGTTTCTATGGGACAGACTGATCCCTCATCCATTTAGTCCCCTTGGTTGTGATTCTGCTTTTTAAGGAGATTCTGCCGCAAATATCATTATTAAATAATTCGATTTCATTAACAATAAAATACTTAGCTCCAGCTTTCGGCGTTGTTCACTAGGCTGTTTTGAGATTGTATAAAAATGTTCTGCAAAAATAACGGGTTGCCTAGGGTGGAATTATAGCACCAATGATAGCAGCGATCGCTTGATTACGAATTTCGTTTCCAACAGTAAACTTTGACGTGCACCTCCTACAGATCTGAATGCTCCCTGCTTTCCGAAGCGGTGTGTTTTTTTTTCTTTCTTGACGGAACTGGCGTGAGAGTGGCGAGGTGATAGTATCTGCTGCAGGCCTTGAACTCTATTCGTCCGATACGAAATTTTGCTCTATTGCCCTTAGACGCCGTAATATTGGTCATCCTGCTTGCTATGATCTCTCTTTTTTCTTTCGCTCCTTTTTTTTTACACATTTCTCCCCATCTTTTCTACGCTTCCAGAGCAATTAAGTAATCACAATATTAATTTCGTAATCAATCCAATATTTTCTTATCACCAACACCCAAAATTCGTGATATTTGTTAGGTACACCTCTTCAGTTTTACTGTAAAAATAATAATGATGATAATATTCCTCACGGTAGATCAATTGCTTTTCCCATTGAGGAAGTTTGAGTTCCTTCCGAGGGCATGAACCCTGCCTCGTGGTCGAACAGCGACCTCCTTTCAGTCCTATCCTTCGTCTCCTCTCAAGGGCTCCGCTCCTCTTTGCGACCCATCGCTCACCAATGCTTGCTCTATCTGCTCCCCGAAACAGCGTCTCAGTCAAATCAATGGGCGAGTGTTTGAGGTTGCTATCCATTATGGATACGTCATTCGCAACCCTGATTATAATTTCTCGGGGAAACACTTGATTTCGATTAATGGGTTTCGATTTCAGTTGTAAAAAATCAATGCGAAAGTTCACATTTTAAGAGGCTATTTTTGTGAACTATATTAACTGCTCGTTGTTCTTTTGCGTGTGCTTAGTATGGTTAGGAAAAAATTTTTTTGCTTAACCCTGTCCACGTTGAGTTCATCTAAATATTTTCATACACACGCGTCGGTGGTCTTTTTTTCACGTAAAATGACTAACAAGTGATCGGTCGGTTAACGCTGAGACCAACTAATTGTGGACTCGGCGAAATACTCCAAATGGTTTTTATTGCTACGCACACTTGATTTGCCAAATTTTGACATAAATAACGCTCTTATAGAGTTGAAAAATTTTGGCCAGTAATTATAATGACTGCTACCTAACGTGCTATAATTATTCATTCGTGCATCCGCTACTCAAAAAATGAACAATTAAGGCTGGGAGGCGCTAGAGAATCGGAGGCTAAGTGATTGGATTGCAGTTAGATTACTTATTAATATAAGGATGTAAAAATTTCAGAGCGAAACGGAGAGGACCGTCGATGAACCTAACTTTATTTCCAGGTCCGAGAGAAGCGATAAAATTAAGAGAGATATTTTGCCGAAAGGATAGGATGAACGGAATTATTTCTATTTCCCTCGAACAATAAATGGCTTTCTTAAACGCTAAGTTTGGATTTGTTTCGATGCTAATTTAGAAAATCGCATTTTCTTTTTATTTGTTGACGGCTGGGGTCCTAATACCCCACACGCCTTTCGAAGCGGCTCTCCGGGTAGTATGTGTGTGTAAATCACCCTATTGGCTACTTGGCCTCCTCTTCGTGGAATTGTGGTGTTGTGCAGTCTCTCGAAGGTGCGTTTGGAACAAACAATCGCTGTGCCCATTTTCCCCATTCATCCGAGAGCAACGCAAGCACAAACATAAACACATGAGGCCACTTCATTTCGAGACAGTTTCATATTCTTTCATTTGTATGTGCATAAAACGTAAATTAGACTACACAAAGAGACGGGGTCTGGCGGCTAATGAGGCGCAGAAATCGGAGGGGCGGGAAGAGGAAGGGGGGGGGGGCGAAATGAAATGAGTTGGAGGGGGGAAGGGAGAGAGGAGGAAATGGAAGACCCCTTCCCTTATTTTAGGGGGGGGGAGAAGGGGGAGAAGACATCCCCCATCTCACACGGGCCCTGCTTGCTGCTCGGCTGTTGCTACCACACAGTTAATACCATGGACAATAATAGCGTTTTAATAGAATTAATCCAAATGCATTTTAATTTAATGCGCAAAATCAGGAAACGATTGATGCTCATGAAGTAATTTCCCCAAAAATATTAAACAAAATACCGAATGATTTGAGAAAACTGACCATAGAAGCAAAAGTATGAAGATAAGCATGAAAGAATGGTCGCCAAGTAAATAATTATTTGTGTTTGTTTGAACTTGGTGTTCGATTGGGTTACGTTTTTCAGCTCATGGAATATTTTCGGGTTCGAATTTGATTTATTTTCTATCTTTTTACCCGATGGAATCCGTTCATTTGTCTCATACTCTTTTTCCTAATGACTTCCTTTAATTGCCCTTCGCACTTCCTCCTGGCCTTCCTCGGTAGAATTTTCATTCCCTCCAAGAAGTTTCGTTCTAAAATCCCCAATCGGCTAATATTTTATGATTAGTTAACATTTTTGAATTCTCTCGCGTGGCGTTGGTTCCTGAGGAGTTTATTTTAAAGCCACATACATTTCCATGCCCTAGTCTCGACACCACTAGAGAATTCGTTCCTCTCGTAATGTCTCGAAACCCTCCCCCTCCCCCCTCCCTTCGTCTTCGTAACGGTTTCCCTCCGTTATTAAATCCGCCGAAGGGAGTCGCGCACCCCCCCAAGTCTCCCCCCCCCCCATGGTCCATCAAACCTCGGTGCGGTCGGGCGCCAGAAAGCCGCTCTGCACGCCTCTTCACTTACCGGAAGAAGGAATTCCCCCTCCAACACTCAATTGCTCTCCCCGCCCCCTCGTTCAAGGCCACACGGAGCAAGAGAAAAATGAAGCAGGAAGAAGAGGGTGAAGAAGAAAAAGAAGCAGCTTCCTTGACAAAGACTTTCAGGGTTCAAGGCGAACCCTGATAAGGGTACAACGCACCGGGGCCCGGAACCAAGCCAGGGGCTTATACGCCAGGAATCCCGGGGAGGGGGAGGAGAGAGGAAGGAAAAAAGGATGGAGACGCCGTCGCGATCGGAGCCCGCCGGCGCCTCCAGGGAAAGGAAAAGGGATGGAAGGGAGGGGAAGAGGGTTAAAACACTCCAGTGCTATGGAAGCAAAGGAGGCCCAATCTAGCGAAACCAAGCAAAGCTATTTCTCTGCCACCATCCCGGAAGGATTTTCCTATAAGGAAGAAAAATCCCAGATAGGGACAGTGGGAATGTGACAGTGCGAGTGTGTGTGAATGTCGTTCGTGGGTGAGAGAGAGAGGGAAAGAGAGAGTTTACCCTCGCTCCCAAATCTCAGACACTCGCCGCCTCCATCCACCTCCCCATATCCTCCCAAAGGGCCGCGCAGTGCGAACCACGGGAGTTGCTCCGGCTCCATTACGACGCACGGCCCCATTCAAGCAGCGCTCTCTCTATTGCCGTGTTCCAATTGGCCATTTGGCTATGCCAATTCCAGGATTTCCATGACGCCATCTTGGAAGGATGTCCCAACTCGTTAGCCAGCATAAGGGAGGGAATTAAGCAGCTAACGCGGCCGCCAGATTTAGGCATCGAGGAGTGCATCCTTCGCCCCGCTTTTCCCATGATTCAAAGCGTGCAATGCGTCTTCAGGAAGAAATCAGAGAAAGGGCATCATGGCTGACAGCATGGGATACAACTTGTATGCAAGTAGTGTTGATATTTTGAGACTTGTTTGAATAATTATTAATTTTTATTTTGTTTATAGTAATGAAATTGCGTTAATAGATGTGTAAGAATTACGGAGAATTTAGTTAAAGAGAAGGCGGCGTCAATTTTAATGCTAATTAATGTTTATAAGCTTCTTATATATGTATATGTTATTTTATAACTTTTTATACCGATCACATGTCATCTTTTGCTACCCTTTGCAGCAAAGTTAACGTGCTTATTGATGTTTATATGCTTCTAATATATACTTAATTATGTAATACCATGTCTAAATTCTTATTTATGTAACACTTTTTTGTACATTAGGTTAACACCCGTAAGAATAAAAAATTATTATTACATGTTTTTGGACAAAGTCTCGAAATTGGAATCGGAATAAGTAACAAAAATTTAAATCTATAGTGATTATAAGATGATACCGAAACCTGATTTATGTACGTAAACCATACATTAAATAGATTTTGAAAATAATTCCCAAGTCAGACGGTAACCGTTTCAATAGAATAAATAGACCTGTTCTTAATAATACAAACCTAGAAATTAAATTGCAAAAATATAAGGAATTCGAAAAAGTACTTGGTTGAGTGACGATTGAAATATTACAAACCAATTAAAAGGAATATACCTACGCCAACATTTCGCCGCAAACTTAGCTAAAACCTCTTTAACAAAACCATACGGAACTAAAAATAGGAAATTGAAAGAATACCCCTACTTTACTATTACAAAAACGAAAAGGTTGTCTAAGATACTAAAATTATGATAAAATACTCTTCTCCGACATCTAATACTCAAAATCACTTGACACATCACATTTTAACAATTTAGGGTGGGTTTTGTTCATCATTTGTTCAAATCATTCCGAATATCTCTTGTTTTGCATTGGCCTACTGCCCAGTAGATGGCAGCACCTGCGTAAGGATGTCCCCAAGGTCGGTAAAAGGCAGGTCGTGTCACGCTCCCACAGTGCATTTCGGTTTGATCATCTTGGTTCCCACCTGTCAGTTGTTTACATGGTGTTTGCATAGGGCATATGAATTAATTTCAAAAAATTGTGTGCTGTAGTGCTCCGATTTGCTCCAATTCCACGAAAAACGGAGAAAGAGTATTTCGTTTTCCTTCTGATCGTAAAAGAAAGGCTCCTTGGTCGATAGATTGCAGAAGAAACAAATGGAAATCTACAATAACATCGCACATTGTGAGGTAAGGAAGTGACAATATTATAAGTATTTTTTGCCTGTATTTGTACTTTGTTAATATTTATATATTCAACGTAAGTCTTAATAATTCTAGCAGTAGTCTATGTCAATGAGGGAACGTCACATAGTAGAAATATAGGCTTCTCAAAAGTTGTTGACAACGCTGTTGTCACTAGCATATTTTGATACGGATTCATCACGTTTTGCCTTGAAATTATGTTAAGTAATGCAAAAGTGCCAAACTTTTCAATGTTATTTATTACTTCGGGTCATGTTTCATACGGAATAATACGGAAATGGTGCATTTTCATTGTAAATTAGTAGAATAATCGGATCGTATGTAGGCTCGCTTGCGCCAGTGTACATTTCTTCAATTCAGTTTTATACGTGCAATGGATAATGCCTTCTCTGTTCAGAAATTCCTCAATTTTACGAATATTATTATTTAGGTTTGTTTCACTGCGGAGAAGTTAAGAGTGTCGTCAACAGGATGGTCGCAAACTACATAAACAAACTGCCGTTCCAACAGCGATTTCTGGAAAAAGGTATGTATTCTGAAGATAAGTTATACAAAGTTTGAATAAGTTTACATAGTTTTAATATTACAAATTGGCGACAGTCGAATATAGTCTTTTCTAATAATTTCAGTTTTTTATGCACTTTTGGAAGTCGTAATAAGATGTCCTGTTAAACTCGTGCATTCGTTATACGTTATGCATAGAAATTCTTGCATCCAAACAACTCGGATATCAACCCGTGTGCTGGAGGAGAGTTGGTGGAAGAACCAGACGTTCCCGACTGTCAACAGGACGAGATGTTGGTGATTAATTAGGAAATCCGGATGCTGAAAGCAAAAGTAAGTGTATTATGATATTATGGAAAAGTATTTACAAATTATGATGGTGAAGTTCAATGCAACCATGTACGAGAAAGTTATATGCTTTACTCGAGTTTTAATTCTGCTAGTGTGTATTAAATTTATGAGTTATGTAGTAGAATATTGAATTATCACTTGTTACGTTATTTGTTTGGCTTTCAGTTAACTTTTTTGTATCAGTGCTGTTGAAGTGATATTTTCATGATACTGGATATTATGCACACCGAATTGCAGTAACCTATAACTTCATACATGGACTCCTTCGTATATAAATTTATATAAAGCCTATGTACCGTTTATAAAGTTGTCTGGTAGTTTTTGAGAATGTCGCAAAGTATATCTTCATTTAAAGGAAGGGTCTATTGACAGGAATTTAATTAAAGTGTGGGCTATAGGGATATCAATATATGGCAGTTCAATTATTTGACAGTTATTTGAGTGCAGTCATTGTGTGTTGAATTCATGGGAATAAGGACATGTGGTATTATGTGAGGTTAAGTTATTGCGAGTGTAACAGTAGTGTGGGAAAAATACACCTTAAATCTATGCTATCATTCATTTACTGTGTAAATGGTGCAACAACATCAGCCCATTTTATTGTGGATTAGTGCAAAAGTTGAACATTATATGGCCAAATTCATGCAAAAAGTAATAAATATTCAACATTGTAATAGATACTAATCATTATATGTGTTAATAGATTACCCACTGTAGGATGTGAATCAATACGGTGAAGCCTAATGAAAATGACCACATACAATTTATAATCTGATATTATTGTGATGAGCATTGCTTTTCGCAGGCATTACCTGTCCTTCCTATGCAAACTATTTCCAAGGTTGTTCCTATTATTTCTGCCATTTTTTCAGGTTGAACTATGATGAGCTAGTCAGGTGAAGCAGCAACAAAATAAAAATGTACTCATGAAAGCATTTGAACTGTGGAATGACTGCTGGATAAATTAAGGAAGCAAGTGACAGTCTTATGAGGAATACTGCCTAAGTCTTGGAAGCTGTTTCATAAGTACACAGGTGTAAGTAGATGTTTCTTTCCATTGTCCTCCCTTGCAATCGCAAAATATTGTTATAAATTTATAACATATTACCAAGGTTTTTTTATCATTATTGTCATCCTTCTAGGTTGAACTAACTATGGTGTATGGTCAGTTGAAGCGTGTACATATTACTCATGAGAGCTGGTAAAATCATTGGAATTGTAGAATTTTGCTGGATAATTTAACAGTTTCCTGGGGGAACATTATTGAAAGAAGTCATAGATGCTGTTCCACAACCATAAAGGTGTAAGTAGATGTATTTTTTCATCCAGTCCTTCCCTTGCTACATATTTCCATGGTTGTTCTTTTAATTCTAATAATTCTTCTAGGTTGATATATGATCCATGGTCAGGTGAAGTGTGAACATGTTGCTTATGAGAGCTGGTAAAATCATTTGAATTGTAGAATGTAGATAGATAAATTAAGGAAGCAAGTGAGAGTCTTATGGGGAACATTGTCGGAAAAGTTTATGAAGCTGTCTCATAACCACACATATGTAAGTAGGTGCATTTTTTCATCTTGTGTTCCGTTGCAACATATTCCCAATGGTGTTCATATCATTATTATCATTCTTCTAGGTTGAATTATGATCCATGGTCAGTTGAGGCATTAACACGGTATTCATGAGTGATGGTGAAATCAGTTGAATTATGGAATGATGATAAAATAAAATAAAATGGTTAATTTCCACACACTTTTTTATTAACGAACTACCGACCCGGTTTCGACACGTAGTGTCATTATCAAGATAATGACACTACGTGTCGAAACCGGGTCGGTAGTTCGTTAATAAAAAAAGTGTGTGGAAATTAACCATTTTATTTTATTTTATCATCATGAACATTAAACATTTCCACCATATATCGCCGGACACTGTGAATTATGAATTATGGAATGATGGCTGGAGAATTTAAGGAAGAAGTTGGTTGCCTCATGAGGATTATTTATTAAAAAAATGGTAAGTCATGTAAGAGAATTAGAACTTGTTTCAATAATGTTAATGTGCACATTTTTCCCACCCTTTTATAGGCTACAAAATATTTTTGTAGGATTAGTTTGGGAACTGGGTAGTATTTAGTAATGGCATGAACTAGCTTGTGTTATTTGAGAATATGATACCTTATATATTGCTATGAACAGCCTTTCATATAGCTGGCAAATGCTGAATGACATGTTAACTTTATTCTCATGTTTGGCTAATATGTGAGATTTTACAACCTGTGAAAGTTATGTAGCATGTATTGTTTCAAATAGTCTTTGTAATTCTATTTCAGGTGTACAAGGATTTTATTTGGATCTTACATCAGGGAGAATATCAGTTTATTTTAAGAAGTTTTTTGTTACCCTTTTTTGAGCTAAATATTTTTATTCTTTTTGGTTGAGTTTGGGAACTGGAAAATACATTCTAATGGCATGAACTGGTATATGCTATTGGAGTATATGAGGCCTTATGCATTGCTGTGAACTTGTCATTTTGAAGGCATATGGTAATGGTGAATGGCATTTCAACTATATTTTACATATTTGGATAATGTGTGAGACTACTGCAATCTGCAATCCTTGGAAATTATGTAATATGTACTGTTTCCGATAGTCTTTTTAATTGTATTTCAGGTTTGCAAGGATTTTATTAGGATCTTACATCAGGAGGAATATCAGTATATTTAGAAGTTGATGATTTTAAGTATGGAATTGATGTTTAGTACAATCCATTTATTTGAAGATATTATTCTATTAACTACAAACACAATTACATAGTTCTGATTTTTTCGGGATCATGGTATAAGTGTTGTTGGGTATTCTATACACTGACCTATAATGATAACTTGGATGAACATAACTTTTTCCTTTTGAATGTTGATTTCCCATGAACATACTTGTGCATCTAAAAATGAATGGTTTGTTCAATTAATTACATTGTTAACTCTTCGGTTTACTTTGTCTCATGGTATTTATATGTTATGTTTTCTAGCAGCCTGGTGCAGTGGATAATCATGAACTATTTGAAAAACTGTTCTTCTTAATCCGGGACAGGATACTATGCATTAAGTGGCAGGCTGGATTTGTAATCCTGAGGGTGATACCTGTTGTGTGGACCTTACTGCTACATTTGCCAGCATTAGCAAAATCATCATTCCTTAAAGTCTAGACATTATGGCAGTGCACCTTTAAATGGATGTTTTAAAAGCCTTAAATTATGTGCATCTGTTTTGAAATTAGTTTGATCAAATTGTACTACTATTTCAACAAAATTATATTTTATTTATTCTGGAAAAATATTTTATTACCCATGACTTTCCGTTTTGATGATCAAACATTACTTTATATGACTGTAATTGTAAATAGTTATGTGATTTACTGAACTGTGGAGATTGTAGTGAATTTTATTATAATATAAGGATGTGATTACGATGTGCCAGCTTTTTTTATTTCTATCCAGCAATTCATCTCAATAAGTATTTTAATTGTTAATGGTCTGGGTGTAACTTGGAATGCATTTGCTCTGTGCTGAATTAAATGCAGTTGCAGTCGGATTATTTGTCATGATTCATAGAAAATTGGCAAGCAGATGGTTCTAGTATTACATACATGATTTGGAGTAGCAATGTTAACAAATTCACAACCCTCTTAGATCAGTCATCCCATCGCTTGGTTTGGGCATTTTTCGAGAGTCGAACCAAGGTCCTCAGACTAAAATACCGCCCGTATTATCAGGTATGCTATAATTTCCTATAACCTTGGGAGATTTCATGAATCTAACATCATAAATGAAGGAATGAAACGTGGTTCCTTGTTCCTATTCACCCGGATCGCTGAAGACAATTTTTGTTGTGTGGGTTGGGGATTTTTACAGAGTTGAACCGAGATCTTCAGGGTCAAAAACCGCCCTTATTATCTAGAATAATGTAATTAACTATGACCGTGGAAAATTCCATGCACCGGACTTCCTAATTAAGGAAGTGAGACATGGTTCCTTGTACCTATACACACGGAGCGCTGTAGAACGAATGTTTTTTTCGCTTGGCTTATAAATTTTTCCAGAGTCGTACCGAGGTCGTCAGACTAAAAACCGCCCGTATTATCAAGTATACTATAATTTCCTATGACCTTGGGAGATTTCATGAATCTAACTTCATAAATAAAGGAATAAAACATGGTTCCTTGTACCTATACACCCGGAGCGCTGAAGTAAGAAAATTTCTGTCGCGTGGGTTGACAATTTTTCTAGAGTCGAACCGAGGTCTTCAGTGTCAAAAACTACCCGAGTTCGCAAGTATATTATAATTATCTATGACCATGGAAATTTTTATGTACCAGACTTCCTAAATAATGAAGTAAGACATGGTGCCTTACAACCCATGCATCCAGAGCGCTGCAGTGCGAAATTTATTTTTCCCGTGAGTTGACAATTTTTCTGGAGTCAAACCGAGGTCTTCAGTGTCAAAAACTGCCCGTGTTCGCAAGTATATTATAATTATCTATGACCATGGAAAATGTCATGTACCAGACTTCCTAAATAAGGAAGTAAGACATGATGCCTTACAACCCATGCATCCAGAGCACTGCAGTGCGAAATTTATTTTTCCCGTGAGTTGACAATTTTTCTAGAGTCGAACCGAGGTCTTCAGTGTCAAAAACTACCCGTGTTCGCAAGTATATTATAATTATCTATGGCCATGGAAAATGTCAAGTACCAGACTTCCTAAATAAGGAAGTAAGACATGGTGCCTTACAACCCATGCATCCAGAGCGCTGCAGTGCGAAATTTATTTTTCCCGTGAGTTGACAATTTTTCTAGAGTCGAACCGTGGACCATAGACTCAAAATACAGACGTATCATAAATTTCCATTTTATTAACTATATATAAAAAAAAATTCATTTCCCTGCATCGATTACGTTGTGAGAAAACCGTGTTTCCTTTTACCCATGTCTCCCATTTAAATGCACGTAAAATTTGAATTCCCGCCGCGCTTGAGAATCAAGATGGCGGATTACATTGGTCAAGTGCGTGACACGACCTGACTTTTACCGACCTTGGATGTCCCAATTCATGCTCCCTTGTGGTTGGCTGCCCAGAATCTGGCTGGCTAAATACATGATGCCTAATGGCTAACGAGTTGGGACACGGCTTATCTCTTTCACTCACTCTCTCCGTGCATGGGCCGTGATCGTAACCAACGCAACCGCCTCCGTCCCATCCCACGCTCTCTCATTCCATTTCTTCTGATCCATCTTCCCGTCTTATTTTCTTTTCAGTACGGTCCTCACGAAAACTTTGCTCTATCCGCATACATGAGAATAATAACTTCGAATATGGTTTCACGGGTTGCCAACCTCCTTAGGGCAAATGCCGGGCCAATGCCACTCCCGTACCAGTGATTCATTCACAGTAACGCTGATGAGGCGCAAGCCTAGACCAGCTTCACGATCTTTTGTTATTGTTGTTGTTATTTCAAATTCTATGTATCTGTTTTGCTCGTGAATAAAAGCATTTTGAACTGAACTAATAAGGGATTCTACATCTACACTCTGCCTCCAGGTGTAGTATCATCCGCCGCGCTTTTAAATTAGTTCACTTAAGTCGCAAATCGCAACGCTGACGGTTGAGCAATCCAAGTTATCAAAATGCCGACACGACTCCTACGTCGAGAACATTGACTTTGAAGGATATAAAATTTCCAATCGAAATAAACCTCGCTAATACAGCAGTTGCTGTCGTAGAAATCCAAGCAAATCCATCGCAACCGTCTCGAGTCCTCATTGCGCATTTGCCGTTTCAATTCCGGACGCATGCGCAGAAGACGCCCAGCACACACCCGCAAACATGAATATTGGCGAAGAGGAATCTTCAGTCGGCCCACGAATATTTCAAAAGAGGATCCTCGAGTCGGACTCTGAATTAGTATGCTTTTCAAAGGTATTCCTCGCAACGACTAATCTTATTCTGCAAAATATTGGGCAAAAGTGGATCGCATTGCACTCATCACCGCGCCGCGGACATTTTTGAAAACCGATTAAAATGCGACCGAAGTGGCAACACAGATCTGCTTTCTTGTGGGATGGAATTGGGGTTCCTCTATGTAGCAGTCTCCTTGTGCCAGCTTCTAGATTTGCTGTCTTCCGCAGCGCATTCAAATGGGCTTACTTAAATTGTCCCTCGTGGCGCTGACGGTGGCGTGATACTCTTTTTACCGGGAAATTTACCATGATAATTGAGGATATTACCCAAAATTGGATTCACGTTGATATGATTATCTTGAATCCAATTATGATTAATGATTGACCACCAGGATTCAAGATGATGCACTCATGTTGCATTTTGATTGCGCGTGGTGCTAATGACTTTAACTGTCGACGCACCCGTGCCCCCAAACCTACTACTGCGATCATCTTTCCAAAGCCACAATGCGAGACACTACATTTGGATTCCCGAACAATGAAATGAAGAATATGTGCATTGAAGAAAATCAGGTAGCCGTACCAATGAGTGGTCCTGACTTGAGATGATACTCTATTCGGTCTTCACATCGGATCAAGCGTCGCTCGCCTCCTCCCAAAGGGACACTGGCTTCACTCGCATCGCCTTTAATCACGTCCGCTCGAGGGCTCTCGCCACCCTTGCACCCCTTCCAAGGGGAAGAGGGAGGGGAAGAGGGCGGGGGAGGGGCAGCGAGGGGTGGTGGTGTGTGCATCCGATCCATTGCAATGAGCGCCATAAAGGACCACTGTTGTAATCGTCATCTCTTGTCGACTATCCTGAGGGCCGAAAGTCCCTCCAACACATCGCATTACGAGGCCAAACCTCAATGCATGCAGGCGAACATAAGTTCGATTTTTCGCTTGAACGTGTGCAGGTCACATGGACATAAATGCTCAATGTATTGATCAAGAGAATACTCTACAAAATCAAGTACGTTTCGTACAACTCCTGCTTTGCATAATAAGTCTTCACCTATCAAAGTTAAACAATTACAATAGATAATGACCTGATATCATTCGTAAACACAATAGATACACATAAACACAATTTCGATAGACACAATATGACTTAAAAACATGTGGGATGAATGATTTTGATTATTTAGGTGCACAATATAATTTTTATTTAAAGTATTGAACTTATTACAAACATCTTTACAATTATAACCACTAATTTGCTATACCAACCGGAACCCAAACTCAAATATTATGTTCTTTTTTATCAACGTAAGTTCAATTTGGGTGTTCGAGCGTTGTTGTTGGGGAGGTGGGCCGCGTGCAGGGGGCGTGGCGCGTGATTGATGCGTGGGCCCATTTTTCTCCTTCTTCTCCTTGCGCGTGCGTGCCTACCACCCCTTTCCCTCCATCGAGATATAGGGGCGGTTGGGCGTGCGGGTGGGTGTTCTTTCGGCCCAATCTTTTCACTCGCTCCCCGCCCCACTCTCCCACATTCAAATCGGGGAGGGCGAGGAGGTGGGCATACGCAGCGGATATTACCATGCCCCCTCCCTCCCCCTCTCCGCCGCCCCGCCCCTCCCTCCCCCTCTCCGGGCCCCGCCCCCTCCGAATCGGAATTCCCCTCACCCCCACACGAGATACGTCTCTCCCCTCCGTCCTGCCGAGACACCTGCCGTCTGTGCACCCAATAAATCGCCACCCACTAACTCTCTTCGTGTCACCATTACATGCTTTTGCATGGAATCATTCACTTACCGATTTTCCTAACGGTTTAATTGCCCTCCTCCGGTTTTGAAGAAATAACGACACTTACAATGAAGTCGTTCACTAGCATAACAAATGATGAATCGTTAAAAGATTTCGGTTGATGGAAATGATAAATAAGTTATGATGGAAAAAAGTCTTTTATCCGCCGATTCTTTCATACTTTAGTTAGCAAGAAAGAACAAAATTTGCCGTCCATTATTCATGAGTTGGTGACGCAACTTCAGTTTCAGCCTCAACGAGTGTAAGCCACAACGAACTTAAGCAAGTCAAGAGCGGGGACGAGGCGTTTCTGAGACTCGGTTACCCGCTGAGAAAGAGTGGGTGACGTAATCAAATCATCTGCAAACGGGTTGACTTCGATTTTTCACTGCGATTAGCCCTAGAAGACGGATCTAAGATCGGAATAATGAAAGGGATTCATTATTTTTCGCTCAAAATACTCTGCAACTATAGTGAGTAAATCCCTCTTCAATACGTATACGAAAAAAGTTAACTGGATACTATAAATATATATTTTTTCATTGTTTGACTAAGGCAATAGTTAGCCATTATGTGCTGAGATCTTTAACATACCCTCTGTATGATTCGGCAGCTTCGGATTACAACGGACTTGACAATTCGTTTGACACATAAGCTTCAAACTCGATGGATCATTAGGGCATACGTTTCGATAAAGAGGCTTCTGCTGGCTTCACTTGAATGCACTATCGCACTCTGCAGAAACTTGAACGGGTGGGAAAAGCTGAAGAAAGTGACGAGGGAAATGGAGTCCAAAGTGAGGGCAGCTGAAGTTGAAACTAAAAGATCTGTCTATAAGAGGGGACGTGAAAAGGAAAATATGCCAACTGCTCTTCATCTACCCTCTGCTACTGTCCATTCAAAGTGGAATGCGGGCATCCCCCACTCTGTAATCGCTACGTGTCGTGAGAACAGATTCAACCTGCCAGTGACATTGCATGGCGCACTTATCTCTCACATATATCTCATAAGCACTTTATCTCCAAATATATACTCTAAACAGCATTGGTTATACGTGTGTAAAAATCTCTCGGGTACCCTGAAATTCTTGCGAACATTAATGGTACAAAAATATGATAAATAACTCAAACTAAAGTAAAGCTAGCTGGAGAAAAAGGGATTAAAGGTGGTAAAAAACAGTTTAAATATATATATTCTATATTTTGATTTAAATTTCGAAATTAGTTTTCCAGAAACAAATAAACGAAAAAGGGTTGAAAGCGGAGAATGCTCTTTCTAAAGGATATGTACTTATTTTACAAAAAGAGAGAGATGATAAGTATGAATTGGTACTACATAGGGGCACCCAGGGTGAGGCAGGAGGGGGCAGCTACCCCCCCTGCCCTAGAAGCAAAAGTAAATGTGGTCGAAAACGAAAATTTTGAACAAATTTTCTCTTAATCCAAGGAAGGAGGAATCAGTATAAAACATGTAAATAAAATAAAAATATTTTATTTTTTTGGCAAACAATTTTGAAAAATAATAATGTGCTGTTATAATTTTCTAGAAATGTTAGTTTCCTTAACCTTTTCTATGTATCAGCTTGAACGACCAAGGCTTCACCCCCTCTTGTTTTGATCTTGAGCACGCCCATGAATTGATACTATTTCCAAGCAACGCTGAATAAACGGCATTACTGATCAAATTCTGTGAAACATCGACGCATTACCTAAGAAAGCAAAGACTTAACTTAGACGCGAAATAACCCAAACATAAGTGCACAGCCATCGCTACATAATCATCAAAACAAGTTACACTGGAACCTATGACAGATGTATACATAAAATTTAAGACTTTTTCTGTCGAAAGAGGGTTTAATTCCATTTGTGGCAAGGGATATGGTATGCTATGTGTCATTGATTCAACGGACTTTCCTGTCCGTCGTATTCAAGCAAACACACAATTTGATAACAATTCCCCCACTCCATGTCACCCCCAGGATATCAGTAAAAGGCAGCTTACGTACTACAGAGACCATCACCGCATTCGTTCAAATAGTTACAGCAGCAACATGCGCGATTTAAGTACCAAACATTAGGAAAGTTTTTACCATTTTCTAAAACATTATGACAATTTTTACTGGGCGACACCATACTTGTATCTACATTTCATGACCATTTACATAAGCCTCTTAAAAGGCCTCTTTACATAGGCCTCTTTTGTTTTCTTCACGGTCCAACGTCACCGGCACTTAAAATGCATAACCAACCTCTCTAATATTTTCCATTCAGGGACAAAAACCAGAATACATTCTGATGGAAATGTAGAAAAATGCTAGATTGTTTTATCAAATTACACAAATACATTACCTGTAATTTTAATAAATAGTTATTACTACTTTCCCCGTGTAATACTGTATTCGTGACCAAGGCACAGGTGGTTTATTTCATCTTCAGGGCGAAATTGTTGCTTTGGAATCAATGAGAACAATCTACGAGTAAACAGCTGAATGAGACGTAATGATTTATACCAAAGAAGAGCTGTTTCAACAGCTGTTTGAAGTAGAAATTTAAGTAAATATAAATCACAGTCTGCTTCCTTTTTCTATCACAAAGAGTTTTCAACGCAATAAGCAATAAAAATCTAGGAATTGTGCGTTTGAACGTTTTCACCAGAAGGTTGGGTGTTACCAGATAAAAAATTAATATTCATTAAGCTTACTATTCACAATTTTGTTTTCATTTAATCGTAAAAAAACACGATATCTCCAAAGTATAAACACAATTTAATAAAAACTAACTTAGAAGCTGTTCGTCACAGCTCTAATAGAACGTATATTCACCATCACTTTTTATTCTTATGATTACAATTTTGCTATTGAAATTGAAAAAATTAACATTCCTTCGTCTTGAAAATCCGCGAATGATAAATGTAGGTTTCCCAAAAACATATTTGTTTTTGCACGGAACTTATCAAAATATTTTATCCCAATTAGGCAAATTATATTCATAAATACAGCCTTCAAAAACTTAAGGTTTACGTACATTCCACTTTCCATCAACATTGGCACTTGACATGCATTGCCAACCACTCTCACATCCATTTATGTCCTTAACCCATATTTTACCAGCGTGTGTTTAAACACACGCCAAGTACGCGGAAATTAAAAAAATTATTTCTAGCCACTCTTGAGAGGCAACCATTTTCTAATTACTTTGACTCATTCTTTGGAACTTCTGAAGGCTCATTACATCTTGTATTACAGCCTACTATCCCCAGGTTGGCCACCATTGAAAAAAAATATTACCCCTGCATGTGTAAATTGAAAGGCAAACTGTTTAACCTTCATCTTCTTGAGAACACCAGATGCGAACATAAAACTTTTCCTGCCTTTATACATTCGAATGTTGAGGAAACATGATGTTAGTAAAGTATTTCCCGTGAAGATAATTGAAACACTTCAATGAAAGCGCAAACTTTGTGTGTGTTTAAACACACGGTGGGATAAACCGCTACTCTTCCCTAAACCAATTATGGTATTGCCTTACATTGTTGAACTGTCTGTAAACGTCTCAGATGAGTTGTTTTTTGCTCACAATGTATTTCAAAATCATTGTAACTCGATGGCTGAGATAATTATGAGGTTGAAGAGCTAAAATATAATCCGTGTACTTAGTTTGAGATTCTCGCTAAAATGTAACTCTTGCTCCTCATGGCTAGACACTATATATATAAAGGACCGACCCAAGGGTACCTGCCATTGCGTTTTGCAAGCTTGGCAGCTGTAGACCAAGTGTTCGTAAGTTCTGTGCTTCGCAGTTGCCCAAAAAATTTCCTTAGTTGAAATTATTTTAGCTCATCCATTTGTTAGCTGTGCATCACAGTGGATCCTGAGTACACCTTCGCAATGTCGACAAACAACAGAAAACGGTAAGCATTGCAAATATTTATTCACTTCCTCATTAAAATAGTTTTTAGGTGTCATTACGCCATCTCAAGCTGTGTTTAGAACTTTGAATCAAAATGCCCGATCTCTTTTAGGTCAGAACTCAACACAGAAGACATCTTATTTGAACTCTACAACTTGGATGACAATGATGAACGAGGGCGAGAAATTGATGGAGCAATCACTGTAGATGTGGTTATTCTTCCAGCAAGAGATGGTGACAGCTCTGATGAAGATGATGCACCTGAAGAATGTGAGACTCCAGAGTGCATAAAGGATTTAGGCAAAGGTGTCCTAGCCCAATTAGGTGAGGTACGTCTTGACACTAATCACGGTAAAATTGATTTACCACTTTTTTCTGATGACTGTTCCTCAACAAGCTCAAACAATAATGAGGTTGGATCTGATTTTGATAGGTCTAATGAAAAGAATGGGAAAAATTGTCATAGCAAGAGAAGGAAAGTAGCTAAGAGTTCAATCAATGTTTGCTCGGCCAACAACACTCATAAAGAATTTAGCCATTTAGAGGCAGGTAGTTACCGTAAGAAAGATAGATCATGGAGAAAATTAACTCTGAAAACAAATAACATGCCACCTTTAGAGCCTGTTCGAATGCAGCCAAAACCAGAGTTATTAGATAAAAGTCCTTTGGAAATGTTCTAGAGGGTTTGGGACGAAAATTTTGTGAATATGATATGTATAGAAACAAACAAGTATGCTGTTCAGAAAGGTTTATCCAATGCCGAATTTTCTGTGGATGATTTGTACAAATACCTTGGCGTGTTATTACTTTCTGGCTACTGTTGTGTTCCATTCAGACGTATGTATTGGGAAACCAAACGAGATACTTTCCATTCTCCAGTTGCTGGATCAATGAGACGCAATAAATTTGATTTGATTCACAAATGCCTTCATTTTAATGATAACACCCAGATAGATAGCACTGATAGGATTTACAAAGTTAGACCTGTAGTAGATCACATGAATAAAAAAATTACCGAGATCATAGAATGCTTCGGTAGTGAGTTTTCTGTGGATGAGGGTATGGAGCCATACTTTGGGCGACATTCAATGAAGCAATTTATTAGAGGAAAGCCCATCCGTTTTGGTTGCAAAATATGGTGTGTTACAACTTCAAAAGGATACCTTCTTAAATTTAGTGTTTACACAGGAAAAACAGACAGACCCAAAGGCATCTCTCTCGGTGCCCAAGTGACAGAATCCATGTGTGTAGATTTCCTTCCTCCTGGTTCAAAGCTATTTGTAGACAACTTTTTTACCTCTCTTTCATTGCTAGAAAAACTGAAAGAAACTAATATAAACTGCATTGGAACTATAAGAAAAGACCGCATTGAAGGAACCCCTGTTGTGGATTTGAGCAAGGAGGAACGCGGTGCATTCTCCGCAATCACTGGTAAGAACAGTCCCATTTCACTCATTCGCTGGCATGATAATGCACAAGTTACTATTGCCACAAACATGGATTCAAAAACTGTATTCGGTCTTAGCTCCTGCACCCGTTGGAATTCAAAGTATAAAAAACATATGAAATTATGCCAGCCACAAATTGTGAAAATGTATAACCATGGCATGGGAGGTGTAGATTTATTTGATCAACAGCGCGCAGTGTGTCGAGTGAAAATAAGGTCAAACAAGTGGTACTGGCCTTTATTTAGATTTTGTCTGAACAGCAGCATTGTTAATTTGTGGTATATTTTCCGAATAAACAATCGGAAAAGCAATCAAATTGATTTTTTGAGAGAGGTTGTTATCGGGCTACTGTCAAGTGATACTCAGCCTAAATTAGTAGCACCAAGAACAATGAGACAACCTATAACAGATGGAAGGTTTGATGGTTATAATCACTGGATAAGTAAAATTAAGACCCATCGGCGGTGTGGTCACTGCGGTAAAAGCTCAAAGTTCATTTGTTAAAAGTGCAATGTGGGCGTACACCCTGATTGTTGCTTCAAGGAGTACCATGTAAAATATCAGTCCAATTAGTGATATGCCACAAAAAATTATAATAACACGAAATATAAATGGAAAATTTTGTAATTTGTACTACTGTAAAATATAGAAATGCATTCTAATGTGCAATGTGTAAGTTTTTATTGAGCATGAAAATGTATGACTTCAAATTATGATGCTTAAAAAGAAATGGGCTCATATAATAAGTGTGAAACATAATGTCTTATTAGTTGTTTGTGAAATAAAATTGTGTAGAGAACTCACGTATTTTTTATTTTGCATTCTACCCGCACATTGATCGCAGGCAAGTCTGATCTGGGCTTTATCCCACCGTGTGTTTAAAGACACGGGCTCTCCCAGCAAAAGTACGACGTTCTGATTTTTTAAACTATTTTTCCCATAGCAAGTAGTACAAATAGAGCAGCATACCAAAAAATCAGTTACCAAATAGGTAAAAATGTGTTCCGGGATAATATGGGTTAATTTCTTTATCTCAACGTACAACTCATGCTAGCTTTAATACATCTTATTTTGTGATCATCTTACAAAGTGATAGAGGTGATTATAATTGGCCGAATAATATATTAACGCTGCCTCGGATTCCTGACGTCATGATCCATCGCAAAGCGAAGGACATAATTGGTGACTACATCAGCTGATAATGGATAACAATGCAGCAATCGCAAACATCCACCGCGAAAGCAATAAATCAACTCGCGGTTTGAAGTTATGGCTAAGTGCCGACCGTAACCTCCACACTAAGCCGATGGGATTCGGTCGACGAGGCCTAACCAAAGAGGAAGAAAGGGAAGAAGGTTTTGATGCCAATGGGAACGGATGGCAAGTCATCCAGGTGCAAAAGGAAATTAGGAGAAATGAAGACTGTTAGGGAAGAAATATCTTGGCTTCGCCTTTCACTGGATACGTTCCAAATCAAACCGACGCCAAAGCCTTGAGCGGACCATCTCAAGATTGTGGGTGGCATGGGCTAAACACGGCGCTCACCTCTCTATAAAAAAACAGCGGGGGGGGGGGGGGTGAAAACTGAGCAACAGACCCTCCCCCCCATACCACCTACCATTCATCCCTCAATGGGACTCCCTCCCACCTTCTACCACTTCCCCGTTTACCCATTCCAACCTTCCACTCTCGTTCGAATATAATTGGCGAAATCCGTCCACGGGATGAAAAGGAAGAAATTTTCGGGAGGGGGGGAGGAGGGTGATCGCATCTTCTCTTGGGAGGACCCCTTTCTCGTCGAATCCGAGAAATGAAGCGATGCGGAGTGAGAGGGAGGTGAAAGGGTCGAATCCTCAACATCCATGATGAGAGATCTGAGGGAGGGCGAAAATAATAATAATAAAAATATCTCGGGCGGTAAACAAGATCGGAGAGTGTGCGATACGAACGAAAGAAGCGCCACAACTGAGGTCACGCCAGAAATTTTAACCGATGGACGTAAATATGAAGCATAAGAATGAACGCTTCGTTCCCCGCAATCTTTTTCGCCCAATTCTAAACCCTTGCTTTCCTAACCCTTTATAACTCAAAGTTGCTTCTAATCAACATCAAAAATGCTTTAAATTTCAGCTCTATCTTGGAGATATCTAAACTAAATATTATTTTGTAGTGTGAATTTTAACGACGACATATTTAACTGCGAGGATAATTATCATTGAGTGTAAAATTTTCAAGTTTTCAAAATGAAAAATCTTGAAATTTGATTTCTCTCAGAAACAGCTCTGGGTTAAAAAGCGTTCACTTGATATCGTCACATCACCTTAAAAAAACGTAGCTTTTTAAACTTGACGACCAGACTAAAAAAGCTGAAAATAATACCATAAGGTCTCTAGCAATAGTTTTGAGAAAGATAAATCATGCAGCAGACAGCGTTAACGTAAGTCTCCACCGCACTTCGTCCTTTCGAACAAATTATAAATAAAGAACATGATGGTTATTAATTACAGACATTACTAATTATGGATACAGGTGGAGAAGTCAGTAGCAGCGTTACCATCCCTATCACTTCAAACGATGTAGGTAGAGATAAAAACGATGCCTAGCTTACGGTTTTGGAGTCTAGAAATCACGTATATTCATCCTTATTTCAACGTTTGAGTAATAAGAGGTAGAAATATGAAGGGAGGTGAAAACGAAGCCTTTTTTTAATTAAACGCCCACGAAAAATCTTCTCAAAAGTAGAGTTGTTTCTGACTTAAACGCCTACGGAACATGCTCGAAAAGAATAGTCAATTTCTTAACGCTTGACTTCTGTCTCCAATCCTTCGCATTAGAAAGGGCACCGCATTAAACCGGGTTCGTTCCGATAAATCTCTCTCCGATATTCATAAGCGATGATTACGGCGAAAGTGAAATGAGGGCTTAAGAGGGGAGCTGGTACTGAGCTGAGGGGAGGGCTGAGGGGAGCCGGGAGCTGGCGTAGCATTATCGCGACCAAACAAGAAGCGAGGGGAGAAGGAGTGAAGGTGGTTGTCCAATGTGGATTGGAAAGAGGCTTCACTCCGAGGAAAAGGTAGACAAAAAGGCGGGCAGAAGGAAAAGGGATCCGGTTGTTGAAAGGGTTCTTGAGAAATTCGAGAGGAAAGCCGGAAAACATAGTTATTTGAGTTTTCGAAGGTTAGTGGGATGCGAGCCACACCTCACCAACAGTCGGCAGTGATGGGGAGTTCTGGTGGTGTCAGAATAGGGTGGTTTCCTATAATTTTTTATTGCCTAATTCGAAAGATTAATACTCCAGGAGTACGCATTTCACGCTTTTAGATTTTTGAATGACGATATTCATTTTTCGCGATTAAATGAAAAGTGAAAATTTTCAAGCGCGCGAAAAACGCAACGGCTAAGTATGAATGCTGGGAAAACCCAGTGTGACGTCGTTCTAGTTTCCGCTGCCGCAAGTGAGGCGACCTAGGGGCGAGAGTTTGTGCGTTGCTGCGATACAGGCTGCTAGCAGGTAGCAGAGTACCCTGCTAGCAGGTAGCGCTTGGCTTAAATAAGGATTATTAATAGCTTATCAAACCAAGTAAACTTTCCCACCATAGGCAGTTATAATTATGACGGTGATTATTAAGTGATGTTTCCCTGAAGTCTGTGCCTCATGTATGCATTGGTAATCTCAGACGAAATAAAACTCCTATCCACCCGCATAGAAACTTGGTCATTGTGACGTCAGGTGGAGTGGCATCTCATGGGAGCCAATCTGGCCTTTTTCGAATGAGGTTAAAATTGACCATTGCCATTCGTCTAAACTGCAATTTCTAAAACCAAATAATTTGTATATAATGAATACACTAATGGTGGGTAACGAATCGCAATCAATGCCTTTATTTTCTGTGATGAAGGATACTACCCTACTGTTGAGCTGGATAATATTTCAGATGGGAATATTATTCATGTTTTAGATCAAAATACGTTAATGTGCATTTATTCCACAAAAAACGATAATTATCTACTTTCACCCATTTCCGCCCACCGTAGTCATTAGGCGCTACATCCTACCAATCTGAGCAGATCTTGAAGAAAACCCGCACTCGTTCGTTCGAATTATCACACGGAAAAAAAAGTTTAGTTAGAACTATCGAATTCTGATGAAATTTATCAAACTTTTGGGTTCATATGGCACTTTGAAAAATTCAGTAATTATTACCAAACCAGTTTGATAAATTCTATCAAACTGATTTGGTAATTATTACCGAAATGGCTACAGCAGTTCGATAAAAACTATCAAAATCGAAAGGGTAATAAAATCGACGTAGCGTGCACATGTGAAAGATTTGCAACCCAGAAAACACTATTATGATAAAAAACAATAAAATTAGGAGTTTGGCGTAAGTTTCTGCAAAACAAAATACAAAAAAAGTGGAAAATAACAAGCCTGCATGAAGCATTGAACGTGGGCCCTCCGCGTGGTAGCAATGGACGCTAACTACTAGTCTAAATCGGTTGTCATAATAACTGCAAACTTAAACGCTCTAATATGTTATTATTGTAAGTATTTAACCTTTGTTTTGAAATGTGAATAAGGTGTGACTACAGTTTCCTTTTGTATGCTTAAGAGGAATACTTGATGCACACAATTGCATTACGTAGTTACTCCATATGAATATCTAGTGCAGATGCGCAAGAAAACTTTATTTGCAGGCTTATTACATCGATATAGAGATGGCTTTAACGTGCTGGGTGATATCCTTAGCATGGATTGGGTCTAGTATCACGGCTTTTATCACATGTTATTAAACATGATCGCGAATGATTATACCTCAGGAATACCTCTAATTAAATTTTTAATGTGTCAAAATACACAAACATCTCCTTACAGCTTTAATATCTATGATAAAATGCTATTCAATCAATGTCTTTGATGCACCAGCTAACGGGTAGAATTGTAATTTAAAGCAGGAAAAAACAGAAAAATGAACGTAAACAAAATTAAAACGTTATCGCCATCACAAATAATGAAAACAAAATCATTTCTACCCACCTATCTTTTATGTAAGGCCTGTTTAAGAATCTTTCAACTGCAAATGTGTATTGGTATAAAAATATTAAGAGGAACGATAGACCGTTCGATAGATTACGAAACACTTGGTAAATTCTATCAAACCAAATTTGCATAGCGATGTAGAGTTTGATAATTTTAACCAAACTAGCAATCATCTTCGTAAAATTAATCATAACTTCGATAAAAGTTATCAAACTCAGAATCGTATTGAATTAATTCGGTTATTTTTACGGAACTCTTCCGTACAATTGACCAAATTATGCAATACCAAAATGTTTGATGAAATATATCAAGAGCTCACGCTAGCGTTTGGTAAAATAAATCAAGTGCTTAATAATTTGCATCAAAGTTTAAGTATATTTAGCAAAAATACTCCCTATCACACCAGTTCGATAGTTTTAATCAAATATTTTTTTTCAGTGCACAATTGTGTTGTTAAAGCTTGTAAGAGAATAACTTCAACACTTATTATTTTACTTTTAAGGCCCATTAAAATAAGCACACTAAGGGAAAAAGAGATTTGTGCAAAATGGAAATTCAATATGTACCCCTATTATGCCTGTAAATTACATGCAAGCATTGTAAAAGTAAACAGGAAATGGCATGGTATAGATTATTTTAGCTTTCCTTCATCCAAAAATATGCTTGCTTTGGAGATTCATCCTTTCTATCAAGGTCACTCGTAGAAAATGAGCTATTGAGAAATTGAACAACATTAGACCTCGTTACCTCCCAGTATAGCTAGATGGCTACAAGCCAGTCTGGAGAGAAAAGTTTAACTATCGCCAAAATATTTCACAGAATTACTGGAGACAACCACAGGAACAACGTGCCTTAATATCTTCGCAATCGAAAGCAGAAAGTATTCTGTATAGAAATTGGTTAAGAAAGTTTCAAATTTTAACACTCACTATAGTGAGAGGTACATAAAGGGTAGGGTATAAATAAGGGTATAAATAAGGGTATACATAAGGGTATAAAAAGTGTTTATTGGCCTAATTATACGATACATTAACACATACAAGTTAATGTTTGTTTGCGTGAATGATTTTTACGGACTGGAACGGAACATGCATGAATCAAATTAGAGCAGGTTCTATTTTCCGTTCATACATTCACGCACGTTGAGTGGAATTCAAATGTTACACGGGACATTTTCGTGTTCATTTTCGCGTTCATACATTTAGACATTAACTTGTACGGGTTAATGTACCGTTTAAAAAGGCCGTAAGAAATGGAGTTGACCCCATATGCTCTCACAAGAAATCTGAATTTCTTAATTCTTTTATGACATTCTAACGCAACAATCATGAATATCATACCTCTGTCACCGTATTATCATTCGCTCTTAGCCGAGATTCGTTACAGATTCGAGATTGCTTAGTACGATTGAGGGGAAAAAATTATTTCATCACAATCACATCGCAAGCACCTATCTTGATACCCTTCTTACTACGCCATACTATCCTACGAAATTGACCTTATCGAAAACTCGCCATGGAGGATCCATTAAAAAGCTGCAGATATTATTTTGTTGCCAAACACTTACATGAGAGTCGGTAAGTCAATTACGTATATTTTGGGAGCCTAAGGTTATATTTTCACGCAAGCGACTTTACAATAATACAAATAATACTTAACAACGAGACTAAAATATTACACGACTAGAGAAGATGCCTAATTTTCGACGAAAGCGATGGCAGTACCTCCAATTTGTAGGAAACCGTTTTTGACCCATTGTGCTAATCAAGATTTTAACATTTCAACCTGAATAAGTAAAGTAAAATTTGATAGCTTATTTAAAGTGAGGCCTCGACGAGTAAATTTCTTCAATTTCGAGTGCGATGAAAGCACAAATATCGGCACATGCATTTAGGATTGCGCGCTGTGCCAAATGGATACTCCCGTCGATGGAAGCGGAATAGATTTCCAGGGTAGAGCCCTTGGCTTTCAATGAATCCCAGGAGTAATTCCATGCCTATTTCTGTCTTTGCTGTGTGGGAAGGAAAGGCAAGGGAGGCAGTGCTGGAAGGAAAGGGAGGCTCCCAGATCACCTCTTTAGTACTCCATGGAAACCTACCTTAATCGGTAGAATACTATAATAATAATAATGATTACTGTCTTTCATGGGGTAAACTCAAGAGTCAGAAATAACGAACTGTAATCTGAAATCGTAATTTCTCTCTCCGTTCCCTCTAAGAAAAGTATCCCTCTGGCAAGCGTCTGGCGACTCATGTTATTGCTTTTTTCGTAACAGGAAAAGAATTTTGGCTTAGCAACCCGCTCTTAATTTTCGTAACGATAGTTACAAACCTGGACCCTTACTCCCTTGTTGTCTGGGTATTGCGGCAAAAGAGGACATTCAATGAACACTTTATGTCTTCGGACATAACTTAGGCTATAATACCAAGAAATAAACATTAGCAACACAGTAATTGCGTCTATAGCGTGAAGGTGTAGACTGTATGGTACTCCTCACACGCATAGAGCTTTGGGCTATTATATTTGCTTGAACTAAGTAATAAATTAAATAAAAGTGAAAAATTTCAAGCGCGCGAAAACGCGACGGCTAAGTATGAATGCTGGGAAAAGATCGTGTGACGTCATTCTGGTTCCCGCTGCCGCAGTGGGCGGTGACCTTGGGGCGAGGATATGCGTGCCGCTGCGATGCAGGCTACTAGCAGGTAGCAAAGTACCCTGCTAGCAGGTAGCGCTGGGCTTAAATAAGGATTATTAATACCCTATCAAACGATGGAAACTTTCCGCCCATAGGCTGTTTTAATAGGTGATTATTAAGACATGTCTCCCTGAGCTCTGTGACTCATGCATGCATTGGTAATCTCAGACGATGTAAAATTCCTATCTACTCGTATAGAAGCTAGGTCCATGTGACGTCAACGTGGAGTGGCATCGCATGGTCGCCAATCTGGACTTTTTCAAATGAGGATAAAAATTGACCATTGCCATTCGTCTAAACCGGTATTTATAAAACCGAATAATTTGTTTATTATGAATACACTAATGGTGGGTAACGAATAGCAATCAATACCTTTCGTTTTCATTGATGAAGGAAACTACCCTATTGTGTACATTTAGCGTAAGATAAAACTCATTTACCTCCCGCTGCAAAATACATGCGAAATGACACAATTTAGCCGAAAAAAACACGGCGAGGAAAAATACTTTCGAGTCTTATAGCTGGTAAACGCCTTTGTCGTTTTCTCTGGGCTTTGAGATTCTAGTAAAAATATTGAGACCCCCTGCCCTCCAAAAACCTAACCTTCAAATCCCTCCCAATACCAATGGATAAATCACACAAATTCTTAGGGATACATTTCGATCAAAAACTCACTTGGAACAAACACGTATAGAAAGCCCTCAAATCAGCCAATGCAGCAAAAGCCGCCATGGCTTCATTATTAAACTCTCGCTCGCAAATCTCGCGACGAGACAAGATAACACTCTAGAAGAGTATCATTAGACTAAGGCTGATGTACGGGTGTAAAGTTTTCGGCAATACTTCCCTGCAGAACAGAAAACACTTAGAAAAGTACCAAAATAAAACCTTGCGCTAAATCACAAACCAATCCCGACGCGTGCCAATAAAAGAAATCAGAAACGCAAACAGAGTACCAACTATTCACGAGTTCATACGGTCGCAAGCTGTAAGACTAAAGAACAATTCTCTTCCACGAAACACGCTTACAAAAGATCTCTGGAATTACCCAGCTAAAAGAAAACACTTCAAAAGCTACAGACATACACGAGAAATTATAACTCTCTCAAATCGAGTTCTTTCCTATCATCTTTTGCTCTAATTTTATTTTAAATATCATAACTGTGAAAGGGTTATAATTTAAGCAACCACCATGTGAGAGAGCAATCAGCTCAATCAACAGGTTGCAGATTAAATGTAAAAAAAAGAAACAATTGTATTGGAAAAATCAAAAGCCAAATACATAAAGGATTTACTTAAAAAAATATATAATATAAAAGAAAACCTTTTTTAAAAATCTATAAAACACCAGAAAAGAGGCATTTGCCCACAAGAAAATATATATAGAAAAGAAAAGAGGCATTTGTCCACAAAAAAATATAAAAAGAAATGAGGCACCTGCCAAAAAAAAAATAAATAAACCTAAAATAAGATATCCTCTCAAAAAAAAATAAAATTTAAGTATTTTAGAATTAGATTACTGCAGGGAAATTTCATCATCATGTAATAATTTTTTTCTTCCTAGACTTAAGAGTGCAATGCTCACGCTCACTATCAGACTTCCTTTCATTTTTCTCCTTCACTTGCACTGGAAAGGCACTTGCACTGGTCCCTTACTTACGCTTGAATTGTCATGTCCCCTATGTCGAGATTCATCCTCCAATGCTTTTTTAGTGCCAAGTCAACAATGTTGAAGATGTGGTCTGAAGACGCACAGATGCAGCAAGCAGAATGCAAGGGCCGAAAGTCCAGTTAATGAAGGATCGACACTGTAGAGAACTGCCATCCACAGGACCCCGTGTGGGGGGGGGCGAGCTTCGGGGGCCCCACAACGCTCGCGTACATCATGAAGCGATCGGCATACGCTGGTCGCATCTCTTTTCTCTCTCTCTCTCTCATGTCCCACGCTTAGTCCAAATAAGACGACGAGTTCGTGAGAAACTCCCTCGTGAGAAGAGGGAGATTCCATTTTTTCCTCGTCCACTCTTCCCAAAGTCTCCAGTTCCGTAGCGAAACCCGATATCCCCGCAGGTGTTTCTGGGTAGTCCATGCTCCAATTCATTCGTTGATAAAAAAATATCAGATAACAATTTTTGGGTATAGTTACAAATCTCACTAGTCAGTTTTTGACGAAGGGGTATCTATTACCGTGGGACTCAGTGCCACGGACTGGAAGTAGGGAAGGAAGCGTTAATGGATGGGGGAAGGTACGCTCGCTCAGCACAAATATTTTATATTTTTCCTCACCGCGAAAACTTGAAAGACCGCGAAATCCTTAGTAGTTCAGTGAATGCTGGTTTGGTTAGTGAGTTTGGAGGGTTGGGGGGCAAACTCTCTCACGTGCCCTCCCCCTATATCCGCCTATGGGCATGCTCATTGCACATTCCTAAAATTTTCCGGTGGAAAGGGGGAGGGGGCGAATCCTCCATTGAGAGGGCCCCCATCATGAGCTCTAGCCGAGGGCCCCCAATCACCCCACATCGCCCCTGAATGAGTTGCCTTACTAAATCAATGCTAGCTCAAGTGTTACACATAAGCAGTAAAATAGCGACGCCATTAAATGTCATTACAAGCAAATAACATTATGGCAACCTTGTGGCAGCAATAAAATCATAACAAAGCTATGGTTTAAGACTGATAAGGCCTGCGTTGAAGAAAAGGAATACATGCGAGATGGTGCTCAAGCCGGAATGATTATTAAAATATAACAGGTAAACTTACCTTAAACTACGATGAATTCCTATTTCGAGCACTAACTGCGCAAAGTGTAGCACTAAAACAGTGCGGGTAGGAACGTCTTTGTTTTGTTTATACAAGTCGTCACAAGCAAACTTTATAGCTACGTCTGGCGGTAACTAGGAAGTTATTCCTTAAATCTTTACACAAGCAATATAAAAGAGCGAGTGAATGGCAGAGAAATATACAAGAATTGCTATTAGAAAAAATTCTCTTGGACCGGGAACCGACCCACGGTGTTAAGCCCTCGCGGTCCGCCCAGGATGGAAACGCTAAGGAGGAAGGACTTCCAAGAAGCCACGACCGGTTGAGAGCCTCAAGTCTACGCTAAAGCTGCGCAAAGCGGTATGCGTAACAGCTGGTACCATGAGCCTCGGTATGATTTCAATGAGAATTAAAGAACCTGGATAGCGTAATGGTCTGCGCAGTGACCCGGCAATCCAAATGTCCCGGTCCAGGGGAATTTGTTCTCATGGAAATTCTTGTAAATATAAAAGCGAGCTTATAGTTTTAATGGAAATCATGACAATCAAACTAACGGACCGCCCAAAGGTAACATGAACATCATAACGTACGTATGAGTTAAGAGTACTTAACAGATTTAACTCTTTCTAACCGAGAACTGTTTCTGGGAGAAATCAAATTTCTAGATTTTTCATTTGGAAAACTTGAAAATTTTACATTCAATGATAATTATTTTGCCAGCTTAATATTTAGTCATTAGAGTTTACAGTACAAAATAATATTTAGTCTAGATATCTCTTAAATAGAGCTGAAAGTTTAAACATTTTTGATGTTACTTAGAAGCAAAATTGGGTTATAAAGTGTTAAGCTGCGTTACCGAAGGAGATTCAATAAAAGAAGGGATATACCGTTATATAGATGTTATATACCGTAATAGATACTAATGCACCGCTTAAGCTCACGTATACTGGCCGACTGAATGCCCTTCGAAATAAAACAAAAAAAGGCGAAAGCATTTGCCATGCTATTAATAAACACATTTAAGTACAAAAAAACAACCTTTTGCACACTTGTCCACACTTGATTCTGCTCTAAGTGCCACAATACTCGCTTCGTAACACAAGAGCTTTCACGGCGTAAATCCTGACATGATTAATTATAATAACACGAGTATTAAGGCACGTATAAAAATGCATCTGCATCTATATTACCCCGTAAGTACTAGGACACCAACCGTTGACAAAATTAAAGGGAATGCTATAACGAAGTTGCAACTAGCATTTATTAAAGTCCTTTATTGATTGGGGGATAAACAAATTTCCATACCTATCCCTTAGGCAAAATATCTCTCTCAACCCTTCATAACCCAGGGCTGATTCTGGGAGAAATTAAATTTCAAGACTTCTCATATTAAAAATGTTTTATATAAAATGTTTGAGTTATATGTTTTTTATATATTTTATTAAAAAAATTATAATTATTTATTATTATTGCGGCAGCTACATATGTCGCCATTAAACTTCACAGCGCAAAAGAGCACATAGTTTAAATCTTTCCTGAATAAAGCTGAAAATGTACACATGTTTGATGCTACTTAGGAGCAGCATTGGGTTGTAATGGGTTAATTTGTCGCTCCTATCGGACCTATAAATTCAGTGAGGTTCTAATAAAATGTTCTCCGTCTCGCTCTTAAAGATATCTATTACACATGGTTAAGCAATCAAATCCTAGCGCACGGCCTTAGAGTTTCTAGCTGCTCCCACCCTAATTCGTTTAACATCTGTGTAACGCTAATCTTTTAACACCTACATAACTATTCTGTTATACATCCTTCATCACCAGCCTCTATACCCAGAGAATTTGAAATTTCAAAAACGTTCGGCGAAATATCTCTCATAATTTATCGTTCCTGGTTCCACTGATTCCGGATTAACTGTGGTACAGCTAGCCGAGTAAAATTTGGTGACATTCGAGTTGCAACACATTAGTCGGAAAAAAATTCATTCGATATGATATGTTCAGGCTTTTTACCAATGGAAAAGTTTAAATAAAAAGGAGGCAAGCATGCATTCCCTCCTTGTTTTAGTTTTAAGCCATTCTATCTTAGAAAAATATGGTTAGGAATACATACAGTAGCATAAATGACAGATCATCCTTGTACGCTGCGGCTATTTCATCGCGCATGATTAATTTAAATAATTCAGACTCTTGCACTGTAATTTTTCTATATTTTCCTCCCATCAGGGAGAGGGCTCAGAACTTTATGCACCCCCCCGGGAAGAGAGTGATCCTTTGCCACGTCCCTCGCTGTGATCAGTGAAAATTCTTCACGAATGCCAAGTTTGGAATCTGCGGCTCCAAACCTCACTGCAGTGTGTGTCGTGTGCTATGATACGAGCGCCCCCCTTTCGTCGCCTTCAAACCACCTCGTGTCGCATGCCGTCGTAATTTTCGTCAAAGGTGTCGTCGGCCGGACGCTGATGAAGTTCCCGCCCCATAAGGCGACCGACGCGGGGCCGCCACAGTGGTCCGGATCGCGAAAAAGTTGGACAAAAATCAGATTTTCGATGTATGTCTTTGAAAATTGCTCTCTTTATGTTTTTTGGCATGCTATTTTCATTTCTGTAGTTATTTTTGCGAAAAAACCATTATTTTAGGCGATATCGTGGAACTTTAACTTATTTACTGGCTAATTGTAACGCTGATTGCATAGACAAACGCAAATCATGATAAAATATGAAAATGAATGATAATTAGTTATAAAGTATGAGTTGATTATCTTTGAAATTAGTCAATAATCAAAAAAACGGCTAAAAGTAGGGTTGTTGGGTTCATTGACTCACGTTAAAGAGATGCGATTTCCAGATTTCTTGAGGTTCTTCTGTATGGACTAAAAGTAATTATTAAATAAGTGTCAAAATAGTATTTAAGTGAATTTTATTCTCATATTAGCATGGTTAATGCCTTAAAACTTACAATTATATATTATGATTATGCATCATCAGATTCTTCTGAATCCCACCCGTCCTCCTCTTCGCATTCGCTCGCAGAATTTTGAGACTCTTGCAACACCAAGAGATCTCGAACCTCCTGCGGAAGATCTTTAAGGCCCCGGCATTTGTTCAGTCAGTTCCTAATGTGCTAATAAAAGGGTCCGATTTTAGGATCAGTCTCCGAAAATATATATATATGATGCTCGCGATATTTTCTAATATCTTTATTGCGAGATTCCTGAGCCTCCTGCAATAGTTCTCCATTAGGAAGAAGAGTCGACTAGTTGACATCTGTACCATGTATTAATACTTTGTGCTCCGTGGGTGGCACGTAAAACCATCCATAATGTCTCACAAAATTTTCCGCTGTATCCAAGCAGAACTTTTTAAATTTTACCGGATAAATCAAAAATCCGCAAGACAGAGATCTCAAAATTGCTGAGAATTGAAAGATTAACTTTTTTTCTACTCCTAAAAATTAATTGTCTTCAAGCAACTTCGTTTTCCATATTTTGGAGCGCGTAGTAAAAAGTGGCCTACCCGTTTTTATATCGGAAGTACCTGTTAAAAAGTAAGACTACTAGAGCAATATCCCAGGGGACCCCATGTCACCATTAGAATAATAGGAAAATACGAACCTGAGGTGCTTGGAAGGTTGCGAAATACATCAGGGAAATCAACAATTTTGTCCAACCAGGTGCCATTCCTCTCCAAAAAGAGAGACTGATCGCGAACTAGCTCGCCATCTTCTCTCGCCAGAATAAAAAAATTTCATGTTCAAAAAATTAATAAGCTCAAGTTTTGCCTCCTCATCTCCGTGTAATCTGAAACAACCCTCTAGATATGCATTCAAATTCCTTTTTCGAGCAACTATGGTTATCTCTTTTTTCTCCAGCATTTTTTCGCCAGGTCTCGCCGCGTAAATGTCCATGACATTTTTGGCAGTCAATAATAAAAACAGAGGTTTGTAAAAAGCTACAAAACAGTCTTCTTTCTACAAAGTTTAAATATCAAAAAGAAGGGAAAATATGAAAAATTAGTTCGGTACCTCGTCTCAGACCAATTTTAAAAAACGGAAACTAGAAACGGTAATAAATGACACATAGTACACCTGCTCATTAATCCTTATTTCTGTGGTTGTCAGGAACTAATAGCTCGTAATTTGTTTAGCTATCACAACACTATAACGTCTTTGGGAGATGACTGTAAATCACAAAAACTGTAGCCAAAATAGGACTTCTCAATTAGCGATGGGTATGTGTTCACATCGACAGAAAAGGAGAATCTGAAGGGTACCAAAATGTTACGACCGATATTTGGACGGGGTTAAAAAGAGGAGAAATCTTTGCCCATGGAAATGTGGGTATTCTCCTGGATAACTTGTAGGAGTAGGGTTTGACCCCGTAATGAGAAATGTTTAGATTTTGTGTGAAAATGCATACTAGCGGCCGACCTGCAATACAACCCGTCCAAAAGGAGGCGGGTGGAGGGTAAAGACCTCATCTATTAACACGTGCAGCTTCACTTGCAGGTAAGATCGCCCCTAGGACAGCAATAAACTCAAGTTGGGTGGTGCACCAAGTTATAAGATAGTAAAATGTCCCAACTAAGGACCCCTTCCCACTTCCCTAAGCTCCGGCGCGTGTTCGGGTAACGGGTCTCTTTGCCACTTCGGATTGAAAGAAAGGGAAGCCGGTAGTGGGTTTTCCCAGTAGCAGTGCATGTTGCCTGTCGTATGTACTTCAATAGATTACCAAAACGCGATCGAAGTCGTTCATAGAAGCGATCGAAGAAAATATTTTATCTCCTCTCCCAGCGTCCTAACTGCGCTTAACCTAATTCAAATTGTTCCGAAATTATTCTATTGGTCCACACACAGATTAAGTTTGGATGATTACAAAGTATAAAATAGGTTTTAAAATGCTAAAATTCTTATTTTTGTGATTCTGGCCCATGAAACATTGGGAGGCACATTTTACCATGTGCCTACACTGCGCTGATGCTAGCGTGTCGACGCTCACGTCTTCCGCGGCCAGGAACATAAATCGTTGTTATTCGCTGACTCGCACAGATTTGCAGCTGATTTTTTTACTAATATCTTTATAATACTGTACTTTATTGTCACCAATAGCCGAATTTGCGCAAATCGACGTCACTTTTTTTATAACTCAACATTTATGCGAATTTTTCCGAAAAAAATCACTCCTCTTCAAATAATTCTACAGCAATCATCAACATCTCTAAAAGGTTGAAATCTAAATTTTATGACAGTGAATTGTCTATATTACTATATTGCAAAGTTAGTTTATCAATATAATTGGCGGCGTAAAGTCAAAAATAAATCTACAATACGTAATTTTCGAAAAAACGGAAAAATCGAGTTTCCATTAGAAATAGTGCTACTTTGACGCAATATATCTAAGCAAACAATTTTTTAAATAAAAAATTAAGCATGAGAGATGATACCCCAGACATATTACTACATAACTTGTATAGTCTAAGCGAGTTTCAAGAAAGTCGGATAAATGATTTTTGTCCACCTTTTTCCGGATCCGGACCACTGTGGGCCGTTCCGAGGAATTCCTCCCTCGCCAACGGCAACACACAAGACGGCCCTTGCACATTGGGTTAGTTCCGGCCTCTCGCCACCTTCGAAAGAGGCGCTTCCCTCGCTCCGTGCTCTCCCGTAGACGCTTTGAGCTCGTCATCTTTCGTCGAGCGTCATCCGGGAGGCGGGTGGCGAAATATGGGGGCGTGCCTTCCGGCTGGAGCCCAAAGTGGGACGGCGTATTTCATCTCTGAGGGGCGAGGCTTAAGGAGGACGAAGGGGGTATCGCAAGTCTCCGAGAACCCATATTAATGACTGAGTCAACAAAATAATAGGTATTACACATAAACAGAGACAGAGAATTGGTATAAACGACTTGCTGTCGAGTAAACTCGCAGCAGTGGAAGCCTCAGAATAATATATTCCATGTTTTTGTAGTCTTTGAATGATGAAATGACTCAATACTGAACCAAAATGTCTGCTAAAATAATATTTTAGCATGTTTTTTCGGTAAGGTAAATTTTTAAGTTTAATTGGGGTCTCTTAAGACTGTTCAAACAAATTTTATTAATCATATCTTCGTCAATAGCCAAATAAGTACTCGGTCATTTGCAAAAAAAATTAAGCAAAAATTTGAATTGATTTTCCATCCATAAAAATGAGAGATGAATTATATTTTTACTTTTACCTTGAAACATCCAAAGTTATACAAGTTTAAGACGCTTCATTAAAACTATTAGGCTCCCAAAAGAGCCCTCCTGTCACCTTGAGCGGTGGAACGATGGGATGTTAATATGAGAAGAGTGGACCCCAAGATAGGACAACAGGAGGTGAAGAGGAACCGAACGCGCATGTTAAATATTTAATTCCACCTTCTTCGAATTTCATGTGAGGAACGGATCCTCAACGAAACCCAAACGAACGATAGTACAATCAGATCCATAAATGAAGTTAGTTTTCAATGGATAGCAAGAATGTATTTCTCGCATATGCTCAACCCTTCTTTATTCCATTCATAAATCTCTCGTAGCAAATGATTTTCCCCAAATATATGCACACTATGCAGTATATATGGTAAGTATTATCCGAAGAAACTTCATTTATATGCAACAGTAAGTCTATAAATAACAATTAATAGCTATGTATAAGGGTGTCCTGCCATATTTCCTAATAATGCATCTGCAATGATTACTAAAAATATTGTTCTGATGCTTATGATATTGCCTTTACTTTTTTAATATCTACCTTTTTTTAATGACAGAGTTTACGTACTGACAAATCAAAAATTAGCATTTTTTATTTGTGAAATTGTATAACATTTTAATCATATCTTGATAGCTACGGTGCAGCTAACTTTATGCACATATTTAGCTGTAAAACATTTAGCAATAATTTATTAAAACCAAAAGTCCCAACCAATCACCAGAAATGCGTAAAATTTGACAAACGCAGCCATTTCCTAAGAGACATATTTCTTATTCAGGCAGGCCTCCAACCTGCGACGATCCGTTTAAATTTCGTTAAGCTTAGTAGAATATTCTCTCCTTTGGGATGAATGGAAAGTGCGGATCAAAAGAGGTTTTTGCCGGGAGGAAATAGAGAAAGCAGGGGTGCAGGATATCAACGCGTGGAGATGGGAAGATACTTGGTCGGGGGGTGGGGGGTCCCTGTGGTCTCCTGTGTGACCCCTCTGGGGGGTCCATCCACTCAGGTTTTCATGGTTGCAGAGAGTGAGGTGAGTGGGATGGGTGGAGAGGTCCAAACAGAAGGACTGACTCTGGGAGCGAGCCAGGCGACCTTTGGGGTTCAAAGAAGACGAAATAGGAAGCAGCTCCCGAAGACGGACTGCATAAATAGAGCGAGAGAGGAAAAGGCAAAAGAGGAAGTGCGGGTCGCCTCTTACTTCCGCCCCGGGGTCCCACAGGGGCGTATCTTAGTGCGGCGGTGAACTTTTCCTCCTGCGTAGTCTTAATTAGGGATGAGTCGATTCCACTTTTTTTCGGTTCCGATTCCATCGATTCTTACTCCTTATAGCAGGTGGGATTTTGATTTATCTGTGGTATTGAGGTCTTTAAAATTTAAGAATTGAATGGAATAAAATAACTAGGGATGGACGGATCCAGGAGTTTTGGAGCCTCATCTTTCGAATCGGATATTTTCGACTCCAAATGCATTTTCAAATTACTGCCATTAAACAAAGTCATTATTCAAGTTTATTCTGGGTACATACAATTAATACAATGCTTTTTAGATTTTCATAAACATATTAATATTTTTATAAATCAAAAATCATTTTCATAGGCTTTCAAGTTGTTTTTTAAAAACATCTTTACATGCTCAGAACTGTTATGCTTGGGTTTGGAAACGAAAATAGGAAAAATCTTAGGATGGACCACTGACCAGGGGCATAGCGAGAGGACCCCCCAAAATATAAAAACACAATTACTTTCCTTCACAAAAGGAAACAAAGTATTTAAAAATCATGAATTTACAAAAATGAAAAAAATGAATACTTGAAAAATGAATTTTTTTCCATAATGAAGGGTGTTAAAATTACTTTGAAACCCTTTCCTTTGTACCCTGTTGTTTAAAAATTTCCCCCCTTGGTTTTGGACTGCCCCTTAACAAAATTCCTGGTTACCCCTTGCCATCGACTGAATTCAAATTCATCGACTGGATTCATGCTGGATTTTCGTATTTTTCCGCGCTCATCTATTTTACCGTGATTATGCGGTGATTTTTTTCTAGCATGAGCGATTTATTTAGAGTCATGGACATGCGGAGGACTGCCGAGAAACATGGTGAGTCGGAGTCAAGGTGATCAGCGCGCCGCGTAAGCAACTTCTCCGGGCTCCATTCGGCCTGCATGAGGCCGCGGATATATGACTACGAATCTGGTGTTATCATCGAGTTGAATCTCCATCGACTTGTACGCATACTAAAATAAGATTCTACTTTTTTGGATGATGATGGATTTTGCGCACAGGAGGCTCATTGTCGAAACTCCGATTGTCATTCTCTTTTGACATAAAATAGCACCAGAAAAAATCTTTGAATCGACAGCGATATCATCCAGCCGCACGTCGGTATATGGGCTCCGGGATATCTGGATTACGATGCAAAATAATGTTGTTCCGTTAGGAAAGAATGCTTTCACTCATGATCATGACAGGGGAAACACTTCCTCGGTTCTTTCGCTGTTCCTCCGTGGAAACTGACCTTGAAATGGATTACAGAAAGAATCTTCTAGTGAACTGCGCAAATGATATTGGGCCTCGTTTGAAAAGAGTAAGTAGCCAACTGGAAAAATATTGGGCTAACAATGGACTACCCGTAGAGAATAGAGTTGAAAGGGGCATAAGCCGTCAATCGAATACATTAGGAGGAAACCATCATTGTAGCGGCCCTCGGAGGATAACTCTTGTCATCAGTCGTCACATATCATTGAAGTTCATGAAGTGAAGGATAAGGTAGTTAGAGGTTATCAAGGGATGACTTAGCTCCATTAGACTGGATTTGATACAAAAAGTGTCTGGTGTTTGGATCAGAAGGGGAGCGAAACATTACGAGACGACAAATCACCCAGCTTGCGAGTTGAAGGTCCCAGCGCTGCATTCGCGGAAGAAAGCAGTTGAAGAAGCATTCCCCGGTAGATTCTATCGACTCTTGGTAAACTTTCATGAGACCCTTCTTGTTGATGAGCAGAAATTCGAAGATTTGGATATCATTTGCATGAGCCGTCATGAAATAACGTTAAATCGGGCAAAAAGATCTTGTACGGGAAATATTTTTACGACCATAAATGCGGAAAAACGCAAAATGAGGAAACACTACATACGGATAATTTTTACAATTTCCTAATAGGAAATGAATCGGGACCGCAAAAAATAAACGCTAAATGCGGAAAAACGTTAAATGCGAAGACGTTAAATCCGGATCCAACTGTATTTGAATATTCAAGCAATGATTTAATATTCGAATTCGATATTCGAGTTCAAGAAATCTGCTATTCGACCCATCTCTAATTTCGATCTATTTTACTTTAAAATTGGTGGTCCAGATGAATTCTTGGGATGTGATTCATAATCGCAATAATTTGATTTGCCGTGACCAGCGGTTGATAAAAGAACGGAAAACGCATGCATTGCTTCACGATCCCGTGGTTTCAAATTTTTTTCTCTGAGAGTTGCTCATGAACACGAGGCATCTCAGGGTTTGTCTCTCTTGCCGACATTTTCATGTTTCCGAGGCCTCTTTAGGCAAGTTCGTCGCAACACCCGCGTGCCAGGCGTATTCTCTGCGCGGGCAAGGCTGGCACCGCGGCCGCTTAGGAATGTAGCGGCCGCGTATGTAGGCCTATATGCCCCAAACTTATCGTCTAAGCTCAAAACATACATCTTCCTGGAATTGATGGAATCGGAATCGACTTTAGGCGATCGATTCTCGATTCCGATTCCATGCCCGAGAATCGGTGGAATCGAGAATCGACATTTGGAATCGACTCAGCCCTAGTCTTAATACCCCTTGAGTGCATCCTACGCTGCGGCAACGTTAAATAGATGAACTCGGACCTCCCTTTCAGTTCCGGTATTGAAGTCATAATCCTGGCTGTTTTTTTTTATTCGCATCTATTACATGATGACTTGCACAGGAAAGAAAGGAATTTGACGAAGTAAGTCAAAAATCCCTGAGCGTAAATTAGACTTTCAATTATAATTTTTTATAACGACTTGTTTGCCGTAAAATCGCAGAAAAAGGTCTTCTATTCTTCATTCCCGGCTGATTGCTTTTCTTTATCTCAGGTAACAATAATACCCAAGTATCTTCGTTGAACTAGCATTACATATGTTCTATCAAGTTAAACACAAAATCGATATTGCAATCGGCTATGCAGCCGGATCGACGATCGATATGCGACGTTTCGATGGTCGAATCGTTCATCAGTCTCAGGGCTATCATCAACTAAGGACGATGGACGACTCGATCATCGAGATGTTGACAACCATGGAGATGTTGACGCGGCAGCAAACCCGATAGCATTTTATCGACCTTATATTCCGGGAAATCATCACATTTTTCCACAACATACATGGATAAAGAGAATAGGGAGTAAGGCGGCAAGATATTTGTCAAAATCGGGGAATGAAAAAGTTATTTCAAGGATTTGTGGTAAGTAATAGTATTAGGCGGTTGAGAGCAAATTGAGTGAGCTGGGCTTAACTAATGCGCACTAAATACTCAAATCACTGAAAAACCTTTTCCTTTGTGTTTCCATACTCTTTTCCTCTTTTTTAAAGTAAGAACAAAGAAAAATTGGCAATAAAAGAGGAGGTTATTCAGCGATAATTGTCTTCTGAGCTTAAACATGAAGTATCCCAGTGTGGAAAGTTTTTGCAGAATTAAGTTTGAATTACTTCAAAGTATGTGCATAGTTGAATTAATTCAGAATGTATGTGCATAGAACGTGCTTAGAACATGCAAAGACCGTTTCCCGCTGGACTAACTTTGAACATGTGCAAGGTGAACGTTCTCAGCACATTCTTTGAACTAAATTAGGGAACTAATTCGAAGATTGTTCATTTTGTACATTATTTCACTGATGTCCGCGGGTTGTACGATCTCAGATGCCAACGGATTCTACAGAACACCTCCCAATTCACATGGAGTTCGAAGATTGTTTCATATTTTCCCCCCAAATGCCTACACAAGGTGCGAGCGATGGTCAATTGATTACTCAAGCCTTTATATAATTTAAAATTCACGGAAATTCTGAATTTTAAAATTTTGGCACGCAAATCAATAAGCTAGGTTTTATAATAGGGAAAAAAACTTTCTTCTTATTTAACACAATAATAAAAAAATTCTGTTGATTCCACACCAGGCGAAGCTGATGGAAGGGAACATATGGAGTTGGGGTAGATACTCGCCCTTCTGTATCGAGTTGTTAAGAGACTATAAGGGCAGCGTGAGGACTTACGAATTGGTTAGCTGACTTGTAATGTAGCCAACTATTTGCGTATATCCTTAATGCATGTTTCTGAGTTTTCCTAGTATTTCTAACAGCATGCTTTGCACGATCTATCTTCATGAGCAGATTGCCTTCATTAGTAGTTGGCAAGTTGTACCTTTGAATGAATGAGGAAGAAAAGTTTGTAAGAATGTGTAACATTTTTATGGCGGTGTGGTTAGCATGTGAGAATCCCCTTGCATGTTGATGATTGATCACCCCCTGCCAAACACCCTAGAGGTGACTCATAGCCCCGTCGCCACTCCGGTCGCCAATGGCTACCCATATTGGTAACGCTGCGTTATAGCATACGGAGCTTCTAACACTAGGTCGCCAGTCTCCCGTTGCCACTCAGTAAGTACACATCGCTGGACAATGGGAAAAAAACGCGAAAAGCTCTTGCTACTGAACTCGTTACTAAGTTAGTTAGCCAGTGCGACGCCAGCTAATGTCGCTGGCTACCTCGTCTAATAAGAGCCGAAATGTATATGTTGCGATTTAACGGCTCTGCAGAGCTTACGGGTGAAAGTAAAAAGAGTTGGGGGAAGGGGAAGGAGGGGAGGAGAATGAAGACGGGAGAATCTAAAGTTTGTAAAGAAATTATAACGTTCGCGGAAGCATGCCCAAGGAGTTGTTTTAGCGGCTTCAACTGACACCACCTACTCTGAATTGCAACTCCGTCACTCTTTCGTGAACTCGTGGTGAATGCAGTTGTGAGCTGAGAAGGGACCCCAGGAACTGGAGTGGAAGAGGCAGCTATCAATTGCAACCACTAACGCCGATTTATTCTAGGTGAGTACGTAGTATTTACCATATTACTAAATTTGTTTCATTAGTTAATATATTTATTATTAGAATTTTTGGTTCTCAGATTAGATGTATGAATTTTGCGAGACTCTACACATAAGCTCACTTGTTGCATATTCGGTTTGTGGTGATCGGAGGATACTCTGCGTGGCGGGAATGGAGGCGTGACGCTACTTTTCCCGCCCTAGGGTGCGGGGGTCCAAGGGGCATTTCCGAGAATTTGGACCATGCACTGGGGTACACTCCCCTTTCCCGCTGCGACCCCTTCCCCCTCACGCGCACCCCCGGGAAGTGGACATATAGGGCAGAAATTCTGTCCCGCGTGGACAGTTTTTCATGGCAGTACAGTGAGTGCGTTAATGCTGGTGCCTGGGTTGGACGAGTTCGTCGTTCGAGGACTTCTGCGATTCTCCATCCGGGGACTCTTCGGGACCTTGACGCGGAAGCTGCGGTAGTTCTCGAGCAACAACTCGTGTGGGAATCGAACCGGGTACGACCAAGTCCACGACCATCAGCACCGCCTCTCCCTACTCGCCGCCACGTAAGTTCTATACCCAAGTATTCCACCTCCGTGCGCGCCAGCCTCAAATCCCCCCCCCCCCCCCCCCCCGTGAAAGTGTACGAACGGAATAATAGCGAACAATAAAAGCTGAGTTAGTTACTCCCAATGAGCATTTGATTCGCTCTCCCTCCGGGACCTTATCCAGGCAGAAGACCTACTAGTAGGTAGCAGTGTCGTCCCGTCGCGACATTTTGGTGTCACGTGAAAAATTAATTTATCCAAAATTCATTTTACTTTTCGGGGGCTTACTTTGCAGTGAATAATCTAAAGGACATTTACTCCGATTTTTTTGTTATTTTCGTTATTTTATTTTATTTTTGTGTGTGTTTTAATTTTGATATTACTTCAGTATGGCCTGGCCACAGGAAAATTTTCCTTTAGAACGAAACTCGAATCCATTATTTCGGCAGGAGCATAGCTCGCATTTAATTGATTTCTGTCTATCCGTATAACCATAACCCCAAATGATTCAGAGAATTTACCTCATCTGCCATTCCCTACACCTAACTCCGCAATCCCTCACACTCTTGGGGGACAAGTATATTTTATTCCGTTATCTGCTTCCCTGCATTTCCATTAAAAAAGAAGTTCGAACTTAATTTCAGATCAAATTCATGATAGCCCTAGCTGGAGGAAAAAAAGGCCTGTTGATATCGCCAACATTGTGATGGGGACAATAATGACTAATTATTGTGCTGCTCATTATGTGTGGGATGGTGTCCATAAAAGGGGGAAAGGAGATAAATTAGCCCTGAAATCATCATTGCCCGTGCTGGAGAAGTGCCTCCAAGGTTTGTTATTGAATTTCTGAATTATCTGCTGAATTATAGTTGCTTAGCGATCCAAAATCGTTTCAATGTACCAATAAATTTTTTTCTTGTAGAGATCATGGAAAGAGTGAGCTCACCTAATATTCAGGGAAAGGAGGTGAAGAAATGTGCGGGTAGATTTTTAACACTTGCACCATCACGGCAAGGCAAAAATGACCCGCCACTGGCATTTCCATGGACGTACAGACAGGCAGAGCCAATGGGGGAAGAGGCGAATGAAGAAGCCCATTAAAAATTTCATTTTTAAGCTTCAACATAAGTATGCGTGCTTTGCCTATTTGCCGTGGAATAATTTTTATGTGGAAACAATTAGTATATATGTATAATATTATATAGGTATTAGTATATACACATTGTGTATTCTTTTCATGCTTTGTGTTATCATCATCAATCATTCCTCAATTACTTTTATTCGCTTTCTTTCACATTGTTTCTATAATATTTGCCATTTAATATGAATGTCATTTTTTATGAACATAAATTTTTACATTAAATACCTATATTACATTATTATTTTATACCCTCCTTCTTGGATTTATTTCCAAAATGAATGTACATAAGATTTCTCCTTCGCCTGTCCCTTAGGCCGGCCCTTATTTTTCAGAATTGCGAAAAGTTGTGTTTTCCTAGTCTCAAAATGATCCAAATGAAGTTTATATTCACATGTTAAAATTTGGTTACTTTAAAATAAGGGCAACCCGTGCCCCAAGGGCCCTAAGTACTGAGGACCCTCAATTGAGTTTTTTGGAGCAGAAAAAGTGCTATCCCTATGTAAAACGTAAAAGTAAAGGTCTTAAGGGCCGATTTTCTGTTTGTTTTTACCTATCTCTAAGCGTTTACGAGATATCGTCCGTCGTAATGCAATCCACCCCCCAGGGCGCTACCCCGCACCGCGGCGCCGCTGAGGTACGCGCCGCACCACTTACTAGACACTTCCCCTCCACCCCCTCCCCTCCCTCGACAAAGTCTTTACTCCCACTAGCAATATCTAGCCCCTAAAAAAATGTGCTTACTTTAGAAAGAATTAAATTGCAATGACAATATTTCCAATCCAATTGATCAATTTATTTTCACGCTAGTCATGAATTTCAGTAGATATCAACCAAAATAAAATAAATTTTCAGAGTACTTCTAATCTTTCACTGAAACCCCATATTTGGCAATTAAAGTGTCTTTGCGCACTTTAGGGGTTGTATTTCGTTGAAAATTCGCACTTAGTAATAAATTTTTAAAGCTTTCTTCCTTAACTGACTAAAAACCTTGAATTTGTTTCAACCCTCTCTCTGCACAATCATTCACCACTTGTGGACCGAGAATAATTTGCAAATAGTTCTTGGATGTTCATCCCATCCTGGCATGTGCGCATCAAATAATGGAGTGCATATTTACAATGTATTAAATAGCTTTCTCGAATTAGTGGTGACTAAATTTGATAAAGATACCTTAGTCATGTCTTTATGTTTATAGAATGCCTTCTTCGGTGGATCACATTTTCCCCCGCATGTCCTCAATACGGAGTATCACGTTTTCCTTGTTATACCTAGAAAAGGATCCGTCAAAGAATGCCAGGCCTACAACTCCGCACTCAGGTACCACAAGTGGTTTGAAAACCTCTTTTGTACTGCTTTCGCTATGTCCAGGTTAACACTTTCGCAATTAACAATCCTTTTTAGGAACTGCGGGTCCCTGTTGGGAGCGGAGAACCACATCTTTTTCTTTCTTTTTGAATATATTGAAATCTATTCCACTAATAACTGCAATTAGTGCTCCTCTTTGATTGCGTAAGAATTTTACTTCTTCAGCCCAAGCACATTTATCCGAGAGATTAACTGCACTTTCCTCCTCGGGCGTCAAAAATTCAATGGTACCGCTCCTTTCAATGTCAAACAAATCATCAAATTTTGTTACGAAAGATTCTCTTCTCTTCATATCCACTGTATTTCGCGCTCTCTCTTTATTTCGTCGCACGTTCATCCATTCTTTGCGTCTTTTTTTTTGGTTTTCAATCGCTTTATTTTACCGTAATAGCAGGAATTCTCGTTTTGTACTATGGATGAAACGCATCTCTTACGGTTTTTCTCGCACTTAGTCTCATGCATTTTGAACCCATTAGGTGATAGAGAAAACACACAGTACTCTTCTCACTGTAGGTAACTTTCAGCCAAGTTTTTCTTCACTTTCTTTTCCAACCAGTTCAATGCCTGGATTTAGTCTTGATTTCATGCCTTTCCTTGTTGGCCTATTCTTAAAATGAATGTCACGTGTATTCATGATAAACTACTTATTTCGCCATTATTCTCCTTGCATCCTAAAAAACTTAGCACTTCCTATCCTTTGCACATTGTACACTAGAACTATCTCTCCACTGTCCGTGAACTGACTGCCTCGTTTCTTCTTCCTTGAATATTTCTATCTACTGTTGGAGCCTTGGAAGCCATGTTCATCTCCTTCATTCCTTCATAACTCACAGACACAATGCTTGTAATATTTTGTACATAAAGAGCATTTTGGAACTTGCTGGAATGGTTCGCGGCCGTATGGTGGCAACAAATTAAGGTTTAAGGGGTCGGTGCCCAGTGCATAGGATGGCACTGAAGGGTTAAAATTGATATTGTAGGCTTAAACAACATTAATCATGACACAAGAGGAACGACCTGTTCAACTCTGTACCACTAGCATGTAAATATTGTCATCAGGAGGAAAGTCTTTGTCGAAGGAGGGGAGGGGGTGTAGGGGAAGTGTCTAGTAAGTGGTGCGGCGCGTACCTCAGCGGCGCCGCGGTGCGGGGTAGCGCCCTGGGGGGTGGATTGCATTACGACGGACGATATCTCGTAAACGCTTAGAGATAGGTAAAAACAAACAGAAAATCGGCCCTTAAGACCTTTACTTTTACGTTTTACATAGGGATAGCACTTTTTCTGCTCCAAAAAACTCAATTGAGGGTCCTCAGTACTTAGGGCCCTTGGGGCACGGGTTGCCCTTATTTTAAAGTAATCAAATTTTAACATGTGAATATAAACTTCATTTGGATCATTTTGAGACTAGGAAAACACAACTTTTCAAAATTCTGAAAAATAAGGGCCGGCCTACTGTCCCTACAATTGGTATAGCACTGAACTTGAAGCAGCTTTGATCATTCTTGCGGATTCATATAGCCAGAGGCAGTGCATCATGCATCCTATCCTATGGATCCTATTATATCCTATTCTATGGATCACCTTTGTTCCTTCTCGCTGTAGAATTTCGCCGGGTGTAGTGCACGATGCGTATCCTAAGGAGCAACTATGAACCTTCACAATGTAGGATCTGCTAAGAGGTGGTGCTCGATACATATCCTATAAAACAACTTTGAACCTTCTCAATGTAGGATCTGGTAAGGGGTAGTGCACGGTGAATAGCCTATGGAGCAACTTTGAACCTTCCTCAATGTAGCATCTAGCCAGGGGTAGTGCACGGTGCATATCCTATGAAGTAACTTTGAACCTCCTCAATGTAGCATCTAGCCAGGGTTAGTGCAAAATGCATGTCCTATGAAGTAACTTTGAACCTTCTCAATGTAGCATCTAGCTAGGGGTAGTGCACAATGCATATCCTACGTAGCAACTTTGAACCTTCCCAATGCAGCATCTAGCCAGGGGTTGTGCAAAATGCATGTTCTATGAAGCAACTTTGGACCCTCTGGCAAGAGGTAGTTCACGATACATATCCTAAGAAGCAACTTTGAACCTTCTTATCGCACGATCTGGCCATAGGTAGTGCAAGATGAATAACCAAAGAACATCCTTTGCACTACTGCAGGAGAATGTTCTTTGAACTCGGATAGTGCGCCATTTGTTGGTTCTTTGGACGTTCATGAAGAACATTCTTTGCACTAAAGTTGCTTCGCTGGAGAATATTCTTTGCATATCTTTTGAACTAACTTTTCCCCACTGGGATACTTCAGTGAAAGACCATAGAATCAGGAAAAATAACTGAAGGCGCAACATTAAGCACGCACCACAAAAAAAGTCAGCATCATGGCAGGAAAAAATATCCTAAACGGAAAAATATAATGTGGAAAGAGATTCTATTACAGTGCGTTTGCAGAAATTGTAATGGTTCGCCATGTTTGATGTACGACGCAGCTTGTCTCCAATGGATCCATTATTCTGGAAGTATACAATTTCGATCAATAGGAGGCGAAACATCGCAGTTATGTGAATACAAGCTCCAAGTAGCTTTAACGAAATAGAAGACAAAAAGCCTGCTTAAAAACGGTACTTCCTAGATAGAGAGCAATTAAATAAATACTGCACCCCACGATCTTCTTTTTCTTTGATTTGGGAGATCAATATACACAAACAATATAAACTTGACACAAACACACGTTTTTCTGCAACGGCTAAATCACCTACACACATATGAATGTCATTTTCAGTAAGTACTTCAAATGATTTTTCAAAGCTGGTCGAATAAATAATAGCAAAAGTGAGATTCGGAGATAATTTTCCCAAATGATCCCCCTCCTCAGGAAATCATTCACTATTTAGCAGCATACATGAGAATTACGTAGGTAGCAGCTAGGTAATTTGCAGAAACATTACGTTGGGTAAGCCGCAATTAATTCACAGAAATACGAAAAATTAAGCAACTAAATGCCCACTACATAACACAGGGAAAACTTTTCCTTATGTGTAACAAATTTCAATTGCATGACACTTACTGATTGCTCTCAGAGTATTTAATATTTAACTTTGGTACGTATAAAAACGCTGCCTCTTACAGTGTAGGTACACCAGAGGGCAGAATTCTTTTACGTATTTGATATTAATCTTTGACTTTTTTTCTCATGTTTTTCCCCCTAACGGCAGGTTTCTGCTCAAGTCAAAAAGCTTCCAATCAAAAGACTGGAACACTATCAACATACACTCCATAGTTCCCCGAAAAATCGACAATGTGGGAACAATGGGACACCATTATTCTGCTAAAAAAGGACAAGCCGGCTGAAAATGTTCACACGAAAGTTCAGTTCTCTAAGATAATTAAATTTTATTTTGCCTGGGTCAAAAGGAACTGAGAGAAAAAGAATTCGGCAGCGCAAAAAGTTTCAGTATAAAACATTATTATTATAGTATTCTACCGATTAAGGTAGGTTTCCATGGATGCTAAAGAGGTGATCTGGGAGCCTCCCTTTCCTTCCAGCACTGCCTTCTTTAATTCACAGTAAGGCCTACTCTCTTTCAACCTATCTAAAAATCCTATTCTTTTCCTTCCCCTCCCTAGTTTCCCCAACATTCTACCCTCCAAAACCATTTTCAACATCTCCTCACCGCTAAGCACTAACTCCATCCAAACCTTCTGTCTCCTGCGTATCTCATCTAAAAGCGTTCTCTCCTCGCCAACCATATCAAGCACTTCGTCGTTCCTTTACCTCTCCGTCCATTTTACCCTCTCCATTCTTCTCCATACCCACATCTCGAACGCCTCCAATCTTCTCTCGTCTTCTTTCCTCAGAGTCCACGTTTCCGCACCGTAGAGAGCTACACTCCAAACCAAACTCTTCACTAACCTTTTCTTTAAACTCTTACACAACGATCCTCTCAGAAGCTCCTTCCTGCTCATGAACGCCTCCTTTGCTAATGCTATTCTCTTCCTGATGCCCTTACTACTGTATCCATTTTCCTCTAACGTACTGCCTAAATAGTTGTATTGCTCAACCTGCTCAAGTTTTTCACCACCCACCTTTATCTTGAGTCTCACATTCCTCGCTCGTGATGCTTTACAAAACCGCATTACCTTAGTTTTCTTGTGATTAATCCTCATCCCAAACTCCTCGCAACGTTCGTATAACGCATCCACTAGGGCCTGAAGCCCCCTTGCTGACTGACTGATCAACGCCTGGTCATTAGGGCGGATCGCAAAAATCGATTTTTTTCAAATCCATCTGGCCCAATGAAAAAAAGTTGTGGGACCGATCAAAAATAAGGCCTGAAAAATTTGAGACCTGTACGTGAACCCCTGACCCTCGCTCAAATGCAATTTAGGGGGGGAGGGTCAAAATTCGAAAAATATAATATTTTATGGTCATTCCCTATAGATTTTGCCGAGTTACTGCCCTTTCAGGGCAAATATTTCGTGCATTTTGACGTATCTGCTACCGTTTAGCCACAAAATGCCTACTTTGAGTCCGCGTCCGCGAAGAAAATATTCCAACGCCCACGCAGCGTCGCGGATACCAGAGCCGTAAGCCGATCCCTTCCCCTCCACGCTCGCTTCTTCCCCTCCCACGCCTCTAATACAGCAAAATTCATCCTGCGCATGCTGCTAGGAGGTCGTTTATCTTTGATAATATAAATCAGAAGATGGTAGAAGGTAAAAAACGATGCGTAGTTAGACGACTTGTCCCTTATTTTTCGCCTCGTCTGCGTTAAACAAATCGATGTTACAAACTTTCAGAGAAGTGATGAAATATTTTTAGATCTGCGCACGCAGGAAAGGAGACTACGGCCTATGAAGACGCCTCTCGAGTGGCTATGAAGGTTTGGGAACTTAGGTTATGCACTTCTATTCCGGTATTGTCCGACAGCTGTGACTAAATGGATGAATAAGGGTGAAGGCCGGCGGCGTACCCTCCCCCCCCCCCCCTCTCGGACGCCCCAGATGCACCAAAATTCACACCAAGTGCGTCTTTCTTCGTTAGTCTTACTAATATTTGATGTATCAGCATCGTCCAGTGAGGAACAATCACGAAAGAATTACTCAATTACCTGCTTTCCAGTCTGTATTTCTTATGTAAGTGTCATTCCTCGTCTATTGCTGCTGTCAACAAAGTTTTGGTAAATTTTTTCGCGAATCTCTCGTCCGTATGTATAATAAAAGGAATATTGAAATTCAAATTTGAACTTTCATCAATAGAGTTTTTTATTCCACAGCGCTAAGCTCAGATATAGCCGAAGGAACCGGAGTCTCTCTCTAGTATATCATCAGCAGGTAGTCCTTTACGACGATATTAAAATCCAGGAATTAAAAAAATCTCGGATTGGTCGCCAAACGCATCCTTGAAGAAACGCAAATTGGGTCCCTAGATTACCCTCCCAACGTTTATGTCGCAAATCCAAGTCAACATAGTGCAATTAGCAAATAGACCACTGTAAGGGATGAAATAAGACTTGATGCTCGCGAATGATGATGGATGACTTGATGAAGTCGCGACGACGGTAACATCGATTTGTTTAACGCCGACGCGTCGGCGTTAAACAAATCGATGTTACCAACTTTCAGAGAAGTGATGAAATATTTTTAGATCTGCGCACGCAGGAAAGGAGACTACGGCCTATGAAGACGCCTCTCAAGTGGCTATGAAGGTTAGCGAACTATGGTGACGCGCTTCTCTTCCATTAATGAATGTGACTAAATGGATTTAGCGGTACCACAGGAAGTACTAAAACTTACGGTAAATCGTAATAGGCCAAAAGTAGGGTTTTACGTATTGAAGTATAAGACTCAAACAATTTTAAAGGATCATTTTAAATTATGCGATATTTTTGCGTGCATTTTTTTAAGTGCATGGAGGAGCATAAGGTTCCCCCAATGAAGAAATATTTTGAGAAATAATCTGACGAAAAGAAAGATGATGGCTGTTGGATTGAACCCTAAAGAAACTCGACAACTGAGGAAAAAAGGGAATCGTAGGAGAGCGTTGAGTCATCATCGTCAAAACTCTTACGGGAAAATAGTATCAAAAATTTTCTTCATCAATTCATCCGAAGAAAATTAAACTGGCGAGAAATTAGCCGATTTGTATCTCTACTTTCCGCTTGAAATAAACATTAAGGAATATAAACTCAAATTGGAACTTCTTCGAGGAAAATGCGTCTGCCAACTGTGATAGAGGTATATGCAAGAACAAAGAAACAGCAATGACCTTTCCCGCAACTTTAGCTGATGCAAAAGTCATAACTTCGTAAGATATATCAAAGCTAGTGTACCAGAATTACTTACGTAGACAGAAAAAGATTCTAATTACTGTGAATAAGAAAGAGAGGTGTCATCAAAGGGCCTTATTTTATTGGAATGAAAGACAATACTCTTGTCTGATGAAAAAAGGGAAGAGGACTTATCAATACAAGTTTAGAGGGGAATGTGTGGTGTTAGTTGAAGAAACAGGGTCCCACTTTTGGAGGTTTGCCTCCCCCCGTCGGAGGATTAGCAAAAGTTATAAAATATGCTATTATCGATTCCTTTCCGAGTGAAAATTAGATACACAGAATTAAAAAGGATTTGATTATGATGGTACCAAGCGAATACCGCCCAAAAAGGAGGCATCATACCTTTGCTATAAGCATAATTCCAACACTCTTGCAGTGTGGGTGGACTCTTCTCGGGATTCCCACCGGGTTAATTTTTCCATAGTGGCCAACATTTCAAGCTCCGACTGGGGGCTCATCCTAAGGGATAAATTTTGTTGAACCCGAAAAGAGTTTACCCACATCATTCACCGGGAAAGCATCAAGTCTTATTTCATCCCTTACAGTGGTCTATTTGCTAATTGCACTATGTTGACTTGGATTTGCGACATAAACGTTGGGAGGGTAATCTAGGGACCCAATTTGCGTTTCTTCAAGGATGCGTTTGGCGACCAATCCGAGATTTTTTTAATTCCTGGATTTTAATATCGTCGTAAAGGACTACCTGCTGATGATATACTAGAGAGAGACTCCGGTTCCTTCGGCTATATCTGAGCTTAGCGCTGTGGAATTAAAAACTCTATTGATGAAAGTTCAAATTTGAATTTCAATATTCCTTTTATTATACATACGGACGAGAGATTCGCGAAAAAATTTACCAAAACTTTGTTGACAGCAGCAATAGACGAGGAATGACACTTACATAAGAAATACAGACTGGAAAGCAGGTAATTGAGTAATTCTTTCGTGATTGTTCCTCACTGGACGATGCTGATACATCAAATATTAGTAAGACTAACGAAGAAAGACGCACTTGGTGTGAATTTTGGTGCATCTGGGGCGTCCGAGAGGGGGGGGGGGGGGGGGTACGCCGCCGGCCTTCACCCTTATTCATCCATTTAGTCACAGCTGTCGGACAATACCGGAATAGAAGTGCATAACCTAAGTTCCCAAACCTTCATAGCCACTCGAGAGGCGTCTTCATAGGCCGTAGTCTCCTTTCCTGCGTGCGCAGATCTAAAAATATTTCATCACTTCTCTGAAAGTTTGTAACATCGATTTGTTTAACGCAGACGAGGCGAAAAATAAGGGACAAGTCGTCTAACTACGCATCGTTTTTTACCTTCTACCATCTTCTGATTTATATTATCAAAGATAAACGACCTCCTAGCAGCATGCGCAGGATGAATTTTGCTGTATTAGAGGCGTGGGAGGGGAAGAAGCGAGCGTGGAGGGGAAGGGATCGGCTTACGGCTCTGGTATCCGCGACGCTGCGTGGGCGTTGGAATATTTTCTTCGCGGACGCGGACTCAAAGTAGGCATTTTGTGGCTAAACGGTAGCAGATACGTCAAAATGCACGAAATATTTGCCCTGAAAGGGCAGTAACTCGGCAAAATCTATAGGGAATGACCATAAAATATTATATTTTTCGAATTTTGACCCTCCCCCCCTAAATTGCATTTGAGCGAGGGTCAGGGGTTCACGTACAGGTCTCAAATTTTTCAGGCCTTATTTTTGATCGGTCCCACAACTTTTTTTCATTGGGCCAGATGGATTTGAAAAAAATCGATTTTTGCGATCCGCCCTACTGGTCATCCGCGAATCTCACTGATTTGAACATCATTCCTCCCACTTTTATCCCAGCTTCTAACTCATCCCACGCTTCCCTTACCATCTCTTCAGCATACACGTTAAAGAGCAGTGGCGATAGAGGACAGCCTTGCCTCACACCTCGGCCAATGCTTGCCCACCCAGATTCTCCGTCCGCTATCCTCACTTGCGCAGTCTGGGCCATATACAGATTACAAATCAGTCGTCTATCCCTCCCGTCTACACCTATTCTCTTGAGTATATCCATTAACTTTACCCAGTTCACCCTATCAAACGCTTTTTCAAAATCCACGAAACACACATATACGTCCTGCTCATATTCTAGGTTCCTCTCCACGAGGGCCCTCATTATTGCTATTGCATCACGAGTTGACTTCCCTTTTCTGAAACCAAACTGATCTTCGCCCAAATACTCGTTTGCCCTCGCCTCAATTCGTCTGTTCAATATCCTCAGCACTACTTTAGCCGCATGGGATATTAGGCTGATAGTCCTATAATCTCCGCATTCCACAGCTTTCTTCTTTTTCGGAAGCGGAATTAAAACCGTCTCCACGAAATCCTCCGGCCAACATCCCTCCTCATAGATCTTGCGCACTAGTTCGAAAAACCTTTTCTTACCTTCCTTCCCTAGATTCTTCAGAAGCTCACACGGGATGTTGTACACGCCTACTGCTTTCCTAGCCTTCATATCACGGAGTGATCTCTCTATTTCTGAATCTAATATCTCCGGCCCAAGATTATCCTCCTCCACTGCACTTTCCTCCTCTAGAGTCATTCTCTCTGGTCTGTTCGTTCCGTCATACAGGTCCTCCACGTATTCCTTCCACCTACCCTGTACCTCTTCTCGCTCGGTTAGCATCCTCCCATCTTTAGCCTTAATTTTAGACATGGCTTGTCCTCTTTTGCCGACCGATATCGACTTAACTTTGGCGTACAACGCGCCTACTTCTCCATCCTTCTGGAACTTTTCCATTTCCTCGCACTGTCTTTTCCACCAAGCCTCCCTTGCCCTCTTAGTTTCACGTCGTAATCGATTATTCAATTCCCTATACATTCTTTTGCCCTGTTCTGTGTCCACGTTTTCCACTTCCTCCTCTCCTCCATTTCATTTACCATTGCCTCCGTTATCCACGGCTTCTTTATCCCTTATTGTCAACGTAACCAATTGACTTCTCCGCCGCTTTGACTATTCCCTTTTTTATATTATCCCATCTTTCCTCTACCGTCTTGGTACTTTCAATTGCCCTTATACTAATGTCCACTAGCTCCTGATATTCTCTCCTCATACTTCCCTTCAGGGCTTCTACGTTCCATTTCTTCGCCTTTCTAACTTTCATAAGTCTTTTGAATCTTACGTTACGTTGAGTATAAAACATAGATATGGAAAAAAATATCGCACGGTGAGGAGCAATCAGAAGGAATAGTACAACTCCAAAATGAGATCCACATTCAACGTCAAGGCAACACGAAATAACGCAATATTAAATTACAGGAAGCAAAAGAAAAAGATGGGGTAAAAATTTAAACCAAGGATGTAACTAAGCATGAGAAAATCATTTGGTTTAACCGGGATTCGTACTCGGATGTCTCGATTTGAGATTCGCCTTGGAAGAAGATGCCTTGTTGGCATAACTATAAGTTCACCCGACCGGTAACTTGGAGCTTTGAGTTCGAATCCCGTATGAGCTAATTGATATTTTCAGGGAGAATTTCAATCTTAGAGTAAATTTGCACCCATGTGCGTGACAGCTTTCAAAGTTATTTGTTTTATGCAACGCTTTGGGGGCAACAAATTTCGAATATACAGAAACACGCAGTTATCTAAAAGGTGGCAAACAGCGTAACATTTCCTCCAAAATTTAGTGAAAAAGGCATTGATTATGAAAGTGGAAATGTGAATTTGAATAAGTCGGGAAAGAATGGAAAAAATATGAGGTCGACAATATAATGTGAAGGATAATTCATTATTGGCGCCAGGGAAAGGTACTCTTAACTTGAAAAATATATCGCGCAATATTACTGCAGCTTTGTTATGTACAAAATAAAATAGTAAAATTGTTATTCTCGCACAATTTTATGTAATGAATTATCGACCATAAATCTTAATGGCTCTCCGGCGCTTTCAAACTTTTGCATTATTTTTAACTTAACACTATTTGAACGGGAAGTTCTTGCTCAGGAAAAAGCAACAGGTCTCATAGAAATTCCGCGCACAACCCTCAAGGTTTGAGCCCCAAAGAATTGCAAATATTTCCGGCCAAAATATATAAGTTCCATGAATAATTCAAGTAGTGTAAAATAAAAAAAATTGCAAAGAATTGCAAATATTTTCGGCAAAAAATATAAGTTTCATGAACAATTCAAGTAATGTAAAATAATGCTTCACTCCCGAAGGCGGTGGAAAAAAATATATACTTCGCGTTTGCTCGAGTCGGGTCCAAAAATAAAGCAAATATTCAATTAAAAAGGGAGAATTTTTAAAAAAATTCGTGGCTCAAATGAATGAAAAAAATGGATAAAAATTCCCTTACCTTCTCTCTCCACCCGTCACGTCGTGTTTTTCGCACCTTAGAGCCTATTACACTTTCAAATTAAGAAGCACTAACGCCCCCTTTCAGATCCTGTACATTCACCCGGTAATAAATGTAACTGTATCGCGCACATAACTGGGAGAATTGGAGGGAAGTAAAGGGTCCAATGAAAATGTTGGCGAGCATTCAGCATTCCAAATATTTTCGGTCAAACGGTGAGATAACGACTATCAAGCGGTGAAAACCACTTTCGACAACAATTGAAGGGGTGAGAACTGAGAAGCCAATGGGTACACGTGACTTTTTTCTAAACAGAGTTATACATCTACATGATCCCTGCGAGCCACCCCTAGGGTGTTTGGCAGGGGGTGACCAATCACCAACATGCAGCATGCAAGAGGACCGCCACATGCACACCACACGGTCAAAGAAATATTACGCACACTATAAAAATATACATGTTTATTCATAAAAAAAATGCTAATGGTTAGTAATTCCTAGAGCAAATACATGCAAGGTTAAAACTACGAAAAAACATGCAATGAGTGATCCTAGCGAGCGTTGCCATTAATCCTTTCAATTGAGACTACGTTGCTATCCTTGATAGAACGAGGGAATTTTTAAATCTCTCTGTTTTGCAGTCTATTTCTTTTATTTTTTTCTCATGGTTAAGCCGTGGTCCCCTCGGCGATCCCGATCCCCTTTTCCACTCCATGTTTACACAGAGAAGAGACTCACTCGAATTCCTTGGCCACCAAGTTTTTATGTATTTTTAAATTCAATTTCTACAATTAATTCTGTTTAGATAAAAATCCCTCGTACTCCTCGACTTCTCACGCCCCTCAATTAGATTAAGCGTCTGATATTGTGGCAGCAGGAGGTTTTATTATCTCACGATCCTGTATCATACCCTAAATTCCACAAAAAACTGTAGAAAACTAAGTATCTCTCTCTACCTTAAAACCTTAGTTATACATGAGCAAATAATGTATCCAGATGATATAGCATTAAATAATTAGGTAAGTAGATAATTTTCAACCTTAGTTATATGTTGCACAAAAGTAACTTGAAAATTTACGTCCAATGCAAATATTCAATGTTAGGGAAATATTATCGTACCACCGAGCATCCGCGCAACTTTTTTAGGGAGAAGATCATCCAGGCCCATAATCCTTAATAAGTCATTCCATAGCAGAATATTATGCTGCTCAAATTTATGGCTATGAAACCATAGTTTTTAACAATGAGTAATTTTCCGCTAAACTTGCACTCAAATGGTGTTGGATCTGTGTAATTTCCTCGTATCATCCCTTAGACTTTTTCTTCACACACAAGGATACTAATCCTCCTGCATCAGCGTCAATAACTCCTTATCGTGCAATACAGAACACTTCACAGAAATCTTAGCAAGTTCACTTCTTATTTATATTAATTCGTCGAAAGGACACTTTTATTATCTGTATCGTAATACATGATAATAAACATGCTTTCGCAGTACTATACCGGTGTAGTTTATCAAACTGGATTTCATAAAACAATAACAATCAGAGCCAGAATCTGCAAAAACCAATTAAAAAACACATTTAGACCATCAAACGACAATTTGAAACATGACTTTTAATTGCGTAAGATCAAGATGCCAGAAAATTAGTTTTTAAATGGCATAGCCACAAAGCATAGCACTAAAGGTATCTCAAATAAGGATAAAAATCTTTTACCATGAACCGTTTAAAGTTGATGGGAACAGTTTACAAATCGAAACTTTGCGAGGCCTGAGGTGAACGATGAGGGGCGACATTTAACGAGACCGGAGAAAAAAAGGCGGAGTTCCTATTCAAACCGCTAGATTTTAAAACTGTTAGAGAACCGAGAGAAGTCTGCATCGCCATAAAATATAAAACTCGAATGGATGACGCCTGATGGACGAGAAACCTTTGCTTCCCTCACATAAACACCCCACGCCACATAACTCTACGGGAACTCCAAGCCACGCTCAAGGCTATCCTTCGTAAGGAAAGTATACCCTAACTTAAAAGGCTTCTCACGAATAAATTCCGTTTCTCTCACTGTAAAATGCGCATTATCCATTCAACTCACCGCATTGCATGGCTTGATCGGCTTTGAATATTATTCCATCACTTCGGACTCCATAGAAATCCATCGCCTTAAATATATACACGTCTCGTGCTTCAAAGTCTACTGAACAGCGCTTGCACGAGTGATACCTCAAGCAGGGACACAGGTATCCTAACGAATTAACGAATCCTAACGTATGAGAGAGTTTTATAGGGTGAAATGAATACTTAAATTATGAATCTATTACATCTTGTAAACTTTCTCTGCGGCTACCGTACTTCACGCAAAACTATTGACAAAGAAGTTTATGATGGGAGTTTAAAGATGGGAGTTTATACTTCTTTCTGTCCCCTTTTTTATGTAGTCCTCAAGGCGCCCGAAAAATCTGTCTGTTCAATTGTTTTCCCTCCAAAGAACGACCATTAGGTTTTAGTTTTTTACAAAATTGTGACTATGATTCTCATTGCTCTTACAGAATTGGAGGATATAGCCTATAATCAGTCGCGTGAAACAAAATACATTTTCATACATTGGACCATAAATAATTTGTCTTCTAAGGAAAATATTAAATCACAAGAAAACAACTGAAGCGTGTTTAATCTCTACCTCGTCTCACCAACTGACCTTTTTTTGGCCTACCTGCTTCAGTTCTCCGTTTCTAGACGACAAATGCTAGGAGAGTGACACTCTGGGCCCGAAGATATCTCGATAGCTTCGACAATTAAATGAAATGCACGAGATTTAAAAAAGAATTAGACCAAACGAGACGCATTCCTGACGATATTACAGTTTATTTTTCAGCTGTAATTGATTGCCACTCAGTTTTCTATCTACAATTCTACAATTAGACTTTACTGATTACGCGCTTCTGCTGCCCACCCCTTCCTCATGCTGAGCGGTGGAGCACCTCGTCGCACGTGACGTTGATGCCGTTTCAAATACTGTTTATTGTGTTGCTGATTGCGCAGTTGCAATTTAATTTAATGATACACCGATAAAAATGTCTTTCATTGTGTTTAAACATTTCCATTGAGATAAGGAGAACCAATGAGTGCCGTGTGCGTGCACTGTGGCATAAATTATCGCGAGGATGTGCTAAATCCACCTCACCATACTGAAGCATTTTCGGGTAAAACACAAGTCGGTATGCAATGAGAAAATAAAATTCGGGGGAAATATGCTAGAGGAAAATTTGAATTCAGTCGAAGGCAAGGGGGTAGCCAGGAATTTTGTTAAGGGGTGGTCCAAAACCAGGGGGAAAATTTTTAAACAACAGGGTACAAAGGAGAGGGTTTCAAAGTAATTTTAACACCCTTCATAGAAGAAAAAGGTTCATTTTTCAAAGATTCATTTATTTCATTTTTGTAATTCCATGATTTTTAAATATTTTGTTTCCTTTTATGAGGGAAAGTAATTGTGTTTTTATATTTTGGGGGGTCCTCTTGCTATGCCACTGGTCAGTGGTTCATCCTAAGATTTTTCCTATTTTCATTTCCAAACCCAAGCATAACAGTTTAGGTCCTGAGCATGTACAGATGTTTAAAAAAAAAACAAGTTGAAAGCCTATAAAAAAGATTTTTATTTTATAAAGATATTAAAATGTGTACGAAAATCTAAAAAGAATTCCATTAATTATATGTACCCAGAATAAACTTGAATAATGACTTTGTTTAATGGCAGGAATTTGAAAATGCTTTTGGAATCGTAAATATCCGATTCGAAAGATGAGGCTCCAAAAATCCTGGATCTGTCCATCCCTAGTTATTTTATTCCATTCAATTCTTAAATTTTAATGACAGCAATGCTACAGATAAATCAAAATCCCACCTGTTAGAAGGAACAAGAATCGATGGAATCGGAATCGAGAATCGGGAATCGATTTGAAGGAATCGGAATTGGAATCGGAATCGAAAAAAAGTGGAATCGACTCATCCCTAGTAAAAACCTCACATTGTGCAATAATAAGTTTGAGCATCTCTCCTGAATGCCACTGCGGAAAATACGAAATGGACGGAAAACCAGCTGAAAAAATATTTGATATTGCGATACACTTGGGGCATAAACACGTACAACTATGATTAACCTTTAATAACTCAGAGCTGTTTCTGGGAGAAATCAAATTTCAAGAATTTTCATGTTGAAAACTTAAAAATTTTACACTCAATGATAAATATCCTGGCAGCTTAATATTTCGTCATTAAAATTTACACTCCAAAATAATGTTTAGTTTAGATATCTCCTAAATAGAGCTGAAATGCTTAACATTTTTGATGTTGCTTAGGATAAAAATTGGGTTATAAAGAGTTAATGAGCCATAAAACCATGAAAAATGCTTCATAAAATCCCCATAGGTATATTTGATGCATAAATTAACAAGTATTAGAAAGATTTGTGACGTAAAATTTTCATAGAAACTCCTTTCGGAACATGCAGTTGGCGGAAAGACAGGGGATGGTGGGTTTTAAGTTTTGGGGGCGAATTGTAAAAGTGATGACGCAAGGGAGAAAGGAGCAGAAGTAGGTAATTTAAAACTAAAAAAATCATAAAATCACTTTTTAGGAGGGCATTCTAAGTCTTATATATTGGGCAATATTAAGAGTTCAATGACCTTTCCAGAAATCTTCTCGGAGAAATTCGAAATGGACGGAAAAACTACCGAAAAAAGGGTTTAATTAACAATACATCTGTTGAAGAATCCTAGCATTTACGTTGATAATTTTAAAAATAGGTTTTAATTAGCAACATTCCCAGTATTTCCATAAAAAATGTTTGTAACACTAAGGAACCCATTCAAGGTAAAAAAAAGATGAACAAGAAAAGTTGATTCATTGATACTCAATAAGATAAAAGATACGTTTACAACTGAGAGGAAATAATTGGCAGCAAAAACAGAGACCATCAAAAATGTCTCAATAATATCTTATACACGTATTTGCATCATAAATGAAAAAGTGCAAAAATAACAGGTGACGAGATTTTTGATACTCCTCTCAGGAAATTTAGTTGATAGAGATGATAGGTTTATTTGTCTGGGACGAATCATGCAAGTAATACGAGAGAGCAATGAGATGAAGCACTATAAAACTAATAATGTCATTGTAACCATTTTTTCAGGGCAAGGAAAGCCTTAACTTGAGCTATAAAGAGTTCAGTGAGCTTTCCTGATTGCCGAGACCTGCGCGTTCCGCGCCACGCATAAGATTCTCCCCGCCTTGGAGGTGAATCGTGGCACCTGCGAGCATTTAGTGAGATTAAAACTGCCCGCACCCGGAAGGTTTAATGACCCGATGGCGACGCTGCTGTGGGGATGGCTGGTTAGGGAAGGCGAAGACGGTGACGAGAGACGAGGCAGGAAGGTGTGGAGCAGCAATTTGCGATCTCGTCCGACGCTGCAACGAAGGGATGGAACCCCCACCAAATATATTATGCAGCGCTCCGCGTTTTTCCGCATTTTCCCCCTTGCTTCGGCTCATTCTTCCCCGCAACCCACCCCCCCTCGCAGAGTGTCGCCACCTAAAGAGCGTTTGATTCGATCAAACTTTTCGGAACTTCCTCCTCGCAGTGCACAGCTTCGCTCCTGGAGATATTGACGGCGGGACCCTCCCACCCTTATGGGAAGCGCTCCCCATCCACCAGACTCCTCCACTTTTGTATTAGGAGAGGGAACAGGGGACAGTCTATAGATGAAGAGATGTAGAGAGGGTCTATAGATGAAGAGATGGATCTAGCTGGGAGCTAAGCGAAAGCTGTGACCACTATTCCAGCCATGTCACATTATTACGATCATTAATTATTACTCGCATCAATATTGGTACTACGATAATAAATCTAAAGTTTAAATGGAATCATACACAGCAGTTTCACGTATTCCACCGTTTTGAGGTATCCACCTCTCCGGTATTCATCCGCATGTAAAGAGAGTTCACGTCCATGCTTACTTTTCAAATGCAGATACACTTTTTTGTTTTTATTTCAGAATTCTGCTAGTTTTCCATGGAGTACTTACGACGTATTCTCGCGGTCTTCCTCCCTTCATGGACCCCTTCCCGTAATCTTCAATTCACAACACGGCCTACTCCCTTCTATTTTGCCTAAAAATTCTCTTCTCCTCCTTCCTCTCTCTCGTTCACTCAACTCATTTCATTCAATTTTCACGTCACAGGATCTCAATAATTAAGCAAACCAACAAATCTCTATCAGTTTATAATTTAAAAACATGATTTTAGCCTTATACTATGCGTTGCCATAAATTTTGAGTTGGTTAGATTTAATCTGTGACAGAAGAAAAAAACAAAAGAAATGTAAATTTTCAAGGATAGTTACTTATTAACACGGCGTTTTGGGAAAGTATCATCGTACAAGATTTACATAGAGTTTTTACCACAAGAATTTTTAACGCGTACAAGGCGTTTCGGATCACTGAGCCATCATCTGGTACAAGACACTTCAAAACATTTGAAAATCCCTTTTATACCCTTGAGTTAGGTTGGGGAGGATTTCACATGTTTGAGGAAGGGGGTATGAACGGGTACAGAGTAGAGACCGTGGAAAAAGATACAACTACGGGATGTGGGGAACCCACGTTGGAAGGAAAGTTCCTGTCATAACTGTAAAATGGCGACACGTGGGGAAGATACACAGAAAAAACGTGAAGGGGGTTGAAAAGAGTGAAAAAAGGGGGTTAGGGTAAAACGAGAGGCCGCGTGTCTTCAGAAAGGGAGAGGAGTCCCTTATGGTTAGTTGAGAAGGAGTGAAAGTTAGCAGGTGTGCAAGGGAGGTAATTGCCAGCAAAAGAAAATGGTCAAACAATATGAGGAGAGAATGGGCGGACGGGAAACACCCCATGGATGTTGAGGTCGGTTACGGCGTGGGTGAAGAAAGAATTTCACCATTCGTTTTCGGGTAGGGTATCTCAAGGAGATGAGAGTGGGTAAAAAACACTTCTTCATTCATGAGCATATTCATATCACTCAGTACAATTTCGAATTGCTCTAAAACGTCAAATCTTTTGCCCTTACTTTCGAAATGTAGAATTTCGGGTTTAAAATTATAACAATGCAAAGTCTGTAGTAGGTGTTTGGCGAGAAGTGACGTTTCATCCCCATTTTTCCACCACCTTCTATGTTCATTTATTCTGGTAATGAAACTTCTGCCTGTTTGACCGATGTAACACATGTTGCATGATTCAAAATTAACTTTGTAAATGCCAGATTGATGAATGGAATCTATTTTGTCTTTGTTACGACACAAAACTTCACCGAGAGTGTAGGGGTTATAGAAAGAAACATTGAATTTATTTTTGGGGAATTTGCGAGCAAGCCTTTTTGAAAGATCCCCCACAAACAAAGCCGGCACCATTTTTTAGATTTCTCTGTGATGAGGGGAAGGGTGCAAAGCTGTGAGATGGCTCGCGTTTTCCACTTTCTCTGAAGCATTTTGGTAATAATTTTTACACTATAGCCATTTGAAACTGCAATTGATTTAATAATGGAAAGTTCACAGTTGAAATTCACAACAAATAACGGTAGATTAACCAATCCATGCAACATGGAATGAAATGACGATAATTTCTGTGAGGTTGAATGACATGAGTCACTTGGAATGACTATATCGCTATAGCAAGGATTTCTTTATGCACCAAATTCATGTTTGTCACCAACTATGGATATGGAGAGATCAAGAAAGTTAAATCAAGAAAGGGGAGATCAAGTCAAGTTAAAAATTCTTGTGGAAAAGTGCTACGATCTTTTATTTATTTAAATATGTCTAACTTCCACCAATTGAAGCCTGAATCTGTTGGACTTATTAGATTTTACCTTTAAAAACCTCAAACCCAGGGAGTGGAAGATGAGTAAAATGAGAACATAAGACTTAAGACATGAAAATGGACACGCCAGCCGTTCCCATCAACACCGAATGTTATTTTTTATTTCAGATATTCCGATTACTATTCAATAATCCTCAAGTCCTCAATAATCAATTTGTCAAAAGTGAACCGCAAATCTCCCTCGAACCTCATATCCCACCTCCAGCGAATCATAATCAGTTCTTCTTCTCACATGTCTCATCGTCCTCAGTTTTTAGCGCAAGCGAAAAAATCACCTCCAATGCCAAAGGACATGATAAAATTCCCATTTCTTGCATTAAGAAGGCTCTACCTGTCATTTTTCCCTCGATCCTAAACATAATAGATGCCTCACTTCAAACGGCACCCTATCCTGCGACCTGGAAGCACTCCCTTATACACCCAATTGCTAAATGCCCCCAGCCCTCTACACCTGATGACTTCAGACCGATAGGAATTTTATGTGCTTTTGCCAAGATATTTGAGCGGATTGTATTTCAGCAAATAAGCTCATATACATCCACTGCTAACTTACTAAACCCCTTGCAGTCTGGCTTCCGTGGTCGACATAGCACTCAAACTGCACTCTTAAAAATTGGCAATGACAAACGCCAGGTGACGATCTTAGTATTATTCGATTTCACCAAGGCTTTCGACTCCGTTTGCCATGCATTGCTCCTCCGCAAGCTGAGTACCCTAAATTTCTCAAAGAGTGCTGTTTACTGGCTTAGATCTTATCTCAGCGGTCGCACTCAAGCAGTGGTGGTCAGTAGTAACCTACAGTCAAATTGGATCCCTAATCCCGTGGGGATGGTACAAGGCTCAGTTCTTAGCCCACTTCTTTTTTCTCTCTTTATAAACGACCTCCCTGATGTCCTCATGCATTGTGACTACCACCTTTACGCCGACGATTTTCAAATTTATCGTCATTCGCCGTCCAATATTATTAATTCAATAGCACTTATCAATGAGGACATCGAGAGAATTAACAGTTGGGCGCAGGCCAATCATTTGGTTCTCAATGACAAGAAAACAACAGCAATAATTATAGGGAGCAATTATTTCTTTTCCCAATTAGACCATGAAAATCTACCAAAAATAAGACTTGGTAGCCACAATATACCTTATGAGGAAACGGTAAAAAACCTTGGAGTCATATTCGATCGAACCCTTAGCTGGAAGCCTCAAACAAATTATGCGAGGCGTACATTTTTGGGACCACCGCATCAACTTGTCAGAGCCAGAGAAATACACCCGACATACGAATTTCATTAGTTAAAACACTAGTCTTCCCTCACTTGGATTATTGTACAGCCTTATTCACTAACCAAAACGACGCAAACAATAACAGACTCCAATTGGCCATGAATTCGGCAGTAAGATTTATTTACGATTTAAAAAAATGGGACCATATTAGTAACTATTACAACCGCCTTAACTGGCTTAAGTATAAAGAGCGTCGCACCCTTCACATAATAACTCTAGCCTTTAGTGTCTTAACGACCGGTTACCCGCCATACTTCTACGAGAAATTCGTTAGAAAATCTGAGGTTCATAATATACCTACCCGTAATCATAACATTGACCTCCATATTCCAAAACATCACACGCCTCATATGAACAAATCATTCATAGTAAGCACCTCACGAATAAAGAACTCTCTCCCAGCCCAAATAAGAAGCAGTACAAACATCAATAGGTTTAAACACAGCACATATGGGTTTTTGAAGAATGCCTCCTTATCCCCAAGTTAAATTTCTTTTGTTTATGTTCACTTTCTTATGTTCATATTTATTGTTTATATTCACTGTCTTATGTTCATATTTCTTGTTTATATTCACTTTCTTATGTTCATATTTCTTGTTTATATTCACTTTCTTATGTTCATATCTCTTGCTCATATTTCTTTTGTTTGTCACCTTAAATTTTGTAATTTGTGTGTTATATCTAAGTGCGATTATTTATTTTTTTGTCGAAAATATTGTATTGTTTTTTTTCATGCACTAGGCGATATGCACTGTTCACATTCGTCTGTATATGTATATATATTTATTTACTTTTTTCTTTTATTTATCTATCTCAATGTGAAATGTAGAAAGCTGTACTTAAAGTTTCTCATGGACCCCAGTGCCTACGAAAATAAACGATATTATTATTATTCTAACTTAGAATTCTCTTTTATTACCGTCCTATCTCCATCTGCCAAAGATTCTTCTCTACAGAGCGCTTCTCAGCATCCGATTATCTCTAAGGATTAAGAGGAAGCAAATTGGTACATGAAATCTTTCACGCTAAATAATCGGATGAAGGGGCGGCCATAGGTGATTGTGGGACCTCGGCTGGGGCTCATGATGGGGCCCTCCTTACTGGGGAATTTGGGAGTCCTACCCCGGAAAATTTTGGGAAATCGCATGCCCAGAAATGGAGTTTGATTTGATTATTCTGGCTCTTAAAATCAAGAAAAAGGCTAATAAAAGATTTCGTAAATACAGATACTTCGAAAAATGAAATTTCACAGATTTTAAATTTCAGTAAGGTATGATGGTTCTATTATCTATTTTGTGTATTTGTTCCTTAATACCGCGCTGAAATCTAAAAACACTTTAGATTAAATTTTTCGAATAACAGTCTCTAAAAGCATACGGTACCAACCTTCCAAGTTTTTACCGACCCGACCACATCAGTTAAGTGGGGCTCGTGGGTGTCTACATATTATTGGAAACAATAGTACATACACATGTTTTTCAAGGAACACTCGCGCAGTGACCATACTATTTTTTCCTTGAGCTGTTTCTTTAGCCACCGTGTTTTCTGTGTAGCTGGTCACCAAACATAGGCTTGAGGTAGCATAAAATTATCTCCAATTCAATTCCTTCAATTGTGAATAAGTCCTAAATAAGCAACACGTCAGTGAAATACAGGCACTTGACGTTTGGTTTCATTGAAGAAATCAAGACCCGAATTCAGGATAATGCTGTTCTTGGAAATGTAACAATGAACTGTTCTCATCTCTTATAGCCTTTAAAATGACCAAGTAATAGACTTTATTTTGGTCCAGTCTGGTGAAAAACGCTAAAGAACCGTCTCATCTATATATATAAAAGAAAGTCGAAAATCGTGTTAGTTAGAACACTTATAACTCGAGAACGGCTGCACCGATTTTAGTGACATTAGGCTCTTTGGATTCGTCTCAGCCGCGGATAACATATAGGACAATAGGAAAATAGGAAAAGTTCATTAAAAAAATTCAACTTTATCTTAGAGATATGTTTTTAGGAGTTGATTGTTGAGACGGTCAAAAAAATAAGATTTGTTTTCGAGTTTACTAATGTATTGACTGATCTTTTTAGCAATATTAAAAAAAAATGTTCAAACATGTTAAAAATATTAAAGTAATAGTAAAATAGTATTAAAATAATTGAATTAAATATAAGCTCAGCTCGAATTGAGTTGTCAACAAACACATAACTACCGTGTGTGTAAACAAATCTCCAAGCAATTGTTGATTATCAGTAATGTTCATGTACTCTGCATGAATTCAAATCTTTTAACTTTGTTATAAACGAAGACGAAGTCACCAACTATCTATCTGAATATTTAAAATCCTTGGAGGCACCTGGCTTACCACGGCACGATTTACAGCTAAAGGTAGGCTCTGTGTTCATGATCTTTCGAAACCTAAACCAACTAAAACTATCCAACGGAACGTGTTTGGTTATTTAAAAAACTGATAATGAAAGTGATTCACGCCACTATACTCAAAGGAAAATTCAAAGATGAGGAAGTTCTCAATCCGAAGACTCCATGATCCCAACTTATATGCCCTTTTGAGCTTAAACGTATTAAATTTCAAATTCGTGTAGCATTCGTGATAACGATTAACAAATCGCTTGGTCAGTCTTTCAGTTTTTGTGATGTTTGTTCTCATGTGTCAGTGAAAACCCAAGATTTTCTCATGGTAAATAATATGCGGTATGTTTACGAGTCGGTAAACCATCCGCTGTATTTCTTCCTTCGCTTCAAGGGCGCAGCTAGGAATTAAGGATTGGCGCAGCTAATACTGGCGGGTCTGTAGGGTATAGAAAACTCGCCAAGGTAAGCGAGAGGTCCTAAAAAATGTCTGGGGGCCCTCCCCAGACATATTTTAGGATAAAAGGTTCAAAATGGTAGGTTTTGCGGCTGTGTGAACAGTTAAATATTTTGTGACTCATCCGTCCCCCTAATATTAATAACCAAATGTTTTATAAAAAGTTTCTCTGAGATTTTGGGTGGGTTTTAACCCCCAAAAACCCCCCTCGCTGCGTACCTGCTTCGCTTCGCTATTTTTATTTAGCTTCATTCGCTTTATCTTGCGCCTGATAACAAAACAAAAACTGTTGTTTATAAGAAGGCGCTTGACGCAAGACATTAAACCCGAATGGTGGTGCGTTTACGCATGCAGCACGTTTACGCAGTGCATTTTTTCCAAACAGAGATACTATAACTGGCGCGCTTAAAGTCATTTGATACAAAAGCAGCTTCATAGGGGCTTTTCTTACACTATTTTGAGCATCAGTCAAGCGTCGGTCTAGCGTTGCGCTAACCCGTGAACAATCCAAGTTTACTCTACGGACTTCCGGAGGAACAAAAGACCTAAAAACATTTTTTTACAGTTAATAACACAAATACCCAACAACTGAATGCGTATAATTTTTATTTCATCAATATTTCCTCATTTAATTTATAATAAATCGCATATGAGTAAAACGATACAGCCGCTCTTTATTCATAAATGGTGCAATTCAACTATAAGTTCATTGAATGTTAGGCGGTACGAAGTTCGCCGGGTCAGCTAGTAACCAATTAAACAGACTTTCATTTGCTTTTTAAAAATATTCCAAGCACGAGATCCGACGCCAGGATACTAAAAGTCGGTTCTTTCGGCAGGGAGATTTGAGAGTGACATGCAACACTTTCATTGTTTCGACCATTAATACATCTATTTCCTACCCTCTTATATCAAGTGACAAATCATGTTGCTGTACAAAACTACCACATTATCGTCCGTCATTCACACTTGCTTTTTATGTTTTACCATACGGTTTAAATTATCATCTAGTGGTTTCTCAAAAACTCTGCAACAATTAGATAACTATTTTTCCCCTGAAAATTGCCCATTTATATGGCATTATTTGATTTGCGGTGTTTATTGCTGCGATATTTTAATCCAAGCAAGTGTGTTATTTCACTAGGTTCTTATCCTTTCCCCAGAACATGAAGTGTCAAACATTCAGAATGGGAAATGTTTTTAAAGAGGAGGAATTAATTTCAACAGCGATACAAACAGGGCGTCCAAAAACTCTTTTACGAAAGTAATGAAACATTTACTCAGCAAAATAAAAATAAAGAAAATAACGCAATAAAATTTATAATAATCAATGGTGGATAACTCTATTGGGGTTTAAATTTCTTTCGCCAGGCCCTTCCCCAAAATCCATTCACGGGGAGAGAATTTAAGGCACCTCTCGATTGAAGGTGGCGCTCTCGTTCGTTTTACTGCGAAATCATACACATAAACAAGGTAAGAGGAAACAATACGAAAGAGAAAGAAGCAATGCTCTTAGTCCGCGTTCTGCAATAGAGCAGGAAAAGGCATTTGGAAGTAATACAATGAAAAGATCTCCTCTTGACTCACGAAGGACGCAAACGATTTCCCAGATGACCACCGCGCAGAGATAGATAGGCATAAAATGACCTATGGACGCCCTATCCTTCTGTCTTCATCCACTTACTACTTCATGACGTCCGAAAATATTGCTGAACGTAAGTATACGCGCAAAACCAACTTTAGGGACCCAAGGCAAACCCTTTCTACGCAATCACCTCGGGTGAGCAGGCGGTTTTCACACATTACATTTATCCTTTTCCCCATAGAGAGCTACAGGCATTCACGTAGAGAGATGAAGGACGTTGTATACGGCCCTGTGACGCTAACAATACGCTCTTCCACAGAGAAAGGTGCGAGATGAGTCAAACGGCCGGGAGACTTGAGCGTGAATTCTTTGTTACAGTCGTAAATACTACAACTTCGGCATTACTTAAGAATTGAGCTTATGTCTTAGGGGAATTCGAAGTTGGAACTATTAATTTTGATAAAGTAAAAGATGTTTCATAATGCTGTCGTGAAGGAGTTTTAAAAGACTACATTGAAATTGAAGATACGACAAAAAATAAAATCTGAATAATTAGGCTGAGGTCGCGTTTTTACCACCATATCGCCTAAAGTATTTCCAGATTTTACACTTGCATCTTAATGTATGCTAGAACACGCGCAACCTTAAATGAATTTACCTCTGATTACCCATTTACTGGCAAGAAGAAGGCTTCTACTTCTTTTTTCTATTGCTCTCCCCCAAAAGAGGGTGTTGGGTATTTCCCCCTCCCCTTCGGCGAGTGTCGTCGCCCCCGGGGCTTTCCAAGGACCAGCCGAGCCCCTTTCTCATGGTCTCCGCCAAGAGGACTCGACTCACACCCTTTTGGAGTGAGGGAGTGCCGTTACTCGAGGGTCAGTAACCCTTAGACCCTAGCATCCAATGCCCTCGCCGACGGCGTGGATTTCTAGTCAGTGTAGAGCGGGTGGAGTTTCGGCGTGCGGAATAAACCGCAAGTTGCGTGCGAAATAAACCGAATTCGATTGAAGGTGTCCTCAGCTTTCATTTTATCATAACCCGGGGCACACGTCCCCGCGCGCACTTCTTCTGAGCCACCTTCGGGCCGGATTGCGCGAACAGAGGGAGTTTTGGAAATTAACGTAGAGAAATGAAAGCCCGTGCGACCCTAACAATGTCTACTTCACATTGGCTAAGAACGTAAGTGAGCCTATATTTATTACTATTGAACAATCTTTACATTGATAGAAATATATTTTACCACATATTATTCCAAATAAGATATTTTAGTCAGTTAAAGCGGATTTTACAAAAGCAAACCTCATAAAGTAAACTCAATGTGAGGTACCCTGAACGACTATATTAATTTTATTTCATTAAAAGGTGATATAAATCGTACATACAGAAAGCTGAAATTTGATTGAAAATCCTTCGACCGCATGTTCGATTCAAACTTTCATTGATTTCATCGCCAATCCATGGGGAAATACTGGGGTTGACCTTTGACACCTAATTCGTGACAATGGTTCTATTATGCTTTATCTATTGAAACTGGCGTTTTAATGGCTGATGTTTTTTTTCTTTGGACTTTAATCCTCGACATCAATGACTCGATTTACCGCCTTTTTCCCCCTAACAAGGGCTCTGGCGGTCGTGGAAATTTTCCAATTTTCGCCATCATCCAATGAACCACTGGCCATCCCATTCCATTTCCTACCCCGACCACCCTCAACACTTCGTTCGTCTGTTAAAGAGACAGGATGGGGGTCAACGAGTGCGGTGGGGTGGAGGGCGTGGTAAAAAGCACTGGCGTCCGCGAGAAATACTTGCAGGTTCACATGTGATGATGCTAGGACGTGGGGTGGGGAGTAATTGGATTGCGGGACAGTTTCCGTGGCACGCGGAGAGCGATAGGTGGCACACGAAGGCACAGAGTCAATTCAATTTCGAGCTCAAAGGCAATCACCGAAGGCCACACGCTGATATTGAACCGTAATTGAACTGCACCACATTCCACATAATTTAGCATTAAAGTAGACTTCAAGAGTGAATCCTCACAAGCTTTAAACTCCTCTACAGGCCATTATTTAAAATTCTAATTCACACATAAGAGATGCCGAGTATTATTGATACATTACATTTTTATTCCACTTTTCAATAGGCGATCTTCATAAGCTCGACCCATAAATAGCAAAAGCTTTGGAGGCAATTGCAGCGCTTTCAACCGGAAGTTGTCAAGGTACGCGGAAGCCGAACAAAGGTTGCATTCTCAAACAACATTTGCTCCCGAGACTTTGGATGGCGCGGCCATGGAATAAGAAATAGTATGAAGGAAAAATATTTTCATCGGCCCAAAGTGGAATGATGAACAAATATAAGAATTGTATGGATGTTATGCTGTATTCGCTTGAGTTGTTGAATAAATACATGGATAATAGGAAGAAGGGGCAAGCAGATAAAAATCTAAGTAGAATTTAGCTACGTAAGTGGAAGGTCTAAGCTTCACCTAGTAGGAATATTTCACGAGAAAGCGATACATTAGATGAGGCTACAAAAATTATTGATTTATTTAGATGATGGGAGTGAATAAACCCTATACTAAGCAAATATTTCCTTGGATAGAAAAAGGGAGATATGGATTTGGAGGATGCATTTTTTATTCTTAGTGCATAAAATCAGTGGCAGTCAAATAACGGGGTGCTATATCGAGGAAAATGCCATCCAAGGCAACCAAAAAAAGGTCAAGGTCAGATCTCAGCAAACAGGAAAGGCGAATATATAAAGCTATTTTATAGCACTCTTAATTAGTCAGTGATATACATGTTTAAATAATGAATAAAAGTGAGACATTAATTTAAAAGTTAAACGCCACGATTTTAACAGAATTGGTTGTGCATGTGCACGGAATAAGATCATGATTAAGAAGGAACTAATTTTACCACTTTATAAACTAGAAAAATATTTGATAACTTATGATGCCTGTCCGGACATTTATCAACGGATCCGGATTATCATAGTAAGTAAAACAAACCTAACGGAAATCAATAGATAATTTAAGATGACATTTAAGACATTTTAAGAAAGCAAATAAAAAGGATTTTGAGATGAGTGGAACGCTATCAATGATCTATGGTACACGAAAGAGGAGAAAGTCGCCGTAAGGAGAGAGAGAGAAAGGCAGGGGCCAGAGAGAGAGAGAGAGAGTTTCACAGAACAGCCCTCCTTGAAAATGACGACAAGGGGGGAAGGCTTTACAATATCATCCTTCCCGCCAACGTTTCCAGGGAAACAGGAAGTCGCCTTAACTCTTTGAAGTCACTATCCTCCTCCAGCCTCCATTGTCCGTCCCTCTGTCGCACTTTCCGAGTCAATAGGACACGACGCACGAGGGGAAAAGAGTGAAGATGATAGACTCCCTCTCCAGAACCTCACGACGCGTCGGTGACTTCGCCCACTCACGCAGTACACGCATAAAAGGAGATGGCGGAGAAACTAGGCCAGAATGAGGAAGAGAAAGAAGGTGAAAGAGAATGGACACCATAACAGATGATTGCGACGGTGGAAAGAGTGGGCGAGGGCAGCGCTTCTCCCTCCGAGGAATTCGCACACACAAATATCGACACATGGTCCGCTCCACGAACAATTAAGTATCCACTCACGTCATTTCGGCTTCTGCAGAGTAATAATGGTATGTTTAAGGAATGTGCGACAAGTACTTTTTGATCTCGAGTCGAGTAGAGTAGTCATGGCAATTCCTGAATAATGCAATACATCAATGCATGTTCCAGAATGTTCTCATTTTTCCAATTCCCCCGTGAATCTTCTATTCCGACTGCTTAGCTTTATTTAATCGGCAAAGATAATGAGGAATTTTGATGGCAACCATATCAAAATTTGGAGATGAATGAAAATTAATGTGTCTTCAATAGTTCAATAAGCACAATTTAAATGAATTTACCTCTAGTGATGCGTCGTCAATTTAATCAATGTGTGTATCTAAACTGCTCAGAATAGCCCTCAGTGATGGCAGTTGTACAATTTCAATAAATATAATGCACGCAAACGAAATATGTTACAATTGATCCTTTGAAATTCTCATGCAGAAAAACTAATTGTTCTACATAGTCAGCAGGTTTTGGCGTCTCAATGTTACAGTATTATCTCCTGTAGAACATTGTCGAGCCTAATCGAATAATCCATTTAAACAACAGAAGTAAAAATGTAAAATTACTTGTAAAAAAACAAAGGACATTTTGGGGCCACATAAAGACTTTTGATTGTTATGCATTAATTATGTATAATTCATTTTTGCATAGCATATTGATGTAGTCACGTAGCTTTTATCCATACTGGTTGGCTATAACTGTTTTTAAGTGTAGAAAAAACCGCTAAAAACTAGTTCATATCACTCTACTCATCAACAAAGAACTGAGTGACACTCGATAAAAGTTGATCAGCGTACTTGAATGACGGTTGTAAAGACGGAAAGCGACGGAGTAAGCGAAGGAAAAATGGACGGTGGGAATGTACGTGTGATTCTGAAAATGGCGATTCAAGTTATCACTCCTTCGGTCTCCGAAAGCTATCCCTGGAGCTATCCCTATGACTCTGAGGGACGGAGAAATTGATCGTATGTTTCAACCTTAAGTCTAGACACGATAGAGAATTTCCGAGAGAAAAACCGTATTAGGGTGAAGTTTATGAAAGGTCAAGGCAGCAAAAAATACGACTTAGCTCATCCATCCTCGAGCTTCTGGCGATGACCGATGACGGAGCGTAGGGGTTGGCGGCCGGAGCAGCAGGAGTCAGCCGGGAAATCAGTTGATCCGAGAGGGATTAATCATCAAGCACTTTAATGCACTCTCATTACACGCAAGCACAATCAGATAGATCACAAAACACACGGATCTTAAAGGATTAGGAGAAATACACGAAGACGCACCAACTTGAATATGATACGCTACACTGAAAAGTGGTTGACAATCGCGAAACACAATCCTTGCGGAGGACCACACGCTGACGGCTAGCGTGCGAGTTATAAACTCCACGAGCTCTACGGGAAATACTGACGCTCATCACCCAGTTACCTTCTTCACTCCCTGGCAAGATGAGGGTCGTGGTTAAATGACAGATTCAAGAAATGTGCGATCAAATACAAGACTTTATTCGCACCTCCTGGTCAAATGTCATGAAGCGACGACTGTGGTTCCAGTGCGAATAACACGCTACGAAAATGATGAATAATGATCCAAATGGCTCACTTCAATGCCCACGTGGTCAGAGGACAGAGGGGGTGGCGACTGTGCCCTGTTAGCGGGCGGTGTGACGGCCGGCACGGCAGCGTGGGAATCCGGAGGTGCAAGGGCCATGTGTTTTTGTTTGTGGGTGTGTGAAATTGGTGGAGGAGAGCGAGGGAGGGGAGGAAGGGTGGGATACGCTTCGCCAACTCACCGCTAGAGGCGCGCGGCCTCCTGCCTCCCCGACTACAGCTCAAGGAGTTCAAGAGTGTTCAAGAGCACGGCAGACACATCTGATGGTGAGGTCGCTAAACTGGGATGTAGCAGGGGAGACAATTCAAAGAAAGATAAGGTCCTGCTACGTATAGGATGGGTTAGTCATGAATATTGAAACAGTTTTCGATGCCACTGTTGACGAGGATGATGCTAAAGCATTCCACGCCGTGTCACAAGGTGAAATTATCGAGATCGATACGCAATCAATGCGAACTAAATAATATCCCCAGTCACCGGCGTCTTTTTTGTGAAGTACTTTTCCAGCTCACGCTATTATTTTGAAATCTTGATGGCATTGAAATTTCATACATGTCAAAATTTGTTCTTACCTCCGATTTAATATTGTAAACACGGTATTTTATTTGACATTAAACCTTACAATATTAGACACGTGCAATTGTTGACAGATATACGTAGGTACACTGAAAATTTTAAGATGGCAACGCAAATCATCAATCAGTAAAATTCCACGAAAAAGAAAAATTAGGACCGCTATATGTTACGTCATTTTTACGTTTTATATGTACTTCTCACATTTGTTGTGAGTTCAAATAATTTGGAAGCTTCCTACTGCAGAGAAAATTTCCAAAGGGGAAAATTGTAATGTAAAAAAAATTGGAACTAATAAATACCTTTTCTATCGGTTTTTCCATTAACGAGGCTATCAATAGCGATAGAAATTGATGTCAATCATCAGCGGGTTTAGCAGATTTTGAGGCTATTAATAAGCTTTTCTTTCAGCGAGTTAAAATGTTATCAATCCCCCGGTCGATAATTGCCAGTCATCATTATGCAATAATCCGATGATTAATTTGTAGCGGCCCTCCACTCCTCTCATTTATCAGCAAGCGTTTCAATAATTACGTTTTTCTCCAACTTTTAAAATCCTATTCACTTTTCCAATGTGACTCATTCGGAACTTTCCTTTGTCTATTTCCTCATCCACTTTTCCTTCTACGATTGTCGTCATAAGGCCATCATTCCCCATGGTGTGGCCGATTTAGTTGTCTCGTTTTCTTCTTAAGGCCTGTTTACACGGTACATTAACACGTACGGGTTAATGTCTACATGTATGATTGCGAGTATGACCCCCAAAGTGTAACGTGTAACCGCCCAACTTGTGCAATTGCTTGCATAGAAAATAGAACCTGTTCTAATTTGTTTCATGCATTCGTACATGTTCCGTTCCGGTCCACAAAAATCACTCACGAAAACAGACATTTACTCGCACGTTTTAATGTACCGTGTGAACAGGCCTTAAGAGTTTATAGAACACCGTAAAGTTGTTCAGTCAATTCAATAATTGGTTTCGGCGATATTTACATTTTCCAACATTAATAGGTATTCGAATTTCTTCCGTCTTCGCATACTTTCACTAAATGTACCGGGAAGAGGGGCGGTAGGTGTGTTTGATTGCTTACCAATGGGCCTTGGGTTCTAATACCGGGTGTCACAATGCCGCTTCACATTTTAACATAAGGCCCTTCGATAAGCGATAAAGCACTATCCCCACTGGGTTACAAAGCTCTCTTTTAAATGCCTAGCAACAAACATTCGAATACAGAAATATTAATAAATAAAAAATATTATTAAAATATAAAATATCATTTCATTCGACCAGCAAGCAGGATTTCATGGAATTAAGAAAATATTTCATTTATGACTTTATGTAGAAGGATTTGGTGCTTTCCCGGCGAATGCTGTTGATGAAATCTTCACGGGAAATCAGCCGGGTAAGGACGGTCTTTGCTGCCAACGTTTCAATGGCCTTCTCTGCCATCGTCTTCAGGGCGAATGCAGTGAATTGAAACGTTGGCAGCAATGACCATCCTTACCCGGCTGATTTCCTGTGAAGATTTCATCAACATATAGTTATGTGGCGACTCACTATATTGAGTTCAATTAAGGCTTTTCTGTACCCCCGTAAAAAGAGGCTTTTGCAGGCTATGTTGACGCGGCCGGTGAATCGGTTCTATTCGTAGCATTAGTATGTTAATAGCGATTTTTTATTCAAAGACATCAATCAGTCGGAGAGAGAGGATAGTAAGCACATCACCATTTTGCGAAATGATGAGAGAAGGAAATCAAAACTATCCCCAAATTTTCCGTCCAACGTAGTTATTGAGTTAATATTGATCGGTCATCAGAGGATCATATCAAGGAGGTTCAATCATCAATGTTCGTCGAGTGCTATCGTTTTATACGTAGAAATTTTCATAGCGTCTGCCATCCGAAATTTAGAGCTGAACGTAACATCTTTCGCATGGAGCAATACGTTTCTACGTTATTTGAAGCAATGAGAAACTGCGTGGGTTTTATAATGCTGAAAACAGGATTTTAAGTCCTTCCTTCTGCTGTTCTAAGACTCTTTACTGTCATAGAATGAACGGGAGGCGAAAAGGAATAAATTTAAATGGTCGATATTTCTATGCAATATAAATTCTTGAGTTTCGGCAGTTTTTTTTCCAAAATGCCGATATTTTTTTATCCTCGTTTCAGTGTGAGCAAGTTTGTATACTGCAGTCAGTAACACGAAAAAAAACCTATAAAACCATGAATATGCTGTTTGCATTCAACCGTCGACATTATGGCAAGCTTAGACGCGTCATCGCACCAGCAGCCCCCACCACTACCACTCTCCAAATAACTGCATGGCGATGGATAGGGACGTCCTGGCCAGCGCCCCTCGGCTACAAATACGAACTTCACTAGCTATTTCTTTTCGTGTTTTTCCTACACTTTTGCCCCGTTCACATTACGTTCTTTTTACGCCGGTTAGCGCCGACCATGGTTACAAAACGAGGTGTGAACGCAAGTTCCCGTTAACCGTGGTTGGGATTCTGACCACCGTTTTCCAACCATGGTTGGCGGTAGTTCATGCGTGTGTGAACGCAAGTTGGTTAAAAGCTGGTTAGAAAAAGAAGAAGGCGAAGCAGCAACGAAATGGGATAGGAGGAAAGAAAACAGAAAATAAAGCATTCGAAGAGGAGACGGCCGTTATTGTTGAATTATATTCGTCAGAATTAATTCTAAGGAAAGTGTTATTGATTCATTCCGTAATTTGTTGTATATAATGAGATTTTAAACCTGATTAAAGTTATGCGATATACTATATACAGTTCGTAGTGAATTAGCTATTAGCTCGTATTGTGGTATTGTATTGTTACGGACAGATTGAATAATCTATATAAATATTTTGCTAGAATTAAGTAAAATGTGCGAAACTACCATAATAAACATCCGATGGTCATAATGATTTTAATGTTTTGGTAAGAGTGCTTTGTCCCAGTTTGAAAAAGATCACTTATGTTCATCCTTGAACAAAAGTTCTTTCCATATCAATATAAAATATCAGACTAACGGCTAGTCAGATATAACTATAGAAAATAAAGTTAGACGCGTCGGGTGATACTACATATCGCAAAAAATACCACTTTCTCTCTCTTATTTCGTATGTTAAATTTCAATAATCGTCACATTTCTGCAAGTTATTCGTCCACATTTGAAGAAGAGGTAAAAAAGTTTTAATTTACGGTATAGCATCAGATTGGATCATGTCCTTTGTCAAAATCAGAAAACAATAATTGCTAAGAATATAATGCAGCGAAAAGTGTATCTCCATCCCAAATCACAAGTGTCTCAAATTGAGGCTCAAGTCTCAAGATTAGGTCCTCGATTTTCTTCACCTACATCAATGATTTGTCGACACATCCGAATCAAGGGCAAGTAGTAGTATATGTTGTTGATATCAACCTAATTATCACAAGTATTCGCTTTTATTCGTATTAAATAGAGCAGTAGAAGAATGCAAGCCACACTATCGATGAAATGATTAGTTAGACGAACACATTTGAATTACCTTCTACGTAGCAAGGAACAATGATTGTCGACGCTGGAATGCAATTTTTTATTCATAAGCAGCTCATAATATGCACATATGTTTAAATCATTGCAATTAACACAAGAACTTTTCCCTGCACATTCTTTATTTCCTTCCAACAAGTTATTCGCTCTTGTCAATTCATTTTTCACTTGGAATTACTTTACCACTCATCAGATGTCGCCAGGGTCTAACCATGGTAAGTGTGAACGCGCATTGGTTCTGACGTCATCTTACGCTGGTTAAGAAAGATGGTAATGTGAACGGGGCATTTCGATGTATGCGACTGAAAAAACACTCCTCCTTTCTTTTGCTGGCAATTTCCTCCCTTGAACCGCTTGTACCCCCGCCAACTTTCACTCCGTCTCTGCCAACCCAAAGGGGCAACAACAACCTCCGCCTCTTTGCCGGCGTCGCTGCTTACTCCTCTCACTTTCCAAAGACAGTTCTTCTTTCCAAAATCCAAATCAAAACCAAAATCTTCAAAATTCATGCAAAGTATAGGCAAAACATCAATTCATAGGAATATTGCGTTTTTTATTCCATAAAAATCAAGCCAATGCAACACCACCTGCTTAAATTCAAAGGTTTCTGAAGAAAAACGAGACCGCGCGTGTTTTTAAAAAGTTGGTCATGTTTGGGCCACTGTATCTCAGTAACGGATCGTATTGATGTAAAAATGGCACATGCATCTATAGTTGGTAATCATTTATACGTATTTAAGCCAAGTTTGAAGTCTCTATCTCAAAAAACGTCATTTTGGACTTTTGTCCAGCTTTTTTCGATTTCAGCCCACTGTGCAGCGTCGCGAAGTCTGTGGGGCCTTCATCGCCGCCACTGACTACTCTGTTTTTCGACCCGAAGGCTGATAGGGAAAGGTAATAGTGGAGCTCATCCCTGACTAGCAACAGAATTTCACACATTCACGTCAGAGGCCGCCAAATATTTCCCGAAGCTACCCTACACCAAGAAAATCATAGTTAGACATGGCCAAAGCCGTCGCCCGAGATTTGAACCACGAAATATTCGGTCAGCAGCCAATATCTAACCCTTAGCTAACACCCTGTCCTAACACCAATTAACAATGAGAAACACATTTTGGCTCGCCTCCATGCAACTACTCAATTAAGCCAGGAACCCACATCTTGTACCACGGCGCGAATGCATCCAGTTATTTGCTTTTTAAGATATGTTTAACACTGAAAGAGAGTATAGATACATAAAAGAATGGAGGAACCCCAAACGGTCAGTGCAAGCGGCGCGGGCGAAAATTGTTTCCGCAGTCCCTTACTCCCACCGTTCCACCTCCGGGTGGCGGAGTTTAATTCCGCGCACCAGTTCCGTCCATCGGTATTTGAAACTTCGTTCTGCGCGAGGAGAGTGAGCCGTTCCTCGGGAGCGTAAATTACGAGTCTATTGCGCAGATGGGAGTCCTAACCGGGGAAGAGCGTGGCCGTGAGGAGAGGTAAAGAATCCATTGCACTTTCGGGGAACCAACTGGCGGGAGTGTCTCCTAACTAGTCAAAGGAGCGGTAATAAATGACACACAGATCCTCTATATTATTTCTACAGTATAGATACCTTTTTCCCAACTTATACGCAACCAAACTGCAAATGAGGTGCCAAAAAGCACAGAATTTATCAGAGAACATGTGACGGCATGATTTACTTCCTAAATGCTGCTATTCTTTCCTAAAATTGGTTTATAGAGATAAAAAATCTATTCCGGCAAGATTGTCCTCATCCCAAGAATACAGTTAACGCCGTCGGATCCCACCATGCCTTTTAATTTGACTCGCAGACAATTTCCCATTAAGGTTTCCTATGCGATGACTATTAGCAAGGCTCAGGGTCAGACTTTGCAAAGAGCTGGCTTATTCCTGCCTGGCCCTGTATTCAATCATGGCCAACTTTATGTAGCATTTTCTAGGGTAAGATCTTTTCTAAATATTTTTGTAAATATAAAGAAAAACGCTAAAGAAGTATTAACAGAAGATAGTGTAATTACTTCAAATGTTTTGTTTTAAGAAGTCCACTGGCCTCAATTTGTACATGAACATTCCAATTAAATTTGTACCTAAGACTTTGCCTTTATTTCTACATTTTAAAATTAGAAACGCGCCTATCCCTCAGTGGACCTGCATTGAAAAGAGCGGGGAAGGCCGCTGTGAGCGGGCGCATCACGCTCGTATATACTTAAATAGTGCAGCAGCAATAACAAAACTAATATAAGCAAAGTGGTACCATCGGCACACACGGTTTTATGATCCGAATCATGGTTACCTAATTTAGAACAAATGTATCGCAGATATTATTAATTAATATCAATAAACGAAGATTTTAAAAAAAATCTGGAAACGTATTGGCTTCATGCGATGAACTATGAATTAGAATGGGGATTAAATTTACGGGAAAAGCTATTGTTACTTTGGTTGCAAGCAAAAAATTGGCGATGTTACTTTGTGGAAATATATTTCATTACGAATAAGGCTCGAGCTTTGCACATGTAATTTGTGGTGCAAAGGAAAAGTGTTTAATATTAGCGGCGTTGATATATTTGAACCAATTAGTCATTTTCATAAACATTACTCTATCAATGTTAGTTCCTCTTGATTCTAAAAAATGATTTTAGCATGATTTTCTGCCAATAGTTTCTCTGACAAATAAATGTGTAAGTTGTATGTTTCTTTTATCCTCTCATAAATGTATTTTTATGTTTCGCTTGTAATTTCCATGCCTCCAGAACTTAACCAACGTTTACTATAACGAATGTCATTAAAAACCTCTGCAAGGATTATTTAATATTTATTAAATTCCTTTTCATCTTCGTCTTCAAACTAATTAGAAAATATTACATTCAAATTCATGCGGGAGTTACCGGGTCGCCATCTGGATTGCTCTTCTGAAAATGCGTTTTAGACCTATGTGATTGATTAAAAAAGCCAATTTCTAATCACTAGGTTCAATTTTCATTACATTACAGCCATTTAAAATATCATAAATGGTCATGCTGGCGAGCTTTAGGGAAACATTCAGTTAGGAAATGCCCATAATTTGAGCAAAGATACGATTGGAATTTTGAGAATTCCAATATTTTGTAGTGATTCCTTATCGTTTTCTCTATAGTTCACTAAATATCGTAGAGTATTAAGTTTAAAGTTGACTATGCATGCCTCTGTATTGGCCAAGTTCACGTAACAAGGAAAAAGGGTAAGATGCCAGATGAGAAGAGAGCATTCTATTTCCTTAGGAAAGGTTTAGAGGGAAGAGGGGACCTTTATGCGTGGAAAGGGGAATAGCAAAAGAATGGTCAGAGAGGGAGAGAGATGCCCCGTTCACATTACCATCTTTCTTAACCAGCGTAAGATGACGTCAGAACCAACGCGCGTTCACACTCAACCATGGTTAGACCCTGGCGACATCTGATGAGTGGTAGAGTAATTCCAAGTGAAAAATGAATTGACAAGAGCGAATAACTTGTTGGAAGGAAATATAGAATGTGCAGGGAAAAGTTCTTGTGTTAATTGCAATGATATTGATGATGAATTTAAACATATGTGCATATTATGAGCGGCTTATGAATTAAAAATTGCATTCCAGCGTCGACAATCATTGTTGCTTGCTACGTAGAAGGTAATTCAAATGTGTTCGTCCAACTAATCATTTCATCCATAGTGTGGCTTGCATTCTTCTACTGCTCTATTTAATACGAATGAAAGCGAATATTACTGATAATTAGGTTGATATCAACAACATATACTACTACTTGCCCTTGATTCGGATGTGTCGACAAATCATTGATGTAGGTGAAAAAAATCGAGGACCTAATCTTGAGACTTGAGCCTCAATTTGAGACACTTGTGATTTGGGATGGAGATACACTTTTCGCTGCATTACATTCTTAGCTATTATTGTTTTCTGACTTTGACAAAGGACATGATCCACTCTGATGCTATACCGTAAATTAAAACTCTTTTACCTCTTCTTCAAATGTGGACGAATAACTTGCAGAAATGTGACGATTGTTGAACTTTAACTTATGAAATAAGAGAGAGAACGTGGTAATTTTTGCGATATGTGGTATCACCCGACGTTTCTAAATTTATTTTCTATCGTTACATCTGACTAGCCGTTAGCCTAATACTTTATGTTGATATGGGAAGAACTTTTGTTCAAGGATGAACATAAGTGATCTTTTTCAAACTGGGACAAAGAACTCTTACCAAAACATTAAAATCATTGTGACCTTCGGATTTTTATTATGGTAGTTTCGCACATTTTACTTAATTCTAGCAAAATATTAATATAGATTATTCAATCTGTCGGTAACAATACAATACGAGCTAATAGCTAATTCACTACGAACTATAAAGTATATCGCATAACTTAAATCAGGTTTAAAATCTCATACTATGCAACACATTACGGAATGAATCAATAGCACTTTCCTTTGAATTAATTCTGACGAATATAATTCAACAATAACGGCCGTCTCCTCTTCGAATGCTTTATTTTCTGTTTTCTTTCCTCCTATCCCATTTCGTTGCTGCTTCGCCTTCTTCTTTTTCTAACCAGCTTTTAACCAACTTGCGTTCACACACGCATGAACTACCGCCAACCATGGTCGGAAAACGGTGGTCAGAATCCCAACCACGGTTAACGGGAACTTGCGTTCACACCTCGTTTTGTAACCATGGTCGGGGCTAACCGGCGTAAAAAGGACGTAGTGTGAACGGGGCAAGAGAGACGGAGAGTCGCATCGCAGGTTTCTCTCGGTTCCTTTCATTGCCGACGCAGCGTCCGCGCGGTGCTGCCCGCTGGCGGCGGATGGGTTGTGCGGGCAAGTGAAGGAAGGGGGTGGTGTGGTGTGATGCATTGGCCTGGTAGGACCAGCCCTGCCGCCGCCGCGGTCTCCAGGCGCAGTTCTGTCGCATGACAACGCCTTATGACGCCATCAGTATCTCATGGGTCGCGGTAGATGGGATGAGGGCGAATTTCGGGTGGAGAAGATTCAAATGAACGCGGCTGCTGTTGCTCCACTAAATCGTTCCCCTATGCGAACATGAATGTGTTGTATTAATTTATTCTAGGAAAAAAATCATATTACTATACATAATGCCGCGACAGGGGGTTTACGTCCATACCCCGATGATTTTTAATCCGAAAAATGTGCTTACAATTAGTACTACCGCATGACGAGTCTGGCGGAAAATCTGGGCAGATTCCAGTCCGCCAAAATCATGATTTAAGAGTATTTCTTCTGCGTAACATTATTTTGCAGGGCCGATCGAAATGTGCTTTACCTTACCCTGATCTGAAAGCAAAAATGCTCCGTTAAAAGTCTAGCTTAGAAGCTTGACAGTTTCCATTCCGCCAAAATCATGACAGATATTAAAGTCGCACATTTTAGGAACAATTAATCCATCCTCTAAGGGGCCTTTCTTATTACATAAAGAATGTACTTAGTACCCAACGAGTAGTCTATCCTAAAATTATAATAGTTTAGAGAGGGTAAAAACCACGATTAATGATGTTATTATACATACAGTGTGCAATTCCGTGCAGTGAGTTTTTCAGAGTTTATTTTATTTATTTCTTGGATTTGACCCATTGATGTTTATCCGAGATACATTCAAAGCTTAACAGCATGACAAGCATATACTAAAAGCAGATACCATTTCCAGTCACTCAATGTCTCGATTAAGGTACGCATTTTAGGCATAATGCCATGCCAAAGGGTTTTCAGATCACCTAGCTTTATAACTAAAAAATATGCCGAGTTGGTACTTAATGACAAGTCTAATCTAAAATATGGACGATGCCACTCTATCAAAATTACGAATAATGAAAAAATGTCCATATATGTTTGAAATTTTGCATAAAACTAGCCTTCATAGAAAAAATAAAATTCATAACCATCACATTTCATTTTGGTTGAAGTTTTATAGCTTGATTTAAATGTATTGCACTGCAGATAAGATAAAGCAATAAATACAGGCATTGCGCGAGGAAAACATGATTATCAGCTAAAATGAAATTGAGATCCAACTGAAAGAGACGAAAAAATACTTAAAAATATGCATATCGGTATCAAATTAAAAAATGAAAGTCGTCAGCGACAGTAGCACGACATTGCAATCGGAAAATTCGAAGAATCATCAATTGACAAATCGGTCTGATATGATATTCCTATACAAATTTTTTTGAAAAATTAATGATTTATTTGATGAAACTATGCATCAGAGTTTAGCCTATTTCTCATTATCGTTCACGTGGCTCAATCTATCTAATTTATCGAAATTGTGCGAAAAATCCGCAAAGAAAAAAAGCATTTGCCTTGACCAGAATTCGAACCCAGATCCCCCAATATCCATGCGAATGCCTGTGGAAGTTCCCTGAGCAAACTTGACGCCTTAGTAGCTTAACATGCTAAGGCAATCTACCGGAAATCGGCGGGATCCAGGTTCGAATTCTGGTCAAGGCGAATGATATTTTCTGTGGATTATTTGCACTATTTTTGAATTGCGGGTAAGCCCTTTAGGTTATCACCGTGGCTAGTTCTGGTATACTTAAATTATTCGAAGTTCTTTGAAAAATTATAATATCCCGAGTAAATGCGCCAATTATTTTCCCATTTCTTAAGTACGTATCCTCTTCCCAAATTTTGGTTCGAGTACGTCACATTTGATTCTTGTCGTGCACGTACCCATGTCGTGAACACCGGTTATTTACGTGCTCGGATTCTTAAAAAAAAGCAAAGCCGGGTGATTTAAAGTGTAAAAATTAATGATCATATCTGTATCATATCTGTAAGTGTAATATTACATTTTTCTTTGCCATCACGACAGAAAATGAATTACGGAAGGTTTCCCGCTCTCATCCATATTCTTGTCATCTTCTTTCAAGAAACTCCCTCCCTCTCTCTCTACCTCTCCAGCTTAAAAATCCGTGAAGATGGAATGGAACAACTGAAATCGAGGAAAATCTCGAAACCGATTACAAGGGCTAACACAGTGTTGTGAAATTTTAATATGTATTGAAAGGGACTGATAATGACGCGGCAGAATCTCCTGGAAGAATTAAAAACTAAATCGTTGGTTGGATGCTTATTGCACATAAGTACTTCAAAAAAGGCTGAGAGCCAAATTGTAGCAATACCAATAGGTACGCATTTTATAATTTTTTTCCAATTCAAGTTGGAGAATTAAAATGGTGCTTCCGAAACACTTGGATGTTTCTCTGGTTTGGAGCCGAGTGGAAGACATAAACCAGAGGCTTCGTCATTTCTGCACGGACATTTGAGCCTCCTTCGTGGACCTTAGGCCGGCAATCCGATCGTGTCGGATCCCTCTGAACCGTTCGGGAGTCCATTACACGGCCGAGTCGGCTAGTCGTGTAGCGAGTAGCATATTTGAGCACTGTAGGTCTTTTTTAGAGTAGAGAGTAGGGCAGATTGTAGATATAATAGTGGGTTGAAAAATAAAAGGGTAAATTCAAAACTTTTCACAGACAAAACTTCTTCCAGAAATGAGAACAGAGTAGTAGAAAGGAAAATCAGCGTTTCAGAATCAGCATTACCGATTTACATTAATACAAGTATTACATTTAAGCACGAGAAGCGTCAGTCGAGCAATACTTTCAAAGGCAGTCAAGGCTCCAGTCATTTTGATAGTGAGACAATAACTCATCCATTTCCATTTATCAGCGGCATAGAGCCTGTGAATAGTCTATTCGACAAAAGCAAATCAGAATTATTCCCGAATCGCAATAATACTACTTCCGAAGTTTTAATCGTGGCTGTGGTTAATTGCCGTAGTTTAAGAAATAAGATTCCCGAATACCACCATTTAATTCATAGTACGAAGTGTAACGTCATTTTTGGAACAGAAAGTTGGCTAACAGATGATGATTCAGACAATGAGATCTTCCCAAAATCGTACACTGTTATTCGGAAAGATAGAATCAATCGAGTTGGGGGCGGAGTTTTTATAGCTGTAAAGAATTAAATCGTCAGCGGAGCGATAACCGTAACTGAGACCAGCGTTGAATCTGTGTGGTGTTTAATTAAATGTCCAAAATTCAAAACTATTTTATTATGTTCGTATTACAGACCACCTAACTCAGATACAACGTCAATGTTGGATTTTCAAAATCAAATAAACAGCGTAGCATCCAAGTATCCTGAAAGAAACTAGGTGGAGATAGTAGATGGAGAGGATAATGTAGGTGGAGATTTCAACGTACATTCTATAGATTGGGAGACTTTTAGCTTCATCCCTGGTGGGAGGGATAAAGTGATCTGCGAGGCTTTATTACACACTTTCACATCTAATTCCTTGTTTCAAATAGCATCCGCGCCAAACAGAGGAGAAAGCATTCTGGAATTATTAGCGACAAATATACCACATCAGGTAATAAACGTTGGCACTGTCGAAGGAACAAGTGACCATAGGGTAGTAACTGCAAAGTTTTCTCTAAATACAGCTGTAAACTTAAAAAAGAGCGCAAAGTTTTCGTTTTTAAAAGAGCTGATTTTGATGGGTTTAAGAGTCATCTGAAAAATGCTTTCCCCGAGTTTCAAGGATCAGTATTAAAGTTAAATGTAGAGAATAATAGAAATATATTAAAATCGCTCAGTCCAAATAAATCACCTGGTCCAGACGAAATCCCTTCTCGCGTATATAGAGAACTAGCCTCAGAAATTTAACCCTACTTGCAGTTAATATTCAGTAAATCCATCAAATAACACGAAGTACCTAATGACTAGAAAATCGCTAATGTAACGCCAATATTTAAAATTGGAGACAAGGAAGAGCCATCTAATTACAAGCCGATATCTTTAACGTCCATCTCATGCAAAGTCCTTGAACACATCATAGTCAGCTAGGTAATGAAACACCTACACGCGAAAAACTTATTAATGGTAACTCAACATGGATTCAGGAAAAGCAGATCGTGCGAAACTCAGTTAGCGCTTTTCGCCCACGATATTTTAGTCTCCGGGGAAGACAACATTCAAGTAGACGCGATTTTTCTTGATTTCAAAAAGGCATTTGATAAAGTACCCCACGGAAAGTTAATAATAAAACTGAAATCTTACGGTCTAGACCAGGGGTCTCCAATTAACTAGGCCACGAGGGCCAAATTCCAAGTTCCGAGTCGTCCCGCGGGCCGGATAGGAAATTTGCCGATGATTGAAGTATTCGATACCAATGTCTACTGAAGAATCAGGTGGAGTATTTCTTATTAACGAACAGTTGAAGGCAACTTCGACGTGCAGTACAGCGCTGCATGCTTCTAGCGGCGTCTCACAGAGTTAAACGAGCGAGAATTGCGCGCTACTTGAAACGAGTGCGCGGGCCGGATGAAAGCCCTCCGCGGGCCGGATCCGGCCCGAGGGCCGTAGTTTGGAGACCCCTAGTCTAGACGAAGATGTCATTTCCTGGATAAGAGAATTTTTGAGCGACCGCGTCCAAAGAGTAGCATTAGACGGTGCAGTCTCTACGAGGTTAGAGACACTTCTGGCGTTCGTCGGGGTAGTGTCATAGGCCCACTCCTATTCCTTCTTTATATATACGACATTGGCGAATTAGTACACAGTAAGTTACGATTATTTGCAGACGACGCTGTAGTTTACAGAGAAATCCGTTCCAGCAAAGATATAGATGAACTAACGAATGACCTTGCTGCTATCCAAGCTTGGTGCGATGCTTGGCAGTTAGAATTAAATTTGGAAAAATGCGTCGTAATGAATTTCTGGAAGAAGAATAACTCCCTAGAGCGTAACTATATCATTCGGGGCACCCAGTTAAAGGTAGTTGAATCCGTGAAATATCTAGGGGTTAGACTCAATAATGATCTATCGTGGAATAAATATATTCGAGAAATAACCGGTCAAGTTAATCGTAAATTGGGTTTTGTTAAAAGAATATTAGGAAAGTGCGACGACAAAGTGAGAGAAATTAGCTACTTTTCCCTCGTTAGACCACATTTGGAATACGCTGCCAGTGTTTTGGACCCTCATGAAAAAGGCTTAATAACAGAGCTAGAACACGTGCAAAGAAGAGCTGCCAGGTATGTGAAAGGTGGTTACGATAGTCTTGTTAGTGTAATTGACCTCTTAAATAAACTCGGATGGGAATCTCTGTTGGACCGTAGATTGAAAAATAGACTAAAATTTTAGATAAATTCAAGAGCAGTGTCTTGTCTGACGAAGTTAACCGTATCTTACGAACGCCAACATACTACGGAAGATCAGATCATATAAATAAAATAAGAGAGATAGATTGTAGAACAGACAGATTCCGAACATCGTTTTTTCCACGATCAATAAGAGATTATAACGGCAGCAATAGAACTCGTAAATAGATTGCATGACTTGTAGTGTAGCATACTAACCTATGCAAAATTTATGCATGCTTCTTAATTCAATTATCATTTCTAACAGCATATAGTTGTATAGTTTGTTAGTATACGGTACGTTTTTTGGACGGTGTGGTGTGCATGTGGGAGTCCAAATGCATGCTGCATGCTGGTGATAGATCACCCCCTGCCAAACACCCTAGAGGTGGCTCGCAGGGTATTATGTAGATGTAGATGAATTGCTTTAAAAATGTGTAGATAAGTACTCTCCTTCATCCTCCGGACGTGATAGTCCAGGAGATTTGTGCTAGTGGATCTTCGCATTTATATTTTTGCCATATATATTTTTGACACTTCTTACTGTTTTACTTGGGACGAACGAGTATAAACTACTTCATTTCTTCATACTGGTTTAAATGTCCCATTATATCCCTTGCCCCTTTATGGAATGGAGTTAATAATAAATAATTTCATGCGAAGGATTCAATGAATGCAACAATAACAGAAGTGTAACCCACAAAATCTAGGAATATCAACTCAGAACTAAATTTAATCATCATCTCCATTATATTGTTCGTTATTGTATTATTATAAGCCAATAGAAGCAATAGGTTAATCAATATTCAAAGTATGTAGATTGCAAAGAATGCATCATTTATCAAAGGTAAAATTTTCATCTTTATCTAAAATTAACAATTATTCGTTAGGACGCCAAAATTTCATTCATAATCTGGTCCTTAATTGGATATTTTTACGTTGGAGTCCCTCGAATAGTTCACTTGCATGCATAATTGAGCTGTACAGATGCATAATATTTCAAAAGTAGAATCTAGTCCATGATGTCGTCGTATTTTCTCGAGTTTGAATGAGACTTTTATGATAAAGGTTATCAAAAATTCCTGAATTTGTAAAGCTATCCCATGAATCCGAGTCCGCGAGAGAGTAACGGGATGAATCCAAGGTTGAAATATAACAATGAGGGATACTACATGAAAGTAACATCCTGCCGATAAAGGGCCGGTGCATAGACTACATTACAAATTTACTACATTTTTAACTCATTGAGAGCTCGGTCGAGCGTGTGTTGCGACATTGTATCGGAGTTGCGTCCTCTTAATATTCCAAAAGTATGCTGCAAACACTACTCAATCACTCTGCCTGAATCAAGGAATGTTATGCTGTGGTGCAAGCCGAAATCGCCAGCTTGACGAGTTTTACATTGGAGTAGTAGTCGACTTCGTGGTAATCCCTGCCGCATTCTCGTTAGAAGAGCATCGCATCGAGTCCAAATGCATGCTGCATGCTGGTGATTGATCACCCCTGCCAAACACTCTAGAGGTGGCTCGCAGGGTATTATGTAGATGTAGATATGTAGATTTTTGAGTATTGCATGCTGTATTTAGAAGAAAAGCCAACACCTGCCATACCTCAGAGCAACAATATACAAGAAATGTCCAGGTTCATCGAGTCAAAATGCTGTGACCAAGATTGAAACCCCTCGTTTAGTATTGATATGGAATAATTAGGAGAAATTCGGACGTGAAAGTGCTCAAGAAAAAATAAACTTTATACCATTCCATAGTGATTCCACTACCTAAATGATTTCATCACTTCCGTCCTAGTTCCTCCAGAAAAACGCACCTAATTTTTTTGAAAGCTTTACCTCGCGCCTCCCTTCCTTCGCCTCCCAATGATGGTCCGGTGTGGATTAGAATAGGTTGGGTAGAGGAACACCACGATAATTGCTTAATGCATGCTGCATGTAGGTGAAGAGCCAACACCTGCCATGAATGTGAGCAAAAATATGCAAGAGCGCTCAAGGTGCGCGGTAACTAAATACCGAAACTAACCTTGAAGTTATTCAGCATTGTCATGAAATTATGAAGAGAACTCCGGCCAGCACTTTGTGAAAGTGTACCTAAACAAAAAATAAAAGTTTTAATATTCCATAACGATTTGTTAGATTTAACTACCCAAATGGATTCAAAACTTCCGTCCTGCCTTGTTATCCCTTGATTTCAGAAGTTATCAGAATGATACCATTTTTAAAAAATCGTGCTCACATTAGCCATAATCTGCCATGTCAATCGCTAGCCTCCGAATTTTCCACGCTTAGGAAGCATTAAGAGGGAGGGAGAAGACATCCCATGTCACACGCAAGCAGTGGAGCCGTGAGTGAAATTGGTTACAGAGGCATCCCTTAAGCTTTGTGGTTATCGATCCAGAGATGGATTTATTAGGGCTATATTCAAATCAAGGTCCATTATGTCAGACTTCACCACCAAATCGTAGAACAAAGTAGCATTCAAAAACAAAAAGTTAAAAGTAGGACAAAAATGTAAATATTGTAATTGGCACTAACCCTCATTGGTTGGATTGAGGGTAGGGTGTGGGTGGAACCCGAAGTAAGGCCACCTCCCCACGGCGAGTTCTGGGATGCTTAAATATTTTTAAATCATATCTTAACAAAGGAAGAGCTGCATAATGAAACATTTATTTCAGACTAAAATATTACCTCAAATAATAAAATAGCCCCTGTTCTAATTTCGTTAATGCATTCACGCAATTCCACGCCATTTTAGAAATTAATGCAGCTCTAACCTGCGCTATTCCGTGTGCCGTGTAAAACGGCCTTAAGAAATGCGTCTCATCCATGGTACAAAACGAGAATTTCTATTATTACGGAAAATAAAGCGATTGAAAAGCTAGAAAAATTACGCAAAGAATGGATGAACGTGCGACGAAATAAAAAGAAAGCGCGAAATACAGTGGATATGAAGAGAAGAGAATCTTTCGTAACAAAACTTGATGATTTGTTTGACATTGCAAGGAGCGGTACCATTAAGTTTTTGACGCACGAGGAGGAAAGTGCAATTAATCTCTCGGATAACTGTGCTTGGGCTGAAGAAGTAAAGTTCTTTTCCCTAGGTCACCTTGCACATCGAGGATTTTGAAATAGGGTGTACGAAGGCATCACCGGGTCTTGAACCCGGGACTCATGCATCAGCAGCCACGTACCATCCTATCAAGCTCCTCACTCTTATTTTCTCCGAAATTTCTCTCGAAACACTCGGTAGAGCGCATCTATTTCGCCCGTGGATACTTGACGAACTGTTATGAGAGAAAAGGGCCAGGTGGACAGTGTGGCGCAAACGGAAAGAAAGAGATTGGGGATAAACGGGCGAGTGTGTAAAAAAACCGAGCGATAATAAAAGACATACAACGGATCTCTCTCGACCAGTTGACGCGTGGCGCGCAGGGAAGGGTTTTTGGAGAGGAGCAGGATGTTTAGGAGATAGGCACACGAGACGGACGACCGCGATAAATTCAAATTCAACTGAGATAATGTCGGCAATACTCCACGGGAAACAAGCCCAGCGTCCACCGCTCACCTCCTAAAATACACCTCATAAGGTCCACTTTCGATATCCTTCCTCACGCACTAATTTTCCACGAGCCACGACGAGCACATGCTTTACTCATAAAACTATCACATATCACCAAAATTATCAATCCCTTTTAATTGCTTTCACGTCTTTTGCTTTTGTTGATTACGGCCACACCAGATATTTTTTCGCTCACCAACTGGGCCGACGTCAGCGCTGTCATATAATGCGATGCTTACTTCCAACCAATACAAATTTCATGCCATATTCATTCGACCATCCATTTATCATGGAAAAGAATGCGCTTTAAATCACTCCGGCAAGGATCCGCCCACGTGATTATCAGGGTGAAGTATTCTCATGCTACGGTGAAGCCTGTAAATCCTCTTACCTAGAGAGTGTAATGCAGACCTTGAGATTGTATAAAACCCAGTCAAAATAGTCTAGAAGCCACCTGTTATAGAATTTTGTAGATTTAAAAAATTTTAGCCGTTTATCTCACCCAAATTACGCATGAAAAAATTGGATTAAATTTTAACTTCATGAAATGAATTTATAAAAACTGAGTTGGTTCGCTAATACGTTTTGTGGGACTTAAAGTCCAATCAATAAACCAGGAATTCGATTCAAACATTCTTTGTTACAGAGAACTCAATTGAATTCTCCTTCTATGAGTATCTAATGTGCTAAGACATTCGTTTTAATTTAATATTGACAAACATTAATGGGGTGATATGCGAGTTTAGACTTTAGACGGTGATTTAATTTTCAAATTAGACAATTTTCAAATTATGAATACAGCAGCCTCCGTAGTAAAAATGTCGATAGAGAGGATTTCAATAGCTTGCGAGGATACCTTAGGAGTTCAATTATCATAGCTGTCGCCCTGTCCCACGTCGATAGTTAATTTTCACCCCTCCTTCATTTCCGGCAAAACCTCGCGACGGTCCCATTGCAAGTCATTGAAACAAACATCGCCCCAGCATTTGAATCAACCAGCGTGCGTATTTTGACGCCGAAATACGCAGGTAAATAACCGCTTCAACCTGTGGAATTTCGCATTTTTCGCGTTTCGCAATAAATCGCCCAAAAGTGAGCTACTTTGCTACTTTGTTTTTTTTTCGCGTGTGTTACGTCCCCAATCCTCCGACCCCTTCCACCCTTGTTCCACCGCTCCCATTCCGCTCGCCAATTTATTCCTTTGTTCACGGTCCTTCGCGTCGCTCTCCCGCCCACCGGCTGCTGCCATCCGTGGAGGAGACCAGATCTCTTGAATCCATCATGACGGGTGACGGCAAGAAAATGGAACGGTTCGTGGGAAAAGGGAGAGAGGACGTTGCCGAGGTGGCGCTGCTTGCGCCGGCGGAAGCGCCACCCCCCAACCGGGAGTCAGAGAGGTTCTACGTGCGATACATATTCAGGCATCGACGTTTCGTTTGTACGGCATTACTGCATTTATTGCGATTAATCGACTACAACATGGCCGGGCACGTAGATGAGAGAAGGTGTTAAACGAATTAAATAGCTAATAATTAAAATACAAAGGAACGCTGAGCGATTCATCAAAAACTTCTACGGACGAACAGAAAGCCTAAAAAAATGTTTAGAGAATTTGGCTGGGGCATGTTAGGGACTCGGAGGCTGCGCGCTAGGCTTAGTTTACTTGAGAAAATGGATAGATATCTTTAAGAATGACACCAAAAACATCGTGATAGGACTCCACTGTTTCCAGGTCCGACAGAAATAATAACTTAAGAGAGATATGTTCTCGAACAACAAGGATAGATATGGGATTTCATATTCTTCTCCTTAACATAAAAGACTTTAATAAATTCAAAGCACAACTTTTCCTTTGGAGTATTTTTGATTTTATCTGTGAACGGCTGGTGTCCTAACACGCCTATTTAGCCAGCTTGAGGAGAAGTATGTACATAAAGTGTAGTCAAGAAGGGGGTGTATAATAATGCTTCCACAGTGACTTAAAAATTATTGTCTCTCACGTGAAATAAGAATTTGGTAGCTAATACATTCGGAAAAATAGCTTGAAATGCCCAAATCCGTACGCTTGGACAAAAATCTTTTCATAGAAAAAGTAAAAAAACACACTCATACCACACCAGCAAAACCTGATGATAGCTGAACATCCATCCGCATTGCGGTGGATCTCCTCAAGGAACTGGAATTTTTGTTAAGTGTTCTGGTTCAGAATTAGACACTTAATATAAAGAAAAATATATATGAAAAAAAAAATCTTTTTCGAAGTAAAATTCTGCTTTAGCTATATTCCTTCTAAAACGCCTAGTTAGTGATAAGTAAGCACAATTGCCTCCTTAAATTTTTCCTCCTGATAAAAAATTGCTATTATAACTTTGAAGCTATGACATTTGGTAGTTCGAAATCTTCAATTAACATGCATAAAAGCATAATGTGATAGGACTTGGGGGTATTCAGCCCCCGCTAATTTTTTCTCTTGTAGTGACTGCTCGCCGTACATACAGCTCGGAGACATCTAGTCCTGGGTTATTTATCCTTATCCCGGTTTTGTTTTCACTATATAAAATTATGGACTGAGATCAGGGTCTCAAGTCCAGAAGTTTATCAAAAAGGATAATAATCACTAACAATGCAAATATCCTTGTAGATTTTCTTTTTAAATGAAGGGGATTTAAAAAATTAACCCCTTTGGAGACCAAACCAAAATACCTCCGGCCAATTTGGCAAAAATTAATAATAACTATGCTTCGTATAAAATTGATGGTTCGCGAGTTCGCAAAATCGCGACATGAGAGATTCAAAAAAAACATTGTCATATTTCGCAGAGTATTTATTGAAAACTCTTCCGGTTTCGACGTATTACGGTCATCATGAAGAGATAACTTTGTGTTCTGTCATCTTTTGATAATGATCTGGTGCCTGCTGCGCAAACAGGCATAACTTTTAAAAAAATGTGAAGCCGCGAAAATTGACCGATCGAGATTTGGAGTGATATAGTCTGTTACAAGAAAACACACCCCATAGCAACAACCGAATGCCTGAATCTAGGCAGTGCTTGGACCAAAGCTCCATTCTCTGCACTCGAGAGCCAAATTTGGAGAACAATCATTAGCATATTAAAAAAAGCATGAACGGGAAAGAGTGGAAAATGACATCTGGTCTAGCCCAGGACGTCACCAAAGCCAAAAGTGAACACAGAAAATTGACTTCTCAATTTATGCTCTTCACAGCGGGAATGCAATGGGCCTTCATCTAAGCCCGTGGCCTCCACTTATGCCTTTCATCCCGCTGCCCACGCTCGTCGTCAATGAGGACCATAAAGGATAGACAGATGCCGATCGCAAAGCTGTTGCAATTTGTATTGAACTCTAGGGTATGTGATTCCAGTCGTTACATATTTATCAAACGTAATCGTTTATATTCTCCGAAAGACAAATAGTTGATGGAACATCACCAGCACAAAACAAGGGATTTGCCATGGAAACTAACCAGTGCCAATATCAGACTTCTTCGGATTGGAATATCTCTGAGTAAGGGGGAAATGCCAAACCATGAAAGTACTCCGTACTTTTTTGCGTGTTCTGGGGATACCCACGTATTACTGCTAAAAAACCACAAGAATGCTCCAACGGAGAGTAGCCATTAATTAATAAATCATTTTAAACATTAAGGTGAGCATGCTAATAAAATATACCCTGGCCTATATTGACGCAAATTAGCAGTAAATGTTGGAAATAAAACTGGTAAAATTCGTGAAATGAGAGAGAATTGTACATTTTCGATGTCTTCTGAATCATTCAATCGAATAATTTGATATTCCCAAACCTGATGATCACACAAAAAATACAAAGAAGGATTTATGCAAATTAAAAAATATATATATTTCAGAATGTGGTATCCAGTTGCAACAGAATTTAGTCGAAATCACACAATATTTCTTATAGTTCTCGGCAAGCATAAACAACTCATCAAGTTGCTAAAATTATTGATGATGTTATTATAAGTGATGACTATGTGATTACAATCATGTACCTTCTAACAGTGAATGAAAATTTTTTTAGATACCGACGTGTAACTTTCAAATATTTTTAAGCACAATTTTAACTATTGAATCTCTATTGCTGAATGTCAGTTTTTACTCACAGATTTTACGCACCTCATAGCTGAGAGAATTCTCAACCACGGAGGAAGGCTTACACTGGCAATGGCTCACTTACCTGGAAAAAGAATAAACGTATAATTATTGCTACATAAAATTGAAATATACCACTTCCAAATACTATTCATTCCAATCTAATTCAGCATTTACAAAAGTGTTACTCAATATTAGCAAATGAAAACTTTGAGTAGTTATGAATGAATAATGCATACGTTGAAGAATTATTTAGCAAGAATGCATTCATGATTGCATGAGGAATATTGCTTATATAAATTCCACCTTATGCTTATTGCTATAAATAATTTTGAGTGCAAACGTTTTATATCAAAATAATCAATTATAAGTCATCAAACCACAAACAGACATAAGATATAACAATAGATATTAATGAAAAGTACAAATTAACTAAGTTTTCATAATGTAATATCATAAAGACCAGAGAAATACGGGTGGTACAGCCTGACGTAGCAGCGCCGATTTTATTATTCGGCACGTAAGAATAAAAGATTTCCAAAACATTATTTCAAACCGTAACGTATAACCTGAAGATTACCAATCGGAATAATATTACATGCCCCAACATCAGAATATCTACTGCAGCATATTTTTTCTCCTAAAAGTGCTCATTAAAACCCTTTTGAGCCCGTACACTACGCTCTGTCGCAGCAGATGATTAGCTAAGTCCTCTCTCGTGATCTACACTGCAGTATGGACCTTCAAAGGAATCAATCTCAAAAGTCCTCGTGGATGAATTGAGGAAAGAAAACGAGCAACACGGTGTTGCACAGATGCTATTTCTTTCGATCCATGGAGCGCCTTCCGTAATGCCACGGCAGATATAGGAACTTTGATCAAGCCAACCTCGCGGGATAAACGGAAAGGTTGGGACAAGGAAAGGAAAAAAAATTGGCCGAAGCAAATGAGAGCGGCGAAAGGCGAAAATAAAAACAAAGGAACGAAAAATGGAAAAGAAGACCAAAACCCCATCCCCACCACCACTGCTGCTGCGGCCGTGCTACCGTCGTTTGTTTTTTTTCGCGCAGGGGGCACACACACGCAAGAAGAGGGTAGGTAGGTACGTACATATTTCAGAGGCGCATTTCAATCGTGGTGTCGGACAAGGGACGCCGAAGCGGGCCGTTATTGTTCCGTTGGAAGGAGGGAGGGGATAAGAAAAGGACGCGTAAAAAACGACCGAACGGCAAAGAAATCCCGAACGTTCGGATACAAACCCAACGTCCTTCATTCGCCCGAACCTTCCCTCATTCCTTCCTTATGCATCTCTCCTCTTCCTGCGAGCCGACATGGGCCGCTCTCTCCCCCTCTCTACGCGAACCCTGTCATTGATATGTTTTCCTTCTCTCTCTCCCAAACACCCGATCCTGCATGGAACAAGGGTCCCCCCTTCCCTTGAATGCTGAGAAGGCAGAGATGACCTATTGCATTAGGAACCGATATCGATGAGGATCGTCAATTGGATTCACAGCCCAATTTGGCATTTTCATCCCTCAAACGAATCCATAATAAATCAACAAATCCAGATATGAAAGCTTCAAATGCCATGAATGCAAAATTTAAGAAAGAGAAAATTTGATGAAAGACAATCCCTCAGGCGTCGCTTAATGGAAAAAAAATTCTAATTGAATTGGATAATACGATGAGTATTCGGCAGATGCTTATTCAATATCAGACGCGTATTAAGAACTTCCACCAACATATTGAAACCGCGGTAAGAACTGAATGAAAGTCTATAAATTATAGAATAATTAAAAAATTCAGTGTGTGCATTTGGTCTTAAAATGGTTAGACGCCTCAAGAAAAGAAGAGGAGACCTATTATCTCCAAAACAATCCTCCCAAAACCGAAGAATTCATGCATGCATGTAGACACTCATTGTAATAAAATAATTATTATAAGAAATCCAGAAATTAATGAAACATAAAGAATTATAAATGATTCCTAATTCATTACATTTGGAAGTTCGTTAAAATGTTGACTGATAAATAGTCAGGACCACCTGTACAAGGGCATGCAATGCAGGGCCTAAAATTCCAGCCTGTACATTTAAGCCTTTCACAATTGACAGGCTGGTATATGGGCGTTACTTAGAACATGATCAAATCACTGACCCCCAGTCCTGCAGTGGGCATAATGTGATCGAGCTAAATTTACACAAATTTTTAAAATACGCTGAAAGAAACAACTAGCCTTCCATCTCCCTTTCCTCACGATTTAAAGGAGTAAATGTTCCTATCATTAATCTCCAAAGCTATGACCCATTTAGTATATTTTCTCAATTCCTGGTGGTAATTATATGTGTATCAGGAACTAAATACGGTTGTTCATGCCTCATCATGAATACAAAACTTTACAAGATTTCGCGCTTATTTTACTGAATAGACCGTATCATACTACGATAAAAGAATAAATCATTAAAACTTGAATAGATTTATTTTTACACTACGCGAGCAACAACGTAACATTGTCATCAACAAACGTGTAACAGATTTCCAAGAACCAACATAGAAAGGATATCTCTACTGAAGTTGTAGCTGCCTTCGTATGTTCCCCTTCATCTACATCTACATAATACCCCGCAAACCGCCTAAAAGGCGTGTGGAAGGGGGAGTTAGGACACCAGCCGTTTACAGCTTAAAGAAAATAAATAAATAAACGAAGTGCTCTAACGAGGTTGGAACAAGCGTTTATTAAAGTCCTTTATGGTCCGGGGGAAAAACGAATTCGCATATCTATCCGTTCGGCAAAAAATCTCTCTTAATTTATCACTTCTATCGGACCTGGAAATATAGTGTGGCTCTAATATTATGTTCGCTGTGTCGCTTTCAAAGATATACATTCTCAATTGTTCAAGCAATCTAAGCCTAGCGCGCAGCCTCCGAGTCTCCAATGGCTCCCAACCTAATTCGCTTAACATCTGGGTAACACTGTCTGTACGCCCGTAGCAGTTTTTGACGAAACACGCAGCCTTCCTTTGTATTTTATTTAGTTCGCGGATTAAGTCTTTCCGCGCGGGATCCCATACGCTCGCTGCGTATTCAAGGTGCGGTCGGACGAGAGTGAAATAGCACCTTTCTTTAACTTTCTCATCCGAAAATCTTCCCACAATACGCTTGACGAACCCTAATTTCTTCAGGGCTATACCGCAAATATTCTTTATATGTGTTCCCCACGTGAGGTTCGAGGTTATCGTAACTCCCAGGTACTTCACTTCGTCTGTTGCCTTTATGTTAATACCATCCACTGCATAAACATGATTAGAGTTGGACGAATTTTGCAAGAAATGTACCGCCATGCATTTGCTCAGATTAAGTTCGAGTCCCCACTCTTGGCTCCACAAATGAACGTTGTTTAAGTCAGATGATAGAATTTCATAGTCAGAATGATCACTAATTTCGCGATAGATGACACCGTCGTCAGCAAATAAACGTATTTTACTGCTAATGCGGGAGCAGAGATCATTAATGTATATAATGAACAACAGGGGGCCGATTACGCTTCCTTGTGGAACACCTGATGTAACTTTTACAACATCAGAGCTAATACCGTCGAGAACTACTTTTTGTTTACGATCTCTGAGAAAGCCGCGCATCCAGTTTACAACTGTCTCGTTTAATCCGCATGACTGTAATTTGTATAAAAGTTTTTTGTGAGGTACAGTGTCGAACGCTATCTTAAAATCTGGAAATAGTGCGTCAACTTGTCTTTTCGATTCACTAGATTTTATAACGTCGTGAAGAAAGAGCGCGAGCTGTGTTTCGCAGGATCTATTTTTTCGGAATCCGTGCTGACAGTCATGGAGGAAGTTACGTCTGTCCAAGAAAGTCATGATATTGCTAACGATGATATGCTCAAGTATCTTGCCAATAATCGAAGTTAATGAAATCGGACGGTAGTTGCCTGGGTCATGTCTGTTTCCCTTTTTGAATATGGGTGTAACGCTTGCAATTTTCCAGTCTGGCGGTAACTTCCCTTCGGAGAGTGTCTTCTTGAATATGATCTCTAAGTAAGGTGCGATCTGTGGAGCTAACTCCTTGAGGTCACGCGCGGGTATTCCCTCCGGACCCGGGGATTTACTATACTTAATCGATTGCAGTTGTTTAGTTATCCCATCACGTTGGATAGATATTTCTTCCATCGATTCCTCAGTGCATGGGATGTCTAAATGAAATTGAGAATCGTCAGTAGCGTATACACTTTCGAAGTGGGAAAGCCCTCTTTAACTGTAGGTGCGTAATACATTTTATCGGACGTGAGGTATAAGCGGAGATCTTTCATTTATTTAATGCCTTTGTTTTGGGGAAAAGAGGATTGATATCTGCAAAGAAAATAATTTTTTCATCACCCAACCCCTTTTTTCCCCCCCTTTAATCCCCTTTGCCCTCTATAACTTTTCCTGCCACAGCTGTCCTCTTTTCTCGTTCCTCTCCGATGGTACTTTTTTCCTCTTCTGTCCCTTTCCCCACGGACAGTTCACCCTACCCTTTGATTTCCATTTTTTATCGCCAAACAAGTCACACGGAGCCTGGAGAAAGCTCCTGAAATCAACCCACATACATCTTGCCAATAAATCCAACTTCATGCACATACATCTTGCCAACATCGTGCTCCTGAAAATACCCATTATTAATGACGATTGAGTGATGAAAAAATTATTTTCTTTGCAGATATCAAACCTCTTTTACCCAAAACAAAGGCATTAAATAAATGAAAGATCTCCGCTTATACCTCACGTCCGATAAAATGTATTACGCACCTATTATTCCAACAAGGTCATGAATGTACGCTTCTTAATTCGAGTTTTTCTTATTAATATCAGCGGAAAACCAAGTGTTGCACTGAGTGCCACGCGTGCCCGCTAGTGTCAGAGAATATGGCGCGCCTGCTGGAGGGTTAAATTTTACGTCGTTAAAAACTACGGACAGCTAAAGTGCAAACAAAAAACACTTCAATCGGTGGACAGCCTATACAATACCACTAGAGATTTTAAAATGGATGGGATCTGGCGGAGACCAGGGGAAGATTGCAAAGGGCTATTGATTGTTGTTGATCGATCTATCGATGGACATGTTCATAATACATTATATAAAGTATTATCATTCCCCCACCACCCATTCTATCCATACTCCTTCTACTATCATGAACTTGCTTATCCTCTATTGCTGTGCTAATTCATTTTCCGTATCATTCACTGCCAGGGGTGTCATGGAGCCGGACCGCCGCGGCGTCTGGCAAAGCATCTGGTCAAAGGAATTTTGTGTTTTTTATGCCATAAAAATCTTACAACTGCAACACCACCTGCTTATGTTCAAAGATTTTCGGAGACAAATGAGACCTCGCGCGTTTTTCAAAAATTGGTCATGTTTGAGCTGCTGCATCTCAGCAACGGATTAAATGTATGTAAAATAGCATACAAATCCATAGTTAGCCATCATTTATGAGTATTTATGCTACGTTTTAAGTCTCTGTCTCACAACAAGCCATTTTGGACTCAAGTCCGGCTTTTTCCGATTTCAGACCACTATGCGCCGTTCCGGCACAGCTTAACAAAAGACATATTAGTCAAATAAATGGAGAGCTGCGTTAAACCAATCTTAGGATTGTTGACTAAAGCGGATGATGCTGAACACTTTTATCATTAATTTCTTTACCCTATAATTTCTCATGTTCACATTTGCAGCCAAAACGAAAATGTTTGTAATAAAATGTAAATAATTACTTGTAATAAAAGAACACACAAGAGTAAAATTTCTCTCAAAAAAAATTAAGAGAAGTGCGTTCCGGCACTGCTAATTTTTCCATGACGTCACTGTTCATTCATCTCAGCGTCACCATTCTCCTGTACACTCATATTGCAAAGGCCACCAACCTATTTCTATTTCCAACCCTTATTGCTCAGGTTTTCGGCTTAGCTTCAGAATCCGAGTCAGTATTTTCGCTACACAAACAAAAATATTATCTCATCAACTCCTTCCTGCGAGTAAACACCTCTTTTGCTGACGGATATCCTTTTCTGAAATCACAAGCTACTGCGACAGTTTTGCTTTAGCACACTCCTATTGAGAAAATTGATTCATACTGATTGTCTGATTATGTACACATGAAATAAAATACGAACCTCTACTTCAGACAAATTTTCTGGAAAAAAAATTTTCACTCCACATCGCCAAACTCGCTCACTAAAATTATCATAAGCCACAGACGGAGACAATGAACCCACCGTCTCCTCAGTCATGGTGGGGTTATGTCACGTGACTACGGGGTTCCCAGTCTTGTCCACAAGCGCAAAGGCCAATGATCGCTCTTTCTTATCCTCTGCCCGGCTAGATCGAGAGTGGCGAAATTGGGGGACAGGAAAGAGGCGATAGGGTTGGTTTGGGAAGGGGTGGGGGCAGAGGAAACGTCATCAACCTGGCGCCAATCGTTCCAAAACGCGAACGTGGTAGCTTTATCTGGCCGTGGAAAATCTTTATCGCTCCCCTTGGATCTTATTTTGGATAGGACTGAAATATGCTGGACAATCCGACCCACACATACCCCAGCCCGACTAACGTAGACCCTCTAGCGTAGACCCCCTTCCATTCCTCCCCCCGCCCCCTGCATGCACTAGCACACTCCATTAGAAGTAGCGGCTGCAGAGTTCGGCAGTTCGCAAAAGGGAAGCGACCGACCGAAAGAGAGCAGGTCAAACGAAAATGGCTGCTTCAGTGAAATCGACTAAACGTGAACTTTTTTTACGGGTTATACACAATCGACCACAATGGATATGAAATTTGAAAGAAATTACATTTTCAATGGTCTATCTTGACATATCCGTAAAAAATAGGCAATGATATACGCCGAAGAGCGGTACTTAAAAAAATAATTATGATACAGAACTTAAAACTATTTTGTGCTCAGGTAACATACAATGAAAATAGATACATCAGAAGCCACGAATTCTAGTACACCACAACTGTAAAATGAGAGCCCCAAAACTCATCAATAACGAGTGAATTTTTTTATTTCTTTATGATACATAGATTAATACATTCCTCAGTCATAATATATTTCGTTCTTTAATGTGTAAACATCGATTATTCGTGAGTGTCGATACCATAGGGTGAAATTACACATGATTTCATATACCAAAATTTGATTTTGAAACATATATATCCCGGAGTTTTTGTCATCCCCTTAACCTCTTTTATGGTGTTCTAAATCCTTAAACCCTAAAATTCCACAGTAAAAGTTAAAACTCCTCTCACATACCAACTCAAAGAACCTATTGAAAATATCTACCGCAAAAAATTGGAAGAAACTGGTGATGTGTTTGGTCAAGAAAATATGCTGCTTCGGTGAAATCGAAGAATCATGAAATTTTTTACGGGTTACACAAAATTCAGCACAACAGATTTGAAAATTGAAATAAAATACGTTTTTAATGGTTTGCATTTACAGATTCGTAAAATAAATGGTACTTTCGTAAAATAAAATAAGCGGTACTTTCAAAATAATCATGAAACAGAAATTTCACCTGTAACTCATTATTTTTGGGGCTTTGTAGTTTTGATGAACGAGGTTTCATGGCTTTTGATTCATCCATTGGGTTGACCAAACGATTTTATGCCCCCATAACATATAATGGAAATGTATCATTATCATTATATCTCATTTTATCAATTTTTAAAGTAAAGTGTTCCAAAAAAGAATTTTCAAGTGTATATTCAAAAGTATGCGTGTTAATAAAATGTTTTATCAAGGACTTTTGACCGGCTGTTTTCCTCCTGTTAAATATTTTATTTCCTCCCATAACTTTTTGGGGTTATTTTTGATGTCTCTGAATTTCTTAAAGTAGTATGATGACTTGGCTTTTCTAATTTCATTATAAGTGAGATTTCTATATTGGGTATACTTTTTTCCTATGCGAAATATTTGAGACAGCTTTTGAAAGCGTCATATAATTTATCTCTAACTATAATCATATTATAAAGCCTGTTTGACATCCACAATTTTTTAAATCTAACATTCGGTTTAGCTGAAACAGAAGTAGCCTATAAATATGAATTATTAAAATAACCATTTATCAAAACAAGCTGCTTGCTTAATAGGCTCCCTCTCAGCTAGAATAGTGTCAATATTTTTCTATAATAACAAAGAATTTTTTATATTACCATCAATAATTGTTCTATGGGGATACCCAAACTGAAGATTTAAGAGGGGGTCAGGATAATTGTCATGTTTAAGGTTTATAGACACACCTGTGACATAATGGTCAGCCAACCTTGATTGGACAATGAAACCATTCACTAACTTTGTGTTACAACTGAAAAGTATATGGTCTATTGAAGATTTTGTTAGTAATTCTCCCTCAAGCTCTTCTCTGATTTTTCCTTAAATCACATTAATGAAACCCAGAGAACTCAGAGTATCTTTATGTTCAGAGACGATATTACTTTTCCCTTCATAATCAATATTTATGTCACCTAATATAACAACTTTGTTATGAGCGGTCATAAAAGAGAAATGAAGGGCTTCTTCTAATTCATGTATAAAGTCTGTTGCCTTTAAATTCGGAGGTTGGTAAATGCCCATGACATTGGCCGAGGTGTGAGGCAAGGCTGTCCTCTATCGCCGCTGCTCTTTAACGTGTACGCTGAAGAGATGGTAAGGGAAGCGTGGGATGAGTTAGAAGCTGGGATAAAAGTGGGAGGAATGATGTTCAAATCAGTGAGATTCGCGGATGATCAGGCGCTGATTAGCCAGTCAGCAAGGGGGCTTCCGGCTCTAGTGGATGCGTTATACGAACGTTGCGAGGATTATGGGATGAGGATTAATCACAAGAAAACTAAGGTAATGCGGTTTTGTAAAGCATCACGAGCGAGGAATGTGAGACTTAATATGAAGGTGGGTGGTGAAAAACTTGAGCAGGTTGAGCAATTCAACTATTTAGGCAGTACGTTAGAGGAAAACGGATACAGTAGTAAGGACATCAGGAAGAGAATAGCATTAGCGAAGGAGGCGTTCATGAGCAGGAAGGAGCTTCTAAGAGGATCGTTATGTAAGAGTTTAAAGAAAAGGTTAGTGAAGAGTTTGATCTGGAGTGTAGCTCTCTACGGTGCGGAAACGTGGACACTAAGGAAAGAAGACGAGAGAAGATTGGAGGCATTCGAGATGTGGGTATGGAGAAGAATGGAGAGGGTGAAATGGACGGAGAGGAAAAGGAACGACGAAGTGCTGGATATGGTTGGCGAGGAGAGGCAGCTTTTAGATGAGATACGCAGGAGAGAGAAGGTATGGATGGAGTTAGTGCTTAGCGGGGAGGGGATGTTGAAAATGGTGTTAGAGGGTAGAATGTTAGGTAAACGAGGGAGGGGAAGGAAAAGAATAGGATTTTTAGATATATTGAAAGAGAGTAGGCCTTACTGTGAGTTAAAGAAGGCAGTGCTGGAAGGTAAGGGAGGCTCCCAGATCACTTCTTGCGTACTCCATGGAATACTACATATCAATGTTAGACACATGTAATACACCCATTTAAACTCAAAAAATACAAAGTTATGATTCATTTGAGAAAAACCTAATGCATCTTTTATAAAAATAACAACTCCTCCTCCTCTTCTATTTTAAGAAAAGGAAATTTTCCACGAAAAGCACATAGGTACGGCCGTAACGAGATAATAGCCGTGATAGTTCTGATAGCCGTGGTAATCAGTGCGTTAAAAACTACATACTGCTGCCCTGAACCGTCCCAAGAGGTTGGGTTGATGACATACCAACGGGTGAGGGTGGTTTAAGGCGGGTGGGGATGGTTTAAGATGGGAGGGGGATGGTTTAGGGCGGGAGGGGGTGATATGGAGGGGTGGGGGCGGTAGGGGTGGGGGTGGGTGCCCCAAAGAGTCCCACGAGGGTTGGGTTGGGTCACACCCATGGCTAGGGGGTGGGGTTACGTCATCTGGGTAAAGGTGCCCCAAAGGGTCCATATTAGTAGTGATAGGTCAACGGATAATATGATCCTTCGAAAAACAAGAATAATGAAAGAATTAAAATGATGGGAAAAATTGTACCAATTTCAGTATTTGCAGCTAGCATTCGAATTTTGATGCCAAAAAAACGTGGAAATCTTCTTGCCGCGGCTCCAGATGTGGCATTTCCCCGAATGGCCCACTGAAACAATGAAATGAATCCCTCTTCCACGATCCGACCCCACCACGTAGGTAAATATTTTCATTTCCCTCGGGAATCACACCAAAGAAATCATCGAACCCCATCTGATGGAGGAATCCCTTGTTCGCTCTTTGACCGCCTTAACTCGACAGTGCACACAAGGGGAGTCGGGGTGCGAGGCCGCTTTGGCGGTCGAAGAGGAAATAAAGAGAAGGACGGCGCGCGCGTGCATGGCGGTGCATCGAGCGGTGGAAGCGAGAGAGAGAGCGAGCCTGTGGTCGCGGCGTCTCCCTCGCGAGAAGTGAGTGAGACAAAGGCCCGTATCATAAAAGTCCCCTCGAAGCCGGCCTCCACCTCATTGTCGTCAGGAGGAGGAGATGCGATATCATAAAACCGACCTCAACCTCAAAAACGTCGAATTTTGAAGCCAGCCTCGACTCAAACTTTGAGGTTAGATTGTTGTCGGCTCAAAGCGTTTGAGGTGTCTTCCGCCATTGTGAGAAGATGGATGCTTTCCCTAATGTGGAAGATGACAACGATTTGGAAGAGTTTTTGGGGCATATTGAGGACGATGCTTTCGTATATGCACCCAGAATCCGTCTAGTGGATAGAGACAATCCACTAGATTGGTACACAGACGAGGAATTCTTCGTCCGGTACCGCTTCCAAAAAGTAACCGTAACCGACGTGTTACTTCCGATGCTACGGCCCGATAACGCCGACTTGAGAGGCGTTCCTGTCCCTAGGTTTCTACAATTGCTGGCTGTGCTAAGGTTTTATGCCACGGGCAGTTTTCAGGTGAGTGTTTTAAATACTTTTCCTTATATATTTGTTGTGGTGTGCTTATCATTGATATTAGTTGTTACGTACAACATCATTGCTTTTATTCTTCTCGCACTGTATAACTAATAATCATGAAACACCGGACGTAAAGTATATTAGTTGACGAAAGCATTTAGGTATATATGAACTTATTATAAGCTAAAGGTGTTACATATGTGCATCGCTACACGAATTTCAGATAAATATTTATATGGTACGTGATTTATATAATTCGAAACGCCATTTATAATTATTTATGTGTATTTTTCATTGTTGTAGATAGTCGCCGGCGATTTTCACGAACTGGCTCAGTCGACAATGTCGAGGATAATTAAGGTATGCGACTTTGTTTATTATGGCACAATCATGGGCGTACCCAGCGAGGGGCAGCTGCCCCTCCCCCCTAAAAGCAAAAATCGCAAAAGCCTTTAAGCAAAACCAGTACCGAATTGAAACGAAAGCATTGAATAAATTTTCTTTAAACCCATGAAAAATGATATGCAACTAATATATAAATACTTTTTCAAGGAAATAATCCCATAAACTAATGTTGCTACATAGTTCCCTCCCCCTAGACCTTGGCTTGCCCCCCCCCCCGGTATGATCCTGGGTACGCCCTTGCGCACAATTCTGAATCATCTCTATATATTTATCTTTTACCTTGATCAAAGAGAACAAAAGAGTTGGAAACCTACTTACATTTAAGTCGTGTTACTAAATCGTAAGTGTAATGATTAATGCTTCTTTAAAAACATACAACACATTGGTTTGATGATTTGATCCAATTAAATTGCAGGTTATTAGCATAGAATTTGCCGGAAAGCTGCCAGAGGTAGTGAAGATTCCTCAGTCAAATGAGGAATTAGCCACTGCCAGAAACCTTTTTTATCGTGTGGCACACTTTCCTGGGGTTGTAGGGTGTGTAGATTGTACGCACATCCCTATCACCAGTCCTGGAGGTGAACTGGCCGAGGTATATCGTAATAGAAAGGGATACTTTTCCCTGAATGTACAGGTAAATGTTAATTTTGATAATGATATGATTATTTACCTCATTAATAGAACACATACAAGTGATATTTGCTTTACTCTGCATGTGATAGGTGGTTGTTGGTCCCAGGTTGGAGATTCTGGATATCGTTTGTCGATGGCCTGGGTCTACGCACGATGCTAGGATATTCCACAATAGCCGACTGCGTCTCCGTTTCGACAGAGACGAAGTCAGTGGCTTATTGCTGGGAGATAGTGGGTATCCACAGCTGAGATACCTCTATACACCAGTGCGCAACCCAGCCACACCAGCTGAGCGGAGGTTGGTTTGAGAAAAAAATATCTTGTACAATTTTTTATTCAAAAGGGTGATGTGCAGTGACAAAATGATTTCATGGAAATGATAGGGGACTTATACATATCATTTTTTTCAGGTACAATGCATCACACATTGCTACCAGATCTGCAGTGGAGAGGGCATTTGGGATCTGGAAGAGGCGATTTCCCTGCCTCTCCATGAAACTGAGGACAGCCACTCAGACATCAGCAAAAATAATTCTGGCTTGCGCTGTGCTCCACAACGTGGCCATCAGCCAGAGGGAGCCAGTTCCAGAGAACATACACTTGGAAGATCCCCATGCTGATGTTCCAATACCTGCCGTGCAAAACAGAAATCTCCGTGCAACAGCTGAGAGAAGGGCTTTTATTAACCGCCATTTTGCACGCCATCAATAGGTCCAACACCACTATATTCAACATTACACTCAACACTTCAATTACAATTCAATTACACTCTACATATCACATATCATACACAGTTAAATTTTAAATAATAATAATATGCAATGAAGGTGTCATTGCTTTATAAAGGTAGAGTGATGACATGTCAATGCATATTATTATTATTTAAAAGCATCTGTTTGGGCACATCAACACACAAAACACAGACATACACACCCTCTCTTGAAGTACTGGAGAGCTAGGGAAATGCCTTTTGGTCCCTGGTTCAAGGAAAGGAAAATCCTGATAGTCACCTCCCCGTGGTAGAGAGGGGGCAACGTTTGTAAAAACGGCTAACGACACAGGGACCGATTATCTCCCGGTATAAGGAGAAACATTGAAGAGAGCCATCCTCTTCCAGAGGGTGAATGATCAGACAGAAGTTAGGATTGTATTCAGCCCTTTGTTATGGAAAACAAGTTTTAAATGCACATGAGCTTCATCCCAGGATAAATTAATGCTGTAAGGTGAAAGAGGGAGGCGGGGAAACTTCTGGTAACATGATTGAAAATAGGAGCATGGGATGTCTGGGGTCAGAATAGGAAATTAAATTGTCAGGAGGGTAATAAAGCAATGCAAGACCATTAAGAGGCCACAAAAGCATAGCATAGAGTGCACAATGTCACGCCATGATCATTTTGTTAGGTACATGCATATATAAAACACATTCAATGCAGGTTTTAAATGATAACAAATAATGGTTGGCTGCTCATAGTGGTAAATGATATTTTTTTAGGGGTTAAACAATATTAGCATGTCCATATGGTAGTGCATGTAAACTTTTGGGATCCAGTTTCAAATTAAATTGGCTTTTGGGAACATAATCACTGATACACTTTATCATGTTTCACAATACCTTTTAATAGTCTGATCTAGGTTTTGACTGTGTATGATATGTCATTCTCAAAGGTTAAAATACCAGTTTGCAAGCTTATTTATAGTTATTTGGAAAGGTCAAAGGGGTTAAAGACCTTCAAGTGACTTGTCTTTACCCCCCTTGACCTTTCCAAAACAGTATAAGATCACCAAACATGTATTTTAACATTTGAGAATGACATATCGTACGGAGTCAAAACCTAGGTCAGACTATTAAAAGTTTTGTGGAACATACTAAAGTGTATCAATGATTATTTTCAGCTGTCACACAGCTCCACCAAATATCACCACCCACCCTTTCATTGGAAATTGGTTTTTTATTTAAATACTTCCAAGTTAATTGTTTGTTTAAACATATGTTGTGACTAATTACAGCTTTTCTTATTTTAACTAGGTAAGCCTTTGACGTTATTGGACATGGACTCCCCCTGGACCTTGGCACATAATAATCATCACTGGATAATAACTGATTAGATTATGTAATTATTTTAACAAATGCTAATGCTCTAAAATTATATGCTTTCCCACACCCTATAACTGTGTATCACATCATATTACATTATTTTGTTTTCCAGATAATATGTTATTTTAACTTGTCATACCTGCAAGGTACCTATACGATTACCGAGGTTTCTCCCAAAACTTATGTATTTTATCTCTGCTGTTGCAATTATTAAAAAAATATCAAGCAACTGATGCCTTTTCTTTCTAAAATATTATTGACTAAAATCTTGTATGATTACTTTCCTCTCAACTTTAAAGTATCACCAAAAAATAATTTTATTACTATATAATAAACACCAAAATGCCTCATATCAAATAGAAAAATTATTCTTTACTATTTGTACACTTTGCAGTGCAGATAATGATGCAAATAATGATTTAGATGAATAACGATTCAAAATATCCAGTTTAGTTTTGAATGAAAATATATATTTTTCAAAGGTCACTACTTGACAATGTTTATGGTGGTTTATACCAACCAATGACAAATAAATTGATTGATTGACCCAGAGGAAAGTTCTGCAAATTCCATACCCCTAAAATAAATACCTTTCTTAAATAAATGCAGTTAAAAGAAACAGCACCAATTGACCAGCATGCATATTAAGGGATAAGCAGGCATTGTAAAGAAAACAATTTCATGCCATATCAGATAAATATATTTCAGACCATGCAGGCAGAAGCAGGTTATTCTGTGCAATTTGGTAGTACAAGGACATAATTGAGTGCATGCAGACCGTCATAAGCAATGCAAGATGTTGGCAGAAATAATCATGGACGTGCAGCAATTGAGGAAGGCGTGGGAGTGAGGAAAAGGGTGCTTGGAGCGAAAGCAAGCGACAAGCACCACCCAGAGCTATAGGCACATGGAGTGAATCACAGCAGTGGAGGTAAACCAACAGCACCAAGGGCAATCAGGAGAGATGGATGCAAGGTTGTAGCACTCGAGGAATTGCAAGTAGAATATAAGCAGCACCTTTCACTTACTATATTGTTGCTAGAAAGAAAAGAAAAGTCACAATTAATCATCTAAAATTCCAAGGCACTCTTCCACTATGCCCCTGCAAATACAAATTGTCATTATTAAATGTAACTAAAAATGCAGCTCCAGTTATGTATATATATTATTAATCAAGTATTTTCATGAATTTGTGAGAGTGAACATGTATGCCATTGTATGAATTATAAGTTACTCAGGAATCAGTCATATCCACATAAAAGACAGGAGAGATAAAAAACATAACATAATTTAAATGATGCAATTAAGATATAAAAACAAATAAGCATACATTAACATAGGAGTTCCTGAAGTGACTAAGTTATATAATGATCTACCCACAGAGATACCATACCCGCTTATATTCTACTTCCATTGCATGCAATGTTCTTTGATGCTCCAATTCCTCGAGTGCTGCCTGAATCCTTATCTGCCGCAGAAGAGCTTCGTCCTCTGCGGCAGCCTGCCTCATCTTAGCTTCATCAGCTGAGGCAGTCTGGATTCTGGCTAACCTTGCATCCAACTCCCTTCGATGAGCTTCAGCTCTTGTGAGAGCCCTTGGTGCTGTGGTGTTTCTGGTTCCCCCCACACAGTCTGTTGGCTGCTGTGGAGAGGGACCAGGTCCCATAGGGGACTGTAGGGTATCCACAGCCTGCCTTGGCTTCGAAGCAGAGCCAGAGACAACAGCTGTGGATCCCACAGCTTCCACTATGGGTGTCTCCTCCAACTGGTGGGGTTCACTCCATGACCCAGCGGCATCTTCATTTTGAAAAATAAAATGGATAAACGAATTTAATTTTTAGTGGTGAATACTTCTGATGAATATTTCTCGGGTTTGCAACCAGGTTAAATCTTGAAATTGGACTTACATTAAATAACACAGCCTTGAGGATGGGAGACAAATAGTCTTCCGAAACGTTGGCTTGCATAAAAGCTTTAACCTGGTTGCAAACGTGAGAAATAATTATCATAAAATGGATACTTTCAGATATGACTACATGGAATTATTACTTATGAAAGTTATGTTACAAGTTTCATAGTATCATGGAAAATCTTTGAAAATCAATAACTGATTATTTTAAAGGCCATTGCACAGAACAGCACCCAAGATCCCTGGCAAAAATATCCATTGACCTAGGCAGTGGCAGCCTGTGACTTAGCCAGTGATTCTTGATTTTAAAACAAATCACTGGTCATGTTGCCGGGAAGTTAATTTCTGCGAAATTTACAAAAAAATATAAAAGTTAAAATATGGCAAGATAAACTATTCTTAAATTGACTGATTTGTTCAATTTTTGACTTAATATATCTATGTTTTAACTTAAAATATCAATTACATATTGATCACTGTCAAGCCCACAGGCCCAATGTCACTGGGCAAATCACGGTCTCATTTCACTGGGAAACTCACTGAGTAGTCACTGAATTCACTGTGTACATCACTGAGAAGTCACTGTATATTTTTACCAGGGATAAGCGAAATAGTGCATGGGTATTTAGGTATCCTTGAACATTACTTCCACTCATTAGTGCAATCTTATTATGTCTTGATAAACTTTGAGGTGTACAGTTGACAGAATTTTGTTCGACAAAAATATTAAATAAGTAATCAAGATTATTTATTAATAAATTTCAACGACCCGTTGACCTTACCTTCTCCTCCGAGGTCTCCATCAATGACAACAAAATCTTCAGGGCCGCTGGGTGCTTCCATCAATCGATCACTATCCCCAACTGACAACAGATAGTGATCGATCGATGGAATTGCCACTTCCAACTCTGGGATGGTGCTGTCTTTCGACGTGGATGGGCAAGGTCCTCCGCCTGTACCCATCCGACGTCGTGCTTCCTCTGCTAGTACCCTTTTCCTCCTCATCTTGATATTATCCCACGCCTTCCTCAATTGTCTACAGTTTCGCTAAATAAATGGAAAACAAAGAAACATTTCGTGAAAGATATAATGGCAAAGTAATAACAAATTTTAAGTTACACGAATAAAATAAAACCGAAATACATCATAAGATAAGCACAGTTGAACTGATTTACATATATATTCCAGAACCGATCTCGAAAGCGTTATATAGCAAAAACTATTCGATTATTAGATCACCCTATATGATGTCGACTTACCTGGCTTACACATCCATGATTATTAAAATCTTCAGTTAATTTCTGCCAACATCTTGCCTTGCTTAAAACGGACTCCGCATCCGAGCGCTTACACTCAATTACGTCCTTGTACATGACCACCAAATTGCACAAAATCTCCTGCTCCTGCCTGGCCATTCGCTCCGACTTCGCCATATTTCTGTTTCTATTGTTGATATTGGCGGGTATATCCCCGGTCGCTTTCGGTATATCGCTACTGCGCATGTCTGCGCAAATACGATTCGAAAAAATTACCATGGAACAATGCTGGAAGACTGTCAACTCTGAAACCAGAAACATCGTCGACAACAATGCGTCATTTCCGCTGCCTCAAACCCCTCCTCCTATGAGCCGAGCTGGAGGAGGATTTTATGATACGGTGCGGTTGAGGGATCTCCTCGTCGACCTAGGCCGGCTTCAAACGAGGCCATCCTCAACTCAAACTTCGAGGGAACTTTTATGATACGGGCCAAAGTGCCCACGGGGGCGTGAGGAGCAGGTTCGCGCCCCTGAGGCCTCGGAAGTGCGCGCCTCTGAGCTGCTGCTCTCTCAAATTGCATTTCGAACCCGATTTCGCCCCGCTGAATGCCCCGGGGGCGGGCCAAGGGTCTAAAGGGATGAAGAGGCAGGGCTCCGGCAGGAGGGCCGAGTGGAAAGACGGAGGAGTGGTTGGGGAGGGAGGCTCACCACTGCCTTTGCCACTGCAGTTCAGGGAAGCACAATGTGCGCTTTGTGGCCGCCGAAATGGTGGTATCTAGCCCACAACGGCGCGTGATTAGGACGAGTGTCCTCGTGCGATTGTGATTGCCTGCATGACTGGGTCTATTCAGTTGGCTCTTATATATCGGTTTAAATACTTAAACTTCTAGCCGATGCGCTTAGATACATGCGATCCCTGCAATCCTTCGCTACCCAAAATCTGTGTTATTCACACTCACCCTAGTGGCTAAATCCGAGGCAAACTCTACCTTCACCCATTCAAACAACCTTCATTTTGATGTACTTAGCATGTCATTGAGTGAATGACCACCCGGAATGGGTTCATTTTGGCTTAGAAAACCCAGAAAGTTATGAAAGTATTGAAGAGAGCGGAGAGTCGGTCAACGAATTCGAGCCACGTCCCGGCCACTCCGGACCACGCTCCTTCCCTCTGCACCTCGTCCACTCCCTGGCCGGGTGCGGCTCCCGCTCCCCTTCACGCTCCGCCCTCCACACCCACCCACCTCTTTTCATCTCCATATTTGCGCGCTCAATGGGACGACGGACGGCTTGGGACCAGGAATCTCTCGCGGCTCGAATAATACAACCGCTCGCTCGCTATATATATAGGAACGACCCAAATCCTCTTCCGACCTCACGCATGAGTTTCCGGGGCTCCCCCTCCCTCTCCACCCTACGTCGTTTCCACCTCTCGATTTCCACCCCCGCCCCTCACACTCATTACGCTTGCCCACCCTTGAAAACACGTTCGCCGCGTCCCGCAGGAGAATGCATACAATGCACGGCTTCATTTCTCTCTCGTGAGGGAGTGAACATTTTTATGGAGCACGGTCACGGTGCGCCGTCAAAATCGTACTCTTGAACTTTTAGCACTTTAAATTGGGAGAAGACTCGAACAAAGCATACGAGTTTCTCCGTGAATACTCTGTTGCAATGCAATGCTTGCAGGTCAAACGACAGCCCAGCTGCAACTTTGACCCAAATTAGTGCGGAGTCAATTGCTTTCGTTCAATCTCGGAGTCTTCTCTCTGCGCAGAAATTGGTTGGATATAATTATTTGAAACAGCCAAAATTAATCATTGGTTAAAAGAATACTTGGTTATGCTTAAGATAGTTTAAAAATATGTAGTAAGCATTTGCTATATCCAAGAAATTGAATAGGTACCGACAGCAGATGCCATGTAAACTTTTTCTGATGTCCAAGAACATTTTTGACATGCATATCGCTAAGACGCGATAAGAAGAGAAAAAAATAAAGGAAGACAGAGAGAACAATTGATCGTGGGCACATCTGACAACAGTCTCACCGCCGCCTCCACGCAACATCCTCAATTGGAGAGCTGCCGAACGGAATTTCCACCTTCATTTTTCGATGATTTCTCCGTACTCCACATCCACATACCCATAGGCGTTCTTCTTGCCATCTCAACTGCCACCCTTCCTTCATATGTACCACTCATACAAGGGTAATGCTAAAGGCCAGAAACCATATTCCACCCCGCGGTACAGAACATTTACAGTATGAAGACTTCGCAAAGATTCGAATAAAACCATGATTTGAGCAGTTTCATCAGTGAGTAAAATGAAGCATCATTACAACTCAATTTTACATTGAGTAACCCCCGAATGCTATATTCCTGTGTTATCAGGTCCTATTTTACCAAGTGTACAGCATTTCAATAACCCTAAAACTCTTACAATCAATATAATTCGTTCGTATGAATAATGGAAGTTCTCCAGGTGGGGCAAATTCAACATACCGGTCAGTCCGGCAGCCTTATCTTTTGAGCCTAAAAACTGTCCTCCTCTACGGATCTCCCATTCCCTCCCTTCCACCCTCTTCTCCTAGGAGACACGCCTTCTGCACAGAGCCCATCATCGGTGGCTGCGACCGGAATTCCGCCGACGCTGTCGCCGCTGCCCCCGGGAGGGACAGGGCTGCTTGCCCCTCGATTGTCGTGACCGTGCGGGCGGAAGACGGATAGACGACCCCTCGGGACGCTCGAACTTCGGGTGTTGCTTATGCCTTCAGTGCCTTGAATGGGCCAGTTTGACTTACTCTTACCATCCGCAAAATCTTACCGAGACATTCTTCTTTGTTCCTAGATTCTACCTATCCGCCCTCCCCAACTCCCGGTGCCAGAACACAGTCGAAGCAAGGAAGAAACGAAAATCGGAATTTACGTCTGAAAGAGTATTATAACAGTTGCCTCCAAAATAACATTCTTTCAAAATAACATTTCACCTTTAACACATAATTACCAAACACGATCAATGCATATTGTTCTACATATTAGTATTTTAGACACACTGATAGGCGCATTCATCATTCCTAAACATTTTCTTGGGATATATATTATTCTACAGATTTATACACGTCTCATCATACGAGAAATAAAAATACTTATGTGCGCCAAATTATTACGTTGAATTCGTTATGATATTTATTCCAGTCGTTACTAACATTTCCCTAAGAAAATATTTAAATAATGCTTCGTGTATTCGAGGTATCAGTAAGTAATTAACACATTTCTTCGTGTTCATCGAAAGTTGGAATGTCTAAATAGTTGTCATAAATATATTTTGGATAGATAAAAAACCTTCGGAAACAATTATTACATAACTTGTTTGCCTCTTTCTTACCATTTTAAGGCACATTTAGTACATGTTTTATCTTTTACCCTTTCACTGAGAGGTCAAACTAAGTCTTTCCCACTTTTTGTTTCTTTTTTCAGCTAGAATCAGTCGTAATTGGCGCCTGGTGATATCATGCATGTCAATGTCCTCTACATTATCATGTATAAGTGTTTTCGCAACAATAATAGAACTTACATTCACATAATGAATACCTTGTGGCAGTCTTACGGGTGAACAAATACTGATCATTATCCTACAAACAAAAAACTACGCATGCATAGTTTTCATCCGATAAAAATATACCGTGTCGGGTACCTGATGACTATTTCTGCGTAATTAATAAAAACAATATGTATTAGCTACCAAATATAAAGCTTGTGATTTAGCGATTTACGGTGCGGAAACTTAGACGAAGACGAAAGATGGATAAGGAAAGAATGAAGGCAACCGAGATGTGAGTATAAAAAACAACGGAAAAGGTGAGATCCACGGAGAGGAAAAGAAATGAAGAAGTGCTATCCATAGAGGAGAGATTTGAGGAACGGGGGGAGGAGAAGGATAAAGGTAAGGATATGGATAGAATGAAAGGGCTCTAATGCGAATGGGCGTTACTGTTAATTTAAGTGGTAAGTTCAAGTTCAAGCGCAGGCGGAGTGATTCGTGAATTCTTTCATGTATTCCAGCATTATCAAGATACCTTTCATAATAATCAAATATACTCCCTTTTTCATTTCAGAAGGGCAGGTAAATTTTGTTTTTTCATGACCACCGTAAATGGTTGACTCACAATCATAATGCCACGCTGATATTGCTCGCACTATTTTCTTAAAAAACACCGAACAATACTAATGCACGAGTATTCCACAGAAAGAAAAGGACAACATTTCCTGCGACGCATTGCGGCCTGAAAGCTTGCCATTTTTCTCAATGTCCATAAATATCTCGCTACTTCTTTCACTGAAACATTATATTTATCTTCAAAGCGATTTTAAGGCAATCCGATTGCTCATCTGAAAAATATAATTCAATAATTATCTTCTTTCATAAAACAATTCTTTTGCCGGTGGGTTTTCTAGGTAAAAAATTACAATACTTCTTCTTTTATATTAACAGGATGGGAATAAGTTACGGTATTTAAAATGTAGGCACCACTTGTACTCCGAATAAACTTAAACTTGGGGAGTAACTGATATTTCACTAGTAAACATTGAAAAATGTCTGAAAATCCTTCGCCTTCGACACGGGTGAACGCGAGCATGATAGTAGCCGTGACGCAAACGACAATATTAAATTGGCGTAACATATTTTCGTATTTTATCAAGACCATGTTGAGAAAAATATATTGGACTATTATGCTCGAAATGTTGTGAAAATTTTATTTCTACTATATGTGCTGCATAAATTCACCAAACGATACGGATGTCCTTCTCACTTCCTCTCACGATGTGTTAATCGCCAGAAAAATCCTTAAATTCTTCTCCACTTTCTTCGATGGTGGAATTGTTTGACTGTGGGGGGGAGGGTATGTAGGGGGTAGGGTCCACCGGGACCTTCCTACCTTTGAAATCGTGCTTGGCGAGGGTTAAAGTAGTGAACTTGCACCATTTGCACAACCCGATCAAATCAAATCGGTCCCAAGGGGACAAGGAACGCGTAAGCAATACGCGAAGGTCGACTTCGGAGAATAACAGAGACGGCTGCGCCAGGTATGTGGACCGACTTTTGAAAGTGACTGTACATTCTACCCCGCAAGCAGCCTAAAAGGCGGGTGGTAGCATAGATCACTTTACTCTTCAGCGGTATCTATACTTATTTCATCTACATCTACAAATTACCCTGCGAGCCACCTCTAGGGTGTTTGGCAGGGGGTGATCAATCACCAGCATGCAGCATGCATTTGGACTCCCACATGCACACCACACCGTCCAAGAAACGTCCCGTATAATAACAAACTATACTACTATATGCTGTTAGAAATAGAATATAGAATAGAAATTCAGACACATGCAGTAAGTTTTACATAGGTTAGTAGGCTACACTCCTTTCCTTTGGGCTACAACCTTGTCGCGGTGGAAAGGCTTGCGCGTTCCTATGACCCCTAGAGCTGCACTGGCGGGATTAATTCAAAATTATTCCCGGTAGGGCCACCCATGTCAGATAGGTCGAAGGGTAGGAGCCAGACGAAAGGTAGTCCACGTGATGGTGTCACGTAAAAAACACTGTTGGAATGGAAGTGGGAAACCCTACCAACTATCTCTTCCCTGAACACATGGAGTACAACCAAATGAGCCTCGGAATCTCATCGCCCGGGACCCGTCCGCAAAGGGCGGGTGTCGGGCACGGCAGCGAGGTCGGCAAGGTCCTCGGGGTCGCCAACATGCGAAATCCTTGCAGAGACTTATCATCATCATCATCAGCTGCAGCAGCAATGGAGAAGGAAGAAAAGAAGACCAAGAAGATGGAGAAGAAGAAGTCGGCTATAAATGTGGGGACGTGGAATGTGAGGACTATGATGAGGGCGGGAAAGTTAGAAAATATCAAAAGGGAAATGGATAAAGGGAGGATAGATATATTAGGATTATGCGAGGTGAGGTGGAGGGATGGCGGGGACTATTGGAGTGATGGGTATAGGGTTATATATAGTGGAGGGGAAGAGAGCCAGCGAGGGGTAGCTTTAGTATTAAACGGGAAGATGGGTAAGCGTGTGGTAGGTATAGACCAGGTAAGCGATAGGATTCTGGTGGTAGAAATTGAGGCGCGGCCCACCAACCTGGTGGTGGTCCAAGTTTACATGCCCACTAGCAATCATAGGGAAGAAGAAGTAGATGAGGTGTATGAACAGCTCGAGGAAATAATTAGAGACACACCGGGTAAGAAAAATCTGGTAGTGATGGGGGACTGGAATGCCTCAGTGGGGGAAGGGAGGGATGGAAACGAAATAGGAGATTTTGGTCTAGGAATACGAAACGACAGGGGAGAGAAAGCAGCAGAATTTTGTAGGAGAAACAAATTATTCATCACTAACACGTGGTTCAATCATCATAAAGGGCGAAGGTACACGTGGAAAAGTCCAGGGGATGTGGGGAGATATCAAATAGACTACATTATGGTAAGACAGAGGTTTAGGAATAGTGTGAAAAACTCGCGCAGCTTCCCCGCAGCGGATGCGGATTCGGACCACAATCTAGTACTCATGAAATGCAATGTAAGATTCAAAAGACTTATGAAAGTTAGGAAGGCGAAGAAATGGAACGTAGGAGCCCTGAAGGGGAGTATGAGGAGAGAATATCAGGAACTAGTGGACATTAGTATACGGGAGATTGAAAGTACTAAGACTGTTGAGGAAAGATGGGATAATATTAAAACGGGAATAGTCAAAGCGGCGGAGAAGTCAATTGGTTACGTTGACAGTAGAAGGATAAAGAAGCCGTGGGTAACGGAGAACATGATAAGGGAAATGGAGGAGAGGAGGAAGTGGAAGAACGTGGACACGGAACAGGGAAAAAGAATGTATAGGGAACTGAATAATCGATTACGACGTGAAACTAAGAGGGCAAGGGAGGCTTGGTGGAAAAGACAGTGTGTGGAAATGGAAAAGTTCCAGAAGGATGGAGAAATAGGCGCGTTGTACGCCAAAGTTAAGTCGCTATCGGGCGGCAAAAGAGGACAAGCCATGTCTAAAATTAAGGGTAAAGATGGGAGGATGCTAACCGAGCGAGAAGAGGTACAGAGTAGATGGAAGGAATACGTGGAGGACCTGTATGACGGAATGAACAGACCAGAGGGATTGACTCTAGAGGAGGAAAGTGCAGTGCATGAGGATAATCTTGGGCCGGGGATATTAGATTCGGAAATAGAGAGAGCACTTCGTGATATGAAGGCTAGGAAAGCAGTAGGCGTGGACAATATCCCGTGTGAGCTTCTGAAGAATCTTGGGAAGGAAGGTAAGAATAGGTTTTTCGAACTAGTGCGCAGGATCTATGAGGAGGGATGCTGGCCGGAAGATTTCGTGAAGACGGTTTTAATTCCGCTTCCGAAAAAGAAGAAATCTGTGGAATGCGGAGATTATAGGACTATCAGCTTAATATCGCATGCGGCGAAAGTGGTGCTGAGGATATTGAACAGACGAATGGAGGCGAGGGCAAACGAGTATTTGGGCGAAGATCAATTTGGTTTCAGAAAGGGGAAGTCAACTCGTGATGCAATAGCAATAATGAGGTCCCTCGTGGAGAGGAACCTAGAATACGACCAGGACGTATATGCGTGTTTCGTGGATTTTGAAAAAGCGTTTGATAGAGTGAACTGGGTAAAGTTAATGGATATTCTGAAGAGAATAGGTGTACATTGGAGGGATAGACGACTGATTCGTAATCTGTATATGGCCCAGACTGCGCAAGTGAGGGTAGCGGACGGAGAATCCGGGTGGGCAAGCATTGGCCGAGGTGTGAGGCAAGGCTGTCCTCTGTCGCCGCTGCTCTTTAACGTGTACGCTGAAGAGATGGTAAGGGAAGCATGGGATGAGTTAGAAGCTGGAATAAAAGTGGGAGGAATGATGTTCAAATCAGTGAGATTCGCGAATGATCAGGTAATGCGGTTTTGTAAAGCATCACGAGCGAGGAATGTGAGACTTAAGATAAAGGTGGGTGGTGAAAAACTTGAGCAGGTTAAGCAATTCAACTATTTAGGCAGTACGTTAGAGGAAAACGGATACAGTAGTAAGGACATCAGGAAGAGAATTGCATTAGCGAAGGAGGCTTTCATGAGCAGGAAGGAGCTTCTAAGAGGATCGTTATGTAAGAGTTTAAAGAAAAGGTTAGTGAAGAGTTTGATCTGGAGTGTAGCTCTCTACGGTGCGGAAACGTGGACACTAAGGAAAGAAGACGAGAGAAGATTGGAGGCATTCGAGATGTGGGTATGGAGAAGAATGGAGAGGGTGAAATGGACGGAGAGGAAAAGGAACGACGAAGTGCTGGATATGGTTGGCGAGGAGAGGCAGCTTTTAGATGAGATACGCAGGAGAGAGAAGGTATGGATGGAGTTAGTGCTTAGCGGGGAGGGGATGTTGAAAATGGTGTTAGAGGGTAGAATGTTAGGTAAACGAGGGAGGGGAAGGAAAAGAATAGGATTTTTAGATATATTGAAAGAGAGTAGGCCTTACTGTGAGTTAAAGAAGGCAGTGCTGGAAGGAAAGGGAGGCTCCCAGATCACTTCTTGCGTACTCCATGGAAACCTACCTTAATCGGTAGAATACTATAATAATAAGTAGGCTACACTACAAGTCATGCAATCTATTTACGCGTTCTATTGCTGCCGTTATAATCTCTTATTGATCGTGGAAAAAATGACATTCGGAATCTGTCTGTTCTGCAATCTATCTCTCTTATTTTATTTATATGATCTGATCTTCCGTAGTACGTTGGCGTCCGCAAGATATGGTTAACTTCGTCAGAAAAGACACTGCTCTTGAATTTATCTAAAAGGTTTAGTCTATTTTTCAATCTACGGTCCGACAGAGATTCCCATCCGAGTTTATTTAAGAGGTCAGTTACACTAACAAGACTATCGTAACGACCTTTCACATACCTGGCAGCTCTTCTTTGCACGCGTTCTAACTCTGTTATTAAGCCTTTTTCATGAGGGTCCCAAACACTGGCAGCGTATTCCAAATGTGGTCTAACGAGGGAAAAGTAGCTAATTTCTCTCACTTTGTCGTCGCACTTTCCTAATATTCTTTTAACAAAACCCATTTTACGATTAGCTTGACCGGTTATTTCTCGAATATATTTATTCCACGTTAGATCATTATTGAGTCTAACCCCTTGATATTTCACAGATTCAACTGCCTTTAACTGCGTGCCCCGAATGACATAGTTACGCTGTAGGGAGTTATTCTTCTTCCAGAAATTCATTAAATACTTATTTCATCTAGCCCCACATAACCAGTACATATATACGTATCACCATAAAGACCTACAGAATTTTATTATATTTTCATATTACTTCCAGAAAATAAAGTAAAATTTCTATCCACGCTCGGTTGGGTACGCTAAAAGCCACATTTAGAAATACCATATTTGTAAATTTAGACGATAATGACTACACTTCCTTTCTCGAAGCATAACACTCAAAAGAAAACGAAAATTAGATGAATTAAACGCATAATGCTGGATCAAGGTACCTATAGTGTGGGCCACGATCCCCTGTAACTTATCTCTATCATGGCTGTCTGCCGCGATGTTCAGCCAGCCACTGAAGCGAAGACGGCGAGCACGGGAGGCGTGCATATTGAGACGCGCTCGACGGAGAGCAGTTGACGATGAGAAGGGGAGTGAGTGAGTAATTGTGAGGACGCGGAGAGCATCCGGGAGGCGCGAGGGGGGGGGGGGCGGGGGGCGATGATACGGCAGTCTTGATACAGCGGGGAGTAGTGCGTGCGGTGGAGCTCTCCGTTCAGAGGGGGGAGGGAGGGGGACAGGGGGAGGGGAGGCATAGCGTTGGACTCACAGGGTTGGCTTAGCAGTTCATCGGAGTGGCGTTAGGGGGGGGGGGGCATCACATCACTCGGGACAGACTGACTGCACTCGCCTCTTTATCCCACCAACCATCAATCCATGCATACATGCGTGCATTTACACATCCAGGCAAGCACGGGGTCCTTTTGAGTCTCCTCCCACCCTCCCCACCTCCTGTCCCGCCGCCAATTGCGTGTAGAAGCCCAATGACGCCATCCGCCCAATCAATAATGGATGGAGAGAAAAGAGTGGGAGGAGAGAGAGAGAGAGAGAGAGAGGGAGGGAGGGAAGGAAAGAAGGCGAAGGGGAGAGGAGAGAGGAATTCGCATCGCACCAAATTATCATCGTGTTTCCCTCTCCCTCTTTTGCGGGGCAGTTTCGGGTCACCGTGAAATTATTCAGACTCCCTGAGGGAATAAATCCACGACTTGAATTAGCAATTGAAGGTAGGAAGTGCATTTTTACTTTGTGAGCCCACAGTTAAACTAGAAAGAAAGACACTTTACACTACTTTTACTATCCCAATGACCATGCTCTCAACGAGTTCTCGTCGCTCCGTCATTGAAATTTTCCACAGCAAGGAACCGTTCCATTTCCTAGTTATCACATATTCGCATTAGTTCCTCATAGTTATCACAGATTCGCTTTATTTTCAAGCGAAAAAAGAGATACAATTTTGACTCTCCCGGAACTTCTGGCGATTTCCCTTTGAATGGAATCAATTCAGGGGTTAATAAGTCAGACCTTTTTTTGGTGGTGTTACAGTAAAAGTTGAGTTTGGCTAAAACAGCGTTGTACAATATTCATCGACCTCATCAACAGAAAGGACACTAAGATTCCAGTTTTTTGTTTGAACATAATCGCGACTTAAATACTGCCTGGTAAGGAGGAAAACATGGGCTAAAGGAGAGAGAACCATCTACACAGATGAGAAACATTCTTATGAAAATGTCTTACGACTCGGAGGCTCGGTATACGTGAGGCCCTCATTTTGCATGATGCGTCGTAGGGTCTGTGAATGAAATCAATGAATAATAATAATAATAATAATGACAATGATAATATAATAATAGTAAGTAATAGTTCTATAATGATCATAAGTTCCCTCAATTACGATCATTTTTGTAAAATTGGACTTAACTTACTTACTTCTGTTTCTTGAGGATCGATAAGAACTACTTGTCATTTGCACCAAACAATTCCATCACTACAATGGCCATTCTATTTTCTGAATTTTCCCAATATTTATAAATATCCCACTTTTCGACTGGGCCATTCAAGTTTCTCTTTCCCATTGTTATCCGTAGCATTTTTTTGTTCCTCCTCATACTTAATGGATTGGCCCCAATGTTTACCTCATTCTGCACAAAATTTAGCCAATCTTATCCTCAACTCAAATGGGATTAAAAATCCGTTAGTAACCCTTGGGATTTTTCGCATGCTGGTTTGCTTCAGCGCACTCTACTTCTGTTTCATTCATTCTGCCTCCAGCTCCTGACCGGAACGGACGCATCCCTTGCGCGCTCCCCAGGGCCACCTGACTACCTGCTCTTGCTACCTGCGCTTGCTGCTGCTTGCTTGGGTCTTGCTGCTTGTGCAATATAGTGCAGTGACATATATTGTCGTAGCTTATTTGTTTATTAGCGTAGGATATTTAAATTAGTCTTAGTTTTAATATAGGGGTGCAATATTAATTGTTAGTTTTGTGGGTTTTGTGTGTGGTGTGTGCGAGTGAGTGAATATCCTGATTTTGTTTGATCCCGGTTCCTGCGACGTGTGATTATCGAGTATCTGCTAGTAGTGATAAGTAGAAAACTTACGTATATCTCAAATTTTTCTCTTCCCTTTAGTATTATTTATTGCATAGTTATTTGCACGTTATCTTTATTTGTGTCGCTGCGCCTTTACTAATCTGGTGTTACGGTCGTTAAGTAGAATATATATTTGGCTGCTTTAGATTTAATTTTTCTATCGGAATAGTGTCTTAATATTATTTAAGTAATTTTGTTATAGTTGCCCTCTTTCTTTTACATCAGGTGTGTAATCCTAACTCTTAATTCTTATTATAGGCTAACGATATATATACATATTGTTTTAATATATTTTTTCTGTTATAAAGCTCTTCATATTATTTGTTTTACCGTTGTTTTGAGGTCTATTTTGACTGTTAGGATTTTTATTGTAATTTTCGTAGCGCAGCACTCTCATTGTGATCTTGAAAACTCTCGTTCCGTTCTCCAGTAGTGGTCATTTTAGCACATATCTCCCCTTGAAACACAGGTAGTTTCTTCCGTCCCTCTTGTTGTTAGTCATTGACTCACCCCCTCACTCCTAGCCCTCTCAAAACAACACCTGCGTCCTTGAAGAGCTAGGCACACCTCCCCCCCTGCTATCAATCCCTTTTGCTAATCCGTTTCTTCCACTTTCGGTTAACTCGAGTGACTATTTAGAGGGTAGGAGGTTGACCTTTTTCTTCTTCAGTTATTTTCCATTGCATTTTCGAGTGCGGTTTTGATATTTTTGCCTTGTTAGCGTTTTTCATGTGTTAGGATATACTTTCACCAAACGCATTCTAACTGATCACACTTTTATCTCAAGGACTCATATACTCTTTTTTACTTATTTATCCAAAGTCTATTTATACTTATTTATTTAAAGTCTATTTACGCGTATTTATATATTGTTTTTAGTACTTTTATTACTTATTTACCCTTATTTATACATTTTTGTTAGTCTATCACCCTTTTTATAGCTTTGCTCTTTCGTGGGGATCATATTGCGGGGAATTTATATTTTAGCTAGTTAGTTTTGTCTTTGCTCTCTTGTTGATTATTATCGTTAATCTATTTGTCCCACGTTAAGTTATATCTTAATTTCGTTAATTAGTCTTCTTTGGAACTATATAGTTTTCTAGTTTTAAACCCATTAATCGACTTAATCCATATCCAGGTAACTACATTCCCTTATTTACGTTTAAAAAGAGACAAGTTAGTAAGTTTATCGGTTTGTTTTACTCTCTCAAATATCTATTAAGCGTATCTCCAGTCAGGTAAGCTTTTCTGAAATCCAAAGTTGCGATAGTGATAGGATGCCTTCGAATAGGTCACCCGTTGCCGGAGTTGAAAACGCCGGTGAATGCGAGGCTCTCGGAGACCGCATTACCGCGTTGGAGACGATGGTGCGGGAACTTCGGGCCCAGTTTGAAAGGGTGGCTGATACCGCTGAGGGGAATGGTCCGAGGGGTGGTTCTTCGAAAGGTCGCCGTGCCACAGGGGCTGCACGGGTTCGCCCGATTGCAAATAGCGGCTGGTCGATCGAGAGCCTTCCTCGAGGTCCATCTCTCGATGACGGGGTCACGTCACCCCGTAAATCTGAGTTTTGGAGGGTCGTGTCTCGGAGGGACGGTGGTAGTGTCATTCTAAGACGGGGTTTGGGGGATGCTGAGGCAAATCCCGTCCCCGTCTCGAACAGGTACCAGTTGCTGTCGGATGGAAACTCCGAGGTGCCTGACGTGCCTACTCCTACCCCGAAACCGGCACCTAGGAAGGGGCGTCAGAGTGGGAAGGGGGGGATCATAGTGTTAGGGAGTAGCAATGTCCGTCGTGTGATGGTCCCGTTACGGGAGAGGGCAGACCGCGAGGGTGTAAGCGACCGTGTAACGTCATGGTGCATCCCTGGTGGCGGTGTTCCTCAGGTGACGCAGGCGGTTGGTGCGGCGGTACGGGGCACGAAGTGCTCCAGACTGCGGGTCGTGGCTCATGTCGGCGTCAATGATGCCACCTTCCGTGGATCTGAGGAAATTCTAGATTCCCTCCGGGATCTGAATTCCGAAGTGAAGCGGGTGGGTGGGACCATTGGAGTCGGCATTGAGCTTTCGATTTGTAGTCTTGTCCCGAGGATCGATCGTGGTTCTCTGGTTTGGAGCCGAGTGGAAGGCATAAACCAGAGGCTGCGTCGTTTCTGCACGGACATCGGAGCCTCCTTCGTGGACCTTAGGCCGGCAATCCGATCGTGTAGGATCCCTCTGAACCGTTCGAGAGTCCATTACACGGCCGAGTCGGCTAGTCGTGTAGCGAGTAGCATATTTGAGCACTGTAGGTCTTTTTTAGAGTAGAGAGTAGGGCAGAGTGTAGATATATTAGTGGGTTGAAAAATAAAGGGGTAAGTTCAAAACTTTTCACAGACAAAGATTCTTCCAGAAATGAGAATAGAGAAGTAGAGAGAAAAATCAGCGTTTCAGGTATTACATTTAAGCACGACAAGCGTCAGTCGAGCAACACGTTCAAAGGCAGTCAAGGCTCAAGTCATTTTGATAGTGTGTCAATAAGACATGCATTTCCATTTATCAGCGGTATAGAGCCTGTGAATAGTCTATTCGACAAAAGCAAATCAGAATTATTCCCGAATCGCAATATTACTACTTCCGAAGTTTTAATCGTGGCTGTGGTTAATTGCCGTAGTTTAAGAAATAAGATTCCCGAATTCCACCATTTAATTCATAGTACGAAGTGTAACGTCATTTTTGGAACAGAAAGTTGGCTAACAGATGATGATTCAGACAATGAGATCTTCCCAAAATCGTTCACTGTTTATCGGAAAGATAGAATTAATCGAGTTGGGGGCGGAGTTTTTATAGCTGTAAAGAATTCAATCGTCAGCCAAGCGATAACCGTAACTGAGACCAGCGTTGAATCTGTGTGGTGTTTAATTAAATGTCCAAAATTTAAAACTATTTTATTATGTTCGTATTACAGACCACCTAACTCAGATATAACGTCAATGTTGGATTTTCAAAATCAAATAAACAGCGTAGCATCCAAGTATCCTGAAAGAAACTTGATTGTGGGTGGAGATTTCAACGTACCTTCTATAGATTGGGAGACTTATAGCTTCATTCCTGGTGGGAGGGATAAAGTGATCTGCGAGGCTTTATTACACACTTTCACATCTAATTCATTGTTTCAAATAGCATCCGCACCGAACAGAGGAGAAAATATTCTTGATTTATTAGCGACAAATATACCACATCAGGTAATAAACGTTGGCACTGTCGAAGGAATAAGTGACCATAGGGTAGTAACTGCAAAGTTTTCTCTAAATACCGCTGTAAACTTTAAAAAAGAGCGTAAAGTTTTCATTTTTAAAAGAGCTAATTTTGATGGGTTTAAGAGTCATATGAAAAATGCTTTCCCCGAGTTTCAAGAATCAGTATTAAAGTTAAATGTAGAGAATACTTGGAAAGCTTTTCTTTCGCTCGTAACTTCGGGAATAAATAGCTACATCCCTAGTAAAATAGTAAAAGAAGGCAGCGAACCGAGATGGTACGACGCGGAAGTGAGAAAATCATTGAGGCGACAGAGAGCGTGTCATGCTAAAATGAAAAAAGTCAGCACGGATTTATCCGCTAATGAACGCGAGCTAATAATTAAAAAATATAGGATGACTAAAGCCGCCACGAAGGAAGCGTTCAGGAATGCGTTCACGAATTTTAAAAGAAAAACACTAGTAGAGCAGTTACAGGATAACCCAAAAGCATTTTGGTCATATGTTAGGGAAGTTCAAGGTAAACGATCTACCGTATGTTCGCTGAGAAACGACAATGGAGATGTGTTGACAAGCAGTTACGATAAAGCCAATTTATTAAATTCCTACTTTAAGAGCGTGTTCACGGAGCCTTCCGAAAACTCACCCGAGACCGATGACAATCCCTGTCTACATAAGATGCCAGCTATTGACATTTAGTACGCTCGGAATAGAAAATATATTGAAATCGCTTAGTCCAAATAAATCACCTGGTCCAGACGAAATCCCTTCTCGCGTATATAAAGAACTAGCCTCAGAACTTGCCCCCTACTTGCAGTTAATATTCAGTAAATCCATCAAGCAACACGAAGTACCTAATGACTGGAAAATCGCTAATGTAACGCCTATATTTAAAAGTGGAGACAAGGAACAGCCATCTAATTACAGGCCGATATCTTTAACGTCCATCTCTTGCAAAGTCCTTGAACACATTGTAGTCAGCTCGGTAATGAAACACCTAGACGCGCAAAACTTATTAATGGGAAATCAACATGGATTCAGGAAAAGCAGATCGTGCGAAACTCAGTTAGCGCTTTTCGCCCACGATATTTTAGTCTCCGGGGAAGACAACATTCCAGTAGACGCGATTTTTCTTGATTTCAAAAAGGCATTTGATAAAGTACCCCACGGAAAATTAATAATAAAACTGAAATCTTATGGTCTAGACGAAGATGTCATTTCCTGGATTAGAGAATTTTTGAGCGACCGCGTCCAAAGAGTAGTATTAGACGGTGCAGTCTCCAATGAGGTTAGAGTCACTTCTGGCGTTCCTCAGGGTAGTGTCATTGGCCCACTCCTATTCCTTCTTTATATAAACGACATTGGCGAAGTAGTGCAGAGTAAGTTACGATTATTTGCAGACGACGCTGTAGTTTACAGAGAAATTCGTTCCAGCAAAGATATAGATGAACTAACGAATGACCTTGCTGCTATCCAAGCTTGGTGCGATGCTTGGCAGTGAGAATTAAATTTGGAAAAATGCGTCGTAATGAATTTCTGGAAGAAGAATAACTCCCTACAGCGTAACTATGTCATTCGGGGCACGCAGTTAAAGGCAGTTGAATCTGTGAAATATCTAGGGGTTAGACTCAATAATGATCTATCGTGGAATAAACATATTCGAGAAATAACCGGTCAAGCTAATCGTAAAATGGGTTTTGTTAAAAGAATATTAGGAAAGTGCGACGACAAAGTGAGAGAAATTAGCTACTTTTCCCTCGTTAGACCACATTTGGAATACGCTGCCAGTGTTTGGGACCCTCATGAAAAAGGCTTAATAACAGAGTTAGAACGCGTGCAAAGAAGAGCTGCCAGGTATGTGAAAGGTCGTTACGATAGTCTTGTTAGTGTAACTGACCTCTTAAATAAACTCGGATGGGAATCTCTGTCGGACCGTAGATTGAAAAATAGACTAAACCTTTTAGATAAATTCAAGAGCAGTGTCTTTTCTGACGAAGTTAACCATATCTTGCAGACGCCAACGTACTACGGAAGATCAGATCATATAAATAAAATAAGAGAGATAGATTGCAGAACAGACAGATTCCGAATGTCATTTTTTCCACGATCAATAAGAGATTATAACGGCAGCAATAGAGCGCGTAAATTGATTGCATGACTTGTAGTGTAGCCTACTAACCTATGTAAAAGTTAATGCATGTTTCTGAATTTCTATTCTATATTCTATTTCTAACAGCATGTAGTAGTATAGTTTGTTATTATACGGGACGTTTCTTGGACGGTGTGGTGTGCATGTGGGAGTCCAAATGCATGCTGCATGCTGGTGATTGATCACCCCCTGCCAAACACCCTAGAGGTGGCTCGCAGGGTAATTTGTAGATGTAGATGTTATCCTCCGTGCCATTATAGTTCCGTCTAATTAAACTTGCAAGTTTTTTCAAACATTTCACAGGATTAAATTTCTTTCCTGGAGAAGAGTACTCAGAGCAAATTGTGGAGCGTAGTGACATGAGGACAGAGGAGATGATTTTTGCTCCATGAAGTTTCTGCGCTTGCGAATGACTCCGCGATGCTTCAGCGCTGTCTCACACTTGGGCTTTTTCCATTAAAGTTAATATCTATAGATATTATAATGACTTTCCTTGGTTTGAACCGAAGACGTTACAGCAAAATTACATTACTATCAACTAATTAGCTAAAAACCTCTGTGCGACATCTCAGTATACAAATAGAACATCAAATATGCTTAATGCATACAAATTATCAGATAAAATTCGAGGAATTCAGCGAGATGGAGTGAAATTGATTCATAATGAAACACCGACTTGCAATTTTCCACGAAAATTAAATTTTATTTTTGTGGAAAATTGCAAGTCAGTGTTTCATTATAAATTATCAGGTGTTTGTGCGTCGCTACCTCCATAAAAAATTAAGAGGAAGTAACTCGATCTCGGACAAAATGAACGTTTTCTAAAACCTCAGAAAAATAAACAATGGACGAGGGCATAATTTTGCAGTTGACAACTCTATGCATAAAAGAGATTTGTTTTCTTGGGTTAATTAATCAGGAGAGGAAAAAAGTTTCCACGACGGGAAGCTGTGCGAGGAAGGTGAGGGGGGGTGAAGGGAGGGGGTGTCATGTGCGCGAAGCGACGAGCGTGGATGACGACGACGCGGCCCTCTTCCCTGACACGCTTGTTAATAAATGCCGCGAGAGGTGAATAAAACATGAGCGATAAGGATGAAATTGCTTTTTAAAGCGCTTCCTTTTTTCTCTCCCACACCTCGCCATATTGTCATTAATTGCTCAATTCGGGAGAAGAGATAAGGTGCACCAGCACGGCAGAAGTTTCCCAATCACCCCCTGCCCCGTTCGCATGATCTCGGTCGGTAACGACCAACCAGCATTCACACCACCGCGGTGACTCAGTGCTGCCTTCGAGCGCCCAAGTTTTAAAACTCGTCTGAATATAAATGTCCACTGGAAAAATTATTCTACTACCAATAACTAGAGGTCCGTGAATTTCGCGAGACGCGATATCGCGAAATAACGCGAAATAACACGAAATAACGCGAAATCGGTCAGTTAAAACGAAATTTCGCGTTATTTGCGATTTTAGGTGGATTAGCGAAAAAATCATATCTAATGAGTCGTAATCTATTAAAACATAAGCCTTCATTGTTTAACGCTGCCGACGTTTATTTACTCTATCTCATTACGATTCCCAGGTCAATAGGCTAGTTTAGTCTCGCGCATAACGCCTCCGCGTAATATCACGCACTGTGGTGCTTTATCCGCCAGAATTTGCCGTTAAATTTATCACTGCCTCTTTCTTATCTGAAGAATTAGATATTATGAATTAAAAATGCGCGGAAAGAAATTTAGCGCGGCCGCGGAGGAGCGGAAATACAAGCTCACGCGCCCGATACGCGTCAATGCCGAGCAGTAATTCCGGCGACTCACCGCGGTGCATTAGACTGCGTTGTTGGATAACTTGTTGCAGGAATACCTTGAGTATGGGTCTAATGTAACAATTTCGTTGACTAAAACACGGCCCACAGCGTGGCAGAGAGTCGTCTCGTCTGAAAGCGGCCTGAATTTCACGGCGTCGTGACGTGAGCGGCGGCCGGCAAAAAGTCGTTTCGTCAGAAAGCGGCCTCATTGTAGCACTGCCTTATTTCACGGCGCACCGCCGCACAGTGGGCTAGAATCGAAAAAAGCTGGCCAAAACCTCAAAATCGATTTTTTTGAGCTAGGAAGTTGAAACTTCGCACACACATTTTCAAATAAATTGTGCATAACTACCCAGATTATTTTGGTCCTGTGTTTTCACTTTAAGAATATATGTGAGGTCAAAGTTGAGCAAATTTAGCGAAAAACGACCACCCTCGATTTTTTCTGAAAATTGCCGAATTTATCCTCGTGCAGTGGTTTTATATATAGTTATATCGACAAAACTGTTATACCATCTTAATTGACACTTCTTATTCTTTCATTTGAAAGGTTTTTAAAGATTTTGTTTCATCAATAACCATAGATACATAACAAAATGGCGGAGCCTGTTTTCAACCCATTTTTTTTACATAAACGTAGAAAAAAAGTAGACATTGTCACCGGCTTACACTAAGTAACTTATATCATGTCGTTCTTTGAAGCTTCTACATTGTGAATCTAAAGTCAAACCTTGCACCAATTTGCAACCCCGAATTTTAAATCGTTTTTTCGAACGCACGGACGACTCCGGTTCTGGCCGGCCGCGGCGGAGAGTACGGCGACGCGGCAAGCGGGTGGATGCAATATGGTCTCATTCACTTTTATTTGTGGATAACAGATATATTAGTGACAGAAAATAATCACCAGAAAGTAAATTTTATAAATATTGCAACGAATGACTCTCATTATGCAATCGCTGGGCACTGCAAGAGGTGCACTGAAAGGTTTCTTTCTTTGAGTGCATTCCATGGAGAATGGGCTTATATCGCGTGCTTAAACTGGGGAAACGGACTCTTTTATTAACTAACAAGCTCTATTTCTAGGCAAGAGCCCTCGATGATCCATGGCCACCACTTCCTAACCTGCCATACATATTTAAAGGCCTTCGGACAACGGTCGTTTTATAGTATTGTTGTAGTGCCGAGTCCTTCGAACTTGTTTTTGATTTGAACTCCTTTTAGCTTTAAAAGCTTCGGAAGGCATATTACTCACATCGAATAATGTATTCTTTCTAAGAATAACAGTTCATTTTAATCTATGTCTTATGCTCAATATAAAGTATTGATTTAAATCTCTTACCTATATATCAACGTCATTATTCTTAATGAACTGCGCTGCTGACAAAATGGTTATTTTTCAGGAATATTTTACCATACAAACATAACATAAACAAAAGCAACACAATTTACGCTTTTCCCAACTAACATACTGCAATTAGCACTGTCAGCAAAAAAAGGTTACTGTTTTTCATTCACTATCTGACGAGTTTTTATCACTTTCACTGTCTGAGCTAAAGCATTGTTTTCCTTTTTCAAAAACAGATCCATTACATTGTTCGGTAAGCTGTGTGTTACCTCCAGTTTAATTGGCATAATTTTTGTCATTATCAGTCATGACATTTGGAGTTGTCTTCGAAATAAATCCCTATTTGTGGCCACTCGTGCCATTTTTCTAGTCAACCGTTCACGGAACTTTCTCACGTCCTTATATCGTGCCTATATTGCTTCCCCTGTCAGTTGTCGCAATTAAGAATGGACTCTGTTGCAATGTCAGCTCCTTGAATGAAGACCTTATGCACGGTTGGTGGCATACCATAATTGTATTTAAAGCGTCAGTGTGAGAGAGAGAAAATTAAATTATTTGGAGAGGAAATCTAGAATAATTGTGATGACTTTTGAATACTCGTGCCTGTTTCATGCTTCGCCTAACGAACAGCATTTTTTACCTAAACAAGAAGGCACAAAGGTGCTCACGAGCAATAATTCATGAGACATAGGCCCTCGTTCCCACGTGCAATTATATTTCACATGTCCTCACTGTTATCAAAGCCGTGTTTGCAAATTAAAGTGCACTTTATATGCGACGCGAAACTAGGATCTGTGGAAATGCACGTTAAGATTCGAGTCGCAGTAACAGAACAGAACCATTTTTGGAAACTTCTTATATAATCTCTGCTATAATAATTTCACTCGGGTAACTGAAATCATATGCTCGCGTCACTCTCTCATCGCTGGGGTTAATATTATATCCCTGGGTTTCAGATTTTCGAAGATTCTTGCACCGAAATTTGGTGAGCTGCATGGACACAATTACTTATTGAGAGGGCCTCTTAATCTGACATAACATAATATTCGGGGTTGCATTTTATCCACTTGGCAAGAGTTCTTCTTGCCTCCGAGGATGGTCACTGTATCTTCCTTTTGCATTCGTTTTCCTCCTATTCGTTCTTTCGATACAACCCTGAAAACATGAATTGACGTCCATCTGCACTGGCTAAACTAGAGCAACATGTAAATTGTGCTGCATAAGGAATAGTTATTAATTGCTTTAAATCAAGAATATAAACTAAATAAGAATAATGAACTCTTCAAGCACCAAGACAGTACTTGATTTGGCAAAATTCGGCAAAATCAAGTACTGTATTGCGCCATTTTCCATCACGTTTAAGAAATATATTAACTGTTATTTTTAAAAAGTTTATTAGTTAGTAAAAGAGTCCGTTTCCCCACTTTAAGAACGCGATTTAAGTCCATTCTCCATGGAATGCACTCAAAGAAAGAAACCTTTCAGTGCAATTATTAGTCGGGGCAGTCCGGTCCAACTTCCCCTCCCCCTCCCCTCTCTCCCCCCTCCCCTTTCCCTCGGGTCATTGACCTTGCGACAGTTTGGGTCCCCTCCCCCTCCCCAGATGAATGATCGACGGCATTGGGGCAGTTGGGTCCAATAGTTCACTTGGACATCCTTTCACTTATTTTTGGCGGTCCTTACGTCATCATTGCCATCCCCTACGTCACACTGATGGTGTTAATTAGGTAAATGCCACACGCAGCTCAGTTTCCCTTTATGCCCCGCGACGTCACCGCCTTCCCATGTTGTCGCATGCAATATTAGAATTAATTAAGAGGCTGAAAAAACTTTTGGCTCGTAGAGGTCTCGAACGTGGGCCTCTTAATTCATTAATCAGAGCCTGTGGAACACACAGCGACATAATCAGAGAGGAAATCATTTCCTTCGCGAGTCGCTAAGACGGCACGAATTTCCCATGAAAGGGCTTCAGCGTTTAAGGAATTTGGTGGATTTCCAATCTCTGACACGTTGATTTTCACACAGTCAACGTATTCACAAAAAGCTCTCTCGTGCTTGCTATCGCTCTCACTGTGATATGCATTGAAAACAGCATCAACGTATGCACTTAGAAGTCTTAGAGTGTAGGAAGACCATGCGTTCCGCTCTTCCCATCGTATTTTAATACAATCAGCATAGGCCATCAATCCATCCCATGAGGACTTTGCTAGGTAAACACTGGTTTGTTCATTATTGTCTTTCTTGTCCTCCAAGATGAGGGATTTTGTGTCGTATATGCGTTTAAATTTTAAAACACAATTCCCTATAGGGACACTATGCGGCACCACATCGCTATGAAAATATGAATTTATCAGTTTCTCAGTTTTCATTAACTCACACCAGCCCAAATAGTCCAACACGACAGAGCAGCGTCCGACTTTGCTCAGCGCTATGAAGGGGTTGCACTTGTTTTTCAAATCAAGGCCGATTGTCACTCGCTTTGTATCGCTGTAATTCACTTTATAACCACATTCAAGTATCCCGAGGTGTTGATGTTTTCGAGTCAGCGGCAGCATGGGCTCACACGCGGGTTGTTCCACCTCTTCAATCTCCGGCATGTTGGGCGGCTCGTAAGATGGACGGGTGTAACGTCGGCTGTGGGGTGGCCGGAGCGAATATGGTCGTGAACGCCGACGACGGGGTGATCCTTGCACTTCACCTCTCCCAGGCATCCGGAAGGAACCTCTAGGTGTTTCCATGGCTATGGGATTACTGCTGAAGGTTTTTTCAGTACTGGGCTCTTCCTGTTTTCCCCAGGAAGGGGTAAAGAGGGAGAGAAAGAGAAGAAGCGGGGAGGGGATGAAAAGATGCCTCTTCGCACTCGTATAAGGTGAAGTTACTGTCGCGGCCCTCCCGATCTGCCCGTAGAATAGAGGATTGCCATTTCATATCGTCATTTATTGGTACCAAATTCCAGACGGAGACCAGATTTACAGGAATTATTGCATAGGAGAACTTAGTTAAGGGATTACTTGCTTCTTTCTATGAAAATAATTCTGTAATTCAAAATTATTTTTCGTAATATTGGGCTCAGGAATTTATCACATGTTACGCACACATCTACATTCAGGGTAATCCAGGAGTCTGGTTTTATCGCACTCAAACGTATCCGAGAAATTTTGATTTATTTCGGCATTGTCACCGAGAGCATCACGCGTAATATTCCTAGCACAATTATTACAGAGACTACACTCACACAGTTATTACTGGGAAATGATTCTGAAAGCTCAGAGGGTAGAAGACTAGCTAGGCTGCCGGCACTCATTCCGAGAAAAATGCCTCATCTCATGGAGCAGTGCTGAGAATTTCTGTTTCCGCCGCACAGTTGATATCCTCCGTAATAGTTGGAATCGTAAGCCCTTCGTGATCCTGTGACCAGAAGCCAAATGGAAATTCCCTGCCTGCCATACCGGGCGTTAACCAATGTACCTCATTTTTAGCTGGGGCTATTAAATCGCCATATCCAAGTTGTCATTATCCCTGCGATAACGGTCGACTATCAGAATCTGAAATGAAGGCACATAAATTTTAAACTCAGGACTTGCGGGAGTGAATGAACATCAGAAACGAAGATTTATGAGAAACACTGATTGGAAGAAAAGAAACGACAGAATGCTAACCTCACGTTACTTCTCCGCAAAGGGGTAAGTCTCTGATTGGCTTCTATTCTTTGCAGTAAATGGTGATCTTTGTGTGTCATAGATGGATATTTTCCGACCAGCGAGCGAGCGTCAAGTGAGACGTGTCCCATTGTCCATTCTCCAGAGGAAGGGGGAGGGCGTACCAAAACACGATAGTGGGGGAAATAAAACTGAGGGGCATCGCCGTATGACGAGTGATCATTAATTAGTGACCAAGACCTACCAGCCTTGCAAATGATTTGCAAACACGGGAGGGGTAGGGTAAGGTTTCGTCTCGTCGCAGTAGTGAGAAAAGATTATTGTTTCGCTCTACCGCTCGGAATTCGCATGTCTCTCCCAAGCAGCGTAAAACAACTGAGGATAATACGTAGTGCACTTCGCCATGGAAAATCGTACGCAATGGATTGAAACGCTAGGAATGCGAACGAGTAAATATCGCACCACTATGGAGATGTTTGATTTCGCACCACCACGATTTGAATTCATAAGGGGGGAATGTATGAAATCCACGATTAGTGGCGGTAGTATAATTCTTCTTAGCGAGAAGCTACTATAATTTCTGCATTGCTATTTTCTGTTAGAGATTTACGAGTATCTTTGAGAAGGTAATGGCTAACGTAAATAATTTTGTGTTACATTAGTGTGTCATAATATTGAAAAATGGGAAAATATCGATTACAAGTATAACAATGTATTAAAATGGCTCATTCGAGGAATTTTTTATCATCTTTAAAGTCACTACTACCTGACGTAATATTACTGACTACTAATACCCCCCTCCATCTCACCCTCGGTTCTCTGGATTTAAATAGGCGGAGCCATTATTTCCGCTAAATATTAGGTGCATTGACATTACAATTTTGTCAAGTTCCGGCCTTTTAGCACTATTCCATCAAAACTTATTCCTCAATATTTATTTACGTGTTTATCAATTCAAAACTCTTCCCTTTCTCCTCGTCTCTCCGTTCAAAATTCGCGATTATCGGTTGGTGAGGTAATTTTGTCTCCTCAACTTCGCTTCTCTGCGCCTCCCCCTTCATGGGACTGCAGTCAAGCTATTATAAGACGTCGGTCCTCCGCTAATTAGGCAACGGTAGACCCTCTTCAAGTCTCTTTCATACCCGATGGTCAAACTCTAATTAGCGGAGGACCGACGTCTTATAATAGCTTGACTGCAGTCCCATGAAGGGGGAGGCGCAGAGAAGCGAAGTTGAGGAGACAAAATTACCTCACCAACCGATAATCGCGAATTTTGAACGGAGAGACGAGGAGAAAGGGAAGAGTTTTGAATTGATAAACACGTAAATAAATATTGAGGAATAAGTTTTGATGGAATAGTGCTAAAAGGCCGGAACTTGACAAAATTGTAATGTCAATGCACCTAATATTTAGCGGAAATAATGGCTCCGCCTATTTAAATCCAGAGAACCGAGGGTGAGATGGAGGGGGGTATTAGTAGTCAGTAATATTACGTCAGGTAGTAGTGACTTTAAAGATGATAAAAAATTCCTCGAATGAGCCATTTTAATACATTGTTATACTTGTAATCGATATTTTCCCATTTTTCAATATTATGACACACTAATGTAACACAAAATTATTTACGTTAGCCATTACCTTCTCAAAGATACTCGTAAATCTCTAACAGAAAATAGCAATGCAGAAATTATAGTAGCTTCTCGCTAAGAAGAATTATACTACCGCCACTAATCGTGGATTTCATACATTCCCCCCTTATGAATTCAAATCGTGGTGGTGCGAAATCAAACATCTCCATAGTGGTGCGATATTTACTCGTTCGCATTCCTAGCGTTTCAATCCATTGCGTACGATTTTCCATGGCGAAGTGCACTACGTATTATCCTCAGTTGTTTTACGCTGCTTGGGAGAGACATGCGAATTCCGAGCGGTAGAGCGAAACAATAATCTTTTCTCACTACTGCGACGAGACGAAACCTTACCCTACCCCTCCCGTGTTTGCAAATCATTTGCAAGGCTGGTAGGTCTTGGTCACTAATTAATGATCACTCGTCATACGGCGATGCCCCTCAGTTTTATTTCCCCCACTATCGTGTTTTGGTACGCCCTCCCCCTTCCTCTGGAGAATGGACAATGGGACACGTCTCACTTGACGCTCGCTCGCTGGTCGGAAAATATCCATCTATGACACACAAAGATCACCATTTACTGCAAAGAATAGAAGCCAATCAGAGACTTACCCCTTTGCGGAGAAGTAACGTGAGGTTAGCATTCTGTCGTTTCTTTTCTTCCAATCAGTGTTTCTCATAAATCTTCGTTTCTGATGTTCATTCACTCCCGCAAGTCCTGAGTTTAAAATTTATGTGCCTTCATTTCAGATTCTGATAGTCGACCGTTATCGCAGGGATAATGACAACTTGGATATGGCGATTTAATAGCCCCAGCTAAAAATGAGGTACATTGGTTAACGCCCGGTATGGCAGGCAGGGAATTTCCATTTGGCTTCTGGTCACAGGATCACGAAGGGCTTACGATTCCAACTATTACGGAGGATATCAACTGTGCGGCGGAAACAGAAATTCTCAGCACTGCTCCATGAGATGAGGCATTTTTCTCGGAATGAGTGCCGGCAGCCTAGCTAGTCTTCTACCCTCTGAGCTTTCAGAATCATTTCCCAGTAATAACTGTGTGAGTGTAGTCTCTGTAATAATTGTGCTAGGAATATTACGCGTGATGCTCTCGGTGACAATGCCGAAATAAATCAAAATTTCTCGGATACGTTTGAGTGCGATAAAACCAGACTCCTGGATTACCCTGAATGTAGATGTGTGCGTAACATGTGATAAATTCCTGAGCCCAATATTACGAAAAATAATTTTGAATTACAGAATTATTTTCATAGAAAGAAGCAAGTAATCCCTTAACTAAGTTCTCCTATGCAATAATTCCTGTAAATCTGGTCTCCGTCTGGAATTTGGTACCAATAAATGACGATATGAAATGGCAATCCTCTATTCTACGGGCAGATCGGGAGGGCCGCGACAGTAACTTCACCTTATACGAGTGCGAAGAGGCATCTTTTCATCCCCTCCCCGCTTCTTCTCTTTCTCTCCCTCTTTACCCCTTCCTGGGGAAAACAGGAAGAGCCCAGTACTGAAAAAACCTTCAGCAGTAATCCCATAGCCATGGAAACACCTAGAGGTTCCTTCCGGATGCCTGGGAGAGGTGAAGTGCAAGGATCACCCCGTCGTCGGCGTTCACGACCATATTCGCTCCGGCCACCCCACAGCCGACGTTACACCCGTCCATCTTACGAGCCGCCCAACATGCCGGAGATTGAAGAGGTGGAACAACCCGCGTGTGAGCCCATGCTGCCGCTGACTCGAAAACATCAACACCTCGGGATACTTGAATGTGGTTATAAAGTGAATTACAGCGATACAAAGCGAGTGACAATCGGCCTTGATTTGAAAAACAAGTGCAACCCCTTCATAGCGCTGAGCAAAGTCGGACGCTGCTCTGTCGTGTTGGACTATTTGGGCTGGTGTGAGTTAATGAAAACTGAGAAACTGATAAATTCATATTTTCATAGCGATGTGGTGCCGCATAGTGTCCCTATAGGGAATTGTGTTTTAAAATTTAAACGCATATACGACACAAAATCCCTCATCTTGGAGGACAAGAAAGACAATAATGAACAAACCAGTGTTTACCTAGCAAAGTCCTCATGGGATGGATTGATGGCCTATGCTGATTGTATTAAAATACGATGGGAAGAGCGGAACGCATGGTCTTCCTACACTCTAAGACTTCTAAGTGCATACGTTGATGCTGTTTTCAATGCATATCACAGTGAGAGCGATAGCAAGCACGAGAGAGCTTTTTGTGAATACGTTGACTGTGTGAAAATCAACGTGTCAGAGATTGGAAATCCACCAAATTCCTTAAACGCTGAAGCCCTTTCATGGGAAATTCGTGCCGTCTTAGCGACTCGCGAAGGAAATGATTTCCTCTCTGATTATGTCGCTGTGTGTTCCACAGGCTCTGATTAATGAATTAAGAGGCCCACGTTCGAGACCTCTACGAGCCAAAAGTTTTTTCAGCCTCTTAATTAATTCTAATATTGCATGCGACAACATGGGAAGGCGGTGACGTCGCGGGGCATAAAGGGAAACTGAGCTGCGTGTGGCATTTACCTAATTAACACCATCAGTGTGACGTAGGGGATGGCAATGATGACGTAAGGACCGCCAAAAATAAGTGAAAGGATGTCCAAGTGAACTATTGGACCCAACTGCCCCAATGCCGTCGATCATTCATCTGGGGAGGGGGAGGGGACCCAAACTGTCGCAAGGTCAATGACCCGAGGGAAAGGGGAGGGGGGAGAGAGGGGAGGGGGAGGGGAAGTTGGACCGGACTGCCCCGACTAATAATTGCACTGAAAGGTTTCTTTCTTTGAGTGCATTCCATGGAGAATGGACTTAAATCGCGTTCTTAAAGTGGGGAAACGGACTCTTTTACTAACTAATAAACTTTTTAAAAATAACAGTTAATATATTTCTTAAACGTGATGGAAAATGGCGCAATACAGTACTTGATTTTGCCGAATTTTGCCAAATCAAGTACTGTCTTGGTGCTTGAAGAGTTCATTATTCTTATTTAGTTTATATTCTTGATTTAAAGCAATTAATAACTATTCCTTATGCAGCACAATTTACATGTTGCTCTAGTTTAGCCAGTGCAGATGGACGTCAATTCATGTTTTCAGGGTTGTATCGAAAGAACGAATAGGAGGAAAACGAATGCAAAAGGAAGATACAGTGACCATCCTCGGAGGCAAGAAGAACTCTTGCCAAGTGGATAAAATGCAACCCCGAATATTATGTTATGTCAGATTAAGAGGCCCTCTCAATAAGTAATTGTGTCCATGCAGCTCACCAAATTTCGGTGCAAGAATCTTCGAAAATCTGAAACCCAGGGATATAATATTAACCCCAGCGATGAGAGAGTGACGCGAGCATATGATTTCAGTTACCCGAGTGAAATTATTATAGCAGAGATTATATAAGAAGTTTCCAAAAATGGTTCTGTTCTGTTACTGCGACTCGAATCTTAACGTGCATTTCCACAGATCCTAGTTTCGCGTCGCATATAAAGTGCACTTTAATTTGCAAACACGGCTTTGATAACAGTGAGGACATGTGAAATATAATTGCACGTGGGAACGAGGGCCTATGTCTCATGAATTATTGCTCGTGAGCACCTTTGTGCCTTCTTGTTTAGGTAAAAAATGCTGTTCGTTAGGCGAAGCATGAAACAGGCACGAGTATTCAAAAGTCATCACAATTATTCTAGATTTCCTCTCCAAATAATTTAATTTTCTCTCTCTCACACTGACGCTTTAAATACAATTATGGTATGCCACCAACCGTGCATAAGGTCTTCATTCAAGGAGCTGACATTGCAACAGAGTCCATTCTTAATTGCGACAACTGACAGGGGAAGCAATATAGGCACGATATAAGGACGTGAGAAAGTTCCGTGAACGGTTGACTAGAAAAATGGCACGAGTGGCCACAAATAGGGATTTATTTCGAAGACAACTCCAAATGTCATGACTGATAATGACAAAAATTATGCCAATTAAACTGGAGGTAACACACAGCTTACCGAACAATGTAATGGATCTGTTTTTGAAAAAGGAAAACAATGCTTTAGCTCAGACAGTGAAAGTGATAAAAACTCGTCAGATAGTGAATGAAAAACAGTAACCTTTTTTTGCTGACAGTGCTAATTGCAGTATGTTAGTTGGGAAAAGCGTAAATTGTGTTGCTTTTGTTTATGTTATGTTTGTATGGTAAAATATTCCTGAAAAATAACCATTTTGTCAGCAGCGCAGTTCATTAAGAATAATGACGTTGATATATAGGTAAGAGATTTAAATCAATACTTTATATTGAGCATAAGACATAGATTAAAATGAACTGTTATTCTTAGAAAGAATACATTATACGATGTGAGTAATATGCCTTCCGAAGCTTTTAAAGCTAAAAGGAGTTCAAATCAAAAACAAGTTCGAAGGACTCGGCACTACAACAATACTATAAAACGACCGTTGTCCGAAGGCCTTTAAATATGTATGGCAGGTTAGGAAGTGGTGGCCATGGATCATCGAGGGCTCTTGCCTAGAAATAGAGCTTGTTAGTTAATAAAAGAGTCCGTTTCCCCAGTTTAAGCACGCGATATAAGAGGATAAAGTCGGCAATTTTCAGAAAAAATCGAGGGTGGTCGTTTTTCGCTACATTTGCTCAACTTTGACCTCACATATATTCTTAAAGTGAAAACACAGGACCAAAATAATCTGGGTAGTTATGCACAATTTATTTGAAAATGTGTGTGCGAAGTTTCAACTTCCTAGCTCAAAAAAATCGATTTTGAGGTTTTGGCCAGCTTTTTTCGATTCTAGCCCACTGTGCGCCGGGCCGGATTGAAATGGGCGCCGTGGTGACCACGGCGACCGTCAACGGCACCGTGCGTCAACTGCGCGATTTGATTCGTTTTAAGACATCCATAGACACGTAAGGTTATTTGAAAGCACGAAGCGCTAGCAGTTGGGAGAAGGTAAGGAAGGAACAGAAAGGATAAGAGGATAGAGGGTTCTCCTTATTTGCAGACGGATCGTCGAATATTCAGCTCTCCACTGAGCTACAATGCAAAAAAATCATTTGGACATTGGCCAAATCTAATACCTAATTCTTCAGGTGAGAAAGCATCTCATTCTAGATGCTTCAGGATTGATAAATGGGAAATAATTTCTCAAGTTTCTTTGAATCCGATTATGTTTTGTTATGTGCGCTTCTTTCCCTGCCTTTCCTGACCGATTGGCAACATCTGTAATCAAAACTAAGCGACTTTGTTGTATCTAGCTGCTGTCCCACCTTCCCTCAGCACCTGGGTGAGGGGTATCGAAAGGGAACCCACGACATGAAACATTTCAGACAATTTGTAAGTTATACGGTACTGCAGCTACCCAGCACTCAGTTTGAAAACACCACCGTGACAGGTTGTGTTTTGGGGTTAGACTGTTTTTTTATCGTAGTTCTAGCTTTAAATATTGAACGAAGGATGGGAATTTTAAAATTCCAAAAGCTAGTGATACTCTTCACACCTTCTCGACTAAATTCACTGACCCTGCAGGGTTGAGAAGGATTTTATGTGAAAGACAAGAGTATTACTGCGCAAAGTTTGCGATAAAACGATTTTAATTCAAAAGATGTGACACTTTGTTAAACCACATCAGTAGCGATACACATAAACGTGCGAAAGAAAGGGGACCCACAAAACGACAGCTATCATTTGAACACACAGTCATTCAGTCAAAGAAAGGAAAGGAGGAGCTTGTTGTTGCTACTACAAAAGCATTTTTAAAGGCTTTATTTAGTGTAGAGAAACTTGACAATGCAAAAATCCCGGAATGGCTCTCGAAGTATACACATATAAGGTAGTGGGGATTTTGCCGTTTGCTGATCGTATTAGCCAAGACTACATACTTGAACCATTCATATACCTTGAACCAATATAAATTGAACCACTTCTTTCATGTTGTTTTATCAGAAATTTTGTGCTATCGAAATTGTGTTAAATGTTAAGTAAAATGCTTAATAAAAGTATAGGTATTAATGAAACGTGTACCATAAAATAATAAAACGCCTATATACCGGGAAAAATGTAACATTATAATAACACCGCCAAAATTTTCTATAACACCGAAATCATATGGTTTTAAAACGAATTTTAGCAAAAAATAAAACCACTTTCACGGACCTCGACCAATAACTCCACTCACCCGTTTTGAAAATCATCTTCACTACGCTGAAGCTTATTCCCGATTCATATTCGCTCTCAACGTCTCAAAATGATCACATTGTTCTCATCCGCATACTTCATTTCCAGTTTTGGCGAGCAACGCGACCGCAGGTAAGAGCTTAAGATAACCAACGCACGTGTTCAAGACGGACGACGCGCGGTACGGACCAAGGTCGCGAGTGAGCTTATGTGAACGGGGTGTCATGCTTTATTTTAGTTTTTCACACCGCAGCGCGCTTCTTTCAATATGGGCTCCATCGGCTATTTCATTTCATTGCCAATTAGAATTATAGAGTTCGAAAATACGTGAACCTGGAGTTTTCGTTTCCCTATTCTTCGATTAGTTTTCGAGATATTCGCCACGAAAATTCGATGCCTAAAACCCTTCCAAAATAAGTTTGCAACGCGATGAACTCTGAAAGCGAGATGGTCGCCACTTCACAAACCCACGGCCTTGAGCACAGACCTCCGGAGGTTCGTTGTTGTTATTCTATTTTGTGGCGTTCTCAAATAAATTAGACAGACGGAAGGGGAGAATATGCTAGATGAGGACGTTCGTGTGTTTTTACAACTATTTTCATAAACATTATTTTTTCATTCTATCTAAACAAATTACGAAGTCATTCAATATAAAAAATTATTAAATTGCACACAAAAATCATAACATTCTAAACAAGCTTCTATACACAAAAAGAAAATCAGAGACCCCTAAAACTCTGAGAGGACGAATATTCAAACGTACCTGAATCTATATACTCTCATTGTGTAGTAAACCGATACAGGAACCACTGTTCTTGTTCAGCCAAGCACTGAAGTTTTTGAGACATTATTAAGATAAAAGAGTTTTTTCTTCTTCTCATTTATTTTCTGCGCACCGCTTCTGCATACACGTTTACTATTAACACTTCATGGAGGATGAAACTCACTCACTAACCAAACCAGCATTCACTGAACTAGTAAGGTTTTTAGGAGAGATGACCTACGTATTTCGCTAGTTTCAAAATCACAAGCTAGGTATGCATTCTAAAATTTATGATAAAACCTTTCAATAAGGAATTTAACAGGTATTAAACAACATACCCATTATGAGCAGCTACCACCACTATCCTTTAATTGAACACAAGCTGATAACTTTGATTGCTAACGCAAAATATTCACAATTTCATAACAGAGCATCAGAATTTCGGTGCACTTCAATGGAATTTGAACCGATTGGAGAATGAAACGTGTGGCGCCAATTCCACGGGGCTTGAGGGGGGCCGAACTCCCTCAAAAATTCGTATTGCTTGTGAAGAAAAAATGTGTCAGGCTTGTCGATTTTCCCCGGAGTGTCTAAATATCAAGATTCGAGTTGTCAGGGTTCTAATGTTGATCCTATGGCCCTTCTAAAATGCTTAATAAACTTAAGTCACTACTTATAATATTTGCCGGGGAAGATCCCCGGTTTGGGCCCCCCAATATTTTTTGCAAGTCGGCGTCCCTGAATGAAACTAACAGCAATAAGTATTCAGAGGGGTCGCGGACAATACGCAGCATTTCAGCAGGTTAAACATTCTGAAAATATCACGTGTTGCTACGACTGCATTACATTCGCGTTCATCAACGGTTGCTACTTTATATTTAAGCATATTTTTTTAAGAGGACGGAATAAAATAAGCGATTGAAACTAAACTCCCTAATCTCTGGATGAAAGTAAGAAAATGCAAATTAGTGATATGAAAGGGTGAAATATCAGCATGTAATGGGAACAATAATAATTTTTATTTATCGATCAAGGATCGTATATTACTGTGAGCCACAGAACAGAGACATTGAACACGCCTAGGAAGATAAATGATTCATAACAATGTATCGAAAGAACGATAATATATGCAGAATAAAATATCAATCATAAGACAAACGCTTGAGGAAGCACAAACAAACACTAAGTTCATGCGAGGATATCGTTTGCAAAAATGGGCATGAAAATTCCGTAAATATTCACATAAAACAAGTATTTTCCTTACCTTTCCACAGCTTTCGGAAAGCGAAACAACCTCCAATCCGAAATATGGGTATCACACCCGGAAACACAGCATTAGTACCTCATGTTCAAAATCACACACACGCGGATTACAATGACGTCTGACTTGCTGCTTTAACAGTCGAAATGTGTGCAGTCACCGGCGTGGGCAGGTAGGACCACATGAGTTCCACGAAAACCCTCGCCTACTTCCTCCTCCCTCGCCGTCACCTCCCCTACCGCTTGTAGTAATACTCCCAGATGGCGTGAGTGTCCAAGCTACCCGGAAGCCCCAGCCTTCCTAAAGGCTGTCTAAGGTGCACAACGGATAACACAATCTATATGACGAAAATAGAGAAAATTTGTGTGCGCGCGCAGCTTCCCCCTCCAACAACGCTTCCTTCCCAACTTCCAGTCCTGAGAGAACTACTTGGCACTGATTCCCACGGTACCCTATGTGAAAAAAACAAACAAGAGAGGTGCGTAATTATACTCCGACATTGTAATATGATATTTTTTCCCGACGAACGAATTGGGTTCTCGACTACTCAGGAACACCTGCGGGGATATCTGGTTTCGCTACGGAAATGGAGGCTTTGGGAAGAGCCGACTAGACTCCTTGCTTTGAGATTGTGGGGAGCAATGGATTTGGGCTTTTGGGTCGGTCGCGGTGCGTCGTGGTGCGTCGCCACAACAGGGAAAGTGAGCGAGGGAGGGGAGTGAGTAGGGGGGAGGGCGGGAAGTCGGAGGAGGGGAGGGGGACACGGTATCAGCGGAGAGAAGGCAGGGAGGGATGATGGACGGCCGAGGTTCCTCCAAAGAATAAAAAAAACTTGAAAAGCAAGCGAGGGCTGACGCGAATGATGATTCGAAAGATCATCCCTACACGGTGAATGATCATTCGAAAGATCATTCGAATGATCATTCGCAAGAAATTCATACGCCGGTACCGCTATACACGGTGAATGATTTCAGCGAATTTTCTGCGCAGAAATGATGCGCACTGGTGCGACTATCGATAGTGTATCTCGATTCTAATGATAATTCCGACCGTTTCTAACAACGACCAAATTTGTTTTGGAAGTTGCAGACGACGGAATGCTTTGTTTACATGTGCGCTTCAATATAATTTTGTATTGCTTTTACTTTCCGTGGTGTATGACGTTCTAAGTAATGAGAGGAATTATAACGGTAGACATTGATAGCGGAAAACCACTTTATTAAGGGCGCGTTTCGTAATTCACTGGCAGTACTGCTACTGCTGCTGCAAAACGGAACGGAAAACAGTATTGCCACTGTAAGCAAATTAGTGATTTTGGAACGGTCAACAGTAGCTGCTGTTGATAATTTCGCGGGAAATAGTGGACATAGCAACCCCTTTGAAAGAGATTAATTCTAGATATAATTGGGATTTTATGGATTTCAAAATACGGGTTTAATACAGATTTAATACTTTCTGTGTTTGTAGGGAATGAATCGTGCAAATACCATTTTCAAAATAAATTGAATATATATACGTAGTAAGCATGAAAGTTCGAAATTGATCGATTGCAGCCTAAATATATATTTTTAAAAACATCCATTGCAATTGAGGATAGACATGTAAAACTTTCAAAATTAAAAGTACTTCAATCTCAGGTTGACAAATGCCTTCAAACAGTGCGTAAACATAATCAAGAACAATTTACAAGGCACCAATACAGGAATTAATTAGGTGTACCTCTATATTCATGTTTGAAGAAAATTTAAACGTAATACACGCTATACACTTCACATATTCGTACTTCAAGCAATGGCACAAAACAATTAGGTCAGTATCCTGAAGCTTAAGCAGACGATAACATACGTACAGTTAATATGGTAGAATAATGTAGTATAGAGAGACGAATTTCCAACGTGTAATTAAAATTGCTTTTGCCATTACTTATGTTATTATTACGCTCACACATTAAACGGTACGGTGGAACAAGAAAGTATACGTAGATATTGCATTGCATTGATAAAAGAAATCAACAAAGTTTATGCATGCATTTATGTAACACACGATACCGATACATACATTGAGAACGTAATTTTAATAATGATACTTTCTTGCATTGAAGTTTTCAGGAATTTCTTGTACCACTGGAATTTACGAGACACTATCGGTAAATCACACGAAGTTAGCAAAACAAATATTTCATATAGGTAAGTAATCAAATCACTCATTCGCGCACAACTTGCCATTATCAATATCAACAATATATATTTATAATTTAAAATTGGAGTTCTTATTCTCAGTTTACGTGAATATATTATGAATTATGTACGCCATACTTCATTTACTTGCGTACCATATGTTATTAAGCAAAGCGGTTGCTGTGTTCCAAATACAGGTGAACATCGCCTTTCGTCTGCTTACTGCCGCAACTGCTGCTCTCGGCTTGCAGCAGCCACAGTAGAGTTCACAGTAGGGAACGTCATCAAATGACTGACGTCATCGGTTACTGTACTGCCAGTTGATTTTGGAACGGTTTGGCAGCACTGTCAGTACTGCCAGTGAATTTCGGAATGCGTCCTAAATCGTGCGTTTTGTGATACCGTAACGAAGTACATAATAAGTTGTTTTCGCCGCAGAGCAACGATGATATGCTTCAAGATAGTACACTCTTGAACATGATCATGAGGAAACTTACGCTTCAAATGGCTACCCGAGGTCTTTTCCCTTCCAATTCAGTAAATTATTAAATACGTGAAAAAATAATTGTGGGCAAAACTGCACGTTGTTTCTCGCTCAGAAAAATCCTATCTATATACAGCCCTTGAGGTAACTGACTCACTGATGGATACAAATTCCCGACCACTTCCAGACGTGCTGGAGAGCTGTAATTTGGCACGCGTGCGGGGAACCCGAAATGATCCGGAGGAAAAATCCGAAAACCGGAAGTTTCCCCCACGTGTCGTCGCTAGGACGACAAAATGGCCGAAATCGGGCTTTTTCCGGGTACCGTCTTTTGGTTTTTATTTTACTGCGCGCTAATTATGCGTGACACACGGGTCGTTAATGCTTTTTTTGAAAGCTGATGAACGTATGCACGTAATAAAGTAAATTAATTAGTTTCCGTTTGAGAAAATTGCAGCCAAAATGGCGTCCAAAAATTGATTTTTTCGAATAAAATTTCATAACTTCCGCTCCATTCGAGTTAATTTAAGGTGTAGGGTAACGAAAATGATTATTATATATTCTTATAACATTGTCTACGAAATGTAGGCAACAATTTTCTTTCGTCGTCCTTGGTTACTCAGAAAAAAAATAAAATATTTCGAAAATCACCGAAAATTACGATTTCCAAAAGATTAACACAAGATTTTGTCAACTTTAACCTTACCGATTTCTTTCAAACTTTGTAGTTACATACAACTTTGCATTGTCTTTCAGAAAACATGAATTTTTAATAAATGATTCAACGCATTTAACCGCGAAAAAATAAAAATGGCGGGCGCTACTCACTTTTTTCGGGGACTGGTTTGCTTTTTATTGTATTACTCTCGAAATATGGATGTCATAGGGCTCACTTCTGTTAGATATGAAAGTAAATGAATGTGACCATATAGTATCGTCATCTTTAAACCCCCCGAAACCGCCTAAAAAATTAAAATTTGCACATAAGTAGCCTTTTCGGGTACTTTACGTCACGATTCCGCCGCTTTCCCAAGAATTATCACTCATCGCTACGGAATTAATGTGGACGATTGATGACCCCTGGCAGTACAAAGCTATAACTCCCCGGTAAACCCACATACACCCCCCAAAAAATAAAAAATTTCATAAAAGTCTCCTATTTGGGAACTTCTAGTAAACAATACGCCGCACTACCCGTACACTCTGAGCTCTAGATCCGGAATATCTGATGAGGGCGGGCCACCGCAAACCATACGGGAAAATATACCAGAAACTTCCGGAGGAAAAATCCAAAAACTAGAAGTTTCCGCCACGTGTCGTGGCTAGGACGACAAAATGGCCGAAATCGCGCCTTTTCCGGGGACGGTATTTCCGTTTTTATTTTACTGCGCGTGAACGGTGTGTGCCACGCGGATAGTTTATGTACGTTTTGAAAGCTGATGAATGCAGTCACGTAATTATGCAATGGATTTAGACAATTTTAAAGTAAATTGCTGCACAAATGGCGTCCGAAAATGCTTTTTCGAAACAAATTTCATAACTCCCTCTCCCATCGTCGTAATTGCAGGTGTAGGATACTGAAAATGATTATTATATATGCTCATAAAATCGTCTACGATATATAGGTAAGAATTTTCTTTCGTCGTCCATGGTTTTCCAGAAAAAATAAAAACGTTCCCAAAATCACCGAAAATTACGATTTTCAAAAGATTGACACAAGATTTCTTCAATGTTTTCCCGACCGATGTCTTTCAAACTCCACAATTACATACATCTATGCATATGGTTTCCGAAAATATAAGAACTTAATATGTGTTGCAGTCGATATAACTGCGGAAAAATAAAAATGGCGGACAATACTAATTTTTTCCGGGAAGAGGTTTACTTTTTATTGTACTACTATCGAAATATGGATGTCATACGGGCAACTTCTCTTATACATGATAGTAAATGCATGTGACCATATGATAAGGCCATATTTAAGCCCCCTGAAAACCCTAAAAAATTAAAATTTGAATGTAAGTAGCCTTTTTGGGTACTTTTCATCACAATTCCACCGCTTTTCTAGCCTTACCACTCATCGCTACGGAATTGATGTGGACAATTAATGACCCCTGGTAGTAAAAACCTATAAACCCCCGGTAAACCCACCTACAACCCCCAAAAAATAAAATTTTGTATATAAGTCTACTTTTTCGGTATTTTTCGTAACTTTACACCGCTGGTTCTTACCCCAGCGACTCATCCCTACGGAATTCAAGTGAACGGATGGTGACCGCCAGGAGTACACACATATAAACCCCCGGTATCCCCCTGAAATCCCCCCAAATGTAAAATGTGCCATTAAGTCTCCTATTTGGGAACTTCTCGCAAACATTACGCCGCACTACCCGTCCCCTCTGAGCTTTAGATCCGGAATATTTGATGAGGGCGGGCCACCGTAAATAAAACGGGAAAATGTATCAGAAAACCACCGATCACCTCCTAGGAAGCTCGCCGAAAAAAAATTAAAAAAATGTTAAATGCGCTTTTCCGAGTAGTTTTCGTCACAATTTACTCTACTACTGTCTGGTGCCTCTACTGCTTATTAAAACCCCCGATAACCCCGTGAAACCTCCCAGAAAATTTTTCTAATAAATCGCCTATCCGGGTAAAACAATCGTCAGAATACTGCCACTGTTCCAGACCCCTAGGACTTATCCGCACGGAATTTATGAGAACGATTTGTGACCACTGGTTTTCACACGTATAAAACCCCCGGTATTCCGTTGGAACCCCCGCAAAAAAATGAAAACTTGCCATTAAGTCTTCTTTTATGGGTACTTGTCGCCACTATTACGCCGCATTGCACTACCCTTTAAAATCATCGCCACATGATCACTGTGGACGATTGATGACCGCATGTATAACACATGAAAACCCCCGAATCCCCCTGGGCATCCTCTCGGTGGAGAGGACCATTTATGAGGACTACGTGCAGCAGCCGCGGGGGGTTCTTCATCCGCAAGGCGGCGAAGCCGCCCCACAACGAGGAACGGTGAAGTCGTTCCGAGGAGTAACTGGCGTAGGCGAGGGGGAGCTTCAGTAACCCTTGGGCGGCGAAGCCGCCCTGACGTTAAAGCGGCGCAGCCGCTGTGGGCTCCCTCCGCCTCTGGGCGGCGAAGCCGCCCCTTAAACGAATGACGGTGAAACAGTTCCAAAATGCCCTTGCCCTCTGGGCGGCTTTGCCGACCCCTGACAAGGAACGGCGAAGCCGTTCCGAGTATAAAGCGGGGTAGCCCCGGGGGGGCACACTCAACCCCTGGGCAGCGAAGCCGCCTCTCAACGAGGAACGGCGTAGCCGTTCCGAGGCATGAGTGGAGCGCTTCCCTACCCCCTGGCCGGCGAAGCCGGCCACTAGCTGAGGTGAGATTATGCGAACTAAAATTCTTCGAAGAATCACAAATCTAGACGGCGAAGCCGGACCCGGGGTTTTTAAGGGGCGGAGCTCCTTAACGAGCGCGCGCAGCGCAGCGAGTCCTACCTTATGGAGACGAGTCCCGTTTTGACGCCGCAGCGCCCAGCTCTAATAAAAAATACACAGTAAGCTTAAAGCAAAAGCTCCACTAGGGTGAAGGCCGGTCGACAAGGAGTTTTTATGTTTGGGGTCCCTTCGGGTACACAGCCTTCACAATGCAGTCGAGCAAAGGTCATCTCTGCGCGAGAGAAGAAAGGTAACGGGAAGATGAAAAAATGAAGGGACCTGCTCTATTTTCCAAGGAGTGCGCTTCAGCATCCTCATACTTTCTACTATGAAGTTGGCTCTGTGTTATCTCATTCTTTGCTACTCCCCCATTACCGTAAAACTACGAATGCTCTCAAGATATCTTGTGCGAAATTTGCGAAATTGCAATTGCGCGAAATTACAATTAAAGGCTATATGAGTAAGTACCTCAATTATTCACCACAGAGAAATCACTATATTTTAAATATCGATACTAGGGAAGAATGTGGACTGTGACATTCATGGACTAGTTTATGGGGCTTGCTCCTTGACTTATAATTTGGAGTCTAGCCCCAAACTTAAGCGTTCAAATCTTTAATAATGTTTAATAATTGTAAATTAAACAAAATATAGACGTAATCGAAGAGAAAAACGACGTTTTTATTCATTAAATATCAGAAATGTTATTTCCGTATTACCCTATTTAGAAGAATGATGTTAAGAAACTTTTTTACTGCGGTTAACGCGTTTCGGCTCACTGATCCATCATCTGGTACAAGACATCGTTAATTCAACCTAAGATTTTAGGTTGAACTAACGATTGTATAGTTAAAATGGAGGGAAATTTTTATATATTCGGATTACATGAAAATTATCTGGGATAAAAATAGTATCACCGGGCGAAAAAAGATCCAAATAGATCTTAAATCAAAGACTAGTCTAAAATTCAGGTTGAAGTATTCTTTGCAGTTAATTTTTCATATATATTTCCTCATGATTACCTATAACCCCTCAGCTCTCGAAAAATAATTTTACAAGGAAAAGAAATGAGATAACCTTACAGACACGCCACAACACCATTTCGTACTCCACGAGTTGGCGTTACTACGAACCTGCAAAGAAATAGAAAATATTTTATAATAAAGAAAACAGGAAATTACATTCTATACCCAAACCTGAAAATTATCGGCCATATTTCGGGACAAAATTAGTGGCTTTAAATTATCATAAATTCTTGAGTTCACATTCAGAAAAATCATCGCTGGTTATTTAAATAAAGTATTATATTCAAAATTACAATAGATTCTACTGCTTGAAATGAGTTTGAATTATAAAATGACCCAAGTGATTCAATGAAAATCATTTGGTGAAATTAGAAGATTTTATTTATATCAACCATCCAAAAAGTTCACTAAATCACCTCTCAAAACGTACCATTTATTAAAGACTATAAAATAAAATGCCGCTATAACTATAAGAAATTAACTTTATTACAAAATACGTAGGCTTTCCTGAAGAATTATATTTGTAAAATTTCTCCCTTCGTCACCAGGGTAGACACCAAGAGTCTATGTGTCTTAGAACTTCAGAAGTCTTGATCCTGACTCAAAATCGACTTGACTAACTTTAGTATAAAGAGATCTCAATTGAGCCCTGAAGTTCATTCCGACTTCTCTACAGCGGAGAAGTTGAGTCTAAGCTGTTGAGTGGCCAATTTCCAAGATGTCCGCCGCCGTCGCCTTAAGTTTTTAAAATGAAATATCTCTCGTAAAACAATTTCACGAGTGATATTGTGCTCCATTAATGTGAGTTATTGATCAGCGGGATGCCATGAGTGACAATAGATTAGGTTATTTCATATTATTTAAAATGTTGCTGAACTCTAAAAAAAATTAAAATTTTTAACAACTCCACCATAATTACACTAGAACAAGTTATCTGGACGGAAGTGAATTTCTAAAATACAAGATTTTCCCTGCTTTGATTGAACACAGCTTTTAAGACGTCCGGTAGGTAATTGATCATGAAATCGGAAATACTGACACTATTTTTGAAAATTGAATATCCAGGGACACAGGCATTTAGTACAAAACCTCAGAATGGAGGGCTCAGAAATAAAAATATGCACCATATTCCGTGGGCGCGCCCACCTCCATAATAGAACAAGAGGGAGAATATTTATTCCAGCCCACCTCCTTAATCAAACAGATTTCAAAAATTAATTTCTCAAATATCACGTATACTACTAAAGCACACTCTGTTTTGACATTATAGCCGTACTATGCTGAGGAAGTATCTCGCTTTAGATATTCACACTGAGAAGGAAGACTGTGATTATGACATTTACGAAATTGAAATGAATTTAATATGAAAGGATAGATTCAATTTTCCCCCTATATTGCAAGATGCGAATGTAACAGAAATGGCTGAAGGTGAGGATATCGTGTGGCGGGGGAAAATAGTACGTGAGAAAGGGAAAAAAGGAATATTACAGTAGATTTTATTAATATTTATGACGCTGTTATAATGGCATCCTAAAATGGCAAAATGGGCTCTGGGAGTTAAAGTCATCTTTGGGATGGAGAAACAAGACGGGAGCCCCCCTGCTGAAAACCCTCCTCTCCCCTAGCTATATGCGTACATGCGTGAACATCCCCGCCACTTCTACTAGAATACTGCCATAATTTTATGGCTCCCACGAAAGAATGGCCCCAGGAATGGGTGAGCCATATTAATATTCGCTACAACATCTAGTAGAAGGAAGGGCTCGCGACCAGAACAAATCATTAGACCAGTTAATGGAAAAAAATATCAAGCAAAACGACTTGAACATTCATTCGAGTGCTATGGTTACAAAAAAAAATACTAGCGGGGACTATCTCATAGCTTCCGTCAGGACACTATCACTTGGACATTCCTGACGAAACAGCGGCCTGTGGCTGTGGTAAACGTAGATTAGCGGTTGAAGGGGAGGGATGGGTAAAAAGAGGGATGAATTCATACGGCCACATTATATAAATAAGATTATATGACCCAAGTTCATAAATGGAGCAATCTTTTTAAAATTCCGGCCTCGATTGCCTGCCTGCTATAAAAGGATAAGCAATTTATCGCTCCAATTTCCCTCCACGACCCCTGAACTCTTTCTCGGGCAATCGAGCATCTTCCCTTCCCACAATTCCTGGCTCGTAAACACCACCAGAGCTTCCCATAACATTCAGAGCACGCGCCCCGCATTTTACAACAAAAGGCACGCCAGGGAGCGACCAGGCACGGCCTTGGAGCACGCGCGTCTTGAGAACCAGTATGTTAGGCTGCGCACGGAGATCGGTAGAGAGGTTCCTCACGGAGGTAATGTTGCTCACAAATTTAGAGGTACTCACAATTCGCGTGGGTTAAAAAAAATATTGGACGTGTTGAAGCAATAAACTCATCACGCAAAAACTGCAACTTGCAACATGCAACTTTTACAAGCACACTATGATAACCAAAAGCAACAAGTGATACCGATCTCATTGCTTCCGTCAGAAAAATGTCACTGCCTGACTGTAGTCAACTATTACGCTAGACCAGCGGTTCCCAAACTTTTTCTTTCTGCGACCCATTTTAGCCCATACATTTTAGCCGCGACCCCCTAAAAATGGTTGTCTAAGTTTAAGTACATAGTTCACTTTATTATTCGCACATCTCGCGACCCCTTTCCGAACGGCCCGCGACCCCCAGTTTGGGAACCGCTGCGCTAGACAAACACAAGTAAACATCTACTGTGAAGAGATCAAGAATCGATAGGTAACGTTCTCGATCCTGATCCGATTTTGGCGAAGTTGGAAGAATCGAAGGCTCTGCATCGCGAGCGGGACAAGTTGATTTCATAAAAAAAGCACAGAGTATAGCAACCGCTCGCATTTTTCAACATATAAATTATTACGTATCAATGGCAAGTAAAAATTTAACTTATTTTCTCAGCATGGATATGAACATAAGCCATAGCCATTTATTTATTTTTCTCCTCCCGCCATCAAAAAGCGAAGAGACACTCAAGAACACTTCTGTTCACAGAATAACGGCGAGATAACGCTCTTGACTCTCTAATATCATTGCAGCGTGCCTCGACGAGCACACCAACGACATAATGACTGCTATGTGATCATGGCGCAGCGCAACATTATATATGGCTAACACGGTAGCACCAGCGTTTGGCTTCACATGTGACTACACCGGCTACACTGGTTAACTTGTGGTAACACATGATAAACAAAATGATTCAGAAATTAACCAAGAAAATTTTTGGCTCAGGACGAGAAGTTCAGTGTAAGAAAAAATAAATAGTTTCTTCGCATATATATTCGAGAATTTAAAGGAACTAAAACATAACAAAATGGTGTATTCATCATCATAATTAGTCAGCAATCCCAAGATTGCTTTGACGCAGCTCTCCATTCCTCTCTCCTATCCGCTAGCCGTATCATAGCGACGTATTTCTTCTCTTCAACATTCTTTATAACCTATTCTATGTAACTCATTCGGGGCCGTCCCTTGCCCTTCTTCCCTTCCACTTGTCCTTCAAAGATTGTCTTCATCACACCATCATGCCTCAAAATGTGGCCCACTAAGCTGTCCCGTCCTCTGCCTAAGGTTTTTAGGAGGTTTCTCTCGCTCTTCTTACCACTTCTTCGTTACCTACACGGTCAATCCATTTTATCTTCATCATTCTTCGGTAGCACCACATTTCGAATGCTTCCACTCTTTGACTTCTCTGCTGCTGTCAAGCCTCGCTTCCATAGAGAAACATACTCCATATCTAGCACCTGATGAATTGTTTCCTTACTTATATGCGGGTACAGTCAGCTGTAAGAGGATTCTTCTTTTCGCAGAAAGCCCTCTTGGCCTATGCTATTCTACTACATATTTATTTTTATCGTTAGTAATAATAATAATAATACGTCTTTCTTTGGCGAGATTGGGACTAGGAAGTGCCATCATCCACCTAACCCCTCGTCAAACATGAAATATATGCAGTTAAATACATCGTCAAGTTGCTCATGAAATTACATGCAGAGAAATTACATAAAAATAAATAGAAGTTCCATTTCCAATCAACAAATAAAATTATAAGTTAACAAAGTTACTATTGACCAAGTGTAAAAAGATGTTAGTGAACGTGGGAAAAACCTGAGGATATTGACTGTCGTCCTTATTAGAAAAAAAAACCCACGGCAGGAAAACGCCCACACAAGAAGGGGGCTTCCCAGGTGAGGGTTTATTACTTCGATGAAAATATTTCAGCCAAGCACCGAATAGCAAAAGAACCAAGAGAACGCAGTCTCTCGTCAATCGTCGCGGGGATGTCAAAAAAATGGCCGGCGCACTTCTATGGTCGCCTAAATAAAACCTTTAAGACTTACGCATGATACTTGGAGCGCAGAGAGAGAAACTATTTGCCATAACTGAGTCCGGTATTTACATAAAAGGATAGGAGAGAAGGATATTGCCTCTGCATCTGTATTGATGAGCATCGCAGCATTCAATCAACTGGTGCCGTAATCATTCTAGGAAGCATGGAAGGAATCTCCTTGCAACACTAGGAGTGTAACACTCGCATGCACTAACATTCCAGTCGAATACGCAATCTCATCTGCATAAATCTACTCAAGGACAAAACGCATGAACAGGCACGTTTGCCGTGCCTCCATGGGAGTGAATACTCACATGGGTGAGAAGTTGGGAAAAATAACAACTTCACGGGAAATGCACTTAATATTTAACTTTGCCGGCCCCTGTGGCGGCGGTATGAGGTCCTCGATTGCAAACCCGAAGGTCGCGGATTCGTGACCCGCCTAAGATAAGTTGCCTCTACCCAGGGCATGCGAATTTGTACTCATAGAGTTGAAACTTTGGGACCCTCTAAGTAAAGACCACCACGAGCTATTTTCGGGGTATATGGAAATAAAAAAAGGAAACATTAATTAACATACAGAATGGTAGACTTCTCTCAACAATCATGCATATGACTTTCTTTGATATAAATGGCCTCTTTCAGGCAATAGCAATACAAAAGGACGCATTTCATGCTAAATAAACGTACTCTCATCCATTATATCCATCAAAGGAATGGAGTAATTGGATAAAACGACAATTTTCACACAAATATTCACCGTGAAGGAAAACAACTAAGAAATAATCTTACCCGCGCGGTATCCCGAGAAGATTTTTCAAAAGTTGTTCGCCGGGAAAGTGTAAAATCATATATAACTAAGAAATATGTTAAAAGAAAGCGGCGAGTTACGTTCTGAATAAACACAAAGAGAGGAACGAAAGCATAACGGAGATTATGGCAGTTTTAGGATTGGAGAGTCTACAGAGCGGATGGAAAAGAAGTATAATTGGGGGGTCTTATGGAGGAACAATTAAGAATGATAGAGTATGGGGAGGCTTCGAAAAGAACCGGAAGTGCCGCCCTCCATCGGGAAAAAATTACCGAACGTACATTCAAAGTAAAACGCAGATGCTCTAGAATTAATTTTTTTTAAATTTCCATTCCTCAACAGGTTAATTATTGAATGGAATCACTCACTTGGAGATTTGCCAAAACCATAACCTCGCATTACTCATTCATTTAAAAAAACAAGACTAATTCATTCAGGGCCATTTATGAGCACCATTTATCAATTAATATCGGATGTATTAAACATTTTGTACGCTATTGTTTCATGCTTGGTCCCATGTTTATGTATAATGATGCATAATTTTGCTTCCTACGTTCTTCGTTTCATAAAATATAAACAACTAAGCGCACTTGAGTAACCTTACTGTGTCATCTGACCATTGTCAATTCACACTCACTATGAGTAAGTAAATGAATGTTACTCATTCACTACTGTGAAGCAAAATAAGGTTTACTGTACGCAGTACGAAAAATAAATATTATCAAGAATACAGAAAGTATAAGTTAAAAATTAAATGAAAATACGGCTTGCTTGCATTTCTTCACGTTTAATCAGCACTAGTCACCTCTCTTCAGCGTGAGGCAAATCTAGGGTTTATACAATGACTTACGGAAGCAATCTATGCAGTATGATCAGGGCGAGTGGGCGAGAGTCACAAGTGGAATCTTGGGCCCAGCGAGGGCCCGGGCCCTGTATCTGTACGGCGATTTGGAGCTGGCCGTCCATGCAACCGAGTATATTGCGAAGGGTTAATCGATAAATTCAAAAGATTAGATCCTGAGTTGTGTTACTCTTCGTCGCCATTACATTTGAGAATTTTCCACGGGACAGGCGTTGACAGGCTGTCAGATCTCAACCTCTCAAGCGCGATGGACATTTAATTTTATCCCATCTTAGAGACCGGATGATATTTAAATGGTTTCACCTTTTGGACATGCTCTCATTTAATATTTTTTCATGATATTCAATCAGTAGTCTGAGTAAAATAGTGCTTTACTGTATTTTCATTTTTCCTGATTACATGCTAATTAGTTTTAATTTAAAATGTAACGTCTGACGGAGAAAGAGTTTTAGATAGGTACAGAAGTTCAGGAAGCGTTTTGTGTACGCATGATGACGTTGAGGTCGACAGGACCGTGGGGATATTACCTCCAGGATATTGGATTTTCTTGAACTGGAGTGTACCAGCATGGTCGATTAAATTAGTACGGAATTTCAGCTTGGACTAGAGATTGAAGAGTAAATATCGATGGACATTTGTTTTTTGGGAGAGCGTAGCCAACAATTTAATTCTGGAACACAAAACAGTGAAATAAAATTGACATAGGAGTCCATTTGCTTTTTGCGTTGTTTTCTGACCCTCGTGCTCCACACGGACGCTCCAGAGAAGGAGAGGGGATGGCGGAGGGGGGGAGGGAGGGGTAATGGAGGGGAGGGACATCGCGGGCACGTCGTTTCATTTTTTATTCACGCCGGCGAACGCGATAACTCGCTTTCCGAAGTCACCCCGTCAGGGAGACAATTTCAACGCTCCTTCTCGACCCTTTTTCACGTTTATGATTCCCGCGCGAAATACATTTGCAGCCAAAAAGTCGTATAAAACCTCGCATCGCATCGCATTTTTGGTCAACTAATAGTTAATTTCTCGATATTCAGCATCAGCTGGTAATCGGCGTGTTGGTTGTTATTGTATTATGGCTTTTTTGTGTTTGGTGGTTAATTATTCAATTTTGTTCAGCGGTTTGGGTGTGTAATGGCTCTTTTGGGTCTGTTGTATTTAAAGTGTGGGTTTTCTTCGTAGTTCCAAATCGGTGTGAGTAGCGTGTTGTTTGTTCTTTACCTCACTTCGGTATATGCTATTTATTCGCTGGGAATCGCACGTGCACTGGCTGGTGGTCCGAATGTTACGCATTGGACAGTGGAGTGGGAGAATGTTTTTTTTATTAGTGGAACGGGTGTAGAGCAGAGTGTGACAAATAGATGGCTCTGTCGTCCATTCCATGTCAAAACTAAGTTCATCTGAAAATGCAATTGCAACAATCAACCGTGTGAAAGCACATTGGGGAGACAATTTTTCATCGTATTTTTTCTCGTTTTAAACCCATTCTGAATCCTGAAAGGTCGGAAACCAGTTCATTTCATATTTATCCTCAAAGAGCGATCAGTAAGTTTAAGGGCAGACGCATACTAGCATGCCGAACACGGTGATTACAAAATTGAAGTACTCACCATCATAATGTTCTCAGGCGATTGACACCAGTTTTTCGTCTTGTCGCACTCGCAGTTTTCTGAGCGTATTGACCCTTGCATCCAGTGATTTTCGGTCCGGGACAGGGTCTGACTAAAGGGACTAAATTGAAGCGATTACAAATATCCCGTCGAAAAATAGGCCTCAATAGCAAACACGCGCTCCTCATTACGAGCTCCTCGTATTCAAACACAAGATGGCGACGGACCTTTATTGGAACAATACTATATTATCACGCCTCAGGAACGAGATCACCAACAAACTCGACATTAACCGACGAAATGGCGCACAGTTAAACAAATAAGGAATCATGTTTCAATTTTATTTTCGATCCCATCTATGAATTAGCGTAAACGCTTGCGTAATTCACGAAAAACGTAAAATAAAGTCGCACATAGAGGGAGAAACTCACCCCCTATGAGTGAGGCACTTAAGTGGGTTGTTCTTGAGACTCGGCTCGCCATTTTTACGAATTATTAAATTGAGGGATGAAAGAAAAGAATATCAAAGAAAATTGACCCCATCCTAAAACACCCCAAGGCTTCGTGAGATGAAATGAAAATTCTTACAATAATCATGAAATGCAATGGATTATCTCGAGGCTCGTTCGAGAATTAAAGGGAGTCTGAGAGGAGGAGGGGGTGGAAGAGGGTTAGGAAAGGGGGTGGGCGCGAGAAGTATGGGTGGTGGGTCGGAGGTGAGTGAGGGGAATTCTCTGATTAGAGGGCAACTATCTTCTAACGTACTGTAACAAGAGTTTTTATGTTGTGTTTTTCTACTTCGTATTATCATGCCCCACGTCGTGGATAAACATTAACACGAAAAACTATTGATTATTTTACCTGAGAAGAAACTACGATTGCGATATCTTTTCTTAACTTATATTTTTATTCCTTCGCCCCGGCTTGCTCGTCGGAAAAGATTGCAATTTACTTGACAAAATGAAATATTCCAATTTACAGACAATTAAAATATTCAAAATAATTCATATACCCTTAGGTCATGACCAACTGTATATACTAATTTAGACAGCAATTTGGTATATGAATGATTATTCCTTCTTTTAACTATATCGTCTAATTATTTGCCACACTTCACCACTTATACTTTCCACAAAATCCCATTACTTGATACAAAAGGATACCAGTCAAAAACTTAATTCTTTGCCAATTAAAACCTCTTGCCTCATGGCTTTTCGCATCGTATATGAAAATAAAAGTTTATAGTAACAACACAGTTGTTCGACGACACAGGTTGGTTTGTCCCTCTGTGGTCTGGAAAATCCTATAAGCCTGCGTGGTGTTCGTCCTTGGCGAGCCCTCAGCTTGGTCCCGTCCTGTTGTAAAATCTCCCGTTCCCCTCCTTAATTCCAGCTCCTTTATTAATTCTCCTTTTCTACGTGGGCCATGTCTCGCACGATACCACACAATGGAACTTCCCTCTACCAAAAAAAAACTCGCGTGCTCTCTCTTTGCACTCCGACAGTTTGATCTACAATTCCCTTTGTTGCCAACGCCTCCACTCCTTAGGTCTATTGTTTATTCTCTAATTTCACTTTATGGTGGATCTCTTATTGTTATTTTAAACCATTAGGTGGTAAGAGAAAAAATGGCGAGGCCAGCGTTACATTACAGTGTGTTGAGATGGTATCGCCTTCGAAGGCTACCCACAGCCGCGGGTAGACGGAAGCAGAGAAAAATCATAAAAAAGGAGAATTGTGCGCCAGTGCAAAGGAGGGGTGAGGGAGGAATCCTTCCACTTGCACGGACATGAGACACACGGAAATGAGAAAAGGGGAGGGATTCCCTCAGAACACTTGTTGCTAGTGTCGATAATTCATTCGTTGTAAGTGTCACCCTTTCATCACCGAGAGTCGGAATATAGTAGTGAAGGAATTTATTGAGAAGGGCTGTGAAGGAAGGAGGTGAAGCCAGTATGACTTCAGGAAGTGCAAAGAGAGGAAAATAAACGAAAATAACGGAACGACTAACTTACATACCACCGATTTGGAGAGGCAAATACTTCCGGCCAAGTTGCTAGACGACCTCTCACGATGATCACTCCGCCTGGAACGACCCCTCGTCCGACGCGTCCCCTTGGCAGGACGACTCATCGCCCGCACAAGTCTGCGACAGCGGCGACCTCCCCTGTCGCCCAGCTAATTAACCCCTTGCGCCGTAATGGCGAGACTAGCTCGTCATGAACTTTCGACGCCAAATCGCGCGACGACGAGTGTATCTCGTCGTCGGATTTTCATAATTTTAGCACTATTTAGAGGAACAATACACTTATTTTGAAAGCTTAAAAATGATAAAACATGCTTAGTAAACATAAATAATTCATATTCCATGAAACATAATGCATTGAAAGGATTAAAATGATTTTATTCGAGTAGCGATAGCTGTGTTCTCCACGCTTAGTAATCACATTTTATTTCACGGTTGTACGTTGATTAAAAGTTACAAAATATCATTTCATCACCTTCCATTTAAAAGAGAACAATAGGAAAAAAATACATAGCTAATAGAAGCACGGTATTCGGAAAATTAATCGAAGGCCTTAAAAAAAACCTATTCAGCGGATGCACGTGACCCGTCACAGTGTGTCGAAGACTAAAATTTTTGCCCCTCTGACGAAATAAAAGAAGATGCGGTAACTTTGTGATTCCACATGCATTTATTTATAGATTCATTTGCTTCCATCGCCCCGAAAACAGCACTGTTTTTCCTTAAAATCGGAGGGTTTTCAACAATTAAAATAGGACAATCACAAACAACCACGCCCTAGTTAGGAGTAACCTCTCCAGGCGGGCCTCGAACCCGCGACCTTCAGTGTGGCAGGCGAAGACCGCACCCCGCCGCCATCGAGGCCGGCAAAATTACTCAAATTACCTGGGTTACGAAGAGGAATTCCATCACAATAAGAAACAAAGTATACCAGTGCGTCTTATCGGAATACGTGTAATTGATAAAAGCTTACTACTTCAAATTCGAGATCCTCTGAATAAATTGACATGCAATTGGAGGGTCATTGCTTTTTACTCAATGCGATTATCAAAATTTACGAATTCAATTCTGGGACAAACGGAAAGTAGCAAATGTTCCTGCCAATTTCAGCATCCATAGTTGCAATGTAATAAGGGAAGGGATGAAAGGGAAGGGCTTTCGCAATTAATGGCCCCAACAGGTTTTGCTGCCATGCGTGAAATTAGTACCAGGGCTTCACCCATCGCCTGATTCGATCTGCGTGCAAAAGCGTCCGCGGCTAATAACGCGATGACCCTGCGGATAAAGCTTTGTGCTACTGACCGAATGGGCTGAGGCACCCATTCCGTACGAAACATTTGGACAACAACAAATAAATTATTCCGAGAGCGAGATGGCTCAGGAAAAAGAAACTTGACCCCCTATCCTTAATAATTCAACTTCGCACGCGTGCAGCTTATTGTTGGATGGCATTTACCCTCACATATCCCTTCCAATTTGCAAAATCAGCAACATTTCTGAATTGACAACTGTGATAGTGACTGATGAGTAAAATATGAAATAATTCTTCTCTGGCGAATCAATTACGTTAATTCTTCTCGAGATTTCGACCGTTTTAATTCGTTTTGTATTACCAACGTTTCAATTTACGACTCGCTCATCGTCATCAGGGTTCTCAATTCTAGCCATTAGCTACAGCTCAGATGGATAATTAATAATCCAGTCATTCTTAAAGGTAGTAACATCAAACCAAATGATCCGTCAAAAAATGTGCATTTTCCTCTTTCATACAGACAATCTGAACTAATTGCCATTTTATGCTGCAAAATGAAATTTTCTTCATAATGCTGCCACTTTAGTTATGATTAGGAATAAGAAATAGTTATCTTTTAAACAACAAGTATTTAAGTCTTATTTTTCCCAGATATTACGCTTAGTTAGAAGGTGTTAACAACAGCAAAACCTTCCGTATTCTTGTCAAGTCAAAACTCGTTATTGCTTATGGCGACCATTTATTGCATTTAAAGTTAGTGGGTTATCCTTCGATTGGTCTCATAGGCAGAAGGCGTAAAGCGGATATGAATTGTGACTTTATCTCTCCCTTCTCATTTTGAAAAATCGCAGAGAATCCCGCACACCTTCCCCTCAAAGAAGGACGCCACAGGGGCATGGTTCCAAGTCCAATTCGACCGACGAAGAAGTGCAATCTAATTTATTCTTCGGAGTACGGGCCTCTGAAAAATCCTCCGAAAATTTTTTACCTTCAACCTAGTCCAGACAGATTCAGCTAAGAATTTGAGGGTGGAATGGACTTCACTATTAAAATATAGCAAACGCCCTAAAAATCGACACATGTTTTCGGATGATTTGCTCCTTTTATTATCAACACCTCTTATTGTACTATACACAAAGTTATTATTAAGTACAAATTTATTATTTGTACGTCTTTGAAAACATTTTTTGCATCTTAAATATCCGTTGTAATATTGATGAACATTTACTAGCTTTATCGATCTCGTATCCATAACACATGTTAATGAGGGAAAAGTGTTCCATTTGCCTCTAATTCCAGCTCCGAAAATCCTAAAAAAAAATAGAAGTTAAATAGCTATTTTGCGAAAAAACAGTTTTATCGAGCTGTATTATGCTAGCTCTGTAATAGTCCTGATGCACAACTGAAATGACAAATTAAAAAAAAACAGAGGAAACTAACTTTTAGTTCAACAAACCCCCAAAAGGATTGTGACAAAATGAATTTTATTTGTTCACCCATTATAAGCCAACGTTGCTTCTAAGTAACATCAAAAATATACATATTATCAGCTCTATTCAGGAAAGATTTCAACTGCGAGTTACTTTGTGCTGTAAAAATCAATGGCGAAATATGTAACTGCCACAATAACCCTTTCGCGCCGGACCTTCGTTGAGGGAAATTCTTCCTCAATACGAGTCTCTTGAAAGTTTTCTTTACTCCTCTGTACGAAGCCTTTCCGCGTCGACTAAAGGCAGTGGGTCCCTCCCGAAACATTTTTGGACCCAACTCGGTGGGGCGCCGATCCTTTTCCTCGGCCTCTGTCCCAGACCCTAGAGGGATTAAAAGCCCCTTCCTGGGAAGAGTCCGCGGTCAACTAGCTAAAATATTAACGCAGAATATATGCAAATACTTGTTGTTCGTATCGATTTTTTTTATTAAAAATGAATTTCGTGTTTTTTTCTGAGCGTGCAGAAATTTTAAACGAAGTTCTAACGTTTATATAGACGGATCTAGTATATTTACTAGTTGTTCTATAACTCTGTTGATATTAACGTTAGAATTTCATTTGAAATTTCCATGTGGTCAGCAAAAAATGATGAATTCATTTCTAGCATTCGATTTCAAAAGTAAGCAACAAATATAGTTTTGGAAAACACACTGCAAATAACAGTAGTTGACCGCGTGGAGAGGATAGGAAAGGGTCGACCTGAGCGGCCGAAGAAAGGACTGGGCTCGCGCTAAGTCGGATCACGAGGGGCGACCGCGTCCGTGGGTCTATTGTGTCCGCCACGGTCACTTTTTTCGACCTGTGCCGCACAGGCATTCGTTGGTTAGGGTAAGAACATTCAGGACGCACTGGTGTGGCATTCGTAGTTGAGGAAAAAAAAATCCTCGCCGCACAGGTGCGGGAATCGGCGCGAAAGGGATAATTGTGATTGAGTAGAAAATGTTCACATTTTTATAATGAAAAGCATTGAAATTTAATATCTCTCAGAAGCAACAATGGGTTAGAAAGGGTTAATTCTTCTATCCACGTCGTTACCAATTATTACCCATAAAATCTCTTTTAAGAAACTAGAGGAATTCTTTAAAACAAATCAAGACGGAGAAATACTTTGAAAGAGAAAGGAAAAATACATTGAAGGTAAATGAAAGCAAACATATTGTGCGAATATCATAAGAAAGAACCACTCGCTTCGGAGTCAAAGGACAGAGACGGGTAGGAGAGGAAGGACTGTCCGACTCAAAAACATCTTCTCGTGGGAATATGGACCGGAGGAGGGGAAGCGGTGGAACCCAAGGGAGAGACAGCTCTTCTCATGTCCGGAAGAAATCCACTCGTGAAGAAATTCGAAACGACGATCCGACGCTATGTGAAAGAACGGGCAGACGGGGAGAGAGGGAGAAACAAGAGATAAAATCATAGAGGGAATGCTCACTCGAGTCGTCGTTGTTTGAGTGACCTATGGAGTGGTGGTGGATATGATCGGAGGTACGGGAACAGAGGATGTGCCCAGGGGAAATTAGTGCTCGGAGCCGCCAGACTTGACAGAGCAGACCTTGGTGTGGCTAATAGAAGTGCTTTCAAAGGCTTTCCACGATAATGAAACAATTACGCAGTGCTACTCTAAAAGTTTCTTCAAAGAATTTCCTCTCGATTCGGGTGAGGTAATTAGTAATAGCGTTGAAAATTAAGCATGGTCAAATGTGAAATTATTCGGTCACGTAATAGCAACATAATAACTCGACAATGAAAAGGAAAAGACAGGCTTTTCAAAGGTTTTTGAACAAAAAATTAGATTTAGTGTGTTTTCAAATTTCCGCGACAATCTTTGAATAACCTTCTTTCGAATTACGTCATTCATTCTCCCTAAAGTGGTGAACCAGATTCTTCAGATTTGTATAGAAATAATGCATTAACACAAAGGTTATTCGTGAATTACGCAACAAATAGCATTATAAATTCGTGGATGATTACTCGGGAATTCCACCGGGTCAGATTCTCCAATGCGTGTCGAATCTTGGAAATGGTCCGCCTTATATACACGGATGACGGCGGCGACAAACGGGGCAAGAGTTACGTGATACCGCCGTCATCTGTATGCAAGGAAGTCATTTCCCAAGATTCCCTGACATGCCCTGATCAAGATGAACAACTCGTACAACGTCGGCTGAGATGGAGAGCCTGACCCGGTAGAATGCCCGAGTAACCTTCCTCGATTCTACACTCCGGGAAAGCCAGCGATCATTCTTCAGCATCATAAACCATTGTTAATTCATAATAATTTAGAATAGGGTAGGAAGCGCTGCTTCATTTTGATGACTCTAAGATAGTTCACAATGAACCGATATCGCAGAACAGACTCTGAAAGAAATTGTTGTCACTCTACGCAATAGGAAATAAATTGATCAAAGCGGTGAAATCAGTTGACAAAGGAGTATGGCATAGAGTACCGTAGCATACCGTAGCACGTTATATTTTATTGCTTACTTATATAAGTTTTGTGTAATGATAATTTTACTCTTTATTGCTGTTTATAATCCTACATTTTATAAATGCTTAATCATATTTCCATTTTTAATTTTTTATAATGACTACAGGTACAAAATTTTTGCATTGCTTCTCATTGCCATCTAGTTAACATAATTATGTTTGGTCGCGAAATTCCTATTATTTCACTACAATTAATCATAGAGCAAATGAGAAGGATTTAAGGCATTATTTTTATTCAATATATAAGCGAATTGCACTAGCAAAGGAGGCTTTCATGAACAGGAAGGAGCTTCTTAGAGGATCGTTATGTAAGAGTTTAAAGAAAAGGTTAGTGAAGAGTTTGATTTGGAGTGTAGCTCTCTATGGTGCCGAAACATGGACACTGAGGAAAGAAGACGAGAGAAGATTGGAGGCATTCGAGATGTGGGTATGGAGAAGAATGGAGAGGGTGAAATGGACGGAGAGGATAAGGAACGACGAAGTGCTGGATATGGTGGGTGAGGAGAGGCAGCTTTTGGATGAGATACGGAGGAGACAGAAGGTATGGATGGAGCGAGTACTTAGCGGGGAGGGGATGTTGAAAATGGTGTTAGAGGGTAGAATGTTAGGGAAACGAGGGAGGGGAAGGAAAAGAGTAGGATTTTTGGATAGATTGAAGGGGAGTAGGCCTTATAGTGAATTGAAGAAGGCGGTAATGGAAGGAAAGGAAGGCTCCCAGATCACTTCTTTAGTACTCCATGCAAACCTACCTTAATCGGTAGAATACATTAATAATAATTAGAATTACTTTTATGTTTTCTTAGCCCTATTTACGTTTTTGTGCAATATCTGAACGAAAATATGGTATGTGTAAGCTATACTTAATGAAGAATATATTTCACCATATATCTTGTGATCCCCATAATTTAATATTTTTCTTGTTTAGGAAAAGTAATCGTGATAGGCTAATCTTTTTTTCTCTAAAAGATCAAATAAAAATCCATAGATAAATCAATTTATGACCAAATAATAAAAACCTTTTCTGGCACAATTCTCTAGGCAATTAAAATTAAAAATATAACATCGAAGTATAACTATAAAATTAAAAAATGGGAGCATACAGCAATAAGAAGGGAGAGGAGAAAAATCATATAAAATTTTACAGATAATTTTATTAATAACAAAGCATCAAAATTAATTTAATTTATTTACAATTTCTGCGAATTCGTTCGACAACTGTAGTTTCATTCATGTTTACGCTCGCACAACGCTTCCTGATTTTTTAGTACATGGTAAGTTTCGGGGCACTAATGAAGAGAACTGCCTGAAGGCGATTGATGAGGGTTTGCTCAAGATTTGGGAAAGAGAAGTGGAGAGAGAGAAAAATGCGCGAAGAAGTGCAGGACATGGGGAGAGAGGAGAGGAAATTAGCAGATGAGATACGCAGGAGTCGGTAGGCTTGGATGGATTGAACGAGTGTTGATTGGGGAGGGAGTGATGAAAACAGTGTTACAAGGGTAAACGAGGGTGAGGATGGGGGAGCCATATTTACGTTGAGACGCATTGCTGGGGATTCTGTCCACCGTGTGTTAACTTCATACGGTATCGTCTATCGTCTATTAACGACTACCTCATGCCTGCCGATTCTCAGACTTTAATTCTATTCCTGCGGAGTCTCGTTTGCTAGCCACTTTGTGTTAGGTGCATTCTTCATCCTCGAATGAATAGACCTTTTGATACATTATGGTGGCTAGTGTAAGATAAGAGGACGAAAGTAGAGCAGGTTAAGTATAAAGAAGAGATTATGAGTTTATTAACTTACAAATAAGGATAGAAAAAAATTCTGAAGCGAATACTTGGCGGTGAAAGGATGTCGAAAAACGTTTTAGGGAGAAGAATGTTCGGTAAACGAAGAAGAAAAAGAAAAGATTTTTAGATAAGTGAAAGGGAGTAGACTTTACGCTGAAGAAGAGAGATCACAATGCCGACTCACTCGAGGAAATCAAAGGAGAATGATGCCTGATTTGAACCATTATTTTATTCTCCTGCACGTTGCCATGAAAAGTGATTCCACATCAAAAATAAGTGTAGTCTTATATACTTAATGGCTTCCATTTCCATATACTAGTTTTATATTTGCGAAATGTTACTTTTGAAATGATTTAAATGGAAAAACACCAAACAAAGGCCTCAAATGGGAAACCAGTTTCATTCATGTCATATCAGAACCCCGCTATATTTTCAATTCCGTTAGAAGCGATACATTAAATTTTCCGAGCCGATAGGTATGGGAATTCGTTTTTCCCCTAACAATAAAGGACTTGGAAACAATAAATGCTAGGTGGAAATTCGTTACAGAATTTCCTTCATATTTTTTACCGTCTGATATCCTTACACCTCCCGCCACTCGCCCATTGAGGCGGATTTCAGGGTATTGTGTGCATGTAGATGTACAGACTTCATGTAAATCAGGTGGGCAATTATAATTACGTGTATGTAGGTGTGCGGTGACGCCAAAAACAATGTTTTTTGAGTCAACACTGCAACCCGTCCTCAAGATTTAGGATGATGTAAGGAAGGATAAAATTGGCGAAGTCATCACGCGGATTGTAGTTGATAAGAATGATCAAATAAAGTTTTTCATAAAAAAATTATCATTTCTACTGTTTACATTTATAATGCTGTGTAATGTGATAAGCTACTGTCTTGGTGGGTAGGCCCTCATCCTCTGCTGGTAATGACTAAAAAAAAAGAAAGTTGAAACAATAAACAGAGAAAATTTGAAAATGAAAGCAAAAATAATAAAGTGAAGGCACAACAATAACAAAACTGATCAAGAAAATATTTTAAAACTCAAAAAAGTTGTATTAACCGCAAAAACCGAGAAAAAATAAAAATAATGCTTTGAATTTACTGTTTTTTTTAATCCATTCTGACTCCTTCCGATGCCATTTGTTGGTTAGGCATAGTTCTTATATTCAGTATGCATTGCTTGCGCTCTAAAGTAGGTCAATTTTCTCGTTCCCTCACATTGGAAAGGTAGCACTGTTCCATTTACACTTGCTTTTACATGAGAGTAATTTGGTGGCAAATAGATGCATTCATGAAGAAAGATCTGAGGTTTTCCCGGCGTATGATGCTGTTGAAGTTTATTCGGGATTGCCACCGGATAAGGTTCTCCATCTCTGCCGACGTTTCGATGGCCGAGTCGTCCATCGTCATCAGGGCTTGATGACGATGACGATGGACGACTCGGCCATCGAAACGTCGGCAGAGATGGAGAACCTTATCCGGTGGCAATCCCGAATAAACTTCAACAGATGCATTCATCTTACACTACTATTGGTAAGTTAGTTAACGATGCTACACAAGCCTATCTTTGAACGCTCACGCGAGTGACTGCATTCAATTTCCATCGTCGCAAAAAGACATATGAATAATATTCCGCAAGGGATGCAGGTGAATTTTCTATGCTGGAGCCAATAAGGTGGTTTCCTATTATTTTTTTATTGCATAAATAGTAAGATTATTACTCCTGGAGTTCGCATTTCACGATTTCAGATTTCTAAATGACGATATCTATTTTTCGCGACTAAATGGAAAGAGACAATTTTCAAGCGCGCGAAAATGCGACGGCTAAGTGTAAATGCTGGGAAAACCCTGTGTGATGTCATTCTGGTTCCCGCTGTCGCCGTGTGAGGTGAGCTTGGGGCGAGGGTATGTGCGCTACTGCGATGCCGGCTGCTAGCAGGTAGCGCTTGGCTTAAATAAGGATTATCAGGGTTCCCACTCTACCTGAATAATGAAATTCACGGCTTTTTCCAGGTTTTCACGGTTATTTTTCACGTTTTCATGGTTTTTTTAGGTTTTCACGGTCACAATTTCGCTAAATTCACGGTCCGTTAATAAGCCAACAGTAAGAAAATCACTGGCCGTATATCAACAGAAAATTAACGTACGCGGCAAACGCTGTGAATGTTAACGCCGCAATGAAAAGTGATATCTGTTATGACGTGAACTGTCGTTTGCAAAATTCAGGGCCGGCTAAAGGACCAGCCCAACCGCGCTCCTGCCTGGACGCCAAATACCTTTCGGACCTCCTTCCGTCCGGACACCCGAGGTCCTTTTTTAATTCCTCGCCGAGAGATTGTTTTTTGCGCACGTTGTTATTACTGTACAGTAACCGAATTTCCCCACCCCAATCATTCTTATTTAACGGAAAATATTTTATTTAAATTGTTTATAGAATATAATAAATTGATTCTCTCTTATTTAACGGGAAATATTTTATGAAAATTGTCTAAAGAACATAATAAATCGAAAAATAATTTCATACACCGTATTAGCACAATTCTAAGACGAACACGATTCTAAGACTACCCTCCTTTTTTGGAACTCCACTAGGGGAAATTTTTTTCTTCCTAATAGCGATACGATTATAAAATGAATGCGGAAAAACGATCAATGCTTTATTTTTTGCTAGGTTGCCTATGTCCCAGGAAACGCAGGATTTTGGCGAGTAATTAAGATATTCATTAAAGGTTTCAAACAATATTTTTAGATAATAACAGGAATAGTAGTACTTTATCAAGACATATAGGTCATATTGTTGATTCGACCCATATCCCTTTCAAAATTCTGAAGGAAAACGCCACCTCACTAAAAAAATGTTTGCTGTCCACTCGGCATTTACACTGCTATTATGGATTTCAGTCTGATGTAAAAATTCTTATCCATCAAACACCATTTCCAGTACACGTATTCACGAAAGCAATGTGCATGTTGTGCCAAAAACAACCGCATTCGCCGGCACAGTGACTGGTTGTGAGATGGATGACGAACGCCAAAAATAGTCTATTACTTGAATTGTTCCTGTCTATTGAATATATTTTTAATATAATTGAGGTTGTGTGTAAAGCGTGAACAATGTTGCCTTAACCGTCAGTGGCACGCTCATCTGGATCTTCGCCTTCATATCTCTACTTGTTTTCTCCAACTCTACCCCCACCCCTACCGTCATATGCTAGCGGACAACCCAAGGCGCTCTGCAATATTCACGCGCATCTAGCCCGGATTCTTTTCTTCGTGTTCAATTATTTTCAGTCCATCTCTTTAAGTTCTCAATAGTTTCTTCGGAGGGGCCGAGGTCCGAAGACGAGTAAAATTAAATTAGTGAAAATGAAACCTGACTTTATTAAACCCACATGGAAAACACTCGGTGGTTCGAAGTCCAGCCACCCTGGAAAGTAGGGAACCACTCGTACGAGGTGAAGTTCGGAACTGATGCTATCGCGTACGGGGGTACGCAGAGCATACTGCAGAGGGCGAAGCGTGACCATATGACTGCGCCATCAAATTTTTTACCCTAAAGATACCCATTCTTTTCTATCGTAGCGCCAGATGAGCAGATGTATTCGGATTGTTAGTAGAGAGAAACAAAAACCCTGAGAAGATATTCCTTCGTCAGTAACTCTGACAAGTGAGACTTATAGTATAGCTCGTAAATTTATAACTGATAACAACCTGATATCATGTTTCCGGGACAAAATGCCAAATTAACTGCCGAGAAGCTCAGCTACGACGATATCGCGTTTCGCCAAAAATCACCATCGTATTTTTCCATCTATTTCCTTGCTTAAATACGTCGCGTTTGGTCACTTTTTTTTTAATTGCGTGCAAATTACTAACATTTCAATCTAATAAAAGCATAATAGCAATTACTGAATATCATTGTTAGATACCTTTTGGGCTAATACGTGACTCATGCAGCAGTTGACCTCCAGGAAATAGGAACTTTGAAGGAGTTATAGAGCGTTCCACATTTAGTTGACAGTATGGGCTCTTATGGGGAATCGTTTCCCATGTTAATTTCCGCAAGGCCAGGAGCGCGGTGTTGTCAATAACAGCACGAAAATTAATGTTGCGTAATGCACTGATTAAAAAATTGCATTCTTATGTAGAAAGAGATGCTGCATTCATTGGTGCCAATAGTTTTTCGATAAAAATTATGACTAAAGCTATAAAAAACATTTCCTTAAATTTCCGTCAGAAACGTGTATTTTTTACTTTATCTTCTTCTCGCAATTTCTGCCTAACCGTTGTCTGTATTGAATTGAATCTTCAACAGAAAATTCTTCACACTATTTTCTCTTTGAAGGTCTTCACCAATTGTACAAATATTGAGTTAAAATGTTGTTATGCCGACGTAACACCCTTTAGGACAAGAAAATTTTGATTTTTGCAAGGTGAAAAGTAGTCGCTTACTAACTTACGTTTCTTACGTCGTAGGTCCCTATATGCTGCATACCAAATGTGATGAAAATTACAAAGTTATTTTTGGTGAAAAAATAATTAACTTAAATCAATTCTGAAGCGAGTTACAAGGTTTTGATCTTAAGAAAAAATATTACGGCGCCGCTGGGCCGGGCTTCTTGCTTTTCCTTGCGCGCAGAGGGAAAATTCTCGGGCGGGAAAGGAGTTTTTTGTCAATGCATACTATGAAATGTATTAATCTATTCGTTTGATATCCCAAACAGAGAATACTCATACGTCGTAACAGCAGTGTTTTTATCGGAATACATTGATACACGAAAGTAAGCAAGCGACTTGGAAATAAGACGCTTTCGCCTTGGGTGTTTCGGTCCCATCGCGGAAACCAAGAAAGAGAATATCTCATAATCTGTGCGATACACTACCACATCCAGTGCACGCCTTTTAAAAAAGGGGGCTTGGGTTTTTTCTGAGTTCCTTTCATAGGGTACCATAAAACCTGCACCAGAATCGACCCAAGCCGAAGGGGTCGTGGGAAGAATTTACGAAGGCGTTCAGTTTGTCGTTGCATTTTTTGGAGTGAACAAGTGTTGTGTGGTCTGCTGAATTTAAGAATTGTGAAGTGTGTTTTACACTTATCTCTGCTGTAACACACCCAATCAATATGTCAGATACAAAGAAGAGGAGAAAAGGTGAGAAGCTTATAAGCCGCGAAAGACAGTTGGTGCTCAGTCTTATCGTACTCCAGGAAATCTCTCAGCATTTGTGAGGCCTGCCGAGAAACTTCGAAGGCTACTGGATGCTCGGAGTCTACTGTTTACAGAGTGAGAAAGGAAAGCTCCCGTGGTCCATTGGTAACTCCTTCAAAAACTAAAGAAATTAGACAGCCTTACAAAAATTCGAGAGCAGTGATTTTCGACGATTTTGTCCGATCGGGAATTAGAAGGAAGGTACATGAATGCTTCGTGAAAATATTCCTCCGACTTTAAAATCCATCTTAAACTCGGTATATATGGATAGTATTCTCCCAGATTACAAAAGGACAACACTATCTCGTCTTCTTTTGGACATCGGCTTCGTGTACGAACGCAGGGGGAAAAGAATCATCCTCATCGAAAGGGATGATATTATTCGTTGGTGGCACAATTAATTATTATTTAAGGCAGCTATAAAAATATCGTCGCGAACGCAGGACGAGTGTATTCACATGCGAAAGTTGGAATAATGTTGGACAAATAGTGAACATTAGTTTGCGAAACAAACAATTAGAAAATCCGCGTCAAGCTTTCCTTGCTGGACTAAATACTGGGCTTGGCCCCCACTTCCCGAGGAGGATGATTTGCAATTATACACGCAGGAACGGAAAATGGGTTCATAAAAGGAGCATCGCATGTGTTTCTGTACAAAAAGAACTCAATGGATGAGTATGAAGAAGCGGGTGGCGAGTGTTACCAGAGATGGTTTGAGCACTCACTTCTTGCAAACTTACCCGAAGGATCAATTATAGTGGTAGATAATGCCTCTTATTACTCAAGGAAATTGGAATCCTTGCCTACTACAAGGTGGAGGAAAGAGAATATTAAGGAAATTAGCTTTGAAGATGTCAGCTTGAAAAGAGATATTTAATTTACAATAAACCAAAATTTTGAAAAATTAAAGATTGATGATGTCTTATACAACATCGCCTTTCATGTAATACTAGCCAGAGCCAAAAAATATTGCATAATAAGGAAGGAATATAAATTTTGTCTCATTCAGGAGTGGCAATAATTTTAATTATCCTTCAATTTATTGTTATTTTTTACATTACAGATTATTCATTATTCAGCTTGTGCATTGAATAAGTACGTACATGAAATAACAAAAGACTTTTCCTTTTATATTGGAGCAAAGGTATTTTAGTTACGGTAAAAAATTCCTTAATTTACGTCGTCTTTCGTGCGATCCCTAACTCCTTTTTGAACTAAACCATTTTGGCGCTCTATTATGTGTGGTTGCATACGCTGTTAGGATGCCTGCCGGCGGAGCGGAAGCTTGGCAACACTGTTATCCATAAGGCCCGTACTGTCAACTAAATGTGGAACGCTCTATAGGCTGAAAAAGGTCAGTGGGCGAGAAGAGGGGGGAGCGCGAAACACGTTTCTATTGTTCTCGTGTAACTCGATATTTTTTTCGAAGCTAAGGTCTTCGTAATACAATCCCTGCGCGAGCTGGGGCCTTATTTTACTTTGAAGAAGAGGAAAGCTTCAGAAGGGGAGAGGCGAATGCTGAATGGAAGGGGATAACGAATCTTGGGAAATGCGCTAATGTTACATTCCCACGGCACTGAGCTTCTCCCAATGGTAGTTCCATCTCTTGGGGAAGATTCCAACTATGGGCTATTCGTTATTAGTCATAAATGACACATTGTATTTATTTCGTCTCCTTCTCGTCTAACGATGGATGCGGGAAAATTAAGCGTCGGAACCGCGATCTTCAAACGATCAATGCGAGAAACGATACTTCGGGGAACGATAGATGCGGGAAAAAATTACATTGTCTATAAGGAACTTTATTTGGGACCAGAAACGGCGAACGATCAATGCGGGAACGATAGATTGAGGTTCCACCGTATAACTTTTCTTTTGAAAGCGGCAGTGTAAGGACTTCTTTTCTCTGCTATCGTAATACTCTGAAACCAAAACTGAATCGATCACTCTAATCAGAGGCAAATCATGTTCCCTTCATACTGTTGCTCTGGGAAAAATGGAACGACTTTGTAGCAGTTTATATCGCGACGGCATTGAGGCTTTAACGTAACAATCCTAGGCGGATATAGGGAGGGGCACGGGGGCACATACCCCCCAGACACTTAAAAAATATGTAAGATTTTGAATATGGTCACATTATCATTGCGCTCGTTTTGTATCATGAGGTATCCTTGTGCCCCCCCCCCCCCCAGAACAAAATCCTGGATACGGCTTTGCTTGTGCTCCCCACTCCCCAGAAAGAAACCCTGGATCCGCCTCTGGTTAAAATTTAGGTAAATTGTAATCAATCACACAAAAATTTTGTAAGTTGATCAAGCTCTAACTTGAATGGAGCCGAACCCAGGGTAAAGCAGGCGATCTCGCGGACACAGCAGAAGTGCACCCGGCGATTGATTGGCACGCACGCTTTACCTGCTGCCTAAAATGGCAATAGTTTTTCACTTTAATACAAAATTAAATAAGCTAAATTACTGTTCAGGTATTTTTGACGTCGAGTTTTCGTTGTATGGCTATATATATATTAGGTGACAACCTCAGGTATCCATAATTTTTTCCGACGAAAATTATGCAACCCAATTGACGTCGAGAATTTTGCATTCGATTGTAAGACGAACCCTCTTTTCTGCAGGAGTTAGGAGGAAAAAAAAACCTTGTCTTCGATAGGTGCAAATAAGTACATTATAATTCACATGGTTTGAAATACATATATAAAGACATAATAAATACCTGCTGAAACATGTTATTTTCACATTCACTTTACTTTATCACCCGTCAAATATTTCCACACAAACTTTCCGATTGCGACGTAAAACTGGCAAGTCCCAGGTCGACGCATGCGGAAATCGTGTAATGCAGTATTGCCATAAGCGGAAATCTTCTCTCGTTTTCAGGCCGCAACGCGCGAGAATTAGTAACATCGCGCCGAAAGCTCGCTGTCGCCCGGTTCAAACGCAATGAGCGTAGTGTCCACAGCGCATAGCAAGTTGTCCAGGTTAGCGGTCTTCCAATCACAGGTTTGAGGGTGTTGAATAAACGTTCAAATTTTTCGACACAAATGCCATCTAGATTTAGTTTCGAAAGTGGTCGCTGCAGCCATTGGGACGCCTAATTGGGTGGAAGGGGGACTAACAAGCAGTGACCGAGGGAGGGGAAACCAAGACAGTCGAGGAAAATAAACAAGCTGATGAGAATTGGTGTCATATTTCAGGTGGGGGGAGAGAAAAGGCCTGCGCTGGGAAAATATTTTTTTTTCTTCAGGCAACATTCGTTCCCACGCTTTTCTGACACATGCGACGATGCTCGCTACAATGAATAGAAGTGCCCTCGCTACGAACGAAGTTGAAAATTTCTGGGAAGGTATTATTATCAAAATTGAGAGATTTTTAAGGTTTTAGGACGAAATTCACGGCTTTTTCCAGGTTTTTTCACGGTAGACGAAATTCACGGCTAATTCACGGTTTTAAGGTTTTCACGGTTGAGTGGGAACCCTGATTATTATTCCCCTATTTAAAGAAGGAAACTTTCCGAACTTAGGTCATTTCAATGGGTGATTATTAAGACATGTTTCCCTGAGCTCTGACCCTCATATATGCATTGGTTATGTCAGACTATGTAAAACTCCTATCTACTCATACAGAATCTAGGCTCCTGTGACGTCAATAGGAGTGGAATCGCATGTGCGCCAATATGGCCTTTCTCAAATAAGGTTAAAAATGACCATTTCCATTCGTCTAAACTGGGATTTCTAAAACCAAATAATTTGTCTATTATGAATACACTAATTGTGGGTAAGGAATCGCAATCAATGCATTTCGTTTTCTTTGATGAAGTAAACTACCCTATTGTGGGGCAGCTTTATTTATTGGAAAACTTGTTTGACCGATGTCACGTGGCATGGGATGATGGGGAGAATTCATAGGGTGGTGGGATGGAGAGAGGGGTGGTGTGGTGAGGGTGGAATAATTGCTTCGGAGGGAGAGGGTGAAGAGGAAAAAGCCCTTTCACTCGACGGAGGACAGATGAGGGCGGGTGGCAGGGGGTGCAACTCAGGGGGTGCGCTGTCCTGGTATTTCAACCATGACGTAAACAGAGGGGGTGAGTTGGAAACGACTCGGGATTATAACGCCATAATTGCACCACAAAAAGGCTTGTTTAAAAATAATCATGGCCTCATTCCAGGATGGAAAAAAAGCCACCGACGTAATATTATTAACAATGAGCGCCATAAAAAAGTTGAAGTTGCTCAGTTTTCATCCCCATTCTTAATTAAGCTCAAGACAGGCCAGGAGAGCGTGGAGGGTGGGTGGGGGGGAGGATTAGGGGAGGGGGTTGATTTCATTGGAGGGAATGTAGGTGTGGGCAAAAATGGCGGCTGTGAAAAAGAGTTGCCTTCGTGTCTCGTCAACAACACTGAAGTCGAGAAAATCCCCCGCACAGGGAAGAATACATCATTTAACCAGCAACGTGACACAGAGATTAGAAGAAGACGAGGGCGGCTTAGTCCTCGTCAAAAAAGACATCGCGACATCTTATCGTTCAAAGCAGAGGCGACGGCTGATTCATTCGTAAGTAAAATACCATGTCGACCAGTGAGGACGAGGTGTGTTGAGAAAATTGTGGGAGTTTTAGTTTTTTCTTCCTACATTTACTTATTCGTCTACATCAATGCTGTCGCCCTCAAAATATTCCCCATTAGATATTATGCACTTGTGCCAGCTCCTCTTGCTTATACAATCATACATACTCAATTTCGAGGTATGTACACTTTAGCTCTGTAAAATTTCCTTGTCATCTATGCTTATAATATGACAACCCTTAAAGGTTCTCTTTACTTTTAGAAGCAGAAAAAGTCACATTGAGCCATGTCTGGTAAGTCGGAGTTGTGAACATGGAGTCTGATGAATCGTTTACATTATTTTTCTTTACCAAAAATTCACAAACAAGCAATGAAGTGTGACCTGAAAATCGTCGAGCTCATGAAAATACGTCTATTCTCTGAGGCAGCCACAGACAAAGTAAACAATGAATACAGCTGATAGTTTATAATACTTCTGAGGCATGAAAACCAGCATAAGGAAAAACATTTATAATCGTACTCTCCAAACTTGTGAACAATTTAGCGCTTTTAATATCTACCGCCTGCCGCTTGTATTTTCGTTGTACTTCCGATCCCTGCCATAGGACTATCGAATTTTCTTACATTAGCTACATATATGTGTCAGCATGTTAATAACCCTCTTTTTAGCCTATTCGCATTTTCCGTAAGTTTTAGTACTTCCTGTGGTACCGCTAAATCCATTTAGTCACACACATCATGGAAGGGAAGCGTCACCATAGTTCCACACCTTCATACTCACTCGATAGGCTTCTTCATAGACCGTAGTCTCCTTTCCTGTGTGCGCAGGTATAAAAATATATCATCACTTCTCTAAAAGTTAGTAACATCGATTTATTTAACGCCGACGAGGCGCCAAATAAGGGACAAGTCGTCTCACTACGCATCGTTTTTTACCTTCTACCATCTTCTGATTTATATTATCAAAGATAAACGACCTCCTAGCAGCATGCGCGGGATGAATTTTGCTGTGTCAGAGGCGTGGGAGGGGGAGAAGCGAGCGTGGAGGGGAAGGGATCGGCCTGCGGCTCTGCAGGGTTATTCCACTAATCGTATGGCCGGGCCATAAGTCGAAATCGACCATAACTACGGCCTCGCGACATACGCATGGCTTCGAGCGATTCTACTCTGAGCGAAAGGCCATAAGTCGGGCGGTAGCTATGGCCTAAAGGCCGTAATATTATGGCCTGCCTAGGAGGCGGTCATAACACGGGCCATACGAAATAACATTGCTCGCCTAAGGTGTTATAAAAGAAACTTACGAAGTGTCATCGATTACATAGCGATTGTTTCAAGAAATATATGAATATTGTGGGTGAGCACATACGGATTCAACGGGCATTGGCTAGATATATTTTAAAAAGACGTCGTTTTCATAAGGAGGATACGGGATACGTGTAGGTAATCCGTTCGCATACGATGATGATATTTTCTCTGATAGTCTCATATTGATGTTTTAACTTTATACAGCTACCGAAACATAAGCCTCTGATAATAAAATTAATGAAACTTAAAGTTTCAATTTCATCTTTAAATTTCGTGTATTGGCTGGATTTATAAGGCTTTTGGGGGCAAATGATTGCAGCCATTAGACAATAGTTACACCATTGGAAGGAGAGGAAGGGGGTTAGAACTACAATAGGATGTCATGTTCTAACTCTATCCATTACATGCAGAATTCACGAATATTATAATACTGCACGGTACAAATTTCTTCTGCTTCTTCTCGCCGGTGATTTGCGTTCTTCACTTGTTTTAAAGATCTTCAGCGTCTGCCGCTAGATTAGTGTTTAAAGAAAATCCAAATTTATCCTTTAATAAGAGTCCATTTCGGTTAAGGAACATATAATTAATTTTTTATTCACGTTGGAACAAACTTCCTTCTCAAAAAAATGACTGGTGTATAAAAAAGTGAACCAAACTTATAGTACCAATTATAATTCTCATACTCGCCTGCAGAAAGGGCGTTAAGACTTTTGGCCGGGCCATACGATATGGCCCCTCGAGATTGGAATCGGTTTAGGCCGTAATTTCGGGTCAGACCATAAGAAACTTACGGCCGGCCATACGTATGGCCCCGTTTAGTAGAATAGCCCTGCTGGTATCCGCGACGCTGCGTGGGCGTTGGAATATTTTCTTCGCGGACGCAGACTCAAATTAGGCATTTTGTGGCTAAACGGTGGCAGATACGTCAAAATGCACGAAATACTTGCCCCATAGGACAGTAACTCGGCAAAATCTATAGGGAATGACCATAAAATATTATATTTTCGAATTTTGATCCTCCCCCCCCCCCTAAATTGCATTTGAGCGAGGGTCAGGGGTTCACGCACAGGTCTCAAAATTTTCAGGCCTTATTTTTGATCGGTCCCACAACTTTTTTTCATTGGGCCAGATGGATTTGAAAAAAATCGATTTTTGCGATCCGCCCTATTGTGTATGCCTCTCTACAGACCAAACATTGAGCCATAATCTCACTAAAATTTAAGGTGGAATGAAAAAGCACGAATTTGTAAACGAAATTCCAACTTGAGATAATACAGTCCATAAAATTCGTACTCACAGAAATTTTGTATCACCTGAAGGGACCAAGAGCCAAGGTACCACCTTCTTACATGGCTTACCTGGAACGAGAAAGAAAGAACGATTTAGAAAATAATCTATATTCATCTTCATAGCCCAAAATATATGCTTAGAAGTTAGTTCTACCTTGAATTTCTGTTTTCAATTTTAACTTACAAATTTTGAAATCAATAAAAGGCATCACAATTAATGTGAGTTGCTTTAAATACTTCGAGGGAAAAATTTGCCTCAACAGGACTCCCTTCACTAATTTTTAAATGCATGGAAATTGCTATGAAGTAACAAGAAATCACAGAGAAATTATTAAGAAATACCAAATATAGAGAGAGAGGCATTAATCATGGTGAATGGAATTTTCATAAAATGTTAACGAATTCATAACGCCGGGTATAAATTACCGTCCATCATACAACTTCGGTATCATCAATGAAGACATAATTTCAACGTATGCGCAACAAAGAAGTCAAAATGAACGAAATTCATTACCTCACGCAGTGTTCACGAAATAGCCTTGTTGTCGTACAGGATGTCGTATAAAGTCGCCTTGGTTATCATCAAATACGGGCTGGACAATAAGTGAAATATATACATATTTTGAATGAAGGAAGAAATCCTTCCTTTCCTTCCTCTTGTATCCTTTTTTTCTTCTTAATTTGGAACGATGCTCTGTTATAATTCCAGTTTTAAAAGGATTTAAGACTAAACATTTCTCGGGTTACAACGCGTGCATTATTGCCGTAGACAACAGCTTCCGGCGAAAGCAACATCCTCTTTGTGTCTTTAGGACGAGGGTCCTCAGAGAGAGGCGGCATTGCGTTTGCCGCAGATCGAGGTAAGTATATCATTGTTCTCAGCTGTTTGGGAGTAATTGTAGATGTTGCCTGTCAATTGTGATACGAATGGAAGCAATTATTCATATCAGTGAGAAAGGAGAAGTGTTTGCACTGGTGATGTTTTGTACCCATCGATGGGAGGGTGTGTTTTACAAAGCAAGCAAGTCCCTTCCCACCTTCCCATATTTCCCCAACCACCTCCCACACCCATTATCAACCCCCGCAAGAGACGAATGACGCGTCATGCTCATTCGTGTGACGTTTACATTTCCTGCCAGCGCATCTCTGTTTCAGGGGGAAGGGGAGGAAACACACTCTCCATGAATGTTTATTTCGGGGCACACTCACATCTCAAAATTGCTTCTCCGTACGCAATAGTAATCCCATTCCGAAAAAAATGAAGAGAACCGTAGAAAGCGACGTCAAGGGAGGCATATGGCGGTGGGAACGAGTGAATATTGAGGGAGTGTTGCTACGGAGAGCGACTCTTTTCGGGAAAATAAAAGGGTAAGGGATGAATAAAGCAGTTATTTTTTACGCCGCATGTAACGCCATAATGTAACCCTCTTACAACTACCAATGCTAAATCTCAGAACCCAAAAGACGAGGGTAGTACCGCGTTACATAAATTTGCTCGCGACTAGCTAACAGTGGAGAAATCATTTAATTAAAACTAAAAGAACCACGAGGATTTGTCCGGGACACCTCACGCAAGGGATCAATAAACCAAAAGAAAAGAGAATCACTTCTATAAAACAAATCGTACCACAACTTGGGCATTTATTTAACAATTGCACCTTTTGAGTTTTCTACAAAATGACAGTTCCATTAAACAAAATAAGATTTTCCCTGATCCACACTAACGACTCCAATCCACTGACATCACAATTACCCCTGCACTCGACGAACCTCACACACATGAATAAATAAATTGGAGACAAATGTCCACTGAATAGTCCCAAATATGGGTTCCCCCAAAATTACAACAATAAATTGATCTTTCCCCTTAAACCAAAATGAAACCAACAGCCACATACCTTACGCTAACACACACACAATCATACAACCCACATACTCTGAAGTCCATGCTTCATCACTGAGAATTACTTCAAGTCAGGAGAGTTCAAGTTAGGTGCGTCCAGCGGGAAGGTTGCAGAGCGAGAGAGCTGTTTCCTTCGCCACGCTGACTACCTAGCACCCACAGTGTTGCCGTGTTTCCCAACACCGCGTAGCAGACGACACAATTTGTCATCTGTTCGGCCCTTGCGCGCTCTTCTCTTTACGCGCGGGTCTTTAAACTGGCATCGCAGTTGGACCGCTGGCCGCCCGTCGCCCAAGTTACTCCGCCGTGGTCAGCCGCGGAAGTAAAGTGGCGATCTTCTTCAAAACTGCCCTCAGAGAGGACCAATCTCTTCGCTGCAGTCCTGCGGCATGCCTGTAAACTTCCAATTTATCTCCCTCTCCTCTCAATATTTATGCTCCACAAACACATAAAAGAAAACAAAGAAAACACATTAACACACATCACACACGTAACGTAAGTGGCTATCTGGCCTCAATGCTCCCCCCTTTTGGGACACGCGAGACGATACCGAAGAACAACAGAAACAAGTGTAATGATTAATTACATAATGAAAGTAAAGTGGATTGAAGTACCAAAGAGAACATACATATTCATAGTTTCAATTAATAATCTCTTTACATTATTTCCATACATAATATATACATATTTTTTTTTATACATTAACTTCTCCCACCTGCTCTTCGACCTCCAACCTTCCCGGACGCACTTTACACATTACAAATCCCCCCCTTACTTAACAAAAAAAAATTATGTGTTAGGGCTCAGGTATGGCTTCAAATCTTTTACATGCCATTTTCCAATACTTTGACGTTGATCTGTCTCCAATTCATACACATTGCGAGAGATTGATCGTAAAATTCGATAGGGTCCTACAAACTTAGGCGACAATTTAGACGAAAAGTTTTGTGCGGCTGAAGACAAAACGAAGTTTCGCTTCAGTACTAAATCACCAGGGAAATATTCGCGATCTCTATGGCGTAAATTATAATATTTACCCTGCCGACAGTAGGCCTCCGTTAGATTACGCTGCACCAAATCGTGCAACTCCTTTAAATTCCTTAAACGCCCAACCCACTCTTTAACTGGACGTACTACAACAGCATCCGTTACTTCTCGGGTACTCCTTTCCGACCTGCAAATGTGCAATTCTCGCCCAAAATTTAATAATGCGGGGGAATATCCTGTGGAAGAATGAACCGCCGAATTCATTGCGTAACAAAAATCATTCAAATGTATATCCCACTTCTTGTGATTTTCTTTAACAAAAGACGATATCATCGTTTTTAAAACTCTATTAACCCGCTCAACGGGGTTGGCTTGCGGGTGATATGGGGGAGTAAATGATAATAAAATGCCATGATCTTCCGCCAGCTGCGACATAATACGATTAACATATTGCGGACCATTGTCCGAAACTAAAAATTTGGGTGCTCCCCAACGCAAAATCACTAACTCTCGAAACGCAGCCTTGACTGTTTCAGCCGTTGCATGCCTAACTGCCCTTAACTCCACCCACTTAGTAAATAAATCCTGAAAAACGATAATATACTGATTTCCCTTTGATGAACGAACTAAAGGCCCAATAATATCTGTAGCTACCACTAGCCAAGGTTCCTGAACCTCTCTGGTTCCCATCTTACCCGCGGGTCTTCGTTGTTCCACCTTGTATCTTTGACATATGTCACACCTACGGACATAACGAGCAACATCCAACACCAACCCGGGCCAGTAATAAAGTTGTTTAATCCGTGAACAAGTCTTTTCTACCCCTTGATGACCTGCTTGCGTTGTATCGTGATTTTCTTTCAATACTCCTCCTACTCTCTCTTTTGGAATACACAATTTCCACGGACAACTACTTCCCTCTAACAAATGATCTATAGCCTGTGCACGGTGGACATATAACTCCCCGTTTTCAATTTTCCAGTCGGGATAATTGGCTGGATTATTCTGCACTTGCCTAAAACGCTTATTATACCATGGGTCCGCACTAAGTGACTCCACAGCCCCTGAATTAACTAAATCGATACACTCCGGTATGCGCGATAACGCATCCGGTACCACATGCTCGGATCCTTTTATATGTCGGACCTCAAAGTCATACCCCTGAAGAGATAATGACCAGCGCGCAAGACGGCCATTGGGATTATTCAACTTATGTAGCCACCTTAAGCTACTATGATCCGTTATAACCACAAAATGATAGCCTTCCAGATACACACGAAATTTTTCTATGCTCCATAGAACGCTTAAACATTCTTTCTCTGTCACCGAATATTTTTGCTCTTGCGCTGACAATGAGCGACTCGCGTACGCGATAACCCGCTCGGGCCCCACGTTGGGCGCCATATGTAACGCCATAATGTAACCCTCTTACAACTACCAATGCTAAATCTCAGAACCCAAAAGACGAGGGTAGTACCGCGTTACATAAATTTGCTCGCGACTAGCTAACAGTGGAGAAATCATTTAATTAAAACTAAAAGAACCACGAGGATTCGTCCGGGACACCTCACGCAAGGGATCAATAAACCAAAAGAAAAGAGAATCCTATCTATATACAGCCCTTGAGGTAACTGACTCACTGATGGATACAAATTCCCGACCACTTCCAGACGTGCTGGAGAGCTGTAATTTGGCACGCGTGCGGGGAACCCGAAATGATCCGGAGGAAAAATCCGAAAACCGGAAGTTTCCCCCACGTGTCGTCGCTAGGACGACAAAATGGCCGAAATCGGGCTTTTTCCGGGTACCGTCTTTTGGTTTTTATTTTACTGCGCGCTAATTATGCGTGACACACGGGTCGTTAATGCTTTTTTTGAAAGCTGATGAACGTATGCACGTAATAAAGTAAATTAATTAGTTTCCGTTTGAGAAAATTGCAGCCAAAATGGCGTCCAAAAATTGATTTTTCGAATAAAATTTCATAACTTCCGCTCCATTCGAGTTAATTTAAGGTGTAGGGTAACGAAAATGATTATTATATATTCTTATAACATTGTCTACGAAATGTAGGCAACAATTTTCTTTCGTCGTCCTTGGTTACTCAGAAAAAAAATAAAATATTTCGAAAATCACCGAAAATTACGATTTCCAAAAGATTAACACAAGATTTTGTCAACTTTAACCTTACCGATTTCTTTCAAACTTTGTAGTTACATACAACTTTGCATTGTCTTTCAGAAAACATGAATTTTTAATAAATGATTCAACGCATTTAACCGCGAAAAAATAAAAATGGCGGGCGCTACTCACTTTTTTCGGGGACTGGTTTGCTTTTTATTGTATTACTCTCGAAATATGGATGTCATAGGGCTCACTTCTGTTAGATATGAAAGTAAATGAATGTGACCATATAGTATCGTCATCTTTAAACCCCCCGAAACCGCCTAAAAAATTAAAATTTGCACATAAGTAGCCTTTTCGGGTACTTTACGTCACGATTCCGCCGCTTTCCCAAGAATTATCACTCATCGCTACGGAATTAATGTGGACGATTGATGACCCCTGGCAGTACAAAGCTATAACTCCCCGGTAAACCCACATACACCCCCCAAAAAATAAAAAATTTCATAAAAGTCTCCTATTTGGGAACTTCTAGTAAACAATACGCCGCACTACCCGTACACTCTGAGCTCTAGATCCGGAATATCTGATGAGGGCGGGCCACCGCAAACCATACGGGAAAATATACCAGAAACTTCCGGAGGAAAAATCCAAAAACTAGAAGTTTCCGCCACGTGTCGTGGCTAGGACGACAAAATGGCCGAAATCGCGCCTTTTCCGGGGACGGTATTTCCGTTTTTATTTTACTGCGCGTGAACGGTGTGTGCCACGCGGATAGTTTATGTACGTTTTGAAAGCTGATGAATGCAGTCACGTAATTATGCAATGGATTTAGATAATTTTAAAGTAAATTGCTGCACAAATGGCGTCCGAAAATGCTTTTTCGAAACAAATTTCATAACTCCCTCTCCCATCGTCGTAATTGCAGGTGTAGGATACTGAAAATGATTATTATATATGCTCATAAAATCGTCTACGATATATAGGTAAGAATTTTCTTTCGTCGTCCATGGTTTTCCAGAAAAAATAAAAACGTTCCCAAAATCACCGAAAATTACGATTTTCAAAAGATTGACACAAGATTTCTTCAATGTTTTCCCGACCGATGTCTTTCAAACTCCACAATTACATACATCTATGCATATGGTTTCCGAAAATATAAGAACTTAATATGTGTTGCAGTCGATATAACTGCGGAAAAATAAAAATGGCGGACAATACTAATTTTTTCCGGGAAGAGGTTTACTTTTTATTGTACTACTATCGAAATATGGATGTCATACGGGCAACTTCTCTTATACATGATAGTAAATGCATGTGACCATATGATAAGGCCATATTTAAGCCCCCTGAAAACCCTAAAAAATTAAAATTTGAATGTAAGTAGCCTTTTTGGGTACTTTTCATCACAATTCCACCGCTTTTCTAGCCTTACCACTCATCGCTACGGAATTGATGTGGACAATTAATGACCCCTGGTAGTAAAAACCTATAAACCCCCGGTAAACCCACCTACAACCCCCAAAAAATAAAATTTTGTATATAAGTCTACTTTTTCGGTATTTTTCGTGACTTTACACCGCTGGTTCTTACCCCAGCGACTCATCCCTACGGAATTCAAGTGAACGGATGGTGACCGCCAGGAGTACACACATATAAACCCCCGGTATCCCCCTGAAATCCCCCCAAATGTAAAATGTGCCATTAAGTCTCCTATTTGGGAACTTCTCGCAAACATTACGCCGCACTACCCGTCCCCTCTGAGCTTTAGATCCGGAATATTTGATGAGGGCGGGCCACCGTAAATAAAACGGGAAAATGTATCAGAAAACCACCGATCACCTCCTAGGAAGCTCGCCGAAAAAAAATTAAAAAAATGTTAAATGCGCTTTTCCGAGTAGTTTTCGTCACAATTTACTCTACTACTGTCTGGTGCCTCTACTGCTTATTAAAACCCCCGATAACCCCGTGAAACCTCCCAGAAAATTTTTCTAATAAATCGCCTATCCGGGTAAAACAATCGTCAGAATACTGCCACTGTTCCAGACCCCTAGGACTTATCCGCACGGAATTTATGAGAACGATTTGTGACCACTGGTTTTCACACGTATAAAACCCCCGGTATTCCGTTGGAACCCCCGCAAAAAAATGAAAACTTGCCATTAAGTCTTCTTTTATGGGTACTTGTCGCCACTATTACGCCGCATTGCACTACCCTTTAAAATCATCGCCACATGATCACTGTGGACGATTGATGACCGCATGTATAACACATGAAAACCCCCGAATCCCCCTGGGCATCCTCTCGGTGGAGAGGACCATTTATGAGGACTACGTGCAGCAGCCGCGGGGGGTTCTTCATCCGCAAGGCGGCGAAGCCGCCCCACAACGAGGAACGGTGAAGTCGTTCCGAGGAGTAACTGGCGTAGGCGAGGGGGAGCTTCAGTAACCCTTGGGCGGCGAAGCCGCCCTGACGTTAAAGCGGCGCAGCCGCTGTGGGCTCCCTCCGCCTCTGGGCGGCGAAGCCGCCCCTTAAACGAATGACGGTGAAACAGTTCCAAAATGCCCTTGCCCTCTGGGCGGCTTTGCCGACCCCTGACAAGGAACGGCGAAGCCGTTCCGAGTATAAAGCGGGGTAGCCCCGGGGGGGCACACTCAACCCCTGGGCAGCGAAGCCGCCTCTCAACGAGGAACGGCGTAGCCGTTCCGAGGCATGAGTGGAGCGCTTCCCTACCCCCTGGCCGGCGAAGCCGGCCACTAGCTGAGGTGAGATTATGCGAACTAAAATTCTTCGAAGAATCACAAATCTAGACGGCGAAGCCGGACCCGGGGTTTTTAAGGGGCGGAGCTCCTTAACGAGCGCGCGCAGCGCAGCGAGTCTATATTATATACAACCCGATGTGTGACAGATACCTCACGTACCACTCACTGATTCACGTATACAAATTCCCGACCACTTCCGGACGTGCTGGGAAGACGAAATTTTTACAGGTCGTTGAGAAAAAATATTCATCCGGGGGAAAAGTCCGAAAACTCGAAAAAGTCGATCGGTTTTCGAGATATATCGATCCGAATTAACATTGGAGCCTTATGGGACTAAAACTTTTTCCATTCGTCGCCTACTTTTACACCTCACTGGAACGTGAAATTTTGCTGACGGAAACTAGATTTTTTGGCCGATTTTTTGATGTGAAATATTTTGCCATATTATGATGTAAAGTATTTTTTATAATTTTTTAAAATTTCCAATGCTTTTCTTATGGGCCTATCTTTCGATTTTTTTAAACCAACTCTTAATCGTTGTAGGAATAAGTCCTTAACGTATGAGATACTAGATTTTTCGGTTGATTTTTTAATGTCGTTTTCATTGCAATATTTTGATTTAAAGTATTTTTTTTAACTTTTTCAAAATTTCAATGCTTTTCTTATGGGCCGAATTTCGGAATTTTTTTCACCATTTTGCAATAATCGTAGGAAAATTTCACTTAAATGCAAGATACTAGAATTTTTATTCAATTTTTCGGCTATCTTCATGTATCCAAAGGACGAAAGAATTTCGAGTTATTAACGATTATGTATTTCCATTGAAAATGCGACTCCTACAACGTTTGGTAACTTACAACACATCCGCCGTGAAGTTTGCATTCCCTCAACACACGATTTTAAATTTTTCCGAATTTTTTTTTACCACTTCCCGACGTGGTACGGACACCAAATTCAGGTCATTGACGTCTTTCTCGTGCCCCTACACGCCGCTACCAGGAGAACGCACAATATTTAATTTTAACGGGTGACACCGTCGAAAAAGCATGCTTACACTACAGCTGCAGAGCCGAAATTTTTATCCAAGGTAAACGATGCCGCGTTATACAGAACAAGCACTTAAGGTCCCCCGAAAACCCCCTGTGACCCCCCCAAAAAATAAAACTTACTTAATAAGTCGTATATTTGGTGTACCATTCATCCCAGTTGTATCGTTTATATTGATTCCGAATGGGAATTGTGTCGGCTATATTTACGCGTCATGTTCAATTATCCTGCCCCAATTACACACCCGCAATAAAACTTCAAAATTTTAAATGTACATTTCTTAACAAAATAGTAGAGGTATAAAAGGGCTTCCAGGACATGGACACCTAAAAGCGATTTTTTAAACCACTTCCCCATAAATTACGGCTACGAAATTCACACGAGTTATGCCTTATTACATCGCCTATGCACCGCTATTTGCAGAACACAGAATTGGTAATGTAAAAGTGAGTTATACGGGAAAATTCATTGTTGCCCTAAAGCTAGATCGCTGGAATTTTTATTGTAGGTAAACACACACCTTTTATGCAAGAAAACACCTCGAAATTTCACGTGGCTTCCTATAAGACCGGGGAAAAAATTCTTCTTTTTCTGTTAATAGCATGTTCTTCGGTGTTTTCGCATATTTTAGCAGTATTTCCCTTCTCCTATGACTCATCGCTAAGGAATTCATTTGGATGATTGTGACCGTTGTCAGTACACTCATAAAAAACCCTGGCAACCCCACGCACCGCCTTCGAAACATCGTCATAAGCTAAAATGCCACGATCACGGCTAGCATGCGTCTACATTCTGCCTCATTATCCCCCGGTAGCCTTTGTAAACGATGGGAGATAGCTGGTAGTACGCATTGCTCTGTGAGGAGTGAAAACCCTGGCGGCGAAGCTGTCCCCGCCCCAGGAACGACGGAGCCATTCCGAGGAGTCAGAGGCGCGGAAAACCTACGAGAACCCTCGGGCGGCAAATCCGCTCCAACACGTGGAGCAGCCGAATGGGTGTCTTACGAGGGGAGAGGGCGCCGATAACCCTTGGGCGGCGAAGCCGCCCAAAGACGAGGAACGGCGAATGCGTTCCGAGGAGTCGACGGTTCGGGGGGACACAGTAAACCTTGGGCGGCGAAGCCGCCCCATCACGCGGAAGGGCGATGCCGTTCCCAGGAGTCGACGCCTCGGGGGGACACGGGTAAACCTTGGGCGGCGAAGGCGCCCAATCACCAGGAAGCTTACGGGGGGAGGGCGCCGATAACCCTTGGGCGGCGAAGCCGCCCACAGACGATGATCGGCGAAGCCGTTCCGAGGAGTCGACGGCTCGGGGGGACACAGTAAACCTAGGGCGGCGAAGCCGCCCTATCACGTGGAAGGGCGACGCCGTTCCCAGGAGTCGACGCCTCGGGGGAACACGAGTAAACCCTGGGCGGCGAACCCACCCCATTACGAGGAAGCTTACGAGGGAGGGCGCCGATAACCCTTGGGCGGCGAAGCCGCCCTCACGCGAGGAACGGCGCAGCCGTTCCGAGGAGGCGATGGCTCGGGGAAATAGGTAAACCCTGGGATGAAAGCCGCCCCATTACGACGAGATAACCCTTGGGCGGTGAAGCCGCCCACAGGCGAGGAACGGCGCAGCCGTTCCGAGTTGTCGAAGGCGCGGGGGAACACCGGTAAACCTTGGGCGGCGAAGCCGCCCCGCCACGAGGAAGGGCGATGCCGTTCCCAGGAGTCCACGCCTCGGGGGGACTCGGGAAACCCTTGGGCGGCGAAGCCGCCCCAACACGATGAACGGCGAAGCCGTTCCGAGGTACTTGCTGGTGTCTGTTGGAGGGCTGCCTCAGAATATGGGCGGCGGAGCCGACCCACAACGAGAAACGGCGAAGCCGTTGCGAGGAGTCCCGGGTGGGACGGCGAGGAACGGCGCAGCCGTTCCGAGTTGTCGCAGTCTCGGGGGAACACCGGTAAACCTTTGGCGGTGAAGCCGCCCCGGCACGAGGAAGGGCGATGCCGTTCCCAGGAGTCCACGCCTAGGGGGGACTCGGGTAACCCTTGTGCGGCGAAGCCGCCCTCACACGATGAACGGCGAAGCCGTTCCGAGGAACCAGCTGCTGTCTGTCGGAGGGCTGCCTAAATATATGGGCTGCGAAGACGACCCCTCGGCGAGGAACGGCGAAGCCGTTCCGAGTAGTCGCGGGGTGGACGGCGAAGCCGTCCGGAGTGGGCAGCCGGCGAAGCCGGATGCGGGGGGTTTTAGGGGGCGTAGCCCCCTAACGAGCGCGCGCAGCGCGGCGAGTCTATATTATATACAACCCGATGTGTGACAGATAGCTCACTTATCACTCATTCACGTATACAAATTCCCGACCACTTCCGGACGTGCTGGGAAGACGAAATTTTTACTGGTCGTGGAGAAAAAATATTCATCGGGGGGAAAAGTCCGAAAACTCGAAAAAGTCGATCGGTTTTCGAGATATATCGATCCGAATTAACATTGGAGCCTTATGGGACTAAAACATATTTCATTTTTTGACTTTTTAAAAATGTCACAGGAACATGAAATGTCACTGACGGAAACTAGATTTTTCGGCCGATTATTTGATGTGACACATTTTGCCATATTATGTTTATAAGTATTTTTTATAATTTTTTTAAATTTCCAATGCTTTTCTTATGGGCCTATCTTTGGATTTTTTTAAAACCAACTTATAATCGTTGTAGGAATAAGTCCTTAACTTATGAGATACTAGATTTTTTGGTTGATTTTTTGGTGTGGTTGCCTTTCCAATTTTTTGTTTAAAAGTATTTTTTTTAACAATTTAAAATTTCCAATGCTTTTCTTATGGGCTCACTTTGGGAATTTTTTTGACCGATTTGCAATAATCGTAGGACCAATTCAATTTCATGCAAGATACTAGATTTTTTTCTTAATTTTTTGGCTATCCTTTGATATCCACATGTTAATCGAACTTCGAGTAATTAACGATTATGTATTTTCATTGAATTTGCGACTCCTACAACGTTTGGTAACTTACAACACATCCGCCGTGAAGTTTGCATTCCCTCAACACACGATTTTAAATTTTTCGGAATTTTTTTTTACCACTTCCCGACGTGGTACGGACACCAAATTCCGGTGATTGACGTCTTTCTCGTGCCCCTACGCGCCGCTACCAGGAGAACGCAGAATAATTAATTTTAACGGGTGACACCGTCGAAAAAGCATGCTTACACTACAGCTACAGAGCCGAAATTTTTATCCAAGGTAAACGATGCCGCGTTATACAGAACAAGCACTTTAGGTCCCCCGAAAACCCCCTGTGACCCCCCCAAAAAAATAAAAATTACTTAATAAGTCGTATATTTCGTGTACCATTCATCCCAGTTGTATCGTTTTTATTGATTCCGAATGGGAATTGTGTCGGCTAAATTCACCCGTCATGTTCAATTATCCTGCCCCAATTACACACCCGCAATAAAACTTCAAATTTTTAAATGTACATTTCTTAACAAAATAGTAGAGTAAAAAAGGGGTTCCAGGACAAGGACACCTAAAACCGATTTTTTTAAACACTTCCCCATAAGGTACGGCTACGAAATTCACAATAGTTATGCCTTATTACAGCGCCTATGCACCGCTATGTGGAGAACACAGAATTGGTAATCTTAATGTGAGTAATACGGGAGAATTCATTGTTCCCCTACAGTAAGTTCGCTGGAATTTTTACTGTAGGTAGACAAAGACGTTTTATGCAAGAAAACCCCTCGATATTTCACGTGGCTTCCAAGAAGACCAGGGAAAAAATTATTTTTTTTCTGTGAATAGCATGTTCTTCGGTGTTTTAGCATATTTTAGCAGTAATTCCCTTCTCCTATGACTCATCGCTAAGGAATTTATTTGGATGATTGCGACCGTTGTCAGTATATTCATAAAAAAAAAACCTGGAAACCCCCCGGACCCCCTTAAAAACATCGTCATAAGCTAAAATGCCACAATCACGGCTAGCATGCGTCTACATTCAGCCACATTATCCCACGGCAGCCTTTGTAAACGATAGGGGAAGGCTGGTAGTACGCATTGCTCTGTGAGGAGTGAAAACCCTGGCGGCAAAGCTGACCCCGCCCCAGGAACGACGGAGACATTCCAAGGAGTCAGATGCGCGGAAAACCTCCGAGAACCCTGCGGCGGCAAATCCGCTCCAACACGTGGAGCAGCCGAATGCGTGTCTTACGAGGGGGGAGGGCGCCGATAACGCTTGGGCGGCAAAGCCGCCCAAAGACTACGAACGGCACAGCCGTTCCGAGGAGTCGACGGTACGGGTGGAGACAGTAAACCTTGGGCGGCAAAGCCGCCCCATCACGCGGAAGGGCGATGCCGTTCCCAGGATTCGACGCCTCGGGGTGACACGGGTAAACCTTGGGCGGCAAAGGCGCCCTATCACCAGGAAGGTTACGGGGGGAGGGCGCCGATAACCCTTGGGCGGCGAAGCCGCCCACAGACGAGGAACGGCGATGCCGTTCCGAGGAGTCAACGGCTCGGGGGGACACAGTAAACCTTGGGCGGCGAAGCCGCCCTATCACGCGGAAGGGCGACGCCGTTCCCAGGATTTGACGCCTCGGGGGAACAGGGGTAAACCCTGGGCGGCGAACCCGCCCCATTACGAGGAAGCTTACGAGGGGGGGCCCCGATAACCCCTGGGCGGCGAAGCCGCCCTCACGCGAGGAACAGCGACCCCGTTCCGAGGAGGAGATGGCTCGGGGAAATAGGTAAACCTTGGGAGGCGAACCCGCCCCATTACGACGAGATAACCCTTGGGGGGTGAAACCGCCCACAGGCGAGGAACGGCGCAGCCGTTCCGAGAAGTCGATGGCGCGGGGGGACCCAGGTAAACCTTGGGCGGCGAAGCCGCCCCATCACCAGGAAGGGCGATGCCGTTCCCAGGAGCCGACGCCTCGGGGGGACTCGGGCAACACTTGTGCGGCGAAGCCGCCCTCCAACGATCAACGACGAAGCCGTTCCGAGGAATTAGCGGGTCTCCGTCACAGGGCTACCTCGATATCTGGGCGGCGAAGCCGACCCCTGACGAGGAACGGCGAAGCCGTTCCGAGACGTCGGGGGTGGGACGGCGAAGCCGTCCGGTGGGGGCAGCCGGCGACGCCGGATGCGGGTCGCCGATAACCCTCGGGCGGCGCAGCCGCCCACAGGCGAGGAACGGCGAAGCCGTTCCGAGGTGGCTACGGCTCGGGGGGACACAGGTAAACTTTGGGCGGCGAAGCCGACCACGGGCGAGGAACGGCGAAGCCGTTCCGAGAAGTCGTTGGCTCGGGGGGACCCAGGTAAACCTTGGGCGGCGAAGCCGCCCCACCACGAAGAAGGGCGATGCCGTTCCCAGGAGTCGACACCTCGGGGGGACTCGGGTAACCCTTGGGTGGCGAAGCCGCCCTCGCACGATGAACGGCGAAGCCGTTCCGAGGAACTAGCGGGTCTCCGTCACAGGGCTACCTCGATATCTGGGCGGCGAAGCCGACCCCTGACGAGGAACGGCGAAGCCGTTCCGAGACGCTGCGGATGGGACGGCGAAGCCGTCCGGTGGGGGCAGCCGGCGAAGCCGGATGCGGGGGGGTTTTAGGGGGCGTAGCCCCCTAACGAGCGCGCGCAGCGCGGCGAGTCTATATTATATACAACCCGATGTGTGACAGATACCTCACGTACCACTCACTGATTCACGTATACAAATTCCCGACCACTTCCGGACGTGCTGGGAAGACGAAATTTTTACAGGTCGTTGAGAAAAAATATTCATCCGGGGGAAAAGTCCGAAAACTCGAAAAAGTCGATCGGTTTTCGAGATATATCGATCCGAATTAACATTGGAGCCTTATGGGACTAAAACTTTTTCCATTCGTCGCCTACTTTTACACCTCACTGGAACGTGAAATTTTGCTGACGGAAACTAGATTTTTTGGCCGATTTTTTGATGTGAAATATTTTGCCATATTATGATGTAAAGTATTTTTTATAATTTTTTAAAATTTCCAATGCTTTTCTTATGGGCCTATCTTTCGATTTTTTTAAACCAACTCTTAATCGTTGTAGGAATAAGTCCTTAACGTATGAGATACTAGATTTTTCGGTTGATTTTTTAATGTCGTTTTCATTGCAATATTTTGATTTAAAGTATTTTTTTTAACTTTTTCAAAATTTCAATGCTTTTCTTATGGGCCGAATTTCGGAATTTTTTTCACCATTTTGCAATAATCGTAGGAAAATTTCACTTAAATGCAAGATACTAGAATTTTTATTCAATTTTTCGGCTATCTTCATGTATCCAAAGGACGAAAGAATTTCGAGTTATTAACGATTATGTATTTCCATTGAAAATGCGACTCCTACAACGTTTGGTAACTTACAACACATCCGCCGTGAAGTTTGCATTCCCTCAACACACGATTTTAAATTTTTCCGAATTTTTTTTTACCACTTCCCGACGTGGTACGGACACCAAATTCAGGTCATTGACGTCTTTCTCGTGCCCCTACACGCCGCTACCAGGAGAACGCACAATATTTAATTTTAACGGGTGACACCGTCGAAAAAGCATGCTTACACTACAGCTGCAGAGCCGAAATTTTTATCCAAGGTAAACGATGCCGCGTTATACAGAACAAGCACTTAAGGTCCCCCGAAAACCCCCTGTGACCCCCCCAAAAAATAAAACTTACTTAATAAGTCGTATATTTGGTGTACCATTCATCCCAGTTGTATCGTTTATATTGATTCCGAATGGGAATTGTGTCGGCTATATTTACGCGTCATGTTCAATTATCCTGCCCCAATTACACACCCGCAATAAAACTTCAAAATTTTAAATGTACATTTCTTAACAAAATAGTAGAGGTATAAAAGGGCTTCCAGGACATGGACACCTAAAAGCGATTTTTTAAACCACTTCCCCATAAATTACGGCTACGAAATTCACACGAGTTATGCCTTATTACATCGCCTATGCACCGCTATTTGCAGAACACAGAATTGGTAATGTAAAAGTGAGTTATACGGGAAAATTCATTGTTGCCCTAAAGCTAGATCGCTGGAATTTTTATTGTAGGTAAACACACACCTTTTATGCAAGAAAACACCTCGAAATTTCACGTGGCTTCCTATAAGACCGGGGAAAAAATTCTTCTTTTTCTGTTAATAGCATGTTCTTCGGTGTTTTCGCATATTTTAGCAGTATTTCCCTTCTCCTATGACTCATCGCTAAGGAATTCATTTGGATGATTGTGACCGTTGTCAGTACACTCATAAAAAACCCTGGCAACCCCACGCACCGCCTTCGAAACATCGTCATAAGCTAAAATGCCACGATCACGGCTAGCATGCGTCTACATTCTGCCTCATTATCCCCCGGTAGCCTTTGTAAACGATGGGAGATAGCTGGTAGTACGCATTGCTCTGTGAGGAGTGAAAACCCTGGCGGCGAAGCTGTCCCCGCCCCAGGAACGACGGAGCCATTCCGAGGAGTCAGAGGCGCGGAAAACCTACGAGAACCCTCGGGCGGCAAATCCGCTCCAACACGTGGAGCAGCCGAATGGGTGTCTTACGAGGGGAGAGGGCGCCGATAACCCTTGGGCGGCGAAGCCGCCCAAAGACGAGGAACGGCGAATGCGTTCCGAGGAGTCGACGGTTCGGGGGGACACAGTAAACCTTGGGCGGCGAAGCCGCCCCATCACGCGGAAGGGCGATGCCGTTCCCAGGAGTCGACGCCTCGGGGGGACACGGGTAAACCTTGGGCGGCGAAGGCGCCCAATCACCAGGAAGCTTACGGGGGGAGGGCGCCGATAACCCTTGGGCGGCGAAGCCGCCCACAGACGATGATCGGCGAAGCCGTTCCGAGGAGTCGACGGCTCGGGGGGACACAGTAAACCTAGGGCGGCGAAGCCGCCCTATCACGTGGAAGGGCGACGCCGTTCCCAGGAGTCGACGCCTCGGGGGAACACGAGTAAACCCTGGGCGGCGAACCCACCCCATTACGAGGAAGCTTACGAGGGAGGGCGCCGATAACCCTTGGGCGGCGAAGCCGCCCTCACGCGAGGAACGGCGCAGCCGTTCCGAGGAGGCGATGGCTCGGGGAAATAGGTAAACCCTGGGATGAAAGCCGCCCCATTACGACGAGATAACCCTTGGGCGGTGAAGCCGCCCACAGGCGAGGAACGGCGCAGCCGTTCCGAGTTGTCGAAGGCGCGGGGGAACACCGGTAAACCTTGGGCGGCGAAGCCGCCCCGCCACGAGGAAGGGCGATGCCGTTCCCAGGAGTCCACGCCTCGGGGGGACTCGGGAAACCCTTGGGCGGCGAAGCCGCCCCAACACGATGAACGGCGAAGCCGTTCCGAGGTACTTGCTGGTGTCTGTTGGAGGGCTGCCTCAGAATATGGGCGGCGGAGCCGACCCACAACGAGAAACGGCGAAGCCGTTGCGAGGAGTCCCGGGTGGGACGGCGAGGAACGGCGCAGCCGTTCCGAGTTGTCGCAGTCTCGGGGGAACACCGGTAAACCTTTGGCGGTGAAGCCGCCCCGGCACGAGGAAGGGCGATGCCGTTCCCAGGAGTCCACGCCTAGGGGGGACTCGGGTAACCCTTGTGCGGCGAAGCCGCCCTCACACGATGAACGGCGAAGCCGTTCCGAGGAACCAGCTGCTGTCTGTCGGAGGGCTGCCTAAATATATGGGCTGCGAAGACGACCCCTCGGCGAGGAACGGCGAAGCCGTTCCGAGTAGTCGCGGGGTGGACGGCGAAGCCGTCCGGAGTGGGCAGCCGGCGAAGCCGGATGCGGGGGGTTTTAGGGGGCGTAGCCCCCTAACGAGCGCGCGCAGCGCGGCGAGTCTATATTATATACAACCCGATGTGTGACAGATACCTCACGTACCACTCACTGATTCACGTATACAAATTCCCGACCACTTCCGGACGTGCTGGGAAGACAAAATTTTTACAGGTCGTTGAGAAAAAATATTCATCCGGGGGAAAAGTCCGAAAACTCGAAAAAGTCGATCGGTTTTCGAGATATATCGATCCGAATTAACATTGGAGCCTTATGGGACTAAAACTTTTTCCATTCGTCGCCTACTTTTACACCTCACTGGAACGTGAAATTTTGCTGACGGAAACTAGATTTTTTGGCCGATTTTTTGATGTGAAATATTTTGCCATATTATGATGTAAAGTATTTTTTATAATTTTTTAAAATTTCCAATGCTTTTCTTATGGGCCTATCTTTCGATTTTTTTAAACCAACTCTTAATCGTTGTAGGAATAAGTCCTTAACGTATGAGATACTAGATTTTTCGGTTGATTTTTTAATGTCGTTTTCATTGCAATATTTTGATTTAAAGTATTTTTTTTAACTTTTTCAAAATTTCAATGCTTTTCTTATGGGCCGAATTTCGGAATTTTTTTCACCATTTTGCAATAATCGTAGGAAAATTTCACTTAAATGCAAGATACTAGAATTTTTATTCAATTTTTCGGCTATCTTCATGTATCCAAAGGACGAAAGAATTTCGAGTTATTAACGATTATGTATTTCCATTGAAAATGCGACTCCTACAACGTTTGGTAACTTACAACACATCCGCCGTGAAGTTTGCATTCCCTCAACACACGATTTTAAATTTTTCCGAATTTTTTTTTACCACTTCCCGACGTGGTACGGACACCAAATTCAGGTCATTGACGTCTTTCTCGTGCCCCTACACGCCGCTACCAGGAGAACGCACAATATTTAATTTTAACGGGTGACACCGTCGAAAAAGCATGCTTACACTACAGCTGCAGAGCCGAAATTTTTATCCAAGGTAAACGATGCCGCGTTATACAGAACAAGCACTTAAGGTCCCCCGAAAACCCCCTGTGACCCCCCCAAAAAATAAAACTTACTTAATAAGTCGTATATTTGGTGTACCATTCATCCCAGTTGTATCGTTTATATTGATTCCGAATGGGAATTGTGTCGGCTATATTTACGCGTCATGTTCAATTATCCTGCCCCAATTACACACCCGCAATAAAACTTCAAAATTTTAAATGTACATTTCTTAACAAAATAGTAGAGGTATAAAAGGGCTTCCAGGACATGGACACCTAAAAGCGATTTTTTAAACCACTTCCCCATAAATTACGGCTACGAAATTCACACGAGTTATGCCTTATTACATCGCCTATGCACCGCTATTTGCAGAACACAGAATTGGTAATGTAAAAGTGAGTTATACGGGAAAATTCATTGTTGCCCTAAAGCTAGATCGCTGGAATTTTTATTGTAGGTAAACACACACCTTTTATGCAAGAAAACACCTCGAAATTTCACGTGGCTTCCTATAAGACCGGGGAAAAAATTCTTCTTTTTCTGTTAATAGCATGTTCTTCGGTGTTTTCGCATATTTTAGCAGTATTTCCCTTCTCCTATGACTCATCGCTAAGGAATTCATTTGGATGATTGTGACCGTTGTCAGTACACTCATAAAAAACCCTGGCAACCCCACGCACCGCCTTCGAAACATCGTCATAAGCTAAAATGCCACGATCACGGCTAGCATGCGTCTACATTCTGCCTCATTATCCCCCGGTAGCCTTTGTAAACGATGGGAGATAGCTGGTAGTACGCATTGCTCTGTGAGGAGTGAAAACCCTGGCGGCGAAGCTGTCCCCGCCCCAGGAACGACGGAGCCATTCCGAGGAGTCAGAGGCGCGGAAAACCTACGAGAACCCTCGGGCGGCAAATCCGCTCCAACACGTGGAGCAGCCGAATGGGTGTCTTACGAGGGGAGAGGGCGCCGATAACCCTTGGGCGGCGAAGCCGCCCAAAGACGAGGAACGGCGAATGCGTTCCGAGGAGTCGACGGTTCGGGGGGACACAGTAAACCTTGGGCGGCGAAGCCGCCCCATCACGCGGAAGGGCGATGCCGTTCCCAGGAGTCGACGCCTCGGGGGGACACGGGTAAACCTTGGGCGGCGAAGGCGCCCAATCACCAGGAAGCTTACGGGGGGAGGGCGCCGATAACCCTTGGGCGGCGAAGCCGCCCACAGACGATGATCGGCGAAGCCGTTCCGAGGAGTCGACGGCTCGGGGGGACACAGTAAACCTAGGGCGGCGAAGCCGCCCTATCACGTGGAAGGGCGACGCCGTTCCCAGGAGTCGACGCCTCGGGGGAACACGAGTAAACCCTGGGCGGCGAACCCACCCCATTACGAGGAAGCTTACGAGGGAGGGCGCCGATAACCCTTGGGCGGCGAAGCCGCCCTCACGCGAGGAACGGCGCAGCCGTTCCGAGGAGGCGATGGCTCGGGGAAATAGGTAAACCCTGGGATGAAAGCCGCCCCATTACGACGAGATAACCCTTGGGCGGTGAAGCCGCCCACAGGCGAGGAACGGCGCAGCCGTTCCGAGTTGTCGAAGGCGCGGGGGAACACCGGTAAACCTTGGGCGGCGAAGCCGCCCCGCCACGAGGAAGGGCGATGCCGTTCCCAGGAGTCCACGCCTCGGGGGGACTCGGGAAACCCTTGGGCGGCGAAGCCGCCCCAACACGATGAACGGCGAAGCCGTTCCGAGGTACTTGCTGGTGTCTGTTGGAGGGCTGCCTCAGAATATGGGCGGCGGAGCCGACCCACAACGAGAAACGGCGAAGCCGTTGCGAGGAGTCCCGGGTGGGACGGCGAGGAACGGCGCAGCCGTTCCGAGTTGTCGCAGTCTCGGGGGAACACCGGTAAACCTTTGGCGGTGAAGCCGCCCCGGCACGAGGAAGGGCGATGCCGTTCCCAGGAGTCCACGCCTAGGGGGGACTCGGGTAACCCTTGTGCGGCGAAGCCGCCCTCACACGATGAACGGCGAAGCCGTTCCGAGGAACCAGCTGCTGTCTGTCGGAGGGCTGCCTAAATATATGGGCTGCGAAGACGACCCCTCGGCGAGGAACGGCGAAGCCGTTCCGAGTAGTCGCGGGGTGGACGGCGAAGCCGTCCGGAGTGGGCAGCCGGCGAAGCCGGATGCGGGGGGTTTTAGGGGGCGTAGCCCCCTAACGAGCGCGCGCAGCGCGGCGAGTCTACATTATATACAACCCGATGTGTGACAGATAGCTCACTTATCACTCATTCACGTATACAAATTCCCGACCACTTCCGGACGTGCTGGGAAGACGAAATTTTTACTGGTCGTGGAGAAAAAATATTCATCGGGGGGAAAAGTCCGAAAACTCGAAAAAGTCGATCGGTTTTCGAGATATATCGATCCGAATTAACATTGGAGCCTTATGGGACTAAAACATATTTCATTTTTTGACTTTTTAAAAATGTCACAGGAACATGAAATGTCACTGACGGAAACTAGATTTTTTGGCCGATTTTTTGATGTGAAACATTTTGCCATATTTTGTTTATAAGTATTTTTTATAATTTTTTTAAATTTCCAATGCTTTTCTTATGGGCCTATCTTTGGATTTTTTTAAAACCAACTTATAATCGTTGTAGGAATAAGTCCTTAACTAATGAGATACTAGATTTTTTGGTTGATTTTTTGGTGTGGTTGCCTTTGCAATTTTTTGTTTAAAAGTATTTTTTTTAACAATTTAAAATTTCCAATATTTTTCTTATGGGCTCACTTTGGGAATTTTTTTGACCGATTTGCAATAATCGTAGGACCAATTCAATTTCATGCAAGATACTAGATTTTTTTCTTAATTTTTTGGCTATCCTTTGATATCCACATGTTAATCGAACTTCGAGTAATTAACGATTATGTATTTTCATTGAATTTGCGACTCCTACAACGTTTGGTAACTTACAACACATCCGCCGTGAAGTTTGCATTCCCTCAACACACGATTTTAAATTTTTCGGAATTTTTTTTTACCACTTCCCGACGTGGTACGGACACCAAATTCCGGTGATTGACGTCTTTCTCGTGCCCCTACGCGCCGCTACCAGGAGAACGCAGAATAATTAATTTTAACGGGTGACACCGTCGAAAAAGCATGCTTACACTACAGCTACAGAGCCGAAATTTTTATCCAAGGTAAACGATGCCGCGTTATACAGAACAAGCACTTTAGGTCCCCCGAAAACCCCCTGTGACCCCCCCAAAAAAATAAAAATTACTTAATAAGTCGTATATTTCGTGTACCATTCATCCCAGTTGTATCGTTTTTATTGATTCCGAATGGGAATTGTGTCGGCTAAATTCACCCGTCATGTTCAATTATCCTGCCCCAATTACACACCCGCAATAAAACTTCAAATTTTTAAATGTACATTTCTTAACAAAATAGTAGAGTAATAAAAGGGGCTCATGGACATGGACACCTAAAGGCGAATTTTTTAAACCACTTCCCCATAAGGTACGGCTACGAAATTCACAGGAGTTATGCCTTATTAAAGCGCCTATGCACCGCTATGTGGAGAACACAGAATTGGAAATCTAAATATTAATAATACGGAAAAATTCATTGTTTCCCTACAGCAAGATCGCTGGAATTTTTATTGTAGGTAGACAAAGACCTTTTATGCAAGAAAACCCCTCTAAATTTCACGTGGCTTCCTAGAAGACCAGGGAAAAAATTATTTTTTTTCTGTAAATAGCATGTTCTTCGGTGTTTTAGCATATTTTAGCAGTAATTCCCTTCTCCTATGACTCATCGCTAAGTAATTTCTTAGGATGATTGTGACCGTAGTCAGTACACTCACAAAAAAACCCTGGAAACTCCCAGGACCGCCTTAAAAACATCGTTATAAATTAAAAAGATGCACAATCACGGCTAGCATGCGTCTACATCCTCCAATATTATCCCCCGGCAGCCTTCGTAAACGATGGGGGATAGCCGGTAGTTCTCACTGCTTGGTAAGGAGTGAAAACCCGGGCGGCGAAGCTCCCCCAGCTCCAGGAACGTCGGACGCACTCCGAGGAGTCAGAGGCGAGGAAAAACTCCGAGAACCCTCGGGCGGCGAATCCGCCCCGACACGCGGAGCACCCGAACGTGTGTCTTACGAGGGGGGAGGGCGACGATACCCCCTGGGCGGCGAAGCCGCCCACGGGCGAGGAACGGCGAAGCCGTTACGAGGTGTCGATGGCCCGGGGGTACACAGGTAAACCTTGGGCGGCGAAGCCGACCACGGGCGAGGAACGGCTAAGCCGTTCCGAGAAGTCGACGGCCCGGAGGGACCCAGGTAAACCTTGGGCGGCGAAGCCGCCCCATCACGACGAAGGGCGATGCCGTTCCCAGGAGCCGACGCCTCGGGGGGACTCGGGTAACACTTGTGCGGCGAAGCCGCCCTCCCACGATGACCGGCGAAGCCGTTCCGAGGTATAAGAGGGTCACCGTCACAGGGCTACCTCGATATCTGGGCGGCGAAGCCGACCCCTGACGAGGAACGGCGAAGCCGTTCCGAGACGTCGGGGGTGGGACGGCGAAGCCGTCCGGTGGGGGCAGCCGGCGAAGCCGGATTCGGGTCGCCGATAACCCTCGGGCGGCGAAGCCGCCCACAGGCGAGGAACGGCGAAGCCGTTCCGAGGAGGCGGCGGCTCGGGGGGACACAGGTAAACCTTGGGCGGCGAAGCCGTCCACGGGCGAGGAACGGCGAAGCCGTTCCGAGAAGTCGATGGCTCGGGGGGACCCAGGCAAACCTTGGGCGGCGAAGCCGCCCCATCACGAGGAAGAGCGATGCCGTTACCAGGAGTCGAGCCTCGGGGGGACTCGGGTAACCCTTGGGCGGCGAAGCCGCCCTCCCACGATGACCGGCGAAGCCGTTCCGAGGTATAAGAGGGTCACCGTCACAGGGCTACCTCGATATCTGGGCGGCGAAGCCGACCCCTGACGAGGAACGGCGAAGCCGTTCCGAGACGCCGCGGGTGGGACGGCGAAGCCGTCCGGTGGAGGCTACGGCTCGGGGGGACACAGGTAAACCTTGGGCGGCGAAGCCGACCACGGGCGAGGAACGGCGAAGCCGTTCCGAGAAGTCGATGGCTCGGGGGGACATAGGAAAACCTTGGGCGGCGAAGCCGCCCCATCAAGAGGAAGGGCGATGCCGTTACCAGGAGTCGACGCCTCGGGGGGACTCGGGTAACCCATGTGCGGCGAAGCCGCCCTCCCACGGTGAACGGCGAAGCCGTTCCGAGGAACAAGCGGGTCTCCGTCACAGGGCTACCTCGATATCTGGGCGGCGAAGCCGACCCCTGACGAGGAACGGCGAAGCCGTTCCGAGACGCCGCGGGTGGGACGGCGAAGCCGTCCGGTGGGGGCAGCCGGCGAAGCCGGATGCGGGGGGGTTTTAGGGGGCGTAGCCCCCTAACGAGCGCGCGCAGCGCGGCGAGTCCTATCTATATACAGCCCTTGTGGTGACTGACTGACTGATGGATACAAATTCCCGACCACTTCTAGAAGTGCTGGAGAGCTGAAATTTGGCAGGCGTGCGGGGATTCCGAAATGATCCGGAGGAAAAATCCGAAAACCGGAAGTTTCCGCCACGTGTCGTCGCTAGGACGACAAAATGGCCGAAATCGGGCTTTTTCCGGTGACCATCTTTCGGTTTTTATTTTACTGCGCGCGAACCGTGCGTGCCACACGAGTCGTTAATGCATTTTTTGAAAGCTGATAAACGTAGGCACGTAATTAAGTAAATTTATTAGTTTCCATTTGAGAAAGTTACAGCTAAAATGGCGTCCAAAAATTGATTTTTCGAAAAAAATATCAAACTTTCCCCTCCCCTCGACTTAATTTAAGGTGTTGGATAACGAAAATGATTATTATATATGCTCATAACTTCGTCTACGAAATAGAGTTAACAATTTTCTTTCATTGTGCTTGGTTACTCAGAAAAAAATTAAAGTATTCCGAAAATCACCGAAAATTACGATTCCCAAAAGATTAACACAAGGTTTTGTCAATTTTTACCCGACTGATTTCTTTCAAACTTTGTAGTTACATACAACTATGAATTGTCTTTCAGAAATCATAAACATCTTGTAAATGATTTAATGGATTTAAACGCGAAAAAATAAAAATGGCGGGCACTACTCACTTTTTTCGGGGACAGGTTTCCTTATTTTTGTATTACTCCTGAAATATGGAGTTCATAGGGCACACTACTGTTAGATATGACAGTAAATGAATGTGACCATATCGTATCGTCATATTTAAACCCCCCGAAACCCTCTAAAAATTAAAATTTGCATATAAGTAGCCTTTTCGGGTATTTTTCGTCACGATTCCGCCACTATCCCAAGCCTTGCCACTCATCACTACGGTATTGATGTCGACGACTGATGACCCCTGGTAGGACAAACCTATAAACCCCCGGTTAACCCACATACACCCCCCTAAAAATAAAATTTTGCATATTACTCTACTTTTTGGGTACTTTTCGTGAGTATACCACCGCCCCCAACGATTCATCCCCACGGAAATTATTTGAACGGATGGTGACCACCTGGAATACACACGTAAACCCCCGGAATCCCCCTGAAATACCCCCCAAATGTAAAATGTGCCATTAAGTCTCCCATTTGGGAACTTCTCTCAAACATTACGCCGCACTTCCCGTCCCCTCTGAGCTCTATATCCGGAATATTTGGTGAGGGCGACCCACCGTAAACCATACGGGAAAAATACCAGAAAACCCCCGATCACCTCCTGGAACATCACCAAAAAAATCCTCAATCCCAAGGCGGCGAAGCCGCCCCAGAACGAGGAACGGCGAAGCCGTTCCGAGGAGTAACTGGCGTAGGCGAGGAGGAGCTTCAGTAACCCTCGGGCGGCGAAGCCGCCCCGATGTTCAAGCGGCGCAGAAGCTGTGGACTCCCCTCAAACGAAAAACGGTGAAACAGCTCCGAAATGCCTTCGCCCTCTGGGCGGCTATGGCGACCTTAGACGAGGATCGGCGAAGCCGTTCCGAATATTAAGCGGGGAAGCCCCGGGGGGGCACACTGAACCCCTGGGCGGCGAAGCCGCCCTTCAGTGAGGAACGGCGAAGCCGTTCCGAGGAATGAGTGGGGCGCCTCCCTACCCCCTGGCCGGCGAAGCCGGCCCCAAGCTGAGGTGAGATTATTCGAACTTAAAAAGTCTTCGAGCGAACACAAATATAGACGGCGAAGCCGGAACCGGGGTTTTTAAGGGGCGGAGCCCCTTAACGAGCGCGCGGAGCGTGCGAGTCTCTATTATATACAGCGCTTCGGGTAACTGACTGACTGATGGATACAAATTCCCGACCACTTCTAGAAGTGCTGGAGAGCTGAAATTTGGCACGCGTGCGGGGAACCCGAAATGATCCGGAGGAAAAATCCGAAAACCGGAAGTTTCCGCCACGTGTCGACGCCAGGTCGACAAAATGGCCGAAATCGGGCTTTTTCCAGGGACCGTCTTTCGGTTTTTATTTTACTGCGCGCGAACCGTAGGTGCCACGCGAATCGTTAATGCAGTTTTTGAAAGCTGGTAAATGTAGTAACGTATTGATATTATGTTATAAGTTTCTTTTTAAGAAATTCGCTGCCAAAATGGCGTCCAAAAATTGGTTTTTCGAAAAATATTTCATAACTTCCGCTCCCCTAGTCGTAATTACAGGTGTAGGGTATTGAAAATGATTATTATATATGCTCATAACATAGTCTACGAAATGTAGGTAACGTTTTTCTTTCATCGTCCTTGGTTACTGAGAATAAAATTAAAATATTCCGAAAATCACCGAAAATTACGATTTTCAAAAGATTAACACAAGGTTTTGTCAATTTTAACTCAACCGATTTCTTTCAAACTTTGTAGCTACATACAACTATGCATTGTCTTTCAGAAAACATAAACATTTTAATAATAATTTAATGGATTCAACCGCGAAAAAATAAAAATGGCGGGCACTGCTAACATTTTTCAGGGACTGGTTTGCTTTTTATTGTATTACTTTCGAAATATGGATGTCATAGGGCACAATTCTTTTAGACATGACAGTAAATCAATGTGACCATATAGTCCCGTCATCTTTTAACCCCCCGAAACCCCCTAAAAAATTAAAATTAGCATATAAGTAGCCTTGTCGGGTACCTTTCGTCACAATTCCGCCGCTTTTCCAATCCTTACCACTCATCGCTACGGAATTGATGTGGACGATTGATGACCGCTGGCAGTAAAAACCTATAAACCCCCGGTAAACCCACATACACCCCCCCCCCCAAAAATAAAATTTTCAAATAAGTCTACTTTTTCGGTACTTTTCGTGACTATTCCACCGCCCCCAACGACTCATCCCCCCGAAATTTATGTGAATGGATGGTGACCGCCAGGAGTACACACATTTAAACCCCCGGTATCCCCCTGAAATCCCCCCCAAATGTAAAATGTGGCATTTAGTCTCCTATTTGGGAACTTCTCGCAAACATTACGCCGCACTACCCGTCCCCTCTGAGCTCTAGATCCGGAATATTTGGTGAGGGCGAGCCACCGTAAACTATACGGGAAAAAAATACCAGAACACCCCCGATTACCTCCTGTAACATCGGCGAAAAAAATAAAACAAATTTAAACTCGCCTTTCCGAATAGTTTTCGACACAATTTAACCGGTGCCCCTACCACTTATTAAAACCCCCGATAACCCCGTGAAACCTCCCAAAAAATTTCTAATAAATAGCCTCTTCAGGGAAAAGAATCGTAAGACCACTCTTCCGGTCCCCTAGGACTTATCGGCACGGAATTTATGAGAACTTTTAGTGACCACTGGTTTAACACAAGTATAAAACCCCCGGTATTCCGTAGGAACCCCCCGAAAAAAAATGAAAAACTTGCCATTAAGTCTTCTTTTATGGGTACTTGTCGCCACTATTAATCCGCATTGCACTACCTTTTACAATCATCGCTACATGATCACTGTGGACTTTTGGTGACCGCATGCATAACACATTAAAATCCCCGAATCCCCCTGGGCACCCCTCTCGGTGGGGAAGACCATTTATAAGGACTAGGCGGAGCAGCCGCGGGGGGGCTCCTCAACCCCAAGGCGGCGAAGCCGCCCCACAACGAGGAACTGGCGTAGGCGAGGGGGAGCTTCAGCAACCCCCGGGCGGCGTAGCCGCCCCGATGTTCAAGCGGCGCAACCGCTGTGGACTCCCCCCACCTCTGGGCGGCGAAGCCGCCCCTTAAACGAATGACGGTGAAACAGTTCCGAAATGCCCTCGACCTCTGGCACACTAAACCCCCAGGCGGCGAAGCCGCCCTTCAGCGAGGAACGGCGAAGCCGTTCCGAGGAATGAGTGGGGCACCTCCCTACCATCTGGCCGGCGAAGCCGGCCCCTAGCCGTGTTGAGATTATTCGATCTTCAAAAGTCTTCGATCGACCACAAATGTAGACGGCGAAGCCGGAACCGGGGTTTTAAGGGGCGGAGCCCCTTAACGAGCGCGCGGAGCGTGCGAGTCCTATCTATATACAGCCCTCGTGGTGACTGACTCACTGATGGATACAAATTCCCGACCACTTCTAGAAGTGCTGGAGAGCTGAAATTTGGCACGCGTGCGGGGAACCGGAAATGATTCGGAGGAAAAATCCGAAAACCGGAAGTTTCCACCACGTGTCGTCGCTAGGACGACAAAATGGCCGAAATCGCGCTTTTTCCGGGGACCGTCTTTCGGTTTTTATTTTACTGCGCGCGAACGGTACGTACTATGTGAATGGTTAATGCACGCTTTGAAAGGTAATAAACGTGAGCACGTAATTATATAATGTTATTAGTATCTTTTATAGAATTTGACTGCCAAAATGGCGTCCAAAAATTGGTTTTCCGAAAATAATTTCATTCCTTCCACTCCCGTCGACTTATTTTAAAGTGAATGATAACAAGAATGATTAATATATATGCTTACATAATTTTCCATTTAACCTAGGCAACAATTTGTCTTTGTCACCTTTGGTTGTCGAGAAAAAAATTAAAATATGCCAAACATCACCAAAAAGTTCAATTTCCAAAGGATTTACACAAGATTTCGTCCAGTTTTGCACGACCGATTTCGTTAAGACTTACTATTTACATAAAGCTATGCATTGTCTTTCAGAAAATGTAAACATTATTACAATATTGCCATCATTTAACCAGCAAAAAATTTAAAATGGCGGACACTTCCCATTTCTCCCGGGAGTTTGTTTACTATTTATCGTTACACAGGCGAAACATTTCCGTCACAGGGAACGTTGTCATATATAATGAAAGCTTATAAATGTCGCCACCTACTTATGTAATTTTTTAAGTTAATTTCTAAGTAAAACGCTTTCAAAATGGCGTCCAAAAATCGATTTCTCTGAAAATATTTCATATTTTCCACTGCCGTTGGCCTTATTTTGTGAGTAGGACAACGAAAATGAATATTATATATGCTCATAACGTTTTCTACGAAATGTAGGTAATAATTTTCTTTCGTCGTCCTTGGTTACTCGGAAAAAAATTAAAATATTCCGAAAACCACCGAAAATTACGATTTCCAAAAGATTAACACAAGGTTTTGTCAATTTAAATCCGACCGATTTCTTTCAAACATTGTAGTTACATAGAACTATGCGTTTTCTTTCAGAAATAATAAATATTTAATACATAATTTATTTAATCGATAGAACCGCGAAAAAATAAAAATGGCGGGAACTACTAATTTTTCCGGGGAGAGATTTACTTTTTATTGTATTACTCTCGAAATGTCATGGATGTCATAGGACTATGGATGTCATAGGGCCTACTTCTTTTAGATATGACAGTAAATGAATGTGACCATATAGTATCGTCATCTTTAAACCCCCCGAAACCCCCTAAAAAATTAACATTTGCACATAAGTAGCCTTTTCGGGTACTTTTCGTCACAATTCCGCCGCTTTTCCAATCCTTACCACTCATCGCTACGGAATTGATGTGGACAATTGATGACCGCTGGAAGTAAAATACCTATAAACACCCGGTAAACCCTCATACACCCCCCAAAAAATAAAATGTTCCATATAAGTCTACTTTTAGGGTACTTTCCGTGACTATTCCACCGCCCCCAACGACTCATCCCCACGAAATTTATGTAAATGGATGGTGACCGCCAGAAGTACACACATTTAAACCCCGGTATCCCCCTGAAGTCCCCCCAAATGTAAAATGTGTCATTTAGTCTCCTATTTGGGAACTTCTCGCAAACATTACGCCGCACTACCCGTCCCCTCTGAGCTCTAGATCCGGAATATTTGGCGAGGGAAAGCCACCGTAAACCATACAGGAAGAAATACCAGAAAACACCTCCTGGAACATCGCTGAAAAAAAATAAAAAAATTTTACAGACGCCTTACCGAATATTTTTTGTCACAATTTAACCGGTGCCCCTACCACTTATTTAAACCCCCGATAACCCCGTGAAACCTCCCAAAATATTTCTAATAAATCGCCTCTCCAGGTAAAAGAATCGTCAGACCACTGTTCCGGACCCCTAGGACTTATCGGCACGGAATTTATGAGAACGATTTCTGACTTCTGGTTTAACACAAGTATAAACCCTCCGGTATTCCGTTGGAACCCCCGCAAATAATGAAAAACTTGCCATTAAGTCTTCTTTTATGGGTACTTGTCGCCACTATTACTCCGCATTGCACTACCCTTTACAATCATCGCTACGTGATCACTGTGGACGATTAGTGACCGCATGCATAACACATTAAGACCCCCCAATTCCCCTGGGCACCCCTCTCGGTGGAGAAGATCATTAATGAGGACTATGCGGAGCAGCCGCGGGGAGGCTCCTCAACCCCAAGGCAGCGAAGCCGCCCCACAACGAGGAACGGCGAAGCCGTTCTGAGGAGTGACTGGCGTAGGCGAGGGGGAGCTTCAGTAACCCTCGGGCGGCGAAGCCGCCCCGATGTTCAAGCGGCGCAGCCGCTGTAGACTCCACCCATCTCAACTCACACTCAACCCCTGGGCGGCGAAGCCGCCCTTCAGCGAGGAACGGCGAAGCCGTTTGGAGGAATGAGTGGGGCGCCTCCCTTCCCCCTGGCCGACGAAGCCGGCCCCTAGCTGACGTGAGATTATTCGAACTTTCAAAGTCTTCGAGCGACCACAAATGTAGACGGCGAAGCCGGAACCGGGGTTTTTAAGGGGCGGAGCCCCTTAACGAGCGCGCGGAGCGTGCGAGTCACTCCTATAAAACAAATCGTACCACAACTTGGGCATTTATTTAACAATTGCACCTTTTGAGTTTTCTACAAAATGACAGTTCCATTAAACAAAATAAGATTTTCCCTGATCCACACTAACGACTCCAATCCACTGACATCACAATTACCCCAGCACTCGACGAACCTCACACACATGAATAAATAAATTGGAGACAAATGTCCACTGAATAGTCCCAAATATGGGTTCCCCCAAAATTACAACAATAAATTGATCTTTCCCCTTAAACCAAAATGAAACCAACAGCCACATACCTTACGCTAACACACACACAATCATACAACCCACATACTCTGAAGTCCATGCTTCATCACTGAGAATTACTTCAAGTCAGGAGAGTTCAAGTTAGGTGCGTCCAGCGGGAAGGTTGCAGAGCGAGAGAGCTGTTTCCTTCGCCACGCTGACTACCTAGCACCCACAGTGTTGCCGTGTTTCCCAACACCGCGTAGCAGACGACACAATTTGTCATCTGTTCGGCCCTTGCGCGCTCTTCTCTTTACGCGCGGGTCTTTAAACTGGCATCGCAGTTGGACCGCTGGCCGCCCGTCGCCCAAGTTACTCCGCCGTGGTCAGCCGCGGAAGTAAAGTGGCGATCTTCTTCAAAACTGCCCTCAGAGAGGACCAATCTCTTCGCTGCAGTCCTGCGGCATGCCTGTAAACTTCCAATTTATCTCCCTCTCCTCTCAATATTCATGCTCCACAAACACATAAAAGAAAACAAAGAAAACACATTAACACACATCACACACGTAACGTAAGTGGCTATCTGGCCTCAATGCTCCCCCCTTTTGGGACACGCGAGACGATACCGAAGAACAACAGAAACAAGTGTAATGATTAATTACATAATGAAAGTAAAGTGGATTGAAGTACCAAAGAGAACATACATATTCATAGTTTCAATTAATAATCTCTTTACATTATTTCCATACATAATATATACATATTTTTTTTATACATTAACTTCTCCCACCTGCTCTTCGACCTCCAACCTTCCCGGACGCACTTTACACATTACACGCACTCTAGAATGATGTAAAAATATCTGACCAAAAATGATTTTTTTACTATTTTGCGTTTCTATGAGAAATATATTAAATTGAAAGAAAATAATGCCCCTATAATGCAAAAGTATGCCTTGTTTTCAATACTCAATTATCTGTCAAAAAAGGCGCATTTCATTTTTTCGGCAAAATTTCATTTAATCCATGCTTGGATGTCTAAGCTATAAGAGTTGCCTTCACTCAATGGCAGAGCCGACGGCGCGGACGTAGAAGCTGTACAGGTGAGCCAATATCACCTTAACCTGTCAGATAGCCAAATTATAAAAACTAATGACTCGCGCATATGTTCTGCTGTTGTCTGTAGTGTTGTATGCGATAAAATGAAACTTAAAAACTAAATGGTTCATGGGATTTTGAATACAAACAGATGGGAACATTGATTATTATTCTTTTAAATTCAATTATTTATTGATAACTATTGTTTATTATTATTATGCTTTTCATTTTGAATTTTGAGAGTTTTTCTCTTAACAATTAAGTATGTTTTATTCTTTTTTGTGACAAATTTGCAGCAGCGAATTTAACCTTTAAACAATGAAATGCAGATAAAATATCCATAGACCTGTGATTTGAAGGAGGTAGAGACAGAGGAATGACTCATAGGCGATTAATTAGGTGAGACAGTATGTATGTAGTTGGGATACTTGAGTTGCAGTCCCATATGTCTGTAAGCAGTTAATTACCTGTGCCCTTCAGCCTGGACTTGGAGTTATTTATTAGGTGAGAAATTAATTCGTTAATAGAGAAATTTTTCGTATTTTTACCTATAAGAATATGGAAGATGCAATTTGTGACAGGTCCTGATAGGGGACTATTTGACCTACCGAATATTTTATTCGAGAGAATTTAACCTCCACATCGCAGTACTACAGCCGTAAGGTCACCACGCACATAGCGTCATATATGTCGCCGTACCGACCTAGATGGTTTCCACCTCCACATATTAGAAATAGAGCTGCTGCCAAGGGGGCGACAGAACTGCGATATATCGTATAGAAAACTTCTTTTGTCTTGATTTTTCCGGAGCCCCAGTGGTCCAACGGCCTACTCAACATAGAGGCGCTGGCGTAGCCTGTTTTTCTGTGCAGTCTGCTGGGCAGTAATAAACTGGGGGCTGCCATATTGAATCTCGTTGTAAACAAAGGTGATATTGAGGCTTATTGATAAGTAGTTATTATTGTTAACTGCAGACTTTTTTATTGCTTACAGTGTCCCTTACGATTTTGGAATGTGCTCGATGAAGGATACGAGTCTCACAAATGAAAAAACGACTTCGTTTTCTTCCACTAATTTATTTTCACGGTACGACATGTTTCGACCTTGAGCGGTCATTTACGAGTACAAAGATTTGTTAAAAGTCGGGTAAATTTATACCAGGAAGGGACTTGGGAAGGTTAGAGGGGGAAGAGGGTGTTAGGAGGGGGAGTAATGGGTGGCGGTTATTGTGAGGGATGGGAAAACCACTGCGAGGACCCTCCCTCACAATATCCGCCCATTCCCATCCCTCACAATAACCGCCACCCATTACTCCCCCTCCTAACACCCTCTTCCCCCTCCAACCTCCCCAAGTCCCTTCCTGGTATTAATTTACCCGACTTTTAACAAATCTTTGTACTCGTAAATGACCGCTCAAGGCCGAAACATGTCGTAACGTGAAAATAAATTAGTGGAAGAAAACGAAGTCGTTTTTTCATTTGTGAACTTTAACTTCCACAAAGTTGAGCCTGATACCATTGAACGTATACGAGTCTCAATGATCTTGGTTATAGCTAAATTGCATGGGTATGAAATGCATTTGGTGATGAAACTGTGAGTAATTCTGTTTCCTTCATTGTTCCATTTTGATTTCAACCTGTGATTAGCTAACCTTTCCTCATGTTTTCAAATTTTCATGGTGTCTTGTATTCCTTATATTTCAAAATGTTTTTCATTGTACTTGCAGTTTTTCTAGTGTTCAAACTACTCATTAATCGCTACCGCTATGCTTTGGTTTGTTTAATGCTAATCATTTTGTTGGTTGTGTATGTAATTTGCTATTTCAACTCTGTCCTTTCGACTGTTTTGTTGTCATCAATTGAGCATAATTCATTAAGTGTTCTACGATGTTTACATTTCTTAAAACTTTAATCTCTTTCATTATGAAGTAAGAACTTAATTTCCACTACATTGGTTTAAAAATATTCTTCACTTTTCTCGTTATCTACTTTTGGGATACTTTCTTTCGTGTAAGTGAAGGATATTAACTTCTAAGAACCTTTCATTTTAAGACTCCTCTGCCAAGATATGTTGTATATCTGAATGGGTACTCATCATGAACAACTTCCTACGAAATAATGTCCTCTTTTCATAATTAAATAATTATTATCCATGAAATGGTATCCAAACTTGCATGCTTATTTCTAGTGAGGTGTTGTTATGGTCTATGGTTTCAGGATTAGCATTATTTTCCCTGTACCAGAGATATTGCAAGATACATCAACGTCAAGGAAAATTGGGTCACTCTCTTTGTCTATAACTGTGGAGTGTTTACTTAAGTAATGGAATCTTTCTCCTATTACGCAAAGGCTGCTCATCTCTCATTGCAATGTACTGCTGTCATTGATATTTGTTGCTTGTGCATCTCATGTGCTTGTAGAATTGATAACTTCCACAGATTTCATCTCTAGTATGTCATATTTAAATTGTTATTGTTGTATTTCTTTTACTAGTTATTGTATCAATAAACACAAATGTCCACTGAAGTGAGTTTCCGAGATCATTATTCTTACCAACCACCAAATCGTCAGTTGACTTTGTTCATTAATGTTGTATTATGGTTACTAGTTTAGTAACCTGGGGAAGTTCATCGGGAAAATTTTCCTACGTTCAATGCTTTTAAGTTTCTCGCAATTGCAGTAGCATTATTAAGCCTGAATAGCACGCCCTATCGTGACGCGTAAAAAAAGTTTGAAACACGCGCCGAGATGTGCATTCAAACTTCGCGGCAGCATTGGACCACTGGCATCGATGGCACTGATGTATCAAAACCTATACGCATTATCCTTATGGGTATGTCGCCCCCTTGCTGCTGCTATCTACTCCGGGACAGGTGAGGCATAATGGTTGGCGGCCTCCAGTCACGCCATCTTCAAAAGTTTCGGCGTCATTGAAATAGCCTACATTACGCAAGGATACCCCAATATGCCCTGACAGCGCCGTTGCTTTTTCCACGGCTGTTAATTGGGCCTTCGACCTTGCTTACCTCGCATCTAAACTCTATATCTAGGGGTACACACGGCATCCGCAACCCGGTGGACGCACTCGGTGACTAAGCTAAGCCGAGAGAAACACATTTTCATTCATCAACAAAAAGAGACCGGTTGAGAAGAAGTTAAGCTTTCTATTAAGGAAATTTAATGTTAGTTAATCCTACGCAGCTTCAAGAAATAGAGTTGAGGAAGGAATCTTTGATAGGTTTTAACTTTTACTCCAAACTGTTCAAGGTTATGATGACGAGTAAGGTATCGAAATAACAATCTTATAAATTTCATGGAATGATGCCTACCTTAAAATTGGCAATTTTTCTAAGACGGTATTCATTTAAGTTAATTAGTAATAATACCTAGCAAATGTATCTTTTAAATTCTGTTGCAAAAATTAAAATTCATGTCGAAAGTTCAAGCACGCTACTTAGAGAGTAGATGTCGAGCAGGTATGCCGGGAAATTCTCGACGAATGCAAAATATTACTATACTAGTTATGTTTTTCTTAAAATTTCCTTTATGAGTAATCATTCGATCGAAACCGATCCATTATCATTATCTCTGAAAACTAGAATGGTTTGCATTGAAAATTCAATATTACATTACTATAATTATAATACCAATATTAGGCTGTATTGATATCAAATATCGGGACATTTATGCCGGAGCAGACAAAAACATTAAACCCAATGCAAAAATAATACCCGATTAAAATTCGGCTCACATTTTTATTGGACTCCGTATATATTTTCGGATGACACGTTGTGATACTTTATAAGGAGGCGATTTTTACCCTAGATACATCGTCGGAAGGTGATTTTTTATCCGGCGCGCTGTTTAAATCAGTTGATGCACACTGATATTATATCGGGAGGCGAATTTACCGAATCGGACCGATAAAAATATCGTGACTGAATAATATCGGATAATCATATAGGCCAACAGTCAACATCGGATTCGGAATACATCATAATATAATGATGTTTAACAATGCATCGCCATATCTCCAAGGCGAACTGAAACCCCATTCACCAACACGACCCCTTCTCCAGGTTACTCGAATTACGCGAAACTGACTTCCTCGCATCCGCGACTGAGCGTTTATGTATTGCTCTCTCGTCGCTCTGTGTCAACAATCAAACTTAAGAGGGAGAGTGTGAGAGTACACACTCAAACTAATCAACACTTGAGACACTCCCCGTTGTCTCCTTTTGCGATCCCCTTCTCTGCAAGCTTCTTATCTCCTCACTGATGCCTTTCGAACTCGCCATAATGGGAACACTGATTCCAAGGATCATACACCACGAGTTAGAGCAAATTTCAGAGAGTGAAAGCAAACATCTTGAGCTACAAATATGAGATAGAGGAAATTAAGCCGGAAAATATAATGGTAGATACTTCCTGAAATTCATAAACATCCAGAAGATCGCCATAAAAGAGAGAAAAAGATGGCTAGGTTAACGCATATTTCATTTAAGTCATAAAAATAGATGTAAATGAGTCTCTTTCAATGCTAGAGAAAGAGCTTCTTCATTTCGTTTCCATTATCCAACACATCAGGCAAAGCAATTACATTTGAAGGCCCAAGCCCTGAGAATAATGCTTTATAAATTATTATTTACCGATTTAGCTGGCGGAGAGGGCAATCTCCTATAAATACCAACAATATAACGAATATAATGCTAAACTAATGCGAAGTTTGATAGTCCTAGCCCGACCTAGGGTGGTTATTTGGTTAACACTGCCGCCACTGAACTACTTCAGCATCGGTGACAGACCAGCGCTTTTCTCCAAACAACGTTTCCTGCAAAAATTAGGAAATTTATGTAACTATTCCCTAAAGAGTCCTAATGTTAACTTCAAATTTCCAGCGAAAATAGAATTTTACACATTTCCTATTATTTTTATTGCCCAAATCGAAAGACTCTTACTCCTGGAGTACGTATTTCACGCTTTTAGATTTTTAGATGACGACATCTATTATTCGCGATTAAATGAAAAGTGAAAATTTTCAATCGCGCGAAAACACGACGGCTAAGTAAGAATGCTTTGAGAACCCCGTGTGACATCATTCTGGTTCCCGCTGCCGCCATGTGAGGAGACCTTTGGGTGAGGCTCTGAGTGCTTTTACGACGCAGGATGCTAGCAGGTAGCAGAGTACCATGCTAGCTGGTAGCGCTTGCCTTAAATAAGGATTATTTATACCTTATCAAGCGAAGAAAACTTTCCGACCTTAGCCAGTTTTAACAGGTGATTATTAAGACATGTTTCCCTGAGCTCTGTGCCTCATACATGCATTGGTAACCTCAGACGATGTGAAACTCCTATCCTCTCGTGTAGAAACTAGGTCCCTGTGACGTCACGTGGAGTAGCATCGCTTGGGCGCCAATCTAGCATTTTTCAAATGCGGTTAAAATTGACCATTGCCATTCGTCTAAACTGGGATTTCTAAAACAAATAATTTGTACATCATGAATACACTAATGGTGGGTAACGCATCGTAATCAATGACTTTCGTTTTCTTTGATGAAGGAAACAACCCTATAGCTTACAAACTTGCACATAAATGGGAGTCAATAATGACTCGAAGACTACGAGTGATGCATAGTGCACATACATGTTTCTAGATCCGAAGGAAACGATGAGTTAAGAGAGATATCATGCCAAACAGATAGGTGTACGAAATAGTTCTTTTCCGGACGGAAGAGGACTAGCGGTTAAAAAATGCTAGGTGGGACTCAATACTAATTCACCCCATTGTTCACCTTCAGGTCAATTTTTTATATAATTGACTTCGTAACATTTGTCGCTGCACACCTAATGAGCCGGTTTTGCGAAGTTTAACACTAGAACCGCGGACTTTTTCGTATACCTAGAACCGCGGAGGGGGTCATTTTGACCCCTCGTCTTTTCTTGCCATATTTTTAGTGTTTTGGGTTTCTTTTGGATACTGCACTATGTGAAATGAATTATCTAAGATTTACAATGAAATTTGAATGATGTATGGGCGGTATAAGCGCTAGATAGGCTACCCGCCTTGCACAAATAATGCGTTTTTCACATTTTTACTGTATGCTCGGCTAGAATAAATTCGTTTCGTTGGGTAAAAAAAGAAACACTGAACAAGGTAAGTGTAGAAAAGGTAAGTAAACTACATTGAATACTTTGGTTTTCCTGCACAATTTTCACATTACGAAACTAATTTATATATTTTGTCTTACAGGATAGACATATTGCTTGCATTGTCGAAGTATATGGACCGCGGACAACTTTCTTACATTCCATACAGAGATAGGATGACTTGTTCTTGCTTTTCGCAGAGCATACCTCAAGTACCTGACATTTGCGTCGATTCTCCAGCTTCGAAGTTTCGAAGAAGAAGTCCAAATTTGCTTGTAAATTGGGTCTAGCCCTTAAAATTTTATTTGTCACCGAAAGCTCCTCTGACAGCTTTCTGAGAAACTCGTGACGAGAAATCTTTTCCCCCTTGCATTCTGAGAAGAGAATGTAAGCATTGATAGCAGCAATATCCAATATGTTGTAAAAAACATGTACTGGCCAGTGTCGCGTGGCAGCACGAACAGAGTAAAGCCTAGCCATTTGATCAACAAAGTCAACACCAGCTTTATTTTTATTATAAACCTCAATAGTTTCAGGAAGTCTTTTCTCAGTTTCCCCCACTGTGATATTGGGATGCATAGTGCTGAGTACAATCACATTTTTCTCCCTTTTACCCTGATAAACTGTGAGAGGCGTCATTGTTTTTCAAAAATACTGTGGACTACCGATGTCCTTTGGCTGCTTTTACCTCATGAGGTATTGACCCTTCTCTTCCTATTTACATTACCCACTAAGCTTGTTTGCTGGGGTTTTAGGGCCCTTGCAAGTTTCACAGTAGTAAAATAATTATCAGTAGTGATATTTCTTCCTTTTTTCATGCATGATTCAGACAATTTCAGAACGACATGCTCACCTAAGTTTACATCTGGTGCCCGCTCGTCTGATTTGCCTAGGTAGTTTTAGCATCGCAGAGCATCCAGAATTTTATGCCGAATTTATCAGGCTTGATGGGCATATATTGTGTACAAGGGTATCTTGCCTTTGATGGAAAAACTGCTCGTCAACCGTGAGTTCAGGCCCTGGTTTGTACAATGAGTTGCAGTTCACGATAAAAGAGTCCCAAAGGTCAGAACAAAGTGCAAATTTGTCAGTACGCAGCCGTTGGCTTCTCTCCGTTCGAAAATTACGCTTGTGGTGAATTTCTGCTGCGAAAACATTAAGTTCGGGAGCGACAACAGAGCAGGGGTCAAAATGACCCCTACCGCGGTTCTAGGTATATTGTTGTCTATTGTTCACAAAAATAGTCCTAGAGCGTCGGAATTTCGCACGAATATGCCTTTCTACAATTCATTAAAAGTCAGACAATGTCAGGTTTGTGAAAAAAATATTAAGTGTGAAATATACATGTTGAAAATCATAAGGGGTCAATTTGACCCCCACCGCGGTTCTAGTGTTAATATAGACGCCTATGGTCAAAAGTGATATTAGTCGTCATGGAAACTGGTATGGCGTTCTAACCGCAGCATTTCAATCAATCAAACAAAGCGACTGTATAGAGAACGCTACATAATGTGCCAAATAAGGTTGCCACTTGGGGTTTAATATAAACGGATTTCAAACCTGTCCGCATCGCGGCGATGATGTTAAAACGATCCTATTAGTCATATTCTATAATAATTAAAATCAAGAAAAATAGAATTTAACATTTTACGAATTTGATCGATCACACCATCACGAACATGAATTCCGGTTAAAAGTCCTAATTATAGCTTACTCTGCATGGAATTTGGATCGCTTTGTCCGTCAGCGCCGCGGGTGGTAACATAGGTGTACCTACCTACTTAAATTAGTGGTGGGTGGATACATCTTCAGAGTCCGATTGGAGAATCCTCCATTAAAATATTCCTGCAACCGAACTTCAGTCGATGCTCTATTTTCGCCCGTTGAGGAATGCCAAGGCAAGGAGGGCGGAGTGGGGCAACGCGAATGACGCAACGCAACGTCAAAGAGAGAGGGGGGTGGAAGTTGCAGCGAGCGTGGAGATGAGCGCATTGGTTGTTTGTACAAGGCGCACGGGACACGAAGCGTCGCGACACCAAAGCAGCCGAAGTCTCCTGCCTCGCCTCACCCAGCCAAGGAAAATACGCGAGGAGGAACAGCGAGGGATTAGTTGAATGCGTGGTTGTGCAGTGGAGGGAGAGGGGATGTTTTCTTAGGCCATGTCTCGTGGTACGTGGGGCGCGAGGTGGGTCCAGAAAGATGTGAGATGGATGTGATATGATGATTAGCTTCAGGAAGGAAAGGAAAGGGGAACTATGGACCGATGTGTATTATTTCTAATGATATTTATAATAATAAAAAATATAACAACAACAGTAGCAACAATTATATTTAAGTTGTCCTTATATGTTTCCTAGTCCTCCCTTATATTTAAATTGGTGTATGTGCACATGCATCAAAGTCATTGGAGGTCATTCTGAATTTCCGAATCCGTAACCAAATTTGGATGATTACATATAATTAGCTAAAAAAGAGCGAGGGTTTTTGAAATTTCAATAAGTGACAGCTTACGGCACGCGAGTAATAGTTAAATTAAAAGGCTAGCTTCCACGCAAGTTGCTCGTTTACATTGGGTCATCGATACAGCCTCGGGCGATGAATAACTCACTGAAGTATTCATTTTACGATCACACAGCTCACCGAATGTGGTCATTTTTATTTGGAAATCGCGAATAGCCCATCCGTGATAATGACAAAGCCAACCAGCCTGAATAAGATCTCGCAACCTCTAGTTCAGTAAGCACGGACTATGCCCCTCAGCTTTGAGGACCAGAAATGGACCACGAAAAATAGATTAATTATATCAACGACAAATACTAGAATCCCCTCCAGACTCATTCCTTACTTAAGAGTGTTCAAGATAAATTTTTTTACTATCTCCTTTTTTTGGCCAATATCAGGAAAACTTTCTTCATTCTATCGTGCTTAGACTTAACAACACAATTTCTATTTACTCCATGGAAAATTCGCGTGGACAGTGAACGGAGGAGAGACAGAATAGCGACGGGATAACTGAATGCGTAATTTGGGAGTGGAAGGAAAGTGGGTGTGTTATTTCAGGCCATGTTTCGTGGACTGAGGGGTGCTGGAGATTCTTCGCCGAACGAGAACAGCAGGAAGGACAAGGATATAGCCTGAATGCTACATGAGAAGCTTCGAGAGTAGGATGTCTGCCTTGCTCCTCATTTGCGTCTATTTCGTACAACCAACATCATGGATAGGCATGCATGGATAGTGGATGGATAGCTTCTGCAGCATTTCACTAGGTTACTAAAACCTGATTTCTCTAAAACTGAATCAGCATTTTGTCTTCTCAAGTCCCTCCAAGGCGTATCTTCTACTCTTGTGACGCCGGAAAAGAGTATTGGCAACTACAAGTTGAAGTCTCAGCCATAATTGGTTCACACAAGTCGCCATTTGCGTCGGTGGCAGCAGAAATATCCGAACTTCACGAGAAAATAAGCTAGACTCTTAACCGAAATTTATATTTTAAATGATGTCATTTAAAAAAAATCATAAATTGATACTGCTGTTCCTCGCGAGTGGAGATTCTTGTCACAATTCGAAGCAAATGGATCGCTTTGTGCTCAACGCCGCGCAGCGGACATTTTATAAAACTGATCACAAAGCGAGCGTAGTGGCTGTATAAATCAAACTTCAAGTGGACGGTTATATTAATAACAGTTTTTACATTTATTTTGGAATGTGGATGATAAGAAATCAACTGAACGGTTACATTGATAGCAGTTGTTAAATTGATTATGGGATAAGGATGATAAGAGAAGGTGAAGTTTATTCGGGATTGCCACCGGATAAGGTTCTCCATCTCTGCCGACGTTTCGATGGCCGAGTCGTCCATCGTCATCAGGGCTCGGCCATCGAAACGTCGGCAGAGATGGAGAACCTTATCCGGTGGCAATCCCGAATAAACTTCACCAACATCACACGCCGGGAAAACCGCAGATCTTTCTTCATGGTAAGAGAAGGTTTTTATTCAAAATGACGAGTGCCCTCGAAAGTTTTATAAAAGTTTTTGAAATAGTACGCAGAATCTATTGGGAAGGGCATTTGCCAGAGGATTGCGCGAAAAAAGTTCTAATTCCACAGATGAACAAGCAGAAATGTAAAGAATGTGGAGACGATGGGACAATAAGCATAATATTGCACGCGGAAAAAGTGCTACTGATGATTTTTAAACAGACGAATGGAGGCGAGGGCAAACAAGTATTTGGGCGAATATTTTGGTTTCAGAAAAAGATGAGGAGAAACTAGGGTTATAGTGTCCGGAGAGTGCATATACTATTCTGCTAATATTTCAATGATATGATAGTGAAAAATTAGGAATAAATGCACCGCGCAGAACACATATCGACGCTGCATTAATTCTAGAAACTCGATTAAAAAGGGACGGAGTAATCAAGGTTCTAAGTGAAGCGATGGGGCCTCCTCTATCATGTAGTTAATCCCCTTGTCCACGAAATTTCGAAGCGATGCGTGGCTTTTCCGCCGAATGTTCACGGCACATGGCGAAGAGGGGGGCGTTCCCCCCCTGATTGAATGCCCAGTTCGCTCAGAGGGGAGACACGCGTGTCCGCATTAGCCGAGCGTGAGGGAGAACGCGAGAGACTCGAACGCCACACACGGCGAAAAAAAGGACATGCGCTAATGAGGCAGCGGACCACCGGGGGGGGGGGGCGAGATCCCTCCCCTGTCGTGACGCGCCCTCTATCAGCAGTCGCGAGGAAAGCGGGTGAAGGAGGGAAAACGATCAATTAGCGACCGCGGGTGTCTGTCTGACTGCGACAAGTGAATGGAAGGGGAGGGAGGCCACCCAAGAAGACCTCAATCCCCCTCTGCAGTTAGAGCACAGACAGACACAGTCAGATTGGGAGAGATTAGGGGAAGGAAGAATTAGCGCTTTAGATTTAAAGGGAGACCGTCGCGCCCTGAACAGTTCACTTCAAAGACAAAAGAAAATTGTCATTCAAAGGTTGGTAGGTGAAACTCAATGAACAGAAATCGCTCTAATCGTTAGTGAGAATGTATTCCATATGAAATACAATGCTGGGTCAAAAATATTTATCAGAAAATAAAGGCCTAACCGTTCCTCTATTTCATTAATGCATGTTAGCTTTATAGTGCGGAAACAAAGACGCTTAACGAGGGAATAATAGGCAGGTTTGAGATGTGGGTGTGAAGAAGAATTTAGAAGGTGAATTGGAGGAAGAGGAACGACGAAGAGCTGGACATGGTGGGTGAGGAGAGACAGCTTCTAGATGAGATAGGGAGGCGATAGAAAGAGGGTGTGGATGGAGCGAGTGCTGAGCGGAGAGGGGATGTTGAAGAGCGATTTAGAGGAGGAGGAAGAGAATAGCACATATAGATAGAATGAAAGGGAGTAGGCCTTACTGTGGATTGAAGAGGGAAATCTAAATTGAAAGGGGAGACAGGTTGGGCTAACTCGCAAAGCGCTCCATATAAATCCACCTTGACCGGTAAAATTCTTCAAAGATAAGAGTATATATTCTTATGGACGACGGCTTTCGTGAGAGACATGCGCCTTGTTTTTTGAGGTGGTACAAGTGAATAATAATTTATGAAAAAGTTTTTGTAGATAACGCGTATTATTTAAAGGAAAAACGACATCGTGTTTTATAGCGTGTTTAGGCACCATCCGTTGACAAATAAAAAGGAGATGCTCCAACGAAATTCCACCTTGCTTTAATTTCAGTCCTTCACAGCTCGGGAAAAACGTATTCCCTAACCTATGCGTTCGGCAAAACATTTCTCTCATTTCATCGTACATGTTCGACCTGACAATGGAGTGAGAGTCTAATATCGTGTTCTCCCTGTCGGTCCGAAAGATATCTATTCTCATTTCCTTTAGCAAAGGAAGCCCATCGCGCAGCCTTGAATTTCATAGCGGCCCCAGCGTAATTCTAATAGCTTATGTGTAACGCTATCTGTACGCCCGAAGCAGTTTTTGACGAGTCGCGCGGCTTTCCATAATATTTAATTAAGATCACGGATCTAGTCTCTCTGCGCCGGATTCCATTCGCTCGCTGCATGCTTCAACGTGTGGACAAACGAGTGCGTAATATACCCCTCTTCTTTCACTTTTCCGTCCGAAAATCTTTCCGCAACACGCTTGACGAATCATGCGTAGAGATACGTGAAAATCGTACTTTCATTTTTATTTTATCGCACTTCTTATCCGCGCCCACTTGCAGTTCGCGAGAGTAGTATACCTGGCACTTGGGAACATGAGTGGGATGGGAAGTTCATTGACCTCTGCGTCAGTGTCACTTTGGTACGAGGAGGTGGGGGCGGGGTCATTGACCGCTCCGTCGGGGGGTGGGGGGAAGGAGTGGGGGGAGACAAGGAGGCCCTTACGTCGTTTGAAAACGAGGGGGGTGAGGAGAAGGGGGAGGGGTTGAGACTGTTTGTCGCCATAGCCTATACCTCACCTGTGCTAAGTGGCCAGAGTGGGATGCGCTAGGCCCCCACCTCCACAGTTGTTCTATGGAACCGAGAGGGTGTTTTAAGTGGTTTTGGAGCCGGGGGGTGGTTGGGAGGAATTTGTTGTCCTCCCTGTAACTTACCGCGTTTTTCAGGCACCACCCGGGCCTTACCCATACGTTGGCATGTCACCTCTCAGGGTCCAGACTCCTTGGCGTCATAATTTTGTGGGACGGGAAGCCCCTCACGCGTTTGCAGGTGCTATTAGGCAAGCGGCCGTTATTTTCCCGTTGGAGGAGTATGGGAAAATGTCGAAGGTTGGATGTGGGGTTGGGTATGACGGAGGATAAACAAACAAGACACAGAAAGCAGAGAGTTCTGTCAACAGAGCTTTATTTCCTTAATTTACAGATCGGCTAATTCCACATAGCTATTATATCTGTGAAAATTTCGGCGCTACATCTGTCGCAAAGAGTGCACGCGCAACTACGGTTGATGCTAACACTCTCTACTGTGAAGGCGTGGGCTTGGTTATCGGCTGAAATTTGAGGGTATCTATCAGCCACTTCGGCCATTATGGCCTCTATGCACTCGGTGCACGCCACGCAGGTACACTGAGTCTGCGAAGTAGTGGGGGCTACATCGTAGCTGAGGAGTAGGTCCGAGTAATTTCCAAGTCTCGGCTCCGACACCTCGATCTGCTGGCATTCCCACCCGCCAGCAGGCTCGTCGACGATTATGGTGTTCGCCGTGCTGTTCAGCTCTCCTACGTCGGGTGTCAGATGCGCGGGGGACCAGAATCCATCAGGGAAATCGCGGTCCGCCGCTACCGGTGTGGAGCAGTGAAAACTATCTCTCTCTCCAGATGGCGACTCCTCAAAATCCGAGTAATCGGACTCCCACGACATATCGTTGACTATGTTCAGCTGAAATAAATGTAATAACCCCCATTAATATAAATAATAAAATATAACGGTGGATATATTTTCAGAGAAAATAAGAGCGCGATAGAGTACCCCCGATCGGGAGGAGTGTCTAGGCTTACCTCGTGCTCGATTTCATCTGAGCTGTCGAACTCCGAACTCCACGAAAGCTGTCGGGCGATCCTAATCTGAAATAGAGATATTATTACCAAATGATTTGAATAGCAATCGTTATCTAAGTCGTTGAATGTATGGAGAGGATAGGACATGGTGCTTACCTCGTGTTCGATATCCTCGTTGGTGTACTTCGGCGATCCAACGTAACCCATGGTAAATAGTTTCTACGGTGCTCGGTGCTAGCGAAGAGTGAGATGCTTCCGTGACCGTTGGGTAGCGCTGAATGACGAGGGTGGAACTTTAAGCACTGATCAGGAGTTTGTGGTAGGGAGAGGAGGGGGTGGAAACGGCGCTCGTCATTGGTCCTTTTCAGGTATTTTTCAAAATCACGCTCAAAAAACGGTTGACAGACCTGTTAATGGATATTCACATGCGTTGTAGAGACCGACATAGGTTCCGCGTCTAAAGTCGAGCTTTCATGGGTCCACGCAAGAAAATGAAAAAAAAACTATGACGGTGTCCCAAAAATGGAATGTTCGGCGGGGTGGAAAAAAAAATCTTGTGGAAAATCAACGAAAACCAATCTATTCCATCTCCGACCACTAGTCGCTAAGAGGGTTTTAACTTACACTGGCGAGTGCATTAATAAAAAAATCACCTGTGGAATAGGCGAGGAGGTTTACTTCTGACAACATAGTGGAGCGGTTGTTTGAAAAGGGAGTAACAGCTCCTCTGAGGGTTTTCTTTTGACGGCATAACGGATGGGGGTGACTCGAAATCGGCGTGAGAACTCCTCTTCATTCCTCTTGAGAGTGAGAATATTTTCAAGGAGGCGTCGCCCCCTTCCTTTTCTGGTGTTTTTCAAAATCTCGCTCTAAGACGGTTGACAGAACTGTTGATGGATACAGCATAGCGGAGTGGTTGTTTGAAAAGGGAGTAACAGCTCCTCTGGGGGTTTTCTTTTGACGGCATAGTGGATGGGGGTGACTTGAAATCGGCGAGAGAACTCCTCTTCATTCCTCTCGAGAGTGAGAATATTTTCAAGGAGGCGTCGCCCCACTTGGGTTTCCTATATAAGGGGTAGTTGTCGTACGGTCGATCACTGTATTTTCCGAGAGTTAGCGAGAGATACTCTGTTCTCTGTCTCCACACAGCATTTGTGGGCAAGACTTTTCTCATCGGTGATAAGTCCGAAGTAGCAACTCTAGCCTACGCACTCGCAAGCCGCAGAAGTCAGCATCACCGTAGAGCAAGGAGCTTCTAAGGGGTTTGGACCTGAGAGATCGGAGTTCTTACGGGGTTCCGCCTGGAGACACCACTACGCGAGGGAGGAAGCCGACCTGATTGGGGCTGAAAGCCGTGAGTTGTGTTTACAATAAGAAATTTCATCTTTTCGGTGGGGGATTTAAATCGAGTAGGCGCAATGGAAGCAATTTTTGCGTGTGTACCTGCAAAGGAAATAATTCGCGCCCACCGCGCTGGAGCGTATGACACTGTCTCTCTTTTAAATGCCGCGCTGGACGGTTTAGTTCATCGCATGACAGTGATTAAGGAGGAAGTGGACATGAGCGACTTTGTGAGACTAGTGGGGGACGTTAAGAAGGCTCAAGACGCATCCGTTTCGGAGGTGGCTCGCGAGGAAACTAGCGATGCTAATCAGGCATTGGCTCACGGCATCGACTCATCATTACCTCTATTAAATGAAGAGTCATTTCTTCACACCCTTGAGACTGGTAACTCTAACAACGTAGTGGTGGAAGCTTCTCATGCTACGATGAGACCGCCAACGGCATTCGATTAATTAAATTTAAGTCAAATGGCGAATGATGTCGCTTCGCGTGACGATCCATTGGGATTCGAGGATGGGGATTCTGTATTTAACTCTCAAAACTTGGAGAGTCTAGAAAATAAATTTATTCGCGATATGGAGGAGGACATCCCTGTACTCACCGGTGAACTATGGAGCGAGGATAAACAGCAGGAGGTATTTCCGAGTGAACGTTGCGCCTCACCCCCTAACGAAGCAGGGCCGCCTTTAGATCATCGAGACGCTCAGTGGGGCGGAAGGGGCGAAAACAAATATTTCGCCATTATTTCTGAGAATCGTAGCAATCTCAGAAGTTTTCGCCTCCACGGGCGCGAAATAGTGTGTGTGCTGAAACCAGTGCCCGAGAATGGAGACCCCATTGAATGGCTCCACGAGTCTTTTGACGCTCTCCTTTCAGAACTCAAGAGTGGAGTACCTCCGAGCAGTAGGGCTGGGCTAGCAATAAGCAATTCTGAAAGCCCCGGGAACCCGATTTATATCTCTTATCGACGAGTGGACCAGTTTTCCGCTGAAGTGATATGTAAGAGTGTTGAAAAGGTGGTTCAGTCTAACGAGAACTTTATATTGCGGGGGGTATTGCGAGTTACGTTTACTTATGTGGAGATGCCGAACGGCGGTCGACGAAATAAAAATCGTCTGTGCACGTTTCACGAGTTTTGCAGAGGAAAGAAATCGATCGTGGTGATTTCAAACGACGATAAACTCTGTTTAGCTAGAGCAATATGCGTTGGAATCTCGCGTCACGTGGACACTGCTGCGATTTTTAAGGCAGTAAAGAGGGGAGGGAGTATGCAGACTGTGAGGGCCGAGGATCTATGTAAGGGGGCGGGGGTCAACCTTGTGAATGGTGGCGGCATTGAGGATCTAAACGCTTTTCAGGAGCATTTAGAAGATTATAGAATAACCGTCTACGGGGATCGCAAGGGTAAGGAGGTACTCTTTGAGGGCCCCTCTACACTTGCTTCGGATGGTCGTGCTCGCAGATACATCGATCTTATTTATGGGGAGAGGCATTTCAATTACATAGCCTCTCTCCAGGGAGCATTCAGCTACTGCTACTACTGTAGGAGTTGCAGAGTTGGTTATAGCAACCAATATGCTCATAAATGTATGTCCGAATGTCCCAGATGCCTGGCATCTCCCCCGTGCGACGCTAGCATAGTGAGTGTGGCATGTGATTCGTGTAAAAGGAAATTTTACGGGGTCGGTTGTTTCGCGAAGCACCTAGAGAGGAGAGGAAGCGGAAGATCGGCTTGTGATATTATTAAATATTGCACGCTCTGCGAAAAAGTCTACAATGTGACTAATGTGAGGGGGAAGCATGTATGCGGGGAAATATACTGCCACGCCTGCAAGAGTAGACACGAAGCCGGTAAAAATTGCTTCATGTCGCCGGTGGCAAAAACAAACGCGTCCTCGAAAGTAAAATTTATTTATATTTTTTACGATATCGAATGCACGCAAGACACCCCAATGCCTGGAAAATCAGGAAATTTTCTCCATACTCCAAATTTCCTTGTAGCGCAGAAATCGTGTGAGACTTGTATCGGTGTGGAATCTCTAGAGCATTGCACAGGGTGTGGAGAACGCCAACTGATATTTAGCGACAGCGATCCGGTGACGGAATTTCTGAAGAGTCTGGTGACACTGCGGAAAAAAGGATTTAAAGAGCTTATTTGCATTGCCCACTATGGGAAGGGTTATGACAGCCACTTCGTCATTAAGACAATGGTGGAGAAGATGGGCTGGACACCATCAATAATATCTTCAGGGGGTAAATTGATGTGTATCGAGTATGAAGGAGTAAGATTTATTGACTCAATAAACTTTCTCCCCATGCCGCTATCAAAGCTCCCGTCGGCACTAGGCTTGGACGAATCGTTATCAAAAGGTTACTTTCCCCATCTGTTCAACACTTATGCGAACAGAGACTACGAAGGACCGATGCCTGCGCAGAGACACTACGGCGTTGAAGGAATGTCACGCCAAGACGCTGGTAAATTTAGCGCTTGGTACGACTCAATGGTTGCTGCGGATTATGTTTTTAGAATGAGATTGGAAATCCGAAAATATTGCATCCAAGATGTGAATATACTGCGCATGGCCTGCAGCAAATTTAGAAAAGACTTTTTAATTTTAAACGAAACTGATCCCTTTCGCGAGGCACTAACGATAGCCAGTGCGTGCATGCGTGTGTTTAGAAAAAATCACCTAAGAGCCAGGGAAATAGCCGTCATCCCGCCAGGTGGCTACCGCTGGGGGGACACGCAATCGCGTAAAGCTATACTATGGCTTTTGTCGGAGGAGAGGCGACGGGAGATAAAAATATGTCACGCTGCTAATGGGAGAGAGGTAAAGGTTTTGGGAAGAAAGGTCGACGGATACGTGGAAACAGCTACGGAGATAGAAATCTTTGAATTTCACGGTTGTTTTTTTCACGGATGTCCTAAGTGTTTTAAGAATGGAAGTGAACCCATAGCCAACAGCCCCTCAGAAACAATGCGCTCACGACTGGAATCGACAGAGAGGAGAATGAAGTTCTTCACGGAGAGGGGGTATACCGTAACGCAGAAGTGGGAGTGTGAGTTTCAGAGGGAGATTGATCGCGACAGTGAATTGAGAACATTTGTGACCGAGCATCCGATTTTTCTGGAAGCTCCTTTAAATCCCCGCGACGGTTTTTACGGGGGACGAACTAACGCGGTTAAATTGTATCACAGGGTGAACGAGTCCGAAGGGGAGGAGATCCGATACATAGACATATGCTCGCTCTATCCCTTTGTGAACAAATATAAACCGTATCCGGTGGGTCACCCTGTTGTGTATGTTGGTGACGATTGCCCCCCTTTAGAGGAAGTGGAGGGACTGATAAAGTGTGACGTTCTTCCTCCAAATGAACTATATCTCCCTGTTCTACCCATGAAGGCAAATGGGAAGTTATTCTTCCCTCTCTGTAGAACTTGCGCCTTGAACGAAAATCAAGGAGTTTGTGGCCACGATACAGAGGAGAGGAGCTTAAAGGGCACCTGGGTCACGGACGAGGTGAAGAAGGCTGTCGCGATGGGTTACAAAGTTCTTAAAACACATGAGGTGTGGCATTATAACATCACCAAATATTCTCGAGAAACGGGCGAGGGTGGACTATTCGCCAGCTACATTAACAAGTTTCTGCGTGTTAAACAAGAAGCTAGCGGGTGGCCTACGTGGTGTACCAGCGATGAGCAGAAGGATCGGTATTTACAGCTATTCCATGCTAGGGAAGGAGTCGCCCTCGACCGAAACAACGTTGAATATAACGCTGGAAGAAGATCACTAGCCAAGATATGTCTCAACAGTTTCTGGGGAAAGCTAGGTCAACGCGATAATCTGACACGCACGACAGTAGTCCGAAAACTCGACGATCTCTACACGCTGTTATCAAGTCCAAACGTCGAGGTGCTTCGAATGGTCGAAATCAACGACGAAGTCCTCTACGCCCACTGGGAAGAGGTTGCCGAAGTCGTCACCCCTGCTCCGAGTAGCAACGTTGTTTTAGCCTGCTACACCACAGCCCATGCAAGACTGGAGTTGTATAAATATTTGGAGAAGCTGGAACGCAGGACCTTATACCACGATACAGACTCAGTATTGTTCACGCAGCGCCCCGGAGAGTGGGAGCCTCCAGTGGGAGACTACCTCGGCGACATGACTGATGAACTCTCGCCCCTAGGAGAGGGGTGCTATATTTCGGAGTACGTATCTGGTGGTCCCAAAAACTATGCATACATAGTTCGCTCCAAAATTAATCCCGAATTCGAGAAAAGAGTGTGTAAAGTCCGTGGTGTCACTATAAATTCCTCCAACGACGAAGTGGTGTGCTTCGATACTTTAAAATCGTTGGTCCTCGAAGGCGCTCCTGGGCGGCGACTGACATATAAACATAGAATATACAGGACTAATAAGCACGAAGTTGCCACTCGAGAGGAGACTAAACTCTTCAGAGTGGTTTACACTAAGAGGAAACGTGACCTGGACTACGACACCCTGCCATACGGGTTTAAAAAGCGGAGATCTGATGGTAAATAATGTGAAGAAGAAACCTTAGTTTTTATTTAAACATTTTTTTTATTTACTTCTATAAACACACTTATTCCATGCACACCTCTTCCTTTTTTTTATTTTTTTTAAACATTTTATGCATTCAATTTATTTTTTATTTTATTTATTTTTTAAAATTTTATTTATTTACTTTATTTTTTATTTTATTTAATATTTCCACACACGCACACGCAGAAAGTCACACCTAAATAATTCTCTTTAATTTTCTATGTCAGTTATTATTCTGGTCCTCATTTTTCTTTTCTGTATTTTATATATACATTTATTATTTTCAAACCATTTTTCCCTCCTACGGATCACCACCTTGTCGTGGTGGATGGGCTTAAGAATTCCTCGTAGGGGGAGTTCAACTAAGAGTGGTCCACCATTCGTTAAACACACACACACATACACACGCACTCACACGCACACCGGTTTAAAGAGAACACGCGGGGGTTGCCGTGATTTGATATTCGATAAAAGCGTAAACACGATCGTCGGCAGCTTATTCGCTGAGATGGAGCTGCGACTGAAGCATCCGTTCTGCGCGATAATTGCGGGGCCTAGCTCGTGCGGTAAGACGTGCTTTACGAGTAGACTTATAAAATTTTCAAAAGAAATGTTCGATGTATCGTTTGCCGACATAATTTGGTGTTACGCGGAATGGCAGCCTTCTTACGAGCCTTTAAAAACCCTTGGTGTCACATTCCACGAGGGACTGCCAGACATGAAGACTATTCCAGCGTCAAACGCCGCTAAATTAATGATCCTAGATGATTTAATGATGGAAAGTAGTGATAGAGTAGTGGTAGATTTATTCTCCAGGGGTAGTCACCACAGAAATATAAGTATTATCCATCTTACTCAGAATCTGTTTCATCAGGGAAAAGGGGCAAGGGATATTTCACTTAACACCCACTACATTGTATACTTTAAAAATCCTAGGGATAGAAGCCAGATTTTGAGTCTTGCTAGACAGATTTATCCTAGAGATATCAGATTCTTGCAAGATGCGTATGACGACGCAACTGAAGAAGCTCACGGTTATTTATTCATTGATTTAAAACAATCCACACCCAACGCATTACGTTTTCGCACCAAAATATTTCCAGACGATGCGCATCATTATTTCTACCAGCCGAGGAAATGAAATGGAATGCGTCGACGCTATAATGATAATAAATAGAACCGGATACATGGTAAATGTTTTAGTCGCCATGAAGCAGAGGATAGCTAAACACGTCGATATTCTCAGCTTCATTGCACGCTGTAAGCCTTCGATACGAGCAGCAGTTCTCAAGGCGGCGGACCATGGGCTCACCAGATCAATTTGTGAAATCGTTGATAACACATTGAGAGGGAGAGTGGATTTAACTGTCGCGCAGAAGAAGCGTTTAGCGAGGCACAAAGCCCTACTACGCAAACTCGCGACGGGAAAAGGTTGCTGGCAGAAAAAGAAGAAATTAATTGTGCAATCGGGAGGATTCATTTTACCGCTACTCTTACCAGTGATAAGTGGTGTTATTTCCAGTATTATAAGTAATGGAACACGCTAAGAAAATGGTGCTCGTTCCTCATGAAGCCATGCATCGCATGAGTAACCCTACCGTTCCGATGACGAGCAACGCTCAAGCACTATCTGCTCTTGACAACGAGATGGAGCGAATTTTACGCACACCCTTGAAATCGGATAGTGAGAAATGGAACCTATACAAACAATGCCTACATCGTTTTCTACACTTCGCGGGAGAGGAACGGAAACCGCTAGTCTTACCGATAGTGGAAAAAGAACTCACTGCCGATGATGAAAGCTCCTCCCCTCTTGGGGTAGAGAGTCGCATTCCCCTTCGGTCCGAAATTCTTAATTCAGTACCGCTGAAATACAGGAGAAGGGCAGAACTTCTATTGAACAGAATCTCTCTGTCTGATAAAATTAGCTGGAGCTCTGATGGAACGGTTACCATCAAAGGCGGTGTTATTCCGGGGTCCAATATCATAGATCTAGTTGGGGATATAATGAGGGAGCGGAAAAATTCAAACCCCATCGGTAACGCCTCCTTTGCGTCGTTATTATTGGAAATAAACACGCCACTTGAATATATAGGGAATCGCCAGCGGCTCCATGTCATTAGAGGATACACGCCGGGGGTGAAAGAAAGTAGGGTAGAAAGAGCGCCGTTCATGCGTCGTAGGACTCAGAGTTCGCCAAAGAGTTCTGCCCCCGCTACGGAGAAGATAATTCAGCGTTGGACCCCCTATCGTTTCAAAAAATGAAAAAATCAGTGGACTTAATACTTCGAAATATTTATTACGACCCAGCGCATCCTGCGTCATACTCCGGAGCGGAGAAGCTGTGGAAAGCTGCGCCTCCGACTGTGTCGCGGAATGACGTCAAAATATGGCTCCAGAAACAGGATACATACACGCTTCATAAACCGCTAAAGCGAAAGTTTCAGAGAAATAGCTATATTGTCGACAATATGGACGATCTATGGCAGGCGGACTTAAATGATATGAAGCATATAAGAAATCAGAACGACGGATTCAATTATATTCTCACCGTTATCGATGCATTTAGTCGCTATGCATGGGCGGTCCCTCTGCGCTCAAAGACAGGCGCAAATGTGACAGAGGGTTTTTATCGAATATTGAAATCAACGAAACGAAAACCTCTCAAACTCATGACCGATAAGGGCAGCGAATTTTTAAACAAAACATTTCAGGACTTTTTAAAAAAGAATTCGATTGGTTATTACCACTCTAATAATCCAGACACCAAATCATCGTTAGTTGAACGCCTAAATAGAACTCTTAAATCTCGGATGTGGCGATATTTTACGATGTACAACACCAAAAGATACGTTGACGTCCTCGCGAAGATCGTAGACGCCTACAATAAATCAAAACACTCTAAAATCAAGATGGCTCCAGTGGACGTTACCGATAATAATATTCTTCAGGTGTGGAATAACGTCCACGGCGCTGTGAAGAAGAAGAAGAGCGTAATAGCACGCCTGAAAGCTGGAGATAGAGTGCGAATAAGTAGAGAGAAGGTGTCATTTCGCAAAGGATACGAATCGAACTGGAGTGAAGAAATATTTATAGTTGAGAGAGTTATTAAGAGGCGGCCGCCAGTTTACGAGATAAAAGATTTAGAAGGCGAAATAATCGAAGGTACTTTTTATGAACCCGAGTTACAAAAAATTACTCTATCTAAATCGAGGAAATTTAAAATAGATAAAATACTTCAAACGAGAGGGAGGGGGGTCAGAAAAGAATCGTTAGTCAAGTGGAGAGGATATCCCACCAAATTCAACTCGTGGATTCCTGCTTCATCGATAAAGAAGTTATGATGCCTGAAGGGTTCTACCTCACGCTCCCCAGTAACAGCTCTATGTCTAGTCATGGGAGCAACACAACATCAAAATTTACATGTCTTCTGCCTAGAAATATCTCTCTGGACGGGCAGTGGGAGGTCTCTCTCGCCGAGATTCACTTCCCCATGACAATTTGCAACGTTTATGGTAAACAGCGCGAATATTCCGTTTACCACGCTAGTAGCAACGACTCTTATTACAGAAAACTACCGGCGAGTCACTACTCATCTATCGCAGATCTCGTTGACACATTTAAGGAAGATCTAAAGAAGATTTCTAGCTCTAACGACGTGAAATTTTCCTACAACGAACGGGAAGTTATTACAGTTGAGGCGAAAGACACAGTTGTTACCGTATCCGAAATTTTGGCGTTGCAACTAGGGTTCGAGCCTGGAGGTGACATTGCGGAGCAGAAAAAAGCTAGGCGCAAACCCGACCTCGATATCGGCTACCCATCTCAGATATACGTTTATTGCGACATCGTCGAGCCGCAGGTAATAGGCGATACTGTGGCCCCTCTCCTGCGAATAGTTAGTACGGCGGCCGAGAAAAAAAAATTCGGGCTCAACGTTAACCACGTTTTCAGCAGACCATTCTACGTTCCTGCCATGAAGAGAGAGTTTGACACGATAGAAATAGATTTAAGGACTCACGCGGGTCATCCCATACCATTTCTTTGTGGGACATCAGCCGTAGTACTTCACTTTCGCAAGCATGGGAGCTATGGTAAAGATGAATAACAACTGCGATCCTTACACTCGCTACTACCTAAATCAGGTTGGAAGTGGGGTGGGATCTGTTTATCAGGGAGTTAGCTATCAAAAAGGTCACGGTATAGGGAAGTTTCTGGGAGGACTCTTTCGTTCAGTGCTACCATTATTGAAAAGTGGCGCTCGCACCGTGGGTCACGAGGCTCTTAGAACCGGGATGAATGTCATTGGCGACTTGGCCTCGAACGATGCACAGCCGGTAAAAAGGGTGATACGCAAACGCGTTCTAGAGGCTGGAGAGAATCTCATGAGAAGGGCAGAGAGTAAAATACGTGGCATGACAGGGGGTGGGTATATTCAGAAAACGCGTAATAGGAAGTCTCAGTCGAAGACTACCACTCGTGGCAGTAAGACATCTACTTCAAAGAAGAAAAAGAAGAATACATCGGCGGCACTCTCGAGAAAGATTTCCAAGCACGGCTTAAAGGATATATTTACCTAGAATGGCTTTCCTACACCATCAATCCTGCGAATGTGTCAAGTCTGAACTCGATCTTTTTTCAGTGCCACCAACACAAACGAGTATCGAGGATGGTCAGTGGATACACTATAAACCCATTTCTACCCTGTCCGATGACGCTCCTCTAGAGTTCGTAATTCCCGGACATGGTGAAGAGTACTTAGATCTTTCGCATACGCTTATATCCATAACAGCGCGAGTAGAGCGACCGACACAGTTGGCTGTGGACGATTCTGTAATTGGACCGGTAAACCTGTGGCTCCATTCTCTATTCTCCCAAGTGGATGTTTTTCTAAATCAAAAATTGGTGACGCCCCCTAGCCATACGTATCCGTATCGAGCATACATTGAAACAATTCTCAATTACGGGCCCGCTGCGAAGACTTCACATCTCACGGAAGCGCTCTGGTACGCTGACACACCCGGTTTAATGGACGATTGTCGTAAAAATACAGGAGCCGTTAAAAGACGTCGATACACCGATGAGGGACGTTCTGTAGAATTAATGGGCCATCTACATTGCGATCTATTCAACCAGGAAAAATTTCTTCTGAACGGAGTAGAGATGCGTCTGAAACTCGTTCGGTCAAAGTCGGAATTTAACATGATGGCTTCGAGAATATACGACAACGTTAAAGTGAAAATATTGGACGCGGCACTTCTCATTCGTAAAGTGAAAATAAGCCCGTCTGTGTTAATAGGGCACAGTCGCGCTCTAGAAAAATCCACAGCGAAATATCCAATCACACGTGTGGATATTAAGACCGTCACGATTTCGAAGGATGTACAGAGTAAAACTATGGATAACATTTTCTTGGGACAACTTCCAAAGCGCGTGATTATAGGATTTGTCTCAAACGCAGCGTTCAACGGGGAAATGGTATCCAATCCATTTAATTTCCAGAATTTCGGCCTCACATTCTTGTCTCTGTATCTTGATGGGAAACAGATTCCAAACAGGCCGTTGCAACCTGATTTTTCGGGATCTGGCCTTTTCCTATCGGCTTATCACACGCTCTTCTCAGGCACAGGCATTCACTTTCAAGACGATGGCAACGGTATACCCAGGGACGATTATAAGGACGGTAACTTCCTCACCGCATTTGATCTGACACCTGATTTAGAGGCTAACGCCTCTCATTGGAGTCTACAGAGGCATGGAAGCCTTCGTCTGGAAGTAAGATTTAAAACCGCATTGGCCGAGACTATAAACTGTCTGTTGTACGCAGAATTTAATAATATTCTCGAAATTGATCGTCATCGCAATGTCGGGGTAGATTACAGTAGTTAGAAGAAATAAGCGGATGAGGGGGAGGAAGTTACGCGCTGATAGAAACTATTAACTGTCTAGCTTACCCGTACCCCCTCTTTAATATCGCTCAGAAGATCTATAGCCATTGAAAGTGTATTATAGCGATGTGAAACACGGAGGGAGGTCGCTATGCGAATAGTTTAGGGTATGTTAGTCGCCGAGAGGGGGTGGGTTGGCAGTCGAAGGTGTATATAGCAGGGGTATGCCCACCTCCCTCTCACTCGCTATCGCATCCTCTCACGACGCGGCCCTCTAGTCGCTGCTGTATCTAAGGTCGATCATGACTGCGATAGTGGACATTCAGTGTTTAAAGGGGAAGGGGGGCCTGGTGGTGAAAGAATTATCCATTTTTAGAACAGAATGTCCGGAGGTGAAAACTTGGATATTCAAACCTCCATATAATGGGTTGGAAAGGTGTGACGCGGACCGGAAGCAGGATCATTGGCTTCGTGAAAATCATCATGGACTACTTTGGGAGGACGGGGATATTGATTACGACGATCTCAAATACGTTCTTCACTCGCAGTTATCCGCGTGCGAGCATGTATTTTCAAAGGGACGTGAAAAATGCGAATTCCTTCAGAGAATGTTAAAATACAGAATAGTGCTCGATATGCAAATTCTGGGATGTCCCTCTTTGAGGAAAATAAAATATAAAACCTCAAGAGACGTATGCAGGATTAATCCTCATCGGAAAAGAGAGTACGAGTGTTCGGCGAGTAATTGCACCAATTTACGGGATTGGTTCTTGAAAAACGGCGAGGATAAATTAATATCCGCTAATTTTCACATTACCTCATACGTTGGGGCCTCGCAACGATTTGCGCTGAACATCGAGCGCCTCGCGAGAGCTGGATTTTTCTATTCAGGCGTGCGCGATGTGGCAGTTTGTTGCATATGCGGTCTCGCTCTGGGGTCTTGGGATTCAAGGGATAGTCCAGAGAAGGAACATCGGCGATGGAATCCTTATTGCCCGCTGGTTACGATCCCCGGTACTTATCGTCCTCCATCCATAAATAGAAATGAAATAAGGTGGCATTCAGCCTCAGAGAACAGTAGCATTTTCAGCGATGGACAGTATTCAGCTAGACAGGGCCCTGAGCAGTCATAGAGCGACCGCTCCATTCTACGTGGGCGTGTTTGCTGCTGATGAATTGCCTTATAACTGCCGCCACCCCACTGCTCTAATTGTGAATACCGACCCCTCCTGGAAGCAAGGAACGCATTGGATAGCGATATTCATTGATGCTAACGGAAAGGGTGAATATTTCGACAGCTACGGAATACGCCCCTTCATCAAAGAGCATATAAACTTTCTCAACAGGGAGAGTTCATCGTGGCGATATAACAGGAAAGAAATCCAGGGGTGGACATCGGTGACTTGCGGAAATTATTCATCATTGTTTTTATTTTTCCGTTGCATGGGCTATACGATGCGTCAGTTTACTACTTGTTTTAATTCACGAGCCAGCGGAGAGAACGACTTAGTTATCCACCATATGTACAATATAATTTTTGGGAGGCACTGTAAGTCGAGTTTTGTAAATAAACGGTCAAAATGTACGCAAATAGGCAGGGCACGAGCTCCCCAAAGTTCTACCCTGTGTTAGGCTCGCGCAGCCGCCATCTTGTTTCCCCTCCTACTCCCCCTCTCCAGTCTCCCCCTCCATGGCCCACCCCCCACCACCGGGCGTGAGGGTATATAGAGGCGCCCTCCAGAGGCAGTGCTCACTACCTACTCACACCTAGCATCAGTGTCTCGAGAGCAATGGCCGGAAACGGGGAGACCTTTCGCACACCCAGGAAACCAACCAGGAGAGGCTCTTCTTCGAGAGGAGGTAGCCGCCCAACCCGCCCCTACTCTCCACGACCACCGAGCAGTGGGAAGTTTCGGCCTCCATCTTATAAGCCATCCTGCAGCCCTGATATCCATGCCATCGAAGAGGAGGCGAGGTCGTCGGAGATGGAGAATAGAGCAGCCAACAACCCTAGCGTGCCGGCCGCCGAAGAGGAGGCGAAGTCACCGCAGAGTCAGCGGCCGCGGGACCTAGGAGTTGTTGAATGTGCATATCGCTTGAATTTCTGCGATACCAAGCGAGTTTCAATAGGGTTGGACTTGAAAAACGCGTGCCTCCCCTTCATCGCCATTGCTAAAGTCGGTGGTCAGAGTTTGAAAATAGGTTACAGCGACTTTTGTGACTTGATGAAGTGTGAAAGTGTCGTAGCATCGTACTTTTATCGAGATACCGTCCCCCATGCCATCAGCTTCGGGAAAACTGTGATGAAATTCAAGTCTACATTCGGAATCAAGTCTATTGTTCTCGAGGATGTGAATTCATCTCACGATAACAGCGGTGTGTATCTAGCCAAAACGTCTTGGTATGGACTGTTAAACCTTGCCGAGTGTGTTAGACTCCGCTGGGAGGAACGATGTGAGTGGTCTCCACATGCACAAAAAATATTGGACATGTATGCGGACTCTATTTTTAATGCCGTGGATCGTGAGGAGGGCGAAAATCGCGAGTGCGTTAGTTGGGAACAAGTGACGGCTGCTAAAGTGAATCTCGATGAGATAACCGACGCGCCGCCATCCTTGAATATTCAGGCGATTGCTGAAGAGATACACTGTATTCTAAAGACTCACGAAGGAAAAAAAATTCTTGTGGAGAATATCGCAGTCACTCATTCGGATTCTCCGGAATATTGAAAATGTTAATTAATCACTCAGTTCGTTTTTATTTCATTTTTGCTGTATCAAACGAATACTCACTCTGAATTGTGTACTGAAAGTGTTTAATAAAATTATATGTGAAATGAACTCTCTGCTTTCTGTGTTTTGTTTGTTTATCCTCCGTCATACCCAACCCCACATCCAACCTTCGACATTTTCCCATACTCCTCCAACGCGAAAATAACGGCCGCTTGCCTAATAGCACCTGCAAACGCGTGAGGGGCTTCCCGTCCCACAAAATTATGACGCCAAGGAGTCTGGACCCTGAGAGGTGACATGCCAACGTATGGGTAAGGCCCGGGTGGTGCCTGAAAAACGCGGTAAGTTACAGGGAGGACAACAAATTCCTCCCAACCACCCCCCGGCTCCAAAACCACTTAAAACACCCTCTCGGTTCCATAGAACAACTGTGGAGGTGGGGGCCTAGCGCATCCCACTCTGGCCACTTAGCACAGGTGAGGTATAGGCTATGGCGACAAACAGTCTCAACCCCTCCCCCTTCTCCTCACCCCCCTCGTTTTCAAACGACGTAAGGACCTCCTTGTCTCCCCCCACTCCTTCCCCCCACCCCCCGACGGAGCGGTCAATGACCCCGCCCCCACCTCCTCGTACCAAAGACCCAATGACGTAGAGGTCAATGAACTTCCCATCCCACTCATGTTCCCAAGTGCCAGGTATACTACTCGCGAGCCCCAGCCAATTAGCAGCTGGCCAGTCGCCTACATGCTTTAAGCGGCGAGTGTCGGCGGAGCATGCGCACAAACTGTACGAATTTTACCGTCGATAAGGTTAATTTGCGTAAAAATATCATAAAATTCCAGTAATCGCATCTATGCCGCATTTGTTTGCGCACATCGCATCTGTATCGCATTTATCGCATTTGCGATTTTCACGCATCTCTAATCATGGGTTTCTTTATGTTCCCTCAGAAAAGAGAGTAAAGAAAATGTTCCGTACGTATTTTTACGTGCTCCCCAACAAAGGTGAAGGGGAAAAAATAAGGAAATCTTCATGAAATGATCGGGGAGGAATCAGAAATCGCGGGTTGCCGAGGAATGCTGAGTGAGGCCTCTAAGTGAATGTAATGTAGAGTGTAGCTGGGGCGGGGTAAGAGGGGAGGGAAGCGGTCGAGAGGGGGGATGCATGAGGTAACGGGAGGGGAGGCCTCACATGAATACTAACCCCACTCCCCCTCTTTCGGTGACGTGAAAGCGCGCAGACAAGCAAGGCAGACAGCTGGGGACCAAAGAAAGGCGACGAAGGCAGAATTAGCGCATACGAAATTCTAGTGAGGAGGCTATCACGCAAACCGCTATACGTCAGAGGCTCCTCAAACGATGACGAAAACAGATGACTAAAAGGATGGACCAAAATGTGTGACTTGATGAGCTTAAGGGGACGCCCCCTCGACCGACGGCATCTTTAATTTTTTGGTGACGTAATCCTCATTGAACACTCGCATCTTGAACTTTTCAAGGTATAGTAAGATAACGTTAGGAAAAAGTATCCATTTTGCTGACGGGCCCCGTCTGATAAGCTTGCGAGACTCATTTGATTGAACTCCATGCTATCAGGGAATAGATGGTAAGGTTTCTTACTCCCATTCCATTAGTGTTTGTTACTAGAGCGCGGAAAAAAAGTCTTTCGACTTTTTGTAAAAGTGGGACTTTTGTGGTTTTAAATACAAATCTTCACCAATCTCATAAAATAAAACCGTTTTTAATGACTTAATTAGAGACTTTTTGGGACGTTTTTGCTGTGGCGGGACTTTTTCGATTATAAGCGACTTTTCTGGGACTTTTAATGGAAAATACCTGCCTTAGTTAATATTTGGCTGTTGTGATCACACTTGTTCAACTTTGTGTCGGACAAATCTTGTTTTTTTTATGCGGTGAATACACGGAGTAGATATTTACCCTAAAATGTAAGCTACTAACAATTGCTAATGCGGAATTTTATTAATATCTTCGGAAACTGCAATGAATTCTTTCGATTACTCCACCGTTCATGAAGAAAAAGTGCAGTGCTTCGACTCGAAGGTGGTTTGGATATATGAGGGCTCACCACGTACTTATCCAATTGCATGTTAAATTCACATAGTTTCTTTCCCTGGGCCACCTCACCCTTTTTTTGCTAAGGGTGTCCAAAGACTTCACAAAGGGACATTATGAACCAACTTATTTGAACCCGAGTGGTCTGCTGACAAGGGGACCCCGCTACACCTTATGCTAGCACTCTGCTTTTTTGCAGGAGATTAGTGGAAAAAAGATACAAATATATGAAAGGTTATCTAGAATTTCCGACGAAGTGACTGTCTCACGTTGAGTGTAGATGGTTACGAAATGAGCCTACATTGTAGAGAGGCAAACAATTCGCTCTTGGCACTCGGTCGAAGAGGAAAAATGAAGGCTCAACAAGGACTGGTGAATGCATACACATTGCATGAACACAATTCTATATATTCGAGTAAGCCGCGTAAGTTTCAGTCATTTTCTGTGGTCCCCAAGCGTCGCAAGACCATCGTCCGCTCGTTTGTGCTGCTCAGCCCAAGAAAATTTACAAGGTGAAAGGACAGGCGTCTTCAGAAGCCAAGCTGACTGCGTATGCTTCACTATGCAAGTACCTGCAAGTACTGAGCAACAGTATTTACTGCAATGCTTGTGAAAAAACCGTGAGTATCAATACAACTTTTGTATCTGACGACTTTAATAATTATAATTATTATCTTAAGAATTTTTTGGCATTCCCGAATAAGTCAAAATTGTGAGATAAACCTTAAACTGTACATTTTGTGTGTTTTTAATTAGGTGTAATTCTTTATAAAAATACAAAGACCTTTTTTGAGCTATGCTGAATAATTAACTTTAAAAGTAATTCTTATGATAATTTATCTTTCTCATTATTTTTCAAGATATCATCGGACAAAAAGTCACATGAGAAACAGCATATTGACAGCTTATTGCATCTATCTCAAGTGAAATTAAAGGAGACCGTGAGCTTACAGAGTTCACGACAGAGCCAGCTATCATTTGCAGCCACCGGCGATGAGTTTGCTTTGGACTTGTGCGAGATATTTTTGGCATTGAACATTCCTACTCACAAATCAAAACACCCTCTATTCACATCGTTTATGGGTAAATATTTAAGAAGGACATTGCAGGCTCTTCACAGAGTATGCGAAGAAATTCGCAGAAGATTTCCCACTGCAAATAAGCGGGTATCTACCATTAAGAAGGTAGGTACTTGCCGTTAATAAAACTAAAAATAAATTTTCCAATATATTACTGCAGAACTAATATTTAATATTTTCCTAGGTATTTTTGAAAGCACCATCGCGCATGGAAATATACAAAACATTTTTCTGTGATCTGCCATTGCCTCCGGATCCAGTCCTCACAAAATTTGGAACATGGCCGGAAGCTTGCGTGTTCAATGCACAACATTTCGAGAAAATTAAGAATGTAAGTAATTATTTGCAGATATGATTTTAACTGATGAATCAATTTCATTATATGAAATAGAATTCCTGCAATTTTGCAAAGTTAAAAATAACTATAACTGCACGTTCTAAATTAAAGAGGAAAACTGTATTTTAATTTTTTACTTCAGGTTATACAGAATATTGACCCTGAAGACGATGCAGAATATATAGAAAATGCTCGAGAACTCTTAGAAGATAGCACACTCCCACTGGAAATTATATGCATTTCAGCATCCTTCGGGTTTTTGGTAGAAAAAATAAAAAAAATTTGAATCTTCCATCCTGAGCCTCAGTGATTCGGTGTGACAATAATGGATGTGAAGAAGAAACTTGAATGTGTAAAGTGCAAACAAGCCGTAAGTGTTAATGGCAAATCGTGCAAAGTTTTGGATAAAAACGAAGGCTTCAAGTTAATGACTGGTAGGTATAGCTCAGATTCTCAACAGAGAGGTCAAGGGGCAGACATCTAATGTTTTACAAAAACTCACCTTAAGTGAAGTGGCTACGCTGTGATATGCTCCTATTACAACATGTGAAGTTGAGCGATCGTTTTCGACGTATAAACTTATTTTCACCGAACGTCGCACAACATTTACCATGGAAAACATAGAAAAATACCTTATCTGTCACTACTTAAATAATGTTTTGGCAATACAACTCAAAGTGAATGAAAATACGTTTTTTTCCTTTATTTTATATCATGCAATTATTAAATAAATTCTGTTATACATAGCCTGTAATTTGACTTTTAATTTCCCTATTTTAAAATAAAGATAGATATTGATCAGCTAAAATAATTACAGGGGTCAACTATATTCTTAAACAGTGGCTGATCATCAAAGAAAGCGTAATTCAGAATTTAAAAAAATATTTTGTAAATTATGGTGATCTCCTGTCTTAAAAGTCCATAAAATAACACGCAAACCCACGAATCCGCCTCTCTACCCTCTTTTCTCCATCAATTAAGTTAAATTCAGTCACTTTCTCTTGGAAAAAACTCAGACTTTTAAAGAGACTTTTTTCTAAAATATTGACGACTTTTTAGGCGACTTTTTTCGAAAAATTGGAGACTTTTTTTCCGCACTCTATTTATTACGTAACACCATCACGTGGAACTCCCTTCGTCTAGCTCTTACCCTTCGACCCATCTGGCATGGGTAGCCCTACCGGAAATAATTCAGAATTATAATTTAGAAATATTTAGAATCATTTAGAAATAAAAACTAAACTGGCATATTATTTTATGGACCCTTTTACTCAAGAAGGAAGATGACTCAACACACTTTCTGATGAGACTGAGGTACCTATTAAGTAAATTATTATAATGTATATATCAATTTGGTCTTACAATACCTTCAAATGATCTTCAAAACTGAATATCATCGATAGGTAAGAGTCAGGAGCAGCCTTGAACCATTTATTCCGTATGCCTTGTGCATAAGGCACGGGAATGAATATCTTCTCCTGGCTTTTGTTTCGACGTCGAGATGAAATTTGGAACAAAAATCATTTATTGTTCTATTTTGAAATCATGTTTTCCGTACTAGCCGACATTTTTAGGAAGCAAACTCCACAGATTCCCGGAAACTCTCGCCGCGCTAGAGGCGACGGAATACAGCGATACTCCACTGGTGACTACTGTCTTGTGACGTCACATCTCAATCAAGATGGAAGCACTTTGTTTCAGCGCAACATGAAATTTTCCGACTTTCAAAACGTTTTAAAGTGCATACCCCAGATGCAGGAAATAAAAGTGCCTATACTAATGTTTCTTTTTTAGGCTAAACTTTCAAATTCAGCAATAAAAAAAATTAGTGCACTTCCCTTTTGACAGTAAGGCCTATTCCCATTCTTTCTATTTATAAAAAAAACTTTTCTCCTCCGCTCACCCAGCATCTCTCAATCGTGGTACCCTTCCCACCCCGTATTGGACCCAACCAAACCCTGTCTCCTCATCTCCAAGGTAGGTTTACAGACAAACGCACCATTCCCACAATTCCTGATACTCCTCACAGAATTTGAACGGTAGCTTTTCACGCGATCACATCCTTCCACTCTGCGAATTCCAAGCCTCCTTCCATCCCATCCAAATATTTCATTCTCTTTATCTCCTACATGGCCAGAGACCTTCCTTCTGAAGTTAGAACTAATGCTTTCCCGGCGAATATGGTCAAAAAAGGGCTTCCATTCGGGTTATCTCTTTCACCATGCCGCCACGACGCGACGCTTCGGAACCCGAGTCGCGTTCCATCAGACGAGGTAAGCCCTGATGATGGATCGCGACTCGGGTTCCGAAACGTCGCCGACGAAACCGACGCGTCGGTCGAATGGAGACTGATAACCCGGCTAGAGGCCCGAATAGCCTTTTTTTTACCTCCTACTGTTAGTTATTCCGGCATACCCTCCATCCAACCTCCACGCCCTCGACAGTTTGGTATTGTATTTGGAGGAGACGACCGACAGCTTAGGTCATTTGGGCCATGAGGGATGGGTAGGTAAGGAAGGGTGGAGAGAAACCCGGCGTCGGCATCAGCCTACTCTTAAAGAAAGGCACCAAGGGGACCACGGCTTTACGACCCATCCGACGGACGGAGTGTTGCGCTTTACCCTCTTCATCTTTTTTCCAAATGTTTCCTTTCCTTTCCCATCACTTCCAGTACCTTTGTAATTGCCACCTTCCCGCTCACGTTTTGTCTCCAAAACTCAACCTAACACCTCCATCTTCCCCAATCGAAAGCGAAACATTTCCAATTAAACGGTAGGACTCGTGAAAATGTTCATTTCGCGAAAATAAAAGTACATGTAAACGTAGCAGGAGTGATTCTCCGGAAATCCTTTACCGTGGGAGCGTTTGGAATAATTTCAAAATAGCTTTTTCACAACGGTCTGCATTAAGATATTGCAATTATTTATATTCATCAGCCCGCGAACAGCACTAATTGGCCTTCATGTCGGAGGGCTAGAATGAATAACGGCGGACGGCCGAAAATTTCCACGTCCTGGTAATAGGGAACCTACCACGGTGGGACACGAGCCAGAACTTATCGTCATTTTGACAGACGAGGACAGTACCCTGCCGCCTATGTAGAAAAAACAACGTTTCAATTATTTTAAAAGCTCCAGCGTCAGAATTTTCACGCCAGTGGTTGGTTTTAAACTGCAAGTTTCCGTTTATTTTTTTAATCTCTTATTCGGCAATCTTGTAATTTATGTTTTGTAGCTATACTTTAAACTTCTCTGTTATACCCTTTGTTAACATGTAACATTTTCACTATAAATTGACATAAATGCTGTATGTGATCAACTTACATAAATAAATACCTTTCTAAAGGACAAATGAAATAATATTGACATAAAATGGCGGAGAAGAGTCTCTTCACGCTTGAATAATTTCTTCATAGAATGAACAACGCAAAAACATCCAGGGGGAGAGGACGCCGCTGTCATATCAATAAAATATAATTCTCCCACATCAAGCTTAAATCCATTAGCGCTTATCGATCGAATGACAGAGCGCTTGCTCGGTTTAACTCGCCCAACTAGGGCTTCCTTTTTCATTCCGTAAATAGCCGCAAGGTGAAAAGGTGGCACTTAATTAAATTTACTTAGAGGCTTATGGCCAGATAGAATTCATACTTGTTATTGTTGGTCTTGTTATTCTACTAGGTATTGTTGGAATGTTTCCATTTTTATTCCAGTTGGCCTGGAATCGCAAAATCTCTATCCTACTAGTAATGAACAATAAGAGACTAAATTAAATGAAACCTCGGGAGTTGTAAAGTAGGGTATCGACAGGGATAGAGAAGAAAATGTCGTTAGTACGTACAGACATGTAAAGCTCTGGCGAACGTTACATATGGTTGATATCCAGTGTGTTCAAGGCAAGTTCCATACAGCACAAATATAATCAATACTTACTAATCGTATAAGGCCAGAAAAACTATATCCTTTACAGAAATGCCAACACTGGAGCTCGACTATTGAAACGCCAGCGATGAAAACTGCACCAATACAAATGTTATAGCCAAAAGGCCCTCAGTAAATTCCCAGATAAACTATTTCATACATACGCAGTTATTTCCATATTAACCGAGGGAACAGATTTGTTATTGAGTTGCAATCTACATCTACATCTACATAATACCCCACAAGCCGCCTAAAAGGCGTGTGGCAGGGGGTGTTCGGACACCAGCCGTTTACAGCAAAAAAATGAAGTGCTCAGACGAAGTTAGGACTAGCGTTTATTAAAGTCATTTTTGGCTCGGGGGAAAACGAATTCCCAAATCTATCCGTTCGGCAAAACATCTCTCTTAATTTATCGCTTCTACCGGACCTGGAAATATAGTGTGGCTCCAATATCATGTTCTCTCTGTCGCTCTTAAAGATATCCATTCTCAATTGTTCAAACCTAATGTTGATTAGCGCCTTCGAGTGTAGCTCTTCATGGATTATATGCAAACATTTTAGCCAGCGTTTGGGTGTATCTTTATACCTTCTTCAGGGATGTTTTGCTCTGAATTTGATTTGTAATAACAAATATATATTTAAATATTATATATAATGTAATAATGTATTATATTAAAATATTAGGCACGTAGAAAAATAAAAAGGTGGAGCTTATTGAGGATACTTTTTTCTAATTTTCAATGGGACGAAGCCCATCTTTCTCGAGAGATGAGAGGTTATTCCTGTTCCTCATCCAAAATTAGAACAAACCATCCCCAGTAAGCTCCATCTTTCAAATTTTTGTTTATTAATTCTATATCACTAAATGTTTTTGTGTGCCCACCCTAGGGCAAGAAGAAGTTTTTATTATTTGATATGTTATATTATACATATAATATTAATAACAAATAATACTCTTGTAAAAAAGCCCTGTATAGGTTTAAAAATACACCAAAACGCCACGTACAAAGTCATCTCGGCTACCAAATTAGTCTGTATTATGAAATGGTAATAAACACTCTTCTACAGCAACTCCATTAGAATTACATTCAGCGTAGCAATCGCTACATTGGAAAAAAAATTCCATTAATCCTCAATGATCTCTACCCCAAGATTCTCATCAAGATTTAAAATTGAGGTAAAGAGAAAGAAAAAAACTTTTAACTGCATATTTCCACATAGTCCACTGTACATTTAACTGCACATAGTTATAATTCTTACGACGCGCTTACGGCGCGAATTCACAGAGCCATAATATGGTCAAAGTCATCGCAGTACATGAGAACGTCAATTTTATACATTTGAGTAAGAGGCGGGGGAGGATTTGACATCTTCTAGGTAGGGGGTGTGTTTAATTTTCGTATCTCAATGGGTTTCTGTTTTCTCACTGTCTCCCCAGTGCACTTCCGTTTCCCATCCCTTCCTAATTCAAATGTATTTTATAGTTTCTATCATAACTATTAGACTTTCTCAAAATATTTTGAGCATCAGGAAAAAAGTATTCTACTTTAAATTTCCGCGAAAGATATAATTTTTATTTTTCCCTTCGATCGGTTACACTTCATGAGCTAGCACTCAATGCTACGATATAGCCATCATGAAACAATTTCACGAAGTCTCACCAAGACGTTCTTCTTTAGAGAGATTAGTTTCTTCTTGGTATGCTTATCTACAGAAGTGAGGCATGGACAATGACAGCAGCGGAGAAAGCAAGGATAGAGGCTTTCGAAATGTGGTGCTGCAAAAGATTGAAGATGATGATAAAATAGGTCGACCGAGTAAGTAATGAGAAAATCCAAAAGAGAGTATGAGAGAAGCCACATGTAAACCTTAGTAAGAAGACGGAAAAACATCTTGAGACATGATGGCCGGACGAAGACAACCGTTGAGGAGCAAGTAGATTACAATAACGGAAAAGAAATACCTAGAGTGAAATATATGGACAAGGTATAAAATTATTACAGAGGCTTCTGCGGTGAGTTGATTGGTGATTGTTTTTCGGGTTCACTCCGCGCTGACTCACACCTTGCGGACGACAGTTTCGGGCGCGTTCCAGCTCCCGCCTTTGAAAGACGGGACTGCCCGAAACTGTCGTCCGCAAAATATGTGTCAACGCGGAATGAACCCGAAAAACAATCACCATATGGACCAGGTAAAGAAGGAAATGAAAGAGAAGAACTACGTAGGTGTGAAAAGATTAGCTGATGGGAAAATTGAGTGGAGAGCTGCGTCAAACCAATCTCAGGATTGTTGACCAGTGTTGATGATGAATTTCTTCTCTTTCCCATCAATATCCAGGTCAGCAAAGTTCCCTAAGAACGTAATCACTGGGCATTTAAAAGTTGTCCTCCCGTTGAGGGCGATTAAGGACCCTTGCTCCTCCAGCATGCGAGGATCACATCTCACCCTCCTCTTTACTTTACGCAAGGATCCTCAAAAAAAATTCTCCACTCCTCTCCCCCTTTCGTCCGGGAAACTGCGAGCATGCGAGGGGATTCTCTGTCAGCCTCGGAGAGGAGTGACTCATCGACCTGCTTGCTCCTTCCTCCTTCGCCTCCCCCAATACGGGACTCATATTTTGAGTTTTTATTTTCAATCCACCCCGTCTTCTCTTACACGCGAAAAAAGGGATTCAAGACAGGTCTCACCGTTACCTTACCTCTGCTGACTTTTCATCTGCCTACCACTCCATCTGGGAAGAAGGATTTGGTGCTTTCCCGGCGAATGCTGTTGATTAAGTCTTCACGGGAAATCAGCCGGGTAAGGATGGACTTTGCTGCCAACGTTTCAATGGCCTTCTCTGCCATCGTCTTCAGGGCGAATGATGGACCAGGTTATTTCCGGGCTTATACAGGGTTTCCCATCTATCTTGACCACCCGAAATAACTCCCCGTCCAGATGCAAATCCAAAAATGCGCCAAGCAAACGTTCACAAGCCGTCAGGGGGACACCAATCAGCAATGCAATAAACAAAGCTGTCATCTCACCACAACAGTACCTATCGACTCCCTTGAAATGAGGAGGGGCAAATAATTCATGCATCATTCTAGCCTGAGTAGACTCGTAACGAATAAAATGTAAGTCGTGCGTCACAAGTAATGTTTTGACAACTTATTGCAAAGAAATCACATGCATATTTAAAAACAAGCAGGGAAACAAATATCTTATTGAATTCAAGGAATTAAAACGATTCAAACGAAAAAATTACACCTTAAATACGAATTGATCTTTTCTCATCGCCATTCCGCGAATAATACATTCAGATACAAGAAGCAGGATGCGGTAAGCAACGCCAGCGGCGAGGGCGAAAGGATATCCCCGCGGACCCGCACCGGTGACGTCCGCTGGGATTACAAACGGATGCTTAAAATATACATAGTTCTTTCTAAAGCTTCCACATTCTTCTATCGACAGCCTACTTGGAAACCGCACTTACCGATCAAATAAAAGCAAAGTCTACATTGACCTGCTACTAAATAACTCTATACTCACCTGCCACACTTTCCTTCATACACATACTACTTAACTTCCGTATCCAACAATCAAATAAATGAGTAATCTATAACGGCATGTTTCATTATGAAAAAGCCAAATAAATACCCGCCATTTTGATAAGCCTTGCCATTTGGCGTATGATGATTGCCATTAACACGGAAAATGGACAAACTATTATGGAAAAACTAAACGAAACGATCGAAATTAATTTAATTCGTTCAATCCAGAAAAAGGTAATAATAGGAATCGTATTCCATGCTTGCATCACTGATTTATTTGCCTTAAACCAGGGTTTATATTGTAATGGTACTTACTCAGCGCTTTAAATTTTCCTTGCGAACAAATCTTGAAAGCAATATTTTGTTTCAAATAACTTTTCTCAGTACTATACTTTTTGTCGGCCACGGTGGCGGCGGGGTTAAGTACTTGCCTGCCAGATCGAATGTCGAGTTCCGCCTTGGTAGATTGCCCCTACCCATGGAATGAACCCAGTGTGTGTAAATCGTCGTTTCATTTTATTTCCTCCAATGGAAAAGGCCTTAAATGAGCTGTTTTCGGGGCGATGAAAATAAATAAATATACCAATATCTCTTTTCCACTCTGAACATAAAATTTAAGAACATTCGACATTCCTCTGCTGATGACAAGAAAAATGAAAAAAACCTATTTCGTCATTCAATTGCCAAATTGGTCAATAATGATGCCATTAATGTTGGTTTACAGAGCACCAATATCTTTATTCAAATATTTTTTTAACGTTTAAAGTTAATCTTACTAACTCTTTCAGTTAACAAAACGAATACGGAAGTAACAAAACGCAAGGTACAATCACAATAGTTCACTAATTGTAAGTCAATTTTTTGGGCATTTCAGCTATAAAATATCAAGGAAAAAAACCACAACATAAGTGATCCAAGGACACTTTTCTTTGATCATGCATATTCGGCAACTGAGCATCCAGTGACTCGTACAACAAATTAAAGGTTCAATACAGTGGCGTAACTATGGGGGGCAATGAGGACATAGATCCCCCACCCCCCAAAAGCCTCAGTGAAATAAAAAAAAATAATTGAATACATTTTCCAGTTATGACACGTAATAAATGCATCTGCTTAAAGGAAATCTTTAGCGCCAAAATTATGTAAAATTTCATTTACAGGCATGTCATTTCTCAAAAATTTGCCGTTACCCCATCCTCACCCCACCTCCCGTCGCTAATACTGGCCATCCAATCCCCCCCCCCTTCAAGGATTCCTTGTTACGCCACTGGTACAAAATTTGCATAAATTAAAAAATTTATCCATAATTAAGATGCTTACTTGGATAAATCATCATTCAACAAAGAAAACAGCTGATAATGGGTTAAACACTCTGAAAAACTGAAAAATTAATCGCCAAGTCCCTTATAAAACATCGTTATTTTAATACTGCTTAAATACAGAATTATGCACTAAATTAATATACACTACAGTACGAGATTGCTACATAACACGATAATGGCAATTCCAAGAGTATATCTCCTCGGAAGGATGGGAAGACAGGAAAGGGTGTTCCGCAAAACCCTCCACGCTACCTTCGCCGAGAGAACACCTTAAATAATAATCTCCCATTTGTCATCTCCGCAATTTTATTGACCGACTCTCGCCACCCAGCTAAATATGCAGATGGCCTTGTCTGTCTCCGCACGCATCTCAACTCACTCTCTCTCTCTCTCTCTCTCTCTTTCTCTCCCTCTCCTCATTGCGCATGCGCAATAGGTCTGGTTCAAAAACCGGCGAGCCAAGTGGCGCAAGCAGAAGAGGGAGGAGAAGAGGGAGCGTGCGACCACGCCCCCCGGGGGCGGCGTCGCACGGTGGTCCGGATCGCGAAAAGTTAGATAAAAATCAGATTTTCGTTGGATGTCTTTAAAAATTGCTCCCTACAGGTTTTTTGGGAAGCTATTTTCATTTCTGCTGTTATTTTTACGAAAAAACTATTATTTTATGCGATATCGTGGAACTTAAACTTATCAACTGGCTAATTGTAGATAGATAAACGGTTATCATGATAAATTTATGTAAAAAAATGATAATTAGTTTCATAGAATGAGTTAATGATCTATCAAATTAGTCAATAAACAAAGAAACGGCTAATAGTAGGATTTTTGGGTGCATTGACTTACGTTAAAGAGGTGCGATTTCCAGGTTTCGTGAGATTCTTCTCTATTGACTAAAAAGTAATTATTAAATAAGTGTCAAAATAGTATTTAAGTGACTCTTTTATTCTCATAAAATCATGGTTAATTCCTCATAAATTTACAATAATGTATTTTAGTTGTTGAGCATCAGATTCTTCTGAATCCCACCCATCCTCCTCTTCGCATTCACTCGAAGAATTTTGCGACTCTTGCAAGACCAAGAGATCACGTACCTCCTGCGGAAGATCTTTAAGACCCCGGCATTTGTTTAGTTCAGTTCCTAATGTGCTAATAAAAGGATCCGATGTTAGGATCAGTCTCCGGAAAATATCCTCATTAGTGTGAAGTCGAGATATTTTTCTCATGTTATGCTCTTGATATATTCTAATGTCTTTACTACGAGATTCCTGGGCTTTCTCCGACAGATCTTCAATAGGAAGAAGAGCCGACTTAATGGCATCTGCACCATGTATTAACACTCTGTGCACTGTGGGTGGCATGTAAAACCAACCATAATGTCTCACAATATTCTCCGCTGTATCCATACAGAACTTATTAAATTTTACTGGATAAATCAAAACTCCGCAAGACAAAGACATTAAAACTGTTGAGAATTGAAAGATTAACTCTTCCTCTACTCCTGAAAATTAATTAACTATGTCATTTCATCTGAAAAGTGCTGCATAAAGCAGTAATAAAAAGATGTTTTATTGCAACAATGAAAAGAAAGCAATCAAAAACATTGATCCTCACCAGTTATTTCAGCCGATAGGCGAGAATTTTTTAAGAAAGGCTGTGTTTCCATCACTGAATATACCATATTTTGGCTTCGGGGCATCAACTAAAAGGCCCATTCTCTTTTTTAATTCGTAGGTACCGATTAAAAAATAATAACACTAGAACAATATCCCAGGGGACCCCATATCACCATTAGAATACAAGGAAAATACGAACCATAGGTGCTTTGAAGGTTGCGAAATTCAACATCAAGGAAATCAACAATTTTGTCCAACCAAGTGCAATAAGGTGGTTTCCTATTATTTTTTTATTACCTAAATCGAAAGATTATTACTCCTGGAGTACGTATTTCACGCTTTAAGATTTTTAAATGACGATATCTATTTTTCGCGATTAAATGAAAAGTGACAAATTTCAAAAAGTAGGAAAGTCCGTGCGACGCATTTCTGGTTCCCCCTCCCGCCTTGTGAGATGACCCTGATCGAGGCTCTGAGCGCTGATAGGACGCAGGATGCTAGGGAGTCCAAATGCATGCTGCATGCTGGTGATTGATCACCCCCTGCCAAACACCCTAGAGGTGGCTCGCAGGGTATTGAGTAAATGTAGATGATGCTAGAGGGTAGCTGAGTACTTTGCTGGCTGGTAGCGCTTGGCTTAAAAAAGTTTATTAATACCTTATCAAACGAAGAAAACTTTCCGACCTTAGCCAGTTTTAATAGGTGATTATTAAGACATGTTTCCCTGAGCTCTGTGCCTCATGCATGCATTGGTAACCTCAGACGATGTATACCTCCTATCCTCTCGTGTAGAATCTAGGTCCCTGTGACGTCACGTGGAGTGGAATCGCATGGGCGCCAATCTGGCCTTTTTCAAATGAGGATAAAATTTGACCCTTGCCATTCGTCTAAACCGGTATTTCAAAAACCAAATAATTTGTGTATTATGAATACACTAATAGTGGGTAACGAATCGCAATCAATGCCTTTCGTTTTCTTTGATGCAGGAAACTACCCTATTCCTCTTCAAAAAAGAAGAGTTTGATCGCGAACTAGCTCGCCATCTTCTCTCGTAGGAATAAAAAAATTTCATGTTTAAAAAATTATTAACCCTTTAACAGCGGAGTTTTTTTTCGGAGTTTTATTTTGTTTTTCGGTTAAAAACTGCTTAATTACTGCCCAAGCATTCACATAAACACTTTGTTTTAAAATTCTGTTGAGTCGTTCTTGCTAGAGGGGGTGTGCCCATATGGGCACGCTAGCCATTCCGGCCACCGGTCTGCATTCTGCCGAAAAATCTCTCGAACCATCATAGTTCTCATTTTTATTGCGCAATACGCCATATATTGTTGCATATACCTATAATACCTCTTTTATTTGGCAATTTGAAGTAATTTCAAATCATTATAATATATTTTTTCGGTTTAAAGATTTTTTTTTTGGCTGTCCAAAGAACTTAACAGTAAAAAACTCAGATTTGAAAACAGTTATTGAATAAAAAAACACGTTATCAATGAGTTTATTAACAAAATTATTCCTATATTGCTGGTAGAGTCTTTGAATGCTATAAATTGGATTTTCAATAGCCAAGTATGATAAAATTTCATTGACGGCGAAGACCTCTGCACTTAGCATATTCTGAGCGCGCGCAGGAAGAATATTCTTCATAAGAACATCGGCGTTAATGAAACGGGACAAATTGGTTATCACTGCCATCATACCTTATGTCATCAGACTTTCTATGATTGGTTGCACTTGATCGGGAATGTTAAATACGACCGCCAGGTCTGGGAAAGGTACATCTTCGTTACAAAAATGCTCTTGCAATTACTTGTGCAATCTCTCGCCTAAAGGCTTACTGCGGTATATTTGAACCATTACATTCCGTACAGATCCAGGCATTTACAATGACAGCATCAAGGAGATAGCTTCATGTGGACCATCACCATTTTTTCCTCTGATAACATTCCTGTACCTGTTGATATTTTGATCCGTGAGATCAGTTCCGCCCATATAAATATTGTAGCTAGAGACCACTGCCGGCTGCCTAACTTGTACCATTTTTGAGGTAACGCTTGGGAATCTCGTCATCTTTGTGAGCAGGTGTACACATTGGCAAGGTGACGTGACTGTCACTACCAAATAGTCATTCTAGGTACCTAACAACAACAATATTCCCTTTTTTCTTCCGTGCGAAAGCATGGGAGCAGCGGGGCGGTTCAATGGTTGCTTGTTAACTTTCGTCTTGATTGTCTCCTTGCGACTTACAACCAGGGATTGGACTTAATTGGAAAAGTTGATAACGAGTTCAATGTGGTCGATGTGATCAAGGTTCAATCTCCTTTTTATTGTTTCAAAGTTTTATACGCGATACAAAGCGCGTCACCATGAGCTTCATCATTTTATTTATCAAGCATCCTTTCCCCTTCCACCATGCCCTAGATTTTAGGGTATGTATACGAGTGGTAGAAAATAGCCCTATCATTCTTCATACTAGGTAGTTGAGCAAAGTATAACGCAAGCACCATGAATAAAAGTGTTGAATAGCATAAAATGAATTTTTTGTGCTAAAAATTAATGGAAATATTACAAAAAAAATACAGTAAAAAATACTGAAGTCGTTAAAATCGAGGGACATAAGAAAAAATGAATTATTGACAAAAAATTAGCGTTTTACATCGAAATTATTTGATAACAGACCCAATAACGACGTTTGTAGCGAAGGACACCCGCCAAAAAAGACACCCCCGGCTACCGGCTAGCGTGCCCATATGGGATCACTCAAAAATATATTCAAATTCCTTATCTCATACGAAAGATATCACAATTCTGGCAAAAGAAACCGAAGTTGACAACATTCATTATGAGGATAAGATTAAATACTTAGCCGAGTATAAAAAATAAAAAGGAAAAAAATTGCATTTACTGAAGACACTTCGCTATATTTTCTCTTTTGCCTCCTCGAACAGAGTGAGTAAGAATATCTATCATTCCACAGTCAACTGCAGGTACAAATGTTGGCCGTAAGCACACGAACCGAATAAATTAATATTTTGTAATCATTCTTGGCGAAAACAGCATGCTCTATAATGTTTGGGTCGGAATTTATACGAAATTCTTTAGACCACTGCAGCTGTGCCCATATGGGCACGCTAGCCGTTCAAGGGTTAAGCTCAAGTTTTGCCTCCTCATCTCCGTGTATTCTGAAACAACTCTCTAGATATGCATTCAAATTCCTTTTTCGAGAATCCATGGTTTTCTCATTTTTCTCCAGCATTTTTTCGTGCAGTTTACGCCGCGTAAATGCCCATGACATTGCGAGATGCCCATGCGAGATCACTGTAAATCACAATAACTGTAGCCAAAATAGTACTTCGCAATTAGTGATGGGTATGTGTTCACATCGACAGAAAAGTTGAAACTGAAGGGGACCAAAATGTTACGACCGGAATTTGGATGGGCTTTAAAAGAGGAGTAATATTTACCCATGGAAATTTGGGTATTCCCCTGGATAACCTGTTGGGGTAGGGTTGGAATCCGTAAAGAAAATGTGAAATGTTTGGATTTTGAGCGAAAATGCATACTAGCGGCATGCGGCTAGCGGCGGACCTGCAATAAAATCCGTCCAAAAGGAAGCGGGTGAAGGGTAAAGACCTCATCTATTAACACGTGCAGCTTCACTTGCAAGCCAGACAGCCCCTAGAAAAGCAAAAAACTCAAGTTGGGTGGAGCGTCATGTGGCAAAATAGCAAAATGACAAAAGATGGCAAAATGTCCCGACTAAAGACCCCTTCCCACTTCCCTGAGGTCCCACACGTGTTCGGGTAACGGGTCTCTTGCCCCTCCGGATTGAAAGAAAGAGAAGGCGGTTGTGGGTTTCCCTGGTAGCAGTGCATGTAGCCTGTCGTATTTACTTCAAAATATGTATTACCAAATGCTATTGAAGTCGTTCTGAGAAGCGATCGACGAAAATAATTTATCTCCTCTCCCAGCGTCCCAACTTAACCTAATTCAAATTGTTCCGAAATTATTCTACTCGTCCACACACAGGTAAAGTTTGGAGGATTACAAAGTATAAAATAGGTTTTAAAAATTCTCAAATTCTTATTTTTGTGATTCTGACCCATGAAGCATTGGGAGACGCAATTTACCATGTGCCTACTCTGCGCTGATGCTAGCGTGTCGAAGCTCACGTCTACTGCGGCTAGGAACATAAATCGCTGTTATTCGCTGACTCGCACAGATTTGCAGCTGATTTCTTTACTAATATAATTATAATACTGTATTTTATTGTCACAGTTAGGCACGTATAATTGAAAATTAGACGCGCCGGAAGGAAAATGAGCCACAAAACATCCTTATAAAATACAATCAATACAACCACCTAAAAATCACACTCAAGTAATTAGTTCAGGCTTATATTCGTCGGAGTGTGCGGTATTCATAATTAAAATAACTTTATTTCAGTCCATAAAAATTCCATAGAATCACCTAATACGGTTAAAAGGTGAAACGAATATGACGAATGCGGGTTTTTAGTTGATTATCACGTCCCTTTCATGCTCTTAGGATACATCTGCCACAAGTACAGGTCAGTGGGTCTAGAACAAATAGTCATTATATAAAGCATGCGGCCAGTTGACCATTTGAAATTGTTCTAAAAAAATTAAGTTTATCACCCATTTCATTAAAATGAAAAATTTCAAAATCAAAATCACTAAAATATTTAAAATTAAAGACATTTTCAACGAACTAATAACTACCTCCTCCGCCCACATAAAAGTTTCTGTGCTCTTTGCTTTCGTATTTAAATTTTCTTCCCGTTAGACCAATATACACCACACTACCATCATTGCAAAAAATACTTTGTACTCGCAATTTTTATCCTCATCCACATTCTGTGATTATAATAAATTTTTTTGGACAAAAACCAAGTAAATTTAATACGATATCCTAACGCCACGTCGATGGGAAAGCCATTTAGATGCTCGTAGTAATTTACGGTTTTCAAATGAAACCTCAAGAGCCACACAATCAGTCACTCCGCCTCCTAGACGACGAATATCTTTTCGATAGAAGGGTGGAATTTACATTCCCGCCTGGGCCCATGTACATCCGAAATTACCTCCCCAAGATTCCTCGGAAATTTTTGGACCAGCACAGTTCCCACTCCCCATGCGACGCAGTTCTTAATCATAATAATATACTTACTCTACGCCAGGATGTACGGTATAAGCACTAAAACTTTCAATAAGATAGCGCAAGAATTATGCGACCAATACGCCACGATAATGCAAACACGACCAGTTGAAGGGGAGGGAAACGTCTTCTAAACAAAATCCGGCTTGCTGATTAACACCACTCGAGGAAGTGGACCAGTTCTCGCTGTCAAAGGATATTTCATTTCTGAGGACGAATGTTCGCCCACGTGCTTAAGACACGAATGCACTCGCAGCTAATCTGGCGCCTATGAGCGCTCTGACAGCGCACTCTTTGGCCGGGCTCCAATATCTCTCCCGCAAGAAATGAGAAGACGGTGAACGCACGTGATCAGCAATTTAAAGCGAGGCGTCTCGAGGAGCGCCCAACTAACTTCACGGTCACCTACCCAAAGGGAGCCAGCCACTGCCCCACATTCGCCCGACAAATGAAAACTTTTCCAAAACCCTCTTGTTTGACGGTCAATTATTTCCTCGATGAAATATGCAGGCTTCTCCCCATGCCAGGAGAGTTTCTCCCACGCCTTCTGAAGTGCCATATCAAAACAGCGAGCATTTTGGAGAATATTTGACGATGCATTCAGCTTTGGCGGCCTCGGATCCAGCCAACTTATTTCCTAGCCTTTTCCGCAGAACGAGGGTTCGAGCCCCAAGAGGGAAACATTTTTATACTTTGGGTATAGGCATTCATTGGCAAGGCTCAAATATACTGTTTTCGGGTGCAGGTAGACATTGAAAATTAATTAAGGGAAAAAGTTTCAATTACGTCGATATAGAGATAAGAAAAGAAAATTTAGCACACAAAAAAATGGCTTTTTTTCGAAATATAACAAACAGAACATTATCAACCGGAGCACGTCAAACCAATAGTTTCATCCTCTATAATTGTACTCGCGAGGGATAGGTGCTAATAACGAGATGCAATTAAATATATTTTCAAATCGTATTACATATTTGCTATTTGGTCGGTCTGAGAAGGACGCTAATTTGACAGTCACACCTTTATCATAAGGTAGATCCGCATAGATTCATACTTCTACATTTTCCGTGGTAACGAAGGTCCAAAGACAATCAGTACTGCAACATTTAGTACAAGCATTTAAGAATAAACAGAGGCCTTAAAATTCTATTGCCAATCATTGATAAAATATGTCAATTTATTCTATTAAAAACAATCATTGAAACAAAAAAATAACAAAAGTTTTAAGTCACTATTTGTTTCTATAAATTGCCAGACCAATTTCGTGAAATGAGTTGATTGTAATAGCGTCTATTGCGGCACTATGAATAGGCAATTACAGTTTAGTGAACGCATTCACGTGTTATGCATATGTTCCTTTTTTAGATCATTCAAACCAAATTCCGCCAAGCCTTGGACAAAATTGACTCTTGTGGTTAACAATATCAAGAAAATTTGGAACAGCGTCTTAATTTCATTATAAAATGAAAAATACATAGATGAATAGATTACAATCAACTATTTTCCTAAAAGCTTTTAATAGATTTTCTTTTTTCTCTTATCTTAACCTTCTTTAATTAATAATCAAAAATCCCTGTAGTATAGGTCATATATCATTAAATCATAAAAACAACAAATAGATATTTTTTGACCATTGACCAAAGTTATGAAGAAATCAGTAAGAAATAAAGAGCAAAACTTGTCCTCATCTTAATGCTATTATGAGATAAGACACAAAAATCCGTGAATGAATGATCATGCGAGTAAGTCAGGGTCACCGACATAAAAAAGTGAACTTGATGACGACGCCTATGATCTTCCCGTAGAGTAAATGATATTTTCAAGTCGATTGGAATACTCGACGAAGCCAAAGTCTCCAAAGCCGTCCCTGCAAAGGAGTATGTACAGCCAAGCGCGTTATTGGATTAGGAGGGAGTTTTTCCATTCACCCCTTCAATTCAAGAGCGAATGTAATGGAGGAGAAAGCGACCCGAACGAAGCTCGTTTCGGAACACAGTAAAGCCTTTAGCGGCGCCGAGTCAGATAGGGCGGCAAACCGTTTGCAAATTTCTATCTCGTTACACTTTCTAAGCATCCAATCCCTTCTAAAAACATATCCATTCCACACCAACCAACTTGGAACCCAAACTTTTTTAACACGCGCTAAAGAATATGTCACTGTAGCAACATGTCGATCAACTCAAATGTGTCACATATTAGGCAATCACATAGTTACTATTGACAAGTTGGTAGCAATGTGTTGGTAATCCACCATGAAAATTTTTCGTACAATTTAAGTGAAAGCAATCCGTTTCATTTAAGTACATAAAATAATTTTGTTACAATAAAATACCTTTCATTCACCTTAGTTCTATTAAAATAAAAACGGAAAAGAGTAGTCATCTGTACCTATCGTTCTCTTTCATAGGTAATCGGAAGAGCAGAAAGTACTTACATTGAGGACGAATCGTTTTCAACTATTTTTTCCCATACAGTCATTGGTCCGTCTTTGTGGGACTTGCTTTTTTGCCACTGGTAGATGTCCTTTGAATCGTCATAAGCCAATTATTGACGAGTAAAAAAGGGAGGATAAAATTTTAGTGCAAATTCCAATGCACGCTCTCCTTATTTATTAAAAACTGAACTCCATAATATCGGGTGTTCACAACCGAATTTCTACGAAAATATAGCAAATACTGGAAAATTTCTTTGAATACTCCCCCATGCAAGCAGAGAATTTTAATTCAAACATTAAATTAATGTCGTTAAACAAAGGAATGCATGTTAAAATATTCATGATTAAAAAAGATAAGACTCTCAGCTCAACCTCTTCCTTTTCAGTGAAACATAACTTAGGAAGCAGTTGCAGAAAAATATTTATCCAAACAAAAACGGAGCAAAATATCGAAGATTGAAGAATTTCGTATGATGTTAGAAAAATGTCATTCTTTTACCTTTTCATCTTTACACTACCCCGCCTCAATACGCATATTGCGGGAGGTGCTAGGAGACGAGCCATTAGCCAGTTAATGTACATCTACATCTACAAATTACCCTGCGAGCCACCTCTAGGGTGTTTGGCAGGGGGTGATCAATCACCAGCATGCAGCATGCATTTGGACTCCCACATGCACACCACACCGTCCAAGAAACGTCCCGTATAATAACAAACTATACTACTATATGCTGTTAGAAATAGAATATAGAATACAAATTCAGAAACATGCAGTAAGTTTTACATAGGTTAGTAGGCTACACTACAAGTCATGCAATCTATTTACGCGTTCTATTGCTGCCGTTATAATCTCTTATTGATCGTGGAAAAAATGACATTCGGAATCTGTCTGTTCTGCAATCTATCTCTCTTATTTTATTTATATGATCTGATCTTCCGTAGTACGTTGGCGTCCGCAAGATATGGTTAACTTCGTCAGAAAAGACACTGCTCTTGAATTTATCTAAAAGGTTTAGTCTATTTTTCAATCTACGGTCCGACAGAGATTCCCATCCGAGTTTATGTAAGAGGTCAGTTACACTAACAAGACTATCGTAACGACCTTTCACATACCTGGCAGCTCTTCTTTGCACGCGTTCTGACTCTGCTATTAAGCCTTTTTCATGAGGGTCCCAAACACTGGCAGCGTATTCCAAATGTGGTCTAACGAGGGAAAAGTAGCTAATTTCTCTCACTTTGTCGTCGCACTTTCCTAATATTCTTTTAACAAAACCCATTTTACGATTAGCTTGACCGGTTATTTCTCGAATATGTTTATTCCACGATAGATCATTATTGAGTCTAACCCCTAGATATTTCACAGATTCAACTGCCTTTAACTGCGTGTCCCGAATGACATAGTTACGCTGTAGGGAGTTATTCTTCTTCCAGAAATTCATTACGACGCATTTTTCCAAATTTAATTCTAACTGCCAAGCATCGCACCAAGTTTGGATAGCAGCAAGGTCATTCGTTAGTTCATCTATATCTTTGCTGGAACGAATTTCTCTGTAAACTACAGCGTCGTCTGCAAATAATCGTAACTTACTCTGCACTACTTCGCCAATGTCGTTTATATAAAGTAGGAATAGGAGTGGGCCAATGACACTACCCTGAGGAACGCCAGAAGTGACTCTAACCTCATTGGAGACTGCACCGTCTAATACTACTCTTTGGACGCGGTCGCTCAAAAATTCTCTAATCCAGGAAATGACATCTTCGTCTAGACCATAAGATTTCAGTTTTATTATTAACTTTCCGTGGGGTACTTTATCAAATGCCTTTTTGAAATCAAGAAAAATCGCGTCTACTGGAATGTTGTCTTCCCCGGAGACTAAAATATCGTGGGCGAAAAGCGCTAACTGAGTTTCGCACGATCTGCTTTTCCTGAATCCATGTTGATTTCCCATTAATAAGTTTTGCGCGTCTAGGTGTTTCATTACCGAGCTGACTACGATGTGTTCAAGGACTTTGCAAGAGATGGACGTTAAAGATATCGGCCTGTAATTAGATGGCTGTTCCTTGTCTCCACTTTTAAATATAGGCGTTACATTAGCGATTTTCCAGTCATTAGGTACTTCGTGTTGCTTGATGGATTTACTGAATATTAACTGCAAGTAGGGGGCAAGTTCTGAGGCTAGTTCTTTATGTAACAGCAAATCAAGTCGTAGTTAAGGTGATTAGACTGACTTCTAACTTTTGCTCAAGTGTTTCTTTTATTTTTCCACGGGAAAACGAATTCCAATAATATACCTTAGGGAAAGTGTTGAGGGAAATGAATGAGCCTTTTCATATTACGATGTACCAATTTCGTATGCGTAGATAAAAAAATCTTACTTTTAACAAACTAGTAGTAAGTGGAAATATAACTCAAAGTAGATCGATGCTAGGAGAAAATAGTTCACGTAGGGCTCGAGAAGGAGAGTACTACTATCTAGTCGTGCTAGCTCACCAATGACCAGGTAACGATCAGAGTAATTACGATCTGAAATGGCCACGAGGGTGGCTTGGTCGCCTTGACTCCACATGCAGATGTTCACGAAAGCGATGGCGAATGGGGGGCGGTGGATGAGAAATCCTCGAAATGGTCACCGCTGAGGGCGATGAGATAGACAACGAATGAGCCCACGAGGCGGAAGGAGTGAGCAGGACTTGAAAAAACAGTAAAAATTGAAAAAATGTTGCGTTAAAGGCAATGGTAATCGGTGCTCAGTCATTTATACAGATTAAAGATAAATAAAAAAAGTCACGGGTTGTACTTTGAGTTGGTGAACTCAACGACCGAATGAAAAATACATGAAGAAGACTCGAAAAGGGGTGAAAGGAATCCAAGCGACAAAAACATAAACTTCTTGCAGAAGCAGCTAGACGAAGTGAAAAAATAACGGGACTAAATCACAAAGAAAATAGAGAAAAATTTCATTGCAGGATTGATCAACTTCAATAATGCTCTCATATTTAGGCGATAATGAGAAAATCTTCGACTACGGTTCACGAAAAAGTATAAACATAGTAATTGATATAGGGCTTCATTGCAAAGCATACATTTCTACATTAAAGGACCTTACAATGAGTCCGGTTATTAGAGCTGTCTCGTTTAAATGTCTCCTTGAATTACTAGGGAGTGCAATTTTTATGACCGGGGAGTTATTTTTCCGTTATTTGCCCTTAGGACAACCGGTTACTCAGGTAGATTCACGCTTAACGCCGCAGGGGAAAATTACGTTGACCTTCAAAAGTATTCATGTAGCTTAACCGTTCAAATTTTGAGTTTAGGGTTGAACTAACAGCTATACAATTCACCGATTCTTTGGCTAATATCCAACGAACGCGCAAAAAAGGAAATTACTTGAAGAGACTGTTTTTTATGTCAAGAAATCCATGCAAAAACAAAAATGTCCTCAAACTCGCATGGCGATACATTTCTAATTCAGAAAACTTGTGCCCTGATTAATTTATATCTAGCGAGATTAGCATTCATATCTAAACTTCTCGTTTTTCATCTTCCTGTGCACACATTCTTACGGCTGACGACAGAGTTTAAATGCAAATCCAAAATTGAAATAAAACAGTTTACCACCGGTAGCAGGATATCACAGATCGAATGAAAATATTTCTCAACCCCTGGTCGTGACCAACCTTGACTAGTCATACAGATTCTTTAAATATTCCAAATTAAACTAAAAAACCATTCACATTAAAACACCAAATCCGCTACTACAGCGCCTCAGAACTAGAATCCAAATTTACGCTGACCGATTCTCAAAACGAGGTGTAATATGTGGCTACCAATTTAATAGAAGCTGAACCGTATTTTTAACCTCGACAGACGTGCAAAAATTAACGTGGATTATTATCTATACTTGGTAAAAATTTAAATATACTCAATATAAGACATCCATTAAACCGGCCATGGAAATTCCACTGATTATATTTTCTAACTTACCATTCTACAACAAAAAGTTGTGTTATTATCACTGCATGTTATATTAATTATCCATAAACGCAGTCTCTTCAAAAGAGTTACTAGCAATCCCCGCCAATGTACACAATTCAACTTCATATCAAAGCATCAGCCGTTACCAGCATTAATGCCTGAAGCAAACGGGGACCATTAAGACCCCGACCTTGAGGTGATAAGGACATAAAGAACAGAAGAACACATGCAATGTGAAAATAACCCTGTAACAACGCTCGTAGGATTTTTGAGCACTGTAGGTATTTTTTAGACTAGAGGGTAGGTCATCTAGCGGGACTATCAATGATTTAATTAAACGTAGCCTCCGATGAAATCCGCAATGCGACAGATACAAGAAAGTAAGCTTAGAATCGGTCATGACGGAAAATAGCGTTATTATTCCCAAAACGCGTGCTCCAGAGAAAGAAAAGATGTCAAACATTATTAATACTGCCAATAAAATTCAATCGCTGAGTATACAAAAGCTTGGAAAAGAACCAACCGAAACTCTAACTACAAAATATGACATTAACCTTGTTGTAGATAATTGCCGTAGCGTAAAAAACAAGCGCGCCGACATCGAGCATATTTTTCAGAACGCAGACGTGGTCATGGGAACAGAGAGTTGGCTTACGGAAGATAGAAGCGATAGCGAAGTTTTTTCCTCCACAGTATAAAATTTACAGATGCGATCGACGCAATAGAACAGGTGGCGGAGTTTTTATAGCAGTTGAATCACATTTACACAGTGCCGCCCACGAAATAATTGACAACGAAATAGAAAGCGTACGGTGTACAATTAAACAACGAAACAAAAGGAGTATTCATGTTTGCTCCTTTTATAGACCGCCGAACTCCGAAGTCGATAATATGTACCTTCTAGAAAATCAAATATCCGAATTTACTCAGAGAGACAGTAAAAGTGTAATAGTAATCGGGGGGGCTTTTAATCTTCCATCCATAAACTGGGATACTTATACTGTAAAACCGAATTCAAGGAATAGAGAAATCAGCGAAGTATTACTCAGCATGCTTGCAAATCAATCTCTTGCCCAAGTAGTTGACAAGCCTACGAGAGGAAATAAGATATTAGACCTTATAGCAGTAAGCCATCCTAAGTTGATAAAAGAAATCGATATTATTGACGGTATAAGCGATCACAGAGTAATTTTTGCAACGTTAAAAATTGATGTAGTGTCAGCCGTAAAACCGAAACGCAATATTTATTTATTTGATAAATGCAACTTCATAAAATTTGGCGAGATGCTTAATGACTCCTACAAAAAATTCGTAGTTACATCAAAGGACCAAAGCACAGACGTAACATGGAAAAACTTCTTAGAAATTCTGCGCCAAGCGATAAACGAACATGTTCCGCAAAAACTGAAATGTGATAATAAGGAACCTCGCTGGTACAACAACGACGTCAGAAGGGAACTTAGGAAACAGAGAAAACTATACAACTTGTACAGAAAGTCCATTACGACACGTAATAAATTGAAGGAACTTGAAGCTAAAGAAAGTTACGCTGCACAACGCTCAATAACCAAGAAATCAATGCGCACTGCAATGCGAAAGTTTAAGAAAAGAGTACTAGGAGAATTACTTGAAGAGAATCCGAAATCATTTTGGTCGTACGCGAGAGAGCTTCAGGGAAAACATTCAACCGTAGATTCGTTATTTGATAAAGATGGTAAACTTGTCACCGAAAACATGGACAAAGCTAACTCTTTAAATTCCCACTTCGAAAGTGTATACACTACTGACGATACTCAATTCAATTTAGACATCCCACATACTGACGAAACGATGGAAGAAATATCTATACAACGTGATGGGATAACTAAACAACTACAATCCATTAAGAATAGTAAATCTCCGGGTCCGGAGGGAATACTCGCGCGTGTCCTCAAGGAGTTGGCTCCAAAGATCGCACCTTACTTAGAGATCATATTCAATTAATCACTCTCCGAAGGGAAGTTACCGCTAGACTGGAAAATTGCAAGCGTTACGCCCATATTCAAAAAGAGAAACAGACATGACCCAGGCAACTACCGTCCGATTTCAATAACATCGATTATTGGCAAGATAGTTGAGCATATCATCCTTAGCAATATCATGACTTTCTTGGACAGACGTAACTTCCTCCATGACTGTCAGCACGGATTCCGATAAGGTAGATCATGCGAAACACAGCTCGCGCTCTTTCTTCACGACGTTTTAAAATCTGGTGAATCGAAAAGACAAGTTGACACACTATTTCTAGATTTTAAGAAAGCTTTCGACACTGTACCTCACAACAAACTTTTATACAAATTACACTCATGCGGATTAAACGAGACAGTTGTAAACTGGATACGCGACTTTCTCAGAGATCGTAAACAAAAGGTAGTTCTTGACGGAATTAGCTCTGAGGTTGTAAAAGTTACATCAGGTGTTCCACAAGGAAGCGTAATCGGCCCCCTGTTGTTCATTATATACATTTATCTCTGCTCCCGCATTAGCAGTAAAATACGTTTATTTGCTGACGACGGTGTCATCTATCGCGAAATTTGTGATCACTCTGACTATGAAATTCTATCATCTGACTTAAACAACGTTCATTTGTGGAGCCAAGAGTGGGGACTCAAACTTAATCTGAGCAAATGCATGGCGTTACATTTCTTGCGAAATTCGTCCAACTCAAACCATGTTTATGCAGTGGATGGTATTAACATAAAGGAAACAGACGAAGTGAAATACCTGGGAGTTAGGATAACCTCGAACCTCACGTGGGGTACACATATAAAGCATATTTGCGGCATAGCCCTGAAGAAATTAGGATTCGTCGAGCGTATTGTGGGAAGATTTTCGGATGAGAATGTGAATGAAAGGTGCTATTTCGCTCTCGTCCGACCGCACCTTGAATATGCAGCGAGCGTATGGGATCCCGTGCAGAAAAACTTAATCCGCGAACTGAATAAAATACAAAGGAAGGCTGCGCGTTTCGTCAAAAACTGCTACGGACGTACAGACACCGTTACCTAGATGTTAAGCGAATTAGGCTGGGAGCCATTGAAGACTCGGAGGCTGCGCGCTAGGCTTAGATTGCTTGAACAATTGAGAATGGATATCTTTGAGACCGACACAGAGAACATAATATTAGAGCCACACCATATTTCCAGGTACGATAGAAGCGATAAATTAAGAGAGGTGTTTTGCCGAACGGATAGATATAGGAATTCGTTTTTCCCCCGAACCATAAAGGACTTTAATAAACGCTAGTACCAACCTCGTTAGAGTACTTCATTTATTTATTTTTTTAGCTGGAAACGGCTGGTGTCCTAACACCCCCTGCCACACGCCTTTTAGGCGGCTTGCGGGGTATCATATAGATGTAGATAATTAAAGGTTAACAAACAGGGGCCTCCAGAATATATTACTTTGCCCCACGAATATTACATCCCTCGACTATTTAACACTTAATCTAAAGAGAGTTATAATGAAGATAAGGCTATTTAGATTATTGAATCTTTCCATTACTGATTTGAATACGTACCACTGATATGGAACGGAAACCGACTACTGCTCCCAAGTATCAATAGTCAATAAAAATACGCGTTCATTAGCACGAGTAGAAATGCCGCATCAACTACACAACCGCACTGAGTCACTTGATTTCGTCACATACCACATTTAAAAATATGAAAATGCGGAAATTTAGATAAAAAGTACGTCATAAAATTACTCGTTCCGTAGTTAATTTGTCAGACTGTATGCGCACACTGCAGAGTACGAGTCCTGTCGTCATTATTTAATTCCAAGATAAATTTATGAAAAATACAAAGGTAATATCTATACGCAAAAAAGGTACATGGTTAAATTTTTAAAGAATTCAATGTGCACAATCTTAAAATTAGAAATACTTTATCTAAACTTGTGATGGTGATGAAATGGCTACATGATGAATTTACCTGAATTTAGAAGTTAAACCCTGGAGTATTCGCGCCCCTAGGCGCAACGGGCGATCGGGAACTGTCTGGCGGGAGGGAAGCCTCCGTGAGCAGGAGTCTTCTATCTTACGGAGGGTTCACACGCAGGGGTTACATAGATATGGTTTATGCCGTTCTTGACGTCTTCGAGAGCTTGAATTTCACCAAACACAAAGAGGTGTCACAGGAATAAGGCTGAGTCACAAAGCGGCCACGCTTAGGTTCAAAGAGGCGAGGGACAGTCACAACAAGATAAGGCCGACATCAAGTACCTTATTAATCCGTCGCCGACATCAAACAAACCTGACAGCAAAAACTTCCCGTGTTTACCCCAACGATATCGAAATGGCACGAAAGATCTATTTGTTCCTATCTCACTTCCACGAAGAAAAATGTCTCATAGGAAGTTCGCACACCATTAGTTTCCTATCTCTTCCCCGTCGTTTAGACTGCAATCTTCCAACAGTGGGTCCAGGAGGAAAATCACAGTTAATGACAGCACGAGAACACCACTCCGATACTCCGTCCGCTCAGGCTAGTGGGGGGTCTTAGTCAATGAATCACACAACAACACTCGAAACACATCGTGGTGGTGCTCTCCTCCCAATCGGCACAGTAGCCGGTAACACTTCCGTGCCCGACACGGGGACCGAACGAAAAAAAAAGAACCACGCCGCGAAAACAAAAACATCAACAACACCACGGCACCTGACGAACAAGCAAGTCCGCGGACGTCGCTTGCTCTTACTCGCGGCCGCCGGCACAGACTGAGGCACTATCTCCCCTTCCCTGATCCCTCCGCAGTCAAAGCCACCTCCTCCGAGAATCTCTTCCTCCGCCCTCCCCTCCCGTGCTTATCCGCCCCCCTCCACCGCCCTTCCCCTCCGAGTGCTCCGCCTACCTCCCTATACCCCTCCCGGCCACCTGCGTAACCACGCGGCGAAAAACCCACCCCTCCCCGCCCTTTGCCCCCCCCTCACGTGCTTCCCCGTCCCCTCAACCAGCCAACTCGTTCCCGCCCCCCGCGCTACCCGCCCTATACCCTCATCCCCTACGGTCCCCACCGCTGGCGTTTACCCTTGTTGAATAGACAAGAAAAAGTACCGGTATTTTTGTGACGAGTTTTAAAAAGCAATAATAGTACTGTCTCGGTAGTACCCGCGAAAAAATACCGGTATGCCGGTACTTACAGAATTGATAAAATATGTAAATAAGTTGAGATTTAACGTTTGATTTACCCTAAATGTCCGGTATTTCGGCAAATGAGCGTAACATACATGAAGAATGCACCGAAAAAATCATTAATTCGATTTTTTACGAAAATTTGTCGGAAAAATACATGGAGGCTAGATCTCTAATAGAGAGAAGGGTGATAGCGATGAAGTTTTTAATGGTGATGATTTTGGTGCATACCATTAAATTTGGTGTTTTCCTTGCGTGCATGAGGTGTGACGTTCTCTCGGGAACTCTTATCAGATGACTTGTTTTCCTAGAGCCACCGGTTTTTTTCGGACTCGAGACCAACATTAGAAACGTCTTCTGCCAAAAACTTATGTTGAAAAGTCTTCTTATTCACAGAGCTTACGTTTGCAGCCTGAGATTACCTAGAAAAAGCTCCTCTAGTATTAAGACATTTAATTTTATGACTTTACACTACAAGAATCGGTGTTAGTTATGGCTAAAATACTGCGATCGAATAAAATTTGACGTGTAGGTCGCTGTTCCATTTTTGTCAAGGAAGAAATACATGAGTGGACTTCCATAACTTTGACTTTTCTTGCCTTATTTGAGTAAATAAATATCGTCTATATCAATAATTATAACATTTGTGTCGAACTCAGTTTTTGTAGAAGTACCGTTAAATCATAAGAAAACAAGAAATAAACTAAGGAAGAAGTGTTAATAATTGAGAGGCAAAATTAATTTGGCCTTCTTTTGGTGGTTCACTTGACTGGTTGTATGTACAAAAACGAGAAACGGATGAGCATTGCTAATATATTAAAAAAGTTGATAACCAGTGTAAACAAGCTTAAGCTTGATAGAAATGCCTATATCATTAGAACATCGCTATTCTTCAGTCTCTTCCTACGTTGACCAATTGTATTATTGCTTACATTATCTGTTGAAATTAAAATAAATAGATGGTATTATTTTTAGTGCGCTTAAATACAAGCTTGATATATTATCCACACTCAATTGTTTAAGTAGCTGGATAGGTAGTTGATTGGTAACACACAAGTTTGCAGCGCCGTCGAAGTACCGCTATTTCTAGTACCGGTACTCCGGTGGTACCGCTAAAAAAATACTGGCCAGTACTACCGAAATAGAAAAAAAATAGTACTCGGTACTACCGAATACCGCTATTTTTGCCCATGCCTATTGTTGAAGTCGTTTGCTTTTACCATAAGTCTTCTTGAGAGGGCGTTATCTACCCCTCCCACGATAGGAAAGTGAAGGCGGGGGGCGTGGCACTTTACCCCGTCCGCCACATTCATCTACATCTACATCTACATAATACCCCACAAGCCGCCTAAAAGGCGTGTGGCAGGGGGTGTTAGGACACCAGCCGTTTACAGCTATTAAAAAAAAAGAAGAAGTGCTCTAACGAGGTTGGGACAAGCGTTTATTAAAGTCCTTTATTGTTCGGGGGAAAAACGAATCTATATTATATACAACCCGATGTGTGACAGATACCTCACGTACCACTCACTGATTCACGTATACAAATTCCCGACCACTTCCGGACGTGCTGGGAAGACGAAATTTTTACAAGTCGTGGAGAAAAAATATTCATCGGGGGGAAAAGTCCGAAATCTCGAAAAAGTCGATCGGTTTTCGAGATATATCGATCCGAATTAACATTGGAGCCTTATGGGACTAAAATTTTTTCCATTCTTCGCCTACTTGTAAATGTCACGGGAACATGAAATGTCACTGACGGAAACTAGATTTTTTGGCCGATTTTTTGATTTGAATTATTTTGCCATATTTGGATTTAAAGTACTTTTTATAATTTTTTAAAATTTCCAATGCTTTTCTTATGGGCCTATCTTTGGATTTTTTTTAAACATACTTTAAATCGTTGTAGGAATAAGTCCTTAACGTATGAGATACTAGATTTTTCGGTTGATTTTTTGGTGTGGTCGTATTTGCAATATTTTGATTTAAAGTATTTTTTTTAACTTTTTCAAATTTTCAATGCTTTTCTTATGGGCCGAATTTCGGAATTTTTTTCACCAATTTGCAATAATCGTACGACAAATTCACTTAAATGCAAGATACGAGATTTTTTTTTTAATTTTTTGGCTATCCTTTCATATCCATATGTTAATCGAACTTCGAGTAATTAACGATTATGTATTTCCATTGAAATTGCGACTCCTACAACGTTTGGTAACTTACAACACATCCGCCGTGAAGTTTGCATTCCCTCAACACACGATTTTAAAATTTTCCGAATTTTTTTTTACCACTTCCCGACGTGGTACGGACACCAAATTCAGGTGATTGACGTCTTTCTCGTGCCCCTACGCGCCGCTACCAGGAGAACGCAGAATATTTAATTTTAACGGGTTACACCGTCGAAAAAGCATGCTTACACTACAGCTACAGAGCCGAAATTTTTATCCAAGGTAAACGATGCCGCGTTATACAGAACAAGCACTTTAGGTCCCCCGAAAACCCCCTGTGAACCCCCCAAAAAAATAAAAATTACCTAATAAGTCGTATATTTCGTGTACCATTCATCCCAGGTGTATCGTTTTTATTGATTCCGAATGGGAATTGTGTCGGCTATATTTACGCGTCATGTTCAATTATCCTGCCCCAATTACTCACCCGCAATAAAACTTCAAATTTTTAAATGTACATTTCTTAACAAAATAGTAGAGTAATAAAAGGGGCTCATGGACATGGACACCTAAAGGCGAATTTTTTAAACCACTTCCCCATAAGGTACGGCTACGAAATTCACAGGAGTTATGCCTTATTAAAGCGCCTATACACCGCTATGTGGAGAACACAGAATTGGAAATCTAAATATTAATAATACGGGAATATTCATTGTTCCCCTACAGCTAGATCGCTGGAATTTTTATTGTAGGTAGACAAAGACCTTTTATGTAAGAAAACCCCTCTAAATTTCACGTGGCTTCCTATAACACCGGGGAAAAAATTCTTTTCTTTTCTGTAAATAGCATGTTCTTCGGTGTTTTCGCATATTTTAGCAGTAATTCCCTTCTCCTATGACTCATCGCTAAGGAATTTATTTCTATGATTGTGACCGTTGCCAGTACACTCAAAAAAAACCTGTTAACCCCCGGACCGCCTTCAAAACATCGTCATAAGCTAAAATGCCACAATCACGGCTAGCATGCGTCAAGATTCTGCCTCATTATCCCCCGGTAGCATTTGTAAACGATGGGGGATAGCTGGTAGTACGCATTGCTCTGTGAGGAGTGAAAACCCTGGCGGCGAAGCTGCCCCCGCCCCAGGAACGACGGAGCCATTCCGAGGAGTCAGAGGCGCGGAAAACCTCCGAGAACCCTCGGGCGGCAAATCCGCTCCAACACGTGGTGCAGCCGAATGGGTGTCTTACGAGGGGGGAGGGCGCCGATAACCCTTGGGCGGCAAAGCCGCCCACGGGCGTGGAACGGCGAAGCCGTTCCGAGGAATCGACGTCACGGGGGGACACATGTACACCTTGTGCGGCGAAGCCGCCCAGAGGCAAGGAACAGCGAAGCCGTTCCGAGGAGTCGACGTCCCGGGGGGACACATGTAAACCTTGGGCGGCGAAGCCGCCCCATCACCAGGAAGCTTACGGGGGGAAGGCGCCGATAACCCTTCGGCGGCAAAGCCGCCCACAGACGAGGAACGGCGAAGCCGTTCCGAGGAGTCGACGGCTCGGGGGGACACAGTAAACCTTGGGCGGCGAAGCCGACAAGAGGCAAGGACCGGCGAAGCCGTTCCGAGGAGTCGAAGTCTCGGGGGGACACCGGTAAACCTTGGGCGGCGAAGCCGCCCCGTCACGAGGAAGGGCGTTGCCGTTCCCAGGAGTCGACGCCTTAGGGGGCGGGTGTCCTACGAGGGGGGAAGGCGACGATAACCCCTAGGCGGCGAAGCCGCCCACCGGCGAGGAACGGCGCAGCCGTTCCGAGGAGCCGACGTCTCGGGGGGACACCGGTAAACCTTTGGCGGCGAAGCCGCCCCGTCACGAGGAAGGGCGATGCCGTTCCCAGGAGTCGACGCCTCCGGGGGACTCAGGTGACCCTTGGGCGGCCAAGCCGCCCTATACCATGAACGGCGAAGCCGTTCCGAGGAGTCGCGGGGGGGACGGCGAAGCCGTCCGGTGGGGTCGTAGCTTACGGGGGGAGGGCGCCGATAACCTTCGGGCGGCGAAGCCGCCCACAGGCGAGGAAGCCGTTCCGAGGAGTCGACGGCTCGGGGGGACCCAGGTAAACCTTGGGCGGCGAAGCCGCCCCATCACGAAGAAGGACGATGCCGTTCCCAGGAGTCGACCCCTCGGGGGGACTCGGGTGACCCTTGGGCGGCGAAGCCGCCCTTCCAAGATGAACGGCGAAGCCGTTCCGAGGAACTAGCGGGTCTCCGTCAGAGGGCTACCTCGATATCTGGGCGGCGAAGCCGACACCGGACGAGGAACGGCGAAGCCGTTCCGAGTAGTCGCGGGGTGGACGGCGAAGCCGCCCGGTGGGGGCAGCCGGCGAAGCCGGATGCGGGGGGTCTTAGGGGGCGTAGCCCCCTAACGAGCGCGCGCAGCGCGGCGAGTCTATATTATATACAACCCGATGTGTGACAGATACCTCACGTACCACTCACTGATTCACGTATACAAATTCCCGACCACTTCCGGACGTGCTGGGAAGACGAAATTTTTACAAGTCGTGGAGAAAAAATATTCATCGGGGGGAAAAGTCCGAAATCTCGAAAAAGTCGATCGGTTTTCGAGATATATCGATCCGAATTAACATTGGAGCCTTATGGGACTAAAATTTTTTCCATTCTTCGCCTACTTGTAAATGTCACGGGAACATGAAATGTCACTGACGGAAACTAGATTTTTTGGCCGATTTTTTGATTTGAATTATTTTGCCATATTTGGATTTAAAGTACTTTTTATAATTTTTTAAAATTTCCAATGCTTTTCTTATGGGCCTATCTTTGGATTTTTTTTAAACATACTTTAAATCGTTGTAGGAATAAGTCCTTAACGTATGAGATACTAGATTTTTCGGTTGATTTTTTGGTGTGGTCGTATTTGCAATATTTTGATTTAAAGTATTTTTTTTAACTTTTTCAAATTTTCAATGCTTTTCTTATGGGCCGAATTTCGGAATTTTTTTCACCAATTTGCAATAATCGTACGACAAATTCACTTAAATGCAAGATACGAGATTTTTTTTTTAATTTTTTGGCTATCCTTTCATATCCATATGTTAATCGAACTTCGAGTAATTAACGATTATGTATTTCCATTGAAATTGCGACTCCTACAACGTTTGGTAACTTACAACACATCCGCCGTGAAGTTTGCATTCCCTCAACACACGATTTTAAAATTTTCCGAATTTTTTTTTACCACTTCCCGACGTGGTACGGACACCAAATTCAGGTGATTGACGTCTTTCTCGTGCCCCTACGCGCCGCTACCAGGAGAACGCAGAATATTTAATTTTAACGGGTTACACCGTCGAAAAAGCATGCTTACACTACAGCTACAGAGCCGAAATTTTTATCCAAGGTAAACGATGCCGCGTTATACAGAACAAGCACTTTAGGTCCCCCGAAAACCCCCTGTGAACCCCCCAAAAAAATAAAAATTACCTAATAAGTCGTATATTTCGTGTACCATTCATCCCAGGTGTATCGTTTTTATTGATTCCGAATGGGAATTGTGTCGGCTATATTTACGCGTCATGTTCAATTATCCTGCCCCAATTACTCACCCGCAATAAAACTTCAAATTTTTAAATGTACATTTCTTAACAAAATAGTAGAGTAATAAAAGGGGCTCATGGACATGGACACCTAAAGGCGAATTTTTTAAACCACTTCCCCATAAGGTACGGCTACGAAATTCACAGGAGTTATGCCTTATTAAAGCGCCTATACACCGCTATGTGGAGAACACAGAATTGGAAATCTAAATATTAATAATACGGGAATATTCATTGTTCCCCTACAGCTAGATCGCTGGAATTTTTATTGTAGGTAGACAAAGACCTTTTATGTAAGAAAACCCCTCTAAATTTCACGTGGCTTCCTATAACACCGGGGAAAAAATTCTTTTCTTTTCTGTAAATAGCATGTTCTTCGGTGTTTTCGCATATTTTAGCAGTAATTCCCTTCTCCTATGACTCATCGCTAAGGAATTTATTTCTATGATTGTGACCGTTGCCAGTACACTCAAAAAAAACCTGTTAACCCCCGGACCGCCTTCAAAACATCGTCATAAGCTAAAATGCCACAATCACGGCTAGCATGCGTCAAGATTCTGCCTCATTATCCCCCGGTAGCATTTGTAAACGATGGGGGATAGCTGGTAGTACGCATTGCTCTGTGAGGAGTGAAAACCCTGGCGGCGAAGCTGCCCCCGCCCCAGGAACGACGGAGCCATTCCGAGGAGTCAGAGGCGCGGAAAACCTCCGAGAACCCTCGGGCGGCAAATCCGCTCCAACACGTGGTGCAGCCGAATGGGTGTCTTACGAGGGGGGAGGGCGCCGATAACCCTTGGGCGGCAAAGCCGCCCACAGGCGTGGAACGGCGAAGCCGTTCCGAGGAATCGACGTCACGGGGGGACACATGTACACCTTGTGCGGCGAAGCCGCCCAGAGGCAAGGAACAGCGAAGCCGTTCCGAGGAGTCGACGTCCCGGGGGGACACATGTAAACCTTGGGCGGCGAAGCCGCCCCATCACCAGGAAGCTTACGGGGGGAAGGCGCCGATAACCCTTCGGCGGCAAAGCCGCCCACAGACGAGGAACGGCGAAGCCGTTCCGAGGAGTCGACGGCTCGGGGGGACACAGTAAACCTTGGGCGGCGAAGCCGACCAGAGGCAAGGACCGGCGAAGCCGTTCCGAGGAGTCGAAGTCTCGGGGGGACACCGGTAAACCTTGGGCGGCGAAGCCGCCCCGTCACGAGGAAGGGCGTTGCCGTTCCCAGGAGTCGACGCCTTAGGGGGCGGGTGTCCTACGAGGGGGGAAGGCGACGATAACCCCTAGGCGGCGAAGCCGCCCACCGGCGAGGAACGGCGCAGCCGTTCCGAGGAGCCGACGTCTCGGGGGGACACCGGTAAACCTTTGGCGGCGAAGCCGCCCCGTCACGAGGAAGGGCGATGCCGTTCCCAGGAGTCGACGCCTCCGGGGGACTCAGGTGACCCTTGGGCGGCCAAGCCGCCCTATACCATGAACGGCGAAGCCGTTCCGAGGAGTCGCGGGGGGGACGGCGAAGCCGTCCGGTGGGGTCGTAGCTTACGGGGGGAGGGCGCCGATAACCTTCGGGCGGCGAAGCCGCCCACAGGCGAGGAAGCCGTTCCGAGGAGTCGACGGCTCGGGGGGACCCAGGTAAACCTTGGGCGGCGAAGCCGCCCCATCACGAAGAAGGACGATGCCGTTCCCAGGAGTCGACCCCTCGGGGGGACTCGGGTGACCCTTGGGCGGCGAAGCCGCCCTTCCAAGATGAACGGCGAAGCCGTTCCGAGGAACTAGCGGGTCTCCGTCAGAGGGCTACCTCGATATCTGGGCGGCGAAGCCGACACCGGACGAGGAACGGCGAAGCCGTTCCGAGTAGTCGCGGGGTGGACGGCGAAGCCGTCCGGTGGGGGCAGCCGGCGAAGCCGGATGCGGGGGGTCTTAGGGGGCGTAGCCCCCTAACGAGCGCGCGCAGCGCGGCGAGTCCTATCTATATACAGCCGGCGTGGTGACTGACTGACTCATGGATACAAATTCCCAGCCAATTCCAGAAGTGCTGGAGAGCTGAAATTTGGCACGCGTGCGGGGAACCCGAAATGATCCGGAGGAAAAATCCGAAAACCGGAAGTTTCCGCCACGTGTCGTCGCTAGGTCGACAAAATGGCCGAAATCGCGCCTTTTCCGGGGGCCGTCTTTCGGTTTTTATTTTACTGCGCGGGAACCGTGCGTGTTACCCGAATCAATAATGCATTTTTTAAAAGCTGATAAACGTGGCCATGTGACTGTGTAATGCTCTTAGTTTCATTTTAAGAAAATCGCAGCCAAAATGGCGTCCAAAAAGTGGTTTTTCGAAAATATTTTCATAACTTCCGCTCCCCTCGACTTAATTTCAGGTGTAAGATAACGAAAATGATTATTATATATGGTCATAACATCGTTTACGAAATTATGTTAACAATTCTTTTTCATCGTCCTTGGTTACTGAGAAAAAAATTAAAATATTCCGAAAATCACCGAAAATTACGATTTCTAAAAGATCAACACAACATTTTGTCTATTTCAACCTAACCGATTTCTTTTAAACTTTGTAGTTACGTACAACTATGCATTGTCTTTCAGAAAACATAAACATTTGATAAATAATTCAATGTATTTAACCGCGAAAAATTAAAAATGGCGGACACTACTCACTTTTTTCAGGGACTGGTTTGCATTTTTATTGTATTACTCTCGAAATATGGTTGTCATAGGGCACACTTCTTTCAGACATGACAGTAAGTTAATGTCACCATATAGTATCGTCATCTTTAAACCCCCTGAAACCCCTTAAAAAATTAAAATTTCCATATAAGTAGCCTTTTCGGGTACTCTTCGTCCCAATTCCGCCGCTTTTCCAATCCTTACCACTCATCGCTACGGAATTGATGTGGACGATTGATGACCGCTGGCAGTAAAAACTATAAACCCCCTGTAAACCCGCATACACCCCCCACCCCCAAAAAATAAAATTTTGCATATAAGTCTACTTTTTGGGTACTTTTCGTGACTATTCCACCGCCCCCAACGACTCATCCCCACGGAACTTATGTGAACGGATGGTGACCGCCAGGAGTACACACTTTAAAACCCCCGGTATCCCCCTGAAATCCCCCCCAAAATGTAAAATGTGTCATTTAGCCTCCTATTGGGGAACTTCTCGAAAACATTACGCCGCACTACCCGTCCCCTCTGAGCTCTAGATCCGGAATATTTGGTGAGAGCAAGCCACCGTAAACCATACAGGAAAAATACCAGAAAACCCCCGATCACCTCCTGGAACATCGCCGAAAAAAAAAATTTTTAAGTCGCCTTTCCGAATAGTTTTCGTCACAATTTAACCGGTGCCCCTACCACCTATTAAAACCCCCAATAACCCCGTGAAACCTCCCAAAATAAATCGCCGCTCTAGGTAAAAGAATCGTCAGACCACTGTTCCGGACCCCTAGGACATATCGGCACGGAATTTATGAGAACGATTTGTGACCACTGGTTTAACACAAGTATAAAAACCCCGGTATTCCGTTGGAACCCCCCGCAAAAAATGAAAAACTTGCCATTAAGTCTTCTTCTATGGGTACTTGTCGCTACTATCACTCCGCATTGCACTACCCTTTACAATCATCGCTACGTGATCACTGTGGACGATTAGTGACCGCATGCATAACACATTAAAACCCCCGAATCCCCCTGGGCACCCCTCTCGGTGGAGAACAGCATTAATGAGGACTAAGCGGAGCAGCCGCGGGGGGCTCCTCAACCCCAAGGCGGCGAAGCCGCCCCGGCGTTCAAGCGGCGCAGCCGCTGTAGTGTCCCCCATCTCAACTCACATTCAACCCCTGGGCGGCGAAGCCGCCCTTCAGCGAGGAACGGCGAAGCCGTTTCGAGGAATGAGTGGGGCGCCTCCCTACCCCTTGGCCGGCGTAGCCGGCCCCTAGCTGAGGTGAGATTATTCGAACTTTAAAAGTCTTCGAGCGACCACAAATGTAGACGGCGAAGCCGGAACCGGGGTTTTTAAGGGGCGGAGCCCCTTAACGAGCGCGCGGAGCGTGCGAGTCCTATCTATACGCGCGGAGCGTGCGAGTCCTATCTATATACAGCCCTCGTGGTGACTGACTCACTGATGGATACAAATTCCCGACCACTTCTAGAAGTGCTGGAGAGCTGAAATTTGGCACGCGTGCGGGGAACCCGAAATGATTCGGAGGAAAAATACGAAAACCGGAAGTTTCCGCCACGTGTCGTCGCTAGGACGACAAAATGGCCGAAATCGCGCTTTTTCCGGGGACCGTCTTTCGGTTTTTATTTTACTGCGCGCGAACGGTACGTGCTATGTGAATGTTTTATGCACGCTTTGAAAGGTTATAAACGTGAGCACGTAATTATATAATGTTTTTAGTATCTTTTAAAGAATTAGACTGCCAAAATAGCGTCCAAAAATTGGTTTTTCTAAAATAATTTCATTCCTTCCGCTCCCGTGGACTTATTATTAGGTGAATGATAACAAAAATGATTATTATATATGCTTACATAATTTTCCATTTAACCTAGGCAACAATTTGTCTTTGTCACCTTTGGTTTTCGAGAAAAAAATTAAAATATGCCAAAAATCACCAAAAAGTACAATTTCCGAAAGATTAACACAAGATTTCGTCCAGTTTTACACTACCGATTTCGTTTAGACTTACTATATACATAAAGCTTTGCATTTTCTTTCAGAAAATGTAAACATTTTTACAATATTGCCATCAATAAACCAGTAAAAAATTAAAAATGGCTGACACTTCCCATTTCTCCCGGGAGTTTGTTTACTATTTATCGTTACACAGGCGAAACATTTCCGTAACACGGAACGTTGTCATATATATAGAAAGCTTATAAATGTCGCCACCTACTTATGTAATTTTTGAAGTTAATTTATATGTAAAACGCTTTCAATATGGCGTCCAAAAATCGATTTCTCGGAAAATATTTCATATTTTCCACTGCCGTTGGCCTTATTTTGTGAGTAGGACAACGAAAATGATTATTATATATGCTCATAACATTGTCTACGAAATGTAGGTAATAATTTTCTTTCGTCGTCCTTGGTTACTCGGAAAAAAATTAAAATATTCCGAAAATCACCAAAAATTACGATTTCCAAACGATTAACACAAGGTTTTGTCAATTTTAACCCGACCAATTTCTTTCAAACATTGTAGTTACATAGAACTATGCATTTTCTTTCAGAAAACATAAATATTCAATACATAGTTTCATCGATATAACCGCGAAAAAATAAAAATGGCGGGAACTACTAATTTTTCCGGGGAGAGATTTACTTTTTATTGTATTACTCTCGAAATGTCATGGATGTCATAGGACTATGAATGTCATAGGGCCTACTTCTTTTATGTATGACAGTAAATGAATGTGACCATATAGTATCGTCATCTTTAAACCCCCCGAAACCCAAAAAAATTAAAATGTGCATATAAGTAGCCTTTTTGGGTACTTTTCGTCACAATTCCGCCGCTTTTCCAATCCTTACCACTCATCGCTACGGAATTGATGTGGACGATTGATGACCGCTGGCATTAAAAATCTACAAACCCCCGGTAAACCCACATACACCCCCCAAAAATAAAATTTTGCATATAAGTCTACTTTTTGGGTACTTTTCGTGCCTATTCCACCGCCCCCAACGACGCATCCCCACGGAATTTATGTGAATGGATGGTGACCGCCAGGAGTACACACATTTAAACCCCCGGTATCCCCCTGAAATCCCTCCCAAATGTAAAATGTGTCATTTAGTCTCCCATTTGGGTACTTCTCGCAAACATTACGCCACACTACCCGTCCCCTCTGAGCTCTAGATCCGGAATATTTGGTGAGGGCGAGCAACCGTAAACCATACGGGAAAAAATACCAGAAACCCCCGATCACCTCCTGGAACATCGCTGAAAAAAAATTAATGAATTTTAAAGTCGCCTTTCAGAGTAGTTTTAGTCACAATTAAACCGGTGCCCCTACCACTTATTAAAACCCCCGATAACCCCGTGAAACATCCCAAAATATTTCTAATAAATTGCCTCTCCAGGTAAAAGAATCGTCAGACCACTGTTCCGGACCCCTAGGACTTATCGGCACGGAATTTATGAGAACGATTTGTGACCACTGGTTTAACACAAGTATAAACCCCCCGGTATTCCGTTGGAACCCCCGCAAAAAATGAAAAACGTGCCATTAAGCCTTCTTTTATGGGTACTTGTCGCCACTATAACTCCGCATTGCACTACCCTTTACAATCATCGCTACGTGATCACTGTGGATGATTAGTGACCGCATGCATGACACATTAAAACCCCCGAATCCCCCTGGGCACCCCTCTCGGTGGAGAAGAGCATTAATTATGACTAAGCGGAGCAGCCGCGGGGGGGCTCCTCGACCCCAAGGCGGCGAAGCCACCCCACAACGAGGAACGGCGAAGGCGTTCCGAGGTGTGACTGGCGTAGGCGAGGGGGAGCTTCAGTAACCCTCGGGCGGCGAAGCCGCCCCGATGTTCAAGCGGCGCAGCCGCTGTAGACTCCACCCATCTCAACTCACACTCAACCCCTGGGCGGCGAAGCCGTTTCGAGGAATGAGTGGGGCGCCTCCCTACCCCCTGGCCGGCGAAGCCGGCCCCTAGCTGAGGCGAGATTATTCGAACTTTAAAAGTCTTCGAGCGACCACAAATGTAGACGGCGAAGCCGGAACCGGGGTTTTTAAGGGGCGGAGCCCCTTAACGAGCGCGCGGAGCGTGCGAGTCTATATTATATACAACCCGATGTGTGACAGATAGCTCACTTATCACTCATTCACGTATACAAATTCCCGACCACTTCCGGACGTGCTGGGAAGACGAAATTTTTACAAGTCGTGGAGAAAAAATATTCATCGGGGGGAAAAGTCCGAAAACTCGAAAAAGTCGATCGGTTTTCGAGATATATCGATCCGAATTAACATTGGAGCCTTATGGGACTAAAACATATTCCATTTTTTGCCTACTTAAAAATGTCACGGGAACATGAAATGTCACTGACGGAAACTAGATTTTTTGGCCGATTTTTTGATTTGAATTATTTTGCCATATTTGGATTTAAAGTACTTTTTATAATTTTTTAAAATTTCCAATGCTTTTCTTATGGGCCTATCTTTGGATTTTTTTTAAACATACTTTAAATCGTTGTAGGAATAAGTCCCTTAACGTATGAGATACTAGATTTTTCGGTTGATTTTTTGGTGTGGTCGTATTTGCAATATTTTGATTTAAAGTATTTTTTTTAACTTTTTCAAATTTTCAATGCTTTTCTTATGGGCCGAATTTCGGAATTTTTTTCACCAATTTGCAATAATCGTACGACAAATTCACTTAAATGCAAGATACGAGATTTTTTTTTTAATTTTTTGGCTATCCTTTCATTATCCATATGTTAATCGAACTTCGAGTAATTAACGATTATGTATTTCCATTGAAATTGCGACTCCTACAACGTTTGGTAACTTACAACACATCCGCCGTGAAGTTTGCATTCCCTCAACACACGATTTTAAAATTTTCCGAATTTTTTTTTACCACTTCCCGACGTGGTACGGGACACCAAATTCAGGTGATTGACGTCTTTCTCGTGCCCCTACGCGCCGCTACCAGGAGAACGCAGAATATTTAATTTTAACGGGTTACACCGTCGAAAAAGCATGCTTACACTACAGCTACAGAGCCGAAATTTTTATCCAAGGTAAACGATGCGCGTTATACAGAACAAGCACTTTAGGTCCCCCGAAAACCCCCTGTGAACCCCCCAAAAAAATAAAAATTACCTAATAAGTCGTATATTTCGTGTACCATTCATCCCAGGTGTATCGTTTTTATTGATTCCGAATGGGAATTGTGTCGGCTATATTTACGCGTCATGTTCAATTATCCTGCCCCAATTACTCACCCGCAATAAAACTTCAAATTTTTAAATGTACATTTCTTAACAAAATAGTAGAGTAATAAAAGGGGCTCATGGACATGGACACCTAAAGGCGAATTTTTTAAACCACTTCCCCATAAGGTACGGCTACGAAATTCACAGGAGTTATGCCTTATTAAAGCGCCTATGCACCGCTATGTGGAGAACACAGAATTGGAAATCTAAATATTAATAATACGGGAATATTCATTGTTCCCCTACAGCTAGATCGCTAGAATTTTTATTGTAGGTAGACAAAGACCTTTTATGTAAGAAAACCCCTCTAAATTTCACGTGGCTTCCTATAACACCGGGGAAAAAATTCTTTTTTTTCTGTAAATAGCATGTTCTTCGGTGTTTTCGCATATTTTAGCAGTAATTCCCTTCTCCTATGACTCATCGCTAAGGAATTTATTTCTATGATTGTGACCGTTGCCAGTACACTCAAAAAAAAACCTGTTAACCCCCGGACCGCCTTCAAAACATCGTCATAAGCTAAAATGCCACAATCACGGCTAGCATGCGTCAAGATTCTGCCTCATTATCCCCCGGTAGCATTTGTAAACGATGGGGGATAGCTGGTAGTACGCATTGCTCTGTGAGGAGTGAAAACCCTGGCGGCGAAGCTGCCCCGCCCCAGGAACGACGGAGCCATTCCGAGGAGTCAGAGGCGCGGGAAAACCTCCGAGAACCCCTCGGCGGGCAAAATCCGCTCCAACACGTGGTGCAGCCGAATGGGTGTCTTACGAGGGGGGAGGGCGCCGATAACCCTTGGGCGGCAAAGCCGCCCACAGGCGAGGGAACGGCGAAGCCGTTCCGAGGAATCGACGTCCACGGGGGGACACATGTACACCTTGTGCGGCGAAGCCGCCCAGAGGCAAGGAACAGCGAAGCCGTTCCGAGGAGTCGACGTCCCGGGGGGACACATGTAAACCTTGGGCGGCGAAGCCGCCCATCACCAGGAAGCTTACGGGGGAAGCGCCGATAACCCTTCGGCGGCAAAGCCGCCCACAGACGAGGAACGGCGAAGCCGTTCCGAGGAGTCCGACGGCTCGGGGGGACACAGTAAACCTTGGGCGGCGAAGCCGACCAGAGGCAGGGGCGAAGCCGTTCCGAGGAGTCGAAGTCTCGGGGGGACACCGGTAAACCTTGGGCGGCGAAGCCGCCCCGTCACGAGGAAGGGCGTTGCCGTTCCCAGGAGTCGACGCCTTAGGGGGCGGGTGTCCTACGAGGGGGGAAGGCGACGATAACCCCTAGGCGGCAAAGCCGCCCACCGGCGAGGAACGGCGCAGCCGTTCCGAGGAGCCGACGTCTCGGGGGGACACCGGTAAACCTTTGGCGGCGAAGCCGCCCCGTCACGAGGAAGGGCGATGCCGTTCCCAGGAGTCGACGCCTCCGGGGGACTCAGGTGACCCTTGGGCGGCCAAGCCGCCCTATACCATGAACGGCGAAGCCGTTCCGAGGAGTCGCGGGGGGGACGGCGAAGCCGTCCGGTGGGGTCGTAGCTTACGGGGGGAGGGCGCCGATAACCTTCGGGCGGCGAAGCCGCCCACAGGCGAGGAAGCCGTTCCGAGGAGTCGACGGCTCGGGGGGACCCAGGTAAACCTTGGGCGGCGAAGCCGCCCCATCACGAAGAAGGACGATGCCGTTCCCAGGAGTCGACCCCTCGGGGGGACTCGGGTGACCCTTGGGCGGCGAAGCCGCCCTTCCAAGATGAACGGCGAAGCCGTTCCGAGGAACTAGCGGGTCTCCGTCAGAGGGCTACCTCGATATCTGGGCGGCGAAGCCGACACCGGACGAGGAACGGCGAAGCCGTTCCGAGTAGTCGCGGGGTGGACGGCGAAGCCGTCCGGTGGGGGCAGCCGGCGAAGCCGGATGCGGGGGGTCTTAGGGGGCGTAGCCCCCTAACGAGCGCGCGCAGCGCGGCGAGTCCTATCTATATACAGCCGGCGTGGTGACTGACTGACTCATGGATACAAATTCCCAGCCAATTCCAGAAGTGCTGGAGAGCTGAAATTTGGCACGCGTGCGGGGAACCCGAAATGATCCGGAGGAAAAATCCGAAAACCGGAAGTTTCCGCCACGTGTCGTCGCTAGGTCGACAAAATGGCCGAAATCGCGCTTTTTCCGGGGACCGTCTTTCGGTTTTTATTTTACTGCGCGCGAATGGTGTGTGCCACACGGATCGCTAATGCATTTCCTGAAAGCTGATGAACGTTGGCATGTAATTACGTAATGTTGTTAATTTCTTCTTAAGAAAATTGCAGCCAAAATGGCGTCCAAAAATTCGTTTTTCTATTGAAATTTCATAACTTCCGCTCCCTTCGACTTAATTTAAGGTATAGGATAACGAAAATGATTATTATATATGCTCATAACATCGTCTACGAAATGTAGGTAACAATTTTCTATCTTCGTCCTTGGTTACTCAGAAGAAAATTAAAATATTCCGAAAATCACCGAAAATTACGATTTCCAAAAGATTAACACAAGATTATGTCAATTATAACCTGACCGATTTCTTTCAAACTTTGTAGTTACATACACTTATTTATTGTCTTTCAGAAAACATGAACGTTTAATAAATGATTCAACGCATTTAACCGCGAAAAAATAAAAATGGCGGGCGCTACTCACTTTTTTCGGGGACTGGTATGCTTTTTATTGTATTACTCTCAAAATATGGATGTCATAGGGCTCACTTCTGTTAGATATGAATGTAAATGAATGTGACCATATAGTATCGTCATCTTTAAACCCCCCGAAACCCCCTAAAAAATTAAAAGTTGCACATAAGTAGCCTTTTCGGGTACTTTACGTCACGATTCCGCCGCTTTTCCAAGCCTTACCACTCATCGCTACGGAATTAATGCGGACGATTGATGACCCCTGGCAGTACAAAGCTATAAATCCCCGGTAAACCCACATACACCCCCCTAACAATTAAATTTTGCATATTACTCTACTTTTTGGGTACTTTTCGTGAGTATACCACGACCCCAACGATTCATCCCCACGGAAATTATTTGAACGGATGGTGACCACCTGGAACACACACATAAACCCCCGGAATCCCCCTGAAATACCCCCCAAATGTTAAATGTGCCATTAAGTCTCCCATTTGGGAACTTTTCTCAAACATTACGCCGCACTTCCGGTCCCCTCTGAGCTCTATATCCGGAGTATTTGGTGAGGGCGAGCCACCGTAAACCATACGGGAAAAAATACCAGAAAACCCCCGATTACCTCATGGAACATCGCCAAAAAAAAAAATAAAACAAATTTACACTCGCCTTTCCGAATAGTTTTCGACACAATTTAACCAGTGCCCCTACCACTTATTAAAACCCCCGATAACCCCGTGAAACCTCCCAAAAAATTTCTAATAAATAGCCTCTCCAGGTAAAAGAATCGTCAGACCAATCTTCCGGTCCCCTAGGACTTACCGGCACGGAATTAATGAGAACGATTTGTGTCCACTGGTTTAACACAAGTATAAAACCCCCGGTATTCCGTAGGAACCCCCCGAAAAAAATGAAAAACTTGCCATTAAGTCTTCTTTTATGGGTACTTGTCGCCACTATTAATCCGCATTGCACTACCTTTTACAATCATCGCTACATGATCACTGTGGACTTTTGTTGACCGCATGCATAACACATTAAAATCCCCGAATCCCCCCTGGGCACCCCTCTCGGTGGGGAAGACCATTTATGAGGACTAGGCGGAGCAGCCGCGGGGAGGCTCCTCCACCTCAAGGCGGCGAAGCCGCCCCACAACGAGGAACTGGCGTAGGTGAGGGGGAGCTTCAGTAACCCCCGGGCGGCGAAGCCGCCCCGATGTTCAAGCGACGCAGCCGCTGTGGACTCCCCCACCTCTGGGCGGCCAAGCCGCCCCTTAAATGAATAACGGTGAAACAGTTCCGAAATGCCCTCGCCCTCTGCCACACTAAACCCCCGGGCGGCGAAGCCGCCCTTCAGCGAGGAATAAGTGGGGCGCCTCCCTACCCCCTGGCCGGCGAAGCCGGTCCCTAGCTGAGGTGAGATTATTCGAACTTTAAAAGTCTTCGAGCGACCACAAATGTAGACGGCGAAGCCGGAACCGGGGTTTTAAGGGGCGGAGCCCCTTAACGAGCGCGCGGAGCGTGCGAGTCTTCTATATTATATACAACCCGATGTGTGACAGATACCTCACGTACCACTCACTGATTCACGTATACAAATTCCCGACCACTTCCGGACGTGCTGGGAAGACGAAATTTTTACAAGTCGTGGAGAAAAAATATTCATCGGGGGGGAAAAGTCCGAAATCTCGAAAAAGTCGATCGGTTTTCGAGATATATCGATCCGAATTAACATTGGAGCCTTATGGGACTAAAATTTTTTCCATTCTTCGCCTACTTGTAAATGTCACGGGAACATGAAATGTCACTGACGGAAACTAGATTTTTTGGCCGATTTTTTGATTTGAATTATTTTGCCATATTTGGATTTAAAGTACTTTTTATAATTTTTTAAAATTTCCAATGCTTTTCTTATGGGCCTATCTTTGGATTTTTTTTAAACATACTTTAAATCGTTGTAGGAATAAGTCCTTAACGTATGAGATACTAGATTTTTCGGTTGATTTTTTGGTGTGGTCGTATTTGCAATATTTTGATTTAAAGTATTTTTTTTAACTTTTTCAAATTTTCAATGCTTTTCTTATGGGCCGAATTTCGGAATTTTTTTCACCAATTTGCAATAATCGTACGACAAATTCACTTAAATGCAAGATACGAGATTTTTTTTTTAATTTTTTGGCTATCCTTTCATATCCATATGTTAATCGAACTTCGAGTAATTAACGATTATGTATTTCCATTGAAATTGCGACTCCTACAACGTTTGGTAACTTACAACACATCCGCCGTGAAGTTTGCATTCCCTCAACACACGATTTTAAAATTTTCCGAATTTTTTTTTACCACTTCCCGACGTGGTACGGACACCAAATTCAGGTGATTGACGTCTTTCTCGTGCCCCTACGCGCCGCTACCAGGAGAACGCAGAATATTTAATTTTAACGGGTTACACCGTCGAAAAAGCATGCTTACACTACAGCTACAGAGCCGAAATTTTTATCCAAGGTAAACGATGCCGCGTTATACAGAACAAGCACTTTAGGTCCCCCGAAAACCCCCTGTGAACCCCCCAAAAAAATAAAAATTACCTAATAAGTCGTATATTTCGTGTACCATTCATCCCAGGTGTATCGTTTTTATTGATTCCGAATGGGAATTGTGTCGGCTATATTTACGCGTCATGTTCAATTATCCTGCCCCAATTACTCACCCGCAATAAAACTTCAAATTTTTAAATGTACATTTCTTAACAAAATAGTAGAGTAATAAAAGGGGCTCATGGACATGGACACCTAAAGGCGAATTTTTTAAACCACTTCCCCATAAGGTACGGCTACGAAATTCACAGGAGTTATGCCTTATTAAAGCGCCTATACACCGCTATGTGGAGAACACAGAAGTGGAAATCTAAATATTAATAATACAGGAATATTCATTGTTCCCCTACAGCTAGATCGCTGGAATTTTTATTGTAGGTAGACAAAGACCTTTTATGTAAGAAAACCCCTCTAAATTTCACGTGGCTTCCTATAACACCGGGGAAAAAATTCTTTTCTTTTCTGTAAATAGCATGTTCTTCGGTGTTTTCGCATATTTTAGCAGTAATTCCCTTCTCCTATGACTCATCGCTAAGGAATTTATTTCTATGATTGTGACCGTTGCCAGTACACTCAAAAAAAACCTGTTAACCCCCGGACCGCCTTCAAAACATCGTCATAAGCTAAAATGCCACAATCACGGCTAGCATGCGTCAAGATTCTGCCTCATTATCCCCCGGTAGCATTTGTAAACGATGGGGGATAGCTGGTAGTACGCATTGCTCTGTGAGGAGTGAAAACCCTGGCGGCGAAGCTGCCCCCGCCCCAGGAACGACCGGAGCCATTCCGAGGAGTCAGAGGCGCGGAAAACCTCCGAGAACCCTCGGGCGGCAAATCCGCTCCAACACGTGGTGCAGCCGAATGGGTGTCTTACGAGGGGGGAGGGCGCCGATAACCCTTGGGCGGCAAAGCCGCCCACGGGCGTGGAACGGCGAAGCCGTTCCGAGGAATCGACGTCACGGGGGGACACATGTACACCTTGTGCGGCGAAGCCGCCCAGAGGCAAGGAACAGCGAAGCCGTTCCGAGGAGTCGACGTCCCGGGGGGGACACATGTAAACCTTGGGCGGCGAAGCCGCCCCATCACCAGGAAGCTTACGGGGGGAAGGCGCCGATAACCCTTCGGCGGCAAAGCCGCCCACAGACGAGGAACGGCGAAGCCGTTCCGAGGAGTCGACGGCTCGGGGGGACACAGTAAACCTTGGGCGGCGAAGCCGACCAGAGGCAAGGACCGGCGACGCCGTTTCCGAGGAGTCGAAGTCTCGGGGGGACACGGTAAACCTTGGGCGGCGAAGCCGCCCCGTCACGAGGAAGGGCGTTGCCGTTCCCAGGAGTCGACGCCTTAGGGGGCGGGTTGTCCTACGAGGGGGGAAGGCGACGATAACCCCTAGGCGGCGAAGCCGCCCACCGGCGAGGAACGGCGCAGCCGTTCCGAGGAGCCGACGTCTCGGGGGGACACCGGTAAACCTTTGGCGGCGAAGCCGCCCCGTCACGAGGAAGGGCGATGCCGTTCCCAGGAGTCGACGCCTCCGGGGGACTCAGGTGACCCTTGGGCGGCCAAGCCGCCCTATACCATGAACGGCGAAGCCGTTCCGAGGAGTCGCGGGGGGGACGGCGAAGCCGTCCGGTGGGGTCCGTAGCTTACGGGGGAGGGCGCCGATAAACCTTCGGGCGGCGAAGCCGCCCACAGGCGAGGAAGCCGTTCCGAGGAGTCGACGGCTCGGGGGGACCCAGGTAAACCTAGGGCGGCGAAGCCGCCCATCACGAAGAAGGACGATGCCGTTCCCCAGGAGTCGACCCCCTCGGGGGACTCGGGTGACCCTTGGGCGGCGAAGCCGCCTTCCAAGATGAACGGCGAAGCCGTTCCGAGGAACTAGCGGGTCTCCGTCAGAGGGCTACCTCGATATCTGGGCGCGAAGCCGACACCGGACGAGGAACGGCGAAGCCGTTCCGAGTACTCGCGGGGTGGACGGCGAAGCCGTCCGGTGGGGGCAGCCGGCGAAGCCGGATGCGGGGGGTCTTAGGGGGCGTAGCCCCCTAACGAGCGCGCGCAGCGCGGCGAGTCCTATCTATATACAGCCGGCGTGGTGACTGACTGACTCATGGATACAAATTCCCAGCCAATTCCAGAAGTGCTGGAGAGCTGAAATTTGGCACGCGTGCGGGGATCCCGAAATGATCCGGAGGAAAAATCCGAAAACCGGAAGTTTCCGCCACGTGTCGTCGCTGGACGACAAAATGGCCGAAATCGGGCTATTATCGGGGACAGTCTTCCGGTTTTTAATTTACTGCGCGCGAATCGTGCGTGATACACGGGTCGTTGCTGTACATTTAGAAAGCCAATAAATGCTGCCACGTACTTGTGTATTTTTTAAGTTATATTTAAGTCTAACGCCGCAAAAATGGCGTCCAAAAATGATTTTTCCGAAACATCTTCATACTTTCCGCTGCCATCGACCTAATTTTGAGTGTTGCACAACGAAAATGATTATTATATATGCTTACATGATTAGTCATTTAACCTAGGCAACAATTTGTTTTTGTCACCATTGGTTGCCGAGAAAAAAATTAAATAATGCCGAGAATCGCCAAAAAGTACAATTTCCAAAAGATTAACACAAGATTTCGTCCAGTTTTAACACGACCGATTTCAATTAGACTAGTATATACGTTTAAGTAATCATTTTGTTTTAGAAAATATAAACGTTTTTAAAATTTTGCCATTGATAAACCAGCAAAAAATTAAAAATGGCGGGTACTTCCCATTTTTTTCCCGTGAGTCCGTTTACTAGTTATCGTTATACAGGCGAAACATTTCCGTCACACGGACCGTTGTTGTATATTATGAAAGCCAATAGATGTCGCCACTTACTTATGTAATTTTTAAATTTAATTTCTATGCTAAAATCTTTCAAAATGGCGTCCAAAAATTGATTTCTCGGAAAATATTTCATATTTTCCATTGCCGTCGGCCTAATTCTGTGAGTTTGACAACGAGAATGATTATTATATATGTTCACAACATTGTCTACGAAATGTAGGTAACAATTTTCTTTCATCGTGCTTGGATACTCAGAAAAAAATTAAAGTATTCCGAAAATCGCCGAAAATTACGATTTCCAAAAGATTAACACAAGGTTTTGTCAATTTTAACCCGACCGATTTCTTTCAAACGTTGTAGTTACATACAGCTATGCACTTTCTTTTAGAAAACATAAATATTTAATAAATGATGTAATCGATATAACCGCGAAAAAAATAAAATGGCGGGCACCACTATTTTTTCCGGGGAGAGATTACTTTTATTGTATTACTCTCGAAATGTCATGGATGTCATAGGACTATGGATGTCATAGAGCCTCTTCTTTTAGATATGACAGTAAATGAATGTGACCATATAGTATCGTCATCTTCAAGCCCCCCGAAACCCAAAAAAAATTAAAATTTGCATATAAGTAACCTTTTCGGGTACTTTTCGTCACAATTCCGCCGCTTTTCCAATCCTTACCACTCATCGCTACGGAATTGATGTGGACGATTGATGACCGCTGGCAGTAAAAATCTATAAAACCCCCGGTAAACCCACATACACCCCCCCAAAAAATAAAATTTTGCAAATAAGTCTATTTTTGGGTACTTTTCGTGCCTATTCCACCGCCCCCAACGACGCATCCCCACGGAATTTATGTGAATGGATGATGACCGCCAGGAGTACACACATTTAAACCCCCGGTATACCCCTGAAATCCCCCCAAATGTAAAATGTGTCATTTAGTCTCCTATTTGGGAACTTCTCGCAAACATTACGCCGCACTACCCGTCCCCTCTGGGCTCTAGATCCGGAATATTTGGTGAGGGCGAGCCACCGTAAACCATACGGGAAAAAATACCAGAACACCCCGATTACCTCCTGGAACATCGCCGAAAAAAAATAAAACAAATTTAAACTCGCTTTCGAATAGTTTTCGACACAATTTAACCGGTGCCCCCTACCACTTATTAAAACCCCCGATAACCCCGTGAAACCTCCCAAAAAAATTTCTAATAAATAGCCTCTCCAGGGAAAAGAATCGTAAGACCACTCTTCGGTCCCCTAGGACTTATCGGCACGGAATTTATAAGAACGTTTAGTGACCACTGGTTTAACACAAGTATAAAACCCCCGGTATTCCGTAGGAACCCCCCGAAAAAAAATGAAAAACTTGCCATTAAGTCTTCTTTTATGGGTACTTGTCGCCACTATTAATCCGCATTGCACTACCTTTTACAATCATCGCTACATGAATCACTGTGGACTTTGGTGACCGCATGCATAACACATTAAATCCCCGAATCCCCCTGGGCACCCCTCTCGGTGGGGAAGACCATTTATAGGACTAGGCGGAGGCAGCCGCGGGGGGGCTCCTCAACCCCAAGGCGGCGAAGCCGCCCCACAACGAGGAACTGGCGTAGGCGAGGGGGAGCAACCCCCGGGCGGCGTAGCCGCCCCGATGTTCAAGCGGCGCAACCGCTGTGGACTCCCCCCACCTCTGGCGGCGAAGCCGCCCCTTAAACGAATGACGGTGAAACAGTTCCGAAATGCCCTCGCCCTCTGGCACACTAAACCCCCAGGCGGCGAAGCCGCCCTTCAGCGAGGAATGAGTGGGGCACCTCCCTACCCCCTGGCCGGCGAAGCCGGCCCCTAGCCGTGTTGAGATTATTCGAACTTCAAAAGTCTTCGAACGACCACAAATGTAGACGGCGAAGCCGGAACCGGGGTTTTAAGGGGCGGAGCCCCTTAACGAGCGCGCGGAGCGTGCGAGTCCTATCTATATACAGCCCTCGTGGTGACTGACTCACTGATGGATACAAATTCCCGACCACTTCTAGAAGTGCTGGAGAGCTGAAATTTGGCACGCGTGCGGGGAACCGGAAATGATTCGGAGGAAAAATCCGAAAACCGGAAGTTTCCACCACGTGTCGTCGCTAGGACGACAAAATGGCCGAAATCGCGCTTTTTCCGGGGACCGTCTTTCGGTTTTTATTTTACTGCGCGCGAACGGTACGTACTATGTGAATGGTTAATGCACGCTTTGAAAGGTAATAAACGTGAGCACGTAATTATATAATGTTATTAGTATCTTTTATAGAATTTGACTGCCAAAATGGCGTCCAAAAATTGGTTTTCCGAAAATAATTTCATTCCTTCCACTCCCGTCGACTTATTTTAAAGTGAATGATATTAAGAATGATTAATATATATGCTTACATAATTTTCCATTTAACCTAGGCAACAATTTGTCTTTGTCACCTTTGGTTGTCGAGAAAAAAATTAAAATATGCCAAACATCACCAAAAAGTTCAATTTCCAAAGGATTTACACAAGATTTCGTCCAGTTTTGCACGACCGATTTCGTTAAGACTTACTATTTACATAAAGCTATGCATTGTCTTTCAGAAAATGTAAACATTATTACAATATTGCCATCATTTAACCAGCAAAAAATTTAAAATGGCGGACACTTCCCATTTCTCCCGGGAGTTTGTTTACTATTTATCGTTACACAGGCGAAACATTTCCGTCACAGGGAACGTTGTCATATATAATGAAAGCTTATAAATGTCGCCACCTACTTATGTAATTTTTTAAGTTAATTTCTAAGTAAAACGCTTTCAAAATGGCGTCCAAAAATCGATTTCTCTGAAAATATTTCATATTTTCCACTGCCGTTGGCCTTATTTTGTGAGTAGGACAACGAAAATGAATATTATATATGCTCATAACGTTTTCTACGAAATGTAGGTAATAATTTTCTTTCGTCGTCCTTGGTTACTCGGAAAAAAATTAAAATATTCCGAAAACCACCGAAAATTACGATTTCCAAAAGATTAACACAAGGTTTTGTCAATTTAAATCCGACCGATTTCTTTCAAACATTGTAGTTACATAGAACTATGCGTTTTCTTTCAGAAATAATAAATATTTAATACATAATTTATTTAATCGATAGAACCGCGAAAAAATAAAAATGGCGGGAACTACTAATTTTTCCGGGGAGAGATTTACTTTTTATTGTATTACTCTCGAAATGTCATGGATGTCATAGGACTATGGATGTCATAGGGCCTACTTCTTTTAGATATGACAGTAAATGAATGTGACCATATAGTATCGTCATCTTTAAACCCCCCGAAACCCCCTAAAAAATTAACATTTGCACATAAGTAGCCTTTTCGGGTACTTTTCGTCACAATTCCGCCGCTTTTCCAATCCTTACCACTCATCGCTACGGAATTGATGTGGACAATTGATGACCGCTGGAAGTAAAATACCTATAAACACCCGGTAAACCCTCATACACCCCCCAAAAAATAAAATGTTCCATATAAGTCTACTTTTAGGGTACTTTCCGTGACTATTCCACCGCCCCCAACGACTCATCCCCACGAAATTTATGTCAATGGATGGTGACCGCCAGAAGTACACACATTTAAACCCCGGTATCCCCCTGAAGTCCCCCCAAATGTAAAATGTGTCATTTAGTCTCCTATTTGGGAACTTCTCGCAAACATTACGCCGCACTACCCGTCCCCTCTGAGCTCTAGATCCGGAATATTTGGCGAGGGAAAGCCACCGTAAACCATACAGGAAGAAATACCAGAAAACACCTCCTGGAACATCGCTGAAAAAAAATAAAAAAATTTTACAGACGCCTTACCGAATATTTTTTGTCACAATTTAACCGGTGCCCCTACCACTTATTTAAACCCCCGATAACCCCGTGAAACCTCCCAAAATATTTCTAATAAATCGCCTCTCCAGGTAAAAGAATCGTCAGACCACTGTTCCGGACCCCTAGGACTTATCGGCACGGAATTTATGAGAACGATTTCTGACTTCTGGTTTAACACAAGTATAAACCCTCCGGTATTCCGTTGGAACCCCCGCAAATAATGAAAAACTTGCCATTAAGTCTTCTTTTATGGGTACTTGTCGCCACTATTACTCCGCATTGCACTACCCTTTACAATCATCGCTACGTGATCACTGTGGACGATTAGTGACCGCATGCATAACACATTAAGACCCCCCAATTCCCCTGGGCACCCCTCTCGGTGGAGAAGATCATTAATGAGGACTATGCGGAGCAGCCGCGGGGAGGCTCCTCAACCCCAAGGCAGCGAAGCCGCCCCACAACGAGGAACGGCGAAGCCGTTCTGAGGAGTGACTGGCGTAGGCGAGGGGGAGCTTCAGTAACCCTCGGGCGGCGAAGCCGCCCCGATGTTCAAGCGGCGCAGCCGCTGTAGACTCCACCCATCTCAACTCACACTCAACCCCTGGGCGGCGAAGCCGCCCTTCAGCGAGGAACGGCGAAGCCGTTTGGAGGAATGAGTGGGGCGCCTCCCTTCCCCCTGGCCGACGAAGCCGGCCCCTAGCTGACGTGAGATTATTCGAACTTTCAAAGTCTTCGAGCGACCACAAATGTAGACGGCGAAGCCGGAACCGGGGTTTTTAAGGGGCGGAGCCCCTTAACGAGCGCGCGGAGCGTGCGAGTCCTATCTATATACAGCCCTCGTGGTGACTGACTCACTGATGGATACAAATTCCCGACCACTTCTAGAAGTGCTGGAGAGCTGAAATTTGGCACGCGTGCGGGGAACCGGAAATGATTCGGAGGAAAAATCCGAAAACCGGAAGTTTCCACCACGTGTCGTCGCTAGGACGACAAAATGGCCGAAATCGCGCTTTTTCCGGGGACCGTCTTTCGGTTTTTATTTTACTGCGCGCGAACGGTACGTACTATGTGAATGGTTAATGCACGCTTTGAAAGGTAATAAACGTGAGCACGTAATTATATAATGTTATTAGTATCTTTTATAGAATTTGACTGCCAAAATGGCGTCCAAAAATTGGTTTTCCGAAAATAATTTCATTCCTTCCACTCCCGTCGACTTATTTTAAAGTGAATGATAACAAGAATGATTAATATATATGCTTACATAATTTTCCATTTAACCTAGGCAACAATTTGTCTTTGTCACCTTTGGTTGTCGAGAAAAAAATTAAAATATGCCAAACATCACCAAAAAGTTCAATTTCCAAAGGATTTACACAAGATTTCGTCCAGTTTTGCACGACCGATTTCGTTAAGACTTACTATTTACATAAAGCTATGCATTGTCTTTCAGAAAATGTAAACATTATTACAATATTGCCATCATTTAACCAGCAAAAAATTTAAAATGGCGGACACTTCCCATTTCTCCCGGGAGTTTGTTTACTATTTATCGTTACACAGGCGAAACATTTCCGTCACAGGGAACGTTGTCATATATAATGAAAGCTTATAAATGTCGCCACCTACTTATGTAATTTTTTAAGTTAATTTCTAAGTAAAACGCTTTCAAAATGGCGTCCAAAAATCGATTTCTCTGAAAATATTTCATATTTTCCACTGCCGTTGGCCTTATTTTGTGAGTAGGACAACGAAAATGAATATTATATATGCTCATAACGTTTTCTACGAAATGTAGGTAATAATTTTCTTTCGTCGTCCTTGGTTACTCGGAAAAAAATTAAAATATTCCGAAAACCACCGAAAATTACGATTTCCAAAAGATTAACACAAGGTTTTGTCAATTTAAATCCGACCGATTTCTTTCAAACATTGTAGTTACATAGAACTATGCGTTTTCTTTCAGAAATAATAAATATTTAATACATAATTTATTTAATCGATAGAACCGCGAAAAAATAAAAATGGCGGGAACTACTAATTTTTCCGGGGAGAGATTTACTTTTTATTGTATTACTCTCGAAATGTCATGGATGTCATAGGACTATGGATGTCATAGGGCCTACTTCTTTTAGATATGACAGTAAATGAATGTGACCATATAGTATCGTCATCTTTAAACCCCCCGAAACCCCCTAAAAAATTAACATTTGCACATAAGTAGCCTTTTCGGGTACTTTTCGTCACAATTCCGCCGCTTTTTCCAATCCTTACCACTCATCGCTACGGAATTGATGTGGACAATTGATGACCGCTGGAAGTAAAATACCTATAAACACCCGGTAAACCCTCATACACCCCCCAAAAAATAAAATGTTCCATATAAGTCTACTTTTAGGGTACTTTCCGTGACTATTCCACCGCCCCCAACGACTCATCCCCACGAAATTTATGTCAATGGATGGTGACCGCCAGAAGTACACACATTTAAACCCCGGTATCCCCCTGAAGTCCCCCCAAATGTAAAATGTGTCATTTAGTCTCCTATTTGGGAACTTCTCGCAAACATTACGCCGCACTACCCGTCCCCTCTGAGCTCTAGATCCGGAATATTTGGCGAGGGAAAGCCACCGTAAACCATACAGGAAGAAATACCAGAAAACACCTCCTGGAACATCGCTGAAAAAAAATAAAAAAATTTTACAGACGCCTTACCGAATATTTTTTGTCACAATTTAACCGGTGCCCCTACCACTTATTTAAACCCCCGATAACCCCGTGAAACCTCCCAAAATATTTCTAATAAATCGCCTCTCCAGGTAAAAGAATCGTCAGACCACTGTTCCGGACCCCTAGGACTTATCGGCACGGAATTTATGAGAACGATTTCTGACTTCTGGTTTAACACAAGTATAAACCCTCCGGTATTCCGTTGGAACCCCCGCAAATAATGAAAAACTTGCCATTAAGTCTTCTTTTATGGGTACTTGTCGCCACTATTACTCCGCATTGCACTACCCTTTACAATCATCGCTACGTGATCACTGTGGACGATTAGTGACCGCATGCATAACACATTAAGACCCCCCAATTCCCCTGGGCACCCCTCTCGGTGGAGAAGATCATTAATGAGGACTATGCGGAGCAGCCGCGGGGAGGCTCCTCAACCCCAAGGCAGCGAAGCCGCCCCACAACGAGGAACGGCGAAGCCGTTCTGAGGAGTGACTGGCGTAGGCGAGGGGGAGCTTCAGTAACCCTCGGGCGGCGAAGCCGCCCCGATGTTCAAGCGGCGCAGCCGCTGTAGACTCCACCCATCTCAACTCACACTCAACCCCTGGGCGGCGAAGCCGCCCTTCAGCGAGGAACGGCGAAGCCGTTTGGAGGAATGAGTGGGGCGCCTCCCTTCCCCCTGGCCGACGAAGCCGGCCCCTAGCTGACGTGAGATTATTCGAACTTTCAAAGTCTTCGAGCGACCACAAATGTAGACGGCGAAGCCGGAACCGGGGTTTTTAAGGGGCGGAGCCCCTTAACGAGCGCGCGGAGCGTGCGAGTCCTATCTATATACAGCCCTTGTGGTGACTGACTGACTGATGGATACAAATTCCCGACCACTTCTAGAAGTGCTGGAGAGCTGAAATTTGGCTGGCGTGCGGGGAACCCGAAATGATCCGGAGGAAAAATCCGAAAACAGGAAGTTTCCGCCACGTGTCGTCGCAAGGACGACAAAATGGCCGAAATCGCCGGGGACCGTATTTCGGTTTTTATTTTACTGCGTGCAAACCGTGCGTGCCACACGGATTGTCAATGCATTTTTTGAAAGCTGATAAACTTGGGCACGTAATTATGTAATGCTTTTATTTTATAGTTAAGCATTATGCTGCTAAAATGGCGTCCGAAAATTGGTTTTTCAAAAAATATTTCATAAGTTCCGGTCCCCTCGTCGTAATAATAGGTGTAGGATATTGAAAATGATTATTATATATGCTCATAACATAGTCTACGAAATGTAGGTAACAATTTTCTTTCGTCGTCCTTGGTTACTCAGAAACAAATTAAAATTTACTAAAAATCACCAAAAAGTACCATTTCCAAAAGATTAACACAAGATTTCGTCCAGTTTTACACGACTGATTTCGTTCAGACTTAGTATTTACATAAAACTATGCATTTTGTTTCAGAAAAAGTAAACGTTTTTACAATATTGCCTTCGATAAACCAACAAAAATTAAAAATGGTGGACACTTCCCATTTTTTCCCGGGAGTTCGTTTACTATTTATCGTTGTACAGGCGATAAATTGCCGTCATACGGACCGTTGTTGTATATTATGAAAGCCAATAAATGTTGCCACCTACTAATGTAATTTTTGAAGTTAATGTCTAAGTTAAACACTTTCAAAATGGCGTCCAAAAATCTATTTCTCGGAAAATGTTTAATATTTTCCACTGCCATCGGCCTAATTCTGTGAGTTGGACAACGAAAATGATTATTATATATTTTCACAACATCATCTACGAAATGTAGGTAACAATTTTCTTTCGTCGTCCTTGGTTACTCAGAAAAAAATTAAAATATTCCGAAAATCACCGAAAATTACGATTTCCAAATGATTAACATAGCATTTTGTCAATTTATACCTCACCGATTTCTTTCAAACTTTGTAGTTACATACATCTATGCATCATCTTTCTGGAATCATAAATATTTAATAAATGAATTGATCGATATAACCGCGAAAAAAAAAATGGCGGGCACTAATAATTTTTTCCGGGGAGAGATTTACTTTTTATTGTTTTACTCTCGAAATATGGATGTCATAGGGGCAACTTCTCTTAGATATGATAGTAAATAGATGTTACCATGTAACAAAGTCATTTTTAAATCCCCTAAAAATTCCTAAAAAATTACAATTTGCATATTAGTAGCCTTTTCCGGTACTTTTCGTCACAATTCCGCCACATTTCCAAGCCTTACCACTTTTCGCTACGGAATTGATGTGGACGATTGATAACCCCTGGCTGTAAAAACCTATAAACCCCCGGTTAACCCACATTCACACCCCAAAAAAAAATTTAGCATACAATTCTACCATTTTGGGTACTTTTCGTGACTATTCCACCGCTGGTTCTTACCCAAACGACTCATCCCCACGGAATTTATGTGAACGGATGGTGACCGCCAGGAGTACACACATATAAACCCCCGGTATTCCCTGAAACCCCCCGAAATGTAAAATGTGCCATTAAGGCCCATATCGTCAGTCGCTCCTTCAGATCTCGTCTTCACTTAGGATTCCTTCGGCGGCCTCCTTCGCGAAGGACGCGATTACGTTCGAGAGACGATCCTCAGTGAAGCTCTTCTTTATCTTCCGACTTAAGCTGGTCTTTTGGATCATTTTCGTCGCTCATGGAATGTCCGGTTCTGAGATCCGTTCATCCAGTCAAACAAAGACAAAACATAACTCACCTAGCGTCACATGGGCCACAAAATATGCCGAAATGGAGCAAATGGGTAACGCGGAAAGAGTTTTTCTGTTTAATTTGGTAATCAAACATAGGGATATTCAAGAAAATAAGAAAACGGACGCAGTGACAGTTTGCATTGGAATCAGAAATTAAATTCACCGAAAATTCATAGATAATTCATACATCAAATATACAACAGACCGAAGAGTGGGAAAAAAGCAACAAGTTTCCTCAGTTAGATGATTAGTAAATATCAACTATAGTCTTTAGTAGTCGAAACGTACAACTAAACAATCCAGCATTAACGTAAGCCAACATGATGATTAAATAATTCCTGGGGTGTAGGTAATATAATGCAAAAAGTTGTTTGCCAACGTGTTGTTTTATTTTAAAGCCATCATTCCCTTTCCGAATAAAATTCCACTTGATTTTGGCAATTCCTCAAGTATTGCCGAGATAAGTAATCGTACGCGGAAAAAAGGTTTAGTTAGAACTATCGAATTCTGATGAAATTTATCACACTTTTCGGTCGTCATATGGCACATTGAAAAATTTAGTAACAATTACCAAACCAGTTTGATAAATTATATCAAACTGGTTTGGTAATTGATACCGAAATGGCCACAGCAGTTCGATATAAACTATCAAAAGCAAAAGATAATAAAACCGACGTAGCGTGCACAGTGCGCGTGAAAGATTTTCAATCCAGAAAACACTATCCTGATTTAAAATCATAAAATTAATAGTTTAACGTAAGTTTATGCTAAAGAAATGCAAAAAAAAGCAAAAAAAAAAATTCACCAAATTCAATGCATAATCGAACGTGGACCCTCCGCTTGGTAGCGACGGGCGCTAACCACTGGGCTAAATCGGATCCTGTAATATCTCCATACACAAAGGCAATAGTATTTTATTAATGTAAATAATCAACCTTTGCGTTGAAATGTGAATAAGATGTGACTAAACTTTCCCTTTCTTAGCTTAAGAAGAATACTTGATGCACACAATTGCATTACGTAGTTACTCCATATCCATTTCTAGTGCAGATGCGCAAGAAAACTTTATTTGTAGGCTTTTTACATCGATGTAGAGACGATTTTAACGTGCTGGGTGATGGATTGAGTCTAGTATGACGACTTTTATCACATGTCATTCAACATGATCGCGAATGATTATGCCTCAGGAATACCTCTAATTAAGGTTTTTATGTGTCGAAATACACAAACATCTCCTTACAGCTTTAATATCCATGATAATACGCTGTTCAATCATTGCCTTTGATGCACCGGCTTACGGATAACATTGCAATGTAAAGCAGAAATAAACAGAAAAATGAACGTAAACAAAATTAAAACGTTATCGCCATCACAAATAATAAAAACAAAATCATTTCTACCAACCTATCTTTTATGTAAGGCTGTTTAAAAATGTTTAAAGTGATGAAATGGTTGTGAAGTGGATGTGAAGGTTGGGTCAGACCAACCTACGCTGGCGAGGAGTCCTTCACCAGCAAAGTGCGCTGAAGAAGACCTTCGGACGTCTCTCGAACTGAAATCTATCCTTTAGGAGCCGAGGAAGATGAAGGATAGCTAAAGAAGCGACTGACGATACGGGCCTAAGTCACCTATTTGGGAACTTCTCGCAAACATTACGCCGAACTACCCGTCCCCTCTGAGCTCTAGATCCAGAATTTTTCGTGAAGGCGGGCCACCGTAAACCATACGGAAAAAAATACCAGAAAACCCCCGATCACATCTTGGAACTTCGGAAAAAAAAAAATTTTAATTTGCCTTTCCGAGTAGTTTTCGTCACAATTTAGCCGGTGCCACTACTACTAATTGAAACCCCCGATAACCCCGTGAAACCTCCCAAAACATTTCTAATAAATTGCCTCTCCGGGTAAAAGAATCGTCAGAATTCCGCCTCTATTTCGGACCCCTAGGACTTATCAGCACGCAATTTATGAGAACGATTTGTGACCACTGGTTTAACACAAGTATAAAACCCCCGGTATTCCGTTGGAATCCCCCGCAAAAATGAAATATTTCCCATTAAGTCTTCTTTTATGCGTACTTGTCGAACTTATTACGCCGCATTGCACTACACTTTACAATCATCGCTGCATAATCACTGTGGAAGATTGGTGACCGCATGTATAACACATTGAAACCCCGAATCCCCCTGAGCACCCCTCTCGGTGGAGGAGACCATTTATGAGGACTTAGCGGAGTAGCCGCTGGAGGCTCTTCATCCCCAAGGCGGCGAAGATGTTCCGAAGAGTAACTGGCGTAGGCGAGCGGGAGCTTCAGTAACCCCCGGGGGGCGAAGCTGCCCCGATGTTCAAGCGGCGCAGGCGCTGTGGGCTCCATCCACCCCTGGGCGGCTAAACCGCCCCTTAAACGAATAACGGAGAAAAAGTTCCGAAATGCCCTCGCCCTCTGGGCGGCTATGCCGACCCCAGACGAGGAACGGCGAGGCCGTTCCGAGTATTAAGCGGGGCAGCCCCGGGGGGGCATACTGAACCCCTGGGCGGCGAAGCCGCCTCATAACGACGAACGGCGAAGCCGTTCCGAGGAATGAGTAGGGCGCTTCCCTACCCCCTGGGCGGCGAAGCCGGCCCCTAGCCGAGGTGAGATTATTCGAATTAAAATTCTTCGAACGACCACAAATGTAGACGGCGAAGCCGGAACCGGGGTTTTTAAGGGGCGGAGCCCCTTAACGAGCGCGCGGAGCGCAGCGAGTCTATAATACAACCCGATGTGTGACAGATAGCACACTCACTGATTCACTCACTCATTCACGTATACAAATTCCCGACCCCTTCCGGACGTGCTGGGAAGACGAAATTTTCGCCGTGGGTGGAGAAAAATTATTCATCGGGGGGAAAAGTCCGAAAACTCGAAAAAGTCGATCGGTTTTCGAGATATATCGATCCGAATTCACATTGGAGCCTTATGGGACTAAAACATATTCCATTTTTTGCCTACTTGAAAATGTCACGGGAACATAAAATGTCACTGACGGAAACTAGATTTTTTGGCCGATTTTTTGATGTGAAACATTTTGCCATATTTTGTTTATAAGTATTTTTTATAATTTTTTTAAATTTCCAATGCTTTTCTTATGGGCCTATCTTTGGATTTTTTTAAAACCAACTTATAATCGTTGTACGAATAAGTCCTTAACTTATGAGATACTAGATTTTTTGGTTGATTTTTTGGTGTGGTTGCCTTTGCAATTTTTTGTTTAAAAGTATTTTTTTTAACAATTTAAAATTTCCAATGCTTTTCTTATGGGCTCACTTTGGGAATTTTTTTGACCAATTTGCAATAATCGTAGGACCAATTCAATTTCATGCATGATACTAGATTTTATTCTTAATTTTTTGGCTATCCTTTGATATCCACATGTTTATCAAACTTCGAGTAATTAACGATTATGTATTTTCATTGAATTTGCGACTCCTACAACGTTTGGTAACTTACAACACATCCGCCGTGAAGTTTGCATTCCCTCAACACACGATTTTAAATTTTTCCGAATTTTTTTTACCACTTCCCGACGTGGTACGGACACCAAATTCAGGTGATTGACGTCTTTCTCGTGCCCCTACGCGCCGCTACCAGGAGAACGCAGAATAATTAATTTTAACGGGTGACACCGTCGAAAAAGCATGCTTACACTACAGCTACAGAGCCGAATTTTTATCCAAGGTAAACGATGCCGCGTTATACAGAACAAGCACTTTAGGTCCCCCGAAAACCCCCTGTGACCCCCCCAAAAAAATAAAAATTACTTAATAAGTCGTATATTTCGTGTACCATTCATCCCAGTTGTATCGTTTTTATTGATTCCGAATGGGAATTGTGTCGGCTAAATTCACCCGTGATGTTCAATTATCCTGCCCCAATTACACACCAGCAATAAAACTTCAAATTTTTAAATGTACATTTCTTAACAAAATAGTAGAGTAAAAAAGGGGTTCCAGGACAAGGACACCTAAAACCGATTTTTTTAAACACTTCCCCATAAGGTACGGCTACGAAATTCACAATAGTTATGCCTTATTACAGCGCCTATGCACCGCTATGTGGAGAACACAGAATTGGTAATCTAAATGTGAGTAATACGGGAGAATTCATTGTTCCCCTACAGTAAGTTCGCTGGAATTTTAACTGTAGGTAGACAAAGACATTTTATGCAAGAAAACCCGTCGATGTTTCACGTGGCTTCCAAGAAGACCAGGGAAAAAATTATTTTTTTTCTGTGAATACCATGTTCTTCGGTGTTTTCGCATATTTTAGCAGTAATTCCCTTCTCCTATGACTCATCGCTAAGGAATTTATTTGGATGATTGCGACCGTTGTCAGTATATTCATAAAAAAACCCTGGAAACCCCCCGGACCCCCTTAAAAACATCGTCATAAGCTAAAATGCCACAATCACGGCTAGCATGCGTCTACATTCAGCCACATTATCCCACGGCAGCCTTTGTAAACGATAGGGGAAGGCTGGTAGTACGCATTGCTCTGTGAGGAGTGAAAACCCTGGCGGCAAAGCTGACCCCGCCCCAGGAACGACGGAGACATTCCAAGGAGTCAGATGCGCGGAAAACCTCCGAGAACCCTGGGGCGGCAAATCCGCTCCAACACGTGGAGCAGCCGAATGCGTGTCTTACGAGGGGGGAGGGCGCCGATAACGCTTGGGCGGCGAAGCCGCCCAAAGACTAGGAACGGCGAAGCCGTTCCGAGGAGTCGACGGTTCGGGTGGACACAGTAAACCTTGGGCGGCAAAGCCGCCCCATCACGCGGAAGGGCGATGCCGTTCCCAGGATTCGACGCCTCGGGGGGACACGGGTAAACCTTGGGCGGCGAAGGCGCCCCATCATCAGGAAGGTTACGGGGGGAGGGCGCCGATAACCCTTGGGCGGCGAAGCCGCCCACAGACGAGGAACGGCGATGCCGTTCCGAGGAGTCGACGGCTCGGGGGGACACAGTAAACCTTGGGCGGCGAAGCCGCCCTATCACGTGGAAGGGCGACGCCGTTCCCAGGATTTGACGCCTCGGGGGAACAGGGGTAAACCCTGGGCGGCGAACCCGCCCCATTACGAGGAAGTTTACGAGGGGGGGCGCCGATAACCCCTGGGCGGCGAAGCCGCCCTCACGCGAGGAACAGCGACCCCGTTCCGAGGAGGAGATGGCTCGGGGAAATAGGTAAACCTTGGGAGGCGAACCCGCCCCATTACGACGAGATAACCCTTGGGCGGTGAAACCGCCCACATGCGAGGAACGGCGCAGCCGTTCCGAGAAGTCGATGGCGCGGGGGGACCCAGGTAAACCTTGGGCGGCGAAGCCGCCTCATCACGAGGGAGGGCGATGCCGTTCCCAGGAGCCGACGCCTCGGGGGGACTCGGGCAACACTTGTGCGGCGAAGCCGCCCTCCCAAGAAGAACGGCGAAGCCGTTCCGAGGAATAAGCGGGTCTCCGTCACAGGGCTACCTCGATATCTGGGCGGCGAAGCCGACCCCTGACGAGGAACGGCGAAGCCGTTCCGAGACGTCGGGGGTGGGACGGCGAAGCCGTCCAGTGGGGGCAGCCGGCGAAGCCGTCCGGTGGGGGCAGCCGGCGAAGCCGGATGCGGGTCGCCGATAACCCTCGGGCGGCGAAGCCGCCCACAGGCGAGGAACGGCGAAGCCGTTCCGAGAAGTCGATGGCGCGGGGGGACCCAGGTAAACCTTGGGCGGCGAAGCCGCCCCACCACGAGGAACAGCGACCCCGTTCCGAGGAGGAGATGGCTCGGGGAAATAGGTAAACCTTGGGAGGCGAACCCGCCCCATTACGACGAGATAACCCTTGGGCGGTGAAACCGCCCACAGGCGAGGAACGGCGCAGCCGTTCCGAGAAGTCGATGGCGCGGGGGGACCCAGGTAAACCTTGGGCGGCGAAGCCGCCCCATCACGAGGAAGGGCGATGCCGTTCCCAGGAGCCGACGCCTCGGGGGGACTCGGGCAACACTTGTGCGGCCAAGCCGTTCCGAGGAATTAGCGGGTCTCCGTCACAGGGCTACCTCGATATCTGGGCGGCGAAGCCGACCCCTGACGAGGAACGGCGAAGCCGTTCCGAGACGTCGGGGGTGGGACGGCGAAGCCGTCCAGTGGGGGCAGCCGGCGAAGCCGTCCGGTGGGGGCAGCCGGCGAAGCCGGATGCGGGTCGCCGATAACCCTCGGGCGGCGAAGCCGCCCACAGGCGAGGAACGGCGAAGCCGTTCCGAGGTGGCTACGGCTCGGGGGGATACAGGTAAACTTTCGGCGGTAAAGCCGACCACGGGCGAGGAACGGCGAAGCCGTTCCGAGAAGTCGTTGGCTCGGGGGGACCCAGGTAAACCTTGGGCGGCGAAGCCGCCCCACCACGAAGAAGGGCGATGCCGTTCCCAGGAGTCGACACCTCGGGGGGACTCGGGTAACCCTTGGGTGGCGAAGCCGCCCTCGCACGATGAACGGCGAAGCCGTTCCGAGGAACCAGCTGCTGTCTGCCGGAGGGCTGCCTAAATATATGGACGGCGAAGATGACCCCCTCGGCGAGGAACGGCGAAGCCGTTCCGAGTAGTCGCGGGGTGGACGGCGAAGCCGTCCGGTGGGGGCAGCCGGCGAAGCCGGATGCGGGGGGTTTTAGGGGGCGTAGCCCCCTAACGAGCGCGCGCAGCGCGGCGAGTCCTATCTATATACAGCCGGCGTGGTGACTGACTGACTCATGGATACAAATTCCCAGCCAATTCCAGAAGTGCTGGAGAGCTGAAATTTGGCACGCGTGCGGGGATCCCGAAATGATCCGGAGGAAAAATCCGAAAACCGGAAGTTTCCGCCACGTGTCGTCGCTGGGACGACAAAATGGCCGAAATCGGGCTATTATCGGGGACAGTCTTCCGGTTTTTAATTTACTGCGCGCGAATCGTGCGTGATACACGGGTCGTTGCTGTACATTTAGAAAGCCAATAAATGCTGCCACGTACTTGTGTATTTTTTAAAGTTATATTTTAAGTCTAACGCCGCAAAAATGGCGTCCAAAAAATGATTTTTCCGAAACATCTTCATACTTTCCGCTGCCATCGACCTAATTTTGAGTGTTGCACAACGAAAATGATTATTATATATGCTTACATGATTAGTCATTTAACCTAGGCAACAATTTGTTTTTGTCACCATTGGTTGCCGAGAAAAAAATTAAATAATGCCGAGAATCGCCAAAAAGTACAATTTCCAAAAGATTAACACAAGATTTCGTCCAGTTTAACACGACCGATTTCAATTAGACTTAGTATATACGTTTAAGTAATCATTTTGTTTTAGAAAATATAAACGTTTTTAAAATTTTGCCATTGATAAACCAGCAAAAAATTAAAAATGGCGGGTACTTCCCATTTTTTCCCGTGAGTCCGTTTACTAGTTATCGTTATACAGGCGAAACATTTCCGTCACACGGACCGTTGTTGTATATTATGAAAGCCAATAGATGTCGCCACTTACTTATGTAATTTTTAAATTTAATTTCTATGCTAAAATCTTTCAAAATGGCGTCCAAAAATTGATTTCTCGGAAAATATTTCATATTTTCCATTGCCGTCGGCCTAATTCTGTGAGTTTGACAACGAGAATGATTATTATATATGTTCACAACATTGTCTACGAAATGTAGGTAACAATTTTCTTTCATCGTGCTTGGATACTCAGAAAAAAATTAAAGTATTCCGAAAATCGCCGAAAATTACGATTTCCAAAAGATTAACACAAGGTTTTGTCAATTTTAACCCGACCGATTTCTTTCAAACGTTGTAGTTACATACAGCTATGCACTTTCTTTTAGAAAACATAAATATTTAATAAATGATGTAATCGATATAACCGCGAAAAAATAAAAATGGCGGGCACCACTAATTTTTTCCGGGGAGAGATTTACTTTTTATTGTATTACTCTCGAAATGTCATGGATGTCATAGGACTATGGATGTCATAGAGCCTCTTCTTTTAGATATGACAGTAAATGAATGTGACCATATAGTATCGTCATCTTCAAGCCCCCCGAAACCCAAAAAAAATTAAAATTTGCATATAAGTAACCTTTTCGGGTACTTTTCGTCACAATTCCGCCGCTTTTCCAATCCTTACCACTCATCGCTACGGAATTGATGTGGACGATTGATGACCGCTGGCAGTAAAAATCTATAAAACCCCCGGTAAACCCACATACACCCCCCCAAAAAATAAAATTTTGCAAATAAGTCTATTTTTGGGTACTTTTCGTGCCTATTCCACCGCCCCCAACGACGCATCCCCACGGAATTTATGTGAATGGATGATGACCGCCAGGAGTACACACATTTAAACCCCCGGTATACCCCTGAAATCCCCCCCAAATGTAAAATGTGTCATTTAGTCTCCTATTTGGGAACTTCTCGCAAACATTACGCCGCACTACCCGTCCCCTCTGGGCTCTAGATCCGGAATATTTGGTGAGGGCGAGCCACCGTAAACCATACGGGAAAAAATACCAGAACACCCCCGATTACCTCCTGGAACATCGCCGAAAAAAAAATAAAACAAATTTAAACTCGCCTTTCCGAATAGTTTTCGACACAATTTAACCGGTGCCCCTACCACTTATTAAAACCCCCGATAACCCCGTGAAACCTCCCAAAAAATTTCTAATAAATAGCCTCTCCAGGGAAAAGAATCGTAAGACCACTCTTCCGGTCCCCTAGGACTTATCGGCACGGAATTTATAAGAACGTTTAGTGACCACTGGTTTAACACAAGTATAAAACCCCCGGTATTCCGTAGGAACCCCCCGAAAAAAAATGAAAAACTTGCCATTAAGTCTTCTTTTATGGGTACTTGTCGCCACTATTAATCCGCATTGCACTACCTTTTACAATCATCGCTACATGATCACTGTGGACTTTTGGTGACCGCATGCATAACACATTAAAATCCCCGAATCCCCCTGGGCACCCCTCTCGGTGGGGAAGACCATTTATAAGGACTAGGCGGAGCAGCCGCGGGGGGGCTCCTCAACCCCAAGGCGGCGAAGCCGCCCCACAACGAGGAACTGGCGTAGGCGAGGGGGAGCAACCCCCGGGCGGCGTAGCCGCCCCGATGTTCAAGCGGCGCAACCGCTGTGGACTCCCCCCACCTCTGGGCGGCGAAGCCGCCCCTTAAACGAATGACGGTGAAACAGTTCCGAAATGCCCTCGCCCTCTGGCACACTAAACCCCCAGGCGGCGAAGCCGCCCTTCAGCGAGGAATGAGTGGGGCACCTCCCTACCCCCTGGCCGGCGAAGCCGGCCCCTAGCCGTGTTGAGATTATTCGAACTTCAAAAGTCTTCGAACGACCACAAATGTAGACGGCGAAGCCGGAACCGGGGTTTTAAGGGGCGGAGCCCCTTAACGAGCGCGCGGAGCGTGCGAGTCCTATCTATATACAGCCCTTGTGGTGACTGACTGACTGATGGATACAAATTCCCGACCACTTCTAGAAGTGCTGGAGAGCTGAAATTTGGCTGGCGTGCGGGGAACCCGAAATGATCCGGAGGAAAAATCCGAAAACAGGAAGTTTCCGCCACGTGTCGTCGCAAGGACGACAAAATGGCCGAAATCGCCGGGGACCGTATTTCGGTTTTTATTTTACTGCGTGCAAACCGTGCGTGCCACACGGATTGTCAATGCATTTTTTGAAAGCTGATAAACTTGGGCACGTAATTATGTAATGCTTTTATTTTATAGTTAAGCATTATGCTGCTAAAATGGCGTCCGAAAATTGGTTTTTCAAAAAATATTTCATAAGTTCCGGTCCCCTCGTCGTAATAATAGGTGTAGGATATTGAAAATGATTATTATATATGCTCATAACATAGTCTACGAAATGTAGGTAACAATTTTCTTTCGTCGTCCTTGGTTACTCAGAAACAAATTAAAATTTACTAAAAATCACCAAAAAGTACCATTTCCAAAAGATTAACACAAGATTTCGTCCAGTTTTACACGACTGATTTCGTTCAGACTTAGTATTTACATAAAACTATGCATTTTGTTTCAGAAAAAGTAAACTTTTTTACAATATTGCCTTCGATAAACCAACAAAAATTAAAAATGGTGGACACTTCCCATTTTTTCCCGGGAGTTCGTTTACTATTTATCGTTGTACAGGCGATAAATTGCCGTCATACGGACCGTTGTTGTATATTATGAAAGCCAATAAATGTTGCCACCTACTAATGTAATTTTTGAAGTTAATGTCTAAGTTAAACACTTTCAAAATGGCGTCCAAAAATCTATTTCTCGGAAAATGTTTAATATTTTCCACTGCCATCGGCCTAATTCTGTGAGTTGGACAACGAAAATGATTATTATATATTTTCACAACATCATCTACGAAATGTAGGTAACAATTTTCTTTCGTCGTCCTTGGTTACTCAGAAAAAAATTAAAATATTCCGAAAATCACCGAAAATTACGATTTCCAAATGATTAACATAGCATTTTGTCAATTTATACCTCACCGATTTCTTTCAAACTTTGTAGTTACATACATCTATGCATCATCTTTCTGGAATCATAAATATTTAATAAATGAATTGATCGATATAACCGCGAAAAAAAAAATGGCGGGCACTAATAATTTTTTCCGGGGAGAGATTTACTTTTTATTGTTTTACTCTCGAAATATGGATGTCATAGGGGCAACTTCTCTTAGATATGATAGTAAATAGATGTTACCATGTAACATAGTCATTTTTAAATCCCCTAAAAATTCCTAAAAAATTACAATTTGCATATTAGTAGCCTTTTCCGGTACTTTTCGTCACAATTCCGCCACATTTCCAAGCCTTACCACTTTTCGCTACGGAATTGATGTGGACGATTGATAACCCCTGGCTGTAAAAACCTATAAACCCCCGGTTAACCCACATTCACACCCCAAAAAAAAATTTAGCATACAATTCTACCATTTTGGGTACTTTTCGTGACTATTCCACCGCTGGTTCTTACCCAAACGACTCATCCCCACGGAATTTATGTGAACGGATGGTGACCGCCAGGAGTACACACATATAAACCCCCGGTATTCCCTGAAACCCCCCGAAATGTAAAATGTGCCATTAAGGCCCATATCGTCAGTCGCTCCTTCAGATCTCGTCTTCACTTAGGATTCCTTCGGCGGCCTCCTTCGCGAAGGACGCGATTACGTTCGAGAGACGATCCTCAGTGAAGCTCTTCTTTATCTTCCGACTTAAGCTGGTCTTTTGGATCATTTTCGTCGCTCATGGAATGTCCGGTTCTGAGATCCGTTCATCCAGTCAAACAAAGACAAAACATAACTCACCTAGCGTCACATGGGCCACAAAATATGCCGAAATGGAGCAAATGGGTAACGCGGAAAGAGTTTTTCTGTTTAATTTGGTAATCAAACATAGGGATATTCAAGAAAATAAGAAAACGGACGCAGTGACAGTTTGCATTGGAATCAGACATTAAATTCACCGAAAATTCATAGATAATTCATACATCAAATATACAACAGACCGAAGAGTGGGAAAAAAGCAACAAGTTTCCTCAGTTAGATGATTAGTAAATATCAACTATAGTCTTTAGTAGTCGAAACGTACAACTAAACAATCCAGCATTAACGTAAGCCAACATGATGATTAAATAATTCCTGGGGTGTAGGTAATATAATGCAAAAAGTTGTTTGCCAACGTGTTGTTTTATTTTAAAGCCATCATTCCCTTTCCGAATAAAATTCCACTTGATTTTGGCAATTCCTCAAGTATTGCCGAGATAAGTAATCGTACGCGGAAAAAAGGTTTAGTTAGAACTATCGAATTCTGATGAAATTTATCACACTTTTCGGTCGTCATATGGCACATTGAAAAATTTAGTAACAATTACCAAACCAGTTTGATAAATTATATCAAACTGGTTTGGTAATTGATACCGAAATGGCCACAGCAGTTCGATATAAACTATCAAAAGCAAAAGATAATAAAACCGACGTAGCGTGCACAGTGCGCGTGAAAGATTTTCAATCCAGAAAACACTATCCTGATTTAAAATCATAAAATTAATAGTTTAACGTAAGTTTATGCTAAAGAAATGCAAAAAAAAGCAAAAAAAAAAATTCACCAAATTCAATGCATAATCGAACGTGGACCCTCCGCTTGGTAGCGACGGGCGCTAACCACTGGGCTAAATCGGATCCTGTAATATCTCCATACACAAAGGCAATAGTATTTTATTAATGTAAATAATCAACCTTTGCGTTGAAATGTGAATAAGATGTGACTAAACTTTCCCTTTCTTAGCTTAAGAAGAATACTTGATGCACACAATTGCATTACGTAGTTACTCCATATCCATTTCTAGTGCAGATGCGCAAGAAAACTTTATTTGTAGGCTTTTTACATCGATGTAGAGACGATTTTAACGTGCTGGGTGATGGATTGAGTCTAGTATGACGACTTTTATCACATGTCATTCAACATGATCGCGAATGATTATGCCTCAGGAATACCTCTAATTAAGGTTTTTATGTGTCGAAATACACAAACATCTCCTTACAGCTTTAATATCCATGATAATACGCTGTTCAATCATTGCCTTTGATGCACCGGCTTACGGATAACATTGCAATGTAAAGCAGAAATAAACAGAAAAATGAACGTAAACAAAATTAAAACGTTATCGCCATCACAAATAATAAAAACAAAATCATTTCTACCAACCTATCTTTTATGTAAGGCTGTTTAAAAATCTTTAAAGTGATGAAATGGTTGTGAAGTGGATGTGAAGGTTGGGTCAGACCAACCTACGCTGGCGAGGAGTCCTTCACCAGCAAAGTGCGCTGAAGAAGACCTTCGGACGTCCTCTCGAACTGAAATCTATCCTTTAGGAGCCGAGGAAGATGAAGGATAGCTAAAGAAGCGACTGACGATACGGGCCTAAGTCACCTATTTGGGAACTTCTCGCAAACATTACGCCGAACTACCCGTCCCCTCTGAGCTCTAGATCCAGAATTTTTCGTGAAGGCGGGCCACCGTAAACCATACGGAAAAAAATACCAGAAAACCCCCGATCACATCTTGGAACTTCGGAAAAAAAAAAATTTTAATTTGCCTTTCCGAGTAGTTTTCGTCACAATTTAGCCGGTGCCACTACTACTAATTGAAACCCCCGATAACCCCGTGAAACCTCCCAAAACATTTCTAATAAATTGCCTCTCCGGGTAAAAGAATCGTCAGAATTCCGCCTCTATTTCGGACCCCTAGGACTTATCAGCACGCAATTTATGAGAACGATTTGTGACCACTGGTTTAACACAAGTATAAAACCCCCGGTATTCCGTTGGAATCCCCCGCAAAAATGAAATATTTCCCATTAAGTCTTCTTTTATGCGTACTTGTCGAACTTATTACGCCGCATTGCACTACACTTTACAATCATCGCTGCATAATCACTGTGGAAGATTGGTGACCGCATGTATAACACATTGAAACCCCGAATCCCCCTGAGCACCCCTCTCGGTGGAGGAGACCATTTATGAGGACTTAGCGGAGTAGCCGCTGGAGGCTCTTCATCCCCAAGGCGGCGAAGATGTTCCGAAGAGTAACTGGCGTAGGCGAGCGGGAGCTTCAGTAACCCCCGGGGGGCGAAGCTGCCCCGATGTTCAAGCGGCGCAGGCGCTGTGGGCTCCATCCACCCCTGGGCGGCTAAACCGCCCCTTAAACGAATAACGGAGAAAAAGTTCCGAAATGCCCTCGCCCTCTGGGCGGCTATGCCGACCCCAGACGAGGAACGGCGAGGCCGTTCCGAGTATTAAGCGGGGCAGCCCCGGGGGGGCATACTGAACCCCTGGGCGGCGAAGCCGCCTCATAACGACGAACGGCGAAGCCGTTCCGAGGAATGAGTAGGGCGCTTCCCTACCCCCTGGGCGGCGAAGCCGGCCCCTAGCCGAGGTGAGATTATTCGAATTAAAATTCTTCGAACGACCACAAATGTAGACGGCGAAGCCGGAACCGGGGTTTTTAAGGGGCGGAGCCCCTTAACGAGCGCGCGGAGCGCAGCGAGTCCTATCTATATACAGCCGGCGTGGTGACTGACTGACTCATGGATACAAATTCCCAGCCAATTCCAGAAGTGCTGGAGAGCTGAAATTTGGCACGCGTGCGGGGAACCCGAAATGATCCGGAGGAAAAATCCGAAAACCGGAAGTTTCCGCCACGTGTCGTCGCTAGGTCGACAAAATGGCCGAAATCGCGCTTTTTCCGGGGACCGTCTTTCGGTTTTTATTTTACTGCGCGCGAATGGTGTGTGCCACACGGATCGCTAATGCATTTCCTGAAAGCTGATGAACGTTGGCATGTAATTACGTAATGTTGTTAATTTCTTCTTAAGAAAATTGCAGCCAAAATGGCGTCCAAAAATTCGTTTTTCTATTGAAATTTCATAACTTCCGCTCCCTTCGACTTAATTTAAGGTATAGGATAACGAAAATGATTATTATATATGCTCATAACATCGTCTACGAAATGTAGGTAACAATTTTCTATCTTCGTCCTTGGTTACTCAGAAGAAAATTAAAATATTCCGAAAATCACCGAAAATTACGATTTCCAAAAGATTAACACAAGATTATGTCAATTATAACCTGACCGATTTCTTTCAAACTTTGTAGTTACATACACTTATTTATTGTCTTTCAGAAAACATGAACGTTTAATAAATGATTCAACGCATTTAACCGCGAAAAAATAAAAATGGCGGGCGCTACTCACTTTTTTCGGGGACTGGTATGCTTTTTATTGTATTACTCTCAAAATATGGATGTCATAGGGCTCACTTCTGTTAGATATGAATGTAAATGAATGTGACCATATAGTATCGTCATCTTTAAACCCCCCGAAACCCCCTAAAAAATTAAAAGTTGCACATAAGTAGCCTTTTCGGGTACTTTACGTCACGATTCCGCCGCTTTTCCAAGCCTTACCACTCATCGCTACGGAATTAATGCGGACGATTGATGACCCCTGGCAGTACAAAGCTATAAATCCCCGGTAAACCCACATACACCCCCCTAACAATTAAATTTTGCATATTACTCTACTTTTTGGGTACTTTTCGTGAGTATACCACGACCCCAACGATTCATCCCCACGGAAATTATTTGAACGGATGGTGACCACCTGGAACACACACATAAACCCCCGGAATCCCCCTGAAATACCCCCCAAATGTTAAATGTGCCATTAAGTCTCCCATTTGGGAACTTTTCTCAAACATTACGCCGCACTTCCGGTCCCCTCTGAGCTCTATATCCGGAGTATTTGGTGAGGGCGAGCCACCGTAAACCATACGGGAAAAAATACCAGAAAACCCCCGATTACCTCATGGAACATCGCCAAAAAAAAAAATAAAACAAATTTACACTCGCCTTTCCGAATAGTTTTCGACACAATTTAACCAGTGCCCCTACCACTTATTAAAACCCCCGATAACCCCGTGAAACCTCCCAAAAAATTTCTAATAAATAGCCTCTCCAGGTAAAAGAATCGTCAGACCAATCTTCCGGTCCCCTAGGACTTACCGGCACGGAATTAATGAGAAAGATTTGTGTCCACTGGTTTAACACAAGTATAAAACCCCCGGTATTCCGTAGGAACCCCCCGAAAAAAATGAAAAACTTGCCATTAAGTCTTCTTTTATGGGTACTTGTCGCCACTATTAATCCGCATTGCACTACCTTTTACAATCATCGCTACATGATCACTGTGGACTTTTGTTGACCGCATGCATAACACATTAAAATCCCCGAATCCCCCCTGGGCACCCCTCTCGGTGGGGAAGACCATTTATGAGGACTAGGCGGAGCAGCCGCGGGGAGGCTCCTCCACCTCAAGGCGGCGAAGCCGCCCCACAACGAGGAACTGGCGTAGGTGAGGGGGAGCTTCAGTAACCCCCGGGCGGCGAAGCCGCCCCGATGTTCAAGCGACGCAGCCGCTGTGGACTCCCCCACCTCTGGGCGGCGAAGCCGCCCCTTACATGAATAACGGTGAAACAGTTCCGAAATGCCCTCGCCCTCTGCCACACTAAACCCCCGGGCGGCGAAGCCGCCCTTCAGCGAGGAATAAGTGGGGCGCCTCCCTACCCCCTGGCCGGCGAAGCCGGTCCCTAGCTGAGGTGAGATTATTCGAACTTTAAAAGTCTTCGAGCGACCACAAATGTAGACGGCGAAGCCGGAACCGGGGTTTTAAGGGGCGGAGCCCCTTAACGAGCGCGCGGAGCGTGCGAGTATTAATATATACACCTCGCAGCTAATTTCCTTACAATCGGCTTCCGTACTCAGAGATTTGCCGTGGTCTGCTGACAAAGTTACCTCCGTCACAGAAGATACCCAATGCTCTCTGCCAAATCTCCACTTAGGGTCTGCACTGCCTGCAGTGCGTTGCATCTACCAAAATACGTGCTAAGTAATAATACCACATTAGAGCAAATCCATGTCTTTCACGAAACATGAGGACTTAATTTAATTAAAAATTCAATTGATACGTAAAATCAACTCGAAAAATAAAAAAATATAAAGTTTAAAAACATAGTTGTATTAAATGACTTGAATCATAAGATATAACTCGTACATTAAAACTGCACTTGCGTGAATTACACAGAGGTAAAATTATATACTTCGATTGGGATTTGAGCTCAGATTTCCCACATTCGTGTCTTATGATCTTACCGGAAAAGGAATAATGGATCCAATCCAGATCAGATCCAGAAAAGGATCCAATGAAGTAGCTCAAGACCAAGAAATCCGGATTTTATAAAGGTCAAGGAAAGCGATTTCCCTTTTTTGCTGAAATTTCCCACACATAAATCGGTTTATCCGTAACGGTAGACCTCGCTAATCAGTATGCGGTTATTTCCATGAAATCAAACTTTAAATTTGCAAATATTCGCAAAAAAGAGGTTTATTAATACTTCCCAGTAGCAGCCACCATAAAATTCTCATTAAACTTCCGCCAAGAGCCCAGTAACAAGGTCGCATCGGCCTCTTACAAAGCTTTTTCACCGCCTTCAACCCCATCTATCCATGATAGTCATAAGTACCTATCATGCATATATGTGCTACTTTCATCACATACCCTTAGGAACCCTATCCTCCGCATGAAACCCTTTTTCTCCCACGATCACCCGTATATTATTAATGGTGCCCGTGGTGGGTCACGGGGAAATACTTAACATGCGGTTTTATAAACAGAATTTAGTGTTTCCAATGTAGGAATAACTCCCCTTTTCAATAAATTTTTATCCTAAATCTTTTGTGTAGCGCAATTCATTAGCGCTTGTTCGAACAGCTTTTCATGATTGTTCAAGGAACAACCACGAGGGAAGAATGCTTTTCCCTTCAGAGGTATGGTGTAAATATCCGGGTAACGTTTGATTTCGCCGAAGCTATTAATAAATTAAGGCTTAAATAAGCTCAAAGGATTTATCTACCCCTGATTTCTCAGCAGAACCCCGGTAAAACACTAAAGAACACCTTTCTTTTGTCCCAACTCTTAAGCAGTGAATTTGCATTCAACGGCATGAATTTTGGAAAATCGAAGCCGGAGCAAAGAGATCCATTGGTCTTTTGTACTCAAGAAGAGTGAGTAAACGTAAAAAAGGAGATATAAAAAACCACCCCCATTGCTTCCTAAAACGATCTTCTCCTTTAGAGCTTATATAGCCAGTAAGGGAGGGACACTGAATGAGCCCGACCATTCGGAAGAGATCGCTCCCCAAGAAAACGCATTTGAGCTCCACGCGGGGATGAAAGAGGACTCAACTCATTTCGCTGAACATGAACTGCGATTCTTCCTCGGCTCAAATCTCCTTTTCTTTCCTCCCTTGCGGTTCAAATTTTTATTTCATTCTACAATTTTTTATTCATGTTATCATTTTGTAGAGTGGGAGAATACACAATATTATGATTATTATCATCATTTTAACGAGAGTAGAACCAAATTGGTGCTCCGAAAAGGAATTCAGCTTTCTCTTCCGTGGATCCGAGTTGATGTCCCGTCAGTGGCAGAGTTCCTCTCAGTGCCACAGCCGAAGAGCAGGCCCGGACATAGAACACATAGCGGTGTTCGCTCTTGACTAGTTTTTAAAGTATCGCGGGACTAGCCGCGGTGATAACTTTTACGGGAGTCACCCGCAATGAGCCACAGAGAAAATAATCATCCGCCTTGACCGGGATTCGAACCCGGATCCCACGATTTCCGGTCGAGCGCTTTAGCCAGTTAAGCTACCGAGGCTGTGGCGCTGAGCGCACGACTTGGACTGCTAGTGGCATCATATGCCCAACAGTCCAGCCACACCTTGTCCCGAAGTGTCCGCAAATATCCACAGGGAAGAATGACGCATATGTAGCTTAACTGGCTAAAGCACTCGACCGGAAATCGGGGGATCCGGGTTCGAATACCCGTCTAAGCTGATGATTTTTCTGTGGAACTTTCGCACGATTGTGCATTGCGGGTGACTCCCGTAAAAGTTATCACCGCGGCTTGTTCCGGGATACTTTAAAAACTAGTTTGGGCATTGGCAATGCTGTGAACACCACATGAAAATGCCACCAGCCCAGGCTATTTGACACCGGTGCTTTAATTAAATTTCTCACAAAAATAATTCGAAGAACTTTATACTTATGCATGTGTCTCGAAGGGAGCATTTTCAAAATTTTACAAGAGCGTAAAGGATGGCTCATAATAACTTTCTTAAAAGGCTCTTTCATAGTGTCAAAGATGGTTTAATAGAGATCGGGTTAACAGCTTGCCAAATTAGAGCTTACCAATGAATTGTAATATAACCTCAGACCATCTTATGAACTTCACGAAGGCGATAAAATTTAACTACAGCATGTCTAGTCTATGTGCTGTCTAATCTAGTAACCACCCTTGATCACAGTAAATTGAAATAAATTCACAAAACCCGATTGTCGAACGGAATGGCATTGGATTCCAGAAATCCTGAGGAAGACATGCGGGTCACTCATCGAAACGTTAAGATGTGGAGAATCTTACCCAGTGTGAAATCCGAGAAATCTCCACAGCCACTGTTCCCAAGAAAAGATAGACATTCCATTCCAGTGGAGGTTGACTGAAGGTCGCCACCAACTCGGAGCTAAGGTTAGTAGGATGAAACTCTAACTAGAAACTTACTCTCGCCGATGTGAGATACAGGAAATTCAGAGGATGGAGTATGGGTGAAGGGGTGGACATCTAAACTATGCAACGCTATTTTGGGACCAATGAAATAAATAAAGGCTCTATTAATGGGTCGGAATTAAGGAAATAAATTAGAGGCTCCATTAGATCGGAAAGAAAAATAGTAAGCCTAAAATAAAGAGTTAAGATCATAAAACAGCAACAGATTTTTTTACGGAGTAAAGAATTTCACTTATGTTCTCCATGTGTGAGAGAATCACAAAGGACACCTTAACAATTCATCCCGTGAGCCTTTGTGCTTTCGAGGATTTCACTTCATCTGTTGGCTTAGCGAGAAGATATTTCAGCTAAGACGCACACTTAATGCGCTGGGCTCAAAACCACTCTCTGCTCCAAATCCCATCTTAAATTAGGACTCGCAAAATAAATCCAAAAGAGCTCTGCTATCACCCGAGATAGCAGAAAAACAGGTTACACCTTTGCTTTATTAAGGGTACCATTAAACGAGGCGATATAAGGTTATAATAATCACATAATCAATGACGCAAGGCTCTATACAACTGGGTGAAAACCCTGGAAACTTAATCATTTCTCTGTAAACTCGTTTTCCAATCAAACTGCGATAACAAACATCGTCGACAAAATGGAAGAGACCGTTGAAAAATTGTTTTTCCCTACATGTTTCAATTCCGAAAATTTGGACATACTCGGTTGTTAGCTTTTAAAAGTATACTTTTCATTTCTATCCAATAAAATGGTTAAAAAATAGTGACTTAAAAATTGCTCTATCAATTTTTTCGGCAACCGTTCTCTGCAAAAGCGTGAACGAGAACATCCAATGGGAGGTCTTGTGAAGCAAGCGCCTTCGTCCATTTAAAGGGCTCTCTTGAGTCTCAGCAGTGGCGCGTGTTAATAAAGCCCAAAGGTGTGTCCTTACAGTTCCAAAGGTCGGGTGAGGTAACAACACTCGACGCATTGATCTCGTCGTTGTTATTGTGGTGTGTGCTATGGCAAAAGCGGCAATGGACTCGATATTGGATCGACGATATGGAAACGCAGCATCACAGCCTTATCCCAAGGGCGTGTTCGGCCTTCCGAAGCGAATATGTACTCTCTATTCTCCACCAGAGTTAAGGCTCTATTCAACATCCAGGGTAGTCCGAAGGTATTTGAGTTCCCATTAACAGTATACGTGTAGGCCTATTAACCTTCAAAATAAAAAATAAAAAACTCACGCGGAATGGAAATGAGGGTGGAAATATCGAAAGTGTTCACTTTCACGAATGTAGTAAAGAGAAAAATGCTTAGAAAATTAACACAACTGCGACGTCCAGAGGCCGTGAAAAAAGTCCCAGATATCGATGGCCATTAATCGATATCAACACCTCGCCCTCTAAAGTGTCAGGAATACATACATTATATCGCTATTCTGGTATGGAAAACTCAATTTAGACATTTCTATGGAATAAAACCGAAAGATACAATCCAAAGGAAGTGGAATTATTCCATATTGAAATAATTCTCCACGATTATAAAATGTATTTCAATATTACTATGTCATTTTCTTGAATGTAGTAACATTAAAATCTAGATTGCAATAAATTTTAATATCGTGGGTAAATGCAAGTATTTATTTCAATGGGATCATATTGGGCAGGTCAGCTACCAGAGGTTATTGGGTTCAACCCCCCTGTGAAGCATACGAACACCCCAAATGAATATTCTCGAAGTGCGAAATTCACACGCCTGTAGGTTAGTTCGGAGTGAGCTCTACCCTCACCAGCCAAAACTAACCTTAGGGTTGAATCACTGAGTGACGAGCATTACAGAAACATGCAAGTCTTTGCACATCAACGTATTGCCACAGAGTATATACATATAGTCTGCGGTATTGCCCTCAAAAAGGGTACCATTTTCACTCGAACGGGCTCCAATTTCTCTCCAAATAGGGATATCAAGTGACTCGTGCTAGTAATTTATAAATTGAAATTAATTTCTTCGGGTGAAAACAATCGAGAAGAGGGTTAAATAGCACCCGATTGAGAAATTTGAAAATCTGAGCTAGATGGCTACGGCTATATTAAAAAAAAGGTATTTTACGTAACAATTCGTTTTTGAAAAATGTAATGAGTTGAGCTATAAATGTCGGAACCAACGAGTCCCACTTATCTGATGAGGCCAGCTCGGTGAAAAATTGGCGGTAGGCACATGACGCAACCTGGATCCTTAGCTACCGAACGCGAGTGAGCTACGACGAACCTGGCGTCAAGCTACAGGAACAAAGGCCCAATCAGATTCATGATGGCGGACGGAATGCACTGAGGAAACTCACGCCCACGCGCACGTTGGGCCGTGGGAGCGTTTTCTCATGCACCGTGGCGACATTAACTAAATAAAACGAATGGCGATAAAATGTAACAGTGATTTCAAAAATTAGAAGAGAGAAAAACACGGCCGTAGTTAAGAGGTAGCGATTACTCAAGGGATGTCATGCTGCTCGAAATCTCTACAAGCGAATATTTCTCGAACCCGGACCTATGTGGAAGAAAGCCGTGACACTTTTTCTACCTAACCTATTTAGTTTCGGTTAATAACATCCGCATGCAGATCCCGAACATCACTTTGGCGATGTCTCCTTTTAGTAGTGTTACATTTTATCAAAAATGATCGAAATAAGTCGTCACGCCCTATATTATTTATTGCTTTTTAAAGATTTTTTTGCCGTCTTCTACATAGATGGCGCTCGGATCTGGCGAAGGGAAAAGACTGCGGCGATCGCAGTATTTTTACGCAAATCGCACGCGGCAACATTTTGGAGTTTTTTTTCAAACTAATTCACATTTTTTATCTATAGAGTTGATTTACAAGGTTACAGGTTATACATTTAGGCATTTTTTTAGTTTTTAGTGGGGCATTTGTTTTGTTTTTCATGCTTATCTATTATGCTTTTTTTATAATTAATCGTAGCGGGCGTAACTTGGTGGAAATCCATAATCGCAGGAATGGATCAAAAACTTCGCTATTTCCACATAGCAATTTATTGAGACCTACCATGGTTTCGTTACAGAGTAACATTATCAAGGTGAATTTGTTCTTGATAATGACGAGCCCTTAATAATGTTACTCTGCAATGAAACCATGGTACGTGTCAATAAATTACTAAGTGGAAATAGCAACTTTGTTGATCCTTCTATTCCTATGCTTTTTTACATAATATTTTTATACATACGATGATTAGTTTTACCAATCTCTGGTGAGATAAAGCAGCTTTTAATTTCACGCTACTTCCTAACCAAGACTATATGCAATGCGTCTTAGAAATGTTTATATATAGATGACATATTTTCGTTCTTCCGAGAGGGATTTCACTGTGTCAAGTTCAGCGGTGATTCGGATGAGCGTTTTCTGATTCGTAGTGCCGCTGATTGTGCTATTTACGCGAAAACGTTTATTCAGGAACGGAAAAATACCTTGTTAGTTACGAACATGTGCCCGATTTGTACCAACTCCGTACCTTCCGAAGAGAGGACCTATTGCACTAGTCTCCCGACGCGCACTCGAGAAATTAGGGTGGTTTCCTATTATTTTTTTAATTGCCTAAATCGAAAGATTATTACTCCTCCAGGGTTATTCCACTACGTATGGCCGGCCGTAAGTTTCTTATAGCCAGACCCGAAATTACGGCCTATAACCACTCCACTCTCGAGGGGCCATATCGTATGGCCCGGCCATAAGTCTTAACGCCCTTTTTTAGGTGGGTATGAGAATTATAATTGGTGCTATAAGTTGGGTTCACTTTTTATTTAACACTTGTGAGTTTTTGAGAAGGACGTTTGTTCTAACGTGGATAAAAAATAATTCTATGTTCCTTAATGGAAATAGGCTTTATCAAAGGATAATTTTGGATTTTCTTTAAATACTGACCTGGCGGCAGACGCTAGAGATCATAAAAAAAAGTGAAGAACGGAAATCACGGACGAGAAGTAGCAGAAGAAAATTTACCGCAGGGTATTATAATATTACAGAATTGTACATGTAATGGATAGAGTTAGAACATGACATCCTACTGTGGTTCTAATCCCCTTCCTCTCCTTCCAATGGTGTAACTATTGTCCAATGGCTGCAATACTTTGCCCTCAAAAGCCGTAGAAATCCAGCCAATGCACGAAATCTAAAGATGAAATTGAAACTTTAACTTTCATTAATTTTATAATCAGAGGCTTATGTTTAGGTAGCTGTATAAAATAAAAACATCAATATGAGACTATTCTTTCCTTGATTTGTGGACGACATTTGTCCTTTACGCATCGACTTACTGAAGATTGCCTTACTGCCAAAACAATGTCTTGCCCTATGTTTCTTAGACATCCTCCCTCATGAACTGTAATGCAACGAGAATCTTAAAATATAAAACATTAAACAGCGGGTATTTCAAGCTACCTACTGCTTTTCGAAACAAGTATTAAGAAATCTGCTAGCAAATGTAGCACAGAAAGCAAATAAAAGCCCGTTCCTCCGTTCACTTTAACAGAGCATCCATTAAAAAATTAATTCTAAATTTTTAACTACAAGCGAACTTTTAGTTCATCCACTATATCTATTTAAAAAGTAAGTTACAACTTTTGACGCACGGAAATATTTAATTAAAATATCATCATCGTATGCGAACCGATTACCTACACCTATTCCGTATCCTCCTTATGAAATCGACGTCTTTCTTTCATATATCTAGCCAATGCCCATTGTATCCGTATGTGCTCCCCCAAAATATTCATAAATTTCTTGAAACAATCGCTATGTAATCGATGACACTTCGTAAGTTTCTTTTATAACACCTTAGGCGAGCAATGTTATTTCGTATGGCCCGTGTTATGACCGCCTCCTAGGCAGGCCATAATATTACGGCCTTTAGGCCATAGCTACCGCCCGACTTATGGCCTTTCGCTCAGAGTAGAATCGCTCGAAGCCATACGTATGTCGCGAGGCCGTAGTTATGCTCGATTTCGACTTATGGCCCGGCCATACGATTAGTGGAATAACCCTGCTGGAGTGCGAATTTCACCCTATTAAATTTTTAAATGACGATATCTATTCTTACGATATTTATTCTTATTATTCTTCTTAATGACGATAAAAATTTCAAGCGCGCGAAAACGCGACGGCTAAGTATGAATGCTGGGAAAAGCCCGTGTGACGTCATTCTGGTTCCGGCTTCCGCCCTGTGAGTCCACCTAAGTACGAGGCTATGTACGCTGCTAGCAGGTAGCAGAGTACCCTGCTAGCTGGTAGCGCTTGGCTTAAATAAGGATTATTATTCCCCTATCAAACGAAGATGCTTACCAACTTTAGGCAGTTTTAATAGGTGATTATTAAGAGATGTTTCCCTGAGCTCTGTGCCTCATGCATGCATTGGTAATCTCAGACGATGTAAAACTCCTATTTACTCGTATAGAAACTAGGTCCCTGTGACGTCACGTGGAGTGGCATCGCATGGGCGCCAATCTGGCCTTTTTCAAATGAGGATAAAATTGACGATTGACATTCGTCTAAACTGGGATTTTTAAAACCAAATAATTTGTATGTTATGAATACACTAATCGTGGATAACGAATCTGAATCAATGTTTTTCGTTTTCTTTGATGAAGGAAACTAACATATTGTTCTGAAAAGACCACGACTCAAGGACAATATCACGGACTCCTTCTGCACTCCTTCTCTTGGCTGCACAAGTCTCCCGACGCGCACTTGAGACCGTGGCTGCGTATTTAAGACGTCGAAAACGACTTTCTTTCTTAACGTACCGCTTCTTGGCGCTCCAAAGCAGGGGCGGATCCAGGATTTCTTTTTGGGGGGGGGGGGGGCACAAGCAAGGTCGCATCCAAGATTTTATTCTGGGGGGGGGGGGGCTCGTAATACAAAATGTACGCAATGATAATGGGACCGTATTAAAAATCTCGCATATTTTTAAAGGGTCCGGGGGGAGGCACATCCCCCCGTACCCCCCGTTAGATCCACCTATGTATCTACATATACATAATACCCTGCAAGCCGCCTAAAAGGCATGTGGCAGGGGGTGTTAGGACACCAGCCGTTAAACAGCTAAAAAAATGAAGTGCTCAAACGAAGTTGGGACTAGCGCTTATTGAAGTCGTTTATGGTTCGGAGGAAAATCGAATTCGCATATCTATCCATTCGGCAAAATATCTCTTAATTTCTGGCTTCTATCGGACCTGGAAATATAGTGTGGCTCCAATATTATGTTCTCTGTGTCGCTCTTAAAGATATTATCAATTGCTCAAGCAATCTAAGCCTAGCGCGCAGCCTCCGAGTCTCCAGTGGCTCCCAGCCTAATTCCCTTAACATCTGGGTAACACTGTCAGTGCGCCCGTAGCAGTATTTTTGACGAACCGCGCAGCCTTCCTTCGTATTTTATTCAGTTCGCGGATTAAGTCTTTCTGCACCGGATCCCAAATGATATCGCTGCATATTCAAGGTGCGGTCATTGAAACCATAGCTACCACACACAGTATTTCGGCCAACCAGAATTCACGTCCGCTAACAGCGGTCGTAACGTCACGATTTGCGCTTTCATTGAATCGCGGTTGTATCTACGGTAAGTGACTGATTACGAGATGGTAAAAGGGACGGTGGGAATGAGAATGACACTGATTCGGAATATCATGGGTCGAGTAATAACTTTTTTAGTTGCTTAGAATCTACCGCCGGAGTTATTACCCTGAGGTACTGAAAATGTGATCAAGTAATTTAGGATAAAAAACTATGACACTTATGCCGCAGTATCGTAGCCAGGGGGAGGTCGGGACCCCTCCTCCTCGAAATCAGGGGTGCAGACTTTGAAGAAATATTTGGGGGGGCCCAAACCAGGGATTATGCCCCGGGAAATTAGAACCCTGATAACTTTAATCTCGATGTCTGTACACTCCGGGGAAAATCGACAAGCCTGACACTGTTTTTCCTCACACCCATAAGGAATTTTAGAGGGGGCTTGGGCCCCCTCACACCACATGGAGTGCAGGGGCCACTGCTCGAAATGTAATACAACGAAATAATACTTTGCATCAAACAAAAAAATTATTGATCATGAATTTACAAAAAAATTCTTTACCTGAAGTATTTAGATAATAAAAAGTGTTAAGAGTAGTTTATATCTCTCTACTGAGTACCCCGTTTTTCAAAAATTGCCCCCCTCCCTAATTTTGGACCCCCCCCTCCACCTGAACAAAATTTCTGGCTGCCCCACTGCTCTGCCAATCACGTTATGAACAGGCATCCTTATAAAATTAGGGGAAAACTCACCGAAATATTTTTTTCCGAAGCTGTGCAGAGACTTCTTTTTATCGGCGGAGGCAATTTCGCAGCTTCGATGAATGCCTCGGCCAAACTTTGGTTCAGTCAAATCTCGCGGTAACCGCTATCAGCCACTTGAAATCGTGGAGCAGCTACGATGTCAGCGGAATACTCTTTTCAGGAACTTCTCCCGGCCAACGGAAAGATCCCACGAGCTAATTCACGCCATCAAGTTGCTCCCAGTAATCTCATCGCACTAATACTATAATTCTTACTTCGACTGGGGTCTGAAAATGTAAAAAAAGATAACGTAAGCACACAAAATGAAAAATAGAAGAAAAAATTGCCTCAGTATTTAAAAAATTACTACGAATCAAAAAAATTAAATTAAAAAATGGCTTGCAACTCATTAATCATCAACATAATGTTCAAATACTTACCCAAATACGGCACCTTTTTGGCCACACCGCACAGTGGTCCGAAATCGGAAAAAGCCGGACAAAAGTCCAAAATGGCGTTTCTTGAGATAGGGACCTGAAACTTGGCACAAATACTCATAAATGATGGTTGATTATGGATTTGTATGCCATTTTTAATAATTTTGATCCGTTGTTGAGATACAGCAGCTCAAACATGACCAATTTTCAAAAACTCGCGCGAACTCGCTTTTCTCCGAAAATCTTTGAACTTAAGCAGGTGGTGTTGCAGTTGTATGATTTTTATGGAATAAAAAACACAATATTCCTTTGAGAAGATGCTTTGGCCATATTGTTCATGGTTTTTGAAGATTTTGGTTCACATTTACATGGTTTTACAACACAAAATGGCGTACTCATTTTTCGCGTGAAATTTCAAATAAAGTAGACATTATCTTTCGTTTACGAAATATGGTAATCGGGAAATTTACATCACAGTGTGAAGTAGACATTTATTAAGAATACTGCGAAGAAATCTTGGAAAAAAGTTTGCGACCACGGAAATGAGAGCGATTTTTCGATCTCGCATCAAGTCTGAGCTACGCCACGCGGGACTCTGAGGCTTGGTAACTGCGGGCGATTTATCAAGTTTTTTTCAGAATTACTTCTTAAAAATCGCCATTTGAAGCATGGCACATAGTCAGTATTGACCTTGAACACTATTACCAAGATAATGGATCGATCGATTAACCGTGTAACGCATTACTCTAGTGAAGATGGTAAGGATTAGATTTTTGTCCGTAACATTCTACGTTCACGAAGTATGCTTCGGATATTGAAGTATTGTTAAGAGATTCAGTTGGCATGCGAAATAAAGAGAGAAATAAACAGCTTCTGGGAAAGGCAACGAACTATATTCTTTGTCCAAACCAGTAGCTAAACCTTTTCCTTCCTCCCCTAAACCAAGGGTGGTGGCTAATGCCAGCTCAGCTACCGAAGAAGTACTTTTTATGTTCTGAACTTTTCCTCTCTTAGATCTGTAACACGAAGAAGCAAAGTCTTTCTCGGGCCGGCCTAATGAACCTAACAAAGCAATAATAGTAGGATATAGAGTGGTACATAGAATGCATTACATATGGAATAAGTATAGATATTCAGAAATTAAATTTACTTTAAAAGTTCAAAACATAACGTAAATATAATACATACCTGCTGCCTATGAGGAACCAGGAAAGTATTGACGGACAGATTCAGGGATAATTATTGGCTCCGCGAGCCATTCCTTACTTCGAAATAAAAATCGTTTATTATTACGGCAACATTTGTTCCATATTTTTTCGTAATATAGCCAAAATTCCAACCTAAGAAATTCTCGGAGACCATCAACAGCTTCCTCATAGCTCTGGACATTGTGTCCGCGACAAAAAATCCAGTAAGAGTATTTTTTTTCTCGCCTGATGTTTTACGCTTCATTTCTAATATTTTATTATGCAACTCAGAACGATTTATTTGATATGAATCCATTGCTACTCTAGAAAACAAATCAAAATGATAATTGCCATGATGATAATCTAAAAGTGATATAATACATTGTTTAAGGAGTAGGCAAACACACGTATATTTGGTATGGAAATTGGTACAACTTACCTTAAAAATTTTCAAGCTGGAAAATCACAGTTCCGTCCAACTCCGAGAATAGATAGTAATTATGAGTGATAATTCAATAAAGGTCGAACTAAATCACTGGGCTAGATGAATTTCAGAATTGCACTAGAGCACGACACGTCACTAGGGCAACAAAGACGACCTTTCTTCACCGATTCCAAAATAAAACTGCAAGTTGACGTACGTCTTTGCCTTGAAATTCACCCCACCAATGAATTTACTATAACCTAACACACAAACAGACTTCCGAGTCTCTTTTTTGCCTTTTCGTAGGATCCCCAAATATAAAAAAATACCACACACAGGAAGTACAACCGATGAGAATTTCAACACACTGCCTGAAAAAACACCACATAGCATGAATGACTCTAGTGGACTGAAGCTCATGGTTTAGAAGGTCCCTCAAGAGACGAGAAAATATCTCGAAGGGGTCCTGGTTTACGCTGACTGTTTACATGGAATCCTATATTCGTTGATTGCTGTCCAGAAAAAAAATAAAAAAATTAATGCAGAGCGAAGCACATGGCCCCTTCGCTTAGGACGCTAAGGACTAAAGAGGTGGACCAAACACACTTGGGGCTGGAGGTGACGACAAACAAGGAGGAGACAGAGAGAAGGCATTGAGCTTAGAAGATACCGTATCTCAAGCTAAAGTAGCTGACCTAGCAAAAGATTTAAGAGATCTGCTAGATTTTGGATGATGTTGAAGAAGAGGACTCAGACATCGGTGACGACAGTTCATTCGGGGATTGAAAGTTGAATTACCGTTAATGAAAAAAGACAAACTATAATCTCATAAAAAAGCGAAGTAAAAGGTGAATTCCGAAGTATGTATCCTCTTTATATTCCTGTTTATAACTCCGCATTAAATTAATTCTTAAGATTTAGAGCTAATGATTGGTAATCCATTAATGCTACATTGTTTTTTTTACTGAAATATTCCACTACGAATTTAAAAAACAGGTTCCAAACTTTAAAAACGCAAGTGTTTGATTTCATAATGATTTTTGCATTTACCAAACGTGTTTCTTGTATGCTGTATAACAATGGATAAAAAGTGAAATTTGACAAAATGAATTTAACTCTTTATTTACCATTTTTGTATAATATTTAATTATGAATTCAAGGATAAAAAATTATCTTTTCTTTCTCCTTCAAACATTCTCCTAGTGTATGGTGACATCAAAAAGTAAAAACCCGTGTAGAAGGACCCTTTACATACCTTTGCCTTTAAAGGCCTTGCGTTATCATAAAACGCCACTATCCGCGACCCTGCTCGGCGAGGGTTGAAAAGGGAGGGTAGCTACTGGTAAGCTGTTGATGGTCTCCGAGAATTTCTTAGGTTGGAATTTTGGCTATATTACGAAAAAATATGGAACAAATGTTGCCGTAATAATAAACGATTTTTATTTCGAAGTAAGGAATGGCTCGCGGAGCCAATAATTATCCCTGAATCTGTCCGTCAATACTTTCCTGGTTCCTCATAGGCAGCAGGTATGTATTATATTTACGTTATGTTTTGAACTTTTAAAGTAAATTTAATTTCTGAATATCTATACTTATTCCATATGTAATGCATTCTATGTACCACTCTATATCCTACTATTATTGCTTTGTTAGGTTCATTAGGCCGGCCCGAGAAAGACTTTGCTTCTTCGTGTTACAGATCTAAGAGAGGAAAAGTTCAGAACATAAAAAGTACTTCTTCGGTAGCTGAGCTGGCATTAGCCACCACCCTTGGTTTAGGGGAGGAAGGAAAAGGTTTAGCTACTGGTTTGGACAAAGAATATAGTTCGTTGCCTTTCCCAGAAGCTGTTTATTTCTCTCTTTATTTCGCATGCCAACTGAATCTCTTAACAATACTTCAATATCCGAAGCATACTTCGTGAACGTAGAATGTTACGGACAAAAATCTAATCCTTACCATCTTCACTAGAGTAATGCGTTACACGGTTAATCGATCGATCCATTATCTTGGTAATAGTGTTCAAGGTCAATACTGACTATGTGCCATGCTTCAAATGGCGATTTTTAAGAAGTAATTCTGAAAAAAACTTGATAAATCGCCCGCAGTTACCAAGCCTCAGAGTCCCGCGTGGCGTAGCTCAGACTTGATGCGAGATCGAAAAATCGCTCTCATTTCCGTGGTCGCAAACTTTTTTCCAAGATTTCTTCGCAGTATTCTTAATAAATGTCTACTTCACACTGTGATGTAAATTTCCCGATTACCATATTTCGTAAACGAAAGATAATGTCTACTTTATTTGAAATTTCACGCGAAAAATGAGTACGCCATTTTGTGTTGTAAAACCATGTAAATGTGAACCAAAATCTTCAAAAACCATGAACAATATGGCCAAAGCATCTTCTCAAAGGAATATTGTGTTTTTTATTCCATAAAAATCATACAACTGCAACACCACCTGCTTAAGTTCAAAGATTTTCGGAGAAAAGCGAGTTCGCGCGAGTTTTTGAAAATTGGTCATGTTTGAGCTGCTGTATCTCAACAACGGATCAAAATTATTAAAAATGGCATACAAATCCATAATCAACCATCATTTATGAGTATTTGTGCCAAGTTTCAGGTCCCTATCCCAAAAACGCCATTTTGGACTTTTGTCCGGCTTTTTCCGATTTCGGACCACTGTGCACTAGGGCGGATCGGAAAAATCGATTTTTTTCAAATCCATCTGGCCCAATGAAAAAAAGTTGTGGGACCGATGAAAAATAAGGCCTGAAAAATTTGAGACCTCTAGGTGAACCCCTGACCCTCGCTCAAATGCAATTTAGGGGGGGGAGATCGAAATTCGAAAATTGTAGTATTTTATGGTCATTTCCTATAGATTTTGCCGAGTTACTGCCCTTTAGGGCAAAAATTTCATGCATTTTGACGTATCTGCCACCGTTTAGCCAGAAAATGCCTAATTTGAGTCCGCGTCCGCGAAGAAAATATTCCAACGCCCACGCAGCGTCGCGGATACAAGAGCCGCAGGCCGATCCCCTCCCCTCCCCGCTCGCTTCTACCCCTCCCACGCCTCCAATACAGCAAAATTCATCCCGCGTATGCTTCTAGGAGGTCGTTTATCTTTGATTATATAAATCGGAAGATAGTAGAAGGTAATAAAGGAAGCTTAGTGAGACGACTTGTCCCTTATTAGGCGCCTCCTCGGGGTTAAACAAATCGATGTTACCAACTTTTAGAGAAGTGATGAAATAGTTTTATATCCGAGAACGCAGGAAAGGAGCCTACGGTCCATGAAAAAAGGCTCTCGAGTGGCTATAAAGGTGTGCTAACTTCGGATATGCGCTCCAATTTCGGCTTTATCCGACATATGTGATTAAATGGATTTTGGGCGAAAGCCGCTCGCGTCCCCCCCCCGCAAACCTCTCCCAAGCGCCAAATGCACCAAAATTCACACCAAGTGCGTCTTACTTCGTTAGTCTAAATATTAAATGTTTCAGTATCGTCTGTGGAGGAACTATCACGAAAGAATTATTCAATTACCTGCTTTCCAATCTGTATTTCTTACGTCAGTGTCATTCCTCGTCTTTCACTGTTGTCAACAAAGTTTTGGTGAATTTCTTCACGAATCTCTCGTCCGTATGTATAATAAAAAGAAATATTTTACTTCAAATTTGAACGTTCATCAATAGATTTTTGCAAATCCACAGCACTAAGGTCAGATGTAGCCGGAGGTACGGTGGTCTCTCTCCAATATGTCATCAGCGAGTAGTCCTTAAAGTTGATATTAAAATCCAGCACTTTAAAAAATCTCGGATCGGCCGCCAAACGCATACTTGCAACAACGCAAATTCGGTCCTTAGATTGGCCTCCCAATGTTTGTCGCAAATCTAAGTCAACTTAGTGCAATTAGCAAATAGACCTCTGTAAGGGATAAAATATGATTTGATGCTTTCCCGGCGAATGATGTGGGTATACTCTTCTCGGGATTCAATGAAATTTATCCCTGATGATGAGCCCCGAGTAGGAGCTTGAAACGTTTGCCATTATGGAAAAATTAACCCGGGAAGAGTTTAGATTAGATTAGATTAGATTAGTTTATGCGGTGGGGGATCAGCTCCCAGGGCACTTAGACCTATAGGTCCATTGTGCTAACCACCGATAATGGATCATCCATAGAGGCCAATGTCCTTAACGAAGGACAAAAGGTCCCCAATGGGAAGATCTCTTACTTCCTTGGGCTCTATGAAAGGTGAGCCCAGGTGTCTATATCGAGTCCTCATGATTGCGGGGCACTCGCATATTAGATGGGTGGTTGTTTCTTCTTCCATCTCACACCATCTACACCTATCTGAGTCTGTTATCCCCAGCAGGTGCATATGTCTCATTACGTGATAGTGACCCGTAAGCAGGCCTACTACCGTCCGCACTTGACTTCTGTTCATAAGAAGAAGTCTTCTCTCGAGTCTAGGAGAGATCTCTCCTATAAGGGTTTTTGCCTGACGTAAACCCGGTGTTTCCCGCCAGATCTTTAGGTGTTGGGTTGCTCCCCACCCTTTAATTGCAGCCATCCCAATTGATGAGGCAACTGGCACAATTGGTTCTGGGCCAATTGGATTCTGTTCAGCACCGGCATTTGCCAGTTCATCTGCCTTCTCGTTTCCGGTGATACCTGAATGTCCCGGTACCCAGAAAAGTTCTATTTTGCAGCGGCTGCCCAGAATATTGAGAGCCTTGTAGCATTCAGCCAATAGTTTAGATCTGCACCAAGGTGAGTTCAGGGCTTTTAGAGCAGCCTGACTGTCAGTGCATATATGGATTGGTCTCTTGTAGAGATCTGTCTCCTCAATAGCGTGCACACAGGTTAGGATAGCAAAAATTTCTGCCTGAAACACTGTGGCATATCTTCCTAGGGGAACATGTATGCTCCTAGGGGGGGACTGGCTGTAAACGCCTGCCCCTGCTTTCCCTTCTTTCATGGAGCCATCGGTGAACCACACTTGGGCTCCATTATGAAGGGCTTTCCCCTCTTCTTTTGCCCAGCATTCCCTGTTTGGGAAATGGGTTTTAAAAAGAGGCGGTGAAGAATTGAACGTCGCCATCATGGAATCCGACCCCATCTCAAAAATGGTGCTAGACTCCCTCAGTCCCGTCCACAGTTGTCTGTGTCCAGAGAAATTTCCTCTGTCGTACCACATACCTAGATTTCTCAATCTGTATAACGTGGCTCTTGCATGAACCTCTACTTCCACATAAAGTGGGGGAAGGTTCAGCAGAGTTTCCATCGCCAAGGTTGGAGTCGTCCTCATTGCTCCTGTAATGCCCATACAGGCCATTCTTTGTAGGTGGTTAAGCTTGTTCCTAACAGTAATTTGTTTGGTCTTTTTCCACCATACAATTGAGCAGTGGAGGAAACTAGGTTTCACCACTACATTGTATAGCCAACTAATGGCTTTGGGTTGAAGGCCCCATGATTTACCAAGGGCTCTTCTACATGTCCATAATGAGGCACATGCTTTTTTGAGTTTGCTATCCATGTGCTCTCTCCAGTTGAGCTTGGAATCTAGAGTGACTCCAAGATATTTGACCGATGAGGACGGTGTTAGTCTCTTTCCCAAGAGGTAGGGGGAAGTGAATCCCTCTCTCTTCCTTTTCTTAGTGAAGAGAACAAGATTGGTCTTCTCTGGATTAACAGAGAGTCCTGTTTCGGAACACCACTGGGCTGTTTTGTCCAGGGCTTTCTGCAAAAGCTCACATACTGTGTCTAGAAATCTGCCTGAAACCAAGATCACGATATCATCAGCGTATCCTTGTGTGAATACACCGGTATTGTGGAGGTTTGATAGCAGACTGTCGACTACCATATTCCACAGTAATGGGGACAACACCCCACCCTGTGGACACCCTCTTGTCACAGTCACCGTCAGCGAGCTCCCTCCAAGACGGGCGGTAACAGATCTTTGCTCAAGCATGTATCTGATCCATCTCACAATGTGTGTATGGATTCCATGCCTGTCCGCTGCCAGGCAGATTTGTTCAAAGGATGTATTGTTGAAGGCTCCTTCTATATCTAGAAACGCTCCAAACCCATACAAACCATGTTCCAGTACGTTCTCTATCCTACAGACTAGGTTGTGGAGTGCAGTTTCCACAGACCTGCCCTTCTGGTAGGCGTGCTGATGTGGATGCAGAGGATGGTCCCTAAGAGGACCATCTCTGATATATCTGTCAACTATCTTCTCCAGCGTTTTCAGCAGGAAAGACATTAGGATAATGCCCCTAAATGAGCTAGCCAAAGTGTAGTCCGTCTTCCCTGGTTTTGGGATAAAGACAACTTTGGTAGCTCTCCACTTCTTTGGGATATACCCATATGCAAGACAGGAGCGGAATATCCTTACCATAGGGAGTAATACCAGCTCCTGTCCCTCTTGTAAAAGTGCCGGGAAAATTCCATCTTCGCCGGCCGATTTGTAAGGGCTAAAACTCATTATAGCCCATCTAGTTACTTCATATTTAACGATGCTGGAGGCCAGTCTCCAGTCCGTCACAGCCGGACGGGTGGGAGGCTTCCATTGTTGCATCTCCTCCGACTCTTTGGAGCCTGGAAAGTGAGTCTCCAACAGAAGTTTTAATGCTTCCTTGTCAGAAGACGTATATTCTCCCGAGGGAAGCAAAAGAGACCCTACTCCGGCTTCCGGGTCTTTTGCAATGATTTTATGAAATCTTGAGAGTTGTGGAACTGACTCCACATTCTCGCAAAAGCGCCTCCAAGACTTCTTTTTTGAGCTTTTGATCGCTGATTTGTACCTACGTTGGGTGTCCTTAAAGGTTTCCCAATCTTGCGGCAACCTGGTTCTCTTTGCTTTATTAAAGAGTTTTCTTGTCTCCTTTCGGAGACTTTCTAACTCTGCTCCCCACCAGGGTGGATTACCACTCTCTTTCCTGGTTCTTAACGGGCAGCTGACCTCGTAAGAGGTGATGATGCACTTCTGCAGATGTTCCGCAGCAGCATCAATCTCCTCCACTTTGTTGAATTTGTTAGGAATAGTCTGTGACAGGCTATCCCTTAAATAGTCTCGGTACATTACCCAGTTCGTGCTCCTAGGATTCCGGTATGTGGTTCGCTTTTCAGCGGCGAGCATAAGTGTGAAGAGAATATGCCTGTGGTCTGACAGTGAGACCTCGTTGGATACTCTCCATTCACCCACTGAACTTACCAGTGTATTGGTGCAAAAAGTAATGTCTAGCACCTCCTCCCTCAAACTGTTTGAGAATGTGGGTAAGGAGCCCCTGTTGAGCACCTGGAGGTTAGTTGTCATGAGGTATTCCACTAGGGCTCTGCCTCTATCGTTGGAGTCACTGCTCCCCCACACAAAATGATGTGAGTTAGCATCACACCCCACTAGTAATTCTAGACCATTAGATCTGCAATAACTTACCAACCTCTCCAACTCCGCAGTCGGCGGCAGGTCCGGAGAGTCATATGGTAGGTAGGAGGAACAGGTAACAATCCTCCTTATGTTGGCACCAGTCCCCAGAGTCAGCAGGACTGCCGTCTGGTCCCTGGAGGTAAATTGTGGTAAGAGCATGGCTCTCAACCCATTAACAAAGACACATGTCCTTGGTCTATCAGCATTGGTGCAATGAAACATTTTACCAGATGTTGTACTCAAGCCTCTGACCCTACCTTGGAAAGCCCATGGTTCTTGGATCAGAGCAACATTGACCTTACCTTCATAAAGGATCCTTTGCAGGACCCCTGAGGCGGCCTTGGAGTGTTGGAGATTGGCCTGGAGCATAGTGATGCCTGCCATGACTATTTCTCCACTCCCTCCTTGCTGGTTGAGGCAGCTTCTTCATCAGGGGGTTTCGGTTTATCCGTCCCCCCTGCAGTCCCCAGGAAAGCAACCTCAACTTTGCTAAGGCCGATATGCCTTTGAAAGTTGGGGCCCGATATGATGTCGGCAGATGGCTCATCGACACCCAAGATGAAACGGGTGCCCTTTGCAAGCACCTGCCTGTCATACGTCCTCCAAAGGCTGATGTTGAGCCCAGGATTGACGCGTTTAAGTCGCTCTTGAAGAGGCTTGACCTCTGGCCTGCTGTGTCCTGGGACCCAGACCATCAGTCTCCTCCTCTTTATGAGGGTGTCCGCCTCAACACACTTACAGACGATCCCTTCTACAGGTCCCATCTGTTCCGTGGCGGTCACCAGCCACGACGCTGATAGATCGTTGCAGCAGGCAACCTCCATGGCACCATTGATGAGCCTGGTGCCCATAAAAATCGGGAGCTCCTGGCCCTCTGGGACAGCATCCCAGAGTTTTTCCAGTCGCCCCTCGATCTCCGCAATCCATTCCTCCGTCACCACCCCTGTCGGGTAGTTATGAGGAACGATGGCCATCCTCTTGAGGTCCTTGGTGACCTCAGCATATGAGGGTTTAACCCTCTTATTGTCTCTCGCCTCGCCGGAAGGAGTGTCGCCAGGGGTTCGGCTCCGTTTTGCCGCGGCCTTCGGGGTCTCCGCACCAACCACACCCCGCTCGGGGCCCCTGCTGGGTACATTGTCCCCAGCAGTACACCCTTTCGCAGGGGGGGGCGCAGATCCTCCGGCAGCCTTAGCAGCCCTTTGCCTCTCCCTCTTCCGCAACCTCTTATTCCTCTTGGCGGAAATCTTGCTCTCTGTGAAGAGCCTTCTCATGTCAGAGGCCACACTCCCTAAGGTGGAAGCACCGGAGTCGGACTCCACTGTCATGGGAGTATGAGGCATCTCTTTCAGTGTTGACTCCGAGGAGTCTGATAATAAGCCCTCCTCCTCCCCCGAGGGGTTGGAAGTAGGGCCAACTTTGGTGGGGATCCCCGAAGGGCCCCCTTTTGTCAGGGCGGTTGAGTTGCTCCCGTCTCGATCCCCACAGGGGCTCATCAACAGGGCCTCCTCCTCCTGCCCAGATAGAGACAGAGACCGCCTTGCGGCAGCCTCCGATGAGGTTTTAGATTTTTGTTTGATATCCATGAAAATCCCACGAGTAGCTAGGGAAATAAAGGTCCTGCCCATACAGAGCCCCGCATGTATGAGTAAGGCTAAATAAAACCGGAGGTCGCCTGGTTTCCGGAGTCGCCCCTGCTAGAGACTTCTCACCCTCCGCCCCACCTCACGTGGTCACCTTGGCGCAGGGGCCCACCGTAGTGAAGGGAGCAGTTTATCGACCAGCCAGGTCTAGATCCGTCATGTTCTGCGAAAACCAGGGGCACCTCGTGGAGGATGTGGCTCTACACCACGCATGACGGTCTTGGCAGGCAGCAAGTCCAAAGGCCCGCTAGCCTGCCCTAGGATCACTTATCCTTCGCCCCCTCGGGAAGAGTTTACTCACATAGCAAGGGATGTTGGAATTATGCTTGTAGCATAGGGATGATTCCTCTTTTTTCGGCGGCGTTCACCATCGCATTCAAATCCTTTTTATTTTTGTGTATCTAATTTTCACTCGGAAAGGAATCGAGAATCGCAGATTTTATAACTTTTGCTAATCCTCCGACGGGGGAGGCAAACCCAAAAGTGGGACCCTGTTTCTTCAACTAACATCACACATTCCCCTCTAAACTTGGATTGATAAGTGCTCTTGCCTTTTTTCATTAGACAAAAGTATAGTCTTTCACTCCATAAAAATGTAGCCCTTTGATGACACCCTTTGATACCTCTCTTTTCGTATTTACAATAATTAGCATCTTTTTCTGTCTACGGAAGTAATTCTTGCAAACTACCTTGGATGTTTCTTACGAAGTTATGATTTTTGCGTCAACTGAAGTTGCGGGGACGATCATTGCTGTTTCTTGGTTCTTGCATATACCTCTATCACATTTGGCAGACGCATTTTCCACGCAGAAGTTCCAGTTTGAGTTAAGTCCTGAATTTTTATTTGATGAGGAACGTAGAGATAAAAATCGGATGATTTTTCTTCATTTTAATTTTCTTCGGATGAATTGATGAAGAAAATGTTTGATACTATCCATACAAGAATTGACGATGTTGACTCAACGCTCTCCGACGATTCCCTTTTTTTTCCTCAGTTGTTGAGTTTCTTTAGGACTCAATCCAGCAGCCATCATCTTTAGTTTCGTCCGCTGGTCTCTCAACATACTTCATTGGGGGGAACCTTATGCTCCTTCTTGCTCTTACACGCAAAAATATCGCATAATTTCAAATGTTCTTTCAAAAGTGCTTGAGTTTTGAACTTCAGCAAAAACCCTACTTTTGGCTTATTCGAATTTTCCGTATGTTTTAGTACTTCCTTTTGTACCGCTAAATCCATTTAGTCACACACATAATGGAAGGGAAGCGTCACCATAGTTAGCACACCTTTATAGCCACTCGAGAGCCACTTTTCATGGACCGTAGGCTCCTTTCCTGCGTTCTCGGATATAAAACTATTTCATCACTTCTCTAAAAGTTGGTAACATCGATTTGTTTAACCCCGAGGAGGCGCCTAATAAGGGACAAGTCGTCTCACTAAGCTTCCTTTATTACCTTCTACTATCTTCCGATTTATATAATCAAAGATAAACGACCTCCTAGAAGCATACGCGGGATGAATTTTGCTGTATTGGAGGCGTGGGAGGGGTAGAAGCGAGCGGGGAGGGGAGGGGATCGGCCTGCGGCTCTTGTATCCGCGACGCTGCGTGGGCGTTGGAATATTTTCTTCGCGGACGCGGACTCAAATTAGGCATTTTCTGGCTAAACGGTGGCAGATACGTCAAAATGCATGAAATTTTTGCCCTAAAGGGCAGTAACTCGGCAAAATCTATAGGAAATGACCATAAAATACTACAATTTTCGAATTTCGATCTCCCCCCCCTAAATTGCATTTGAGCGAGGGTCAGGGGTTCACCTAGAGGTCTCAAATTTTTCAGGCCTTATTTTTGATCGGTCCCACAACTTTTTCATTGGGTCAGATGGATTTGAAAAAAATCGATTTTTCCGATCCGCCCTACTGTGCACCGTAACAAAGGCACGTCTGGTGAAAAAGCGAAAGATTTAAATCCGGAACTCAAATTAGATAACTTATCATTAACATCGTTAAATGAACTATGCAAGCCAGCTACACGAACGATGCGGCATCGTCAATGGACTGCGACTAAATATAGCTTCAATGAATGAGCGAAATCACGGCTGTGAAAGAAAGCGAACCGAAGTCGGCCAGTACAGTGCAGATAGTAGGAGCTCCCGACTGAAGACCTATATTGTCAGTGGGACTCGCATTGAAGAACGCCGGCCAAATGACAGGCGTCACGCTGAGCAGCTCAGTTTACGCTGAGGTTCAGTGGCGATAGGGGAGGGTTGGGAGGGGAAGGGGGGATGGCCACCACCCCTACCCCGCCTCCTCCCCCTTCCCTGATTCGCAGTGCAGCGATCGCCAGGAACAGTCCCTCCCGGGCGACGTCAATGCCACCTTCCGCCGTCAGATTGCGCCCCCACGCGGGAGATTACAACGACCGACTCGCGAGTAAAATAGGAGATATTGCTCTACGGAACGAAGAGTGGATCCAGGATTTTGTTCAGGGGGGATTTGGGGTACAAGGATACCTCGTAATACAAAACGATCCCAATGATAATGGGACCGCATTAAAAATTTCGCATATTTTTAAAGGGTCCGGGGGGGAGGCACATCCCCCCGTACTCCCCCCCCTTTAGATCCACCTATGTATCTACATATACATAATACCCTGCAAGCCGCCTAAAGGGCGTGTGATGGAGGTGTTAGGACACCAGCCGTATACAGCTAAAAAAATGAAGTGCTGTAACGAAGTTGGGACTAGCCCTTATTGAAGTCGTTTATGGTTCGGAGGAAAAACGAATTCGCATATCTATCCATTCGGGAAAACAACTCTCTTAATTTATCGCTTCTATCGGACCTGGAACTATAGTGTGGCTATAATATTATGTTCTCTGTGTCGCTCTTAAAGATATTATCAATTGCTCAAGCAATCTAAGCCTAGCGCGCAGCCTCCGGGTCTCCAGCGGCTCTCAGCCTGATTCGCTTAACATCTGAAAAACGCTGTCTGTACGCCCGTAGCAGTTTTTGTCGAATTGCGTTGATATCCTTTGTATTTCATTCAGCTCGCGGATTAAGTCTTTCTGCACCGGATCCCATACGTTCGCTGCATATTCAAGGTGCGGTCGGATGAGAGCAAAATAGCACCTTTCTTTTACTTTCTCATCCGAAAATCTTTCCACAATACGCTTGACGAATCCTAATTTCTTCAGGTCTATGCCGCAATTATTCTTTACATGTGTTCCCCACGTGAGGTTCGAGGTTATCGTAACTCCCAGGTACTTCACTTCGTCTGTTGCCTTTATGTTAATACCATCCATTGCATAAACATGGTTAGAGTTGGGCGAATTCCGCAAGAAATGTACAGATCCATGGTCGAACCAATTTCAACGCAGACTCCGCTTTCATTCATAGCCCTGATGAGAGTTCTATATGAAGTGAAACGTTGGCTACAACTTTTTTGCATCATATACATTTGACCTAGGGGTAATCGCACCAGTCTTTGTCCATGCACCAATGAATGTCCGGCTGAAGTGAATCTTCTATGCAAAAAGATTTACACGTTTATTCCTCGTAGTAATTGGGTAAATTGGTTTCTTATAATATTACCCAATATATTCTCATTCTGTTTTTGAACGTCTGGAAGTTTATGACAACATTATTTTGATCTCCAAAACGAGTGCGTGGCATTTCAATGATCGAGAGGCATTTGAAAAGTCGATAAAGACAAGAGGTTACCAAGTATTTTCTTCGCCAAAATATTTACGCTGGTTACTAGGTGATAGCGTTGTTTGTATTTGATTGCTTGCTAATTGAAGCTCATTCGGGTATGTTTAATCTTAAAAATATATAATTATTACATTTAAAATTTGGCGGACACCTTACTGGTATCGGCTATAAGCGGAAATACCAGTAAATGTCCATTTCGATCATTTACTGGAACGCGTAGAAAACCAGTGAATGTCCCGATTTTCTGGGGGGTAGATATGATTGTTTACCACCGAACTTCTGGATCTAAATTTAGAATATTTTCGCTTTCTGTAGCATGGCGGAAGCAGTTAATAAGGAAAGGCCCTACTCAAGATTTCGATATACCGAAAAAGAATTGGAAAATGCAGTGGCAGCAGTTCGGGCGGGATCACTGAGTGCAAATAAGGCTGCCAAGCAATATGCAGTTCCGAAGTCGACACTTCTCAATAAAATACATGAAAAGGTGCCCAGCCATAGAAAACTGGGACCCCAAAGTATTTTAACGGACCAAGAGGAGTCAAGAATTGAAAAGTGGATATTAGAAAAAGCTAAAATAGGCTACCCAGTACGTACTAACGATGTGAAAGATGCGGTGCAAAGGATTATGCAAGAAACTGGACGACAAAATCCATTCACGAATGACCGACCAGGAGTGAAATGGATGAAGCTTTTTCTTAAACGACATCCCCAAATAAGCTTCAGGTATGCACAAATACTATCAAAAGCTCGTGCAGCTGTTACTGAGGAAACATTAAGGACGTGGTTTTTCGAATTAAAATCGTTCCTAGTGGAAGAGGGCTGCGACGATATTCTATCCGATCCTGAGCGCATTCTTAATTTAGATGAAACGGGAGTCCAGCTGTGCCCAAAATCTGGCAAAGTCTTAGCGGAAAAGGGGACAAGAAATGTCTATGCAATTGAATCGGGTCAAGAGAAAAAATCCATCACGGCTCTTTGTACCTTTTCCGCGTCTGGACAAGACATATCTCCGATGGTGGTATATCCTTACAAGAAAATCCCTCGAGATATAGCCGCATCAATGCCTGAAAATTTTATTGGAAAAAGTGATAGTGGATGGATGATGCTGTTTGCTGTTTGATGGCTATAGTTCGCACATAAACTTAGACTCACATGATTTTTGTGTGAAAAACAAAATTATTTTATTCTGCTTGTCAGCGAACGCCTCTCATATTATGCAGCCATGTGATGTTGGCATATTCCGACCCCTCAAGAAAGCTTGGAAAGAAACGGTGATAAAACACACCCAAGAGTCCACAAAACCAATTACCAAAATAAATTTCGCTCCATTGTTCAAGATAGCCTATGATTCAGCAATAAAACCCGATCTCATAAGAAAATCATTTGAAACTTGTGGTATTTTTCCGTTCAATCCAAACCGTCCAGATTACTCCAAGTGTATGTCGAACAGACACAGAACAATTGCTTATGCACCTGACCAAAATTCAATTGATAGTGCTGGTGAGGGAACCTCAGTCTTTAAAGAAATTGAAGCCGACATCCCACCAGATATTTTACAACTATTTCAAAATGCTGAAAAATCAGGGAAAAATCCTCCATCCCAAACAGTTTTGTACAACATCTGGAAGAAATTCAAACACAAGACGAATAGTTTAACTGAAATTACTCGCCCACAGGAGCAACCCATTGATGACCCCACAACCAGGTCTTCGACTTATGATGACACGATTTTTGATAGCCTTAATAGTATCCCAATTGAAAATTATGAGAATCTCCAGAATAACGGCGAGATATCTCTTTCATGTAAGACAGGTGTGCTTGAGACCCTCACAATTGAGGAAAACCCGACACAAGTGATCTTCGAGGTTTTCCCAGAAAAGAACCAAGACTCCTTACTTTCGGCGGTTCCAAATTCCTCAAATGATGAATGTTATACCGACAATGAAGTGGCCCCCGTCGAAAACAATTTGAAAAATGGTCGACATCAGCCTCAGAATTTCAATGTCCCGTGTCCAGATTCACCCGAAATAGACACTTATGAGACCTCAGAAGAAGAACTAACCCCTTTAGAATCTCGTTCGATTCAGGTAACTTTCAAGAAAAAAGAGTATGAGACAATTTGGAGCAAACACCTGAGTTTCCCACGCATTGCTACAAGTGACCGAAAAAGAAAAGCAAAGAATAAACCCATATATGCTATAACATCAAAACAGTTTAAAGAACCAAGAGAAGAGGAAATGCAAAAAGAGGCTGACGAAAAAGAGAGGAAAAGAATTCTCCAAGAAGAGCGCACAGCCAAGAGAAAGGAAAAGGACCAACAAACGAAAAGGAAATTGCAGGCCCGAGCAGAAGCTCTAGCTTTGAAAATTAAAATGCTAGAGGATAAAGAGAATGTCGAAAATTCCGTTCTCCATCTCCCCGAACCGAAACAGCCGAAGAGCACTAAAAGATCATGTAAGAACATTCAGCAAGAAATAGCCACCAAAAAACAAAAAAATAATTATTGACAATATCCAGATTTCATTCAGCAAACTTATGTATCAATACTTTTCATAATATAATAATATCGTGTTTTTTTAATTATTTAATAATTTTAAAATTAATCTTGAGTGGAAATTTTAAAGTTGGAATGATATAATTGTTGAATACTAATCGAAGCTGTTTGAACTTCTGAATAAAATGATTTAGTTCATGACTTAGTGATGATTTTCATTGGATTGGACTTTCATTGGTACTACCTGTGGCCATTCACTGGATTTTGTGGACATTCATTGGGTTTTTTACGAGTATTTCCTTTAATCGCTGTACTTTTGATCGTTATTCATTTACACCGAGAAGAAAGGTATTAATTTCACACATGAACCTTCAAGACTAAGAAAATTCTATACTGGGGCAATTAGACGACATTTCATTCGTCTAAAATTTAAATTTGTAATTTAACTTCTAAAGTGGACATTCGCTGGTGCGATTACCCCTATACTCCAAGAGTTATTTTACCATTAATTAATCGAGGTCAAGAAAAGAAGAAAAAAGTAAGTATCCATTATTTTGTTCTGGGGGAGCACAAGGATACCTCGTAATACAAAACGAACGCAATGATAATGGGACCGTATTGAAAATCTCGCATATTTTTAAAGGGTCTCGGGGGGGTACATATGCCCCCCATAGATCCGCCTATGTACAGAACCATGGTCAAACCAATATTAACGGAGACTGCGCCCGTTCGACTAATGGCTGCGAAATCACACTAGCAGAAAAGACAATCTAATGAAAAGTCCCTCATTAGAAAGTTGATGGTTGCAACGCCATGGTTAATATGAAATAAAGATATACGTAAACAGTTCTGAGGGAGAGGTCCGTGGGGTCCGGACCCCCCGAAATAAAAAAAACCTATTTCGTTCCTTAATAAAAGGAAACAGAATATTTAAAAATCATGAAACGACAAAATATTTCTGGTAAAAATGAAGAGTCATCGTTTATGAAAGTGTTACAACTAGTATAAAACCCTACACTTAGTACCTACCATGTTTTTCAAAGAATGTCCACTCTGGTTTTGGACCCCCTCCAAACGAAATTCCTGGCTACCCTACTACTCGTAAAGAACTCCAAACCATTCCAATACTTAAGGAAATGAAAGGAAATTTCCTTGTCTTCAAAGAAATCTTTGAGATCAAGAACCGTCAGAAATTGCCACCCTCCGAACCTCACAATTCGACTTACTATTCAACTTTATCCCCTCCCTTTAACTATCCAGAAGCGTTACCGTTTCTTCATTGCGATCGACTAAACTGAATTGACCCTTATCGATATTAACCGCAGACGGCCTTTGCCCTCGACTGGTTAAAAGGGTAAACATAAGTGATGTTCCGGCGTGGAGTGGCTGGACACGCTATATATGCCTCAAAATTCGATTAAAGCGGAAAAGACACCCTAAACCTTCTTTCAACAATTATCTTCGAATTCAAACCATTTCTTTCGGGTGAAAATTTCAGAATTATAGACGATTACTACTGTCTGTAAAAAAAAAGGCAACATACCCGAGTCTGAGGAGCTCTAGCGTCCAAACGAAGCAATCAATTTCAATGCAACAAAAATCATACGAAAGAGAAATTATTTCTACGTTGTGTCATTTACTTTTAAAAACTTTTGGCTCAATAGTGTTTCCCGTACTTAATTTTTCGTCAAAAAAGTACCCGATTGTTGCGCGTAAAATCCAGTTGTACAAATTTAAGCGCTTGGCATTCCCGTAGTTTTTGATTCTATGACTTTCAATTTTAATATAAAGAAGCCATATCTATTGTTAGCAGTTCACCGAATACAAATTGTTTATACCACTAAAGTTAACGGAGTTGTCGTAAACAACGCAAACCTCTGCTAACTTCGAAACCAGTGGGTCAATTGAAAATGGATTGGTACTGCTGTCTTCAGTAGAATGTTAGTAATGCAAGTACATAGAGAATGTATATAAAATATCAATAATAACGTCAATATCACTTATTATTTATCTAGATGTTTCTATACGCGCACCGGCAGCTCCGTCGCGTCGTGGGAGGGGGAGGCGAAAAGAGACGCGTGGTTGCTACGGACTCGCCAGACGGCGCACTTCCTTTAAATGACCGGCTCGCGATTCCTTTAAATGACCGACTCACGCGATGAAAGTATCGTTGTTGCACCCTTCATGTAAACCTAAGGTCAGGTTGGGCTGAGCTTTCATCAAAATGCTTTTCTGCGACGTAAATTATAAGCCATAATAGCATAAATTTTCTCGTATGGTAAAAAACTATTTGAATCAATTGCCATCAGCATTTCCCATGTGGGATTTGGAAACGTGGGACACTCATTCCTCAAATAGAAACCGTGGTCCTAACATTGCTTTAGGACACTAGTTTATTTGATGTGGGGTGGATGAATGGAGGTCTCGGCTCGGGTTCATGCGGGGGCACCCCGAGATAAAAATTTTGGAAATTACATCCCACGAAATGGATTTTGACGCTTTTTTTGCTCTAATAAGCAGTGGCGGCTTGCCTATTAAGGGTGTTCTATCCTAATTCAAAAATCCAAATTCAACCGTCGCCGGATTTTAGTTGCGAAGTCGGCCGCTACGGCCAGTGGAATGGGAAGCCTCCTTGGGTGGAGGGGAGTCGTCGCTGATCGAAGGAAAAAAAAGGAAAGGAGGAGGGGTCGAGCATCGCTCCGACCGAAAAAAACACCCGACGCTGTATCAAGTTTCACTGCGGAGGGTCGATATTGAGAGTGGTCAGGATTCAGAGGTTGATTTTTGCTCTCTGGCGGCATTAGTCCCACCTCAGCCACTCGGTTGCCGTTTCTTGGAAGAATCCAAATACGCACGCTCTCGACGAGGCTGGGAAGTACGGCCGGCTTCTATGAAGAAAGGCGATTACTTGTATCGTTCTCTCCTTATTCGACTCTCCTCGAAGGGGAGAGCTGGTCAACGTTCATATCACAAAATTATTAAGTGCTATTCAAAGCATCGTAAAAATCAATTACGCTAACCGAAATGCGCGTACTTCGTGAAACTTTTTTTAAAAGTACAACTTTACATTTTTACGTTAATTTTCAGTATGAATGAAATAGTAATCACCCACGTCCATTTGAAAACTTGTTATCAATACAGTTACTTTCCGAAACATGTTTATTCAGTAATCATAGCGCTGCAGGGAGAACACTAATGAGACATATGACAAATAATGAATGAACGAAAATTGATTTTCTATCATCTTTAATATTTATTGATTTATATGGTAAGAACATCATAAATTGCATATTGCATCAGACATCACATACAGCTTTAATAAGGCCAATAAATCTGAATAGATCGCATCGGGTCATATTGAATTTTTCTTCGATGTTTTTTTAATAAATTATGCCGTTCGAACTAGAGTTTTTCTGGTCTCTAATTTCTTGTAATTCTAACCATAAGTAACGTTTAATATTCAAAGTGTTCCCTAGTTTTGCTGCAACCGAAGTTTTGACCCGATGCGATCAAAAGTGTTACAATTTATTCTCGCTTCCGATTCATCGTGAAGACGATTAAAATTCATTCCATCGCATTTGGCTTGATGAAATCGCCGATGACTCATCTTCCTGGAATACACCCATGTGCTAAAAGTTTGTGTGAAGAATCATCAGCATTTCGCCTCTTTTTGCACAGATTATTACATATAATTGTTAAAATCACTAATTTCTACTTTAATTCTGTTTCTGGAAATTATGCAAAGGATCGTGATACTTGGCAGTTGAGTGAAGATGAATAACTGGCTGTTATTAGTCTCCTTTTTCTCTCAGGTGCGTATGAAATTTCCCATGTTGATATTAGGGAGATTTGGAGCAAAGAAGTCTATCAATTTTTTTCCCGTACACTGAGCTATCGGATTTTTTTTTCTACGGTGCATTAGTTTTTATGACCTTAGCACTAGACTAGAAAGTAAGAAAAGTGAATAGTAAGCCGCAGTTACTGAGTTCATTAATAAAATATCCAACAAATTTGAAATTTCAAAAACACCATCAGAGTACATCACGATCCTTGAGCAACTTATATCATTTCGAGGACGATGTCCTCCAACGCAGTATCTATCCCAAAGCCAAAGAAATATGTTATTGAAGTCATTGCTGCGGTGGATGCTAGGAAATTTTACCTAAAAATTGAAATTTATATGGGCACGTAGCCAGATGCCCTTTCAAAGAATCCAATTCACCTCATGAAATTGTCAAACGCTTAGCAGAGCACATTGAATGCAGAAGAAATATTACCAGTGACAATTGGTGTACCAGCATGCCTTTAACAGTAGAACTTTATCAAAAAAAGTTTTGGGGGGGGAGCGGGCAGCTGACCCCCTCCAGAAGAAAAAATCGCAAAAGTCTTTAAGCAAAATCAGTACTGAAGTGAAACGAAAGTATTCAACAAATTTTCTTTAAACCCACGAAAAATGATATGCATTAGTAGGTATAAGATATGTAACTAAAATAAAAATATTTTTTCTAGGAAATGATATCATAAACTAATAATGCGCTGCTATAATTTTCTTAAAATATTTGTTTCATTCACCTTTTCCATGCCAAAATGTCACAACTTGGCTTGCTCCCCCTTCTAGACTATGGCTTGCCCCCCCCCCTCCCCTAGTTATGACCCTGGGTATGTCCTTGTCTTACATCCTTCCCTTTTTGCTTTACTCCCGACATTTCCGCGTTGTAATACCTACGTTTCAATAAAATCCATGTAGTACTTACTTCTGCCATTATCCATGACGCAAGTATTACTGCCTCAGGTGGTAACAAAATGCTTCCTGACATTATATCATTTTACAAAACTATCAAGGGGGTGTGGATTCAAATGATCAGCTTTGCTCAAATTATCGTGTTTACAAGTAAAATGACCTCCTAAATCCGAATATGAACTTTGTTTTTCTCCATCACCCACCATTTTCGGGGGAGCTCCCCCCCCCCCCCTCCAATTTTTACCACTTTTCGGTCATTTGGAGAAATTAAAAGGATTATTTTAGCATTTAAATTTTTTCTAGGAGTTTTGAGGGGTGCAAAATTCTGAAAAAATAATATTAATGGTAAAGATGTAGATTTGAGGGGAATTAGTCTCCGTAAATTGTGTAAAAACGCATTAAAATGACCAATTTTGCCATTTTTTCGCAAATTTTCACGTATTTTAAAACATTTCCAGGTTCTATTTCACATCATCCTCCCCGAAAGATAATAATACATAACAGCAAGAAACAGCAGTATTAATAAAAATATTTTTCTGTATAGCATAGCAACAATAATTAAAATATGTAGCAATAGCTCGGCAGATTCAATTTGCTACTCTGGCCCTCGCAGTGCCTCTCCCGCTCAGGCTTGGACGGTAATTCTCTTGATTTCGCAGCTAAAAAAAAGAAATGTAATACTTTCTAGTTCCACGCAGAATATAATACTGAGATTTTATATTTTCATTGGATTAAAAAAATATTCTTTCTCCTTAATCATGGAATTCCACAAAGTATCAGCCTCTCAAATCAATTATGCATATTGAAGTTGTCATCATCTTCCCTCGGTATACCTCTTGTGATCGCAGAGTCAACTCTTTCGGTGTTCTGGACAAGGATCCTTTTTTCCAAGTAATTTAAATAGTGCAAAACAGTAAAATACTTGGTCAAACTAATGGAACATATGGCACGAAGTTACGCCTGTATGGATGCCAATCTCTTACAAAAGGGTATAAAAATCTTTTCCTGTAGGACAAGAGCGCCAACACTGAAATTAATTTTTACGTAAGATGAAGGCTTGGTTTTTTTACTGTAATTAAATGCATTGTTGATAGAAATGATGATACCATGTGACCCAGAAAAATGGAGACTGTTTATGGATTCGTCAAAGACAAGCTTTGAAGTGGTCCTGTTGGCCAAAGGGTATGAGTTACCTTCTGTCCTATCTGCATACTCTGCTTTTATGAAAGATACGTCCGGAAATATCAGCAGAATCCTTGAAAATACTAATTATCGTGATTATAATTGATATGTTTGTGCTATTCTGAAAGTTGTCGCTCTACTCACGGGAGTGCAATCAGGCTTCACGAAATACTGCTGCTCCCTTAGTGAATACAACAGCCGCGCCCGAGAAATACATTGCATCTTACGGAAATGGCCTCTGCGAGAAAGCTTCACCCATGGTTGTAAAAATTTTGCTCGTGTTTCCCTGGTTCCGAAAGAAAATATTCACTTGCCACAATTGCACATCAAACTAGGACAGATGTGTGAAAGCAATCGACAAGACAGGAGCTGAATTTCAATTTTTAACTTAAAGTCTTCGTTTTAGTGAGGCTAAAACCAAAGAAGAAATTCGTGGGCCCCAATTATTGGAAACTTTTCCAAGATTCAACGTTTATGAAACACCTGAATCATAAAGAAAGTCGAGCTTGGTTTGGATTCTGAAAAGTTTTATAAATGTTTGGGTGACAAAGAAGTGATGATTATGTCGCCCATGTCGAGGAATTGCTACCAGCGTATTAGGGCATGGGGTGTAACATGTCACTAAAAATGCATTTCCTACATTCACACCTGGGAATATTTTGGAGCAGTTTAAAATTAACATTGGGAACGGTTCCATGAAGATATCACCAAAGGAGAGGAGATTTTCAGAGAAGTTGAATGCGGGCATGTTGGTATGTACATTAGGCCTACTGCTGGTTTATGTATGAGAAACTTCTACCTCAGTGTATAAAAGGAAATCAAATACCAAATTACTTATGTTATTTATCGTTCTTCACATTTGTTATTTTTCTCTTTGTTGATGCGCGTGTGACATTGGGGGCGCAGGCGTGGTAGCGTACCTTCTGAAAAATTGGCACACATTTTTATTATTTTTACCTTGTCGTGTTCATAAATATTTTTATCATTGCTGATACAAGCTGTTTATATATTTTTCCATCATTTTGGGATATTTCGGGTAGAGTAAGATGAAATGGGAGCTGAAATATGAAGAAAATAAGTCAAAAAAAGCGAAAAAAGGAAAGGTTGATGATTTTTAAAGTGTTTTTTTAGTCATTAACGGAAACTAATCCTCCTAAATGTACATCCTTACCATTAATTATCATGTTTTAGAACTTTTCACCTATCAAAAGCCAAATAAGAAATCTAAATTCTAAAATAAACCTTTTCAGTCCTCCAAATTATTGCAAAATTGATGAAAATTAGAGGGGGGCCTTCCGCCCAAAAATGGTGGGTGATGGAGGAAAAAGGATGTCATATTCGGATTCAGGTGGTGATTTTTATTAGAATCAGTAGGAATGGTATCAGGGCTCGAGGCTTTATCATCCTTTATAACCTGTCCAATGTAAATCATTCGGAAGCGTCCCTTGCCATTCTTCCCTTCCACCTGTCCTTCTATGAATGTTTTCATCAGGCCATCAGGTCTCATAATGTGGACAAGTAAGTTGACCCGTCTTCTGCTTAAGGTTTTTTGAAGACTTATTTTTTATCCCACTTTCTTTGCACTCATTCATTATTTACACGTTCGATCAATTTTATATTCATCATTCTTCGGTAGCAACACATTTTGAATGCTTCCACTCTTTGACTTCTCTGCTGCTATCAACGTCTAAGCCTCACTTCCTTAGAGAATCATACTCCATATGTAGCATATGATGAATTGTTTCCTTACTTCTATGCTTGTATTCTCAGATGTAAGAAGATTCATCTTTTTGTAGTAAGCCCTCTTTGCCAGCGCTATTTTACTGACTATTTCTTTCTTGCTTCGTCCATCGTTGGTAATTCGGCCTCCCTGGTAAGAAAACGCTTTCACCTCTTCTAGCTTTTGATTTCTTAGCTTAATGTTTGTCCTAGCCTCCTCTCTTTTGCTCCGTACTAATATCTTAGTCTTCCTTTTGTTGATTTTCAACTGATATCTGGCCATATTCCTTTATATATTTGTCAAAGTCTTCTTAAAATTCTTCTCTGTCTCGGCTATGACTGCTATGTCGTCAGCGAATCGTAGCATACTGTTTTCTCTCCGTTAATATTGACACCCAAAGCCTTCTCCTTACAATCACCTAAAATTATAAGGTGTTCTTCACCTCTTACCTGTTTGATTACTGCTGTGATATCTTGATATACGCCTTAAACTTCTTCATCCTAGTAGTCCGTCGTAGGTATGTTAACATGTTCTACTACGGTATCTACCGGCTTAATCTCTAGCTTTACCATAATTATCCTTTCATTTAGCGCGGAACCTTTTTCCATGAATTTCGATCGTATGCTCCTTATCTTTTACATAATTAACGGAAGGAGGAATATTTCTCGCAGTTTTTCAAAGTAAATTAGTGAAGACATTAGAAATAATTTATCCCCTACGAAATTAAAGCGGGCCAAATGTTGGCAAAGTCGAATCCATCAGTTCGTAATCAGACATAGCTTAGTCCCAAGAAGATACATTGAATGAATTACACACAATTTGTACGTTGAAGATGGTGTTATAACATTGAAATCTAGGTCACATTAACTTTTCTTATAATCGTGGAAAATTGCTAGTGTTTCTTTCAATATGGAAAAATTCCGCTCCATTACGTTTGAATCTTCGGATTTTATTTGTAAGTTGAATTAAGTGTATGTTTTTATGAAGAGCGTTTGAAAAATTAATCATTCTACCAAACAAAGTTGTTAAGCATGGAACGGCAACTAAAAATTATCTAACGTGTAGTGGTTAGAGTTATTCGTAAAAGAGGATATTCCAGCGTCACATGCAAAAGGTTTTGTGCTCTCACTCATACAAAGTACTGCATCGAACAAGCAAATTTGTACGCAGTCACGCGCACGAGTGCATAGTTAAATACACTAGTGCATAGGTAAATAAGTATGATAATCAACATGAAAAAATCATTTGACTAACCTGGGATTCGAACCCGGATATCCCCGATGGCCGGTCAAATATGCTACCACTTATACCACGAAGCAACCTTTTTCCTTGAATATGAAATTCACTGACTCTTCAATGACTCTTTTTACTTGTGTCTAAGATTCGCCTAGAAAAAAATTATTTGGTAATGTAACTGACCGGCAATCGGGAGGATCTGGGTTTGAATCGCGGCTAACATAAGCGAAATGTTTTTTTTCGTGGCAAATAACAGTCTTGGTATATATGTATTCTCATTCATATTAAATAATAGTGGAGTATAAGAACTAAAATTCCCTACGCAATTAAAAAATGGGAAACATATCAAGTACAAGACCCAACTTCAATGCAGGATTCCATCCCGGAAGGGTCATACAGTGTACTGAGGGGTAGAGAAAAATTGATCGGGTAATGCTCCTGAGAAATTTTAGTTTCTTCCCAATGACTACAACCGCTCTGCGGTGATGTTAGTATCATTCTAAACTGAAGAAATTTTAATGAAATTACATTCAGTTGTCATAAATTTCTAGACGTATTATTATGCCGAAGAATTTCAACAGTTAAATTAAATGAGTCTACCTGATCCTGCGCACTAGTATTTTGCATGAAGTCTCGCATATTTATATCGCAATGTGGTCGTTTACTCTGGCACGAAATCGTAATTTTAGTTAATAATTCGGTCGATGGATGGGTAAAAATAACTAACTACCTCGTTCAGTCATTCTCACAAAAATTAGAATTGAAAAATCGCGGAAGTTGCCGCCCACTTCTGAGAAAAGTTGCATTCATCATCAGAGTTTCGGTTCATTACGACCTGTAGTGAGAACCATTCATTGAGAGAATCAATAGCTCAGAAGAGTGTAAGCAGCACGTGAATTAGGTTGTTGGTGAGAGATATAACGCGAAGTTAGTTTGCATTACTTCACTCAAGCGAAATAAATATCCCACATTCGAGTTTTATCCGTGTGTATTGTTTGTTTTCTCGTCACTCCTGCTACACAAGTAAAATTCTTGTCTTATACTTGTAAAACTGGTTCGCAGGTTCATTGGATCTCGTGTATCTATTTTTTGCATACCACAAGCATATTTACGCAAATAGGAGATAGTTAACGATTAAATTCGGTCATCTAGACGTCATCGCTGTATTACATTGACCAAACATCAACCCTTGCTTAGTGATACGGTGGTTCAAGTTCAAATTCTTTCTTTTGGGTGACTCACGTAACGATTAATAATAGTAATATTAATAAATAAGAATATTTTTATAAGGAAATAACTTTTCGAAGTTTTCTGCCTCGGTTGCAAGTCATCGAGAAACATATATGTCGGAAATGCGAGACAAATAAAACAACGTGATACTTTTCATATCGTGTTTTGATGACATAACGGTTACTTTTGAAAATATTTAGACACGAAATGAAGATGTGCACGTTATATTACCTACTCGGTGAAATATTTATTCTTGGTTAGCGTCAGCAAGAACTTAAAAGGCAATGGCGTAACCATCTAATTGATAATGTGCAGTATATTCTCTATATTCATCTTATTTTCAATGCTTGGTTACAAAAAATTAATATATTATAGTCATAGCCAATACATTATCGAGAGGTACTTACTTTAAAGCTGTTTCTCCTTCTGCAGTGTAAATAGCATCTATTGTTGCAGGTTTGTAATGACTAAAATGGTTAAAATAATTTGATAGTCTATTTCTTAGCTGCATCACGTGTTTGCAGATTTTACGTGGATGAAAATACCTGTCTAAAGATATACTAACTGTTAATAATGTAGCACACTTAAAAAGGATTTATATATTCACCATTATTCCTAGTATTTCTTTTCCACCTTCCCACAAAAGATATGCTTCCTCTTTGATTTCCTTTCACTTTCCATGCATAAGAACAGAAAACTTGAAAACTCGCGCTAGCCCCGTTTCAAACATGCCGCTCTCAACACAAGAACATAGGGCCTCGGGTAATAACTGGGCTGGGGCCCGACCACGGGTCAGACGGGCTTCTAGGTCGAGGAAAGCATAGAGGAAAAAAAACATGTAGGGGACGCAAGAGACGATGGAGGGGAGGTAGAGAGAGAGACTGCTGTGGGGTGAGAAGCTCTTTCACCGAGAGTGGGGGATCATACAGCAGCGCCATGGAAGAAAAGATCGTAAGCGCTTGACGTTGAGAAAACACGCTTGGGAAATTGAGCTATAGCGTGGTTATTACAAATATTACATTGATGAAACGTATCTTATTTCCAAGAAGAAGGATGAATGTTCTCATTTCCCGAAAAAAAAATTCAAATCGCGTTTTCTACGTGGTAGAATTACATCGAGAAAACAGGCGTTTTATTGTGTTTTTCAGCGCCAATAACTAATTAACAAATGCTTTTCAAATATTTTTTTTCGCTTGCCGAGAACAATAATCTTAGCTTAAACCATATCCAAAACAAGTTCTCTCCAGAGTGTATAATAAGCGAGCAAATGGCGAGCAACCTGAAGTCTGCAGAGCCGTTTTTCGCGGAGGTATAGAACACCCTTAAAGGACTCTCGGACGCCGCCCCACCCAAAGATTCGAAAAAGGAAAAAAAAAATTAAATACCCATTCAATTACAATTATACATCTAATTAACCAAAGTGTTTTTTCAATCGCACATATCGAAAATGTAGGAAAATCACTCAAAAATAGTGCGGTAAGTTTTAATTTGTAGTCGTGGGGCGCTGGCCAGAACGTCCCAATCCATATTAACATGCAGTCATATGAAGAGTGGTAGTGTTGGGGGCTGCTGGTGCTATGACGCGTCTAAGCTTGTGCCTTGTGGAAGTCTTGGGACGCCGCCCGACAACGCGGAGAACGACGTATCAGTGAGTTGTGATCGCCGCGCCGGCCGTATAATCTTGGCGTTGCAGTGTTGCAGAATACCTTGTTTTGGTGACCAGTTGACTTATTATGTGTAATTTGTTTTATCGAATGAGTGATTGGTATGTAAATAGGCCTAGTTTTAGTTGAGTTAATCGAGTTAGTGATTGTTAATGCTATAGTGTTAGTGATTGCTTGGTGTATTAAAGAGTCATAATGGTCTCGTCTCTTTCCGACGATGTGAATTTTATTGTTAGTAATGGTATTAAGGAACTGCAATATAGGATTGAGCTCAAGAATTTAGGCCCCCCTAGGTCCATAGTAAAAGAAATTCAACAACAAAAAGTCTCCAAAGCACGAAAGTTTCGTTCGAAAATTTTAAAATAATTTGTACAACTATGCGCTCATTGGTTGTGTGGGTGCGTGGTCAATCATTCTTTTTTTTCTATCCTTTTTTGTAATGAGAGTTACAGACCGTGCATGGGCGGTGGATGGTGTCTCGGATTTAAAACATATGAATGATTAGTAAGTCAGAAAACATAAATTGAGTGAAAAACATGATAATGCTTATTGTTGAGTATGCCGTGTTAGGCAAAGTTGACATTAGTCCAATTAGATAGTGCGTGCAGATTAAGAATTGAAAAACTAAATGAAGAAGTCTAAAAATGCCTAAAAACCTGTACGTACTAAGTAAATTGATAGATGTCAATAGTATGTTTAAGCCTTAGAGTATCTAATAGTATATTTTAATCTTCTATATTATTTCTACTGTATAGATACATTTTTCTCAACTTATACGCAACCAAACTCTACAAATGAAGTACCAAAATGCACAGAATTTATGAGAGAACAAGCGACGGCATATCTTAATTCCTAAATATTGCTATTGTTTCCTAAAATTCGTTTTTAAATAACAAAAAAAAACAAAAACCGGTAAGTATTCCTGACGTTAACGGCGCACAAACTGATACTCTTGTTCATTTGCGACAATATCTCGTATTCCTAAAATAACTTTTATCAACATGCGGCTGATTCCACATTCAAGTCTCCTGATGATACGAAAGTGTGTGTCATCATGTGCGTTTAACAGAGGATAGTGTAATTACTTCCAATGTTGTGTTTAAAGAGGTCCTCTGACCTGGGAGCGGGTGAATCACGCTCGTCAAGTTTTATTTGGTTAACTAGGTATTTTTGTTGAAAAAAAACGGAACATATGGCATCAAATTTAAGACCTAGATTGCCTTAAAAACTAACTAAAGATACACAAATTATATAAAAATTTTGACCCCTCGATGGAGTGTGCCCCCCCCCCCCAAGCATTTGACTCACGAGCCGCCACTTCTAATAAGAGGATAAAAGTTTTTTGAAATATCCATTTCGTCAGAAACAAAAGACTGTAAAATTGAAACACATATTAAATTGTATTTTTTTTCTTTTCGTTGTTTATAAAATCATGGTGGTGAGGCCGGTTTCCATCCTGAGACTCTGGATTTCCCCGGTTTTGCTTGGATGGCGAGCTTTCACGGTACGGAGGTGTGGTGGTGGAGATTGCAAAGGTTTTCGTTGCGAAGGGAAAGTAAAATTTCATTAAAAATTTTAGGTTTTCCCGGCGTATAGATTGATGAACAGTTTCTCAGGATTCAAAACCTCGGGAGTGTACAGCGTCCCGTGTGAGTGCGGTCACGTTTACATTGGGGACACTGGCCGCACAATCGAAAAACGTCTGACGGAGCATGAAAGATGCATACGCCCGTGTTATCCGCTAAAGTCGGCGGTAGCGGCACTCACTTTCGCGTGCCAACTCTTGGCAAGTAGAATGCGTGGCGCGGCGCCGACGCTTCCCGCCCGCCCGCGCCGCGGAGACCTGCACCCAAGAAGCGGCTGGATATCTCCTTTCTTTCCGCTGCTGCCAACACCCGCTCCTGCACCGCCCGCTGGAACAGCGGAATCAATCAAGATTCCGCTGACAAAGCGGGAAAAGAAGCAGCGCTTGCAAGCCGCCGCTCCCTCTAAATCTGCCGGCTTCTTTGTCTTCTCTGTCCATCCACGATTCCATGGAGGCCATGAGTACAATTGCTGCCAATCTTCAGGCAACTCTACAACTCCTGGCGTCCACCATGGCGCAATTACCTGATATCATTCAGTACATCAACAATGGCCAATAAATTACAACGAAAGCAACTCACAGTCGTCTCGTGGAACGCGGGCGGCGCCGTGGCGCGGAAAACTGCAGAGCTCATCGCATTTTTGGCTCGGCAAAAATGCGATGTGGCCCTCATTCAAGAGACACAGCTGAAGCCGACAAGCCACTGGACTATTCCCAAAAGTGCTCTGCGATGATCGCAATACCGGCGCCAACGGCGGCGGAACGGCGATCATCGTCGCGGATCACATCAATGCACAGAGATTCTCTTTAGATACTTTGCCATCATCGATCGAGACAACTGCCATCGCCCTGGAGATGGAAGACGGCCCGCTGCGTCTCATCAGCGTTTACTGTCCGCCGCGTAATACCTTGCGTGCGGAGGACATAAATGCGTTGTTTACATCTGACGAGCCGACGATCGCAGCGGGCGATTACAACACCAAACACCCCGCTTGGCACTCCAGAGTCGAGAATCAGAAAGGACGCCACCTTTTGAAGATCATCACGCAGCGAGGGATTACCGTCAGCGGGCCGCGGACGCCGTCTCGTTACAACACGCAAGGGGAAGGCGATGTGCTCGATATCGCATTGCACAATCTCCCGTCGGCGTTGTCTGCGAAATCTATACACGCGCTGGACAGCGACCACGTACCGGTTCTATTCCATCTAAACCGGCGCCCAGTCGCGCTGCTTCAACGTATCATCAAAGATTACCGAAATGCCGATTGGGAGATATATCGTACCGATGTGACGACGGGTATGGAGCACCGCCTGCCACTCACCCCTCTCATCACACCGGAGGACATCGACCGGCAAGTGGCTACGCTGACGGAAATCGTCACGGAGGCGATCGAGAAATCGGTGCCGACCAAAACAGCTCGAAGCTGGAATCATCTCGCTCTTCCTTTCCACATTCGATGTCTTATCCGGACCAAAAACTATCTTCGTCGCACATTCCATCGGCAGAGACATCCAGAGGCAACGCAGATAAGGCCCGGATGAACGACGCGAGACATCGAGTGCGCGATGCCATCAAAGACTTCAGGTAATCATCACGGGATTCAAAGATCAGCTCTCTGGATCTCGCCGACGCGACGGCTCACTTTGGCGCATGGCGAAAGCTTTGCGCGATACATCGGCGGAATGAGCACCACTTTGAACGGAAATCGGCCCGATCTACTCGCATCAATCATAGGCGGACGCAATGGCTGAGTATCTGGAGAGAATCTTCTCCCCCCTTCCACCAAAGGCTGGCATTCTATGCCCACTGCAACAACCTGTCTCTTTCCGCACGCTTAGCAGAGAGAGGTGGGGGCTTTACGGACAACCAGCGGCAGAGGAGGTGGAGGACTCGGGGGGGGGGGGAACCGGAGCTCCCCGCCCCCACTCAGGCAGCGGCGGAGCCGGCGGCAGAGGAGGAGAGGGAGGTTACAAGCCACCGAAGCTCCCCCTTCCCTTCCCAGCCGGCTGCGGGCGGCCTACCGGCCGTTCACCCACTGCAGACAACGACAACAGCACAACGCCACGCACGCCCTAGCCTTTGCCTGTACTCGACCGGGTCTCCGATCCCCTCCCACAATCCTCCCTCTCCCCCCTCAGCTATGAACCACTCACAACATCGGCCACGCGACCAGTGGCGCCGACTCCATGGGGCCTGAGGGGGCCGGATCCCCCTCAAAAATTCATTATGGGTGTGAGAAAAAAATTGTCAGGCTTGTCGATTTTCCCCAGATTGTCCAGATATCGAGATTCGAGTTATCAGGGTTCTAATGTTGATCACATGATTCTTTTTAAATGCTTAAAAAACTTAAAATTCACTACTTATAAAATTTCCCGGGGCACGATCCCCGGTTTGTTCCCCCCCCCCCAATGTTTTTTGTAATTCGGCGTCCCTGCACGCGACTCCCATGCACTTGCATGCGTGGAAGACCACAGGCAGAGAATATAGAAGCGGCGACGACCAATGCACTTGGTTCTCGCCGGTTAACTCATCCCGCCTCCCACCACTCTCCCACGCGCCCCCCAAAGCAGAGGACAACATCATGTGCACGCGTGGGAAGCCAAGGACTTCGAAGCGGCTAAAAATTCCAATGCGGCGAACAATACCGATTGTTCTCGCCGCTATGCACAACCTGCGATACACCCGGCGACTAGCATCCCATCTACGAAGAGGAAGAGGCGAGTTCGGGACGGAGGAGAGAAAGCGCCCGATATTTCGGCATCTCATCTTCTCCAAGCAGTGAAAAACACCACGGCAAAGAAAGCACCACGACCTGACGGCATCACCGGCGCCGCCATCCGAGCCATGCCGCGCTCAACGGCATTCATTCTACTGTGCATAATGAACGCGTGCGTCTCTATTGCATACTTCCCATCTCAATGGAAGCGCGCACGCGTCATTTGCATAGTTAAGCCTGGTAAATCGCCCAGCCGCTTGGAGAATTATCGGCCGATTTCTCTCCTCAATTCGCTGGGGAAATTATTCGAGATCGTCCCATTACAGCACCTTCGCAGGATGAGCTGGATCTTCTCCCGGACTACCAATCCGGCTTCCGGAGCGAGCATTCAACAACTCATGAAGTCGCACGTCTGCTGAACTATGTCGTTGAGGGCTTCCACTGTAATCCACATACAGCTGGAGGCTTCTTCGACATCAGCAAAGCTTTCGATAAAGTGTGGCATGAAGGCTTGCTCTGGAAGCTGATGTGCTTCGGTTTTCCACGTTGGTGTCTTCGCATCATCGCGGCCTGGCTCCGGGAAAGAAGCTTCTCCGTGGCATGGGGTCCGGCGACATCGATGCAGCGGCGAATAACAGCAGGCGTCCCGCAGGGATCCGTTCTTTCGCCGCTGCTATTCAGCATCTTCACAGCTGACTTTCCGAGCAACTTCGGCCCGAACGTGATGGCGGCACTGCCCGCCAGATCGTCACAGCAGTAGTGATGGGCAAAGTCGACCATTTTAGTGATTCAATCATTTTGACTCGAGTCACATAAATGATTCAATCAATTGATTCAATGATTATGATCGAAAAGACTCAAAGGAATCAAGATCGAAAAGCAGTGGCGCCGACTCCATGGGGCCTGAGGGGGCCCGAGCCCCCCCAAAAATTCGTTACAGATGTGAGGAAAAAATGTGTCAGGCTTGTCGATTTTCCCCAGTGTCCAGATATCGAGAGTCGAGTGATCAGGGTTCTAATGTTGATCTTATGACTCTTCTAAAATGCATAAAAAACTTAAAATTCACTACTTATAAAATTTACCGGGGCCAGGTCCCCAGTTTGGGCCCCCCAATATTTTTCGTAAGTCGGCACCCCTGTTGAAAAGGCTCAATCAATGGATGTAATAAATCACTTTGAATAATCGAATAAATACTGCCTCATCTGCGAAGAGCATTGGTAACGCTTATTGCTATCCATATTATCATTTCATATACTATTTTGATTGTGGATTCCTAGATGAGTTAACTAGATTGCAAAAATTAAGGAAGTAGTGTCATGAAAATATTTGGGAAGACAAAACTGCCGTGGTTTCTTAACACTGATAGAATAATTTCAAACTATATATCTCAAAATATAACACTAAATACACCACACACTATGCATGAATCTGATGTGCAGGATAATTTTATGAACGGCACAATAAAATGTTAACAGCTGCAACATCTACTTCTTAACGTTCTCCTGCAAAAGTCACCTTAATATTTTCCTTTTCGTGTATTGGTGTTATTAATACTGATTAACTCTGGAAAACATATAAGAAAAATATTACACAAGTATTCAGTTTTTTATATCGTAGTATAAAATTTTCTCACAACTATTTCTGCCCTGTCGAAGAGAGATCAAGCATCGATCGTTCCAAATTTTGAAATAAACCGGAAACCGGGATGATATATATGAAACCGGAAGTCGGAATGTTTGATGATTGATGATCGTTTAACGAAATGAATCATGAGTCATTTGATTCACCTAGTGATTCAATCTTTATGATTGAATCGTTCATGATCGACCATCACTACACAGCAGTGCAAAGCTGTCGAATACCTACAACGTGCCACTGACGATCTGCTGGAGTGGTGCGAGCGTTGGCGCATGGCAGTGAACGAGACAAAGACGCAGGCGATCGTCTTCTCTATAGCTCGGAAAGAGCCCGGCGAACTTCTCGTCGGCGCTTCGGAAGTGTTATGGAAAGACATCGTGGAATATCTGGGCGTTTTTCTAGATCGACGCCTCACCATGCTGCCACACGCTAGCCGCAAAGCAGCCATCATGCTCTCAAGAAGGAACCAGATTGCTTCAATGCTAATCGTTAAAAGGGTTTTGTTAAAAGAATATTGGGAAAGTGCGACGACAAAGTGAGAGAAATTAGCTACTTCTCCCTCGTTTGACCACATTTATAATACGCTGCCAGTGTTTGGGATCCGCATGAAAAAGGCTTAGTAACAGAGTTAGAACGCGTGCAAAGAAGAGCTGCCAGGCACGTGAGAGGTCGTTACGATCGTCTTGTTAGTGTAACTGACCTATTAGATAAACTCGGATGGGAATCTCTGTCGGACCGTAGATTGAAAAATAGACTAAACCTTTTAGATAAATTCAAGAGCAGTGTCTTTTCTGACGAAGTTGACCATATCTTACGGACGCCAACATACTACGGAAGATGAGATCATATAAATAAAATAAGAGAGATAGATTGTAGAACAGACAGATTCCGAATGTCATTTTTTCCACGATCAATAAGAGATTATAACGGCAGCGATAGACCTCATATATAGATTGCATGACTTGTGGTGTAGCCAACTAACCTATGTAAAACTTAATGCATGTTTCTTGATTTTATTATTATTTGTAACAGCATATAGTAGTATAATTTGTTAGTATGCGTGACGTTTTGTGGACCGTGTGGTGTTCATGTTGGAGTCCAATTGCATGCTGCATGCTGGTGATTGATCACCCCCTGCCAAACACCCTAGAGGTGGCTCGCAGGGTATTATGTAGATGTAGAATGCTCGGAAATGTCAGCCTGCCGCTACATCGCCGGATCATGCTGCACAGGACCATTCTTCGGCTGATCATAGAATATGCCGCCCCAGCGTGTATCGGACTCGCCTCCAAGACTGCTCAGCGCATACTCTGTGTTGCCGATCGCAAGAGTCTTCGAACAGCACTACGCCTAGGTGTCATGACACACAATGACGCCCTATGGCCTGTCTCGAAGTTGCCGCCGCTGGAAGATGTCTTCCAGTCCCGCGCGCAGGATTTCTACGAGAAATTCACAACACTCATCCACGGCGAAATTCGGAATTTTGCTGACTTTCACGTCATGCCGTGGGATCGATTTCGACGTCCGCGCGTGGGGACTGGACGACGAGAAGACCAGCCGCCACCGCCGTCGTAGCGGCGGTGACTTCGACTCACGAGAGCACCGCTCAAGCCTGCTCCGCCAATGCGTGCGTGATGGCCCAAAGTCGGAGCTCGTGCATGATTTTTCACGAAATTGCTGTTCGAAGACTCAACGACTGTGCGCTGAGCAGTCGAAAAGGATGGCCAAGATGCTGGCCATCTGTTCACGTTCGGCAGCATTGCTTGGACCTTGGTCTTTCGATGGACTTCAAAAATACAAAGGTTGTGTGCCGCACTAATAACTATTGGGTTAGAAATGTAAAGGAGGCAATTGCAATTAGCCTTGAGGAGAAGAGCTTAGACAAAGGTAAAGGCTTCCTACTGAGCAGTGCCTGGAATGCCATAATTAATCGTTACATCCGCACACAACAGTAACCGTAACCAGGGATATGAATGAATAAATAAGTACCGTAAGAAAGTACTATTAAGAGTAAACCCCTGAAGACGATGGCAGACTCAGACATTGAAACGTTGGGAGAATTGACCCAATACCACACCCAAATAAATGGGAATCCCGAGAAATTTTTTATCAATTAAAATGTCATTGTTGCTCAAAGTGCAAAACCAATTTAGATGCGTCGACCAGGTGGGGGCGATAAATGAATCTCATCATGTTCACAGCACTAAATTAGTGCCATGAGGCGTCTCCCTATCCGAATGTATACGAGACGATGGTATTAACATTATTGTGTCTAACGAAGTCAAATGTCTGGGATTCAGGATAAATTTACCGATCTGGTAAGATGAAGCAGCTTTTAATTTATCGCTACATCCTATCCAAGGCTATGAAGTGCGCCATAGTAATGTTTATAAATAAATTATATATTTTCATTCCACCGAGAGGGATTTTACTGCGTCAAGTTCAGCGGTGACTCGGATGAGTGTTTTCTGACTTATGGTGCCGCTGATTGTGCTATTTACGCGCAAAAGTTTATTCGGGAACGGAAAAAAATATAGTCAGCCATGAACAGGTGCCCCATTTGTACCAACTTCGTACCTTCCGAAGAGAGGACCTAATGCACAAGTCTCCAGACGAGCACTTGAGATTTTGGCTGCGCATGTAATCCGTCGAAAACGCCTCTCTTTCTTGTGGAAAAAGGTTGGTGGATAGGGTGGTATTATATTATTTTTTAATTGCCTAAATCGAAAGATTATTACTCCTGGAGTACGCATTTCACCCTTTTAGATTTTAAATGACGATATCTATTTTTCGCGACCAAACGAAAAGTTAAAATTTTCAAGCGCGCGAAAACGCGACGGGTAAGTATGCATGCTGGGAAAACTCCGTGAGACGTCGTTCTGGTTCCCGCTGCCTCAAGTGAGGTGACCTCGGGGCGAGCCTTTGAGCGCTGATGCGACGCAGGATGCTAGCTGGTAGCGCTTGGCTCAAATAAGTATTATTTATGCCCTATCAAGCATAGAAAACTTTCCGACCTCAGGTAAATTTAATAGGTGATTATTACGACATGTTTCCCTGAGCTCTGTGCCTCATGCATGCATTGGTAATCTCAGTTGATGTAAAACTCCTATCTACTCGATTAGAAACTAGGTCCCTGTGACGTCACGTGGAGTGGAATCGCATGGGCGCCAATCTGACCTTTTTCTAATGAGGTTAAAATTGACCATTGCCATTCGTCTGAACTGGAATTTCTAAAACCAAATGAATTGTATATTATGAATACACTAATGGTGGGTAACGAATCGCAATCAATGCCTTTTGTTATCTTTGATGAAGGAATCTACCCTATTTACAAAATTCAATGCAAACTTTTCCGCCATCGTCTCTGAAACCATTGCTTAAATATATGCACTCTATTTAGAACGCACGGCTGCTAAAGCCGATTTTAACTTCAAGTTTGTATTTCAAAAGAATGAGAGTTTTAAATACGGGAACCGATGGAAAAAGAGACATCGGATTGACCGTGTGAATCAGAATAAGATGGGCCAATGAGCGATCTTATATTTGGTCCCTGGAAATTAGGGTGATCCTTTATTTTTTCAAGTTTTTAAATTTCTTTTTAAACCCTAGAGTTTTTCCATTTGGCTAGAAGATAATTTGTGAAAAAAATGGACATTTTGGTTGCAGCGTAAGTTTCGATATTTTGGTATTTAAAGGCTTCCGTGTCTCTATCGTCGGATGTTTTTCTTTGAAAACGCCTGGTCGACCCGAAAAAGGTAAACAAACGTCCATCATTAAGGGGTAGGAGTCACAGAGGCAGTGTGTGTCACTCCGATCCCCTTATATAGCCGTGGTGTGTCTCCGACCGGAGGCCTCTCTTTACAGATCGGGGGCGGCGAACGAACGCGCTTTCGGACGGTAGGACACACCGTATCTATCGGAGTCTCATCGCAGGCTGTGAGCCGTTCGTAATAGGCCCAATAGGCCAATGTTAAGCGTAATCATTCGTAACAATGATGATTAATAATGTGATGAAATACGTCGCACTAAATCCAATTAATACCAAGAATCTCACCCAGGAAGTTATAGTCAAATTAATTCAATGAAAAAAAAAAAACATGCAAATGAAGCATTCTTGCGCAACTGTAGTAGATATTGTTATTGAGTGCCTACGAATCCTATGGTGTGCATCAAGTATTCCTCTTAAGCTTACGAAGGGAAACTGCAGTCACGCCTTATTCATTTCTAACAACTTAGGTTGGGTAGGTATTTTGAATACTAATATACGTTCCTGTTCCCGTACATTTCTATTGAAACAATCGATTCGAAGCATTATTGCGGTTGTTAAAGTCTATTACTGCCACGCGGGGTCCAATGTTCAATAGTTCATAAAGGCATATTTTTTATCTCCACTCTTTTGAATTTCCCTAATGAGAACTTACCATAAACACCAACATTTTTTAAAGATTTTCAATCAGAACAATTTTCTTCTGGGTGGAAAATCTTTCGCGTGCTTGCTTAGCGCCGGTTTCATTATCCATTTGATCTTGGTTCAGTTTTTATCAGACTGCTACAACCATTTTGATAGTATTTATCAAACTGAATTTAGGAAAGTGATTGTGTTATCGTTACAAAAATGTTCAATGTTCCATATGAAACTAAAAGTTCGATGAATTTCATCAGAAACTGTTTTTTTAACTACACATTTATTTCAGTGTGGTACATATTTTGGGTGTTTTTCGGGCATACCTGACCATAATGTCACTCTCGGATTTTTCTATCGTTCTTATGTATTTTACAACGACACGTTAGACGTATTTATAGCATCACTTAAAATTTCTTTCATTTCTGTCAGTTGGTTTCCGGGACATCGTACCGGGAGTAAACAAACGCCTATCGCCCCACACGCGCCCTATCGCGACAAAGCTCCAATGTACTACTGTCTGTAAAAAAAAAAGCAACATACGCGAGTTTGAGGAGCTCTAGCGTTTAAACGAAGCAATCAATTTCAATGCAACAAAAATCATACGAAAGAGAATTTATTTATACGTTGTATCATGTACTTTAAAAAATCTTCGGCTGAATAGCATTACCTATACTTAATTTTTTCTCAAAACAGTACCCGTTTTTTGCGCGTAAAATCAAGTTGACCAACTTTGAGCGCTTGGCATTCCCGTAGTTTTCGTTTCTTTAACTTGCAATTTTGATATAAAGAAACCACATCTATTATTAGCAGTTTGCCGAAAACAAATTTTTTATACCACAAAAATTAACGGAGTTGTTATAAACAAACCTCACAAACGCAAACCTCTGCCAACTTCGAAACCAGTATGTTCGTGCCGCGACTCGCGTTTTGTGTTTCATTTTTTTTTAAGGACAATGAAGGACCGACATAATGGAAGGCCATCGCAAGAGCTATAACACTGTGTACGGAAAAGCGACCAAGTAATGAGCGCTTAGGCAATAAATTTCGTTTTTCTAATGATATTTACAGACATTGTTGATTAATATTGCACATGTGATCACGATGACTATTTGGTACCCAAATATTTTCTATTTTCACCCCTACATTTACCTGTATATAACTCAACAAATGGAACTCAATTATTAAAAATCTCTCAAATTTATGTTTCTTATAATATCCAATTCACCCAGTATACAGGTACGACATTTCAAACCAATTTTTCTAAAGTTATATATATGTATTCTCCGGCAAGGGCGCAGCTAAGAATTAAGGCTAGGGGGGTTTAGGGTGTTGAACTGATACCAAGGGGGTCTCGGAGGTTTGAAATGCCCGCTAAGGCAAGCAGGAGGTATGGGGGGGCACTCCCCCAGAAATATTTTGAGGTAAATGATTCAAACTGGTGAGTTTAATGGCTATCTGCGGGAGAGTTTTAATCCACTTCACTATTCTATAATTAATTACGTATAGTAAGTACTTACTCTATAGTAATATTATTCAATTAAGTAAAATGGATTAAAATTATAAATTCTGAGCTCTAAGTGATAAAAAATTATTATTTCGGTAATCCGTAGACGTAGTCTTCGCGCAACTGAACAAGCTTCGGCAGTTAGTCCGGAAAAATAAAAAATCTGGTTCCACTATCTTACTCCGTTTTTTTTTTTAATTCTCCACCATTAGTAACAGTCAACTCTCAACAAAGTAAGTCAACAAACCCTTGACTACCACAGTACATAGTAATCTTTCCGTTGATAAAAACGGCATTGCCCACGAAGATACGAAATTACGTATTTCGTAGAAATCTTAACACTAAGGGGAGGTTTATCCCCCAAAAACTTCCTCATCGCTGCCCCACTATTCCACAGAATTTTTAATATTTATTGGTTTTAATTCCATTGCACAAGGCCAATTTTACGATTTTTAACCAGAGTCATATTTTACTTATATTTATTTTTTTACTTATTTAATAATGTTATTAATTCCAAAAATCTATTACATCTACAATGCCCGCGGTTGCCTGGTGATACTGCTGCAATTTTTGCACGGATGATTGAGTAATTCAATTGGCTGTCCTCATGGCTCGAATCCATCAGCTGCAAAGTGAACTGAAATTGGCCCAATGTGCTAAATACCTCATTTGATGTGTGCCAATAACAGATTCAAGTGACTGATACTCTGTAAAATATCCGTGTCACAGGTGAAGAAGGGGCCGGATTTACTCTGGGTCAGGTAAAATCAATCCTAAAGTCATGTCAAGTCTATAAATATTTTGCGACTTTTATGATGATAGATTATAGTTTCAGATCACCTTCAACAAGGTTGTCGATATAACCTCAGTATTTTTTCGCTTACCTCCAAACTTCTGTCCATAACTATGTGTACTCCAGGCCATAGTACTTACATTTATTGATTACAAGGACAACTCCCTCGTTCACACTAAATTAAATATTATGCCAACATTCACACAAAAAATATGCACAAACTCACGCAATATCATTCACACCTAATAATAGCGTCTCATTACTTCTAAACAACACTAATGGTACTAAATTAAATAGCCTCATTCATACTTGATTATTTACTCTCAGGCACAAAATAAAAACAATTAACTTTTTCCAGTTAATTTCCACACACCCTCAACCATACTTAACTACATACTCACATTACAATAAATTAAGTGCACTCATTCAATTTAATAAATATATAATATCATCTCACCAACTTGCATTCACACTTTAATATAAACTCTCATTCATACTAAACAACAGTCTTAATAGCACTAAATTACAAGCTCGCACTCACACTAAAAATATATATACTCTGATATCAGTAAGAGACGCACACTCATTCACGCTTAATGTAATCTCATTCACACTAATTAATAACACTTCATCGCACTGAATTACACACACTAAAAGTATATAATACCATCTCAATTATACTTACATTCAGTGGTTAATAATTAATCACAGGATTCTAATTTATACATAGCAACACTCAACATAAATTAAGTGCTCCAATCAGTACTAACAAATACAATGTCATCTTCCTAATTTTCATGCATCCATATTCTCACTACATCATTAATATTCATTGCACACGCTTAAGAAAAACCTTACATTAATTTAGGTTAACGTAGAAAATAAAAAAATTGAGATTTTATTTCTCACAGAAACGCATATAAACTTAGTTTTCATTAAAAGAAATACAGTGACATATACAAGGTCTAAAAATTAAACAATGAATAAAATTTTCCGTATATAATTATAAAATATAATATACTATAATTCACAACTATTATTTCTCACTCTAGCAAATGAAACAGACAGGTTTTTAATCTCATGCACGAATGTTAACATTTTATTGAATATATAAACACCCAAACACGGACAATAGGTAATTTAAAAGTGTTATCTCCCTAGTCAGACATGCAGTAAAACAAATTTTGAAATTATATTTTGGCGCAACATTAAATTATATTGATAAAAACAAAGAAGGCAGAGACACTGAATAATACCAAGTACAATGGTTTTTGTCGACGAACATAAGTAGTTAAATTAGGCAATTTAAAATTATTTATTACTGAAATAAACACTTAGATTAAATAGATAATTACCGAAGTGAAATATGGCTGTTTGATTACTTTTTCTCGAATACAATATGATGCAAATAAAAACATAAAATACATGTACGCATTGTTTAGACTGTAAGGCTTACATAATAGTTAGGCTTACATAGGTAGTTTCAATTTTTTCCGCAGAGCGAATGAAGTTAAGATACATTTGAAGTGAAATTTTTATAAATCATGAAATTTTATTGAAAATAAAAAAGTTTACACTTTCAAAAAAATGGATTGCACATTGAATTGATATACATTAAATTACATTCTAATTTTACAATATGAATTAAAAAATATTAATGAAATGGAATATAATGGATAGTTTAAAAAACTGAAACACTTACAACTGTGAACAATATAAATGAATTCGTACACATTCCGATACATAAGTCACCAACTGCATTAGCCAGCGGAAAGCCATGTAGGAAGCATCTAGTTCACCGGTTTTACATTTTGAAACCATCAATGTAGCTTGCAAGAAATCAAAGAAGTCGGCAAGTTCTGTGAATGAAAAATTAGCAGGAAAAACTGCCGAGAAAAATTTCGAAAGTTTGTTTGAAATCACCATGGAAACCTCGTTGAATCATGGCTGTCCGCTGTTACACCCCCTCTCCACGTTGAGGACGCAGTTGGATTTGAGGGGGACATGCACTACTCTACCATCTTCTATCTACGCTACCCAAGTTCTACGATAAAAAAAACAAGCAATACTTCAGCCATCTCACAAAATGGCTTCCTCCAATGAAAACTAGATTGCACTTTCATTCACACCAAATAACATACATTCACTCCAAATATATTAAACCTTCATTCACACATAACGTAACACAAGGTCATTCGCAATATAAACAACATACCATCATTCACACATACATCGATAATAAACGCTTAATTATAATAAACAATTACTTCTCATTCACACTCAATAACGCACTCTCGCTCAAACTAAAATTACGTACTAATAATCGCACTCATTCACACTTAACATCATACCATCATTCACACGAATAAAATACCTCATTCAGACTACATAATATATATACCCTTATACTCTCGAAAAAACACACCTCATTCACACATAATAAGATCCGTCATTCACACGAAATAGTATACTTAACACACATCATATAACATTCCACATTCACACAAAATAACATACTTCATTCACACGAAATAATATACCCTCATTCACACGATATAGCATACACCATTCACATCATATAGCATACCTCATTCACACGATATAGCATACACCATTCACATCATATAACATACCTCATTCACGCGAAAGACATACTTCATTCACACAAGAAAACATAGCCCATTTACACGAAATAGCATACGTCATTCACACGAAATAGCATACCTAATACACATCATATAATATTCATCATTCACACTAATTAACAAGCCTTATTCACTACAAATAGCATACCTCATTCATACGAAACAAAACATACCTCATTCACACGAAATAATACGCTTCACACAAAGTAACAACGCCATTCACAATTAATAGCACACATTCATTCACCATTAAGCACGTTCTCTATCGCACACTGACTCAATTACTCTCATATACAGACATATATACTAAATACCATTCTCACACACAAACTAAATCCCATTCACTCATTAAAACACAAATTAAATCAAATTATTCAAAAAATACAAGAGGCACATACAATCGAAATGTGCAAAAAATACGAAAAAAAATATAATCTAAATCTTCAGACTTCGGATCGCCGCCATTCTTCATCTCTTGAGTCTTCAAATGGGTCATATGTTCCTATCCTGTCTTAAATTCTTCACTCTTCAGTTCTTCAATTCTCAATCTACACAATTTGTTTCCTTCTTCATAATTGCTGAGTTCCTGAGTCAATTCCATTGGTCAATGTAGAGGCATTCCACGTTTATTTAATCCCTAAATCTCCTTCTTCAAAGTCCATCATTGCAAGCTGCCTCTCTCTGTCCCTGTTGATAAAAAAAATTATCCAATATACTCATCCATGAGATAGAAAGGTCACCTTGTACGGCACAAAGGTTATTATTCTTGATATGACCAAGTAGAAAAAAATAAGAAAGGATACGATTGAAAATAAAAAAGGATTCGACTTCCTAGATTAAGTTTTATAAATAGTGGAATAGTATATTAAAAATTAGAAAAAAAATATTCAGTGTCGTTGCTGAATATTATATCCCAGCCAAAAGCTTATATTATCTAAAAATATTAATTTATCATCTTTGAAAACACAATTTAAACGAAGACAAGCTTAAAAAAGGATAACGAAAATTAATTGAAAAAAAACTATAGTTTTTATGTAATGGGGCTTACAGGATATCTGTTAAGAAACGTAAAAAATAAATATCTCCAGGAATAAATGAAAATGCATGGTACCATTGGACGGGGAAATTCAGCGATGATATTAGATTCGCCAAGCCTTTAGGGTCCATGTGGTGAATTAGCAAATGATATTGACGTATGCAAGGATTAACTGACATTTTTAAATCTTGAAAAAATAAATAATTTGCACTTGTCTAATTACTTAACCACAAAAATTGGAGCGTACCTATTTGAAAAATTAATATTCACCGTTACACATCGGAAAATGTATAGAAATCAATACATTCTGACGATGAAAGTACAGAAAATTCAAATTAAATGAAAAAAGACGTATAAATAAAAGGAATGTGAGTATACTGTTACTTTCAAATTTTACCTGTATTCTCGTGAATGGCGTAAGGGTCAATTTAATCAAATCGGATTTTGTGCACGAAAAATCGTTTCTTCCTTATGACACATGGCGTAAATCATCATTTTTGGTTCAAACCATAGAGTAAGTATATAATTACTCTATGTTCAAACTGATATGAAAATTATGGCTTTCTTGAAAATGAATATTAATTTCACTGTCCAGTCACAGTGCAATTATTAATATTATTCGTTAAAAATCTCTGGAAATCCGTTATCAATGTAATGCATATTCATTTAGATTTTGTCAAAAATTGCATGGTGAGATAGGTATTATAAAATATTTTCCTCCCCAATATTTTATGAAATAATATTAATTTTTATACGTCATTTAGAGTTTCATGGTACATAGTTATGTACCCTTCATGTGATTTTAAAAAAATTTACATAGTCATACTAATTTTTAATGCATCAAATTATGTCCATTAAGTGCACCATTAAAGAATTTGACGCCAAATGAAGCCAGAATGAAATTTCTTTTCAACCACAACAAAAAATCTATTAATGGGCACCTTAAAATATCGATTCCGAAAAAAATAGACTTTTTGGCTCAGCTCTCCGTGGAAATCGATTCTCCAGATCAAATTACAATCACGAATACATTTTTCGTCATTTTACTTTCGCAAAGGTGGAAATAATACTCTCATGACTGAACGAGAATTGAGAAAAATTGAGCCGTTTAATGAAAATTCGTACTACTCATCGTTCAATGCTCATTTTCAGCAGTAATTGACTCAGCTGACAGAGTTAATACCAAACTTATGTTGGGCTGAATTTCGGATATCCGCCCTAGGTGAATGAAAAATACTGGTGTTAACGGTAAGCGTAAGGGATACTACAGAAGAGTTGAAGAAATCGGAAGAATGATTCAAATTCTTTTACTATTATTGTAATTTCATTCTAATACTCCTTTCAATACACTCTATAAAAACGGCAAAAAATGAGGAAGTTATTAGGTCTCCGAATAAAAAACACACCATTGCCTGAAGCTATTTACGTGTCGCTACCAAGGCCCAATCAAAGCAGATCAATTGCGATGTACCACAACGAACAAGTCAAAGAAAAATAATATTACTGAATTTAACGATAACAAAATTATCCTCTCTCTTTTTTTTAGAGTTATTCACATCGCACACTTTTAAAATAATCAACGGACACAGAAAAAATGTAATTGAATGATTTTCTTACCTTTTGGCGTGATGTCACTGCATTATCACATTCCGGATTAGCGCCATTTTTTCCGACAGCGCACTGCCATAATCCTCTGCGATGACTTGCAGCTGATGAGAGAGAAACGGGAATTGAATTTACTTCCGTGGACTCACATTAACTCCATATAAATGTAATTATAATGAATGGGACGCGAGAATTGACTTTCTATTCAGCCATGCGCTAATTGTAATTGCCTATAAAGTGCATATATTACCTCTTCACGAAAATTTTAAAAGGCGATTCCTTTCGACAGAGAGGAACGAGAAGAAAAATCTAATTTTTAAAAGAATATTGAGGGATTTGTTCAGAGTGGTTAACCAAATTTTAGAATGTATGGTGATTTCTAACCTGAAGATAACTTACATTCATGTTTCAATGCTTTAAAGTAAAGTCTGTGCAAAATTAATTTTGAATTATTACCATTGAATCTATAATTCAGCAACAGAATAAGTGTTATATACGCATAGAGAGGTATTCAAACGTATTCACAAAAAGGTATATTCCGAAAAAAAAAACTTTTGGAAATGTTTTCGGAAAGATTCGAACTCAATCATAAGGAATTGAAATAAATCACCAATATGAATCAATCATCGGACAGATAAATGCAGCGATTGCGTATTAAAAAAGGCTTCAAAATAATAAAAAATAAAACTGATTAGACGCAGTGATCATAACGTTTCCGCGTGCTACGAGGCAAAAAGATCTTTAAACAAAAGGAATGCACTTATATGTATTATTAAGCTCAGAGAATATAAGATGTATTTAACAGACACAGAAAAGACAAAAAATGAAGTAGCTATTCTAAATAATATAATGTGCATCAATAATTTGAAAAATATAAACTCAATCGGATGCAGTAAATTTAATAATAAAAGCTTAACAAAACGTACTGAACAATCCATTCCATTTTAAATCCATTTTAAATTCATTATCAAACTGAGGTTCTAAACTTATTATGTTCATAGGAGACATTGTAACATCTACTCGTCCACAAAACATAATTACATAAACCTAACGATGCGATGAAATATAAAAACCAAAACAGCATCCAAGACATCAATGGCGAAATATATTTAAAAATTTATTCTTACCGATTTCCATGTAAGGAATATCCTGGATGATTTTTCTTCAGTTCCTGCTTCAGTAAACTGATTATCTCATTCTTTAGATGTCTTCATATCTTCGGCCACTGGAATATCTTCAGCCTAAGGAGAAAGCGGGTTAGTGCATACAAGGAAAATAAATCACCCTTCCCCCGAGGAATCGCATACACCCCAATGCAATGCACGGGAAGTCATCGTGACACAAGGAGGAAATTACCACTTTTCCATCCAAGTGACACAGTTTCATCCCCGTACACTGAAATGGTTTACAGCGCATGCGAACCCTCGGTTCGATACAAAAAAAACTAAAATTAACGCCAGCTAAAAATCCTAGCCTTACTCGACGCAATGATTCATAGCCATAATGGCCCAAAAGCTAACCTAGTTTTGAAGCTGGGGTCCTCTTCACGTGAAGTTCTGATGACCTAGACCCTGGGGAGAGAGGGAGAGAATACATACAAGGAAAATAAATGACCCTTCCCCCGAGGAATCGCATACGCCCCAATGCAATGCACGGGAAGTCACCGTGACACAAGGAGGAAATTACCACTTTTCCATCCAAGCGACACAGTTCCATCCCCGTACACTGAAATGGTTTACTGCGCATGCCAAACCTCGGTTCGACACAAAAAAAAACTAAAATTAACGCAAGCTAAAAATCCTAGCCTTACTCGACGCAATGATTCATAGCCATAATGGCCCAAAAGCTAACCTAGTTTTGAAGCTGGGGTCCTCTTCACGTGAAGTCTTGATGACCTAGACCCTGGGGAGAGAGGGAGAGAATACATACAAGGAAAATAAATGACCCTTCCCCCGAGGAATCGCATACGCCCCAATGCAATGCACGGGAAGTCACCGTGACACAAGGAGGAAATTACCACTTTTCCATCCAAGCGACACAGTTCCATCCCCGTACACTGAAATGGTTTACTGCGCATGCCAAACCTCGGTTCGACACAAAAAAAAAACTAAAATTAACGCAAGCTAAAAATCCTAGCCTTACTCGACGCAATGATTCATAGCCATAATGGCCCAAAAGCTAACCTAGTTTTGAAGCTGGGGTCCTCTTCACGTGAAGTTCTGATGACCTAGACCCTGGGGAGAGAGGGAGAGAATACATACAAGGAAAATAAATGACCCTTCCCCCGAGGAATCGCATACGCCCCAATGCAATGCACGGGAAGTCACCGTGACACAAGGAGGAAATTACCACTTTTCCATCCAAGCGACACAGTTCCATCCCCGTACACTGAAATGGTTTACTGCGCATGCCAAACCTCGGTTCGACACAAAAAAAAAACTAAAATTAACGCAAGCTAAAAATCCTAGCCTTACTCGACGCAATGATTCATAGCCATAATGGCCCAAAAGCTAACCTAGTTTTGAAGCTGGGGTCCTCTTCACGTGAAGTTCTGATGACCTAGACCCTGGGGAGAGAGGGAGAGAATACATACAAGGAAAATAAATGACCCTTCCCCCGAGGAATCGCATACGCCCCAATGCAATGCACGGGAAGTCACCGTGACACAAGGAGGAAATTACCACTTTTCCATACAAGTGACACGGTTTCATCCCCGTGTAATGCAATGGTTCACAGCGCATGCAATACCTCGGTTCGACACAAAAAAAACTAAAATTAACGCAAGCTAAAAATCCTAGCCTTATTCGACGCAAAGATCACGGCCCTAAAGGCCCAAAAGCTAATCTTATTCACTTGCTTTCTTCTTAATGTGGTCCTCTTCTCTTGTTGTCTTCTTTCTTCTCCTCCCAAATTTGGAGGACACACGAATCGCACTCGTATCTTTTCGCCGTTCATTCGATCAAAACGCAATTTTCGCTCAATCGCGCAACGCATCGTATAAAACGCAACGTTCACACGCATATCGGGTCGCTAGTTTTCTTCGAGGTCTCATTGCTGTCTTTTCTCTACAACATCTTCCTGTAACAGAGCTGGTTAGTGCACATGAACATGAAGTACAAGTATGCAAGTCACCCAAAAAATGCATCACAAAACAAAAAAATCATAATAACCCACTAAAAATTAATAAACACGGTACCTTTTTGCATGCCAACTTAAATTTTGTATTTTTGGCTTTTTCCGTCTACACTTTTCTACCTTTTGGTATTTTTGGCGCCTTTTGTAAATGTGAATTTTTTCACCATGGTCTTGTGCGAATTTTCTGTTCGCGAGAATTCTCATCCTAAAGACTCATTTATTTTATGAGTCCATAACCATATAATAACGTCATCGGATCCGATTTTACCAATAGATTAATGCAACTCATACCCTATCACACCAGTTCGTCCCTCTTATTACAAATATCAAAGAGAGGCCATATTGAAACCTTCATACTTTGATATGTACCTCATCCTGTAATGGAGCTGGTTAGTGCACATTTATATAAAATACACATTCGATGTCACCCAAAAAATACATTACAAAACAAAGAAACCATAATCACACGCAAAAACATGCTTAACTTTTATGTACCTTTATGCCTGCCTACTTAGGTTTTGTATTTTAGGCCTATTTTTTGCCAATTTTGATACCTTCTGTATTTATGGCGCCTTTTTAATATTTCACTCTTTTCACCATGTGTGAACTTTCCGTCCACGAGAATTCTCATAATAAGACCCATTCACTGTATGGGTCTATAACCATATAATAACCTCATGGGATCCGATTTTTTATCAAGAGCTGAATTCAACTCATACCTCATAATACCAAGTCGTCCCTCTTGAATTACACTCATCAAAGAGAGAGACTTCATTTTACCATCATACCGCGGTACATATAACAGTGCTAATTAGCTTTTCTTCCGATGAACTCTGTTGGGAAAGACACAGTATATTAACAGCATGAAACAGAAATCACTGAATTGTAATAAAAACCTCAGCTATAAAAGGCCTTCTGCTCATCACTGAAAACCATCCACTTGATAGGAGATCCATCAGCCGCAAACACGACTTCCGTAGTCATAGAAACACCTTGTATCTTATTCCTTGTGTCAGTTTCCTTAATACTTAAGATAACCACACGAAATCTTTACTCCTGGTAAACGGCTGTCTTTGTCCACCCTGAAATAAATAAAAATGATATTGTAATTTTGAAGTTTATTTGTAAACTATCCGTAAATATCAATATTAATCAACACATTTAAGTTATATGCCAAATGTTTATTGCCATTTCATGCTAGTTAGTTACATATCAATTTGTTTTCAATATTTGATATGTGTTCTCGTAATTTTAATTTGGTAACAAAACAGATTGCTGTAATCCATCAAACGATGGAAAAAGTCAGCACCACGCGTTCAAAGTCCCCTTGGATAAATATTTCATCTGTTGGCTGGTTACCATTCAATTTTTAACAAAACTTGTAATGAATTGCGGTAGTAATAGATTAATTGCACAAATGTTAACAATTGTTGTGTAAGGTTTCTTAGGGAATATAGAGGTTAATACTATGATTTGTAAAAAATAATATTACCGTAAGTATTTAAAGAGGGTTTAAAATTCGGGTTTGCGAGTTGGTGCAAGATTTTACTTTAGATTCACAATGTAGAAGCTTCATAGATCGACGTGGTATAAGTAACTTGGCGGAAGTCGGCGGAAGTATCTACTTTATCTCTACGTTTGTGTAAAAAATTGGCTGAAAAAATGCTCCATCATTTTGTTATAAATCCATGGATATTGATGAAACAAAATCTTTGCAAACCCTCCAAACGGAAAATAAAGGAGTTTAAATTAAGATGGTATAACATTTTTGTCTATAATAATATTAATTAAAAACCACTACATGAGAATAAATTAAGCTCTTTCAGAAAAAAATCGAGAGTGGTCGTTTTTCGGTAAATTTGTTCAACTTTTGCCTCAATTAAATTGTTAAAGTGAAGGAACAAGGAAGAAATAATCTTGAAGGTTATGCACAATATATTGGAGAATATATATGCGAAGTTTCTACTTCGTAGCTCAAAAAAATCGATTTTGAGGTTTTGGCCAGCTTTTTTTCGATTCTAGCTCACTGTGCTTCTGGGCCATTTACATTACATCACGTAGAATACACCCGTATGTCTCTCTTTAATCACCGTGAGCTAAGAAAGTTTTCATAAAGAAATTAACGAAAGCAAATTATAATATTCGAATCGTAATTCATCTTCCCATTGCAAAAAATTATTAATTCTAATCATCATTCCATTTTCAATGCGTTGGTGATACGTAATAATTGAAAAATAAAAAGCATACTTTCTTGTATGCTATGTACTAGCAATGAATACAATTTTTTTCACTGCGGTTGTAGAAGGTTTCTCAGGTAAAATGAAGGCTATTTCTATGGTCTATAAAACCATAAAATTACTGTAATTATTTCATCAAATTCTAGAAGGTTTGTTGCAGAATATGTTTCCGGAGAAATTTATCATTTGTGGAGCCCAGAGTGGGGTCTCGAACTTAATATGAGCAAATGCATGCCGATGCATTTATCGCCGAGTTTGTCCAACTTTAACCATGTTTATGGGGTGGATGTTGTGCACAGAAGGGCAACAGTCGAGGGTAAGTACGTAGGAGTTAAGATAATCTCGATCTTCTCGTGGGGAACACATAGGAGGAATATTTGCGGCATAGCCCTGAAGTAATTAGCATCCGTCAAGCGTATTGTGCGGAGATTTTCGGATGAGAAAATAAAAGAAAGGTGCTATTTCGCACTCGTCCGACCACACCTAGACACCTATGCAGCGATATCAAATGTTATCCTGTGCAGATATACTTAATCCGCGAACTGCATAAACTATAAGGCTGCGCGGTTCGTCAAAAAAATTGCTACGGGCGTACAGACAGCGTTACTCAGCTGTTAAGCGAACTAGTCTGGGAGCCGCTGGAGACTCGGAGGCCGCGCGCTAGGCTCAGATTGCTTGAACAATAGGGTGGTTTCCTATTATTTTTTATTGCGTGAATCGAAAGATTATTACTCCTGGAGTACACATTTCACACTTTTAGATTTTCAAATGACGACATCTATTTTTCGCGATTAAATGAAAAGTGAAAATTTTCAAGCGCGCGAAAACGCGACGGCTAAGTGTGAATGCTGGCAAAACTCCGTGTGACGTCGTTCTGGTTCCCGCTTGCGTAATTGAGGTGACCTTGGGGCAACGGTTTAGCGCTGACACGATCCAGGATGCTAGTAGGTAGCAGAGTACCGTGCTAGCTGGTAGCGCTTGGCTTAAATAAGATTATTAATACCTTATCAAACGAAGGAAACTTTCCGACCTTTGCCAGTTTTAATTGGTGATTATTAAGACATGTTTCCCTGAGCTCTGTACCTCATGCATGCATTGGTAATCTCAGACGACGTGAAACTCCTATCCACTCGTATAGAAACTAGGTCCCTGTGACGCAATCCTGTGGATTTTCCGCATCAATTCATAACTTTTGATAAAATATGGATTTATCACTACACTTCAAAGACAAAATTACAGGTAAAACAATTGAGTTTTGAAGATGAACGGGCTCCAAAGCAGGCGACGATGCAGAAATGGGCAAGTCAATTCATGGCGACGATATTTTGGAATTTGTGCTGAATTATCTTCATCGATGAATGGGAAGAGGGAAAAACATTAACAGGAAAGTATTATGCATCGTTTTTGGAACAGTTTGTGGGATAAATCAAGAACAGCGCCCTCATTTGAAGCAGAAAAATGTCTTCCTTCAACGCAGAGTTGCACAACTGTTCAGAGTCAATAGCCAGAATTAGAGAATTTAAGTTTCAAGTATTACACAATTCACCGTATTCACCAGATCTGACCTCTGGTGATATTAATAGTTTTACAACTTGAAGAAATGACTTTGCTGACAAAAGTTTGCGTATAAAGAGGAGATCATCCCTAAAAACCAATGACTATTTTGAAGAGATCTCTAAATTATTCTTTTTGAACGGCTTAAAATGCCTGGAAAAATGTTTACAAACCTTTTTGTGGGTGAAATTAAGAAGGCTATAATGAAAAATGAGGTAATATAATTTGTTTTTATACCTTTTTCTAAAGATTTATTGAACGACCCTTGTAACTGCCTAGAGAATGCTGACTTTTCGGAGAAAGAGAATGAGTTGTGGTTGTGATATTCCAGGATTCGCAAGAGTGAAAAGAGAAGAAGGGAAGCATTGGAAGAGATAAGGAAAGTGAGAAAGCGACGATACTGAAGTTGAATAGAACAACAATTTGACAGTCAAAGGATACCACCAACATTCTAGAGACCATAACGAATTCAACGAATAACAGCGGGCGGACATATTCCGTAACAACCTTCGTTCTTGAAGGAAGGCCTCATTTGAAATTCCCACATCTCTAAGGGCTTGTTTACACGGAACAGTGACCCTAACGAGTTAATGTATGAATGAATGAACGCGAGAATGAACACGAAAATGCATCGTATGTATAACCACACAACTTGTGTGAATGCATTAACGGAAAATAGAGCCTCTTCTAGTTTGGATTATTCATTCGGGGAAGTTCTTTTTTAATCAGACGAAGTGAAACATATCCTTTGTTTACCGCGTTACTATGGTAGATGCGACCACGAGAAGAAAATATAGGAAATTGACTGAAAAACAGAGAGATTTAAAATAGCACGCTTTCCTCGTACTATTAATGATAGCAACGGTGTCTCGATCAATAAAATTAATTGCGTAAATCGCTAGGACGACTCATTTAATGCTTATCCATTTTTATACCCTTGAATGGATATGTTACGTGAATAAATAGCCGTTGACATGGTTTTCCCTTTGCGTGACGGCGGACTTGCATTTTGTTTTGATGCGTAATATTTTTATCACCGTGTGGTGGGCATGTGGAGATGTCTTGTATGCTGGATATTTGCGATTGGTCCAATAATCAATAACAAAAACTAATTGGGCTTGGATCGCGTGGATATTCCGTCTCAACCTTGGTAAACGACAGACGGCTTCTCTTGAATGTCTTCATATCATTCCTCAGAAAGATTTACCGTCAGAAGGGAAATCTTTCGATTTTACCACGGAGCGATGATGGCGGTACGGATTTTGCAGAGATACTTTATTTTCCACAATAGTACACAGCGTATAAGGCCGCCAGGGTAGGTGATAATGAGGAAGTGTTATGATAAGTTGGAAATAAGAGAGGTCTTTCAAAAACGTTAAGGAGAAGACGGGATAATGTTATTTGCCACACCATCTACATCTGAATCTACGTACTACCCCGCAAGCCAACTAAAAAACGTGTGGCAGGGGGTGTTAGTACACCAGCCATTTGCACATAAAAAGGAAACTTTCTAACGAAAGTACGACTGGCATTTATTAAAGCCCCTTATGGTTCGGAGGAAAAACGAATTCCCATTTCTATCCTTTCGGCAAAATATCTCTCCTAATTTATCGCTTCTATCGGACCTGGAAATATGGTGTGGCTCTAATAATTATTATGTTCTCCGTGTCGCTCTTAAATATATATCCATTCTCACTAGCTCAAGCAATGTAAGCCTAACGCGCAGCCTCCGAGCCTCCAGCGGCTTACAGCCTAATTCGATTAAGATCTGGGTAACGTTGCCTGTACGTCCGTAGCGATTTTTGACTAACCGCAAAGCCTCTCTTTGTATTTTATTCAGTTCGCGGATTAAGTCTTTCTGCAATAAATCCCATATGATATCGCTGCATATTCTAGGTGCGGTCGGACGAGTGCGAAATAGCACCTTTCTTTTACTTCCTTCTCCGAAAATCTTCCCACAAAATGCTTGACGAATCCTGATTTCTTCAGAGCTCTGCATATGAATCCTGAGGGATGATGGCCTGATGAAGAGAATCGTCGAAGGACAAGTGGATGGAAAGACATGAAAATGAAGGCCCCGAATGAGTTACTTAAGACAAGTAATTAAGAGAAAGTAAAAGAGAATAAATACGTAAATATGAAGTGAAATACTAGACTAGTAAACGCAGTTGAGAATTGAGTCATCCTAATGCTTGGGTCCCTAAGGATTTTTCACAACGATACTCATTATATAAATGTTCATTGGTGATATTATTATTATGATCCCTGAGGTATTGAGAATATTTCTTCATCCTTCCGTATTCTATGAGAGAAATGTTTAAGAATAAATCAGAAACCACTCTGATAACATCTCGCTTCGGGGACTGTTCTATTTTATATCCAATTCTACGTTCAAATATCTGTCAAAAATCATTTCTCGTTACGACGACGTCTAAATTTTGGGATTCTATCCCTGAGGACTTAAAACAGAAAGGTTCCAATCATGCTTCCAAATATGAATTATTAATTAATTATAAATTATATTAACACATTGCTCTAATCAAAGCAGTGCTACATTAACCTCTACTTAACAAAACACAGCCTACAGATCTCATGCATGTGGCTAAATTATAATTATTGTCTCTTTTTTATGTCATAATAATTTATTTATCATACTGTCATATCGTCATTACTTCTACGGGCTCTTACGAGAGTTCTTCATTAAAAATAAGATATTTAAATAACAATGCCTACTTTGTTCAATGCGATGTGCACTCTAATGTCGCTTAACCCCTAATGTCTGTTTATTTATATCAAACGTAATATATCGCATAGCAACAAAGCAAAAGGACCGATATAATGTACAAATGCCTATAAAGCTACAAAATAACTAAACCAAAACAATTAAAAATGTAATTAGCACGCCACACTTGTGTCTGACTGTTCATGAATGTACCTAATGAGCTTTTTTAGCCTATCATTGTAAATAGAGTTTTGCTTCAAGGGTGAAGGCCGGAGCATAAATAAGATATTCTATTCTATGCTCAAAGGGACTCATTGCTATCATCTGTCTAAAGACTGCTTTTCGTCTTCGAAACCTTTCAGAGTCGATAGATCGAAGGAGTTGGTTTGGACTAGGAGTGAATTTGCACGAAAGAAAAGAGAAAGTGCGAAGCATCGAAAGATGTGAGCAGAGCGAGAAAGATATGAAATGGAAGTCGAATGGAACGCCTATTTTACTAATAAATACATCGACAACACCTGTATTGCACCGACTATAACACGAATTAAGCTTGGAGCGGGTAGCACATACCGTCTCAACCTTAGGTAGCATTGACTGCATTTGAACTTCCTTCATCTCGTTTTAATAGAAATAAATAGCGCCCGAAGGGAAACCAATTTTCCCACACAACCGTGTTAGCGGTGGAACGAATTTTTGCGGGATACGTTTTTTCCTCAATAGTCCATAGCCTATAATAAGGCCGTCGCTGAGATCGAAGTATAGCAATCGCTAAAGGAGATGATATTCCAAAGAAGATATAATTTATATCCTCAACTAGAGGATTAACTGGTCTATATTAATGTGACTAATGTATGTAGGAACCCTATTACAAGGTTCTGCAGTAAAAAAAACGAGAAAAATAAAAAGGAAATAGTCTGCAAAACAGTAAGACAGTTCACAAACGGCACGTGAAGAGTTGTTTTGGAAGAAAATTGTAGAATATATATTATACTCGTATCAACAATTGGAAATCAATCGCTGTTCTCCACTCTTTCTGACTCCATTATATTTACTCGCAAAGATAAGGTAAGTGAATATTCCATTTCATTTAAATACATTTCACAGTATATGGACGTTTTTCAAAAACGCATTTAACAAATGTCAATTTTCATAAATTCCACGCATGAGCCTTAAAAATGTTGGGAAAGATAGAGTACTTCGTAAAAATTCAAAGGTAAAAAAGCGGTCAAAAAAGGGACTTAGTCTCAAACAGTGTGCGTATATAATCAAGTATTCTATTCCTTATATCGCCTCCAATTTATAAAGTGAACATGAAACTATTAATTCTTGATTGTCATTGAAGTTAACCGATCGTTCGTCATACTACTGTGAATATTAAACTGTGCATACATTAGTCATATCGTGGTGATAATATATCGTCGTGAACATACTTTCGTACTATTATTGCGACCTGTCAGCTGTCGTAAGATTTCCATTGGCTGTAATCTTATTAATTACCTGTAGAAGTGCTTGGGAATGGATATTTCACACTTGTAAAACGTTATTTTCGTCTAGTAAACTAGTTACACGGCGGAACTGTGGTGATTGGAAACAATTTTTCCTAGGGAAAAGATATTCGAGGCATATTTTCACAAAGCCTTCGCATAGTGATAGAAAAAAGGTTTGCTGTGTTCGTTTGCGATAGTTTATTTTAACGCAACAACGATCATGACCTAATATTTCGCCAAATAGTTTTTTAAAAATGAAGCTATAAATTTACAGGTTTTTGATATTTTTCGGAGTCACGGGCTTTTCCGGAGATCCGGACGATCATCCTATTTTTCATTGAGCGGTCGCTCAACTGTTAACAAATCATCAGTACCTATCTAAAGGCTCCCGAGAAGAATCTTGTTGGTAAGTTATGCTTATACTTCTCCCCGAAAGTGAATAAGCAATTCTTATACGTAAAACATATTGCTTCGCGGTCATCATTTTCCTTTCCTAATCCGTGTCGTGCCGAATTTTCCACTAATATCCAATTATAAAAATTAGGATAGAATTGCAAGGAATGAGTTCATATTGCAACATAAAAGTGAATGTACTACGTAAAAGTGCTTCATGTTGCAACACCAATAATCACGTAATTGAAACTAGGCTTCCGTGTGAAAAATGGAAAAAACATCCGACGCTTCCGAATTGCAGAAAAATATTTCCACGCAGAAAAATAAAACTGTCATCGGAAATCATGGAAATAATGAAGAACTCCAGGATTTTGTAAAACGAAAGGTGGAAACAAATGATGAAAAAAATTTGCCCCTTCCAAGAATTGAATATACGACCACCGGGCAGGACTCGAATACGGTAAACACGGAGCCACCGCTCTTAGTTAGTGAAATGTCATTGCTAAGGGAATATAATAGACCTTTAAATGTTTAACTTTGTCTTTTGTTTAAACTATTAATTATATAACCGCATGATGGGGGATGATTCAAGAACAGCTCTCGAAGGACTACAGCACTACAAAGTTTTATCGAAATCTGAGACCCACTTTTTTGACAATACCCTTGTAATAGGGCTATTTACTTAAATATTGTTTCATAAAATGTATAGACAGTGCTAACCCGCTATTAGGAGTTGACCACTTATGCTTCTGTACCCAAGTTAGTAACTAGCGTCAATGACACAACAACGATGCAACTTATTAAGGGTTGTTACTTTTGAGAAAGAATAAATTTAGAGCCTTAGACTTGCTAGTTCTTACTCATTTCGACCCTTGATAATTAAAGAATAGGTTTCGCGAAGTAGCGGACGAATAAAGCCCGTGGAATATTTGCTACCATTAGTTGATAAATTCCCTCCGTTTTCCAATACCCCGTTAAAATTAACTCTGAGAATATTCCCATATAAATTTAGTAAATGCAAAAAAAATCATTGTGTTCTATTTACAGAGGACACGCCGCGGCTGAAATGGCATGATCAATTGAGAATAGGATATCTTTTAGAAATGTTCACATCAGAATCCCTCTGCACTTCCACGTCCAACAGAAATGATAAATTAAGAGATATATTTAGCCAAACGGATAGACGTGGGAATTCGTTTTACGCCGATAACCGTAAAGGACAAATGAAATTATAAATAAATAAAAATGCTATATAACTCAAGTAAATGGCAAAAAAACATAGCGTTCCAGTTGTAGTGGCAATACCTAGGCTTAGATTGCTTGAATATTTGAGAATGGATGTCTTTAAGAACGAAACGGAGAACATAATATTAGAGCCACACTATATTTCCAAGTCCGATAGAAGCGATAAATTAAGAGAGATATTTTGCCGAACAGATAATTGTGGGAATTCGTTTTTCCCCCGACAACAATAAATGATAAATCTATATATATAAAAGAAAGTCGAAAATCGTGTTAGTTAGAACACTTATAACTGGAGAACGGCTGCACCGATTTTAATGATATTAGGCTCTTTGGATTCGTCTCAGCCCCGGATAACATATAGGATATTAAAAAAAGCATAGTTTTGCAAGAAAAATTCATCTCTTTCATAGCGATATGTTCTTAGGAGTTAGTAACGCAACAACAATTGATAAGTCGGTCAAAACTACAAATTAAATTATATGTTTTGTTTTTACCAATTTAATAACTGAACTTCGTGACAATATATTATTTTAATTGCTAGATATACTCAAAATATTGAAATAGTATTTAAAAATTTAATTCTAGCTAATTGTAAGCCCAGCTCGAGTTGACTCGTCACTACCGTGTTTGTAAACAAATCTCCAAGCAATTGTCGACAAACGGTAATGTCCGTATTCCTGTCGAGAAATCGAGATGTTTGATTTAACTTCCTCGAATATTTGCAAATTAGTTTCATCGGAAGGTGAGTTCATCAACTAAGTGTTCCAGAATATTATTGATCACCACAAAAATCAGAAATGATTGATTGAGCGAACAATTTTGACGGCCTAGAACGAAGATGTGGATGACCTAAACGAGGTAAATAAAGATCTAATAGTTGGTACTCTGCATGAATTCAAATCTTTTCAGTGTGTAACAAACGAAGACGAAATCACCAACTGTCTATCTGAATATTTTAAGTCCTTGGGCGATTTACAGCTATATGTAGGCTCTGTGTTCATTATATTTCGAAACCTAAACCAACCAAAACTATCCAACAGAACGCGTTTGGTGATTTAAAAAAATTGATAATGAATGTGATTCACGCGACTTTACTCAAAGGAAAATCCAAAGATGACGAAGTTCTCATTCCGAAGATTCCATGATCTCAACTTATATGCCCTTTTGAGCTTAAACGTATTCAGTTTCCAATTCGTATTGCATTCGTGATAACGATAATAAATCGCAAGGTCAGTCTTTCAGTTTTTGTGATGTTTGTGCTCATATGCTAATGAAAACCCATGCTTTTCTCATGGTCAATTAAACGTGATATGTTTACGAGTCGGTAAACCATCTGCTGTATTTCTTCCTTCGCTTCAAGTGCGTAGCCAGGATAGGGGGTTTTGGGCGCAGCTAATACCACGGGTCTGTAGGGTATAGAAAACTCGCTAAGGTAAGCGGGAAGTGTGGGGGCACTTCCCCCAGACATTTTTTAAGATAAATGGTTCAAAATAGTGGGTTTTGCGGCTATGTGAATAGTAAAATATTTTTTGTTTGTCACTTAGCCGTTCCCCTAATATTAGTAACAAAAGTTTTTATCAAAAAATTCTCTGAGCTCTCGGGGGGGATTTAGCCACCAAAAACCTTTTGCTATATTTATTTAACTTCATCCGCTTTATCTTGCGCCTGATAGCGAAACACTAACTGTTGTTTATCAGAAGGTGCTTGATGCAAGACATTAAACCCGAATGTGTAGGGCACACCGTGGTGCGTTCACGCATGCAACACGTTTACGCAGTGCATTTTTTCAAAACAGAGATACTATAACTGGCGCGAGTAAAGTCATTTGATACGAACGCTGCTTCATAGGGGCTTTTCTTACACGATTTTGAGCATCAGTCAAGCGTCGGTCGGGCGTTGTGTTAAACTGCCCCGTGAAAGGGCCAAGTTTACGCAACAGACTTGGACCTAAAAACATTTTTTTACGGTTAATAATACAAATAGCCAAAAACTGAATGCGTATAATTTTTATTTAATTAATTATTTTATAAAACCACAATGCCCAAAATTTCTTAAGCTAAAACGTAAGAAAATACATTGAAATAAATCCGCGTAAACGTGCTCCGATCCACCCTATGTTGATTCAATAAAGAAAATGTCTTTCTGACAAGCAATTTTGATACTCATTTACGTAGTTTTATTGAATTTGTATCCTTATTTTATTATAATAAATTAAATATGATTAAAAACGATACAGCCGCTCTTGATTCATAAATGGTGTAACTAAACTGTAAGTTAATTGATTCTTAGGCGGTACGAAGTTCGCCGGGTCAGCTAGTAAACAATAAATGCAAGGCGTAAATTCGTCGGAGCGATTCCTTGTTACATGTTACCTGCTGCTGTCATAACAGCCCATGCCACAAACCTAGAGAGGCGGCATGCGGGGTAGAATGTAGATGTAGATATTGCTGCTATCCAAGCGTGGTGAGATGAATGGCTGTTAGAATTAAATTTGAAAAAATACGTAGGATTGAATTTCTGGAAAAAGAATAACTCCCCACAACATAGCTATATCATTCGGGGTACCCAATTAAAGACAATTGAATCCGTGAAATATCTAGGAGTTAGATTCAATTATAATCTATCGTGGAATAAACATATTCAGGAAATAACAGGTCAAGCTAATCGTTAATTGGGTTTTGTTATTACGATATTAGGAAAGTGCGACGACAAAGTGCGAGAAATTAGCTACTTCTCCCTTGTTAGAACCCATTTAGAATACGCTGCCAGTGTTTGGGACCCTCATGAAAAAGGCTTAATAACAGAGTTAGATCGCGTGCAAGGAAGAGCTGCCAGGTATGTGAAAGGTCGTTACGATATTCTTGTTAGTGTAACCGACCTCTTAGATTAACTCGGATGGGAATCACTGTCGGACCGTAGATTGAAAAGTAGACTAAACCAATTACGTAAGTTTGAGGGCAATGTTTATTCCGATGAAGGTAGCCATATCTTACGGACGCCAACACACCACGGAAGTTCAGATAATATAAATAAAATAAGAGAGACAGACCGGACAAAAGACAATAGGGTGGTTTCCTATTATTTTTTATTGCCTAAATCGAAAGATTATTATCAGATAAGTATTCCGCGTCGAAGGCGGTAAATCTGATTCTTGCAGCACTTGGTGCGACTTAGACTGACACTTAAGTGTGACTTCGCAAGATGCAGATAGACTGACGACACGCTGAAAACGAAATATTGTACGCATGATCTTCGGCTTGGCCTGTAGGTGTAGGTTGATTTGGATTCTCAACTTTTTCCGAAATACTCAAGATTATGTTCGAGTTATGCAAAAAAATCAATTCAAACTTGAATGTTAAGAACAAAACTTTGTTTGAAGCGCCTCTATCGACAAACCTGAAACCTGAAATATCGTATCGAGGGATTTGATCGTTCAGCGCAATGTGGAATAATATGTTCGTATATCCAATTTAATCAGAAAACAACTCACTTGGGCAACTGACGAATTTAAAGAGTAGAGGAAGAAATGTCTGGAGCTTTCCTGGCGAATTTTCTGGATTAAGTTCTTTCGGGCTTTCATTCGGGTGAGGTAATTCACCTGGTCCAGCGATTAGAGGACCATTACATTCTCCTTCCTTACGGAATGATCCGTGAATACCCCAATACATCATCAAAAGGGTGGTCTCCTATTATTATTAGTCGAATTGCCTAAATCGAAAGATTATTACTCCTGGAGTACGTATTTCACGCTTCTAGATTTTTAAATGACGATATCTATTTTTCGCAATTACATGAAAAATGAAAATTTTCATGCGCGCGAAAACATGACGGCTATGTATGAATGCTTTGAAAAGTTCGTGTGACGTATTTCTGAGTCCCGCTGCCGCTGTGTGAGGCCACCTTGTTGCGAGGCTATGCGCGCCGCTGCGATTCAGGTTGCAGAGTACCCTGCTAGCTGGTAGCGCTTTGCTTAAATAAGGAATAATAATGCCCTATCAATCGAAGGAGACTCTGACCATATGCAATTATAATAAGTGATAATAATTATAATAATAGGTGATTATTGAGAGAAGTTTCCCAGAGCTCTGTGCCTCATGCATCCATTGGTAATCTCAGACGATGTAAAACTCCTATCTACTCATGTAGAAACTAGGCCCCTGTGACGTCACGTGGAGTGGCATCGCATGGGCACCAATCTGGCCTTTTTCAAATGAGGATAAAAATTGACCATTGCCATTCGGCTAAACTGGGATTTCTAAAACCAAATAATTTGTATATTATGAATACACTAATGGTGGGTAACGAATCACAATCGACGCCTTTATTTCGTTTTCTTTGATGAAGGAAACTACCCCATTGTCAAACCAAGGAATGCAGCACTCATCCTAGCCTTGATCAGAAACGCTCACATACAGAACCCCCCCCCCAGACGCTAATAAAATAGACATGATTTTTAATGCAGTTATCATTTTGTCCGTGTTTTATTTTGTGCATTACGTATTCTCAGTACACAATGTTAATAACTTTCATATTAAAATTAAGAGAATATTTCCTTTCCCCTCGGCAATGCATTTGACAAAAAAGGTGGACAACAAAGGCATATTATGAATACACTAATGGTGGGTAAGGAATCGCAATCAATGCCTTTCGTTTTATTTGATGAAGGAAACTTCGCTATTGTGAAACCAAGGAATGCAGCACTCATCCTAGCCGTAATTAGAAAAGCTCATATACAGAACCCCCTCCCCCAGACGCTTATACAATAGACAAGAATTTTAATGCGGTTATCATTTTGTTTTTTTTTGCACATTACATAGCCTCAGTACACAATGTTAATAACTTTCATATTAAAATTAAGAGAATATTTCGTTTTCCCTCGGCAATGCATTCGACAAAAAAGGACGGACGGCGAAGAGACACGCAATTTCTTCAAATTAAAAAAAATACTATTTAGAAAATCACGTTAAGGTATGTTTTGAAGAAAATATCGTTCAAAATTTCTTGTTACTTTGGTGGGCCTGAAAAAGGCACAAAGGATACGAGAATCAAGCAAAGGGAAAGTAGTACTATTATATCAGCATTAGTGTGGATTCTAGGAAGAAATTCCTGAATATTTTTGCGTGGACAAATGGATGTGATAATGTACGCTAAGGGAAAGCGAAATGACGAAATTCAAATTGACAGAAATGTGGTTATGGAAGAGGGTCACAAGAACAAGGTGGGCCGGTAGATAAGTAATTGAGAAAATTCCACACGATGTCCAATATGGAAGAAAACGAATATAAAAAGATGAAAATGAGAAAGTATTTGATTTTACGCAATCACCGTCTGAAATAGTGGAGGACACAAATATTGACAGAACCGTCTTCATGAAAATATCAACAGAACAGAGGTATCCATGGGCCACTAAACAAACAAAAATATCTAAACAAATTAGTAAAGATCACTTGTATATGATAAATATGGGAGTATATACACATGTCCCCAAAGAAAGCAATAATCATCTATCACTTAATACGAAAACAAATCTTAATGTAGAATATTACGGAAGAATAAGTTCGTAGAAAAAGACAAATGACAAGGTGGTCCGACAGATAAGTAATTGAGCGAACACCACATGATGTCCAATATGGAAAAGAATCAATGGGAAAAGTTCAAAGTGGGAGAGAATTTGAGTTTACGCAATCACCGTCTGAACAAGTGGAGGACACAAATATTGACAGAACCGTTTTCATTACGATAGTTACCAAACACATGCGTCTATGGAACACAAAACAAAATAATATCAAAACAAAGAAATAAAGAGCACTCATGTAAATAAATATAGGAGTATGTTCACAAATCCCAAAAGAAAGCAAAATTCATCTGTCACTTAATACGAAAACAAATCTACGAAATTGCTTTTTTTAATAACTTCAATCTAGTTTTGAAGATTCAATAAAGAGTCATAACAGCCTTCAAAATCCAACTGTGAAACATTACGCACAGTCGCTTTCAAAAGTCGGTCCCCACGGACAGTGCGAGCAACCTTGTCCTCCGCTGAGCTACAACTTCAGGTACTGCCTACGTCATCTATGCCTCGAAAGGGCCAGTTTGACTTAGTCTCCTCACCGTCCGCGAAAGTCATACCGAGGCATTCTTCAGTATTACTAAATTCTTCGCAACTTCCCCAGCTCCCGGTGCCAGAGCACAAGGCGACGCATAAGTTCTCAGTCAGGCGATTCTCACCCTGATAATCTATATTATATACAACCCGATGTGTGACAGATAGCACACTCACTGACCACTGACTGATTCACGTATACAAATTCCCGACCACTTCCGGACGTGCTGGGAAGACGAAATTTTTACGGGTCGTGGAGAAAAAATATTCATCGGGGGGAAAAGTCCGAAAACTCGAAAAAGTCGATCGGTTTTCGAGATATATCGATCCGAATTAACATTGGAGCCTTATGGGACTAAAACATATTCCATTATTTGCCTACTTAAAAATGTCACGGGAACATGAAATTTCACTGACGGAAACTAGATTTTTTGGCCGATTTTTTGATGCGAAACATTTTGCCATATTTTGATTAAAAGTATTTTTTATAATTTTTTTAAATTTCCAATGCTTTTCTTATGGGCCTATCTTTGGATTTTTTTAAAACCAACTTATAATCGTTGTAGGAATAAGTCCTTAACGTATGAGGTACTAGATTTTTTGGTTGATTTTTTGGTGTGGTCGCCTTTGCAATTTTTTGTTTAAAAGTATTTTTTTAAACAATTTAAAATTTCCAATGCTTTTCTTATGGGCTCACTTTGGGAATTTTTTTGACCAATTTGCAATAATCGTAGGACCAATTCAATTTAATGCAAGATACTAGAATTTTTTCTTAATTTTTTGGCTATCCTTTGATATCCACATGTTCATCTAACTTCGAGTAATTAACGATTATGTATTTTCATTGAATTTGCGACTCCTACAACGTTTGGTAACTTACAACACATCCGCCGTGAAGTTTGCATTCCCTCAACACACGATTTTAAATTTTTCGGAATTTTTTTTTACCACTTTCCGACGTGTTAGGGACACCAAATTCAGGTGATTGACGTCTTTCTCGTGCCCCTACGCGCCGCTACCAGGAGAACGCAGAATATTTAACTTTTACCGGGGGACACCGTCGAAAAAGTATGCTTACACTACAGCTACAGAGCCGAAATTTTTATCCAAGGTAAACGATGCCGCGTTATACACAACAAGCACTTTAGGTCTCCCGAAAACCCCCTGTGACCCCCCCAAAAAAATAATAATTACTTAATAAGTCGTATATTTCGTGTACCATTGATCCCAGTTGTATCGTTTTTATTGATTCCGAATGGGAATTGTGTCGGCTATATTTACGCGTCATGTTCAATTATCTTGCCCCAATTACACACCCGCAATAAAACTTCAAATTTTTAAATGTACATTTCTTAACAAAATAGTAGAGTAATAAAAGGGGTTCCAGGACAAGGACACCTAAAACCGATTTTTTTTAACCACTTCCCCATAAGGTACGGCTACGAAATTCACATTAGTTACGCCTTATTACAGCGCCTATGCACCGCTATGTGGAGAACGCAGAATTGGTAATCTAAATGTGAGTAATACGGGAAAATTCATTGTTCCCATACAGCTAGATCGCTGGAATTTTTACTGTAGGTAGACAAAGACCTTATATGCAAGAAAACCCCTCGATATTTTACGTGGCTTCCAAGAAGACCAGGGAAAAAATTATTTTTTTTCTGTGAATAGCATGTTCTTCGGTGTTTTCGCATATTTTAGCAGTAATTCCCTTCTCCTACGACTCACGCTAAGGAATTTATTTGAACGTTTGCGACCGTTGTCAGTATACTCATAAAAACACCTAAAAACCCCCCGGACCCCCTTCAAAACATCGTCATATGCTAAAACGACACAATCACGGCTAGCATGCGTCTACATTCAGCCACATTATCCCCCGGCAGCCTTTGTAAACGATCGGGGAAGGAAGCTGGTAGTACGCATTGCTCTGTGAGGAGTGAAAACCCTGGCGGCGAAGCTGCCCCCGCCCCAGGAACGACGGAGACATTCCAAGGAGTCAGAGGCGCGGAAAACCTCCGAGAACCCTCGGACGGCAAATCCCCTCCAACACGTGGAGCAGCCGAATGGGTGTCTTACGAGGGGGGAGGGCGCCGATAACCCTTGGGCGGCGAAGCCGCCCAAAGACGAGGAACGGCGAAGCCGTTCCGAGGAGTCGACGGTTCGGGGGGACACAAAAAACCTTGGGCGGCGAAGCCGCCCCATCACGCGGAAGGGCGATGCCGTTCCCAGGAGTCGACGCCTCGGGGGGACACGGGTAAACCTTGGGCGGCGAAGGCGCCCCATCACCAGGAAGCTTACGGGGGCAGGGCGCCGATAACCCTTGGGCGGCGAGGCCGCCCACACGCGAGGAACGGCGCAGCCGTTCCGAGGAGGCGATGGCTCGGGGAAATAGATAAAGCTTGGGAGGCGAAGCCGCCCCATTACGACGAGATAACCCTTGGGCGGTGAAGCCGCCCACAGGCGAGGAACGGCGCAGCCGTTCCGAGTTGCCGAAGGCGCAAGGGAGCACCGGTAAACCTTGGGCGGCGAAGCCGCCCCGCCACGAGGAAGGGCGATGCCGTTCCCAGGAGTCCCCTTGGGCGGCGAAGCCGCCTTAACACGATGAACGGCGAAGCCGTTCCGAGGTTCTAGCAGGTGTCTGTTGGAGGGCTGCCTCAACATATGGGCGGCGAAGCCGACCCCCAACGAGGAACGGCGAAGCCGTACCGAGGAGTCCCGGGTGGGACGGCGAAGCCGCCCGGTGGGGGCGGCGGGGAACGGCGCAGCCGTTCCGAGTTGTCGCAGTCTCGGGGGAACATCGGTAAACCTTGGGCGACGAAGCCGCCCCGGCACGGGGAAGGGCGATGCCGTTCCCAGGAGTCAACGCCTAGGGAGGACTCGGGTAACCCTTGTGCGGCGAAGCCGCCCTCACACGATGAACGGCGAAGCCGTTCCGAGGAACCAGCTGCTGTCTGTAGGAGGGCTGCCTAAATATATGGGCGGCGAACACGACCCCTCGGCGAGGAACGGCGAAGCCGTTCCGAGTAGCCGCGGGGTGGACGGCGAAGCCGTCCGGCGGGGGCAGCCGGCGAAGCCGGATGCGGGGGGTTTTAGGGGGCGTAGCCCCCTAACGAGCGCGCGCAGCGCGGCGAGTCCTATCTATATACAGCCCTTGAGGTAACTGACTCACTGATGGATACAAATTCCCGACCACTTCCAGACGTGCTGGAGAGCTGTAATTTGGCACGCGTGCGGGGAACCCGAAATGATCCGGAGGAAAAATCCGAAAACCGGAAGTTTCCCCCACGTGTCGTCGCTAGGACGACAAAATGGCCGAAATCGGGCTTTTTCCGGGTACCGTCTTTTGGTTTTTATTTTACTGCGCGCTAATTATGCGTGACACACGGGTCGTTAATGCTTTTTTTGAAAGCTGATGAACGTATGCACGTAATAAAGTAAATTAATTAGTTTCCGTTTGAGAAAATTGCAGCCAAAATGGCGTCCAAAAATTGATTTTTCGAATAAAATTTCATAACTTCCGCTCCATTCGAGTTAATTTAAGGTGTAGGGTAACGAAAATGATTATTATATATTCTTATAACATTGTCTACGAAATGTAGGCAACAATTTTCTTTCGTCGTCCTTGGTTACTCAGAAAAAAAATAAAATATTTCGAAAATCACCGAAAATTACGATTTCCAAAAGATTAACACAAGATTTTGTCAACTTTAACCTTACCGATTTCTTTCAAACATTGTAGTTACATACAACTTTGCATTGTTTTTCAGAAAACATGAATTTTTAATAAATGATTCAACGTATTTAACCGCGAAAAAATAAAAATGGCGGGCGCTACTCACTTTTTTCGGGGACTGGTTTGCTTTTTATTGTATTACTCTCGAAATATGGATGTCATAGGGCTCACTTCTGTTAGATATGAAAGTAAATGAATGTGACCATATAGTATCGTCATCTTTAAACCCCCCGAAACCGCCTAAAAAATTAAAATTTGCACATAAGTAGCCTTTTCGGGTACTTTACGTCACGATTCCGCCGCTTTCCCAAGAATTATCACTCATCGCTACGGAATTAATGTGGACGATTGATGACCCCTGGCAGTACAAAGCTATAACTCCCCGGTAAACCCACATACACCCCCCAAAAAATAAAAAATTTCATAAAAGTCTCCTATTTGGGAACTTCTAGTAAACAATACGCCGCACTACCCGTACACTCTGAGCTCTAGATCCGGAATATCTGATGAGGGCGGGCCACCGCAAACCATACGGGAAAATATACCAGAAACTTCCGGAGGAAAAATCCAAAAACTAGAAGTTTCCGCCACGTGTCGTGGCTAGGACGACAAAATGGCCGAAATCGCGCCTTTTCCGGGGACGGTATTTCCGTTTTTATTTTACTGCGCGTGAACGGTGTGTGCCACGCGGATAGTTTATGTACGTTTTGAAAGCTGATGAATGTAGTCACGTAATTATGCAATGGATTTAGATAATTTTAAAGTAAATTGCTGCACAAATGGCGTCCGAAAATGCTTTTTCGAAACAAATTTCATAACTCCCTCTCCCATCGTCGTAATTGCAGGTGTAGGATACTGAAAATGATTATTATATATGCTCATAAAATCGTCTACGATATATAGGTAAGAATTTTCTTTCGTCGTCCATGGTTTTCCAGAAAAAATAAAAACGTTCCCAAAATCACCGAAAATTACGATTTTCAAAAGATTGACACAAGATTTCTTCAATGTTTTCCCGACCGATGTCTTTCAAACTCCACAATTACATACATCTATGCATATGGTTTCCGAAAATATAAGAACTTAATATGTGTTGCAGTCGATATAACTGCGGAAAAATAAAAATGGCGGACAATACTAATTTTTTCCGGGAAGAGGTTTACTTTTTATTGTACTACTATCGAAATATGGATGTCATACGGGCAACTTCTCTTATACATGATAGTAAATGCATGTGACCATATGATAAGGCCATATTTAAGCCCCCTGAAAACCCTAAAAAATTAAAATTTGAATGTAAGTAGCCTTTTTGGGTACTTTTCATCACAATTCCACCGCTTTTCTAGCCTTACCACTCATCGCTACGGAATTGATGTGGACAATTAATGACCCCTGGTAGTAAAAACCTATAAACCCCCGGTAAACCCACCTACAACCCCCAAAAAATAAAATTTTGTATATAAGTCTACTTTTTCGGTATTTTTCGTGACTTTACACCGCTGGTTCTTACCCCAGCGACTCATCCCTACGGAATTCAAGTGAACGGATGGTGACCGCCAGGAGTACACACATATAAACCCCCGGTATCCCCCTGAAATCCCCCCAAATGTAAAATGTGCCATTAAGTCTCCTATTTGGGAACTTCTCGCAAACATTACGCCGCACTACCCGTCCCCTCTGAGCTTTAGATCCGGAATATTTGATGAGGGCGGGCCACCGTAAATAAAACGGGAAAATGTATCAGAAAACCACCGATCACCTCCTAGGAAGCTCGCCGAAAAAAAATTAAAAAAATGTTAAATGCGCTTTTCCGAGTAGTTTTCGTCACAATTTACTCTACTACTGTCTGGTGCCTCTACTGCTTATTAAAACCCCCGATAACCCCGTGAAACCTCCCAGAAAATTTTTCTAATAAATCGCCTATCCGGGTAAAACAATCGTCAGAATACTGCCACTGTTCCAGACCCCTAGGACTTATCCGCACGGAATTTATGAGAACGATTTGTGACCACTGGTTTTCACACGTATAAAACCCCCGGTATTCCGTTGGAACCCCCGCAAAAAAATGAAAACTTGCCATTAAGTCTTCTTTTATGGGTACTTGTCGCCACTATTACGCCGCATTGCACTACCCTTTAAAATCATCGCCACATGATCACTGTGGACGATTGATGACCGCATGTATAACACATGAAAACCCCCGAATCCCCCTGGGCATCCTCTCGGTGGAGAGGACCATTTATGAGGACTACGTGCAGCAGCCGCGGGGGGTTCTTCATCCGCAAGGCGGCGAAGCCGCCCCACAACGAGGAACGGTGAAGTCGTTCCGAGGAGTAACTGGCGTAGGCGAGGGGGAGCTTCAGTAACCCTTGGGCGGCGAAGCCGCCCTGACGTTAAAGCGGCGCAGCCGCTGTGGGCTCCCTCCGCCTCTGGGCGGCGAAGCCGCCCCTTAAACGAATGACGGTGAAACAGTTCCAAAATGCCCTTGCCCTCTGGGCGGCTTTGCCGACCCCTGACAAGGAACGGCGAAGCCGTTCCGAGTATAAAGCGGGGTAGCCCCGGGGGGGCACACTCAACCCCTGGGCAGCGAAGCCGCCTCTCAACGAGGAACGGCGTAGCCGTTCCGAGGCATGAGTGGAGCGCTTCCCTACCCCCTGGCCGGCGAAGCCGGCCACTAGCTGAGGTGAGATTATGCGAACTAAAATTCTTCGAAGAATCACAAATCTAGACGGCGAAGCCGGACCCGGGGTTTTTAAGGGGCGGAGCTCCTTAACGAGCGCGCGCAGCGCAGCGAGTCCTATCTATATACAGCCGGCGTGGTGACTGACTGACTCATGGATACAAATTCCCAGCCAATTCCAGAAGTGCTGGAGAGCTGAAATTTGGCACGCGTGCGGGGATCCCGAAATGATCCGGAGGAAAAATCCGAAAACCGGAAGTTTCCGCCACGTGTCGTCGCTGGGACGACAAAATGGCCGAAATCGGGCTATTATCGGGGACAGTCTTCCGGTTTTTAATTTACTGCGCGCGAATCGTGCGTGATACACGGGTCGTTGCTGTACATTTAGAAAGCCAATAAATGCTGCCACGTACTTGTGTATTTTTTAAAGTTATATTTTAAGTCTAACGCCGCAAAAATGGCGTCCAAAAAATGATTTTTCCGAAACATCTTCATACTTTCCGCTGCCATCGACCTAATTTTGAGTGTTGCACAACGAAAATGATTATTATATATGCTTACATGATTAGTCATTTAACCTAGGCAACAATTTGTTTTTGTCACCATTGGTTGCCGAGAAAAAAATTAAATAATGCCGAGAATCGCCAAAAAGTACAATTTCCAAAAGATTAACACAAGATTTCGTCCAGTTTAACACGACCGATTTCAATTAGACTTAGTATATACGTTTAAGTAATCATTTTGTTTTAGAAAATATAAACGTTTTTAAAATTTTGCCATTGATAAACCAGCAAAAAATTAAAAATGGCGGGTACTTCCCATTTTTTCCCGTGAGTCCGTTTACTAGTTATCGTTATACAGGCGAAACATTTCCGTCACACGGACCGTTGTTGTATATTATGAAAGCCAATAGATGTCGCCACTTACTTATGTAATTTTTAAATTTAATTTCTATGCTAAAATCTTTCAAAATGGCGTCCAAAAATTGATTTCTCGGAAAATATTTCATATTTTCCATTGCCGTCGGCCTAATTCTGTGAGTTTGACAACGAGAATGATTATTATATATGTTCACAACATTGTCTACGAAATGTAGGTAACAATTTTCTTTCATCGTGCTTGGATACTCAGAAAAAAATTAAAGTATTCCGAAAATCGCCGAAAATTACGATTTCCAAAAGATTAACACAAGGTTTTGTCAATTTTAACCCGACCGATTTCTTTCAAACGTTGTAGTTACATACAGCTATGCACTTTCTTTTAGAAAACATAAATATTTAATAAATGATGTAATCGATATAACCGCGAAAAAATAAAAATGGCGGGCACCACTAATTTTTTCCGGGGAGAGATTTACTTTTTATTGTATTACTCTCGAAATGTCATGGATGTCATAGGACTATGGATGTCATAGAGCCTCTTCTTTTAGATATGACAGTAAATGAATGTGACCATATAGTATCGTCATCTTCAAGCCCCCCGAAACCCAAAAAAAATTAAAATTTGCATATAAGTAACCTTTTCGGGTACTTTTCGTCACAATTCCGCCGCTTTTCCAATCCTTACCACTCATCGCTACGGAATTGATGTGGACGATTGATGACCGCTGGCAGTAAAAATCTATAAAACCCCCGGTAAACCCACATACACCCCCCCAAAAAATAAAATTTTGCAAATAAGTCTATTTTTGGGTACTTTTCGTGCCTATTCCACCGCCCCCAACGACGCATCCCCACGGAATTTATGTGAATGGATGATGACCGCCAGGAGTACACACATTTAAACCCCCGGTATACCCCTGAAATCCCCCCCAAATGTAAAATGTGTCATTTAGTCTCCTATTTGGGAACTTCTCGCAAACATTACGCCGCACTACCCGTCCCCTCTGGGCTCTAGATCCGGAATATTTGGTGAGGGCGAGCCACCGTAAACCATACGGGAAAAAATACCAGAACACCCCCGATTACCTCCTGGAACATCGCCGAAAAAAAAATAAAACAAATTTAAACTCGCCTTTCCGAATAGTTTTCGACACAATTTAACCGGTGCCCCTACCACTTATTAAAACCCCCGATAACCCCGTGAAACCTCCCAAAAAATTTCTAATAAATAGCCTCTCCAGGGAAAAGAATCGTAAGACCACTCTTCCGGTCCCCTAGGACTTATCGGCACGGAATTTATAAGAACGTTTAGTGACCACTGGTTTAACACAAGTATAAAACCCCCGGTATTCCGTAGGAACCCCCCGAAAAAAAATGAAAAACTTGCCATTAAGTCTTCTTTTATGGGTACTTGTCGCCACTATTAATCCGCATTGCACTACCTTTTACAATCATCGCTACATGATCACTGTGGACTTTTGGTGACCGCATGCATAACACATTAAAATCCCCGAATCCCCCTGGGCACCCCTCTCGGTGGGGAAGACCATTTATAAGGACTAGGCGGAGCAGCCGCGGGGGGGCTCCTCAACCCCAAGGCGGCGAAGCCGCCCCACAACGAGGAACTGGCGTAGGCGAGGGGGAGCAACCCCCGGGCGGCGTAGCCGCCCCGATGTTCAAGCGGCGCAACCGCTGTGGACTCCCCCCACCTCTGGGCGGCGAAGCCGCCCCTTAAACGAATGACGGTGAAACAGTTCCGAAATGCCCTCGCCCTCTGGCACACTAAACCCCCAGGCGGCGAAGCCGCCCTTCAGCGAGGAATGAGTGGGGCACCTCCCTACCCCCTGGCCGGCGAAGCCGGCCCCTAGCCGTGTTGAGATTATTCGAACTTCAAAAGTCTTCGAACGACCACAAATGTAGACGGCGAAGCCGGAACCGGGGTTTTAAGGGGCGGAGCCCCTTAACGAGCGCGCGGAGCGTGCGAGTCCTATCTATATACAGCCCTTGAGGTAACTGACTCACTGATGGATACAAATTCCCGACCACTTCCAGACGTGCTGGAGAGCTGTAATTTGGCACGCGTGCGGGGAACCCGAAATGATCCGGAGGAAAAATCCGAAAACCGGAAGTTTCCCCCACGTGTCGTCGCTAGGACGACAAAATGGCCGAAATCGGGCTTTTTCCGGGTACCGTCTTTTGGTTTTTATTTTACTGCGCGCTAATTATGCGTGACACACGGGTCGTTAATGCTTTTTTTGAAAGCTGATGAACGTATGCACGTAATAAAGTAAATTAATTAGTTTCCGTTTGAGAAAATTGCAGCCAAAATGGCGTCCAAAAATTGATTTTTCGAATAAAATTTCATAACTTCCGCTCCATTCGAGTTAATTTAAGGTGTAGGGTAACGAAAATGATTATTATATATTCTTATAACATTGTCTACGAAATGTAGGCAACAATTTTCTTTCGTCGTCCTTGGTTACTCAGAAAAAAAATAAAATATTTCGAAAATCACCGAAAATTACGATTTCCAAAAGATTAACACAAGATTTTGTCAACTTTAACCTTACCGATTTCTTTCAAACTTTGTAGTTACATACAACTTTGCATTGTCTTTCAGAAAACATGAATTTTTAATAAATGATTCAACGCATTTAACCGCGAAAAAATAAAAATGGCGGGCGCTACTCACTTTTTTCGGGGACTGGTTTGCTTTTTATTGTATTACTCTCGAAATATGGATGTCATAGGGCTCACTTCTGTTAGATATGAAAGTAAATGAATGTGACCATATAGTATCGTCATCTTTAAACCCCCCGAAACCGCCTAAAAAATTAAAATTTGCACATAAGTAGCCTTTTCGGGTACTTTACGTCACGATTCCGCCGCTTTCCCAAGAATTATCACTCATCGCTACGGAATTAATGTGGACGATTGATGACCCCTGGCAGTACAAAGCTATAACTCCCCGGTAAACCCACATACACCCCCCAAAAAATAAAAAATTTCATAAAAGTCTCCTATTTGGGAACTTCTAGTAAACAATACGCCGCACTACCCGTACACTCTGAGCTCTAGATCCGGAATATCTGATGAGGGCGGGCCACCGCAAACCATACGGGAAAATATACCAGAAACTTCCGGAGGAAAAATCCAAAAACTAGAAGTTTCCGCCACGTGTCGTGGCTAGGACGACAAAATGGCCGAAATCGCGCCTTTTCCGGGGACGGTATTTCCGTTTTTATTTTACTGCGCGTGAACGGTGTGTGCCACGCGGATAGTTTATGTACGTTTTGAAAGCTGATGAATGTAGTCACGTAATTATGCAATGGATTTAGATAATTTTAAAGTAAATTGCTGCACAAATGGCGTCCGAAAATGCTTTTTCGAAACAAATTTCATAACTCCCTCTCCCATCGTCGTAATTGCAGGTGTAGGATACTGAAAATGATTATTATATATGCTCATAAAATCGTCTACGATATATAGGTAAGAATTTTCTTTCGTCGTCCATGGTTTTCCAGAAAAAATAAAAACGTTCCCAAAATCACCGAAAATTACGATTTTCAAAAGATTGACACAAGATTTCTTCAATGTTTTCCCGACCGATGTCTTTCAAACTCCACAATTACATACATCTATGCATATGGTTTCCGAAAATATAAGAACTTAATATGTGTTGCAGTCGATATAACTGCGGAAAAATAAAAATGGCGGACAATACTAATTTTTTCCGGGAAGAGGTTTACTTTTTATTGTACTACTATCGAAATATGGATGTCATACGGGCAACTTCTCTTATACATGATAGTAAATGCATGTGACCATATGATAAGGCCATATTTAAGCCCCCTGAAAACCCTAAAAAATTAAAATTTGAATGTAAGTAGCCTTTTTGGGTACTTTTCATCACAATTCCACCGCTTTTCTAGCCTTACCACTCATCGCTACGGAATTGATGTGGACAATTAATGACCCCTGGTAGTAAAAACCTATAAACCCCCGGTAAACCCACCTACAACCCCCAAAAAATAAAATTTTGTATATAAGTCTACTTTTTCGGTATTTTTCGTGACTTTACACCGCTGGTTCTTACCCCAGCGACTCATCCCTACGGAATTCAAGTGAACGGATGGTGACCGCCAGGAGTACACACATATAAACCCCCGGTATCCCCCTGAAATCCCCCCAAATGTAAAATGTGCCATTAAGTCTCCTATTTGGGAACTTCTCGCAAACATTACGCCGCACTACCCGTCCCCTCTGAGCTTTAGATCCGGAATATTTGATGAGGGCGGGCCACCGTAAATAAAACGGGAAAATGTATCAGAAAACCACCGATCACCTCCTAGGAAGCTCGCCGAAAAAAAATTAAAAAAATGTTAAATGCGCTTTTCCGAGTAGTTTTCGTCACAATTTACTCTACTACTGTCTGGTGCCTCTACTGCTTATTAAAACCCCCGATAACCCCGTGAAACCTCCCAGAAAATTTTTCTAATAAATCGCCTATCCGGGTAAAACAATCGTCAGAATACTGCCACTGTTCCAGACCCCTAGGACTTATCCGCACGGAATTTATGAGAACGATTTGTGACCACTGGTTTTCACACGTATAAAACCCCCGGTATTCCGTTGGAACCCCCGCAAAAAAATGAAAACTTGCCATTAAGTCTTCTTTTATGGGTACTTGTCGCCACTATTACGCCGCATTGCACTACCCTTTAAAATCATCGCCACATGATCACTGTGGACGATTGATGACCGCATGTATAACACATGAAAACCCCCGAATCCCCCTGGGCATCCTCTCGGTGGAGAGGACCATTTATGAGGACTACGTGCAGCAGCCGCGGGGGGTTCTTCATCCGCAAGGCGGCGAAGCCGCCCCACAACGAGGAACGGTGAAGTCGTTCCGAGGAGTAACTGGCGTAGGCGAGGGGGAGCTTCAGTAACCCTTGGGCGGCGAAGCCGCCCTGACGTTAAAGCGGCGCAGCCGCTGTGGGCTCCCTCCGCCTCTGGGCGGCGAAGCCGCCCCTTAAACGAATGACGGTGAAACAGTTCCAAAATGCCCTTGCCCTCTGGGCGGCTTTGCCGACCCCTGACAAGGAACGGCGAAGCCGTTCCGAGTATAAAGCGGGGTAGCCCCGGGGGGGCACACTCAACCCCTGGGCAGCGAAGCCGCCTCTCAACGAGGAACGGCGTAGCCGTTCCGAGGCATGAGTGGAGCGCTTCCCTACCCCCTGGCCGGCGAAGCCGGCCACTAGCTGAGGTGAGATTATGCGAACTAAAATTCTTCGAAGAATCACAAATCTAGACGGCGAAGCCGGACCCGGGGTTTTTAAGGGGCGGAGCTCCTTAACGAGCGCGCGCAGCGCAGCGAGTCCTATCTATATACAGCCCTCGTGGTGACTGACTCACTGATGGATACAAATTCCCGACCACTTCTAGAAGTGCTGGAGAGCTGAAATTTGGCACGCGTGCGGGGAACCCGAATTGATCCGGAGAAAAAATCCGAAAACCGGAAGTTTCCACCACGTGTCGTCGCTAGGACGACAAAATGGCCGAAATCGCGCTTTTTCCGGGGACCGTCTTTCGGTTTTTATTTTACTGCGCGCGAACGGTACGTGCTATGTGAATGTTTTATGCAAGCTTTGAAAGGTAATAAACGTGAGCACGTAATTATATAATGTTATTAGTATATTTTAAAGAATTTGACTGCCAAAATGGCGTCCAAAAATTGGTTTTTCGAAAATAATTTCATTCCTTCCGCTCCCGTCGACTTATTTTAAGGTGAATGATAACAAAAATGATTATTGTATATGCTTACATAATTTTGCATTTAACCTAGGCAACAATTTGTCTTTGTCACCTTTGGTTGTCGAGAAAAAAATTAAAATATGCCAAAAATCACCAAAAAGTACAATTTCCATACGATTAACACAAGATTTCGTCCAGTTTTACACGACCGATTTCGTTAGGACTTACTATATACATGAAGCTATGCATTGTCTTTCAGAAAATGTAAACATTTTTACAATATTGCCATCAATTAACCAGAAAAAAATTAAAAATGGCGGACAATTCCCATTTCTCCCGTAGGTTTGTTTACTATTTATCGTTACACAGGCGAAACATTTCCGTCACACGAAACGTTGCCATATATATTGAAAGCTTATAAATGTCGCCACCTACTTATGTAATTTTTGAAGTTAATTTCTAAGTAAAACGCTTTCAAAATGGCGTCCAAAAATCGATTTCTCGGAAAATATTTCATATTTTCCACTGCCGTTGGCCTCATTTTGTGAGTAGGACAACGAAAATGATTATTATATATGCTCATAACATTGTCTACGAAATGTAGGTAATAATGTTCTTTCGTCGTCCTTGGTTACTCGGAAAAAAATTAAAATTTTCCGAAAACCACCGAAAATTACGATTTCCAAAAGATTAACACAAGCTCCGCCCCTTAAAAACCCCGGTTCTAAGGGGCGGAGCCCCTTAACGAGCGCGCGGAGCGTGCGAGTCTATATTATATACAACCCGATGTGTGACAGATAGCACACTCACTGACTCATTCACGTATACAAATTCCCGACCGCTTCCGGACGTGCTGGGAAGACGAAATTTTTACGGGTCGTGGAGAAAAAATATTCTTCGGCGGGAAAAATCCGAAAACTCGAAAAAGTCGATCGGTTTTCGAGATATATCGATCCGAATTAACATTGGAGCCTTATGGGACTAAAACTTTTTCCTTTCATCGCCTACTTGCAAATGTCTTAGGAACATGAAATTTCATTGACGAAAACTAGATTTTTTGGCCGATTTTTTTATGTGAAACATTTTGCCATATTTTGATTTTAAGTACTTTTTATAATTTTTTAAAATTTCCAATGCTTTTCTTATGGGCCTATCTTTGGATTTTTTTTAAACCAACTTATAATCGTTGTAGGAATAAGTCCCTAACGTATGAGACACTAGATTTTTTGGTTGATTTTTTGGTGTGGTTGCCTTTGCAATTTTTTGTTTAAAAGTATTTTTTTTAACAATTTAAAATTTCCAATGCTTTTCTTATGGGCTCACTTTGGGAATGTTTTTGACCAATTTGCAATAATCGTAGGACCAATTCAATTTAATGCAAGATACTAGATTTTTTTCTTAATTTTTTGGCTATCCTTGGATATCCACATGTTAATCTAACTTCGAGTAATTAACGATTATGTATTTTCATTGAATTTGCGACTCCTACAACGTTTGGTAACTTACAACACATCCGCCGTGAAGTTTGCATTCCCTCAACACACGATTTTAAATTTTTCGGAATTTTTTTTTACCACTTACCGACGTGGTACGGACACCAAATTCAGGTGAGTGACGTCTTTTTGGTGCCCCTACGTGCCGCTACCCGGAGAACGCAGAATATTGAATTTAAACGGGTGACACCGTCGAAAAACCATGCTTACACTACAGCTAAAGAGCCGAAATTTTTATCGAAGGTAAACGATGCCGCGTTATACGGGACAAGCACAAAATGTCCCCCGATAACCCCCTGGGACCCCCCGAAAAAAATAAAAATTACTTAATAAGTCGTATATTTCGTGTACCATTCATCCCAGTTGTATCGTTTTTATTTATTCGGATTGGGAATTGTGTCGGCTATATTTACGCGTCATGTTCAATTATCCTGCCCCATTTACACACCCGCAATAAAACTTCACATTTTTAAACGTACATTTCTTAACAAAATAGTAGAGGTATTAAATGGCTTCCAGGACAAGGACACCTAAAAGCGATTTTTTTAAACCACTTCCCCATAATGTACGGCTACTAAATTCACACGAGTTATGCCTTATTACAGCGCCTATGCACCGCTAAGTGGAGAACACAGAATTCGTAATATAAATGTGAGTAATACGGGAAAATTCATTGTTCCCCTAAAGCTAGATCGCTGGAATTTCTACTGTAGGTAAATAAAGACCTTTTATGCAAGAAAACCCCTCGAAATTTCAAGTGGCTTCCTATAACACCGGGGTAAAAATTCTTTTTTTTCTGTAAATAGCATGTTCTTCGGTGTTTTCGCATATTTTAGCAGTAATTCCCTTCTCCTATGACTCATCGCTAAGAAATTTATTTCGATGATTGTGATCGTTGCCAGTACACTCAAAAAAAAACCTGTTAACCCCCGGACCGCCTTCAAAACATCGTCATAAGCTAAAATGCCACAATCACGGCTAGCATGCGTCAAGATTCTGCCTCATTATCCCCCGGTAGCATTTGTAAACGATGGGGGATAGCTGGTAGTACGCATTGCTCGGTGAGGAGTGAAAACCCTGGCGGCGAAGCTGCCCCCGCCCCAGGAACGACGGAGCCATTCCGAGGAGTGAGAGGCGCGGAAAACCTCCGAGAACCCTCGGGCGGCAAATCCGCTCCAACACGTGGTGCAGCCGAATGGGTGATTACGAGTGGGGAGGGCGCCGATAACCCTTGGGCGGAAAAGCCGCCCACAGACGAGGAACGGCGAAGCCGTTCCGAGGAGTCGACGTCACGGGGGGACACATGTAAACCTTGGGCGGCGAAGCCGCCCAGAGCTTAGGAACGGCGAAGCCGTTCCGAGGAGTCGACGTCCCGGGTGGACACATGTAAACCTTGGGCGGCGAAGCCGCCCCATCACCAGGAAGCTTACGGGGGGAGGGCGCCGGTAACCCTTGGGCGGCAAAGCCGCCCACAGACGAGGAACGGCGAAGCCGTTCCGAGGAGTCGACGGCTCGGGGGGACACAGTAAACCTTGGGCGGCGAAGCCGCCCAGAGGCAAATAACGGCGAAGCAATTCCGAGGAGTCGATGTCCCGGGGGGACATATGTCAATTTGGGCGGCGAAGCCGCCCCATCACCAGAGAGATTACGGGGGGAGGGCGCCGATAACCCTTGGGCGGCGAAGCCGCCCACAGACGAGGAACGGCGAAGCCGTTCCGAGGAGTCGACGGCTCGGGGGGACACAGTAAACCTTGAGCGGCGAAGCCGCCCAGAGGCAAGGAACGGCGAAGCCGTTCCGAGGAGTCAACGTCCCGGGGGGACATATGTTAATTTGGGCGGCGAAGCCGCCCCATCACCAGAGAGATTACGGGGGGAGGGCGCCGATAACCCTTGGGCGGCGAAGCCGCCCACAGACGAGGAACGGCGAAGCCGTTCCGAGGAGTCGACGGCTCGGGGGGACACAGTAAACCTTGGGCGGCGAAGCCGCCCAGAGGCAAGGAACGGCGAAGCCGTTCCGAGGAGTCGATGTCCCGGGGGGACATATGTTAATTTGGGCGGCGAAGCCGCCCCATCACCAGAGAGCTTCCGGGGGGAGGGCGCCGATAACCCTTGGGCGGCTAAGCCGCCCACAGACGAGGAACGGCGAAGCCGTTCCGAGGAGTCCACGGCTCGGGCGGACCCAGGTAAACCTTGGGCGGCGAAGCCGCCCCAACACGAGGAAGGGCGATGCCGTTCCCAGTAGCCGACCCCTCGGGGGGACTTGGGTGACCCTTGGGTGACCCTTGGGCGGCGAAGCCGCCCTCCCACGATGAACGGCGAAGCCGTTCCGAGGAACTAGCGGGTCTCCGTCAGAGGGCTTCCTCGATATCTGGGCGGCGAAGCCGACACCGGACGAGGAACGGCGAAGCCGTTCCGAGGAGTCGCGGGCGGGACGGCGAGGCCGTCCGGTGGGGGCAGCCGGCGAAGCCGGATGCGGGGGGGTTTTAGGGGGCGTAGCCCCCTAACGAGCGCGCGCAGCGCGGCGAGTCTATATGATATACAACCCGATGTGTGACAGATAGCACACTCACTCACTCATTCACGTATACAAATTCCCGACCACTTCCGGACGTGCTGGGAAGACGACATTTTTACAGGTCGTGGAGAAAAAATATTCATCGGGGGGAAAAGTCCGAAAACTCGAAAAACTCGATCGGTTTTCGAGATATATCGATCCGAATTAACATTGGAGCCTTATGGGACTAAAACATATTCCATTATTTGCCTACTTAAAAATGTCACAGGAAAATGAAATTTCACTGACGGAAACTAGATTTTTTGGCCGATTTTTTGATGCGAAACATTTTGCCATATTTTGATTGAAAGTATTTTTTATAATTTTTTTTAATTTCTAATGCTTTTCTTATGGGCCTATCTTTGGATTTTTTTAAAACCAACTTATAATCGTTGTAGGAATAAGTCCCTAACGTATGAGACACTACATTTTTTTGGTTGATTTTTTGGTGTGGTCGCCTTTGCAATTTTTTGTTTAAAAGTATTTTTTTTAACAATTTAAAATTTCCATTGCTTTTCTTATGGGCTCACTTTGGGAATTTTTTTGACCAATTTGCAATAATTGTAGGACCAATTAATTTTAATGCAAGATACTAGATTTTTTTCTTAATTTTTTGGGAATATGCTTATATCCATAGATTCAACGAATTTCGAGTAAATAACGATTATGTATTTCAATTGCATTTGCGACTCCTACAACGTTTGGTAACTTACAACACATCCGCCGTGAAGTTTGCATTCCCTCAACACACGATTTTAACTTTTTCGGATTTTTTTTTCGCCACTTCCAGACGTCGCACGGACACCAAATTAACGTGAGTGACGTCTTTTTGGTGCCCCTACGTGCCGCTACCCGGAGAACGCAGAATATTGAATTTAAACGGGTGACACCGTCGAAAAACCATGCTTACACTACAGCTAAAGAGCCGAAATTTTTATCGAAGGTAAACGATGCCGCGTTATACGGGACAAGCACAAAATGTCCCCCGATAACCCCCTGGGACCCCCCCAAAAAAATAAAAATTATTTAATAAGTGGTATATTTCTTGTACCATTCATCCGAGTTGTATCGTTTTTATTTATTCGGACTGGGGATTGTGTCGGCTATATTTACCCGTCATGTTCAATTATCCTGCCCCATTTACACACCCGCAATAAAACTTCACATTTTTAAACGTACATTTCTTAACAAAATAGTAGAGGTATTAAATGGCTTCCAGGACAAGGACACCTAAAAGCGATTTTTTTAAACCACTTCCCCATAATGTACGGCTACTAAATTCACACGAGTTATGCCTTATTACAGCGCCTATGCACCGCTAAGTGGAGAACACAGAATTCGTAATATAAATGTGAGTAATACGGGAAAATTCATTGTTCCCCTAAAGCTAGATCGCTGGAATTTCTACTGTAGGTAAATAAAAACCTTTTATGCAAGAAAACCCCTCGAAATTTCAAGTGGCTTCCTATAACACCGGGGTAAAAATTCTTTTTTTTCTGTAAATAGCATGTTCTTCGGTGTTTTCGCATATTTTAGCAGTAATTCCCTTCTCCTATGACTCATCGCTAAGAAATTTATTTCGATGATTGTGACCGTTGCCAGTACACTCAAAAAAAAACCTGTTAACCCCCGGACCGCCTTCAAAACATCGTCATAAGCTAAAATGCCACAATCACGGCTAGCATGCGTCAAGATTCTGCCTCATTATCCCCCGGTAGCATTTGTAAACGATGGGGGATAGCTGGTAGTACGCATTGCTCGGTGAGGAGTGAAAACCCTGGCGGCGAAGCTGCCCCCGCCCCAGGAACGACGGAGCCATTCCGAGGAGTGAGAGGCGCGAAAACCTCCGAGAACCCTCGGGCGGCAAATCCGCTCCAACACGTGGTGCAGCCGAATGGGTGATTACGAGTGGGGAGGGCGCCGATAACCCTTGGGCGGAAAAGCCGCCCACAGACGAGGAACGGCGAAGCCGTTCCGAGGAGTCGACGTCACGGGGGGACACATGTAAACCTTGGGCGGCGAAGCCGCCCAGAGCTTAGGAACGGCGAAGCCGTTCCGAGGAGTCGACGTCCCGGGTGGACACATGTAAACCTTGGGCGGCGAAGCCGCCCCATCACCAGGAAGCTTACGGGGGGAGGGCGCCGGTAACCCTTGGGCGGCAAAGCCGCCCACAGACGAGGAACGGCGAAGCCGTTCCGAGGAGTCGACGGCTCGGGGGGACACAGTAAACCTTGGGCGGCGAAGCCGCCCAGAGGCAAATAACGGCGAAGCAATTCCGAGGAGTCGATGTCCCGGGGGGACATATGTCAATTTGGGCGGCGAAGCCGCCCCATCACCAGAGAGATTACGGGGGGAGGGCGCCGATAACCCTTGGGCGGCGAAGCCGCCCACAGACGAGGAACGGCGAAGCCGTTCCGAGGAGTCGACGGCTCGGGGGGACACAGTAAACCTTGAGCGGCGAAGCCGCCCAGAGGCAAGGAACGGCGAAGCCGTTCCGAGGAGTCGACGTCCCGGGGGGACATATGTTAATTTGGGCGGCGAAGCCGCCCCATCACCAGAGAGATTACGGGGGGAGGGCGCCGATAACCCTTGGGCGGCGAAGCCGCCCACAGACGAGGAACGGCGAAGCCGTTCCGAGGAGTCGACGGCTCGGGGGGACACAGTAAACCTTGGGCGGCGAAGCCGCCCAGAGGCAAGGAACGGCGAAGCCGTTCCGAGGAGTCGACGTCCCGGGGGGACATATGTTAATTTGGGCGGCGAAGCCGCCCCATCACCAGAGAGCTTCCGGGGGGAGGGCGCCGATAACCCTTGGGCGGCTAAGCCGCCCACAGACGAGGAACGGCGAAGCCGTTCCGAGGAGTCCACGGCTCGGGCGGACCCAGGTAAACCTTGGGCGGCGAAGCCGCCCCAACACGAGGAAGGGCGATGCCGTTCCCAGTAGCCGACCCCTCGGGGGGACTTGGGTGACCCTTGGGTGACCCTTGGGCGGCGAAGCCGCCCTCCCACGATGAACGGCGAAGCCGTTCCGAGGAACTAGCGGGTCTCCGTCAGAGGGCTTCCTCGATATCTGGGCGGCGAAGCCGACACCGGACGAGGAACGGCGAAGCCGTTCCGAGGAGTCGCGGGCGGGACGGCGAGGCCGTCCGGTGGGGGCAGCCGGCGAAGCCGGATGCGGGGGGGTTTTAGGGGGCGTAGCCCCCTAACGAGCGCGCGCAGCGCGGCGAGTCTATATGATATACAACCCGATGTGTGACAGATAGCACACTCACTCACTCATTCACGTATACAAATTCCCGACCACTTCCGGACGTGCTGGGAAGACGACATTTTTACAGGTCGTGGAGAAAAAATATTCATCGGGGGGAAAAGTCCGAAAACTCGAAAAACTCGATCGGTTTTCGAGATATATCGATCCGAATTAACATTGGAGCCTTATGGGACTAAAACATATTCCATTATTTGCCTACTTAAAAATGTCACAGGAAAATGAAATTTCACTGACGGAAACTAGATTTTTTGGCCGATTTTTTGATGCGAAACATTTTGCCATATTTTGATTGAAAGTATTTTTTATAATTTTTTTTAATTTCTAATGCTTTTCTTATGGGCCTATCTTTGGATTTTTTTAAAACCAACTTATAATCGTTGTAGGAATAAGTCCCTAACGTATGAGACACTACATTTTTTTGGTTGATTTTTTGGTGTGGTCGCCTTTGCAATTTTTTGTTTAAAAGTATTTTTTTTAACAATTTAAAATTTCCATTGCTTTTCTTATGGGCTCACTTTGGGAATTTTTTTGACCAATTTGCAATAATTGTAGGACCAATTAATTTTAATGCAAGATACTAGATTTTTTTCTTAATTTTTTGGGAATATGCTTATATCCATAGATTCAACGAATTTCGAGTAAATAACGATTATGTATTTCAATTGCATTTGCGACTCCTACAACGTTTGGTAACTTACAACACATCCGCCGTGAAGTTTGCATTCCCTCAACACACGATTTTAACTTTTTCGGATTTTTTTTTCGCCACTTCCAGACGTCGCACGGACACCAAATTAACGTGAGTGACGTCTTTTTGGTGCCCCTACGTGCCGCTACCCGGAGAACGCAGAATATTGAATTTAAACGGGTGACACCGTCGAAAAACCATGCTTACACTACAGCTAAAGAGCCGAAATTTTTATCGAAGGTAAACGATGCCGCGTTATACGGGACAAGCACAAAATGTCCCCCGATAACCCCCTGGGACCCCCCCAAAAAAATAAAAATTATTTAATAAGTGGTATATTTCTTGTACCATTCATCCGAGTTGTATCGTTTTTATTTATTCGGACTGGGGATTGTGTCGGCTATATTTACCCGTCATGTTCAATTATCCTGCCCCATTTACACACCCGCAATAAAACTTCACATTTTTAAACGTACATTTCTTAACAAAATAGTAGAGGTATTAAATGGCTTCCAGGACAAGGACACCTAAAAGCGATTTTTTTAAACCACTTCCCCATAATGTACGGCTACTAAATTCACACGAGTTATGCCTTATTACAGCGCCTATGCACCGCTAAGTGGAGAACACAGAATTCGTAATATAAATGTGAGTAATACGGGAAAATTCATTGTTCCCCTAAAGCTAGATCGCTGGAATTTTCATTGTAGGTAAACAAAGACCTTTTATGCAAGAAAACCCCTCGAAATTTCACGTGGTTTCCTATAAGACCGGGGAAAAAAATTATTTTTTTTCTGTAAATAGCATGTTCTTCGGTGTTTTCGCATATTTTACCAGTAATTCCCTTCTCCTATGACTCATCGCTAAGGAATTTTTTTGGATGATTGTGACCGTTGTCACTACACTTATAAAAAAAACCCTGGAAACCCCCCGGACCACCTTCAAAACATCGTCATAAGCTAAAATGCCACAATCACGGCTAGCATGCGTCTACATTCTGCCACATTATCCCCCGGTAGCCTTTGTAAACGATGGGGGATAGCTGGTAGTACGCATTGCTCTGTGAGGAGTGAAAACCTTGGCGGCGATGCTGCCCCCGCCCAAGGAACGACGGAACCATTCCGAGGAGTCAGAGGCGCGGAAAACCTCCGAGAACCCTCGGGCGGCAATTCCGCTCCAACACGTGGAGCAGCCGAATGGGTGTCTTACGAGGGGGAGGGCGCCGATACCCCTTGGGCGGCAAAGCCGCCCACAGTCGAGGAACGGCGAAGCCGTTCCGAGGAGTCGACGTCTCGGGGGGACACTGGTAAGCCTTGGGCGGCGAAGCCGCCCCATCACGAGGAAGCTTACGGGGGGAGGGCGCCGATAACCCTTGGGCGGCGAAGCCGCCCACAGGCGAGGAACGGCGAAGCCGTTCCGAGGAGTCCATGGCTCGGGGGGAAACAGAGTAAAGTAAAGAGGAGTCGACTTCCCGGGGGGACACATGTAAACCTTGGGCGGCAAAGCCGCCCCATCACGAGGAGGCTTAAGGGGGGAAGACGCCGATAACCCTTGGGCGGCGAAGCCGCCCATACACGAGGAACGGCGAAGCCGTTCCGAGGAGTCGACGGCTCGGGGGGACACAGTAAACCTCGGGCGGCGAAGCCGCCCCATCACAAGGAAGGGCGATGCCGTTCCCAGGAGTCGACGCCTCGGGGGGACTCGGATAACCCATGGGCGGCGAAGCCGCCCACAGACGAGGAACGGCGAAGCCGTTAGGAGGAGTCGACGGCTCGGGGGGACACAGTAAACCTCGGGCGGCGAAGCCGCCCCATCACGTTAAGGGCGATGCCGTTCCCAGGAGTCGACGCCTCGGGGGGACTCGGGCAACCCTTGGGCGGCGAAGGCGCTCTTCCACGATGAACGGCGAAGCCATTCCGAGGCACTAGCGGGTCTCCGTCACAGGGCTACCTCGATATCTGGGCGGCGAAGCCGACCCCGGGCGAGGAACGGCGAAGCCGTTCCGAGGAGTCGCGGGTGGGACGGCGAAGCCGTCCGGCGGGGGCAGCCGGCGAAGCCGGATGCGGGGGGGTTTCAGGGGGCGTAGCCCCCTAACGAGCGCGCGCAGCGCGGCGAGTCCTATCTATATACAGCCCTTGAGGTAACTGACTCACTGATGGATACAAATTCCCGACCACTTCCAGACGTGCTGGAGAGCTGTAATTTGGCACGCGTGCGGGGAACCCGAAATGATCCGGAGGAAAAATCCGAAAACCGGAAGTTTCCCCCACGTGTCGTCGCTAGGACGACAAAATGGCCGAAATCGGGCTTTTTCCGGGTACCGTCTTTTGGTTTTTATTTTACTGCGCGCTAATTATGCGTGACACACGGGTCGTTAATGCTTTTTTTGAAAGCTGATGAACGTATGCACGTAATAAAGTAAATTAATTAGTTTCCGTTTGAGAAAATTGCAGCCAAAATGGCGTCCAAAAATTGATTTTTCGAATAAAATTTCATAACTTCCGCTCCATTCGAGTTAATTTAAGGTGTAGGGTAACGAAAATGATTATTATATATTCTTATAACATTGTCTACGAAATGTAGGCAACAATTTTCTTTCGTCGTCCTTGGTTACTCAGAAAAAAAATAAAATATTTCGAAAATCACCGAAAATTACGATTTCCAAAAGATTAACACAAGATTTTGTCAACTTTAACCTTACCGATTTCTTTCAAACTTTGTAGTTACATACAACTTTGCATTGTCTTTCAGAAAACATGAATTTTTAATAAATGATTCAACGCATTTAACCGCGAAAAAATAAAAATGGCGGGCGCTACTCACTTTTTTCGGGGACTGGTTTGCTTTTTATTGTATTACTCTCGAAATATGGATGTCATAGGGCTCACTTCTGTTAGATATGAAAGTAAATGAATGTGACCATATAGTATCGTCATCTTTAAACCCCCCGAAACCGCCTAAAAAATTAAAATTTGCACATAAGTAGCCTTTTCGGGTACTTTACGTCACGATTCCGCCGCTTTCCCAAGAATTATCACTCATCGCTACGGAATTAATGTGGACGATTGATGACCCCTGGCAGTACAAAGCTATAACTCCCCGGTAAACCCACATACACCCCCCAAAAAATAAAAAATTTCATAAAAGTCTCCTATTTGGGAACTTCTAGTAAACAATACGCCGCACTACCCGTACACTCTGAGCTCTAGATCCGGAATATCTGATGAGGGCGGGCCACCGCAAACCATACGGGAAAATATACCAGAAACTTCCGGAGGAAAAATCCAAAAACTAGAAGTTTCCGCCACGTGTCGTGGCTAGGACGACAAAATGGCCGAAATCGCGCCTTTTCCGGGGACGGTATTTCCGTTTTTATTTTACTGCGCGTGAACGGTGTGTGCCACGCGGATAGTTTATGTACGTTTTGAAAGCTGATGAATGTAGTCACGTAATTATGCAATGGATTTAGATAATTTTAAAGTAAATTGCTGCACAAATGGCGTCCGAAAATGCTTTTTCGAAACAAATTTCATAACTCCCTCTCCCATCGTCGTAATTGCAGGTGTAGGATACTGAAAATGATTATTATATATGCTCATAAAATCGTCTACGATATATAGGTAAGAATTTTCTTTCGTCGTCCATGGTTTTCCAGAAAAAATAAAAACGTTCCCAAAATCACCGAAAATTACGATTTTCAAAAGATTGACACAAGATTTCTTCAATGTTTTCCCGACCGATGTCTTTCAAACTCCACAATTACATACATCTATGCATATGGTTTCCGAAAATATAAGAACTTAATATGTGTTGCAGTCGATATAACTGCGGAAAAATAAAAATGGCGGACAATACTAATTTTTTCCGGGAAGAGGTTTACTTTTTATTGTACTACTATCGAAATATGGATGTCATACGGGCAACTTCTCTTATACATGATAGTAAATGCATGTGACCATATGATAAGGCCATATTTAAGCCCCCTGAAAACCCTAAAAAATTAAAATTTGAATGTAAGTAGCCTTTTTGGGTACTTTTCATCACAATTCCACCGCTTTTCTAGCCTTACCACTCATCGCTACGGAATTGATGTGGACAATTAATGACCCCTGGTAGTAAAAACCTATAAACCCCCGGTAAACCCACCTACAACCCCCAAAAAATAAAATTTTGTATATAAGTCTACTTTTTCGGTATTTTTCGTGACTTTACACCGCTGGTTCTTACCCCAGCGACTCATCCCTACGGAATTCAAGTGAACGGATGGTGACCGCCAGGAGTACACACATATAAACCCCCGGTATCCCCCTGAAATCCCCCCAAATGTAAAATGTGCCATTAAGTCTCCTATTTGGGAACTTCTCGCAAACATTACGCCGCACTACCCGTCCCCTCTGAGCTTTAGATCCGGAATATTTGATGAGGGCGGGCCACCGTAAATAAAACGGGAAAATGTATCAGAAAACCACCGATCACCTCCTAGGAAGCTCGCCGAAAAAAAATTAAAAAAATGTTAAATGCGCTTTTCCGAGTAGTTTTCGTCACAATTTACTCTACTACTGTCTGGTGCCTCTACTGCTTATTAAAACCCCCGATAACCCCGTGAAACCTCCCAGAAAATTTTTCTAATAAATCGCCTATCCGGGTAAAACAATCGTCAGAATACTGCCACTGTTCCAGACCCCTAGGACTTATCCGCACGGAATTTATGAGAACGATTTGTGACCACTGGTTTTCACACGTATAAAACCCCCGGTATTCCGTTGGAACCCCCGCAAAAAAATGAAAACTTGCCATTAAGTCTTCTTTTATGGGTACTTGTCGCCACTATTACGCCGCATTGCACTACCCTTTAAAATCATCGCCACATGATCACTGTGGACGATTGATGACCGCATGTATAACACATGAAAACCCCCGAATCCCCCTGGGCATCCTCTCGGTGGAGAGGACCATTTATGAGGACTACGTGCAGCAGCCGCGGGGGGTTCTTCATCCGCAAGGCGGCGAAGCCGCCCCACAACGAGGAACGGTGAAGTCGTTCCGAGGAGTAACTGGCGTAGGCGAGGGGGAGCTTCAGTAACCCTTGGGCGGCGAAGCCGCCCTGACGTTAAAGCGGCGCAGCCGCTGTGGGCTCCCTCCGCCTCTGGGCGGCGAAGCCGCCCCTTAAACGAATGACGGTGAAACAGTTCCAAAATGCCCTTGCCCTCTGGGCGGCTTTGCCGACCCCTGACAAGGAACGGCGAAGCCGTTCCGAGTATAAAGCGGGGTAGCCCCGGGGGGGCACACTCAACCCCTGGGCAGCGAAGCCGCCTCTCAACGAGGAACGGCGTAGCCGTTCCGAGGCATGAGTGGAGCGCTTCCCTACCCCCTGGCCGGCGAAGCCGGCCACTAGCTGAGGTGAGATTATGCGAACTAAAATTCTTCGAAGAATCACAAATCTAGACGGCGAAGCCGGACCCGGGGTTTTTAAGGGGCGGAGCTCCTTAACGAGCGCGCGCAGCGCAGCGAGTCCTATCTATATACAGCCGGCGTGGTGACTGACTGACTCATGGATACAAATTCCCAGCCAATTCCAGAAGTGCTGGAGAGCTGAAATTTGGCACGCGTGCGGGGATCCCGAAATGATCCGGAGGAAAAATCCGAAAACCGGAAGTTTCCGCCACGTGTCGTCGCTGGGACGACAAAATGGCCGAAATCGGGCTATTATCGGGGACAGTCTTCCGGTTTTTAATTTACTGCGCGCGAATCGTGCGTGATACACGGGTCGTTGCTGTACATTTAGAAAGCCAATAAATGCTGCCACGTACTTGTGTATTTTTTAAAGTTATATTTTAAGTCTAACGCCGCAAAAATGGCGTCCAAAATATGATTTTTCCGAAACATCTTCATACTTTCCGCTGCCATCGACCTAATTTTGAGTGTTGCACAACGAAAATGATTATTATATATGCTTACATGATTAGTCATTTAACCTAGGCAACAATTTGTTTTTGTCACCATTGGTTGCCGAGAAAAAAATTAAATAATGCCGAGAATCGCCAAAAAGTACAATTTCCAAAAGATTAACACAAGATTTCGTCCAGTTTAACACGACCGATTTCAATTAGACTTAGTATATACTTTTAAGTAATCATTTTGTTTTAGAAAATATAAACGTTTTTAAAATTTTGCCATTGATAAACCAGCAAAAAATTAAAAATGGCGGGTACTTCCCATTTTTTCCGTGAGTCCGTTTACTAGTTATCGTTATACAGGCGAAACATTTCCGTCACACGGACCGTTGTTGTATATTATGAAAGCCAATAGATGTCGCCACTTACTTATGTAATTTTTAAATTTAATTTCTATGCTAAAATCTTTCAAAATGGCGTCCAAAAATTGATTTCTCGGAAAATATTTCATATTTTCCATTGCCGTCGGCCTAATTCTGTGAGTTTGACAACGAGAATGATTATTATATATGTTCACAACATTGTCTACGAAATGTAGGTAACAATTTTCTTTCATCGTGCTTGGATACTCAGAAAAAAATTAAAGTATTCCGAAAATCGCCGAAAATTACGATTTCCAAAAGATTAACACAAGGTTTTGTCAATTTTAACCCGACCGATTTCTTTCAAACGTTGTAGTTACATACAGCTATGCACTTTCTTTTAGAAAACATAAATATTTAATAAATGATGTAATCGATATAACCGCGAAAAAATAAAAATGGCGGGCACCACTAATTTTTTCCGGGGAGAGATTTACTTTTTATTGTATTACTCTCGAAATGTCATGGATGTCATAGGACTATGGATGTCATAGAGCCTCTTCTTTTAGATATGACAGTAAATGAATGTGACCATATAGTATCGTCATCTTGAAGCCCCCCGAAACCCAAAAAAAATTAAAATTTGCATATAAGTAACCTTTTCGGGTACTTTTCGTCACAATTCCGCCGCTTTTCCAATCCTTACCACTCATCGCTACGGAATTGATGTGGACGATTGATGACCGCTGGCAGTAAAAATCTATAAAACCCCCGGTAAACCCACATACACCCCCCCAAAAAATAAAATTTTGCAAATAAGTCTATTTTTGGGTACTTTTCGTGCCTATTCCACCGCCCCCAACGACGCATCCCCACGGAATTTATGTGAATGGATGATGACCGCCAGGAGTACACACATTTAAACCCCCGGTATCCCCCTGAAATCCCCCCCAAATGTAAAATGTGTCATTTAGTCTCCTATTTGGGAACTTCTCGCAAACATTACGCCGCACTACCCGTCCCCTCTGGGCTCTAGATCCGGAATATTTGGTGAGGGCGAGCCACCGTAAACCATACGGGAAAAAATACCAGAACACCCCCGATTACCTCCTGGAACATCGCCGAAAAAAAAATAAAACAAATTTAAACTCGCCTTTCCGAATAGTTTTCGACACAATTTAACCGGTGCCCCTACCACTTATTAAAACCCCCGATAACCCCGTGAAACCTCCCAAAAAATTTCTAATAAATAGCCTCTCCAGGGAAAAGAATCGTAAGACCACTCTTCCGGTCCCTAGGACTTATCGGCACGGAATTTATAAGAACGTTTAGTGACCACTGGTTTAACACAAGTATAAAACCCCCGGTATTCCGTAGGAACCCCCCGAAAAAAAATGAAAAACTTGCCATTAAGTCTTCTTTTATGGGTACTTGTCGCCACTATTAATCCGCATTGCACTACCTTTTACAATCATCGCTACATGATCACTGTGGACTTTTGGTGACCGCATGCATAACACATTAAAATCCCCGAATCCCCCTGGGCACCCCTCTCGGTGGGGAAGACCATTTATAAGGACTAGGCGGAGCAGCCGCGGGGGGGCTCCTCAACCCCAAGGCGGCGAAGCCGCCCCACAACGAGGAACTGGCGTAGGCGAGGGGGAGCAACCCCCGGGCGGCGTAGCCGCCCCGATGTTCAAGCGGCGCAACCGCTGTGGACTCCCCCCACCTCTGGGCGGCGAAGCCGCCCCTTAAACGAATGACGGTGAAACAGTTCCGAAATGCCCTCGCCCTCTGGCACACTAAACCCCCAGGCGGCGAAGCCGCCCTTCAGCGAGGAATGAGTGGGGCACCTCCCTACCCCCCTGGCCGGCGAAGCCGGCCCCTAGCCGTGTTGAGATTATTCGAACTTCAAAAGTCTTCGAACGACCACAAATGTAGTCGGCGAAGCCGGAACCGGGGTTTTAAGGGGCGGAGCCCCTTAACGAGCGCGCGGAGCGTGCGAGTCCTATCTATATACAGCCGGCGTGGTGACTGACTGACTCATGGATACAAATTCCCAGCCAATTCCAGAAGTGCTGGAGAGCTGAAATTTGGCACGCGTGCGGGGAACCCGAAATGATCCGGAGGAAAAAATCCGAAAACCGGAAGTTTCCGCCACGTGTCGTCGCTAGGTCGACAAAATGGCCGAAATCGCGCTTTTTCCGGGGACCGTCTTTCGGTTTTTATTTTACTGCGCGCGAATGGTGTGTGCCACACGGATCGCTAATGCATTTCCTGAAAGCTGATGAACGTTGGCATGTAATTACGTAATGTTGTTAATTTCTTCTTAAGAAAATTGCAGCCAAAATGGCGTCCAAAAATTCGTTTTTCTATTGAAATTTCATAACTTCCGCTCCCTTCGACTTAATTTAAGGTATAGGATAACGAAAATGATTATTATATATGCTCATAACATCGTCTACGAAATGTAGGTAACAATTTTCTATCTTCGTCCTTGGTTACTCAGAAGAAAATTAAAATATTCCGAAAATCACCGAAAATTACGATTTCCAAAAGATTAACACAAGATTATGTCAATTATAACCTGACCGATTTCTTTCAAACTTTGTAGTTACATACACTTATTTATTGTCTTTCAGAAAACATGAACGTTTAATAAATGATTCAACGCATTTAACCGCGAAAAAATAAAAATGGCGGGCGCTACTCACTTTTTTCGGGGACTGGTATGCTTTTTATTGTATTACTCTCAAAATATGGATGTCATAGGGCTCACTTCTGTTAGATATGAATGTAAATGAATGTGACCATATAGTATCGTCATCTTTAAACCCCCCGAAACCCCCTAAAAAATTAAAAGTTGCACATAAGTAGCCTTTTCGGGTACTTTACGTCACGATTCCGCCGCTTTTCCAAGCCTTACCACTCATCGCTACGGAATTAATGCGGACGATTGATGACCCCTGGCAGTACAAAGCTATAAATCCCCGGTAAACCCACATACACCCCCCTAACAATTAAATTTTGCATATTACTCTACTTTTTGGGTACTTTTCGTGAGTATACCACGACCCCAACGATTCATCCCCACGGAAATTATTTGAACGGATGGTGACCACCTGGAACACACACATAAACCCCCGGAATCCCCCTGAAATACCCCCCAAATGTTAAATGTGCCATTAAGTCTCCCATTTGGGAACTTTTCTCAAACATTACGCCGCACTTCCGGTCCCCTCTGAGCTCTATATCCGGAGTATTTGGTGAGGGCGAGCCACCGTAAACCATACGGGAAAAAATACCAGAAAACCCCCGATTACCTCATGGAACATCGCCAAAAAAAAAAAATAAAACAAATTTACACTCGCCTTTCCGAATAGTTTTCGACACAATTTAACCAGTGCCCCTACCACTTATTAAAACCCCCGATAACCCCGTGAAACCTCCCAAAAAATTTCTAATAAATAGCCTCTCCAGGTAAAAGAATCGTCAGACCAATCTTCCGGTCCCCTAGGACTTACCGGCACGGAATTAATGAGAACGATTTGTGTCCACTGGTTTAACACAAGTATAAAACCCCCGGTATTCCGTAGGAACCCCCCGAAAAAAATGAAAAACTTGCCATTAAGTCTTCTTTTATGGGTACTTGTCGCCACTATTAATCCGCATTGCACTACCTTTTACAATCATCGCTACATGATCACTGTGGACTTTTGTTGACCGCATGCATAACACATTAAAATCCCCGAATCCCCCCTGGGCACCCCTCTCGGTGGGGAAGACCATTTATGAGGACTAGGCGGAGCAGCCGCGGGGAGGCTCCTCCACCTCAAGGCGGCGAAGCCGCCCCACAACGAGGAACTGGCGTAGGTGAGGGGGAGCTTCAGTAACCCCCGGGCGGCGAAGCCGCCCCGATGTTCAAGCGACGCAGCCGCTGTGGACTCCCCCACCTCTGGGCGGCGAAGCCGCCCCTTACATGAATAACGGTGAAACAGTTCCGAAATGCCCTCGCCCTCTGCCACACTAAACCCCCGGGCGGCGAAGCCGCCCTTCAGCGAGGAATAAGTGGGGCGCCTCCCTACCCCCTGGCCGGCGAAGCCGGTCCCTAGCTGAGGTGAGATTATTCGAACTTTAAAAGTCTTCGAGCGACCACAAATGTAGACGGCGAAGCCGGAACCGGGGTTTTAAGGGGCGGAGCCCCTTAACGAGCGCGCGGAGCGTGCGAGTCCTATCTATATACAGCCGGCGTGGTGACTGACTGACTCATGGATACAAATTCCCAGCCAATTCCAGAAGTGCTGGAGAGCTGAAATTTGGCACGCGTGCGGGGATCCCGAAATGATCCGGAGGAAAAATCCGAAAACCGGAAGTTTCCGCCACGTGTCGTCGCTGGGACGACAAAATGGCCGAAATCGGGCTATTATCGGGGACAGTCTTCCGGTTTTTAATTTACTGCGCGCGAATCGTGCGTGATACACGGGTCGTTGCTGTACATTTAGAAAGCCAATAAATGCTGCCACGTACTTGTGTATTTTTTTAAAGTTATATTTTAAGTCTAACGCCGCAAAAATGGCGTCCAAAATATGATTTTTCCGAAACATCTTCATACTTTCCGCTGCCATCGACCTAATTTTGAGTGTTGCACAACGAAAATGATTATTATATATGCTTACATGATTAGTCATTTAACCTAGGCAACAATTTGTTTTTGTCACCATTGGTTGCCGAGAAAAAAATTAAATAATGCCGAGAATCGCCAAAAAGTACAATTTCCAAAAGATTAACACAAGATTTCGTCCAGTTTAACACGACCGATTTCAATTAGACTTAGTATATACTTTTAAGTAATCATTTTGTTTTAGAAAATATAAACGTTTTTAAAATTTTGCCATTGATAAACCAGCAAAAAATTAAAAATGGCGGGTACTTCCCATTTTTTCCGTGAGTCCGTTTACTAGTTATCGTTATACAGGCGAAACATTTCCGTCACACGGACCGTTGTTGTATATTATGAAAGCCAATAGATGTCGCCACTTACTTATGTAATTTTTAAATTTAATTTCTATGCTAAAATCTTTCAAAATGGCGTCCAAAAATTGATTTCTCGGAAAATATTTCATATTTTCCATTGCCGTCGGCCTAATTCTGTGAGTTTGACAACGAGAATGATTATTATATATGTTCACAACATTGTCTACGAAATGTAGGTAACAATTTTCTTTCATCGTGCTTGGATACTCAGAAAAAAATTAAAGTATTCCGAAAATCGCCGAAAATTACGATTTCCAAAAGATTAACACAAGGTTTTGTCAATTTTAACCCGACCGATTTCTTTCAAACGTTGTAGTTACATACAGCTATGCACTTTCTTTTAGAAAACATAAATATTTAATAAATGATGTAATCGATATAACCGCGAAAAAATAAAAATGGCGGGCACCACTAATTTTTTCCGGGGAGAGATTTACTTTTTATTGTATTACTCTCGAAATGTCATGGATGTCATAGGACTATGGATGTCATAGAGCCTCTTCTTTTAGATATGACAGTAAATGAATGTGACCATATAGTATCGTCATCTTGAAGCCCCCCGAAACCCAAAAAAAATTAAAATTTGCATATAAGTAACCTTTTCGGGTACTTTTCGTCACAATTCCGCCGCTTTTCCAATCCTTACCACTCATCGCTACGGAATTGATGTGGACGATTGATGACCGCTGGCAGTAAAAATCTATAAAACCCCCGGTAAACCCACATACACCCCCCCAAAAAATAAAATTTTGCAAATAAGTCTATTTTTGGGTACTTTTCGTGCCTATTCCACCGCCCCCAACGACGCATCCCCACGGAATTTATGTGAATGGATGATGACCGCCAGGAGTACACACATTTAAACCCCCGGTATCCCCGTGAAATCCCCCCCAAATGTAAAATGTGTCATTTAGTCTCCTATTTGGGAACTTCTCGCAAACATTACGCCGCACTACCCGTCCCCTCTGGGCTCTAGATCCGGAATATTTGGTGAGGGCGAGCCACCGTAAACCATACGGGAAAAAATACCAGAACACCCCCGATTACCTCCTGGAACATCGCCGAAAAAAAAATAAAACAAATTTAAACTCGCCTTTCCGAATAGTTTTCGACACAATTTAACCGGTGCCCCTACCACTTATTAAAACCCCCGATAACCCCGTGAAACCTCCCAAAAAATTTCTAATAAATAGCCTCTCCAGGGAAAAGAATCGTAAGACCACTCTTCCGGTCCCCTAGGACTTATCGGCACGGAATTTATAAGAACGTTTAGTGACCACTGGTTTAACACAAGTATAAAACCCCCGGTATTCCGTAGGAACCCCCCGAAAAAAAATGAAAAACTTGCCATTAAGTCTTCTTTTATGGGTACTTGTCGCCACTATTAATCCGCATTGCACTACCTTTTACAATCATCGCTACATGATCACTGTGGACTTTTGGTGACCGCATGCATAACACATTAAAATCCCCGAATCCCCCTGGGCACCCCTCTCGGTGGGGAAGACCATTTATAAGGACTAGGCGGAGCAGCCGCGGGGGGGCTCCTCAACCCCAAGGCGGCGAAGCCGCCCCACAACGAGGAACTGGCGTAGGCGAGGGGGAGCAACCCCCGGGCGGCGTAGCCGCCCCGATGTTCAAGCGGCGCAACCGCTGTGGACTCCCCCCACCTCTGGGCGGCGAAGCCGCCCCTTAAACGAATGACGGTGAAACAGTTCCGAAATGCCCTCGCCCTCTGGCACACTAAACCCCCAGGCGGCGAAGCCGCCCTTCAGCGAGGAATGAGTGGGGCACCTCCCTACCCCCTGGCCGGCGAAGCCGGCCCCTAGCCGTGTTGAGATTATTCGAACTTCAAAAGTCTTCGAACGACCACAAATGTAGTCGGCGAAGCCGGAACCGGGGTTTTAAGGGGCGGAGCCCCTTAACGAGCGCGCGGAGCGTGCGAGTCCAACCTATATACAGCCCTCGTGGTGACTGACTCACTGATGGATACAAATTCCCGACCACTTCTAGAAGTGCTGGAGAGCTGAAATTTGGCACGCGTGCGGGGAACCCGAAATGATCCGGAGAAAAAATCCGAAAACCGGAAGTTTCCGCCACGTGTCGTCGCTAGGACGACAAAATGGCCGAAATCGCGCTTTTTCCGGGGACCGTCTTTCGGTTTTTATTTTACTGCGCGCGAACCGTGCATGCCACACGAATCGTTAATGCATTTTTTGAAAGCTGGTAAATGTAGTAACGTAATTATGTTATGTTATAAGTTTCTTTCTAAGAAATTTGCTGCCAAAACGGCGTTAAAAAATTGGGTTTTCGAAAAATATTTCATAACTTCGCTCCCCTAGTCGTAATTACAGGTGTAGGATATTGAAAATGATTATTACATATGCTCATAACATAGTCTACGAAATGTAGGTAACGTTTTTCTTTCATCGTCCTTGGTTAGTGAGAATAAAATTAAAATATTCCGAAAATCACCGAAAATTATGATTTTCAAAAGATTAACACAAGGTTTTTGTCAATTTTAACTCAACCGATTTCTTTCAAACTTTGTAGTTACATACAGCTATGCATTGTCTTTCAGAAAACATAAACATTTTAATAATAGTGTAATGGACTTAACCGCGAAAAAATAAAAATGGCGGGCACTGCTAACATTTTTCAGGGACTGGTTTGCTTTTTATTGTATTACTTTCGAAATATGGATGTCATAGGGCACAATTCTTTTAGACATGACAGTAAATGAATGTGACCATATAGTACCGTCATCTTTTAACCCCCCAAAACCCCCTAAAAAATTAAAATTAGCATATAAGTAGCCTTGTCGGGTACCTTTCGTCACAATTCCGCCGCTTTTCCAATCCTTACCATTCATCGCTACGGAATTGATGTGGACGATTGATGACCGCTGGCAGTAAAAAACCTATAAACCCCCGGTAAACCCACATACACCCCCCCCAAAAAAAAAATTTTCAAATAAGTCTACTTTTTCGGTACTTTTCGTGACTATTCCACCGCCCCCAACGACTCATCCCCCCGAAATTTATGTGAATGGATGGTGACCGCCAGGAGTACACACATTTAAACCCCAGGTATCCCCGTGAAATCCCCCCAAATGTAAAATGTGTCATTTAGTCTCCTATTTGGGAACTTCTCGCAAAGATTACGCCGCACTACCCGTCCCCTCTGAGCTCTAGATCCGGAATATTTGGTGAGGGCGAGCCACCATAAACCATACGGGAAAAATACCAGAAAACCCCCGATCACCTCCTGGAACATCGCCGAAAAAAAATAAAAAAATTTAAAGTCGCCTTTCCGAAAAGTTTTCGTCACACTTTAACCGGTACCCCTACCACTCATTAAAAACCCCGATAACCCCGTGAAACCTCCCAAAAAATTCTAATAAATCGCCTCTCCAGGTAAAAGAATGGTCAGACCACTGTTCCGGACCCCTAGGACTTATCGGCACGGAATTTATGAGAACGATTTGTGATCACTGGTTTAACACATGTACAAAACCCCCGGTACTCCGTTGGAACCCCCCGCAAACAAAATGAAAAACTTGCCATTACGTCTTCTTTTATGGGTACTTGTCGCCACTATTACTCCGCATTGCACTACCCTTTACAATCATCGCTACGTGATCACTGTGGACGATTGGTGACCGCATGAATAACACATTAAAACCCCCAAATCCCCCCGACCACTTCTAGAAGTGCTGGAGAGCTGAAATTTGGCTGGCGTGCGGGGAACCCGAAATGATCCGGAGGAAAAATCCGAAAACAGGAAGTTTCCGCCACGTGTCGTCGCAAGGACGACAAAATGGCCGAAATCGCCGGGGACCGTATTTCGGTTTTTATTTTACTGCGTGCAAACCGTGCGTGCCACACGGATTGTCAATGCAGTTTTTGAAAGCTGATAAACTTGGGCACGTAATTATGTAATGCTTTTATTTTATAGTTAAGCATTATGCTGCTAAAATGGCGTCCGAAAATTGGTTTTTCAAAAAATATTTCATAAGTTCCGGTCCCCTCGTCGTAATAATAGGTGTAGGATATTGAAAATGATTATTATATATGCTCATAACATAGTCTACGAAATGTAGGTAACAATTTTCTTTCGTCGTCCTTGGTTACTCAGAAACAAATTAAAATTTACTAAAAATCACCAAAAAGTACCATTTCCAAAAGATTAACACAAGATTTCGTCCAGTTTTACACGACTGATTTCGTTCAGACTTAGTATTTACATAAAACTATGCATTTTGTTTCAGAAAAAGTAAACGTTTTTACAATATTGCCTTCGATAAACCAACAAAAATTAAAAATGGTGGACACTTCCCATTTTTTCCCGGGAGTTCGTTTACTATTTATCGTTGTACAGGCGATAAATTGCCGTCATACGGACCGTTGTTGTATATTATGAAAGCCAATAAATGTTGCCACCTACTAATGTAATTTTTGAAGTTAATGTCTAAGTTAAACACTTTCAAAATGGCGTCCAAAAATCTATTTCTCGGAAAATGTTTAATATTTTCCACTGCCATCGGCCTAATTCTGTGAGTTGGACAACGAAAATGATTATTATATATTTTCACAACATCATCTACGAAATGTAGGTAACAATTTTCTTTCGTCGTCCTTGGTTACTCAGAAAAAAATTAAAATATTCCGAAAATCACCGAAAATTACGATTTCCAAATGATTAACATAGCATTTTGTCAATTTATACCTCACCGATTTCTTTCAAACTTTGTAGTTACATACATCTATGCATCATCTTTCTGGAATCATAAATATTTAATAAATGAATTGATCGATATAACCGCGAAAAAAAAAATGGCGGGCACTAATAATTTTTTCCGGGGAGAGATTTACTTTTTATTGTTTTACTCTCGAAATATGGATGTCATAGGGGCAACTTCTCTTAGATATGATAGTAAATAGATGTTACCATGTAACAAAGTCATTTTTAAATCCCCTAAAAATTCCTAAAAAATTACAATTTGCATATTAGTAGCCTTTTCCGGTACTTTTCGTCACAATTCCGCCACATTTCCAAGCCTTACCACTTTTCGCTACGGAATTGATGTGGACGATTGATAACCCCTGGCTGTAAAAACCTATAAACCCCCGGTTAACCCACATTCACACCCCAAAAAAAAATTTAGCATACAATTCTACCATTTTGGGTACTTTTCGTGACTATTCCACCGCTGGTTCTTACCCAAACGACTCATCCCCACGGAATTTATGTGAACGGATGGTGACCGCCAGGAGTACACACATATAAACCCCCGGTATTCCCTGAAACCCCCCGAAATGTAAAATGTGCCATTAAGGCCCATATCGTCAGTCGCTCCTTCAGATCTCGTCTTCACTTAGGATTCCTTCGGCGGCCTCCTTCGCGAAGGACGCGATTACGTTCGAGAGACGATCCTCAGTGAAGCTCTTCTTTATCTTCCGACTTAAGCTGGTCTTTTGGATCATTTTCGTCGCTCATGGAATGTCCGGTTCTGAGATCCGTTCATCCAGTCAAACAAAGACAAAACATAACTCACCTAGCGTCACATGGGCCACAAAATATGCCGAAATGGAGCAAATGGGTAACGCGGAAAGAGTTTTTCTGTTTAATTTGGTAATCAAACATAGGGATATTCAAGAAAATAAGAAAACGGACGCAGTGACAGTTTGCATTGGAATCAGAAATTAAATTCACCGAAAATTCATAGATAATTCATACATCAAATATACAACAGACCGAAGAGTGGGAAAAAAGCAACAAGTTTCCTCAGTTAGATGATTAGTAAATATCAACTATAGTCTTTAGTAGTCGAAACGTACAACTAAACAATCCAGCATTAACGTAAGCCAACATGATGATTAAATAATTCCTGGGGTGTAGGTAATATAATGCAAAAAGTTGTTTGCCAACGTGTTGTTTTATTTTAAAGCCATCATTCCCTTTCCGAATAAAATTCCACTTGATTTTGGCAATTCCTCAAGTATTGCCGAGATAAGTAATCGTACGCGGAAAAAAGGTTTAGTTAGAACTATCGAATTCTGATGAAATTTATCACACTTTTCGGTCGTCATATGGCACATTGAAAAATTTAGTAACAATTACCAAACCAGTTTGATAAATTATATCAAACTGGTTTGGTAATTGATACCGAAATGGCCACAGCAGTTCGATATAAACTATCAAAAGCAAAAGATAATAAAACCGACGTAGCGTGCACAGTGCGCGTGAAAGATTTTCAATCCAGAAAACACTATCCTGATTTAAAATCATAAAATTAATAGTTTAACGTAAGTTTATGCTAAAGAAATGCAAAAAAAAGCAAAAAAAAAAATTCACCAAATTCAATGCATAATCGAACGTGGACCCTCCGCTTGGTAGCGACGGGCGCTAACCACTGGGCTAAATCGGATCCTGTTATATCTCCATACACAAAGGCAATAGTATTTTATTAATGTAAATAATCAACCTTTGCGTTGAAATGTGAATAAGATGTGACTAAACTTTCCCTTTCTTAGCTTAAGAAGAATACTTGATGCACACAATTGCATTACGTAGTTACTCCATATCCATTTCTAGTGCAGATGCGCAAGAAAACTTTATTTGTAGGCTTTTTACATCGATGTAGAGACGATTTTAACGTGCTGGGTGATGGATTGAGTCTAGTATGACGACTTTTATCACATGTCATTCAACATGATCGCGAATGATTATGCCTCAGGAATACCTCTAATTAAGGTTTTTATGTGTCGAAATACACAAACATCTCCTTACAGCTTTAATATCCATGATAATACGCTGTTCAATCATTGCCTTTGATGCACCGGCTTACGGATAACATTGCAATGTAAAGCAGAAATAAACAGAAAAATGAACGTAAACAAAATTAAAACGTTATCGCCATCACAAATAATAAAAACAAAATCATTTCTACCAACCTATCTTTTATGTAAGGCTGTTTAAAAATCTTTAAAGTGATGAAATGGTTGTGAAGTGGATGTGAAGGTTGGGTCAGACCAACCTACGCTGGCGAGGAGTCCTTCACCAGCAAAGTGCGCTGAAGAAGACCTTCGGACGTCTCTCGAACTGAAATCTATCCTTTAGGAGCCGAGGAAGATGAAGGATGGCTAAAGAAGCGACTGACGATACGGGCCTAAGTCACCTATTTGGGAACTTCTCGCAAACATTACGCCGAACTACCCGTCCCCTCTGAGCTCTAGATCCAGAATTTTTCGTGAAGGCGGGCCACCGTAAACCATACGGAAAAAAATACCAGAAAACCCCCGATCACATCTTGGAACTTCGGAAAAAAATAAATTTTAATTTGCCTTTCCGAGTAGTTTTCGTCACAATTTAGCCGGTGCCACTACTACTAATTGAAACCCCCGATAACCCCGTGAAACCTCCCAAAACATTTCTAATAAATTGCCTCTCCGGGTAAAAGAATCGTCAGAATTCCGCCTCTATTTCGGACCCCTAGGACTTATCAGCACGCAATTTATGAGAACGATTTGTGACCACTGGTTTAACACAAGTATAAAACCCCCGGTATTCCGTTGGAATCCCCCGCAAAAATGAAATATTTCCCATTAAGTCTTCTTTTATGCGTACTTGTCGAACTTATTACGCCGCATTGCACTACACTTTACAATCATCGCTGCATAATCACTGTGGAAGATTGGTGACCGCATGTATAACACATTAAAACCCCGAATCCCCCTGAGCACCCCTCTCGGTGGAGGAGACCATTTATGAGGACTTAGCGGAGTAGCCGCTGGAGGCTCTTCATCCCCAAGGCGGCGAAGATGTTCCGAAGAGTAACTGGCGTAGGCGAGCGGGAGCTTCAGTAACCCCCGGGGGGCGAAGCTGCCCCGATGTTCAAGCGGCGCAGGCGCTGTGGGCTCCATCCACCCCTGGGCGGCTAAACCGCCCCTTAAACGAATAACGGAGAAAAAGTTCCGAAATGCCCTCGCCCTCTGGGCGGCTATGCCGACCCCAGACGAGGAACGGCGAGGCCGTTCCGAGTATTAAGCGGGGCAGCCCCGGGGGGGCATACTGAACCCCTGGGCGGCGAAGCCGCCTCATAACGACGAACGGCGAAGCCGTTCCGAGGAATGAGTAGGGCGCTTCCCTACCCCCTGGGCGGCGAAGCCGGCCCCTAGCCGAGGTGAGATTATTCGAATTAAAATTCTTCGAACGACCACAAATGTAGACGGCGAAGCCGGAACCGGGGTTTTTAAGGGGCGGAGCCCCTTAACGAGCGAGCTTAGTGATCTAGCTTCTATTAAAAAATACCGAGACGTATTAACGCCACAACGCAAATACAAGGAAGAAACGAAAATCGGAATTGACACCTGAATGAGCATTCTAAAATGACCGTCTAGATTATACCTTTAACATCCCATTGCCAAACACCATCAAAGCATATTGCTCTATATTTTAGACACTCTGTTAGGCGTATTCATTATTTCTGAGCATTATCTTGGGATATGTACCATCCTGCAGTTTTCTAAGTGTCTCATTACACGATAAATCAAAAATACTACTGTGCGATAAATTATGGTGTTAACTTCGGTATTATAGTTGTATCTGTTACTAATAATATTTCCCTAAGAATATAATGGGATGTAGCGCCTTACTGTGGGGAAGCTTAGACGACGACGAAAGATGGACAAGAAAAGAATGAAGGCATCCGAGATGCGAGTATAAAAAAGAACGGAAACGGTGAGATGGACGGAGAGTAAATGAAACGAAGAAGTGATATCCATAGAGGAGGGATTTGAGGTACGGGGTAAGGATGAAAGTACGGATAAGGTTAGATTGAAAGGGAGCAATGCGAATGTGCGTTACTGTTAATTAAAGTGGAAATTTAAATTTGGGAGGGGCGCAAGCGATGTGATTCGTAAAATCTTCATTGTAATCCAACATTCCAAGGATACGTTAAATAATACTCAAATACACTTCCTTTTCGATTTCAGGAGGGCAAGTCAACTCCGCTTTTTCCATGACCATCATTAATGGTTGACTGGCAGTCATAATGACGCGCTAAATTTGCTTGCATTTTTTTTCTTAAAAAAAACAAAACACTGAACGATACTAATGTACGAGTATTCCCCAAAACGAAAAGGACAACGCACCTATGATTGGACACAGTGTCGTCTAAAATATTTACTCATATACACACAGATATCTCTGTGCTCCTTTCATTGTAAAATATATATTTATCTGAACAACAATTCAAGCCAATCCGAATGCTCATCAGGAAAATACAGTGCAAAAGTAGTCTCCTCTCATGGAAAAATTGCCTATCGTAATAAACAAACTTGGAGAGTAACTGCTATTTCACTTGCAAACATTGAAAAATGATTAAAAAATCCTTCGACGCCGGTAATGGCGAACTCGAGCCTGGATGGTAACCGTGACGCAAACGACAATATCAACATTGGTGTACATATTTACGTATTTTTCACATGACGATGAGGAGAAACATAAGTATTGAAGTACGTGCTCGAAACGCTCCGGAAATTTTATTTGCACTATATATGTACTGTGTAAGTTTACGACTCAAGACTCCCTTTCTCGCGGGACGGGTTAGTCGCCGGAAAAATCCTTATTTCCTCTCCGCTTTCTTCGATGGTGGAATTGTTTTGCTGTGTCTGGGGCCTTCCTACCTCTGAAAGCGTGCTCTGGGCGAGGGTTAGAGTAGTCAAGTTGCACCGTTTGCACGATCCGATCCAGTCTAATAGATCCCCAGCGGACAAGGGACGCGTAAGCAATACGCTAAGGTCGTCTCCGGAGAATAACAGAGACAGATGCGCCAAGCATGTGGACCGACTTTTGAAAGTGACTGTACATCGACAGCACCTCCATTGCACCGACTATACCACGAATTAAGCTAGGAGCGGGTAGCATATTCCGTCTCAACCTTAGGTGGCATTGACTGCATTTGAACTTCCATCATATCGTTTTAATAAAAAGAAATAGCGTCAGAAAGGAAACCAATTTTCCCGCTATAGCTATAGCGGTGAAACGAATTTTGTTGAAATAAGTTTTTTTCCGCAATAGTCCATAGCATAAGTCCGTCGCTGAGGTCAAAGTATAGTTGTCGTTCACGGAGTTAACAGTCGAAAGAACATATAACTTATATCTTCCACTGGAGAATTAAAAGGTCTTTATTAAGGTGACTGATGCATGAAGAAAGCCGATTTGAAGGTTCTACAGTAAATAAACGAAAAGAATTTAAATGAAATAGTCTGCAAAACTGTAAGGCAGTAAATAAACGGCGTGTAAAGGGCTGTTTGGGAATAGTATAATAATAAAATTGTATAATATTACGTATATTCGAATAAACAATTGAAAATCAATCAAAATCATAGGAGCCTTCAATTGTGGTTTGGTCCATCATTTATCAATTAGGAGCTCATATCGCTTTCAAGACCATCGTAAGGTAACTATAAGCAACAGCACAGGAATTATTCATTGTTATTTTATACTAACCTTTTCCTCCACAATATAATATTGTTTCATAGAATGATGAACTAACAGTTCTTGCACGCTATAAGGAATTTACCACTAATGCTTCCGCACCCAAGTTTATAACTACGCTTAACGACACAAAGACGATGAAATTCATTAAGGTCCGTTACTTTTGGTTAGAGAAGGAAGACATAAATTTAGAGCCTTAGATTTCTTTGTTCCTACTCATTTCTACGCATTATAATTAACCCTTTCGCTGGTGTTCGATCTCCGAAAACCCTCTCCTCACATGCGGTGAAAAGGTTAAAATGCGTTTCGTGGGCCCATGGAGCAGGTACTTTTAGGATAGGCATGGCACACCCTCCGAAAGGTTGCTAATCAGGGACCCGGAATCCTCGACCAGCTCATCCACGCAGGACCGCCTCAGCGACCCTACCAGCGGGGGGCCTACCTCCCGAAAAGTGACCGCTCTGACTCTAATTCGAAAATCAATCAATAAATCCGTTCATTAAAAAATGATTGTTTTCTTCGCATTCCTGCCAATCAAGCAATCAAGTACGTCTCTGAACCGTGTTTTATGCGATGAAATATAACGATTTATTTTAACATTGCTAAAATGGCCATTTTTCCGGTTTTCCGCAGCCACGTTTTTAGCAAATTCACAAAAAAAAATTTCGTCGTTGCAAACAGCACTTGATAATGTTGTTTGTACGCGCTGTGTAATAATAAAACTAAGTGGAAATATTGCAATGTCTTATTTTAGTAATTCAATCTTCATTCATTGTTTACTTTTTCTTTTTAAGCCGCAAAAGGGTAGACATGTCTTCATGAGCTCGGCGATTTTCCGTTTGCACTTGATTGTTTGTTGGTGATGTATTTCGCCAATAGGAATGTAGCTATATGAGCGTAGGACCAATCAGCTGACCTTTAGTACGGCAACCAGCGTGACCCTAAAAGGGGTTTGACGCGCGGCTGTATTGCTGCAGCGGAAAATTACTGTATTATTCCTATTAAAATGCTGAGCGGACGTAATAATGGAACGAAATTTGTCCCCGATATTCTGTAAAACTGTGCGTTAACGCTGAAATTGACATTTCTCTAAAATTAGGGAAATTGAATACTATTTCATTTATGCTCTGTGAGTGACCTCTGAATGTTAAACAATAAGGCAACATTTTTTTAGGATATCCATTCTGCACCAAATAGCATATTTTAAGAGGTAGAAACAAAAAATCTGAGAAATGATAAAAATAAATAACACCCTATCCAGCCCCTAATTCGCCAAATATGGCTCTGAGTGACTTTTTCCCATTTCCAAAAATAAAAAGAATCTAAAAGGTTTGTCGTTTTACAAGCGTGAAATGGCATGAAAACAATCCACAAGAGGAGCTAAAGGCTAATCCGAAAGAACAAGTTTACCAAGGGTCGAAAGAAAATTTCATACAAGTGTATTATATTTAATGAGAAATATTTTGAAGGCGACAGCATTAATGTAGACGAATAAAGACACAATCTAATCTTTCCCGTTATCTTCCGAATACACTCGTATGTTCACGAATCGGCGTGTGACGCAAAGCAGTAGCGATAATCGTTGGCGCAAACTGCAGCTGACGCAGAAATCATAACACCGAAAAGACAAGGTATTGGACCGGAATTATTTACAAAGGCGGCAAAAGAAGATGTTAGCTAACGTGAAAACAAAAAGAGATGAGACAAAGAGCGCGACGTAAAATTCGTTTCGTGGCTTTTCGTGTTCCTTTCCCGACCGCTGGAAACTACTAAAGAATCAGGGGGGAGGTATTTTGCATTTTTAAAGATATTATCAAAGAAATTTCGAAAAATCGACGACATTTTTTTCAAATCCACGCATTTCTATACTACCCAGCTCCTTCCAATGAATGTTGACATACGTTCCCTTGCATGGTGCTGCCATCATACGGCATTCGATGAAGTAATAAGTTCGCTGAAATCATGTAGCGGAACCCAATGAAGTAATTGATGGCAGAGCAAGATGTAAACAGTATGTCGTCAGGGTTTAAGCCTTAATCATCAACAATCAACATTGCCTCCCGATATTGACTGACATAGACTTTGCACCGATCAGCAGTATCTTTAGTGTAAGTGTTCAATGCTGTGTCTAAAGCAAAGAAATACACAGGATCAAAGCTAGGGGGGGTTGCAAGCCATGGTCTGGGGGGGAGGGGCAAACCAAGTTGTGACATTAGTTCATGAGATTATTTCCTTGAAAAAATAGTTATATTTTAGTTACATATCTTATACTAATGCATATCATTTTTTCGTGGGTTTGAAGAAAATTTGTTGAATGCTTTCGTTTCAATTCAGTACTGATTTTGCTTAAAGGCTTTTGCGATTTTTGCTTCTAGGGGCAGCTGCCACCTCTGCCCCTTGCTGGCTACGCCCATGGTCTAAAGAAATTTGATTCGAAAATTTGGCCGAAAAAAAAAAACAAGATAAAAGTGGCCTGTTACCGCTAGCTTACTTACAATGGCCAACGGCTTTGCGTGACCACCAAGAACGTAAATAGTTTAATACTTAGACAACTGAATAAATACAATAACTTTCGTTAAATAAGTGCACACGCCCGCCTGGTTTTCAGTAAAGGACCACCAGTATATCCACGATAGTGCTATGAATTCGAAGAGACTCTACAACTGGTTAAACTAAAAGATTTTCGGATGAGAAAGTAAAAGAAAGGTGCCATTTTGCACTCGTCCGTCCGCACCTAGAATATGCAGCGATATCACATGCGATCCGGTTCAGAAAGACTTAATCCGCGAACTGAATAGAATACAAAGGAAGGCTGCGCGGTTCGTCAAAAGCTGCAACGAGCGTACAGACAGCGTTATTCAGATGTTAAGCGAATTAGGCTGGGAGCCGCTGGAGGCTAGGAGGCTGCGCGCTAGATAGCTTGAACATTGAGAATGGATACATCTTTAAGAGCGATACAGAGAACTTAATGCTAGAGCCATACTATATTTCCAGGTCCGACGGAAGCGAAAAATTAAGAGAGACATTTTGACGAACCATATGAGAATTCGTTTTTCCCTTATCAATAGAAAGGCTTTAAATAAATGCTTGGCGTAATTTCGTTGGAGCATTTCCTTTATTACGTGTAAAAGGCTAGATTCCTAACACCCCCTGCCACACCCTTATTGATGCATTATGTTAAATATAAGCTTTTGTCCAATGTCGCCGCGTCCATTTTTGGGCGAGGTTTTCTTTGAGAAAGCGACCATTATCTGTCGGAAATTGTTCCGTTCACCCAAAAATTGACCTTGCACGAAAGTTATAACGAGGAATTATCTTAATGATTCGGTTTGCGGAGCACAGTCGAATTCAAGAATATCGCAACGAATTGCTATAGCGGCTCCACTTTCATCGCATTTCGGAAATGGAGTTCTCTGCTGCTCCACTGGCTCCGCTGTGTCGGCGTCTACTAGTAGTGTCCCCACAAACCGTGCGAAACCAGCAGGGGTGTCTTAACGCATCGCAATTCGCATGCAGTGTAGAGTTTTAAAAGCATAAAATACGAATCTGTTCCGCCTCGTCCGACTTCTCTGTTCGCGCCAATCTGAAATGCCTCCTATACTCTTTCAGACTCGCCTCAATAGTTCGGCTTTTCTCTCACACGTAAACAAATATGTAAAATATTTAAAAATTAATTTAATGTGCGCAATGTTAGTAATTAATAAAATTGCAGTGCACATTTTGACTGATTTTATTTCTTTCCAACAAATCATTTGGTCAATTTCGGATGAAATACAAATATTGTGCGGACGCCCGAAATTTCAAAATGGAAAGCTGGGGGTTTACGAGGCTCTATCTTTTAATTTTCGCCTAAATTCAAGGAATTAGCCCTTGAAATGGATGAGGAGGATTAAACCGTGATGCATCGCACGTGAAACTAATTATAGTTATAGTGGTACCGAAATAAGGGAAAGAAAAATGTGATTTGTGAGTTGAAGTGCTCCAAAAAGCCAAGGCGAATTCTGCGTGTCCATTTCACGCCGTTCGTCCTTGAACCAAACCGCCTTGACCCACTTAAACGAACACTCACAATTAACTCTTGATTTTAAAGGATGAGCAGAGTTTTCATCTCGGGAAGTGACCGTCTCATAGCAACTCATTCGAAAAGTATCATTTCTTCAGCTCAAAGAAATAATTATTGAGAATAAAAAGACTTTTAGTAGATGGATAAGTTGGATAATTCGCCAGTCACGCCGGAAGATGACGAGAGACCATTTCTCACGTTATTTTATCCAACTGTCATAATTCATGCCTGTATCCCTTACTGCGCTAACATTTCGTATTGCCATTGCCAATGAACTACTATCAGCGCCAAAAAGGTAAAAGGCTTAACTCAAAGCCTTTTTTTCAATTCTGGCGAACCTCCACAGGGTCTTGTCACACATTGTTATACTCATTGTTTTTTCGACTACAACAATGATTTATTAAACATTGTTTAGACGCAATCGTTCAGCTTCTACAGTCGAACAAGTGAAGACGAACACGCGAAAAACGATGAGAACGGCGAAACAGTCGTCTTCATGTGGGTAAACTTTTCTCAATAGAACCCGGTGGGATTCCCGAGAAAAGTTTACCCACATTATTATTCTCCGGGAAAGCATAAAATAATATTTTAGTCGTCTCATTCATCTCGTCACGGGCAAAATATTTCATTCGTACTAAGGGGGGAAAAAGTATCCCGACAAAATTTGTGCCGCCGCTATCGCTCCGCGGGTTAGTGGAATTCCTTTCCAGTGGGTTACTGTTCTTTGGTCAGTGGGGGAAATTCAAACAAGGCAAACCATTTCCTATATTCGTTGTCATAACACGCGATTGACTACTGAGTCTCCCGCAACCCAGAGCATGATTGGCGATGAACTCCTTAGAATTGAGGCGCATTCGACGGCACAAGGTGCGCACATTGGGAACGCTCCTCTGAATTTTCCTTCGCATATCTGAACGAAACTACAAAAATCACCACGGGCCATAGCAAGCGTTCTCTTAAGGTAAACAAGACCGTCAACGAGAATATTCGATGGGCCACGTATTTGAATGCAGTTGGTTTTGAAAAAGTTTTACCTTAACCGGAAGGACTGCCGTGCACATTTCCAGGACGCGTTTTTCTTTCGATCGAGAAGGATATGTTCCTATCTTGATTTAAGATGCCTTTGTCAGCAGGCGAAAGAGCGAAAAGTAGTCACCTTGTTGGAGGCAGGCTAATCAGTAGCGGACACATAGCAAAGGATGAATAAAAATTCAAGTACCGTGTACTACTCGGGGAAACGCAACAGGGATGGTAGTGAGTCATTGAACAATCGGAGAAGACCTCCACCTGAGATGTAACCAATTAGGACGTAGGTGTACAACCGGAGATGTTGATGCTGACATATTATAATACATTGAAGTGCTGCTGAGATTTCGAATTTAATAAAAGGAGAGATATTGTCCCAAGAGAAGTGTGAATTCACTGGAGTATATTTTTCTTTCTTCATTTCACAGTAATTTAGATATTTTATTTGACCCTAAAATACTGTCAAAAGTAATTTGACAGCAAAATGTCGCGCGTTCTTTTAATTTTACAAAATTGGTTTTCAAAGAAATTGAAAAAAGTAAGGTATCAAAATGCAGAAAATAATTTTTTTGTCACTGTCTAGGAAAAAATTTAATGTTAATTTTGTTTCATGATTTATGGAATTTAACACAAAAATTGCGTATGGTCAATTAAATTTGTAGCAATCATGTCCATATCATTGAGAAAATTTTCAATCGCAATTGACGCACTAAAACCTTTCAAAGTGATAATTGTTTACGTCTCACTGGTCAACATAGGTTTTGTTCTAGAGACGTTGTGAAGTGATCTTAGGAGTATTTTTCACGCTGATTCAGAATACGTGCTTAGATTCTTACCATCACATCTAGTTTCTATAGGAAAGCTTAATGTATGTTTTTGCTTTTACGAAAGTAGCAATTTAATTCATTTATGTATCGTGATAGCATGAGAAAGTGAAAATAAAACTTTCCTGCAAAAAGATGTTGTCCTACGATGTAATGCCTTCTTATACTGTAAAAATATGTTTAAAATTGTACTATCTTATCGTTTTGTTCAAAGCAATGCTGCTTCAGCTGCCCTTTCACATCAGCATGTGACCAGCTGTAGGAGCGAGAAGACGTTTGCTTTCTCTGAAGATAGTTAGAGAATAGGGTGGTTTCCTATTTTTTTTACATTGCCTAAATTGAAAGATTATTACTACTGGAGTACGCATTTCACACTTTTAGATTTTTAAATGACGACATTAATTTTTCGCGATTAAATGAAAAGTGAAAATTTTTTAAGCGCGCGAAAACGCGACGGGTAAGTATGAATGCCGGAAAAACTCCGTGTGACGTCGTTCTGGTTCCCCGCAAGTGAGGTGACCTTGGGGCGAGGATTTGAGCGCTAATACTACACAGGATGCTAGCAGGTAGCAGAGTACCATGCTAGCTGGTTGCGTTTGGCTTAAATAAAGATTATTAATACCTTATCAAGCGAAGAAAACTTTCCGACCTTAGCCAGTTTTAATAGGTGATTATTAGGACATGTTTCCCTCAGCTGTGTGCCTCATGCATGCAATGGTAATCGAAGGCGATGTAAAACTCCTATCTACTCGTACAGAAAATAGGTCCCTGTGACGTCACGTGGAGTGGCATCGCATGGGCGCCAATATGGCCTTTTTCAAATGGGGATAAAATTGACCATTAATATTCGCCTAAACTGGGATTTCTAAAACCAAATAACTTTTATATTATGAATACGTTAATGGTAGGTAACGAATCGCAATCAATGCCTTTCGTTTTCTTTGATGAAGGAAACTACCATATTTTGTTGCTCGCAGGAAATTACAGCTTATATCGATGTAATCGCTGATAAGTGGCTTAATATTTAGGGAAATATGTTTCCCTGAGAATTTAAAGAAACGCAAGGGCGAATGCTCATGTAGCAGTATTATAGAATTAGCATGGTGCTTTTCAATTGTTTGCTTTTCTTGTTTTCGCTCGCAGGAGGCACCTGGGAAACTCTCCGGAGACAGTATGTTTAAAATCTTTTCCTTCGGAAATGAGTTCCCTTCACTTCGATGCCAGCACCACAGTTTTATCACCCCTGATTTGAGGAATCTTGGCACGGAAAGAATAATTCGAAGCAAGGGTTAGCAAGCGACATAAATGTCAGTTTAGGGGTTATTCTCAAAAAGCAGTTAAGTTAAAAAAAATATAAAACGTTCTAAAGGAACAAATCTGAAGAAGTAAAAAACAGATCATAAAAAAATGGAGGAGGTGGCAGACTGGAAAAAATTTACACTCCCCCAGTCTCGAACCCTGGCTTTCATAACAGAATCGCGGCACGCTACCACTCGTCCAAAGCGACGTTAAACAATGAACGAAATTTTTAAAATTCAATTCACTGTGACCATATTTTTAATTTTTTAAATGCTTTTTTCTCTCAAACCCAGGCGTATATGGACAAAACCCTTCAACAGTTTTCCTATCTAAGTGTCTACTTTCAAATAAAAAGAGGTTTTATCTTCTTTCTTGACATCCATAAGGCTAAGTCTCCTTGTTAGCTTTAACCTGGCCTAGATAGTGCGTGAACCATCCTGATGACTTTTATTATGCATGCGGTGAAGTTACTTGAAACGGCTCAAAGGTGGAAAATTACTCCCACTGTCAGACAGGGTTATAAGCTTTATTTTGGCTGCCTATTGGGTGGCCAAGATAAAGGATGGGCTCCCCATGTGTTGTGTGGCACCAGGCAAGAGCTTCTTACTGGTTAGACTAAGGGAAAGCGTCATAAGGAATTTGCCGTCCCCATGATTTGGCTGATCATTTTTCAGACTGTTATCTTTGTTGAAGAAATGAAAGGAATTACAACGTAGTCAAAACGCACGGTAAAATATCCAGACAACTTTGAAACAGCGACACTACCGTTCAATCACTCCGAAAATTTAAAAGTGCCGAAACCAATGGAGTATGTTAATCTTATCAAAGATTCAGAAAGTAATCAAGAACGTGATAATGAAGGATTCGGAAACTCGAAGGACCCAAATTTTGGACCGAGTATATCTGCTTGAACTCATTTCATAACGCAAGAGAATTTAAATGATCTACTCCACGATTTGAAATTTATCCAAAAAGCAGGGTAAAATCTAACCCTGCAGGATCACAATTAAAGGGTTGAAAATTGTTGGATCTTAATTCGAAACTTTTGAAGTCCCGCTCCTCTCCATGACGAATTTGATTTGGTTTCTTCTCTAAAAAACTATTTGCTTTTTGCAATGATGTTCTCTCTGTTATGAATACTCTTAATTTTAAATTAAACACAGATGATTAGCGTTTGTTCATTTATTCCTCGTAGGCTAATCACTTACATAATGGCAACGAGCTCCCATCAATACATTTAACTCATGAAACTGATATGAAAGAATCTTACTAGAATTTGCAGTTACTTTTAGAAAAAATCACTACCCAAAATATAAATGGAAAATTTGTGGCCACTTAAAGTAATTGCAGTGCTACTATAATTACAGCTTGGCTATACGAAATGTTGTTGCTTCTTCTGTGAATGGGATATGAGAGACAGAAAAAATATTACTTGAAAAAAATTTGTCCAGAACGTAAAGAACTCGTCCCTGAATTCAAAAATGTCCCTTTTAAGCTTTTGGTCGATCCAAAAAACATTCTTTTTTCACCTCTACATATTAAGTAAGGACTTTTTTTTTATTTTCTTCAAGCCATGGACAAAAATGGTGCTGGTTTTTCTTTATTTGAAACAAAAAGTCCTTCAATTAAGTGACGCAAAGATCAAATAAGGAATACGTATTGGGCCACAGATTAGGGATTAAAAGATTCAGATTTTCAACAGCAAGTGAGGTGAATGGAGAAAAGCGCGTGGAACGCATTAAGAAATATATCTCAACATTTTTAGGAAATATCATGGCTGAAAATTATCGTGATCTGGTGGCTATATTAACATAATTAAATCGTACCAAAATATGGGCTGCAATATGAATTTTAAAAACTATTTTCTCGGCTCTAACCCTGCCTTTTTCCACCAAACCTCGGTGCTTCTAGAGATGAACACAGTGAGCGTTTCGACCAAAGTAGTTTACATTTGGAAAAATGGAACCAAGGAAATTTCAGCACCATGTTAGCAGATTACTGTTTGACACTGACACAGGGACCTAGTTTCTATACGAGTAGGTAGGAGTTTTACACCGTCTGAGATTACCAATGCATGCATGAGGCACAGGGCTCAGGGAAACATCTCTTAATAATAAGCTATTTAAATTTTCTAAGGCCGGAAAGCAGGGATGCCGACTTACAAAAAATATAGGGGGCCTCAAACCGGGGATCTTGCCCCGGGAAATTTTGGAAGTAGTGAGTTTAAAGTTTTTTGAGCATTTTAGAAGAGCCATGTGATCAACATTAGAACCCTTATAAAGTTATAACTATAATCTCGATATCTGGACACTCCGGGGGAAATCGACAATCCTGACAATTTTTTTCCTCACACCCATAACGAATTTTTGAGGGGGCTCGGGCCCCCTCAGGCCTCATGGAGTCGGCGCGGCGCCACTGTCGGAAAGTTACTTTCGTTTGATAAGGTATTAATATTCCTTATTTAAGCCAATCGGTACCTGCTAACAGCCTGCATCGTAGCGGCGTTCATAGCCTCGTACCAAGGTGGTTTCATACGGTGGTAGCCGGAACCAGAATGACGTAACGCGGGCTTTTCCCAGTATTCATACTTAGCCGGCGCGTTTTCGCGCGCTTGAAAATGTTCACTTTTCATTGAATCGCGAAAAATTGACGTCGCCATTTAAAAATCTAAAACCGTTAAGTATTTACTCCAGGAGTAATAATCTTTCGATTCAGGCAATTAAAAATAATAGGAAACCTCCCTACTATGGAATGTGCACTACACGCAACTTCGAAGAAAATGTCCTTCAAATGGTGGAGGAAGCAGAGGCCGTGGTGCATTGCATATGAACCGTTAGTTAGAACCGTAATAAGGCCTGAAGATGCAGAAAAAGGTGGTCTAAAATCACTCTACAGTAGGCCGGCCCTTATTTTTCAGAATTGCGAAAAGCTATGTTTTCCTAGTCTCAAAATGATCCAAATGAGGTCTATATTCAAGTGTTAAAATTTTGTTACTTTAAAATAACGGCAACCCGTGCCCCAAAAGCCCTAAGTACTGAGGACCCTCAATTGAGTTTTTTGGAGCAGTAAAATAGCTATTCCTATGTACACGGTGAAAGTAATGTCCTTCATGACCGATTTTCTGTATATTTTGACCTATCTCTAAGCTTTTAGGAGATATAGCCCGTCGTAATGTAATCCACCCCCCCCAGGGCGCCACCCCGCACCGCGGCGCCGCTGAGTTACGGCCCGCACCACTTACTAGAGACTTCACCTCCACCCTCTCGACAAAGTCTTTCCTCCTCATGACAATATTTACATGGTAATGGTATAGAATTGAACATGCTGATCCTCTTGTGTCATGATTAATGTTGTTTAAGCCCACAATGTCAATTTTAACCCTCCAGTGCCATCCTATGCACTAGGTACCGACCCCTTAAACCTTAATTTGTTGCCACCATACGACCGCGAATCAGTCTAGCAAGTTCCAAAATGCTCTTTATGTACTATAAATATATATAGTATCAAAATACTATAAGTATGTGATAAAATTGTGTCTGTGAATCATAAAGGAAATAAGGAGATGAGCAAGGCTTCCAAGGCTCCAACAGTAGATAGAAATATTCAAGGAAGAAGAAACGAGGGTGTCAGTTCACGGACAGTGGACATATAGTTCTAGTGTATAGAGTGCAAAGGATAGGAAGTGCTAATTTTTTTAGGATGTAAGGAGAATAATGGCGAAATAACTAGCTTATGATGAATACACGTGACGTTCATTTTAAGAATAGGCCAACAGGGAAAGGCATGAAATCAAGACCCAATCCAGGCATTCAACTCGCTGGAAAAGAAGTGAAGAAAAACTTGGCTGAAAGTTACCTACAGTGAGAATAGTACTGTATGTTTTCGCTATCAAGTAATGGGTTCAAAATGCATGTGACTTAGTACGAGAAAAACCGTAAGAAATGAATTTCATCTATAGTACAAAACGAGAATTCCTGAATTAATACGGAAAATAAAGCGATCGAAAAGTTAGAAAAATTACGCAAAGAATGGATGAACGTGCGACGAAATAAAGAGAGAGCGCGAAATACAGTGGATATGAAGTCGTAACAAAACTTGATGATTTGTTTGACATTGCAAGGAGCGGTGCCATTGAGTTTTTGACGCACGAGGAGGAAAGTGCAGTTCATCTCTCGGATAAATGTGCTTGGGCTGAGGGAGTAAAATTCTTACGCAATCAAAGAGGAGCACGAAATGCAGGTGTTAGTGGAATAGATATCAATATATTCAAGAAGGAAGAAAAAGATTCGCTTCTACGCTCCTTGTGGTGCATCTGCTCCCAACAGTGACCCGCAGTTCCTAAAAAGATTTGTTAATTACGCAAGTGTTAACCTGGACATAGCGAAAGCAGTACAAAAGATGTTTTCAAACCACTTGTGGTACCTGAGTGAGGAGTTGTAGGCCTGGCATTCTTTGACGGATCCTTTTATAGGTATGAAAAGGAAAACGTGATACTCCGTATGAGGACATGTGAGGGAAAATATGATCCACCGAAGAAGGCATTCTATAAACATAAAGACATGACTAAGGTATCTTTATCAAATTTTGTCACCACTCATTCGAGAAAGCTATTTAATAATTTGTAAATATGCACTCCATTCTTTGATGCGCACATGCGAGGATGGGATGAACAACCAAGAACGATTTGTAAATTATTCGCGGTCCACAAGTGGTAATTGATTGTGCAGAGAGAGGTGTGAAACAAATTCAAGTTTTGCAGTCAGTTAAGGAAGAAACTTTCAAAATTTATTACTAAGTGCGAATTTTCATCGCAGCACAACCCCCAATGTGCGCAAGGACACTTAAATTGCCAAATATGGGGTGTCAGTGAAAGATTAGAAGTACTCTGAAAATCGATTTTATTTTGGTTGATATCTACTGAAATTCATTACCAGCGTGAAAATAAATTGATCAATTGGATTGGAAATAATGTCATTGCAATTAAATTCTTTCTAGCGTAAGCACATTTCTTCAGAGGCTAGATCTTGACCCCACTTTGATACTACGTGTCAAAACCGGGTCGATATTTGGTTAATAAAAAAGTGTGTGGAAGTTTACCATTTTATTTTATCCTCATGAATATAAATCATTTCCACTATATATCGCCGGACACTGTGAATTATAATGTGTAATTACCTCGGACTCCATCACTCTAAGAACTCTTCCGCAACTACTACTCAAAATATAGACCCAATCGCCTAAGGAACTAAGTATTAGTGATACATAAACAGCAAGACGTAATACGAATCTATAAAGATAGGAAAAAACTTCGCCACGGAGCCCGAAAGAAAACATTCCGATGCCCCAACATGAGTGTGGAGTTTCTTCAGTGCATTCCATCCACTAATCTGAATTCTGATTGGGCTCATGCTCCTGGAGTTTGACTCCTGCTTCGGTAGCTCTGTCGCGTCCGTCCTCGTCGGCTCTTGGTGTCACGAAGGCTAAGGATGCAGGCTGCTTCATGTGCCAACCTTTCACGTTTTCACCGACCCTACAACATCAGTTAAGTCGTAGTCACTGCTGTCTACATATTATTGAATACGATAGAACATTCGCATAGTACGAAAAAGGACTAGATGGAAATGAAAAACTGTATGGATAATTTTCCAAATTCTTCATGAAATGAGATTTTGTTTCGAAAATCGATATCAGTGGAAAACAAAATAAATTTACGCAATTCAAAATTTTATAACGAGAGCAGTGATTCATTTGCGTTAGAGTGGATAACAAAAATATGGTAATGCCATCATATGCTTCAGGAAAAAAAAATTTCGTAGAGATCAGAATCCGTGACTTCAAATTGCTGCCGTGAAAAATAATTTGCTTTGCCACTAAGCCAACTCACTCACTGATTTCAATATTGCTTCATTACGGGCTTTCTGAAATCATGCAAGAGAACGAAACAGTCTTCTAGTGTCATGAAACCAAACTGAATTGGAACTCACTGTGCCAATATTTGCCGTGATATTGCGGCGAATATTTTATGCGTGTGCTTTGTTCGTTATTTCTCATCTCAAAATCTACGCAGTTAATAGTAATAAAAATTACTTCCACGGATTGGCCAATTTACGAGATAAAGTGATTTGAAGTTATGGAGGTGGATTCATGCATGAGCTGCACAGTTTATGTAGCATTAAAGATTGCTCACATCCCGTGTGCAAAATTCTCTTTTAAGGTGTAATAATGATGAAGATATTGCGGGAGATGGGAACGTTGATCAAATTTCTCTCCTATTGGTCAGTGGCGGCTTGCCCATGAGGACGCCGCCCCTCCCAAAGATTTGAAAACGGAAAAAAATTAAATACCCATTCAATTATAATTATACATATTATTAACCAAAGTATTTTATCAATCGCATACATCGAAAATGTAGAAAAAAAGGAAGAATAGCGCGAGAAGTATTAATTTGTAGCCGTGGGGCGCTGGCCAGAACGTCCCAATCCCTTTTAACATGCAGTTATATGATATAGTGGTAGTGTTCCGATCTGCTGGTGCTATGACGCGTTTAAGCTTGTGCCTTGTGGAAATGGAATTTACTGACAGTGCAAAGGTGGTGTCTCGGTTTTAAACATTTAAATGATAAAGTCAAAAAACCAATTTAGCGAAAAACACATTAATGCTTGCATTGAGTACGCCGTGTTAGACAAAGTTGACATAAGCGTCCAATTAGATAGTGCGTGCAGATTAAGAATTGAAAAGCTTAATGAAGAAGTGTCTAAAAACCGTTACACGAGCCTCACGAGCTGCCGCTGCTACTGGTACTATAGAAAATAATGAAACTCAATTTCCAAACTGCGGCGAAAGTCTTTTTTCTCAAAAGCTCAATTCTTAGCAGTTCTTTTGAATCCGACTGTGGACAGGACTTAGTTTTGTGAAGTTTCCCCGAACATAATATCTAACTATTCCTCTGAGGTCAAAAGAAGCATATATTGTCAGCCAAGAAATCGTTTCATCTAAAAAAAATGTCTCTCAGTAAATGTCAGGGTTTGCGGTACTTTAGTAGGCCTTCAATAGGCCTAAATTACGCGAGACTAAAGCCAGGTGATCAAATTAGTATGGCATTAGCTGCACGAGATATATCACGTAAGTAAATACCTTAGGAGGGAACGCATTTCTGTTATACACGACGCACTTTTTAGTTGTATACATTTGGCGGGTTGCTGGATAGTATTTTATTGCAAAGAAATTAGCAAAATTCGAATAAACACTATTCAAGAGCTAATTAAGTAACTCAAACGTACCACTTCATTGGATGGGGATCACTATAACCTCAAATAAAAATACAGATAAATGACCGCAATGGAAGATAATTCATCGGATCACAACAATATAATAAATGCTATTCTCCGATAGATATACTATGTAATACGTCACTCATTTCTTATTCGCAAGATGTTGACTCGTACTAAGTCTTTTGAACTTAAAAGGACACAAAATTAACACGAAAAGGCACAAAATATAGACATGTGTAGAGCGTTACTCATTTTTATTCGCAAAATGTTGGTTCGCAACTGAGTCTATCGAACTTAAAATGGCACAAAATGTACTTCACAAAGGTAGATGTAATAAAGTTACACGCAAATTAGCATGACCGCATTGTAGACACAAAAATCCCGCGTATGAAAAAAGTCGAGAATAAAAAATCAGTTCAATCTAAAAATAGGGATTATAAAAAAACAACAGAAAACGCTCACGGTATAATATTAATCAGATTTCCAAATAACGTACCCTCCATCATAATAATATAGTCTTCATATGCACATATGTATATATAAAATGTATGTACTTATAATACTTATCTCCTCGCAAAAAAAACACATCACTATGATTTGTCCACTTTCTATGAAGAATTTCCAGAATAGTTTTTCATGTAGTGTGGATGCTGATGCATGGATATGATTGCGGTCAATAAGATAGAAATGGATAACATAAGTGACCAAATTTAAACTTGCAGGAATGTAATTTTGGAGGAAAAGTACAAGTACAAGGTGGACCTACAGAAAACTGATTCTGAAAATACCATATGACGTCCTATTATTGAAGTAATCGATGGAAAAACACCAAAATGAGAACGTATTTGGTTTTACGCAATCACAGCCTAAAAAAGTGGACGACGCTAAATAAGCCGGAACCGTTTTCATAACGATAGTAAACAAAACAAAGGTATCCATGGGCCACAAAACGAAACAATAAATATAAAAACAATATAATAAAGAGCATTCATGTACGATAAATGCGGGAGTATATACACATACCCCAACTGAAAGCACAATGCATCTGTCACTCACACAGGCAGTATATCACGACAAAGAATATTATAGAAGAAAAAACTAATAGAAAAAGACAAATGACGATGGTGAACTTCATTCGTGATAGTCCTAGCGGTATGAATTAAATGAACTTCGAAATATAAAATGAAAAAGAAGACATGTTTGAAAATGAAGTTATGCTGGCTGTCATGGCCTATAAATAAGGTCAACCTTTAAAATAACAAACAAATACCAACAGCAAAGCTTCGTGAAAAACCTGAAGGTCAACGTGTCTCTATCAAAGAAATGTAAGTAAACAAATTAGAATAATTTGATCGTATTTTCAACCACCTTTGGCAGAAATTGTGTTTTCTTAGCTATGCTTAGATTGCTTGAACAATTGAGAATCGATATCTTCAAGAGCGACACGGAGAACATAATATTAGAGCCCCCACTATATTTCCAAATCCCTCATAAACGATAAAATTAGAGAAATATTTTGCCGACCGGATGGATATGGAAATTTGCTTTTGCCCCGATTCATTACGGACTTAAATAAATTCCAGGCGTAATTCTGTTTGAAGATTCACTTTTCATATATAAGCGGCTGGTGTTTTAACACCCCATGCCACACGCCTTTTTAGAATGACAACAAAAATAATAATAGTCCAAGAGAGAGGAAAATTCATCTGTCAATTAATACGAAAACAAATATTAATGCAGAGTACTAAGGAAGAAATGATTCGTAGAAAAATAAAAAATGACGATCGAGGATTCCATGCGTAAACGTGTTTGCGATGTAAGTGAGATTCACGTCCAACAATGACATCAAAAATAGATGAAAATGCAGTTAAGTTTGAAGTCTTGTCTGCAGCAACAAGGTCGACCTTCAAAAGAAGAAGAACCCAAACCAACCAGTCTTTCGAACCGGCGAAGCTTTTCGAAACACGAAAATTCAAAGCCAATATATCTGAAGGTCATCGTCTCTCTCTCGTCAAGGAGTAAGCAGCCAAGTTATCTTAATTCCCTCGTACTCTCAACCATATATTTTGCTGAACATTATGTTGCCTATTTTATTGTGGAGACATTAACTCCAAATCTGGCAATGTGCGACGAAAGATTGCCCTTTAAATGACTTCGTAAAAATATAAAGTGACGGTAGGTGTCTCGTGGTGTAAATGAAAACAGCTGGATAGGTTATTCAGTCGTTAAACTTGAATACCTATAGCAAGGATTTCCCAATGACAAAGAATTCATTAACTTATTTAATAAGTAAATGCATTACGAAGAAATGGACGATTAAGTTAGGAGCCTTTCCCATGCTTTCAAACATATAGTAGAGATCGACGCAAGATCTTATCAAAATGTATATCCGTTGCAAAGTAGGCAGTTCATTAAAGGCTTATGAGTAGGTTTTCAGTAAATGCCAACTAGAAAACACTATTAACATTCGTTCATCACGTTAAAATATAATCGAATAACAGCAACAATCGAATAAGGCCAATCCTTCACCAAATGCAAATACAGACGGAAGAACACTCGTAAAGCCTATTCACAAGGCGCTAATATCCATGACGAATACTCAGGTGTAGGTAAAATTTTAGAATCCACTAAGTGGTAAAATGATTAATTTTGAAATATTAAACTATGACAGGGAAATTTAAAAAAAATCGTCACCTCCATCTTGAGATCTACGCAAAAAAACCTAAACGCATACGAAGCTCTATCGATCTTATTTTGTATTTTCCCTGCATTGTTTCTAATAATTCGATTAACGGAGGAACAAGACAAAGAAAAATAAAATCTTCAGTTCGTAGACGAAAGCATATAACCCCGCACATGTAAATAAATAATTACTTCCATTTGAAGTAAAGGTTAGCATATTAATGGCAACATTTTGGCATTTAACATAATGAAATAATGTATAATATTAAAAAATGAAATCCACTTACCATTTCTCCCCTCAGGATATCTCTCCGACGTAATATAATTCCCAGAAATTCCACACTCGTATAACTGACACAGCACTATTTTTACACGGACAAAATTTACTGGAAATAATAAGAAATGGACACACATTAACATAATGCTATCATCAAGCAGAAACCAAGAGTACAAAACCCGAATGATTAAATATTACCGATGCAACGTCCGGCTATTGTGAACACGGAAAAGTGTACATCGGAAATTAAAAAATAGCGAAAAATGATAGTTAATCAACTTAACTATTCAATGCAATTCTTATAATTTGCAACAGTCGTGTGATTCAACGGTAAAGAAGAGAAAGTTAGCGAAAAAAAATGAGAAGTTTTTTTGGTTGAATTCAAACGAAATATCCGAATAACTGCGATAAACTTAAGCGATCACAACTGCTTGCCGACGACAGAAAGGAGAGAGACGTCTACTTCAAATATAAACGCGAATTATATTAAGAAGTTAGTCCAGTAAGATCTCCGCATAACTCTCGCGACTGAAAACATCTGGGTGTAACAAGCGATGGTCAAATGGGGCAGTCTTGCGAGAATTCCATCTCCTTGGTGATAAGGCCCATAAAACTCGGAATATTCTTGCGGCAAGAGCTACCTCCGAATACGAGAATAATACGAGATAACAATCGCTTAAACCAAACGATGGGGGACGAATTCCTTCGAGTAAGCTGTTCTCAAAACCTCTTAAGGAAATCGTCTCACCGGAGGAGTGAGTTCGTATGACCTTAGGGAAAAAGTACTTGGCAAGCAATTCACATATTATCGCAATCATGTCTTAGTGATCAGAATCCGCCTTACATTAGTGAAAATAAGATCGCAATATGACCAATGGATCGCTGCAACGGACAATTTACCAACATCTGATATGCGAGACATTCTGACGACATTACTGAAACTAGATCACTAGACATCGAACTCAATTTGTGAACAATGTAGACTCGCAATAACTCTCGGATTCGTGAAAGCGAAAAAGCGGTAATGAATAGGGAATGTATTGAAAATCGAAAAGAGAAAATATATCCCAATATCGTCCTATCTTTGGCAGGAACAATGGAAACACAGTAATCACTCTCTAATATATCACAATTACGCTACCTTCAAACATTTGAGGTTCTTTGCCAAGGGTAATACAAAATAATCAAAGGCGGGATAAATCTCAATAAAGTAGAGAAAATCACGAATTATTATAAGCACCAGGCAAAGCAGATTCACTGATATATTAAACACTAAAATGTTATAGCAATGACATATGTATGACACGATAAAAACGTGAACTAATGAATGGCTTGTTTACTTACGTCTTAACTCCACGGTGGTTAGCAGGACACTGAGAAGGATTGGGGCTCCGTGGATGCGATTCGTCACCTGAGTGAAGGACGTTTGTGACGTCACGAAAATTTGAGTCTCATTTATTTCGTAAAAAATGAAAATAGAGTATCAGTGTTCAGCTAATAATTAATATAAAATTTAAAATGAATTTTAAATGTAATATTTTTGAATACATTCTTTTAAAATAATTTTAAAACTATTACGCCACTTTTTGATTAAAGATTTCGAACACCGATTGGCTTTTGTTTTCCTGACGTCACGTCTGCTTTCCTTGTGCGCGGAACAAGTTCGTCTGTCTCAGTGTCTGGGCCCTTTTGACTCTCCGACGGTTTTTAAATGCTCTTTTCAACTTCCATTTTCGTATCCTCCCCACCTCCCTGACTTTCCTCCTCCACCCACAACTCAACGGTCTTCTTAACCGTCATCACACCATATGACTCGTTATCTTTTGTCTCATTTCAAACTGCTTGCACACCGCTATAGCGTAACATTGTCTACATCAACAGACGGCTGTTTCTAACTCCATTGACGTCTGTATGACGACCCAATGGATACACGGATGCAGATACGTGATTATTTTTCGTGCACGCGGAGTTTGCTGGAGAAATTTAAAAACAGTGAAATAGCGTGTGCACGAGAGGTCAGAATTGGAAGAAAACCTGGTGCAAAGAGCGGCTTGCTGGGACGACATAAACGTGATTGGCAGTATTTGGGTCCGTGAGTAAAATATTATTATTAATGTGTATTATCATTATAATTGCCATCGTATAATATGCATTTCATTGCTTGATTCGTCGTTGTTTGGCTAATATCCATCAAAATACAATAACATGGTCAACTGCTGGGATCTTATGATTCAATTTGCTGCACTTTTTGACTCCACAACTCATCACAAACATCTGGCCGCCCTGCGTTTTATCAGCGGGAAAATCGGTTTCCCTTCGAACGGTATTTCTTTCTTAAGGCATAATTAAGCGGTACATTAAAACGTACGGGTTAATGTGTGAATGAATGAACGACTTTGGTGGATATAAACGGAATATTTCACGAATGCATGAACAAAATTAGAACAGGTTCCATTTCCTGTAGATGCATTTGCTTAAGCTAGGTGGTTACACGCAGGGCCGGCCTTAGGGCGGGGCGACCACCACGGGCCCCGCGCTTTGAGGGGGCCCCGCGTTCCGGAACAAAAAATAAAATATGCGATAGTTTTGAAAACCCAATTCCAACTATTACTGTATTGTTAAGTCCAGGCTAGACAAAAATTAATATCATGAAAAAGGAATAATAATGCAGTAAATTTATTGTGCAATTGCGTTTGTCAGTACAGTACTGTGTCGTGTGAGTGATAACAACGAACTCAACTGCGTGATGGTATCATAACGGCGTAATTACGAAGTCTGAATTTGGGAGGGGAACGCATACTTAGCCAGAGAATGGTAGGGATTAAAAATGCTCGAGTTTGTAGATGGGGTATAGAGTTTAATATTTTAAGTGAACGGCCCCGCAGTGAAAGTTCGCCCCTGGCCCCGCACCTGCTGGGGCCGGCCCTGGTTACCGGGTGCATTTTCATGTTCATAAACGCGTTCGTACATTCAGACATTAAGTTGTAAATGGTTGATATTCCGTGTAAACAGGCCGTAAGTGACGGTCTCTTCTGTGTATTTTTACAGGTAAATTCTTCATCGCCGTTTTGCTGGGAAATGATCCTACGGTACACGTGCTTTACTGCTTACAGAGAATGGGGGTACGGAATGTCCTCCCCATGTTTACGTCTCTCCATAGCAACCTTCCGTTTGATGCAGCGATCGAGTGAGTGATTACAATATAATTATATTTTCGTAAATCCCCTCAAATATAGTTCCACGCCCCACCGCAATTGTTCAATGGCGCCCTTTGTGTTGTCTTTTCAACAGGAATCCCTCATTAATATTCCATAAACTTATCGGGTTGCATAGGATGGGTTATTGATATTGTTTTCACAGTCCCATAATATATTACAAGTATTTTTTCAATTTCTCGGATAAACTACCTGTATCTCAGCAATATTTAATGTGGTCACTTATTGATATTTATGATTATCATTTGTTTGCTTAATCACCCTATCAATATAATCCCTACAAGTCCCATACTATAACGATAATCCCATAATATTTATTCAAACTATCGGATTCATGCAATATATCTATTTAAATCTACATCTACTTCCAAAATCTCTTACATATACTTCCAAAATCCTTTCTAATGCCGTATTTATTCTTCGGTGTAATTTTACAGTGATGCTGTTCCAATCGTTTTCCTGGGCATTGATCCAAGTGTTATTCGGAACTGCTGTCACGGATATGAGAAATAAGCAAGGAGAAAATGCAGTGTCGATATTTGGTACGAATATGGCATCGGAGAAGAACTTCACGGGAAAAAATTTTGAACACGTTAGTAAAGAAAATGAATTTTCATATGAATGGAAGTGCTATTGCAATCTACACAGGGGTGCCAACTCCCCCAACCCCATGGCTGTACTTCAGCTTACCCTCACTGAAGACCTAATCCTGCGAAAACAGATGCTAATAACCACGGATGTGGGGGGGTAACAGGGGTCATAAACCCCACATTTTATCTAAAAGAGTTTATAATTAATGGTCCAACAATTTTTGTATCCTTGTAAAGAAGTAGTGAGAGTGTTTATAGGGGAGTTAGTTATATATATTACGAACGCCAACATACTACGGAAGATCAGATAATAAAAATAAAATAAGAGATATAATAGACACATTGATTCAGAATGTCGGTTTTTCCACGACAGATAAGACGAGACTACAAAGGCAGCGTATTTTCAAATGCTTCTTTCCTGCAAACCCGGGCGTATATGGACAAAACCCTTCGACAGTATTCGTACCTAAGTGTCTACTATCAAATAAAAATAGTTTTATTTCTTTCTTGACATTACTTACATAAAGTCTCCTTGTCAGAAAAAATACGTCATTTTTTTTTAATCGTTCGTTCATCTGCAATTGCTTTCTCTCGTTGTAGGGTGGTTTGGGTCCCCCAAATACCCTCCCCTCGAAAAAGGCCTCTGGTCTTTTCCCGTCACTCTTAATAATATCGTCCAGAAATAACGCCCCCGGCTTGGCTCGAGCCACCAACCTTTGGGTTAACAGCCGAACGCGCTAGCCGATTTCGCCACGGAGGCGATGTGGGAAAGATGATTTCTATTGGTCTAAGGATTTGTGTAGGTGATACCTAACTTTCACTTGATTAAAATTAGATAGAGAATTTAGTGTTTCTACAAATTTCAGTAGGGGTGGATACCATGATTTTTTCGTATTCCGGTTCGTTCACACGAAACATTATTATGACTCTGTAAACCAGAGGTGGGCAGTGGGTTTTAAAGTATAATAATGCTACACCTTGGCGATAAATAATTATAAATACCTACAATCAGTGTGATTAAAAAAGCCAAAAAAACTTGATTCCCACAAGCAAAGGTATAAATAAATGTAATACAATTAGTTTAATTAAATATGAAAATTATCATTACTTTATTTTTTCCTTGTAATTGGAGCCGTTAGACGCTTTCCACAAGAAAGAAGCCAAATCGTAAGATCCGATAATCCTTGTTACTCTTCTTCGGTAACTTATTTAATGTTAACCCAACAAGCTACACAATACAACACAATCACGACAAGGTGCTTCCCCACTTACACCATAGAACACACTTGACACTATGCACCAGGGGCTAATCCAGTGATTTCCAAATTCGGATTATTTTATTAATCCACATTCACCAATGCACTTATTCACTTTGCACCACGAAAGATTAACATCTTAGATAAGTGTAAAACACTTCTTTCATATGTTGTCAGAACACGGGAATAATTTCTTCACTAGACAGAAAAGGCACACTCGGGAATAAAATTCAACACTCTCGTCACTCGGTTACCCAGCAACTGAACGATATTCAGAGTCACTTCGCATAGTCGATGCGATATTTTTTCTCCACCCTCAACTCTGAATTGCGTCATGCCGAAGGCCATATAGACACGAACTCTTCCTACGGTTAGTGCGTGACACAGTTCGCTGCATCTTAAGCCCGTAAACATTGAAGAAAATGCGGCCAGCCGAAAGGCAGTAGTTCGCCATGTTCACAGCGAGAGTGAATGATATTAGCCATCATTCACGATGACTCCATACGGGATCCACAGTTATTCTTTGGGTATGTGTAATGCTAATTTACGCTCCTCAGTGATTGTAGTCTAATCTAGGGTTAAAATGTTTAGTAAAGATTAGAAATATCAATGGCTTAAAACTTGGAATTAATAGTGAATAATGAAATTAATAGCATTCGTCATTCCCATTAGAGCCTCCCCTGCATATTTGCACACCTATAAGCTCCGCACAAAAAAAAACACAAATTCGAAATCGCAGGAGTACTGCCGCCTTCACGAAGAGTAAATAAAATTCACGAACGGATTTTTCTTGGACGACGCAGCGAGCTAAACGACAGTGATGCATCGGGTGAATGATAGCGATCATGCACGATGCCTTCGTATACGGAATCCAGAGTAATCTTTCCCATAGAGCGCATTGGCAAATAGGTATAATATGGAAAGAAGGATGAAATATAAGACCTCGCTGCGGCATGCGATAGCGTAGACTCAAATACAAAAGCATAAATGAGAGACGAGGTCTCATGAATACAAACAATTGAATAGCGATCGCCACATTACGGCATCAGATGAATCATATAGTTTTAATTACTTTTTTAATTACTGAAATACTTATTCTCTGTGCTTTTAACAGCACTGATTGGGGATTATAACAGAAATTTACATCCAAGATGACATAATGCATCAAATTCATCTCCTTTCCACGCTATTCCTCGCGTTTGCAGATATAATCCGTTGCAAATATAATTAACATGGACGTACCTAGCAGGAGACAAGTGCCCCCCCCCCCCCAAGGATAAAAAGTAATTTCAACAAATTTTCTTTAAATCCAAGAAAAGTGATATTACTGTAAAACGTGTAAATAAAAATCAAAAGATTTTTTATGAGTAAACATTTTTAAAAACTAAGAAAGCGTTCTTTTAATTTTCTTGAAATTTTGGTTCCCTAAACCTTTTTTCGTGTTTAATGTTGAACGACCACGGCTTGCTTCCCCCCTCTACTTTTGATCCTGGATACGCCCTTGTTTATGGAAACAATCGGTTCACACTGTTTACTCATCGCTAGGATACGAGCGTACTCGAAAACCGTTTTGAATCGCCCCAAGTAACAATTATATAAACGAAGCATCTGCGGGACACAATTGTTCCTTGTTTTTGCATAAATATTTGCATCAATTTTAATGAAGAGCTAGATATTCTCTATACCTAAATAAAATATACCCTATGTTATACAACTTTGTTAACATTAGAAGGAACTGTTTCTTTGATGGACGACCTCTTAATTATTCATATTGCCTACAATTTTTTAAATGTCGTTTTCATTTTTCTGACTTTTATTTATTTCATACGGTACGTATTCTTTTTAAAAAATAATTATTTTTATATTATAGAAATGGGGTTTTAATAGCTTTCTCAAAAGCTTAAAACTTGTCAAAATGACGGTTTATATGTTTCTGTTTTATTTATGACGCGTGTTCTGTTCGGAAAATCTCAACACCATATTACGTCCATCCACTTTGATATTTTAGTTAGCACATTTATGCATTAGAAGTGCCTTATTACTTTTTGAATTGAAATAATCTGTATATCTGCCATAGTGAGTGGTGATGAGGGTAGTTGAACAGAAGCTTCGTGACCACTGTTAATTTTAACGTTTTCATTGAAGAATTATTTGTAAAAAAAAATACTCAGTTTTATTGATAGTTGAAGGAAGATTATTTAATGAAGCAATGAATTCATTTTAACATAAACAAATGGATATTTAAAATCATTAATACCCGCAAAATGAAGAGTAATTGTAATTCTATGTATGATGCATAGCGATGAATTTCTGGAAAAAGAATAACTCCACAAAACATAGCTTTTTCATTCGTGGCACCCAATTAAAGGCAGTTGAATCCGTGAAATATCTAGGAGTTAGACTCAATAATGATCTATCATGGTATAAACATATTCGAGAAATAACCGGTCAAGCTAATCGTAAAATGGATTTTGTCAAAAGAATATTAGGAAAGTGCGACGACAAAGTGAGAGAAATTAGCTACTTCTCCCTCGTTAGATTCCCATTTAGAATACGCTGCCAGTGTTTGGGACCCTCGTAAAAAATTCTTAAAAACTGAGTTAGAACGCGTGCAAAGAAGAGCTGCCAGGTACGTGAAAGGTCTTCACGATAGTCTTCTTAATGCAATTGACCTCTTAAGGTCACATCACACTATAGCGACCACCATTTCGGCTGCACTCCATCACACATTGCGCCCGACGCCACGGTCGCGCATGCGCACGTAAAGCGCGTCTGGTTTCGCTGGGGCGGGCGTCCCGCGGCTGCCTCCGACTGCCGCGTTGGGTCGTCGCGGTTGGACGCTGCGGCAGGGTGTTTTGTTTCTTTGGGCGTCCCGGTCGCAAGACGTCTGCTTCCCGACAACATTGTTTAGAGCAGAGAATGCATTTCAGTTTCAGCTGTTTGCCTCTCAAGATGTTGGCTTGGAACAAGGTGGAAATGGACGACGATTTTCTCCTGATGCATTGAGCCTTCGCAATTAACTTTGGGTATATTTTTTTCATTTCTAAAGCCGTGATCTTCACTAAATGGTGAACTTCGTCTTCTTATGTCTTTAATTATTTCCAATCCCTTTTTTGCTCTCTCTTCAAAATATTCAGCCATCCTTGAAGTACTACTCATGTTAGCTGCCTTTGAAGTCTTCCTCAATTTCGTATACTTCTGTTTACAATCGGAGTCTGGGGTTAACGCTCTTGAATCGTCTGAAATTTGTTTCTTCTTCACAATTTTTCTAGCAATAATGATTCAGAGGTTCTTGGTCTAACAGCTCAATGTCGATGCCATTTTGACGTTTTGACAGAAGCAGGAGAGCCTGTCCCGAGCTTTTGCTTTCAATTGTATTTTCATCTACATCTACCTAATACCCCGCAAGCCGCCTAAAAGGCGTGTGGCAGGGGGTGTTAGGACACCAGCCTTTTACAGCTAATAAAAAAATGAAGTGCTCTAACGAGGTTGGGACTAGCGTTTATAAAAGTCCTTTATGGTTCGCGGGAAAAACGAATTCCCAAATCTATCCGTTCGGCAAAACATCTCTCTTAATTTATCGATTCTATCGGAGCTGGAAATTAAAGGTATCCATTCTCAATTGTTCAAGCAATCTAAGCCTAGCGCGCAGCCTCCGAGTCTCCAACGGCTCCCAGCCTGATTCGCTTAACATCTGGGTAACACTGTCTGTACGCCCGTTGTAGTTTTTGACGAAACGCGCAGCCTTCCTTTGTATTTTATTAAGTTCGCGGATTAAGTCTTTCTGCACCGGATCCCATACGCTCGCTGCATATTCAAGGTGCGGTCGGACGAGAGCGAAATAGCACCTTTAAAGTAATTGTCCCTTTCATTCTTCTACCTTTTTTAGTCATTTCCTTTATGATAAAAGAAAAAATACCAATAAGTCAATTAATAAACAGATAATCTTTTTCAAGTGTCTAGCTACAGGAGAAACCTTTCGGTCTCTGAGCTTTGCTTTTCGTATTTCATACAGTTACTAAAGTGTGATACTTAAAGAAACACTGAAAGCATTGTGTAGCCGTTTAGTACCTTTGTGTACTTCCCCGCAAAATCGGAACTTTGATGACGGAAACAACTAACACTTTGAAGAAGAATGCTTTGGATTTTTGGGAGAGGTGGAACTTTCCAAATTGTGTGCCCCCCGTTGACGGAAAACACGTTAGAATATTCTGCCCAAAAGCCAGCGGATCTTTGTTCTTGAACTTCAAGGAATACTATTCTATTGTGTTACTAGCTATGGTTGGCACTAATTGCAATTTTTTTGCCAGAGATTGTGTAGCACATATAATGAGTCAGTGACGGCCGGCCGCGGCAGTCGGACGCAGCCGCGGGACGCACCAGCGAAACCAGACATTAAGAACGTTTCTGCTTGTGGCTTGTTTGTTTACGAATTCCCAAAGAATGGATAGAGAGCAGCAATTGTTGAAATTAAGGCAGTTGTACTGGCATCGTAATAGGAAGTTAATAGAAGTCCAATATGTTGGGCTACCTGCGCCCAACATATGAGGTTTCAGGTCCGCTCTTTTGTAATTCTCAATGGTCGGATCCCACAGTATTGGCCGACATTCTACTTCGTGTAATATACGGATATCTTACGCCGAGGAGAATTTTGATCGTGCTTTTCCTTGATGCTGGGCTTCCATCTTCACTTTAAAAATCCGAAATTATCTCAGCGTTATCTCACAACCTTCTTGAACTTCCCTCGCTACGGTAAACAAAACAAACACGTCTGCCGCAAGCACGCGAGATTGATATGGAGCTCTCTGATTGGCTGCGACTGCCTCGCTCTGATTGGTCGACGGGCCAGTCGCAGCCTCAGCGCCGGCCGCAGTCGCTAATGTGATACGGCCTTTAGATAAACTTGAATGGGAATCTCTGTCGGACAGTAGATTGAAAAATAGACTAAAGCTTTTAGATAAATTCATGAGCAGCGTCTTTTCTGACGAAGTTTGCCGTATCTTACGGACGCCAACATACTACGGAAGATCAGATCATATATATAAAATTAGAAAGATAGACTGCAGAACAGAGAGATTCATGATGTCCTTTTTTCCACGATCAATAAGAGTATAACGGCAGCGTTAGAACTCATAAATAGAATAGATGACTTGTAGTGTAGCCTAATAACTTATGTATACTTTAATGTATGTTTCTGAATTATGTCATTATTTCTAACAGTATGTGGTAGTATAATTTGTTAGTATGCGTGACGTTTTTCGGACTGTGTGGAGTGCATGTGGGAGTCCAATTGCATGCTGCATGCTGGTGATTGATCATCCCCTGCCCAGTGGCGGCTAGTGAGTCAAATGCTGGGGGGGCGCACTCCACCGAGGGGTCATAATTTTTTAACAATTCGTGTATTTTATTATGTTTTTACGGCAATCTAGGAATAAAATTTTGTGATGCCATATGTTCCGTTTTTTTCAACAACAATACCTAGTTTTCGTAATGAAGCTTGATTAATAAATACTAAATGCAGTAGACTCTCGGTCACACGGATCGGCTTAGTCCGGACTCTCGATTATACTGATCAATGATCTTGAAGAATAAAAATATATTTGCTGCGATATTTTGCAAATACAAACGAAAATACGTAACTTTAGGTTTTAGCGCCTACATTCTTCGTGCGGATATGCCCGCAATACACTTATGTTGTTCGTTTTGCAATCATAATGCGTTATTTGTCAAATCTATTCAACATTTACAATGATTTAGGTAGCAATGACATTTGTAACACCTGAGGAGGGAGGCGAGTGTCACCGACTTCCACTAGGCAACAAACCGTGCTAGAATGCGCGCGCTTTGCTATTGCAGATGTAAACATTGCATTGCGGTGTTCGCATTGCTTCTTGAATACAGTGTGATTTAAAATCAATAATTAAATGTTTCTCACACATTTTTAACAAAATCTGAAATGCTCACATGCCTTTAGTTATATTGCAGAAGTCCATCCTTCTTTCCTTTTGTCCAGCAAAGTGATCAATTACACGTTCGTTGAAATCAGCGCCGGACAACAATTTCTTTCCGATTGAACACATGGAAAGGGCACTAGTCCATAAATATACAAGGGACTTAATAAACAAGGGACGACACAAAATGGGCCGACGAAAAATACGACCAAAAAGAACAAGGTGCCTGGACACAGAATTGGGGACAATTTTCCCCTATATTTCCCTAAAACAAAAACAAGCACTGTTGATTAATTCAAAATTGTCTTCTTGAATGTACACACAGCACTAAGAAACTTCTTAATCGGCAATTAAGCACAGTAAACTCCTCGAAAATGATGTCTGAACTCATTTCACTCCGTTCTTTCCGAGAGTCTTGCCGTTACTATGAGGAAGACTCAAGGGAGATAGAAGTCGTGGTCCACTAATGCTGATTCAGCTGAGGGACGAATTTAAGGTCAGCAAAGGCACTCAAGCAAACAAAAGACGTCACGGACCATCTCCTTGATTCTAAGATTCATATGTGGTAAACACACGAAACGCCAACGGGTCGCACTTGGAATAACCATGTCTTCGAAATCATTGCCATGATATAATAGAAAATAACTTCTAGATCGTAAAAGAAGACGACTGCTAGCCACAGATGGGAGCTGTAAGGATCTCCGCACTGATATGAACTCTTAGAGGCCACTTAAATCAGACCCAAGTGGGCATTTTCCGTCAGACAGCTACCACTCTGCCGCTGAGAAATTAGGTGAACATGAACTAATAGAGCAAGGACGACTAGAAAAATGATGAACCTACACACAAAAGGTGCATTTCGTGCGGAACTTCTTGACATTCATTGAATGACTCCATTTAAAGTCACGTTTTACGGGTTATATCATGTTTAATCCTTCACCCTATCACGCACGCACCTATTTCTTAAATTATAAATCAGTGGGGAATGATAACTGATTTTTCCTACTACTGTAGGTCTTTTGATAAATTTATCTGAAAAATAGGTACCGCATTTCTAATCATTGGGAAGATATGAATACATTTTTAAGGCCTAAACATTATAATATTAGTTTCCCCAAGGTTCTTGAAATTCGTAATCATAAATTTAGCTTAGGCAAATACTCGAGAATAGTTTTCCTACATCAATACGGCCCTTAACTGGTTGGATTTTGTGTGTTCCGGAATTCAAACACCAAAAAACGTAAGCATAATGGGATAATTTATTTTCTGTAGCAATACCTACCAGTAATTAAAAATTAAAATCTTATAACTACACCCAGTGCTGTGACCATTCTGATTCCGTAGGTCCCTTTTCTGTGGCAGCACCAAGTAGACGCCAGATTATACGCCCGCCGGCCTGCGCAGCGATCTCAACTCACACGTCGCTCTGCGCATTTTCGGACGACGTCCCAAGACTTCCATAAGACACAAGGTTAGACGCGTCATAGCACCAGCGGCCCCCACCACTACCACTCTCCATATATCTGCATTGGGATGGATTGGGACGATCTGGCCAGCGCCCCACGGCTACAAATACGAACTTCTAGCGCTATTTCTTTTCGTGTTTTTCCAACACTTTCGATGTATGTGACTGAAAAAACACTTTAATTAATTAGATATATAATTATAAATTAATGGATATTTATGTTTTTTACTTTTTCAAATATTTGGGAGGGGCGGCGTCCGAGAGTCCTTATGGGCAAGCCGCCACTGCCCCTGCCAAACACCATAGAAGTGGCTCGCATGGTATTATGTAGATGTAGATAAACATTCAAATGCGGTCCTTCCAGTGTTCAGTCTGAATCACGCGATGGTTTTTCTGAGTCATATCTCTAATAATGGGCGCAGCTAGGAATAACTCTAGTCTACCTCTCTTAATTTCCACCAGACCTTTGTTCATTAGTTTGTAGCAAAAAATGTTATGTACATAAGGGGCGCAGCTAGGAATTAAGGCTGGGGGGGGGGGGGTTTAGGTGCAACTTATACCGGGTGTGAGGGTTTAGAATGCCGACCAGGATAAGCGGTAGGTATGAGATTAATAAATTGCGGAATGTTTAAGATAAATGGTTCAAAATGGTGAGTTTTACGGCCTTCTGAGGGATATTTTTAGTAATCCTTACACTACCTATTCCATTAGTAATATCAAAGAGAGAATGAGGGCTCGAGGGGAGCCCTTCGAGGATACAACACACCGGGACCGGGAACCAATTCAGAGACTTATACGTAGGACCAAGAACCCTACATAAGGACGGTAATGTCCTATCTGAAATATGTTATCAATGGCTGCACGAGTAATTCAAGTTCCTACTTTGGCCGCTGTGGCGCCGCCAACCGCAGGCGAGGCAGTTAGCAGACGTTACAATAGAGAAGCAATGTTATTTCTCAATTTTGTTTTACCAAATTACGGCAAACAATGTTGAGTTTTACCAATTTTTCTGATAGGATAAGTTAGATAATAGTCACATCTGTATTTGATGGGATGGAATAGACCCAGATGCCTATGATAGTACAGCTAAGTGAAATTATATTCACAGAGACTTATACTTAGGGCCAAGAACCCTACATGTAGGGTTCCCTATGCAGGGTTCTTGCTTACTGTCTGTAAAAAAAAGCAAGATACTCGAGTTTGAGGAGCTCTAGCGTCTAAACGAAGCAATCGATTTCAATGCAATTAAAAGTATACGAAAGAGAATTTAGTTCTACGTTATATCATGTACTTTAAAAATTTTTCGGCTAAATAGTATTTCCTGTACTTAAATTTTTCTCAAAAAAGTACCCGTTTTTTGCGCGTAAAATCAAGGTGCCCAACTTTGAGCGCTTGGCATTCCCGTAGTTTTCGTTCCTATAACTTAAAATTTTGAATTGAAGAAGCCAAATCTATTATTAGCAGTTTGCCGAAAACAAATTGTTTGTACCACTAAAATTAACGGAGTTATTGTAAACAACGCAAACCTCTGCTAACTTCTAAACCAGTGAGTCAATTGAAAATTGATTCCCATTCATAAGGGGGCGCCCTAGCGTTTGAATTTCCCAATTTCAAAAGAGGGCTCACGAAGGCCTCTAGCCGCAGCGCCGGGATATGCAGACGGAAGCCGATGCGCCTCGAGGGAGAGAAAGGGGGGGGGGAAGGCAACTCCCCTCCCAACTTCACCCGCGACGACTCCGAGGAGAAATTTGATACTCAGGATAAACTTGATACGGGTCATTTGAACAGGGTTCGCAGTCGGAGTTGATATGTGACACCTAAGTGGCGGCGAGCCAATTAAAAATATAAGAAGCCAACTTCTGGTTCCTATCTCATGCGCTGAAAAAATAGGCCTGTGAATGCGAAGGTCCTTTTGAGCTAACACCTTTTTCGAAATTGTTGGCGATGATATCTTCATTACGTAAACAGGCATGTCGTCAACATAACACCGCCGACCTCGGTGTCGGCTGGGTAATGTCCTCGCCTGCCAAACAAGAAGTCGCGGGTTCGAGTCCCGCCTGGGTAGGTTTCCCCTATCCAGGGCTTGGTTGTTCGTGTAAATAATTGTTAAACTTTTTGAATACTCGATACAAAATGGCTCAATTTGAGCTGTATTCGGTGGTTTAGGAATAAAAATTTAAAAAATTAAATTTCAGCATTGAATTGTGGTTTATAATGTTATTTTAACGGAATGTAGAGTCATTTTACGTAATGAAGACATCATCGCACGCAGTTTTCGAAACGGAAGGGAAAAACGGGTGGCAAACGAAAAGTGGAGAGGTTTCTCATTTGATATATACTTACGTGAAATATATTCAACTAACATAATTAATTATTAATAAAATGTAACAATATATGTCAGCTAGCTTGCTTGAAAATCACACTTGGATGCGAAAAGCAATGGTTACTTAAGTTAGAGCTAGAAATATTTTTTTACTAACACCGATGAAAAGAAGCAATAAAACAGAACATGATGAAAAAAACTCCGTGGGAGAGCCGAAACCTGCATTTCAAGACAAAAGTAGTACTTAATTAATAGTTGAACTTTGAGTCATCATTTTTTCTGATATAGCACTCATCTGAAATCACCTCGCAAACTTTTTATATTTTGAAAATGCAAAATATAAAAAGTTTGCATATATTTGGAAAACATGAAATTATATACCTATGAACCATTGTAAATTAACAAAAGTATTTAAATCATAAGAAAACATCAAGAATAAGTTCACCAGCTCCACAATTAGTTTTCATTTGCATTCAAGGGAAAAGTTGACCCCGTGATCATCACTGAATTTTGGCATTGATGCTATGATGCGCGAGGCTGTGTGGTTCAGAAGCCCTTGAAGGTCCACTTTAAATTTTTTCTTCCACTGATGTCCCCCTCTGGGTATGAAGATTTTTTTCGTCTAGCCCTTTCATAACCACGATAAAGCTGATACCCACGGATCTTGGCAGTCTTACGAATAATTTTAGATAAAAATTTTGTTAAATTGCCATCAGCAATCAGCGAAATAGCTTCTTCTGGCGTCAGTTCATTTTGAATTGTAGGTATTTTCCTCCATTTCTGTAATATCCGTTTCCCTCGGGTGGGGGTGGTCGTGGTCATTTCCGTGATTATCTTCGCTGCCGCATCATTCCCTTGCGAACGCAGTGTCACAGATGTGGCTAGCGATAGCTCAGCTGCTGTTGCTTTCTCAAACCAGTCACTTTTCTGCTCTTATTGTTAGACCTATCACTAGACCTCTTCAAGTCTTTCTTAGGCCTTTCTTTGCTGCTTTACCCAGAAAAAACAGGAATTAGATAGCAATAGTGACATAAAATCGCCTAAGAAGAAAGTAAAGCCAATACGAATACGTTAAAGAATAATAGGTTACAAACTGTGCAAGGAGTTTCAAGGAGATTATTATGCATGTCAGGTGGGTATACCCTTCTCTAACCAACATCGACGTTTTATTTCAAACCTGTCGCTGGTTCTCTTGCTTTCGTCCCATTTCTGGAAATACATATTGAAAAAGTATTTGTTCATGGCATTCTGCATTACTTCCTTCGTCTTTACTTCCTGCTCCCAGTTAAACTTATTGAGAAGGTATTGAACGGCAAATTTACGTTTTGAGGACAACGAATTTCCACTTCCATTAACAATAACGTCATGTACCTATTTCTTTTCGTGTTACTTTCATTCGCTCAATTTTTCTTATCCGAAATATCAACAATCTGAATCATCAAAGATGAAAATCAATGTTAGAATATTATACCCTGCTTAATATAACACACAAAATCGGTGAGATATTTATCTTGGAAAACAGGAACCTTTTTATCGTTGCGAGATATCCTCCAGTAGTGGTAGTTCGTCCTCAATGCTGAAATCCTACGCTCCACAGTGGGCTGAAATCGAAAAAAGCTGGACAAAAGTCCAAATGACGTTTTTCGAGACTTCAAAATTGGCGTAAATACTTATAAATGATTACCAACTATTTATGTATGTGCTATTTTACATCAATGCGACCCGTTACTGAGATACAGTGACCCAAACATGACAATTTTTTTAAAACACGCGCGATCTCGTTTTTCTTCGGAAACCTTTGAATTTAAGCAGGTGGTGTTGTGTTGGCATGATTTTTATGGAATAAAAACGCAATATTTCTTTGACCTCATGCTTTGCCTATACTTTCCACGAAATTTGAAGATTTTAATTTCTCATTTCATCGGAGCGACTATGAAGTATTGCGGGAGTGGAAGAAGTAGCGGTTGAGTGTTGTGGGAGCATTTTAAATGTTATCACGGTAGTGCACTAAAAACCACCACGTTTAGGCCGCTCCACGGCTTTACGCCAGTGGCGGACACATTTGGGGGTCGCAGGGGGCGCGCGCCCCCCCTTGCGGGGCCACCGAACATTGCAGAATTGTAACTTTTTTATATCATAGGATATCATTATCTTGTATAATAGGGTAGTTTCCTTCATCAAAGAAAACGAAAGGCATTGATTTGCGATTTGTTACCCGCCATTAGTGTATTCATAATAGTATGCAAATTATTTGGTTTTAGAAATCCCAGTTCAGACGAATGGCAACGGTCAATTTTAACCTCATTTGAAAAAGGCCAGATTGGCGCCCATGCGATGCCGCTCCACGTGACGTCACAGGGACCTAGTTTCTATACGAGTAGATTGGAGTTTTACATCGTCTGAGATTACCAATGCATGCATGATGCACAGATCTCAGGGAAACGTCTCTTAATATTCACCTATTAAAACTGCCTAAGGTCGGAAAGTTTTCTTCGTTTGACAGGGTATTAATAATCCTTATTTAAGCCTAGCACTACCTGTTAGCAGCCTGCATCGCAGCGGCGCACACATCCTCGCCCCAAGGTCACCTCAATTGCAGCAGCGGGAACCAGAATGACGTCACACGGGCTTTTCTCAGCATTCATGCTTAACTGTCGCGTTTTCGCGCGCTTGAAAATTCTCACTTTTCTTTTAATCGCGAAAAATAGATATCGTCATTTAAAAATTTAAAAGCGTGAAATATGTACTCCGGAAGTAATAATATTTCGATTTAGGTAATAAAAGATAATAGGAAGCCACCCTATTGTAAAATCAACTTAAATGAAAATAATTTCTCAAACTTTTCATGCGACTTATTTTTCATTCCAATCAAACAAAAGGTAGCTCAATAAATATTTTGTGCCCCCCCTCTTGAGTTTTTTTCTCTATCCGCTACTGCTCTACGCAGAGCAATGTATGGTTAGGAAGAGGATGGACGTGCCGTCGTAGAGTTTCTGAGCCCCACAGCCGCCAGCGAGGGTCGCAGTTAATCATTTACAGGTTCGTTGTAATCCCTTAGACATACATCCTCATCATTATCCTCATTATCCTCATCAGACCAGCAGTGGTAGACCAGTGGTTGCCGTATCCGACGCATAAACCCATAGGTTCGATTCTTGTACTCGGCATTTTTTCGTTAAGCTTTTCTACCTTTCATTCTACGAAAGCCTGCTGTTCATTATTATATCCATGATTTACAGTTAAAATTTTATTTTTCTGCGTGGAAATCTTTTTCTACAATGTGGCAGCGTCAGGTGTCGGATGGACACTTCCCGAATGCTTCCAAAACGCTTCCGGAGACGTTCCAAGTGGGCCATAATCTGCTTCCCGTACACTTCCGCGACACCTCCTAAACTCTCCCTCTATAATCGACCGCTAGTACTTCCAGAACACTCCGTCCTACGCTTCCGCAACAACACTTCATCAACGCTTCCGTAGTTTCGCCTGGGTTATTTATTACGTTGTGTTTACTGACTATGTCGTTATTAACGCTGGAAACCCGTTTAAAATTCCACAATGCTTAAAAATGTTAGTGATTCCAATAGAAGAGAAAATTATAGGAAATCTGTTGTAATATTTGGCTTTAAAAAACCTCTGGTAACGCATTAATCCAATAGTAGAGAAAATTATCGGAAATCTATTGTAATATTTGGCTTTAAAAAACCTCTGATAATGCAATAATCTGACCACGGATTCATGCGGGTGTATTCTAGTGGGAAGTGGTAAGTGGACGGTTGAGTTGCGTCCCAAATCTGAGGGACGAAAATACCCAGATGATTAAAGAAGTTGTTTGTGTGTTGGTTGAAGCGTAAAACTCACAATACGACGGCACTCATGCAACGTTAAATCATTGAAATACAATGGCCTTTCTCCAGCGAGACATTTGAACACCATATTATGACCAATATTGGTGCAAATATTGATACGTGTCATACGTTACGCAAAGCCCAATATTTTAAACAATATTGCGCGCCAATAAATTGGAAAGTGTCGTACAGGCTTGAAAAAAGTAAAGGCCAAGAAAAAAAATAACGATCCACCGCCATCGAATGTCAGACAGCTTAGAGGTTCATATAACTGAAACTCTGTGGGAATGTACGTGGGCCGTTTTATTTCAACTTCCGATTGGCCATGAACAGAAGGCGAAGGGATTGATTGAAAATTATTTCATTCGTAAATATTGTGCACACTATGAGTGGTGTCCTTTCGACATAATCGCATCGGCGATTGAGGAATCGGTCGTGATTGTGGACAAGCTTTACTATGTGAGTACCTTCTTCATAGGATGTTGCCGCCGATGACTTCCAATGAATTGAGTGACTTCGAGTGAATTTTTCCTTTATCCTGAAGTTCATCGCTCCGTTGCGAATGCTTCCGTCCTAGTCACATCTCCAACTCAGCGTAAAGATGGAAGTTACACAGCACGAAGTCGGCATTGCACGGTGGGTGATCGTAAATGTCCCAATGAAATTGCTCCAGGAGCAGTTGGGCTGCATCAGCGTTGAGATGAGGGTCGTTGAAATGGATCAGAACACTTACATAAGTCAACGTGTCTCTTCTTTTGTTTAGGATGAAAATGGACGTAATTGTTTAACACGAGAAGCTGCATTAAAGTTGAAATTCTCTGTTATCGGCACAAAGGTGAAGACATGTCATTGATGAAGGTATTCGGTGAGTTTTCTGTCTCTCTCTCCGCAGTGCACAATTGGCGGAAGAATCAATTGAGGCAGTGTAGTTAATTAAATTGCCACTAACCTTAAACTAACTACTTACAGTGAGAAATGACTTGAGCGTGTGGTGCGGAGGACGTGCAGTTGCCCTATCTGCGCAGTACACGCCTGTCGCTTGTGTACTGTTTTTGTTGAGCTATCGGATGTTGAAAAAAAGAAACTGCCCTCGCATTCTGATCTAACCTTTCCTTTGCTGCGATATTTCGAGGAATTAAACCTAGAAGGTATGAAGAGAATTATGCGAAGAAGTTTAATGCATCATTAAAAGAAGTTGCATTATTGCAGGAATGCAATATTAAAAGAAGCTTTTATTTTAGATTCGGCGATGCTTCAAGGAATTACGGAAACAACTAATCACATGCTATATATGGAGCTTGTTTCTCTATGGGAGCGAGTCTTGGACGTTGACAGC